>NC_067116.1:23221638-25675804 GCF_021347895.1 Acanthochromis polyacanthus | reverse complement strand
CATACTCTCATCTCTCTCCCACATACAGGCAAACACATGTGGTTTGGGTGACTGAATATACGCGAAGCAACAGTGGGTGTCTGTGCGGATCCGTCAACCATTGTCAAATTGCCATAATTTATGAGTGACAGCAGATATATGATAAGAGATGTGGCAGAGTAAATCGGATTTCCAAAGGTCACCTGCAAGGTCTAGGGGAGGGGTTCATTATAGCAGATTTTATCGATGTCCTTCAATCACGTTTGTGTGTTAGTGTGTGCGGTGAGCGAGAGCAGGGACGGTGAATAAGCACAGAGGGATATACAGGAATACAGACGATAAAACCAAACCAAAGGAAGCAAACTTTCTGAACTGCTTCTTTACTGCGAGCTGCAGGATGTTTCATCGGTGGCTCCAAACTATGCGTGCTTGTCTGTGTGCCCTCGCGTGATCGGTTGAAGGTGCATGTGTTCATCTGCTTTGCTGCTCCGTGCACAAGGCGGACAGCCACAACTTCGTGGTTAGCAGCATATGTTGTTTGCACATAACTGTGTGTCTGCACTGAGTTTTTTTTTTTTTTTTCTGAGATGGAAAAGAGGAAAGGATTTGGTCCGCTGGTGTATGCATGGCAATGTAATCCCTTCTCCCTTTCCTGGCCTTGGTTCTCTTCACTTGCAAGTGTGACTGCAATTTGCGCACTGTCTTCAGGTTCAAATTTACGACCTCTCCTGGCTTTGTTGAACAAAAGAGGGGATTGAAGGCAGAAGGATCCATCGGGCCCCAGCAAGCCCAGTTCTTTGGAGCGCCACTTAATTGATGCCAGATCTTTTTAGGGGTCAGTCCTAAATGTATTGGGAAGGAGGATCAGTGCAAAAGCAGCGTATGCTATATGCTCATGATGCGGAATTAAGCGCTGGCATGAAGATCTCAAAGCCCAGTGTCTCGCCCATACACTGAGGCACAGTCTGGGCGTGCTGCATGGAGACAATCACACTCGTAAATATCTGCATGCATTTAAGTGTGTGTGCGTGTGTGTGTCTGAGTGTGCGCGAGAGCTTTCTCACAAGTGTCAGTGCCTCACTGTGGCGTGAGTAAGTAGGGTGTTGACCCCATCTATCCCTGGAGAGCATATGGATGCAATCACGCAGAGTGAGAGAGAGAGAGAGAGAGAGAAAAATGTGAGAGCTCAAATAAGAGGAAGGAGAGAGGGGTAACTTAGAAACAGAAAGAGAGAAGAAGAGAAGAGCGATAAATTGGCGTCTGGCTTGTGTATTTGGAAGACAGAAAATCTCCTTAATGCCTTGTTCTTCCTTCCCTTTATGGATTTGCCAGTGGAGGGTTTTGGTTATGTCAAGCTGTGACGGTTTCCTCACCGACTCTTGTTAAGAAGGCGAGGGATGATTGTGGTCACTTTGATTCTTCTTTTTTGGACACAGCCAGTAGCTAATTAGCATGTAAATACAACGGTTCCATTCTTTTTCTTTTGGGGTATTATAAGAAACAATAACTTATTGTGGTAGCCTGTCACATATATTGAGTGTTTATGAGGATCTGTTTTCTCAGTGAGAGCAAAGGGGGTGGGGGGTGGGGGGGTGGGGGGGGAGAGAGAATGGGCGACTGTCACGCATCTGGAGCGTAATGAGAATGATTGCTCCAAATGATCAGCCGTAGTTCCACTCTGACTTTTTAATACATAAATTCATGGCAGCCATCATTCCTAATCGGGACTCTTTCTGGCATGTTGTCACACATGCGGAGCCCCACATTCCTCTGGTGCGATTCTGTTCATTTAGTCTGATAAACATCTCAGCGCTCTCAGAGTCCATTACTTGCAATTTACTTCTCCCCCCGGCATGTGGACACTGGCAATTCTTATTGAAGTTACCTCACACGCTCGCTCGTCTGAGGCTGCAGGCTTCACAGTTTACCAGAAAGAGAAGTTGTTAAACTGACTGGCTAAGTAATCACCAGAGAGATACCTTAATTAGCGTACCAGTGTAAACATACTACTAGCCAGTGATGCTTTGAGATTATTTTTGCTACATTAGCCAATATCCCCCCGCCCCCTACTCTAACTACTGCAAATGATTGTCTTTGAAAGAGCCACATGTTCAAAATGCCTTGGATTTTTTTTTCTAAATTTATTCATGATCAATCAACACCATATGCTAATTTGTCAGCAAACACAAGCTTTAATTACGTCCTTTCACAGTTAATGAAACATTCTCCTCTGTTTTTAACTCGCGTTTCTAACTTGTCTCTATCTTAACTCGTGCAGCTACAACAATAAACTACATTGACTGGTAGGGGCCTCTTAAAAAAGTGACTTGTTTTTAGGCTGTTTGCATGTCAGAGTCTGAGGAGAAAAATCAATGATGCTAATTAGTGTTCCAAAGGCAGACTTTGCTGTGCGCTGATTACTCTGAACTAAGTGCCAAGGGATTAGGGTGGACTTGCCTCACAGACTCAGGAGGCAGAGGAGCTATTAATTAGAGAGCCGTATGTGTGTGTGTGTGTGTGTGTGTGTGTGTGTGTGTGTGTGTGTGTGTGTGTGTGTGTGTGTGTGTGTGTGTGTGTGTGTGTGTGTGTGTGTGTGTCTGTGGAAGCGCCTACTCGCACATGTGGGTCTGTGAGAATCCAGCGTGTACCATTATTTTTGCCTCAGCTTCTCTTTGTTTGAAAGACTGGAGCCATTAAGCGCCGCACTGTGCACGGCTCTACCTCGTGCATCTCCTCCTCCTGTATGTTGATGCATTGCAAACATTTACCTGCCAGAACCAGCGGCGTCAAGTAGGAGGCTCTGCGAAACACTGCTCAGGAGGAGAGGCGTGTTTACATATGTGATTATCGCTTTGACCTCTCACCCTGCGCCGAGCCATTTGTAATACAAACAAAGGGAAGCACCCCACAGGTTTTCGTGGCGCTTTGCGTCGCATCTTTCATGAGTAAAGAGGGTAGCTCTCGGCTCCTCTCAAAGCACCTTGCCACTTCGGAGGTCACATGTTTCCCATTGAGAACAGTTTACTTCCATCGAGACATATTTCCGTAAGCCTTTGATTCAAACCAGAGACAAACGAGGGTCTCTCTCTCTCTCTCTCGTATGTTCCTTTTTTCAAAACCCTCCATCCTGAACTGATTTCCACCGGCAGGACTTTCTGTGCTTTTTTTTTTTTTTTTAGGCCTGCACCTCTGTAGCCTTCCAAAAAGGTGTATTGAAGGTTATTTTTACACTTCATTACAACTAATGGACCCCG
The DNA here is from genome assembly GCF_021347895.1 of Acanthochromis polyacanthus. Taxonomy (NCBI): domain Eukaryota; kingdom Metazoa; phylum Chordata; class Actinopteri; family Pomacentridae; genus Acanthochromis; species Acanthochromis polyacanthus. The sequence continues at coordinate 25,672,571 of NC_067116.1, read as the reverse complement.
AAAGCATGACATGTGGGACGGTGCGGGACTGGCAATGAGAGGAGGCATGTTCGCTTTTTGAGAGTAGGTTGGGTTTACATATTTCTTCCCGCTTGCTTGAAACCAGCCTGCTTTTAAATAGGGTTTGGATTTCACAGGCTGCTTCACACAACCATCTGTCTGTCCGTTTGAGTTTGACAAGTCCTAAACATCCCAACGTTTGACAAATTTGATAACGTCTTTGTGCTCAGATCTGTCGTGATTGGCTGTGCACTTCAAAACTATCCTTTTCCTTCTCGCTGGTCGTTTCGTTTTGTTCTCCATTGTTTGCTGTCAGTCAGCAATGAGCTGCAGAGCTACACGCTGCACTAAAGAGACGCGGTCATTCACCTTTGCTCAGTGTTGAGAACTGCAGCCACGTCAAACCCCACATCTGCATCAGGAATGTTCATCATTTTATTTTCACAACATTTCACATTCATAGTGTTCTTTCTTGTGTCTATGAAAACAAATGGATTTTTTTTGATTGTCGATATGTCACGTGAAGTGAAATATTTAGCTTAAGTTGACATGCAGATTACACCTTTCGGCTTTAGCTATTACCATCAGTTAATGTGTATTTTGTAGTGCTTTTTTCCTCAATAACAGTTTTGGAAAGTCCAAGTACCTCACAGTCAGTAACTATACCCCTGAGTATCGTGTTGTCCATGGAGATTTTCTGCATGCAAATCCTTCTGCCTCTTTCTCCAATTGTTCCCATCTATTCTTCATGCATTTAAAACCCCACATTTGGCTTCAGTGCAAAAAGTAGATATTTTTAGTGTGTCAATAGTTATTCAAATCGCACAGTGCCTGGAAAAACATTCCAGTCTGGTGTAAAGTGAAGATGGAATTGAGTTTGCGAAATGTATGAGCTTGCAGAATGCAAATGAATCAGTTGATAGAAAAAAAGCCAAAACCGTATTTGTTTTTCTGCTCAGTTTTGTTGGATTATGGAGAAAAGTAAATGGTAAATAAATTGCATGTGGCACCAACTTATGATTTTATCTTCATACGTACAACATGCTAATCTTTAAAGGCACCAAGTGTGTTTTTCTTCAGTTTAATGGGATTACATTGATCTTAAAATAATTCAAGAAGTTTTAAATCCCTTGAAGCAAAACAAACAGAATATCTTATCAGTCTCACAAAGTCCTTCATAAAAGCCAGCAGAGCGACTGCAGCAGCCTCATACAGGATGAAGCTGCTACTGTAGTGCATCCCTGTGGTGGAGCTACTTCGAGTAAGAGTGAATGAACTTCTCTTTGGCTGTGAGTCTGTGGTCTTGGGATTTTCATAAGTAGATAGAGATGCTTTTGATGTCTTGGTGCAGCTGCACCCTGTGGTGAAATGGTGCAGCTAAAGAGAGAGAACGTAGAGAGAACACATCAGTGCCACACACAGGAAGGAGGTGAATGGAAAAACAACAAACAAAGTTTGATTGTTTTTGAAACTGAAGACCTGTGATTGCAATGAGCAATATAACACCAGTAATCAGGGAAAATATTTAAAGTGATTTCATTCCTCGGGCTGCCAGTTAACTCAGCTAGTTTTCTGGATATAAATTAGACAATACTTCCTAAACTGACTATAACATTTCTATTTCTTCTTTTTTTTAAACAAAGCAAGACTTTTTTATTGCTTTCATTTTATAAAGGTGAAAAAAAAATCACACAACCTTGTTTTTTTCTCATGCTTTCATGATGTTTGCATCTAATGCATTCAAGTGAAACAATAAAGCATTCTTTTGAATATCCTTCTTATTGCTATGAAGACGTGATGATCTTATTACTATCCTAGGCCTACAATACACAACCGCTTCCTTCTTGGTGTGCAGTTTGACTGTTGATAGACTTGTTAAAATGTGGCAGTTTCAATTTGAAAACCCACAAAGGAAACCCTATCTCCCCTTATTCTCCTTTCAGTCTGTGGGATTTCCTTACACAAATTCACATGCAAAAAATAAAGAAGTTTTCTTTCTGTGAATCAGATAATCTCCCACACGATAATCCCTTTACTAATCTTTCAAGTATTTTGTCATTGTGGATCCATTTTTCTGCCAGTTGCACAGTTTTGAGGGACCTCAGGAGCATTTGCTATTCTTCCCCTCAGTAAAAAGGAATTAGACAGCAATTTTGGGGGGAGGTTTGGTGCATATTACATCTAATTGAATTACCCCTCCAATCCCTTCGGGCATCCCCCCATTTAAACATTAGGCAATACCACTTGTGTCACATTCAGAGGCCCTCCCTCAGTGGACGGGAGGACGCTTATTCAATAAAGCCTGTATTAAAGACGCAGAACTCACACACCCCTAATTGTTTTCACCCTGCTTTAATAAAAGATGTTATTAAAGGGGTAAAACTTCTCTGAGTTGGCGGCTCCTCTGGAGATTGTGTTTGCATTTCGCCAAGATGGTGGAGATTACCTCAAAGGGCTCTTTTTAACTGAAAAACTAGAGACAATATTCCAATTATGGCAAACACATAGAAGGAAAAGGAGCTGAGGCTGAGATGGGACTAAATTGTGACCATGTACAAAGGCCCACATTATGAAGGCCACCTTGGGACCAACGCTAATCTCTAACAGGTCATATGTGAGTGGTTGGGCGGCACAGGTAGTGTAACATATACAGGCATGTAGGGAGGCAGAATGTGTGTTGCCGTTCTTGACGCAGCAGGGTGCAGGCCCGAGATTGAAATCATGCTGAGGTGTTACTATAGATCTCAGTGTGTATGGCAATGTGATAGAACCATTTCCTGCTCCCTTTGGAAAGCTATTCTTTATTTCATGTGAACAAGGAATAAACCCAGGATTCATACTTTTAGGGAGCAGTACGAACAAAATCCCTTTTTAAACCAGCCTTCAAGGGCTAAGATGACTGTCGGCATTGAAGGAGATCATGAATATACAGCAGCAAAGTCACATCCCAGCAGACATAAAGTCAACACAGCTCCTTAACCCTACCGCCAAGCCGATCCAGCGTGGTGTCTGAGTGTGTGTGTGTGTGTGTGTGTGTGTGTGGTGAGGACGGCTTAGGGTGGCAAAGGTCGCGGCGGGACTCGCCATCGGGTTGTGGCGTGTCTCCTATCAGAGGATGAAGGCAGAGAAAACAAACAGAGAGAAAGAAAGATGAGGAGGGAACCCCAAAAAACGTTAGTGGACAGAGGGAGGAATAATAGTTTTATCTGGATGTTTATTTGAACATGGAACAGAAGAGAAGGAGGTCACTGTGGGGATTTAAGGGCGGGGAGTAATAAAGTCAAGATGTAGCCAAAGCCCCCCCGCTGACTCAGGTCACTTTACCTAAGTAAGACCCCCGGAACTGAAATAGGAGGACACTATTTGTCTATTCACACACACGGGAGAAAGCTGGCCTGTCACAATAGATTACCATGTAGGGTTTCGGTATGTAGTTTTAAAAGATGGCGTACATTATTGTATTAATAGGAAACCGCAGAAAGGCCAGTAGTCAGGGATTCATTTTAAAGTGCTACTTTTGCAGAATGATTAATAGGATGGAAACAGAAAAAGCCTAAACTAAACATGGAATCTTATGTGCTTATGACTGAAGTAGAAGTATTTCAACAACCACTAGAGGGTTTGTATGACATTGTGCACAGACGCCCCTAAAGAATGAATAGTACTGATTCTGGTGACGCTTATTGTTACTACGGAGCACAGATTGACTTTTTTGTTTGTATGTAAACAACTATTGGATCCATTGACAACTTTAGTAACCAAAAATGATTGTCGTCTTTTCATTTGATGCTGTCATCGGGTCAAATTTTTCATTCAGCCAGTTCTTGCAAACAAAGCAAAGCCAGCCTCAGGTATAGTTTGTGTTCAGTGCATATTAGCACAAGATCATTTCAATTTACTAATTTCAGCAAATTTTGAAATATGTCATTCCTGCATTCATGCATATCAGTACTGTGATGGATGATGCTTCAGTGTTATGCGGTGTCTCATTCAAGGAATTGCATTCATCCATTTTTCATTCTTCTCACTCAGGACAGCTTACTACTTAAAATGCATGTTAATGTTGCTATCCAGTATTACATTTCACCCTCACCACCCTGTGCCTCAGATTGATAGGTGGAAACAACTGCATCCATAATCATTCCTATTAATCAAATGCTCGACTGCTGAGTCTTTTTACTTCGTTTGTGTACTGCCGTGTTTCCCATTCCATTCAGCATACATTTAGCTCCCTCTGCGCCAACCGTGTGTTCACCCCTTTTTTGCCTGGTACTCGTCTCATGTTTTGATCTGGGGTGAATGCATTATTTATTAGATGTTAAGGGCTCCATTGCGAACTTTAAGTGGCAGTGTGTTGTATTTCCTTAATGAATGGGGTTAGAGGAGATCAAAGCAGGAAATATGACAGATGACGGGGAGGGGGGTTGATGTCGAGATTTGGCTTGTCTGACTTAATTGCTGCCTTGCAAGACGAAATCTCATCAGCTCAGATCTTGAGGAGTTCACAGTTGGTTTTGAACTCTGGGAGAATGTTTTTAATGGTGTTTAAAGAAATGGCCTTTCCACATACGTTTAGCATCACTTAGCTTTAATTAATAATGTTGTTTTATGTGAGATTCTTCATTTTACATGAGCACTACTTAAAAATGTTTTCTTGAAATATTTTAAAATGAATAGTTCTAATTATCCACCTCCATCATAGTCAGCCATCTAATGATTCAACTTCATAATACAAAAATGATGTTAACTGAGGATATGTTCTGTGACTGACTCTCAGTGTATATTATCCTTTCCTGTAAATTGTAATTGCCCTAATATTATAAAAATCTGTATCAGTTTACATCAAATCAAGCTGTTTCCAGTGACAGCTGACAGCAGCATTTGATGATGTAGCTTTAAGTATCAAATGACCCCCAACAGTAGTAAAAACCATGACCTCATTATGGGAAAAAAATTCAGTAGCAGGAAAAAAGTTTCCCCTGGACTTTATACTGTAAGTCCTTGTCTGCATGGCGCCTGTAAAGCTAGCTGGCTAGCTAGCCACTCCTCTCTCCTCTCTCCACAGATCATTAGCAGTCATGCTCCTACCCTTTGAAGTCTGTGAGGTCTGCTGTGTCTGTCATAGCCATGCAAATCCAGGGGACAACCCCAGCCACCTGTTCTCAGAAACATCTGTCCGCAGACTGAGGCTTTACTCCGGCGCTGTTCAGCTGCCTCACTTGACTCTGATCCTCAAAGGGCTGGAGGTTGGCAAAGAGGCTATTTTTAGGGCCTCGCTTGATATGCTAGTGCAGACCTTATGCTGTCTAATGAACATACCTTTCGGTATGAGTGCAAGCTTAAAGTAGAAATTTGTTACTTGTCCAGAATGTGTACTCGGTGCAAAAATCTACTGCAGCTGACTTTTGGTGCAAGTTTTTGTAGCTGTCTGCTCTGAGAAACTACAGAAAACTTACATAGTTAAGATAATAACACCTAACTTGTTCATCTAAACACATATTATCTCTCAATCCAAAATAATAATATAACTTGATATACTGATTTTACCCCCTCAGATCCACATTACACATGTAGACTGCCTCTTAATGATTCACTTCAAAAGCCAACTCTACATCCTTTGAAGGAGAATTTTAAACGAAATAGTGGAGAACTCTTTGTTTAGAGAGAATCGTTGATGTAAGTTGCAGTTCAATCAGAGTATCCCTTCAGCCCTGATATGCTGCATTACTTTTAATGAAGTCCTTTATCTGCAAGCTGTAAGATTTCTTCAGCTTCTCCTCGCCTTCAGTGCTGCGAGACTCCTGAAGATCGCTGCCTGCCTTTGTTGGTGAAGAACCAGATCAGAGCAATTGAGTTTCTCAGGGAGAACCAGCTGCAGAATGATGAACACATTCATTATACGCATTCATAAACTTAATGATTTATTAGTGCTCAAGACTTTCTGAGAAATATTTCTGTTTAAGACTCTGCATGAAGCTGAAAAATAATGTACTCCTTGACTTTGCCCTCTCATGGGGCTTCTCCAGGAAATATTTGATTTCTTAGCCATGCACTCGGTCCTTAACAAACCGAGGCACCTGGCATTCATGATTAACTCACCACCGAGCATTCGGGAAACAGGACAGAGTGATGTAAAAGTTGGGTAATGCCCATCCTTCCAAAACTATGCAGTGTGCTTGCCAGGGCTTTTCTTTTTTTGTCTACCAAGGGACAGATTGTTTTGCATGTGTCTATTTTTCATGACAACCGTATCGTGGTAGGGGACCACTAGAAACTGACCCATAGGGTGCATGCCAGGGGATGTGGGCAGAAAGCTGCCTTTTGATTGGCTGCCAACAAGATTACAGAATTGTAATAGGCCACCTGAGAGGTTGTTGTAGGGGATTGTGGAAGTCCTGGTGATCGTCATGACTCCTGGCTCAGGCTGAACGAAACCAAACCAAACTTCCGAAGAAATAAATAAAAATTCAATGATGTTATGATTATTTATGCCTGGCTCTCTAAGGAACCCTGAGGCTAATCTGCAAACACACACCTTGCTGGATTCTGTGGACACTCTTGGAATAAAATATGCACTGCAGGAAAGTGTATTGTAACGCCAACATCAGGAATAGATTATTGAACAAAGGCTTGAAGAGGAGAATACAAATACCTTGATGATAATCCCCTATTTTCCATGCAGCACATTTTAATTGTGCAAGTAATCTGACACAATTAACAAAGCCGGCCCCTGGGGGTATTATGTTAATATTGACCCAGCAACAACGGGACATCAAGCATCTGTCAACAACCTACGCAGAGAAATGTAATCCCCAAGAATAAAGTCTACACTGTCGCTGTGCATTATACAGCATGAAAAGTAAAGTAAAACAATACAACGCGGACACAATGCAACTCTAGACTCTCAAGCACGGAATCAGTGGACTGCTGGACGTGCTGAAACACTGTCGGGGCTCGGTTACAGTAGCTCGGTACTGTATGAGACTGTATGTGCAGTCTTGGGAAAGTTAGCAGCTGCGTAGCCTCTCCCTCTGCAGGGAGATGGAGATCAGTGGAGCGTGTAAGAGTAGATGTGCATGAGGGGGAGACCTGCTGATCCAGGTGTTGAATGCTGCCTGGCACTCTGACAGCTGAAGGGAAAGAGAATGTGTGCTTTAATGCACATAGAGATATAGTACAGATGCATGCACATACATAGCATGCAGGAAAACCCACATGCAGGACTCTGGCACACACACAAGCAGTGTTGTGCCATATTGTTTCCACCGGATGCATGCTGCATTATCCTGCCAACCATTCATTTGGAAATGCATGAGACAGAAATTCCCGTTGGGTGCTGTGCCAGGGTGTATAGCTCAACACTGTACAACTGTTTTCTGTGTCTAAGATTTGAGCCATAATGATGGGCTGAATCAAAGCTTAGGCAACACCCATTTGAAGTTAGCCTGACATCTCGGGAGCAGCAGACTGTTCTGTTGTGAGCCAATTACAACAACGTGCTTTCAGCCCATTGTGCATTCTTTCACAGCTCAAATCTTTGAGGAAAAACCCTTAGACCCAGAGCTAGCAGTGCCTCTGGCACCATCTGTAAAGAATATGACCGTGGCTCTAACTGCAACCAGCTTCACACTCTATTGTTGTTTTAAACTCGTAGCCATTTTGGAAAATCAGGCTCCCCTTCTTCAAAGTTCTCTGGGCTTATGGGATTGTAGAGTTTTGTTTCAAAACGACCAAATAAGTTCTTAGTTTGTCTTTTAATCAACTTTATTTTCAACACTTTCATGCCAAGTTACACCACATTTCAGATGTTCATTTAGCAACTCTTTTCCCAACTCTTCTCTCTTTTTGGCTTTGTGACATTTCGATGTAAAACAATTTCCACTTGGATCCCCTTTTCACAGGGTGTTTGGAGCAGTTCGGTTAACAAGTCATTTTTGCTTTTTGTTTCTAGTTTCACTTGAATAATTTATTTTACAGAGGCAAAATAATACAGCACCCCTAAAGAACATAAGAGCTACGTACAAAACAAAATAAAAAGAATGAACTTCTCATTACCTAACATATCTCAACTCCTTAAACCAGTGGTATACTTTCTGCATCCATAACTACACAAGGGTCTGCTAAGGTCTGAGTGATGTAAATTTCACAATGTCCATGATAAGATCAAAGTGGTGACTACCCAGTTCACCTCTTTGAAAACATTGCCTCTGCTTGTTAAACCTCATGTCATACTGGAAAGTGTTGCACAGTATACTGTTAGTAGAAAACTACTGTGATACATTTGTCTTAAATGTGATACTAAACCCCATTTTATTAGGATTTTATTTTTAATTTTAATCAGTGTTTTGCTAAGAGCAGTATTTCTGGTGATTAATGTCGATGTACCACAGTGAAACAGTGTGTCTGTGTGTCGGCAGTGTTCTGCTTCCTCTCCCTGCAGGTATAGTGGGCATGCCAACTGATTCTTTCTCTCCTGCAGCTTTCATGGCTCCAAGACATGGCTGCGAATCCAAGCTCTGATGCCGACCATCCACAGCTTGTAGACAAGGTAGACACATGAAGCAAAATAAGGAATTATTTCGCTTACGTGGCCAACTGTGAGGGAAAGCCTACGGACGCCTCGAAGCCTGTCTGCCAAAGATGCTTTAAAGCTACACAGACTGAGTGAACCAATGCGTCCAGCTTCCTGAAGCATCTCGCCGAGAGAAAATGCTGACTTGTAAGAAGAATTCACAGAGCAACATGCGAGCAAATGTGGTAGATAGTTTAGGTGCATCATGCATTCACATATAAGTCAAACCACTTTGCAATTTTGCAACATGTCAGATTTTGGCACCTTTTGAAGCTTGACAAGGTAATTAGTGAAAAGAAAGGATAATTGTTTAAGTTGGTTTTATCTTTTATGCTGACTAACAATATGGCAAACGTCTCTATATGCAAACAGAGGTCAGCAAGACCAGGTATAAATGATCGAGTGAATTTCTGCAGACGGTAAAACTGGTGATTGAAATGGTATTTAAGTACAATTTCACAAACTTCTGTGAAGACTTATCCCTTGTTAAGAAACAGTGAAGATGAAGATATGAATGTGAAAAGAGCTGAACTTAATGAATTTCTGGTTATATTTGATTTTTTTTCACATCCTGCACTGCTTTGTATTGATAATGTCAAAATATCATCTGTTTTTTATGTAATAAAATAAGAAAAAAATGACATATTCTGTCATTAATTTTATTGTTCCTGATCTTCAGAGTTTTGCAGAATGTTGAATCGAAAAAAATGACATATTCTGTCATTAATTTTATTTTTCCTGATCTCCAGAGTTTTGCAGAATGTTGGTACTGAAACCAAGGCTGATGCTTAAGTCCTTCTGACCTGCAGAATTTGAAAGCATGATGATAAATGACTCTGTTTGTAGCCATTCTGTGATGTTCCATTATGGCCTTAAAGCATGTATGACCACAAACACATTGTTCTGTTTACCGTACCGTTTCATTTCCAATTAAGCACCAAGTCACAGAACAGTGCCTTTTATTTCAAATTATTTTTCGGCTTTATTTTTGATCTTTTAATGACTCGGTGTGATGACTTTCAGCTCATTACAATTTGCCTTATAGTACACTATGAAAGCACTTACATTGTGCATGTCCTCCATGTTTCCACATTATATTGTCCAGATATTGTGAGGCGATTGAAAAGATTTGAAAAGCATGGGGGTGCTTTCCGATTGGGAGGCCTGAAGCTCCCAGGCAGCCACTGTGATGAAATCCATCTCAGGCGAGGTCATCTGTTCACCCTGCAGTGTAATTGCAGACAAACAAGATTTTTGACTCGAATCCTTACACCATTCAGTTGGTATGCCTTTTTGAAAAGCCATCACATGCATATATGGCTGCTGGTAACGGTTAGGGAAAGAAAGATCAGCGTTCTTCCAATCAATCCCTCAAGAAAGGACAACAGTGATTTGTCTGAGGCCATTTTGCCTGTCAGAGATGTTTAACTTCCTTGTGCATAATGGCTCTTGTACTCTGGGTAAACAACCATTACTAGCCTGTTTATTTGGAAGGAGGGGCTCACTGTGGATCTGACCTGGTTTTCAAATGACAACCCATACCAGAGAGATGAAGGGCTGGAGGGGGGAGAGAGGGGGGAAGAGCAAAGAAGAGACTAGAGAGGAAGACCCAATTTATTTTGAGTAATTGGCTCCACTTGAGCAAACACCCCTTGCTTGCCCAGTGGCCGTCTCAATCCAAGTCTGTGCCAGCAGCAAAGAAAAAAAGAGTCCCATCCTATGTTCAGCTACATACAGTAGATTAGGAAAGAATGTCCTGGAAACTTTTTGAGTCAGTACACCTCCTGAATAATCATTCGTATATTTATAACTGTAGTAGAGTGCTAAAAGTCTTCTCGACACTGCAGATTTGTAATTCTAAAAAAAAAACAAACAAAAAAAAACATTTAGAAATATTGCTGCTTTATACTGCACTGACATGACTTTGGAAGTATTAAGTTTGCTCATTTACCCTTCATGTCTAATTACTTTAATCACCATCTTCACTCACCAACGAGCTTAATCCTGACACCTTCAGATTGCTGTGCATGAATTACTGAGCCTATTTAAATATGTCAAATTAATGGCTTAACTTGATCGCAATCTAGCAGCACATTCACATTTGTTTTCACTGCAGTTAAAGAAAGGAAACACCAGCTCTAAACTAACACTGTTTCTCTTTGACAAAAGCAAACAAAAGAAGAAATTAATCAACATCTGATAAAGCTAAGGAAGCACTTCTAGCTGTGAAATGGAAAAGTAAACTTCTGGTTAGACATTGTCAGATGATATGCAAACTGGCAGGGAAAGTCCGGCTCTTTCATGTAGCAGCATATACCCTTCATAGTTCAGTTGGCCGTACAGGGAGTTTGTCGGCCCCATGGCGCCCCCCCAGCAGGACTGTCCTGTACAGGAAAGAGGAAGCCCCCTGAAACAATACACCTCTCCTATTGATAAGTGAGGAATCCCTGGTCCTTCTGACAGATTGCACAGGACCAGATCTGTGGGGTCCTCGGTCCGGAGATGGTGATGCGCCTGCAGGGCGACATGTGGGGTGAGGCGGGGTTACAGTGTATCCCCCGAAGGGGAGTCACTTTTGGGTCACTCTGTTAACTTTGGAGATATGAGTCTGGGTAAACATGTTGGGATGTGGAACATAATGTGTATGTATAGACAAGTGACCCGGCATGTGTGTGTACTTTTTCTATTTATGTGTGTTTGTGTGTATACATCGCAGTGGGTGGTTTCACGTCTGTCATGTGATTGCTTTCTGTGCAGCTCTGATATTAGGCAGACTTGTGGTTTCTCCTCCCTGAGGCCGCCTCAGATGTCACACACCATGTGTGACTAACGCTGTTGCCTCACTTCAAAACAGAAAACACACAGCTTGTTAACCTGCGCTGGGCTACTTTGTGTGTCCTGTTCGGTTTGCACTCACAAACAGAAACAGAAAGAGATATATACATGCTCACAACTACAAACAGGAAAACATGAAGAACACAGACACTCTTATGTGCCCATCTGTCCATCCAGACCAGAGATAAATCATTTCTAATAAAAATCTCAGAGGGCTGCCCCTCCCCTCCACTTTTGGTAACCAATCTGTTGACCTGCTTGCCTCATCTGTCCTTCCATTAGAGTTGCAATTAATGAAAAAAGGGAGGAAGTATTTTCAGTGGCTGCATAAAAGAGTTCCTGGGGTCAAGTGGCCTTCCCAAAGGCTTATTTAACAGTCTAAGCTCAAATGAAGAAACACTTGGCCCCAATTGTTGCCTGGAAACACTCACAAGGTGCTAAAGCGTGTCCTGTAGCTGCTGATCACAATTCAGGAAGCCAGCTACTCACCGAACTGTGTCCCTGAACCGAGATGTGTGCGTCCTTCTGTGCACACACACAGTGTTTGGAGACACTGGTAAGAGGAGCAAGACTGCATATTAAAACAGACAAAAATACAAGGACACAGAAAAAGTTGGCAGCAGAAGAGGATAGAGTATATTCTACAGACTATGGTATTATGGTATTATATGTCATCTGGATAATGTTTTTAAAGGCCAGGTTGAATTTTCACAATAATTTTTTAATGGAATAGTTTGATATTTTTGGAAATACCCTCATTCATTTTCTGGCAGTGTTTACACTTAGACACATCAATGACTTCTAGGGGTGCCATGAAACCAGAAATTTAGTTATTGCTAATAGCACTATTTAATGTCCACCATACCAGGAAATTCATAAATGATACTGAATGCATTTCAATACAAACATTTGAATTTAAAAAAACTGCTGCACACATAGTTCAGAGTAGCTTGTGCAGTGCTAACACACATAGCATTGTGTTTTGATATATTGATGAAAATAACCAAAGAGCATTTTGAGCAGCTACCGCTACATCAGTCAAAACAAGGGATTGTTAGTCTTTATAAAGGTTGTGTGAGAAGTAGGGATCAAAGCAACTACGATCAAGGCCAAAGAAGGCCTTTCTTTAATTGATCGGTATCAGTACAAGCCTAATCCTTGCTGAAAATCACACAAGTGTTGTACAAAGAGAGCACAATTTGTTCTAGGACATTTGTGTTTTAAATTTTAATTAACTATGTTAATAAATGCAGGATTATTAATCAATAATCAGTAACTAATTGGGGCTTTAGTTAATGGACATATTGCATTAGCCATAAATCAGCTCAGTTCCATGAACCACTAGGATGTAGCACCACTGTCCTTGTCAATCCTGGCTTGTCATAAACACATGAACTCTGGCCGGAGGTCATTAAGCACCATTCAAGTCTTTGTCATGGTGGTCTGTTTCTAGCTAAAGTGTGACAATGCTCTCTTTTTGCTTATACAGAACTGCCCACACTCAGTGTGACTGCTTTCTGGATTTCCTACAGTATTGATCAGTAAGAGACTCCATCTGGTGGTACAACTTGGTACTAGAGCTAATGCAAAATACTTGAAGTGTGCAGGAAAATGGTATACACCCACTGTCAAAAGTTTTAGGGCACTTTCTCATTCAAATAAAGTAGAACCTGTTCTACAACTTTTGACAGGGGGTGTATCTACCAAATTTGGTACACATATGCAGCACATCAGGCTGAACAAAAAAGTCAGTGACAGCCACATTCCAAACCCAACAGGAAGTGAGCTATTTTGCGTTGAATGTCAGATTTTGCCCATTTTTCATTTTTTTCTCAAGCGAACTCCTCCTAGGGGGAAACTCCAATTCACCTCAAATTCAGCCAGTACATAGAGGAGGCCTTAATGATCCAAAGTTATTAAAATCTTTGTCCAAAGTCAAAGGGCGTGTCCGTGGCGGCCTCTGGAATTTTGATCCTTCGCCATGAAATTTCAAATGCTGTGTAAATGCCCTGAACATGCTCCAATCTGCCTGAAACTTTACATGTATGATCAGAGCCCTGCCCTGATCGCATCCATATGATGAAATACAACCCCTGTCAAAAGTTGTAGGACAGGTTCTATTTTATTTGAATGAGACAGTGTCCTAAAACTTTTGACAGGGGGTGTAGGATATGATCAGCAGATAAAAATATTCAATGGCTCAAACTGGATCAGGGGCAAAAAAAAAAAAAAAAACCTGATCAGGATACTGAGTGTTTAGCATAGTTTGTGAAATATATTGCTTGAAAGATAATCAACAATTATCCTATCATTTAACCATCAAGAAGACAACAGTATATCTGACACATTTTATCTAAATATAGTATCTAGATACATAATAATCTCTCTCCAGATTTTCAGACTCCATCTTTAATGGGAATCAATCTTCTCGTTTAACTCTCTGCCACAAAATGAATCATTTTCTGTATTTCCTACAATTTCCTTTAATGACTGAGCGGAAGCCTAGTGTAGGATCAGCAAATGTTTTACTGCTGTTAACAATCAACATAGACATGATGAACTTATAACATAATTTTTCTTTCTCCCTTCTGACTTTCATCCCCAGCCTCACAAAAAGTTCTTCACGGCTCCGCGAAGCCACATAAACACTGGTCAAACCAGATGTCTGCTACAGAGCGGAATCCCATGCAGCTATAAATCTTAACTGCGGCTATTTTGTCCTAGTTGTCAATCAAAGCCACATCTTAAGTGGGGACTCATAATAGCAAGAGTTTTTCCTCACTTTATGCTGCCCTGTACTTGTGTTTTACAGGTTTTACTCTTCTCACTTGGTGTGTTACTGTAAAGCTAATAGGCCCACTGCAGCGTTAGTTACAGCTCTTCACTTGGACAGAAAGCACGTGAACGAGAAGAACCTAACTATTATTCTTGGATAAGAAACCGACAGTCACATTTCCCCCTCCTAGTTAAAAGAGGGCTCCGTAAACAGGCAGAGAAACGTTTCAACAGGGAGTTCAACCCATCAGAGCAGGTCTTATTAAAACAGGTAAAAATGTCAGCAGAAAGATTTTGCCTCATATTTCCAAGGGCCAAAGAGGAAGAGGAATGCAAGGATGGAGATGGACTTGAAGCCCACGCACTGTGTAGTGCGGTCCAACCTGTTTATAGCTGTTGGATTCCTTCCATCACATAATTTCTTGATTTCCATGCTTCAGCTCTGTCTGTGCACTGTCACTTTTGAGTGCTTACATGAACCACTGTGGTCAACCATATTCACTTGTGCACACATACTGCAGCTCCTCTGGGCGTTTATCCTAACAAGGGGCTTGCAGGTTTTCAACAAAAACACAGAAAAGTGCAGTTTAATAAAAAAGAACAAAAGATTCAAACGGCTGTTGAATCATGGCCACATATGAAGCAGATGGGTTATTGGCAGCATGCTCATCAAAAACATAATTAGATATTTTTAAATTGTTTCATCAGTGCTAATGCAGCTTGAAATGCTGTCCAGAAAATACCAACTCTCCCAGCATATGTGGTAGTCTTTTTTTTTCCCTCTGCCTTTTTTGCAATTGGGACGTCAATCCATTGGTCATAAACCGTGCATGTGTCTGAAGATATGATTGATAGTGTTTGGGCCTGCTGGGCTGTAAAAATCTCTATTCCAGTGATATCACTCCACAGCTCCCAGTGTGAATGTTGATGTGGGCTCAATGCCAGAATCCTGTCAGTTTCTCAGGACACCCTTGTCTCTCTCTTCGGCCGGCCCTTTGGGCTGAAGTGCGCCATTTCGTTTGGCAGAATAGATGAACTGGAGCTGACATTGATGATGTCACCCTATGGACAATACGTGAGAAGAACTGCCATCACGGAAGGGAAATTGGGAGGCTGCCTGTGAGCTCTGCTGTCCGTGAAAGGTGCCCCAGGTTTGGAAAAATAGGTGCTACAATGATGGTCAAAGTTTTTTGTTGGGTAAATGTATTACATGTCTGCATTCTGTTCAACAGCGGGACAGTTGTTGAAGATTATGTAGTGAATGAAATGATTGTACTTGTTCACAATTCCTTCTATATGTAATGGCACGTCCCAAAAACTTCTTTTTCCTGCAAGAGCATATTGAAAATTAACAAAGCCTCCTCTAACTTTGTGTGTATGACTTTAAAACTGCAATGATTTGTTATTTAAAATTGAAAATCTGAAATGCTATACAGTACTAATTATGACCGGATTAGGCTGAGAGAAAAGTACAGAAACGGGCAAAGTGGACGTCCTCTAATAACAGCTGTACTGATAATATCTCGATATTATCTCGACTGATTCCGTGCAGTTCCATAATGTCACTGCTAATTACGTTCTCTGAATGTGTTGAGAAAACTTTGGAATCTTTGTTATGCCTCAGTCATTACATCCATACTAAGTGGGTTTCTCTTGATATATTTAGAAGCTACAAATTGTATTTTCCTATATGTTAGTGATCACCAATAAGGAAACCAAAAATACCAATGAAAATAATCAGATTTTTATCTCACTGTTACAGTTTCCTAAATGCTGCAGCGGACAAAGAAACATATAGACTCCGATATGGCCTTTGCTATCACACCAAAAATCATAGTCTTGTACCCAAGAATATACAAATTATAATACTTCTGCTTTTAACTTCGATTTAATCTGAAACTTGAAGACCTGCAGAATTTCAAGATTTGTATCACAAAAGCCTCCCTCTCTGCTTTAACAGTTTCCTCACCCAGCTGCCAACTTCCTATTCATACTCACTGAAACTTTAACCTTCCCTTATGAATTTTACACTCACAACTTCCCCAGTCAAACTTGCTCAGTCATATTTTGTATGTGAGAGAATCGACGGGCACCGAGGCTCCTCTGTGGACCCCGGGGCCCGATGCTGGTCAGGTCACCTTTCCTCTCATCACTCTTGCCTTGTCTTCAAGCTTCCTTCAGGAGCTGCTTTTCAATAATTCCTGACATCGGATCAAAGTGTGACACACCAAACCCTCTCCTTTCTCCCAGAGCCTGGGTACACTTCTTTTTGGAGCTCCACCACAAGCCTCCTCACCCGGCAGCAGTCTAATCAGGCTAATGCCGACCCTTGGGTGCGATGGTGGGTTTCAGCGCCTGTGTCTTCATTGTGCAGGTCGCTGCTGAAATCTGCAACTCAACGCTGGCTGCACACTTGAGAGAAGACCTGGGAATTTCTGCACCCTGCAGTGATTTCTTTGAGGAAGAAAACAGAAGTTTGTCTGTGTGTGCGGAGGCAACGGCGAGGGGACGGACTGGTAGAAATATACATAACTAAACATCCTCAGGTACACAGAGAAATAAGCAAAGATTGAAGGAGCGCCAGGGACCATCAAAGAGTGGTTCCAGGATGTCAGAAGAGGTGAAAGGAAAGAGGGAGGAGGTGGAGGAGGAGGGTTGCAGGGCTCTGAAAGCCTCCCTGGTTGCACACAGTGAAAGCATGTCCTGAAAAGAAGGAGTCTTTCCTTTCAAGTATGAAAGGGTGGCAAGACTGAAAGTCAACAGAGTTCTCAGGTATTCGCACACTGCCTCAAGTCTAAGAAATGAGTCAGCATGATGTTTGCAGTAAAATTCAAAGGAGGATGGGGGGTTTGCTTCCAGTCATGTGCTTTAATTAAAAAAAGCTAGCCGAGCTCGCTTCAGATCCCTCTATGGCCACGTGTATCTGCAGACCACGGTTGGGTGCAGAGTATCGAAGGAGTCTTTCTTGAAGTGAGTTTTTCGGTTTCGCCTGCTATCTCAGCCTGTTCTTTTCCGCCTCTCTCAACACCTTGGCGCGTTACCCACCCCCAAATGAACGGCATTCATCTCGAGCACTCACTGAGAACAAAGAGAAGCAGCAGACAAACAACATCAGCTTTAATTTTTCATTTCAAATGCTGCAGTCTGCAGGAGAGTGAAGGGTTCCTGGAATGTGCCTTTCTGTTTTGATATCTCCCAATAAAACAGTAATGATATGCTCCCTCCATCTGGATCCAGTTGCCAGTCTGCGCCAGAGGTAGACGTGTCAGTTGTTATTATTATTTTCCCCGTGTGATGTTTAGGTCTGGTCACAGATGAAGGAAGGTCACTCGGCATACCTCGCGTGCTCTTCTGTAATTATGGAGTCACTTGTTGAAGGTCACCTAATATGGCTTCACAGGGCAACACATCCCCACACCAGGTGAAGAGTTTGCACGGGAAAAAAAAGCAACTCATACCAAAAGCTTAGTATAAAAGTGTTGCCTTGTAATAGTTTGCAATATATGCATATACATAAATATTGTGGGAAAAAATACATATATTCAATATTCAGTTGTTATTCATTATATTATGTTTTCCTTATACATCTTTAAAAGAGATTCATGACAAAAACTATAAGGTTGTTTTTTCATGTGTATTCAATGCACTGATTTCAGTGAAGCCTGCATAATTATATTTTGGGTGCCAACCACTTTTTTTTTTGAGTTCATCTTCCCTGGAGAAGACTTACTCAGCAGGAGAGCCATAATCTAGTGACAAGGCTGTCTGCCAG
Source organism: Acanthochromis polyacanthus (assembly GCF_021347895.1). NCBI lineage: Eukaryota > Metazoa > Chordata > Actinopteri > Pomacentridae > Acanthochromis > Acanthochromis polyacanthus. The sequence goes on along the minus strand of NC_067116.1, from coordinate 25,654,617 downwards.
CCTGCTAACTCCATGATTGTTTCCAGACAAGTGTAGTTGCCCTCTGGACAGCACGTATGTCAGTTCTAGAGTAATGGCCAATTACCAGGAGGCAGTTTGTTGAAAGGATGCAGCCAGGAACTACATCTGCCTTCAAACAGCCCTCAGATCCAAACATATGCTCTGAAACAAACTACACTCAGAGATGAAATGCATTGAGAAGAACCGAAACTGCCTTCAGAGCATCATGTGACAGTCGAGAAATGCCTGAGCCATGACAGACGTGAGAAGTGGGTTATTATTATTATTTTTTAAATCAAATGCTGTTTACTAGAATGATTGAAGAAATGGTTGATGAAAGCTTGCGGACAGAAGGAACATGTTCTGTGTATATGATTCAATGTCCCCACTTTTAATCTTTTACTTTGTTTAGTCCGGGGCTCTGAAATCTGCTAGTTAAATGTGGCATTTGACTACAAAACATAACAATGTGGTTCCACGCAAAATGAACCTTGAAGTCGCATCCCAAAGTGACACATCAAGGACACTGCAATGAAAACATGCATGAGAATACAGTCAGCCATTAGCCGGTAGTGGTTTGGAGTTTTTTTTTTTTAAATTTTTTTTCATTTGACATTACACATATTTGCATTTCCAAACAGTCCTGAAGAAGCTGATGTGGCATTTCATGCTATAGTCATCGCTTGCACCTGGACTCCTTTCAACAAGCTTCCACAAAGCCAAAAACGAAATAATTTCAGGAAACCAACAGGGGTTCCGACCTGCTTCTTTTGTCACTGTGTCAGCACCAACGGCTCAACATATCGCCCGACACAGACCTGCTGCTTTTACAACCACCCTGAAAGCACAAGACAGTGTCAGGACCGAAAAAAATATTAGAGCAGGATATCTGAAGGGGAAAACTACTCCCTCAACCTTCACTCTGGTTAAGTGGTCACTGTTGGAACACCAAGTGTCTGCCAGATGTTTTCCAGAACCTTTGATTATTTACCGATTTTTCTGGAAACTATCAAAAAACAGCACATGAAAACTGAGAGTAAAGAGTATTCTTTTCCAACAATCCCTCCCACTCATCCTAAGAAAAAAAATCTAATGAAAGGGAATGTAAATAACTGTTGAAAGTTATACTACTGCAAGATGAAACTTTGAAAACATATGATGAAATTTTATTGATTCCAGTGGGCAAAAGCAAACGTATGAATTTTTTTGTAGGAAAATCACAGTAAATTACGGCCTAAATTAGAAAAAAGAAAAGAAAGAAAATGTTAACAAATGGAAATGGAGATGCTTTAGCACATGGACAGAGTGATTAACAAGTGAAAGGTAATGTTGTAATGTTGCCTAGGGTATTTCCATAAGGTCATTAATCACTATATAAGTAGGAGATAATGTCAATGTTTCAGAAATTACAAAGTAGTTAGTAGCATCTTTACAATAATAAGGGACCTTTTTAACCTTTTCTGGTATTTGTGCTTCATTGAAGCTGTGTACTTCTTCAGGTTGATTTTGTAAAACAGTCCTAGTGTCAGACTAAACAACTGCCTCTTTGACCTTTAACCTGGTCATTATATCAACCTGTGTGTTATGAAATTGACTTAAAATGCTGCGTATCACGTGTCGGCTCGGCTCCATGCCGTCACCACAGCTGCTTCCTCTTACGACTGATACAGAGCAGGTGGAGATACGAGCGTCTGGCAGCCAAATACTGACCCATCAGTCATTACATCGTGGCAATTTTACATCCTATTCTCTTTAATAAATCAGTATTTACTACACAAAGTATATACTCTACACAAAAAAGGATTTCAGTTTTTTTTCAAAGATTTAATAGAGATAGATAGATAGATAGATAGATAGATAGATAGATAGATAGATAGATAGATAGATAGATAGATAGATAGATAGATAGATAGATAGATAGATAGATAGATAGATAGATAGATAGATAGATAGATAGATAGATAGATAGATAGATAGATAGATAGATAGATAGGTAGGTAGGTAGGTAGGTAGGTAGGTAGGTAGATACTTTACTGAAGAGGCCAAAGTATTACAGACCAAAGAGAGACTGCTACTAAAAAATCCCATATACCAATTGTTGGACATAATTCCATTAAACTAATACTATCTCTAATTCCTACAATTTCATGCTTTTGAAAACCTGAAATTTTAAATACATGATTGTAGGGTCAAGAAGAATACTGCCTTTTGTCTTTCTTTCAAATCCAATCATCATAACTGTGGTGGGAGCTTCATCTCATTGCCACCATCGCTTCTGTCAAAAATCTGCGTCATGTGAAACCGTTACATCAATGCGGATGCTGCGGCAAACCTCAAAATATTCGTCTATATTTTCGATGGAACCTTTCCACATTTATATTATCTGCAATTTCCTTCTCTTACTGCCCGGCCTCTGTGATCCTTTTCACCGCAAATCTGGACAAATTAGGAGCTTCCTTTAATCTCTTGATTGGGTGCTGTTGTGATAGTGGATATCCGTGGAGGATGATGATTGATTGACTCCTCTGGTGCAGTTGTGAGAATCCAAACAGTCCCGTTTCCACTGGTGATGTCACAACGTTGAAACCAGGTGCAGAGGCCACAGAGTGCATCAGAGAGCCCCTCAGTAATTCAACGCACACTTTATGGCCAGTCAACATGCCTCAGTACGATCCTTTGGTGTTTCTTAATAGCGTTAAGTAAAAATTCCTTGAGATCATATGTTTCAAATTCAGGCAGCTCTTATTTCAATCATCTAATTGTCCCTGCACCTTTCATTTAGGATTTTAGTTCCTCTATTTATGAAAATAATGTGCCGTCAAGTATTCAAAATTTGGAAATGGAGCAACGGGGCCTGGGGGGGAACTTAAACCTCCACCTTCACATGCATGGGTTGCTCTGCTCTTTTGATGATTTTCCACAGCTATTGCTGAATCCCTACAGGAACTGAGAAAATAAAAACATCAGCTAATAGAGGCAGCATCCTGTTTTCCCTGCCTTCGATGTGGTAAAATCCTGTTTCTAAGTTTCAGGTTGCTGTTTTTGATTGAAATATAGCTACACAGAACCATAAACACTGAATCTGACAAAACATGCATCAATTTCAAGTGAATTTCGAGAGAAGAAACTCTCACCAGCTGCAAGTGCAGTGAGAAAGATATTATCCGTCTCTGATTTGTCACTAACCGGCACTGCTAATATTGTCTTGTACTACAAATGAGCGTGTTATTTCCTCTGCCTTCTCAGAATACCAACAGAAAGAGTTGCAAAATGACATCTATAGTACTGGATCCCTGGCAGTAGTAGGCCTTTAAATTCCTGGATGGGATCGTACTCCTCTGGATGAATGACTGGTACAAATGATTAAAGGCCCAAACTTGGGTACAAAATGCAGTGAGCAGGTTTAATTTAGCCTCCTAAAGGAATGGTTTTTTTTAAACTAAGAAATGTCCAAAAAAACCTCTCAAAATTCTGCTGTGTGTGCTTCTAATGACAAGCAGGAGCTAATATTTATGCCCAGTAGAAACCTGATCATGCACTAAGCAATTAAAATCAGTTCAGGTTTGGATTCTGGGTCAGTTTTGGATGAATTCCACAAGTGTAGTACAGTGTTTTGTTCCCATTTGCAGCAACAAAGTGTTCTGGATTTTCTAAAGGTTAATAGGTTTAATTAATGCTTGTGAGTTGCTTCTGTGCATTGCAAAAGCCGCTGAGGTTAATGGCTATCTTAGAAAGTGGAGCCAAACTCCATATCCTTACGAATTATATTATAAATAGTTGATTAATTAATAAAAACTCACAGTGTCATGATATTAGCTTCCATGCGCATAAATACTGGGGAAAATAACTTTTAAAAACCAGCAGCTCCTCCTCCCAACCAGCTCTATGTTTACTTTTTTTTTCAGGAACTGCATGGCTCCTTGTGGATTATTCCTCAGTAAAATATTTATATGCAAGTAAAAGTTTATCAGGACATAAGGCAGTGCCAGATGGGAAACAAGGGAGGAGAAGGAGGAGCAGAGTGGGCATCTATAACCAGACTGCTGCCCTGCTGTCTGTTTCATCAAAACTCCACATTACAATATAGCCTGCAATCTGGACTTTAACTGGCGTAGATGGCCCCGTCCCCGTCATTGATGTCATGGGAATTGCTTATCTGCACCACAGTGTTGCTATTTCTAGAGTCCATAGAGCTGTTTAGCACTGAATTAAAGATCCAGGAGCTCTGGCTTGCACTGTGTAACTGTATACTCCCCACACTGCTTTGGCTCTATCAATCAAAGCTCAGACTCATAGACCCTCTGATGGGATAAATGATTCCAAATCTGACTAAAGCTGTTGCTTTGGCACTGAGGGTATAAATCATGGCCTTTAATGTAATAATGTGAGGTAGGACGGGTGAGGCACCTGGACTGTGATTGGTCAGGGGGATGGGAGCCACAGAGGGGAGTCCTTGGGTACTACTTTCTCTTTAGCAGCCTCTGCTAGCCAGAAGTCTGCATCTCTAATTTAAAACGGTAACTCTTGGCTACAGCTACGATAAACAGCACTCCATTTTTCAAATACTACCTGAGCTCTTACTGCTTTTCCTTCTGTACTACTTCCTCTTAAGCTGTCTACTGCTAAAGGTTCAAAGGGTCATTTCTCAGTTTTACAGACTTCCGATCCATCGTCTTTCTAATGTACCGTGTTGATGGGGGGACCGGGTCGACAACATGGGTGATAGGTAGAGCCAAGGCTTTTATTTGATTTAACTACTTCAATACTTCTTGCAGGCTCAGATCTGGTTTCTCCTTGGCTGGTTTCAATTCAGTGGCCCATAATCACCATTCCTGAGGAGTTTCCACTTTATGTCCCCCTGTCCTCCTCTCTTCAGCCTGTAGCAGCAGGTAATCTCATGAAAAAAGCACTCATCGGTGTGCTTCATTCCGACTGATGGCAGAACTTGCCGATAGAGAAGAAACAAAATCAGCTTTTGCTTTATTGCACAACTTAAACTTCAGTTTCTAATTAAAGTTGTGAGGGATTTAAAGGAAAATAAAACACCTTAACTAGTGCATGTCACTGAGGTTAGTAATCAGTGCTTTGGGATGCTGCTAACTGCTCCCATATGGCAGGGGTTTGTATTGGAGTGAGGTACACGTGCGGCTCCACGAATGACACTTTAGGGGAGCATTTCTGTAATGGAAACATATGTAATTTCCCTGTGATGGTCAGGTGTGGGGCAGTGCTCCATTATTTAGAGATGTTTAGCATGGAAAGAAGCCACGCTTTCAAGGGACATTTCATATTTGTGGTATTCTTTGGATTTGTTGGGTGCTTGCCACTTGTTATTAGAAATTTTGAAGAAGCACAGTGCTGTTTAAATACACAGTTTTGGTGGATTTTGATCCTTTTCTATTATCCCCAAAAAGAACAGTTTCATCCTCAGTTATTTTTTTCTTTGTGTGGGCTGTGGTAGAGTCAGTAGTTTGTAGGCTACATTGCCTGCGGCTCTTTAATTCATACTTTCTGAAGAAGTAGAATTTTGAAGTTTTTTGGGTTTCTGAGATGAGACAAGTCAGAAGTGATAATAATTCTCCTCTGATCATCGGTCACTTGCTCGTCACTTAACACTTCTCTCAATCTTGGGCCCTTTCATCAGTTTTTAGGAAGTTAACCGACCATCAGAGCACATGCTGGCCTGTGTGAGCATATGCGTGTCCTCATGGGCGTCAGACACGCTAGTGGGTGGTTGAGTGAGACCTAACGGATCATTGGCTCTCTCAGCTGTTGTCCTCTGTTTTATTTGGAAATCACGCAAGGATGACTTCATCTCCCTTGACTTCTCCTAGGTCATCCGGCTGCGAGGAGCCCTTATATCCTTTCATTTGTTTCCCATACACAGACACTCTGCAAGCATTCCAGTTGCCTGCAGAGTAGCCCTGGTCTGGTGGCCAATTAACAGGTCACACAACACTGCTATTTACACTAAAAGGTAATTATCACAGAGGAAGTGACTTTCTCGTAGTGCCAACTACCCTCCAAAAACACCAAGAAAAGGAAACGAAAGCACATAGAAATGGGGTAATAACTGTGATAATGTGAATTGCTGCCTCGGAAACAGGGGAGAGAAAAGCAACTGACCAAAAAGGGAAAATCATAGTTTTCTGTGGGCCATTGAATCTAATGTGAAGCACATATCAGGGAGAATAATACAGTGCTACATTTACTCTGTTCTTACAGGACAAAAATAAGAGGCAGTGGGTAAATAGGAGAGAAAACATTTACCCCCAAGACATTTCTCACTTTGATGCACACACACCCACTTATATAAAGCAACTATTGCATTTTGTAGGCTGAGTAAAATGACCTAAGTTGCATCCCACTGCTTAACCCAGATTGTGCTTTTGGTTAAGAAGTAAGGAAACAGATCCACCCTAAAATAGAGGCAAAACTTTAAATCACTTTTATGGTCTACAAATATTGTAAATGGCAAGCAAATCCTGCAAACCTGCTCAAGGCTACAACGTGCAAGCCCTTATGACAAAAAATAAATAAATAAAAAAAAAATGAAACAACCAGTAACCAGTTTTCTGTCACATTTATTTATGTATGTTCCTTTAGTACATAGATTTAGGAAAAAGGCACCAGGAATATCTATTAGGATATTTTGCTGGAACAAACAATAAAACATTTGTTTAACCTCATGGTTTTCTACTAAAAGTCCAAGGTAAGGTTTCTTTAAAGTAGGTCAAAGAATGGAACTTGAACTCAGGTTCACTATAAGAGCTTTAGCTTGACTCATAAAATATAAAAACAATCCTTCCACAATCTTTTCTCGTGCCAATGTTGACAAAATCCATAAGGTTTAAAAACAGCAGCAGTGGTGCTGACCACAGCAATGGTTAAAAATCTAATTGAGCGCTGTAAAAACAATGAAAAGCTAGGTGTCATCCTTTGGAGCAAGGTACATACTTCATAATCGCTGTTAGAGAATCATAGGACAGAAACCAGTTAGAACGTGGAACGCCAGAATACACTATGAGACCCATTAGTGGCTCAGCCGTGGTATCTGGTGTCTCATGCATTCATGAAGATCTGTGTGTGGTTATTTATGCAAGCGCTTTCACTGAAGACACAACCAAAGCATACATTTCAAAGACTTTCTCCCAAGTGGACTTGTGTCTTTCTGAGTTTCTTGGAGAGAATATGCAGGTTCTATGGGAAAGCAGATGTAAGAATACTGAACATACTTGAAACAGACTGGAAATTAGCTAACCTCTTTGATGACCACAGAAGAAAAGAAAAAAAAAACACAAGAGTTGAGAATAGAGTCATTCTGAGGGTGGAGTCTGGTATTTAAACACAGGAGAAGCAGAGGATGATTTTGATTTAAACTAATTAGTGTTCCTGCCTCGTTAAAGAATGAAAATTATATTTTAAGGACTAAGTATGCTGTGTGTGCATCACATTAGGAAAACTAATACAAAAAAACTTCTGCATGTCCATCTTTCTATGATTTACTGTGTTTGATTTGATGAGGCACCTCACAACTAGAGACTGGGTTTAAATCTCAGGTTGGGATCTTCTATGTGGAGTTTGCATGTTCTCCAAGTGCCTGTCAGTTGGGATAGCCTCCAGTCATCCTGTAACCCTCTACAGGATTAAGTGTTGTACAGAAAATAAATGGATGGTTGTGTTGCTCTGACACAGTAAAAACAAAAAAAAGTTTTGCTGTTTTCATCCTTGTACATCAACTCTGTCTCCAAATAAATATGTTACTATACAAGTAAGCAGGTTTCTCAGTGATATTTTGAAAGAGATGTGTTTAGAAGTAGCAGTATGTCGTATCAGGAAGCTCTTCCTCCTCAAAAAGCAACAAAGTCCATGTTAGGAGAATGGTAGTGGCATAAGTTGGACACAAGACCAGCAGACTTATTATTTCTAGACATAAGTTTCTACTTGCTGTTTGGTTCGGTATAGGCACCAAACTACTTGGTTCAATCTATGTAAAGATCATAGTTGGGGTTAAAAGATTTTCTCACACAACACGACTGACACTACTTCTCCATTTTCTTGGTGTTCCACCAGTACCACCCATCTAATGACTGACTGTTGGAAAGCAGTATAATCAATGGCAAAGACATTATGATACGCCACAAACAAATGAAATCTGCGAGAAAGTGTTTCTCTCAAAACATGAGTTAGAATGCAGCTTAGCTGTATCAGAACCTAAATTGTAGGAGACAAGTCCCCATCAATCAATGCACAAATCTAAGTCACATATACATTATAACTGCTCTACAATTTTATGTCTTCACTATTTTACTGTAACGATATTTGTTCTCGTATGTCACGGTTGTTACAGTAACCAATCCCCAAAACTCAAAGCAATCATCAGCAACTATTTGACCTGTCAAAGTGTACTATAGGAAGATGCTCTGCTCCCACTTGTTCACTGTTTGGCTTTACTATCAGAGTGGAACATCGAGCAGGAAAACCAGGAGCGGTAACATATAACTAATCTTGAAGGCTTTATTTGGTTTGGGCCTTGTTCAGCCTCCTAAAGAGACCATCTAATCCCTGGGACACATTCCCTCAGACACACTCATCTGCTCCAGTCCGCCCTCCACCTCACTGCCAGGACATTCAGTCCATCTGTGGTCTTGACTGAAGCACAGATTAGTGGAAGAGAGACTTTATCCACCCACCTTTTCCATAGCATAGCCTACCAAGACACGCAAGGAATCGCTTTGCAGCCCTTCTCAGAACTGGTTCCGTGTGGACACGTATCCATGTATTTCCACACTATACCACCTTAGGCCTTTTTATCCTTGGCTACCCTGATATGTTGAGAAAGACAGAGCTTGATTCAAACCTGTCTCTGGACAGGTTCAGTTCTGATGAAGACCAGGGCTCTTTTGCTTGTGGTAAATGTTAGCACGTTAGCTATCAGGCCAACAGTGTCTGTATACACATTTTGAGACACTGCACCCCAGAGAGGGAAACTTGACCTCGGTTTCCCTAACTGAACACAATATCTGTTCTGGGAACCCTGATAACTGCCTCAAGACCAGATTTTGAGTTTTTACTGAGTTGTGGAAGGGTTTCGAATGGTGGGAGAGTCCCATGCACACATGTTAAATGTTGTGGAATAGAAAGGTCAGCCAAACTTGCATTAGGTTTTCTGAACATAGTATATTATGAATACATGATGCATGGTGCTACAGAGAGAAAAATGGTTGGGATCCGATGTCTAAAATGTTCTTCTAATAGAAGAGAAATATAAATCTAGATCTGGTCAAATCTTGTAATTAATACTTACTGAATTATTCTGTGGTATGTCAAGGATGTCGCGATTTCTATTTTAACGCTTATTGGTCTGATTTATTATCACTTTACTGAGAAGTTTGACATGTAGTTGAAAACACTGCAATCTAAAACTCTTACAGAACGAGAGCTGTGTGTGATAGAGACACATACTCAACTCAAACATTGGCCTGTCAGAAAAAAAGAAACCCTCTGGGACACGAGAAAATGTCTGTTTTCCTGATACTAATCAATCTGCAGTCCCACATTCACAATAATATTTTGAAATAAAACTTGTTATACAGGAAATGGCTAACAAACATCTCTCAACCGGTCCTCCTGGGCCTTTGGATTTATAGAAGTCATTTATCGAGGCTCCGATCTCACCTCAAAAACCTCAGTGTATAAGAAATACACACAGGCAGCTCTGCAAAGGTACACACATAGTAAGGGCTTAGCAAAGATAGATATACTACCAGCTTTGCGCCTGCCGTCAGCAGATAAACACTGTCTATAGGTTAATGCCGCTCACACTCCCTGGGATTCCTACACTTTATGTGTGCTTTTGCCTTCCAATGTCAATGTTTTGAACAAGGCTGCTCACCAAGAAAGGCAGCATGGATTTAAGTTCAGCGCAGGTTTTCTTCTGTGGCTTTCCATGTGGTACTGCTGCAGTCAAAGAATGCTAAAAATGCTAGATTATACGAAAACTACTGCTAACACATTCCACACCAAATTGTCATTTGAATTTGAGAAAAGCACTTAAAATTTCATGTTTTTATTTGCGAATATCCATGTTTGTAGATTGTTTTCATGTATATGTCTTTCTGTGACCACATTTAGTTCAACTCTGATCATTTCGACTTTTACTGGCGTTAGACATGATATAACTGATAATACTCTCAAAGTGCATGACTTCTGTTTAATGGTAATGCATTATGAATAGTGCGCAGTCAGACTTTTCCCTGCGTGAAAACAAATGTCCACATGCATATTCAAATTGCATTCATGTTCCCTGTTGTTGATTTATCATTTGCTTTTGATTCGTATCTGTTCTTGTAATATAAGCATTTAAATACGTGCTGCTGAGCATGTCAAACAGCAAGTTTCATGGTGCAGGGAAGTTGAGTTCATGCTGTATTTGTGTGTGTAAGTCTTACTCCTCCAGCAGTCTGATAATAGAATATGACTGAAGAGGTTAAAGGAGCATTCTTAACTATTTTTTAGGTTTAATCATGCAAGCTAACCGTTTGATGGACTTCTCCCTACGTCTGCAAGCTTTCTTCTTCATTACCTAAAATGGAACAGCTCACAAATCAAGTGTGGCAGACCATTTTTTTTTTTCATGTATGAAGGAAAAGGTGCACATTAATTAGATTCTATTTATTTAGCTGGAAGCCTTTACAATTCCATAGGAGGAAAAAAAAAGAAAAACCATGGGGGACGTAAGGAACACAAGGCTAGGTAACTGTTCATTTCTGTTTAAAAGTTTTCTCTAAGGAGGAAAATGTGAAACTAGAAAAAAAAAACAAGTAATGAATAAAGCTGCAAGCAGTGATGTAAGGGCCGAGCAGTTCAACAGGGCACAGTCGCCATAGAAATTTGATGTGACCATGCTAAAAATAAAGATGTAGGATGATGTCAGTACGATCATTAGTATCGGCTGATATGGGATTTAAAATGAAATATCAGGATCACCCCAAAATGATCAGTGATGGCTAAATGTTTACAGTTCTATTTGGTTAAAAAAAAATGCAAAAAAAAAAACAACAACAAAAAACACATGTCAATATGGCATGTTGTAAATGTAAGCTGAGGTAGTTTTCTTATATTCCTGAGTGAATGTGTACATTTGTATTCTTTCACCTTCCAGAAGGCCATAACAATATGAGTAGGTGTATTTATATGGTAATTTCACTGCAGGAGAGACTGATTTGTCACATCTCATCACTGGGATCTCCAACAGTAGTAGCTGACACAAGAACCATTATTAAGACAAACACATCAACACGTAAGAGACAAAATGTTGTATTTCCTTATTGCAGCAGCTTATTAAGAGGTAAAATGACAATATTTTTTGCACATGCTAAGGAAGGCAAATTGAATCTATATAGTTAAAGGCATTAGAGGAGATTGAATTTCCTATGACTTTGAACGTAGCATGCGCATGCACACATACAACCTCTCCCTCACCCCCCTCTAACCTCCCCCCTCTTAACATTTACGAAGAAACGCCCCCCTCCAGAAACTTGCGTAGCACTCGTGAAGTTGTCCCCCTGTCCCCCTAGCTGCCATTATGTAAAAAAGATGAGCAAACCAAGTCGCCAGCTAACTACGAAGCTATACCAAAGCAACACATACAGAAAACATGTAAGTCCAAGGCGTACATAATCTACGTAACTAGGCCTGAGCCGGAAGATTTTTGATTGACAGGAAAGGGAGCAAACCAAACGCCTCGGTCCGAGCGCAATGATTGGCTGATGTTTTTCAGGTCCTGCCATGTCCACAGTTATTTTTTTTAATTTTCAATTTTTTTAGAAACCATACATACAAGTCCACTAAAGATCAGTATATTCATTTTATGTGAATCAGACAAATTAAACAAAAAAAAAACCATCCTCCATAATGCCTTTAATTTGGTGTCAACACATGACCTGTAACAGACAACTAGTTTTGAAAAAAGATAATCTGTCTAAAAATGTGTGCGAATAGGTCAGAAGACAATTTGTAGCAACTTTGATAAATAAAAGGGAAGGAGAGTGACTTACGGAGGAGTGTGATGTGCTTGAGGTGAAAGAAGTCTGTGTGATCTGGTTGATGTGTTGTTGGAATGTGAGGCTGCTGTCAAGAATGAGTTCCAGATTACAGATGTGAGGTGATAGGGACAGAGTGGAGTTATCGATGGTCAGGGTGAAGCTGTCAGTGTTTTTTGTGAGGGATTCGTTGCCCATATTCTCATGTCTGATTTGTCACAGTTTAATTGTAGAAAGTTATTCTGCATCCATGTTTTTTGTTTATTTCACTGAGGCAGTTGGTCAGGGTGGAGCAGGTTGTTGGGGTGATGGATTTGGTTGAAATGTAAATTTGTATGTCGTCAGTGCAGCAGTGGAAGCAGAGACTGCCTATGGAGCTTCACCTCTTGGTCCTCAGTATTAATATTATACAACCTGCACTATGCGTAGACTGTGTCAGATCAAAGTTGACAGGGTTCAAATTTTATTTGTGTAAATGTTTGTGCACCTGAAAACCAGCAAGGAGAGCTACTGTGCTAAGTTTTTTTATGCAAATACCAAAACTGAGATTAGTTTTTGAAAAATCAACAGTCATCAGAAAGGAATATTTGGGATTTAGAGCTGTGTTTGGATATTATGCAGAATCAGGAAGTATGAGAATATAAAACAGACTGTATGTATTGGAGAGCAGAGTTATTCTAGGCTTTGAATCTTAAGATAAGGGACAACACAGCAGGGAATGGCTGGTTGTCTCACCACACAAATCTCCGCCATGCAGCGGCTAACAAAGTGATGATAAGTCTGAATGAGAGTGCAGTCCTCTGGAGAAGGATTACTCTGCGGCTCATCACTCCCTCACTGTACAGAGACGGAGAAATTATGGTCACAAGGGAGCAACATTTCATCATATTTCAAGTTTCAGCAGAGTGTTGTGCTGGGACAAATAGCAGGGTAGGAGGAGGGGAGTTGGACTGTGCAAAAATGGGACCATAATATACTGCACTTCTAGTTTTGAAGAATCAAAACATGTAATATGGGATATGGTGTCAAAAAATACTAAATAAAACAATAAATGCACTGTCGGTCCAGGTTGGCATTTGTCTCATGCTGTAAGTCTTTGTGGCTGCAGATGTTAACTGACAGAAGAGGAGGAGCGCGATATGTTGTTCTTGGTGGCCTGAAGGAAGGCTTGAATGTAATTCGTCTTTCAGCCGAGGAGTAATTTCTTCAAGGACTCACAGATGTATCTCTCTGAGCTGTTTGAGTTCCCTGAGACCACAATGCAAATCATCCTCTGTTTAATCAAAACGTCCCAACACAGGATATATCTACCGCATCAACTCCGGTGGCTCAAAAAGTCAAAAGCAATCGTTCATTGCAAGCGCATAACAATCATCAACTGCAGTCTACAGGGCTGTATCACATTATCCATGTGTGGTTGTAGTCTACTGTGCTGATTAACGACTGTAAAACTAATAAGCAGATGTTAAAATCAGAAATTCAGTTTCTTGTTAATGTTTTATCCTATCTGTGCATTGGAATAGGAATCAGATTTCATTTAATTGAAACAGCAACACAATGAATTTCTTGAAAGGGCTATCAATTGTTACCCATCAATGACAATTGATAGATGTGTCACTAGAGATATCGATCAACATTTTACGAATGTGTCTCTCGGAATATCTGTTCAGATGGCCATCCATTTGTGTCTACATCAACACACTCCTGCATATTATTCAGAATTTCATTGTAAAATGCATCAAATTTAATAAACCGAATTAAGAATAACAAATGAGATGGAAAGGAAACAACAACAAAGCTTTCGATGTTCCTTTGAAACACAGACAGAGAGAAGCAGGAAGAAAGGATAAAAGGAGGACATGAAGTGGCAGGTATAAGACACCTCATTATCGCAGCTCTTCACCACTTCCTACTTGGAAGTTTCCTACAGCTTGGAAATTATGACAGATTCACAGGAAGGTCTCTCTCTCTCCAACCTTCTCTCCCTCTCCCTCTACAATCAGCCTAGTTTTATTGACTTGCGCTGAGTCAATGATTTTCACTCTGTTGGTTCCACTTTGTCTTAAACACGCAGGTATTAGTCATGTCAGAAGATCAACAGGGATCTGAGCATTTCTTTCCTTTTGTTCTGCTTTTAAAAACCTTCACATTTTAAAGCTCCACAACATTTGCTACTGGCTCCCAAACTTCACCCATGAAACCTTTCATCTGGACAGAAGCCTAGCTCCTGTAAGTCTTCTGAATTGAATTTTATTGACCGAAGTCTTCGGCTTAAGTGACTGTGTGTGTAAGTACATCTGGGTCAGGCAGGTGGAAAATGTGGATTTATGATCTTGCTGCAAAAAACTACCAGCAAATATATACTAATGAATTACCGCTTATAAAAATGATCACTTATAGAAACAGTCCCGTATTCTAGGAAATTTGCTTATTCTTTTTTCAGTCTAAGCTCTATATTGTATCTTCATTTCATACCTGTTCTTTAAAAGGTGCTGTATGCAACATTCACAACAGCTGAAGGCTGTAGCAAAAGCATCTCAGACCAAAACAAGAATGCGGTCACACCTCTTTGATGCCACCATGTTTCATTCACGACTTGAAAAGTTGTGTACACAAGAGCAAACGAAAGACGTTACTAGCCCATGTTACCCATACAGATTACACTGAATGGCTGTAATGAGTTATTGACAGCTCATCTAATGTTATCCTCACATTCACTCACTCAGCTTGATTCTGTTTAACTCCAATACATGGCTGTCTGTTTCCACGCATGGATTTACTCCCAGAGCAGAATTTAAACACACAACCAGAGCACAGCAGACACAGAAAAGGTATAAACCCACTCATTAGCCACATGATTACTGACAACGTCATCTTAGGAATCTCACTAAGGAATTCTTTGGCAACAACTATAGAGGTACACAAGGTCGATGCACAATGAAGCAGGAGACAGTTCAATCAGCTGAAACACATTTAAAACATCATTCGTGCCAATACTGCTAAAAACGAGAGAAGTGAACCACACTGAAGCTGGACTTACCTACAGAGAGTTGTCTCACTGAGGGAAGAGTGGATCGAAAGTGAACACAAACGCTCGTGAAGGGTTGAAACCAGGGATTGACAACGCAGCTCACAGGAAGGAGATACCACCACTGAAGACACCAGCTCCACGTCATTGGGGCTCAGCTTCTGAAACTGGAGAAGACACACAGTTACAGTTAATCTCCCAAATGAAAGCCACATAAACTAAAAATACCGTTACCCTCTTTAAAAGTCATTTTCACGACCTAGGTCAAGGTTCCGTATGGTGTGGTTCAGGTTTTTTTGTGTGTGTTTTCTGAAAAACCCGAAAAAATGACCTAGGCCATTATTTTAAGAGGATGTAGATATACAAAACAAACCAAATCCACACATTCAGAGTAATACCCCCCCTAGCTTCCTAAAAGCAGTGTGCATCTGCCATGTGTGCAACATCATCGCACTGATAAGCGAAGAGAAAGGATGACCTTCTGGCAGCAATGTGCGAAGGAGTTGCACAAGCATAGAACCAGCTGTGTATCTGCAAATGCGTAAGTAGCTGATAAAATAACCAGATCTGTGGACAACAGACCAGCATAGCAGTGATGACTTCGCCACACCAACGAATGGAGACGCCAGGTGACAGGAAAAGATGTGCACTCGGCCTCAGAAAGAGAGAGACCACCCACACTGTATAGCAGGCCAGCCCTTAATGATTGGCTGATGACCTCTGCAGTGTCAAGAGGGAAAACAAAAGCCCACTTACACCTGGCTGGATCATTCAGCCACATTTGCATAGCAGTTTATGCACATTGCCTTTAAACAGGAGGCTGCAGCCAGAAGATAATTAATTTAACTTAGTACACAAAAGTAAATAGCTAGTCTGGCTTTGTCCTGCTGTAACAGAGTTCAAAAATCAGATCTGGATATGTGTCAACCTATATATCAGAGTAGTATCAATCACCTTCTGGACTGGTTACCAGGCAACTTAGTTTGCAGGACTGCAATAGTGCAGAAACCTCACACTGTCCACACCTGTGACATCCCCGCCCACATTTGTCTAGGTTAGTCTCAGTTATCTCTCCAATCATTCAATTATCCAATCATAGCTCTCCTCAGAGCCGGCGCAGTTTGACTCCAGCGTCCAGGTGAATCTATGTTAGTGTGAGTCTGACAGAGGCCGGATGTGGGTCAGTGTAGCAGAGCAACTTCACCTCGGCATCGGACTGCGTGTGAAAGTCTGCGTTATTGTAGGAGTTCGGGATTTAAAGGGAGAATATTTAGCTGCCCGTGTCAGCAGCAGGACTGGACCTGGATTGTGTATTTCCTTGTTGGAATTGTCAGCACCAGCGGAGCCATAGCCGACGCTTCAATCCGAGCTGTTACTGACTGACGGACTGCTCTATGGTGAGTAAATAATCTGCATGCTGTCATTGCTTTTACACCGCTATCTGAGCTATTCAATACTTGACTTCCTGTTTTGGGTTTGGTTGGCGGTAAAACCCGGAATGGATCCTGCATTGTGATCTAAATTGTGTTTGGGTTCATCTGGATTGAACTGAGCTGTGTGGGGACACCGAGGCGGATTTTTCCCTGACTGGATTAGATTTAGAATTGCAACACGGACATTCGCCTTTTCCCTTTGCTTGCTGGATCGTTTTTGTGAATATACGTTCTATTTGTGGGGGATGCAGTGGTCAGCACTGTCGGCTCATAGCTTGAACGTCGTGGGTTAGATTCCCAGCCTGGACTCATCCTGTGTCTGCCTGTGTGAGTTCTAGCCTGGTGCTCCAGCTGAGGTTAATTAGTGATTATGAGCTGTCTACAGGTGTGAATGTGACTGTGCTTAGTTGTTTGTCTCTCCATGTGAACCCTGCTTTCACCTTAAGTCAGCTGGGTTTGACTCCAGCAACCCGACAGAGGATCAAGCGGTGTCTAGATAATGGATGGATGGATGGGCTTTCTAAATGCTGAAGTGAGTTGTGGTCTGGCAGTTTGTTTGAGCATTGCTGTTTGGTTTTTGGCCTGAATTACTGTCTGGTTATTTATCCAGTTTTGTATGGTTTGATAATATGATTATTATGTTTTAGATTTCTTATTTGTCAGCCTTCACCTGCAGCCCTCATTATTAGTCGGTGTCATTGCTTTGTGCTTAGTTTTCACTAGACAAAACGAACAACATGGAGCGTGGTAATTGGGTATGTTGGGCTGAAAGACGGCGTTTTCAGTGTCATGAAGGTGACCGTTTTAATCTGGCTAGACCTTCATGATAACTGATGCTGTGGAGCTAACATGTGTTTCCTCATGATTCTTCATGAGCAATACAGATTCTCAGATGAGGGAATATGTTGTTTCTGCAAACCTGATGAGCTGTACGTTACTTATATCACTGAATGAAGCTGTGTAGTAACTGCATGTCTGCATTGTGTTGCCATGGAAACCTGACTTGTGTGTAGTTGCTGATGCAGAAAGAACTTAAATGTGTTTTTATATTTGATCTTGGTTTGCTGGCCAGACTGTTTACATTGCTGGTGCTGATATTTATCTACTGGTATTTATTATTCAACCAGTAACAACTAATTTCATGATCTGGCTGAAAATTCAAATGATATCCTGCATAATGGAGCAGTGTCAGACCTGAATACACTTCAGTACGATATTATGTACATGAAGTTTAAAGT
Organism: Acanthochromis polyacanthus; assembly: GCF_021347895.1. Classification (NCBI taxonomy): domain Eukaryota; kingdom Metazoa; phylum Chordata; class Actinopteri; family Pomacentridae; genus Acanthochromis; species Acanthochromis polyacanthus. The sequence goes on along the minus strand of NC_067116.1, from coordinate 25,636,874 downwards.
CTAGCAGCTGTTTTGTGTAACTGTCAGTTAGAAATAAGTGGTGCATTGATCAGTAAAATAAATTTATTATGCATGTTTACCAGTTTTCTGCCAGCATTCCAGATTATGTTTGCACTCTTTAAAGTAACTCTGCTGGCTTTAGCTCTGTATTTGCTGGACAGATACTAAAGTCATATCAGTTTTCTCATTTGAATCTCTGAGACAAAGTGAATAAGTGTATTTCCTAAAATGTTGTGCTTTTCCATTAAGACTGAGGAGGCAGTTTGGTGGGTAAACACATGCTGTGACAAGACACTGTACACTTGTTTCTGCCAGGCTCTTTCGTCACTCTTAACAGTAAAGCTGAATAGGATGAGCTGCACTGTGAGGAAGCACCTGGTATCCATTTAGAGTACATTCTATTGTGTTTGAGCAATGCAGCACAAAGTAGGAGGTGGAGAAAGGAGAGCCAGTGTCCTCGGCCAGTTGAAAATTTGGCGTAAAACTGGTGTCAGGATCAAGAGCGTAAAGGGACAATTAGGTAATCTGGAACAGAAAGAACAAAATGTAATGCAGTGAGGCAAGAAGGTTAGTCTTTATTTCTTTTTTTTTAATGGCACCTTGTCTTTGGGCTTCTCGCTCGAAGGGTGATCAAGAGTTTTTTCCAAAGATGCTGTCATCTTGGAAAGAGTGCCGAATTTCAGACTGCACACACACATTCATGCACATTCATTACCCTTGAACTCTCAACTCACATCCTTCCCCGGGTAATAATGTTTAGGCCGTGTCCTTCATGGAGCCGTCTTACTGGAAATGTATCTGCTTGTCTTGTGTATCCAAGGAATCTGCTTATCTGATGTTGACTTCCTGAGATCTTGCCTGTAAACAGACCTGAAGTCCACTCGTCTGTCTAAAAATCACCACTCGGTCTCATGGGTGAGTGAAAGAGGAAACTGACAGGAAGGAGGGAAGATGCAGGGAAAGGAAAAGAGAGAGATGTGAAGGAAGGGGATGAGAAGATGTTAAAGTACAGTTGGGACTGAGTAGAAAAGTCTGAACAGAAGAGTAGATGTGTGTATTTCCTGAGGCTGGTTTAACGGCTCATATCCAGTAAATTAAGAATACCAATAAAAAAATAAATCTCATGTACTTCCTCCTGCTCTTTTTTTCTCCTGTTCTACTTTCTTTCCCTCTTTTTCACTGCTCCCCTTCTACCCTGTAATGATGTGCTACTCCAACTGTGGTTAATGTTATTAAAGCTCCAGCTATGGCCTCCATTCCAACTAAAACACAACAACAATGCCTCCAGGCTTACAGAAAGCTTACAGCTGGACTTCGAGTAACTCAAGACTGTAGAGCTCTGTCACTGCTTTCCGGTACATGTTGCATTCACTTCTCAGATGTGCTCCAGACCCTGCGTTAAAGGGGAGTGGAGATATGCTAATGTAAAAATTAGATGACACTTTATGCGAGTGAGAGATTTCAGTCTTGCAGGCCTTTTTCTAAATTAGAATAGTGGGTTTGTGGCCACGACATTTCCAGTAATGCTTTGGAAAAGGCATAAGTAGTTTCCATAACATATTTTTATGCACATTCTGAAGTATTTGCATTGGAAAAAGTTAATGGAAAGAGCAATGCTAGACAAAAACTTTAGCAAATTTTGCCATTACTTCTGATGGAGCGAATATTTAACTGACATAACTGAACACTTGTTTGTTTTTTTCCTCATTGTTTTAACTCTGGATAGTATCAAACTTGACCATATCTGCTGATATGAAGGAATAATTATGAACTTTCCTGGTTGAAAAGAAATTGTTAAAACTTCAGTCCATTTTTCTCTCGAATAATGTCCTTCTCTTTTGGAGTTTTTATAGTGGCTTGCAAATAACTGAGTTGCATTAAAATATCCATATTACCATACCATGAAGTATGCCAGGAAAAGATTTAGTACCTGCCAATACACAGTATGTCAAAAATATCCAGATGTCCTACCATAACATTTGAATTTTGCAGTATGCAAACCCTTTAACATTCTGACCCACAAACCTTTGCATAGTTATATCACACACTTCATGGTCAAAGCTAAAGGCACGATATTATGAAGTAGCATGTCCCAGTTGTCTGCATGCTGCATCAAACAGTACGTACTTTGTAAGGACAGGTACAGTGCGTCCTTAAAGTTAAACTAAAACAAAGCCCTAGTTTTGTTTTCAGCTTTATTTACTCTTATTTCAGCCATCCCTAATATAGCCTATACCACCACTTCCCAATGGCAATGACGAGTTCATTCACTCCAAAGCAATAAATGGAAATAAACCTAAACTGCATTTTCTGTTTTTGAAATATTTTGTTACATTTTTACAAAACTTTTTACCAAAGTTTGCTTGAAATTCCCTTGACGGTTATATAGAAACACTCTGAAACAATATATGAATTTACTTTCTCTAGAACTCCTGAGACACCAGGCACGTCAAATGTGACATCTGCTCTAGTGTAGCAAGTAAAGGGGTCATGGATGTACTGGGGATTAAATGCACACAGCTGCTTGAAAATGGAACGTGGCATTGCTTGGGAGAAACACGGCTTCCAAAATAATGTTTGTTTGCTTCAGTGGAAAGTGCGTGTGACCCAAAACTTATAAACGCCAACTGCCAAACTTGACCCAAGTAAAAATATCAGATTGTCAGTGATCTGTAAGCTTATACCTATGCAGCAGGAACTGCATAGTTAGCTTAGTAAACTAGATAACTGGGTATAGTCAGTGAAATAAGTGCTGGGTGTCATAGTAACTACTAGATCTGTACGTCTAATTTATCATTTCCTTTCACTGTTGTCAAATCCTCCAAACCAAATAAAATAATACACAGATCATTACTGCCTTAAAAATGACCTATACTGGTGTTTTATAATTATATTGGCCTCCTTAAACTGCCACCGATTACCATTACAAAGATCTTCATGATCTGTCACCACTATGGTTAACATTTGGCAAGGCTTAGACCCAAAAACAACTTAATTAGAGTTGAGGAAAATGTAATGTCATCATGGTTGAAAGAGTATCTAGTTGAGGTCATGGTGGAATCTGCTAACTGCTGACGGGAAATGGGAAGCTAGCTGTAGTTTCCCGCATCGATCACCGGTCTACGTACTGAAGGATCAGACGGTGTAAGTTGTCCTAAACTTTGAAAGCCTACTTGACAGTCACATGAGGATTTTAGCAGAAGTATTCAACCCGCACACAAACAATGCTGGAGGAAGTTGTGGTCAGCGCTATCCTATCAGCTGGACTGCAGCTGTCTGTGTCACTGGATTAGCAGTCACACCTCATCATCCTGTGTGTAGAGCTAATCACAGGATGCCCAGCAGCACCCTGGAGACCATTAGTGCTCAAGGGCACCACACTGGAGTACGAGGGCTGCACTCCTGCACAGAGCAGGTATGGCCATGAGCCGCACTAACAAGCCCGCTCATGTTCCCGTGTACATGTGTGCACGTACTGTATATGGTTACACACCCAAACATACAGCACATACAGTCTGCAGTAGCTCAGCACTCGCAGGCAGACAGTCCTCTGCTCTTGTTCGGCGCCGTTCCAACAGAGAAACTGAATAGCTTTAATCGTGGGAGAGCAGTGAATGGCCGGTTGATTTCAGCATGTGTGTTCATTTCCTGACCATCAATTCCACAGTCCATTTGGCTCAGCACACACCGGTGATGCTAACCATGCAACTGGAGAAACCTAGTATCTTTTTTTTTTTTTTTTTTTTTTTTTTAAACAACACAATTACCATTCAAGAGGGAATTACAAAGAAAAGCCCATGATTAGTTATTTCTAATTCTACAAACACACATTGTTCCTCCCAGAGAAGGTATCAAACATTTATTTAGTCTTTTGTTTAAGTGAAAACTTGTGGAATTAAATTTAGTCTGTTTTCAATTTTGACTTCAAACACTGCAATCAATTCAAGGAACAAAAAAACTGTTCTTGTCAACTGCTTTGTTGCTATTGTTGAAAATAACGAAAAACAATTGTGGATAGATAGAAGTTTTAATTAATATTTAGCAATACTCGTGTGGTTTTGTTTCTGGTTTGTGCCATGTGCAGCTTTCATTGTCCTCATACGTGGCAAGTGTTCTATGGAAAGCCCTTTTGAAGTGTTTAGTTTTATTTATCTGCAATAGCCTCCAGTTTTGATGCAAATTAGTTTCATCACTACGGTTTTGCTGCAAACCGGTAAAAGCAAAAAGAATAATGCACATAATATCAACAGACAAGCCATTTAATGATGCACCTTTAGAACTAATTTGCCCATTTGTGAATGTCTTTGAGAGTTATTGCCTGGAGAGAGGAGCAGCCCTTCAATAAATGCTCATTCCTTAATTTTATACATTTATGTGGGATACTTGAAGTGCATATTAAGAGAACAACAGTAGAAGGCAAAGGAAGGAGGTGGTGAGAAAAGGTTCTATTCTCAGGGGAGTTATTGTTTGTTTCACTGACCCTACTCACACACTGACATGTTCTGACATGACTCACGTCCCTGACAAAGCAACCCTGGGAAACGTATTGTCACGACAGTTTTCTTGATTGGAAGCTAAAAAATAGAAAAGACCAATATGCGTTTACAGTAAGGGAATTCAACATGTAACCATGATGGAAGTAAATGTAGCACACAGTGCTAGTAACACTTTTAGCTATAAAAAGAAGTAACCTTTCCATCAGGAATATTTAGAGCAAAAATGATGAGTCGTCATTACACTATGATCATAATTGTTATAGCAGCACTGAAACTGGGTCTTTAAATGAAGAAATTAAGAATGTACTAAGTAAATGTATGATTTTAAAGTTTCTTGCCGGTCAGTGGTTAAACTCCAAGAAAAATCATCTGCAAAAATTCTGAATTAAATATTTGTAAGTATTTTCTGTTCCTTAAAATGTCTTGGATATAATTTTACACCACTTTTCCTCTTCAGTGTGCAGAGATGTATGAAGTCCAGGCCTCTTTCTTCTCCACTCAGCCCTCTGCCAAACGGTGCAACTCGAGCTGCCAGCTCACATTTGAATCCACTCAAACACTGCAAAATTACTCTGCGCTAGACAATGGCAAATAGCATATTTGAGTAATTCGCACATGTCTGATCCAGAAACCATTTCTGAAGAAAAACAATTAATTGATTAAACTATTATATGTAGTATATCCTGAGAATGGAAGTGTAAGTAGGAAAACCTTATTCAAAATCATACTGAAAATTGTAATAATGGGAACTTCATTTCTGTGTCATGTGGTTAATTTAGTATAATTACAAACTGATCTGTTCATTTAAGTTTAGTTTTTTGGTGTAATAGAGTTGCATTTTTTTTTTTTTTTTTGGAGAGCAACCACTAATAGGTGATTTGGAAAATGTATAACATGAAGAGCGTAGGTGGATATAATGAATCTGGAAAAAGTAATAATGGGATTTCTGCTGCTAAAGACATTAGCTGATGCTTAACTTTGTTCACAAAGGTTTCAAGCCCAGGAACATTTTCCACATTTTTACAAAGTCCAGTGAAAGGAATTCTTTGTGAAATTTCTTTGCGTTTAAGAAGTAAGAACATTAATGACTTAATGAGCCAGTGGCCGTGTGAGGGCAATACTGATGTCAGCCGTGTGCCGAGGTGTCCTCAATTAGCCAGATGCCATGATCCCAACAGAGCCTTTAAGAGTGATTTTCTAAAGATGAGTGATACATTTTCCAACAACACTGCTGAATTACAGAGTAATGTAATATTGCTCCAACCTGTTGAGGTTAAATGACCTTGACCTCTGCAATTTCAATAGACTATTCTGGCCTGAGGAATCGAATCAAAAGCCTCTGTTGAAACTCTTGTGTTCCAAAGGTTTACTGCCTTGGTGTAATCTGTTTGTCACAAAATCATTTGAATGTACTGTGTTGTAGTTCACATCGCAAGATATGTCTCTGACGAAGAGTAGTTCATAACGGAGCTTTTATCGTTTTAAGGATCCTCATTGGATCCTACAGTTGCAAATTCTGAGAAAATTTTGCCAACAATGCATAACCCAGAGGGGCTTTTCTGGCACTTAGTCTGAGACATCTTTGATGCAGCCGGTTTTGAGGCAGAACAAAAGAAGGGCGTGGGTAATTTGACACACTAAGCTAAACTCAGCTTTTTTCCTGCAGTCACTGAAAATACTCCATTAGCGAACAAAATGGTGGAGAGGTTGTGTGTGGGAGATCGACTTGTTCGCAGTTGTAGTGTATTAAGCTCTGCTCCCTTAAGTATTAATCTGCCCTCCTTATCTCACCACTTTGATCGAGGTGGAGCACTTTTCTTACATTCTGGACTCGAGCTTTTCTTGAAGTGAAAAAGACTAAAAACTGTCTTTTTTTTTTTTTCCACCTCTCAGTCTCATTACAGCTGTGTTTTTGCAGTTGCCTCTGTTAAGTAGCTAATGACAGTTAAGTTTACTGAAGCAAAGCTGAACAAATAAGCAGCTTAAATATTGTAACATCACCCAGTCAGCAAGCGAATAAACTTAATGGCTAAATGGGAACATTTTCTTTTCCACTCTTCCCTCCCTCATCAATTTGGGCAAACCTCAGGGCTCTTTCGTCATGTTGGTGTTACTCAACTGCTATTCAAGTTCAGTGTCCACTATTTACTCATCCATCTGCAAGCATCTCATCCAACTTTTATTAACAATGACCCACTCCAGTCTTATCTGCATAACTCAAGGGATGAGTTCATGGTGTGTTTACACTGGTTTTAAGAGCTTGATTATAGAGAGTATGTGTAAGACAAGTACACACGTGGACAAAATTGTTGGTACCCCTCAGTTAAAGAAGGAAAAACCCACAATTCTCACTGAAATCACTTGAAACTCACAAAAGTAACAATAAATAAAAATTTACTGAAAATTAAATAATCAAAAACAGCCATTACTTTTGAATTGTTGATTAACATAATTATTTAAAAAAACAAACTATTGAAACAGGCCTGGACAAAAATGATGGTACCTCTATAAAAGATTGAAAATTATTTGACCAGAGTGACATGATTAACTCAGGTGTGTCATTTAATTGACATCACAGGTGTTTCCAAACTCATAATCAGTCAGTCTGCCTATTTAAAGGGAGACAAGTAGTCACCCTGCTGTTTGGTGAAAAGGTGTGTACCACACTGAACATGGACAACAGAAAGCGAAGGAGAGAATTGTCCCAGGACATCCGAAAAAAAATTATAGACAAACATCTTAAAGGTAAAGGCTATAAGACCATCTCTAAACAGCTTGAAGTTCCTGTGACAACAGTGGCTCATATTATTCAGAAGTTCAAGACCCACGGGACAGTAGCCAACCTCCCTGGACGTGGCCGCAAGAGGAAAATTGATGACAAATTGAAGAGACGGATCGTTGGAATTGTATCCAAAGAGCCCAGAGCAACCTCCAAAGAAATTAAAGGTGAACTCCAAGGCCAAGGTACATCAGTGTCAGATCGCACCATTCGTCGTTGTTTGAGCCAAAGTGGACTTCATGGAAGACGACCAAGGAGGACACCACTGCTGAAAAAAACTCATAAAAAAGCGAGACTGGAATTTGCAAAAATGCATGTTGACAAGCCACAAAGCTTCTGGGAGAATGTCCTTTGGACAGATGAGACCAAACTGGAGCTTTTTGGTAAGGCACATCAACTCTATGTTCATAGACTCAAAAACCAAGCATACGAAGAAAAGAACACTGTCCCTACGGTGAAACATGGAGGAGGCTCAGTAATGTTTTGGGGCTGCTTTGCTGCATCTGGCACAGGGTGTCTTGAAAGTGTGCAAGGTACGATGAAATCTGAAGACTATCAAGGCATTCTGGAGAGAAATGTGCTGCCTAGTGTCAGAAAGCTTGGTCTCAGTCGCAGGTCATGGGTCTTCCAACAGGACAACGATCCAAAACACACAGCCAAAAACACCCAAGAATGGCTGAGAGAAAAGCGTTGAACTATTCTAAAGTGGCCTTCTATGAGCCCAGATCTGAATCCCATTGAACATATGTGGAAGGAGCTGAAACATGCCATTTGGAGAAGACACCCATCAAACCTGAGACAACTGGAGCTGTTTGCTCATGAGGAGTGGGCCAAAATACCTGTTGACAGCTGCAGAACGCTCATTGACAAATACAGAAATCGTTCAATTGCAGTGATTGCCTCAAAAGGTTGTGCAACAAAATATTAAGTTATGGGTACCATCATTTTTGTCCAGCCCTATTTCATTAGTTTGTTTTTTTTAAACAATTATGTTAATCAACAATTCAAAAGTGATGGCTGATTTTGATTATTTAATTTTCAATAAATTTTTATATATTGTTACTTTTGTGAGTTTCAAGTGATTTCAGTGAGAATTGTGGGTTTTTCCTTCTTTAACTGAGGGGTACCAACAATTTTGTCCACGTGTGTATTTATCTCTTGCTGTTCATACACTGGCTGCTTTCCAAGCTAATGGAGCGAGGGCAGTTGGGCCACAGGAAACGGAAGGTGAGCTTCCATCTTTTTCTATGGTGATCTGTCTTTAATCAGGCTGGTTATCAGAGACTCACAGCAGTGACAGGAAATGAATTACAGAAAATCAAAGAGGGCATTAAATAATTTCATCTGTTTTGACTGAGTGCATGCACAGCTAGCTTTAGCAAAAAATGATATCCTAGGAGCTTCACTTCAAAACAACTGGACTTCTCTTTTAGGTTCTTGAAGATGTTTTACTTCTCGTCCAAAAAGTTTCTTGAGTTCGACTTAAAGGATAATTCTGATTTGTATCAACCTGCTGTTTTTCCCATTAATAGGGCTATTGTGACTCTATGGGTTATTCTAAATTTACATTATCCACCTCCGTTGTAGAAATTCGAGGAAGCAAGGAGACATACAAAATATTGGGGTATAAAGCACAAATATCCTGCAGCCTTCCACACAAAAAGAAGATTTTTACATGAATCATTTTAAACGTTTTTTTTTTTCTGGACACCTGGAACAGCCATTTTGCTATGAGCATTAGGGATCACCATCTGGGGATTCTTGCCGTCTGGCCAAATCACACTGAATATTCACCCACACTCACACATGCATGTGGTTTTAAGTCTCAGTTTTAGCCAACTTAATCAGCAAAGGACTATTATCCATAAATGTCCTCAACATTTCAAAGCCAGTTTGACATAAAACGGGGATGAAACATGAAATATTGATTTGACTCAATTTTAAGGACGTCTTAATCAAATAGTTTCATTTTTTCCTTTACCAGTGGTAGTCAGTCAGGTCGGCGAGAGCGATGCAATCCAGTGTGTTTGGCAAATGTCACAACAAAGTGGATTCTGTCAAGAGTCATTTTCCGAAAAAGATGCTGAGTTCTCAGTTTCGCCCCCAGTGGCAGCTTCCTGTCCCACCAGCCGCATAAATGCCCGACGGTATGATACCCTTGCTGTAGTCCCTGCCCTTGGATTTTAAAACCCTTGGTAGCCACAGCTATAGCTTCCAGATGTTTTTAGCCAAAAGAAAGGAACTAATCTAATAATAAGGGTGGGCAGCACAGGATAAGCCTGGAAGGTGGGGAATAATATTAGCACATCTTCGTAAATCAGAGCCTTGGGTCCAGCACATGTTTTGCTGAGGCACCCAGACCACCTCTGTCACAGAGAATTACAGGGTGTGAAAGCACAGAGCACAGATTGCCAGCAAACCCCCGTGCAGTCTTCTTTTCTTCTTGTTAAAATGACTCAATTATAGAGTATGTTAAAAGAAAACCAACACAAGTGCAGATTATGGTGATTAGTGTTATCAGTCATCAAATCATGAATAATGAAAACAGTTTTTTCCCTTTGCTCCATCGTACCAAGTCCTTATTTGGAGGTTTTTCTCCCACTCTTTCCCTTAGATATTTTTCTAGACCTCCATATGGCTCTTTTATCTATTGAGAGACGGAGCAAGTTGTATGTATTTATTCATTCATTTTGGGGAATGGAGTGGAAAATGGTGTTTCCATGCTAATTTAACTAGTTCAAAGGGATCAATCTGAGGAGAGAAATTCCCCAGAAATAGCATTAAATTGTCTCACTGAGCACGATCCTTATCATGCCGGCATTGGCCCGTGCTACACACAATCAGAAGGAATGCTGCATCAGAGTCTGTGGAAACTGTGAGTGGAGGGCTTTGAACCCAAACAATATCACATTAATAGGAGAAGGTACTTTTTCTGGGTTTTTTTGTGGACTTTGAGGCTTCAAAAAGTGTTTAATTGCATCAAATGTAGGGAAAGATGGGATATTTATAACTGCATCAATCCTTCTGCTCTGCATTCCTTTGCAGTGCGCCTGAAGGACTGCCTTGGACTGGGCTGAGGGCTCAGTGCTGTCAAGACGTTATGTTTGAGCGCGCCAAAGAGAATCATTGAGATTCAAGAGCCCAACTGAGTTTGTCATTTAATTTTTTTCCTTTCTTCCAAAAAACACCCTGACTGTCACTCTTTTATACTAACCCTGGGGACAGCTACCTTTCTCTCCAGAGACTGCTGAAGAGGAAAAGTGTTATTTAGAAATTCACAGGAGGAAAATGCATGGTATGCATTCAAGATAGACAGGGCCCAAACGTTAGCCAGTGCTGTCATCTGTCATACTCTCCTGTTTTCTCATCTTCAAGGACTTTTGGCTCTGCCAAATTTCTCTTCCCCTCCATCTTCCACACTCCCACCAACTTCCTCTTGCAAAACTCTTTTACTCTTCTCTGTCAGTGCCTTAATTTCCTCTCTCCAATTTCCTTTTCACTTCCTCTCTTTCAGGCTCCAAGTTTCTATCGCGCTAACCACCCTCTTCTCTTTCTGCCTCCAAACTTTCCCTTCATGCCGTCTTCCCGGTGGAATTGGGTTGTGCTGTAGTTTGCTGGTGAGATGCTAATGAGCAGGTGGTGCAGAGAGACACATGGGCATCTTTTTGCATAAACACAGGGAGACGTGTTGACATCAAGACCACATGGACGATCAATACTGTTTATAGAAGTCACCTGAAGGTCTGATTAATGTTTGTGTTAATCAGTGCGACAGGAAGGAATTCGGCTGTGGGTGTAGGAGTGACTGAGTGGTGGAAAGACACACCAGTGACCTCAATGTATGGGATAACTGAGTTTATATCCTTTACTGAATTTAATGAGCATATGCAAGTCATGTAATTCAATGTGTTTAAGTATTTCATGAAAAACTCCATTCCCTTTAGGCCTCTGTACACGGTAATCAACCTGATTCACACTCGCTGTCTATCTTTAATGATATCATCTAGCAATAGCAGAACTATTGCCAGTTAACCAAAACTAATATATTAAAGTTTTTTGTTGTTTTTTTTTAACTGGAAAATGTATGTATTAGCAAAGAGTGTATTTCTATCTTTGCATGAAATGTGCATCTATGGTTCTTTTGTTCGAAGAGTTTTGGCAAGCGCATTCAGTTTCATTATGATTACCATTACATCTGTTGTCTGGATTTTGTAGGTGGAGTTGAAGGAAATCTTTCAGCTGAAAATGTTATTAACCCTTTTAGAATTATTATTTCCTGAATTCTATCATTCAGCCTGTCTGGGGGGGGAAAGCAAATAACAAACTCTTATAATTTAATTCATAAAAGCTTTGTGCCAGAATGTTTTGCTTTTGTTGAAACAGTGACATGATGACGACTTGATCTGACCATGGGAGATAGAAATGCTACTCTTTTGCAGATGTGACCGCCAGCATGACATAAATGGAGTGTCCCAGACCCAAATGTTGAGGATTTTTTATTTGGCTTTCAGTCAGTTTTGGCAGGCCATCTGTAGTCTGTGGGGTCACTGGATGATAATGTGTGGCGATTGCACTGACAAAAGGGACTTTTTTATCACGTCTTAGTTGGATTTAAGATGTATTTCCTAGCTCTGGCCACAGTATGGCACTCTTCAAACTAAAATGTGACCTCCTTCCTGACAGTTCAGCTCAAGGCTGTGACATTTTGACTCAGTTGGTGGTATCATGTGAAATCCCCACCTTTACATTGCAACCCGAATTTAGATTTCATGATGAATCCCATCCGTGACGAACCAATCACACATGCCCATCAGTGAGGAGACAGTACTACAAGTGCTCAGCAGGGTCCGAGAGGAGCTTTCTTTGAAATCAGAACACGACTCAATCGAAATTAATCCCCTGTCCTTGCCATTCCCTGCTATTACAAGGCAACTCTCCTGAAGATGCTCGCTGGGTGGTTGGTCTTTCCAGTCTCAACAGCAAGATCAGTGCAGTCATCTCATTACTCTCCAAGGGATCTGGGAGGTCAGTGCTATCAAGTGGAGTGGTGCTATAAAATAAATTGAATGTTCCGCTGAGGCAAGTGTTGAAGGTGATGGACAGAGAGGGCCTCCTGCTCACCACCACATCTCTCCGAGGCTCCCCTGGGTGCTGCAGACTGGGACCTGGGCTGAGCAGCTGGATGACTGGCTGGGAAAAAGGTTGCAATCAGAATTAAACATGAGCAAAACCGACCCGTGTGGTATGTTGGCCATCCGTCATTCTGTGCAGCTTGGAGAGGCTACCTGAGCACGTTCAGTGGGCCTGTCAGGTATTGGAATGGACACACTTGGCTGCGCAGATGTGGAATCTGAATTGCAGATGGGGCAGCAGAGGGAAAAGGAAAATGCAGCCAATCGATGTGAAGTGAATGGTTGCAGTATAAAGCCGCAGAAAGATTGTCTCTATTTGTCTGGTTTTGGCCAAAGATAATGTTAGGCTACAGTTACACTTGTCATTTCAATGTGAATTTTGAGCTGTGATTGTAAAAATCACAACTTATGACAGTAAACGACCTTAATTCACCACGAGGCCTGAAAATCCATTTTTAGATGTCTGACTACTCAGTGGTTTGTCCCGATAATGTGGTCAGCAGAAATGCCTGTATTTACAGTATTTTTGGATTCACTGTACATTTAAGAAAAACATCTTTTGGCTAGTTATGTGATTAGACTGTATTTGGATGGCTATGTTACACAGTATTTGGCTCTCTTGATATAAGAGATTGAAATAAACAATGTCAGATGAAATCCCAAAATTGCTGGGAAAAAAAAATCAGTGAGGATACTTTTCCATTAGTCTCTGTAAGTTGAGAGAGACAAACTTCAGAGGCTGTTGTTGTGGATGCATTTACCTGGGTTCTTTACTACTCTAATGGAAAGTCTTGGTGGCCACAATTGTGACATACAACTAGCTTAACGGCAAGATATTTTCCCCTATTTTGGTCTGAATTGAGTGGTATTGATTGATAGTAGTCCAAAGTAGGGTTCAGATTGATCAGCATTGCATCAGACCACTCCCTTGGTTTCCATGTCATTTTGAAGATCCATAGAACTGCATTCAGTGTTGAATCTTGTGCATGCACAGTGCATACTCTAAAACATCTTGGAGGGACTGAATGATAAAAGCAAGACTGAAAAGTAGCCTTTGATCGGAAGCTATAGCCTCAAGCAGTCATTTTCTCACAAATGCAAATCTCTCTGCAGTGAAATATATCTGTCAAGTAAGAATGTCAGTTCTTCGTCTGTGCTAACTTGAGTTTTTGCAATGTCTGCAATATGTAGTCCCGATTCTGTGAGCTTGTGAACTATCCCGTTTCATTTTCAGAGACTACGTCTCTACATAAGCCTCATACTGTGTCATAATTGTATGTTTTTGCCATAAAGTGCTATAAATAATTCATTGAAAGTGCTGTGTGGCAAAGAGAATAGTTGACTTTGTTCGAAAAAATGAATGCTTTTGGTGCAGTCTTAGATTTGCTCGTAACAGCCGGTAACACAGCAGTGTAGCAGTCGCTTGCAGGCTTGGCACAGAGACATTTTGAAATGTGAGCTCAATTATATGTATTCATGCCCCCATAAATGACATATGTTGTCAGTTATAGGGAGTAACTAGTTCAAACATGGATATGCACCGACAAATGCTTAAGCAATTATTCGGCTGTAATGATTGCAATAAGGCATGATGAGTCAGACAAACTGTTTTAAAAATGAAGGAGAAAAGGTGGCTGGTTCAGCTCTTTCTCACAGGGCATTTTTACAGAAAGTGGCTCTCCCACCCAACAAATAGCTATGCTTGAGATAAAGAATTTAAGAAATGCATTAAGCCTGCAGACGAAGAAAAAAAAAATCTGGATTGCTTGTTGGTTTCCCAGAAACACCAGGAAAGGAGTAAGCTCCCAATGATCACAATGGACTGTCCTCCAGTGCACTGCGGGAGAAGCAATTTGTTGGAAGAAGTAAATCCATTTAGCCCCAACAGAAAGGTGGCAAGCAGACTTAATTGAGGTCTCTGACTATATTTAAAGGGAGTAAATAATTTTTGGTCACAGCAGGTTGTTTTGAGCAGGGGTCAAATAACTGCATACACATTTCAGTAATGGAAAGAGTGCTTGAGCTGAAGTTTATTCTGTAATACCTGGACTACACAAGAACATTTCCCTGTCATATCTTGAAAGATTCTATGGGCTCCCCTATGTTTATGCTCAATACCACAAGATTAATAATACCTTTTATTGTCTTAAAATGATCAACTTTTCGGTTTTGACTGAGATTTCTGTCTGCTGATAAAATCTCAAAAGAATGTGTGTGGAAATACAAATGTCTAACAGCTCAACAATGAATAAGCTGTATTGAGTCATTTTCTTCCTTTTACAGTGCAAAAAAAGTCCAGCACAAACTCCCTGAGGTACATGCAAACCACTGGACTGGACCTGCATGCACACACCCAAACACAGACTACATAAAACACCTGCCCGGAGGCTGAGATTGAAACGGTCCAGAGCCAGACAAGTCTTTGGCTTACTTCCTCTAACACCACAACAGGAAAATCACAATAGAGCTCTCCTGACCCGCAAGCCCTGGGTCTTTCAGAAGGAGTGCTGTATAATTGAGACGTCTGGCCTAAATTATTCAGTGTCTCTCAAAAATTTGATGGCTATTTGTCTTCAATTTGCCCTCCTGGCCTCCTTTTCCTTCTTATCTGCTATTTTCTGATTTATATGTCGCCTCGCTGGCATGCAGAGCTAGCCCTGTGTTTTTGATTATGTTTCCATCAGTGTTTTTCTAATGCATCAACTTGTAAACCAATTTAGCTGCTGGCGCCCTAAAACTATTCTGGCATGAAACGGCTATTGCGGCATTTAGCTTCCAACCCCTCCTTTTCCTCTACTGCCAGTAAATGTTTAAATATGTTGCAGTTCTGTTTGAAGGACCGTGTCACTGCACATGACTAGTCAGCAGATGCCTCCAAGATAAGAGAACACCTTTTACTTTACCTGGTTCCAGCATTGTGGTTGGAGCAGCTTGTAGTAAAAGACTGGACCTTTGTTTTGCAGAAACAAACTTTATTCCAACACAGACCATGAAAAAAAAAAATCAGTTGCTTTTATCTAGCCATTGATTTATTTGCTAATCATCTATCTATAATAAATGACTTATATGCTTAATCATTCACAGAGAATATTGTTATTCATGGACAGAATCTCAAGGCGCAACCAGGATGGAAAGGTTTCTGGTTTTGGAATCTAAGAGTCATATCTTTACTTTTTGTGGATGACATGGTTCTGTTGGCTTCATCAGGCAGTAACCTTCTCTGAGGCAGTTTGCGGCCGAGTGTGAAGCAGCTGGGATGAGAGTCAGCACCTCCAAGTTTGAGCTCATGCTTCTATGCCGGAAACCGATGGATGGCTCCCTCTGGGTTGGGGGTGAGTTGCTGCCCTAAGCTTAAGTATGTAACAATCTTGTTAACGAGTGACGGGAAAACAGACCCTGAGATGGACAGACGGATTGGTGCAGCGCCAGCAGTAATGTAGGCGTTGTACCGGCCTGCCATGGTGAAGAGGGAGCTGAGCTCTTGATTTCAGTCATGAGTTCTGGGTAATGAAAGAATGAGATGGAAGATACAAATGGCCGAGATGAGGTCAGTAGGTTGAGGCGCTCCGACATCTGGAGGTAGAGTTGGTGCTCCTTTGCATTTAAAGGAGCCCACTGAGGTTAGGATACTTGTTAAGTGTCTTCCTTTAGATGTATTCAGGGAAATTCAAAGTGGGTGGAGACCCTGGGGTGGACCAGTAATGTGGTATAGGCATTACATATCTCATTTGACCCGGGAACGCCTTGGGATCCCCCACAAGGAGTTGGAAAGCATTGCTGGGGAAAGGATAATCCTGCTGCCACTGTGACTCAATCTGTGTTTTTTTTTTTGGGTTTTTTTGCTTCATTAGACTGGTTTGCTCTCTGGGTTCCAATACATGTTTGACCATTGATTCCAGCTTAGCACATGTATGTTTTACAGAACATACGGTGGGTACTATACTTTCTGCATCTACCAGTCTGTGCTACCTGCAGATGTCCTTGTGCAGTCTAAACTTTGTGTCCATGTATTGGGAGAAAATGTAAGCTACAACCTAATGTGCATATGTGGAGTGGACACCAGGCAGACTAGAAAATGGTAAAATAGTTCTTTTCATCCTTGGTGTCCACAGCTTTCTGAGTGCACATTTGCAGGAGCGTAATCAACTGTAGGGTTGAAAAAATGGAGAACTCAGGTCCTCACTATTACTAGCATTCTTGTCTGAAGAAGCTCAGTGTCAACCTATAGAATGTGCACTTTAAATTTCTGATATGTCAGTGGAAAAGAGTTTTCCACTGTCATACTATGCAAGCCGTCATAATGCATACATATGTCGTCACTCTTGCACTTCTCTTTGATGCTGGATGAATTCTATATAAATGTGTTAACTCTCAGCTCAGGGTTTCTTGTATTTTTAAGGTCGTAACTACTACACTGAGAGCATAATTTAGCGTCATTTGATGAAATCTGTGAAATCCACTCTTACCCTACACAAATCCCTGGAGCTAATAATTGATTGGCTTGTCGTTTAATTTTGGTAACTTTACATCCTTTTGTCTTTTTGACCACTTAATCTTGGGCTTTTAGCTATTTGAGGGCCATCATTGGTAAAGACATTGAAGAGGCTTTACAGTTGCATACAGAAATGATAGCAGCAGGCATCTAAATGATCCAGTTCCGTCACATTTTATTGTTCATTTTTAGGAAAATTTACTAGGCTAATTAGAAGTGTCTGAAGAACCACTTTCAGGATGAAAACACCATTTTATTATTGAAGCATAATAAAATCAGACTGAAGAATACTGTCCTTGTGAGAAGGATGAGTATGTGTTTTATGACCTTTTGACATATAACACGACACCTGTGCATCGAACAAAACCATCCATTATCATATATGAATGAGGCCTTGCTCATTATATGGCCTCCTTTTCCTTTTGTTTTAATGACACTTATTATCCCAGGACCAGGAAATGACAAGTGGCATCTTCCAGTTAAAAGGGCAGCTGTAACTTAAGTCAATCAATACCGTGAGATGGATGATCAAGACACTCGGGGTTTTCCATTGTTTGGAGCCTTACAAACTTGTAGACTTCCACCTGCAGCCCTCTCCTTACAAGTTCCAAATGTCATCCACTTCATCACTGCCAACATTTGATTACTTCTTCCTTATTAGTCCTTTATCTAGAAGGCCATAACTCTTCAGTCGAGTGTCATTATTTTGAGTGCGACATTAAAAGAATCAATATTTTGACACCTTGCCTTCCCAATGCAGGTAATTGAAGTCACAGGTATAGTGGGTAATCGAGTTGTGGGAGGACATGATTGACAGGTAATAGGATAAGGACTCTCAAAGCTCTGAGGCGCTGACGTTGTCCCAGAACCTTTACTGTGCATCAGGAAAAATGGATTTTAGTTGGGAGGATTAAGAAGGTCTATTCATATATAGTTTTGTACTGTAGTACAAGTGTATCTATATCAGGCTAACAGAAATATATTTTTTATTTAGTTGATTTTCTATTGTGTTTTTGTGTGTATTGTTAGGTTTTTTTATTTAGTAGTTCAACTATTGTTGAACTTGGAAATAAAAATTTAATTGCACATTTCTAGTAGCAGTATCTAAATACTCCTGATTTCCATGGGGTCACTGGATTCATAATCAAACCAAATCCACGACAACTGGCATATATACAGTGGATTTGGACCAGAATTGGTGGTTTTCTGGCACAAATTCCTCAACTTCTTTAGAACATCAATGAAAAACATCAGTCAAAGGTTAAAACTACAGCAACACTTGCAATATAAACTTTGTAGTGTATAATTTTACAATAAGACCAATTTTATAGTATATGAAGACTGTCCCGACAATCAGACTACTCCAAAATTCTGAAAGTTTTATAAGAAAAAAATCTTTTATTAAAACAAAAGTTAGACAGTTAGCTAGCGCCTTCCATACATTTGTACTGTGTGACAGCCTCCACGGCCTATTGTGACCTTAACTTGCTTGTGATTTAGCTTGTGGCTGTCAGAAACAATTAGATGAACAACTCATACATACATGTAGTAAAAAGTTAGCTGTTAGAACAATAGATTTCTATGTTAATCCGTATAGCTGAGGCAATTTCCATACATGTGCATAGCCACAGCCCAGAGCATATTTTAAGGTGTTTTCCAAAGCCTTCTCCATTTTATGTATGTAACTACAGTCATTCTGTATTGAATGTTGAGCACTTCCTCAACATAATGACCAGCAATCAGCGCTCTACCTGAATGTCTTTAGATACATGGAATGAGCATTCACTGCATGCTACAAATTGCAGCAATTAATTTAACTTGGTTAAACAGTTGTCTATATTTAAAAGGTATGAACTTACCGAAGAGGTATCATGTCTTCAGAACTAAAATCATATTGAAGTAGATTTTCTAGCAATTGAGGGTGTTTTTATTTGCTGTGGATGCTGAAGTTTGATTGTTATCCATGTCCAGCTCTGTGCTTCAGGCAACAACACAGCTTGCTGCCCAAGTAGTTACCAGACTTTGTGTCAAATCAGAGACATGGTGGGAAGGAGAAGGGCAGAGAGAAAGTGTGAAATGGGGAGGAAAGAATGAGAGGGAACGACTGCTTTGACTTAAGCAGCTCGAAAATCTCTGCAAAACACACTGACAACACAGCACACACAATCACTCCATGTAACTAATGCCTCTCTGTCATCTGGCACTTACAAGCAGTGCCTTGATCATATAGTTGTAGCAACATAAAGAGAGTTCATACTGTCCTCCGCCGCCTCCATGTCTCCTCAGGAAGTCGCTTTACTTATTACCCAACAGCACCTGCTTCTCTGGAGGCAACTTGCAGCTGGCGCTGGCGCTATACCTCATCTCTGGCATTCGGTGGGGTTTAATATAAATGATTCATGAACGGACACGAGTCGTCTTTCGTTTAAAAAATGAATGGGCTGGGCCTGACATATTCATCATGCATCCCATACTGCTGTAGATACTGTAATGAGCACAAGAACCTTATATGCTCCATGATTAAAATGTTATCATCTTCCTTTGTATATTTCACTCACATCAATTTAATTATTGATTAGTTTTAAAGACGCTTTTATTTTATAAGTGGTAACTAACTTTCTTTTGAGGTTGAGCTTAGCAATTTAATGCATGGCAGAGCATCTTTAGTTGACGCTTTCTTCCAAGTTGGAGATGTGTTATACTTTCATTATTAAGGCTTGTTCTGCAAATTGCCTGATTTGATTTCCCCCATTTTACTTGGTGGTTTAATCTTTTTCTTTCTTTTCAAAGAGGGAAAAAGAAGCTAGTTGGAGAAAAAAAATCTACTGGTCATTACTGAGCTCAGAGTAATTTACTCTGTGCATCTTTTTGATTTTGTATAATGAATGATTTTGGATTCTTTTTTTCTTTTTTGGTAACACCAGGAGGGGTATTCAGTTTAAATTTTCAGAGCAGCGTTTTGGTTAGTTTCTGTTCTACTGTTAGACTTCAGAAGTTTGTTAATTGGGTTCTTTTTTAGCAATGTGACAACAGCTGCTCTTATCTTGCTTTTCCAGTGTTGAGCCGCAGCCTTATCTGAGCTCAAGGTTGTGCAGTTCTCTGTGGACAGTGCTTACAGTACAGGGCTGCAGAGGGTTATATGGCAGGCAGTGTCTCATACCTTTATGCCTGAGTAATGCTTTTTCTCATTACGTATAGGTTAGACCAATTTTTCAACTTCACTGTTTCTGGAAAATCCAACATCCATGTTTTAAGGAGACGTCTCTTCCAACCACACAGCAGATTCATCAGCTTGGGCAAATGCTGTGACTTTTATTTTTACCTTTTCACTTTTGAGATGCTATGAGCCTGTGCTTCCAGTGAAAAAATAAATACTGCGATTCAAGTCGAAGTGTTGCACAGGATCACTCCTGGTACTTCACAAGATCGTATGTTGTTGAAAGCTACAAATGGGTGACTCGTCAAAGTATCCTGATTCTGCTAGGCAGCAGAGCGGCACGCATTTCATCACAATGACTTAAGTTAGACTTGAGGTGGCCTTGACCGGCCTTATTCCCAAGTGAAGAAAAAAAAAAGCTTTCATGTGGAAGGCATATGCCTCGCTGTAACCACCAATGCTTTCTCCATCTCTTTCTAACACACAAAAAGCATAAAGTGTTTATGACCCCGTGTTCCATGGGTCACATTGAGGCTTTTATTCATTACTCTGTCATGTGAAATGACTCTATCAGCTTTCTCCATCCCATGTATTTATGTGACTGAGGTGGTTAAACAAAAATGCGGCAAGGGGTGCCGACCCTGACCTCTGACCTGACAAACGCGCATACAAATGTCAAACCAATAACTGCTTTCCTTCTCAGAGCAACCGATTGCCTAAACAGGAGCAGTTGCTGACAAGCAATTCATTGACCACATCAAGCAAGACAGGAGGAAAAGGCATAAAACAAATGGGTTGACAACGTGGGTCACAGTATAGACACTGAAACCACTGATTGGAATCTTCCATTAGATTGTAGCAGTCAAAACAGGGCCAACAAAATCATTTCAGACTTTAGAAAATTGCTTCTCTAAGAATAAAAACACACTCAGAAGTTGTTTTTCCTTTTATCAGTGTTGTCCAGGCACAGGTCAGTGTTGAAACCCACTGAAGAATTACTGGTTAAAAATAACAGCTTAAAGACCTTCTGATATAATCCGCTGGCTCGATGATCTCTGTTCCCAGTGTAAGACTCATAAACAAATTGTGCATACAATATAACAACACATGTTCTCATCGTTAATAGATTTCAGATGTGGAAACAAGTAAGAAATACAGGTTTTTTTCATATGATCCTTCTGCCCACTTTCAGTTTATGAACGTGCATGTTGCCAAATGATCATATTTCAAGCCTTTGAACTGTGTCGTTTGAGATATTTTAGGCGTTCTAAGAGGAAAACCGGTCGACCCTCATGCTTGTTCCACTCATCTAGAGCTGACTTCATAATTCACTGTGGGTATAAGTTCAGTGGGGCCGAAGCAGGGAATGAAGGGGCACTAACACGGAGCCTTTTCCAGCTGGGCGAATGGACCAGGCCAGAGACAGGAGACCTAATAATTGGTCCAATTCAAAGGGTTTTATAGATTTTCACATTTAAATTTATAATGTCTGTTTTGCATTTGGGACGCAAGTGGATAGGCTTACCTTTTTGGCTAAAATACTACTTTATTAATCCTCACAGGAAAAGAATAGCGAGTCCGCTGAGGGGAAACATGACAGGACAGCTAATGCTGTATCATAAGTCAGTGCCGAGTTAGAGCCTGGAGGACAGCCAAGTCAAAAATGATCCATATATTTTTATACACTGAAAGTATCATTTTAACAGATGTAGTATGTTAAAAATTTGACAGTATGTATGACAGTATACTTTTCACATTATTTTGATAGTTCCTATGTATTTTCATGTGCCATTTAAAAGTAGTGTTAGTTTGTGTTAAAATTTGGTCAGATTATATGTTCCATGTTAATACTGCATTACTTTAAAATTTTAATTACTTGATCATTTGTATAATTAGTGCTTGTTTGTCTGTATATGTAGTCCTGTGATAGACTGGCGATCTGACACTGCATGGACTTTAATAATTACTACACATTATTATTAGAAATTTGGTGAGGGTATAAAAAAACAATGGAAAACATGCATAATACCTTGGCCTATTCATGCGTTTTCAAACATGTTTTGATTTGCTAAAAACAACTGAAGCAGTTTAATCGTAACTTTTTCACCCCTTTTCCTTTACTATGCTACTTTCTTTTGTTTAAATTTGTGAATCTTAATTGCACTTCAGAGGAAAAGCTGTGCCTGAACAGAAAAAAAAAAAAAACTCATGCGGAGATACAATTTAAACTGAGCCACAATGGTTCCCATGCAATCCACCCACAATATGTAGACACAAGCACAAAGCAGGAGACGTATGGCTAGAATGATTATGTTCCTATAAATTATACATCCCCAGTTTGCTTTTTGAGCATAGACAACGTGGGCTTTTCAATATTTCATGCAGCCTTGCTGAAATGAAAGTTAAACTGTAAAGCCCAGATGTTGGACTATAATGAGCAATTCTTCCTTGGTAAACAGACTCTAGATGCTCAAAGAATAGCAGCATTAATACATTGTGCCGGGTGGTGCGGTTTGATACGAGGGAAGCCAAAACAGCACTGTTGTTGTTTTCAGCTTTTCAATTTGTATGACAGACAAAATATAACAGCATATTTACCATCTGGCATAGGTTGTAAAAAATATTTTCTGATTTTATTCTGTACTATGATTGTGTGCTCCTTCTCTGAATCGGTCTACCTCCAATGCATACACACATACATTATTTTAAACCTGGCAGCTGCTCAATCCATCTGCTTTGTCTACTGCCAGTCAAGAAGAGCAGATTTAGCCATTTATGGGTACTTACCATGCTAAGGAGCATCTTAATAAACCCCAGAATATTCCCAGCATATACAGAGCTATCCTTTTATATATGGTTGCATTGAATTTTGAGTTTTTATTCTCTTCCCTTGGTCCAGAATGGGAAATTTTTGGAGATAATTACTTTGTTCAAGAGTGTAAAAAATAAAAAATAAAAAAAAACAAACAAACTGGACTGATGTGTTTTCAGTATTTAACAGAGCAAACAAGTGTTTGCTCAGTACATTTCATTTGGGCTGCTGTGTACATAACTTTGCCTTTCATCAAAAAAACCCCAACTAAATCATAATCAGTTTATGAAATCATTAAAAATCTGAGAATAAACAGGTAATGGGCACATTCCTGTCACTGACAAGTCAGTGAACCGTAAACATTGAAATACTGCACAAGAAGCAACAGTATAAAAGCAGCCATCGTCCCAGTAGCTAAACTGAAAAGATGAGATTTTCAATCAGTTGCAGGTGACCGCAACGATGTCTGGAGACTTTGACTTTGTCCATTTTGACGATGTGAATTCTGTTTGGATTCTAGGAGTCACAAACGGACTGTCGTGTCAAAAGTGAAATTTTATGACTGATCAAGGTCATAATTCATACACACTGAAGTAATGAACACAAAGCATGACACATTCAGGTTAATTGGGGGCAGAGGTACTGACATGCTGCATTTTTCTATAAAAATGAATGATTATGAATCATCAAAGAATATATGAAATTATGGTGTTAGTACATTCTAAATGATCATATTTACATGATCATTTAGAATGTGTTTGTTTTTTTTGTTTTTTTTACAGTATTTTTGCTTAAATGGGTCCATTTGTTTATGTCAATCTGACCTCCCCGATATCTTTAAATACATTAAAAGCAAAGCAGTGATGAGTTGCTTTTTAGAAAACTGTGCACTGAGGCCTAACAGTAAAGCATCCAAAGTCACACAGCATGTTGTACAATGTCAAGCAGACAGGAAAGTAGCACGGTTCACTTTGGATTATTTGTCTGCTGTGACATGAACATGTGGGGCCTGTAGTCCACTGGGAAACATAACATACTCATCACCTCTGACACAGCTGCTTTACCTATCCCAAATGTTTTCCCCAAATGTCTGAAACCAAGATAAGTGTGTGTGTTTTTCTTTACGTGTGCGTGGATGTACCAGTATGTTTGTGTAGTTAGGGGAACAGAGAAGGGAAATGAGATGAAATATTCTGAGAGGCTTGTTATCTTAAATTAATACATGCAAATGTTTGGTAATGTGATTTAAATAAAAGATTCAGTTCATTTAGTAACAAAGTGCCTTTAAGGAGTGATGGGATTTGGATGCGGCTCATGGCCTCATCCTTTCCTGTACTTGATGGCGCCATAAAAAGTAGCTTAAAATGCAAAGCGTGAAATTCTGCCTTACACTAATAATTAGCATCTTTATATTTCGGCATTTACAAATGTGCTCTTCAGTGCACTTGCTTTATCTAGTGTTTTCTCAGAGCTAGTGATGTTGCGTGGCCTCGCAGTATTAAGTAACATCTTGTACTGTCTGCGGAGAACATGACCTCGCCTGAGAGTGCAGTAGGTTGGCTCCATGGGGGGAAACGGAGACACCGCAACCATTCAACTTCTCTCCTTTCAGAAAAGACCCCTTCCTGAGTATAAGGCTCAGTAAAAGGGATAGTAAATGTCTCTTGGCCTGTTTACCTGCAGGTAAGTGCCCCTATAAAACAATGGGGTTGTAGTTTTGGTAAGGTGAGCAACTGAAACACTGAGGTTTTTAAGAGAAGGTATGCATTCATGTACCTTGTATAGCTCCTCTGATAAAAGCATCTACTAAATGGCTTATATTTGTTCTACAAGGGAAAATGAGGTGCTATCATGCTACTGCATCTACAAGTCTAATTAAGTGTTTCACTGAAAGTAATTTGACTTGTAAATGGATAAATACTATGCAGGCACTTCTTTTTAACTTGTGGGAAGCTGGAGAGAAGGGAGTTCTGTTGTGAAATGACATGTTTGGTAAATAGCTTTGAATGAGTTGTTTTTCCATCATCTAATATGCACATAATTGTCTCCCTGTCTTGGAAATGTCTGAATATTTTATGTATAATTTCTGTAGCTGTGTTGGTCCAGCCTCCAGGTGTGGATATCTACAGTTTATATGCGATGCAGAGCCAAAAACGGGATGCCCGTTTTGGGAAAAATAAATACAGTTCAAATACAGAAATATACAGACAAAGCCTGTATGAGAAGAAAGTGGAACCCAGAGGGCACTGAGAGTTCACCTCGATATTTCAGTTCATCTTCCATCAACCATCCACTGGTTTATTTCTTTCTGTCACTTTCTCCAGCTCCATTCGCATGCTTGTCATTATGATTTGAGGAATCCTCTTATTATCTGCAGTGCATTTGAAAAATTCCTCCTCCTGCACAAGCTTTTTCTGATGTAACCAGCTTCTGACATTGTTTTCTGACTTGGAGTCTTAGTGTAACTACTGACAATGCATTCCTTAAATAACTGACTTCAAGTTAAAATTGCCAAACAAATGGTGAAGTTGCTAAATATTGAAGGTGCGACAGGGTTCTTATTTCAGTCTCCATAAATCAGTCTTACTAAAAGTTGGGGCACCACTTTCAACTGCAACAATATAGGCCATACTAATCAGCCTCATAAATTAGAATGTCAGTCTCATAAAATATAGTAAACTATTAATTTAAAATTGTGATTAATAATCGAAATTGTAACTTCAACTATAATTTATCATATCAAAAACTAGTAAAGGTTGAAGGTTCTGAGAGCTCTTATTAGTGGAGATTGGTAGGATTCACTCTTGTACAAGATCAAATAGATGAGCATATGTATTTAACAGCATTTATCTAAACGGAGATTGAATTGAAAACACAATATATACGGTAATTAAATCTAAAAATACAAAAGAGGGTGTGCATGTGAAAGAAAGTTTATGAATGTGTTTGTCAGGTGCGTGCCAGGAACAATGTGTCATTGTTCTGCCTCCGTATGTCCTCTGTGCATGTGCTGTAACGCATGAGAGATCCAAACAAACTCTGCAGGAGTTTTTAATGTATTTCAAAGCATGTGTATATGTTCTGTGTGAGGATGTTAATTTGCATGCAAAACCTGATGTATGTGTGAAGCATGACAAACATCACTAACATAAACTTAGAGGTGTGGCAAAGCTACTTACTCAATCCCCCAACCATGAAAATAATAGATAAAATTCCAATCAAAACAGTATGCCTACACTGACAAAATTTAAGCACTCCTATATTGAGCCATGTGCACTGTTGTTATGCTAGCTGTTGTTGCCCATTTACCAGGTCATGAAAGGGAAGAGGTCCCTTGGTGTGCAGCTTGCTATCTGGCAGTTCTCAAATCCCAGCAACCCACAGGACTGAAAAGTTTAGCCAACATGGAAGTGGCAAAAACTGCAGTCCCTTGAATGGCCACTAGAGGTTTGCTTCAAAAGTGAATCGATCCCGATAGACCTCCATATTAAAATGCTCAACTTTACAGCAGAAATAAACATGTTTACAGCCTGCTACATAAAACAGTTTTGGACTGTATAGCAAATTTCCTGTTCCTCATAACTATATAGGGTGTGAATTTGATATGACTGACTTGATTAAATTGTATTGAGGCTAGAAATTAAATGTAACTGTTGCTGTGGCTACTTTTAGTGGCGGGTAGATACCATCACAGGACAGTCCGTGGCTCAGAGACATTTGCATGGCTCGCCTCAGATCCACTTTGCTCACTTTCAGATTAGGAGAAAAACACTGCCATGCTGGCAATAGCAAGCACCACCACCCTGAACTTCAAAATGTGTAGTGTTCTGATGCTGCAGTTCAGAGGAAACACAAGTAGTGTAGTAACAACAACTGAGTGTTTATGGTTAAGTGTCCACAAAGGAATAATCCAGGCTTAAGAGCAGGAGAGTAAGAAGAAAAGGAGAGTGGGGTTTTACTGAGTCGGTCTGGAGGACAGTCGAGGTGATATCGGGTCACAAGAAATGACTGGAGGAGCATTGTGACTGTTTACTTTTCAAAGAAAAAGTTCATTTCAGTTCACAAAAATGAAAGAATTCATCTGCGGAGCTCCTTGTGGTACCTGCAGCACTCTGCTGTATTTCCTAAAAAAACAAAACAAAAAAACCACAACTTGCCACTCTGCAAGCATATAGACAGAGCAAGTTCTTCTTTCGCTAAATTGGTGTTTGAATACATTGGTGCAAAAGAATGAAAGGACAGAGAGAGATGCTGCTCCTTGTGTCATCACTGTGGTACATGGGTCATTTCCAGGCACAATGAGATCATTGTTGTGTCTCTCGTTTTCTCCTCCAACACCCACAAGCACTGGTTCTGCAGTCACAGCCACGCTAGTCTGCTTTCATGTGGCTAGGCATTCCCATTGTAGCAGCCTCAAGTGCATTTTCTCTTGCTCTAAACGGTTCTTGTGGTTTTATATTAAATGAGGAGAAGAGGGGCTGTCAGAAGCCACAAAGACCTCAGCCTGGCCTGCTATCAGTCTGTTAAGTCATTATCATATGCCTTTGTTTAGAGTGACATGCTTTAGGGTGGGGTTTAGCGTGTCTATTGTCTCAACATCAGTAAATGCTTGCAGTGCTCACTAATGAACAGTAATCCCCCACACTCTTCGTACTACCGTTTAATTGGCTAATTTATTAGTGGAATTTGATAGCCAGCCTAACTGAGAGCTTATGAAAAAACAGTGGGATAATGATTGCTTTAATCCTCTCACAGAGAAGTTCCAAAGTTTTGGTTTGTGTTTATATTAAAATGTTTTAAACTTAAACTCGGCGTTCAAAGCCACTCTGTTCCATTTCATGACGGTACTGAAAGCAATTTCCACTGGCCCAGTTGTGTGCCATTGAAGATTTATCTGCATGCCGCTGTGCTCTGTTCTCCTGACCAAAGGGAATGGAGAAAGGCTTGTGGGTTAGAAAGTCTAGCTACCTTTTAATTGCTTTGAAAAAATATATTTTTTTGACTTTTTCTGTATTAAACACTGGAACAAAAGAGCATTTAGGTCATCCCAGTGAAGATGACATTAGATAACTATCAAAGCTGTCATTTAAATAGATTCATATAATTAGAATAAGTATAATCCAATAAAAAACGTAAATGTATTTAAATGTAAATTCCATACTTAGAATTTTACTTTCACTGATTAGCAGTACTGTAGTTGCTGTTTCTTGTGTGTGTGTGTGTGTTTTTTTTTTTGTTTTTGTTTTTTTTTTTTCTTGTAGAAAATTCATTATCCATGTCACAGTGAGCTAGAGGCCAAAGACAAATAACAGTTGGGTATTTAAGGCAAATAGTTACACAGAAGTGGAAGTATTAAACAGCAAAATATCAAGGATCTTCAAAATGCATAATTTTTCAAAGTTGTGAGAGAAGCATCAATACTTGACACATAATCATTTGAACCTAATGAGCAATTAAAAATCCCTTTTGTGGTAAGAAAGCTTCTCATCTTGGTGAGCATAGGCTCCCTAATGAATTGCATTTTCAAGTTGGTAATGGTCCTTTATCTGTTCAAAGTTACACTGCAGTCATGTGTTCATTTGAGCTACAACAGTGACTATTTTGTTAACTACACAGATGATCAACATATGAGATGTGAGTGTGTAGGTGGAGTTGTAGGAAGCAGACAGAAAAAGACTTCAACATGTCTGAAATGGGGGAAATGCACACAAAGGTTTGAGTGTACTTTAGTGTTGACAGGTAACTGATGATGGTTTGTCTCCTGTTGGGTGCTCTTTCTGTTCCGTTGTTTGTATTTGTGAAAATATCGATCTGGCAGCACCGACATTTTTGATCTTTGCATATCATCGCATAAACACCTTTTCTCTATTGGCTTTTCCAGCGCCCCCCTCCATTTTTTTTCCCCCTTCTCTCCCCCTAGTAGGCTGATAATTAGCTCTCATTGGCGTTGGAAGCTCATTAATACCTCGTCAGCATCCAGAGACAAAGAGGGAGACGGAGAGAGCATGCCATTGATTAGACTCTCACCAAGGGTAACGACGAAGAACCCCAGACTGTTTGTTTCCATATCCCTGGCTGGATGTTAATGAGATGGTGGAAGGCAGCAGGATTTCGCTGACTCCATTCATGCTCAGAAGATGTGAACCTGCCTTATAATTGCTAATTTACCCTTCCACACACCCGGCAAGCTTCCAAGATGCAGTGGAGACGCACCACTAGGAATAACCCTGCCCTTAATATCTCTTCAAAGCAACAGAGAGGAGCCTAAGGGAGGGAGATGACATTTACTTTATGAAAAGAAAAATTAAGATCCACAAGTTAGATCAAACAAAGTAAATATCACAGACATAAGTCCCAAAAGCAAACAGAGTGTACAGATTGTTTATGTTGTCTTTATCAAATAGTCCTTTAAAGTATCAACATTTCCCACCGCAGAGGGGTGGAACTGGGTAAGAGCCTAGAAACCCATACTTTTCAGCTGATGTAACCTGCAGTCCATAAACTAAACAATGCCAGACATTCCAGAAGAGGGTCACTATGCCTAATGAGAACAGATTTATTTATTTTTTTATTATTAGTATACTGTGAATGAGGAGACAACAATAGCAGCTGTAAACAACACTAATAAGGATTCAGCTTTTCACTGGTTCGAGAAATCTGAAGGACGTTGGTAAAGTAAACCTGTACTGATTATCCTCGCTGTCCCCATAAACCACAAAATGACTGTACATCAGGTGCTGCTGCATTTCTATTTTATGGCAGAAAGTTCCACATTCTAGCTGTAAAGCTTTACAAGGGCAAGAAATGCTTTGAGAATGATGGACAGAATCTTGAAATCGACCGATGTTTTGAACCCACGAGAAGAATTGTTTGTAGATTCGTGCAAGCAGTAGGGCCTTTGCTTACATTCTTCTAAGCTGTTCAATCTCACTGTATCGCTTACATGCAAAATCCAGTTGAGAACCGAGCACCGGATTTGAACTGGAAGTGAAGCATGATGCATTTTAGCTGTCAGTATGCTTCATCAACAGTGATCCCCCCCCCCACCCCACCTTTCCCGCCAGGAAAAGATCCCCGTCATCCCTTTCTTCCACACCCCCTTTTTAGCTTGTTCCTCTTCACACCACCACCTCCATCTGCATTTGTACGCCTATGTCTTATGTATCCATTCCTCTCAGATAAGGTCTCGAGAGATGAGACATCTGCTGCACATACTTTGAAGATGCATTGCGTTGCTCAATTACGTGCGGGGCCAAGGTCTCGTTTGCATTCAGTGGCATGGCAAGTGCATCGCTAACAGGTGGTGGGAGAGAACATGCATGGCAGGCCGTTTGATAAATAAAATATATTATGGTAATGTCACTGAGGGAAGGGAGAGATGTGACTATTAGTAAATTGGCTTGCGCTGCATTCACACAGAGAGAGAATGAGGTTTGAGGGGGTGGACGCTGGAGACACACAAACACATGCAGGCACTCAAGACATTAATACTGTGAAATGCACCACCCTTGTAAATGTTTGCATGTGTTTACACTCTTAGAGTTGGTGCATTTGCATACATGTCTGACTACATATTTAAAAATGCTTGTTTGTGAAAGCGAATGCAAATGAACTGCACTGTTGATGGACTGGCAAGAGAAAAAAAATGCTACTGGCGTGACTGGTGCTGGCAGATGGAGTGCAGCTTCTTCTGTTGGTGTATCCCATTACCTTTCTCAAACTCCAGGCCTTGTGCTGGACAGAAGTTGGACAGGCACTCTACCATCAAGCCAAATGAAGAATGCGCATTTAATGAGGAGGGATGGGGGTGACGGTGGGGGGTAGATTAAATCGGCGTCTTCAAATCTGTTACACATGCAGGCATGGAGACACATGCAGAAATGCATTTTTGGATTGATGCAAAAGAACAACAACAAAAAAAAAAAACCTCCCAAAGCTTGCGCAACAAGCACAGCAGTTCAACTTTTCACCAAAAGGCACACACATGCAAGCACGCAAAACCCAAGAAGTGACCTGAGGTCAAAGGTCTTCAGACTGGAGGGCATCTCATCTAGGAAAAAGGAGCCTTGCAATTCATCATGCGTTAGTCTACAGGCAGACATTATCAGTCTTGTGTCAGAAAGGAACCAATTTGGTTTACTAGTGGCTTCATCTTCTTTAAAAAAAAAAAAAAGTGAAAAAAAAAATGATTTGAAATCCAATACTGATTCTATCTTAGTGATTTTGACACAGACGGCATGTCATACTAATAACACTGTTCAATGTTGTGGTACAGTACAAGCAAAAGACTTTATTTTGTAGGCTGTACTTCCCGGTGAAAATGTAGGTGGTCGAGTCAACTCACAGATATTAAAATAGCACTTTTAAAACAACGGCGTTAAAGTGCTTTCTAGTAAAATATGTCAAATAATGCCAAGGCACATAATATGAATTCTTATAATTCATTTTATTTAACATCCAACTTTGCTTCGGGTCCTTTCTTCGTTTTGAAACCAAGGCTTTACTGAATACTTATTTGGTGCAGGATCTCAGGGTAAGGGTGGCATTTCGAGTTGTCAATCACAGCTCTAATGAGAAGGCCACGGTGAGGCTGGGATGAGGTTAATACATAACAAACAAACAAGAGAGAAGGGGGCCCTCTGTTCTGCCGTGATACCTGCCTGCGAGTGGGAATCAGGCCCAGATGTGTTATGGGTAACTCCCAGTGGAAGTGGTGACTGAGGGTCACGCTGGGGTGGCTTTGTACACTCCTCATTGCGTACAGCTGTGCTCGCCATGCAGAGACCCCTCACCTTTGACACTACGACCCTCCTGGTACACCTTTGATAGGAATGTTGGATGATTGGCTACTCCGCTACCCCTTTCATTTCCTGTCGCTTCAGTTTTCACTTGCAGCTTCACGAGTCTCCCGACGCCTCCCTGCTCGCGCCTTAAAGGGATTTTCTGTGCTATCAAGGAAGAGCCTGCAGCTTAAATATGAATTATGGATGGATTTGAGTCTAACAGTAAATCAATAATGGCTGCTCAGAAATGCATTAAACTTGTGCAGCTCATTATTCAATAAGCAATAATGGTACCCTAATCCCTTATATTTATGTGTTTAGAACACAGTTAACAACTCTGACCCTGAAATTAAAGGTCACGTATGGTTCAGTATCATACCACAAAGGATTCAATTGCAATTCCATTTCAAGGATATCCAGTGTGGCAATCTTCAACACCATCTTGTACGCAGAGGCTCAGTACCACAAAGCAACTGTTGCTGTTTATAGCTACACCAAATTACAGCATATTGTGCCTTTTGGCATTGTTGGATACATTTATCATCTGTGTTGCTATGTTGTAGATTTGGCAATGTTACAATACACACTTGAACCTCTGAACTCGGCACAATAACAAAAGAACTGCAATAATTCAATTCATGAGGTCGATTTTCATAGTGTTCAGGGGCAAAGAGCTAGTGTAGTCATGGGTATGCTATAAACTCTCATACTTTTTTGTTTTTATGAACTATATTTTAAAAAACAAAGTGGAAATCTGAGCTGGGCATCTGGTTTGAAATGAGACGTACGCCCCTTTTGAGCAGAGTGTGCTTTTATTGACTTGAGTCTATTTAGTTGGACTCTAGCTATAATGGCAATATCGCATAGAAGGCCTATTAATGGGGTTATTTTATGTGCCTCAGCAAGTTTATTCTCCACTTTCTTGTGAGTAATCCTAGCCCTGACTTGAATCTGAGATTTGAGTTTGTTGGCCGTCATATTTTTATAAGATGAATCTGTACTTGCTTCAGCGGTTGGGTTCATATGAATGAGAAACAGCACATGGTAGGTTATGCCACAAAGGGTGTTTGAAGTTTCATCAAAATCAGATAAATTGTAAAATTCAGAGAAGAATGAGTGAGGTTCCTTCTGAGCTTCACCCCTCCCAGATGAATTAAAAGCAAGCCTTTTTCTTTAAGAAACCTCTCA
Organism: Acanthochromis polyacanthus; assembly: GCF_021347895.1. NCBI lineage: Eukaryota > Metazoa > Chordata > Actinopteri > Pomacentridae > Acanthochromis > Acanthochromis polyacanthus. The sequence goes on along the minus strand of NC_067116.1, from coordinate 25,604,035 downwards.
TTAGAAACTCTCCTCCTTTAAGGGAATGGATGGGGATTTAGGCTGCCACATATGATGGATGGATGCTGTGGTGTAGATGAGGTGAGATGTGAGACGTTCGCTCACTTTTCCTCTTTGTCTCTTCTGAGGCCAAATGAAGATGAAGGAGGGTGGCGCTTAAACTCTTTGCCTTTGTATTTCTTCCCGTCTGAGGCTCGGTTCAGTTGTCTCTTAGATGCCTGGGACAAATCCATTAGCTCTGCTGTATCTCTGCTCCTGCAGGCGTCACTTTAGCCAGTGTCACTCTGGAGGCAAGTGAGGGAGACAGAAAGGTGGCAAGAGTCAATTAAAAACAAGCACATGCTCAGCATTGCTAAAGTTGACCATTGAAACTACTCACTACTGCTCATGATGTCCATTATTTATTACTGAAGGTACTGCAATTGTTGTAGAAATAAAATGACCTAGAATTATTAGAAACTCGGACTGCAATATTTTATTGAATATAAAAAAAATCTCCACAGATGACTTCAGTAACTGTATTTGGAAAGAATTGATCATTTTACAATGATGAGGTGTAAAGGCATCCAAAATAGTGTTTTCTTTGGAAATCATTCAGATCTGGCTCTGCATTTAGTATACAAAACTTTGTGATACTGATTTAAATGGTCAGACAAATTAGTTGCTAGAGGCAGCATTGCAAGATAGTGCTGACATAGTATCTTTGATCAACATCGTCCTGTCTGTGATCAAAAGATTTCCATACAACTGACTACAGCTGCAGGATTATGGTCAAAATGATCATCAGTCATTTTGATCAATGCTGAGATTACAATTAGCCTATATAATACAATAAGAGGCAAAAATCAACAGTCCACTTGTACATTTGCTTAAGCAGAGCACTACTTTAATTTCCATGTTGTGTTAATGTCCTGCTAATGTACAAATCTGCATTAACCTTTGATGCACAACACAGGTAAAAAGATACATATATTCCAGTGAATATGGGTATCTTTTGACCCGTATTGTGCATCAAAGGGTTAAGGGGTAAGACAAGACTAAACATAAAGTTCTTCTTCACTTTCATTCAAAGCATCCTCTAGAGGCCAAAACCAAAACAAATTCACCAAAAATATCTTACTTGCCGATCATCTGCTTATAAATGGATACTGCAATTTGCTGATGTTCCCTAAATGCCTCCCATGCAGGATATGATAGGTGTTAGTTGGGTGGCTGCATCACCGTGCACTGAGAAGCCTCTAGTCTCCTATCAGCGAATGCAGTGCAGCAAGTCAGATTGCTGCGTGACCTATGACTTCATTGACAAGAGTAAGATGAGCAGTTGTGATGTCAGATTAACCCATTTTAAAACCATTTGATCGGCTGGGGCTGTTTTTAATGAACAGAGTGCATCAGTATTGCAGCTTTAAGCCTACATATCACAGTCGAGCATATTTTTTAAATTGTGAGAAGCCAAAATAATGATCGTGATTAACATTGCTTGAATTGTGCAGCCATACAACTGATGCTGTGTTTCTTTTTTGTAGCCAACTCTTCATGTTCAGTCTCCTCTTTCTCGGTCATTTTGCTGTGCATGTGGAGTCTGCATGACACTTTTTAAAAAATGAATACAAAAGTAGAGTACAGTCAGACTTCTTTTGGAGATCAGTCACGGAAAATTGGAACTGTATGTTTTGTTTTTTTTATCGTCCAACAGAAAAGGTTTGTAGCATGATGCGTTTCAGTTAAACGGCCATTTTTCACATCAAACTTCCTAGACTGTGACATGTGCAGAGTCAATGCTGAAATGATTTATTGTGTATTCCTAATAAAAAGGCTGAAAAAAGAGCTCTTTCACTAATGTGAGGTTTTAAAGGCTGATATTTGTTCATATGAACATTTTTATGGTCACTTTTTAAACCCATGTTTCTGACTTGGATAGACCTCAGACAATTGTGTTATTGGCTTGTATGTTACTTTATGTCACTTTGTGTTAGTGTGGTTTAACCCATTCCTTAAAACCAAATTGGGTATTAGGTTTCATTATCACCCAGACTACATCAGTTAAAGAAAACTAATATCATATGTAAGCCCAAACAGAGCTCACATTTATCGGCAGAGAAAACAACAGGTGTGCTGTATCGACAGGAGACCTTACACTCTTTCACTACACTGAAACTTTAAAGTGCACATTAAAATTCAGAGTAGTTTCACTAGTTAGTGAGTTGACATTTACAGAGGACCAGAGGACTGTGATTGAATTCCTCGGTGCTACATTATGCTATTACAGAGTTAATGTAGCCTGCACTTTTCTTGTAAATCACAGCTGTATAAATGGAGGAGACTTGTAAGACCATAACAATGCTCTCCACGTAGCAGAGGAAATGTACCCGGTTGACTCAGATTTTGTACCATGTGATGTGAATGTGAACAGCCTTCTGCCGGTAAAACAGGATTCTTCCTCAAGTTTAAATAAACCTAACCTTTTGTCCTTGTGCTCGCCAATAACACACTGAAACGTTTTAGTTTGTTGTGGCAGTATGCTACCATTATGGTAATGAATGGGATGCGTCATAAAAGGGAAAAGAAGGGAAACATTCGAGAGATTATCTGGAACATTCTCACCGATGCAGTTCACCTTCTTCCCTTCCTTCACAACTTCTGACGGAATAAGGAAATAGTGATAGTGAGGTGTTCAAAGGTTTGGTGTAAGGAATGTGTGACAGCGCTGCATAAGAAACAAGCATGTGATGGGAGGATGGAGTCGACCCTGAAAAACTGGGATTTATGTTTGTGTGTTTGGTGGGTATAACAGCGTTTATATGTACAGGCACACATTGTCATATAGCTTTGGTATTATGATTTTACATTGTTACTTTTGTACAGTAAGACGAAAGTATCTGTGTGATTTATGACGCTCCCAGTCTGGATTCTAGTTGAAGTAGATAATTTGTAAAATATTCAATTCACCTGCTCATACTGCAGTGTATTTTCTCATTAAATGATAAATATACATGCACAAATTGTCTTTAATAATGTCAGTGCACATGATCGTACACTCAACAAAAATATAAACACAACACTTTTGTTTTTGCTCCCACTTTTTATGAGATGAACTCAAAGATCTAAAACTTTTTCCACATACACAATACCACCATTTCTCTCAAATCTGTGGTAGTGAGCACTTCTCCTTTGCTGAGATAATCCATCCACCTCACAGGTGTTCCATATCAAGATGCTAATTAGACACCATGATTAGTGCACAGGTGTGCCTCAGACTGCCCACAATAAAAGGCCACTCCGAAAGGTGCAGTTTTATCACACAGCACAATACCACAGATGTCGCAAGATATGAGGGAGCATACAATTGGCATGCTGACAGCAGGAATGTCAACCAGAGCTGTTGCTGGTGTATTGAATGTTTATTTCTCTACCATAAGCCGTCTCCAAAGGCGTTTCAGAGAATTTGGCAGTACATCCAACCAGCCTCACAACCGCAGACCACGTGTAACCACACCAGCCCAGGACCTCCACATCCAACATGTTCACCTCCAAGATGGTCTCAGACCAGCCACTCAGACAGCTGCTGAAACGATCGGTTTGCATAACCAAAGAATTTCTGCACAAACGGTCAGAAACTGTCTCAGGGAAGCTCATCTGCATGCTCGTCATGCTCATCGGGGTCTCCACCTGACTCCAGTTCGTTGTCGTAACCGACTTGAGTGGGCAAATGCTCACATTCGATGGTGTCTGGCACGTTGGAGAGGTGTTCTCTTCACGGATGAATCCCGGTTTACACTGTTCAGGGCAGATGACAGACAGCGTGTGTGGGTGAGCAGTTTTCTGATGTCAGTGTTGTGGATGGAGTGGCCCATGGTGGCGGTGGGGTTATGGTATGGGCAGGCGTCTGTTATGGACGAAGAACACAGGTGCATTTTATTGATAGCATTTTGAATGCACAGAGATACCGTGACGAGATTCTGAGGCCCATTGTTGTGCCATACATCCAAGAACATCACCTCATGTTGCAGCAGGATAATGCACGGCCCCATGTTGCAAGGATCTGTACACAATTCTTGGAAGCTGAAAACATCCCAGTTCTTGCATGGCCAGCATACTCACCGGACATGTCACCCACTGAGCATGTTTGGGATGCTCTGGATTGGTGTATACAACAGTGTGTACCAGCAACTTCGCGCAGCCATTGAAGAGGAGTGGAACTCCCAATAAAACATGTGGAAAAAGTTTTAGATCTTTGAGTTCATCTCATAAAAAATAGGAGCAAAAACAAAAGTGTAGCGTTTATATTTTTGTTGAGTGTATATTCTCTTCATGACAAAAAAAACAAAAACCCTCCAATCCTGAAAAATAACTCTCTCAGTATACCAGTTGCTGCATTGAATAGCACAACATACTGTCTTAAACTCCATCCAGCTGGTGCTCCAAGCAGATTAAACCAAATATAGAAATTCTACTTGACCCTAGTCTGAAGTGGGAACTTAAATGGAAAAAATGACAAAAGGAGCCGCATGTTGTATACCTATCTCAGTTGATGTCTGTTGTTCACTCCATGATAGGTACAGATGGATTGTGAGATGCTGTTTTAACTGCACAATAGCTTTGTAGGTGACGCTTGGAATATTGTCTTTGTGCTCTGTGAAATTGGTGCTGAGGGGATTCCTGTTACTTCAAACACACTGCATCAGGTCATCCATAATGAAAGTCAGCAATGGATTGTGACAGCTTTAGTTATTACTGTCCACATCATGGGAACATACAGTAGAAAAACAATTCTTGATGTCCGGTCAGATGTAATTATTTCCATCTTGTCTGGTGCCATTAAACACCGTTGGTGACTCACTGTACTTGTTCAGTGGGGATACAAAGACTATATATATTTAAGGCGTTGACCCATTTCACGTCATGTTATTTTATGGTTTCGTAGAGATGTGAAACTCATTCATTTGTCAGAGTTCTTCATGTCCATATGCACAAACTACAATAACGCACAAACAATAACTTTACCTGACTTTCATCTGCTTTGGTATTCTTTGATATGAGGGTCAGAGGTCAGACTTGGGTTGTAGACAAAATAACTTTTTGTTTTCCTGGGTAGATAGTATCAAAGAGGTTTTTTTTTTTTTTTTTTTTTTTTGCGCTCTCTCTGAAATCTAATCATCTTGACCTGAAGAGGACCTCTTGGTTTGCTCTTGAATCTGCTACTTACATGGTCGAATCAGGAGAAAGCAATACGTTACCAGCTTAAACTGCTGGTGATTGAGAGACTGTGGCATCACATGACGGCTGGAAAGATTGCACAGTTTTCTGCAATTTATTTTCATTCATGGTGCATACATGTTATTGTCGGAGCAGCCTGTGAGAGAAGGGAGACTTCCTTTTCTGTCATCAGTTTAATGGAAACGGTCCGATGGAGTTACCAGAGTCAACATAATCAGGCCGAAATTCAATTATTTATCATCTGTCGTTAAACGTTGAGCACTTAAGCAGACTTAAATTGTAACATAAAATTAATGGTATGAGTTTCAAAAAGACCTTTTTTCTCCCTCCAAATCCTTACAGCATTAAAATAGCTCTCAAAAGTATATGATTACCCTCAGTACTTGCAGAATTTCTCATAATCATGCAATCTCTTCCATTCTTTTTGCTAATGAGAAAAAGGGGTCATTAAGTGTCGAAACATTGTCTGAACGAGAACAATAAGATTCCTTTTATACCAATGATTTCATTCTCCCACACTCTGTGGCTGATTCATACACTGACATTGTTTGCACTGTATGTTTCCTCCAACAGAAAGGCTCATGTTTCATGCACAGGCTCAGTATCTGCCGACATGGTCTTCTGCATTACCCTCGCTCATCTATCCACGACCGTGTACTTGCAATGTCTGATACACTGTCGCACAAATATGTAGGCTCTCTATCCTGTCACAGATAAGGTTTTCAGTTTGAGCTTCGCAACATTGTGTGTTATCTCTACTGACATAACTCTGGTGTCCGGTGTTTTCTTTTTACAGAGCAGGTCTGATATGGTGTGTTGAGGTAATCACAATACAGCCATTTCAGTGATTGATACTTCCCGCAAAGCCTTCTGGGATGCTGTGTTTTTACAGAAGGAAAAGGGTGAGCAGTTTTGTTTCTCCAAATGAAAAACAAATGGAGCTGGATGGAAAATTGTAGAGGGCTGGAAAGGGATCACTACTTTTGTGGTTCCATGTCAACCACAAGGTCACATACCAGAAATCAGGATCCCCCCACAGTAGAACGAGCATTTTGTTTCAGCGGCAGCACATTTTAGTGCTGTCAGCGTTGCCATAATCATGGAAATTGGCCAGTTAAAAATGCTTCAGTGGCTCCCACAGACAAACGCCACCCTCAGCATTTGCAGTGCCATAAACTTAGCAATGCCAGATTTTAGTTTCTTTTTAATCGGAGAAGGGAACAAGGAGTCGGGGTGCTTGAAACACAGAGTACAAGACCAACATCCGTAACATCCAACAATGTCTGGTAGCATAGGTTGAAACGTAACCACAATAACATGCTGTACTGTGGCATTTTTCATGGTACCCAAGAGATATTAGACCAATTACCTCATTAAGTAATGTGTCTCCCAACTGAACCGGTTTGGTGAGCGACAGACAGGCAGAAAGACAGAAAGGGAGGGACAGGATAAGAGACAGTCAGGAATAGAGGAGGGGGGAGTGAGGGAATGAGACTGTGTGTTGTATAATGAGTAAGCTATGGGCTCTTTTTCAAAGTATCCAAAACAGTGTTCAATAGTTACCAGATGGCTGAGGGAAAATACAGTAAGGGAACTTGATTACCTCTAAGCATTTTCTCTTAATTTCACCGAAGCTGTGATGTTCTTAATACCGCAACGGCTGTATTTCTTCACAGCATATTACAGAGTGGGTGTATAAGAGCCATAAAGAGTGCCATCAGGTACTTCACATGAGCTTTAGAGAAATGAAGGAAAGAAAGAAATAACAGAATGTGGCACAACTGAGAGTGTAGTCTTTTTAAGTCAGAGCAAAAACGTGCTTTGAATAATAACCTAACCAATGTGTTAATGCCGTTGTTCTTGCAGATAGATGTGTTAAAATTTTAATATATTTAATAATTTTGGTTCTGAAGTACCCCGTTGGGAAGATAAAACCTTCTCACCCTCCATCAAAACTTCTTTGTCTCCTTAATATGCAGAGTAATGGAGGTGAGGGTGTTTTCATCACAGTGCTTTGTAAAAGCGTTGAAGCATTGACAGTATTAAGAGGTAATTTCCACTTCCTCTTAATGTATGAGTGTGTGCTCGGGCAGCTGGGGTCAGGGCTTGTGCGAGCCAATGACAAGCATCACGGGGACGAGGTCATAAGTCGGCAAAGGCTGGGAGATCTCTTGGGTGTTTCATATATGTCATCGGGGGTCCTGTAAACCCAACACTTTGTTGATAGATCACCACTCCAGCAGAGAAAATGTTTTAAAGGAAGTGCTGAGTCGTTGATGGAGATCCTGCCACAAAACTGACATATCTTCTCAGCAAAAGTGTCTCCAGCTGAGCAAAAGAGAAGAAATATCTCTTTTTCAGTCTCTGGTGTGCTTTATGTGAAGTTCCTCAAATCTGGGTTATGCACAAGAGGCAAAATCCGACTTCACTACAATGGATTTGATCAAACATGTGGACCTGCTAAACTGTGTTAAATTACCCCGAGTGCTCGCCTCGTTGTCTCGTCACAGTAACTGCCATGTAGCGCTCCAATTGCTCCTGGCTGCCAGGCTGGCTGTGTCAAGGCGTCTGCCTTCTACCTTGTGTTGCAAACAAAAGTCAATTATGCCAATTAATCTGGCAGGAGAATGGAATGGAGGTGGAGATTGTTTTGCTTCACTCAAAGTAAACACAGTCCCTTTCCTTTTTGCATTGAATAGATTACAGTTAATGAGCACAGGTCGCTGCATTTTTGACTATTTTCGTGGGATAAATGTGCACATTTAGTAGATGGAGATCATGTCATGCATTACGTCCTGGCAAGATATGTACAAAGCTTGTTTATACTCCGAGCCCTGAGCTCTCTTCTGGCATTATCAACTGCAGACAAAGTGAATGGGTGAAGACAGACGTTCAGAAAGAGTTGGTTACAGATGGAGAGGATCATATCTTCAAAGGGACAGAAACGCAGTTTGGTTGGAAGCAGAACACTTTTACAAGAGTGGTGTTTTTTAAATCATCTTCCAAGTAAGAAGAGCAAAAGAATTTGGCGCTATAAAAATACACGTAAAAAAATTACAACGAAAAAAAGATGAATGAAGCATGCCTTAGAGAAACATTCCTCGGGCTGCTCAGGTGCTCCTGAGCATTTTACTGGCCGCATTTCCACTGTGCCATTCACTGTCCCGAAGAACGCAAGCACCATTTGGTCTTCGAATGTGTAGGCCATTGTAGGTACACAGCTGGTGGTTTATTAGCCAGCGCATTTTGTCGACCGCTCTTGTTAAACTCCTGAACCCAGACTCGCACAATCTGCAGTTGACAATGAAGCATATTTGCTGATAGACTAACATGTACTGCTCAGACATGTGGCAGCCATGACAAACCTGCAGAGAGATGGATCAAAGCTTCCAGTGACCAGGAATGTAGGTTCATAGCTCCGAGACAGTTATTTTTTTTTAATATGCAATATTCAGCATGTGAATAACTACAAAAGCAGAGTTGAGCTTTGACATTCATAAAATATTTACTTTATGGTGCTGCCTTTTAGACGGGGTGCTGTTGCTATAAGCCATTACTCATGAATTATTGACATTTGTCAGCAAGATGAAACTTGATATTCCCATCTCACTGTTTAGTGTTTCATATTTCAGCATTAGTTGGAAAGTACATAAAGGAAATGTATTGAATTTGTCTGTGCTACCTTAAAAAAACATACAAGGTGTCCTTGAAAAATGCCCTGCTGATTAACCTTAATGCAGTACAATTTCACAGTATTCTATGTCTTCAAATTATTCTAATGCACTCACACCCTTCTGACTTCTGTGGCTGGGCTTGAAAAATTTAAAAGATCCCTGATAAAGAAATCTGTGAAATAAAACTCCAATTCGTGACCTTTGCTCTCCCTCTCTGCACTGAACTCTTTTGACTTCTGAGAAAAGTGCCGCTAGTTTCCTCAGCTGTTCCGGGGTTTTCTGGCCATCCGATAAGCTGATCCAGCAGGCTCATTCCTGCCTCCCCTACTCCCTGACCTCTCTGCTCTCAGTGTAATTGCCTGAGAGTTTGATAGACCAGTGTCTCTGAAGCAGATGATGTCTCTCTGCAGCTTGTGATAACAGCTAGAAGGCCTCTTCCTCCCGGACCACCACAAACCCTTTTTTAATGAACACGGTAACGGTGGTGGCAAAGGAAGTTCTTCAGCCATCTGCTAAGGAAATAAAATCTCCGTTACTCTGCTCCACAAAACTCTGGTTTTCATTTCCACTTAGGGGACAACTTAAAGCTTTCCATCATGCACCTTTTAGCAGCACTTACGACACATGGTAAGTGTATGCGGCTGGTATATAGGGATTTCTGCTAAATACAGACGTCAAAATCCTTGTCATTTTTGTTGTGATCAAAACATCAGAAGCTCTGCCTCCCATCTTTTTTAGAGCGTGTTTTTGTTTTCCTATCGATGGAAGCTTTGCCAAGCCGTCGGATCCCTCCCATCATGCCTTCTGTACCAAATGTATTTCCATTGAAAACATAACGTGATGTCCATAATTACTTTTAAGTGACAAGATTGAGGTAATTAGCAAACCAGATAATGGGACAAAACACAGGCTTATGAATTGGATTCAATGTATTCTGATGCAAAGCATATGCTGGCAGAGTAGCAAAAAGCCCAAAAAATGTCCACAAAGAGGGAAACACATGTTTGCAGGGAGCTGAATCTGATCCATCTTCAAAACCCAAAGCACTCTTTTCTTATCTTTTGTTTTTGGGGGTTAAATAAAATGTATCATCCCAGGCATCCAGGGTTTGTTTTTCTTTTCAAGAGAACATAGATCTGCAGGATTTTTTTTTAGAGAGCAGAAAGTCACATTTTGGAGGGACAGTGAGCAGAGATACATAGGTTAATGGATGCACCAGTGCTGAGTCATGAAATGCACATAGAGAGGGGGTTTCATCCCTTTTAGTCTGCCCCTGAGCGACGGTGGTGACGGACAGGAGGGTGGATGATAGATGAAGATGTACGACTGCAGATAGACCATCAGATTAGTGGTTTGTTATATCTAATGCTATGCTGTAATCAATCCCATTCATCTCCTCTCTGTCCCCCCCCCCCCCCTCCCCCCCCACTCGACTGTTAGATCTACGATCCCTGAATGCACAGTCTCAATGAAATCTAGGTACACGCACTACACTAAAGCACTAAAGCAGTCATCTCTCTTTTGATCTTTCTCAAATGTTTTTTCCTCCGTGCAGTAATCGAAGACAGCCTACAAGGTCTCGCTGTTTCGTCGCACATCTTTTGGTGATTGCTTCCACCTTTTTTTTCTCTCCTCTTTTCTTAATGCATTTAAGAACTTTGAATATCAACAGGGTGTTCTAAAGTCTTGCCAGTTCTGTTATTTCCCTTGTGGAAATGAGCTAATTGCTAATGGTGCAACTTATAGCGTGCAGGACACGACAGCTTTTGGATTTAAAAAGTAAAATGTGTGAGGCACATGTTGACAATATTTTGGAGCCAGACGAGTTTGGAAAACATCCTCAGCCACCTACATGAATGCGTCCACAAGATTTAGCATGGCTGCAATGATTTGAGACTGGTGTAAACAGCCAGATAAACACAAAATTAATTAAAATCTAAGAGGGGAGCTTAAGTATCTGGTCTTAAAACTTCTCTGAGACAAACAAGAACAACCCCAAAAATGCCTCTGAGAATGTCTTTCAGATCCAAATAAATCTCCATGTGGCCTACCGGTTTTGTTACTTTTATATTTTTTTTAATCTGTCATAATTTATGTATATGTGCATTTTTTAATTTTTTTATGATTCATATTAACAAATGAAACCCTTAAGTATGCTAGATGGCCTAGCAGGAGGTGATGTAAGGTTCTGTGCCACATAAAGGTCTATTGCTTATCCTCATCTCGAAAAATTCACCCTGTCAGCTTTTGAAATACACAAAGACTCACAAATCATGTTTTTTCATGCGATAAGTTGCTTCTGCTTTCCCAAAGACGTGAGGAATCCACCCGAAAACATGCTAGCGAGCTCAACCAATTAGCGTCTGCTTTCTCGACTGAGGCGATGCCTTTGACATCGCTTTGTCAGAGTTGTAGTTGCAGAGTGCGACAGACCTACATCTGGCAGCCATGACAGGTAAAAGAAGAATAAAGCAGTATTTCACCATCAGCACTAATGGGAATAAATGGCTTACCTGAGCCAGCTATCAGCAAACCACATCCTTCTAAAGAGCACCCAATGGTTTCCCGTCAATCTTGGCCGCTAAACGGGCCTTTCAGGGAGGAAAAGAATGTCTCAAAGCAAAGTGAAATGTTTGCTTTATGAAAATAACTTTTCTTCGCTAAGTTTGCAGAAATGGAGAGAAGAAAAGAGAAGCACCTTGTACGTGAGCGAACACACTCGGCTGGGGGGAGAGTGTGTACAAAGACATGGCTGACAGTGTGAAAGCAGCTTCACATATCTGAAGATCTGAGCCAGTCTTTCCTGGCATGATCTCTGGGGATTTTGGTCAAAGTGGGCAACATATTTGGCTTGAATCATTCCAGTTACTTGAAGTGAGATTAGCACAAGTACCAGTGCTAATTAATATCACATGCAAGCAAAACTCAGTCATTGGGGTTTGGGAGTGCCATCCTTAGGTGGTGACAATGCGAAACATCTTGCAGTGCTTTGTGGTGTGGGAAAACTCCACGCAAACAATTCTGTCAATGACCCAAACCCAGTGATTAGTCTCTCTCCCTTTTAAGAAGAATTCCACTGAAGAACAAATGCAAAGAAAGGAAGGGGTTGAAGTGCAATAACCAAATCAGAAAAGAGGATCGCTCCTATGGTGCATGTTCAATTTGCTGCTCCTCATTTATCTGCTCCTCATTTATCTGCAGCAGCAAACGATTCACCTCTCATCAACTCTGAACTTTCATTCCCACAGTCTTTTGCTTCTTCTCTTTTATGTTTGTCTCATGGAACGATGATTTGAACCTGTGGAAACTGCTATATTGCAATTAGAGGATGTGTGTGTGTGGAAGATATTTTTGAATTCCTCTGCCTGTTAGTAAGATAGCTGTATGAAATTGTGTTTTAATTGCTTCCCGAGATGATGAGTGCTTTATTAATAAATAAATTAAGTGTAATTTCGGTGAAGTAGGCAAAATATCACTTCACACTTTAATTTCAAATCTAATTGAATCTTGCTCGTTCTGTTAAATTACACTTGGTTGCCTGTTCCAGCTGTCTGTAGTGATACCAAGCAGTATCCTTCTCTCTGACTTGGTAAAGCACTGATTGTCTTATAATTGCTAATTTTACCACAGTGGTTTGCTTATTATATGTAGGTTTCAGCGTCACATCTGTGGATCCATTGCAATTTTTAATGAATATGTTCCAAAGAGGTACAATTCCCTTTACTATTGCCCACTCTGAATATAAATGCAAAGTGACTGGATGCAGTTAATGGATGTATATTAAGATACTGAAAGTCTTGCACACTTAATATTTTGAGTGAAAAAGAAATCCAACCACAGCACTTCTGTTAGAGACAAATGTTGAATATTTCAATTGTCTACCACTTTCAACTTCTACTTCACTATATTTCAAAGGGAAATATTAGCATTTTATGCTGAATTTTTTAAACGGCTGCCAGTTTGTATATTAGCACTTAAATACTGCAGACAGTGCAAAAATCATATTCTGCCCTCGTAATTTCTGTCTGTTTTCTTTCATTAGAAGTGCAAAAACAATTTTGAAAAATCTAAAGAAAAAAAGAGTTGGAATAAGATATTTTCTACTTGTTTGAATGGAAGTTTTCTATTTGGAAAAGTTTCTTAGGGTTTTTTTTTCTTTTCTTTTTGAGCAGGCAGTCAAAATTATATCTACTTTTGATATTCCAGATACATTATCTTAAAGAAGGCAATTTTTGTTGAAAACATTTAAACATACGGTAATTGGAATAAAAATGTATCATTATTTAAAAATAATAATAAAAAAGGTTTTTAGGACCCAACAAATAGCTATTAATTATTTAGAGTGAAATTCATTTTCACTGCAAAACATAACATGTTCACTATATGATTAAATCTCCTACACATAAGGTGAATTAACACATAGATAATTATAATCCGGTATACATGTTCTTTTAGCACAATAAATAATACCATTTTGCATATGTAGTACTTTTTCTTTTGATATTTTAAGTACATTTTACTGGTAACACCAATGAAATTTCACTTTACTTTTACTAAATATAGAAATGTTTGCTCATTAGGGTGCATTTCCAGTCTTTACTATTTTTACTAAAGAAAAGTATCAGAGTATACCTTTCTCCTCGGGCATCTATGAAGAACACAAACAAATTGATGCTTACTTTTAGCACTGAGCCTCCTGACTCAACCTGACTAATATTCACATATTCTTCTCTAACATTTAATGTATTCCCAGCACTGAAATCCCAAAACAACAACTTAAGGGCCAGTTTAAATACTTTGTCTTCCTTTTTCTTAGCAGACATTTATTTAACAGCAAAGTAGAAAGGATCCTGAATGCAACCTTGGGGTCTTCTGATCAAACTATCCCCTCTAATTGACTGTATTGCGTCCTTAATGAAGAAGAAAAAGACAAACAAGTATTCGTAAGAGCAAAACGGAGCTGGTAGCATGGTGGGACTTGTTTACCAAATTATGCTGAGAAAATTAGTTGGTGCAGTGGATTTATATCTAACATACACCCTCAACGCCCCAACCTCCAGCCTTTAGCTGTTTGTGTTGTTCGCTTCAGCAATCAATTCCACATGTGAGAGCTCTGCAAGAAGGAAAGAGAGGATTGAAAGAGGAGAGGGGGGCAAAAACACAGGATGGAGAACAATGAGGAGCGCCTGATAAAGGGATAGAGGGAAAGAGATACTGATGTACGAGTGTGTCTGATTAGAGGAGTGGGTGGATTGCAAAAGGGGATACAGATTTGGGAGCGGACGAAGAAATGCATGGGGGTGAGAGGGAGGAAAAAAATGGGCGTGTTAGAGGGGAGTTCTGCGAGCAATGAGAGAATACAAAAAGAAAATGGAGAAGGAGAAGTGCTTGACAGGAGAGAGGGGGAGCTGGAGGACTATGACTGAGGCAATATCCACACTGCAGCTCAGGCTGTCCCAGTTTTGGTCCCCCTTTTCTTTTGGCTCCGAGAATGACGCGATGTTTTCTTATTAGTTGTGAGAGAACGAGAAACCACCCCTAATGCACACAGACGTTTATTCATGCTTAACAATGCAAAAATAACACTGGAAAGCTGTGGAATATTTCTGTCGTAATGCGCACTCTGCAATGTGTCTCGAGCCAGTAGTCTTTCCTCGGGCAGCAATGGAGAATTTGCAACCGGGGATCCCATTCACAGTTACAGGAAAGTCTGGCAAAAAGAAGAAAATCAGTGCCTCATACAATGCAGCACAAGAGATATAGTTTATGCTAAGCAAAACGTGCATAATGTACTGAATGAACGCAAAAAAAATTACTTAGAAAAACCTATGAGGTCCAGTGATGGAACTGGTTTTGTTGAGCAAGTAGTTAAATGACAAAAATTATTTTAATAAGCTTTAAAACTTTTAAGCAAAAATCATCTCCAAACCTAGGTGAGCATCAGCATCTCAAATGCTTTGAACTGCAGTTTTTCTCTGTCATTAAAGATAAATTGACTGTCTTTCACGGACTGATCAATTAATCCAAAAAATAATCATCAGAATAATGAATAATGAAAATAATTGTGAGTAGCGGCCCCTTGCCAGAGAAAATGAGTGAATCACCATATAGGTGCACTGTATCATTAATCATCCATTGAAACCCAGCAACAAATGAGGCTCAAACTTTGGCGGTCACAGAAGTTAATGAATGCATTCTGCGTGCAGTTTAGCACACATTTCCACTGCATTTACTTCTTGGGGGAAGAGTGTTCAACAGCCAACAATCTGAGATAGATGAAATTAACACAGATTATAATTCTGCACCAACACATCAAGCTCTCTTAATCACCATTTGAATGGCTGTGAATGAAGAAAAATGAGCTTGAAAGGTTTCTAGGTGTTGAGACTGCGCACGACAGTGACTGAAGGATCGTGTACACAGAGAAAAGCTAGTGCGATGCAGCTGAAGCGAGTGGTTTTAATTAGCTTTTCTGCACCATAGACGAATATCTGTTACTGTGGGTAACTGTTTTTTTCTTTTCTCATGAAGTCCTGTGTAACTCTAAAAGCTACAGTGTCTCCATAAAAGCCATGTAAAGGATGCCCTAATCAGTGACATTTTTTCACAATATTGACAGTTTTTTTTTTTTTTTTTTAAATAGACCTATTTAAACATGGATGTGCTTGCTAATTTAAGTGAAGTTAGAGGGGAATAAAGTCTAACTGAGATTATAAAACCATGCTCTGTAATCAAAATGTGTTGGAAACAAACAGATGCAACATTATTACTCTGCATAACCGTCACCTCATACTGACTGCAGCTGGGAACAGATACAGTCAAAGAAATAGATTAGTGATTCAGATATCAATTTAAGGCTTGCGTGACTAAGAATTTAGGTGATAGAAACGGTGAAAGGAGCCTTTTCCACACATCTCTGATAGGCTTTGTCTTGTGCAGAACTCCTAATATCGTGATGAATCTACTAATTTCTCATTCAAATAGATGGCAGATATCGGAGTCATCCATAACAGCAGGCCATATCAAGGAAGGGGTTGTTTATCCACCTTGAATGAAATCCAACTCTGCATCTGGAGGTTTAGTCTTTGCTTGGTCATTTATGAAAGATACAAATGAGTACAGTGTTTGGTTTTTGATAAGCAGTCCTTCTCTTATCGTGTCCTTTTCCTGGAAGTGTGAGATACACTGCAGATGATGGATCACAGTTAATTTAAGTTTAGGAGTCTTTAGCCACCCGACTCCATTTTCACATGTATGCGAGATTAATGATAGCTCGCCCACCTCTTCACGGGGATTCATAATTTGTCAAAGAATTCATGCTTCACTAATTTACTGATAATGTTATCCAGGGCAGTTGAATAATCAAGTGCATGTAATATAGCATTCTGAGTACAATTTGTGGGGCTAATCCTGCTTCTCTTAAGAACAGAAATGGTAATGTAAGCTATTGATATACAATAAGATGAACTGTAAGATGATAGATGTATCTTGGCAGGAAACGCAATGTCTTTCTTTTCAGGAGACAGCTGGTTTCAGGAGAGTTCTTTCACGTATGGTAGTTAAAAGTGCCCTTTCTTCCCGGCTGGTAGTTGAAAGTGGTCAAACGGACCGAGCTTAGACGTCTCGTGAAAATGACCTTTTAGGTGTTGTGATTGTGTGGGAGCGTCCGAATCACTTAGTGCTAATCCATCTGAGAGTCATCTGTGCTTTTCTCTTACTCACCTTTGGCCTTTCTCAAGCTCTCTGGTCCCAAATCCATTGCCGGTAAGGAATTGAAGAGGGGAGGGGAAGGGAGGCTGGAGAGAGAGAGAGAGAGAGAGAGAGAGAGAGGGGACGTTTTCCTCTGGATGTTTCCTGTGGTTCTGAGTGTTCATAAACGTTTCCAAGCCTCAAGGTCTCACAGGGCTTTTTCGACAAACACTGGAGGGCAAGCACATTATTTGTTTCAGACTGACCACTGAAAGAGAAAGGGGCAATCCTTAACTAAACTAATAGCCACCAGAGGGGCTGTCAAATACTGTGAGAAAACACTGAGTCAAAGAGCACTGACGTAGCTTGTAGCATCTCAGGAAGCAGCAGCATTGCTCGGTATGTCTGAAAGCCGACCTCCTCTATCAAATAATGTCAAGTCCTTGTCTTTTATTTCAGGCGTTTGGCACGTTTGAATTCGGTGTTGAAGGACAAGGGCACTAGGAAACTGAAACTGAGGTTGACCCACCACAAAGCATTCTAAAATGTTTTGAGACGGAGTCATAGCTGTGGAAAAAAAGGGGACAAAAAGATAATTGAGTGGTAAGCATAGCTGAATAGTTTGCAATGGGCCCAGGGGCTTTTAAATTAAGACCCACTTTGACACTTTAGAGGGAGCCGGAGCCAGTTGTGAGAGATGAGATCCCGTCAGGGCCACATCAGGCAGGAAAGGGGAGGAACGTGGGGGAGAGTGGCTGATGATGGCTGCAGTTTAGATGGCTGAACCCCAACCCCAGCACCGCTAACCCTGACCCCTCTTCTGTACTGTGCACGAGGAGGGAAAGTGAAAACGGATTTGGGGAAGTATCGGCATGGGCCGCAGAGGAGAAGGAGGGGGAGGTTGAGAATACAGAGTGCAGTGTGACACAGGACAACGTCTCCATTTAGTGCAACCAAAAAACAGCTGCTTGTAAGCGCTCCTCACAGTAAAGCCCCGGAGAGACGATGCCCCATGTACCTCTGAGAGGCGTTGCTGCTCGACTACTACCACCCCACCCCTTTTCACACATGCAGAAATTAGCTTCCTCAGTAGTTCATAACTTCGGGGACTCTAATTTATCATATCATCAAACATGATAATCCCAACACCATCCTCACAACATCCACACACTGATTTATCCAGATGTTCTCATTTTGCTCTCTCCCAACCTTTCCATTGCTGCGCTAAAAGTGAATTCCAGAGATCCGTTTCTCAGTGAACAAATGGACTGCGGACCACCCCAGTTCTCGTCAGCTCCCTTCCTGAGCCCCAGTGTCTTACACAAATAAACTAAACACAGATTTAATGATGACGGGCTTCAGGATCTTTTCCACTCTTTTTATTAGAGGATCAAATTTTTTTGAGTACAAATGTGTGGCTGGATGGTTAGGAATTGTAGCGGTAGTCTGACATGCCAGATAAAATGGACATATTTCAGTGATAATACAAGATTTACCAATAAGTAACGTTAATTGTGGTGTCCTGGTGGCCTAATGTTAAGCTTTATACTGTATAATCACGATGTCTGGGCTGATTAGACTTTGATATTAAGGGACAGAAAGTGGGTATGACATGCAACAAATATTTAATTACGGCCAAATCCTCTTTCAAAGATATATGCAGCAAAGATTTCTATTATATTGTAAATTTACATTTTTATTTCTCATTTAGTGATGGTTAAGATGTATTTCACAAGGCAAAATACATAGAAAAAAAATGTAGTTCCAACACAAACAACATCTGTACGCATCTGATTTTGTCAATCTATCAAATGTGTTTGTGTATAGAATTAGTGTGAGCATATTAGTGCCTCCACTATGTATGCGAGAGAAAGATATGGAAGTTCCAGTGATTAACTTCCAACTTTTTTTTTCTTTTTTACTTCTTTCCAGCAGCTGTTTATTTTCAGGACCACTCTGCAATCCAAGGAGGATTGAGATTCTCAAACACAAACCAGCAACTTTAATAAAGATGGATGCCGGCTTTTATATCCCTCAACACTGATGATTTTTCTTGTTGATTTTCGCCCTCCCCCTGGGAATACATACAGCATATATTTCAGCACATCTCTGAGACGAGCACTTGTAGCACAGCAAAGCGGAATCACTGACCCACTCCAAACTGTTTACGTAAATTAATCATCACCCTGGCTGATGTGTAAAGTTTGTGCTGTTAAGACTGCGTTGGACTATTATTTCGGGGCCAGAATAGGAACTGGGCACATTCAAAAGAGGTTCCATTCATTGGTAGTAGTAATCCCCCCACTGTAGCTTCTGTATTTTCATTCCCCTTTCAACATCACAGTAGTCTACAGGGATCACACTCGAGACAATAAATGCATTATTCACTGGGGCTACATTTGCAATTCTCATTCCTTTGGAATCTAAAATGTAATTAGTATTTCTAAATACTGAATGTAGCAGCTAATTTCCTAAGGTTAAAGTTGACATTTCAAATCCCAAATAAACTTAAGGTGCATTTTGAACAATGATAAACAGATGTTGCTTGCATGAGCCTTTTATACCGTGTTCAGTTATGGAAATATGACACCAAAATCTGCATATTCATAAATCCATCACTGCTAAATTTCCACCTTGGCATTGACCTAATTCTTATGGATCACAGATAACATGATAATTACACTGAGACAGATGTGGGCTAATGTTGTGCGTTCCTAGCACACATTCAAAAGCATTTAAGGTATTTCCCCCCTCTTTCCAGTCCCGCCGGTTAAACCTCGTCTTCTCAGGTTCAAGTGCGGCTTTAAGTGGCACTTGTGCATAATTTTAACTGCACAAACCACATATCAAGACGATAACTGCATGTTTATGTCGGAAGCAATTAGCTTTGAAATTGTTTTTCAGGCGGAGGGGGACTGGTGACAGAGGCAGAGCGTGTAATCGAAGCATGGGGATGGGTGATTTACGCTGGTCAAGACGACCTCGACCCATACAGGAAGTGAATACTGTTTTGAGGTCAGTGAGCCACGAGGCACCCGCTAGACGCAGCTTTATGAAATCCATGTGAGTGGCTGCTGTGAAGTGTGTGTGAACATTTTGAAAGGAGGGCCAATTATATCTAATCACAACGTGCACATCAGCGGCAGTTAACGGTGGTGTGAACACTGATACACTTCACAGAGCTTAGCTGGTGGTCCCAGGCCTGCGCAAGAGAGCAGATTCAGTTCATTTCATTCAGCACCTACATGAAGGAACACAGCACTCTGGATTGTTTTAGGCCGACACACAGAAACCGTTTCAACATCTACTTAATAAGTATTAGTGTAATAAATGAGGCTGGAGTGACATTTTTAATAATCAGCAATTACATTTCTTAGAAAAACAATGTTGTGGTGAATGTTGGTGAAGCTGAAGATAGTGTGGTAAAGCAATCAAGGCACACACAGTTATAATGTCTGAACATATCATTTTTCTTTAAGTTTCAACCTCATTAAAGGCATATTCTCTGCTGTCTGGGACCATTTCAGGGCAGAGTCGGAGTTGTGCGCACACGTCGTCAATGCTAGTGGTGAGCGGTGATGCTTTCCAGATTCTGACTGACTGCTGACACACACACGCATAATCACACGAGCACGAACTCAGACCCCTTTTTTTTCTGTCGCACATGTACACTCATTTTTACACACATTCTCCAGCCCACACACACACACCCATTTCAAAATGATGCCAACGGCGTTGGAAATATGGAGCACATTTTAGAAGGCACTCACCATATTCTCAAGGAGAAATCCATTTGAAATGTTCCCAACCTCATTGATTTTGAAAGAGGAGCCAAGCCAGCAGTTGTGTTTTGTTTATCAGCGAATGATAGCATCGCTCCAACTTTGAATCAATTCGCATACTAACGTCGTCAAGGCCAAAGGAAGGGATCAGACGCCATTTGAAAGAGCAGTGTGCCAAAGGCATCCTGGAGGTGGAGCTGCGTGTGAATACAATTATTATGTTATTATTGCAGAGGCGAGATAGCACTAGCCTTTCACTTTGGTAATTGAATCCAAGAGAGAAGCTAATTGGTTTTCAAATGAAGCATTAAGAAACAAAACCAAGGACTCGCGATTAAAAAGTGTGTCCGGTCGCTTTGAGTGCAGGGGTGGAGAAGAAGTGATTAAAAAGACAAGATTGAAAGAAAACTGCCACATTGGAAAAACACTTTGTAATGAAAATTAAAACTCTAATAATCAAATATACTACATGACACTGATACTGCTAATAAAGGAAATCAGGGACTTGGGAAAGAAAAGCAGTTCCTTAGCTTGTTTTACATGCCTGCAGACACAATGCCAAGTACAACACGCCGGAACCCCTGCAGTATTTGCAGCAGAAAAGACAGAAAAAGGAGTCCATCTGTCCTGCACGCTTTGGTGTAGCAGCTATTGTGAGCTGCCCTTCACTAATCAAGTATGTCTGTGGATGGCCGGGCTTTTGATCCTGACACAGGCGTTTACAAAGTCAGCAGCGTGTGTGGGCCTCGGTCACAGCATAGCTATACGTGGACGCACACACACACGCACGCACACGTCCACACACATCAACAGCGTGCAGCCACTAAGGCACCTTCCCACAGTAACTGCGCAGCACATGTTGTTGGCTGCATGACTGGTAGCTCAATCAAGGGGCTGTTGGACTTTTTTTAAAAGCTATGCCAAACTTCCATGCAGCCGTGACTGGCATGTGAGCTGCATTTGTTATAGCCATAATTCTTGTGCATCATCATTAGTTTTTTTTTTTTTTCTTGCCATTTTTTGGACAGCTGATAGTGAAGAAACCGACGGGAAACATGGGGAGAGAAGGAAGGGAATTACTTGCAAAGATGAGTCCCACGCTGGACTCGAAGCATGATTGTTTTGCCATGTGGAGCTCAACACCGTTACAAGACAACACTCCTCATTTATCATTTTACTTATAGAATCTGTAATCACAGATTTGTGAGGCTCGTTTACATTCACAATGTGTGGTATTCAGGACATTTCAACACCGTATCTCAGTCTGGATGGATTATTTCTACTATTTCACCGCTGCTACATTGCTACAAGGCTGATGCAAGAGTGCAGACTTTTCTGGTCATCAGTGGGAACATGGAGCACAGTCTTCCACTCACTAACTGAGGGGAGAGTTTTTAGGGGCTGACATGAGTTTACTGGAATTCACCTGCAACCCATGAGGATAGTCAGTTTCTTTTGCTTTATTATCTGTCCTGTACTGACCTCATATAATTACCTTTACTTTATCTGCACCAAAAGCCTCATATGAGAATTTTGACAGTGATACAATGATCCAGCATCATGCTAAGGAGACAAACAAAACTGTAGAATTGCAGGAAATGTTAATTTAAAAAAAAAAAAACACCCGTGATGCTATATTCCACTTTTTAAGCCAATAAATGAAGATTTTTGAAAAGCCTGTACATAAAAAAATTTTAATAAAATGAAAATAAAAACGTGTACTTGCTCTATTCAGTTCTACATTATCAGAGATCTTACTGGTTATGTGAGACAGAAGATTTTCACAAGAGTGTGGCAGTATCTGTAACTTTTCATCTTTAAGTGTGCCATTTCTCACATAAGGATGAACAACCAGCTGGTTATCAGACAGGACGTACATCCACATGCAGGAATGACAACAAGGGAGTCGCTCCGACATCAAACTTCAGGTGTTTACGCTTTATTGAACTGTGACAAAGCAGTCACATATTTTTTAGCAAAAGTACTACTTATGGTAAGATGTGCATCCTTATGTTGTGCATTTATCTCAGGCCATTATGCCACAGTTAATGTGCTCTGTAGCGTCTGAGTAATGCATAGTGTGGTGTCAGTGGCCATTTCACGTTTTCTTCCACCAAGCACTTTAAAACATTTATGTTTCTTCAAGAGGCTGGAGAAACCCACCAGACCCAGGGTGATGCATAACAACCACCCCCAAAGCAAGCCCGTGGCACCTGTTGCTGGCTCTTGATAGCGCTGAGGCCTGCTGGAGGACCTGTCAACCTTCTCCTCTGGGACTCTGAGGGATTGGGTGAAAGAGCCACGGTCCACTAAGTGTGACTGGCTGGAGACGTAGGTTTGAGTAGAGAGCTGCCATCACCACTGCGCTGCATTCCTGCCCATCCTTCATCTGAAAATGGAGAGAAAAAACATGTACATTTCCTGCCTGACTCAGTGGCTCAGGCTGCCATGCTGCCTGAACCCTCCGTTCGCCTTTTGACAGGTGTCACGGCCCAACACCATGCTGCCATTTCCCTGCACCTGTGACTGACCACAGTAAGGAGCTCCCTCTGGTTTCAATAAAATATTACCTTCGTGGAAAAAAACATGTAGTCTGTGAGTGCTGGCTTGAATTGTTGGGTGAGACGCTGTCTATTGTCTTTATTTAATTTCAACTCAGCCCAGTTTTTGGCATTTCAACCCTGCAATATTGATCCTAGTCAATTCAGTGAAGCTAATAAAGGCTCGCTGGCAGAGCAACTTACTGTTGGCTTGCTTGCTGTGTAACATTGCCAATAATGTGACATGACTTGACAGATAATATGGTACAAATCCTTGTACTTCTATCCCTTTGGCTCCTGCTACTCTGAGCTACAGCGTTCCTACTGTGAGGCCTTAATCACATATACACCAAAACGGTGTTTACAAGAGCTGTGTGACAGCATTAGGCAGCAACTGTGAAAGATCATTTTCTTTCTGCCTTTGTTTGGATGTGGCTGCACAATGAAAACAATTAAATTTATTGGAAGAAATGCAATGGTTTAACCATTTTTTTTTTTTAAAGATTGTTTACTCCTGGCTGCTCAAGGTCAATATTACAGACAGGAGTTGGTCTTTCCATTATTTGGTCGTTGCTACGGTGTTACAGCACCATGACATGTATTCCTTGGCATATGCCAGTAATGTTTTGAGGCTCATTTTGCTCCATTCACACAGAGCATCTTTCACTTTTCAGCTGTGTCTATTTGTCTCCCCTTGAGTGAAGAAGCCTGGAATATTCATGGAAACTAACTTCAGAATCAGCGGGATGCAGAGCGTCTAACACTGAATGTGTGTGCCACATTTTCATGGCTAATCATTCTGGAGAGCCATGGATGGCTTACAATGAGCACGGTGAATTATGCACATTATACCAGTAAGCTTCAGTAGAATGCTGCCGAGCTGTCTGGCAGCTTTTCCACAGGAATATCAATCAGAGTTGCTACAATATGATGACAAGTCCAGCTAGAGCAACACGGTAGAGATGATTCAGGGGCTGAATGATTTTACGGCCCATTGCGGGAACGTTGCTGTGCAGGCGGACTTTTCTTGATATGCAGACAGCATCATAACGAGAATCGCCATAGGTGAATGTGGTATGTGTGAAGAAAATACATGATTTATATGCCAGGAAATTTCAACAATTCTCATTCGCTCAATTTTGAAAAATATGATTCTTTAACAGAACAATGACAATGTCTAAATCAGCTCACCGGTGAATTGTAATGAGTATGATGCAAGAATGTAGGTAGCATGCACTCTAAAGAAATGGATATCTAAACCGGAGGAAGGAGAAAGAGGCAGGAGTAAGTCTTCAAAGTTGTGCCGTGCATGCAGATTGGCGGAGCCACAAAAGCTCTTGTCCTTTGCCAGTTTCACTTGACAGGCAAGATTCAGAGTACGTTTACTGCAGCGGTGTCAGGAATCCACAGTCAACATCTCAATGACATCTCTCTCCCATTAGCACTGTCAAACATGCATACACTTTTTTTATTATTTATTTATTTATTTTTTAGGAAATTTCACTTTTCATTTTTCATACCAGACAGATACACACACACACACACACACACACACACACACACACACACACACAGTGCAGGTAGGCGGTAAACACACACACACGGGCCTGTGCACAGCATAAACACAGCTAACACACAGCTTCCTATTCGGGTCACTTTTCTCTTATTTATTTTCTCATTTTCTTGCTTTATTTATGTGTTTTCTATTTCATCTTGCCCTCCCCAGTCCCCAAGCCCTTTTCCAGCCACATCAAGCAGAATCACTGACGGAACAAAAAGGGAACGGGAGAGAGAGAGGGAAACCGAGGAAATGGACAGCAATTATGATCAGAATGGGGGGAAAAAAACAATGACATAAACAAAAAACAACAGAAAGCATGTAAAGTTGTTAACAGTCCCTTTCAGAAAATAATACACCACAGTTTGGATGTGGGCAAAGCAGGATTTCTCTGTCGACACCACATGGAAAATTATAGTATCAGGCAACCCCGAGAGGAAATGAGAAAAGACAAGGGTCCAAACAGAGATTAACATGTTTGTCTGTCATGTGAAGAAAAACTGCAGTTTTAAGTTGCCGTACAAGCTTTTCTGTTTGCTTCTCTGCAAACTTGCGGCCTTGAAAGTCAGTCTTAGCTTACTGTATATTTCAATGCATTGCACTGGGCTGTAGCTGGAATGTGAGATTGTTGGGATAACACAATTTCATCAGTGGTAATGACAAAAAACATTCTTGAAAGTCTTAGTGGTCTTCTTATGGCAAGTAACTAATCCAAATCTGCTAAATCATGCCAATGCTTCGCCCTATGTTGGTGCGAACATCATTAGGTTTGTCCTTGAATTGTGAATTATAATATTTCGATGCTTTAATTCATTTTACCTATTGTGGTTTTTCAGGAACTGTTAGAAAGCCAATGGCCTAAAGCTGTGCTTAAGTCAAAGTGCTACCATACTCGATCTTTGTATTCCAGAGCACCATATCCCATTTCTCTCAGCACAGGCTGCTGCCAGTCTCTATAATTCAGAGGCTGTCATAGCCTGGATTACTCCCCGGCCGTCTCGAACAACACCTGCTAGACTAGACACACTCTGCAGCAATGACTGGAAATATCCCACATGATCACTGCGACCCAAAAGAACTTATACTGTAACGTTGTGCTAACACACCTTACAGACGTGAGACAAGCCTCATCCATCAGCCTACTTGGCAGCAAAGCGTCCTTGCGGAGAAGTTTGAAAACTTGGTGAGACTTCTTGTTAAGCTTGATGCCATTTACAGACCAGCTAGGGCCTGGGTTGGGTCCTGGCAGGAGAGCAGCAGCGATTTCCAAAATGAGATTCAGCAGACTCTGACATACTGATGATTTAATTCATGTTTCTCAGGTGGAGAAGCAGCTGAGAAGCTTGACGCATTAGAAACCCAAATCAGCTCGTGTCTGAATGGCTGTTTCACCAAGTATAAGCAAAGGCTGGATGTGGCCTAAGCACATTTGGAGGAGCGAGGAAAACTTCTCAGGTTTCAGCTGTCTACCAGCAGCTCTGCAGAGCGAACGTGAGGGGAAGGCCAAAATGTGAGCTGCCCTCACACACAGAGTGCACATGAGAGCTGGGGGGTTAATCCTGTTTCAAATAAGCTAGATTTAACCCCTGTCAACCCTACCACCAACACTGCTGATGCTACCACCCAAAATGATATATCAGGACTTTTTACATATACACAGAAGTGCACTCACAAGCCTATGAGATCTACACATAGCGCGGTGGACTGGAGGGTGGTGTTTGTTTGGTGCTCTCTACATTTAAGCAGCTGTGTCGGTGGTCAAGCGGCAATGTTGACAGCTGAAGGCCTGTTGTTCCATAAAACTGTACCTCGGGCCTTTCACAGTTTAATGATATCTATAACAAATATGCTTTACACACAAACACACAGAGCAGGTGATGTGCAGGCTCACACGGGAAAAAAGATTTCGACATTTCTGTCATGCATGTCTACAGACTTGCATACACATAAACATGCATGCATAACCAGGCAGGTCATCTGGCCTTTCTCTTAGCCAGCACCACCAGAGTGTTAGCCCACTCCTCCTCTCCCTCCTCCTTAATTCCATACACTCATAACTTGTTAATGGAGGGACTGGCTTCTCAAAAAATAAAAAGATGCTTTGTTTAGCCGTGTTGGCGAGGTCTCATAACTCTCCTCATTTCATTTTCGTGCCATTTTCTGTTAAATTTCAAGCAAGTCAAAAGGTCTTCTCTCATAACTTTGTGAAATATTCAGTTTCACAATTCTACTGTGGAATCAAACACGTGGAAAGCCACAGACGAGTGAATGAAAAGTGACCTTGAATTTACTGACCTTGCATATTTCTCATCAAATGTGTTATAGCAGAAACTCTATCTAAAAGTGGGATTCTTTGAGACTAAAGGGACTTTCTGCGTTTCCTTCATGCATTCCCTTCTCTCCTTGGGTTATGTGCCTCTATTAAACACTTAAAATATCTCCCACTTAACCTTGTCAGATCCAAAGAGGAATTTTAATTGACATCTTTTAGAGCAAATATAGAACAATGGCAGAGTTGGAAATAGGTGGGACTGTAAAGAATGTTTGCAAAGAATGCAGTGTAAATGTAATAGTACAACTGCAAGTTGAAGTCTGCACATATGTGTTCACACAGTAAGACACTGGTAAGTCTTGAGTTTCACTCACATTTGCAGCATGGTATTACTCATGTTCCGAAAGACAATGAAATTTTGTGTGTGTCTGTCTGTGCTCTTGTGCCTGCAGACTTCTGGCAGGAACAAGACTCTTTGTGGATACCACTTGTCAAATTGTTCCCCAGTATGTCCACGAAAGATTGCCTGAATTTCAGATGACATTGTGGTTGTGAAATGAGTTTTGAAGAGCTTGACAATGCTTTCTATGCATCAAAGCCACTGCCATTCAAACTAGGGAGAGGTGTTTCTTTTAATATGCCAGACCTTGCGAACTGCAAGTCTGTAAGTTTTGCAGGGGACGTTGCAAAACCGTATTATGGAGAACAAATCAGTTAATAGCTTCTTTATGGCATATCCTAAATGCCTCTTTTAAAAAGCTTTCAACTCAATAACCGTCCCCCCATGTGGCCTGACTGCATACACAGATAATTAACAGACACTCTGCCATATTAGCTTGAATTGGAAATGGGCATTTTTATCATCCATTCAGTGTTTGCTAACCATTGTTACACAGTGCTGTTCTCTCCTCCCCTTTGTGAGCCTTTGGCTGTTTCACACTCGCTGCAGTGATGGAATTTGTTTTGTAAGCTTAAATGCTTCATAAGTTTATATATAGCAACTCTGCTGGATAGTGACTAGATTCAACAAACAGTGACCTGGGAGAATAGCTAGTAGTTTATAGCATCATTAAAATGTGTTGCCTCTGAAATAAAGTGGATCATGTATTTCTCATTCTCCCTTCTCCCAATGAAATGGTGGACAAGTTGGCATGTATTGTCATCTGTCGCGTCAAATGATTGCACAAGAACCTGCTGCAAAGACAAGCACAGAGAGACACCTTCTGTATGCTGGGTTTCATAGTTTCTATGCACCCTTTTGCAAAGAATATTGCACAGGTTTGACAGTGCAGGTTAAGAAGCTTTGCTTATTGTGAATGTGAATATAAACTCTTTCCACATATTTGAGGAAACAGCACTCCAGCTTTAAGCCTTCGGGTGGGTAGTAATTGACTATTATCTGAAGGCCATGTGTTTAGGAGACATGCTGTGAACTCCTGTGGTGCTGCACGGATTCAAGCATGCAGTAACTTTGTATATTCCACCAGTGTTGACACAAGATTCTTCTTTTATATTGGCTGTGTTGCTTTTGGTAATTTAAGATGACTGTCTCTTTCAAATATTCAGCCACTGGGAAGAAATAAGTTTGGATATCACCTGGGAAATGGGAGCTAGTGAACCTAGGTTGCTCACATTAGCACTGATTCCTACTAGACATTAGTTTTCTTTCATTACATACATTTCATTTCATTACATTAACTGTCGCCTTTTTCCCGAGTTTACCAAGTTATGTGAATAGAAATACAGTCACAAAAGTCATGTCGTAATATGGGGAACAGATGGCATTAAACATGTCTGTGATTTGGGATTTAAGTCATATGTGACACTATTTTTTTTTCTTCCAGCTCATACAGATATTACACCAAACAATCACTACCAACATTGAAAGCTGGAAGCAAAAACTGATTATTATAAAAGTTAGTGTGACAGTAGAAAACCACAGAACACATGAACACTAAAGAAAGCACTTGGTAAAAAAAATAAGTCACATTTTTCTTTTGATAAAAGCTTTGATTTGCAAAGCACCAAAGCCAACAAACACAACAGCTACCTAAAATGTCATAGAAGAGTTTGTGCCAACCACAATGTGAATACACTTGAGAAACAGTCTGTGGTAGAAGCACACCAATAGTCTGAGAAAAGAAGACAAAAACAAAACTTTTGGGGTTAAAAACAATGTGAAGTAAGAGTAATGAGTGAACTGGATGCAATTAACCTATACTCATCTGGACAAACAGTGGTGGACAGGGGTATTGGGTAGGCGAGCTGTGCAGTCTCTCAACTGAAGCCTGTAGTTTGGAGACTAATTAGGACTGTGCTGTGGTACGGTGTGAAGTTCCCATGTGGGCTCCCGATTGGTTGGCTGTGTGCACATCCAGACTGCTCGTTTGTGGTGAGGTGTGACAGCGTGAGACCCGAGGAGTTGATGAGAGGACGTGCAGGATGAGAGAGAAATAAGCACGTTGAGATGAGCGCAGAAGTGGGGGGAAAAAATAGTCAGAGAGAAGGAAATTAAACAGTAGAAATCAAAGGGAGGCAGAATGATACAGGTCATGGAAGTGTGCAGAAGAAGAGACAGACAGAGAGTGTCGGATTGGGAGGTCTGGGAAGGTTAATCTGCTTCTCTTCAATGTTGTGTCTGTCAAGTGGTACAGCTTGTGCACATAAAACTCCTCCTGTGAGATCCTTTTGCTGGGAAACATACTTCTGCTGCAGAGGCTGAATTCATTGGCTTGGAAATAAATGACATCTAGAAAGTAAACCGCCTCAAGGCAACATGAGGATGAGTTTTCAATACTGTATGTGACACTGAGGTAGGCCTTGGCAACAAAAAAAAAATCATATGTTATGTCGACAGACACTTCATCATTAGCAAAAAATGAAATTGACTGATGCAATCTTCAAAAGTTTCACCTACATGCATTATTGCAAACCAATATGAAAAAATACAACGTTAACACAAGGTCAATTTAATAAACAAACTCCAAGTGTGCTCTCTCTCTAGTTCATAACAAAGTATAACAAGACGACATGGTCATCAATATCCCCCGCCACATGTGATGTCTGAGTCTACATCCAAAATAGTGATCAAGGGCCATAACTCTGTGAAATATTATTGCACAGGTCTCATTTTCGAACTTGATCAAGGTGTTCATGGTGTGAAGCTACACACTAAATTTCGTAATCCTAGCTGTAATAGTTTCCGAGAAAAGCTGTCCCCTTCATGTCAGACGGACGGACACACGGACGGAGGCCAAACCTATATCCCGCTTTTCCACTTCGTGGAGGCGGGGGATAATAAACCTCAGTTATGAAGCCTCTTCACCCACTGTTGCCTCCCTGTGGCTGTGCAGCTCTCCTGAGGCATGCTAATCCACATCCACCTTTTGGATGACGTCACCTCTGCCTGCACCTATGGACCTCCCCTAGTGGAGGCTAGGGGAGGTCAGCAGGGATCAGTGGTTGCCTTTGCAAGACAGATTTTGTCTAAAAACATCCACAATGAACGACTCGCTCCTGGTGGCCTGCTTGAGAGCTGCCGAGCAGCTGTTGACGTTGGGTTGGGACTGTCTGATGATAGCTGGTTCAGGCCAGCAATTGGGCTTTCATCCTCTCTGCACTACCACAACTTCGCTTGTCTAATCCACACACTTCCAGGTTTTACTTGTTTTCATTATTTAATATATATAAAAGCAAAACCATTCTCTTCTGCTTTTGTTTATGCATGTTTTTCATTGTTGCATTAACATTAAAATCACTACCTGTGTACCTAGAATAAAGCTGAGAAAATTTAAATAAACCCTCTCTCTTCTGGCATTTAAAATATTTTAAATACATTTAAATAACCAGTAATTATCAATATCAGCTGAAAGAAAACTTCTGCTGTGACTGAGTTTGTAGCTGTATTGCCTTAAACCAACTTTAAGTTTCTTAAGGAACTGGTATTTTCTTGTTAAAATCAGGTGTTTTGTGCCATGTGCTTATGCTATCTGGTAGGAATGCCCCATGCTTAATTGTAAGACTGGTATCAAGGCCAATCACGCAAACTTTGAAGCAATCAGTATCGGCACAAATCCACACTTTGTTTGCATCTGTTTTCATGCAACATCATGAAAGATAGCACAACGAACTGCAAGTTGTTGATTTCAGCTTTATTGAAAAATTTGTTGATGGCCTGAAGTCATTAGGTCTTGTAGAAGTCTGTCACAGTACTCCATTACTAGTTTAACTCCCATAATGCAACCAGGTGCTGCAGCTAATTTACAACACTTGAACATGTAAGAGGCATAGATTGAATGGGCAGCCGAAAAAATTTGATCACAACATCACTAGAGTATGGTAATGATGTGGCATTTCTAAATAGCAGTTAGCATGGAAGCATTACATTTCTTGAAGGACAGGTTTTGTAAAATGTTAATACTAATGACATTTATGTGCAAAGTGAGTTATATACACTGTGTCATCACCCAAAAAGGATTATGAGCAATATGTGTGTGAACAAACCAGTTTGATGCTGAAATAGTAATGTGGTCAGGATAGACTTGTACATTCTTGTTCAATATGTAATCCATATTTCAGTGACCATTGTGTCTGATTACAATAAATACGCAGCTGCAAGTTGAACCTTGGACTGGGTTTTGTCTCTGTTGAAATCAGCTCGTCTTTGATGGTCAGTGTCAAGGAACAATAGTAGGAGGTTGCCAAGGGTTTGAACTTTTAAAAGCTGTTAGAGGTTGCCTGTGCTTTTTATGGTGCACCCACCATAGGGCGGTCTGTAGGGGATGTATTATCCTGGTCTATAGGCTTCCCACACTCGACCGGTAACAATGCACAGCAGCCCAGGTTCATATCCTCTTCTGGGCTTTGATCTCTTTTACAACCTTAAAGCAACCTCACGCACACCACATTAAAATCTTAGTAATGTCAGCAGAGGGAGGAAGTGCCATCCAAAGTGAATCACGCAGGACTCTCATATGTGCATATATCAACACAGAGTGAGGATGAAGAGCTCTTCAAATTTGCTTTCCTACTAAGGCTCCAAGGTTGATGTGTGGGAGCTGAATGTGAGCAGGAACACACATTCTGCTTTCAGTGTGTTCATGTTACAGTGACTGCTCTGTTAAGTCGTGCGGCTTCTTAACAACATACATGGCAACAATAGGACACTGAAAGGGGCAGAGTGTGCTTTAAAAAAGTCTTTATTTTTTACCAGTAGAATATTTTGTACAAGCACTTCTGAAGTGAGCACAGCTTAGAAATCACAATTTCTGCTAAACTGAAGGGGGAAAAAAAGTCAGGTCCATTTTTTACATCTAGTTTTTACATTCAGAAATATAAATAAACAAGTTTTGACAACAGCAGTGCATGTTCAAATTATCCCTGATGGGATGCTGTCATGATGATGTTGCAGAGCTATCAATTTATGTTGAACAGTTGTATTGCATTTGCATTAAAGTAAAAACATGGGAAAACTCACTTTGGGGGATTTATTCAGCATTAAGAGGCTGAATCTTGTATTTGTTGAATTTATGGAAATGCAATGCTTACATTTT
Source organism: Acanthochromis polyacanthus (assembly GCF_021347895.1). Lineage (NCBI taxonomy): Eukaryota > Metazoa > Chordata > Actinopteri > Pomacentridae > Acanthochromis > Acanthochromis polyacanthus. Next base: position 25,571,751 of record NC_067116.1, on the reverse strand, counting down.
TATCTAAATCAGAATATGTTTCCATCAGTGCACAAAGTCACTGTTGTGTAGATTCCCTGTCATTCATTTTAAATGGGTTAAAATTTACCACAGCAAGCCTTGCTGCTCATATATTTTATGTAGTATTAGAGGCTCTGAGCCAGAACGACGGCTGTGTTGTGTTTAGCCATCGTTATGGAATGCCAGGTGGAAGAAAGTTACAAGTACGTCTCCTTTGGTTTAAGTTTTTTTAAAATTCATTTCCGCTAAGTTTATATACAGGCTGTCAATGTGCCTGTGTGACTAATTTGGGCAATGCCATACTAAAGAGGTGAACTCTTTCATTCCTGTTACAGTGTTATTCTTTTTCCTTTTTTTTGCCTTTGGATTGTGTTCTTTTCCTGGCAGAGAATAAATGTGTCATTTCCTCCCTTGACACGTGGCAAATAAAGCACAAATGGCCATTTTACGGGAAAGATAAGGGAAGCAGTAATTAAACTAGTTCAACACTATTTTAAAGACTGAAAATGTAGATTTTGTTTTTAAACCAGCTATCGATATATTCTTCGTTTTGCTGTGATAAAGTTAATCAAACATGATGTTACAATGGTAAATAAAATCGTTCCTCTGGCCAAAACACTTGAATCATGATTCAGGTTTATTTCTCCCATCATTTAGTAAAAGGAGGCAATACTATGGATTAGTTTTTGTGCACGGAAGTCTTGAAATTGTGAATTATTTGAGTGCACGTATCCTTGGCAGCACTTGACACTCTTTATGTTACATATCCTAACAGAAAAACATTAGGATGCAGTTTACATGTTACTCAAAAGCAGCTCATATCAATCTAGACTTTTGTAATCTGCGTTGTCATAAACATCAACACCCCAACAGTCTTTAATTAAACAGAGTTTTTTTTACAGTGCTAGCCATGAAAATTCTTCATTTGGCCCATGTGTGAAAACACCGTTTCTCTCTGACTGTAACCACCACAGTGACGATGTCAAAGCCTGATCTTAGCTAGAGCTTATTACACCGTTGTACCATCAACCCGCTGACCAAAGTCTGATTGCATAGCCAAGAGTAGCAATTTCAGGATTTGAGCGCAATTGATTGAGCGGTTTTAAACCAGATGTTTGGTGTGTGTCCCCTTATTTCCTTAGAGAAATTTCTCTGTTTTTCTTATGAAAAAGATTTGAAAAATCCACACTTGTAGGTCATGTTGCAGCAGAGCTGTGATAAAGTGTATTAGCATTTTGATAGCGTGCCGTAGCCGTGAGCAGTCTCCACCTCTTCTCACTTTAGTTTTGCAAGGTGAGTTAACACACAAGGGGGTGAGCGTGGAGTATTTGGCTTCTTAAACTCAAATATATGGAAATAACCCATATTTTTACAATGGAAATAGCAGAGTGCCTAAACAGTGAGCCATCTAAATACAGTAATAGCATATTTACTCAACTGAAATTAAGACTGCTGCCTTAGATTATGTTGTGTGATTACTGCAGCCACGACTGGGATCTTGTGTCCTGAAGTAAAGTGCATACTGTAATGCGCCACCCTAACAAAGGTCCTTTTGTTTCAGAGGCTGGGGGGTCTGTGCACCCCTGATCTCCCCCCCTCCTTCCTCCTCCGCTTCCCCCCATACGCCCCCCCACGTCTATTAAGCGCACTGATTCCCAGTTCAAATTGGCCCCCTGTTATTAATCCCAATCACCCGGAACACATCGACCACAGCGCACCACAAAAACACATGTGCCCACCACCCCCTCCACCCCCAGCTCTGCGCACTGATTCTAATTAATTAATTACATCCCAGGTGATTTTACTTTGAGATGGAGAGAAGAAAAATAGAAGAGGGAAAAAAAACGGCATCCCAAAGGCACCACCAAATTGGCAACAAAAGCTCCCTAGCAAAAGAAAAAAAAAGGCCCAGTTCATTACTTCAGGGAGAGTCGGCTTCTCGTAGCTGCTTCCTAACTACTGCTCTGCTGTCCAAGACCAAAATACTCTGTTCCCCCTCCTTTTTTTTCTTTGACTTGCCTGTCTGCCACCCACAAAACCCTTGCCAAAAACACACAGTGGAACTAACCCGCAACAAATTGATAGCATATTTAAGTATTCAGGATTATATTTTTGAGGAAGAATGGATAGAGAAAAGGGGTTTTCAGTAAATCATATTTCTGGCCTGAGTTTTACTGGATAGCAGGGGAACTCTTTAGCAAAGCACTGGTGCTTTCTTAGCTAAAACGGGGCTATATATTTGATATATCTCATTCATTTGAAAGTCAAAGCATTTGCAGACTCTTTCAGGTCCTCCCAGTTTGCTTTCCTCCTCGTTCAGGATACTTCTCTCCCTCAACGTGCAAAAACTTTCTTTTCGCCTCTGATGTTATCGGAGCGATCTGCTGATGTGAAAATGTTTGACTCTGCACTTTTGTTATGCACCATGTTTAAATAATGATGTCTATCAATAATCTTAGACAGCATCTTCATCTGTAAAGTTCAATTTGAGCTGAATTTGACATTGTAGAAGTTTGCAGAGCTCTGGAGAATTCTGCTGAGGAGAGTCTCAGTCAAAACCGAGATATGCACTGAACAAATCTGCTACATCTACAATGACAATGTAATTACTGAAAATGACTCTCATATAATTTACCAAAAACTATAATTAGTAAAATACAATAATTCATTGGTATCTTTGTAAAATTTACGAAAACACAAAAGCTTTTGAGGTGTGGTGTAAACCAGACTGTGTAACTCTTTGGCAGAGAAAAGTTGTAATTTTTCCAAAATGGATATTAAAACTTAAGTAGCTTTAAGAAACTTTACTTCAGAGCATAAAATAATATAGACTGCACTTAAAAGAACATTTGAATACGTAATATTAATGTGTGTGGGTGGTAAGACATGTTATGGAACTCCATTTCAGCGCTCGATTTCGATGGTCGCCAGGTCTCCATTTGCGACTAAAAACGTCGCAAATGGCGACCGTCAAAATCGAGCGCTCGATCGAGCTGAACCGCCTATCATGTTTTCTTCATGGAGGCAGCCACTTTGTATGATGTCATCAACCTGCCATGATTCCCGGCGCTCATGGCGACCGTCTAAATGGAGCGCTGCATTTGTAACCACATCTCCAAATACCAGCTTAGGAGCTCTATATACCATTAAAATTCTTGCAAAATTGCAATATAGTCAGGAGTTGAGACACAATATGCTTCATCAGACATACTTCTTCAAAGGACCCCACTGGTGTCTGAGTTTTCATATCTCATATCTGATCCTGATCAGTGCGACAGCCGGTATAGGCAGGTTGTATATTCACCATTTCTCTCCATATGGACAGATTCCACCTACTTTTCTCACCTCTCTATGAATCTGCAAAGCGCCTCAGATGACCTGATAATCTCTTGGCAGGTTCTTCTGCCCAGTCCTCCTTAGGCACTTCCTCACCTACATTAGCACTCATGGGGATGCTGGCAGGCTTCTGCTGCACAAGCAAGTGCCAGGTTAACATCGACTGGACGCCGAACAGGCGGGAGGGAATCTTCCCTTTGCCTTTTCCTTGTAAGTGAAAAATGAAGGGACAAACAGATTAGCAAACAAGCTGGCAGTGACCACACGGGGAAGTTGCTCTTGCATCCCCTTGCTGTCTTTAATCCTGGATGGTGATGAAGCCATAACAGGTCCTGAAGACCACTTGTGGCTTCTGGCATGAGAATTGGAGCTTAATCTACCAAGGCATATTTAATGGTACAGAGCCTCCATACTGGTAATCGACAAGAGCTGCCAGTTCTCTGTTTTGGCAAAGATGCTACATTTGAAGCCATTGTCATTAGTGGTGTAACAACATATGGAATTATATTTTGTGGCTTACACTTGACTGCATTATATACAGTAATTAAATCATGTATGACTACAGTGAAGTCAACTGTACAGACTTTGTAGCATATAGGAAACTATGGATATGCTGAGAGCCACCTGAGTAGGCGTTTGCTTTTTGTTTGCAATGCTAAAAATCTCACCTTTAACCTTGTTGCAGTTTGTGGCATCCCCCATGCATTAGTGGCAACAATTTTTACACACTTAGACATTTTTTTTGAATAAGCAGCAATGTTTTCAACAGAGGGCACCATCTCCCAAACTTTTCTTGGCTACATGTCTGATCTGTCAACAGGTGGAATCTGAGAGGTTGTACAGAGCAGAAACATATCATGACAGATGAGCTGCTGTAAAAGTGCGCCCATGCTCAAACAGGCCACAAATAACCGGTAGCTACTGTAAGTGTACACTGACACTCGGGCTGCGTTCAAGATGTCGAATCTGCATCCTGTGAGACACATGAGAAGAGCATAAAGAGTCACCAAGCTACTTCTGGTTTGTATAAGACAGGATGGCAGAATGATGTGATCGTAGCCTTTTAGTCAATGTCAGACACTCAGCAGAGCATGTCATGTGTTTTCTCAACCTATATTTTATGGAACCGCTCCAAGTCCAGGTTAAACCTCTGAGAGGTTTGTACCGTGCTCCCGGGAACCCCGCTGTGAGAACGATCTCCAACAGAGGAATGTGGAACGGAATGCTGTTGTATGAGGCCCAGATCGCAGACACATATTTATTTGCTCATCTATCTCCTCTACATGACCCTTGACCTTCTACGGTGTGTTTTTGCTCCCCTTCAGTCCCAAGTTTTCCTTTTTTTTCCCCCCTCGCCAGTTAGAGAAAATTACAGCAGATTCCCTGGCACAGACATGCAGCTGGAGTGCTCAATTGTGAATTAGAGACGGCACAGATTGGGCAGGTATGCTGGATTTCTTCTGGTTGCTTTAGTCATCTCCAGTTTGTGAAAGTATTTGGGCACCGATATTAACGGCTGACTGCTTATGTGGAGAAGTGTGTTTGGGATGTGTTCTCGTCGGCTGGTACACTACTCCAGCGAGTGTCTGGTGGGAAACTGTGGTATGGAGAGGAAACAGATGTTGCCAGTTCCCTGTGGGAACATATATGAAAGACTAAGGTATATAGAAGTTTAGTGAAGGATAAATGTAAGAGTTTAATAAGGAGATTTGAGTCCTCTGGTGAGAAAGGACTATTTTGAGCACAGTGTGCTGTTTGAAAAGTGGAAACTACAGGTAAATGATACGCTGAAAGGGACGCCAGACACAGTAGCATTAGTTTAAAGAATTAGGTCTGTGACTTAAGGGTTTCCAGTGCAAATATGCTGGTAACTGAGAACATCAATCACTCATTAAAAATAAACCAATAAGTAGTTGGTTACAGGTTGAGTTGAATACATTTCCGGTTTCTCGCTTTGTTAAAATTTGTGTTTTTGTGGATGACTTGATAATTGAGCGGTTAGAATGCAAACCACATGAGTGAAAAATATTCTCAGCAGTGAGTCCCTCGTTCAAATTCTGTTCGGTTTGGACAACATATCGTTCCTCTTCTATCTTCTTTCACGTCGTCCGTCTTTCTTCACTGTCACGTCTGAATAATAATTTGAATGCCAAAAAACACACAACAAAAAAACAAAATGGTGTTTTCAAAGTATGTGTGCCCAAACAATGAATTATGCCACAACACAATTGCTGCTTTACTTTGCTATCTTTCAAATGGCCTGTGAATAGCAGGGATAAAATAGGGTTATGTGCTGCAGTCAACTGCCGCACAGCGGAGCCATGAAACATCAAGCGCTCTAAACATCTGCCAAGGGAGAGGCAGGGAGATTTGTGAGTCAATCTCCTCTTAAGGGCTAAAACGCAACCATCTGCCTTTGAATATGTAAAGCATCTTACATCGCAGCGTTTTAGCTGCATAAAATGAATCTTTGGATCCTTCTGTTCTGTTTATTTCTCAGCAAACATTTTTTTGCTGAATAAAAGTTGGCAGAGCAGCCCATACCAACATTAAAATCCCAGTAAATATGGCAGAAAAATGAAAGTTGAGATGCCTGTAGCTAAAACTTAAAGGGGTACCGAGGAAGTTTTTATGCTCGTAACAAAGTCTCATATTAATGTGGATGAATCTTCGTTATTTACACTTATTAATGCCCCCATTTTTGATTCATGAATCATTTTTTTTGTCGACTCGTCAAGAATTTCCTGTGAGAGACGGAGCGATTTACAGCAAATACGGCGCACGTGCGTTTTTAGCAGTAGCAGAGCGGAGAGTTGGTTGAGAAGACGGCACACATGGAGCGCAAAAGGAAGCGAACAGAGCAAAGTCTGCAAGCAAAAAGGTTGTCAGATCGACAACGAAGCAAAAGTTCATCTTGGACAGGCATTTCAGAGGTGGAGAGAATTCCGGGAGCAAAAAGGAATCAAAACAGATGCCGAGCTGGCTGTGCTTCTCCTAGACAGGTACATAACTTAAGCTCTTTGTAAGTTTGATACAATTCTTTTGTATTTTGTGTGTGTTGCTTGCGATGTGTGGTTAGTAGACTATGGGATTAGTTTGACTGTGACTGGTTTAGTTGACTAACTTTGTGGCAAAAACACTGTGTGGGTATTGGCTAATGTAACGTTAGCTGGGAGCTAACGTTCGGTTAACTCCGTAGCTCGGAGCAGCTTTGACAACTCGGTTTTACAACATTAGACCGTGGAGTCATTTACACACGTTATTGTTCAACAATGATTTCAACTCCGCTGGCTTTTCTGTGGCTCGCTCGCTCGTTTACGACGGTTTGCGACAGTGCGCACTGAGGCTCACGGGAAATGTAGGCAACACTACATTTCCGCGAAAATCTTCCTCGGTGCCCCTTTAAAACATTTTATAAAATATCTAAATATCTCATTTTTGTGCATTGGATATAATGTCAAGCAGTGTTTATTGTAGGACAGCTTTAAAGTTAAATTACATTTGTGAAATATTTTGTTATTCTTAATTTAAAATACTTGTATTGACACTTCGTCAATTCACGGTGCCATTATTAAACAGTCCCATAAAAGCTCTAAACTGCTGAGCTGCTTTGACCAAGCAGCTGAGTATCAACAAAAGACAGATTGCCGCTGCTATCAGTGACAAAGACGCTTCCTCTTGGACATGAATTAATAGCATCAGCTTGACATAGCTCCCGAGGTTAAGTCTATGTTGTCAACATACTTGGGCATTCTGGAGACAAATGACGCCAAAGAAGCTACACACTGTCTCACTGATTTGCGGATCCAGTCAAGCTTTGTACAGGCCCTTCATGGACTAGCAGACTATAGTAGAGCCCAAAGTGTGAGTTTAATAGTTAGAGAAAGAATGTGTGAATTTCAACTTGTAAAAAATGGAAAAAAAAAAAAAACACACATCTGAACATTGCATTTTCAACTTTGAATATTAGATGTTGAGATAAGGAATGAAAGGGGAGGGAATAAAAGACTGTAATTGTGTGAAACGAAGCAGTGTAATGCAGTAGTTAAGGACACCTTATCTTGCCCTTGTTCCAAACAACCAATTAAAAAGACTTAATATTCAATTCATGTTCTTTTGATCGCACTCAAGTTTGCTTGGGAGATAAAAGTGCCAGCAGTTCAGTTCAGTTGCTCAGTGATTGTCAATGTTGGACAGAAGGAGAAAAGTTTCCCTTTGAAAAGCTGATTAAAAGTTTTACCCGGACTCTGTTTTCATAACAGTGATTGAGTAAATCTAGTGATTTCTCTAAACACAAATTTGTCTTCATAAACATTCAAATATGGAATTAATAAAAATCCCACATTACTCTTGGCTGTGTTAGGCCTGAAAGCACATCCCCTAGAGGCTACACTTGTCAGACCATTTTTAGTTTATTGTCACTGCACAGTTGAAGTACTAATACAACAGTTTCGGGTCATTACTACAAAGGCTTGTTGAGCAGTTTTGCCAAATTTTCCTCCAACGCACAGGACTTCATTTTCTCTTCTGGTCCACATCATTGGATTTCTAAACATGAAAGGAACATTTCATGGATTTTGGGGAAAAAAATACATAATTTTCTGTCTGATGTAATGTTGTGGTCATGAGTGGGCTATTACTTCAAATATTTCATGTGGGAAAAATAGCAGATACATTCTGAGAAATAAAAAAACATTAATCTAACCTTTAAAGTGCCTGAGGAGAAATAATATATTTTCCTCCAGTCTTATTGATAATTTCTCAAATTGTATTTACTTTGACCAGTTAAATCTATAGTAGGTGTATTTTCCAAAGTCCATGTATAGAGTCCAGTCAGTACATCACCTCTGCAATTCTGTCAATGGACCTATGCCACCATCAATACCTTGAACCTTCCCCTAAGATGCACCTATTTATCAATTACACACCAAATTAAAACCACCTACTTAATATGATGTTGGTCAACTTCTTTCCCCCCAAAACACTTCTGACCTGTTGAGATATGGACTCCTTAAGACCCTGGATGATGTCCTATGGCATCATACACCAAGACTTTAGCAGTAAATCTTTTAAGTCCAGGAAGTTGTGAGGCAGAGTTTCCTCTGATTGGAGATGCTCAGTCTGACTGAATTTGCAGAATGTGGAGGCCAAACCTGAACCTTTGTCCATGTTCCTCTTTGCAGTGTGGCAGGTGCATTATCCTCCTAAAAGAGGCCACTTCCATCAAGGAATACCATTGCCATTAAAGAGTGTATATGGTCGACAGCAATGTTTAAATAGTAGGTACGTGTCAAAGTAGCATCCAGCTGACTGTTAGGATCCAGATATTCCAAGCAGAACATTACCAAGAGCATCACACTGCTTCCACTGCTTTGTCTTGCTCCCATCCTGTTGCCATCTCTTTCTTAGGTAAACAACATACCTACATCTGACTGTCCACATGATTTCAAATAAATAATGATTCATCAGCTGCTCAGCGGTCAATTTCTGCACTCGTGTCCAGTTTATTGTAGGTGGACAGACATCAGCATGAGCACCAACCTGCAGTTACATAGCCTTGTATGTAACAAGCTGTGATGCCCTGCGTGTTCTGACATTTTTCTATCATAGCCATCATTACGGTTTTCAGCAGTTTGTGCTACTGTAGCTCTTCTGTGAAATCAGACATCACAAGTCAATCTTTACTCCCCGTCCACATCCGTGAGCCTTGGGTACTTATGACTCTGTTGCTGCTTTACTGATTGTCCTTCCTTGGACCTTCTTTTGGTAGATACTAGCTACGCAATACAGGAATACCCAGCAAAACCAGTTAACTTGGAGACAGTCTGACCCAGCTGTCTAGCCATCACAATTTGGCAGATCCCTACACTTCCCCAGTTTTCCTGCTTCCAACACATCAACTTCAAGAACTGACTGCTCACTTGCTTCTTGATACACTCCACCCCCTGACAGGTGTCATTTTAACAAGATAATCAATGTTCAGTTCACTTGTCAGTGGTTTTAATGTTGTGGCTCATTGGTGTGCCTTTCTTTGTGTTGTTACATGAAAGGAGCTGAGGGACTGGATTTGGGTGTGATTAATTAAACTGACATGAAAAACGTAGAGAGCCCCTCTTTCAAGGACCTCCACTTGAGAGCAGGTTTGTAGCAATTACTTTTCGCCTCCTTAGATGGGCCAAATGTAATGATTTTTCTGCAAAAATACTGCTTAAAGCCCAACTGACATTGTGTAATGTAACATAAAATGAAATTAAAATATATCCCTCCAATGTAAATAGAAACCAAGAGAGACCAAGACAATATGTGGGTTAGAGCACTGTGGGAACAATGTGCCCTGCTTTTGCTAGCAATGTTTTAAATAACATTGCATGTACAGAGTATGTGCATATAACTTTGTCTTAATGTTGTGTTTGCTATTAGGGTGCATTTATGGACTCCTTGATACAAAACACTTAATACTCTTCTGAAGGGATCATTTTATTGTTTCTTTAGTATTATCCTATTATCTATAAAACAATAGCTCTTGTTGTAATCTGTATTTACACATCCTCCCCTGTGAAACACTATATTTTTCCACTGATTGCAAAAAACCTCAAGTGCTAAAAAGAAATCGCAACACATCTGTTTAGCATTTCTGCCTAACTGCAAGATTTATTGTCCTCCACATTTTCTTCTTATTTTCTCTTTTTTCTAAAATCTGCGTTCGCAGAATGTTTCAGGTTTGGGCAAATCACCAGAACACCAAACATTTGGCTTGTAAAACATGCAACATACTGCTTGCACTGTTAAACAATGAAGAAAGAATTGTTAGTGTCTTATCCTCTGAGGACTGAGGGAAAACAAAAATGAAAACCCCTCCAGATTTTCACACATTTGAGGGTTATTTAAAAGCAGGAACAGCAGCCTGATAGCGGTGGCCACACAGCATTAAAGTAGGTTGGAGAATAGGTGCCTGCTGGCAATGTGGAGCTGGTCCCTGTGTCCCAGGGTCCTGGGGAATTGCTCTTTAAAAGGAAAGGGCCATTGGCAGGGTACAGGATGTGCTCAATCTCAGAGTCTGACCTGGTAAAAATGGGAGCTCCATGGCTGTCACTCTAGGGTCCCTCTCCAGGGATGGAGTGTAATTATAAGAGTGAGGGCCCTGGGGCCCCATCGCTCCAAGATCCACCCGCTAATCACAAATCACGCAGCCCTGGCACAGGAGGTGGCTTCCCTCAGAAACTGAACCAAAAACCTTTTAATGGATAAAGGTCAGACTCAAAGGTAACTTGGGAATCAGGTTGTGTGTGCGGATAAGGTAAGGTGTCTGTCCAAGTTGTGAGTGTTCATAGTAAAACTTTTGAAGGTGTTTCAGTTTAAACATCAGTGTTTCTGCTATAAAACAATGCTTCTGTTGTAGCCTAGTTTAATGAATGCAGGATGCTCACAGAGCATCTATTTGACAGGTCAACTCAAAAGAAACTGATTACATATTGTGAAATGGGCCTGAACATGTGAAAATAGTGATTTGAATGTTTAAAGTTAAACACCTGATTTTGCTGCAGTTCTGGATCTCCATTTGAAAGTGTCTATAAAGTGGGAGGGTACTACACTGGAAATGATTTTGAGGTACAGTTTCAACTTCATTTTCTGCCTTGTCATATTGTAATTAATTAACTGTGTGGTGTTAAAAGCTTAATTTGATCAGGCATGTTGAATGTTAATATTTGGGCATTTTTCTGCTCAACGATGGGGGAAAATGCACATACATCACCAAATTATTGCAGTGTCCTATGAAATACTATCTTCACCTTATCCACTTTCAGTCAGTTTTCTTGATGTCAGTGTTTTTGTTAGTAGTAGTCTCTTTTTTTCTTTTTTTTCCCATCAAAGCCTCGATGTCATACCCCTCATTATCTGTTATTTTGCTCTTTTGCTAACTCTAAGGTCACAGCAACATTTGATCTTCGCTCTCATCTCTCTTTGTCATCCCTCCTATCTATCCCAGTCCTCCTCAAGTCTCCTGATTCCCCCTTTTCCCTTAAACCAGAAGGACTTTCAAGGTCTACTCAGATAACGTCACTGTGACTGCATCTGTTTCCAATTCTGTGCAATTAACAAGGCCAGCTTGGGAATGTTTCTTTCTTTTTCATCCTCCTCCACTCTTCTCATTCCCCGTCCCTTTCTCCTTTTTCTTTTGCCTGTCTCACTCCTTCTCAGTCCACACCTCATTGGAAGATGATCATTTTTATGTGTCACTCAAATCAAATCAAGGTAGAATCTCTTCATATATTAGTTTCTTTTCCTGAGAGGTCCTGATAAAAAAAGTATCCTCTCTTGCTTGTCTACAGTGGAACATCAGTTAGATTGGTCCTGCCTGGAAGATGAAACAGCTGGGAGATACCTCAAAGTGAAATAAAAAAGGAAATAGCAGAAATATTTTGCTTAACCAAAATAGCCCTTGACAGAGCTGTAGATATTACTTGACTGATGTGTACACAGCAGATGTATTTCGGCAGTCTGGTCTGTGGCTTGGTAAAAGTTGTCTTATATTTTTGTTGGGTAATGTACAATAACCATCCGAAAAGTACTTTTAATTTCTTGCTGGAATGAGTGCTTTCCCAGTTTCTTCATTCCAGTTGGCCATAAATCCCAGTCCCAAGCAGAGTGCTTCGAACTTGAATGCCAATAGCAAAAAGAGAAGGCTGGGGAAGGACCGGAAGTTTCTTATATTTCCGGGTGTTCTTTTTATACAAAGCCAGGGTACAAGCCTCAGCAAAGTCCTTAGCTGCTTTTTCAAGGAGGTCAACAGGTACAACGAAGGCAAAAATAGTGCCTGCCAGAGGCTTAAACCAACAAAATCTCTGACAACGACCAGTGACAGCTTTATAATCCTGTGGCCTTTACAGAGCATATTTTAAAGCCAAACTGCACTCGGTTTTCCCTTTGTCTGGTAAACATTTTTCAATTGCCCTGGAAAAGAATAACTTCACTTGACTAAAAACTTTTACTTCATGGTACAAATACTTTATGTTCCTATTCTTTTTCATAAACCTCAATAGCTTATTACTATTTCTATAATGGAACCGAGGCTCATAATGATAATCCAAATATAGATACAAAGGCAGACAAGAATGAAGGTTCTACATCATGTGTCTGCTAAGCCAGTGGTTAGACTCAGGCTCTTGCTCCACCACAACCTGACTATCACTCAAATTGTCGACCAGCAGCTGGAACACCAGAGAACCCTCATGTTCTGACACAAAGGTCACCACTGACTCTTTTTTTTTTTTTTTTTTTTTGTGGCATGTGTCACAAATGATTTCATGATTATATGTGAAGGCACCTGCTTGTCCAAAGTAGAATCCAACCACATCAAAGTGCTGCAACCACTGATGCATGTCCACCAAAACTTTCATCATCTTTTATGTGGTATAGACATGGTAGTAACTGGTGAATAAAGACAACTAGGCTGTACTAACACATACTGTGTTATTCGGAGAAAATATTGTCTATTGTAGTGCTGAATCAGACAACCTTCAGTCTTAAGGACTTCATACATGCTCACAACACCTCCACTGAAAACACTTCAGTCAATGTCATGTTCTGGGGTTCATGAAGATGAAAATATTATTGTTCTTTAAACCTCACTGTCAGAAATTCTAACTTATTGGTCCTGCTCCACAGGCTGATTGAGGTTGGGCTGTTTGTCATCAATCAGACTTGATTTATGTGACTTTTGTCCTCTTAACCTAGCTGATGAAAGGTTCTTGTGGCAACCTGCATTTTAACAGGATGCAAGGTTGCAGGTTCTCTGTCATGTAAGTGTCAAGAAAGCAGTGCAAGGCACTGCGTCGTAAGTCATACTGAGACATGACTGTGCTAAGAAGACTTTGCTCATTATTGCTCGTTCACACAGAACCAAAAAGCCAGTGTAATGCCACACTGGTGTGCATTTTCAATTAGCATGCTGGTATTCCAGAACCAACGGCACGACATGTTGCACAACAGGTTCAGTGTCTAATGTGTCCTGCTTTGCCTGCTGTCCCTGCTACAGGAACTCTGACTTTGTTCTGCTCCTTGTTTAAATGCACAAGACTCAAAAAGCTTCACTTACCAGCCCTGTCTCCACAAAATTTAGTTCCTACACAAACTGCACTCTCAATTATATTATGAGAAGAACAGAATTTCCTTTTGAAATGTAATTTGTGAGTAATGACACGGTGGGAAACATTCCTAGTTTGAAAGACTGAAAAAGTTAGTGTAGGAGGCAGAATGGGAGAATGGAGGAACAAACTACAGAAGGACTTCCAACCAAAAGACCAGAGTTTGCATCCTGAGATGGGCTACAGACTGTCAAGCTTAGTTTTCTCTTGTTTAATTTCAATTTTCATTTACTTTCTGGTTAGATTTGGGCACCACAACTACATGTTTATGTTTAGGAAAATATCACACTTTTTAGCCACTTTAACGTGTTGGAAGCTTGATTAAGTTGAGCCACCAAAATAACTCGATCAGTCTGAGGAAAAAAAGTTTTGGATAGGGTTAAAACAAGACCCCTCAGATTTGTTGCTACAAACTTTTCCATTTTCTGGGTTACCAGGGGACAAATCCTGACCATCTATTATATAATTGATTGGATGAAAAGGAATGATATTAAAGCAATAAAATAAATGGCCAAAACATGTTGATTAGAAACATATTTGTGGCATTTTACAAACAAATGTTATGTTTTTCCTTTTAAACTTTAATTAAAAATGCAGTTTTGTTGCATTGAATTTTGTAGAAACTTGGTTGCACTTGCACACGGTAACTATGGTTTTATGAGCTCTCTAACCAGTCACACTGCTGATACTGGTGGTGCTTTATGCATAACTGGTTAGGGTACAGCTGGCTCTGTGCTGCAAAACTAATCCCCCAGAGCCTGTTTAAACCGCTGCCTATAGTCACAATATTAGGGTTACAACAGACAGCCTTTGCTAGAACAAACAGTACAGAAATTGTCGCCAATCCAAACTAGACCACTTTAAAAACACTAAGCGCTTTTATTGCTTGGTCTTCAGTTGTTTGCTTGGTTTGGACAACCACAACCCTAAAAAATACAACTTTGATACCTCGCCAAAGACCTGCACTCGTCCTCTCGGCTCGAGTGGCTTGTAATTCAGTATGGAGTTTGTGTGTTTGTCTAACACTGGTAGCTCTGGGCTTTAAGCATAAATTATGCATAACCAATGCATTTTATTTAAAATTAATTAGCCTGCCGCATAGCTGTGGATTGTTTGCCAATGGAAACAGTGGAATAGAGGGGGGGTAAGAGGAAAAAAAAGAACCAGTGTGATGGCAGCTGTGACTCCACGGTTCCCCCACTGCTCTCCAGGAGAAGATTAATAGTTAATGGAAGGCCTTTAGGCTGTGGAAATACCCCTAGTGGCCCTTATCCCTGCTCTGGGAAAAGCAGGGATTATTGTCAAGGTATCAGAGTCTGTCACAAGGCAAGTCCTCCCCTTCCATTTCCCAACCCTTTGAATCGTACTTCCATTACCTAAATAAGAAAAATATCATCTACATTTGGCACAGAAGCTCGGTGAAATCTAGTATGTATTTTTTAGCTATGTTTATGGCACTAATTCATATGTACATAACTTCAACACCACCAGGGCATATTTTTCTTCGCTCCTCCGCTTGCCACGGTCTTATATGATCTTTAAATAGGAAGAGAGTGAGGTCAATTTTTCAAACGTGGCACAGCATATTATCTCTGGCAAGGCGAGTCGAATCAGCCTAGCAATTAACTTAGGCTCAGTGCCGCAACACAAATCATCCGGCTCGTTCGGGGTCGCGCGGATTCCTCTCTCTAGGCAATTAGCCTCCTTCATTAATTAAAAATTCTAATCAGGACGTTGGATCGATAGTGTAAATCACATGAGCTGTAGCTCACTAAGGGAAGTTGCATCTTACTTCCAAGGCCCTCATCGACAAAGTAATCAGCCAAACTCATGTGAAGGATTAATGGTACAAGAGCTCAGATGATTGACACTATTATAAATCTTCGAGGACATATGTTGAAGTGCAGAACATAAAAAAGTATTGTCTTCTGTGCTTACACTGAAAATATGCTGTGGATTGTGCATATTTAGAGACATATATGGTGGTATAAATAGCATACTGTAGTACATAAATTGTCAATTTATTTTATTAGTGCAAATACAATAATATTTTAAATGGGGGAAAACATGCATGTAAACCTTCAGAGCTGAAATAGGATATTAAATATATCTTGAAGATTACTCCTTTAGCCCTGTCTCTTGAAAATTACATCCTCGTATAGCTGAACTTCTTTTGTAGTTATGTTGTGAGTGAAATGCATTTTCTCCAGGGCTATGGTTATTTGTGATGTTTAATAAATACATTTTGGACTCAACATACTTTGCCATTTATTTTATGGCTTTTGCTGTTACTCAATCAATCATAAGGGGCATTACTCGTCATCCTGGTAACCCAGAACATAGAGGAGAAGCTTCAAAGATGTTGTGAAAAGACTGTATTTTAACCCAAACCATGGTATTTTGCTAAACTTAACCAAAGGATTTTGGTGCCTAAACCTCAACCAAACAGCAAGCAAAAACAAAAGTAAACAACAAGTGAGAGCAAAATTTCAGTCTAAGAATAACCCATACGAGACACACCATCTTCTCGGTAGAAAGTTGTTTTCATGTCTCACCTCCAATGTTCTAAATTAACGCAAATTTTCCAGTTCTTTGAAATAGGATGCATTTCCTGCAGTGTCATTGTCTGAATCTGGGAAGAAAAACTTTTCTTTTTTAAAAATGTAGCTGAGAAAACGGTGTAGATGCATAGGAAGTAATTTTTGAGAGAGACGGTTGGTTCCATAGAAAACTTTTCTGCAGCCTGAGGGACTGCATCAGCTATGTTGGAGGGTGTTTAATATGTAACTACATGAAATTTTGGCAATGGCAGAAAAAAAGAAAAGTTTTTCTTACTGTTGGTAGATCATGAAGTGCTGGTCACTCTCGACTCATAATAGCTCTGGGGGCCAATTATTCTCCGGCTGAAAGAAAGTTCTTTCTCCATTTTTTCCATATACACATACTGTAGGTTTACACACACACACACACACACACACACACACACACACACACACACACACACACACACACACACACACACACACACACACACACACACACGTGCGTGTATGTACACATTGCATGCATGCCTGATTTTTTTGAGACATGAGAGACACAGACCAAAGTTTGTCTCCACTGCTTTCCAATAACACTTAGATTTGTTTGTGGTCTCGCAGTCGTGGTTCGACTGAGAAAATATCCCCAGTAAATGTTACTGTTGTTCTTAGGTCAATTTGGGAGGAAAATGAAGTCATTTTGGATCCCACAAGAAATCAACATAGACCCAATATTTCCCTCTCATTAGCAAGAAAACGAGGAGGAGGAGGAGACGGTGCTGCAAGAGTTGCATTTTGTGGCTGATTCATTTGAACAGGAGGTGAATTACAACCCTGGTGTAGTCTTTCCTCAAATAGTGTCGGCATATATCAATATCTAGTTACGGCTTCTTGGCTTGTGCTTCACTCTGAGGTCTTGTGGCTTGGAGAAAAATTTGTTGCTGTACAAGTTTGGCCACAGGAAATGGTCCGAGACAAACGACAGGTGTCACTCGCGCCGGTGTAAAGGACACTGAGGCACCACATGGGCTGTCATTGATCGGCAGAGGAAGATGCTTCCTGCAGGAAAAGTCATCAATAGCTTTGCTCTCTCCACCTCTGGTTAATCCTCTTCCTGGTGTCTCTTCGCCATCAGTGGGTCGAGCTCATTACTCGGTTTAGCTTACGGAGAGCAAAAACTATATATCTCTGAGCACTCCTGTTGTATGTCAGCACAACAGGAGGTGTAAATAACTAAGTACATTTTACATTTTGATGTACGGTATGTGTGACAGACCACCGATCTGATTTATTGTTTAGAGATGTATAGCGATTTTTTTTTTTCCCTTGTTGCGATGTTGAATGCCACAACTACATAATTATATGTTAGAACTGTGTAATTTGTGTAGTGGATGAACTTATATTTGCATTTTTCTCAGTTTTTGAAATTTCAGGATCCCAATCTGAATCTTCTGGCATCTTTTCCATCATGCAAGAATCAGTCATTATACCTAACCTACTGTGAAAACTCTCAATGTATAGAACGCCACAGGGCTCGTTTAAGTAAGGCCCAAAGAACATAATTGATATGTTTTTTCTTAAATTGAAAAAGACATGGCCATGGAACAACCTAAACTCTTCTTTACTTGTTTTTCAGCCCAGGAAATGAGGACAGATTGTCTAAATTTGTGTGGCATGTCCTTTATTTCTTCCAGTGCAATGTTGTCGCAATACATCAGCTGTACATATGGAGATAAATTGCGCAAGCCCACAGCTCTTACAAATCCTTTTTATTCTCCAAAAAATATGCATCTCCCCCCTATTAGCTCAATTGGGGGAAAATCTGGGAGTTGTTTTATCTGTAATATGTTTTCTTCTTCCACTTAATCAGCCCTTTGGAGTGGTGTTTTCCATCATATTTTCTGGCTGTTTACTGTTTCTCTATCGTGTGTTTCCGCTTGACTAATGCAAAGTTGCTTTGTGTGGCAGCCAGGCATATGCACATTCCTATTCCCACTTAGGACTCAGCATTGTTGATTTGTGATTTTTCTTTTCTCTCAGACAGAAATAAATGCCACACAAGCAGGCATTAATAAATCAGTTTTTTTCAGAATCAGCAGCACGGAGTTTCACGGGAATCAAACTTCTGTCCAACTAGTTGATTTTCCTCCAAATTTATTGCATAGCTGGTAGCATGTCAGCTATTGCTTAGGTGCTGTATATCACATTACCGAGCCTATTGACAATAAACAGAGCCGCAGAGCTGGAAGGCAACAGCAGAGAGTTAGCGGGCTCTGAGTCATACCTTGAGATTGTTTAAATTAATCTGGTATGCTAAAAAAATTGAACATTTTCTTACTCGCACAAACCACTTAACTGCCTCAGACCTTCAGTCAGTTTGATCTATGACCTGCACGACAAAGTCCTTCTACAGCAACTGAACCTTAGGCCAAATTTTCAGCGGTTTTCATCCCTAATGCTCATCCCGGTGTTCTAGTGCTCAACAGCTGCACATGAAACTAAAAGCACCCTTTAGTCTGAAATGGTGGGAAAAGTCCTGCTCGTACTTAAAGACAGTTTATGACGTAATTCTGAGAGAACATGTCAAGTTCAAACCAGACCGAATGCTCTTCAACATGAGAGAAGAGCAGTACGTGCGGTTAAAAATATACACCGAGTCAGAGCTGAACATAGCTGCATGTTGGTTCAAAGTAGACTGAAAATTGGCCCTCCAGTTTTGAGAATGGACGACTCGACCCTTTATTTTGACCTGTCTTGCTTTTAATTGCTCACAGTTTGGATGATGTGACGGTGACAGAGAGCAGACTGCTGCCACGCCACCTCGACAGCTCTTCAGCAGGATTTTACGAATTGTAACAAAGGTGAAAAAGAACAGTCGGTTTTGCCCCCTATAGACGGAAACAGCAGCTGTTTCCAATTGCAACATGAAATCTGTAGTAAGTGATGTGTAGAGGACGAGCAGAACATATCAGTGACACGAGGAGAAAAAAAAAAGTTGTTTTGAGAAAAACAAAAATGTCCTGGGAGACGGCAAGAGAGAGAGAAAGAGAGAGGGAAAAAAGATCTTCCACTCTGGCATTTTTAGAAGTGGCTTGAGACATTGCCAAAGAAATTCCCTCAGACATAACAAGGTTTTATGACAGGGAACTGCCCTATGAAACTGTCCATGCTTGATGTTCTCCAGTGTAGGCTTTGCTGTGGAGCTGCAGTTTTGTTCATATTTGTGTCATATCGAAGTTCACAGACACACTGATTGTTATCTATGAGAGAAGAGCCATTTCAGGCCTGCATCTAACAAGGTTACCATACTGTGGCTGTCAGCTAAATGGTGACGGGTGAGGTCACAGGCAGCACTGTAACCCCGAGTCCCGAGCAAAGCAAAGTGATCATTTTAAATGGGCCAGCCTTCCTTTGAGGACACAGGCCAATTGTTCTGCAAAGCTCTCTGTCTGACTTTTGTCTGACTTTCACAGACCTCCATCACTGAGTAATGTGAAGAAAATGCCTGCCGTGATCACAGAGTAACATTTTTTTTTTCTCTGGAGTCATGAGTGCATTTCACAACAACGTCCACTTGAACGAGAAAGACCTTAAAAATGTAACACCGTGCAGGAGCTACAAAAGAAGATCTTTCTTTTTAAAAAATTACACTTCTGAAAGAAAAGCACTAAAGAATTTTGTAGAGGGTATAAATATAACAAATGGCATTCCTCCTCTGTGCTCATGCTTTAAATTTAAGGATTTTAGTGTCCAAACGCATACATTATTACTGGCTCTATCAAGGTTGTCTCGCTCATGTGCAGATTGCTGTTCACATACAGATGCCTTACATGTGTTTGTTGATTCAGTCTCCCTATAAATCAAGCCCGTGCCTTCCAGGCTTGGGATGAAAAATTTATTAAATTAAAGTATTTAAATTCATCTGTATATATTAAAGTGTGTAAATAAGTGGAATTTGGTTATTCAGCAGTGCATACTTAACAAAATAAAGAATGTACTGCGACGTTTAAAAGACTTTCCATTATTGTTCTGGCTAATGCACCGTTAACCTCCCCTGGATTTTAACGGATTCTTGTACTTTATACACAGTCAGATCTGCCAAGAGAACACTCTCAGAGGTGGCGACTTGGCAGTTGCAAATAGCAACCTGTGACACCAATCCAACACTAATAAATCAAAGCAAACAACATTAGAGCAGAGAGGGAGAAAATGTAGAATGGGAGGCAATATTATAATGACTAATATTTAATGTAACTGTGGAGTTAATTGGATGTGATACGGTGGATATAAATTAAAATGTATTTGGGATGATCAGGAGGAGTAATAATTATGTTAATTTCCTTTTTTTTTTCTTCATTTGCTCTCATCACTTTATCAAACTTGACAGGGCTTCTGTAGCTGAGAACTGTTCACAATTCATTTTTCTGTGGCATTATTTTCCAACGCTTGAACACAAATAAACCCCTCGGTGTTTACCAATGTGCTGAATCATTGCTAAATCTGCATCCCAAGTCTGACTCATAATTTATTCCATTGGTTAAGCCTTTGTCTCAGCTTCCTGTCCCTCATCTCTCAGCTAATACCAAAATTGCGACTGGAAAAATTGAAAGTATTCCCTCACTCTCTGTCTGACTCTCTTTCTGTCAGGGTCTATTTTAAATCACTGCAGCTTAGGTCTTTGTGAACAACATTAATGGTGTGTTTACTTGTCATAAATTGTCTGCTGTGGTTTTACCTCCATGCGAGTTCAGATATTTTGTCTTCGTCTGCCACGAGACACTGTATTTGTGAGCGAGTCTGTGGTAAAGTCTTCCATCAATCACCTGCTGTACTTTCTCAGAAGTATCTCAGGATCTTTGAAAATGTTCAAGCACCCTTTTTCCTTCTTTATATTTTGTTTTCTTTTGATTTCCCTCTTCACAACAGCCTTCTCTAGGAATTCTAAAGGCTCGGTTACTTACAATGACTTCAAGGATGGCACGCTTAAACACTAGAACCATTTGTCCCTCTCTCCTCTCAGATGCTTGATTGAGACTGTGTTTACAAAACAGCCACCTAGTAACAAGTGCATCCGCTCTCTTCTTACCTCGAAACAGAAACATCCTACACCGGCTTTCGCACTCTCTAAATCACACAGATGCACAACTCAATGGTCACATGCCAGTGTAGAGAAGAATGAGGAATAACACAGACTTCTTCAGTGTGCGTTATCTCTGCCTCACAGTCCTGCAGTTTCTCCTCTAATAATCTGGCTTATTCTCTGCAGAGAACACCTTTTGTTGAAACAAGTTGTGCTGGCAAAAAAGGCACTGCAGCAGAGTTTACAAAGCACGCTGACATTTTTCTGTCCGTCTTGACATGGCTTACAGCTGCTGACAGTGCTTCATATGTTGCAGTTAGAGGAAACGCAATGGCGGCTTCCCTGTTTTTGTCATACAGGTAGATTTACAAGAAATTTTCGCAAATGGTCGTGTGTGCATGTGTGTGGTGTTAGTGACGGTGTGCACACTAAGGCTGATAGAACAGAATGACCACTCCAGTGCAGAGAGAGAAAGCATGGACAGAACTATCACTGTGATTAACTGTAATGATTGGGGGTGGAAATGGGTGTTTAGAGAGTTGTGGAGAGGATGAGGGCCATGTCGGCCCAATCTGGAGGGGCGACGTGCCGCATGCGGGCCTCCGCCGGCTTGGGTAATAGTCCCCATGTGTAGTGCACCGGGCCCTATCCCATGGGGTGCTGTGAACACAGGAGGCCACTTGAAAGCCTATCTGGATGTAGCAGCAATCAGAGTCAGAACAAGCACACAGGGGAGTAATCTGTTCCAGCTTTTGGAGCGTGCCGGGGTTGGGGGAAACGGAGATGAGACTCCGTATGTGTGTGATTGGGGAGGTTGAGGGGGGGCTTATGGCTTCATTTGGACAAGGTCATGGTTAGTCAGATGGCAAAAACATGTCTCCCCCTATGCAACGCCGTGCACGTACACATCTCCGATTCCAGTACGCATCTTAGACACAACCCGTCAGATTTGTAAGCAGTGCTGGCAGCCTGTGGCATAGCCGCATCATTAAAATCCCTTCAGCGACTGAGTTATAGGTGGTTTGTTGACTTCCAAGGACATGTCATGGGCGGTAGGTAATGCTTAAGATCCAATAAGGTTTTTGCGTCAACCAACAAATATGCAGAGACAGCTCTAACCATCCGAAGCAGTAGCCGACATGGTGGAAACCAATTTTAATCTTTTCCCTCACAGTATTTCACGGCAGACTATGGTTTTACAACTGCAACTAAACATTTCTAGTTTACTGCAACACATACGGTGCTGCACGCGTGAAATCGCTGTAACCTCCCTTCCAAACTGCCAACACTCTATTAACAATAAAAACAAAGTATATAGAGAGTGCTCAGCGGTATATTTATAGTATCTTAAAAGCACTACGGTACACCTCAACCTGTCAGACAAGATTGGTGTTCGGAACCAGCAGGATACATCACGTCAGTGTCACGCCGTCCCATCTTCGAGTGGTGGATGAAGAAGACGTAGAAAAAAAATAAGAGGGTATAATCAGTAGGCAGTGACCCAGAGGAGGTCACGCTGAGCCTTGGGGAGTTGACTAATGAAAAGTCCAATCAGCACAGCAGAGGACGATTAGAAGGAGCCCCAGGCTGCGATGGAGAGATGGAGGGAAGCGAGAACGAGAGCAAGACTGAGGAAGGGTAAAATGAATGAGAAGAGGATGAGCAGAGAAGAAGACCCAGTGACACACACACACACACAAATGCACATTTCTTCCCATGATACTGATCGAGTCGAACTGCTTGTGGTCAAGCTAAAGTAGCAAAACAGGGGGGTTAAGTGGAGCAACATGTGTTAGTACTTTGTCTTAGCATCGGCTAATGATGGGGGGCAACATGGTAATAATTGGTGTTTATTTGTATTCCTGAATTTATTGCTCTTCTGTAGCTGATCCTATAATGAAAGGCTTATAAATTTAGTAGGCTACAACACACTGCCATTATTCTGCTCCAGGCCATTGCATCAAATTTGTTTGGTCTCAGGCAAAAATATAAAGGAGGTAGTAATAAATTTAAAATTTAACAGATGATATATTTTTATAGACATGCCCCGCTAAAACATTTGGGCTTTATTATAACCTTTGGGGGAAAAAAACACCATGACACAGTGTGGGAAGTGCATTCATGGTTCCAACCACATTTTTAAGCCATTTTCTTCTCACTCTTAATAATCCAGTGAATGTCAACAGAGCACGCTTGTTCTTTCCTTTTGTTTTGTTCTATTCCAGTGGCATCCTACTTCACATTTACACCTTAGAGCTGCCTGGAACAAGTCCAGCCTACTGTTTGGCCACTGAAAATGTAGCGCAGCCAGACGGATGAAACTGTGACCACAACAAAGAGCCACATTTGGCTTCGATTGCTGCAGTGTGTGCAAGCTGGTGTGTCCCACTTAACCATTTCTGCACATTAATCGGCACACCATCACCTGCAACTAATCAGAAGTGTCAACTATCAGATCAGGGCTTTAAAATTAACTTTTCAGGTCACAGATCAAAATGGCTACTGCATGTTAAAATAATCGGCCACTTTGAATTTCTTCTAGATCGGTTGTTTTTTCTTTAATAAACCATAAAGCCTTGCAAAAACTTATATTAAAGAAAAAAGTTCAGCTGTCCAAAATTACATGTATGGTACAATACAACAATATGGAAGTCTTTCTGGAAGGTAACTCAGAGGAGGATGTGAATATTTGCATCTTCCATGTGTTTAATTTGGTCTGCTTATTTGCATTTTATTTTCAGTTTCATCTATGTTAAGTACACAAGCTCCTCCGCTGAACTGAAATGCCACTTAACAGACTTTGGTTGCAGTAAAAAATGTTGGAATTTGCTTTACGTTCAGTATCCAACAGTGTTTCTACTCATGAGCTCCGTTTTCTTTCCATGAGACCAGGAAGCACACTGCGCCAAACTTTGCTTTGGTCGGACCATTTTCTCAGCGCAAACATGTCAATTTCAGTTTTCCAAAGAGTATATTTAATATCTTTACTCATTCCTGCTCTCCACCCTTCGTTTTCCTCTCCCAGTCAGGGGATTGAAATCACCACTCTTCCGGTCACAAGCCTGCTTCCAAAAGCTTGAGGGTACTGCTGCCCCATAAATCTGTCCCAGATCCCCACAGCAGCTAGGAAACGTGTTAGGTAATGTTAAAGAAGAATACTCCTCCCTCCCTCAACAATTATTGTTGACATGTCCTCAAGCAAGGCACTTACTTCCAATTGCATCTGTGCAGTTGCTCCGTGGCCAGCTGAAGACGAGGGTTTCACTCCCGTCCATGAGCGCAGGTGTTTCCACAAGTGTTTGCTCCAGATTTCAGAGGTGGCGAACACTTCCTGACCTAGATTGAAAGATAAATAAAACTCCAAAATCAGCAAACTTGCCTATCCGTCTATTTCGACCAAGAAATGTACATGTGCAAAAACAGGCAAAGCTTCAAAGAATGCTTTCTGGCTGGAGAATAAAGTTTTTCAACTTGGCTTTGAGATGCACAGATGATGACAATAAAAGTCTGCAGATGAGGAATGAACATTATCCTTAAAATTACACATGGCTGGTTATGATTGCCGCTATTGTTTTATGATTTCATTATCCAGACACTGTCACCCTCAAAAGAAAAACCTGCATTCATTCTGTAAGTGACACTATTCTGCACAAAGCAGGGGGTTGAGACATCCTTCATTTCAGTTCTGCTCGTTCTCCTTGAGTTGCTTGTATTTTTGCCATCCTGTCGCCTTCACCAAGCCATTGGGTTTCTAACGCAGTTTATGCTCAAGGCGAAAGCAACTCGACTGATGCTTCCTCTCACTCCGTCTCACTTCCCTGCCTATCGTTCCATGTGCTTTTCAGTCAGGACCCTGTGTTGGTATTGATTAAAGCAGTGTCTTTTTGTCTCCTGCCAGCATTTTCCACAGCTTGTTGTGAGCTGAGAGGAAACAGCAAAAGAGGGTGAAGAGTGAAAAGGTGGTGACTAAATCCAGAGGACGGAGGGAATCAGCTCTGGGTTAGTCTGCCATTCAGTCAGTCAGGGAAACATTCAACTTCCCTCCCAAGGCCAGATGCCTGGAATAGAGTCATTATATGGCACAATATGGTGCCTGCTTCCCTTGCAATCTTTTTCCACTACGCCCAGCTTGCTACTTCGGCTGCCGCTCCCTCCTCCCTGCTGCGGCGTTTGGTTTGAAGAGGTCCTGGGAGGCGAGGCCAGTCTGCTTGCTGGGTGTAAATCAGGGGGGCAGCCAATAGAACCACATCTGTAACAATACTGTTGGGTTAATATGGAGTCATCTTGGAAGAGCAGAATTTGCATCTGGGAACATCTGGTCGGACATTTGGAACCACTGACAGTTGGTCACACAGTCGTTTCTCACTGTTATTGTCTTTCAATTTCTGACCATCGGCTGTCGTTTTCTTTCTTTTCGTACCTTTCACCACATTTCTTCCTCTACAGCTTTGAAGCTACCCTCCACTCTGATCTCTCTGTATTTAAATATTTGTTTTCCTCTTTTTTCTGTTTGTCATTTTTCTTCCTGGCTTCCTTCTCACCATCTGTTTCTCTCCAGTGCTTTTCACTCCCCCCCCCCCCCTCCGTTACAACACATCTCTTTTTCTCACCACCCCCACTTTGGCAAATCGTGTTCGCTGAATTTCAAAGACTTTCTTGGGGATTGTAAACAAGTGTGTCCAACACTGTGCAGACTTTAGTTAGTGCTGATGTTACAGCTGTAAAAGAAAGGAAAAAGTGCAGCCTGCAACCTTGTTTAAAAAAAAAAAAAAAAAAAAAAGAAGTAGTCAACCATCTGAAATATAACATACTGCTTATCACCACATGGCTTCATGTGAGGCTCCCCCAAATCCAAACACAATTAAGAACTAAATGTGATTCATGTAATGTTTAGGTTTCATGGACCTAAATGGAAATTGCAGTCATAAGTACTGCACAATTTAACAAGGAAATTAAATGCAATTCTTCGTGCGAAACTACCAAAAAGTTTACAGCTGTAGAGTGAAGGCAAATGGAAATTACAGTCTGTAAAAGAGGAAAACTACACTGTCAGACTCAGGTCATCTCTGCTACTCCAAGGATTAGCTGAACATTTATACCCTCTAATGAAAGCAGATTCATCATAGGGCAAACCTGGTCAATATGCTTAACGTTGATTCTATCAGCATTTCTAACATATTCATTGTTAGTCCCAGGGCCTGAGGCACTGCTGGTTAGACTGGAGAGAAGCTCAGACATATGTGTCCATGCACAGGAGGCCAGATGCTGGCTGTTTTTAATGTTGGTGCCATTAGCCAGCTCCCATGGCATTCTTTGGATGCTGTGCTGCCTGTTGCCTTAGGGTGAAAGTCATTACATTTAATATGGTGGGATAAGGAGAAAATACATGATTTGAGGAGAGTGAAATGTGTTGCTTCCATACAAATGACAATGCTGACATTAATGACGTTAGATCAAATACACCAATGGCAGCAGTGGCTCTTTTATTACTGTGTATTTTAACATGCGCCACACCAAAATTTAACATCCCCACTTAATCATCTCAGTATGTTTTGACCCATTTTAAGAACAGTGATCATTCACCAAGAGTCAGAATTACATATAGGGAGAATCCTCTCTATTAAAAAAGTGGAAAAATGGGGGAGACATGATTGCTTTGCCACAAATCACAAGCAGGAAGTGCCATGCATATTTGCCTTGGTTGGATGGATGGATGAGTCGGGGAAAAGAAGCAAAAGATATTCTGTCTTCAGTAGAGCATAACTGGGTCTCTGTAAGTTTTAAAAAAAAACATATATGGAAAATGTCTTTGATATTTAGTGTAAAATCAGTCAGCATAAATAGCAGGAAGAGGAGTCAAGGCACCAAAAATAGTCATGTTAGCATTATGATGGAAAGATTCTGTCTGTGCATGGGTTAGGGTTATGGTTAGTGCTGAAAAACACGCTGGGCACTGTACCGCAGCAACCAGGTCTTCGATGACAGACTTTGAATACCCATGGTACATTTGGCTTTTGAAAAATTGCCCGGGGCAGTGTTTGGAGTTTTTCTGCCCACATTTTTAGTCTAAACCGCACACACAGAATGGACAGTGTTTAACCCAGTCTGCAGAAGCTTAAAGCCCCGAGTGAAAAGTAGCATTGTGTCGCTGAATAACAAGCTCAGGTGGAAGCCGTAACATGAAAGGTTAAAGAAGCCAACGCAAAAGCTGCAAATTTCTTCGGAAAATCCTGCGAGTATAGACTAGTGTGAGGGAGCGTGAAGTCGATGTTGGCAAAGCATTAACACAAAAAAGCAAGTTTAAGTGAAGGGAGAAGAAAAGTCCTAAGACTGCCTAAAAAGAGGGAAAATGAGATATTTCAAAATGTGTCACAACAGGCATGAAGGCGCCATGCATAAACAACTATTTAGTTTTTTTTTCCGCATGGATTAAGAAATAATTTATTTCACACTTTTTCCAGCAACAACACCCAGTTTTGTGCAACAAAAGTAAGTGCTGGTGTGTCAAGTAACATCATTTTGCAATAAAGGGAATTCTTTTCATTTTGACAATTTTAGTTGTTAACAGAAAACAAGCAGTCAAACACCCAACAAAGAAAATAAGCATGGAAAAATGAGAAGTTATGGCCTTAAAGAATTTTTCATCTTCTTTTCAATAGCTTTTGGATAGATATCAATAGCATGCCTGTCTTTCAATGATGTGTTGCGCCGTTCTCTAGTAATTTATTCCCAAGCTGTGTCGCCATGATCTATGTGAAGTGACTCATAGTTAGTAGCATGAGCGATGGGAATTCACTCATGCTACTCTTTAGTGTGGGTGGCTCCACGACTAGCCCGGGGCTTTGAAGGTTTGCTGTTTAATTAGTGAAGTAGAAACTTCTCTGTTTGTGTGTGCCCCTGGCCTCTCTGCAGTGCTGATCTGATCTTGTGTGTGATGGTGAGGGGGGGGGTCACGAGTTCTCAAGAAGTGCTCTGAAGTGAAGGACCCACAAGTAAATTAGCTGTAGCTGTTGCCACATGGTTTGGCCTGTGTCAGCTGAGCTAATGGGGGCCAAGCAGCACATATTCATGTCTCTGTAGGCTAACATCTTGAATGCAAATTGCTTCGGTTTGCAGGCTCAGCACAAGCGGAAAGCAGTGTTTTGATCGTATAAATAAACACATTAACATCATAGAATTGAGAGATTTGTTCCCATCTAGAGGACGTAGGTAAATGCCAAGGAGACCTTAACACTGTCAATTTGATTTAATTGAGCTATTTGAGGCTCACTCATTACCAGACGAGATCTTATTCCACGAGACTCAACTTTAATTAGTCAATTCAATTAAAAGCACTCATGATACACATTTAGCAGCTGCAAATGACACTCCTTCTAATGACAGTTGATAACAGGGGATCGGATTAATTGACTGTTTTCATGTGTGAATTTGAATAAATATGATTTTGCTCTGCATTAGTGGCAAACATTTCTGAGCACCATTCATGTTTATAACTAGTGGCTTTAGTATTTTTGGCAACAGCTGCATTAGTCCGTATCTGGCATTCTCATTCTCTGCTCAGCCAGTGTCCACTTAGAACATCAACGCATGGACAGTTTTCACATGTTTTCACCTAAGTTCAAAAGAAATGTTTCTTAAGTAGGTCAAAGTAAGCAGACTTCACACAGTGCAGCATCTCTACCGTCAGTGCTCTGGTGTGCATGCAGGGGTCAAAGGCCAATGGCAGCCCACTGTGCTTGAGATGTAACAAAGTGCATATCGGGCAATGAGAAACCGCCACGTTTCTGACAGGAGCTATTACTTGCCAGAAGTATTTCTGAATGCTAACCTGCTGAGAACCACATCCTAAGAAAAGTACCAGCATCCAATAAATCCTCGGTGACCAAGCCAAGGAGGAATTTCCGACTTCTGCCACTGGGGAGTGAGAAAAAGAGAGGAAAGAAAGGAAGACGGAAAGTGAGAACTGTTACTGACCTGACATAACGAGAGCCAAGCAAAATTACGACGCTTCCCAAACGCCGAAACTATGTCAGTGATCGGATTACAGCTCAAATCCACTGACACAAATTCCCGGTTATTTGTAATAAAAATAACATCTAATATTAACACTATTCATTCCCATTTACATCTCAATGCAAACACCACAACTGCGGTACAAGGCATCCTATTTTCATGGCTTCCTTCAAGACAATGTTGTGTCAAGACCTTCCTCGTTCAAAAACACATCCGAACTCGGGGGCTGCCCCGTAAAGTGATCCCATTAACAACAACCATAATTAAACATGTAAGGATACAGGCTGAATGAAAACCAGCCGCCTGTGTGACCCCTCTGCAACCTCCTGCAAACCTCAACATGGCATCATGCTTCATTCGCCCCAGAGGCAAGTCAGATAAACTTGCTTCTCACTCCACAGGATAACAGGATTGCCTGGATAGGTGTTTGTAGCAATAAGATGTGATCCGAGACAAAGTTGTTTGACAAAATAGAGGAAACTGGGAGGAAGTGGAGTTAGATCAGTGGGGAGGATGTAATTGACAGTAAAAATACCTCGCCCCCGACTGTTTGATCAAGTGTGAGCGCTCGATAGTATGGATCTACAGTGGAGAATTATTTCCATTCTTTGTAAACTACACGTGTTGGTGTATGTGTGATTGACTGGAGCGTGTGTGTGTGTATGCTCAAGGAGCGGTACAATAGATCTGTAAATGGCAGCACAGTGCACTCTGTGTGTGTGTGTGTGTGTGTTTGAGTGTGGATCTCTGCGCCCAGGCTAGTCAGAAAGTTTTTTTTTTTTTTTTGGTAGAGTGTTGTTTTGGAGGCAAACGCTGACCCCTAAGGTCATGGCGATTGAGGACAAACACTGCAGAAGTGGGTAATGAATCCAGTGGGTGTAGAGACGTAATGATAGTGAGGACTGAGCCGAGGCTACTGTGTCTTGAGCTGAAGTCAGTCTGTGTACTCCAGTAAGATATTATGTGACTGGGGTGAAATTTAGAATGAAAATGCTGTTTGATTGGTCAAGAAAGGTTGTATTTAAAAGGCATAGTGTGTAATTTCTGCAGCGAGATGTCTCTAAATCAAACCTATATAAAAGGATGTAGTTTGAGGATGTTGTCAAGTCTTGTAGGATTATGGTAGTTGTCTTCAACATGATTTCTAATGCAGATCTGTCTGGTGTGATTCAGGCAGAAGTCATGTTCAGAGATGAGATTAAAGTTTGATTCATATTATTTGTAATCACAAATGTTCACATTCTGTTATTTCATTCCATCCAATTAATGTAATTTTAACTACTAACTTACCATTTGGAGGAGTTGATTACTACAGTCCTTTAGCAGACCATGGTTCAAATACTAAGAGAAATGAGCTCCATCACGGGTGAGCAACACAAATAATAGAATGAAAAGGACAAGGGGAGTGGATAGCTAGTGAGTTTACCAACCTCTACTACTTTTCTTTCCTTCTGCACTCTTTGTTTTTTGCAGTATTTCCCCAGCTAGAGGGGATGAATGGGGATCCAGTTTGCCACCATGGCAGCCCTGTCGCCACAAAATGACGTTCCTATACAACTAAGCTGCATTATCGTTGATGTTTTGAAAGAAAAGTAATTCCGTTTTGAAGCATGTTTTCTCACTCATAATGTAGGAAAGGCTTCCAGTTCGAAAGAGCTACAAAGTCCCTGTACCGACGTAGGAGGAAAGGAGTCAGCACTAGGCATTCATTTTCACTCATTGTTTACTTAAGCTTTTCACTGTCTTTGTGGTTTGGTTTAGGAAAATATTTGGATTTGGTCGATAATTTCACAACAATAAGTACATGTTACATCAGTTTAACAACAAATTACTTGGTTAGGTTTAGAAAAATATTATGATTGAGGGTGAATGCGAGCTTTGACAGCACGTTTAAACCTTCCCCTAGATTTTCTGGGTTACCATGACGATAAGTCTTACGTCATCTAATGTATGATAAGTTAGCTGAAAAGGAGTGACAGTAATAAAATAAATGGCTGATTTGAAACATAGTTTGGAAATGTCTCAAACATGCAGGATGTGACAGAAAATATTTCTCCTACAAAATGTAGTTAAGAATACAGTTTAGTTGTATTTGCTGAAGACATGATTGTGCCTTCCACTATGGACAGGTCACCAAAATGAAATGTACCATTATCCCAGATAGAAATGCAGATTTCTCTGGGTTTGCATTTTGTTGGAAACATTTAGGATCATACAAGTCAAACAAAAATATAACATTGGTCTTGTCAGTTTTAAATATTTAAATGTGGAAATATTACTTATTATACTTTCAACAGTGAATCTTTCAAAGATGTATTAAGTCCGTGTAACATCACCAAGTTTTTGATACACTGACATACAGAACTGTACAAAGTTAAAGTGCTTTTAATATTTATGCTCTGATTCAACATACAATACCAGCAGCAAGGAGTCTGATCAGTCCCAAACTAATTTTGAGACAACAACCCCAAACATAGAGCCGGAGTTATGAAGGCACAAGGTGCAGAGAACAAGGCACCCAGCAGCAGATGGCATCCACCCTCAGAGCCCTGATCTCAACATCACTAAGCCAGTCTGGGATTACATGAAGAAACAGAAAATACTGACACAGGAACAGCCTGCCCTCCCACTACTTTAGAAAATAATATATATTTACTCTACCATTCAAAAGTTTGTGGTTACTGAAAATGTCCTTATTTTTGAAAGAAAAGCAGTTTTTTTTCACTGAAGATAACATTAAATGAATCAGAAATTTAGTCTAGACATTGTTAATGTGGTAAATGACTATTCTAGCTGGAAACGGCTGATTTTTTACTAAACATCTACATAGAGGTTCTGAGGCCCATTTCCAGCAACCATCACTCCTGTGTTCTAATGCTACATTGTGTTAGCTAATGGTGTTGAAAGGCTAACTGATGATTAGAAAACCCTTGTGCAGTTGTGGTAGCACATGAATAAAAGTGAGTTTTCTTGGAAAACATGAAATTGCCAGAGTGACCCCAAACTTTTGAACAGTAGCGTGTGTGCCGAGCAGAATGGGTGCTGTTTTAAAGGCAAGAGGTGCACCCCACCCCCCACCCCCCCGAAAATGTTGATCAGAATGTTCATTTTCTGTTTACTGTATTTCAGATGAAGCTAATTAAAAACATTTTTATGAAAGAATTCCCACTAAAACATTTTCTACATGGACTATTTTTCGAGAAATCTCGAGATGCTAATGGCTTTGTGACATCGGCAGGCTGTTAGCAGGTATTACCAGTTTTACTCTGGTTACAGTTAAGAACGTCTTTATTGATTTCACAGCACAGATGGCTGCTCCTGCCCCCTACACACATGGCAGTCTGTTTTTATGGCAAATCAAATTATATTGTATCTCTCAGGGCAGAAGCCACCCCAGCCACTACAGAAAATAAAACCCTGATGTTCTCCATTTCCATATGATGCATTAAAAGTACAACTCATAGCTGTGGAACTCTTGCTTAGCTCAAGTTTTGCAGTGCTCAATGTGCACTCCGGACATTTACTTCTCTTAATCGGTCACAAGGTCAAGTTGTGACTTTGTTTATGTTGGCCATAGCATTCCAGTCAAAGTACCCAGACCGGCCTGAGAATGGTTAATGGTTTGAGTCCAGCTTTTGGGTGCTGCAGGACTCAGCTATTTTAATAGGTGTTACCGCAGGGAAGACAGGTCGCTGGCTTTGGGATTAGGTTTTCCTTGTGCCAACAGAAGTGGTTTGATTATGTATACCTGAGCTTTAATCAATGCCAAAAAATGTCGAAAGTAACATCAGGAATGTTGGCCATCAGCCAGAGACCTTGATGAAATTGCTGGAAATATCCACAGAAAGAATCCATGCAGCGTGCCTGGTCGACTGCACTATGTTTTTTTTGTTTTTTGTTTTTTGTTTTTTTTGTTTACACTTGAATTAAGAAGAAGAGCAAGAAGTCAGATGTGAATTTGTCTTTCTAGCCAAGTAGAGGGATTATTTCACCGGAACTGCAATATGTGCTGCTACTTATGATGAAGCTTTTTTTGGCCACACTGATGCGAAAAGTTTTGGTTGGCAAAGTTGGTCTGCCCTTGGTTGTTTAGTACAAGACTGTAATTCAAACTTTAAAAAGTTTAACAACTGAACTAATAAATAGAATCTTGTACAGATATTTTTGATGCCTAGTAGATAAATTCTACAGATACTCGTGATCCAAGACTCTTCCTATGGTACCACAGTGAAGGTCACAGTAGTGCTTTTGAGTGAAAAAGTCATCTAACTGTTCCTCAGAAATATAGTATCTTTGGTGATCATTCTGCCATCATCAGGTCAAAGTTTTAACTATTCAAACACCTTGATTCATGACCCGCAGATCTTTATTAGTAATAAAAACAACTTTATTTATGTAGCATATTTTAAGAGAGCATACAAAATGCTTTAGAGACAGAAAAAGGAGGATATTCAGGAGGATCATTCAACAACAGGTCAGTTGGTTCAAACAAAAAGAAAAAAGAACGGAGATGCAAAAGTCGAGACAGAGTTAAACATGGTAAAAGATTTACAAAATATATCTGTGCAACAATACCAAATAAAATGATTAAATGTGCCATATCTAACTGAGAAAAAAAGAACAAGTATAATAAAAGAAAATAGAGGGTAAAGTCATTAATAACAAGGGTAAAACAACAACAATAATAGTCATAAATGCAGCAAAATGGCAGTATTTGTTGCAGATATGCACACAGCCTCAGCTGTGCTCTGTTTTTATTTTTCTTTCTGAAATGCTTGCATCCTTAAATGCAAACAAAGATGGAGAACATGGTAAATGTTATATTTGATAAATATTATTCGCATGTTCTCCCTTTCAGTGTGAATATGTTGGCATGCTGAAAGCACTGCTGTTTCTACGTACAGCCAAACAGACATGTTTGCATGGTGGAAGTCAGCAATCGTGTCAATATAAGCATAAAACAAATACGAAAAAGGCCTCAAATTGTCCTTATTAGCCTTTATACATGGGAGACTTTTAGCTCCAAAACCTTTGAATATCTACACAGCATGAGACAGCATAAGAAATCAGTGGATGACATTCTCTCATTCTGTTGTCTGAAAGAACACTAATGATTAAAAGTCAGCGTCTCTAAACTATGAAATTACCTTAAATGGGTGAATATCAGTCATTTTTATGATCTTTTCCAATTCCCACAATCACATTTCCATATATAAATAATAATGTATACAAATGTATAATTCAAAGCTCTGTTCTCTCATCAAGCAAGGGACAAGTTTTTTTAATTTTTATTTTTAGGAACAATACCTTTGGGCTTACACTGATAATGACAAGCAGCTTCCAAGGAGCACTATTGGGTATGCATGGCACATATATATTTCATTAGACACTATATGAATATGTATGAGTGAAAGATCTGCAGGGTACTCTGTGCAAACACACACATTCATCAACATCACTCTGAATGAGGTAAGAAGGTGTTTAAAGAACTTTGTCTCGCAAGAATTTATTATTCAGGATCACACACTTGCTGTGGTAGATGAACCCATATAAAAGCAGTAGGGGTGTGTCGCTTGTGTGTGTGTGTGTACGGTGAAGCTGGAGGTGGATACACTATTTATAGCTGTAAGAACTCTGCTTGCCAAGTAAGATTTACCTCCTCTTGCTTTCCTAAATCCCTTTTTTTTTCATTCAGCTGACTCTGTTCTGAACCTTTGCATATCTCATCTGTCTTTCTTCAAAGAAAAGAGAAGTAGTGGGAGGGGAGTAGAGAATGTGGATGTTTGTCAGTATGGGCATGAGTAAGAAACTGCATTAGCGAGAGAGTTTGTGTGTACGACGATGGGTGTGAGAGGTGAAGCAGCAGCCGTAGAGATGGGTAGTACTGTGAATGAAGCTAAGCATCCCCTCCCTTTTTCAGATGGATATCGCATCGTAGTAATCCATCCTCCCCTGAGCCAGTCTCTTTGAGATCATCCTCCCTGCAAATATGGACAGAGCTCTGAACAGACAAAACCACTGGAATGTATTGTTTGAACTTTATTTCTAGGTGATTCTCCATGTTAAAATGCTATCTATAGGAAATGGAATGAACAGAAATCCTGTAGTGTGCTGAACGTAAATACCATAGACTGATGCTCTGCGATGTTTTAAAATTTAATTTGAGTGTTTGCCGGTTTTTTGTTGGTTTTTTTTTTTTTTGGAGCATTTGGGCACTTTTTGGATCTTTTTATATCATTAAAAAAATTAAATTTGGCTAGGTGGAGCGTCAAAAGGATTGTATATATTAAAACAACCTACCTACGGTGCAGATTTGGGCCCAGTGTGCATGAACTGATGTTTTACGCCCTGCAAAATTAATTTCACGCTCACGTGTGCGAGTCGTAATCTCATCCATTACAGTAAGATAAGTGCATGGCGGTAAAATTGTACTCTTTCTTCTGATTTGTGTTGTCTTCTGCTCTGTCCAATTTAATTTGACCTGTACTGCTCCCTTGAGGATTCTGCTTGATTCCCCCACCCTCCAGGGACGTGCATACAGATAATGGCCCAGGCTTTTGCAATGTGTATCATCATTTATGTCCATTTGCACACAACTTTTCCACCAAACTGGCTCGGAATGTGTTTTGCTTTTTGTTTTCTGAAACCCCAGACTAAAAAAGCCATTAGAAGGAAATGTGAGATTACAAAGCGCTGATGAGCAAGCTAACCTCGTTGACTAAGCTCCCTCAGCGGTGACGTTCCCTCTCAGAGTTTCTCTGAACTGCCAGACTTCCCATTACAGAGCCTTGCCTGATTTACAATGCGAAATGTTTTCTCAAAAAATGCATCATCAAGTGGTTTCCCGTAATACAAATAAGATGAACTGGCAAAGATCACAGATGCCGGAGACGTTTGCATTGAATGGAAAGGAGATATTTAGTTTCATTTTGTGTCCTCCAAACGGTCGCTACGCTCCTTCAGAAGTCCCTCCCCGTGCGTCACCTTCATCTCTGTCCCTAACAGTGTCAACGTGTTATGAGAAAATGCAGTCTCTGGAAAGTGTCACATCTACATGGGCGAGACAGAGCGTCTGCAGATGGCGGGGGGTGGGGGGAGCGTGAAGATCTGTAATTTAATCTGAAGCTCTGGAGAGGACTGTTAGGGTTCACTCCGCAGGACAGGACAGGGCTGACGATGAATTCTGATCTAATTCGAGGCAAGAAAAAAAAAAAGAAAGATAAAACACAAGGGAAATGATGGTGCTGTCACCCCTCATTTGATTTTATGCGATCAGAGGGACTGATGTTGAGGATTTAGAAAGAAGTGGTAATGAAGGACAGAGCTGTCCAGGTGTCTCTGTGTATCTCTCTTGGATTTTGTAGGTCAGTACATTTCCCAGAGGTTTCCGGAACCTCATCCTATTGCAAGTTTTTGCACCAGTTCAACTGGATCCACTTTTTTTTGTAAAGTTTTTAGTGTGTATTCATTATGATACAGTAGGTATTACAGTTATTGTTCCTATAAACACCTCAATCATTTTAGATTTCTAATTTTTTTCAAACATTTTTAAAAGTTTCACATTCTCAGAATTATTCTGTTTTACAAATGATAGAATGACTTGAAATAAAATGAAAAGGGCAAAGTTCTTTTTCATGGTCTTTAGTACTTCTATACAAGTGAATCAAAAAATCCAGTGAAGAGCTATGGACCTCATTTAGGAAGCTTTAAACAGATTTATTGAGAAAAACAGGAAAGAGGAATAAAGCAGAAAAGCTTGGCAATACGGTAAAATTTGATTATTTGAGACAATTCCAGCAGTGCTGTTTATTCATAATCCCATGAGCAATATGACAAATAATACACTACATATTGTAGAACTCTCCTATACTAAAATACTGCTGAATGGAATTACAACCATTAAATAAGCTAAGAACTTTGTAAAAATATCCTTATTTATAATATGTATCTGTTGTATAGAAGTGTAACAATAAATATAGTATTTGCATGTTCATTATATGTAATATATGTTTTAAAAAAATCATACGGGAAATACCAATTAATTTTAAAAATATAGATATTGTTTCTAAAAAAGGTTAACTAAAATTAATTTTCCGTTTGTTTTTTAATATATACAATTTTTAAAATTCAAGGTTCAATAAATGGCTAACTTAAAGTAAAATACAATTTCTAATTCTTTATAGTATTTAAATATTTAACTTTAGGCTTTTTCAGGTTCACATCAGTTATGTTCAACCTGCAAGAGTCAATATTAAGGCCTTTAATGTACCAATGTATTACTCTGCATTCACAAAGCTGATTTCAAATAAATCCATAAATGAATGGCACTGAAATGTTTTAGAATGAATATATCTGACCCCCATTTGTCAATGACTTGACTGTACACAACACTGAAGAAGCGTTATCACACAAAGCTGACACAAAATGCTAATGTAGATAATGTTTTCTATTTCAATGAGAAAGAAATACTCTCAGATATTTGTGCTGCAAACCAGGGAAGTGAGACTTTTGGGCCTTGATCTCATTATTCCCCAAACGATCTCAGCCATATGCCTCCAAGATGCTCTCATAAGCTGCTCTGTCTCTGTGGAGTCACCAGTCAAACTGTATCTTCTGGAGTCACGGTCTTATAGGAAACAGGCGTTGTGCCAAATGCTGTAACCTCTGCTCAGGTGAGGCCCTCGTATTTCCTCTTTAAAATCGTACTTTGTGCTAATGAACAGAAAGGTTTAAGGCTGCCTCTCTAAACCTCGACTCCACTCCACGAAGGAGCAGCACAGAGGGGGATGCATTTGGCTCTCTAGCTCACACATTAACCCTGTTTTCCGAAATAATGTTCTTTCTGCAGCAGCGCAAGTCTGCTGTCAAGGTTGTGATGGATTAAAAAACAAAACCACTTAAGTAAAATACTAAGGCCTGTGAACGCTTAGCAATTTGAGGTGTGTCATTTTTTTTTCTTCACTTTTTTTATCAGAGGATCCAGGATTGAATAGATGCCCCCAGTCCACCTGGGTGCTTTGGTGGATAACATCCTCACATAATCGTAACCCAAGGCTGTCAGATCTTAATTCTTTTTAAAGGAAGAATGGTTATGGTAGCAGATCACATAGTAATGTCTTCTGGCTGTGTGTGCATGGCAATTAAACCTGGTTCCACTTCAATGTACATGTGCAAAACACATTTTTCCTGAACAACAAGAGCAGAGGATGAAAGGGAAAGTGAGAAAAATGCAATCAGCTTTGCAGCGCATTCAGACTGGGACAAGAAAATTGAGGAAGATTGAATACTTTTTTTTTCTTTTCTAGTCTTGTCTGTCCCCTTCTATATATCAAATTTGCTTCAATAGAATAAATGTATTTGCTAAAATAATAATAAGAAGAACATATCTGACTAATGAGAACATACACAAAACCAGATCTGTTTAATCCAATAAAGAATAAATATGTATTAACATTTTTTAAAAAAAATAGTAATAAATATATGTATCTTTGGGCATTTCTTCCTGTGAGGACTGAATGTTTGGGGGTCAGAATTCAGTAGAAAAGATAAAAATTGCCAGAATAATTCTGAGCTTTTTTTCTTATCATTATAAAACTGTGACCCTTGACCATTTTTTCTCAGACAGTGGACAAAGATTTTTAGTGAGAGCCTGAAAATAAGGAAATTGTCGAGGTTTTCATTAACTATCACCAATACACTCCCTTTGTGTCCAATCCGATGAATGCAGCTGCAATACTACTGTTCACCTCGAATTAATTCCATTTTGTGCACAGTTTTATTTTAGACTCTGTGACTTTGAACTCTGATTTCCTTTTTCACACTTAGGATGGTTAAAGTTTAGCACTGATTCATGGTGACGATATTAAAACTCTCACCACAAATGAGTGCAGTTGAGACCGCTGCTCGCCAAACTCCATTTCTCAGAGAAAACTTTTGCTCTTCACTGTAGTTCCAAAAGCTGTGAAACGGTTAAGTGACTGTTTGAAGCGGACTGTATATTTTTCATGGACATGGTGTTCAGCCTATTTGACTTTAATTAGCATTACTTTGAACGTTACTGCTGAGGTTTTCGAGCTGAAAACAGGATCAGTGAAAGAGGAGCATGTTCACACACTGAATGGGGGGGGGAAAAAAGTAGCTTTTGCAGATTTCAGGCAAAACTGATGATGTTTATTCCAATTAAAACTTTAAGATAACTATGAAAAGTAATGAAAGGACAATAGCGAGCTATGTGATAGATTACAAGACCCTTGAAAGAACCCTTTTCATGAACCAATGTTTTCGAGAATCCATCATTTCCTCCCGATGTGGTTGTCTTGCTCTGTCAGCACCACAGTCATGCAGAAAGTCACTTAGGTACAAGACCACAGAGACAGATATAAAATCACTGTATTGCAATGATGTA
This sequence comes from Acanthochromis polyacanthus, assembly GCF_021347895.1. NCBI lineage: Eukaryota > Metazoa > Chordata > Actinopteri > Pomacentridae > Acanthochromis > Acanthochromis polyacanthus. The sequence continues at coordinate 25,532,235 of NC_067116.1, read as the reverse complement.
GTGTGAATTTCCTTCCTGAATTAGGGACATAAATCAAAAAGAGAAAACGGAGTTTTGGGTTTTTTTTACCCCAAAGTACAAGTGCTTAGAAGCAGAAACTTGACCATAAAGAATGTAAAAAGGCTACTGTACACAAAAGCGAGGCCTGTGTGGTGAGAAAGGGATTTGTTAAATATACACCAAGAGGAGTATCACAACAAATCAAGCCGGTAGCCTAAGGATAAAAGGATATGTCAAAGGAAGCCTATAAAATCTACACCAACACACCAAATCAAGTCTCTCCCTGTCTGTGTTTTTGTGAGAGTCGACCAGCTGCAGTGAGTCAAGGAGTTTTGTTTGGCCTTTTGTGTGCGATGAGTAAGACATTCTGGAAAATTATCAGAGAAAGATTGTGAGGGATTAGACAAAGAGGGCATAACAGGAAAAGTAGAGGTCTTCTATCATTTAATTTTATATACAGTACAGTGGATTTCACAATGTGTCCAAGTGTTTTCATCCAAGTGTGGGCTGTGTAATGTATAAATAACCACAGCTAGTCAGCTTCTTCAGCTTCTCCCCTCCTTTATCATCCACCTCTTTCCTTATTCCCCACCCTCTCGTCTGCTGCTCCTGCGTTGCTGCGGGGCCTTGCTAATGTGCTGGAAAACTGAAGGCACCCCTTAAAAGAGGGCCTTTTTCTGCACACATTGGTCTTGTTGGAAGTGATTAAAAAGGGATTTGTGCTGGGAGGGTTGGGATTGTTATCACTACATTTGATTTATCACCCTGAGCTCGTGAGGTGGGGGCCCTGTTGCTGCCGTAAGAAAACCATAAAATCCAGGTGCACGCGGCGCCCACAGATCCTCTGCCAGAGTGGAAACCCATCCAGGGCTGGCACTCGTAACTATCCCAACACAAACACACATGCAGAGTACAATTGCAGATTTCATCCCTACAAATTACACTGTGTATGTGGTGCAAATGTCTTTTCCAGAATTTAAAAACACTTTTGTATTCCATGACGCACTTCATTTTTATGCCATGTTTTTATCTTTGTTTTTGCTGCTTTCCTTTGTGCTAAACAGTTTTTTAATTTGTAGATTTACGCAACGCCTCCCAGACATGAGTTGTCAGTCAAACAGCGAGGGCGGTACTGTTTTCTTTTTTAAAAAATCTATTTGCGAATTTCTTTTGTTTCTGTGGCACGGTTCCATTTAGCGATCTCGCCACTCATGCTGACTATTTTGCGTTCTAAATTAATTTTTTTTGACGTTTTTTCTGCAGTGACACTCAAATAAACCAGTGACAATGACACTCCCACACGCACACATGCCCTGATACCAAGAAAACATTTGTATTTGATGCTTGTTTTGCTGCGGAACAAGTTTTGAGTCATTCCATGTCAATTCAACAAATGCTTGTTGCACCACTTTCTCAGATCCTCCCAAAAATTTTTTTGGGCTTTATTTGGGTAATTTTATGAACAAATGCAAAGTATTATGGTTATAAACATACAGTATAAGCAGTAATGATCTAATCTAATACCCATAGTCAGTCCAAACTTAATCCTCGCCTATGATTTTAGGGTTTTAAACTACTAAAAAAAGCAATTTATACTCCTTTTACATGGTCAGAATTTTTTCCCCTTCCAAAACTTTTACCCTTCTGGTGAGAAAAGTATAGAAATGAATGAAAATAAAAAAATACTGGACTGTGGAATTTCCCAAAATATCCTTATTATTTCATGGGCGACTTTATTTTGGGTTTTTCATGCCTCTATTTTAGGACTTATTCTTGTGAAAAGACATTGAAAGAATGAATTTTCTTCTTTACTAATGAAAGTTGCATAAGGTAAAAGTTTTAAAACATTAAAATAAAGCTTATTTATTGATTTATAGGCTGTTGAACTCAGGTGTAGACCCAAAATAGCCTAACTTTAGGCATTAAAAAGTGCATGTGGGATACATGGTACGCGGTTCAAATTTTTTTTGGAGGAACTAGTATGTGTGAAGTATGTGTGAACTTACTTTCATATTTGTTTCTTGTGCCAAAGATGAGCAACTGCTGAATCAATTTACTATACATTTTGATCCTCGTTTTTGTTTTTAGGAACCATTTACATGACCAACTAAAGATGAAAGATGAATCTGAAGCATCAGCATCGTAGTATAAGTTACAAAGGGCATATCTGAAGTTAATTATTATATAGACATTGTTTTTTCTTTCATACAGTAACTGAATAAGAAGAAATGGCATCACTCCCAGACTGCATTCTCAGGACAGCCTCGGTATCGTATTTGACTTATCAGCTGAATTTGAAGATTTGCAAGTGAAATTCATGCACCCAAAAGGTCCCAGCAAGAAGTTCACATGGCCTAGAAAGGATGACGTAGTGTGGGTGCCTACAGCCCACATCCTCTGTCCAATCACTGCTCCTTCAACACGCCGTGGTGGACAGTACCACATATCTGGTGCAGATGATGGCCTGATTTCAGAGAAATTCAAGCAGTTCAAAGGACAGAAATAGTGGTGTGATAAGTTGGGGACAAATTACATGTTTTACATGGGACCTAAGGCAATATAACTCATTTTAACTGCAATATATTAGTTAGAATTCCTAAAAAAACGCCTATAAAACATAGTGCATTTCTTGGTTAAATTGGCCATGAAGGATTCAAGAAACAATGTTGATACTTCAGATATCAATTATTCAGATGTTTATTGTTATACAGACAAAGTTTCATGTTTCTACTCCATGTCCCACATTGGTTTCTGTGCCAATATATGTATGGTGTTTTTCAGTCTGTTTCATAAATAGGCATCGTTTTGAGGTCTAAGGAGACTAGCTAGCTCTTGGATATTTTTAGGTTAGAGAGAACTTTTAAGGTACTTTGAGATTTTTATAACATATGAACCTTGTTACTTATTAAAATTTGTGAAAAAAATGCCTAAATTCTTGAAAAATGCCATTTTCGCCAAATTTTTAAATTGCCCTGTACCACAGAGAAATGGGTATATTCATTCCAAATTTTTTTTCCTGCTCTATTGTTAAGGTGTTTGAACCCTTCAGATCACTTGTAAGTCTATATCATCAGTCAGTTCCCAGTATTATCTTCCTAAATCAAGCCTTTCTACCTAACATATCAATTTCCGAGTGGAAAAATAGGGATTTAAATATTTTATAACTTAGCAAATAGCAATCATATGATGTTAAAACTTTGCAAGTAATCTATTCTTATGTTGGGATAGTTAAAAAAAAAGTTTGGAGATGATCAGAGGAGGTCATGCAACAAAATTTCCTCAGATTTGTTGAAATGAGATGGAATGACTCTTTTCTCTTTTTTAAAGCCAACATCCTGCTCCTTCTCTATTGACTGTTAATGATTCATTTTGAGAATTCTTTTATATTTCCCTCAGATGTGCTCCAAAACCTGTAATTTAGCATCATACACAGCACAAGCGATGGCTTCTGCATCCCCTTAAGCACACACACAGCACTGCTAGTGAACAATCACTCGCAAATCCCTTCCGACGTTGATGAGGTTATTCATCTTATTTTTAAAAAAAATCTTTTTTCTTTTAAATGAGGACAGGATACATTGCACTGACATTCGTGCAAATCTCCTAAAATGTAAAATCATATTTGTTGCAATCAAAGACTTTGCACATCAGCATAAAAATATCTTCCTGGAGAATCCGTTTCTTGCTCGTTCATCTGTAGCTAATGGCTCAGAGTTACTTAAGGCCATCTCCTGTCTCACTGCTGCAGCTAAGAGAGGAAATAATGAGCATGCAGTTTTTGTCAGGAATATCAGATTTTTTTTTCTGAGAAGGAGTCAAAGATATGCAGAGAGAGGGGTGATATATCATGCTTTGCCTGCATAAGCCTCTTTTGATTAGGCTCCAACCATAACACAGCCTGCGGATGACGCAGACTTTACATATGAGTGCCTCAGTTGACTAAGTCAATTAATGGCTTCGTATGCATCTGATGATATTACCAGGCCGGTGCGTTGAAGGGTTGTGGTCAGGGAGGCAATCAAAGTCTAGACCAAGAACAACATCCTTGTCCTTGTTAAGGCCAAAATATCTTGATAAACTTCTTGCTTGGAATCCGGTCTTCTGAGTCGAGAAATGTGGTTTTGACCCATGACGACAATGAATAATGCAGAGGATGATGTTACAAATGCTTGCATGCTTTTACCAGCGCCTCACACTCATAAGTCTGTGCTGTTTTATCTGCTTCTTAATACCATGTTCCAGATAACTACAAGTTTGTTTATTCAGCTGGATCGATGAAATTTTGGCATCATGTTTTGACACTCGGAGAATCCCGTCTCTGTTCAAATGGCAGCACATCTGCTCGTGACTTCAAGAGGGTCTATCTTTGACGTTGCACTTTAAAAAGAGGTGGGGCTGTGGTAAAGAAGAGAATTTTAACCTCCGTAAATGAGAGCATTATGGAAGGAGACGGGGTCAACTGGAGAGATATGGCTACATTAGTGAGGCTCATGCTCCCCGAGTGGTGCTGGTGAGGGTCAGCCCAGAATATTAACGTACATTAGTCAGAACAAAGAGCTACACCAACAGTGGCAATGAGACGGGAGGTAGAGAAGGTCAAATGCTCCTTGGGGCCAGCTAGAAGCCATAACAGTGGGTATTTTAGATCAAAAGTGATATTGTGATGGTTTACATCAAGCAGAGTAAATCAAAAATGTGCATTTCACAGTGTCCTTGAAGAGAGATCTTTCTATTTTCCAGTCACCTTGAATGATTTTAGTTGTGATCTCAATCTCTGATCAGCTATTGGGATAATAACTGTGTGAGGATGACAAGCAATATGACAAGAAAACACCCTGGCCCTGTGTTGGCCCAGCTGTTTGATGGGAGTAAAGTCAATTATTAAAATGGAATTGACTGTAAATGCAGCAGGCAAGAGTTATGTGGTGATACTGACGTTATTTATTGAGGTGTTTGGGGTCATTTGCTGGCGTCTATCTAATCCAAAGGAGAAAGACTCCGTCCATATGGTTGTTTAATTCCACACACAGCCTATTACACATTCAGGAAATTAAAACAAAGCTTATGGAGCCAAAGGCCGTCAGCTAATTCTTTGCGGAAAACAGCTCATTTTTCATGTCTGCCCCTTTCATGTTGGTTTAAGATTTTCTGTGAGTGTAGTGATCTGGAACAATGTGTCTGTACTGTGTTTTCTTTTTCTCTATGAAACTGTGTGTGTGTGCGCATTTGTTGAGCATTTGTAGACAAGCATCTGGGCCGGTCTGCATTCTGCAACCACATGATGACAGCACCCGATGAAGTCACAGTAAACAGTGAACCAGCCCTCATTATCACTCCTATGTGCTTTTAGATTTATTCCGCTCAGTCGCAAAACCCCCTGCTGTTCTCCAGTGTGTCTTTTTTTTTACTTCTTGTCTCAGTGTGGACATTCAGTTAGTCTGCCAATGTTGCCTTAAAGTCCACAGTTTCTGTAGACAAACTGACTGCTTCTGACAGCTTAAAAAACGGGCCCAGATCTGCCTCCTAATTGTTAAAGTGAAATGTTTGAAGTCTGTGAAACCGCTGGCTTGATATTGTTTCAACAGTAGTCATAAAATGCATGCAGCTTTGCACAATGGCTTTCAGCAAACACCAACTAATAGGCAGTTTTGTGATGAAATTGAGAAATGCTTCATATTACTGGCTGAAAATGACTGAAATGCTTTACATTTACTTCAGTTGATTTCAAACTACTGAATACTTCCTATTTCTGTTGAAGATTGGAAGTGAAGCCTTTACGTATAATTGAATTACAGCCTTACACTGAAAACTGTGTTAATCAGCTTAATTTAAGACTCTGCAGAGGGGACATGCTCAAATTTAATTGACAATGGCATCAAAATATATTAGCAGATAATATAACATCCCTTTTAGAGCCACATTTTTATGAATTCTAATTGGTAGCTGCCACTGTCAAATAATTTAAAAAAGCATCGATAAGAACACAAATATAGAAATACCCAAAACCGTTTTAACTTTTGCACAGAATAGCGTTGCCCTTGCTAGGCCATCATCGCCTGCTCTTAAAACATTCAACATCTTTTATATTGCAATAATTGTGATCTGCAGAATTTTTCAGCTTTGGTAGATTCATGTAACTGGACAAGGTAGGTCAGTTTGCAGCTTATTACAGATTTTGACTCCTAAAGCTGCTGCTTAAACTCATATTCCTCTCAATGATAGTCAATACTGCCTGGCCATTCTCCATTTTTTGTTGAAAAGACAATGTCAGGTTGATATTTTGGTCTAATCTTACCACACACACACTCGCACACACAAGACTACCCTTTTCTTCTTTTCCCTCTTCTTTTACTGCATGTGTAACACAGCCACAAACTCTTTTTATCACCACCACCAATGACTTTAGCTTTAGTCTCCATCCTTCTCATTAGCCAGCGCTGGGAAATAAGGATTCAGTAAAAATACAGAGCATCATTAAACACTGTAAACTGTACACTCAGAATGGCAAAAGAACCCTGTAAAAGGGCTGGAAGGGTGCCAGGGAACCTATTTCATTCCTCCAGCTGCAGGTGTGCTCTCCTGCAACAAATCACCCATGCTACAGGTCTAATTTGTAAAAGACAACAACGTAAAATATATACAGAGCGTAAAATGTTTGTGGAACAAAGGCAGATGCTCCATACTGAGATATACGAGACTTGTTGGAGGAGGTCCGTGACAGAGAAGTAATTCATCTCGCTTTCATGTGATCAACCTTTGACATGAGGCGAGTGTAAAACACAGATAGAGACATTAAGTTAAAGTAAATGAACTAGTGAATGAAATGCTGATTAAATGGAAACTTAAGTATAAAAGTCAACAAACAAGCTAAGATCAAGATAGAAGGTAAATACTTGGACAGTGAGTTAATGTTAGTTCTGCCTAATGCTGAGCCATGAATGTTAAGCAGATTTCACACAAAAACATGAATAAAAGAGGAGACTCTCAGCTGGTGATTATAGGGTTTTATAGCACTCTTCTTTTCTTTACTTTCCAAAAGCGGGAATCGGTTCAAAACTTTTCAAACATGCGGATGTGTCTGTGCGATAAAGACGGCATTAACCTACTTGTGAATCAGAAAAATTGTCCTTTTTTGTCATTTTTCTCAATCTTCCATTTTAGTGAACCAGGATCCATTGAGGTGAATGAACGAACACGGCAAGGAGAGCATGCTATTTTAAGTGGACATGCGTAAATAGCCTCTTTGTGTGCACTTTGGAGCCCAGACAGATCTGCTCACTCAGGAAACTGAACCAGAGTATTTAACTTGGAAGGTTGAGGTGAGACTGCCGGAGCGCTTGGAGAGCCGGCTCACCTCACCCAGTCTACCATAAATTCTCACCCTCTTCAGATTCTCGCATGCTGTGAAGACTTATCCGTTTTCCACATTTCAGTGGAGATGAGATTCTTAGTATAGAACCGTTGCTTAATTGGAAAGCTCTGTGAATGTGATGTCAAAGTGCACCATGACACGCTGGAGAACAGAGCAGAGAGGACTGAAAATAGGGCTGAGACTGCCACCACCATATAGTCTGCTCCTGAGAGAGTATGTTCAAGTCTGCCATTTGTCTATTTCACATTATTTTTATTTTCATTTAAGTGAGGGCACCGTAAAACTTGAGTCGCCTCTTACCCTTCAGAACTCTTTATTTCAGGCATATTACCTAAATCACTGGAGGTATGTTGGAAAAACAGGACACCCCATAAAACCCTGAAAATGGCCTCCTGTTTTAACATACTCGAGGGGGACTGAATCAGACTCTTTGTGAAAAGAGCACTTGTGTCGGAATGAAGGACAATGAAATGGGACAAGCAAAGTTCAGGGGCATTTTATTGTCCTTTTATTTTCGACTTACTCAGGACCATTTTTGACTCGGGGTAGATACACAACTAACTGTCCTGAGACGAAACACAAGCAAGCCGTAGTTACCTATTATTTCAGAACATGACACAATGTTTCGCCGTGATACAGCTGCGGTTCTGAGGTTAAGACCCTGAAGGGACTGAGGAAAACAAGGGCGAGGGGTTTATAGAAGCATGGAATATCTGTAACCCAACCTTCAATTTTGCTGATTGACAGGTGGGCCAACCTGTGGCCTTTTTTATCTTGTTATGAGTGATTAGAAGTAGCTGGGAGGAGAGGGAAAGGGAGAGAAGACAAAGGAAAATTAAAGTACATTAGGACAGTCAATATGACATCATGTAGGTTGAAGGACATACCACTGGTAACACAATCTGGTAAAGTGTTTTGCAAGTTTATCGCCTAACTTCATTATTGCAGATAGGGGTTTGGAACATTTGCACAATGCGTGTGTGATGCTGATTTCCTATAGTGCGAATAGTGAGTTCAGAGATCAGAAACTGTAATGATTTAACATCAGCATTGTACTATGTGGTATTGACAGCAAAGTCTTTGTTTTCTTGAATCCTTGGATCACACATCGGGTGGATATCCTGTGTTACAATGTTGAAACAAAGCAATTATTAGATTTCTGGTTTATCTACACTCTCTTCTGACTTCTCTATTACCTGACACCATCTCAAATGTCTCAGTGTAATAAACATCGCTCATCTCTTACTTCAAACATTTAAGATCACTGCGGCTTGGAAGGTCGAACTATCAGCCAACTCCCATGAAGTTTATAAGGTTACTGGAGGTATTCCATCCACGGAAAAAGGGATTAGGACATTGCTAAAAGAACATTTTCTACTAAATGGGATCAATCAGGGTTTTACTTGCATATAATATGGCAACAACATTTTTTTTGAGTAAGTTATGGTTACCAAAACATAGAACATGTTTAATGCCATTGTGATAAACTACACCTGCAGGTACTCTACTGTAGGAATCTGTGCGAACATAATGGTACACACGTGGACAAAATTGTTGGTACCCCTCAGTTAAAGAAGGAAAAACCCACAATTCTCACTGAAATCACTTGAAACTCACAAAAGTAACAATAAATAAAAATTTATTGAAAATTAAATAATCAAAATCAGCCATTACTTTTGAATTGTTGATTAACATAATTATTTAAAAAAAAACAAACTAATGAAATAGGGCTGGACAAAAATGATGGTACCCATAACTTAATATTTTGTTGCACAACCTTTTGAGGCAATCACTGCAATTAAACGATTTCTGTATCTGTCAATGAGCGTTCTGCAGCTGTCAACAGGTATTTTGGCCCACTCCTCATGAGCAAACAGCTCCAGTTGTCTCAGGTTTGATGGGTGTCTTCTCCAAATGGCATGTTTCAGCTCCTTCCACATATGTTCAATGGGATTCAGATCTGGGCTCATAGAAGGCCACTTTAGAATAGTCCAACGCTTTTCTCTCAGCCATTCTTGGGTGTTTTTGGCTGTGTGTTTTGGATCGTTGTCCTGTTGGAAGACCCATGACCTGCGACTGAGACCAAGCTTTCTGACACTAGGCAGCACATTTCTCTCCAGAATGCCTTGATAGTCTTCAGATTTCATCGTACCTTGCACACTTTCAAGACACCCTGTGCCAGATGCAGCAAAGCAGCCCCAAAACATTACTGAGCCTCCTCCATGTTTCACCGTAGGGACAGTGTTCTTTTCTTCGTATGCTTGGTTTTTGAGTCTATGAACATAGAGTTGATGTGCCTTACCAAAAAGCTCCAGTTTGGTCTCATCTGTCCAAAGGACATTCTCCCAGAAGCTTTGTGGCTTGTCAACATGCATTTTTGCAAATTACAGTCTCGCTTTTTTATGAGTTTTTTTCAGCAGTGGTGTCCTCCTTGGTCGTCTCCTATGAAGTCCACTTTGGCTCAAACAACGACGAATGGTGCGATCTGACACTGATGTACCTTGGCCTTGGAGTTCACCTTTAATTTCTTTGGAGGTTGCTCTGGGCTCTTTGGATACAATTCCAACGATCCGTCTCTTCAATTTGTCATCAATTTTCCTCTTGCGGCCACGTCCAGGGAGGTTGGCTACTGTCCCGTGGGTCTTGAACTTCTGAATAATATGAGCCACTGTTGTCACAGGAACTTCAAGCTGTTTAGAGATGGTCTTATAGCCTTTACCTTTAAGATGTTTGTCTATAATTTTTTTTCGGATGTCCTGGGACAATTCTCTCCTTCGCTTTCTGTTGTCCCTGTTCAGTGTGGTACACACCTTTTCACCAAACAGCAGGGTGACTACTTGTCTCCCTTTAAATAGGCAGACTGACTGATTATGAGTTTGGAAATACCTGTGATGTCAATTAAATGACACACCTGAGTTAATCATGTCACTCTGGTCAAATAATTTTCAATCTTTTATAGAGGTACCATCATTTTTGTCCAGGCCTGTTTCATTAGTTTGTTTTTTTAAATAATTATGTTAATCAACGATTCAAAAGTAATGGCTGTTTTTGATTATTTAATTTTCAATAAATTTTTATTTATTGTTACTTTTGTGAGTTTCAAGTGATTTCAGTGAGAATTGTGGGTTTTTCCTTCTTTAACTGAGGGGTACCAACAATTTTGTCCACGTGTGTATATACACTCAACAAAAATATAACGCAACCCTTTTGTTTTTGCTCCCATTTTTTATGAGATGAGCTCAAAGATCTAAAACTTTTTCCACATACACAATATCACCATTTCTCTCAAATATTGTTCACAAATCTGTCTAAATGTGTGATAGTGAGCACTTCTCCTTTGCTGAGATAATCCATCCCACCTCACAGGTGTGCCATATCAAGATGCTGATTAGACACCATGATTAGTGCACAGGTGTGCCTTAGACTGCCCACAATACAAGGCCACTCTGAAAGGTGTAGTTTTATCACACAGCACAATGCCACAGATGTGGCAAGATATGAGGGAGCGTGCAATTGGCATGCTGACAGCAGGAATGTCAACCAGAGCTGTTGCTGGTGTATTGAATGTTCATTTCTCTACCAGAAGCCGTCTCCAAAGGCGTTTCAGAGAATTTGGCAGTACATCCAACCAGCCTCACAACCGCAGACCACATGTAACCACACCAGCCCAGGACCTCCACATCCAGCATGTTCACCTCCAAGATGGTCTGAGACCAGCCACTCAGACAGCTGCTGAAACAATCGGTTTGCATAACCAAAGAATTTCTGCACAAACGGTCAGAAACCGTCTCAGGGAAGCTCATCTGCATGCTCGTCGTCCTCATCAGGGTCTCCACCTGACTCCAGTTCGACGTCGTAACCGACTTGAGTGGGCAAATGCTCACATTCGATGGCGTCTGGCACGTTGGAGAGGTGTTCTCTTCACGGATGAATCCCGGTTTACACTGTTCAGAGCAGATGACAGACAGCGTGTGTGGCGTCGTGTGGGTGAGCGGTTTTCTGATGTCAGTGTTGTGGATGGAGTGGCCCATGGTGGCGGTGGGGTTATGGTATGGGCAGGTGTCTGTTGTGGACGAAGAACACAGGTGCATTTTATTGATGCATTTTGAATTCACAGAGATACCGTGACGAGATCCTGAGGCCCATTGTTGTGCCATACATCCAAGAACATCACCTCATGTTGCAGCAGGATAATGCACGGCCCCATGTTGCAAGGATCTGTACACAATTGTTGGAAGCTGAAAATGTCCCAGTTCTTGCATGGCCAGCATACTCACCGGACATGTCACCCATTGAGCATGTTTGGGGTGTTCTGGATGGGCGTATATGACAGCGTGTACCAGTTCCCACCAATATCCAGCAACTTCGCACAGTCATTGAAGAGGAGTGGACCCCCCCCCCCAATAAAACAAAACTGCACCTTTCAGAGTGGCCTTTTATTGTGGGCAGTCTAAGGCACACCTGTGCACTAATCATGGTGTCTAATCAGCATCTTGATATGGCACACCTGTGAGGTGGATGGATTATCTCAGCAAAGGAGAAGCGCTCACTATCACAGATTTAGACAGATTTGTGAACAATATTGGAGAGAAACGGTGATATTGTGTATGTGGAAAAAGTTTTAGATCTTTGAGTTCATCTCATAAAAAATGGGAGCAAAAACAAAAGTGTTGCCTTTGTATTTTTGTTGAGTGTATTATATATCCACTATATCCACCTGTAGAAATAACAAAAACAAACAAACAAAAAACAATAAATGAAACTCAAACACAATTTGGCAGTACAAAAGAGGCTGCTCTATTTGTTAGCGAAAACATTCTACTGTTGAGTATATCGACACAAGGGTAAAAAATGTAGGAGTTATGGCCAAGATCAGAAGGTACACAAACAAAATCAGAAAGAATAGCATAAAACCGGAGCACATCATAGTGAATAAAACCAAGGAAAGCTGTAAAGAAATGGGACTGCTTCAGAATCAAAAATAATTACCAGACACAACTAAGTTCACAGCCTACAAATCTGCAAATGAGTACTTAAACAATCTCTAATCAAATTAATCATGTTAGCATGTTTAAAACAACTTCATTTCGGCCAAAATGCTGCACCAAATATGTGCCAACAGCCAAACAGGAAGTAGAGAAGAGTACAAAATAAAATTGCACAGAATATCAAGAATAGGGCAAAAAGCATTTGAAAACATGAGATTGTTCTTTAAAAATGTCTATTGAACATTGTAATGAGAGTATGTTGGTAGGAACCAATGTGTTGTGTTTACCGGAAGGGGGCACTACGACTTACCTGGCAGAGGGTACAGTGTTAATAAATACAGAATGACAGAGCTATGAATGTCTTCGTCCTGTCTCCTTCCAGTACATGATGATACATGGTGTCAGAAGAAAAAGAAGCCCGTCTCCAGCAGCAAAACAAAGAAAAAGTTGGAAGTCGGCACCGGTGAGAGTCAAAAGTTGTGTTAGCCGCGGGTGAAGCTAACTCGAGCTAACTGAAGCTACAAGCTAACGGTGGGGAAAAAAAATAAGAAGTCAAGAGAGCAGCGCGAGAATGGCAGAGCCTCTTTTCTCTATCAACCCACCTGAAAACTTTGATTTCACCGATTACTCCTCATGGCCAAACTGGATTCGCCGTTTCGAAAGGTTTCGTGTGGCGGCAGGACTGGATGCTAAAGACGAAAACTATCAAGTAAACTCTTTAGTGTACACAATGGGAGATAAAGCGGATGATATTTTGAACACGCTAGGTTTGAGCACAGATGAGATGAATAAGTTCAAGAGTGTGAGAGATGCTTTTGACAAACATTTTATCGGCAAGCATAATGTTATATACGAGAGAGCACGTTTCAACAAAAGATGCCAGGAGCCAGGAGAATCTGCTGAATCCTTCATTGCGGCTGTTTATAAGCTAGCAGAAAACTGCCAGTATGGAACATTGCAGGACGAAATGATAAGAGATCGACTGGTTGTAGGAATACAATACCAAGGCCTGTCAGAAAAACTGCAAATGGACAGTGCATTAACATTGGAGAAAGCAGTTTTACAGATAAGACAGCATGAAGAGATTAAGAAGCAGCAACCGGTCGTGAGAGAAACAAACGTTAAAGACACAAAAGAGGCAAATGTGGACTTCTTAAGGTTTAAGAAAAAGGCTTTCAAAGACAATCGAGAAAAACCAAGAACATTAGAGGCAAAAAGACAGAGTGAATATCAAAAGGACAGAAATATTGTGGGCGCTGTGGAAAATCACCTGCACACTCCAGATACACCTGTGCAGCACGAGATGCTGAGTGCAATAAATGCCATAAAAAGGGACATTTTGCAGCAGTATGCAGATCAGGCAAAGTTGGTGCCGTCCTGGAGGAAGAGGACAACACTTTGTTTTTAGGAGCAGTGACTGCAGGAGCGCAGCCCAGCAACTGGAAGAAAGTTCTGGAGATAAATGGCAAAAATATGTCCTTCAAACTGGATACAGGAGCGGATGTGACAGTGATACCAGCTGCCAACTACTCGAAAGACCTACATGGCCCACTCACCAAGGCAGAGAAACCGCTGTGTGGTCCAAGTGGCGAAGCACTGAAAGTGAAAGGTCAGTTTATTGCTGTCATGAGATATAAAGAGAAAATGACAACGCAGCCAGTGTATGTCATACAGAGACTGTCTACCCCTCTGCTAGGCTTCCCAGCTATTTCAGCTTTGGGCCTATTGCACCCTGTAGACAGTGTTAATGACATGGAAGCTGACATGAAGAAACAGTACCCCAAAGTTTTCACAGGGCTGGGTCTCCTAAAAGGGGAGTACAAAATAAAACTGAAAGAAGGTGCCAAGCCCTATGCATTGTCATTACCGAGACGAGTCCCACTACCTTTAAACGACAAGGTGAAGGCGGAACTTGAGAGAATGGAGAAAATGGGAGTTATTGAGGCTATCGAGGAACCAACCGAGTGGTGTGCTGGAATGGTGGTGGCCCCGAAGCCCAACGAAAGGTCAGGATCTGCTCAGACTTAACTCACCTCAATGTGTATGTGTGTAGAGAGCGCCACATACTGCCGGCTGTTGATGAGACATTGGCGAAGTTCGCAGGAGCAACTGTTTTCACTAAACTAGATGCAACAGCAGGATTTTGGCAAATTCCACTGCACCCAGAGTCAGTCCCCTTGACTACTTTTATCACCCCATTTGGAAGATACTGCTATAAAAGACTGCCATTTGGGATCTCGTCTGCACCCGAACATTTTCAGAAAAGACTGACACAAATGCTAGCTGGACTGGAAGGGACGGTATGTCACGCTGACGACATACTAGTTTTCGGTTCAACTCGTGAACAGCATGACCAAAGACTGCACAGAGTACTAGAGCGGCTCCAGGAAAATGGGCTGACTCTCAACAATGATAAGTGCCAGTTTGCAGTGGAAAAAGTAATGTTCTTGGGTCACATAGTCACGGCCCAGGGCATTGAAGCGGACCCAGGCAAGATCAAAGCGATCAGGGAGATGCCCACACCCAAAGACACAGCAGATGTGAAAAGGTTTATTGGTATGGTGAACTATGTGGGAAAGTTTTCCCCACGCATTGCGGAGCTTACTCAACCACTAAGAGAACTCCTTAAAGTAGACATTACCTGGGAATGGGGAGCGGCACAGCAGCGCGCCTTGACGAGCTACGACTGGAGTTAAGCTCGCCCACAGTCCTCGCCCAGTATTGTCTAAACAGAGAGACTAAAGTTGCGGCAGACGCCTCGTCCTTTGGATTGGGGGAGTCATGTCCCAGAAGCAGCCATCAGGTGAATGGTGTCCTGTTGCTTTCATTTCACGCAGCATGACAAACGCAGAGCGCAGGTATGCCCAAATTGAAAAAGAGGCACTCGCATTGACCTGGGCATGTGAAACGATTTCAGTCATACCTGGTGGGAATGGACTTTTTGATTCAGACTGATCATAAGCCCCTTATTTCCCTGCTAGGCAGCAGAGCTCTTGATGACTTACCACTCGAATTCTAAGGTTTAGACTACGACTACTTCGCTTCACCTACAAAATTGAACACGTTCCAGGAAAGAACTTAATCACTGCAGACACACTGTCCAGAGTACCCATCCAAGCTCCACCCACAATGCAAGACAAGCAGTTGGAAGAAGATGTGTGTGTGTCTGTTAACCAGGTTGTGCAACAGTTGCCAAGCTTCTGAAAGTAAGCTTGCCCGAATCAGACAGGCACAGGACATGGACAGTACTTGCAGGAAACTGAAGACTTTGTACAAGCAGGGTGGCCTGACAGCAGGAAATCTCTCCCGCCTGCACTTCAGTTGTATTGGCAATATCGCCAGGAACCTGCATGACGTTGATGGCCTATTAATGAATGTGACAGACTTGTTATCCCTGTTAGCATGCAAGAGGAAATGCTTCAGGTTGTACACGAAGGACATCAGGGCATGACCAAATGCATCGCCAGAGCGCAACAGTCCATATGGTGGCCTGGCTGACAAACAGATCAAGATTAAAGTGGAAAACTGTAACGTGTGCACACGGGAAGTTCATGTGTCACCAGAGCCTCTCCTAACAACTCAACTTCCTAAAAGGCCATGGCAACGAGTAGCAGCGGATCTTTTCCAGTGGAACCGAGGCATGTATCTACTCGTCATCGACTACTTTTCCCAGATACATCGACAGTAGCAACTTGACCTCTACTACTGCAGGGGCTGTGAATAAACAAAAATGAAAGCAATTTTTGCTCGACATGGGGTCCCTGAACTCTTGTAACCGATAATGGCCCACAGTTTTCAGCAGCTGAGTTTGCAGCATTGCTACAGGACTATGATTTCGCCCATGTAACCTCGAGTCCTCTGTATCCTCAGGGCAATGGTGAAGCAGAGAGGGCTGTGAGGACTGTCAAATCTCTCTTGAAGAAAGGGAGGATCCACATAAGGCTCTCATGGCATATAGAGCCACTCCCTTGGCAAATGGCTCGTCTCCTGCCCAGTTGCTGATGGGTCGTAACATTCAGGACACCTTTACCTGTCAGTGAGAAAAACTTCAACCAAGATGGCCAAACTTTCGACTCTTCCGGAATAAGATCAGGACAACAAAGAAAAACAAGCTTTCTGGTTCAACCAAGAGACACAAAGCTCAAATAAAACAAGAGCTCAACCTGGACAAAAGGTCTGGGTGAAGGAAACACCAACACCTCGGGGACTATCACCAGTGCCAGCTAACACCCCGAGATCTTACAACATCGACTTGCCATCTGGACAGCTCAGGAAGGAACAGATCTCACATCAGAGTGATTCCGGATGGTTCAACTGTCACTAGGTCGGGGCGAGTTGTTCGTAACTCCGCGGAGACTGGACTATGATTTCTACCTATAGTAGAGAGCTGTGGTGCACAGGGCAGATAACACCTGCCAGCTTTGGGACACCAGGTGTCGAACCCTGGCCCCTAGACAGGTTCTGTGTTTTGTTAAAGAAAAAGTGTTAAAGCAATGAAAAAAAAAAAACGAATAGTAGGGAAAGAAGATGAATGTTAATTTGTTGCTTTACAAAGCTACTTCCATGTTTATTGAAAGGTTGTTAAAATAATAAAGCGGTTATTGGTTAGTACTGAAAAAAAAAAGAAACAATAGGAAAGTAAAAGCTCTGTTAAGAAACATAGAAAACAGACACTAAGCTAAAAGGGGGAGATGTAATGAGGTATGTTGGTAGGAACCAATGTGTTGTGTTTACCGGAGGGGGCACTACTACTTACCTGGCAGAGGGTACAGTGTTAATAATACAGAATGACAGAGCTATGATGTCTTGCTCTGTCTCCTTCCAGTACATGATGATACAAACATGAGGAACATTTGAAAACATGGAAGCACAATACGGTAGAAAGCTTTCACTTTCATATGTTTTAACGAATTAAACAGCAAGGAATACATTTTCAAAAACCTTACACAGAAAGACTGCAGCTCTTGGAGATGTGTGATTTCAGATACAACCAGCAAATGTATATAAATCTGTGACATCAACACTTTTCTCTTTAAGGCCTATATAATACATGATATAATATTAATAGAGTTCAAGAGGCAGTGTACAAAATGTTGACCTCTGCACGAAATTCTTGTGATCTGTGGGGATTTCTTTTGGTTAATCCCGTGCAGACAATCTTCCTTCATGCATCATTTTTAAACTGACATCCCAACCAAACCATTCCTTTGGTCACGCCAGGACTTTGTTCAACTACAAGAGAGCAGCATCAGATCCACCCTCTGAGTCCCAGTGCATCAGGGCGAGTGGGGACTCTCTTGTTCATGCGGTAACTATTAAAACCATGCCCCAAGTACTTGCAACAGTTCTGCTCTAAAGCCACAGCCGCAGTATTTCCCCCCGAAACGCTTAACAAGGACAATTACAAACTTGTTGCAAATATGGTGGATGCATTTGGAGTTGTCAAATGACTCAAGTGGTTTAAACACTTTCAAGCTGAAGGGTTTTGAATATTGCTATTGTCTAGGCAGCGGCAGTGAGAAATGCTAATCAGGAATGGAAGATCACTGTCAAAGAGTGTTATATGATTCAACAATAGAAAAGCTGCCTAGCATGAAAATATTTATAAATAAATTACCGGTACTGTCTGGAAGCTGTGTGCTCTTTTAAGCTGAGCTTTGATGCAAATCATCAAGTGCACAAAGTCACAGGGATAATCTAATCAGGCAACCTTTCGCTCACTCATTTATCGCTTTTTTTGGCAAGCGTTTCATGCGCAGATAATGGATTTCGGCGTGAAAGCATAAGATCGATATTTTTTATTGCCTGTTGAGATTTTCTAACCACGTTAAAGAAGCCCTCCTTGTGTCACAACTTAACCCTCACAGGGATGATGTGATTAGTTCGCTGTGCATACAGTCTGCTAGTCGTCCAGCTTGTTCATTGCTAATGCACGCTGGGTGAAGAATTCAACTTTGATAAATTGCTATTAGATGAAGATGGATTTGATTTTCCTCATCTGACTGCTTCGTGTTAAATCCCTCCAAGGATCCAAAAGAAGCCTGAAAAATGATCAGTATGCGTCTTATCCTCTCTATCTGACGTGTACACCTTACACACACCTCTACTATGATAGCCTGACACACACACACACACACACACACACACACACACACACACACACAACACACACACACACACACACACACACCACACACACACACACACACACACACCACACCTGTTCGTCTCCAGTAAATTTGCAAGAGATGCCCAGGCTGTGGGAGAGGGCAAACCAGCAAGCTGCACAGAGAGGAAGTACAAGAGTGTGTTTTTTTTTTTTTTTTTTTAACTTTTCTGCCATGCCACTTTTCTTATTTTTTTTTCCAGCTGGGCCAGTCCTGTTTGTGGCCCGTGATGGCAGGGTCCAGGGGACCCGGCGGTGTGAATAGTAATATGGACCATTGACACCTGTCAAAAGCCCTGTTAGTTGAGCGATTCAAAGCCCTGTCAGCTTGCACAGGGAAAGTTGCTACGCAGCCCTCTCCAATTTTCCCCCTCCTTCCCCGGTAAGTCTCTCCCTCTTCGTGCTCCCTCTTCCCCAACCCGGCTCAGCCTCCCTCTGCATCTTCCCCACTCTCACTCTCGAGGCTTCTTGTTAATTCCCTCCTCTCCCTTCTCCCTGGTCTATCCTATATTTTCATTTTCGCACATCTTTCCTCACATCCTGACACGCCACTTCGCCCATTCATCTTTGCCTTTTCTATTCTCTGTCAGCATTTGGATTGCAGATCTGCATGGGCTTAAGTCCTGCTTGTATGTCTATCATCATCACACCGGATCATATGGATTCGAGTCACAATCTGATCCCATTATGAATCAAAGAGTCACATTTGTTTCTTTAACTCTATTTCTTTCACACATTATCATAGGTTTCTCCATTTTTTTTTCCAACACTGGCTCTGTCCAGCTTCTCTGGCAGAAGTCTCAAGAGAATGATGTAACATTTACTTGTTATGGCGACGTTACCAAATTCAGATTGATACAAGTGGCATGTGAGTAATGCGATGAAAAAAATACAGCATTTGTTGTTCACACTAATACCTACAAAAAAGTGTTGCATGCAAAGAAAACATCTAAGTTGAATCATGTTTGGCTGTGAATTGACCTCAAAGTCCTTTTTCTTCTCTGCCTCAACCCTTCCCTATTCTCAGTACAGCGGCTTCCTACTGTGCTTATCCCTCGTCTCCCTTCACCCTCACATCACACAGGCTCTGCTCCTCTGCTGATCTCTCCTGATATGCCAACAGATCCAGAGATGTAGCCGTGGAAGTGGAGAGGGAACATAAGGCTCAGCGCCACTACTGGGAAACACGTCCTACCACGGTCTGAGTCAATTCAGCTCAATTGAATTACTATCAGCCCTAATCTGTTTACACTGGATTGCAGTTGCTTTCCCAGTGTGGAACAGGAACCAGGCAGGGGGGGTTATTTTGTGTGGTCTGCTCTTCTCATGCTCTAGTTTCATTTTTTCTTGATATAAAATACAAAAAAACAACAAAATGAGTTTTGAGGAAATTCACAATGCATCCTTATTACCTTTTTAAGCAAACGCCAACAAAACAACTTTGTGGACAAACTGTGAATATATCAAATGTCAAGATGTGGATTCTTTGGACGGTTAAATGGAGATGTGGTTCATTCCTTTGGTCAACGAAGCTGATTTACTGATACACTGTTGAACCGGAATATTGCTTTGTATTAGATTGTTTACAAGATAGCTTTTTAAAGCAAGTTTTTGTTATTTTTGGTTTTCATCCAGGGCATTAAATAGACAAATGTGATGTCTTTTTGGAAAATGATTTGTGCTCTTCTTTTTTTTTTTTTGTCCCACATAAGCCAAAGAGAGAAAAAGAAAGGAAGTTTTAACAGCAGATTACACTTGCTGAAGGGAAATAGTCAACAAAGAAAGAAGAATTGAACCAGCAAGTTCTGTCTCCATTTTTCATGTCTTATTAAAAACATACCCCTGGATAACATCTAATATCCTGCCTATTAAAAAACTGTGCCGGAACAGTCACCAGAGAACCACCAATTGTTTCCAGTGTAAAGTCATTAGAACTCATAATGAGTTGCAGGCAGATAGTTCCACTGCTCTTTCCTTTTCAAGTCGTCCGTCCTGGTCAACAGAAGACTGAGGAGTAAAACCGTAAAATCATTGCAGTGATTCTGCTCCAGAATAACTTGAAAAAGCCCTGATCTCCCCTCCTGGATACGACGTTCAATAATGAGAATTGAATATCTAAACCATATCACCCTGGAAAAATGACAATAATATTGACATCTTCTTTGACCTAGCTTGACTTTGGGCGAAATCCTGTGCTTGATTGGATTTCTCCCTGCCATTGATCATGACTCACATGAGGCATGCTATGGAGGTTCTCTGCTTCTAATTCAGGCACTGCCCAAAGCAGAAGCAGCTGATGCTGATGTATTTATTTTGTCATGCCTTTACTTCTTTTGTACAGGCTCCACAGACAATCAGCGCAGCAATACAGTGGTACTTGCGGGAGCAGAATGGTCGAGCGGCCAACACGTGCAGACAATTTGTCCATAAAGTGATCTAATAAAATGTTTGTTAGAGAAAGGACAGTTGTGCTCAATGTGGATCATTTTATAACAACAATGCATGTCCTCTCGAAGTCTCTTTACTCTCTCACTCATAATAAATGACCTGAGGGTTGCAAATGAGCCAGAATGAGTTAGAGGAGAACTACTGCCTGTTCACAAGCACCAGCAAAGGGGAGACACTCTGCATTAGATTGAATGTAATTGCCTTGGTTAGACACACCAAGAACCATATGAGAGGTTTCATTTCCCCTGCTTCTCTCTCCGCTTTTCTTCACACCAGTAATGCCACTCTGCTGTTCTCTGAAAAGACATTATGTACCATTCTATAGCCCAGTTACTTTTAAGTACCTGCATTTCTGTGTCAGGATAATGGACCTTGGCACTGAGATGTATCTGATCCAGCGGCTGGGTCGGCACAGAGATGGCTGATGAAGCGTGGGATGGGAATGAGTCCCGGCTATCTTGGCTGACGAAATTATAGCAGAGATAAAAATAAACAGTCCCCTGCACAAGTGTTAGGGAATAATAAGCATAACCCCAATCAAAGTTAATGATGTTGTATTAAATGGCATTTATTGAGAG
This sequence comes from Acanthochromis polyacanthus, assembly GCF_021347895.1. NCBI lineage: Eukaryota > Metazoa > Chordata > Actinopteri > Pomacentridae > Acanthochromis > Acanthochromis polyacanthus. The sequence goes on along the minus strand of NC_067116.1, from coordinate 25,510,683 downwards.
CGAGGGAAACAACAGCTGTGACATCTTGCATCCAGAGGATAGATGGTAAACAAGATGTGGCGGTTGGTGGCATTTATAGGCTTGCATGCAGATTGTGGTGGCTGTGGGTGTGACATTGAAGGGTCAATATGAATCCAAGGATTACTGAGGAGAAATTGTAAAAGTTCTTTGCTTCCCAGTTGTTGTGGTGCATTTAAACATTTTTTTGTTTCCAGCCACACGGCTGCAGGTTAAAGTATGTTTTCTGTTGAGCGTCAATAGTCAAGGGCACAATTGAATTAAGAGCATCATTCATATTCACTCTGAACAGTTATGCCTGGTGAAGAATGAGTGAACCGCCCACGTTGCACCTTTTCCAGGGAATCTGTGAGTGTGGATATTTATTCGTTTTACCCACATGCTCTAATATGTGATCGGTTTCATTGAGGATACGCAGGAAAACTACAAATGAATCTATTCCAGAGCAAAGAATTCAAACCAGAGTGCTTTGTTTGTGTTATTACATTTTCAGACAGAGTATGACTAAATGCCTCTTAGTCAAATGGCGCCAGTGCGCTCTGAATGCACACCAGTTGTGTGTCCTGATCTCTGTTTCTCTATGCCTGCACATCTCCACAGCAGCTGGGGTGGCCTCTTGGCTAGGCCACCCTGGTTTTTGTGTGAGTCGGAGGGGCCTAATGGGGACAAGTGGAAGGCCCGAGGATAAGGAGGAGCAGCGGAGTTGATTTTGGCCCGAGCTGTAGATTTTTGAGAGGAACTGGACCCTTCCGTTTCTCAGCTACACCTGGTCCAGGACACAGGAGATGAGACCCCAGGCCAGCGTCATTGGCCCACATGATATAAAACAAACAGGTGGCATTGGGTATTTTCTCACTTGTTGGACTGTCACTTGCCATTGGCCAGAAGTAAGCATTTATTAAGGTGACTCAGTTGCTCATAAACAGCCATTAGTAAGGGATTTTCTCCAGCTCATATTTGGCTCTGGGCTTAGTGAGCCGGGGGACCAAATGATGATGTGGCAGGACGACAACTTTCCACCTCTTACATCACCGTAGAGGCACGCTGAGATGACCCCTCTAGCAGGATGGTCCTGAATAACAAGGTCAAAAATAATATGGCTTAGCACAGAACTAAACTCATCTCAAACTTGTGTCTTTGCGTCTGAGCCAGTCCCCATGATTGGGTCTTGAGGTCCTCTCCAAGGACAGCCATAAAACGCCCCGACCAGGGAACAGCCCAACAATTTAATGTCAGCAGTTCACATCTTTTTCTCTTACTCCTCAACCTCAAAGGAAGAGAAAAATACTGTGAATTTTGCTTCAACTACAGTCCTGACTTCTCCTCCGACATCAGGTTGAATTGTTTCCAATCCTGAAACACTGTACCTCTCTCGCCATATCCCATTACCTGTCAGTTTCTATTTCGCTTTTTTGGACGAGAAGGCATATTATTTTCCACTTTAATGGCATGATCTCTCAACAGTGACTGTCAGCAGCTCGGAACATGGCTTTCACTTCTACAGTTTTGTCCTTGCTTCAGTGGACAGAACACTAACAGGCTCCATTGAAAAGTTGTCCACAAAATAAGTATGAGAACTGGTTTTAAAGCTGTATTCCGTACAAAAGAGGGAAAAAAGAGAAAGTGGAGAGTTGTTATTGTGTATCTAGTTTTCTCTTGGTATCTGACCTCCCATTCTTGTTGACTCATATAAAAAAAAAAAAAAAAAAACTATTGGACTGTTATGTATTATTCGATGTCTTCTTTAGTTATTTTTGATGCGGTTTTCAAGAACCTAGTAGTGACAGTTTTACTGCCGTTAGATGTGGTTGTTCTATTCGGTTTAAATTAGTTACTGTATTTTTGCAGTTTGTATAGTTTATACCTCAGACATCTTGGTTTATTATTTTTATTTACATTCAAATTCAAATCTACAAATAAAACTAAATTAGTAAATCACAGTCAGAGTAAATACACCAGCATTGTTTAGTGACGATTATTGAGTCGCATTCTAAAATTGTAAAACTTAATTACATTTGTTGGAAATTATTATAGTTCCAACAAACAATCATGGTCATATTTCTACATCTAACTAACCTCATGAAGTTTTAAACAGATGCAGAATCAGAGAATGTCATGATTTCACCATAATAAAAATAAATACTCCTGTTTGATAGACCGAACAAAGGAAGCGATTTGGTTTTGTCATTGTTTCGTGCAAAACCACACGCATTTTAATCACCAACTGTTGCTGCATCTGTCTTCTATTTCTAATTACTGTTATGTGTCCTGCTCATTGTCTAACCTTTATTTATTCCTGTGTTAAAACTTTAGCTCATATTCAACAACAAATATTCATAGTGCTGGTACAGCCTTGTTTTACTCTCCAGTGAGCAAAATCACCGGAGCAACCGGGGTTGACTGCTTTGCTCAGGATGTGGCATGATTTTGAGGGAGAGGAGAGATCTGGGTTCACATAGAGCCAGTCAAGGAATTCAGATGAGTTACCTGTATACAAACCTCCCATCCAGAAACTATCCTCCTCCTCGCAGCATCTGGATAGCAGGGACAAGATATAATAAATCTCTGATCACCGTTAATTATTTCTTGATAAAAACAGGATCCATTCATTACTCACTGTAAACATGACCCCAATTTAATGCATAATTTCTGTTTTGTTTGTTTGGTTCAAAAACAGATGTGTCCTAATTATACATGCATTGCTCATTTGCAAAGCAAGTCGAGGTAATGATTAACAAGGTACAGTTGCTGTACCTTTGTAAGCGTCACCGCACATCATTTCTGGTTCAGATGCGCTAGTGTACAGATGAGTATTTGAATGCCGTGCACATGTTTTCAGTAAGAGACAGGGCTTTATCTGGATGTGGAATGAAGTTTGTTATGGGGTTACTGACTCCAGAAAGAGTGCTCCTTCATTATAAGTACTCCAAGCAGAACACACCAGGGAAGGAGCAAGAGGATTTTGGTTCTAGAAACTTGCTTCAACTTTCAGTTGCCCAACCAACATTACTAATTAAGTGACCAGCTCCAGTGTGAGTGCTACTTTGCTCTACCATGAGGCCCTCAGGCTCAGTGGGCATCAGGGGGCCACTGACGATCCATGTGGGGCAATGGAGCATACTGACTATGTCACATAGTGGGTCACTGTTTCGATCCAGCTGAGCTTTGCCTCTTTATTGGCCCCCAACATCAGGGTCTGCTGGTCACACAAATTAAGGGGCAATTAAGGCACTGAAACAGCAGAGAGATCAAAGCAGACTACTGGAGGAAAAGCCACTCTGGAGAGTTAAGCAGTTTTTTAAAGCAGCAAAAGTCTGGTTTAATGGGAGCTGGACCAAAGAAAATACATCATATTGTTCCCCCACTACTTCCAAGTGAAACAAAAAGAAGATTGCTTTGAAAGGGGGTTAGATACTGTTTAACTACTTGAGCAATGTGGGTGTTACTCTACAACCTATGCACATACACAATGTTTTTCTGTATTTGTGCAAAGTATAGTTCAATTCAGCTGGGGAACATCTCAATCTTTCGACTTGTCAAAGATGAGAGATTAAAAACAGAAAACGGTTGGATGGAATCCAGTCTGAAGAGAATTTTGCCGCTCAGAGCCATCATTGAGATTCCTGCATGTCTGCTAATTTCCATCAGCGTGACAGAGGGGGAAAAAAAGGGAAAACAAACAGCTTTCATCATCTCTCACTTTTCTTTCCCTGCCTTGTGCGTGGCAGTAACTCATGCCAATCTCAGGGCAGTCAAACAATTTCTTCAATGAAATGGGTTTCATGGATTAAAATGTAATTTGCTACAGTTAATGAAAATGCGTTCCGTATAAACACCAGAGTGCTTATTGAGTTGGGGTTTGGGAGGTGGGGGCTGACTTTAAACAATGACGACCAACAGGTCCTTTGTAGAGAGCCTGTCTGATGTTTGCAGATGGGCTCTGCTGCTCTTCGGAGAAATGCGATAGCGTCGGCTAATTTAATTTCGATATGCGTGTAACAGTATCTGCCTGAGTGCAAGTGGTCTTGTTTACTGTCGGTGCAAAGATGCATTTTGAAGACCCAGGCATATGTATGTATGTGTGTTCGCATTCATACCCGTGTGATTCCTCCTACACATTTGCATAGCCATGTGCTTCAGAAACTTGGTAATATTTCATGTCTCTCTTCTATTTCTAGTTGAGCATCCGCCTGCCTTCTCCTCGTCTTTTGAAACACAGACGCAAACCCAACACAATTGATCAGAGGCTGATTATAAACCGGGTTAAGCCTTGACTTTGAATCTAAAATCTGTAATTCCACTCCACAGTGAAAAGCAAAACATCTGTGTGACACGCTGAGGAGCACAGTAGTTTTCTAGACAGCCCCGCCTGTCTTGTTAGTCTTGTACATAACCACATTCTCAGTGTGCTATGCTAGTTAGAAATATACCAAAATCATCCTGTGACTTCTGTCTGTGACACCCAGAGAGCATATGCTGATATTTGAATATCTCACTCAGCAGATTCACCCTAGGAGAAAGTGTATCCCTTCAGAATGTCTGCATATGTAGGAATGTGCTCTGAGTGGGTACATTTGTCTGTCCATGAGCACATTTGTCTGAGTGGGTGTATATCCTCTTGTTGGAGGGGACGTTTTGGGTGAATGTGTATGTATTCACATACATTTGCATGCTTTAAGTGCTTCCCACAGACCCCAGTAGCACATAAGCATTAATTTCTACATGTTCTACAGTGTGTGTGTGCACTCATTAGGCTTGCACAGCTATGTGGGAGCAATGCACCAGGATAAGGGGTTAGGTTATATCCACTGAGAGGCTATGTGAGTGCGACTCTTCGTGTGTTGGGGGTTTGCTGGGAATGCTGCTGGCTCTCCGTCTGCAAATCTATCTGTCTGAGAGCATTTGTCTGCCTCAATATCCCCTTGCATGTGTGCTAACATGCGTTTGTGTGTGTGTGTGTGTGTGAAGAAGCAACTTCTTGGCATGTCTCATCTTCCTGGGGAGAGTTTCGCCTCCCTGCCGGGTGCAATGCACTCTGAAGTCCTCAGTATAATTTGATTTATGGAGAAATTATCAGACATTTTTTAAAAATAGTTCTTCTCTACTAAATTATCCATTAATATCCACTGATGTGCTACAATAATGAATATTAGAAGCAGACAACTTAATATCTGTTGCGGCTTTAATCCTAATGGCAAAAAGTTGATTAGAGTGTTGCACTTTTCTTTCATATTTAAAAAAAAAAAAACCCAAGGAACAATATATCAGATTAATTTTAAATGCAGTGATAATGACAGAACCATGCTTTGATGCCAAAACACTCTTAACTGGTTATGGATGAGGAAATTGATTCCGGTGCCTGGTCAATCCTCCAACCTCCTGGTGATACTTCATTGATTGTAATTTGACCGCGACTCTGTAACTTGAACATAAATTAACACTCGCTGACGTGCAAATCCTGTCCTGCATTAGAAAGAACTTGGCACAACCTACGTAATGACAGGTCCTGAGCAGCCATCTTGAGAATCACACCACCAGACACCAACATATTAAATATTCAAGTGGAAGAAGGGGGGCATGAAAGGTTTCTAAGTGTTACCACTCTGGTCTTCATATTGACTTATTGCTTGCCTAATGCTCAAACCTGTGCTCGGTGTTTGACAATGTTGGTGTGAACAGAAAATCTGATAAGCTCGGCCTCTCAGAGCGAGAAACACAATCTCTTCTCTGCATTTGGCCCTATTAAAATTTGAGCAGAGGAATCAATAAGGAAAACAGATGTCTGAATGAAGATATAAACAGCAGTCTTGACTGTACACAGTCATGCAATCGTAACACCCAGACTTCTTTTTGATCCGCATCCAAAGTCTGGCTGTTATGGGTTGGGAGGAGTTGTGGTGGGAAGAGAGTCACCACTGGTCCTAACTGTTGTGCATGTACAGGGATGCTGACATAAACAGCACTGTCTGTCTGTGGGGCTTAAAATAAAGCAGTTAATAAAGATATCTGAGGTCAGAGATTGCAGAGGTTGAGTAAGAAAAAAGGAGGTGAGGGACTGCACGGTCCCCAGGGATGGGGGTGGTACTTGGTTTTGCACGGCAGGCTACCAAAGAGGTGCTTGTTACAGGAAGGCAAGGGCATCACAGACTGCAAGCGGATCCACCCTAACATTACATCGGCATCACAGGTCTATCCATCTCATTGACAGGTCGGTGGCGTCAAGTGCCAGGGGGTGTGACACTGCTCACACTGGAGTGTGCCCTACACACACACACATTACTGGAGCCTCAAGAGGCCCCCCTCCATCTCACATCTGGAGGTGGCGCAATTTGATCTGTGTCCACAGCTTGGGGGGTCATAGCAGGAAGGACGAGCAGGGGCCCTTTCACTTAAGCTGATCCCTTCCATGCAACCCTGTGGCACTTACATATGAGGTCAAGATCGTAAAACCTCAGAATGTACAGTTGCTGGGGGGTTGCAGGGGATCTGTGGGGCCCCTGATTGCATGCGTGGGGGGGGCTGAGGCCAGGCCTATTTGTATCCATTGGTGTGTTGACATGTTTGGGTGTTGGTGTGCATGCTTTTACTGCTTCTATCACAGGTTGTCCTGTAATTTAGCGGCAGGGCGAGTGAGGAGGCGGCTTAGATTTTCTGCATTGTAAACTCAAACTTTATAGTTTCTGTGTAAACATACATGTATATATGTGTGTGTGTGTGTGTGTGCAAAAACATTGTTTCAATGGGAGAATTTACGAACATGTTTATATGTGTGTGGGTGGTGGTGGAGACAGGAGGTCTTAGGGCACCTGAGACTTTGCTCAACCTCAGCTGACCATGTCTCCCCCATTCATCCTTGTCATGCGTATGTCGTTGCATGCATGCGTGTGACTGTTTAACTTTGGTCCGTAATGAAAATTCCACATGTGGCACATCAGACATGGTTAATGGTTGCTGTCCTCACTGCTCACCGCTCACCGCTCATCCTGATCTGACAGGCCACTCCGATTGCACACTCACAAATACAAAGACATACACACAAAGCCCCTGGAGGAAAAAAAAAAGCGACAAATGTTTCTTTCTTGGGGGAGATATAGTGACAGGCTGAACTGTTCGAGGCAACACTTTCGAATCACTTTGGGACAATGGCAACTTTTCATGACATTTTCTCTCTTTCAACCTTTAAAAGCCACCTAAAAAGTTCCCCAAACATATTATTTCAAGCTTTTTCCATGCCTAGATATTACTTTTATAGACACTTGTGTATTTCCAAAAGCATCGTCAAAACACCTTCTCAGGAACGATTTCACCGACATCAAAATGTGTTTGTCAATATTCCTTCATTAATGGGTAATCAATGGGGGTGCCAACGGGATCCCTTTGCTGCAAGACGCCTTCCATCGAGCCGCTAATCGATCACAGCAAATAGCCAACGAGTGCAACGACAAAAAAAAAAGTCTCGTTGCTTTGTGTTTTGGTATTCATGCCCCCTTACCTCACCTCCTTTTCCTCTCCCTCACTCCCCTTTCCTTCGTATTGTGTTGGCAGCGGATGGTGACGATGGGATGGGAAGGATCTTTAATAGATTTGTCTCGGGCAGCACAATGGGAGGAGGAATCGTTGTTAACATTATAACATATCGATCGCTTCGACTCCATTTCCCAAGGCCCTGTCACACAGGAGCCATTACTCACAGCAGTCAACCCCACTGCCACATATTCGCACACATCCCCTTCTCATGGCTAGCTGTGACAGTGCATGTCTACACAGTTTTATTATGTTCATTTCTGGCGACCTTTTTAACCTCACTCCCATCTCACTTCTCTTCAATTTACTCTTGATTTTCCTTTATATGCTTAAAAAGGCAGCATGCACAAGGGCACTATTTGTGCTTGATGAGATGTAAACCAAGCTGTAAACATGTGTTTGTTTTGTTTTTTGCACTGCTGACTTACACTGCTTGGTTATGCCAACGACCAGCATACCATTGGGTTAAAGCGGAAGAATTAATTGGCAAATCCCTGTCATTAAACTGTGATCCAGCAGCACAAAACAACCATTCCACCTTTCACAATAACATTGCAGTGATTAGTTTCAGTGTGTGCACATTGTTTGTCTACATGAACATATAGGCTGATGAATTTACAGATTCATATGCGCATAAAAGAGAGTCCTGGTCATTAAAATGGATCTAATTGCATTGCCCCTGGTAATTGTGGTACCAAAAGAGCTGAAATTGCCAGTAGACACAGTTTTCCTACGTCCAGCCTACAGTCCCACAGTGCCTCTCATATATGCTTGATTACTTACATAAGTTTACCAGTTTATTCCTTCAGTGGCAGCTGGTAGTAACCATCCATTTATTATCTGTTATTTCAAACTCAGACTGGCTGAAATATTTTTTGGCTGGATGGAGAATTCTGTTTTGTTTTATATAAAATATGTTAGATGTTATATTATACTCATAATGTTTGGCTGTGCGGCTTTTTTTTAATTATGCAGATTTTTCCTATTAGTTTGTTTTTCTGCAAGGTATGCCTCCATAATTGTCAGAGAAGTTAAACAAAAGGGAATTTTATAAGATGTTTAAAATACAGCTTTTTAAAACAAATATTTTATACACACTCAGTGGCCAGTTTATTAGCAGCAATTGTGACATCTAATGTGACAACAGCTACATTATTCAGAACTGTATCAGCATCACATAAGACTCAGACAGATGCTATACTGGTGTGCATGTTTAGCTCAGAGTGCCAAAGAATAACTGAGTTAACAAGTTACAAAGCAACAAACAGCTGTAAGAAAACTAATGCCTCCAAAAGATGCTCCAACAAGGGCTTTTGGAAGGGGGATAAAAGATGCTTGCCTGGGCTTGCTTGGTCACAGATCTTACAAAAATTGTCTGTAACTATGTCAACGGAACTATAACTGCTGGGGAATTGTGCCAAAAGGAGTTGCTACTAGCAACAGAATGTCCAACCAATTCTGGTGTCACAATGCTCCAAGTTGATGTACAAAATGGGAGGCAAGTCTTTGAGGCGGCACGTATTGTAACAAACACATGTCTGTGTGGGTTAAAAATATAGCAAAGAAGGAAAAAAAAGAATAAAAATCTGACCTATATGTGGGCTTATTGAGTTTGCTTCAGAAACACAGAAAGAACAAGGGACAGAGTGTGAGTGGGGAAATTACAGAAAACACTTGAGTTCCTCGTGCATTCTGAGATCACACGGAGGTCAAGCTGAACAAAAACACACACACACACAATCGTATTCCCATACATATATTCAATGTGACAGTTTTTAAGTGGTTTGCAGCAAACATCTGTGCAGTTGTTGCATTGGTTGTTTGATGTGAACAACTGCAGTCCAACAGTTTGTCAGTCAAATTAATGCAAATGGCATGATAAAGGCAGAAATCTGCATTTAGTTTCTGCCTGAACACGCTTTTACAAATATGTCCCAGTTTTGAAAGAGAAAGTGTGCTTGCTTTAAACACTGTACTGTTAGGACTCATTTCACACTCTGTGCTATGTAGAGCAAGACAGTCCCTTCTCTCTTGTATCGTTATTAAAAAGATTAATCAACATGCATACTTTATTGACCATTGTTGATAGGTTAGCAAACCACCAATTGGAAACACCTCCTGAATTAATGTCAGGCAAAAATGCAATGAGTTTTCAATGGAAAAAATTAACATGATCAAAATATTATATCCAATCAACTCAGCAAACCCATCATGACCTCATCGCTCTCTGCAAAAAAAAAAAAAAAAAAATGCTTTTTACGTTTGAATTCACCTTAGCTATTAACAAAATTATAAAATAAATAATACAGCATATTAAACATGCTACTTATTTATTAAACCTTCATCCTACAACCTTTAGAAAAGCATCTTTTAGCTCTCTGGAAGTGGCGTTGTTGCATGTTGGAAATGGTTCATTTCTCTCTGGCATCTTTCCACTGACACTATAAAGCAGTCCTCAGGCTACTCCTGAAAGAGAGACGTGGATGCTTCAATACCAGGCAGCTACAGGGTCATCTCAAGTCCGTCCTTCAAAACATTATTAAGAAAGAAGCTTTTACTCAGATCAGTAATTTCTTGATGACAAATGACATCCTTGACAGCTTTCAGTCAGGCTCCTCTCATAAAGATCTTAAATGACATTTGCTGAATAATATTCCAGTGAGTTCCCGGTGAAATTACATCTCAGTGCAGCATTTGATACTGTGGATCATGAATTACATCTAGATAATTCATGCCAAATTGGTTTGGGTTATTGGGAACAGTCCTGTGGTGGGCCACATCATGCTTAGAAGCCACAGAATATATAGCCAGCACTGAGGATTGTGAATCTGATAGAACTACTATGCTATATGGGGTTCCACAAGGACTATTTCTTTGGTACCAGTATGTGCTCCTCCATATGGAAATTCTACAACACTGTTAGGTTGCTAATCACAGCCATGCAGACATCGGATGGTCTCATGAACTTGCTATGCTAGGTCTGTGTCTAGAGAAAGGAAATAAGTGGATACAATAAAACTTTCTTCAACTAAATTAGATTAAGAATGAAATGAGTTCCTCTTTTTTTTGGTCGTGAAGAAAGAAGACTGGCACTCAATACTTACCTTGAGTCTATGGGACTAAAAACAAAAACTCACGTCAAGAACCTTGTTGTAATCATTGATAAGAATCTAACTTTCAGTGAACATATCAAAGGTGTAACCAAATTTATATTCTGGCATCTTAAAAACATAACTGAAATGAGAAATTTTATGGTTTTGGAACAATATGCATACAGATTTACTGTGAAATTACCCTCCTAGCTTGTTAGGTTCTTCAGACTATCCAAATCGGCCAACAATCCACGCACACTATCAAACATTTCTCTCTTTAAAGTCTTATATCTGCTTATTTACTTAATTATTTCTAAACTGGCCAGCAAGATACTCATCAACATGAGTGGTCTTAGCTCCATAATGAATTCTAGCAAAACATTACTGGCTTGGTATTTCATGAGAAGTTGATGGTTTTTAGAGAATAGAACCTATCAACTCGTAGTGCTATTTGACATTAGGGTATTTCTGCATTGCCACTTGGTTTCTATCAGTAGTTGTTGATTGACGCTGATGGCACTGAAGAAAAGCTTGAGCTTCTTTCTTACAAATGCTCAATCAATTAGATTACAAGCCGTCTCATTACCACCATTGTTACTGCTCTGTACTATCCTGTGACTGTGAGAGAATATAAACACAGTTGGTAAAAATGTATAATCCAAAACCGTGCCACCTAGTTTTGTGGTGCATCAATCAATGGGTAAAACCTTCACATAGCTGCCACCGAATCCACCTCCAACAGATACATCAGCAGAAAAGTATCAGCCTTTATTCTGAGCAGAGTCTCACAGTCAAGAGAAACTGTAAGAATAGTAGAAAATGACAGAGTTGTCTTTCTGGACTGCAGATGTCTCTCAGCTATACAGGCTGTATAGGATTGAACTGACAGGCTTGAAACGTCCAAAGACAGTCAGCTTCAGAGGGACTGTCCAAGCCAATATCCAGGGCAATGGATCTTCCTGGATGTTAATGAGTTGCGATGGTTACCCAGCTACAGCCCTGACCTTGTTTAAAGGCCACGTTGTGAGTGTGTGTACATGGTTGCTTGAGATTCTGTGTGTGTTGTGTAACGTAAAACAGATACTTTTTCACTACAGACACAAGAAAAGTTACCTCTGCTTTTTTGAAGCAACTGAAAACAAACCTGTTTTCAAATCTCAGCCAGCTCTCTGTCCCATTGTTCCTATCACCTTCCAAAAAATCTAACCCTCCCAGCCACCAGCACTGGATCCATCACAACTGGTGAATCCAATTGCCTTGGCCTCCTCTGTCCCTGCCCATTTGATGACCTGCTGAAGATTGATGAACAGAGGACTTCAGGGTCAGAGAAGATCCCTTCTTTATCCCACCACCATGACGATGAAAACTTGTCTTTGATCTTAAGGTTGAAATCTGTCTCTTTTTGTCCCGATTCCTCTTGTTGAATGATGGTATGGAAAATCGAGAGAGAGGCCTGATACTTAAATATCAATTTTCTGCACGGTCACGCATCACCTACAGGTTATCTGTCTGCTGTGTTATTCTTTCGTGGTTTGATTTACTCCGTGGACTGGCGTATCACAGTCCCACTGAAATTTCAGTTTTGAATTTCTCTTTGGGTTACTAAGGTGCATCTCCTTGTTTATCTAAACAAAATATGTCAGTATTTATCTACTAATTCAGATTTTCTGTTCTAGCCCTACTAAGCACCCCTTTTCTCAGCTTCATAATAAAATGCTCCATTGTAAATGGGCTGCTTTACAGTGTACTTGGAGTTTTGTAGACCAAGGTGAACAAAAGATGTGCATGAGTGGGGCTGAAAGAGTGACTACACAGCAGGGTTTTAATAGTGACGGCAGGCTGGCCCACTGAACAAATCACTGAATGCACATTGAAAAAGGTTGGTGGAGCCCCCCACAGAGCACATACTGAGCTGAAAACCAATAAAATCATCTTATGAAGGAGTCCAAGCCCAGAGAAACAGCTGATTCAAACAAGCGTGACATTGGTATCTGTGTGATCGTCCTGGCTGCCTGGATAAAAATAATAAAAAAGCCAAAAATATATAGTTCAATGTATGTTCAGTTGCTGATCGCCCTTACCTCAAGACTACCACCAAGTGAAGAAAGAAGAGGACAAAAGCTACACTAACAGACACACAAACAAAACGGGTCTTGGAAGAGGTAACCGAGTTAACCACGCAACTTCAAGCTCCAGAAGAAAAAGCAAACGGCAGCTATACAGGAAGACAGGAACGCCAAATGTGAGGTTTGCCTGGAGAGCTGCAAAGAATGAGCCCATGAGGAGTGTACAGAGGAAAGGAAAATCTACACGTCACAACTGTTAACTCGACAAACCTACAGCAGGCAAATGGGTTCCTGGAAAAAATCCCAATCAAATGGAAATAGCACTCATGTTGATCTATTTAAGCCAGTGAGAGGTTGTAGTTTTCCTTTGCACAAAACATAATTGGTCAGCTCACAAGAGCAGCTTTATTTTGGCACGAATTGTAGTTAATGCACTTTGAAATGTTTAAATGCCGAAATGAAGTTGAGTTTTTTCATGCAATAGCCTTGTAGGAACAATTTTTTGTCCATAAAACGTGCAAATATATATCCACTGTGTGGCTATAGCATATAGTGACACTCCAGGAGTCAGTGCTTGTGTCATTTACTTCTATTTTAAATCAGATTGGAGTACTTCCATCCATCAGATCTTTAACATCTAACATCACTAACACCTTTTATGCACTTGCCAAGAAAGGACACAAATGCACCAACTGGTAAATCTGGTAAATTTTAATATCCTTATGTTTTATACATTATTTGATCACATGCTTGGTAATAAGTCAATGTAAAATCCATTGCTTACCTGAAATACTGTCAATTTGCCATCAAAAAAATGAATACTGTTGTTTAGCTGAGTTACCACCTATAGTTCACAGGCACTTCAGTTGTAATATTGGGCAATGTCCACTTACAGTTACATCTCTTTCAACTTGCTTTATTTTTGAAAAACTTTAAATGTTTTATCATAGTAGGCACATGTGGGTGATCTTTCCAAAAATATTGTAAATGTAGCTTTAAAATTTGCAACAAGAGTGATGAGAAGATGTTTCTAAATATAGAAACTCTTCCCTCCATATACTGAATAATACCAAAAACTACTCTCACTCTAACACACACAAACTCAAAGTGAGTAAGCTTGATAGTTATATGGGTTCAGATTTCTAAATTGACTGTCATGTACAAATTGAATATTAAAATTTTGACCTTAGAAACGGTAGATTTCCTTTTTTTTTTCCAAATCATCAATTTTTACCCAATCATAGTGCCATTAACTTTATTTTTGTCATATCTTTTCAGAATTTCATTCAAGACATAGTATTTTTTGCAACACATTGCAGCTAAGTGAAAGAAACTGACTGTTTAGGAGACAGAGGAGGGAAAAAAAAATCAAATTCTAAGTATCGTTTGCCTTGGAAAATTGTCCCGAATCAAGCAGTTTATGTGAAAGTCTCAAAAATGGGCTGAAAATCTAATTAAAACCGAACCTTAAACTTCAATTCACTCCCATCCTGGAAGCCACAACACAATGTGAACGTCTGCTCTGTCTGCGGTTGAACAATTTAGTTCCCGCCTGCATTGTAATTCAACAGAGCATCTAATTTTCACCTGTTCCAAGGTGATTCATCACACTTCCCCGCATTCACTCATTTGATTACCCCAACAATATGCCCTGTCTGCTTTTTAGGTTTCTGGCAAGCAGTCAGAGGCTCAGGCTCACCGAGCAATTACAACATTCGCACATTAACTAATCTTCTCTTTCCTTTCTCTTGCTCACTTTGTCTCTAAAATATTTCCCCAACTCCTCTAATGCTCTCCCTCTCTGTGTCTCATTAAGGTTATCCAGTCCTTTCTTTTTTCATCTCCCTTTCTCATCTCCTTTTGCTGCCATTTTTCTGTACCGCCACTCTGTTTCTCTTCCCCTTGTGTCCCCTTGTCATCCCACTTTCTGTCCACTTTTTCAAATTTTACAATCACCATCCCTGGTCTTCCAGAGCAGGCCATTGCTGTCCTTGAACTGGAGGGGGGGTCAAGAAACTAATTTGTTCTCTGATTTAGAAGCTACCCGGCCCAGTCAGTGGCCCCGACCCTGGGCGAGCCATGGTGAATTTTAATCACAGGTGAAGCTGGAGTTGGGTAGCAGTGCCAGGGTTGTCCATAGCTGAAGGACAATCTGTGACAGTCCTCACTGCCTGCCCTGCCAGTCCTGACTGCATTGTGAGAAAGAAGAGTTGCAAGTGTGTGTGTTTGGTAAATTAGAATTGGGCCCACGTTTTGGTGGCACCAACATACAGAGATTCACCGCATGATGCACGCAATATGGTGCAAAACTGACACTCCTGACCGAGCGTCCATGACACACTACATGTGTTTGAAAATAAGAGTGACAGAGAAAGAGATGAGCAGATTTACAGCTTATTAGGTGTTAGTGTGCGATCGCCCCCAGACAGAGGGACGAGGAAACAGACATCAGCCTTGTGTTTGCAGAAACACACAGCTTCGTGGATATTAGCCAAGCAGGAGTTTGTGAATCACTGTGAGCTTAATAAAGCAGATAGGAATGTCTTTTTTTTTTTTTAATATTGCACATTAAAATCCTTTTTTTTTTTTTTTTTTTTTTTTATCCAAAGAGGGTTGTGGTGAGGTGAAGGACTTTAGGAAATAAAAAAAGCTGTGAGTGCACAGAACTGGTAAGTAAATGACAGACAACAGGTGGGAAAAAAGTCATATTGGTTGAATTTGAAATTAATTTTTCACATTGTGCATAAAAGAGGACCCATTTAACATTGCACTCCTGTAATATTGTTGAGATCATGATGAATAGTTTTAACAAAAGTATCAGAATCAATGCAGCAGCACTAGAAATATAGACTTTTCTACTCCAAACATTTTATGCTGTCACTGTCTGCTATATAGTAACCCAACTGATAAAGAGCTGCTTTATGTATTCAGACATTGTAGCCTAAAGCAGGAAGCATCGTTGCCTCATGTGACAACACTTAAAGCAGTTAAAAGCCCTTTAGTTCAGTTCGTTGTCCTCCATAGTCTTGCAATATACCAGCCTTCACAGTGCAGGAAATACAAAATATTCCTGCAAAAACAGTCACATGCTCGCTTGAAGTAAATACTGTGGTAGCCTATTGCAGCATGACTCCACAGAATGCTTTTATGTTTGAAAAAAAAGAGGATTTTCTAATTAATCTGTGCATTTGTACAAAGCTAGTAATGAAAGACAATTAATTTTGCTTTGTGTGAATACTGCAGCTGCTGGGTTTTGACCTAGCTATCTCTCACTGTGGAGCCCAAAAAAGCAGCGCATCAACCCAGGAAGATATAGAAACAGATCTTTTTTTTTTCAAAGCCAGCAGAGGAGAAGACATGTCAAATCCCGGATTTCATTTGAGAGTGGAAGTGCGTTTTTTTTTTTGGATCTTTCCTTGAAGTGACTGTTATAAGGGAGATTTGGATAGATTCCTTTTGGCATAACCATACAAGCTCAGACATTCTGTGAGAAGAAATAAAGTGAACAGCGGCGTTGTCTTGTCAAGCAAAGAGCAGAAAATTCTGATGCGTACGTGTATTAAATCCTAGCAAATTGTGACATTTAAAATAGAACCATGTATTTCTTAATTTGCTTGCTCTTATCGTGGCTTATCTTTAGTTGTATTTGAGTATGGTTAAGTTAGTTGTGATTAAGGGCTTCAGACATTTGAGATGAAGTATTTCAACATCATGCTCTCCAAAATAAGCAATAATTTCCACGCTTCCCTCTTTCCTGTGTGACAGATTGCCGTTGATCCACTAAGTGATCCCTTATATTCTGCTCCCGAGGTCCCACAAACCTCTCCACTCTCTCTCCCCTTCTATCCATCCGGTGCTCTCTCCTTCCCCCAAACACTCAGCCTAGGAGTTGTGCTTGAGTGAAGCATTATAATAGCTCAAGGAAATGGCCCTTCTTGAGAAACTTTCAGGGAGCTGTCAAAGGGAGAAGATTAATGCCTGGCCAGGCTCTCCAGGGGACTGGGACCCCCCATTTCTCTCTTCCTTACCCATTTCTTTCACTCCCCCCTCTTCCTCCCCTCCTCATCATCCTCACTCAGCCAACAATGGCACGTCCCATGCAAACAAAAGATTTAGTAATGGAATCACTCGAAACGTCGTATACACATTAATTTAGTTGAGTCTCCGCTTACCGAGACATTATTGGTATTTTACGGTTGTTTTTTTTCTCCTCAAGAGACAGCAAAGTGCTTTGAGGACAAAGCAGCATTGATGTGCTCATTATCCCTCGGTAGATGACTTTATATCTCTCAGGCTGACATAGTGACGAATGTAAACATTCCACCGGCTGTCATTTTCAAGTCACAAATACTTCACAGCATTTGTTTGGAGGACAGGAATCTGTCTTGGAGGTATCTACGCTGATAGTTTCTGAAGGAAAAATCAGTCTACTGCTCACTCTCAATGCTATAAAGCAAGAGCACACAATAAGGCATCAGGCAGTGACATCCATCCATGCACACATTTGCCCATCACTGTGCCTGTCATCAGAACTTCTTCTAGTTGGCGAAGAGGAGGCCTGTACCCTCTTGGACTTTCTTTCTCTTAGTCTTTCTGTCTTTTGTCTCTTTCTCCATCCGTTCTTTACTCTGGCTGTCTTTGAGAATTTCTCCACATCCTACAATTGATGAGCTTGACACAGGGGTCTGCTCTCTCTCCATCTGCCTCCAGTCCTCCTGTCTGCCTCTCGTCATCTTTACGCCTTTTGAAATTGATGCACTTGACATGTGGGTCTGGGTTGCTTGCAGTGTGGCCCTTTTGCTGTGACCTTGACAATGATCATGGAAAATGAGGGGGACTTTCTGCTATACCACTTTTTTTTTTTTTTTTTTACCTGCCCCATTTGCTGGAACTTTTCTTGCACTTTTCTTGTTTACTTTACATTAATTAGATTAGACCGCCATCCCGTTTGTTGGTATGTACAGCATTTAAAGAGAGTGTACATCTGAGCTTTCAAATTGTGTGATGTGAGATCAGTCCACATTCTTCCCAAATGTGTGTTTGACGTGATATGAGCAACACACACACACACATACACTTAAAGATTAGAAAGTCAGGCCCGTCCTGCTGCACAGCTGCTGAGAAGATGGAAGGATGATCAACTACTCAACCATTCCTTTCTCTCTCTCTCTCTAGTCCCCCTTCCACCCTCATCTCCCCTAGATTTCAGAAAAGCAGGGGAAGTCTCTGCGGGGTGCCCTCATACTCTGTAGTAGAATCAGCCGTCCTCCTCGGGGACTGCTTGTTTGAACTTTTAGAATCTGAATTTGTAACGATATAGAGCAAAGCCCTGAAAGATGCAGCCATAACAGAGCAGCGCACATCAGACCGAGTCGAGGAGGGGCCAGATCAAACACACCCCTTAGGGAGTAATGATGAACCTCAGAGCGAAACCTCCAATCTCATCCACAAAGCATGATGGCATGCAAGACGCCTTTTGTCTCACGAACTCTCCAAGTTTGTGACCTCAGTGTATCATTTGCATCCAAGCAGCGTAAACAAGCATGTTATTTGTGCGGCATTCCCCGGGCCACCCACCCATCTCTTCCACTGACAGCACAGAGAGAGAATTAAACCCTTGGGGCAATCCTCACTTTTTTTTTTTTTTTTTTTTTTGCTGCATACACTTTGAACAAAGAAAGCAGACTGAAAACCCCTCCTAGCAAAAAAAAATTATGAGCCAAGATACTTTGGTTTTTTTCTACCCAATTCCAATTTGCTGTTGTACATTTATGTTGGCTCGGCTGCAGTGGCTGTGCGATAGAGATGACAAGGCTAATTACATAGCTCAGAAAATGTACACAGAGAAACGAAAACAGTCATGTTTTTCTGAACGTTGGACTGAAGCAGACAGCCAGTGGCACTGACCCCAATATCACACCGTATTTATTCTTCTGACAGAAACCAGCACCATGGTGCTGATTTTGTGCCACTGGGGCTCGTCTGCGCTGCTCTGCTATTTTTAAGTTTTGCCAAGCCAAACTAATGAACTGAAACAAACAGTTCTTTACTTTTTAAAGAATATACTGTCTTTATGATCAGACACAGGTGAAAGTAGGCCAGCTCAGCTCCAAAGAGAAAAAAACAGCCATATGAAGTGATCTAAAGTCTTGGCCTGTATGTAGCCTGCGTGTAGCGAACTTACCCTAAGAGGAAACTACTATGAACACCCTTTAACATCAGGTCTATAACGGATTATCAGGAATAAGAGAGGATTTTCTATAAGTGCTCTATGAAATCCTTTTTTGCTGTATCTAGTAACTGTGGCAACATGTAACTATTTGAACAGAGCAGCACGTTGTGGTTGAGCACATCGGTTTTAATGTGTGTGAGGTGGTGGAAGATGTCTGTGGAAAACTGAATAGCCCTGTAACACCTTAAAGCTTTGTAAGAAGGCCAAGAGAAGGTTACAGAGGGTTGGCTCATATTTCACTATTTTTATTTCACTTTGATTCAATAAATGTCAGGTTCAGTTCTTGAGACACTTCATGCTTTAGGTTTGTTTGGGTTCAATCCTCAACGCTGTTCAAAAGTTGACAGACCTCGAAAGCAGCTATACATTTATGTGAGTCTGAGTATTTGTTCAAAGATAATAATAAAAAATGCTCTGTGTGTGCATAAACATGCATATGTGGTAACATGGACTGCATGTTAACTGTGTGGTCCTTTTATTACAGCCAAAACTGCATTAGGTCACTACAAAACTACAAAAAAATAGAGGAAGATATACAGAAAATGATGGCACAACTGGGATGTGCATGATAAGGTCATGAACTCGAGACAGAAATCAAACAAAGACCTTCTCATATGTCAAAAATATCACCAGGATCCTCCTAGTTTTTTCATCATTCTCACTTTAAAGCAAGGTGGTTGCTTTGATGTTTAGAAATCTCTTTGAAATCTCTGCAATTCAAAAAAGAAAACACAAATTAGTGAAAAGCAGTGGATTATACGAAGCAGAACAAAAGAGATTTCTGTAATATAAGGATAATGAATTCTTAGTGAAGTCCTCGTCAAAACCGTAGAGTCAGTCAACACCAAGACCACACATGTACTAGACCAAAGTTGAGATGTTATGTAACTGTATCAGTCAAATACTTTGAATGGAAGCTCATTGCCTACTGCGTACACTGTTGTATGTGTTCAGGGATTCAAATGTGACCACACAATTCATATCCAAGTGTTTGAAATTCGCTGGTAAAACGATGCAAATGCAATTTTTTTTTTAACTGCATTTTCAATAAACTTAGGAATCAAACGCTGAATAAAGTTAAAACTTGTGCAAATGATCGGTCTCCAGACTTCCACAGAGACTGGTTCTGGGGTCTGTGTGCATCAAGAGTGATTAAATAGCTTCACCCAGCAGCTCCAAGTGTTAAAGGTGTGCAAAGTGTTATTAGCGGTAGCTCTGCCTGACCTCCCCAACACAGCTGTGTCCCCTTTAACCAATGAGGTCAGGACGGGTCACAGCTTAGCGAACCATGGGACCAGGAGAGGTCAGGAGGGAGAGGTGGAAAGATCAAGTCCACTTCCACAGAGGGCAGGGTTTAGGGGCACCAGCATGGTGAAGTCATTTCAAAGGAGATGCCAGTAATAGTCAAGCCTCTGCATCCACGGACATTTCTTTATGCTATGCTGCGTCCTTTTAAAATAAAAAAATAAAAAATAACATGCCTCCTTCTCTTTGCCCAAAAGACTGTAGTCATGGTTCATTATGAATATGTTTAGGCCCGTGGATGTGTGAGTCCTGCTGAATAAAGCATATGCTCGGAAATACAAGTCTCTTTTCTTCTGACTTCAAAGACAATTACTGGCACACGTACGCATAAAATCACACAAGGACTCTTGAAAGTGTGTCAATATGCATACATGAATTTTCCCTTCCCTTCTCGTCTTTGATCAGCTTCTCAATCTCCTGTTTTTGTATATCAGCTCTTTCCTTCCCCCACTTCACTCACACACACACACACTTCGCTCACACACACCTGCGTACATGCACACACACACACACACACACACACACACACACACACACACACACACACACACACACACACACACACACACACACACACACACACACACACACACACACACACACACACACACACACACACACACACACACAACAATCCCACGTTCACAATCCCTCTCACCTCCTCTCTTCACTCACACAACGCGCCACATGGTTTGATTTCCTGATGTCTCCTATTCAATTAATAATTTCTTTCCTGCTCCTTCATCGAGCCTTCAGAGACACTCTGCAAACATTTAAAAGTATGGAATGAGCTGCTGAATTTCAAGTTTGCAGGTCTGATTAATTTTCATAGGTTTAAAATATTATAATCTAATGCCACCTGCGCAGGACCCATGTCAACAAAGATTCATTTTTTTTGCCGTTCAAACTGATAGAGGATCATTGTGTTTTCATGCTACCACATTTCATTGTATCCCCTGCAACAAAATCTCACTCCAAATATTTGTATTTCACATTTGCTCATTTTTTGAGGTGAGCAGGACTCGGTTCTCTCTGACAGTGCTCGCTGTGTGCCTGCCCTCAAAACTAACTTCTGTGCCCTTTTTCAGACCTCTGTGATCCTGACAAAAAGCCAATATCTGCCAAAGCAGGACTGCATTTCACTTTAATAACACAGGAATGAAGTGTATCCTCAAACTGAGCTACCTTCCTTGCTCTCTTTCACCGCAGTAACTTAAGACTCTGTCGTCAGTGCTGGGTTTGACTGGACGCCATCCAGGATGTTTGGACAGCAGCTGACAGATAAAGCAATAAATGTTAAATAACAGTGATGAGTCAGCGGTCAGGAGGGACATTTTTTTTATCTCCTGGGGATTTTACACGAGTCAAGGTTTGGAGAGAAGTTGTTATCTAATAAATTGACTTGTAAGCTGTTAATTAATTAAAGCCATGAATGTTTTTGCCACAGACTTTATTTTCATTATTTAGTGGAGACCAATAATTTTCAGGGGCTTTAAAGTGCACTAATTTCTGTAGAAGCAATATTCTATTGCTTGTTTGGCTCACAAATTGTTGACATTGTGCAGCCCTTTGCTAACATGAATGAATGACAAAATTTACATCCCACGGACCCTGACAACCATGTGGATGAGTCAACAATGAATTGGGCTTTGGAAATCACCAAAATGTTGCAAGTCGTTAAAGAAAAAAATGTATACATGCTTGTTTCTTTAAAGCGCATTAAGATACATCCTTTCCATGAAGACACAGCGTAACATCATTGCAGTCAGATAAGATGAACGTAGCCACTTATTTCGCCAGCGGTGCAGTGCTGCTACTATCGCACAAATATCTCACTATCGTTGCATCTCACGCTCTCCAGCTTTGCGGGTGATGGATTGATAATAACGAGGTTAGTGTATGAAAAATGCATTAGGGCTAAGCATAATGGAATCAGACACGTGTTATAACCGCCACCTTTCATTAGACACACACATACACGCTCACACATATTCTTCTCTTCACCTCCTGACTTCCAGCAGTGTCTGACGCTTTGCTTTATTCCCCCTGTCCACCCACTCAACACCCACTCGCTGAAGTCTTTGCCTCATTGATGGCAATCACTCGGTGTGACTTCTGGCAGATAAAGTAGCCTTCAGATCATCTCCACCTCCCCTCGGCCTCCTTCCTCATCCCTTCCTGCTGATTTCATCATTTCCCTTCCGTCCAGCTACTGGACATTTAAGAGTCTGCTCACAAAGGCGGGCCTTGTGCTTCATCCGTGTCAGGATTAAACTGTTAACCAGGGTGTGACAAGTTGGGGAGGCCGTGCCTTTGAAATGCAAAGTGAACATAAATGGGAGGTAATAACCATGATGGGGTTTTTTTCCTCTTCTCCATGTGAATGTTGGTTGGAATTTTGTCAAGGATTAAATTCATTGCTCGCTGTGTATCAACTCAATTCTGGAGACTGTTTGTTCTTAGTCTCGATAGCCCTGAGGTCTGGTGTGACTTTGAAGTGTTTTTGTTCCCCCCCAAAATTGGTGCATTTCTTTAAGCCCCAAGAAATAATAAAATGGCCATAGTTGGAGAATGAAATTACTGGGCTGTTGCATTCCCATTCATCATATTAAAGGAATGTAGTCATCCAGAAAAAAAAGAATGAATAAAAGAACACAGGGGATCCAGTGGAATAATCCTCTACCCCACTTAAGCTTGAGCCAATTTTTCTCTTTAATTACATGTGAGCCGGGTCACTTTTGACAGTGAGGTTAAA
Source organism: Acanthochromis polyacanthus (assembly GCF_021347895.1). Classification (NCBI taxonomy): domain Eukaryota; kingdom Metazoa; phylum Chordata; class Actinopteri; family Pomacentridae; genus Acanthochromis; species Acanthochromis polyacanthus. The sequence continues at coordinate 25,487,691 of NC_067116.1, read as the reverse complement.
GGAAAGATGGCTCCTTATGACAAAAGGCCTCCTTTCTGGTCACTTGTGAAGATTTTGACCATTAGCAAAATGTGTCTGGCGTGTCTGGTCTTAAAGGAGATGTGTAGACACAAATGGTCAGGGGTTAGTGGTTTTACAATACCATCAGCTTGGTGCTTTGAACCAGACTGTCATAGTAGAGAGTGGGCCCTAAAACCTGAGGTGACAGATGAGACAGGAAGTTTGAGCCACTTGGCCGCCAGGACGTCCTGTGTTACTCATTTTCAAAGGGACGGTGGCCAAGCAGTTGGCTGGTCTACCCAGCAACCTGATTGCAGGTGTCCATCAGATACTCATTACATTTAAAGCAGCTAAATTTCTAGGCGTTAAGCTATAAGCCATCAAAAGGCCCCATGCCGAAACAAGACCTGACTCTGAATAAAGCAATTATGAGGTGCACAGATATAAACATGAATAATGAATGACTGCATGCAGAATAAATGCATTTCCAATCCTGGCATGTTGGCTGAAAAGGTGCCGGTTTTATGTGTTGAAAATCAAAATTTATGTTAATTTTTATCCCTTAGTATACAGCACTGCAAGCAAAACGCTTTGCATTTCAATGACAAATCCACACTGAGCCTCCACTCAGACATTTAGATCCAAAGTTGGAATTTCAATTGGAGAATTTTCGTTTCAGGTTCCTTCATCTCCACCACCCTGTTGGCATTTTACTCTCCATCTGAATGACACCCAGTCTTACTGTCTGTCGTCTTTTTAATGGGATAGATGTGCATTTTTACAGACTGGCACATAATGGGAGTGAAAGCTGTTTATTTCCAACATGGTATGGCTGTGAAAAGATTCCAATGCTAGTGGAAAACCTTGATCGTGTGTTTTTGCTGAGATTCAGACCAGCCTTCAGGACAAAAAAGCTGCTGCTGAGAGGGCATGAAGAGCTGAGCCAAAAGATGGTTACAATAAAAACATGTTTAGAGAGACGGATCAAACCTAGCGACAACATCTCTATTGTAACGTCTAACTTTAACTAATGCGTAAAGGAAATATGGAAAGATCCTGTCTTGCATGACATACTGCCTTTCCAAAAAGCCTCCATCAACATGTTGTGACAGGAGGCTCAGTAAAACACACAGCGTAATGAGCCAGATCCACTCTTCCAATAAGAGGTCACTGCCAACTTCTTTTGCTTGACTCCTGAGAGCACTTTTTTTTCAATGTAATGAAATGAACCCCTCTTTCTCAGGCTTTGCCAGCAAGTTACTTTTTGCCTTAACATCAGTGCATTTACAATGGAAATTGTAATTTAATCATGCAATGCATTATTTATTTGCATTTTTCTGGGGCAACATATTGTAGAGTCACTGGAAGGAGATGAGGAGAGAGAATGAGAGACAGAAAGATGGAGTGAGGGTAATAAGAACAAGTTCAGAAGGAGGAATGGGATCTTGAATTTAGAAATTGTTGATGTCTGCCATAAGTTTTTTTGGCATGTGAACTGCAGTCCGTGTTTATTTGGTAGCCTCTGGGAACTCCACAAAGTAGTTTCGTCAAAGATAGATGACACTGTGATCCAGTCAGGCATAAATCACTTTCTCATCAGACCTTTCTCTGAACCGAAAAATCTTTCAACCAAATAGAATGCATTTAATTGTCTGAATGTTTGGTAGATGAGTTTATGCTAATTGCTATTACTACTTATTTATGTGACTATGTAGAAGTCGTAGATGGAGCACCTTCAGGTCCCAGACCTTCAAAATTAAAGCAGTAATATGACTTTACAGTGTCACATGTCATTTTATTTTTACTGCCTTCGTGTTGATGTTCTCTCAGTAATGCAAAAACAGCTTTTTGCTGCATAAGGCATTGGAAAAATGTATGCTACTCCTACATCCTGCTTTGATGTTCCATAGCAACCCTGACTCACAAGAAATTATGCTCCATTGCATCTAAACTGCATTTTCATTTATGCTTTGAAAGAAACACATTTTTCTCCTTGAAAGGTAGGAGTATGACGAAATAGGAAGCATCCCCACTTTCAAACAGCCACAAAGTTTGCATCTGTGACGAACTGTTTTTACCTTTAAAGCTCAGTTTGTCTATACAGAGTCAAAAATATTGATGTCAACAACGTCATTTGGACAAACTGTAATTACACTGTGACTAGTCAGAATTTTTTATCTGAGATCTCTTTAGTTCAGTTTTGAACATTCATCCATCCGTCCATTCTCTATACACCGCTTTATCCTCACTAGGGTCGCGGGGGGTGCTGGAGCCTATCCCAGCCGACTCGGGCGAAGGCAGGGGACACCCTGGACAGGTCGCCAGTCTCAGTTTTGAACAGTCAAAATAATAGTTGCAGATATCTCAAACATCATTAGGACTAGTCTGAATTGTTATCCATGACTCGGCTTGTGCAAGGCATTCCATAAAATATTGGTCCAGCGAATCATTTGCAGCTGTTGTGGTGGATAAGATCATCAGACAATGCCGAGAAATAGTAAGAGGTCATCAGCAAAGTGTTTGTGGAAATGGAGAACTTCGATCAGAAGAGACTTGTGGTTGAAAATAACTGGAAGGCTGCTCCGGTGTAGTGGTAAAATAGTTTTTTTTTGTGTGTAGTTTAGTGTTGTAGTTTGTTTGAAAAGCCAGCTGCCTCCAACTTACTGCAGCTTGTATTGTAATGTGATGTATTTTCTGTCAAAACTCTAATTTAAGATATCTGTAATTACATTTTGACCAGGCAGAAATCCAGCTTGAGATATCTAAACCATTTTGACTAGTTAAAACTTAAGTAAAGACATCTAAAAAGGCAATGTAGATATCAACTGAGGCAATATTTTGAACTAGAACTAGTCAAACTTAAACTGCAGATATCTAAAACTGGAATCAATACTGGTCACAATTCAGTTGCAGATATTTGTAATGAGAAACACAATGCACATGAATGGTAAAAGTGACTATGGATAGGAAAATGGTGTTGTCGATATATGAAATGGTCTAACTGAATTATGGAAATCTGCAATAAATATTCAGTCTAGTGATTAAATGTTAACACAGCTGGCCTGTGTCTGTAGGTAGTGCCATAACTCTGCCACAAGTCCTTCATCCATTATTAGATGTTACTCAGAATTTTGATTAATTCAGGGACCTAAACTACATAGTTTGGTTGAGGAAAATATCATGGTTTCGATTAAAAAGACACTTTATCACAACATGTTTAAGCCTTTCCTCCATTTTCAAGGTGTACCAGGTAGTCCCACTCCATTTCATATGTGACTGGCTGGCAAATAACTAGCAAAGACATGTTGATTAGAATGTATGTGTGATATGTTGCAAGCAAATATAATCTGTGCAAAGATGCCTTACCCTCCAAATGTAATTGAGAATGCAGTCTAGTTGTAGAGGAATGTAAATTTCAGGAGACAGGGCTGTCTATAGAAGGCTGTCCAAGTTTCTGCAGTTCATTTGCAATTTCAAGAGAAAAATAGGGTATGACTGACATGTTCTATTCATCCATATAACATGCTGAAACACTGCTGTATATGAGATATATCACATTTGGCAAAGAGCAAAAATATCCTTATTCTGCGCTTGTCAGCAGCAAACCACAACATAAAATATCTTTATATTCTCTGAGCCCCGTTCTTGCTGATTGGAGTTGTTCTCCAGGAGTTTAAGTTTAGCTATATTCTGACAATACATAGTTGACATTACCCCAGTGAAAACTTTCCTCAGGGCACAAAGGTAAGCTGTCCTTTCTAATCACAGCCACTGCTTTGCAATAGCTCTGCTATCTCCTTTCTCATCCATTTTCTATCCATTTGACTGGATCCTCATCCATCAAGAGCCCCACAATTAAGCCTGTGGATTCAATTTGTCATTCACCCCCTTCATTTTACTGCCAGTGAGGCAGAGGACAAAATATGTCTAATTCTGACAACAAGTGGGTAATTGTAACTAATTTGACACTGGCCACAGGCTACGATGAAACAGCCACTGCTTTTTTAAGCTGTCAGATTTGGCAGAGCAGATACTTCTCAGAGGGGGGAATTTTTGATATTATCAAACAGGTGCTTCATAAAAGGGCTGATCTGGCCTTTAAACAAGAACCGACATGCTGTCTTAATGGAGTCTGAGCAGCTTGATAAGTATTGATTAATGCTAAAAGATAGTTGGGATGCTCAGAGTTGTAGATTGGGCTTTTATGTGCTTTGGTATGAGCTGCAACTACTGCAACAAGAAGATTACAAAAATGATGGTTGATCAGCTATGGTTAATGGTTGCTACTTCTGTATTTGTTTTTCCATCATTAAAACTGAATTTCAGAACTGAATTTTAATTTCCACATTATTAGCTGTAAATTATACAATCTAGGGGGATAAGAATGATTAACATTCACAGATTTTGGATTTGAATATTTGATCCTCTTTGTGTGGAGCTGTGGTGTGGAAGCCTGGAAAATATCTCCTTCTCAGGTGAGATGAACCACAAGATCCCCCTTAACACGAGTTTGCGTGACTGTTAATTACAAGTAGCAGATGTCAAACACTGTGCGTAAACAGCTTTTCCCACCTAATGAAGAACAAACAACACAGATCAGCCAGTGACAGCCATGCGGTCTGAGGTATAGTTTCTACAATGTAAAGTCATCTTTTTGTTTTTTATAGTCAAACCTCAGTTTCATATTTGATCATCATAGATACACATAGGCAAAATACCACAACTAAGACAGAGGTGGGCATAAACTCGCCTGACAAAATGTCAGACATAGTTTTACCTTCACAGCCCTCTTTCCCTCATAAAATTACACCCAGGCATGTGCGCAAGGCTCAAATTCAATCAAGGAAACGAGTGTAGGTTGGAAAGGGGGGACTATACTGAGGCTACAAAAATTTAATTTGTTTTTCTCATTCCAGGGATGGGAGCCCAAGTCCCACTCTCGTCCTCGCACCCCCTCCCTGCGAGCGCCTTTCAATTTGCCAGATTAGCACCACCATTGTACCGCTGGCGTGTTCCAGAGACACACCAGCACCCCCTCCCCTCCCAAAACACCAGCGCCGCCCCCACCACCCCTCACCCCTCTGCGACGACCACTCCCCGTCTCCCCAATCTTATTAAACTAATTAACTCTTTCCCCCCTTCACCAATTTCATTCCATCTCATTTAGATGCTTCTTCCATCCCTGACCCCATCTTTAATCACGTTTAAAGTGAACTTAATGCACCTCTACCGGAGCCCCCTCTGCTCTCGGGCGTCATGTGAACGATGAGCGACAGAGAAGAGCTCGCCATTAGGAATGTGTTCGTTCAAACTGTCTCTCCCGAAAAGGGAAAAAAAAAAAAATGCTCGACACCAAAAATATTCTGTTTCCATGGCAATATGGACTTAGTCAAGCTTCAAGTAGCATACCATATGAGTGTTTTAGGTTAGACTTTTCCTCAAGCAAGGGAACCGGCAGAAGATACCACTGGCTGAACATATTTGATACAAGATATTTTTATTCCATTTTTCTTTCTTAACCTTTAACTTATAGCCCATGAGCTGATGATGAACTTTTTTGTTTTCTTTTTACAAAAATGCCCTGCTGTATTTATAAATATGTGTAAAAACCTGTTTTGGGTCCTAAAATAAGGTGCTTGCCAGTAGTAAAAACGCACAATTTGCAATTTCAGACTTTGACACAAGAACCTCACAGATGTAAAGGATAAGTCTGTGACTCATCCTAATGTAAATAAATTACATCTCTCCTGCATATTACAGTTTTTCTATCAATAGCAATTTTCTCTACATACACAAGCACCTGTGCAATATCACTGTCTTGTGCTCACAGAGGAATCTGTGCAATAACAATAGAACTTGTGTAATATCAGCATTTTTAATATCCATGTTTTCTACTCATGAAAGATTCTGTGCAATATCAAAAGCGCTTAGGTATATTTCTTGTTTATTTTTCTACCGATGTCACTACATTTTTGCACTGTCGACTTGCTGTTGTAACACAACACGTTTCTCTGCTGTGGGATCCAGGAAGGCTCATTTTATTACAGGTTTTAATAGTCCATGTGGTATTAATTATGATCTATGATAAAGGCTTTATTTCATATCTGCATATCTGTCAAGAGTGAAACAATCCAGTATTCACAATCAAATTTTCTTGAAATCTGAATGACTGCATTCAGCTGGATGTAGTTTATAGAATAGCACATTTATCATGATCCCAGCTGCAGACAGTATAAAAAGTGGTTCCACGGTGGAAGCATCTCTGTGTATTTTATACAAACCAGATTATTTCTTCACTTCTGCATTCCCATTGGAAGCTTTGTGATATTTCCATCGCAAACCCTCCCAACAGCCGACACCCTGAATTAGGCTTACTTTGACATTTGTATCAATCACAGCACATACCGTGGATTGCTAGGTGAAATTTAAAATAAACATATGCAGTCCACCTTTAATCTTCTCAGTCATGGTGTTTATACCAACAGATAAACACACGGAGGAGAGAAAGCAACGCTCCCCGTCCTCAGAGAGCGCATCTCGTTTCAGGAGAGGATGTGACCTTTCCCTCTCAGGAAGGAACACTTATGTGTGATGAGAGACGCTTTATGACAATCGTACTCAAGGAAATCCAGGTTACCCTCCTTTAGAATAACAATTGTGCAGTGTTTTCTTTTTTTTTAAAGTTCTGGCAGGTTTTACAGTGCTTTCGTTTTCAGTGCTCGAACAGACACAGCCAGCTTTCAGTTTCAGTTAATGCCCTCTACAGAAAACAAGTCATATGATGAAGATGCTGGCCAACTGGACACTTACAGTATAGTTGTAAAAATTAGTTAGCACCCTTTTCTAAATTGGCTGAGGCAAAATTAGAAATCCCAGTTCTCAATAATCTTCTTCCTAAATTATTAGCTGTAACATCAGGTCTTCTACCAGTCTGTTGTTGCAAGTGCAATTTTCTTCGCAGCCATCTGTTTTGGCAGCAGCATCAGCGACACGAAGAAACTGAATAAGCTGATAAAGAAGCCTCTTTCTGTGTTGGGGACCGCCTGGAGCCCCTGGAGTTGTTTTTTGAGAGACCGATGTGGCACAAACTGCTGAACATAATGGACAACACTTCACATCCCTTGCATGACCTAATAATCACACAGCAGAGTTTTTAACTCGGCTGTAGTCGGAGAAAGTCATTCCTACCCGCTGCAATAATGTTGTACAATGACTCCCCTCTGTGCAAAAGAGAAGACATATAGAAGAAGAATAGATAAAATATGATATAATACTATATATATTCTGAGAACTTTGCACATTCAACTTTAATTTGCACTCTGTCAACTCTGTCTTGTCTTATTCTATGTCTAAAAATACTTTATTGATCTATTTTTGTCCAGATTTTATGAGAGAAGAGAAGAAGCACTCTCCATTTACTATGAATAATCTACTATTTGTACTGAGCAACATATTTGTTTAGTCGTTGAGAACATGTCTTTACCAACACCCTTACTGTACATGCAAATATTTGTGGCTTTTATTGGAACTTCAAAGCAACAGCATTCGGTTAGGTAGAACCACTGAGCCACAACACAGCAAAAAAGTCTGAGATTAGCATAGCAGGTCAGTGTATCTGATATTTTAGCATCCGATAAGCTTTCGAACTGGTGGATTTTTTCTTAGAGGAACTGTATTTTGGTTGTCTCATCAGTATCCCGAAGCGGCAACCCCCACCAGTGCAGCCGCTTGTACTGTTTTAATGCGGAGCTGGTTATGATCTAAATGCCTGCTGAATGCCTGCATGGTGGGTAAGGGTTGGGTTATGTTTGATCAGAACTAGTTTGTTGTCCGACCACAAAGAATCAGACATGCAATTCTGAAGAAGCATTCCTACTGCAGCAATGGAACACAGCGCGGGTATCTCACTTTGCTTTGCCTCTCTTTAGATTACAGCCATCATTCTTGTGTTGTATCATGTTTGAACCTAAATGGATGCAACTGAATGGTTAAAAAGGGTTTGACATCACTAAACTCTACTCTGCTGAAAAAATAAATACTGTGCTCGTAAATTTCCGGCACCTCTAAAAGCCCGAACACCTCTGCAAGGAGGAAGGCAAATCTGTGCGGTTCACACCTTCGTGAGAGTAACTGTTTGTTGTTAAAGGGTGGAGGGTGCTGTAATTTACCCAACCTGAATGTGGAAGGCAGCTGTAGGAGCTGTCCAAATGTTTTTCATGACATTCACACATCAACCATCCTCAACGTAAGGTCATGCGATCTACCAATTATCGGTTTTCGGCACTAAACCAACAGAGCACCTTGAAAACAATGCCACACCCTCACCACACTTCTGCTACCCGCCAACATCTCTGGATTTTCAAGTCCGGATCCTGACTTTTCTTTCCACAACCCCGAGGGCAGAACCCCCTTGAAGGATTAAAATAAGACAGGAAGAGATGGAGAGGGAAACAAGGAAGAGACGGAAGGATGAGCCCTGCTAATGGGTGGTGGAGCGGCAGCTGACAGAAGCCACATTGTCAATAGGGTGTGAAATTCCTGCTTAGATGGGACCTCCGTCTGGTAAATAGCTGAAGGGACAGAGAGGGCAGGAAACGCGTCAGCCTGTCTGGCCGCACGGGCCCCATGAGCTTTCCCATCATACCCACAGAGAGAAGAAGGGTTTATCTGTGGTTGCCGATGCCCAACCAATCTCCCCGCTGACCTCTGTTGGCAACCAGCATGGAGGCTGCCATAAAAGCCAACAAAGCACTAGGTGAAGAGGCCCCGCTGTACTGGTGTGTGGCCTGAAGCCGTTACAGAAATAGCTATCATAAAATAACACCGGCAGTTGGGACCAAAGGGCAACAAATGAAGAAAATGCATCACATAAATGAGCCCAACAGTGCACGGAGCACTCTTATTGCCTCAGCATATCACTGTAATTTCTAAGTTGATGTAATGTGAGGAAACATATCCTTTGATGAAAAAAGGAAGGGCATAATAGACTCAGCTGTCAACTGAAACGCACAGCTGTCACTGCAATATGGCTTCAAAGCAGCCCGAATATTTTACATATTGTCACAATAATACAAAGAAATGACATTATAAGCCTCTGACAACAGAGACCAACCAGGCTGGAATCAATCTCATCTTTCTGAGATTTGAAAAAGGTCTCTACTGAGTTCAGAAGACTTTGAAACTTTGAAATGACCTGGTTCCGTCCTACTGTCAGGGACCTCGACCTTTATAGGACAGGGGTGACCCCACTACTGCTTTCACCTCAAACTCAGTGACACATTTCTCCAATAACAGCCCATTAATTAGTTGAGCGCATTACACTATTCAGAGGTGGGACAGTTCTTTGCCTGGAGCTGGCCACCCTGTCTCAGGCGGATAGACACATGCAAATCTGTTTGTTTCATCAAGTGTGAATTCAATTTGCGAAGTTCCTTTTAATCTAGAACACCTTTGCCCCCAGCGCATAGGAGACCACAGAGCTCTCGTTTGGCGAAGTTTTGATGAAAAAGGAGGAAGCAAAAGGGCAAAAGGAGAAAGAAGAGAAGACAAAGAAGTGAGAAAAGGCAAAGGTGGGCCTCCGTTAGGGAGGGAGAAAGACTCAAGGTCCTCCAACCTTGGGGAATCTATATGAAATGCTGCCAGGATCTTTTCCCCCTCAGCACACGTGGGAAACATCTGAACACAGAACGGCAGATAATGCCCAAGACAAAATGGCAAACAATAACAGATAGCACTGGATGGAGACGAGGGAGAAGTGGGGAAAAAAAGAGGCCGATGTTATCAGCATTTCTCTACCCGTGCACGCTGTTTGTAGTCTGTTTTGTCAGGGTGTTTCTCATGCTTGTCTGTAGATTGTGTTCTGTTTCCCTTGTGGATGCAGCCAGTTGAGAAAACAGGGATTTGCTACAAAGGCAGAACATCACTTTTGTGCTGGAGTGAGTAGAAGAGGGTATCGCAGTCCCTTGCGAAAAGTTTCCTGAAAGCATGAGAGGAGAGATGTGCCTGATTTGCTCACTGAGACACGCACAAATAGATCCAGACACACACAAAGACGCACACGCTCTTAAAAACACACTTTGAACTACAGCCTCACACACTAAACACTTAAACGCTTGTCCCACAGAACAGACTTGTACGCCCCACATGCCCTCACACACCTAAATTTTCTACTCATTTTTCCGGTTGAGTAAAAACAAAGTGGTGTCAATTTATATGCATACACACTTCAACAATACACACGCCTCAGGATGTTACACATCTCTGTAACTCGTGATTCTAGTGATTAAGTGCAGTGGAATGTGTTTTGGAGGCCAAAAAGAGACACCTCCGTACCAACCAACATGACCTCAGTCAGGCCTGAGTGCGTTCAGGCCAGGATGCGTCACTATGCGCCGATGACAGACAGCTGGTCCAACGCTGTCTATATGGAGGCGTGCAGTGACATGACATCCTCTATTATCACATGAATGTGAATCAGGCCCAAAAGCAACAGACTACAAATCACATCGGCGAAAGCAACAAGACAGCATTTTCCATTTTAGGAGGAGGTTAGGAAGGATGAGTAAAAGGCCCCCAGGGCCAAATGTTGTCTGTACGTCAATTTTCTTTTATTTTCTTTTTTTTTTTTTGTGGCAGGCGGCAGTTTTGCCATAACAATGACTTTTTGAGGCTTTGTGGGCATGCAGAAAGTTTTTTTTTCTTTTTTTTTTTTTTTTGTTGCGGTGCTTTGGCTGTTTATAGCCCGTCTCATTTGCAGCCTTTTTTCAGTTGGTTTTTGGCTAAAAGAACAACAAAAACAATTATTCCAGACATGCTATTTATTTTTATTTCAAATTAAAATCTGGCTTGGCAAGCATCACTACAAACAACTCAATGAGCTATTGCACCACAGTGTCCCCTCAAAATATAAAGCTACTGCTCACATTTCGGTTTACTTCCTTTCCTCATTTTTTCCCCCCATTTTGTCAGAATTAATAAGAGGCAGCAGAAGGAGTATAAGCCGGCTAGCAGTATTAGAACGGCAGGGGTGTAGTATGTAGTTTCATTAAAATTAACAAAGGAAGATTTAGCACAGCACAATAATTTATGAAAAACAAACGAATGCCCAAATATGATCACATTTACCAAAAAATGTTTAATTTCAAGATGACATTGGCAGATACATCAGAGGTAAATTACTTTATTTTGACTACTATTTTTTTTTAAATACGATCACTGTGTTGCATTGTGTTGCATTGTAGGCATTATTTCAAGCTTATGAGCTATTTAGTTGCTATTTGAATTTAGACTGTAGTTTTTGCTACTGTTGTTACAATCTGATGAGAATAAAAATATACTCGGTACAGTTTCTTGTAAAAAAATTGCATAGTTTTATTTTATAAATTAGCGAGGATTTTTTACATTTTTTTTTTAAGCCTTGGATTTATGTGGTCTTCCCCACATTTCTTTTGTAAATGTTTGAATACCTTATCCTCCAGTGAGCCTTTATTTGCTTTGAAGCTCAGGCTGCATTCTTTTGAGATTCTTGTGAGAAAGATTAAATTGGTTGAAAAATGTCTCTGAAGTCCTCTCAAGAAAATTTTTTTTTCCTCAATGGAAAAAATAAAACTGTGTTGAATTTGCAGTTGTTTATTTTTTTTTTACAGAGGGTATTCTGTGTGACGACCCCAATTTTTTTTTTTTTTATCAGATTAACAGTATGAAGGTTTGGGATCTGGCTTAGCTCTGTATGGCTAACTGTTCTGATGACAAGTCCCTGCAGCCTGTGGGGACGAGGACAGACAGTCTTGACACACACCACACCGCTGCACTGGAGCACCTCAGAGGGTCGCAGTAATCCTACCGTATACCATTACACTGCATATAGACTAAACACAAGGCCAGGTGAGAGAATGACAGAGTGCTGCATGCATGTATGTGTGACTGAGCTCACAGTGTGCATGTACCAAAGCATGCATTTTCAGTTTTTGTTAAAGTAGTCATGTCAGTGTGTGTATATGTGTGTGTGTGGGCCTGCTGGCCTGTCTCACACTGTGTCTCCACCAGCGCTATAAGTTTGTGGCGAACAACAGCACGAGTGTGTGCGAGCCTGCTTGTGTGTAGGTCTGCATAATGCAGAACAGCCTTGCCTCCCACCCCAACCTGAAAAAAAAAGTCACAGCCAGGAGGCCACTTTGAAATACCAGGTGCTCATTTGGCAAATCCAGGCAACTGGGGTGTTTACATTTCAGCGACTGAGAGGGGAAAAAGACCAGATGCCCCCTTGAGCTGCTCAGCAGCGTCCACACAGAGATCACTCACATCGCCATGGGTGACAGAAACGTGTGTGTGTTATAGGAAGGGTGGAAGGATATAGAGAGCACTGTGCAAAGTCCTTAAACACCCTATGATGACTTGCAGCAGGGAGACATGAAATAACGCAACAATGCTGAAAATTAGCCACTCTGTTGAAGTTTGTTTGTTTGAACAGCACCCATTCTCTAACCACACAAACCACACGCACACACACTTACACACTTCTCCAGCACACCCTCTTGCTCCTCTCACTGTTTCTCTTTCCCTCTTATTACCCTGTTCTCCTTCTCTCTGGCTTTTCAATAGCTCTATTGTCCTCTCCCATTGTTGACACACTGTTTGCAAACAGCTCAAGTACTTCCTTATCAGTTAAGAAAACAATGGGGCATAAAGGGAGAGTATGTAATGTGGGGGTTTGGTGAATTGCAAAGGCAGTGGATCTCTTTTGACACACGCACATACATCACATGCACACGCAAATATGTACGCACACATACATGCAGCCACAGAGTACTTTGCCCCAGCTGGCGCTACAGACACTTTTATTGTTTCATTATGTCTACTATCAATTTACCGGCAGTAAATTCGCTTTGTCTTGATAAAACATTGCCTGTCAATTTTCTTCACAGCACCTGTACATAACAAATCACTGAGGCACTCTTTCTTACTGATTGCTTCTTGGCAGAGCATTTTGTGTTGTCTGTTCATATCAACCACAGCCATAAGGCGGGTGAATGGCGGTTGGTCTGCGGTTAAGCGCTGGCAGTACGATTGTTTCTACGTGTATGTATATCTGTGTCATAAAATACATTCATAGCTTTTCTCTGTCTGCACATGTATGCAGGCACTCATTCTTGCTTTTAATTCTTAACTTTGGCTATATTTTTATTTGCAGGACTGCACCCACTTAAATAAGGCACCAAAGTTATTATGACATGATTTCCATTCCCACTGAATGAATAACTTTTTTATGACCAGTAACCAAACACCGTTGTGATATCGGAGTTTAACATTTTCCAAAACTGCTTCGGTGTTTTCTTAGAGAATCATACTATCATATTGTGAAAAAAAAGTGTGTGCTTGTTTGGGGTAATGTCAGCCTGTGTGTCATGTAAATGTCACTTGGGATTGGAAAGTGGTTGAACTTGGCCACCTCCTGTGTGTTGCTGTCTGTCAAATGCTTGCTGGGTACAGTCATGTGTTTGTGTGTGTGTGTGTGTGTGTGTGTGTGTGTGTGTTGCCGGCACAACTGCATGCATTCATCCCCGCTGCCATGTGCGTACTGTGCAGGCTTGTCTGCTCATGGGCGCACGTTCTTGAGTTACACATCGGCTTCACCAAATTACCTTCTCTGCCAGGGATCTTGCTCTTTTTTTTTTTTTGCCTGGTCTGCCCATTGGTTGTCACAGCATGCATGAGTAGAAACGCACAAAAACATTGCTCCAAACATCACACAAGCAACCAGCAGCAGTGTGGATTCAGCTTTTAGCTTAACATTCTCTCACAAAAGTGTATAAATTACACAGTGATATTACACACTAGATAAGCAAAGATTCACAGTGACTTCAAGAGTCTCAAGAGATTTACCTTTCAAAAATAAAATGCAGTGGCGTTAGAAGTTTTTAAAAAATTCAGTCGGCAAAAGAAACAGACATTTGTTGAAAGTCATCTCATGATTACTGGTTATAATGGAACCTTCTGCCGATACCAGACAAAATACACGCTAGATCATATGTGAAACAATTCACCTGTCTAAGCAGTGTAAATTGTTGTGACTCATAGATGAGATATTATGAGTACAGCCGAGCAGTGCTTGTTTCACTTGTTGCCCCAAATATTGATGATGTAACCATGTGTAAGTGCATGGACAAGTCGGAGCCCTGCGGCAAACAATAAAGTTACCCTGTTTTGTCAGCCTCAAGTTTAGTGGAGGTTGAGACAACTGTGAAACTGCAGGGGGATTGTTTGTTTCATCTGTAGCTAGACTCTTAGTTGTTAGGATACTCATTCAAGCAATATTTACAGTCAGGCAGAAAGAAATCAATAAAGGTAGTGAAGTCATGAGAACATGTGACCCAACATGCATTTGCACAGACATGAGATATGGAATTTTAACTGCTGCAATCGTTGGCAGCTGCACTTTTTTTTTTTTGATCTGTACATTAAAAGATTTGTATACCTTTCATACTCTGGAAGTTTGATGGCTGTGTCTGACTGTGAAACTTTATGAAACTGACAATTTGACACCAACAACACTGTGATTGGCCAGCTGTAGGAAAATGAAAAACAGCTCCCATTTCTATCAGATGCAACTCTGTGAAAGTCCTTAGAGAGAGAAATTCTCTTAAAATGTGTACCGATATGCCCACATCTAAAACATATTGTGCCTCCTCTTCTTTATGCAGACCATTTTTTCACTCCACCTTAGTAAAGCTGTTTTTTTTAAATTGTAACATTTTTTATTTTATTTTTGTATAACCAAACTTTAAAAATCAGAGCTTCAGCAAAGTTAAGCTTCTGTTGAATATGTTAAATGCAGTTTTTCAATGCTGTGAAAGCACTCAAAAAAAATCACATACTTCTCCATTGTACTGGGAAACAAATGATCTAGACAAATAAACATTCTTTTGTGTGTACGGTATTTAGAAAAACCTTTAATACTGGTAGCAACTTTACTGTTTATTTTTTTTTTCCTCTTTTATTAAGCTGCAGTGTACAATAACGGAGTAGATGTCCATGCTTTTGGTTCTATGTGAGTATAATGACAGTTACTAACCTATATCAGGGTAAATAATGCTTTGTAATTTTGCTTGTTCTTAATGTTTCTGGCATTTGGGGCCGGATTCTGCTGTGCTTTGTTCCTTAGCATGCTAACTTGTACTTGGGGAGTATCATCTGGCTCAGAGGAGGAACCTAATAAGGACACACATACACAATGCCATGCCAACGCAATAAGGCCTTTGGTTACATTACGCATATGCTAAGGTAATAAGGACTTAGCACGCACACACATACACAGACCACACACCCACCCACACTGAGGTAATAAGGGCCTGGCTTACACACAAACACGCATACATACTTGAATTACTACAGTCTTGCACCATCTTGCCAGGTGCTCTCTCACCACATGCCCGACAGCCTGCAGATCAAGCAGTCTACGGACCGAGCGAGCTGACCAGCTCACTCTCTGTACCACCACCACCACCACCTTTGCAACACAATCTACCCTCAATCAGATGTCTTTATTCTGCACTCAGATCATCCAGCAGAGCCCTCTTGCCCATACAGGCAAAGTCATTAGAAATTACCCAGTATTAAGTATTAACCCAGGGATGTGGCTGATGCTTACTATGGGGTGCCCAGATGTAGCAGCAGTGGTGGTGGTGGTTAAGGCACTCTGCTTTCCATTATGCATCTTTTTGGTTATGGCATGTCATATACAAGTGGTGTGATCATGCAGAGAGAGAGTGCAACCGGATGGGAGCCATGTTTAATGGTAGCGAGGCCTAAACTGAAACCATGTGCTTTTGTGGTTAGAAGCTATGTCATGACTAACTACATCTGGGAGAGTCAACATAGAGCCGGACACCGAGGGGAGAAGAAAATCCCTTTTCACTTGACTGACAGTAACTAGACAGGGACAATTTATTGTGATTTGATGCTCATAAAAAGTTGACACCGAAACTGTTGACCTCTGCTTCAGTCCGTGGCCTAAAGTGAGTCTTCTGAGTGCATCAGTGACTATACTATCGCTGATTTTGATGTGCTTTCAAATAGTCGCGAAGTCCTGTGGGGCCCTGCTTAAAAAGTTCTTTTCCAGACTTTTTTTTTCTTTTGTTAGGAATGTTGATCGGGACCTTCGATACCCAACAGTACAAAGCATCTGCCACTGTTTGCCACTGTTGTCGACCCTTAAGGTCACAGACTGCTCGTAAGATTGCATTTTGCAGCTGGACATGCTGAAACGTCAAGGGTCAATGGAGGGATTCTGGGTATGAAGGAAGAATGGAGCCCACAAGGGAGACACAGTGTTGACATTGTGTTTGGACACTTTGAACAATGTTATCTCAGACAGTGCGGGGCTATGGGCCAATCAATCATTCTGTTATTGGGCCAGCTTCGGTGATTATTCATCCTGGACCTTTGATATTAGCCGATGTCAAATGGATCCCTCATGAGCCTCCTTTCTTGCTCACTGTCTGGACTTTGTCCTTGGGAATTTGTCACGGCTGTATTTCTTCAGAACATTTGGTTATTAAAGTAAATTGAGTGTTCTTTCTCAGTCCAACATGAAAGTAATCCACAGCTTCGATGGAAGGGTCCGGAATATTTATGAATCTAAAGCAATTGTGTTGGCACAAGTTCCGCACAAGATATTTCAAGCTCAGCCATGGATGCAAGAAGACAGCATATAAATCTGGAATGTACAGACAGGCGTACCTCAGGAGCAGAGAGGGAGCGGGTCGCACTATTGGGAAGAATACGCATTTACAAAGTCAATGATAGTAGCGACCTGCACCACACGCTATTTTCCCATTCTGTTAATGGGAAAAGCTGCGAAGCATGCCGGAGTGATTTTGCTGGACTGTATACCTGCCTTGACCTCCCTCCACCTTCGCTGCCACTGAGGCCAGACGAAATACTGTAAATTACAGTCTGTAATACAGAGAAGAGCGGAATGATGGCAGAAGAGCGAGAAATAGAGAAAAACACCTTTGAGAAATAAAAGGTTGAGAGAGGGCTGTGTGGGCAGAGGTATGTTTGTAGTTATTTGGGATATTAAGCCTCCGTTAAGACTCCAATGCATCAGTTTTGACTGAAAGATTTAAAAAATAGACTTACATTTAACATTGTGATATATATTTTTTCTTTCATTTGTATAACTGTAAAATAGTACAAGCACTGGTACATGTAATACTCTATGCATCCAACAGCTTCTCGGAAACTTTTCTGAAATGTACACGGACTCACACACACGATAATATTGGACACAAGTGTCTTAACTCCATTAAACATACTTCAAATTGCATGAAAACATTAGCCATGGTTGGGTTGAACTCAAATGAAGTTAAGCCATTTCATTTAAGCTTGAATCTTGCTTGAGAACAGGAAAGGGCTTTTGCTCGGCTGAATTTCTCCATTCACAGCATGTAAAGACAGGAACTGAGCCTCATTTAGCGAAACTGCGAGCAAAAGCAATCACTTATCCACAACCTCATCCTCAAAACCTGAATTTCTCACCAAGCGTCGCCGCCTGTCAGGCTGCGTGTTCTCTACGTAATCCCATCACAGTGCTGAGAGGTTACGTCTCTCACTTTTTTTTTTGTCCGCACAACGTATAATTTGCATGCTCGGGTTGTTTGTCAGCCGTGCATGCGTGTGCCTGCATGACGCCACGACACTCATACGTGCACTCGAATGCGCCTGTCTGGGACTGTCTGTCTGCCTAAATGCCTTCCTGTCGGCCCGTCTGTCGGCACACAGACAGCAGGGTCAGGGTGATGGGAGTTTGAGTCATAAATCTGCAGTCAGCTGAGACAGTGAAGTATATCCTTTCTCGGTAAGGTAGAGAAAGTGCTGAAAGGTGATGGATACTCACGAGGAACAGACAGTCGTGGGTTGTGGCAGAAGTCGGGGTGCTTGGTGATGGCAAGCGAAGAGGTGGCAAGGAGGTGGTGATTTACAGCGGCAGGTCTGGAGCTGGAGGCGATGCAGAGGATGTGTTTGTGCACAGGAGGGTGGATGATGGTGGTCTTGAGGGGGTTCAGCCGGGACTGCATTTGTGATCCTGTGTTAAGTGCTTGGTCAGTGGTGAGGGCCCCGAGGATTAGACCCCCACCCCTTAAAACTCTCGTGAGCAGTCCTCCCCTCCTTTCTCTCCCACAACTCCTCTCTTCCTGGATTCCAGCTTTGAGCTTTTGTGAGATTCTCCAGAGCCACCCACCACCAGCTTCTCCTCCACCAGTGCAACCAGTACACTTAGCCTGTTCCCTCGCACACACACACACATCAAAAGACACTCTAACACAAGCAGCAGCTCGCCATTCCCTTAATATTGCCGGAGTAAAGTGATCCTCTCACACTCACATCACATTAGTGCTGCTATTAGACCAGACCCAGACATGAGAGCTACAGTGTGTGTGTGTGTGTGTGTGTGTGTGTGTGTCTGTCTGCAAGAGTTTTTCTACATGCTAGAGGGGGTGACTCTGTGTGTTTGTGTTTGCGTCCAGCCATGTGATTTTGTGAAGGAGGAGGCAACAGAGAAGTTGAGTATGAGTCAGAAAAAGGCCTTTGGTCTCCGCTCGTGTGTGTCTACGCGCCGCATTTTCAGAGAGAAAGTAGAGACACTGATATCCTGGCACGACATGAGTGGGAGGAAGGATGGATGAGGTTAGCGAGGGTCTGGCGAGGGCTCAGTAGGTGTAAGCTTGAGAAATTTCCATATGGCAGTAAAATGTCTGCCACTTTACTTATTGAGTTTCTAATGTGTGCCATGTGCTATTGGGACGCTCTCAGGAGCACTTAATGGATCTTTTCCCTGTGTCCGTGTACAGTGTGTGTTTATATGTATTTGTTCGAGGTCGCATTTGGAACAAATTGTGGGCTTCAAACCAGATCAGACACGGCTTCGGAGCAAAATTGATGTCCACAATTTGGCTGCTTTCAGAAACAGCGAAAGTATCCCCTTATCCTCATTCGGCTTAGATTATAGGGTGAAGGTAAGAACGATGTTTAACATCAGGGATGTTTGGTTACGGGTTACAGCAATGGTAAGTGTCCAGGTAAAAATATAAACAAAAAAATAAATAAATGCAACATCTTAAAAAATAAGCTATCGTTATGTGCTGCCGGGTGATTTCAGCACCATCTTGAGCCTTTACAGTCATTGTATAACAACAGGGCTGTTTACACAGTTATGCTGCTACCATTCATCGGTGGGTAAACTCTCAATCATCAAACCAGACCCACATGATACTGGCTATAAAATGTAGAAAAATAAATCTCCTCCATAAGATTTGTAAAAACCCAAGTAAAGCTGAAGTGCAGGACCTGGATTTATTAATGTGGATGTTCCAGTCACTGGTGAACGTGCTTCTCCCCCAGTGTGTTGGTTTATACCAAGCCCATATTTAGGGTTTGACACATTTATTTTTTACATTGGCAAACAGCTGAGGTGAAGGAATTCCATTACCTTATCCTTGGCAATCTTTTGTTCGTCACAAACCAAACATTTTGCTCTGTGATCTTTCCGGAAGAAATAGGTGTAACACACGCCTGACAAATCAGAATTTTAAGGTTATCATTATGTTGATCGTCATTTTCTTTAAAGAGCAGTCGGAGGCACATAAGTCACAAAGGTGGCCGCCGTGAACTTACTGTGCTTCTGGTTGCCCTTTAATAGCGACCAGGCAGGAGAGCCTCAGCGGTTTTGGCAACAAATGAGAAAGTCGACTTTGAAGCTGCCACAGATCCTCTTACCCACGTCGCTTCACTTATAAAATGATTTTCCTTTCAAATGGACTATGTCGTTGCGAGGTATACAGGAATTCTTATGGGGAGCTGACAAATTTAGTGTCAGTGAGACCTAACCCCAAAACATGAGGGAGCCTTTAATGTTTTTTTTCTTTCCCTCTCTGCTTCTGCTCTCTTAGTATCACAGCAACACAGACGAAAACACTAAAATTATTCTTCTTAGAAATTATAATGACAAAAACTTAGAAAGCATAATTCTGAGAACAAAATGTTATAATTTCAAAACGCTAATCACCTTTTTAAAAGTGAGACTGAATGTTGGTGTAACATCAACTCTTTTTCTCAGTATATAGTAAGAAGTTGTTTCATGTCTTGTGGATATGTTCTTTTTAGGATTTCCAGATACTTAGCCCACATGCTGAGCTGCTATGTCACCAAACAGCTACAATGATCAAAGATACAGAACAGATGAACAGCTGTTTGAAGAAAATATTGCACATACAATGTTTGTAGCAGCAACAGAAATGATTGTTTTCCTTATATTTCTTTTCATTCGCTTTATTTGGTTGATTCTGGTTGTACTCACAACAAGAACAGTGCGGATCAATAATTTGCTTCTCAAAAATATTTCTTTTATCATCTTTGCAGTCAGTCGAAAAAAAACATGTTATGGAAACATAAAAGTAGCTTTAGACATGAGGGTACACAAAGTAAAGGTATCTTTTTGCTAAGTTAGCTTCAAACACTGAGTTGAGAAACTTTTGAAGATTTTCCAGTCACATCCAACCTCTTCTTTATGCTTGATCGCTGGTATCAGCCAGAAAATTGATCTAAATTCCTAAACAAGCAAGCAAAAAAAAAAAAAAAAAAAAAAAAATTCAGAAAAAGTAATAAAAGAGATTCAGAGCAGTTTTACAAAATGTTGGAATATTTCATGACAGGGAATCCTAAACCTCTAAAGAAATGACACCATATGCGCACCAGCTAAAGTCAAAAGTCTGTTTAGTTGGCACGGTTGCTTTACAATTTTATGCAAACAAAATCTACACGTTGTTTGGGTTTTGAAGACTCACTTTAAATAAAAATGATCAGCTATTGTATCTTTTTTGCTAAATAAAATTTTTAAAAAACACTGGCAAGACATCTAATGGCAACTATGTTTCCAGTTCTTTAACATATACGCTCGCTTGGAAGTTAAAAAGCTGAACTACTTCGGTTTAGAAATGACCCAAATGGCAAAAGCTTTTCTCATTAAACTACTTATTGCCTGTAAACCTTGTGACAGTGACAACACTGACACATTACACGGAGACGCACAACGGCTACATCTGCCTGCCTGCAGTCCTCAGGACAAAACTTACAATCACTTTTCAACTTTACGCTGACAGAAGAGCCATTTGGCTGCACTTGGACACTTTATGTTTCCACATAAGACACTTTAAACATTTCTCAATATACAGACAGAACAGAGGACAAATTGCACTGTATTAACAAAGCACTAATATTTACATTTTTGAATAAAGCTAGCATATGTGAGCCTCATTAATTGTAATTATAAGTTCATTTGAGGAGTGTTAAACTCTAAACTTCTTAATAATCTAGCTGACATCTGTCATACCAGTGTAAATGCAGACTGGTCCAGGTTCAGCCTCACATCACTGGCTCTGCTGTATGTTCCTAACTGTATTAAACGTATAACATGAATCCATTTCATTTTTAAAAAATAGCAAACCTGACAATTATTACTGAGCATTAAAATGAGTGTCAATAGCTGTGAAATATCTGCTTTTGTTTAGCCAGCAGTGCTGTAATGACCCCCTAGAGCTCAGGGTTTTTTTGTTTGAGTGACCAAAAGGCTGTTTGCCTTCATTGAAAGCCCTTTAATGAGCCCTAAAACTGACAAACGGTGCAAAGCCAAACTGTTTTTTCTCTAAATAAAAAGTAACTTATATTGAGGGGTGCCGGGTGACAGAAATGCACACTTTTATTTTTTTGTTTTTTGCCTAACTTTGTTTACTGCTGCTTTGAGAATACGCCGAAGCACTTAATACTACGATAAATCTACAGTAAAGGCAGAGAGATCGAGGCTGTAAAAGTCTGGTCGTGACTGATGCCTCCTTCTTCAGCTTATCCAAGGAAGAGGAAAAGTAAATTTTAGGACTATAGGTATGGAGGAGGGGGGAAAAATGAAAAACAACGCCGGATCTTTTGCGATCGAGCGACATGTCTGAGTTCTAAAACCTAAAGAGCGATTTAAATAAGTGTGAAGCGCAGTGTTGCTCTCTAGAATAAGGGCGTCGCTTCAAGGAAACTTTCTCCGCTTTTGCAAATACTTTTACAAAATAAAAAATAAAAAAATCCGATGCCACTCTCTCCGCAGTCGAAATCAGTATTTAGTCTTTTACACATTTCACGAGCAGTCCTTTCAAATTACCCCTTTTGAAACGGCTTTTAAAAATTATCCATACATTTTTTTTAACGAAGTCCAAAATAAAAGCGCATTTGATGTCATGATGTCGCCTTCATACTCACAGAAAACATGAAAATGGGAGATTTTTAATGGATAGAGAAAATATCCAAAGTGTCCATCGGAGATTCGTTTTGAATGACTGAGAGCTGTGAAGTGCAGAGAAGTTTGTTTTAATGAAAGCAAAAAACTTGAATAGAAAAAATAGTTCCTTTCTCCTCTGGATGGAAACGGGAGCGACCCGCAGGGGGGCGCTGTGCGTCCGTGCCATTGCATGGACTGTGAGGAAAACAGAGACACGCTACAGAGAAAATAGGTAATAAATAATAGTAACAAAGATCAACTTCACAATTCGGTTATTAAATGAAAAAAACAAAGCGTTGCAAACATTCGAGTGGAGCTAAATGAATAAAAAAAATAATAATCCTGTTAGTCTCACAAAAATATTCTGTGTGGAAAAGAGGAGGAGAGGATCCTGTGCTGAGCTGTGAGGAGATGCAAAGACAAAGAAATGCTCCAAAAACGCAACAAATGCGCCCCAGTTTCAGACACGCAAAGACTTGATTTTGACAATAAATGTGAGACTAAATGATTGTCAAGGTAGACATTTTTTCAGTGCAGCTGCTTCAGCCGTAACCCCTCCTCCTCCCCTGGTGCCCCCTCGGTCTCTCTCTCTCTCTCTCTCTCTCTCTCTCTCTCTCTCTCTCTCTCTCTCTCTCTCTCTCTCTCTCTCTCTCTCTCTCTCTCTCTCTCTCTCTCCTCACCAGCTCTGTGCTTCATTCCAGCGCACAAGCCGAGCGAAGCAGACGGTTTACGCAGCAGCCAAAGCCGATAAATTCGCTCAGGGAATAAATATCTATAAACCGCGGCTGTTTCTTCATAGGAATACCACTTGAGTCGTGGACGCACACGAGCGCGCACATGTCTACATGGGACTGTACGGCAGGATTGTGACACCAGTGCGGCTCTCCCTGCTCTGACCACACAGAAACTCTTTGGAAGGCTGCTATTTCCTCTTTTTTATTATTATTACTGAGCATCAACTAAATCCTGATGGAAATACCCTCCGGATGGTGACCACCACGGACTGGACTACCTGCGTACAGTTTATTCGCTCCATGCAGAGGGAAGGGACTGGGAGACTTGCGCCCGTTGCCTTTGCTCTGGTTTAATAAGGCATTCTGGAGATCACTGAGAAAGGAGAAGGGCTGCCGTGTTCACATACTTTATACTGAGGGTGTTTTTTTGTTTCTTTATTTCCCTCCGAACTCTCACCTTTCTGCGTGCTGTCGGTGAATGGGGGGAACTCTGGTCCTGGAGGCTTGACACAGCTGGGACTGGGACGGGACGGGGTGCGTGGATCGCCCGGGATTCTATTCACTCCTCTCTCGCGCGCGCGCTCTCTCTCTCCCGTGGGTCTATTTACATGTCCGACCTGACCACTTTATGACAATGGATTACTTTCTGCTTTTATGCAGCCTCTTGCTGCCTGTGGTGTCCGCCGTTGAAGGTAAGAAATGTCATCTTCACATGGTGTTGTCTTGCGTATTTTCTCTGACAGGCTGGGCGTCACAGCCCCCGAGGCTCCCGTACACACACACGAATTCCACATTTTCTGTCAACCTTACGAATTAAAAGTAAACGTTTTATTTCCAAAGTGGCCATCTGCCGTGTTTTTTCCCCCCGGCACCTTTTAATGGTATCATTGGCTTTAGGCAGCGCGGCGCTGTGTGGCCGGTGCTGGATTCAATACACAATTGTTATGCGCCAAGGCTCAAAGCTGATCCATTTCAGTGATAGTTGTGTATTCTTCTTTTTTGCAGAGGCAGGTAGTGCCTGCTGCTGGTGCTTTCTTTGTCACTTTAAGGAAATTAGCTCCACACTGTATCTCTTCGGGGAGTCTCGGCTCTCTCTCTCTCTCTCTCTCTCTCTCTCTCTCTCCCCTCCCTCACCCTCCGACACTTTCCCCCCACCAGGTCGGCTGCGTGTATTTTAGGGTTGTTTGAGTGTGTGGCCTTTTGACATCTGCTTTAAGTGCACTTCTTTAAAAAACAGTCCATTCTGATAGTCAGTTTATTCGGAGAGCTGAATAATGCATGAAGAAATTCATCCAAACTTACATTTAAACCAAAATAGTAAAGAAAATATATCATTATACCGCTATTCCTTGAAGTTTAGATTGATTTAAGCTGTCCTCTCCATGAATTGATATTGATTGCGTATTCACAGCTCTATGTTTTTTAACAGTTGCTTCCATTGACAAAGTGTCTGTTATTGCTGAGTGGAGAAGTTTGCAGTGCGTAAAATCAATGACGAATTCAGTCTGTCGTCTTTTTTTTCTATCTTCTTCTCTCAGCGAGGCGCTGTCTCACTCCTCTGTTGTGGCTTCTCTTACAGTTTGGAATGTGCCACTCTCCTGTGTTTGTGAAATCAAGAATAAGGGGAAGTGGAAATAAGGTTGAAAGAGGGCCTAAAGCTTGAACTGTGAATGCTGGAGCCTCATGCCGGCGAAGCTCCCGGTTGGCTCGTGATGCCAGTAGGAAAGTAGGACAGTGGGCCAGTGGCTCGGGAAACGCTTTTCTTTCTCAGCTTATTTCCCGACCTGTCCGCACAATGTCTTTTTTTTTCTAGAATCAGAAATGAAATACATTTTTTGACCTAAAAAAAATCAAGCTATTTTTCTTTCTATGTTCCTCTCATGGTTTGAAATAAAACCCAAGCTGTGCACAGTGAATAGATTCAGCTCTGGATGAAGGTTTTTATTTATTTAACTGCGATAAAAGTTCCTGTTACTTATTAAATACCAGCTAAACCGATCAATTAAAATAAAGAGTGTGTTTTAAAGCCTCAAAAACTTACTTTTATGTGTCTTAACCTTATTTTTAAAAAGAAAAAAAATCCAATCCGGGTCAGTTTGCTGATCAAAGAAATCATAATTCTCACGAAATGTCTTTCCTCACTTGTATTTTCTCTGCCAGGCATAAAGCACTAAATGTGGAAATACAGTAAAACTTATCTGATAAGGTTTGATGTTTTGTTAGTGGCACAAGATAACAGGCGACCGAAGTGGCTGCAGTACAGAGCTTTTATTAGAACCATCAAACTCTAATTCGAACCTCTTCTGAAACCGAAACTGCACTTCTTTATTTTCCCGGAGACCCCCCGGATCCCCCTCGGTGACCCCTGCATGTCACCGGACCCCAACTGACTTAAAACACATGGCTTGAATGGATGAGTGGATTCTTGTTGTGGAGAAGTTTTGGGAGCTCATAAGGTAGAGAGAGAGAGCGAGAGAGAGAGAGAAGATGGAACGAGAGACAGAAGGAAGAGAAAACTTGGCTGTTTTCTTGACAATAGTAGCGAGTTTTCTGCGCGCAGGGCTTGAAGTTGATGTATTTCGTTAGAAGAATCTATTCCCTACATAAGTGATGCCATAAATTGTACCCGGCTGACCTGGCTGGGGGGGGGGTTACCTAAGCTTTTAATACAGCCCGGTGATTTATGGCTGGCTGCTGGGACTTCTTTCTGGGATATCTGGCTTTATGGCGAGTTAGGAGAAAAATAAGCGGCCTGGCTGGTGGAGGACGGTTCCCCGGGCCCTCCGTGCGTCTCTCCGGGGTCTCGGGGTCACACACCGAGACGAGGCTCCTTATGAATTCGTGTTTTCTTGTCCATTTCCCCCTCCATCTTTTCTTTTTGTCCCATTTTGTCTTTTTTTGTTCACGCTCGATCCTTGAATTTAGACCTGCTATTTAAACCCAAGGTCTTCAATCTTATAAATGTAGTTTACTTTAAATTATGTAATTATGGGTCAATTAGAGCCAGGGTGTCTGAGGTTCCCGGTGTTAGTGCTAAACAATAATCTGAATCCTCATTTACCTCATTTAACTGATTGGGTGGCAACCATTGAGAGCAATAAAAGAACGACAGTGGTTTTGCGCACGGTTTGGTTTTCCTGCTTTGCTTTGCGTAAAAACAAACAAACAATTAAAGCACTTTATTTTATTTATTTATTTACTTATTTACTTATTTATTTAATGAAATGTGTTTTATATATAAAGTTTGCATATTTAAGTGTGTTTAACGTGTTATTTACCTCTAATTCCACTTCAGTTTATTTCAGTTTTTTATTACGAGATAATGAAATGTTTTAGAACGTGTTTTTTGTCAGTGCGCAAAGCTGAATGTGGCGCTGCTGCTTAGGTCAGGATATTCCTCGGTGGGTGTAAGAAAGGCCTTGGCTGCTGAACTTTCAGAGCACTGAGGAGACAAATTGCCTCGATGACAGTCCTCTGTAGCACACAGACGGTTTGCTTACCCTTCGGTGTAAATTACTTGTGATCCAGGGAGGAAGAACGGAAAAAAGGAGGGTATGAGCCAGGGCAGTTTAAGGATATTTAGGACAGGCCAGGGAGCAGTTCGATGTTTCCTTCTTGTATATTTAAAGCTATCTACTGTTTACATGATGCGTAAAGTTGAGGCCTAACTGTTTTATCCATAGGATATCAGCCTGTAAGCACTGACATGGATGAGTCCAGTTTGGGGTCCACTACTGTTTAAAAAATGTCATCTCCGTTGTGCTTGCACTTTCAAATCCAAATATTTCCTTTCTTGTTGAGCAATTTCCAGTTTAAACTAAGACAAATGGACTTTATAGTCGCAGCTCAGGGTTCCCCACTCAGCCTCGATGTTTTTTAAAATGTTTTTTTCTATTTATGGCTGTGTATTTCGTGGACTGATTACGCACAAGCAGGGCCTTTGTAGCGCACATGTTTATGTTTTTATGTGGGTGAGATCACACCTCCACGGGAGCTTTCCTGTGCCTGTTTTCAGTTGGCACATTTCTCATCAAACTCTCTCTCATGATTTATTCGCGCCTTTCCTTCTCCTTTAGCGAGGGAGGTCCCCTCCTGTCGTCATCGCCATTTTATTATTAAATAGTTATTTATTGTCTGAGTTGGAGATCATTAGACAAACAACACCTCTGGAAATAAAAATACAAAGGAAGAATAGAGACAGACCGACAAAGAAAAAGCGTTTGCTCACTTTTGGGATACAGGGCCCAGAGGGAATTTCCTACCAGATGGTAAAATAAATGTATTTAAGTTGTATTTCTACAAATGTAAAATCGGTGTAAGTTAAACTTTAAGACGATTTGAGTTAATACTGGGTGAATAATGCATTTTTTCCACCACGTTCACGCACCAAACGTCGTCCTGTGTCATCCACGTTGTTCCTTGTCGACTTCCATGGAGGAAAAAAATAGAATAATACAGAATCAATATTTGACCCATTTATAGTTTTAGAACGACCCAGTCCAACCAAAACGCAGTTAACCTTTGTCCTAAACCGAGTAAATGAGAGTAGTGTCCTGGCCCTGGTCTGCAGCAGCTCCATTTCAGAGCGCAGCGTCAGTCTGTGTGGCCTGAGCCGGACTCAGTCAAGCTGCTCTGTCAAACCTTACTTTAGCAGCTCGTCTACATGACATTCAAAAGCAAATTGCTTAACAGATATATTTAGGGTGCCATTGACATGACAAAAGGACGTATTAGTTGCTCTGAGGTGGCCGAGTGGAAATGCGCTTAAGAGGCGTGGAAGTGAATTTGCAAAACAAGAGCAAAGTCATTCTGCCAATTCAACTAATGGATCATTATAAGACTATCTATCCATCCATCTATCTATCTATCTATCTGGACGACACAGAAATTACTGGAAATCTCAATTAGTGCGGTCTGATTGATCGAACAAATCAGCGCAGCTCAGCCTTTTCAAAGCGCTGAATCAGGTGTGATTGTGGAGACTGCCAAGCTGTCCCCCTGCTCGAAGCAATTACCAATTCATAAGGATATTTATCGGCGCGTCCTGAATCAATTGGCCCGTTGAAGGACGACTTTGCAATCATGCGCAGTATAAGCAGGAATGCACACTGGGCGCTAAAGGTTTCTAACAAGCACACTGAAAAATAGAATGTAAAAGGAACAAGAAAAAATTACAACAGTAATTATTATTATTATTTTTATTATTATGACATGCACAAGAGGGGTCTTATTTTTATTATTTTATACTATCACTACTAATGGTACTAATGTAAATTATTATTCATATATCTTAACAAATATATTACTAGTAATATAGCAATAATAATAATAATAATAATAATAACAAATCAGTCTGTAAACCAACTTGATTTTCAATGTCAAAACTATAGATTTGCTCAAATTTAAAAAATCAATATGTATGTTCAATAAATGTACAAATATATTCACTATTGTCATATATTATGAAGTAATGTTAACAATTATTATTGTTGTTTTTGTTGGTCAACTCATTTTGCACCTCTCAGTACGCTTTAAATTCAAAGGGTTGTTCACCGCCGATCATGTTTATTGGCAGAGAGGTGGAAATTCTACACAGTGACATATATTTTGGCACCGAGACGCAGTCTGATATCACGGATCTGCGTTTGGTTCAAAGAATAAATGAAGGAAATTATAAAGACATGAGAGGCAGTAACTGTGCCAGCCCGTCACCCCCTTCGCCAGTGTCCTGGTATATTGACCTCAACAGGGATCCCAGCCAGGCGCTTGGTCATATGCTAGGCCGCAGCCATTTTGAACAGATGTACTCTGACTTGGGTTCACATTGGCGTAAGGCGCTCAGGAAGAAGGGGGGGACGGATGACGACATGTTGGGGTGGGGATGGTATGGGTGTAGGGGGGGCAGTGGTCTGGTGGTGGTGGTGGTGGTTGGGATATGGGGCAGATTTTGGATCGGAGGCCCAGAGAGCAACAGAGCTGACAGACTTTACAGATGCGACGGGCCTGCGGGAGCACTCATGCACGCCGACTGATGGTTCATGGCTCAAATGGCGACATGGAAAGATTCACCGAGCTGGAATGTCACATGTAGACAAGCAGCAGCCGCGTCGGGCCTGCTGGGGGCCTTCGTACGCCAGGAAGTGGACAAAACGGGACAGGCAGTGAAAATGGGTCGACGGGGATGAAGAAAGGGGTGTTGTCAAAGCGTGTTTCTTCCCTAACGTGGAGTCCTTATTGGGGATGAAACTAAATATGACTCAGGGAATGTCATCACCTTAGTATCACTGTATTTGTGCAGGGCTTAACAGGATAAATGCAGTGAGTTGCTTGGATTCGGAGGAAAAACATCAGGCAGAGCAAAAACAATACTGCTGTGAGAAACAGAGTAATTATTACAGTAATGCAACGATTTTTGTCGATTGACTTAAACCTATCAAATTCCCATTAGCAGCCATATTGATATGTACAGAATGTGTCATTGTCTATGACTATATCTGCACCAACTAGAAGTAGCGACTGCTAACAGTTTAAGTCAGCCTTTTTTTTGTGACGCTGTAAGTGACTTTTATTGCCATTAGTCTAGTTTACTATGATTATTGTGATCGGAGTCACAGATATGTCACTAATATATTTGTGATGTAAATAAAACTGGAGCAAAACATATACTGTACTTTACCGCACTTAAACTCTGACATATTTAATCACAATAATATAGTCATGTATACTTTACTCACATTACTGCTGTAATGGCTTTCAAGCATTTTATTTACGTTCAGTTAAACAAGCCATTCTAAATGGTATAAACTGACATCAGCTTTTATGAGAGAAGCTTCCAAAAAGCATGTTTTATGGGCCACCAAGTCTGTGTATAGAGCATAGAGTTTTTCATGTGTTTTGTATATGGCATGTGTGCACGCAGTCTGTCCTGGCATCCAACAGAGAGGCCTTGTGGGATGGCAGGTCTTTGACACCCACTGTCGAGAGCAAGCAGGGGAGGGTGAATGTGTCTGGGCCTGCCCACCGCACAGACACACTGCTGCTGTCGGTAGTTAGCCGAGCAGAACAAGAGAGAAAGAGAGAGCGAGGCGCACCGACACAGGGAGTGAAAGAGAGCGAGGAAGAGGTTTTGCACTGGGGAGACCAAGATGGGTGGTACGATCTCCGTGGTAGGAGTGTGTATATATGTGTGTGTTTGGGAGGTTACAAGGGTTGGGGAGTGTTTGTGTGTGCATTGCTGGGGGTAGAGGGTGTAATGTGATGTCTCCATAGGTTTTTTTTTTTTTTTTTTTTAATATAAAAGGAAAGCTAATCTTAAATTCAGGCTGCAATAATCCTGACATTTTTAATTGCCACTGTAGATGCCCCATTTCCATTTTCTACAGAGAAACAAAATCCGTGCAGATTTATTGTTCTTGATTGTACTTCCTGCACAGGGTTACAGACAACAGATTTAAGTGACAGCCATTTGCATGTATATTTTTTCTAACTTTATCTTGGATCTCTTTGTTTTGGTGAAGCAAAGCATATGAAGATTTTATAGCCTGTGTTCATGCGAAGGTTTAGATGTGGATGTTTGATGGGAATTTTTCGTGACTGAACTCACTCAGACGGGGATCTTCCCCTTCCAAGTCCTTACTGAACTATATTAATGACTTTCAAAATACTGATGAAATCTTTGACATAATATTAATGGCCATAAGAGTTGGCGTTTTATAGGCCCTGTCTGCACCGGATGTCCATAAAGTGCAGCTGAAATTACCATGTGTCAAAATGTCCAGATTAGAAGTGAGTTAGTGCCTGCTGTGCCTTCCACCCACACTCAACCCACGTTCCGTCACCCCTATCCAGAGGTCATGGGGAGGGGGGTGGGGGGTCTCTTTGGATGATTTCAAGGCGGGGCTCGCTCCCCAAGGCGAGTCTTGTTCCTTCTCAACAATAGTTGTCCTAACACAATCAAGCTCCAGGGGTTATCCTATTCCTCCAGCCCATTAAAATACATTGAAAGAGGACATGTATATTTAGAAAGACCGACTGTGCAACGCTCCATGCCTCATTGACACACATAACATAACAGATCAGGTCTAAAGCACAGCCAGAGACTGGGTAAATGGTATGCGGTAGACTTTTTTTTTTTTTGTCATTATGGCTAGCCAACAGATGAGGCAACCACATTTCTTGAAAATGCATCCCTATACAGATAAACTGCACTTTCAACTGTATTTGAAGGGAAACGGATCACAAATAGGTTTTTAATCAACAAGTCTTTGCCATTGATTTTATTGCTTTACTGTCATTCCCTTTCAGCCAGCCAATCACATATTAGATTTGGGCAGGACTCATCACCCTGGAAACCCAACATATGGAGGAACATGTAGTGCAAGATTCATATTCTAACTAAACCCAGCCATTCCTAAAGCTGACCAAAACTATGTGTTCCACGCACGACCCAAAACCCACTCTACTGGGTGAAAGTCCTGTTGCAGTGTTTCCTTCAAAACTAAAGAGATGTAGTTGTATAGTAATTTTCTGACACAGAGTTGGGTAAGGACAGTTATACTGTTTGGATGCATGACCTAGATTGTTTTTGAGCGATTACTACATTAGAAGCTTTCATGGACACCTGACAGCCATTATGCTTCATGTCCTTTGTAAGTTGAAAAACGGCTGAAGGAAACCAAAAGGTCTGAAGGGTGGAGCTTTGAAGACCTAGGCTTCTCCTTGCAGCAGCCTGATCCACCTCAGGGCCTCCTCTTACCATTTCTTTACGAGCTACAGACTCTTGTAACAATTTTTTGCCAAAGGAGCAGAAAGAGATCTTTGATATTTGTCTTTAAAAATGGCCAGTTACATCTGTCTGGAGAGTGGACACAGCTGTAAAACAGTGTGCCTTGAGGCGGGAAGAAAAGGCCGCATTACCTGGTTTCAGCCTTTGCTGGTCTTGTTAAATATAAGAAGAACAGTTAGATGCAGGAAATGGGGAAGGAAATTTCTCTGTTGAGTTTAACCATAGCTGGGTGGTTAATGGTAAGACATTTGAGGCAGACGGCCTAGCTCCAGGCCTTGTTCCTTTCAGAGCAGGGAAACAGCTTTTGCTAATTTTCAAGCAGCCATCCTGAGTAAGCCTATATGTGATGATAGGCGCTGCTTCAAAGAAACGTTGAAGTCATGACTGATGTGATGGGCTCATGTGTCCACTGTAATTAACCATAATGTATGTGTGAGAACAAGAGTGTTTGAATGGTGTATATTTTACTTGGTAAGGAGTCTGTGTGCGAGCATTCACACTGCATACAGTGTTGCAGCAGGCTGCTGTTACACCTTACTCTGTCCCACTTCTCATCCTTGGTGTCAAAAACACTCACCACCTGCACTTCATCTACACTTCAAAAGGCCCGCAGGCAAGAGGAGGGCTCCCCACTTCTATTAAATATTTCTCCCTTTCTCTTGTCTTCTCAAGAACAGCGGCAGGTTTAACGGACCTCTGCTCTCTTATCAACAGCTCACCAAATTCACTCTGAGCATCTTAAACACACTCTTCTGCACAGCACGCTCAGGGTGAATCCAATGCATTTCAGTGGCAGCAGGACCAATCATATGTGACCTTTTGTCAAGATATTTACATAATTTCACACTGCAGTTTTCCTCAGATGCTGTCAGCTGCTGAGAGCATTTATTTAACCTCAGCTCACACTGAAATGGAGTCTGTTACGTGGCAACTTTAATGTGGAGGTGAGCGCAATATTTAGAGGACAATGAAAGGAAGATCAAAAAGCCTAAATGGCTGTTATTAGGGGCAATCATTTCATGAGGACAATCTAGCAAATGTGGAGGTGCTGCTTTTGGTGTGTTACTCAGACGGATCTAACACCTGTCCATTTGGTGGAAGAGTAGATGGCAGATAGCTATAAAGTGGTTTGTGACACCAGCAGACAGAGAAGGGAGGCCACCCTGTGGATTTGTCACCGGCTTTAGACTGTTTTCAGACCTGTTACACGTCTGAGAGAAAGCTTGTACTATGAGCTTTAAAATACATTTCTGTCAGACTTGGTGGTGGTTAGTTATGATTTTAAAAGGGATTTGACCAAAAGTGCTGTGAAACACTAATTGCAATGAGCCAGATGAAAGCACCAGACAATAGGCTGACCCCCTCCCTCTGTGCCAAGTCAGGCCATAAACAGCTTCCTTTTCCCCTCTCACACCCTATGGAAATCTCTTCTGACCTCTCAACTCACACACACACACACACACACACACACATGCACTGAAGACACATGAATGATGACAGTTGCTTAATCACACAGCCATGCACACATTACATCCAATACACATGCATGCAAGCCCTGCCCCCCCTCCCCACGAAATCTTCACCCTTGCGCCCGCTTCCTCGGGTCAGGGCTCCCATCCACATGCACTCTCTCCGCTGCTAATGAATCAATCAGCTGGTTCCATTCATTTCATTTCTGTCAGACCCAATCGATCAGCCTTCCTCCCTGTCCTCACGGAGCAGCGGGGGAGCTCACAGATCGAGAAGAGAAGAAGGGAGCTTGAAACATCCAGACATTTCAAAGACTCCTCATGTCTTATCCACATTGGTTCCACAGAAATATGGCATTTTGATGGTGTGTATCAGAGTGTATGTATGTGTGTGAAATGAGAGAGAGGAGGGATTAAAAAAGATCAAGCATGCATAATGTCTCCTGCTAAAATTTTTACATGGTATACAACCTTCTTTTTACCTTTTGAAGACTTGCATGTTAGCACTGTGGATTGCAACAACACCGAACGGCAGTAGCAGATAGCAGGTAGCGGATATCAGTTCTAGGGGTGCCCCTTCTCTGCTATGACGCATAAACTACCCCATCCTTGAGCCTCGAACTTGGCTAGGTGAGCGATGTGTATGGTGAGTCCAACTCTCGCCATGCTTCACTTCCCCACCTACTGAGTCAAAGTCAGAAAGGTTATCATTTATTAAAAACTCCTCAAAGTTAGAGCTGTTTGTGTGTGTGTACGTGTGTGTGAGGCCATGCCGGCTGAGAAAGAGAGGGAGGGAATAAGATAGGGTTCTGAGGGTTCTCATTTCAAACACCACTTAGTTCGGTTTATTGGCCTGCCAGTTCATTTCAAAAGGTGTTGAGCGAAGCAGCTATACAGGCCAGAGGTTGTGGGGAGCCAAGGTCAGTTGAGTTGAGTTTAAGGGGGAAGGATGGAGAGGGACAGGTAGTCAGCGGAAGAACAGAAGGAAGGAGCGTGGAGAGCCGAGCAACAGAGCAGCAGTAGGTTCTGAGATTGTGAGATCCATCTGAGCAGCGAAACTGTAATCTCCTGACTTGGAATACTGCCACCAGTCCATCGTCCAAGTCTTTACTTTCACACCATGCAGCTTCCTCCCAGATCCTGGAATGCACCTATGAATGGAGATCCACAGCTTTCCATCAGTGCCTTTCACTAACTTTTACCCTCAGTCTCTGCTTCTTGCACACATACACTTGCATTGGTCCCACATGAAAGGTCCAGGCTTTGATGTAGTCTGGAAGGAATCTGCCAGTGACTTTTTAATGAATCTGACAAGCAAGCCAGTGCCAATCAATGGAAACATTGTGTGACAATTTCAAGATGCAATCTCCGATAATGTCAGAATGTAGAAGTCAATGGCAGATGGAACGAAATAATTAGAGCTGAACAAAAGGCAAAGGGAGCAAGTCACAACACAAATCTCATACGAGTAGTGCTTGCAAACTCACCAAGAGCTAAGTATTGTAGTTTTATTACCTGACCATGCTGAAAAATCCAAGAAGTTCACATCTTTTTAATCTTGGTTGTGAATGGCAAGAAAGCATGGTGTCATTTTCCAGCATCTGTTCTTGACAGAGTGCTAATGTTTGCCTTGATTCCAAATGGTCACTGATTTATATAGACCAATAAACATTATTTAAATTTGGCTAGAGGAGTTTTTGGTTGTATAATTTCTGTGGCAGTTTGGCATGAGGTAATCAGGTGCTAAAATCTTCTAAGAGTCCTCGAGTCTAGACAGATCGGCTTTTTGGCATCCAGAAAATGCCAAGATGAAAAATCTTAATGTTTAAGGTTTTACACCAGGTGCTTGCCCCCACTTGCTCTTGGCCAACAATGCCCACACATCTTCTCTTAAACTACTTGCGAGCTGTTTGTTCTTTCATGCCATCCTTTCTGTCCATGGTTCTGTCCCCTTACCCCTCTTCTGTTCTCTCTTCTGTGACTGCAGCTTATCACAGTTACAGAAGGTCCTAATTGCAGTATTATTTTCCTCTGCCTGTTATTTCATGCCCTTGTGATATCAAAATACCAACAGCGACAGTAAGCAGCTGTGAGACAGATGCTATTTACTGCTCGGAGATCCATTGTTGTTGTCTACTACTTGATAAGGTCTTGATTGTCAAGATGATTTCTTCTGTTGTGTGTGGGGAGAGGAAAGTCTCTAGTTAAGAGGTATGGCAAATGCATGTCATTCCTGCTCATTCCACTGATTGAAATGGTTTCCTGTATCTCACAAAGGCCAAATGGTATTTTGCTTGCAGAGAAGGGAAACAAACAAAAAAACGAGGTCAAAGGACTAACACTTACATGGCAGGTCTGACATGGGCTTTTCTTTCAACATGTCGTTGCTGCCCTCGACATTTTCACAAAACATGCTTCTTGCCTGTCAGCTGGACAATATGAAAGAGTACTGCAGAATCAAAGGCTATGAAACAGAAAAGCAAGAGTGCCTCAGAAGGCTGTAACTTAATATGCTGCTTTAGGTGGCAGAGGGTGTCTAAGTGTGAGCTGCAGTAGGTGTCTGGGTTTTAAATACCTAGACAAACAGCTTAGAGTGTGAAAACAATCGACAGGGACATGAAAGTGTGAGCGAGACCACACAGGAGTCAGATAACCCCTGGCCAGATGGGGATGGTCAAGTGAGCACAGGAGAAGGGCTGTGGGGGGTTGTGATGTTTATGCCACGAGTGTCAGAAAAGAGATACAAAAGCATTACCCCCGTGCCACTTCTGGCCTCTGCAAATCCCCATGGGGGCAGGAACTAAAAGGGTGGTGATGATTAGAGATTCAATTTGGCTTGCTATCAATCAATGCCACCAAGATAGACAGGATTGCTGCCGATAGCCCATCCTTGCTACCAGATTGGGTTTGTGCCACTTGGGATTCACGCCCTTTTTTTACGCTTTGTTAATTAAGCGACCAAGCTGCCCCTGCACTTACTTATTTATGAATCTTGGCTTCGACCGGTACTGGAAACCACTTGGTCTCCCCTAATTAGTCTCTCACTAATGGCCCTACTTCCAGACAATTCTAGACCAGCAAAACCCCATTTTGTGTATGCACACACCAAACCATAACACCCATATGACCTTGACGTTACACAACCCACGTTGTCTGGTGTTGTGTTGCTGTGGTACTGAATAAAGTGCCCCACATGGGATAATGAGGCAACACTTAAGAAAATCAATTTCCATCTCCATCTGTCTAAGTGATTCCTCACCTGTTCATTAACCCAAGAATAGAGAAGGCTGGATGTGTTGAGCCTTGACAGTCGTGAGATATGGAAGAGAACCTGAAGAAGCAGAACTAGAGGCTCCGTGTTGGTGAAATATTAACACTTTCCCAGAGCAGCATGGGCTTTTCACATTTAATGCAGCCATTATTTATTGATATGTGCATTGTCTATTAAATGGTGGCTCGTTACAAACACTGAAAAACAACAGATGCATACTGTCGACTTCACAACAGCTTTTTGATGAAAGTATGCCAGCAGCATGACATCATCCCTATTAACTCCTGAGCTTATAATTACTGTAAATATCAACGAGTCCTGCAAACACCATGCCCAAACAGGTTTTTTCGTTTCCTTTTAATATGAAGTCACTGTTCAGGGGTCAGTAAGCCCATTCGCTGCGGCCCTGTGTGGTGTGGTTAGAATCCCATAAACACTGGTCCCAAGTCAGATTTACTGGCCAGCAGCCCGAGGGATTCATTTGTATTCTTCCCACTTTGACTGGTTCAGGGTCAGGACTGATGACTAATCAGGTCAGTGCGGATACACACCCTGTGGTTGGAACGTTACCAACTCCACCTTGCTCACTCGGACCACCAAGTGTTCCAGCTTGTGTATCTGTGCTGAAGGTAGATGGAACACATACGATCTGACTGAAAAATACTGATATTTTTGGTGCATCTCATTTCCCATGTCTCGGGTTGTGGAGAAAAACAAACTTGCACCTAGTTCTTGTTTATTCCCTTCAGATTTTATCGCCACAGGCCACAACAGAACTGAACCCAGCTGAACACATGTGCTAATGGGTGAGCTTAGGCATCAACACTGGGATTGTTATTTTTTTAACTAGCTGAGCTTGCCACAGGCTGTGTTATAAGTATCACAATAAGGCAGGTGGGTAGGTAGGGGAAACTTTCGGGTTAGTTATGAAAAAGTTAACCATTGCTTGTCTCGGACACTCCTGGTGCAAAACAAGATTCCTGTAGTTTGTATGCATATTGATGCAGATGCATTTGTATATGTATCTGCATTAGCACAGAGAGAAATAATAACAAGAACAAAAAAAAAATCTCTCCAGATTGTTGCTTCTTCGGAGTATCTGAATCACTGAACACTGTTGTCCAGTCGTCTCTCAGTTTCAAACAATCCAGATAATATTTCAGAATTGAGTGGACTGCCACAACAACAATAGTTGATACATCAACACACTATTGATTGTCCATACAGGCTGACCTTTTTAACCAGTGACTCATGCAAACGTGTTAACAACACGTCTTCCCTTTTGATCTATGTATATAGGAATACAATTTTAGCTCAACCCCAATTTTCTCCCAAGTCACCACACCCTAGTCTTCTGGGTATTTGCACAAAAGGAAACACGAATACACACACATACAGGCATGGCCACTGGTATTATCCAGTGATAATGTGGTACCTCTGTAATATTTCTATGGGCTGAAATTCCCAGATGACCTTCCGTGTCCCTTCACAAGCTCACACTCAACTACAGATGCACACACATTGAATGCAAATTCATGTTTTAGATACAGTAAAATCTACGCGCTCGATTGTGTATTTGTGTATGTGTGTGTGTGTGTATGTGCGTGTATGCATGTGCATAATCATGCATTGTGTGTCAGCACATTAATCAATGGGTGCCTGCCGGCCTTGTGGCTCGAGCTACTGTTAGTGTGTGTATGTAGGTAGTGGTGGTGTGGGGTAATTGGTGACACCCCGCTCCCTCCAAACTGCCAGCTTTAGTTACACATCAATGAAGGGTGAATAATACATTAGCTAGGGTAGCCCATATCCCTTCTACATATCCCAAGAGAAAGAGAGGGATTGAGAGGTAGACAGATGACAGAATGAAAAATATCTACACTATATATCTTAGATAGAGGGGAAAAAAGGCCAGAACGGTATTTAACCCTAACACTCTGTGTTCCCTCCCGAATTCATTTATCATCCCTATCATTCAACCCAACCGTCTCACTTCAGCCTGTCCCTAAATCATTTATGACCATATGCAACTGAACTGCATTCTCAGTTGCATTTTTCAATGAAACATATTTTTTCCTGGTAAGTGTGACATAGTAGGAACTTCTCCACTTGTGTCAACATTAGGAGGTTTGATGGGCAGTATTGGTAGAAATCCAACACACTACTTTCATTCAGGAGACTGGGTTCATGTCCCGTGTGGGGTTATTATTTTAGTCTCCTTTTCACTCGCTGTTTAATTATTTTACCTCACTGTTTTGTTAGGTTTAGGCACCAAACAGCGTGGTTAGATTTAGGAAAATCTCTTTTTTTTTGGTTAAAATACACCTATCTCTTTTCCCTCTTCTATTTTCTGGGTCATCAGGGTCACAAATCCTGCCCTGTCTAAATATATAATTGGTTGGCTTAAAAGGAGCGAGAGTTGAAAGCAAATCAATAACTGGCAAATTAAGATGATTAGAAATGTATTTATGGCATGTCACAAGCAAATGTAGTCTGGAAGAATATATGCTTTCCTCAAACTGTAATTTGAAAATCTTTCAGGGACATAATATTTGGAAGACAGGGCTGACAGCATCAGCTTACCTCACACCACCTTTCCACTGCTTTGGCAACATGAATATGGAGAAAGGGCAGAAACTCCACCTATTGTACTGTTTTGGGGTTAGTGGACTTGGTGGAGTTTGAAGATACTTACGTGTGGAATAGTGATGCAAGTGATTTTGTTATCATGCTGTGATTATTTAAGGATTCATCTTATCATAGACTGTTGACAGGATGACTATCTGTGTTTTTAGACAAAAACAGAAATGTCATTTTGTCTATGCTGGCCTGCTCTGTGTGTCTGAAGCGTCTGCATCTGGGACTTGTGTCCTTGCCAGTGTGCCTGTTTCTGTACTTGTGTACATTTGTGTGTCAGTGAATGTGTGTGTGTATGTGCTACTAACTGGTGTATGATTTATTCCTTCTTTCTCTGGTGTTGCTGTCTGGGGCCCTCTGTGTGTCATGCCAATGCACAGAGGTCTTTATGTAATTGAAGCGGGCCTCTGAAAGCCCCTTGCCATATGGACCCCAGCAGCCTTGGATGTCTGTCTGTCCATCCATCAATTTCTTTTAATTGCCAAGAGCCAAGATTCTGTGCTGTGACTATCTATTGAATGGTTTCTATATAGGTTAAATACATTAATATTAATAAGGTTTGGGACCTCATAAATCCCTGACCATGGGATTGACCAGTAAATGCATGGGCTGGGCTGAGAACAGGTAGTGTGGATGCTGAAGGCTCTAGTTTGCTGTAACTTTGCTTATACTGTCAGTCAACTCTATTTATTTATATCCTCCTTTTTCAAACATTGTCCCCCCTCTATTCTTTTTTCATGAAGTTAGCTCCCTGGTGCTGTAAAATACAGTTTGAGGGCTAAAATGTTACCAGTCTTTACAGCATATATTTAGGCTTATTATGGTGATTATACTAATGCTAAACTAGACATGATGCAAACTTATTGAGCACCTTTTAAAAAAAAAAAAAAAAAAAGCTGGAAACTGTCAGAATTCTGTAGCTGACTGTCGGCTTCTTGCAGTTCAGGAACTGGAGCATATTTTACAGTACTGCCACACTTACAGGAAACCACTCTGCAGGAACATAGCTAAATGGCTGAAATGTGATTGTAAGTACATGTAAGGTTGAGTAGATATTAGCATTGACAGTGCCATGTTTTAAGATTTTATGGATGCTCTCCCTCCCTCTCCCTCTCTGTGCCTTTCTGCTGGCCGGTTCATTACTGGTGCTTTTAGCTGCTAAAGAGGCGAAGTCCATTTGCGCAGAGGAGGTTCTAACAAGTCAAGTTATTACAGCAGCGAAGTGTGAGATTAATTAACTCAGTTGGCGATTAAGAATATGGGTCCAACAAGAATCTCGGTGGCAGCGAGTGGAAAGAGACAGAGATGGTGCGAGAGAGAGAGAGAGAGCGCGTTTCCACTCTGAAACAGATCAACATGATTAATCTCACCGAGCCATTGTGGGAATTTGCGTCGAGAAACAAAATAGCCGTAAATAATTATGGTCTCTCCCCTGCACCTTTTACTCTAAGTTAATGATGCCAAATAACAAATAACACATTTATCTGTCACCACCAACTTCAGATTCAAAATAAAGCCCATTCTCTAAAATAAATATATAAAAGCCATTTCAGTAATCAGTTTGCAGCTGTTTGTTCAATCATAGACCATTAAGCGTTGTTGAGATGGCAAAGAATGAAGCGAGAGAGACAGAAATTAGAACAGGTATTCAGCCATTTTGTGCCACAGAGCAATGCTGCCATCAAGGTTGTGCACGGCTCGAAACTAGAACTACTCATTCCGAAATTTCCAGTGGTCACTTTGTTCGAGCTATTAAAACCCACACCTCGGAAGGAGAAAATGTAGAGATGGGAGCGGTAGACATATGTGCGAAGGAGAGCGACTGTCATAGAAGTTGAAACAAAGGAAAGACAGAAAAGAAAGGAAGGAAGGATTTGTGAGAGGAAGAGAAAGGACAAACCACGGAGCTGACCTGGCCAGTTTACCTGCCCTGTGTTTTATATTACAGCATCTGGTATGTGAATGAATCTGGGGTCATTGTCCCTGTCTGCATGTTTGCATGATATATTGCAGTTTTATTTTGTTTACATAAGTCACCACTCCCCAACTTTTAGGTGAAGTTACAAGAGAGACAAAGAGATTGCTTTGATGGGATCTTTGTGTGTGTGAATTTGTGACGTCGCTACAGAAAGGGTGGTGTGTGTGTCTGGGAGTCTGTCAGTCGCAGAGGCCTGCGGCGTCCTGACCTGGAGGTTGCATTCCTGACATTAACTGCCCTAACCTTCCTTTTGTTCTTGGCATCTTTGACCTAAATGGCTAATGGCTGGGCAAGCAGGTAAACTGTAACAAACCCTCTGTCTGCTTAACAAGCTGATGTGGAGGACAGCTGGGGTTTGCACCTCACCTGGTTCTCTTCATCCCTCCTTTTGAAAAGAGAGGATTAAAGGGGTAGGGTTGTGGGGTGGGGTAGAGCATAATTACTCATTCACTAAAATTCCCCATCTGCCATTTTTTTCCCTGTCTTTTTTCTTCTTCTTCACAGGTAAATGAGGGCATACCTGGGAAATTAACATGACTGGCGGTGATAATTGACTTGATAATTACCCTGAAACATCTTCATAAATCATCTGTGGTTGCTCGATGAGCCAAAAGATGACTTGTAGTGTGTTAGCCGGAATCATGCTAATAGGGTAGTCCGAGCTCCTATTTTGGTTCTGTTATTTTGTTTATACTGTCTGTGCGAGTTTCCGAGGAGAAGCAGAAAAGAAACAAGCAAACCTCAAAGACTTTTGGTTTCTACCACCACAGTATTTTTTAAACTGTTTTAAAGTAATTGGAGGCCACTGGCATGTAGAAATGTGGACCGCATTGGGGCTTTGCCCCTCACTGCAGACGCACAGGCAGCTGTTCCGGGTGTAACAGGAAGTATCCGTCTTTAATTAGATTCAGCACAATCATTACATGCTGCACATGGAAGTGCATTGTAAGGTGATCTGATATGTTGGCAGATGACTGTATTAGTCGAGACTGCATTAAGAGAAACAATGGTGGAGGACAGAGAGGGAGAAGTCAGAGAGAATCAGGGAGAGAGAGGCCATGTGTTTGTGAGAGCGACTCAGTGGCTGTTGAAACAGAATGGCAAAGCTGGGTGCTAAGCCCTTTTCTTGTGGTGCTCAGCCATTCAAAAAGCCACGGCTTTTATTCAATGCCTGGTTCCAGCTCTTTCTAGGCTACACCCGCAGTGAACAAACAGGATTTGTGTGTGTGTCCATGTGTGTGTGTGTATGTACAAGTCTTAATAACATGTCTTATTTTTTGTTTGTATGTATTATACATAATGTGTATTAGCATTATGTAAGTGTATGATTCTGTGTTCCCCTGTGTTTTAGTTCTGTTTGTTGAGCCAGC
This sequence comes from Acanthochromis polyacanthus, assembly GCF_021347895.1. Lineage (NCBI taxonomy): Eukaryota > Metazoa > Chordata > Actinopteri > Pomacentridae > Acanthochromis > Acanthochromis polyacanthus. The sequence goes on along the minus strand of NC_067116.1, from coordinate 25,445,126 downwards.
CATTGCTGACACGCAAAATTGTCTGAAACCTGCCATTAGTGCTGTGAGGTAACTATTCACACACAATTTGACTGCGCAGGCAGCATAATGGCTCATCTCCTGATGAACAAAAGTCTGTGTATGCTTGTGCATGTTTATGCTTCTAATGCCCCCTGAGACACTGCGATAATCAGCAGCTTCCACCCATACAACCAAGTACTCATTCATTCACACAGGTGAGTGTATGCGTGCACATGCAAACGCTATTCTGTGCACCAATGAAATGTTTTCATTGATATTCAAACACAGGTCCCCAAGGACAAGTTGCTGCTATCTCAGTTTCATATATTTGGCCTGGGAATCTGCACTGCTATCCTCCACACAGTCTGTTGCCAGAGCTATCAAGCTGTTATGAATGGATGCCTTGGTTGGCAAAGGGGCAGTGGAGCAGAGGAAGGCCATCGAGGTGAGGAGAGGAGAGTAAAGGAGAGAGGAGAGGAGAGCCAGAGAGTAAAAAAAAATCAGAGAGAATAGGACAGCAGTGAAGTAGACAATGGCTCCCTGGGCTGCAGTAAGGCAATAAGCAAAAACAGTTCCCATCAGGCTGCATGTTAAACACAGACACTTCAGGCTGACACACAAACATACAGAGGACAGTGTGGATGTCTACATGCGCACACACACAGCTACACTTAGTCTCTGGAGGCCTCAGCATGTCAGCATGCCAAAAACACAGTGGCAATGAAAGAAGTGCAGGGGCTGTGGGGAATACAAGAGAGCATGTACCAGCTTTCCATCCTCTCCGCTCCCTTCTTTTCTCTCCTCTGTGTTCTCTCCTCCCTCTTGCTCCCCCTTTTGTTACCTTACTGGCCCCTCTTGCCTTTCATTCCCAACTTTTTCTCTGCTTTGCTCCCATTTCTTTCTTTGTCTCTGCCTTGAATATCTCTTCTGTTGCATTTTCTTGCTGCCTCTTCCTTCTCCCATTTTCCTTTACTTCTTCTCTTCCCTTCTATCTTTCTGATTTTGCTGAATTCTATGGAGATTAAGAACAAAGCTACTATAAATGCACCAAATTACTTTTTTTTTTTTTTTTTTCAAATCACAAGCAGCCACACCCAAAGCTGGGAATCATTTTCTCTCTCTTTTCTCTCTCCACATGCCTCTCACTTGCTTATCTCTGCAAATAACCTCATATTCACCGGTTATTTCCTTTGTGCTTTGGCTGTATTAGGCTGGGAAGTAATGCAATGAGAATGTGGGAGGTACACAATCTATTATTGGTTTCACATGGTTGATATCTCATTTATTGCCTGTTGTATAGGACGTTGATGTCCTGTATATTTCAATGTGATTGCAGTCAGTTTGACTTGGAGTTCTGATCCAAGTGAATTAGAATCACTGAGCAAATACAGGTCTCTGAAATCACAAGAGCACTTCCCAGGAATTCTCTGGTCTTACAAAAGGGACACAAGATATCTGTAGGAATGTGACTGATTGATTAAGGTAAAGAATAAGGATTGATCGATGGCTGACAAAACCCCGTTGGCAGCCTTGGTATGCTAAATGTGACTTGGATTTGGTTAGCATGGAGTCCTGACACTCACCTGTCACAGTGTTAGCCTGCACCACTAAAGCCCAAAATCCCTCAGAGAGACAGAGGCGCCAGGTGAATGTCTCCTCACAGACAGACAGACACACACACACACACACAGGCAGAAAACGCGTGAGCATGAATGTCTACCTCTCTTCTCTTGCACCTGCATGCCTCCCTTTGATTCAATTTAATTAGAATTTTCTGAGGATTCAAACATTTAATTTAAATGAGACTGTTGTGTCAGAACAAGGCTTTCAAGACTAATTAAATCATAATCTATCTTCCCCTCTTCTGCTCTGACCTTTGAGGCACTTCATATTTATTGGCTTCTGCGCTAACTCACATGATTCTTATCAAGGTTGTGAGCCGCAGATTGCCGTTTGTTCATTAGCCTTATCCACTGAGGAGATATTGAAGCGGTCCACATGTTTGGCCAGGCAAAGCAGCAAATCAAAGAATATCGGTGCTGCTTTATCTCATCAAGTAAAAGACCCCTTTTATGTTTCTCTCTTTGTAGATGAACATATAACAAGGCAATTGTTGAATATCAGTAACAAGCTTTAAATAAATGCCAAAGTAAATGGACATTTATCTGTTGTGCAGATTGTTTCTGTCACATTGAATGAGCGGCTGCTAGACTCGAGTTGCATTAAAATTAGTAACAGTTCAGGGAATTCAAGCAGCCTAATTTTTTTTTCCCAAAGATGAAATGTAAGACAGTCTGTTAAATAATTTGTCAAATAGTTTCCTTTGTTGTATAGCTTTTGTCTTATATAGCATACTGCTCTGTCTGCAGATCAGCACAGTGTGCTCTTTTTCCCTGCTTTCTGCTTGCAGTGCCCTTGAGCAAGGCTTTGAACCCCTGCACACAAAGGAATGCTTTGGGGAAAAATCGGCCCTGAACAAAAGTATATTTCACAGTATATGGTATAAATAGGTGTGTTTGAAAGATAATGGTGGAGCTGATCCTTGGAGGTGTGCTGCCTGCTTGTTATTTTGGTGTCTGTCAAAGAAGTCTTTTTATAGAAGTTTGAAATGTGCACTTACATGGGTGTGTGGCGTACTTGTCTTTAATCTGTGTGGCAAAAAACTAATAAATCCATCAGAGCTCGCTGTGGATGCAGCTGCACTATATTTTGCTTTAAATAAGACTTGTATTCCAGATATCGCTGCCCCTCCACAGGGAGCGTGAGGCGAAACAAAGTAAAAAAAATCCAGACCTGTGGTGACATGCGCACACTCCATCGAACACAACCGGATACACACGAGCAGACAAATTACTCTGTCGAGCTTCCGTTCGCATTCTGACTAATACTAACTTAAACGCAACCACAAATACCCACAAAATTCGACAAGTAGATCCGCATTTCCGTATGCAGATCCTCGAGGTAAAAGCGAACCTGCTACTCACTTGCTTGTTTGCATTTTTCAGTCGCAGTTGGCTGAGTCATTCGCCAGGAAATCGGATGATGGCATCTAGGCGTCTCACGCAGAGGCACATACTGCTCAAGTCACCCCGTGCTCAGATTCAGCAAACTAATTCATGACTAGACTGTTATGTTTAAATGGTGTTTACTGTCAGCATTTCATTTCTTATTTCATGGGGGGCCAAAAAAAAAACAAAAAAAAAAACCTCAGACTAAATTAAAAAATGTTGTAAAAGGGTGAAGTGTGATGAATTTCCTGGAAGTGGTTGTAAATGAAAAAATTACTTCATTTATGGCAAAGTTTGAGGCAATAGTTTCCATGTTGGGTGATGTAAACATCCCATGTTGCTACAGAAATTTGGTCTCGTGCCCATTTCCTGCTGGTGGTTAAACACAGGCAGACCTGATGCCCATAACGTAATCACTGGTAAATGAGGAACATACTTAAAGTGGTGAATATGACACCAAACCTTAAAAATCACGGCTACAATGAGACAACACATGTTGGAATATTACTCAAAACTGATTTATTTTATGACACTTTCCAACTCGTTAAACATAGACAAAGGGAAATGATGGCTTACGACAATAATCTGTTCATTTACTGGAAGAACTGTGTTTTCATTTCAGGTGAGCTCAGTACAAAATATGTGGCCTCATGCTTGGCTGTCTGTGATCTCAGCGTTGTAAATCTGCAGGGTCTAGGATGACTCCTCCACAAGAATATTTCAGTACAGGATGAAAAGCAGTAAACTTTGTGTCACACAGGAAAGCATGACTGTATAAAAAAAGCAAAAAAAAAACCAAAGGTGGTTAGGTGTTCTCAGGCAAAGGTTTACGGACTGTGCTATTAAGTCATGACAGTCAGCAGTCTTGTGGGAGCTGTACACACACGTAAGGGTAAATACATTCAGGGAGTGAAAATATGGATGTTTATAACAGAAGCTTTTATGTTCCCTTCTGAGAGCAAAATGCTAAATCTATCTCTCACAGTATGGAAAATGAAATGGGAACAATAGGACCTAAAGCTAAGATGAAAACACCGAGTTAGTGTAAGGTGATGATTGGCTGTGCTGCTGCATCGGTATTTTCATCTTCAAGTGAACAATGACAAGTGTTCGCTCAGACTGAAGTACAGTAACAAAACGAAGATAGCGCTCCTGATGAAACGCAGTCACATATACTATCAAAGACGCCCATCGAACCTTCCCTGAATTGGATTTTGAAGGCAATCTAAAGTGCTTGTGTCAGCCAGTAAAACAAGTCCTAATGGCTTACCCCCAACTGCGAATGTGCTTGTTTGAGTGTGTACGTGTTATGTTGTCAGTGCTATTGATGAAGGGGCTGTGACTTATTCAATAGCACCCAAACACTGGGCGATTCAATGAAGCTATGAGACAATGCAGACAGCTGTGAATGCTGGATCTCAGGCTTGGTTGGGTTATTAACTGAGAAGTTGAGGCAAAAGAAGAGAGAGAATGCGCACATTCACACACGTAAAGCGCCGTGTGGGAAACTGCAGTCAGACGAGTCAGTTAGAAAATGTTTAGCAAGTGATCCCAAGAGATACAAGGGATAAAAGAAGCAGAAAGTCCAGTTTTGACCACATACATTTATCTATGACTCAAACAGCCACATGCGTGATCACTCATAGTCATCATAGCTAAATGGTGGCTTCTGAAGACCGAGCAAACACATACATGTGTGCACTTCTTCGAACACATATGCTGACACACATGTATTCGCACACATAGAGGCACACCTGGTTTTGTAGACAGCTGCCCTTAGGGCTACCTGTTCGTCAGATCCTCTGTGCTTTGTAATTAGGAGCGTAGAAGGGGATGGGGAAGGGGGCAAAAGAGAGAGAGAGGGAGAGAGAGATGATAGAAAGACAGAATGAGGGAGGGAGAAACAGAGAGAGAAGAATGAGGGGGGTAAAGACAAAGGAGCCTATTCCTTTGGCAGTACAGGAACTAGACTAGACTTCATGAGCCCTTGAAAGAGGCAATACCCGGTTGCAAGAAACACACACACATGTGCACACACGTATATGTAATTTCAAAAAGCAGCTGCACTAGCTCACAATGTCATCCTTGCTGCGATCAAAGCTCTTTCTTTTTCCATTTCAACTGCTTTACTTGGCTCTGCTTTGTTCCTCAAAGCCACTGACGGGGAAAAAAAAGCCTTGGTTGTTTATTTATCACAAAAAGTCACAGCATGATCGGTTAAGAGCTGCTTGTCAGAAATTGCCTCTGGAGATACGACGGACTAAGCAGACAGACCAAAAAAAAAAAGAAGTCACGCTGTCCAAAATCTGGAAAGCATTCAGCTCCAAGGTATGTTTGGACAGGAGGGGAGAATGATTGAGGAAAGGATCCCATTGACAAAGATTTGATATTATCTGGCTTGAGAGGCAGTACAAGAGTGGGAAGAATCTGTAGAAAAAATATGAATTGATAAACAGGAGGAAAAAAGGAGACAGAAAGGGAGAAAGGCTTATTTGCAAGGCATCGGCGGTGTTACCCTGTTAGAGCACACACACACAGACACACAATCACAGGACAAACCTCTTGTGTGACAGCCATTGTGGGATGACTGACAGTGAGTGGTAGCCGGATGAAGTGTGTGTGTCCGTGTATGTGTGTGTGTGCTGATGGGGAGGGGTTGTCATGGGAGGCGAGTCCGTTCAGGAATTCCACAGAGGAATCAACTCCTTGGCTTGTCCATGTCGCAGCAACCAATTACCGTGACTGTGACTGTGTGTATGTGTGTGAGTTTGAGGGTGTGTGTGTGTGTGTGTGTGTGGTGCAGGAGGGAGGGGGGTGCAAAAGGGGAGGTCTCGCCATAAAATGGAGGGGACTTCTCCTAATCATCGCCCTCTGGCCCCGCACAAAGGCAAAAAGACTGCTCGGACAATTTGAATTTGAATAGCATCTCTCCTCCTGCTCTCTCTTTTTTTTTCTGTGTCTCTCTTTCTCCTGCTTCTGCCTCAGCTTCACTTTGGATGACAAAAGTGGAGCCAACAAAGATAGCTCACAAAGCAATCAGGCTAATAGCGCTAATAAGTTGAGCGTGGGGTCCTCGCTCTCAGTGTTGACACATTTCACTGTTTCTGTGTCTAAACAGGGACTCAAGTGTTTGGCAACCAGACGGTATAGTATTTTAATGGAGTGGCTACCCCATGCCAGGTTGCCATGTGCTTGGTCTGTTTGACTGCAGAAGCACACAACAAAAGCAACTCGGAGAAGAGGTGGGGAGAAGATAATTAACTAGTGGAGAAGCCTGAAGGGAAGGGTTTTTGGGAAGGAGTCATTAGGGGGGTTTGAAGTTTCTTTTTTTTTCTTTTTTTCTCCTTTTTTTTGGGCTGGACACAAAATCCTGCTTTCATCATGTTTCATTAATACAGCAGTTAATGCTAAATGCCTGAGGAGAAGCCATTCTGTTTTGCAATTAAAGCAGAAAGTGTGGCTAACAGGACACACGGAGGAAAAGAATTTGGTTAACTTTGCAAACATTAGTCTGCGTGTACCCGCGCCTCCAAGGTTGTCGGGACATACAGAATCTTTAAGTGTCTCATCTGACGGTATCGTGATGCAAAAAAAATGCTCAAAGTATTCGCGGCAAGATCCAAGCTAAATCCCTCACCTGTCTGCTCCTTGCGACCTGGGGACTTAGCCCTGTGAAACACATTCCTCTCTCTCAATAATAGCCTTTCTTCCCCTTTTTCCTCCTTGGGTCCTTCTCTTTTTTCTTTCTTTTAAGAAGTCTGCCTGTTTGAACAAAGAAATATTTTAAGAGGCTTGTAACTCTGGCTGCTGTGTGTGTGTGTATGTGTGTGTGTGTGTGTGTGTGTGTGTGTGTGTGTGTGTGTGTGCGTGTGTGTATGTGTGTGTGTGGATGCGGCCATAGGGACGAATGCTTCAGTGCCCTCCCCTGTTATTAGGCCTGCCCTGTCATTACGGGATTAGAGTGCAGGGGTTGGCTTTGCATGCATGTGTGTGTGTATGTGCGTGCAAGCATTTATTTGTCTGTGTATGATCTCTCCAAGCCTGTTTGTATTTCTGCAATTTTTCTCACACAATCAGGGCATGCAGAGAAAACAAATGTCACTGCCATTTTCCCCCACGGTTGTTACAGTAATCCCAGGTGCATTTGACCTCCGTCATAAATAACACTTTACTAAAAGCAATCCTCAGGTGACTCAAACGGTGACTCGCTCATTGGATAGTCTCCGTAAGCAGTAGGAGGTTGAAAAACAGTCCCCGTGTCACATCCATCACTGCACAGTGTGAAAACATAAGCACGGAGGGAGAGAAATCGGCAAGAAGAGGAAGGAAGGAAGGAAGAAAAAGGAATAGATACTTCTAGTGGAGAAAAAAGACAGACATTAGTGAAAGTGTGCGATAAACAGAGGATAGATGAAAACGAAAGTGAGCGAAACTACGGGGAATTAGATCTATTTCACAAGGATGATGAGAAAGAGATTGAAAATGAATGAGGGAAAAAGAAAGAATGCGAGAAAGATGGATTAAACTGCCTCGTGCATTTCTGTGTCCTGATCTAGAGATACCTCCCACATCTACATGTTTCACTCTTGCCCTGTTTGAGCTTTACGGCAGTGAAAGTACATTTGCATGTTCATTTTCCTGATTTGCTCCAGCCTCCAGCCTTTCCTTTCGTGCTTTCACATGTCCAGGATTTGAAAGAGTTAAGTGAAACATATACAGTCTAAAAGGCAAAGCGCTCTCTGTGAACAGGGGAGGGTCTTGTCGTCACACGGCGACTGTTTCTCCCCCAACTTGTCCTTCTAGTTTTCTTTCCACCTATTTCTGTTTTCTTTCTTTCTTTTACCCAGGCCCATTAGGCAAGCTGCCAGCATGGTCTTAGAAGCTTTCAGAGGTTGTGTGCTTTTAAAAAAAATACCTTTCGCTCTTTAATCTGTCTTTCTCTGCCTCCCTCGCGTCCTTTATCATCTATATAGCATGTGTCTGTCGGTTCGACTCCGCAAGTGGCTGCTTTGTGCGTGGGCATACAGCACTTTATTTTCTGGTTTGGTTTGTTTTGTGTTTGTGTTTTCTATGCCTGTACGTGTGCTGCAAAATACTGAATATTGCAATGCGCTTGTGTCACCTGATGTGTAATTTAGACAAACACACACAAACATAGTGTATAGAGACAAATGGGCACAGCAGATATACACACACACATACACTGACACACATGAGCACATACACTGACAGAGAGGGAGCGGCCGGGTTAGGTCGGGGTCATCCAGTCCTTTTTGCTCTGGCCCATTGACTCAGGATTGGTGCTCCACTTTGGGCACAATACAGGGCTTTGCACCAAACACACACACACACACACACACACACATACAGACACATAATTGCCCTTGGACACACAGCCATGCACACACAGAAACACAGCTTCAGTAAGGTTAAACAATGCGGATGCATGGAGAAAGGAGGGGTTACTGTTGCACACGCTCTCCCGAATGATCCACCGTCCAAACCACTGACTCAGACCGCACAGGTGTGTGCGTGTTGCTTTGCATATACCCATTTCTGCTGCACGCTTCTCGTTCTTTCCATCTCATCTCTGCCTCCCCCTCCTGTTCTCTCCCAGCCTGTCCACGATTTTCAGCAAGGTCAGCTCTAATGACAAACCAGGCGTACCGTACACAAAGCCCAGTTGTAATAATAAAGACCAGTCAGCAGGGGTATATCATTTCCACTACACCAGCTTACCTACCTGGGTAACCGTCTGTAACAAGTCCCAAATCACACACTGTCGCAGTCTGAGTTGGGGGAAGTCCTGCAGCTAATATGCACTGACACAGTTTCTGAGATGAAAACACTAGTAGGCCCTTGTTTGCTCAAGTGACAAATGTGGCTGCATCTGCTTACAAAGAAAGCTCTTGGCAGAAGCAGACCGCATTTGTGATTTGTTTTAGAACATTTGCGCTATCAGCATGCAGAGAATATTGGAGAGTGGCTGGTAAGAGAGAGACCGCATTGTTTCTGATGAAAATTGTGACTCTGATTTGACCCTGTGCTGCTGTGAATACAACATGTTCACGACAGCTCCCAGAGCCATCCCAGACAGACAGATCTCAGTGCATGAACGGTCTCTCAGTGAAGCTTTCAAACTGTTTTTCTTCAGGAGAGCAAGCCAAAGATTTTTTGCATGGTACAGCATCTTGTTTTGTCTGGAACTATCTTGGATGTAACATTTTTTCATATACACAAGTCAGAGACACTGTCAGTCAAAGTGCATAGGGGTGAAATTCAGTGGGAATTCCCAGCTGAAGCAGCATGCTGTTTGTTCAGAGTTAGACATAATTCACAAGAGTAGGAGTGTGTTTGTGATTGTAGCAGTGACAACAGCAGGTATGTGGAGAAGAGGTGGTAAAATTCTTGGATTGCATTCATTTATTTTGCACCCAAGTCCCATTTCTTTGGCAAAAGAAAGTCTACAAAGGTGTGAGAGAGATACAGAGGAAAACTAAAAGATAGTCATAAACCAGTCAAGTGGGCAGGGAGACTTCTTCAGGGCAATCCTTTGCAACTGAGGCAGGAAAAAAATGGAACATCTTGCACTTCCCTCGATGACCGGGGACAGTGCAATCCCACTCCCTGGCTGCACCGTTTCATCATCTTTTACTATCTTGTAGAACAGCACAGCGGTTGAGATAATAACGGTGGCTGCATATTGCGCCTTGAGCGCCAGGTAGTAAAAGACTCGACATTTATAGTCTTCCTTCCCCACGCTCACAAAGCTGGCATCCTTGCCAGTGGAAACAAGAGGGTGGAAAGTGGAAAAGGGATTTGCAGAAGAGAGCCCTGTCCACCATTTTGTGATTGTGTCTTTCGTGTGTGCGTTCCTCTCAGATAGGTGTAGCGGGGAGCGAAACTTCAAGTGTGTTCAAGTATTGACACAAAGTGAATCTAATTGAAGCGTTCTGACCTGTGTTTCCCCTCAAGAGCTCCTCTTTTGTGTCAGCTAACTTTATTACCCCTCTCTCTCCATTCAACCCTTCTGTCGGGCTGTATATCTCGTGGAGTTTTACAACATGCTGATCACTGTATATATGTGTGTGTGTGTGGGAAGCGGAACTGTTTTTCAGTGAGGCTTTTGCTGTTGTTTTCTTTCCCTTGTTTAAAGCCTAATTGTGACTAATTAACCAAATGAGAAGCCACAATAAAATGTCAGACAGTATCTCACCGATCACCCACCTGGATCTCCGTCTCACTCGCCAACTGTCTTTTTTTGTCACACACACACACACACACACACACACACACACACACACACACACACACACACACACACACACACACACACACACACACACACACTGGCGCGTACAGTACTTCTTTGTCTAATTGAATTGAATATCACTCTAAGCCTGTCCTCTCTGTTCAGTTATTCACACAGTTATCTGAGAACAGCTTTGGTCAAAGCCTCTTATCTGTCCCTCGGATCATTTTACACAAGTTTTATGACGTTGTTGTAAAACTATTGAAAGTTCTATTGATCTCGTCTGTCACCCGTGTTCCTCTTTGTCTGACCCGGTTGTTTTCTTTCTGCTTCCATTTACAGAGACGTTGATGGACACTAAGTGGGCCACGACAGAATTAGCTTGGACTGCACACCCTGAGACCGGGGTGAGTACACTGGGCATCGTGTGTGTGCACTTGTGTGTGTGTGTGTGTTTATGATAAGCAAGACTGTTTTATGAATGGAGACTCAAATGGTGGGAAAAAAAAGAAAGAACAGTCAGCCTTTTTGTAATTTGAAAGTCATACACTCTCATTCAGCAAATCACTCGGCAGGAAATGTTTTAACATTTATCAGGATGCGCTTTTTAGCAAGCAGAAAAAGATCCGCTGCAATCCAATTTCACTGACCCACCCAGTCGCAGATGGTTCCTTCCCCTCCCCTGCCTCACTGCACTTCAAGCATGTGAAAAGTGTCAGTTTCCGCATGTAGTAACCTTTTAAACACTGAAATATTTCTCACCGTTGACCCATTGCACGTCCGGGCACCCAAATCTACCTCACACAAAGTGCCAGTGACAGCCTCATCTAGCTTTCCCATGTGGTTTCCACAATGGACTAAAGAGGAGCAAAAAGAGTCTTGACCCCTCCTCAGCTATACTTCAAAGACCTCTAGCACTCCTCCCCTTGCCTTTGTGTGGTCCCAGCCTGACTTGGTCCTTGTGTTTTGAAATGTGGGCCCCCATTTTTTAAAAAATATTTTTGTTTTTACCCCAACGCACTTGCAAGGAGATTCCTCCCCAGCTGTTCGAAGTCACTCACCCTCTTTATTCTAATTTCTTTTACCTTCCAGTCGCTAAACACTAACGAAGCCAGACACACTAGCCACCTCAGCTGTAAACAATCACTAAGACACACCCCCTCACAGGCTGTTATGCCCTCTCTCTGCTTCCCACTTTCCTCCTCCCATCCGTCCATCTTCCTCATCACCCCTCCTCTGCCTCCTTCCCTCTTGTTAAGCCACAATGCAACAGCGATGCTCCAACCAGTTCAAAGCAGACATGGAGTACGACTCAAAAATGCCTCCCTGTTTCTTTTCTTACCAGACTTGCAACAGATGCTCCTTTTCAAGGGATGAGCATACAGTGGCGAGCCTTTTTGTGCTCCAGATTTCCCACATTACGCACCAAAAGAGACAAATTTCTCCCTGTGCTTTTTTGTTTTGCAGCAGAATGTGCCACAAACAGCGCTTGCCCTCCCTGAGTTATCTTTCCACCTTTTGTGTTTTCCTTCCTTTTATTTTTCCCGCACACACACACACACACATTAAAAAAAATCAATCGCCCCCGTTGTCTTGTTTCGGTCTTTAAACGCACTCTATTCGCTACGTGTTTATTTGTATGCTTTTGCAGTCGTGCAAAGGGGACGATGCAGCCTGTTTTTTTTATGGGTGACGAGTGTTAAAGAGGAAACGATACAGTGCTGAGAGGACAAACAAAGCGGCGCACTGAGCAAGTTCGAAGGGGAGGGAGAGAGCAGTGAGGTTGAGATTAAGTCAAATCCAGAGACGTATCCATACAGCTAGAGGGAGACGGTGTATATGAAAAAAAAAATCAATTTCTAAAAAAAAAATCTCATACAAAAACAACAGACTACACACATTCTCCCTGGGATGCTGTCCAGCCAAGTCTGAGTCATAGCATCTCTATCTTGTTTCACAGTGTTGCACAACAAATACAGATAAAGCTGCAGACATAATACTACAAAGATGATGCATACTTAAGTATTGATAATTATAAGGGAGTGTCTTCACATGCCACAGGCGCTTGCGTACAGTATCTTTTCATATCATTTCACCCCTCTGTCTCCACTGTACATTTCTCCGTCTCACGGTCTGCGTTTATCTGTATGGCCTGTAGCATTGGAGTATGATGCACGTCTAGGTATGTGCATGTTGACACATATCTGAAGGTGCACTTCCCATTATTCACTGTCTCCCTGTATTGTGTGCATATTTGTACATAAACCATATCATTTATACTCCAAACCAGATGGGAGCTGAAAGGGGAATTCCACTCTGTAGCAGGGCTCTCCTCAGACCTAGTATCAGACTCGCAGGGCTTTCCATAACCATACACCGAAAGCAATATACCAAGTTAGTTAGATAATAACTATTGTTAGGGTATTACTCCACAGACCCCCAGCATGATAACACAGGTTATAAACAGGCTGCAACGTCCTTACAATTAGCCTTGGTGAGGTTATTTATACTAACCATAAACAAAAAAATAAAAGCACACTAATTGGTAGCACTGAGCTTGTTGGGATTTAGCGTTTCAGCTAATTCCTAAAGCTAAAAATAATAGTTTGCCTAAGTTCCCATCAAGGTTGCTGGGAGCTAATGTTCGCTCTTAATTCATGTAATATTGAAGAATGAAATGAATTGTTAAAAATGTCTTACCGAGCTTCCCCATTCAAGAGTCGTAATTTAGCAAAATTTTGCAAAAGATTGCAAAACATTTTCCCAGCAGACTTTTGAACCTCGAAGGAGGGCGATAATGCATCACAGAAGCATTGTTCATTGTCATCTGAAAGTGAATTCCAGAGATCTGATTGGAAAGGGCACAACGAAAATGCAGTGGATCGGCAATCTTGGTGTAACGATTCATCTTGTTGGTAATCGATGCCAAGAAACTTGACCCTTTTTCGCACGACCTACTTAATTCATTCAGGCTTCATAAGCAGGCGCTCAGAGTGTTTGCCCACTGGTGCATGTCTCGTGGGGTGACCTCTCTCTAAATGCACACATACGCAAACAGACACACACCTACACATTCACGCAAACACGCAGAACAAGTACAAGTTTGGGCAGACAGGCTCACACAATCACATTTAAACAAACACACACACAGCTTCATACACACCCCCACAAACACTTGGCTGCATCGCTCTTTTGCAGAGAGTGATTTATTACACTGAACTAAATACCCATTGACACTTCATGCTTTTAGCCATCCCATTGACCTGGCTGGTGATTATCGATTCCCTCTGGTCGCTTGCTCCCTCGTCTTGCCATCATTTTAATGCCACAGCCGAACTACACCCATTCTCCATCTCTCTCCCTCATGGCCTCCAGGGTCTTGGATGAATAGCCCTGTCTCCACCACATCCATATCACAGCCTTAATTAAGATGCTCAGATGGAAACAACGGTCTCCAAAGCACAAATTGGTGCCTGTTTATCAGAGTTTTGAGAAAGTCAAATTATCTGGAGCAAACTTTGATCCCAAGAGTGCAACCAGAGACATAAAATTATGTCTTGGCATTTTAGAAAAAATTATTTCATTCTTTTGAAAAGAGTAGAAGGACCATCCTGGAAGCAAAAGGCCGCAAGTACAATGTCATGGATTTGGGTAGCAAGTACAACAGCTATGTCAAGTATATGATGATTGAGCAGTGTACAATGTACAAAAAGATTGACCCAAATATGCACCACAACTTTCACTCCTTTGTCCAGTTATTTTTTTTCTCCCCAGTGTCCTTTTAAAGCTTTAATGCATTGCCATGCTTTATGCAAAACACTTTGAATTTTGAATTGTATTTGAACGGTGGTATGCAAATTAAATCGCCAGGTCTTGACTTTGGTAAAAAAATACATGCAGTCAAATGTTTGTCTGATAGAAAAGGAAAGGGGAGCAGATCCCTCAGTACTCACACCCACACAGACACACGCAGATATATTATACACACAGGGATCGCTGTTTGAAGTGAAACAATTTAATCGTGGTGTCCTCATTCGAGATTGAAAAATACATTAGATTACAGTGTCTCACAGCAAAGCTTTTGCAGTCTAGTTTTCTTGCACTCATTTAATGAAGCTGGTAATCAAAGTTTAGACAATTTAATCCCATTTTATCCTGAGTAATTCACCCCCTGGGTACTGTAGTTGCTTTGAAAGATGTAGAAGAGTGTAAAAACAGAAAAGCATGAAGGTTAACCGGTGCCTCTTCCCTGCCTTTATTAGAGGACGTTGCAGTCATTGCTCTATAATTGAAGCGTAATTGGTTGTGAAGCAATGTGGCTGCTACTTCCAAACAGATATGAGGTAAACATGCTGTGGTGGCTCTGTGGTAAGGAGGTGACAGGTTGCTGTAATTGTGATAAATCTGCAGTCCTTGTCCCTAGCTTTTCGCTACACTAATCAGAGATGAAAGGCGCATCATGGCTAAAGCAAGGGATGGAGGTGGAAAAAAAGCCTGCTTTCCTGTTACTTCTCTCTCCAGGTCCTAACCTCTGTCCTGTTAGTTTCATTCTTTTCTTACGATGCACCGTGTTGTAATGTCACTTGACAATGGCTCAGTGTCTGTCAAGTTGTCTGTGAAATACATCAACAAACATTTAAGCGTCTAATTTGTTCATGTTCTTCATTTTCTCTCTTTTTCAGTGGGAAGAGGTGAGTGGTTACGATGACGCCATGAACCCAATCCGGACGTACCAAGTCTGCAATGTACGAGAACTCAACCAGAATAACTGGCTACGCAGTGACTTCATCCCACGAAAAGATGTACTGCGTGTATATGTGGAGATGAAATTCACAGTGCGTGACTGCAACAGCATTCCCAACATACCAGGTTCCTGCAAAGAGACCTTCAACCTCTTCTACTATGAGTCGGACTCAGACTCGGCCACAGCCACCAGTCCTTTCTGGATGGAGAACCCTTACGTGAAGGTGGACACCATTGCCCCAGACGAGAGCTTCTCCATGCTTGAGTCTGGACGGGTGAACACAAAAGTCCGAAGTTTTGGGCCGCTGTCGAAAGCTGGGTTCTACTTGGCCTTCCAGGACCTTGGTGCTTGCATGTCACTCATCTCAGTGAGAGTGTTTTACAAGAAGTGCTCCACCACAATCGCCCATTTTGCCGTTTTCCCAGAAACAGCAACTGGAGCCGAGGCAACATCCTTGGTCATTGCGCCGGGAACTTGTGTCCCCAATGCTGTGGAGGTGTCTGTACCACTGAAGCTTTATTGCAATGGAGATGGGGAATGGATGGTTCCTGTGGGAGCCTGTACCTGCTCGGCTGGTTTTGAACCGGCCATGAAGGATACACAATGTCAAGGTGAGTGTTTTCACAACAGATATTTTAGGTCAGTCCAGGATTGCATTACTTATTGTTTGCAGTGGTGGATTAAGAGGTTAGACATTCTTCAGCAGGACACAGAAGGTTCGAGTCCTCTCTACAGAACAGTATTATTTTATACCTTATGCCTTAGTCCAACCTTCCAGATACACAATTATGGGGCTGGAGGGATTTCCTTATGGCAATCAATAATTTATCACATTATAACTCCTGAGAAACTTACATTTGCATTTCAGGCACATAGTATTTGATGCTTGTATGCAGGGTGAATTACAATGAGTGTGCAGGAAAGGGTCAAAGTCTTGTTGAAGGACATTTCATCTGGACACATGACTGCTGTGGACACAAACTGATTGCTGGAGAGACTGAGTCTGGATTGTTTTGGCTCCAGGTTACAGTGTCTATCACTGGATTGTCCAGCTGCCACATTAATATGAGTCACTTATTTGCCCTGTTTTCTTTGACACATTAATCCAACGATTACAAGGTAGAATAAAAGACGTGTGACACTGTCAGCAGGTGGCTGTTCGCTCCTCTGACCTTAGTGCTGCCTTGCAGCTGGTTGCTAAATAAATGAAAATGCTGTCTATTTATGAAAGCTGAGTTGGCTGATGGTTTCGGGTCTGATGGAAAACATGACGGGTTCACAGAGGTTGCGAGAAAGGTGAATTTAAACAGCAAGGTCTCGACTGGAATGGAGTGCAGGTGACAGCAGGAGAAGAACGAAGGATAAATGGAAAAATGTGCATGTGTGTTGAGGGGTATGGGGGCGTAAAATTAGGCTTAGGGTGTCTAGGTCAAATGGAGACAGCAGAATGAGGGAGAGACAGGAGCCGGCAGGGTTATTGATCAGCGGGGTTGATTGCAAGGTGTTTGTGCATTCTCACTTTGTGTGCGGTTTGTGCGTCATCTTTGCTCGCTTGATTTGAGAAGGGCTCATTCTTCTTCTTATAGAGGAGAGAGATGAGGCTGAGAAGACCTTTTCTTCAATATCCATAGTGTGATCAGACAGAGAGTGGGAGGATGCTTTACACGAGCAGCTTCTGGCACACCCTGGATATTGAATATGTGCTCACCTTTAGATTGAAAGTATGTGTGTGAGAGAGAAAGGGAGAGCATAGTAAATCTAAAGCATGGTGTATGTGGTTAAAAACTCATTTGTTTGTTCCTGGCAGCTCAAGGTTAAAGCCCTGGCGACTGGGCCCTGATAAAATGTTCTCTAATCACTGGAAACCACAAGGGATAAATCTCCTTCTCTTCTTCTTTTCTCACATCACCTCTCCTCAGGTTCACTCTCCTTCTCCTTCCTCTCCAACTATTTTAGTCCATTTTTCATCATCCTTTCACTGTGAATCCTTCTTTCTCTGCTTTTTCTGTCCTTGTTCCAACATGCAATATTTCCTCCAGTCCTCCCTTTCTCTCTACTCGTCTTTACTTCTCCAATTCCTTCCTAATCTGAAGGCCGTTGCTCTCATTAATAAGCCGCCAGAGTTACAGTAAGGATGTGAGCATTAATATTAATCGATGAGCCTCTTCTTTTTTTTTGCCTTCGCACTCATTTGCTGCACATTTTTCACCCCCAATATTCTTTACTTTTTTCATGCCTCACACTTTCCTATTTCAGCATACATTCTAATCAGTTCCTTAAGCTCTATGTTCTGCATGAGAGGATAAGACACAGGGGAGTGAGGAAGAGAGGGAGGGGGGTGAGCTCCTACAGGATTAGCATTTTCTATGCCTCCACCTCTTCCACCTCGCCCTCCCCCTTTTTTTTCTCTACCCCCTTGTCTCTTTTTCCTCCTCTTTCTTTAATGGTTCCTCTAAGGGAAAAATGGATGAAAGGAGGAGGATGACCCCTTTACTCACTGGAATTGATTGATCAGCACTTTCAACCCTTTCCTGAAAAAAAAAGTAGCCTCATTTAATGGAAACACTCCTCAACATCTTTGGATAGGCTAATGTTCAAAAACCAATATTCACATCCCCTCTGAGTTGAAAAATTTCTTGGAGTTTACTTTGTTTTATGTGAACTTAAATGAACTTGCTCGGGTCACGATCCCCAAAGAAGAAGAAGCTGTTCTAGCACCTGCTGAAACCCGAGGTCACTGCTTATCTGTTTATCAAGCAGTGCTTCCTGTTAGCCAGTGGTGTGGATGACTCAGATTAATGATCTAAGAACAAATACACTCAGTGCTAATGTACACGGTGCAGCCAACTGGTGGATTTGTGCTAATATTGAACTTTCACAAACTGGAAAACAGCAGGAGCAGTAAGTGATCTGCTGCAAATTTCACCTCCAACCTTGTTGTCAACAGGGAGCATAAATCCAACACAGAAGCTATACAGTGACAATTATCATTCAGAGGGACAAACGCTGCAGTGTGTCCTTGGCATTGATGATCTAACGCACTAGTGGGTCAGCTAATCAACTGGCCCTTGTAAACTCTGCCTTACCTGCTCCTGTCTTTTTATTAAGCACCACAGCAAACTCATTCATCTTTTTACGAGACAGTTTGCAAAAGATATGGAGCCAGCCAAAGTGTTCTGGATCACAATGCTGCTGTCACAGTTTCCCTGCATGTCTGCTTCTTATCACCCGAGTTATAAACTTCCAAACAGCGGCTATAAATGGCGAGAGGGCATTTTCAAAGGGTACCGACGTTTTCATCTGATTAACTTGGCTACTAGAACCAGTTTAGCTAAACACTAAATTTTGTGCATGACAGTGATTTAAAATGCAAAAAGATGCACATAGTCTTTTATGGAGAAAAGCCTCTTGACACAGTGCACTGAAGTTTCAAGGATTCGCTGTGTCTGCACAGACAGTTATCTTTGCACAGTTGTTCACAGACCCATGTTTATATATTGGCATGTGTGCCTCTCTGATTCCCTGCATGTTTGTTTACATGAATTTCACAAAAGACTGAGTTCAGCTGAAATCGCTTTGACTACATGTATGTAATTCGGGTTTGACAGCCTTCTTGTATGAGCAAACAGACACATGCTGCTCAGAAAGCCCAATCTTCTTCTGCAAGCGTTTGCTAGAGATGCATTCATCATCAGTATATGCACATACATACACATTTAAACACACAAAATACACCCCCTGTCAAAAGTTTTAGGACACTTTCTCATTCAAATAAAGTAGAACCTGTCCTCCAACGTTTGATGGGGGTGTATCTCCCAAATTTGGTACACATATGCAGCACATCCGGCTGAACAAAAAAGTCAGTGACAGCCACATTCCAAACCCAACAGAAAGTGAGCTATTTTGCGTTGAATATCAGATTTTGCCCATTTTTCTTTTTTTTTCTAGAGCGAACTCCTCCTAGGGGTAAACTCCAAATCACCTCAAATTCGGCCAGTACATAGAGGAGGCCTTAATGAACCAAAGTTATTAAAATCTTTTTCCAAAGTAAAAGGGCGTGTCCGTGGCGGCCTCTGGAATTTTGATCCTTCACCATGAAATTTCAAAGGCTGTGTAAATGCCCTGAACATGCTCCAATCGACCTGAAACTTTACATGTATGATCAGAGTCCTGCCCTGATCACATCCATATGATGAAATACACCCCCTGTCAAAAGTTGTAGGACAGGTTCGACTTTATTTGAATGAGACAGTGTCCTAAAACTTTTGACAGGGGGTGTAAATGCAGAATCATTTTAAAAAACATTGTAACCATTTTTATCTCCAAACTCCAGAATTAGAGCACAGCCCGTTTGTGATACATGGTAGAAATTGTTATACAGATTCCCGTTGCTTGAGGATTACTTTTCAAACCGCCGAGTTCAATGTCGCCATTCAAAATGGTTATTCACAGTTGTCTTTCCCCATCTTTCTCGCTCTTGCCATCAGCTTGCAGCCCTGGCACCTTCAAGTCCAAACAAGGGGATGGCTTCTGCCTGCCGTGCCCAGCCAACAGCCGTGCCAGCGCTGGAGCAGCCAGTGTTTGTTCCTGTCGAAACGGTTATTACCGCTCAGACACAGATGTACCTGACTCCCCCTGCACAAGTAAGTCAACACATCCTTCTACTGACTATACAGCATCAGCGTGTATTAAAGTCACAATTTTAAATTCTGTTAATGAAAACCTTTTTTTTCTCCTGTCAAAATCAGAACACGGTTCATACATCATGTTCAAACAGTAATCAAATGTGTTGCTAACCATAAAACAAAATTCTCAATTGTGTAGTGAATGTTCTTCAAACTTCCTTGTTTGAATTTTATCAGTCAGTGGCTGATAAAAGCTGTCAGGACAATGTTCCCACCGTGCCACACGGACGGCAAACAAGTCTGCTTGCTTTCCCAACGTTATTCAAAACTTTATCATGCAGCTCCTCCTCCTCCCGCCTGCTTGTAAAGTCTGCGTGTTCTTGATGCCTCCGCCCCTCGACAGGCAGAAAGTAGAGCAATTTTTCTAGTAGCGCTGCCTTCGTTAAGAGAAAACATACACACATCGGAGCAAATTCATTCAATAGTGAAGAGAGAAGGAGATGCTTTTTTTTTTTTCTGTTGCTGGGGTGGGGGACTGATTCTCCCACAGCACAGTGAGAGATAAGGCTTCGGTAATTGGATAAGAATTGCTAGGGCTCTGCCAATAGTTTGTCTTGCTCGTTGCCCTCAGCACTTTACACACACACACACACACACACATACACAGACACGCAGTGGAAATAAGCATGCAATTTGAATTTGAACTCCTGTCCTCCTTTTTCTGAAGAACTGCTGGAACAGTCTCTTATTATGTGGAAGGGAAAAAAAACGATCTAGTTAATGCATGAGAAATGTACTAATACCACAGCACAAGGAAAATTCTTGGGCCATGAATTGTGTTGATAGTAGCTAAGGAGTAATGAATGTATGTGTGTATAATGATATGTAAACTGTGTTTTCCAATATGAATCTTTGTCTATTGTCAGGATGCTCTGTCCTGTCACCAAGGCAAATTTATTTACACCTATTGTCCAAGGAGATTGAATTCATTCTCATTCCAAACCTATTTTCCTCATCTCATCCACGCTTTACCTCTCTTTTGCAGCTGTTCCATCTGCCCCACGCAGTGTCATCTCCAGCGTGAACGAAACCTCGCTCGTGCTGGAGTGGAGCGAGCCACGTGACCTGGGCGGCCGAGATGACGTCTTCTACAACGTTATCTGTAAGAAGTGTCTTCCAGAACGGGGAATGTGCTCGCGGTGTGATGACAACGTAGATATCTCACCACGCCACCTGGGCTTGACCCAGCGCCGCGTGGCAGTCCGTAACCTCCAAGCCCACACGCAGTACAGCTTCGAGATCCAGGCGGTCAACGGTGTCTCCAACAAGAGCCCCTATACACCTCAGTTTTCAGCAGTGAACATCACCACAAATCAGGCTGGTAAGTACAGCTGCAGCCTCGTGGCTACCTGTCAAAGTTCAATATTGAACTTGTGGGCAAAGCCAGCGTTCAAAGGCTGGAAAGAGATACAAAGGAGTGTCAGAGAATGCATTCTGCACTTAAGAAGTAGAGATCAATTTCTTGTATACATGTAGGAGTATATTACATATTTTCCTTTGAACAGGGATTGAGAAGGAAGACATTCTTCTGAATGAGCTTAGAAATGGACCTTTTTTCACACGCCCACAGCATGCTCTGTACTAACACCGCTGTAAATAGCAATAGCGAGGCAGTGTGTATTCAAAGTGTTGAACCCTCAGTATTCAAGCTGCCCACTGGTTCCAACCCACCACTCCTCCGGCTCACAGCAACAACAGTATCTAGGCCAATGTGGCAATCACTGCTGAGATGAAATAATTTCACGTATAGACGTTTGAAAAACAAAAACAGAATAAGTGAGAGGAGCAGTGAGTGATAAGCTACGGTATGTTTTATTTATTTAGGATGTTAAAATAATAATCAGGATTCATGATTTTTGGATTCTAAGACATTTTTTTGGGAAGTAAGCATATCGCTTTGCAATTACTTTGGAAATTTAGTCATTTTTGCAGGTTCAGTGTACCTTAAATGACCTCAATAAAGTGGAGCTTATGCTACACTTTTGTCCTTGTGAGTTGCTCTCTTCATTGAGGAGCTCACAGGGTTCTTAAGCTGCGCCTTCGATGTGTTTAGCCGCTATGTTAAATTTGCACTTTCGGCAGACTTAGACAACAGCAAGGATTATCCTTCGCTCCTCCCTCATCACCCGTCTCTTCTCTCCATGGCCTTGTCCTCCTCACCTCTAACCTTGTGTTCCTGCTCCTAAAGATGCTTTAGGAATGCCTTCTCTTTGTGGGTGTAGGACCCCAAGGCCCCACAAGGCCCTATGTGAGGGTGTCATTGTTTTATGAGGGGTCTAGCACTTGGCTGACAGGGATCCCTGTCCACCCTTGGGTGCTTGGGGTCAGTCGGGTGCAGAGAGAGCGATGAAGGGAAAGGACAGGGAAAGAGAGCATCGACTGTGATCAGATTATCTATTTGTGTAGTCCCAAGACCATGCCTGCATGCGCATTCACCTTTTAAGAAGCAAAATAAATAGTGGGGTGGTGATAAGCCCCAGGGGCCACCTCCATGGATACTGCAACGTCTTCTCCCGGAGGAGGGCCCCTAATCCCCTGGCTCGAGTAACCAGGGGATCTGCCAAGGAAGTATTGTCTTCTGGGGAGAAAGAGACGTGGAGAGATGGAATGGATGAGGCTGGCGGGGGGGTGGGGGGGGTGGGTGATGCTCAGGGGAGGGGAGCAGAGGATTGGGCAGCAAAGAAAGAGAGAGAAACAGAAGGTTGTCTGGTCACAAACACAAGCAGCAGGGGGAGAAAGGAAATGCAAGGAGGCGGATCAAAGAACTTAAAACTTGGGCTATAAGAGCTTTTAACAAAAACAGGGTGAGCACGGGTGTGGAGAAGACAGAGACACTGAAGCAGGTTTTATGTTTTATCTGAACTGCGTGTTGGATGCTGTCCAGACACACACAAATGCACATATACATACACACACCTTTCCACTGCTGTATGGTGGGTGTCAACCATTGTCTGTAATTTTTCTGACATCTGGCAATTTGAAATTCACCCCTACTTTAAGTCGTGATCAGTCAGTTGTGCAGAGATCAGAGAGGAGCGGGACACTTTACTCCTCTTCCTAGCTCATTCTGAGACACCATGACCTGGAGCTGGGTCAGAGAGGAGATGGAGGCCTTTGTTGCTGAAAAAGAAGATGAAAAGAAAAAAGCTGGAGAGGACTGTTAAAGGGGAAAAAGGGAAATTCAAGAAGGTGATTGCGTGAGTCCAGGAAAAAGCGAGAAACTTTGCTTTTGAAGAGCAGGTACCACTGGTGATAGATAGACCGTGGATGTTATGATACAAAAAGCAGTAGACTGAGAAGAGGGGCTGAGTCAGAGGTACAGAACAAGCCTGAACTTAGAAAAGAGGAAAAGAGAGACAGGGAGGCAGACAGCAGTTGGCCGTTAATAGGCACATGTGAACAAAGCATGGAAAGCTAAAGTGGGTGGAGTGCTAGTGTGTTTTTTACACACTGTGATTTGGTGTCCACAGAACAATGTATGTACATTTGTGCACATATTATATAAAGCATGCTAACTGTATAGTGCATGAACATTTTCCTATGTGTACAGTACATGTGTACACACCACATAATGCATATGATTTTGGTTCAGCAAGAAAAGTCTACATCTGTGTATGTTTGAGTCTCGGCTCGCCTGCAGTTGATGACTGACAGAGGAAACTGTGTGTACCAGAGACTTGTCCATCAGTTTTGCTGTTTGATTCTCTTGTCACAGGAGAATTAGACATCTCCTCTCCTTCCCCTAGGACTCTGGGAGGGAGAATTTGAGCATTAGTGGAGAATGGCTCTGCATACTAACTATTGGCCAAAGCTTCTCACAAAGCTCACAGGCTAAGACTTTGTATTTGGGCTTCTGTGGACACACAAAGGGCACGGAACTTCAAAAGACATAACACAGAAAACGATAAATAAAGCGGATTTTCTTTTATTTGTTTTGCCCTGTGCAGCTCCATCTGCAGTGCCCACAGTTCACCTGATGGCGGCCACAGCGAGCACCATGAGCCTGTCCTGGCTGCCTCCAGAGAAACCCAACGGAATCATTCTGGATTATGAGATTAAGTACCATGAGAAGGTAAGCGGCAATGTAAGTGAACGCCTCTAATTCAATCCAATTTCATTGACTAGAATGGGTCTCTGTTTCATCTGTGTTTCTGTAAATGTGCAAAACAATGCCTCTGCTGATAAACACATGGTTGCTGTGAGGCAAGTCATTTCCATTCTTGTGTGATCATCCTCTTCTACTTATTCCCCCCTTTTTTTCCCACCCCTCTATCCGCACAATCCTTTCCCATATTTTTATTTCGCTCTGCCCTTTTCTGAACCCCTCTTGCCCTTCTTCTTACCCGCCCCATCCTCTCTCATTTGTGCATTAAAAAGTCTCTGTATTTTCTAGAGGCCCAGAGTTGTGACTGGATCCGGCTTGGGGAAAGAACAAAGGCACTCAGTTCTGTTCAGATCTGTTTGTTGTGTTCTCCTGTCAGATTAACATACCGTCTACAGTCTGTCTCTAAATTTTTCTCTCTTGCTCTTGTCTCAGTATGTTTTTTCACCCACCTAGGATGGTAGCAGAAAAGTTGAGGATCAGAGAAGGGATTATGATGAGTGGAATAGCAACAAATGTGGTATTTTCCTCACTTTCTTTTCTGTTTGCAGGATCAGGGTGAGGCCATTGCCCATACCATGACTGCTCAACGGAGCAACGCCCGCATCGAAGGTCTCAAGGCTGGTACTCCTTATGTGGTCCAGGTCCGAGCCAGAACGGTGGCTGGTTATGGCCGATACAGCAGCCCGGCCGACTTTAGCACCAACCTGCAAAGTAAGTTATACCCATATCTACTTCATTACCCAGGGATATATTGGGGTATTTGTGGCTTAGCACCAATGCCTCTGTGATAGTGCTATGGATAAGCTTATGAACATAATGGAGGCTCAAAAGCTTACAGAGTTAGAAGCCAATATACCAATTTTTCATGGAAAGGAACTGAAATTCTTAAAGATAAAGTGACTTGTGATTTAATGAAAATCTACCTTTACCGGCATCAGCCTCACTCTTCCGCTACACTGTACTCATTGCTGAGCAGACAATGTAAAAGAATCCTGCAGCCTTTATTAATGTATTTATTATTCCCAAGTTGCTCCACATTTTTCTTAATACAGCCTAAGGAACACAAGGGCATGATTTGACTTATGTAAGCATGCTGCATGACTCTGTAGGAGCTATAATAGGCACAAATGTCTGTAGTAAAACTTATGGTACACACAGTGATGTGGTCTTTGGCTGCTGTACATTGGATTGCAGCGAGTGTGAGTGTGTGTTTGCAACAAGCTCTCTTTGTGACCACTTTTTCTCTTTTACCCCTAAAGCCGACCCTCCGAAGTCATTACAGGAGCAGCTCCCACTCATCGTTGGATCAGCCACCGCCACACTGGTCTTCATCATTGTTGTGGTGGTCATTGCAATCGTCTGCCTCAGGTCAGAAATACAACTCCTAAAAGAGTAAATGAGCAGCATGAATGAATATAGGATAACAGTGAGGCAAAATGCTTCTACATAAAATGGTAAAACAGCAAGGACTTACAGAAACATTTGTGCAAAATGTTTTTCCTTCAAGTTAAAAACAAAAAAAACAAAAACTGAGATAGCTTCAAATGTCAGCTTTGTTTGCATGTCCTCCAAACCACCCCAGAACAGTCTCAGCTGATTGCTGCACCACCTGTGAGGCCACTGAATGCCAGATTAGCCTTCTGAATCTGTAAATAGTAAACAGATTTGGCCAAAATGCTACTTTTCTCACTGGACACAGCATGGTGGAGCAGCTGTTGGGCCTGATAGGCCTGCCCTCATGGCCCAGCACTCCAAATCAACTGTGCGATTGCCCGACCACAAAGAACCCAGATGCGCCCCTGTCTGCTGAGCCCAATTGACTGGGAAGACGCGAGCGGCTGCTCATACCTTTCAAAAAGTCTGACACTGCATCTGCTGGGTCTAACCACACTCGTTTATCCTTATACCACTCATTTGTCAAGCAGCAAATGCAGTGCGTGTGTTTATATATGTGTGAAAGGTTGGCACCCACTGCTGACTGGCACCCACTGGGGTCCCTCCACAATCCAGTTCAGGCAGCGGCTGACAAGCGTGGGCATCGGTCACGCTAGACTGAATAATAATCTCCCTGGATCCCCCTCCTCTTCTCCCTCCTGCCTCTTCGCTCTCTTCTATTTTCACACCGCTACATTGTGTCTCTCTCAGGGTCTTGGCTTAGCCGCTGCCCTGACTGCCACAGAAGAAGAAGGAGAAAATAGTAATAATACAAAACACAGAGCTTCAGCATATACCAGAACAAAAATTTGAATTTAAAATAAGATGCAAATCACCATCGGGTATTTTTGCCCCGGTTACTGGTTAGACAACAAAGGAAGCGCATTAACATGTAATTTCAACAACCCAGCCCCCTATCTGTGCACCCCATCCCACCCCCACTACAGTGCAGGAGGGACATACGCAGGAAGGATAGGATATATAGAATTAGAGACATGGGTGAAACAGAAAAAAATGTGGATAAATGAATAGAATGGAACGACAGGATGACGGCAAGACAGCAAGATTTGGATTGAATTGAAATGAACAGTGTGATGTCTGTAGGGCGAGAAAGGCAAGACAGCTGAGCTTGCCGTTTGAGCCTTTGTCTCGGCTGCTCGTTTTGGGGGTACCGAGAGTGAATGGCTTTCACTTGCTGCCTCAGACAATGGTATGATATCCTTTTGTTTAGACTCTCGTTATAGTCCCCAAGTATGAATCATTTTACCACTTGGCATTGATACAATCTTTATCAGTGTATCCCTTGCTGCCAGCTCAAAAGAGACTAAACATCTTCACCAAGCCACATCGTGGTGTGACTGGATTGCATGCTACACCAGGCATTATTAGGGATCTGTTTTCTCCTTGCGCCTTTGTTCCTTTCCAGTATTTGGGCCCTGCTGTGTGGAACCCACGTGACTCAGTTTGTGTTTTCATCTTTCCCAACAGAAAGCAGAGAAATGGTTCAGAGTCAGAGTACACAGAGAAACTGCAGCAGTACAGTAAGTCTCTTTGCTAAGATCCTTATTCTTTTTGCTTTACTCTACATTCATACTCTACATTCAAACAGCTGTATTCCCAGCGTGATCTTTAAATGTACCACAAAAGAATTATGAAGGATCTTACATTTCTCAACACCATATTGATAAAAAATTAAGTTTTCACTACATTGCATAGTTGTATCTATTGTTCAAAGTTTGGTTGGCAGCATAGATTCACTTTCCTGTTCTTGCCACTGAATCCCCAATAGTGACGCCGGGAATGAAGGTCTACATTGACCCCTTCACCTATGAGGATCCCAACGAGGCAGTGCGCGAGTTTGCCAAGGAGATTGATGTGTCCTGCGTGAAGATCGAGGAGGTCATTGGCGCAGGTAACCCACCAAAGCTCCTGAGCTACAGGGGGAAGACTGCTAGTCACCTCCAGGCCATTCCGTTAGAGGACTTCACACCAAGCGGTACTTTCACTCAATTCATCGCTAGCCCTCTTCTTGCTCCCTCCCCTACCTCACTCGTCACCTCTTAGGAATCCTTTTCCAGTCTTAGAGATGTCCCCAGCACTCCCCTGTGTGTAAAACATTGTTAGCTGTATCCTCTTGAAGTTAGTGTTAGTCACAGTCCTAGCATCCTCACCATGCCATGTGCATTGAGAGTAGTTGTATTAGCTTTTTTGTATTGAGGATTATCATTTCTTCCATGTCCTAAAAAAGTAGAGCCCAATCCTGGAACTTGTGCAATGCAGTTTATGGAAATTGATTTAGTTTAAGTATGACACAGCAGTCATTTCTAACTGATTAAAAATCTTCTTGAATCTAATGGAAGCAGATTTCGGACAATACAACACTATAGCCCCATACAGATAGGATTTATTTCTCTAGGGGAGATTTTAATCCTGTCTGAGCCCATGTGTGTGTGAGAGTTTACTCTTATCTCCCCCAGTACTAATTACAGCGCTGATGTTTTTTGGCACACTTGTTGACCTTCTATTTCTTAACGTATTGTACAGATAAACACTCTTGAGTGTTTGCACATGGGCTTCCCAAATTCCAAGCATTCAATTTCAGCTGTCACCCCTATTTGACTTCTGTAGAGTTTAGTAAAATAATTTTACTTGTACATTGCTGACATACTGTTATTATTAAAAGTCCATGTAGAGATGCTACAGGCTTGTCAGATGGATAATGTCTATCTTATGTTAAACTATTTAATGTGGAATGTGTTCAGTTACACAAAGCAATTTCCAAGAGACACGGCTCTAATATATATCTGCTGCATCCCTCTATAATATTTAATCCCTCTGGAAGGCGCACAAGATATTTAACTGTTTGTAGTCCAGGATTGGCTGTCTCTGTCCCTGTCCACTTTTTAGTATCTTGAGAACCTCTTAGTAAAAAAAAAAAAAAAAGAGGGCTTCTACTTGATCACTATATTAGACCCTTGTCTTGGGCACACCTCATCCACTATGTGGTTGTATTTCCTGTTTTTTGTTTTTTTTAGAACCCCTCCCTACCATGATGTTGTAGACAGTGAAATATTTTATGTATTTGATATATTTGAAAGTAATATCTCTGCTTAAAAGCTGCAGGACTGTGTCCATGTGAGATTGAGTTTTTGTAGCATATGTATCTGACCCAAAATGGAGGACGTTGTGATGGCAGAGATGGGAATCCCCTACTACTGCTTCTGCTACTACCATTACTACTGCTACTACTACTACTACTACGACAGCTCTTCTACTGCTGAGGCTACTACTTGAAACCCGTCGCTTCCCAGCATTCGCCTTTAAAGTGACGAACCTTCAACCCCTGTCTTCCCTGTCCCCTTCCTCTCCTCTACCCCTTCCTCCATCCATCCATCCATCCATCCCTCCATCCCTTGCCCTCTCCCCCATGACTTCCCCTCCACCTTTGCACCGTGTTGACATGTATCACTCTCATCGCCTACTTGTTCTTGCATTCTCGCACACGCTTGGTGTAGACTCTAAACGTAAAGCGTCCACAACCCCCAAAGCCCCCAAGCTTCTGTCTCCACCCATCTCCTCCTCATGCGCCCGCTTCCCCAACCCCTCTGAAGCTTAGCACTGCCCCCCCTTATCCTCCCCGCCTCTCCTCTGTTCCCCTCAGCTTCACTCATCCTGTCATCTCGCTTTTCCCATTTTTTTGTTTTATTTTAACATGTTTTATTCTGTTCGACACCTCTCCACATCCCGCCATCATGCCTCTCACTCACCGTGTTGTGTCTGTTAATCCGTGACTTAACAGTACAAAGTCACTGTATGCACCCCTTCCATCACCATCCTTTGAGACTGGCCTAGAGTCCTGGCTTCTCTTGCAGTTCCCCCTGTCCCACCCCTCCTGCTACCCTTCCCTGGCTCCTTGGTTCTAACCAGTTAACTGTCCCCTCTCCCCTCTTCTCCCCCACTCTCCTCCACTCTTCCATCATGCCTCTCTTCCCTCCCTTTTTCTCTCGCTGTCCTTCCATCTCTCCTCTTTTGCTGTTTTTCTGGCTGTCTGACCTGGGCTCTCGCAGGAGAGTTTGGGGAGGTGTGCCGTGGTCGCCTGAAGCTGCCTGGCCGTCGGGAGATCATTGTAGCCATCAAGACTCTCAAGGTGGGCTACACTGACCGCCAGAGGCGAGACTTCCTGTCCGAAGCTTCCATCATGGGCCAGTTTGACCACCCCAACATCATCCGTCTGGAAGGTGTGGTCACCAAGAGTCGACCTGTGATGATTGTGACCGAGTTCATGGAGAATGGGGCATTGGACTCCTTTCTAAGGGTGAGCAAAAACAGGCACAAACAGATAAAAATAGCTCCAATGTTAGCTACTCTTAAAAAAGCATGTATTTGTGATTGTGTCATTAGCATATCTATTGGACAAATGAGCCCGTCCAAATCTGCTTGATCTGCTTTTTTAGTTGTCTCACTTTCTTTGGAGCCTTAACAGGTCTTTTTAAACTCAGCTGCAGAGCCCACAATGGAAATCTGACAACTGCTGCATTCAGGCAGTTAGTGACATTTAAAAAGAGCTCAGCCTCCAATGAATCTCTGCTTCAAAGTCACATCATACATTGTCTCCCAGAGAAAAAGAAGTGATACAAGGCGATATAGAGAAGAGAGAATAGAACATGGGCAGGCAGAATAGAGAAAGACATTAGAGTGTGAAATGATAGCAGATAAATGATGGAAGTAAGAGGACACATGCTAAGAAAGTAAGACATTGAAAATAGAAGGCAAAGTAGGACCAAAAATGTAAATAAGGGATAAACATGCATTCCTTTGAACATGCAACCTTTATCTACATTCAGATTTATCCTTGTCACTCTCTCTCTCTTCCTTTGCCAGCTCAATGACGGGCAGTTCACGGTGATCCAGCTGGTTGGCATGCTGCGCGGTATCGCAGCAGGCATGAAGTACCTGTCAGACATGAACTACGTGCACAGAGACCTGGCTGCCCGTAATATCTTGGTTAACAGTAATCTGGTGTGTAAGGTTTCTGACTTTGGCCTGTCCCGTTTCCTCGAGGATGACCCTACAGATCCTACCTACACCAGCTCACTGGTGAGTCAGCATGGATGTTACGTGTGCATGTGTTTCTTTGTTCATGTGTTCGTGTTTGAAGTCTACGTTTAAAGGCGCCACCTGCGACTTTTTAACATCAATACATCGTGGCTGATTTAATTTTAGCTACTTTCACAAATGAATTCTGAAGTCTATTCCCACATGGCATGACCAATCTGGGTAGACGGAGTTTTTCTTCTTGTCACTTTGGCACAGGGAAGTGGAAAATAGGACCAGCTGAAACAATAGAATAACGAACATATCACCGCAGTTAAATTTATTGCAGAATATAGGAAATTTTATAGTCACAATAATACCTCCAAAGGGCCGAATTATGGATATTGTGGTGGCTATGTACATTTTTTTACACTTAATCCGGATATGCTGCTGTGTTTTAAAGCTCTAGCAGATATCCAGAAATTTTCCTGCTGTCATTGAGTTTGACTATTATTGTGAACATTTTATAAAGATAGGCAGCCTCCTCCAATATTAGTTTGTGTGCTTTTTAGTTAGATTTCTTTTTAAACACGAAAAGGGCACTCTTCTTCCATTGCAACCCAGCTGGGATTTAGGGTGAGAGAAAAGTCACTTCCAGTTAAGCATTGCAAAAGAAAATAAGACCTGCAGCAATATCGGGGGAGTGAAAAATGACAAGTTTCTTGGTGACAAGAAGCTGTGTTGTTAATTTGTAAATTCTTTGCTTTGAGAGGCATTGCTAGTTTGAGATACCAATCATCGCCTGCAATTCAGTTTTTCTTGTCAGTCTATAAAAGGATTCTAAACTGACGATGATGTATTGATGTTGAAAAATACAGCAGGCAGCACATTAAATAGTCTTGAGATTTCACTTGTTTGTACATATCATTTTCCTATAATTCGTGCGACTAACCTCGTGTGTGTTTGTGGTGTTTGTGTTCTGTGGCATGCACCCATGTGTTGTGCATCAGCGCTTCCCTTGGAGTGTTTTTCTCACCCTCTCTCTCCCTCTTGTATGTGTGTGACTCTGTGTTTGTGCTCCATCCCTCCAGTATTTCATGCTCACCTACTCATTCGCATATCCACAGGGAGGAAAGATCCCCATTCGCTGGACGGCTCCTGAGGCCATCGCCTATAGGAAGTTCACCTCGGCCAGTGACGTGTGGAGCTACGGCATTGTCATGTGGGAAGTAATGTCATATGGCGAGCGACCATACTGGGACATGAGCAATCAAGATGTAAGACGATATGATGATTTTTTTCTTCCATGCACGGTCAAAAGTCATTCTCTTTCTCTTTACATACCCACCCACACCTACCACTCTGGCTCATATTTCTATGCATAACTTCAGGCTCTTTCCTCCTTTACCTCTGACTTTCCCATCATTTCCCCACCACAGCTCTTCTGCCCTCCCTTACTTTGCCCTTTTCATCGACCCATCTCTTTACCCGTGTTGTCCGTCCTCCCTCTACACCACACTCGGTGATTAGAAGTGATTGTGATTTCTCTGTTGTCCTTCCTCAGGTGATAAACGCTGTGGAGCAGGACTATCGACTGCCCCCACCCATGGACTGCCCCACGGCCCTACACCAACTCATGTTGGACTGCTGGGTGAAAGAAAGGAACCTGCGACCCAAATTCACCCAGATTGTGGCCACGCTGGATAAGCTTATTCGCAATGCTGCCAGCCTCAAAGTGGTCACCAACAGCACACAGTCCACTGGGTAAGTCCTCCTCATAGTATAGAAAAAGTATGTAGTTCACATCAAGTTCAGAATCAGTGTGAAAGCCCTGTCAAGCAAAACTTCTAAGCAGATACGCATTTGTTCTGTCCTAGGCTTTGTTTGTGACGTTGGATCTCATAGTTTCCCTGAGGTTTCTTGTTGAGTGCTGTTTTATATACAGAGATCAATAATGTCTAATTATGTACATTATTAATACTAGTGTGGATTGCTTTCTTTGTGGTTTTCTTAAGTTATGTCATGGAGGAGATTTGCAAGATGCTTGTAATAGACTGTAGTAACATGTAATTAGTTTATTGAATTAAATCACTTTACTTATTAGTAAATGTGAGCGCTGGCTAAGTCCATTCACCTGAGCGACACACAATGCAAATATCCCTTATCAAAGTTGATACAGTGCATGTGAGTCACTCTGACTCAGCTGTAACAACCTTTTAATGCTTATAAATCACAGATTTCTTCCCATACAACTCTTAAGTTCCCACAAATGCAGGCTGAGCCATTATGCAAATCCAAATTACCATCACTCAATAAAACCCTTAAAGCGGCCCCTCCACCTACCGGGAGCTCAATCAAT
This sequence comes from Acanthochromis polyacanthus, assembly GCF_021347895.1. Classification (NCBI taxonomy): domain Eukaryota; kingdom Metazoa; phylum Chordata; class Actinopteri; family Pomacentridae; genus Acanthochromis; species Acanthochromis polyacanthus. Next base: position 25,412,505 of record NC_067116.1, on the reverse strand, counting down.
GATGTCACATCTACATTTAGCTGAACTATCTTTCTTTGCAACCTGTTTCTTAGAGAGAATTTGGAGGATGGAAGGTGGTGGAGTTGGAGCGTCAAGGAGAGGGGGGGTGACCTACCTATCTGTCCCTGCATCAGGGTCTTTCTGTCTTGAGGGAGGGCCGCAGACAATCCTGGGTTGGGCTCATGGGGGAAACCAGGGTCTCGGTTGGCCACTGGAGTGACGTTCTTAGAAGATTAGGCTTGCGGTTAATTAGCTCGATTAAGGCGATGCAAAAAAGAGATAGGAGCGCCATTTAATTAGCCACTAACGAGATTTTAAACGGGCCAGCGGAGAGGTGGCCTCCTGCCGACAAACCTAACAAGGGAAGAGTGAGAGATGATGCAGTCGTCCTGGTCGGCACGGAAGGGTGGCTGGAGGTTAGCTAACACTGTCTGACATAAAAATCCTTTGGTGATGTTATTATATATACTTAACTGCAAATGTGTTTAACTTTCTACCGTTAAGCTTCTTCTGTAAATACAGAGATTCGCACCTCAGACATCAACCACATCCAAAGTCCTTAAGAGACACTCTGAGAGCCCTAATCATTCATCGCCATCACGGCTTGGCCTATAGCAATCTCACTAGCTTGCCCACAGTATTATCCAGCTTTCCTGGTGTGTTTCTGCGCATTCCTCACATGTGGCCTGCAATATTCTTGACCCAACTTTAGCGAAGCAAGACCAACAATAGTCCATTAAGAGAAGCCAGAGTCTGGTGTTAACGACAACCCAAGGCCTCAGGCTCCGAAGCACAGGCCTTATTAAAAATCACTCCATCTACACCACTCAATGGAGCCTCTGTATCACTGTTATTAACTCCCCCTCCATGCCTTTTCTCTTTCCTCCTTCTTTCTCTCTCCATTCCTCTTTTAATTGTTAATGAATCTAATGCCATCAAAAAGGATGACAGGGTTCAACAGAGCAGAGAGGAGAGGAGACAGTGCTGCTCTTTCTCTTTGCCTGCTCCCTCATCTGTTTCTTCTCCTTCACCTCCCTGCACCTCCCCATCATCCTCCTCTCCACCTCAGCCTCCTCTCTTGTTCATCCGCTCTACTTCACTCTGAGTTGTTGTGCCACTTTTATTAAAACTCCCAAGGTGGCCCTCTCTATCTGCAGCATTGATCAGCAAAGGAGGTTAGCTTATTTTTTAGAAAGGCCGTTTTGGGCTGCCAACAGGTGTGCAGGAACGTGCAAAATACACTAAAGGCAATTTTTAGTTAAGCAGTTTAAGGAAATGTCACACAGCAAAATGCATTCATACACAAAGAAATGCAGTCAAACACGCATGTAGGTTTTGTGAGTCATTTTTTCCACAGTATCATGAGTCAGTCCTAATGTGCAACCACACACACATGTGAACAACATCTGTGTTTACATTCCACGGATGCTTATCCCTTTTTATGAAGCATTTTCCGAAAATGTCTTTCCACGTCTATGGGACTCTGCTGCATGCATCCTTTTGTGAAACCAACGTTGCGTAGAGATCCAAAAACATAGTATGCCTAAACATTCAGAAATACCCTATTCAATGTACTGTAAATGCAAAAATGATATGGTAAAGTGCATATGGCTTATAGCGTGCTGGTTACCTTCATGTTCGTACAGACGACCCAAATTTGATTTGAACTGACCAGCAAAACCACACGGAATCCAATCTTCCCAGATCAGATTTAAACCACATTTGTACGTGGTTTAAAAGTGCAACTCAGTACAACCGCACAGATTGAATTTCAAGTTTTCTTTTCTGTCGCGTCAGTCCCAGCGCAACACACTGACATGATTTTGCAACATGAAGAATTGGAACCAACAAACAAGCGGAAAACTGTTGAAAAGGCTCTGTGAGAGTTTGTGGTGGAAACATGGCACAATCTGCATTTTTACACACTCATGCTGCCAGATCAGTGCATTCAGGTGTTCTTAGTGCAATGTTCACTTTGTTAATGCCACACTTGTTGTTGTAATGGTATAAAATAATAACAAAAATCTGCTATAGTGATTCTCTGTCAATTACATTGTGGATATAGAGCTCTGATACCCGCTCTGTGAATACACACCACCTTGCCTCACCAGCTGCAGCCCCAACATCCACCACCCAAGCCTCCAGCCAGTCTCTCCACAGTCATTAAAGTGCCCCAGCCCCCCACCCACCCACCCTGTACGCCCCCCTCCCACCTCTTGCACACAACTCCTTACATGTGGAGGAGAGGAGACGAGGGGGAGAGGAGAGGAGAGGGGGAGAAAAAGAGGAGGAGACGCAGAGAAACGGAGAGGTGGCGCTCGGCAGGGGTGCATTTGGGGGTGAGCCCGGCCGGTAGAGGCAGCAGAGTGACGACCTTAACCCTCTCTCTCTGTCTCTCTTTCTCTCTCGTCCCTCCCCCTCTCCTGATGTAGGGTATCCCAGCCCTTGCTTGACCGCTGTGTGCCAGACTATACCACTTTCACCACTGTGGGGGACTGGCTGGATGCCATCAAGATGAGCCGCTACCGTGACAACTTCGTCAACGCCGGATTTGCTTCCTTTGACCTGGTGGCCCAGATGACAGCAGAGTGAGTGGAGCTAATCAGGCCTAACAAGTGATTGACTGGGCTGAGTTTGAGAGTCAAATTAGTGCTATACAGATTGACCTTGGGGGAATAAAAATAGCTTTGTGGCAAAATTAAACATGATAAGATGTGGGAAAGTGGCCTCTGATAGACACATATGTCAAATGCAAAACAAATACAAAGCATTCAAAATAAAGCACATTTTACCGTGGTAGCACATTAAGCAGACATTCAAGTGCAAATGCAGTTATTGTGCTATAAAAACAAACCTTCCCTTGAAGATATACAGTATCAGGCTTTTTTGCATAGCATTTTTCAGCGCTTATAACATTAATTTTAAAAAGCAAAATGTGAGATATATGGGTGAAATAAATAGCCAAGAAGGATGAGGGAAAGATCGTCCAGGGCAAAGAAATCAAAAAACTACATAACATCTTCTATGCTTTTATTGCAACTTGGAATATAATTGACCAATCTTTATAGGCAGAATAGATAGGATCATGTAATCAGCAGCAAAAAAATCAGATCAACAATACACAATTTCCCAATATAACGCAACTGTCTCTGCAAGATCTTGCAGCTGCTTCCTAAGCTACGATCCCCACTTGATGACCCATCTTACAAACAGGAAATGATACAATGGAAGTCATGGAAATTGTTGGCCAGTGATGAGCAAATAAATGAATTGGGATTATTATGATAAATAAATCATTCTCATTAGCTACATAATAGGCAATGGAGGTGGGGGTAATTTGTTTCAATTTGGCTAGGCTGACAGGTGTGGTGTACTGTGGCTCTGTGTTGCCCTTAATGGCCAGTAATTCCTCTAATGGTGGCCATTTATTATCATTTCATCCTCCGTTGCTGTGCTGATGGGGATAGTGAAATGCGAAAAAAAAAACAAAAACACACCATTTATGTGTGTGAAGTTGCAGTGATACACCCCGATTTGGCTCTAGAGAGGACAGATGTGCAGTGTGAATGTGTGTCTCAGAGTGTGTGTGTGCGCGCGCACATGCACATACTCAGTGCATATGTGTGTGTTTGTCCACTTAGGTACACACCTTTGTTCTCAAATGGACAGCGACACAATGTCAACCAGACAAGCAGAGTGTATGGTGTCTGCGTGTAATATTAGATTATCCACTGTTTGTGTGTGTGTGAGAGTGAAAGCAGAGGACGCAGACAGTGGCACAGCCCCAGCAGCCAGCTAATCGCTGCCCCAGACGACGTCCTCGGCTATCGACTGGGGAAATCAAACAAGCGAGCGGAAAAGAGAGGTTCTCGTGATATTACTGTGCAGTGTTAAACCAACATGGCCACAGTGATTAGATTATGCAGTCTGATTAATGGCGAACAAAGCCAGTGTGCTCTCCCAGGCCTTTTTAAGAGTGTAGTAATGTCAACTGTATGTCAACAATTAAATATTGGTGTGAGTTCTTTGCTCAAACACTAATTTGCATTTTCCAGTCTTTGATGTACTAGTTTACACACACACACACACACACACACACACACACACACACACACACACACACACACACACACACACACACACACACATCCCATAAACGTGTGTATATAATATTATATATATGAAGAATGCTGTGCAACAGTGGGTAGCTTAAAGCTGATTTGCTGACACACAGACCCATTCTAAGTATGAATGACAGGCTACTAGCTGAGTAATCTGTCTAATATTATGCGAAAAATAAATAAATAAATAAATGAAGAATCTTTGCTTCGCTGTTTTTCCGGTAAAGTGACAGGCTGGTGTGGACTCTGTGAAATCTGCCAGCTGCCACACACAGTAGTGAAGTTTGCTCTTTAATCATTAACTATCATTATGGCCTTTTGACTCCCTTCCTCTTGCCCACCTGCTGGGTAACAGAAGTACGCTACATTAAGGACTAACGCTCACGATAGCTGGATGAGTGTCCCCATTTTGTTAACATACTCTCAGGAAGCCATTTCATGGGCGATTGCCAAGGTGACGCCTGTCCCTTGTTCCCGGTCGGTAGCAAGTGCATTCACTTGCGGCGAAAAGAGAAATTTGCACTTCACCTTCAAACATGTGATGTTTGTCTACTTTTGTTTGTTTTTTTTTCTTTTATCACTGGGCCACCTGTCCTTATTTTTTTTTCTTCTCGTTCCACAGGGACTTGCTGCGAATAGGGGTAACGTTGGCCGGCCATCAGAAGAAGATTCTTGGTAGCATTCAGGACATGAGACTACAGATGAACCAAACACTTCCTGTCCAGGTGTGAGCGGCGGGAGACACAGACCGATGCAGTCAAAGGACAGCTAGACAGGAAAAGAGGGGGAGAAACTGTGCCAGAGAGGGCCACTGGAAAACCCTAGCTGCCTGATCCATCTCTGCCAATTAGACACTACGAAACTGGCTTGCAGTGCCTCTGAATATATTTTTTTCTTTATTTCATTACCACTTACATTTCCTGTTCCTGCTTTTTTTGTTGTTGTTGTTATTCGTCATTTTTTCTTTTTCCATCCAAGCAGAAATTGTGTGTTTTTGAAAGAGGAGAAAGAGTTACCCCCCTTATATCCCATGCGTGCCTCACCAGCTCTGGAGTGGGTTGATGTTTGCATGCATGTGTGTTTTTAGTGAGGTTGGAGTTAGTCATGTAACTGAATAGTCGAGCTCTGATTCTCACACAAGAGCCCCTCCCCTTGACGCCTCGACCCGGCTCTGCTGGCTGTAATGCATAGTGAAGTGAATAAGTCTTCACAACACAAGGCAAAAAATAAAAAAATAAATAAATGGATAAAAACAGATGTGATTCAGACCACAGGAGATAGAGGACAATTCTTCCCCTGATAGAAGTTGTTTTATTGTGCACGTGTGTTGTTCTCCATCTTCATATTGAAGGTGCGTTATGTAAAAGGGCACTTGCTGGAGAAAGGGTGAGGTGGTGGAGGAGGAGATAAGATGGGCTGCGGTCAAAGGTCAAGAGGATAAAGAGGTCAAGAAGGTCAAAGTCGGGCAGCCGCATTTTTTTGGATGCTTGTGTTGTGGCTGCTGGATCTTCAACAGGTCACCTGACGACCTCTTCGCTCTGACCTGCGGTGACTCAGGATAGTTCCACAGTTCGGGAACACCTGCTCATCAGCTGTGTTTTTACACATAAAAATGTTCTTATTTTTGTTTGTCCACACTACATTTTTTTTTTTTTTTGCTTTCTTACACACCTTTTGTGGGAGATTTGTAGTTTCAAAATGGCCGGTCAAACTGAAGTACCCCCCCTCCCTCCTTCCCCTGCTGGACACTTGATGTGATTATGGGGGAGACAAGGACTGTGGCAACAATATAGACAGACCCCTTGGCCTTTTGTGTGCATTTTTTGTATGCGTGTATGCGTGCGCGTATGTGTGATGAAGCGTGCCTGGATGTGCGGGTGTGTCAAGTTGCACACAAGTATACTGTACAATACAGCTTCCGCTATTTGCCACCATGGAGAATTAACGCATGAACTGAACTGTGATAAGGAGCAAATATATCTGAAACAATTACTCTATATTCTGTGGACAACTGTTAAACATTCTTTTTTATTGAATCCAAAAAATGGACTTTGGACTTACACACACACACACACACACACACACACACACACACACACACACACACACACACACACACACACACACACACACACACACACATACATATATATATATGGACATACATATATATGTATGTCAATATATATGTATCATGCAGAAACTGAGAGCAACCATGATGAACACTTTAATTTCAACTTAATATTATCTGGATTTAGAAATAATCAAAATCCTTGTTTTAATTTTTTGACATCCTGCCCTATGTATTTATTTGTACCTCGCCCACCGACCCACACCCCCCACCACCGCCGCCACCAACACCAACACAGATGGACTTTAGGTTGTTTGGGACAGTGGACTTGGAACAATCAGAAGGAAGAGAAACTCCAAGAGGATTTCACCTATTGAATTGATGATTATTAAACTAAAAGAAATTGCATATAAATTGGATATTGTATTTTTGTTGTTGTTCTAAACAGCCTGTACATGTTTTGTAACAAAAAATAAGATAAATAACAAAACAAAAAAAAAAATGGTGTTTTGACAAAACGGGAGTGTCGTTGTGAAATGTTTGATTCAGAGTGAAATTATCAGAGAAGGACGATGGGAGAGAAGAGGGAAAGTTGGAAGTAGAATGGAAGAGATGAACACCGCCCATGGTTAGACCGTCGGTAATGACGTGCCACCCTTTTTTTCTTTGCTCGCACACATTGTTGTCTGAGTTTGCGTAGGCGTGCTAAAATTTGTGTGCGCCACCTGAGCTGCAACTTCCCCGATCCATTCTCATTCCCAACATAAAGAGCATTTGTGAAGCATTGAACTGTTACTAATCGTCTTCCGGGCACATTATTTCCGACTCCTGCAAACAACTCAAATGTAGTTCAACCCACATTATGTAGGACTGTGAAGAGGTTATTAGGGAGACGGTTCGGAGATAATGTCGTGTCAAACTAGTCGGCCCACCTGCCAAGCATTCCGGTTTGCTTGCAGGTGGAGCTCCATCACACGAGCTGCAGTTTGCCACCCCTGAAAAAGGAATCTTTATATTAATTTTGGATGCCTGATGACATCAGCCGATGAAAATGACCCATTTTGGCGAATCAGGGTACGTGTTTTTAAAGGTTGATTAATGTCCATTGTCAAATAAATAAACTGAAAGATTGAAAGCTGTCTGAGGAGAAGCCTACTGGTCTGCTAGGTCGATTAATATGAGCATGCAGCAAGCGCAGACATAAGGCAGGCTGACCTATCATTATCTCTCTTCATTTCCTGTCTGGCCTGCAATCATCCTGTCTCTGCTCGGGCTGCTGCGTGATTAGTACAGTGCAGGATCAACAGCCTTGGCATGCAGACAGTCAAAATCGGCAGCCAGCCCTCATCTTAACCGATAGCAGCTGCATCACTGAGACCGTGCTATTTGAGCGCGTGTTTGAAGGTGGTAGGATTAAGGAACTGCGGCTGCATCTCTGGTGTGATTTTCTTGACAGTCTCCATATTGTTTGGGTTGGAGCTTATCAATGCAATATGTGAATATTATTTCAGTGCGCAATGAAAAGGTGAAGTTAGCTTCCATGCAGTGCTTCTCACTAGTTTGTCAGCCTCTCTTAAGTTCCTCCAAAAGAGGAGGATATTATGCAAAACAACAGTGTGTTTCCTATTTTACATTGTTTCTTCTTATTCCACATGCAGATGTTTTCATTACTGCTAGTACACTCTATGAAGGGCTTACTAACCTGTAACAGTTGTAGTACACAATCAAGTAGTGGTTTAACAGTTGTGTACAATACATTAAATGAGTCTCACTTCCTTTCTTCCTATCATTTTCCTCAAAGTGATCAGCTCATATTTATCACATGACCGCTCCGAATCAGGAGTATTGGCAACAACATTTCAGTCTGCGCAAATAATTTGATTCCCTCCAAAGCAAAACGGCATTTTGATTGGAAAAAGTGCCCCATTTGGAAATCACAGAGGAGCAGAATTAATGCAATCAGGATCTCACTTTTGCCTAAAGTTTCTTGAGAATACGCTACGTTGCTGCCTCGTCCTCCTCTCGGCTCAATCATTCAATCAGCTAAGCCCCTCTGTTGCAAACTCGCATGTGGCACCAAACAAGACACAGTTGATGAGCATAAAAATAGAGAAAAAAACGGAGGGGGAAGAAAGGGGCTAAATACAATCAGATGGCAGACATGCCCACTCATGAGAAATGGCAGTTTGGAGCTTGCATCAACTACTGATGAGGTGCACATGGTGTTCTGGGGTCTGGAGTTGTTCACCAAAGTCAACTCGCCATGAGTGATGAGCTCAACTGGCAGCGTTGCACATATTTAAAAGATTAAACCGCCACCACTTCAACTGCAAACAATTAATCTTTAAGTGGATTTTTCACACATTCATGAGAGTGTTTCATATTTAACGTTCACAGAGGGGGAAAGAAACTTGCTCTCCTGTGTTTTTTGTTCATCCATCTGACTGCATGTCGCTGAAATTAAGATGGATTGCGTTTATGTGAGCTTGTGTGTGTGAGAGAGAGCATTATATACAAAAACAGTTTGATCAGCAGTGTTTAGGCTTTGCCAGTTGTTATATATTTGTGTGCCAATAGGATTCAGACTATCCTAACATTCCTTACACCTTTCTTTCCCCATTTTACATCCTCTGCTGATCATCGTGGATTCAACCCATCCTCAGTTCCGACTCTCTCTAGCTTTTCCTTTACTTCTGTTTGTCTGTTGGAATAAATGTATACAGTACTGTCTCTTCTTCTGTCTTCTAACAAGTTCAGCACACATTTTTTTCGGTCACTGCAAAAACCCGCTTCATTAAATGTAAGTGACATGTTTTCCTGAGAGTACTGTACATGTTTAGTGAAATTTGGGGGGTGGGGAGGTGATACGGGGAGAGGAAAAGAGAAAATGTAATTGTTAATTCTTCTGGGTTTTTTTTTTTTTTGGGAAAAGCATTGAGATGTATTTAATGATGCAGACATACACAACAAATTACTAAAAAAAAAATGATGCATTCTTGTAGAAATATTTTTAAAAGACCCTTTTGCAATTAAATTATTTAAGAAATGTGACCTGATCTCCTGGCTCAGTCTTTGTGTCGTGTTTTGAATCGATGATTCGTCTCTGAGGACTACCATGCCAACTCATGATCACACACATTTTATCCAGTCAAGTAATTGCCCATGACAAGCACATTCAGTTTCTTTTATGGCCATCTTTTACTCCTTTAATCATGAGCATCACAATAACATTTTTTGTCCCATAACTCATGCAACAACCTGCTTCAGATAAACATCTCACTCTCCTGGATTTAACTGCACATTTCTGCATTTGTCTGCAGCGTACCTGTCAGGCGGAACTGTTCCTTTTACATCCAAAACTCCCTGATTGCATATTTGTGTTTCAGACAGGCTTAAAGTGTACTACTGCCTTGACTGCTGTGGAAAAGCCTGTGGGCCTTTAGAGTAACATTAATGTTTATAGAAATATGTTTATTTTGTTTGGTATCTTCATTGCTACAGGCAACAAATGAGCTGGTATTGATCCTTGGGAGAAGTTACTGAGAGTTCATCTATTCCTAATGTCCCTTAAGTGCAATTATTTAATTTGCTACTATAAAAACACCACTTGCAGGAAGCAGCAAATATAGCTGTGACAGAACTGAAGTGAATGACACACCTGTCTAGATCCACAAATATAGCTGCATCTATCCAAATCACACAGAAGTTACCATCATTGCTTGATTGATTCACTCTGAACCTATCAAATTAGCAAGATGCACAACATATTTAAAAAAGTTTTCAGTGTACACAGCAGCGCAACAGTATGTCAATAACTTGCAACACTAAAGCTCCCCATATTGTCTTTCAAGCCCACTAATTAATATGAGCTCAACTCATGTCTGCAGGCACTGAGCCCACAGTCTTGTTTTCCAGTAGAAAGGAAAAGATGCTCAGATCATAGATTCTACCTCATCTGCCCCTTTGCCTTGTCCCCTGGCTCCCCTCTTCTCCCTTTCCCTGTCCAATTAAATACCGAGTCTTGGATCGGTCTTTCTCAGTGTCTGTGTAGGGCACATATTTTCGAAATGCTCCCCCGTAGATGCACTCTGAGAAGTTTCAACAGATTATTAGGGTTCTTCTTGCGTTCCAGCAGGCTGAATAAATTTTTAGGACTTTTACAGCTTCTTGTACTCGACTGTTGTTGTCAGACGATGGGCTCTGAGGACACTCGATCCGGCAGTGTTTCGTGGACACATAATTTTCGTGTATCTCATCATTTGTTCACATGATCATCATCTATTTTTGCCATTCTGGGACCGCTTTGGCAGACGGACCTTGGAAACATCCTGTAAAGAAATAAAATTAACTGCTGTATTCCTCCTGCCACAGATGGGAGCCCACAGGTTGTGAGTTTATTTTGACTTGCCCAGATAGCTCCCTCAGTGCTCGATACATAGTATAATCTGTCAGTTTGACGTAAATATGGACACATGCCAAGATGAACTAGAGCACTGTATACTTTCCAAGGGCTATTGACGGAGTGTCACATTACTCCAAGCTGCATAATATTGATTGTCTGCAGGCTGGTTTCATCAAAACATGTCATATAATGTAAGAGAGAATTATTAAGACGTCAATAAAGATTAATTTCTTATCCCTGCTCGGTCAGTGAGGCAGCATTAGCATAAATATTGTTGTGCATTAACATGTATTAGCCACATGTCGGTCAGGAGGAGATCAATGAAAAACATGATCATACGGCAACGGGGGGAGAAAAAGAAAAGAAATCCTTACAACCTCCTTACCCGCTCCTTCCCCTCATTTCCAAATCCAGACTTCTTTTATGCTCTCGTAGTCCCTACAGACTAAACCTCAGTCTCCCCCCGTCTTATTAAACCCCACTAACACCCGCACACCCGTTCCTCTGTCTACTTTTTCATCCTCTCCCGTCTCTTCTGCCATAATCCCTCTCTTTCACTTCAGCTTGGCACAGCTAATTGGTCACGTCTGTTCTGTGACATGGGGACCTGACATAATTGCTGGACAAATAGCGAGGCGTTTAGCTTCAGACCTGTCTCAACGAAGCTGTACACAGACACCAGCCGACTGGAAAGCCTAATTACCACTCCGGCCCCATTGCTTGCTAATTGGCAAATACTTCCAACAATGAAATATGTGTGCATGAGCTTGTCTGCACCTCTGATTCCCTGTAGAGCCCTGCACAATCCAAATGAAATGCAGTAACATAGTAATAAAAATGAAAAATCTATTAAACTAGGAAAAAACAAACTGCATGTGTGATATGAGTCACCACACGGCTGCCTTTAAAATGTAACGCTCAGCGTGTCATATATGACATATCTTACCTGCTCTGCTATCTTGCGGTCTGTCATGGTAATGCTAATTACATACATTTCTGTTTTGTTATCTTAGCTCAGTCCAGGCTTCCTGCACTCACAATGCTTGTGTTTTTTTTCCCTCCTTTCATACAAGGCTCTTCAGAAACCCCCCACACCAGCTTTCCAACACATGCAGTCACTTTCAGACATGACTGAACTGATTATAACAACCCAGGGTTTTAGGCATTTAATTCATTCCTGATCCCTTAATAATACATTCCTTACCTGTTAATTTCAGGATGTTTCTGTCTTTATTTGCCATGCCGACAAACAAATAAAAAACAGGAAAAAGGGGAGAATAGGGATTTTTAGAAATGGTTATTGTCTTAGTGTGTTGTGCAGAACTTTGTACACTTAATCTTTAAGTAAATACATATTTCTGTACTTAGAGGGAAGTTTTTCACTTCATCCAATGTTTCTGAAATGCGCAAATGATTGCCTCCATTCAAAGATTATCCTGTTGCACAAGCCCTGAAATATCTGACCACCCGCTCACATCGCCCCCTTCCCCAAAAAGGGGGACCCAGCCTTTTCTGCCCCAGAACAAGCATCCTATTGTTGGGTGTTTGGGTGCAGCTGCGTGGTCTTTCTGTCTGATGGGTTGAGCATGTCTGCCCGGGAAAACAATATTCAACAGGACTGCGCCTAGGGACCAGGGGGTGACCTGGAGTTCACGGTCAAAGCCGGACAATCGGTGGGAATCTGTCACATGTGAGAGGTATGGCAGCCTTCAGGTACAGCAAGGCCATTGAACAAGCACATCAAAATGCCGCTGCAGGGAGATAAGATGTCCTCACGGCTGCAGTTATCAAGATAGAGCTTTAATTTACTGTAAACAGAGCATAATACCAGTACCACGGTGCATAAATCACATGGCTTAGCACAAAACCGCACTGACGTGGGGCTGCAACTCAGGAGAATGAAGCTCAGACGTACTGCGATGCATATATGATGTTTGGCGAGATAATGAAATTACTTGCGTCGAGCCTCCCGCTGACTTTGTGCCCTCATCACAGTTCGGCAGACTTCTAGCAGACTTGTATTTGCGAGCCTAGTGGGAATTTAATGCAGTGTTTGCAAAAGGCGCCGCACATTTTATTGATTTTCATTTTAAACTTAAGATAAAGTCCAAGCTCAATAATGGAAGTCAACTCATATGAGCAGTGCGAGAGAAAAAGATTTACAAGATGTTTTTAATCTGCTAATTGATACCCGTCTGCAGGATCCTTTTGTTTTCTACATGTCTGTCTCAACCTGTTAACAGAATCATTGAATTGAACTGAATGAAAATGAACAACAATCATACTCTGTTTAGCTGGCGTAATTATGAATAATAATATCCCAGCAAACACCTGCTGGCCACCATTTCACTGACGTGAAACCTGCTGCGCCATCGATAATCTTGCACACCAACTAAAGATAATTAATAGCTTGTGCTTTGCACTTATGAAAGACGGTCACGACATTGCCAAGTCGAGGTCATTTTTCCTCTCCATTGGTGTCATCGGCAGGCATGAAGGGAAGGGCCTTGTTCCTGCCTGACATCTCATTAACTGCTCGTCGATATTTATCAGTCTTAATCAGAGCTGTGGCAGGTCCGGTGTGATTACTTCCTGGGTGTGAAAGCAATCACACCTCGTCCTCCCCACTGTCCTTGATTTATGGAGGGAAAAACAGCCTGGCATGGTTGAGGAAGTTTGAGAGGGCTGCATAAAAAGAAGAAGAAGAAGATGGAATTGAAAAGAACGCATTCCCAGCTTCTGGCTTATCTCCCCTTATTGCAAACATGCTGCGGAAGATAGAATACATCAGCATCCAAGCTTGGCAATAATGACAGACTATTTGTTTTCTGTCTTGGAAATTCTGAAAAATCGCTGTTTGTGTGTCCATAACATAAACAACAAGAGTTAGGAAAACAGTCGAGAGAATATTACATCTCAGAAATGCAATGCATTACCTAACCACAAGGTATTTTTTGTTTACTTCCAGAATTATTTTCAACAATTTCCCCACATCAAAAAGTGTGTCTGTGAAATCAGCATTTGTCCAGCTTGATTTAAAAAAAAATTAAATGACATTAATAAGTACCAATAGTTAAATATTATTATTATTATTACATTTCCAAGTGGATTATAAAAACACACTTAAAATAGCCCCTACTCATCATCAGTTTTATTTTTTAAGATATAAATTATTCAGGGCGTCATCCTGTGGGTCACACAAGATTTGTTGAAGCTGATAAATGGCCGAATCCTTAATGTGCATTGTGCAAAAAGCAAAGTGGTGCACAGTTTCAGAGAACACCTAAATACGCAGCGAGAAGCATCACACAAGCAGCAGGAGGTGAAAATAATCACCTCACACAAAGCGTGGCATCAACAAAGCGCAAACACCAGGTGGAAGACAGAGGAGACAGACGGAAATAACACGGTTTTCTTCGTCATTTCCTCTACCTATGAAAAAAATAAAAATCTGTTTCATTTGTGTGTTCTAATTTGACTGAAAGTGATTGTAGTAGCATCAAGAATGAGTTAAATTAGAAAATAAGTATATAATACAGTAGTTTGAGTAGCATTTTCCCATGTGGGCTCAAAATTATATAAAAAATGATATCAAAGGAGCAAATTAATTTCTTGTTCACACACAAACTATGGTCATTCTTGTTGCCATCAGGAGTCCGGTCTTACTCCTTGACCTCACTAAGGACCTCTAACAAGGCCAATGTGAAGCAATCTAATGTCAGGTGGCAGGCAGACAAAGGTGAGGCGGTGGGGGGTGTTGGATAATGTGCTAACATTCTTGCAGCTGTGTGGGTTCGAAGGCCAGTGAGGTGTTTTTATGAGGGACCGAGTGTCAACTCATTACGAACTCAGCTTCACCTCTCTGGACTGCCAGTGACCTGTAAACAGTACGAGTTGCACAGAGTTGTCACGAAACAAAGGCGAAGGCTAAAAAAAAGCGCTGCTTGAATGCGATGCAAGCGCAGCAGGAAGGCCGATGCGTTTTCTCTCCGCTAAATTAAGACGAAACGTGAAAGTGGGGCACCGTCCGATTTTGCAAATTAAGAGACAAGCCAAATTATGTCTTTTCTTTTATCCGTTGTCGTTGCTGTTTTTGGTCGGCAACGCCACTCTAGCGGCATCTATCTCAGCTGCTTAGTTGCAACGGAGAATTCTGATTGGACCAAAATGACTGATAGTGATCCCGCCTGCAGCCAGACACTGGCATCATGGAGGATGGGGTCATACAAAGGCCAGATCGCGATGCATCTTGGGTACAAACGTGTCCTCTTTTTTCCAAGTAGGAGGAGGACAGTTGTGAAAGCAAAAAAAAAAAAAAAGTAGGACAGCTGGTAAACAGAGAAGCCATCCTTCTATTAAACTAGACACAGATTTAAATAAACTAATCAGACATTAACGCTTTAAGGATAGTTGTTGCCGTCATGCTACACCAGCATGAGCATTGTGGTTAATAGCTGTATTGAGACAAGCCTAAACACACAGTGCTCACATATCGCTCATTAACAAAGATTTGCATCAAGCCTAATTTAGCAGAGTGCACTATCAGGGTGTAAATGGTGTCCAATAAAGAACAATAAAGGCTTTCGATAGAGGCATAGTTAGTGGTGGCAATTACCTCTCATTACATTCGAGATCGTTAGAGCCATCATATTAAACACATGGAAAATGTGAAATAAAAACTATGCTCCACACATCAAAGGCGGCCCATAAACTCGGCTTCCATAATAAGATTAGAATGTGCTAATTTGTGAAGCGCTATTATCTGGTGCTATGTTGCTCGAGTGTTTTTAGAAGAGGACAAATTTTTTTTAAAGGAAAATGGCTCTACAAGCCAGCAATGTCATGTTTCTTCTGCTCAACTATTTTACCCTTAATCCTTTTCTCCTTAAGCCTGATTGCTACAGTATATTGGTGTGCAATTGCAGAGCAGTTTTCATTTTGAAGCCACTGACTTGTTCAGCTAATACCTTGGCAGCAATCAATGTGCTGTGATTGTCAAAAGGAGTTGAAATTTTTAATTTTAGTCAGTAAGTTTTAAACTTTGTCATCTTCTGCTCTGATTTAAACTATCACTGCTGAACTACAGGTTATGACTGAGTTCAAATCTTTGCACCTGCATACCCGGCGTGTGAGTCTGTCTGCGGCTCAGACTGTGTGCGGTTTCTACCCCCGGCTGTTCATATTTGCTTTCATGTTTTCATACTCGGCTGCAAAAGTGTGCGTGTCTTCAGAGGAGGTGATTTTTGCTGTGTTGACATATGAACGCCATCTCTGCCTGACGGGAGCAGAAAAAAGGATTAGCAGCAGGTTTAAGGAAAAAAGATCGAGACATGCTTGACAACAACAATACAAGCACACCTCCAACCACACATGCTCCACTGGTCCCGTGTGATGTGATAAAAACCATCACATCGGCTGAGAGGCACGGCAGACAGTTGGGAGACATGCACAGGCACAACACAATCCAATGACTATCACTTCTTCTGCTGGCACACCGTGTACCGTAGCACAGAGCTGAAAAGAAGCTGCACCTGCACCTTACAAAATGGTACCAATACTGCGACGATAAATTTAACATGACACATTTTTCAAGTTGCTTTATTTCTATAGAACCTAGCTAAGAAAAGTTAACATTTGACTTTGATTTGATTTTCTACTGTATTCAAAAGAAATGCCTTTGCAGTAATTGTACTTCAATAAAAGAAAATCTCTCTCTATTCCTTTAACATAGCAAGCATTTAATGAAATTTTATTTGACTGATGCACCCACATGTCCTGAATTTGTCTCTTCATTGAGCAAATCAGCGCAGAGGTCATGAACATTTAAGCATGAGTCACACAATTTTCTGAAAGAAAGATATTGGAAATATATTAAAATCACAAAAGCAAGAGTTTTCAGTTAGTACTTTCTGTGCTTTAGTCAGAACATTCATTTTGACAAGGTTAGGCCTCAAGAATCTTTGGGTATACAGTATGAAGACATGTATCTGAAGTGCATCGGAAACAAGAACATCTGCTTTGATTGTGAAGCAAAGACACCTTGATGTTTAGTGTTGCTCTCTCCTGATGACCCGGCCAACTGTAACTGTACTTTGGGTGTCAGGTTTTTGATGTAAAAACACTGTTAATAAATCCATGCCAACAATCTTACATTATATATAATTGTCTTAGTCCCTTTTGTTCTCTAAAGTGCTTTGTGTTGCATTCCATTTTTAATGAAAAAAGCTTCACAAATAAAGCCTGACTGATTGATATTGTTGGTTTAAAAAACGGAGGTTTTAATTGGAAACCATGCTTGGCCTTCTAGAAATGTTTCAGCGTGATATCATCTAATCTATGATTCATTAATCAGACTAAAGCAATGTTTTTGTTCTACTGAAAACACTTAGTCACATTTTCTTGCCCAAGGGCAGATGAAAAAGTAACAACAGCAGGAGTTTTAGAGGCCAAAAGACATCTTGCACACCTTCCTGTTTAGACTCTCTAAATTGGTTTGAACTGCCAACTCTGGTCGAAAGCTCAATTTTCTCTCACTGTTAACTCGGTGCCATGTGTAGTTGAGATAATGTGGCGGTAGTTACTGATGGAGCTGAGTTTTCCTCGGGACATACACCCTCTCACTGGACTGGTGATTATTGCCAGACTTTATTTCCTCTGCCAGGGAACATTCTGTACATGCTCACATACACACAAACACAGTACATCTTCTCTCATTCTTTCTTTCCTCTTCTCTCTCTCTCTCTGTCTCTCTCTTTCACACACACTCACAATTCAGACACCATGTGCATCCACAAACATGCATTCCTGCACAAAAGAGTACACATGGTTCACCTTGAACAGAGATAGTGATGATCCTCCGAAAGGACTTTGAGAACAGTGGAGGGGTGTTGAATCGATTTGATGATAGTGGAGCAGCGGTGATTATGGTAATACGTCTTTGTTATGGCATATAGTAAAGACACAAAAACAACACAGCGACAATCTGAAAGGGGCGTTAATTTCCCACTATTCTTTTGTTGCCTCCTTTGATCCGCTGTCGCTCCCGTCACTTGTCTGATGCCTTCGTTTTAATCCTCATCACCATCTGCCCCCTGCTCTCTGAGAGTCACAGAGAGGTCATGTTTGTAAAATCCGATTCAGTCCTAGTGAGAAACCACTGCAAATTTAATACAATACCACGTTGTTCCTTTCTATGATCGTCATGCTTTCTTCCCTGCTTTCTCCTCCCTGCAGACACAGACTCATGATTGTGGAAATTAAGTGTGCTTTTTATCAGTGTAGCCGATGGGAATCTCAGTAGCCGTGTTCGCTGTGCTACCATAATACTGTACATCAATTCCACCCACTGTTACAATGCAATGTGACAGCATACTCATTTGAATGCTTCCTGCATTTTCATACTGCTGCGATTTACAAGTAATGCACATGCCTGTTTAGCTTGTTTGTTGAGCCCAGTATGAAAAAATAGATTTTAATGTTATAGTCTAGCACCGTACTGACTTATCAGATATGTTGAATGAAGTGTGCAATTTGATGTGTAGTCTACAGTATGAGCAAAGAGTTTCCACAGTTACCATTGCCATATCCGCAAGAACATAATGTGGTTTGTATTATTCCCAGAGTACTGAGTGTTTACCAAATGAAAGGTAAAAAGGCTTTTAAGCGGCCTTGAATCGTAAATACAGGTATAGCCCATTACACTCGGCTCTGAAACGTGAGGAGCTTTTTGCGGAGGTCTGAGATGTGGCACACATGTGCGGCGCAGAAGCGAGGAGACTGCCAACGGTGATGAATAGCTTTCAATCAGGCTGCAAAATGGGTTCACACACCTCTTGGAAGGAGTTTAGTCAGATAATTGCTGTTCAGAAGAAAGGCTATTCGGATTACACGGTAGGAAATTCATTACAATCTGATGAGGTTCATCAGTGTTGAGCGTAAAAAAAACATTTAACCTTGTGAAAGATGGAATGCCTTTTAAAACAAATTTTTAAGACGATTTGTATTCACCTAAGAACAGTGGAAGTGAAACTTAATTTGGGTGAGGTTTGAAAGTTGTTAAGGTGAGTGCTTTGCTGGCTGAGGTTTTGACAAAAAGCGCACGTGTCATCAATCTGTAGAATTGAATTGAGCCGAAGGGAAGTTATAGAATCATTTATTTTATTACACCATTGTATAAAGTAATTTTATCCTTTATTACTCATTAATCCCATTTTCTAACTAGCTAGCTCTGAGTCAAAGAAAACAAATCAGTGAGCAGCAATTTATGAGCAATTTAGCAAAGTATCCATGTCAGTGGTATACATAATCTTTCCTAATGATCCATAACTGATTTAGCTTGCTTAGCATGAAGTGCCAGCCGTGCGCATCTTTCATCTTGTCAAAAAATACTTACTGTTACAGATGACTGCACTTTTTAACGCGTTAAGACAAGAGAAACTCCAATCTCAGGAAGAGAATATTGAAAAATGTGTTTGCACCGCCCACATACACAGTGATCACTGCAGAATGATCCCTGAAAAAAATGCAAGAAAACAACAAATAACTTAGGAAAGACAAAAGAAACATACAGTACAGGTCACACACTGACTGATGCTATCAGGAGTATAAAACAGCTTGTCTTCATGCATTTGCATTTCTCAACTTTGTAGTCATAGTTATATTTGGATGCAAACCTGGACGTGACATAAACTGGGTAGGCAATGCTTTGTGTTTCCCTGATCTTGATTCCTTTTTTCATGTGTGTGTGTTACATTGATTTGATTAGGCAAAAATAGACATGAAACAAACCAAAAACAACAACACTTTCGACAAATAAAAGGATAAGCTTCATTGCAGATGCAACTGCGTGCTAGCTGGCCTATTGGGAGGAAAACTATCTCAGTCCATCTCCAGTTAGCACTTAATGCTCGCCCAGTCATGCCACACAGGCTCTGTGCTGATGCTGACATGAAGAATGGAGTCATATCCCTTTGTGCTTTCAGCCAGTGATCAAAACACCGTCAAACACACGGCAAGCACTATAAAATGTAATTTTTACAATGTAATAATTTTGTTTGAACTAAGATGAGAGGCACTGCAACCTTAGCTTTTCAACTGTGGTTAAAATTACAGAAACAAAAAAGTCAACATATTTGCTTTGACTATCCAGATAATATGACTCTGAAAAATGCCCATCGCTGGGGCGGATCCAGATACATTCCAAGATTTAAGGTGGAACATTCCTTTAAACCAACCTAAATTTCATGTTTTGATCATTATCAAGTGAGAAACCTTAATCCAGACTCCTCATAAAGACGTTTGAGATTTATGCTGCTATCATTTGTTTAGTCCAGACTAAATGACAGAAATCCACAACTGTAATTTTATTGCAGGACTCGGTTATTAAATGTCAAAACAATCCATGTGACTCTAAGAACTCAACAACTTTACAAACTCTACGATTAAACTCTCCACAAGGATCCTAAATAAGTTGGACTTCTACATGAGAGCTTTACTTATTCTTCATCTACTTCTTGAAAAGCTTGTTCAATAAAAAAAACAAAAACTAATATTTTCAGCTGAACTAAAGACAGACTTTGTGATTTTTCTGCTCACATGTTGTGTTGTTGTAAACTTACTCTTTCAAATAAATAGACTCCTCACCCCCTGGAAACCAGTGTTTATCCTGTTCTTGTGTCACTCCTCAGCAACCCTACACAGCCAGTTGTAATGTTTTTTGAGCAACACACCATACTATGACGTTTTTACAGTGATGGTTCTAATATGAAACCAGTTTGACATGTTCAGGAGTTCTATGTGTGAAAACTCAGAGAAACCAGGTATCAGAAGGTGGTTTTCAACTTTCTCTGTTAACCTTCTGCTTCAACTTTAAACTAAATTTACTTCACGAAGCCAGCCCTCTGGACTTCCAGTAAGCTGTGTTCCTATTGGCTGTCCAGGTGGCTGTTTGGTGTTATCAGGAACACCTGAGCAGCTCAGTGTCTTCCTGCTTTATGTCTGCAGTCAAACATTTCCTCTGCTTCTCTTCACTGAACCGGGTTTGGTTCTATTGCTTTAGTTTGTTCTTTAGGTGTTGGCTTGCAGTTTTCAGCAGTAAAATCTTCTTTAATGTGTTTCTTGGTGTGTTTTAGGGCTTTGTACTGGATAGTTGTCTTGGTAAATGTGGTTCTTTAGCCACAGTTAGCACATGGTGCAAACGTGTGCAGTGATTAGTGGATTTGGTGCAGCTGAGTTGTGTCTTTATCTTGGCTGTAGTGAGTCTTTAGAGGTTTTTGGTCAGACACATTCTGTATTCTTGCTTGTGAACCAACGTTGGTTGTCCAGAAGGTAAGAGTTCCTGTTCTGATTCTCTGTTTAAAGAGGTCCTCTGGTAGGCTGCAGGAGACTTTAGTGTTTGGGTTGTGCTAGTTTGGTTTTTGTACAGTTTCATTTGGGCGACTATCTTGAGGCCCCTCCATGTGGTTTAGTGAGGTTTCTGTAACAGTTCTACAAAGCAACCTGCAGCAGAAGAGACTTTGAGAGTTTTTAGGAAGTTCTGGAGACCAGACTTTAGAGCAGCAGAAACATTTGTCGGCAGTTTGAGCAGGAGAAGGTGAGCTTAAGAGTAGAAATGAGAAGGAAACCTTCTTGACCCATGTGGTAAGGTCCTGTACCAAGAGTTTGAGCAGGTTGTGAAGAGTCTGTCGTTCCTTGGTCTGAAAGCACAAGAAGAGTCGACTCATTAAAGGAGAAAACAGGAGACATTGTTGGTTCTTCTGTCGTTCTGCAGTTTCCTTAGACTGAATATCAAGTTTCTATTTTAAATGATTTACCGTGAGCCCAAGAAGATTTCAATAAACAACCTCCATCCCCTGAACACAACAGATTTTATTACTGTTAAATCTTGTTTTAAAAAAAATAAAATATATATATATATATATATATATATATATATATATGTTTGAGTTTTAGTCATCGTTTTAGCATAGTTTCTTCTCTTTGTTTAGTTTTGTCATCTGTGTGAAAGGTGCTAAACAAATAAAGTTGAATTGATAAACTCAATAACTGACTAACTCATGATTGTGACAATTATTTTCATTATGACTGAAGGGTTTGTTTCATTTTTAAAGTTTGGGTTAAAATCTTGACAGAAAAAAAATAAAGAAATAAATGGCATAAAGCAATTAAATCAAAGGAAAAAAACATTCAATACAATAAAACTTTATAAAAGAAAATTAAACATTATAATTAAATTATATTAAACATGCAACATTTAATAAGATAAGTAAACACAAGATACAAAACATGTAATTATGAAATTAAATATTTCTAAACAAAATTAAACATTAAAGATGAAATATTTTAGATAAGTAAACACTTAAAAATACAATTAATATATAAAACAAAAAAATACAAAACATTTAATTTGATTATTAAATGTTTAAAAAGATTAGACTTAATTAAAAAACTAAATGTTAAATTAGAAAATTAAATCTTAAAGACAATAAAACTTTAAACAGGAATTAAACAGAAAATACAATGAAGCATTTAAAAAGAAAATTCAACATTGAAAGGTGGTAAAACATTTAAAAAGAAAAACCTTAAAGATTTAATCTAAAAAATTAACATTGGGAAAGAAAAGGAAATTTTTCAAAGAAGCCGGTAAAACATTTGAAAAAAAACAAACATTAAAAAGACAAAACGCTTCAAAATCAAATCAGACAGAAAAGAATAAAAGGTGAGAAAAAACCAAAACTAAACATTTAAGAAGAATCAAACTAGAGACAAAACATTTGAAAAGACACCAGTTAGACTTTAGAAGATCAAATTAAACAGAAGAGACAATAAAACGATCAAAAAGAGCAAAAAAAGATAAAGGTCTTAAAGTGTCTTCTAGCCTGAAATGAAAACATCAAGTTGTTTCTTCAAACATTTCCTCTTTCTGTGTTCCTGGTTTGATCGTGGACAAATTTGTTAAGTGTTCATTTCAGAAAACTGCTTTCCACATAAAGTCTACTATTAGTTGAATTCATCGATCAAACTAATGTTACCTTCTGATCTCCACAAACTTTACTGTTCAGTGAAGAGAATCAAAGTTTGTTCAGGATTTCTAAAGAACCCACAGGTGAAGGTCTGAGAAGAACTCAGATGGATGGTCTAAATGTGAAATCAAGACTCATGGTCACAAGTTTTAAGGCTTCTGTTAACCAGAAAGTTCAAACTAACACAGAAGTACTGAGAAACTTTTAAAACTTCAGTCCTCAGACTGTCTCAAAGTTCAAACTAACAGAGATCAATTGTGGGACTTAGAAAATTTCAGCTCTCAGACTGTCCGAAGGTTCAAACTAACAGTGAACTACTCAGGAACTTAGAAGAATTCAGTCCTTGGACTGTCTGAAAGTTAAATCTAGCAGAGATCTACTGTGGGACTTAGAAAATTTCAGCCCTCAGACTGTGTGAAAGCTCAGGTCCTGAGGACTCGGGAGGTCTCGAGGCTTTGGAAAGTCTTGGATCTGAGGGTTCAACCCTCCAGCACAAAGGCTGAAGTCCAACCTCCTGAGAAAAACGGTCGAGTCGAGACTCGAGTTAAAAAAAACAACTTGAAAACGACAAAAAAGTTTACTTTTAGTTGTGTTTATTTATTTTTATTTTACTCACACCCATTTGCTTTTAACCTGTTCACATGTTGTGTTGTTTCAAACTTACTCTTTCAAATAAATACGTGGTCTTTCTGGCCCTGCTGGAGAACATCTTCATCAACTACGTCTTCTTTTGAAGAGGCCCTCAGATGCTGCGATCTCTGACCTTTAGGAGGAACTGCTACTTTCACTCTGTAACGAGACGGCGGCTATTTTAAAGACTCAGCTCCTGGTGGCTATGAGTGAAAATTTAACATCCATCAAAACAGAACTGCAGACGGTTAAATTTGAGCTTTCGGTCAGTATTTCAAACAACAAGTGCGACCAGGGTGTCCTAAAGCATGCTGTGGGTGAAACGGAAACTTCACTCTCCACATCACCAGCGACATCGTCACACTCCAAAGCAGAGCACCTGCCTGCTGAACTTGGACTATAAAGGTGAAGAATGTGAGCAGAGGAACAGATGTGATCAGAAAGAAGTCATTTTCTTTTTTCTTTTCTTTCTGGTTGACTTGATGCTGTCTGATGCAGATGTTGGAGCTGATTCTGATCTTTCAGGATAAAAAGCTGCTTTTCCTTCATAGACTTTAAAGGAAATTATTCTCTCAAGTTTTCTCTACTATTTATATTTTTACTATCTGTGGTTATTTCATTATTGTAAAATAAAATTGGAGGCATAAAGACTTATTTAGTTATTTTATTCCTGAAATCTTTGACGTAGCAGAACTAAACTTCCTTTTTCGTTCTTGTACTTCTGATATTAGAACTAAACATGTCTTCAACATGGATCATCTGGTTTTAATCAGTCAGTAGCAACATCACAACAACAAATGAGAAAATTTTCAACAAATTAATGAAACTGATGTCATTTAAAACCATCAGTCTGTTTTAGTGTCAAATTAAAGCGGATTACTGACCACTAGAACATTAACGTTACTGTCTTAATCACATTTATGTTTCCTGAACGTTACATTAACGTCAATCAGCCACAGTTTTATGAACTTAATGAACCACATTACAGGAACACAACACACTTTAGCTGCTGACAGGAAACAACACAAACATTGTTAGCCTGATACTACATTTAGCTGCTAATCAGGACTGGTCAGCTAGCTCAGTTAGCATCGCTAATTCACATTAAAGCTAATATTCACTGGATGCTAACTCTCTTCTCTGGTCAACACACACATAAATAAACTCCACCAACTCCTGGGGTTCACTGCTCACATTATAGCTGACTCTAAAGTTGAACATAAAGTTCATTAAAACTGGCACCGATCAGTAAATTATCATTTATTATTACTGACAAGCTGTCAGCTTGTCAAGCCCAAACGAAAAATTAATCCATATTCTGGCTACATTACTGACAACAGCATCCATAGAGTGACCGGAAGTTAGCCGACCTAGCGGAAGTGCTAATGAGGTCTGCTCTGGCACGGATTATTACTGTCACACATGTAGCTTCGAAAATAAATCCTGTCCAAAACACAGAGCTGTAGCTCCGTTTCAGTGTGAAGTCTAATGATTCTCTGAGTGACTGTGTCTATCTTCCTCTAATAAAATCCTGTCCACTGGGAGCTACAGCCATAGATATATATCTATCTACTGATTCATATCTATACTCACTAGCCTGGTCTGATGCAGTCTCGATGATGACGTTTCAAGAGTATGTCAGAACCAGGCGTGAACTAACCGTGACGTCGCCCGTTGGTTTCAACGCCGAGAAAATGAAGCACGGATTTTGCTACTTCCTGGTCACCATTTTGGATTTTTTGGAGCCAGTGACGTAACAAGCGCCATCAAACAGGCTGGACCGGAGAGCAACTCGGGGCAGGATTGGCTGAAGACTCTCTTATCCCGCCCACATTTTACCGCAGAGGCTTCTGTTGCTGTCTATCAAGTATAGACACGCCCCCTGCCTCCCCCAACTTTAACGATTTATTTAAAATTCAGTATTGATTTATTTTAAGATCGGCCACCTAATCTCTCATTTTGACCATGAAAACTAATGGGAAAAAATCCTGAGCTGTAGAAAATCAGTCTATCAAATTTTAGTTTTTCTAAAAATGAATTGGGGTGAATTGGGCAATAAAGTCACTTGGGGCTACAATTGCAATTCAGAATTTTTCCAACATTTCAGCTTATACAACCTTGTAATAAGCTCTATATGGTTATAACTACCATCAAGTTAATCAAGCTAAAGTGAAGCAAATGAAAAATGTCCCATTTTCTTCTTGACTGCTGAGCTGTTCCTAAGAGCCAAATAGAGTCCTCCACTCATATCGAGATAACAGGAAAAGCTGGACACATACTCACCACAATCAAAGAAAGCAGAGGGTTAAAGGAAAATGTGGAAGTGATAGGAAAATAGATGTCGTGTATATGTGTAAGAAGCAATAAACACACTAATATTTGAGCTGAGCTTGTTGAGTTTAGATGAGGACACAATGAACAGACAACATCACCAGAGAGGATTAGGAGGGACTCAGATTGTCTGGCACTTCAGTGAGTTCCAGAAACTCTCAATACCTGCCAAGTGAGAGGCAGAGAGACAACAGTCAGTCAGCATAGCAGACTGCTGCATGTAAAGCTCGGCTATAGCAAAGGACACTGATGACATCTTCCAAGACGATCTCATCAGATGAGCATTAGAGAGTGAGAGAGCGAGCAGCAAACTAAGACTGAAACTGCACAGTCAGAAGTGGGAGCTGTCACTCCATGGAAACCCATGTCCTGTGAGAGTAGTTTGAAGACTGCCCAGACACACACTAGCATCAGGAAATTCAATAATTTATTGGATCAAGTCAGCAATATCGAGTTGTTGTATACTGACAGTCAATAGAAACTTTGAGGTAGAAATGTACACAGAATTCTACTTGTAGGGGGGTTATAATTATTCATTGTGGATTTACTGATGATCTAGTGCCCTGGTAGTTGAGATAATGATGAGTTGTCATTTTGTCATGATTCACTGCACATGGGTTGGTCACTTTGCAAAAGTGAACCAAATACACACCAAGCAATACTCAGTGAGTATCTGCACAATTTGAGAATGGGTTTTGAAGGCCTATATAAAGGCCCAAAAAAGGCCACCATTGTTAGTCCAGTGAACAGCATCAAGCTGCGTCTATCACATGAACAATGTCTCTGGGCACTGGGTATGGTGGAGGCCGGTTTGAGCTACAGTGATGTAGCCAGGCGTATGGGCTGTTCCCAACCCACAATCAGAAGCCTGGTCCAAAGCATGCGCCGACGGATTGCTGCCTGCATCGAAGCAAATGGAGGCCATACTCAGTATTGACTGTTGTGACTTTGTGTTTGGCAGGTGCCGTTTTCTTTTGTGAAATTCTTGATTTTGAAATCATTCTTGAAACTTTAGATTTTTGTTTCTGTATGCCAATATGCTAAACAAATGATTCATATGAAGAAAATCCAGTTTCGGGCTTCAAAATAAAAATTATGTTGAAAAATATGGTCTCAAAGTTTCTATTGACTGTCAGTGTAGGTCTGGTAGTTAAGTTTAACTGCATCACTCTGCTTTGCATTATACTTGTTAAGACCTGAGGAGACTAAGTTTGCATTGAACACAGAGTTTATGCTAAGTTGGTAAGAACGGTCACTTCTGGATATTTTAGTATGCAAACAGCCATAATTCACATTTTTGATGAACTAACTATGCATTAATTTGTCTCACACACATGCATTTAATTTAGTCATTAACACATTCAATCCAAATTCATTTATTGGTTATAAACCAATAAATTGTTTGTTGTCTCATCTATTATACCTCCTACTGCTGCTGATTATGGGTCCAAACTGGAAGAGAGAATCTAGTGAGATTTATAGATGAGGGAACACGGACTGTTCCATGTTGGTTGGAGTAGAAAAAAGGATTTTTAATTGTTTTGCTATTTTTAAAATACCCTAAATTGTTAATATTTCTAAATGAGAATAATTAACCTAAAATGATGGCAGTTTTTACACAGGGATTTCATGTTTAAAACTCAATGAATTATAATTTTTTGGAAAATAAAAGAGCATTTTTTAAAACAATTAGTTTCCACATTAACATGATTCAGGGATATTCTGGTAACTGTGGTTATTCATTTTCATTTGAAAATTTAAAGGCCTTTTGTAACACATTAGTACAAAATATACAACAACAACAACAACAATAATAATAACTTTATATATATAGCACCCTCAAGAACAACATTCACAAGATGCTTTGACAGTCACAATATGTAATCACAGAGACAATCAAGTAAGCCAAAGGCATAAGGAGGCAAGGCAGAGCAGTCAAACACAATAAATAGTTAAAATGACAGTAACAAGTTAAGTGAATAATGAACTAAATTTGTATGCACATCAAGCAGAGGAACTAGGCAGTTTAAAGTTAGAAATTAAAAAAATCTAAAATTAAAGGATCAAAGATGACGTCACACCGAAGAAGTGGGCAGCTAAAATTAAAATAAAGCAAGAGAGAACATATGAAAGAAACAGGTAACTAGTACATAAATACAGAGTACAACACTAATACTAATTAAAGCCAAAAATAAAGTTGACTGTGGATATGACTAAATCGTTCTGATGAATATATATTCAAATGCTGCATCACAACAATAACGCTGTTTCATGTTTAATGTGTGTCAGTGGTCAGCCTGAAAAAGATGATGAGAAAGGATGAGACAAGTGCTACAGTCAGGGACGACTCTGTTGTGAATGGTGAGCAGCTTGTGTTCGAGTGAGCAGGTCACCATATTTAGGAGTCTTCATCCAGTGTGTCTTTCGATGTTGAAACTGGAGGAGGGCGAGGTGGTGAAAGGTTGGACACAAACTAACATTGTCGGCCTGACTGAACCAGTGGGGGTACATCACAAGGTCGAAGCCAAACTGGAATCATGGTGCTGGAGGCCAGCATGCTGTTTAGCTCCCATGTGGGTGCAGGACACGTTGTGCCCTTTCACCCCAGAGTGCTCTGTTCTGTGGAAGTCAAGCCTGGTTCAGCACACACACACACACACACACACACACACACACACACACACACACACACACACACACACACACACACACACACACACACACACTCTCCATAGTAGTTACTGCTGTGGCCTCTGAGAAGTGAAACAAGGTTAAATGCAAATAGATTATGGTAATGGTTTGTTTATTCAGATGAGATTGTGAACATGATGTATTCTAGTGAATTCAATACTCAGTTTTGATTCCTAGCATCAACTTTGTCAAATTGTATGAGGACTATGATCCAGTTTGAGGTGGACTGCATTTAGTATCTTTCCTTGTTTTGATAAAAACATACTAAGGTATATTTAAGTGTGTGAGATGTGTGCTCCTCTGCTATTTTATGCCTATTTGACTTTAATCTAATTCGATAAATCAATACAGTATGAGGTCAATTCCAAGAAAAAATAAAAAAAATAAATCCATGACTTTATTATGACAGCATAATAATATGTGATTTACAACTATTCCACCTTTGAAACTCAATAGTATATGCAACTCAATATTGTTTCATTCGCTTCCCTCAAAGACTGGTACATTATCCAAAGCCATTACCTTCCACTTTTCAATTCAAGCTTACTTTGCCCCAAAGTGGAATAAAACACGATTAATGATTTCAATTACTCTGACCCTGCTTGCCGTTTACAGTGCCTGAAGTCTGGGCGAGGGAGCTGTGCTGCATAAAAGCTGATGGTGAAGGACATTTACTAGGCGAATGATTCAGTGAGGGGGCTGGCAGTTTGTGCTGGCTCATCAGAGGGGGAACAGACCTTCTCTTTGTGCTGGAGCCTTCCTATTGCTCAGCATGGAAACCACATTGTTGATTCATGCTGCTGTCCTGCCATTCTCTGGTACAGGTCTCAGGATGGGATACCTGTGTATTGGGAAAATTGTCTCATGGAATTTCATAATGAGCAGACTGTCTTAAAATCTAAATAATAAGCGCTGGACACAAAAACGGGATAAAAACAAATTTTACTACTCCAAAATAAAAAAATCTAAAACACTGGAGTTTACGTAAAATTTGAATATTTTGATATTGAAGTAACAGAGGTAGCTGGATGCTTGTGGAAAAAGCCATCCCTGTATTGTAGCATCAATAAAACTAATATTTAACCTTCAGTGCAACGTTTAATCTCAAGTAAATCCTTTAGCTACATTATAGAAAAATCTCTTTAGAACAAGATGAAAGGTGCCTTGCATATGCAAGGTGAAAGCAGAAATCTTTTTCTTGCAAATATGACATGACAAATGCATTGATATTATGACTACTACTGTACTAATATAGAGTTTCAGCATCCAAAACAAATTTAGCAGACTAAAATATTTTATGGAACTGTTGGGAAAGGTCTCGATTATTTAGTTTTGTTATGGTTGAGGAAGAAAGAGAGAGAACATTAACTAAGAAGGGAATTTATTCCTGCTGGGCTTCAAACATGTGGCACCATTACAAAAAATGCATGCACTCTTAATACTGTAAGGATCTTCAGATAAAAGCACACACCGTATGAAAAGAAGATGAGACAAGGCGATAGAAGAAGGAATGTGAGAAATGCTTTGAGAGTTTTCAGTTGAGATGAGAAAGATGGGAAGGAGGGTATCTCATGCTTGGCTTGAGGTCAGAAACATCATACCTTTTTATTTTCTTTTTAACAATCGAGGCTGAAAAGTCAAAAGTATGGCTACAGATTAACCGAGACAGAGCCCCTCTACTGGGTACGCTCCGTAGTCAAGAGCTTCCTCATACATCATCTTCACAAAGAAAATCCTTTAACAACAAGCTTAGCCTCGGGATACATTGAATATTTCAGGGAAAAAAAATATAGACAGTACCAGTGTAGACTGATAGTATATTTTCTTAATTACCTGACCTGTTCCTGAGGCTTTTAAAGTGAAGGTGATAACTCATGACAGCAGAAGGTAGCAGGTGACACTTCAGGAGTGCATAAAACTGCTGAAAAAAAAAATGGATTTCAATGAATCTCATGCATTTAAATATCAGACAAGAGTTTGTAGTTGAACATATTTCTGATGATCTCATACTGGCTAATGTTTGGACAACTGAAGAGAGTTCACACCTGAAGCATACCCCATTCAAAAATGCCTGATAAGAGAGTACTCTAAAAAAGTCCTTAGACTCACCCGGAAACAATGGGCGTAACCCACCTTATATAGCATAGCTGTATACTGTAACTGTCCACAAAAACTCAAATGTTTGTCATGATTTCCTTGCAGGTTACTCCATGAAAATCAGTTGTTAAGGGGGAGACAAAAAATCGGACAAGAAAGAAGCCAGGGTTGTGATCAAATATCGTCAGAAACAGGGAATGACGCCCCAAAGAAATTCTAGGAGACTTACTCAACATACTTGGTGAGGATTCCCCGTGCTATTCAACCATGAAGAGATAAGTTGTGGATTTTAAGAGGGACAGGAAAGAAGCACTGAAGATGACCCAGTCAGTATGCCTGATCAAGTAGAGGCCATTTACTGCATGGCCATGAATGATAGATGGGTGACTGTCTAACGCATAGCAGGAACCATGGACATTAGTGTCATCGCTGTTATTTTTCTTGTCCATTTTTTGGTTTCCCTGTCCCCACTGATTTTCAATGGGTGCCACCAGAAAAGAAATGTCTGCAAATGTTTCAGTTTCTGTGGAGAATGATATAAGGTTTTGTGGTATACAGTTATGCCCCAAAATGGAAGTTACGCACATTTTCCAGGTGTGCCTTGGCTCTTACTGAAGTACCTTTGCATATATCCAAATCTGCCCCTTCCAAATGCACCTGGACATGGATTGTTGCACTGTTGCTCATGTATGGTATGTATTGTTTAATTTTAACATATGTACACCCCCTGTCAAAAGTTTTGACACGGGTTCTAATTTATTTGAATGAGAAAGTGTCTCAAAACTTTTGACAGGGGGTGTACTTAGGCCTAAACAAGCTTGAGTGCAGTATAGAGTGGGATGTGAAAAAATCCCCTTAAAATCGCCAAAGTAAGATATGATTTAGTTTTCATTGTGATCTTCTCTCTGCTACGTCACTAGATGTGAACAGATTTTGTGACCCAGCTCAACTGGTACATTCATAGAATCCAAGCTTGTCATTTAGCACGGTGTTAAGTATCAGTGTGCCGTACAATTATTACAACAAGGAAAAAAGCAGGCATCTCTCTTCAAGCTGCACTTCAAAGCACTCCGCTAGCCTTTGAAGTGATAGTGTGCCAATACCTAGGTGCAACAGATAGAGCAATCCCATTTGTGTATAATTCCTCCTTTCATTTGACCACCGCTGAGCAAATAGGAGGGGAAGAAAAGATAAAAATACAAAACAAAACGTGCTAAGTGGATTCTTTCGTCGCCTGTAATATCTGTGCGCTGTTGAAACGCCTCTGGAACTCGGTGGTGAGGTCGGACAGTAACAATGTCCTTTTCAGCGGGCGATGAAAGAGTTCCAAGTCATTCCCTATTCTCTGTGGGCCTTTGTGCCCCTTATCCACTTATTCAAATCAGTATAAACGGCAGCGTGTCATATTAGCAGGCTGAGCAAAAGAACTGAAAAATGCTTTGATATGTATGAAAACAAAAGTGAAAAGACTAGCAGAGAGGGCAACATGAACACACAGGCCCAATCCACTGATCCTCTCTAGGCTGCTTTGTGACACTCCTGCTTTGGTAGAGGTTACAGAAAGCCAGTGTGTGTGCTCATATGTGTCCATGTAGTTGTCGAGTCATGCATATGTGCTCTTAAGAGCAACGGATTTAAAAGTGAGACCTTTTAGTACACCACATACAGTGCTTTTCTCACACACAGACACCTCCCTTCAGATATGGGGAAAGGAATTCAGGGAGTATCAGTCAGCCGGCTTGGGGCCCAGATTGACACAGTCAGCTCAGAGTGACAGATGATGTGAGGAGAGAGAGAGGGAGGCTCCAGGAGTAGCATCAGGAGGCTACGTATGTCAGCACCACATCCATCATCCCAGCATATTAGTGAATGCAAGAACTATGAAGAATAATCGTTAATTAGCTGGGCCATGAACTTGTCTTGAAAGAAACCCCGAACATTCCAAGGTCTTCCCACCATCTCTTGTGTCTTCATTCTCTCCCCTCACCCCACTTCCCCAGTGGCCCTATCTCTGCTTTTACAGAACTGAGGATAACTGTGACCCTTCTTCACCCAGCCGTCCCGTTTTATCATTTGAAAAGACAAAAGAGGAGGGTCGAGGCAGCGGGGAAGGGGAGAGGGTAGGGGGAAAGGCCATTCAGAGTTCTGAGAATGTTGCTAAACAGGATTAGAATTAGATGGGATAGGGGTAAACAGTAGCATGCTGCATGGGGGGCCAGAGGGATGGGAGTTTGCTCAAAGGGGCAGGGTGGGGAAGACAATGGTTAGATTAGCCATCTGTGGGGCTTCTGGTGCCCGGCGTCATTAACCGGCTTAGGGCCCCACAGTAACACCAGACACCCTCCTTCCCCCATGCATTAAGTATCGAGCCATGTGAAGCCTGTGTGTGTGTGCGCTTGTGTGTTTGCAGGGATGGATGGGTGACAGGGGGAGAGTTGTGACAAAGTAATGTCTGATGAAGCTGATAACTGCATATCCAAACATACATTCGCACAAGCACACATGCATAAGTACACTAATGTGTGTTTGAGCACATCTGCTTGCACACTTAAGCCTTTGCCAGCACACAGACACACACCCAGAATGCACCCCTACCCATGCACCCCCAGTTCAGGGAAACAGAGTTTGACATTTGCTTTGTCTCCTTTTTGTGTCTCCTGAGTAGATTGCTGCCACTTTGCATATCACTGCGCATCGGTTGGAAGAGACACGTGATTAACAGTGGGATCTTATTCAAATTCTTTCCATAGTGCAAAGAGGAGGGACTGTGAAACAGAAGATGCAGTCAGTTCATGTCAGGCAGTTATGTTGTTGGAAATTTGGTGAGCACCACTGCCCTAAAATAGAATTGGCTTCATATTTTGCTGTCTTTTGAGAAGAGTTGTGTGCAGGTTTACTGCAATGATGCACTGATGGAAACTGGAACATGCAACGAACACGGACGAAAAAATAACAGCAAAAAAACTAAACAAAACATAAAAACAATGGCATTTCAAGAAAGAGACGAGCTAAGAAACCAGATTATATGATAATTACAGTTGTAAGTTTTCTGGTAGTAATATTCACAGTAACTGTAAATCATTAATGACTGCACAGGTAACAGCTCTCCATGCTGACTCATTAGGGCGTACCCCCTGTCAAGTGTTTATATTACAGTGCTGACATAAATGTATGGTTCACTGTGTGGGGTGGAAATGCATGTGGCGCACAATGACTGTGATACAATTACAATGATAACCTAATTTGTAACGCTTAATGGCAGTTTGTGTCATTTTGTTATAATGAGCTTCTCTCTGTTGTCATCACTTTTCCACTGACTGCTTTGACAATAAAAAATTACTCCATTGTTTATTCCACTAACACATACACCTGGCTGGAGTTTATGACATTGCAAAGGTCAACTACTGAACTTAAAATGGCATTTCCATTGCATTTGATTTTCCATTTTATTGAGGAAAGTGGATTCACTCAAATGGTTGCTATGTGAAAATGTTGTCATGGAAATGAGGCACGACATAGCTGATGTGCTACTGTTATAAAAGTATATTTTGACTGAACATATTGTCCCGACGAGTAGCATGGTTCTAAACTAGACAACTACCAATGTTAATTTTAGCGATTTTACTCGTCAAAAATGACTCAAAAAATTTCAGTCTATATGGGGCCTGAACTTAGATTTGTCTGTGTGATAGCAGATGAGAAGTTGGCAGGGAAATCTCAGATGACATGTGTTCAATGTGTCAAAAAATATTTCTTTAAGGTTTTTCGGATGTAATGCATTTCTATATATTTTTCCAGTTTAAGCTACTATGTGGAAGCATGATGTCACACATACATGTCACGTATTGTTTTGTTTGTAACAGATAAAAGGAGGAAGAATTATCAATAAAGTGACTTCAAGAAGACTGAAATTTGAAACTTCGAACACAAAATGTTTGTTTTCAGTTTAGAAAACAAGGACTGTAAATCGACATTTCATTTTAAGTATCAACTACCTTAAACTGAATATGCACTTCTGTTATTGCCTTCAAACTGCGGAATTCTTGATAAAATGATTTAAGCGGTTATATGTATATCTTTCAGTTTGAAAAAATGCATGAAGAAATAGTACTCAAATATGAAATAGACTTTATGAACTCAGTCAAGGTGCTTTTTTAATTACTAGTGAATGATTGCACGTAACTCGTAGTAGAATGACTCATTGAAAGTATTAAAAGAACTGATTGTGCACATGACTGTGAGTCGGTGTCTATTTATTTTCTAGATCTGTATGGGGCGAATACATAAAAATGAACTGGAATGAAATACACATACATTCAGCATAAATGGAACCACTTTCCTTGATTGTGTTACACAAAGTCATGTTAGCTGCACACAAGGGCATTACATTCTTCTTTCATAATCAGGATGTAATTTCTATCCATTTACCAGACAGAAAAGTGCTTCCAGCTACTTTCTCCTGTTAAACAACACCAGTCACCATCCTTTTCACTAGTTGTTTTCTTTTTCACCTCCTGCCATCTGGATCATGACTAAAGGTTACCTAATAAGGTCAAGGCTGGGCCATCATGTCTCTGTACACTCCTTTTATGTATAGCAACGGGACACCTGGGTGTGTGTCTCCTGCTTTGTGTGTGCCATTGTCAGCTCACCTTGTAATCCTCCCTGACATCTCAATTCTGAATATTAGTTAAAAGGCGGCCTACATAGCAGGCAAAGAATAGACTCTGTTTGGTCTAATTGTCAGTGTGCTGCCCTAGACGCAGAGAGGGAACTAGGAGCACTGGCATTGAGGAACATGTGGATTATGTAAGATAGGAGGAATGCAACGTGCTGCATTGGGTTACATATGATGGATGAGAAGAGAGGAGGTGACGGGCACTCAGATTTGCCAAAAAAGCACTCTGTAACAAAGAAAATCATAGCTATGTTTAGAGTACTTAGGTACACAGGACCTTTGGGTGATACAGATGTCAACCCTCTTCTAGAAGATCACTCCCACAGCCATCACCGTCACAACAGTAATGCTACTTTATTAAATATTATGTCTATGGTAATGATAATAAAGCTCCAAAAATACCTGTCTTAACCATAAATCACCTCTTAACTGACACACCTTATTGCCCTTTGTCCTTCAGACCTGATCATGGTATAAAAATAATTCTTATGTGCATGTTAAGCAATGCAAATGAGGCCATTTTTATGACACTGATGCACGATAATACATTAAAACTAGGCCCCCTGGTATGCCATTATATATCTGATTCACTGCAGGTGAATTTAGACCACAGTAAAGCTGTTTGTTTTGGACTGATTAGTACCATTGTCTCCATTAGCCCCTCTGATGGAGCCACGCAAACTCAAGTGGCACTCTGTGATGACGACCATGTGCAAACGAGATCCCGATTAATGGATCATAGAATTGTTCATTAGCACTCCACCTGCCAGTGCAGTGCTTGAAAAATGCAAATTGGTTGTTGTTTTTTCTCCCCTCCCCCAATAACCTTTCAAGTGCTATTTCAAGTGCTGCTGCACTATTAGCAACA
This sequence comes from Acanthochromis polyacanthus, assembly GCF_021347895.1. Lineage (NCBI taxonomy): Eukaryota > Metazoa > Chordata > Actinopteri > Pomacentridae > Acanthochromis > Acanthochromis polyacanthus. The sequence goes on along the minus strand of NC_067116.1, from coordinate 25,376,596 downwards.
TTTGGGTGTGAGTAACTGGATTAGGGTGGAGGTTCAGCTCAGACCCACATCCACAGAGAAGTGCCTGTTTCAACAAAAAGCCAGACCTCTCCACTCCTTGTTCCTAGACAGTTATTTCAACAGACGTTCAAATCATGTGAATGTGTCGATGAATGTTCAGTAGTAGCACCCGACTGAATTATTCAATGTCTCTCTTTGCAGACCACATCTGACTTTAAGTGTTGCAGGCATGACTGTACAATGTTCAGATTCAGAGGAATTTATTATTCATTGTCTCTAACACCACCTCCTACTCATTCTACAACCTCGACCCTGAGAAAAGTGTATGCATCAAGGATCTTTGGGGGAATCAGTGGTAGTCCTCTATAGTCTTCAATTAAAGCCTCTACAAATGACAGCGGCGTATTTTTAATGGGATGCTTTTCATTCAAGTTAAATGCAGCTAGAAAATACATAACCTTTGATGTGACATCCTGATTAGAAACATGCATTAGCTTTACATTTTTCACTTTTCAAGAGAAATATTTATGTTGAAAACAAGTTATTATATGAAAAACTCCTACTTCTCAGGACCAGATATACTGCAGACACTTAATCGAGTTAACTTAGCGGAACGAATATGTTTTATGAAATGAATATACGCTTTCCTATCAACTCAGACAATTATACAGTTTTCCTAATAGGGTAGGCACTGACGAAAACTATATCATTATATATTTTCTGTCAAGCTGAGTACAGAGCACTCATAACGCAATTATTGAAATATCATTTTGTTACATTCAAGTATTTTCTTCCACCTCGAGGCAGCTGACATCCAGAAATGTTTGAAGTGGTCAAGATGATGAATGTGTTGATTTGGCTGAGCAGCAAAAGGTTATTTCATCGTTTTGTGAGACAAGAAATACAGCCAAATTTGTAGACCTTCACTGATTGATGTTCCCCCTCAGTAGAAAGACTTATCACAATGTAATCCATAGCGTAGGCACTGCCACAGAGTTCCTAATTAATCCACAGATCTTGCCTCTTTGGCCTGTTGTGGCTCAGGCTATTTTCTGGAATGCTTTACGCTGATACAGTCATGGTGTTCCTTCAGGTACTATTCATATCCATCTGGGTGTGATGGAGAAGGCTCGGTGGGGGATTGTGGAGATTAGGTGTCTTCCTAGATTAGGGCTGACAGGGAGCCACGGCTCATCCCTTTTCTCCCCTGAGTATTTACACAGCACTTGGCTTGCCCACAGGTGGCTAATATGCCATGAACAGGGCCTCCTTCAAACCCCTATATGACTTGTATACATATGTGTGTGTGGATGTTTGTGTGTGCAGGAAGGTATTAGTAATGTTGTGGGGACCTACATCTGTTTACACAGTCATATAATGGGGACATGTCTTCCTTATACGGGCATTAGCAAGTTCCCCTAAAGGAAATTCATTGCATCTTAAGGTTAAGGTAGGTTTTGAGGTAGGATTAGCATTAGACAAATACTAGCTATGGTTTATGTTAAAATGACCCACCAAGAAATCATTGTAAGTCAATGTAATGTCCTCTGAAGTCATGGAAACACAGCTCTGTCTATATGCCTGTCGAGTGTGTGTGTGTGTGTGTGTGTGTGTGTGTGTGTGTGTGTGTGTGTGTGTGTGTGTGTGTGTGTGTGTGTGTGTGTGTGTGTGTGTGTGTATGTATGTGTGTGTGAGTTTTAAGAATGATAGATAGGAAAGTATAAAGGTGTTGAGAGGCGGCTGGATAATCAATCAAACAAACAGATAAAGAAGTGTGTGTACACAGGTGTGTTCACACTGCAATATCACACAATGTAATGTATATTCACAAATACTCTTCAACGCACACATTCACAAAAGCAGTCAGAGCTGCTTTATTACTCATATGCACCATAACTAAAGGCTGCACGCTTTCCACTTTTCTGAATGATTGCCAGTGGTGTGAGACCAAGTCTAACAAGCTGCAATCCAAATCTCTGCAGATAGGATTTGGCCAGTAAAGATCTGTCAGATCAGTTTGATAAGCAAGCATTACTAGTTCGGAGTCACTAATCATATATGCTTGATCAAAGTTAAAGCACTGTGACAAACAGTCTGTTTTTAAGCAACTTCTGACCATTTGTCCATTTCATCGAGGTTAAGCCACCACTACTGTCATAGCATTGCCAGATTTTTTGGTTAGTAACAAAATGTTCGCTTGGGTTGGAAGATGCAGAATCCAGAAATTGGGTCTCATTATTAAATACATGCAAAGGACATACATGATACGTTTGCTATTACTCTTACAGGCTATTCAATCTTATATACATACAATTTTTTTGTAGAGAACAGAGACTTTGCTGAGAAAAGAGTCTGAGTTTGAATGTCTATATTGTAAGACCTGAGTTGGCAGGCGGTGCACATGCACTTTAAAGTCGACCTGCCTAATGAAGTGGGGGTTCCTTCTTAGTATCTAGAGAGAGTGCTTGTTAATCCTAAAGATGGTTCTTATCTTTGGTCTCCGTATTTAGTTCATTTTGAATGAATGCAGAAAACAAATGTAGAGCAGTGAAGTTGCATCGGCCTATCAGCCACCCGCTGTTTCATCCATGTGTCACCATTAGATGCTCCTATGGCTGCTTCTGCTACTAGCTGATTAATGTTCACTCTTTAAATTCGAGGTTTAACCACTTTCCTTATTCCTGTATGCCAAAGCTCCATAACCCCAATATCCTAATCATGCTTTGAACACTGTATGTGTCCTTTAGTATTTACAGTATGTGTAAATGTACAATTCATGCGTCTGTGTACTTGAAAATGTGTAATCCTGCAACAAACATGCATGTTATGCATCTTGTTAGGCAGAAACCAACAAACTGTGTGTTTTATGTTGCCACTGCTGTCCAGTAATTATTTTTTTGGCATTTCTTTGCCTCCTGAGGGCTTGTTCATATATGCAATTAATTTTATCTTGTGTATTTATGTCAAGTAGAAAGTATTGTTATTCATCATCTTGAGTAAGTGTAGCTTCTGGTTCACTTGGCATTTTAATCTATTACAAAGTGACGCTCATATGACTGTAGAGAGGATGAAAGTGAAGAGAAAGGAAAGCTGTAATGATTGTGTACATTGCGGTGCAAAGGGAAAACGCACAGATGGGAATTTCAGCAGGTATTTCAAGCTTAGATAACACTGCACTCTGTTCCTTCCCAAGGGGAGAGGAAGGGGGAAATAGGTATGGGGAGCAAGTGGTGTACAAGTAGGAGGCCTCACCTATGATCTTAAAAAATAAACATAGAGAATTTACTCAAAACAATGAAAGTAAACAATTTCTACTCAGTTTGTTTGGGTAAAATTTACACTACAGTGACTACATTTAACATTTCTGATACACCAAAAGAAGACTGATAAGGTCTACGTTGTACTTTACATAGCTGATTGCCAGTTAAAAACATAATATTATTAACTCTAGATTGCACTGCAAGATGGAAAATTATTAGGAATGATACTGGCATGTCACTATCAATACTTAGCAACTACTGTGTTGTCACTAGAAATAGTTCTGATAATGCAATTAAAGTTTGAGTTACCATTCAGTACAACACATAGCATATGTTGAACCTTCCTGTCTGTGATGACATGAAAATTGTGCTGAACCCAGCCACTGTAAGTTATGGTATCATAGCTTTGATGGCCTAACATCAGAGTAAATAAAATACAACATGAGCAACTGAAACATAATGGGGCAGCAAAGTATGCATAGAACATGCACACCATTACAACTATTGCTGTAAGCTTTGCTATTACAAATCCAGAACTTCCCCGACACGCCCACTCTTGAGGCTACAATAGGAAACTGTGAATCTACCTGTGTATTACTAATAAATAATCACTGTGACTAATTAAACATTGCTTATTCGAGGAAAGTTTGCCTAACTCAAATAAATATAGTCAGACACAGAAGAGTTGAAATTTATCAAAAATAACAAACAAAAAAAACTGTCTCAGGGCAACAATACCTTCAGATAAAAACAAGACTTTATCCAAAACATTTTGGTAAATACTGATAAAGGGAAAAAAGACATAGATTTTGACAACACATTTTACACATCAAATGGATACACTGCAAAGTGTAAAAATGTGTCTTCTAATCCTGCATCAGTTGTCACAGCAATGCACTCAGTGATTATTGAATAATACATACATTGTTACCTTCATCATGTCCACTCTGTGGGAGGAAATTTCTAAAGTATTATAAATTGCTTGACGTCATCTGTCCTCTAATCCCGAGACAGATCAAGACCTCAGCGTTGTCTGTTAAGATATAGAAGAATTGGATTTTAAATAGTAAGAATTCTGCTGCTGAGCAAGTCAGAGTGGTTCAGTGAGTAGGAGTTACAGCGTGGGTTCATATTGTTACGGGATCAAGTCCAGCTTATTGCTAGTGATGTGTTTCCATGAGTTCTCCTGTTTCTTCTTTTGCTTGCCACTAACTTCTTTGGAAGAAGCTGAAGGAGAAGAACTACACTAAAGGCAAAAGTTTTCCAGACAGTATCCATGAAATGTCCAGAAATTCCTTCCAGTGCAGTAACATTCCTGTGACTGCTACCTAAATTAAGTGAAACATTTTCATAAAATCAACAAAAAGAGAGAAACAACTGATTAAACTAACAAACAAATTCATACCAGCTATAGAACAGTGGTGTTTTGCTTCATTGGCATACTCTATATGTGCTGTTATAGATGCATGCAGCAATTTCCATAATTATTTCCATAAACTGTTTACTGTTGCGTTTGTTAATTAAGTCGCAGTGAATGAGTTTATCATCTGGTCGTCCGTGACCATAGGACCATTAATTTCTCATTTAAAGTGAGAAAACTTGGTCCCAAGCTTCAACAAAGATGACGGTGTCTCAGCAAAGCTTGACAAAGGCCCAGTGATGTTTTGCCTGTTGTAGGACAATCCATGAGGACAGCCATGAGGGTGCTTGGAGACAAAAAAGTATCCGTATTCTTGTAGCTCCATTAAACCTGACCTAAAAGTGCAGACTGCAGCGTACTCTGTCTCTATTTATACCAGCCGCGACAGGATGGCTGGTATTGTTTTCACCTTGTGAGTCTGTCTGTGCGTGTGTGTGTGTGTGTGTGTGTGTGTGTCATCATGGCAAAATGTGGTTCTGAAGACACCTCGTAGGAAATAGCACAAGTCTGTCTGTCTGTGGGCAGATGGCATCCAAACTCTGCAGGATGCAGTCACAAAACTTTACAGGTGTGTGTTTGAGGTCACACTGAAGGTTGAGTTTGAAATTGAGTGTAGTTCATCCCATGTGTACTGAGTAATGGTGCAAGAGGTAGGACGTATAAGGGGTAATTGCCCTGCTTACTTAACATCCCTGTTCCTCATTCACTTTGACATTTAAATAAAGGCTGAGTTTGAAGAAGGGTGTGGTCCTAATACGAGACCAACAATGGAGACTCGCTTGCAAGAAGTACAAGAAGTCATATCATCACTAATTTGCTAGGAAACGGTAATGGCTAATAAACACTATAGATGCACTCGGAGATTGAGTGAGGACTTAGCTGATAACAGACGACAGAGGGGGGAGTACGGTGAGGCTGTGGCAGGCGAAGGTGGCGTGTGGCTGATGGCAAGGCAGGTGTGGTAGAGGGTGGGTTTAACCAGTGTGAAGAGCAGATTCTGACAGACGAAGGAGGGTGGTGCAGGTGGATCCAGGTGTGTGTCTGAGGCATTTTGACAGCCGATAAATGGTGCAGAGGAATCCGGGTGAGAGGCACAAGAAGGCAAGGTGTCCAGACTGGAAGGTAAACACAAAGTTATCAGCAAAAGAGCTAGACTGAACAGGAATCGGAACTGACTGAGACTGTTAGACTGTCTGGCATCGAGTAGCGTTCTGAGGCTGGCTTAATGGGAGAGGAAGGTAGTTGTGATCATCACCCCAACCTGCTTGCATGCCAATTTCTGCTGACTGTGTTGGCACCACATACCTGCAAGCCACACAGCACACAGACGCCCACCTGAGGAGAAAACAAGTCCTCCAATACATATGACCACACAGGTCGTATGTAACGTGCACCGGAATACGACCCACGAGAGCGTATTTACGTTAGCGCCCCTACTGGGAAAAGGAACGCATTACGGGATTTAATTTGCGAAACGGCTTTTCCCTCGCGAAATGGCTTTTTCCTCACTTTCCCAACACGGGTTTAGGGTTATGGTTAGGGTTGGGGTGAGGGAAAGGGATAGGGATAGTGTTAGATAAAAGTTTGTTCATGGTGACGTTTCACCTGCGACACCGGAGTGTCGATATTTACTCAACCGCTAGAGGTCGCATAATGTCAAAACGTAACACTCGGTTGTAATATGGGTGTGTACAGACGACCTATGTGGTCGTTTTTTGTTTGAGGACAGGCTGGGAGAAAAGGAAGGGTGGGGGAAGGGAGAAGGAAACCTGCGATTACCTGAAGCCAAAGGTGGAGGGTGTGACAGGTCCAACAAACTCAATGGCATCACAGTGGTGTGATACCGTCAGAAGATATTATCTAGTTCCAAGAAAAATCATTATTTAAGTGCCCCAATACAAAATCCCCTCGAAATAGTTGTACAGCATTTGCTTGAGTTTCAATGATAACATAATTGTTAAGCATGCACCCATTCAGACAGACTGTGCTGAGTATCTCTGTCTTTATGGAGCACATACTTAAATAGTGAGACAACTTATCTACATAGACATACATATCAAGCATGCCTCATAGATCACATTATTAGTAAGGATTTAAAAGATTCACAATGCATGCTGAAGGTTGCTTCAGCATGCATTGAGAATCTTTTAAATTCTTAGGAATGAAAACAGATTCCTTTGGTAGAGGTGTATTATCATTGGGTTTCATCCCCAATAATGTCATATAAATCATTTCCCAAAGTGAACTCCAACCAGCTGGGTCAGTGCCTCCCTTAGTAGCATACATTTATTATACTCTGGCTGTCATTCAAAATGTCAGCGTTAAACAAATAAAAGTATGAATATGACTGGAAATTTAGCTGGACACTGTGTTGGAATTTTTTTTTCCAACTCACTGTGGTATCGTCAGTCAAATTATTTACAGGATTTAAGGAAAACAGATTTCTTTATATAACTATAGTGGATGTCCCACATTTCACAGCCCTCTCGTATGGTTTTATACCTGTGTTTTTATAATGCAAGAATAAATTAGGGGTATGTTTGACAGATGCTTGATAGCGCATGTGGTAAGATTCTCAATAACTCACAAATTTATCTCAATATTCAGGCATCTTATGCAAACAAAAAGTAGAAGTATTAATTGGAGGAGGTTTTGCAAGAACATCACTGTACTAAGTGATAAAAGGAATAAAGTGCACCTTCCTCTTCCAGGAACACCAATAAACCTAAAAATCTGTGAAAATTAACTGAAACGAAGAAATTGCAGCAAGTCTCTGATTTCGAGGATGACATGTTTACAGAAGAAAAAGTGAAAAGCAAAAAGAAAAATCATGTTTTCCTCCTCCCTCTGACCTACAGCTTTCCGAGCTTGAATGAGTGTAAAGTGAAAAGGCAATGACACACTCTTTGAAGACCGAAAAAAGATTGTTTTTATATAGGCGGATAAAGACGTGTAACACTTAAAAGTAGCTCTAACCCCAAATGTGCACTCAGACCCAGATACACACAAACACCCATCAAATACAGACTGTGTGTCTTATTGGAGACACATTTCAGCCCTTGTTCAGTCTCAAAATAAGATACATCAGGCACCACGCAGAGTTTCACAGTTGATTTTAGTTTTGTTGGTATACACACTTCTATGGCATTTATTACCCACAAGCCCCTGCGCCCCATGTGGTTATTGTACACTCAGCTTGCGCAGTTTGCCACCACTGTGCCATACAACACATCAACAGATGGGATCATTCCAGTCTTGTTGAGTAAGTCGCTACTTGTTAGAAATGCATCAAACCGAGTATTGTTTTCTTTGAATTTGACAGAAGATCAGCTTGAAACCTTTAACACAGCTTGCATGGCGGTGGCACCTTGTGAGCAGATGTGCTCAGGGTGTAAATAAGTGAAATAGGGAGGGATCTGGTGCATTTTTTTAAAAATGCCAGTGGCACATTTGGCTTAGAGCGATGTTCGAGCTATCTAGCAGGCCTAGATAATCATAGGAAGAATGATGATGGTAATAACCATTACTGGGCTGTGTGATAGGCCCCATGGTGATACTTGTTTACAGTTATTAGTCAGTGCACTACCCCGTGCTGCATGATGTACATTAATAATGTGTGTGCATGTGTTAGAGAAGAAGAGAGATTAAGTGTTATGGGTTAAATGCCTGCTTCTGAATGCCACTTTTGGATTCAAGTGTCTGATTATTTATGTGCCACTGTGATTATTTTTTTCACGTACTGTACTTAGATTGATCAATTTGTAAGTATTTTCAGAACCTTAATGTGTGTATGAAAGCACTGAGATGTGTCTGCATGTGTGTGCGCGCTTAAGTGTGTTTTTGCAGCTCTGTTTCTGCTCAGTATCCATCTGCAGCAAACCCATCCATCAATCTGTCGACTCCCCAGCCCACCGTATCACCTTTCCTCTTCCCTCTTGCATTCCTCCCATCCTTCCCTTTTATCTCACACCTCGCGCTCTCTCTCTCACTGAGCACTCCCTTATCCTACTTCATCCCTGTCACCTACTCATAGCCCCACTTTAGGTATTACCATACCATGTTGTGGCTGTTAGACAAAATACACACGTGTGCTAAGCATACTTTTTTTTTTCTAGCGTGAAAAAAAACAATGATTCTTGTCAACCTTATGAAACTTATAATGGAAACTTTTAATTCATGCAGAGAAATTTCACAGCTGCAATTACTAAGCTGTCCCTGCTTCACACACACAAACACACACATCACTTTTCATCCAGCTAAGGCCATTTCCTCCACTCCTGGGGGCACCTACTGGAAGGAACTCGCTGAGGTCAGTGTAATTGTAGCGCCCTTGATCAATGCTCATTTGCCTCTATGGCTGTTGTCTCTTATTCCCTCTACCTCCCAACACCAGAACAAGCTTCAGCCAGCCATGCATCATTCATACAGGGTGTAAATAGGAGCTCAGCAACTCTGGAGCCTTCTCACCTCTAGGCCAAGGCTGGCTCCTTAGTGCCCTTTGTGAATTATGTTCTCTCCTGCCTGGATGCAAATGTGAAAAGTGTTAAGTTACTGGGTACAGGTGTCATCTGAGTTCAACAGTCAACATAAAAGCATGAAGTGACTTGAGATACACTTGGTTTGTAGTGATCGATTATCTTAGATGATGCAGATAATGAAAATTATTTTGTCTATTTTAACCCTCACTCTACAACTCTATTTACATCCACTGAGCATTCCCCTTTTAACTCAGTTAAGTGACTTATGGTGTTGTATGTACTGTAGTGTAACCAAGTAATGCCATTAGTTGGTCACAACCTAACTGAGTTCATTGCATAATCATTAGAAATACGATCAGTTCAAACTAAATATGATAAAACTACTTGTGGCAGCTAAATGAAGAAGGAATTAATATAACAGTGGTTTTAACCTGTCCCATTAGTTAAGCTACAATGCAGCAGTACTTTGGGGAGCCACTGAAGTAGTATTACGTAAGTGTTATATCTTAAAATTACCAAAGATGTTACCAAAATAAATATGCTCATCCATGACTCTTGTCACAATTTAAAGGGGACACCTTGGTAGACAATAGTTCCAAATGGAAATACTGACAACAAAGCCTGATTTGTTTGAGCAGCTTTTGTCACATAAGGGGAAATTCTCCTGAACTACACTGCTCAAAAAAATTAAAGGAACACTTTGAAAATACATCATATTTCAATGCATCGAAAAAATAAACTGGATATTTACATTGATATGGACTGTTCAATGTGTTAGGAATGAAAAAATGCCACATTGTTTGATGGAAATGAAAATTATCAAGCCCCCAGGAGGGCTAAATTCAAGACATTCCAAATCAAAGTGAAAAACTGATGTGGCAGACTGGTCCATTTTCTGAAATTCATTGGCAGCAGCTCAAAACGGTACTCAGTAGTTTGCATGACCTCCATATGCTTGTATGCAGCCTGACAATACTGGGACAAGCTCCGAATGAGACGATGGATGGTGTCCTGGGGTATCTCCTCCCAGATCTGAACCAGGGCATCACTGAGCTCCTGGACAGTCTGAGGAGCAACCTGGTGATGTTGGACAGAACAAAACATAATGTTCCAAAGGCGTTCTATTGGATTTAGGTCAGGTGAGTATTGGGGCCAGTCAATGCTGTCAATTCCTTCATCCTCCAGGAAGTGCCTGCATCCTCTTGCTACATGAGGCCATGGCATTGTCGTGCACCACAAGGAACCCAGGACCATTGCACCAGTGTAGGGTCTGAAAATGGATCCAAGGATTTCATCCTGATACCTAATGGCAGTCAGAGTGCCGTTGTCCAGCCTGTAGAGGTCTGTGCGTCCCTCCATGGATATGCCTCTTCACACCATCACTGACCCACCACCAAACCGGTCATGCTAAACCATATTACAGGCAGCATAACATTCTCCATGGCTTCTCCAGACCTTTCCATGTCTGTGACATGTGCTCACGATGAACCTGCTCTCATCTGTGAAAAGCAAAGGGCACCACTGGCAGACCTGCCAATTCCTGTGTTCTATGGCAAATGCTAATCAAGCTCCACGGTACCAGGCAGTGAGCACAGGACCCACTAGAGGACATTGGACCCTCAGACCTTCCTCATGAAGTCTGTTTCTGATTATTTGGTCAGAGACATTCACATCAGTGGCCTGCTAGAGGCCATTTTGTAGGGCTCTGGCAGTGCTCATCCTGGTCCTCCATGCACAAAGGAGCAAATAGCTGTCCTGCTGATGGGCTGAGGACCTTCTGCAGCCCTGTCCAGCTCTCCTCGAGTAACTGCCTGTCTCCTGGAATCTCCTCCATGCTCTTAAGACTGTGCTGGGGAACACAGCAAACCTTCTGGTAATGGCACGTATTGATGGAGGAATTGGACTGCCTCTTCAACCTCTGTAGGCTCCAGGTAACGCCTCATGCTACCAGTAGTGACAGTGACCCTAGCCAAATGCAAAACTATTGAAAAACAGTCAGAAAACACAAGAAGGCAATAAAATGTCAGTGGCCTTCATGTGTAAAACCAATCCTGTTTTGAGGGGTGTCTCATTGTTACCCCTCTAGTGCACCTGTTTTATGAACACCAAAGCAGCTGAAACTAACTAAAAACCCCCTCTTTTACTTACTTGACCAGATCAGTATCCCACATGTTTGACTGATTTGATGCAATACTTAGATTAAAAAGTGTTCCTTTAATTTTTTTTAGCAGAGTATTTCTACAAACACAGATATGTAAAAATGTGAAAACATAAGATGCCCTATTTTCCCTGCTTTTTGCCATCAGGCCAATCTGAAACTCATAGTCACATTTGGGATAAGAGACATACTAACCAGGGCTGGAGTGATGCTACCACAGCAAAATCTGGATAATATTTCATGAAATGGACAGCTTTAGATCTGTAACCTGAATGCAAAGGACGCATTTTTTTTTAACCAAAGCCTAAACAGCCATGTCTTCCTTGCAGCTAAAAACGGTTCATTTTGATATACAGGGGGGAAACAAACAGTACAAAGACAGCAAGAAGCATGTTTCTGTTTGGATAAGCAGTTCTCTCCTTTGCAGTATAAGTATCTGACATTTCATTCAAAAACAGTTTTCTACTATTTTGTCTGCTGACAGGACACTACAGGTAGACAGACATACTGTTGATTTATTCATGGAAACAGGGAGATAAAATTGCAGGATATCACAGGTTAAAGTCAACAGCTAAACTCTGATATGGTCGTAACTAGTTTATTGCCCATAAAAATAAAGCTCTGTACATGTACTGTTTAATATATTGTCAATGAAAATGCATGGGCTGTTCTCTTTACTGCTGTGCCTCATCCATCCTCACACCTCTATTCCACACTTAGATTTGTATATAAATTTCACAGATATAAAGCATTGAATTTAGAACACCCCAAAATGGAAGAAAATGAAATTTATTGCACATCTCCTGCACCAACAAAACTTCCCTCGTCTCCTTTGATCCATGCAACCCCCAAATTCACAAGTCAAGTTTGCAAATTAATGTCCTGTTAGTTATCAGACCACTACACAGGAAATCCGAATACTGCCCATGATTCCCTTTTCATTCTTTTTAGCCTCACTTGCAAACCCAACACATAAAAGTGCAAGCTGGCAGGGAGGCGGGTAATCAGAGAGGCATTATGTAAATAACTTCCTCCGCTGCTGCGCAGGACCTACGTGCATTTGAACTTTCCTACTGTGCCCTCATTTTGGCCTCCATGAGTCCTATTCATTAGTTAGGCGAGCCCAACACATGAGGTAATGCTCAAAGGCGGTACAGCATCTGCAACATCAGTTGACTTTTTTTTTTTTTTTAATGTGGATGCTCTGTGGTCGGGATAACAAGGCGAAACTGTGAGAAACAGTGTGACCACATCTTTTATGACTGTGGAGCTTCCCTTGCCTGGCAGAAGCAAAACTGGGATGAAAGGTAGTGACCGTTAGTTTGTGTGTGGGCGGGTGTGTGCATGCATCTGCCAGGCAAAAAGAGGGAAGATGATCATAAAAGATAAACATTCCCATAAAGATAGTGCAGAAAACAATAAAGTTGCCGCGCACACAGGTCTGGTGGCTCTGGCTGTACCTCCCACTCTTCCCCCTTACCTCCTCCATCGCCTCATCCCTCCTTTGATCACTGCCCTTTCTTTTGCCGGCCTCACTCCTTCTGACTCCACACACTGACACACTGTGTATGTGTGTGTGTGTTTCACCTCTTTTTCTTTCCTTCCCTTCATGGGTATCACCTGGACTTTGATCTCCATCACAGACTTGCACTACCCTTTTCCCTTCCTTGTTCCTCCTTTGCTGTTCATCTGTCTTCATCTCCTGAACATCTTACACCTTTGCTCCTATGAGTTTTATCCTTGGCTTATTTAATTGTGTTTTCCTTCTTAGAAACACATCTTCACAGAAATACTTTCGACAACCAAGATCACCTGGTGTTGTCTAGCTAATTATACACTCAAAATTGGGGCTTGAAAGCAAATTAGAGCATAAACTAATGCTCAACTGCTCAATGACAACAACCATGCCGGCCTTGAACAGCTCCCACTTTCAAACACCAGTAACTTTTTAAAGTTGTTGATCTGAGGTAAACAATTACTGCAAAACAGGGATGGTAAAAAGACATGGATCTGGCCCCTGTCCAGCATGACTTTCCGCTGGCAGCAGTTAATTGAAGACTGGAAAGAGATAAAGATTTAAGAAGAGAGAGTAGGACAATGATGAATGGCAAGAGTATCATAGGACCCTGTATCTTCCATCAGTCCTCCTGCCTCCCCACCTCATTTGAAGAAGGCAGTAGCCATGGTAACAAGGACAAAGAAGGGCAGAGTGAGAGTTAAGTATAAAAGAGAAGAGTGTGCAAGAGAGAAGCAAGAGGAGAAAGGCAGCGAAAGAGGCAGAATATTACAGGAGAGGAGGAATATGAGCTTGCGAAAGAGGACAAAAGGAAGAGACAGGCGAATGGAGAAGACACCAACAAGCAGAGACAGGACACAGACAGGGTCATCTCCGCCGAGCTCTGACCTGAAGCCAGTGACAGGTCCTTCCTGCAGCGTGAAGACGTGAGCCCTGTGAGGACAGTGACATTTGCAGGCATCACGTCTCAAGGGAAGCAATTTCACAGACACCGTGTACTGCTGCAAGAACTTCCATTTAGCAAATTTAGCCCTCCGGGATCATAAAACTTCAGGGCCATTTACTACCTCACTGACCTTTGTTTTTCCTTAGATTTCAATCTATGTTCATCACCACAATGCGTCCTTGTTATGATCGGTCAGTCCTTTCTCCCTGTGCTTGCAACAAAGTCTTACAGATTTACTTATATCAAGTATTGTGTTTGGAGATTGTTTCTCCACTTGCTCTAACATCCCTGGGAGCAAGAAAGTTGTAACGTTGCCAAGTGAATGTCTGCATGGACATCTCAGTGGGATCGTCTTCTCCTTGTTTTTTTTCCCAGAGGCACAACTTGGAGAGTACAATCTACTAAAGACCTTACAAAATAGACACATTAAAGCTAGTTCTGAAACTGACAACTCACAATCAAACACTACAGTTTTTTTGGCTGTTCAGACACCTCAGCAAAGTTGAGGAAACAATGTGATCCAAGACATGTGGCATCTTAGCTAGAGTTGTGAGATGCAGACGTGCAGTACTCAGTTACTGGTTAAGATAGATTTAGATTAAGTCTACAGACAATCCAATGGCTGGTGTTAACATTGTTTTTTTGTATTTTTATTGAGCTAGAAGCACATTACATTTATATATGGACACTGAAATGTTGTTGTGGTGATAAGAAATGCATTATATCCCTCTGTGTTATAATTACTGTAAAGCTTTTTAAAGTTCTGGTTTTAGTTCTGACAAATAATGAGTATGACGGCTATGACACAAACACAACTCAAAAACAAGAGACTATGTGGAAAAGCAAAACAAAAATGGTGCAACTCGAACTGACTTGGAGCAAATTAACACATTGTTTCTCCTTGTGTGACTTATTTTGGCTTGCATCCAAACAGAGTGGTGAAACAATGGAAACTTGTCTGTGTCAAGATTGGGAAACATACCTCAACAAACAGTTACACTGAGGTACTGAAACAGTGGAAAATTTAGTGAACACACACTAAGACCACCTTTGAATCAACTTTCGAGAGGAGATAATGCAAATTTGGACATCATTACAAACCAACTCTTGTCTGGCAGTATGTGGATATCAAGTTTGCGGACAAAAAAGATTAGAAACCGTGACCTCTCCCATTCACCACAAACACTCATCTTGAAGTTTAAAACAGGGTGTATGCCCCCAGTCCAGCTCAGAATAAAGTACAGTAATTCCACATTCTATTTAAAGGTAGTCTTAGAAGTTTAAAAAGTAGAGGGACAGCTCATACACGGTTACTTTAACAAGCTATTGTCTCTGAGATCAGAGAAGCCAAATTTAAGGTGAACTCTCATTAGGGAGAGAGAGAACTACACCAGGCTGTCATTACCTGCCGAACAGCAAGTTTGCCCTCATGTTGGAATATGCTGCTGGATCCTTGCCTGAGGTTTGACTCTAATCTAAACTGTGTCTTTGACAGACAGAACAAACTGTACAAACTCATTCAACAATAGAAAAAAAAAAAGATTTTCAACCTGACCTTTGTCTTACTTTCACTTCAGTTCAGCAAGCCTACGTCAAAACGCTGTTTTATCAACACTGGATTAAAAAAAATTGATATCCTATATCTCTCCACACAAAAGCTTGGGAATTAAAGTGATAAGCAGGCTGAAATGAAGAGGGAAAATGAACAATTTTAGAGGTAAATTCTATTGCAGTGATTCTGATTGATTTTCTTTGCAGAGTCTGCATCATTTTTCGTGCTTCCTTAGTAGAGAAATGTGTATTGAACAGTTAATTATAAATGCATGAATATGAAGTATGGCTTGTAAGCTAGTTCACTGAGTAAACTCGAGTCTGCCACTCTACCCGTTTGGCTTCTTCCTCTCATTATGATAAAACACAGCCAAAACATTAATATTGCTGGCAGATGAAGCAAATAGCAGTGGTTATTTTGTAACAACAACAGCGCATGTTCAGGTCCGCAGTATGTGAGACAGTAAGGCTGAGTGCCCATAAAGTGTTTTTTTTCTGAGCTCCACAATCTTTTTTAAATTGAGCCCACTGAGAAGCGAACATATGTGACAACATGCAGCTGAACAGAGAAAAAGATCTGCAACAAGCATCATTTTTTCACAGTGCCTTGCATTTGTTTTTGTGCAGCCTCTAAGTATTTCTAGATGAAAACCTCTGAAACTTTCAAAAAAGGTGTCGCTACAGTTGCTCCTTTTTCAGGCAACCAATCTTATAGATAGGATTCACCTTCCTGCTGACCATTAAATGATGACGTGTTTTCAAGATACTGTTGTCAAAGGCATAAAACCTTGCTAGCAGCTTGTTAGTGCTTTTTGGATGAAGTGCCAGGATGGATCGCTCTCCAGCTTACTTCAACTGCTTTTTGGCCATAGAAAGTAAGTGAACATTCATTTCTCTTAATCCACATGTTGGACGCAGGATAAATGAATGAGTGTAAAGACATGAGAGACTTCAAAATGGGCCACATCAGATCTGCTGCTAACTTGTTGTTGACAGGAACCACAGGACATCATGAGAGGTCTGCAGTACATGCCTCTGCAGGTTGGAGCAGTTTTGGCAGCATGAAAACAAGCAGCATATTAGGAAACCAGCAGCATATTAGGCAGGGATGGTCATGAAGTTTTATTCATCAATATATATCTTAAGCAGTGAGTTCTCTGGATACTGTCCTGATTTCATGACATCTCTATCTTAATTCATGCTTCCACTTGTTGCTGCTGTTGCTTCTGCTGTTGCATTGGCCCTAAACAGTAACATTTCTTCCACCCCTGTCGCACCCCTTGATCCACCTGCAGACACTGAGTCTACTATGTTTCCTGTGAGTGGAAGTCATTATCGTCACTTCCTCAAGTTTGCTGCTTTCTTTTAAGGAGGGATGATCAGAGACCCGGTGGCAAACATTGACACTGTACATGTCTTACATTTAGACAAACATTCCGAGTAAGCAGGATAACTGAACTGTTTGAATGTGAAACAGTGTGTTGCTGGAAGGTAGCGGTGCCTTTAAACCTATTTAGCTTTGGATTAGGCACAGACAGGGTTCATTTAGAGACTATAAACAGCAGAGCAGCAGAGTCAAATCTGCTAGTGTGTTTAGTCCTCCTCCTTTCTATCCGTCCTCCTTCTCATGTTGTCCCTCCATCTCTCCCTTTTTTTCTTTGCCCCATAAAACGGTTTGATTGACCCAATGGAGGAGTTCACAAACACGCCTGTGAAACTGGCCATCTGTTCTACAAGCAGCTCTGAAAAATAAATAAATAAGCTCTGTGTGTGTGTGTGTGTGTGTGTGTGTGTGTGTGTGTGTGTGTGTGTGTGTGTGTGTGTGTGTGTGTGTGTGTGTGTGTGTGTGTGTGTGTGTGTGTATATACTTGCTTGTGTTGGAGAGTGATTGAGGAGGGGGAAAAAAGCGATAGCCTTTGCACCTCGTGCATGTATGTGAGCACGTTTAAAATGCAGCAAACGTAATGTGGTTTGCTCTCTAAGAAATTGGTTTGGTTGAACTCAGATAGCGGGGCGTGGACCCATTTTCAATCAAGATTACTTGTGCCTAGAACTTCAGACACTATAAATCAATCCACATAAATAAACCCTGTCAAAATAAACCCAGTCAAATAGATGTGCATTGTATAAATGGCGCACATTAGCAGCAACAAAAAAAGCTCAATCTGTGTCAGTCCTTTCTCATATCCCTCACCTACATGGATCAATGTTTGACAGCCGTTCCGGTTCACAATGGGTGACAGGTTCCATCTAGTTGCCACTTTCCTGAACCTTCGTGACCGAGAAAGCCCAAATAAATGTAGGTCTGGCAGCAGAGAGTACAGGAAGCAGATTATGACAAGTGGAGTTCATGATGAGACGCCTGCAACCACACATACACAGGCAGGCAGTGCCAGTATATGTCCAGGCAGACAGCACAAGCGAATATTTGATGGGCCTGTCAACCACTTCTTGCCAGTTTACTGCTGCCCTCCTCCCTCCATCCCAGGTCTTAATCCTCTCCTCCTCATTTTGAGGTAGCAGGACTTTGGGCTCTTCCTATAATTGGACTGCACTGGCTCTGGGCAAGGTGTGTGTCCGCGCATGGCTCAGTGTGTATGTGCGCGTGTGTGCATGTGCGCACATGCAAACATTTACAGATCGCCTTGTGAGGTGACAAACTGCCACAAGCACAGCTGAACAGCGCTTTACATTGCTTAATTTTGTGGTAATATTTTTGAATATTCAAATATAAGTTAAGTTGTTATTTAATATAAAACCTAGTTTTCATCTCCTGCATGTATTTGTCATATGCCATTACACATGTATAAGAGATTTAGCTCATCAATTTCAATGAATGATTTTGATTATCAATGTTAGTACACACGTAGTTCTCTTGCACACATTACTATGCAAAGACCAGTGTTAATATTTTTCATACATTTTGATCGCAATTGCTCTGTAAAACGTTCTATTTAGTGGAACATTGCATTAGTTCAGCTATAGAGCTGAAGTCATGCGTTCACCTGTGATAGTTTCCCATCATCTTTCTCTCCTCTGTATTACCTCCTTGGCTGTAGCTGACTATAGCAATCACATTAACACATGTGCAAAGGGCAGCAGTCATAACCTGCAGGTCTCACATTACTCTGCTCATATGCTTATACTTTAATACAGCTTGCAAATGCAGCTCCCTCCTCCGCCTCAACACTGTCCTCATGTACTAAACCTTTGCCATTATTGGCTTTACTAAGGTTCAGTATTCCTGTCTATGTTTGTAAGGGAGGTTCGATTTCCTTGCAGAATCAGCATCTCTACTTGGATTCCATACAGAGTCTCTTCCAACATCTCTATATCCACTTGGCCACTGTCAAAGACAATAAATATCTCCGACTGTAATATATTTTGCATATTCTTACCGCAGCCCTTTCCTATTGAAGTTTGTGGCTACCAAACTTGTTCTCTTGTTCTCTGAACTGATGAGCTCACTGGAGCGGCTCAGCCTCAGATCTGTGTGTGTGTCAACGTATTGTCTTGGTCTGTGTTTATATTCACGTCAGCGTCGTTCAAGGTCTGTTTATGTCTGCGTGTGTGCATAGTTACCTGAGTGACTTGGCTTAGGAACAAAGCTGAACTCCCTCGCTGTGGTCGTCTGTAAGGACAGCCGTGTCAAGGTGCAACATATTTTTTGTAATCACACCTCAAGCCACATAAAAGGCATTGTGTGTGTCTCCACAATTTTGAAATGTTTTTACTTGTTTGTCGAGCCACTTAAAGCAAAACAGCCACATCCTGAATTTCACAGGCCCCTGCACATGAAACAAAATTGATGTAAGATTTACATTACAAAACTAAGCAGCGTTCTGCTAAGTGCAAAACACAAATCATAACTCTGCTGCAGCTGCATAGTGACACAGTGTTCACAGTGTTGCTTTGGAGAAAATGGCGAGGAGAGCTTCAGAGCAATAATAGAAAATCTTTGACACGTATGAATAAAGGTCGCTGACCTTGTGAATTCCCCACAGAATATGAATTCTGAAGAAGCAGCATTATGTAAACCGAATGGGGAATCCAATGTGACAGGCTTTAAGAGATACATAACCAAGTGCCTTGATGGACAAGAATACTCTGTCAATCTGACACACATCTGTGCTTTTGTCACTACAGAGACGCATGCTCAGACAGATACAGTCACACACACCGACACTCGCTGGTTCACCCCCTTTGGTAGTCTCCCAGAGGCACAGTCAGTCAGTCAGTGTCAATCTGCGAGTGTCAACTCACAACGTGCCAAGAAAACCAAATCAGCTGCTTGCATTCCTCAGATGCTGTTGCTCTTTCAAAGCCCATAATGACACATTTAAGAGCAAAGCGTTGTTGTGAAGCCGCACTGAATTCTTCATAAATGTAGATGACAAGTAAAGAGCTGAACTGACAGATCAGATAGCTGAAATGTTCTGAGCAATGGGCATTCACTTAAACAGACACCATTTAGTGAAGGACAAGTATGGAAAGATAATGCGGTTTATTACAGTTTGGATATTATTTTAGTAAATTTAGTCCTCATTCACATCAGACATAGAGTTTAGGAAATTGCAAGATTGTAATTGTTAAGATATTACAGTACATGACTAAAAGTTTCACAGAGTAAGCCACAAAACCAGCCTGATTTAAACAGAGCATGTTAGCCAAACCTCTTCTAAAAGGTAACAAAGGAACACGGCAAAATTATTACCGTGGATAATATGTCACCTCATACTGCCTTCACAACATACACTACATCCTCTACAGTCGGCTCAGATTAAGTGAGCATTTTGGCACAACTACTTGGATATCATTGCATGTAAATAACTTCAGCGAAACACTTCAAAATGTGTCTTTCGCATGTGAACTGATCCATGATGTGTAAAAGTGTGATTGAAATCCAAACTAAATATGTAAATACAAATGACTTTGAGACACACTTATGTGGATAGAAGAAGACAGGAATCAGATAGGCATGAGTTCCTACTGCTTTAAAATCCCAGCATAGCAAAAAGAAGTATCATTAAATCTGGAGTGGAGTTTGGACTAATGGTTACATTCAGGAACGGCAGAGGAGATATGAAGCACTGAAAACTGACAGCTACATCACATTCTATTTAAAATGGAAGCTTTTTGGTTCCAGCCAGTCAGATGAAAGGTTCCTAAAACTGTCTACTGTGCAATCATGTGTTTTATAGTTCTGTACATTGATTTACATTAAATTGGTCCATAGGGGATGAAAGGAACCAACTACACAAACAGAGTCCACTTTTTCACTGCTTAAGTCCATGCGTAAATGCAACCATACCCATAAATTATTTTTCTGAAACCTGAAATCTAAGAGCAGCTGCTTCGAACAGATGTGAAGGCAACATTTTTTCTACTATGAAACTCAAAATGTTTGCATTCATTTTCCCAGTGAGGGCTCTTTATGAATAACCATGAGTGACCGCCTGGTGCAAGGTGTTAGTCCAGTCATTTTTTCATGCAGCCGATGCTGGTGATTTTGCACTTATGTTGAAGATGACTGATGCAAACTGTCTAAGTATTGCAACACTCTCATCTCCGTACCTCTCATGCCTGCAGCAGATGATTACCTTTCTCACACTTCCCACTGTCCTTGTCTCTTGTTCTGTCACTCTCTCTCTATCTTTATGTCTCGTTGTCAGCAGTAACCTCTCCGGGGAGATGTATTGCTTTAGGCAGTACAAGAGACTATGTGTTAGACTTGGTCTCTTTCTTGCTCTCCTTTCCCTTGTTTCTTGTGCTTTGTTGTTACCTTTTTTGTTTGATGGGAACAAACGATGCCAGAAAGACTGATAAACCTTGAAGAATAGTGATATGACAGGTTGATTTTTATTTTTGTACTTTTGGACACAACTTTGGTAATAATAGCATTGTGTTCAACTGCATTCATTTGGTGAAATGTTGAAACGCAGTGACCTTGCTCCAATGTTAGTCGAAGAAAAGTTTGACCAGCATGGGCATTTGTTGAAAATCAGTCAGATTTATGTTTTGTGAAATAAAAATAGTTTGAAATTTTGTAATTTTTGTGCAAATACCTAAACTCTTCCAGTGAGTGGGTGCCAGCCAAAAGAATACATATGTAGATCCTTCAGCTTTTGGCAAGTAGGAGACCTGAGGCTGCTCTCTAATTGGTTGGCAGATATTTCTACACGATACAGCTCTCTACACCCCGAATATTAATAGAATTTGAGTATTTTTTTATATATTCACAATTGGACAATTGCTGATGCTGTCGCTCTCATCCACACCTCGCTCGACTCAGCAGCTCATTAGCTGACAGTTACTGCAGGAGATGTCGGTTCAAGAGGAACAGTTGAGCGTGCATGTTTGTTCAGCCACCAAAATAACAGAAAATGTATTTTTATCCACATCAAACTCGATTCAGCTGGCCAGTGAATGCCTCGGCTTACTTTCATGTTAGCTAAACAGTCGTGCCTCAGCTTGTGATGCCCAGTTATATCACCTGTCAAATGTCCTTTTCCAGTTAGTCTCGTGTTTGTGCTGACGGTGCAATCTTAAGTTTTGTGCATTTTGCTTATAGTCTAACAGTTACTACAGAGAGCAGCATGGAATGTGGCAGAGAGAGGTGTAAAACATGAAGCAAAGATTCTTTTGGAAGGGACTCTGTGGATGTTGCAGTTACACGGTATGTGTTTTTAAGAGCCTATATTGTGCACATTTACAGGTTTATGGTGTTTTTAGCATGTTTACGAGAACAATTTGACATGCTTTTCTTTTAAAAAACACGTCATTTCCTTCATGCTGTACATCGCTACAGTACATCGTCTCACTTTATGACTGAAGCACTGCTGTTTAGCTCCTGTCTCTTAAGTCTGCTCTGATTGGACAGCTAGCTAGACACCGAACCGTTGTTAGTTATACACTGTTGCCCCACATCTAAGATTGTAAGCACAGAACCCTACCAGGAATGGTTCTAGCGAGAAAATAATGGTAGACTGTGGTGATGTTGCCTAACTAGCGTTGTGCATATGTGCTACATGGGGATGCAAATAAGTATCTTGAGAAAAGCCTAGACTTGTTTCAGGCAGGAAAGCAGTTGTCTTTTCTGCTGAAGAGAATAACTTGGATTGCGTGAACCTTTTTCTTAGTTTGTAGACTTTCCATATGCATAACATCGCTACAGAATGTAAAGAAACTAAAAGAAAAGGGAAAAATACAAGAATATTAATGTGGGCTTAAAAAAGTATTTGGCCACCCATGCACCTCACCTCATTTGTCAGATATGTATTTAACCACAGTTTATCCAAATGTTTGCACTGGATCAGAGTGGATATCACCGCATACCAAACACTAAACAACCAACATTATAGACAGGGCTCAAAAAACACTCTACCAGGATTTTAAAAGCCGCCATTAAATGAAAAGATAAGGATTAATAGATTAACCCTACTCTTTCATAGTATGACATGTTTCTCCCTGAGGCTGTGCCTGTGTGGTAACTGTTTGCAAACCTACAACCGACATTGTTCATCAAGTTTTAATGCAATGTTCTGCTGGGAAACCTTGAGTCCTGACATTCATGAGGATGTTTGCCATGTACCGTCCACCTAAACAACCCGCCGAGCCCCCACCTAACATGGCAACAGCAGTCCTTGGTGCCAGATGCCACCGTCAGCAGGACAATGCATCCCAATATACCACAAAAAACTTGTCAGGAGTGAAGCAGAAAACATGACAGAGCGAAGCTGATCATCTGGATTCCACACTCCCCAGATCCAAATCTTACTGAGCATCTTTGGGATATCCCAGGACAAGCCTGATCTAGGTAGGTCGCACTGTAAATTTGTGAGTAGGTGACAGGTTGTGTGTGTTTTTTTTTTTTTTTTTGGCTATTTCCAAGTTCGTTCTCAGGTTACGACCAGTGGGAGTGGCCGGGTGCACCTGTGGCTCTTTACAATCAACAGGGATGGTGAAAAGCTGAGCCATATATGTATTATTGACAAAAGATAGATCCATATTACCTTTGTGCAATTGGGTGGTGAAAAACTTGATTAGTAGTTTATACATCAAGCAAATCTGGGCATTTGTGTGAGATTCTGTCTGGAAACATTCTGGCGATATGATTTCTCAACACTCAACTGTCGAAAACCCACAAGTGATTTTTGATTCTCACCAGACATTCCAGTATCAAATCAAGGCTATTACCAAGACAGCATTATTTCATTTTACTTATCTTTCTAAAATATGACCCATTCTGCCATTCGTTTTCACATTTGATTAATGCCTCAGCTTATTTTACTCTGTACACCAGCACATCCACTTTCATCACTGGTCTCGTTGTCATTCCCTCAGTTAACAAAAAGTCAGCTGGCCTTAAAGCATTTGCCTACCAAGTGCCTTCTCTCTGGATTTGCCTTCCATGTTATAGCTTGTTCAATTAAAATCTTAATCTTTATGTTCTTCAATGCCATTTACCCTAAAACTCAGGACATCACAGTTTTAAATATCTCTACATCATCAATGTTTTTATTCTGGTTCTTTCATTTTTCTAAGTTGTATTATTTAATTTGATTGCTCTATAATTTTGTATCATGTCTACTTCTCATCTGGTAACTGTATTGGGACCATGCTGCATGGTGATTCTGCATTTTAAATAAAATTGATCTATTGATGCATATTTGCTAACCTTGGGGATCACAAGCTTGTGGTCTGTTGACACATCTCAGTGGATATTGATATCTTTCTGGGTCCTCAAATGCGCCTTTTCACACAAATACACACACATCACTACACTTCTGTAGAGCCTGAGCCAGTGCAGAGCATAATGATAAATGATTTTACACAGTGTCACTGCCCTTCTGCTTGTGAGGCTGTTGAATAAATAATAACAATCATCATGATACACTTATAGTGGATGGCAACTCTTGAATCACAGCTCACTGAGCTCCACTCAATCCTTTGAATGAAACAGCAAATCAAGAGCTTCTAACAACTTTAAATCCTCATTCTAAACAGAAAATGTTGATATCAGATAAAGACAAATTAACCTCTTAACAGTAATAGTAGAGCGCTCTTAGCTGCACTACACAACAAAATGACACTCATCTTCCAGTTTAATCTCACACTGCAGACATTTATCTGATGCTGTTACTCAGAGTAAGAGCAGCAGTGGAATAAATCATCAGCTTATTGCTACAGATGACATGCTGAGGAGTGTAACTGACAAATAGTGTTTCAAATTTCAACACAAATCCAAGCTAAAGAGAACAAAATATCAATATGTGAAAAGGCAATAAACAATATTTGCATGAAGCACAGATTCACACTTATGTCTAAATTCATTTCTTCATTCTGAAATCAGGGTTTTGTTTAGTAGTTGTTCAAGCCAGAGGAGCTACAAAAACAATTAACTAACTATCCAGTTTATTAATAATGTTATTCAAACTCAAGCTAAGGTTGATACAGATTAAACAATATATCCCACCCTTTCCAAATTCCTCCAAAAGAAAGAATCTCTCAGTTTTATCTTCACTCTCACAGGGCCTTGTTCCCCTCATGTCCTGTTTCCTTCCCTTTCACTCTGTGCTATGCATGTGTACTAACGTACATGGGAACTACTGTTATATGGACTGGTTTAAGCCGCTTTGTTTCCCATGTACAGAGCCAGAGCTGTGTGTTTTTTCAGTGCATACACAGAATGGACAGCCAGCAGACTGTGACCATTACTTTCTCCACCTTAAAGGAAAGTTAAACACTCTCAGCCTCCAACTGCGTCATTATTTCTTAAGGTTTTACAATTAGAAGTAGAGCTGAATCCAATCTAAAAGGTAATAAACTTGTATCACTTTATGACACTCCAGTTGATCACAGGCCCCCCTCTGTTCAAACAAAAAGCTGCAGTCGAATGCGCCAGAGCATTTGGAACAAGACACAGAAGCGTTCCCTTATGTTTTCTGTTGCTGGTTTTGAGGAGTCTTTTGCTCTGCCTTTTTTATCTTATTGTTTCCAACTCTCTCACTTTTTCTGCTAACACTGCACTGAGCACACTGGGGATTTCAGTAAACTGCAGCAGTTTTAGCCAATTAGTGTAAATCTCTTTCTCTTCTACAGCAAGAGAAACCCTTCTGGTTACGTGGTCTGAGCTTAGCAGTTAACATGGCCTATATAGAACATGCATTTGTGTAATAATGAACAGACATCTTTAGAATATTATGAGTGGATGTTATTCATGAAATAAATATACACAGTATAAGTGAAATCCTGTGGGAGTGACATTAAGCTGCTGGCCAAACAACCAGACATAGCTGTTTGCCAACAGTAACATCGGCAGAAGGAACACGAGAAGATCAAAAGGGTCTGAAGGGACAAATGGAGCAGATGTGCTTCAACTCACTCTTAAGAATTCAGACTTGGGAAAAGATAAGATACTGTGCATAACCCTCAAACTCTCAGGAGTCTGGAAGCAGACCCGAGCTTGAGGAAACATACAACAAAAAAGACAGCAAAGGCAGGTGAGGACAGGGGTAGGAGGGGCTGATTTTGTTTGACATCTCTTTGTTTTGTTTACTTGATCCCCATGGACGATGAATGGACAGAAATACCAGAATGAGACTGTGAGAAATTAGGCCATTCGAGGCAGTTTGCCAGAAGTGTTTGTGAACCACAAGTCTGAACAGCAAGTCAAACTGGTTTCCTGTAAACATGATGGCTGTTGTCCCAGGAAGGTGTGGAAAGCCGTCATCACTCTAGTAGACCTCTGAGCTCTCGCTCCATCCATTCCTCCTCCTACCTCTTTTCTTTCACGTGGCTACTGTACTGAACGGTGATGAGAGATTTGCTGACTGATGCGGGTCAAGGAAGAAATGCATCAGGGAAACAGAAGGGAAGGCTAAGACATGATAAAACTGTTGGCTGATAGGGATCTGAAACTGTCAGACAGGCAGGTATGCACTGTATCATTTGTGTTGTGATAAGATAGACAGTTTGCAAAATGTAAAACAAAGTAGATAATGTCTATGGTGTGGATTTGAAAAGCCATATCAGTCCATTAATAGTAGCAATATTCTATCCCTAATTCATTATTTATGGTTCCATGGTAGTTAGGTTTTTGTAGGTCAACAGAAAATAATTGTCTATTGACTTGCTATTTGCATCGACTGTCATTGCCAGACCCTGTGCCCACACACAAGCTGATAAAAGCTCTCCATATTTTGTTTTTTTCATCTTGGCCACAAGTTGAGTCACTGTGAGTTTTTTGTGGTGAGGTGTCCTTTGTTGTTGTGTTTGCCTTCCCTCTGCCTGTTGTTGTCTTTGCTGTTCCAGCCCCCTGGCACGCACACAAAGTGCTGTGTTCTTTTTTTTTATCTGATTCTGCAGAATCATAACTAACTTCCCACTGCCTTTGTCTACTGTCCTCTCGTGGCATGCATCCATTACCAACAGGGGCTCTGAGGTTCAAGGTGAGCATATTCTGGGTTAAGTCCACCTCTGGATTCTCTCTCTGCTATAATACATTGTATAATGTGGACAATTCACATTTTCAGTCTTGATTGTGAAGGATTGGACACAATATTTCTGTGTGCAATCTGTGTGCAATTTCATTTAACCGGGGATTTTCTAACACTGAAAACATTTGTGTCAGCCATCATTTTTCACAGTTTTAATTCATTTTTGAAAACAACCCTCTATGTTCCACATTTCAAAAGAAACCCACCCATCAACACATCTTTAGCTCTCCTTCAATCTGTGTGTTACAGAATAGCAGTCAAGAGACACAGCAGAGCATAATGCACAATATGAGCTAGAGTCAAGCCTGCTAAGACATGCAGATCTCTGAATGGACTCCTACTTGTCTATGGGCCCAAGGACAAAAGCATCCGAACAATGCCTCAGTGTTTGTTGCTCTCTCTCACTCCCTTGTTATCTGCAAATGCCGGTTTGATCACATCCTCCTGGATCAGCCCTTTCTAACCTTTAGCTGTGTCATGTAATTATTGCCATTCACTTCCATGCTGTTTTCAGCCTAGATATTTTACACGGCTAGTACATGCTGAGGGTTTGCTTTACTCGCTTTATGCACATTCTTCATGCTGAAACACATAAAAATAAAGGTGCCATGCACATCAACATTATCTTTACTTTACTGGTTACTTCTTTGCTCCACTTGTGTTTGTTCTGCTCCAGTCTGCATGTGTTGGTTTCCTGAGACAGACATAACAGAGATAGGCAACCAGAGGAAAGCCACAAAGCAGCAGTAGACACAATTACTCAGCTGAAAAGAAGCAAATAAGATAAATGAAGTCCACTGTTTTTAAACAGTGGGTTTCAATTTTTAAATACTGTAGTTTTTAGGTCACCGGTTGAATGCTTCGGACAGCACAATCCTTTTTACAGTCACTCTTAATCTGTTTCAAAGGGAGGGACTCACATGTACTAACATGTACACACGTGGACAAAATTGTTGGTACCCCTCAGTTAAAGAAGGAAAAACCCACAATTCTCACTGAAATCACTTGAAACTCACAAAAGTAACAATAAATAAAAATTTATTGAAAATTAAATAATCAAAAACAGCCATCACTTTTGAATTGTTGATTAACATAATTATTTAAAAAAACAAACTAATGAAACAGGCCTGGACAAAAATGATGGTACCTCTATAAAAGATTGAAAACTATTTGACCAGAGTGACATGATTAACTCAGGTGTGTCATTTAATTGACATCACAGGTGTTTCCAAACTCATAATCAGTCAGTCTGCCTATTTAAAGGGAGACAAGTAGTCACCCTGCTGTTTGGTGAAAAGGTGTGTACCACACTGAACATGGACAACAGAAAGCGAAGGAGAGAATTGTCCCAGGACATCCGAAAAAAAATTATAGACAAACATCTTAAAGGTAAAGGCTATAAGACCATCTCTAAACAGCTTGAAGTTCCTATGACAACAGTGGCTCATATTATTCAGAAGTTCAAGACCCACGGGACAGTAGCCAACCTCCCTGGACGTGGCCGCAAGAGGAAAATTGATGACAAATTGAAGAGACGGATCGTTGGAATTGTATCCAAAGAGCCCAGAGCAACCTCCAAAGAAATTAAAGGTGAACTCCAAGGCCAAGGTACATCAGTGTCAGATCGCACCATTCGTCGTTGTTTGAGCCAAAGTGGACTTCATGGGAGACGACCAAGGAGGACACCACTGCTGAAAAAAACTCATAAAAAAGCGAGACTGGAATTTGCAAAAATGCATGTTGACAAGCCACAAAGCTTCTGGGAGAATGTCCTTTGGACAGATGAGACCAAACTGGAGCTTTTTGGTAAGGCACATCAACTCTATGTTCATAGACTCAAAAACCAAGCATACGAAGAAAAGAACACTGTCCCTACGGTGAAACATGGAGGAGGCTCAGTAATGTTTTGGGGCTGCTTTGCTGCATCTGGCACAGGGTGTCTTGAAAGTGTGCAAGGTACGATGAAATGTGAAGACTATCAAGGCATTCTGGAGAGAAATGTGCTGCCTAGTGTCAGAAAGCTTGGTCTCAGTTGCAGGTCATGGGTCTTCCAACAGGACAACCATCCAAAACACACAGCCAAAAACACCCAAGAATGGCTGAGAGAAAAGCGTTGGACTATTCTAAAGTGGCCTTCTATGAGCCCAGATCTGAATCCCATTGAACATATGTGGAAGGAGCTGAAACATGCCATTTGGAGAAGACACCCATCAAACCTGAGACAACTGGAGCTGTTTGCTCATGAGGAGTGGGCCAAAATACCTGTTGACAGCTGCAGAACGCTCATTGACAAATACAGAAATCGTTTAATTGCAGTGATTGCCTCAAAAGGTTGTGCAACAAAATATTAAGTTATGGGTACCATCATTTTTGTCCAGCCCTATTTCATTAGTTTGTTTTTTTAAATAATTATGTTAATCAACAATTCAAAAGTGATGGCTGATTTTGATTATTTAATTTTCAATAAATTTTTATTTATTGTTACTTTTGTGAGTTTCAAGTGATTTCAGTGAGAATTGTGGGTTTTTCCTTCTTTAACTGAGGGATACCAACAATTTTGTCCACGTGTGTATATGTCGCTGGACTAAGTGCCAAAACATGGACCAGAGAAACTTGGACTACATGTCCAACACGTCTCTGCTAAGGACGAGATTACTCGGCTGCATCTTTACATAGCAGAGAGTTGTTTCTTTCGATATTGATGCAAATTTAATGCCATATTGATGCTCAAAATCTCATATGTTGTGCCTTTAAAAATAAAAATTCTAGCCCTGGTATTTGCCTTGAGGAGTATTTATGTATAAATTGTGAGCCAATATGTATAAAATAGGCCAAGCAGAACTTCAATTTACATCATTCTCTGTTAATTTGGTGTAGATAACCACAACTTTAACAAAAAACAATACAGCAAAAATACTATCTAGCTAGTTAGATACTGTGGGTGTTTATGAGTATGTAGAAAGTTATGGATTTCATCTTCAACATCTCACAGCTTTATCAGAAGTGTGACATGCCCTTTTTTTAAACTTAATGTAATGTTTTTGGATACTATATAATTGAACTACTAATCTCGCCACAAATCTCTTGAAATTTAAGTTGTAAAAAGTTTGCAAAATATAAATTCTAGTCTCCTTTTATTCTCACTTGAATGCAGTAGAACGTTCCGTTTCATTTTTAAGCTGTTGACATGCCAATAAGAGAAATGAGAGAGCTTTTCTATTAAGGCGTGTAAAATCAAACGTGAGAAGTCTCCTACAGCCAAACTCTTGATTTATATGATCAAGCCCACTCACTCAGGCCAGTCAGACAAGAGACAAACTCATTTTCTCCAGTGCCCTCAATGCATGTAAACACGGTTATTTTTAACTACCTTTCACAACTATGACTCAGTGTGGAAACATCTTGACATTACAAGGTGGAGTATTTTTCTTCAGTGAGGACATGAGTTATTGTGCATGATTACTCTTAAAATTGAGAGCAATTACTGCTGGAGTCAGCATTTAAATCTTGGTTCTTTCTTTGTTCTATTCTTACTTTAATATGCACCTTCAAATATGAACTAGTGAGTGAACTGTTAAGGCCAGGTTAAACAAGTTCAAATCCATTTCCACTTTCAACCTTTTGTGTGTAATACCCTAAGGAGGTTTTTGGGCTCATCCAAGTTCTCCTGTACCTGGTCGTGTAAATATTTGGGACTTATTTAAGTAACGATTCTGCTTAGTTTTTAATTTGTGCCCAAGGCAGTATTCCAAAATGACTGTCATCAAATAAAAACACAATTGTTCCTGGTAGTAACGCTTAATCCAAAGGACACCGTGTAAGATCGCTATCATTGCTTCTCATAACAAAGCAGGTGAAGAAAGAAAATAAAAATATTACAGAAAAACACATACAGGCTATCTGAGTGTATTGTCATCACATTATTCTGACCTTACTGGAGTTCGGCTGCAGGTATAAACTTGCCATTTGCATTTCAAGTGACTTTCTCCTCTCCTTCTACTACCTATGTGTTAGTGTTTTCAAGATCTATTTTACTACAAGAAAAAAAAACCCACAGTCGTTGGGTAACAACCTTACATGCTGGAAATTTTAAGTTTTCCCCAGGCCTTGGATGGTGAAGTAAGGCAGCCCTGCTAGTTTTTCCATTAAATCAAAGTTCTCGCCTCTCTGTGAGCAAAAACAATTCCTTCATCATATATTTTCAACACTAAAGCTTCATCCTTTACTTAGCTTCAACTAAGTGGTGCAACCAGATCATTCTGTAATCTAGAATCAAGTGGTAAGGGAAACTATCATAACACTGACTCGTGAATTAACATGGATGCATGTCCGAAAATTACGTAGAGTGGGGTTTGTGTCCAATGCAGAGCTATTCTTTTCATATGTATTTGACACATTATTCAGTTTTTTGTGTTTTTCAACAACAATTTTTTCGCTGCTGTTTGATTAGGTTTGGGCAACAAATTACTAGATTTGGTTTAGTTACCAAAAACTGCTTGGTTAAGGTTAGAACACATGATGCTTTGGGTTAAAATACACATTTTCACATCTGCAACTAATTTCTCTTGCATTTTCTTGGTTACCAGGGTTGCAAGTCCAATTTAAAAGTAACGACAGTAATTACACAACCAGTTTTCTTAAAAGGGGATTCTGTATGCACTCATTCACATAACCACAAGGGATCGTCTACATTGACAACATTTGTGTAGACCTCCAGTGTTATCATTTTCATGGTGAGATCTGCCTGAATTATCAATATAATACTTTATGACATGCAGGTATTCCACTTTACCTGTCATAAATCATAAGTTACTACTCCTATAGATGCACATGTTGTAGATTTAGATGACAAGTAGAGGAGGAACCATGCAGCACCTGACATAAGCTTTGCGTTGGATATATAGAGATGGTTCTTAGGGAGATATACAGTATTGATTAAAATATTTTATGCACATATATTTGGATATCTATATTTTTTTCAGCAAAAACTGGAAAAAAAGAGTTGCACAGTACAAACAACATGAATACCTAGAGCAATCTCTGGGCAACATGCAACCATTGATACAAGAGATATTAGAAATAGACATAAAGATGTTATTTTCCTTGGGTGTGCTGTATTTAGTGACCATTAAAACATATGATTTATTTATTTTTATAACCCTGCATGGACATGCTTTATTCATTAGAGCCTATTAGCGCCAGTGTGGTCATGACAGCTAAAGAGAATGCATCATCACAAACTGTGTGACCAAAGACATCTGATAATTAAACAGATTTGTTGCTGTTGTTACTCTAACTCTTGCATTGGTATATAACTCAGAATACCTGACAACTGTTCCAAAAATAACAGTCTGTATCTGTCATAATGACACAGTAAGGGCATATTTCCAAATAAGGAGAAATGGGTTGCACAGACATTACACCACTTTTTCAATGAAGGGTAAACAGGAAGATAATCATTAAATGGCTCAAAAAGTAGTGTATGTACTGTATGACGGGGCTGAACTAATTTTTCCTTCCAGTGATGTAGCCAGATAACCCAGTGATAAGCAACTATGGCACAAAGACCTTGTTTAGTAAACCCACCAGTGTAACATTGCATGTGACAAAGACTGTCTTTATGTTTCTAAAGACACATTAGGGAAGTGCTTAAGCTGGACCCATTCTGCCCACATTTCTGTCAGGATCAGGGACAGGTTTTTATGCTCAAAACACTTTTTCAATGCTCCGTAGACAATGTTGCTTTCAGCGAGAGTAAGGACACACCAGCTGGTGGTGTTGCCAATTCAAAAGGGAGCAGAGTTTAAGCTGCCAGCAGGGACACATAAATTAGCATCTTGAAAGACGGCACCTAGATTTATTTTACATTTGGGAGAGTAAAACTTGACAGGGGTCACTGTTCTCTAAATTAGCAACCCCAAATATAGACACTATCATCCACCCGCTAACTGCAATATCCACACACAACAGTGGAGTTTTCTTGGCAGGAAAGAGTTGCTTGATTTGAAGCCCCCTGACTAGAAGCCTCTTTTAGGCAAATTTAGGGTTCACTGTCAGTCAATACGGGCTGTCAGTCAGTGGGGACTTCCTTCGACTTAGCTGAGCTGTCTAAATGTATTGTGCTTAGTGGCCTAATTTCCTTCTGATTTCCACTGGGATTGTGTGATTAGAACTGAGTCCTGGAACAAAGAGGCAGAGCGGTTAAAGTTAAACAGTAAAGACCCAAGTAATACATCACATAAAGTGTAATGATTCTGACATTGAAGCATATTTAATTTCAAAAGGTTAAGCAAAGATAACTTACTGCATGTTGTTTTCAACAAACAAATCAGCCACAACATTA
This sequence comes from Acanthochromis polyacanthus, assembly GCF_021347895.1. NCBI lineage: Eukaryota > Metazoa > Chordata > Actinopteri > Pomacentridae > Acanthochromis > Acanthochromis polyacanthus. Next base: position 25,343,426 of record NC_067116.1, on the reverse strand, counting down.
AAACCACCTTCCTAATATTGTGTAGACTCCATTTCTATGTCACCAAAACAGCTCTGACCCATCGAATCATGAACTCTGCAAGAGCAGGTGTCCTGTGGTATCAGGCACTGAAACATTAGCAGCAAATCCTTTCAGGCCTGTAAGAAGCGAGGTGGAAACTCCAAGGATTGTTGCATTGTTTTTTCAGCTCATCCCACAGATGCTTGAGATCTGAGATCTGGAGAATTTACAGGCCGAGTCAACACTTTGTCACGTTCCTCAAACTATGTCTGATTATGTGGCAGGACACATTATCCTGCTCAAAGACGGGAATGTCATAACGGAATACAACTGCAGTAAAAAGAGGTGTCTTTGGTCTGCAACAATAGTTAGACAAATGGTGCATGTCAAAGTAACATTCACATGAATACCAGGACTCAAGGTTTCCCAGCAGAACCTTGCCCAGAGAGTTGCACTACCCCCAGTGGTTTGTCTTCTTCAAATAGTGTGTCCTATTGTAATCTCTTTACCAGGAGAATGAACATGCACGTGCGCATCAACATGAAGTATAGAAAAAATGTCATTCATCAAACCAGGCTACCTTGCTCCATTGGTCAACAGCCCGATGCTTACATATGTGGGAACTTTGTGTGGAGGACAGGGGTCAGTTTGGGCACCAGTCTACAGTCACATAGTCTCATACATACCAAACTGTGATGCACTGTGTGTTTTAACGTCTTTCTATCATAGCCACCATTAAGATTTCCAGCAATTTGTGCTACAATAACTTGTCTTTGGGATCAGATCATGTTGGCCAGCTTTTGCTCTACCAGACCATCGGTGAGCATTGAGAGTCCATGGCCCTTCATCAGTTCAAACTGTTTTGGTAGGTGCTAAACAGTACCAATTACACCAGGGACATCTCAGAAGTCCTTCTATTTCATATGTGCTGTGACTCAATCATCTTGCCATCACAACTTGTCTCTTGTCAAAGTTGCTTGGATCCTTAAGCTGCCCATTTTTCCAGCTTTCAACAGATCAATCTTGTAATACAATAATCAATGGTATTTACTTCACCTGTATTCACCTGGTTCTAATATTGTGGCTGATTCCTCCCACAGTCCAAAAATATGCTGAGGTTAATTGATTATTCTAAATTGCCCGTAGGTGTGAATGTGATTGTGATTGTCTGTCTGTATATGTAGCCCTGTGACAGACTGGCAACCTGTCCAGGGTGTCCCCTGCCTTTGCCCGAGTCAGCTGGGATAGGCTCCAGCACCCTCCACGACCCTAGTGAGGATAAAGCGGTGTATAGAGAATGGATGGATGGATGGATTGTTTATGACGTAGATGGTGGGATAAATGTGAAGCAGACTTGCTGGATGAGCGCAAGCATAAAAAATACTGATGGGTGAAAGAAGCAAAGGCATTCATCAATTCAGTTTTCAGCACATTTTTCAACATTATGAGAGTGATGAAAAACAGAACATGTCTGACAGCAAAACAACAAATTTTCAACATAATATTTTGACAGCTTTGTTCTGAGAAATAGAGGAGATAGTGATAATGGCCAGTAATATAACGTTCTGCAGGGTTCTTGATGATAGTGATGTTCTCGTCAGTGGGCCAAGTCAAACAGAGGAGGTACTGAACCTGGGCCTTGGCAGACACTCCTCCCTGTAACCTCCCTTCATCGCTCCCTCTCTTCCCTCCCTGCTTGATATATTGCTCTCGTAGTTGGCCTCAGAGAGCCTGGGGAGGGTACAGCAGCTCCTGACATCTGCAGACATCCTCGCCTCCCCTCGTGTCGAAGAGTCAAAGCCATATCTCTGGTTTTTCTGTAGTCTGAATTTGTGTTTAAGCAAAACCTAGTAGGAACATAAAACAGTACTCTGTGACTCTTTTTTGTCAAAACAAGGATCAATTAATTGAGATCAAACAGAGATTACTCAGATACAGAAGGATGTTTTAGGCTCTGAGCAACGAAACAAACTTGCTATGGCCCCAGAGTAATACAGTTATGCATTATGCAGCATTTATTTGGCAGCTACTGTGTTTTCTCAGGCAGTTTAATGAAGTAGCTAAGGAGTACCTCTCCTTACCACAATATTTAAACATGTTAATCTGACTTACATCAGTTACGGTTGTTCTTACACAGGTTATATCCAGTATAAACACACACTGAGCTCTCCGTGTTATCTATTTTCTCTTCATATCTGTGGTGCAGAGGCCATCGTTTTTCTTTTGCAACCTTAGCGTTTGAGAAAACAAGAGCTCTTTAAAGTAACTGGCCTTGTGGCGGCACATACCTTTTCTGTGGACCTAAGGTAGCCTACCGGACAATGTTGGTTCTGTTACGGGATCTTACAGCTGACTGTGTGCATGTGGATGTTTCTGCATGAGGCATAAAAAGACAGAATGTCTGTACAAGGCCAGAGAGAGAGTACTTGTGTGAACACGGGCGACTGTATGTCTGTACATGCGTGTGTGCGATAAAGAGAGCCTGTTATCGCGGCATATCAGCAAGGATCTAGCACAAGACCCATGCCACGCCTGAATATGGTGCTTGTTCTGAGGATTTTGACTCTTTACGCACAGCTGGATTCACAAAACGCAGCAGCATGAATCTGATCCACTCTCCAGGTTAGTTTGGTTCCTTTTGCTAGCCGGCTCTCACAACCAGTGTAGTCAAACTGAACCTCAGTTTATGGTTGATAATATCAACTTGGAAGTTTCACCTTTCCTCAGGATATCCAGCAAGCTCTGGGTCTTGGGAGAATTTCACTCTACTTCATGGAGTGAAAAAGATTCTACATTATTTCATTGGAATTTGTACTATATGTACATATAATATATTCTGATTATTGGCCATGACTGAAATATGATTTCATTTATTTATCTTTGCATCAGTGTATAGCAAAAAAGAGAACTGACACACTGCACACATAGAACATCTTGCTTATATCAGCTTGTGCTTTTTGCATAAATGTGTTAATATTATTTATTATTAATGAATGACTTGTTTGTATACTTTAGTATAAACAATGATTTACATGTAACTTGACACTTTGCTGTGACATTTCACCCATGCTTCCTTATCAAAATTATAACAAAAGGTTCTGTCAAATACAATGCAATTACCATTCATCAGGGCAAGCTTCTTGGTACCAAAGTGTGGCTCTGTGCATAAGAAGTGGTCGAAGTAGGGCACAGTGTCTGGGTTATGAGTTCCTACTCAGAGGCTCATAAGAGCATCCCTACTGGCAGCTTGCCATGGAGGGATAGAAGGGGGGTTCCTATGTGCAGATTGGAGTTTTAGTTATATAAACATTATTTTTGCAGTCTGGGATCATGCATAGTCCTTCTGGTTGAGCAACAGCTTGCTTAAGGGAAAAGCTGAATATCAGTCTTGTCAAAGTACAGGGATAGGGAGGATAACAACCACAATTCCTATTCCCCTTTGCTCCAGCGCTGATCCCTTTACTGACTCTCTCTGTGTCCAGTTAGAACCTTTGCAATGTTATTTAAGTACCAACAACTCCTCAAGCAAATAATTTAAAAGGGTCTGGTGTCCCTCCTATGAGTAAATAGCAGAAAATCTCAGGCTTGCTCTTAGCTGGCCCTAAAACTCCTCTAAATCAAATGTAAATGTTGTTTTTCCATTCACTCTAGAATGACACACAGAAGCATTTACTGACTGACAACCCTATCAGCAGGACAACATAAATACTTTTTTACTCTCTGTTGAAGGATAGATTAGATTTATACTGTAATTATGCTATAGGTTGGTGAAATATCTTTCTAAAAGGTTTGAAATATTTTTGTGGTTACTGTTCATTCTCCATATGGATAATAACTTTAATTAGGGTGATATTTGTCAGCTGTGTAATTTTAAAGGATATTTAACAAAGGTTTTACTAACATTTAACAACTTTCATGAGAGTTTGATAGTGCTCCAGTGGAAAAGTTTCAGAGTGAAACTTGAGCAATATCTAATAATAACTAAATAAATAGTGAATGATATATACATTTTTTAAAAAAAAAAACTCATGTCATTACTTGTTTATAGTGGTATGTTTTGCTCAGTTTTATTCTGCAACTGGCTCAGTTTATAGAGACAACACAGGTTTGCCTGGTTTGATTTGGCGCATTTATCATCCCTTAATGATATCCACCTGCGAAGACAGTGGGGTTGGGGGGCTTAGGGGCTATCGATCACATTCTGAGGCAGGAAAGGGGGGAAACACCATCGAGCCTGTCAGACGAGTGGGCGAGGAGACAGATAGGCTCTCTTGACAAGTTACAGACCATTAAAGCATGCAGATAATGTGAGAAAAGGGCTCCAGAGAGACAGTCATGAGCCATGGAGAGCAATATGAGACAACATTGCAAAAAATGGAAGGATCAGACAAACTCCAGCTGGTCAATTTAGAGTTTCAACTTTTCTAAGGAAAAAGAAAAGAAAAGGGGGTCAGACTTAATATGCAAATCATTTGTTTTGCGATCTTCTTGGAGGGCCAGATGGGTGTGAGTCGTTCTGAAACAGTCAGATCAAGTACAATATGTGCAATATGAGAAAATTTGACTTTTAGCTACTTTGCTGTCTAAACTTTTTTGGTCCTCATTGCTCTCTTTCATGTTGAAAACATCTACGAAGGCAGGTTGAAAGACAAGCTAAGAATAATGTTTTAAACTTTCATCTAGGTTTGACAAGTGAGACATACATCACCGAGTTAACATTTTACAGTTATTCTTAAAACATTACATTGACTCTATCTCAGTATGCAGCCCGCTGTGATACATCTGAGATCACTTTGGCACAAAACAGCCCATATGTGGGAGCAGAGTTCTGAGCTTGGAGAGAAATCCGAATGCACACATTGCAGCTTTTAATAAAACTGCACAAGAGCTGAGACAGCAGCCATAAAACAAAAAGAGTCTTGGCAGGGGCTTCAAACCGTTGTCTCAAGGTTACCAAGGTATCTGCTGAGGCGCCTGTGAACAGGTGTACTGATGCCCTGTTAGCCATGTTAATGAAATCATTAGTGCCAGGCTTCTAGATGCAAGTGTCTCCATGGGATTAGAGGAAGAAACCCTCAACCGTCTGTTTTGCTCACCTGTCACACTCGAGATGACTCTCATGATTTAATTAAGTAAACAAATACCACCACAAGCTCCCCTTCGAGGACATGGCGCAAACCACTGTTCTGTCCATTCATTAATATAGATGAAGCACTCATCATGCAATGTGACATGGTTTAAAGGGATATGATATGTGTATATTTCTTGAGATTAATGCATTTTAGTGCGTCTGTCTTGCAATTAAAATTTTACTTGAAATACAAAGCTTCTTTTTTTCCTTAATCAGACATTAAGAATGACTGTGTGTGTGGGAGTTTCCCCACATGCCTTGTAATTAATTTACTTCAGCTGCACGCTTGAAAAAGAAAACAGGTCGGAAAAAAAGCAATAATAATTAAAATGTACCATGCCGGGGCATAAAATGCATTTTTCTTTCTAATCTTAATGAAATAAGAGCTAAAAATAGAGTTAGAAAACAAACAGTTGAGAATAAAACTGACTCAACAAGATCACAACTGACTGATCTGAACTAAACCAAGTTATCAGTGGATTTCTATGTACAGCAAGAGTATTCGTTCAAGGATTTTATTGATTTTGACAGACATCTCATGGGTGAATTGAGGAATTGTGAGAATGTGTGACAAACAGAAGCAGATGGATGTTGTGTATGACTCAGAGTTACCTGTCAACATGATTTTATACCAGTTGATATATGTGAATTGAATTATTTTTTTATTTAGTAGCAGGTGGATGATTTGACCGAATCCCAACTGTTTGGGTCATTTACCTCGCTGCACAGTTCAGTACATTTGTTGAACTGCACAATGCATACGTCTAATGAACAAGAAATGCATGTTTTTGACTTTAAAGAACAGTACATCAATTCCTCTGTGACTTCCAAGATTAATCCTCAGAACATATAGGCACACTGACTGCTTTTCAGTTGTACTAGTATATCACATACACACGTTATGTGAAACCATAATTGTTTTAAGTTGTCTCACAATTTAAGAAGAGTGTACATACACAGCTGTCACACAGACTGACTTTCACTCCAATTCATATAATGTCCATCTGCAGAGGAGCTTTGACAGCCAGATTCACATGCCCGGTTTATCTTGCTCATTTTATCGAGCATCTTCTCCAACCGAAGACAGAAAACACTGTAGTGGAATTGATTGGTTGTCAGCCCGTGGAGTAATAGCTCTGCTCATTTTGCATTGAAAATACATATTTCCCCTCCTTCTGCTTAGAGAGACTGATGCAGTGATGAGAGGGAGCGGAGTGATCAATGAGCTGCTGCCTTTGTGAGGATGAATATACCGGGGATGTAACATTGATTCACACTGACTGATTCAGCGCATCACCTGACACTGAGTCGGGGTTTATCATATACCCCACAGTGAGGCAACCAATGTTTCCAGTTCCTGGGGAGTAATGGACACAACCACAGGTTCTGAGACGAAGTGGAAGCACGACCGGTTGAAGACACTTCTTAAGCAAGCACCATTGCTGGAAAACACTTTATAAGATCCATTTACTAGTCAGTGAACACACACACTCGGCTGTTCTCCAAGCTCCGGTGTTGTTCTTGTTTCGACGTGTCCTGCAGTCAAACAATGCCACATTCATTCTGCAGCCCTAGACTTAACAAGAGGGCGATGCAAATTAAAGTGGCATTAATTTCATTACAAGCTGGGGAACAGTGAGGGATAAAACATTAGAGTAATTCAACTGAGAGGCTGACAGCAAGCTGAGAAGGCGGCAGTCCACTTGCCTGCAGCTGGTACAGTACAAAAGCCCCAGAGTAACCCTAGAAAATCTTTTTCTTTTTTTTTAAACGGCATAACACCCAGTGGCTAATGCAATACAAAGCCACTCTATAAGCTGACGGAACTGATTATGCATTTGTAGTAGCACTTCAAAACACTGCCATCCACCAGTGGGCCTGTTCTTAGCAGGCAGTTTTGAATAATATACATTAATTTAGTGAAGGTCCTATCTTGCTACCTTCAGGAACTAATGAAAAAATCTCAGAACTTTTCTTTTATGGTCTGGTCATCTCGTTTGCTTCCCTCTAAATAGCAGCTCCTCGCTTATACACTGCTGCAGCAACCTGCTTGGGTTATTTTGGGTAGTTGTGCAAAATGTGTGCTGGTACTTGAGTCTCAAGTGGACTGCTGGCTCTGACAGGAAGGGAAGTTCACAGACATCCTTTAAGTGCCACTTTACGGCACACATTGCATAGCACAGTGCAGTAGAGACCCCGTGTTACCGCTGGCTTTCCAGCTGTAGGACTCACAAAATGGCTCCATTTTAAACCCTCTACCTGTGCTGCTTGCACTGTGATGTATTTATACTCCGAAGCAGATGATATAGCACCATCATGGCTTATAGTATCCAACTAAACTATGTCAAGATTGATCAGAGGCTTCACATGCCATGGATCAGAGTTGAGAGCATGGGTGTGTTTGTGTCCCAGACGTGTTTGTCCTGTGGTTGCCTTGTCATATGAGCGAGCTGAAGAATTGCTAAGACACCCAGAGCCAAATAATCATTAGCAGTCTGGCATCCGCGGCTGAAGACTGGACAGATTTGCGACATCAAAGGAGCTCCCATACTGTGAACACCATGCAGCAACCTTCTTCATTGCACAATGCTGAAATAATTAGCTTCCCGTTGTTGCGTGAGAAATGGAGACAGTATCTGTTCAGCGCAGTTTTATGAACTCTCCAAAGCAACTAAGCCAGTTATTAAGTGCAGGGTTGAGTAGAGCTGTTCCTGTGTGTCTTTGTGTACATTTTGATCATTAGTGACTTGGCTCAGACTATAGGGGAGTATCATTAAATGTGACCAGGCTTTACATGACTTTTAATGCTATATCTCGTTAGCTGTAAGCCAGTCTGTTGCTTTGGTGGGCCACTAATGGCTCTGAGTGAGGTCTCATTAAGTCAAAACTGTTCTGAACATCACTGCATTAGACCTATTATTCTTTATGTTTGCCTGTCGCACAGCATATACACCGACGTCTCTTAACCAAGCCTGCATGTGTGAGATTTAAAGCTATGATGTTGTCTGTGTTTGCAGTTGTAAAATTAAAATTTAAAAGTCAGTGGTGCAAATTCAACAGCGTGTTTGACTGTCATTTTCATTCCTCCAGTTTTGCTGCGATACCAGAGGCAATCAAGATAATGAATGACAAAAGAGCAAATGATAAAATGCCAATGACAACAATCAGCATGAGGAATGTGTTACCCACTTATCAGGTAAAAATCTTTAAAAAATACTTGTTTCATAACACCAGCACACTTGAAACAGGAGGAACTGACTGTAGGTGGTAAACACATGCATTCAGTCTTTCTGTGCGAAGGTGAAACAACTATTTATTTTCAAGCCGTTCTTCTCGAAGTGATGTTGCTATACTAAATTGCTTTCCCAATTATGTTTAAGCCCAATATAACTTGGCTGCATTGTATTTAGAAGAGCGGCTTTGTTTTTAATGAGGAAGGTGCCACATTTATGAACTGCACCTCAGTAGTTGGGGTCTAACAACAGAGACTGAGGTTCACATCCACACTGTGATCTGTGGTTAGGGTTAGATAACTAAAGCACCCTGGTTAAGGTTGGGAAAACATTGGGGTTTTCATTAAGGGAAAATAAACATGTTATGTGTAAAGGCAAGGTGGGCTTTTTCTGAAGTCACTACTGGTAGTTGATATTATAATGCAAGAGAAAAAAAAGCCAATTCTTCCCATTTTAGTCTGTTTACAAAACAAATTTGCCATTACAGTTCGGCTGTGAAAGAACAGAATTTATAAGACACATGATGGTAGTTTACTGCATGAACTCACCTGCACAAACACGCTCAAAAAGTGTAAAGCAGGGTACTCTATATTCTACTTCTTTTCATCTACAGCACTGACAATTCAAGTGATTGTATAGGTGAGACAGAATACGTAGTAGGAGACAAAAAAATGCACTGGTCTAATGCACAGCATAAACACTGGTGTCAGTGGCGCTCTAAATGTTGCCACTGAATGAGCTCTAAACAGAGCCGGTTCTCATTGGGGAAGTTTCATTAACCACATGCCATCTGAGTCAGTGTAACAGAGCAATACCCATTATTATTGTGTCTCAAGTCGAAACGCAGAATTACTGTCAGCATTAAGAAATGTCAAACTAATGGGCTGAGCTGTCAAATCAACCTGCAAAGCTTAGAGTGCTTTGCAGCGCTGTAAACAAAGTGTTTGCATGAGGTCCTTTACGCCAGGTTCTAAAATTATAAAAGATATATATATATACATATTATTCTGCTCATCAAAAGATGCGGGGATGCAAAGAATCAACCCAATAATGACTAAGAGGAGATGTGGGCATGAGAGAGACACTGGGAGGAGGCGAAAAGTAAAAGCTTTATAGAGATGTTGATGTAGGGGGAGTAAATGCTGAGAAGAAAAATATGAGCGACAAACGTTTCCGTGACAGTGCTGTGTACCGTGTTGGCAGCAGCTTAGACATACAACGGGTGCTGTGACACTGACAGGCCTAGCAGATGACAGTACATCACAGGGCGTCCGGCACTGTAGCGGTGGGCACTGACGATGACACACTGTCTGATGACAGAAAGAGAGAGCTTGTTCCTGGCACCGCTCTAATTGGCAAATTGAGGATAATCTTCAGCACTGTCCAGGGCAAAGAGTTTTGGGTCATTTCAAAGGAGAAAACAAAAAAAAGTGGAGCAATATGCTTGGAAAAAATGAAGGACAAAGAAAGACAAGGGAGGTAGTTAGCCAATATGCGTGAAGGATTCCACCTGTAAGTCATTACATGATGGAAATTTAATATCAGACCATATTGGAGCTGAAATTAACTGAAAGTGATATTTGATCATCCCACCTTCCTCACATACAAGCCAAAAAACACTAAGCTTGTTTGCTTTTGCAGCACCGGCAGCCGCGACTGTGCCTAAAACACTCATTAACATACCAGTCATGCTTTTACAAACAGATGAAAACTGTTGTATAGTCGCTTCCTTCATCGGTTTCTTTCTACATACCTCGACAAACAAGCTTTAATTGAGTTAGATGCTGAAGTTGAACCGAGCAGTTGTCAATAGTTTGATGTCTAATTAAACAACAGATGGATGTTAGTGATTAAGATCATCCTTACAAAAGCGAGAAAAAAAAACTGCGTTCATGCCAGTTCAAAGTGTTACCTCCAAACCACAATCACCACACAAAGGAACCTGTCTTCTCAAAAAGCCTACAGCAGTATTCAAGTGTCATACTAAAACTGCCTGTCAAAGTTCTTTTCTTGAAAGCTAACTCCTGTGTTTGGAATATGTGGTGCCTCTGGCAGAACGCCGATAGGCAAGCCAGAATGGAACTGAGCACAAATGAGTCCATAAAGAAGAGATCAATTCTGAATAACAAGAAATTAATCTTACAAGCACATTCTGCGAGGGGATTTGAGAGAGCAGATTGCTGTCTTCAGCCTCCTGGAAGTTGAAAACATTGTCCAGACTTTCTCATTCCAGTGTTCCCTTTATGCCCATGAGAGCTGACTCCTTTTGCTCTGATCCACTCAGCAGATTCCATCCCATTTTCCCATCGATTTCCCCCAGCGAACAGCGTCCAATCTCACCTCCCAAAGAAGAGCAAATTAAAGGCTTGACACATGATGCTAGAGTTCACTTTGAGGCATAGAAGAAAGCATGAAACAACTGGAGACCTTGCTGCTACAGTTTTGTTCGCAGCATGAATGAGTAAATTAGACAAAGTATAGTAATTAGGATCAAAATGTTGACAGATCATGAGAGGGCTTGCCATTAACAGTGAAAAGCAGGGTATTGTGCTTTTGTAAAAACACTGTAAAATGATACTGAATAATTAAATCAGCAGAACTTCACATATGGACGTATACTAAATATGCTAAATGTAAAAAAAAAAATCCATGTTATTTTAACTCTGGATCATATTTTTTAATAATATCTGTGTCCCATTTGCAACATTATCTCATTTCCTTCCATACCCCTATCAAAAGCTCTTGACGCATTTCCCAAACTCAAATGAAAATCATATCCTTTCAATTTTGCAGCTGCCTGATAAGTTTATAAGTCATGTTAGGGTACTTTTGGTCAGCACCGTTAACTTGTGAAATAATGCAGAGCTTATGAGGAAGCATTTCACTGATTGTTCAATCCTAATATGCCAACTCTGAACTGGAAAGCAGGGCGGTTGACTTATTAAATCCAGACTGAATTCAAGAATGTATCTTAGACTGCGTCTGGTATGTTAAGAGCGTTTTCTGTCTTTTTTCACATTCTTGTCAGATTAGCAAGCACATCTTCTTAGTAAATGTGCTTGAGGAATCGCAGATCTGTAGGTCTTACATGCTTGTTGTGTGCAGTATGTATGCTCTTAGCTGTAATGTACCGACATACGCTAATGGAAATTAAAAGGAGGCAGAAACTGTGCAGACCTCATCTGGAGAATTGCCTGTATGTCAGTGATAGTGTAATAAATGACCAGGATGAAGACCACCTGAGGAGACTCTATATCTGTAGTCTGTGAACACACAATTACACTTTTCCCCATGTAACAGTTGTCATGTCCCAGGATATTAATGTTCCTCTGCTGCATAAATAATTTACAGATTATCCTCAATTGTGTAACTGTTACTCTATTAAGTCTTGTTTTGCTTCCCTGTAACTACATTAGTGCAAGCCTTAATTATTTTTGATTAGGGCCTGTAATTACAAAATAATTACACTGTAATTGGCAGACCGTAATCCAAGTGCTATCAAAAACATCATCTCTAGACCCTTTCCATGTGTCCAAAATACGACAAGGCTCCAGACGTCAGCTGGTTTTCCCTCTGTAAACTTGCTAACCCCAAGTTGGCTGGTGTGCTTGGTTACTATGGGCAACGTTAGCACACATAAACCAGGTGTGTTTTGATCACGGTCGTGCCAAAATTGCTCTTGGTACCTGGTGCACTGTTTACTTCATCTCAAATTCTTTGCCAAAAAGAATGAGCATCAGATTTGAGTTTTAAAGTGCAAAGAATGGGGGAAAAATCCATAACAGATTTTAAAACATAACTCATCAACTGCAAATGAAAGACCTCTTTACTCAGACTTCCCCAGAAGGTGTGCTCATGCCTATTGTATCATCCCATCAGTGCTGGAGCCCGCAGACACGTCAGGACAGGTTAGAACAACAAGTCTTAAATCCTGAAGGGAACACACTGCATTTTCTTTGTAAAAGGAGGTGATAAAATGCTCTCCCCGTCAAAACAGAACCAAATGTGCACCACTGAAACATTTGGGCTGGTTACTCTGAGATACAGGCTCAGAACTGATTTATGGTGGGTCACATATGTTTTTGGTCATCTCATGACATTTCTATGTACCTCTGTGAGTAATCCTTTCTTTCACAAGTATTTATCCTCTTAAAGAATGCCATTATATGCGGTCAGTAGTGCATGACTTATCAAGTATTTTTGCTTTGGTTTATGTACTCAAATTGCAATAATTCTGAAGTCACATTTTCTCTGATTCACTTACTAAAGTGAAACTGCTGCACATTAATCAATACATCTTTCAAAGGCTCACTGTTATTGTGAGCATTTAGATTTTTCTTACAGTGAAAGCTTTGCTCTTCCTTTGTCTTATTCTCCATTTGAATTAATCTAGTGCATCGACTTTAATTTTAGCAAGAGAACAGGACTGATTTAGTTGATTTCACAGCAGGTTTATCTTTCTTTGTCTCAGACAAACACTGGATTCTCAATATGATATCACACGGGTGCTGTATAACCTTGTATCACTAATAAGCTCATGCTTATGAGCACATTTATTATAGATACTCTCCTGAATGCCATTCTCTTTCCTGAAGCTGTTTTTTTTTGTTCTATGACCTGTTGAGGTTGTGTGGTATTTGAACAATGAAGGTCTTTTCAGTGTTTTTTCCCCCCTGTTCTATTATAACAGGCAAATACAAATGACATGCTTTGGATGAGTCATGGAGTTGGCTATTTACTTTCATAAGACACTTGATCTTTAAGGACGGCCATCTTTCTGGTTTGGCTGGTTATAAACCACATTTTCAACAGTATGCTTACCATGCTTTGTTGTCTAATCTGTTTTTGGTCTAATTACCTAAGTATTATTTAGACGAAGCCACCATAGCAGACTGTACTCAGCAGAGTGTATTGTCCTAGTTACTGTCAATGCCTGTTATTTATTCTTGTAAAGACTTTGGATGCCTTTAAAGAAGCTGCAAGGAACACATTTAACATTTTAATTTTATCCTGAGACATTACTACACATATTTTAAATATACAAGACCACTGCTGAGAAGCCTGGCAGCATGTAATGCTCTCTTTGTGGAATGTAATGTTGACGTCCCTTCAATTGTACATACTTGGTCAAAGATGAACATAAGTCTTATCAGGTGAGCCGCATAATAAGCTTTGCCTGTGATCACTGTGAGTGTCTATGTGTGTGTGTAATCAGTGTTAGGATGCACAGCAATATTCCTGCCTGGATAAACGCTGAGGCCAAGCAGGATTAAAATACTTCTTGTTGTTCGCTCTGCACCGATGATATCTTGATCTCACATGTCCTCTTTGTTTCAGCTACCAGTCATAATTCCCATTGCCGTTTACAGGCACATCATCCATCTGTGTTTGTGTATGTGTACTGTCTAGGTAGTGAATGTGGTGTTTGCCAGGACTTGTCTTTGCTTGTCTCATGTGGACCCTGAGAGCAAAAGGACATGACATAGACACAACTATCATGTCAACTGTCTGCCAGACTCCTGTAGCTTTTTAAAGAATCTTGAGAGAAGGATCTATCTATCTATCTATCTATCTGTCTGTCTGTCTGTCTGTCTGTCTGTCTGTCTGTCTGTCTGTCTGTCTGTCTGTCTGTCTGTCTGTCTGTCTGTCTGTCTGTCTGTCTGTCTGTCTGTCTGTCTGTCTGTCTGTCTGTCTGTCTGTCTGTCTTCGTAAATGGTCAATCAAGACTGAAGCACTCAGGAATGCCAGCAGGCAAAAAGAGAGACCACAGTCACGTCAAGGGAGTGAGGGAGTGAATTGTCTAAATTACACTTCCACAGTATCAAAAACAACACTAGATAAGTGATAAGACAGGAGCACTTAACTGATGCAATAGAAAGCATTATCATTCATCTATGCCTAAGGGTGGTGACCTCCTAACAGCTTCCAGGTAATGTATGAGTTAGAGCTGAGTGTTTTACCTGGCCACCCCCAGCCAGAAAGATGGCTACTTTAATGGCCTCAGTGTAACAGAGGCTAACACAAGGACTACCCATACACACGCCAGGAATGATTGAAGTGGTCATAAACCATTCTGTCCATTAGTGGGGTGTTTTTGCTATTAACGGAACCAGGGGATGGTGTTTTAGCTTGTCAGTGCCTTCAGCGATTCCATATTGCCTGAATGAATTGGCGGGTGGGTGGAAATTGCTGGATCCGCAGAGTTAAAAATACACAAGGGGATGATTTTGTGTTTGGTTAGGGGGTGCACCTCGTCCGTCTTCCCCTCACCGACATATGGTATTGAAGGAGAAGGGGGACAGGATGCTAACAAACGCCACTAAACATCTTGTGGTTGTTGGTCCTCCGCCCTTCTCAACGGTGATCCGTCTCCTTCGTGTCAAACTATGTTAAGATGACTCCCAGGCCATGTTGACCCTCTGAGGTGCTTCCCCTCAAAGTACATGCACACACATTCACAACAGCCCCCAAAGCTCTGGATAAACACAATTAAATGACCCCACCCTCCGTTGTCATTCTTATCTTATCTTAAATTCTAACTTTAACCCCCCTCAACACACACACACACACACACACACACACATTGGAAAAGGCCATAGGGTGCCCCCGAATCCTCAACTTCCTCCAGACACTAATTCACTGCCCATCATTCACTCCATCATGCTCTTATTTTATCTCCGTCATTTTTCCTTTTACTAAACTTCTCTTTTTTTCACAACAAAATGACATAATACATAAAAGAAAGCACGTTTTTCAAAACATAAATGTCACCGAGGTGGGTGTAGAGTACCTACTTACTGTAATCTATTAGTGGCAATTTTCCTGGATGAGACGGTTCACGGCTCAGTGTTCTCAGCTTGACTTGTTGCCCAAGTAAAATCATCACGCTATTACATGGAACAAGAGGTCTCAATGCCAGGAGAACCTTTTGGCACGGCTGCAGAGAGAGGCAGAATGAGACATTTTGTGGCATTTTCCACTGCTATGACTGCATAATGGCCAACGCCTGGCCCTGCCCTCAGCCTGTTACATCTGATGTATCGCACCTCGGGGTGCGTTGGTGAATATATGAACTAGTGAGCACAGATGGCTCAACGCTTGGCCGCCTTGGGTAAATAGGTAGCGCAGTTCTCGGACGGCGACTTCCGCATGGCCCGAGAGCCTAAATTTATGACAAACAAAACAGAAGGTATTATCATGTATCACATTCCTCCAGGTAGCTATGGGCCAATAATGAATTGTGTGGCATGACTGGTGACACATTTAGCCCTCTGTCTGCTCATAGGGGAATGGCTTCATCACTCAGTTGCTGCTTCAACAGCGGTGGGAATGACTGATTGGGTTGCTGCTGTGAATCAGTGCACGTCTGGCAACTCCTGCACTGGTCAGGGTTGTGGGCTGTTTCTCGGCTGTAATTGAATATTTTAAATGTCCACTCTGGTGCTTTTCGCTCTATATCAGAAACATCACCCACTGCTCCATATGTGGAATAAATATTAGAGGAGAAGTTTGATGTTTTGGGGAATAGACTTATCCAGTTTGCTGAGAGTTTAGCGAGGGGATGGATAGCATTCTCATATGTGTTTTTAAATGTAGGGCCACAGCCAGCAGTGGGATAGCTTAGCACAGAGACTGAAAACAGATGAAAAGAGTAAAAACTAAAGTTTTAGTTTCATGGATGGTCTAATGGAGGACTGTTTTATGGTCAGGAACTGCCACTTGTTGTCCATTTAGTTGGTAATGCCATAATTGTTGTTTAATTTTAAAATTTTCTCTAAATTAAGCTAAGGAAATATAATATATTAATTAGTGAATTTCTGAGATGGTTGTTAGCTGATTTTCGTACTTTCTTCCTGTTCTGTGATTTGTCGTTTCCACTTATTTCCCAAGCCAAGTCAGAAAAAGACAGATGTGTTGCCATTCCCATCTACAGCTCAGCCAAAAAGCAAATAAGCATACTTGTCAAAAAGTGCCGCTATTTCTTTAAGAGAGACAAATTAAAGAGATGTTAAATTTATATAATAATTCTCTCAATATAAAGTCAAGCAAAGAGTGATTCCCATGGCAACTATTGACTTATTTTTTCACTGAAAGAAGAATAGTCAAAGTTAGTCACCATACAAACCAAAATAAAAGATGGCGTCTGGCCTTCTCAGACAGTCACTTATATTCTCTTGCATTTCCAGCCAGCCAAGTTAGACAGGCGTGTAAGGCTATCTAGTGGAATGTAATGATCTCTACACCTCTGTAGAACAAAGACTCTTATCTCCCTGTGCCTTCTGCCATTTCCTCTACCCCGAGGCTCGGTGGACACGAAGACGAAAAGGAGTGTAAATCACTGCCTCAATATCTCTTCTCCTTTTTCTTTCTTTCCTTCCTTCCTTCCTTCCTTCTGTCTGTAGCATCACACACAGTCTGGTGCTACAGGGTGGATCTGTCTTGTGCAATAGCGAGAAATCTCATGCTGTTAATTTGATTTCTTTATATTTCGCCTCCCCGTGGCTTTTTTTTTCTTGCATGGCAAAACAATGCTTAATTTCCTTTTTATCTCGAGCTCATCCTCTTGCTCTCTTTGATACATCCTCTTTCTCCCTCTGCCTCATTTCTCCTCCTCCCCTCCCGCCTCCACTCCCCGCCCCTGCTTCCTCCCTTCCTTACAGTAATGGTTTAATTGGAGCTTTTTAAGGTGGTCGTCTTGGATGCAGTGGGTGGTGAGGGGGAGGCTGAACTGTGGAGGCTGCAGTTGTCTCCGCTGTTGCTGGGCTGTCTGTCGAAGCGTGGTGTGGCCAGCCAGAGATAAAGCAGCTCTGTGTGTTTGTGCGAGACACCAGCAATTAGGGCCTCGCTGCAATACAGAGAAGGAGAAGGTCTAACGTCAGCCACAGTTCCACCACGCTGGATCGGGAGAAATGTGCAGGACGCTCAGACAAAAAGAAGACGAAGATAGAGAGAGATGACAAGTGATGGAACAGAAGTGTGGGGATTAAGTGAGAGGGAGGGATTGGAGGCAGGAGATTGACAACAGAGAACAGAAGATAAATAATTCTCATTAAAAATAAAATGATTATTTTAATTCCAGCATGGGAAGCATACAAACAAGCTGACAGTGGAAGCCCGAATGACTAAGTACAAGTGCGGTTAAATCTTCCCATGGAGGCTCTACTGCGTTGAAAGATGTCAGTGTATAGCTTGGAATTAAAAAATTTCAATTATCTTGCATCATAATGATTTCAGTGCAACAAAGCGTCTCAGATGTTTTTTTCTGTTGCGTTTGTATGGAGGCAGAGACAGAACAACTAAGCCTCCATCATCGCATTGATGGAAACTGTTTAAAAATGTACCTTTTTCCCAGACAAACACAAAACCGAGCAACTTTTCCAAATCTGTTTCTTGCCCTTTTTCTAGAGCCTGTTTTCATGACCATTCAGTTTGTTGAGATTCAGAGCACAACCGCAGCATGATGTCATTGCCCTTTGGCATCATTTACTGTAGGTACCTCTGTATTTCCTTGACTTACCACAGACACAGCTGTACTGGTTGAACTAATAATCTCTTTAGATAAATAAAGTCTGTTCTGCTCTTCTGTACCACACACTGCTTTAAACATAGTAATTTAAGCCATGCCCAGGTTACATTTTCCTTTCTAGTACTGGAAGCTGTGATGAGTGACGGAACTGGCAAAGCTTGACAAGTAGCCTCTGTGAGATGTAGTACCACCACTTGTGCATGAGCGGTGTTGGAGTGGTCGCTGGCCACATTTTTGTTTCTGCCTTCCATTCATTCTCCCTCCATCTTATTCCATAATCATCATTCCATCTCTCTTGTCACTCCACATCCATTAGCATGTTAATTACTGTGTAATGATAGAGGGCAACACCGTGATTGCAATGACCCACATTTAATCGACTACACCTTACTACATTCAGATTCGCTGACCAGGGATAAATGGAAGCTGATGCACCGTGCGGATTGTAAGGGCGAGTCTGCATGGTCCAAAACTGTTTATTTCCTTGATGGTTGGAAATTTCCACTTCCACGCTCGACTTACAACCACAACTTACGCAATTAAAGTGGAATCTTTTACTGTGAGAACTATGCTTGAACTAGTGTTGTGCCTGCTGAAATGTTAGATTTTTGTTGATATGGTTGAGTTTTCCCTTTATTATCCTGACAGATGACACTGATTGCTTAAAATGTGAGAGGTTACTAATAGGTTAGCTTGTTTTGAGACGTTCCAGTACTTTAAAGTATTCATTCATCTGAACAGAAAACTACCTCTGAACAAGATTTTCCATACTTGTTCAGATGCTTCTGCCCACCTTGCTCCCAAATATCTAAAGCAGATTTAATGATGTTCTAAAACGTTTCATTATGTCTTTACATATCTTGAAATTAAAGTATTTTTAGTCAATCTTTGTGCTCCACAGTCATTAAGTAACACTTGTGCATGATAAAGTGTTAAATTCTTAAACTAAATATAATTAAAGGAAGAGAGTAATTTTTCCAAATCAGCCAGAGTTAGGACTTGACTTTTAAGGGACTTGAGTCTTAAGCTGAGCTTTGATTTTGTGAATTCAGAACATCTGGTTTTAGCTTTGTGATTTTTAGTCGCACTGTGTTCACACAGGAAGTCATGCCCAGGCCTTGACTGTGTCCGTGCGGGCAGGTTTGTTATGTCTATATGTGGGTTTTGACCCCATGACTCACTGGCCTCTACTACTTTGCTGCTATTGTGCTGACAGGTAAAATGAAAATATTTGTTTACCTTTGTACAGAAATGGTTTTGGGAAATGCTTTAAAGGTCACTGCTCAAGTTGGTCATAGCACTTACACCTTAGTGCATCAGAGTGGTCACGCACTCACACATTCTGCTGTAACTGCTAAGGTCTGATCCTAATGCAGCGTGTCAGTGGAGTTGGTTGCTGCAAGTGTCAACTAGCACAGAGCCTAAAGTTAAGGCTGGGCAGGGAGATGTTTTCTCTTTGGCTTTCTCTTAGAAGGAAATTTACGTTACACATACTCACACATGTGCATGCAAACATATTCAAACATTTTCTTCCTTCCTCGTGGACTTACAGCGTGACATGAACACTGCAGTGCACAAATGTTCATTCATTCTCATCTGTGCACAGACACGCACTCCCATTTTAAACTCCTGACTGGATCCTCCGACGCAGATTTGATTTTCTCCTCAAAGGGCTCTTTTGTCAGAGAACTTCTGCCTATGAAACAGAGCACATACAGTATTGTGACTTAATTTAAACTTGGACATAAGATGCAGTAATAGGTCCTCCCCTATTAGATTACTTGGTCTAGCCTTCTTGACTCTTCTGACTGATGTTCTTCCACAGCTTTTGAATCAAGCTGCCATTGATGACTTTTAAACTTTGTCCAAGACTGAGGCAAAAGGACTCTGCTAACCATGGTAGAAGGTCATCAGATTGGAGCATTAAAGCAATGGTTCAAACAGCAACCAAACAATAAGATAAAGATCCAGGATTTTTCTAGCATGAAGAAATTAAAGGCAGGTGCCTCATTCAAATTACACACACCTTTACCAAAGTCATTCATTCATCAATTGTCATAGAAAAAAACCCAGATGATACATTAGGATATTAGCACAGATTAATCAAACAGTCTACCTAAACAACACATAAGCTGTTGCGTGTTTTCTACAAAAAATATTAAGTTTTTGTTTTACTAGGTCACGGTTGCTACCTTTAAATCATTTGAGCAAGTAGAAAGCCTGAAATTGCACTAAATCACATGTTAAAGTGCATGGAGTCAGGCATGAAGCGGAAACCAATAACAAGTGAGAAGGAAAGAGAGCTGCAACAAGCTTATCCTGTACATAAATCTGTGAAGCAGACCTGAAGTACAGATGTAATGACGCAGAAGATATGCTCTATTCATCACGGTTGACTTTCTGCCCTCCAGGGCAGAGAGGGAAAAAAAAAACCTTTTCACCCTTCTCCTCTGCCTCACAGCACAGACAAATGAAAAGCTTTGAGATTTCTAGGATTGTTGAAGGAGACCGTCTTAATTCCCTTTGTTTAAAAATGGATAATATTTAGAGTTGTGCCTTCTGAGAATTGAAATTGAGCTGAAAAGAGCTTGAAATAATTAGTAAAGTGGAGCTGACCTGAAAAGGAGGAAGTAATGCTAATATACGCTAACTCAATTTAGCCTCACTCCCATTGGATCCACGCAGCAGAGTCTAACAACTGCTGGTCACGTTTTCTCTTGCCCCAGAAGTAAACATCTGCTAAGACCCGACACATAGCATGCCATCTGTCCTTCTTTTCTTTTTCTTTTTCTCTGTTGCCCTCTCATCCCCTTCCATCTTATGCAATTATGTGACTGGCAGCCTTAAGTAAAAAGAAGACTGAAAGATGACACAGCCACTTTCATGGACAAGTCAATGAAACTACAATAAATATAAATAACCAACAAGAGGTCGGCATTATAAGGTTACAGTGTACACTCAGCTAGTGATGTTTATTCTATCCTGTACATGGCTTCGGTCTGAGAGAGCCACAAATCTCCAGCGCAGCAGTGCAGGGACAAAGGCCTCTTCTCTAAGTGAAACCGGCGATCTCCAAGGAAGCATCTGGCAACCTGGACACTGGACGAGCCGGGTAGATGATCTGGAGATGAAAAATGCCAATAATGTGAGCCTCCTTCAGGTCTCTTGGCAGCAGTGGGCAAACTCGATACATTGCTTCCACAGTGCTTCTCTCTCTCTCCGTCTTTGGCTCTGTCACCCTCTCTCTCCCTGCCACTCTGTCTTCCCCACTCTCTCATTTGTTCGTCACCCTCACCACAGGCTGGAAGAGGGAGAGGTGGGCAGACAGAGAGAGGATACGCTGTTTGTCAGCCAGCAGCGGACGTGCCTGGCAGAGCTCCGCTGTCAGACGAGGTGTCAAACAAAGAGTCATTCGGTCCAGGAACTGCAGGACAAGTTGTAAGTCTGTCCACCCTCCGACACACACCCCCTCCCTCCTGTGATTGTGCTTGCCAGTGCTCTCTCTCATACTACCTGCCCCCCCATAAAAACCCTCATCCTTCACTGGCAAGACAAAAGAAACCCAGCAAAAAGGTGACACAGACAACTCCTAACAAATTGGTTTCTTGTGGACTTCCCTTCTACCTTTTCCACCCATGTGAGAGCTAAAAGGTGACAAGTCAAAAGAGCCGCTGTGTGTGTGTGTGTGTGTGTGTGTGTGTGTGTGTGTGTGTGTGTGTGTGTGCGTGCATGTTAAAGGTGAAGCGGGAGGGGGGACGGAGGGCAAACAAAAGTAGATTTCCTCTAGGACCCAATCTCATCATCTTTTGTTGCCCTGTCAGGCAGATGGTGCCGCTTGGTTCCTCATTTAACAAACACACATGTGCCCCAGCAGAAGTGCGCACACTCCCCACCCGCTCACCAAAAGACCATATATCATTTCATTACCCGTCTTCGGTTTTGTACAATAACATCCGCTGGGGTAATAACCGCATGCTCTCCCCGAACATTTCATCAGGGATATCAACCCATGCTGCCAGGCAACGTTGCCAGATCTCGTCTTTTCTTGTAAAACTATCCCTGCATTTCCCCTTCAACACTGCAACTACCTTCAGTCAAACAACACCTGATACTTTTGATTAAGTCAGAATTGACTCCATACAAGCTGGTGGTAGCGCTGGTGAAAAGTGGCAATACAGTTTATCGACCATATTGGGCCTTCTGGAAAGAAAACTGTCACACCAGGAATGCAAACAAAGACAAGCTCCTACTACTGATTGCCTCATTCTTACATTTTGGTAGCTTAGTAGCCAAATTAGTATTTTATCATAAACTTTGAGACAATTTCCCTTGCCCATGTTTAATTTCTGACTATCTGTGAAAAATTAACCGTACATTTGAAGGTGCAAGAATTGATTTTTTTGGCCCACTTTTGGGCACCATGGAAAGATGTAAACACAACATGTGATAGGGTACTTTAACACCTTATAAAACAAAATGGCAAACATTTAACCAGCAATACTCTTTTAACAACTCCAACAACATTAGTATTCATTTTTTGTTTGCATGTCATTCTGGATCCTTAACAAATGTCCAATATCCAAATCTCTTTTGTTTTAATCTTCATCAATGTCTCTATATATTCCAGTATTGGCTAGTTGTTCACTAACTGAATCAAGTAGTGAATACGAAGCTATTCCACATCAAAAACTGAGAAAACAACTAAATGCTGAAGTGTTTAGTAGAGCTAAAGAAAGACGTAGTGTTCACTGAAAATGCCTTGTATTCTGTTAGTACAAACCCTGTTTACATTGCACAACTTCTTTTAGTTAAACTTTACTTCTGGAAAATGTCTGATATATATATAATTTGTCCGCAAAAAATTGCTCCAGCTACAAAATGGAATCAACACTGAAAGGTAAAACTCCATTTTAATCCTCCTAATATGCTGTGAGTCAGTTTGACCCAGTTTTACTTTGGAGCTGTATTGAAATGCTGGTTATTATTTCATTTTCTCACTGTAATTCTTGGACTTTTTCTTACTTAGGTTATTAAATGTAAAATGTGGTCACACTGATATGTAACAGAATGAATGTATGGAATTTATGCATGACTGTGTGACTGACTCATTCTTGTGCACATATAGTTGCAAAAACACACACAAAAAAAATGTGTCATTGCTGTTTCAACAGCAGCAGTTTTATTCTGTGCCCCGGTTCTGCTCATGAGGTCTACAAATGAGGTTTTCCATACTTTACAGTGTTGTAAGAGATTATGCCCAACAGAGATGCTACACAAGCAGCTCCAACTGAACATGCTTCTGCTCATTGGCAAACCTTCAAAGATAATCATTCTTGCTGACATTGGTCATCACTTTTGATGTAATGCTACCCTGAGGTTGACCTTTTTGGCTTTGGATGAAACATTTTAACAAGAACTGAATAGATTGACTTGAAATTTAATGCTTGTGTATACGAAAAAGCATGAATCCTAATGATTTTGTTGATCTCCTTTCAGTTCAGTTCTAGCCGAGCCGCGCTAGACAACCCATGGCAACGAATTTAATTCTCTGCCAGGGTGGGTCTAGTTATCCTCCATAAGGCTCGAGGCTGGATGCTCCTAAAACTGGCCGGACGAATCACCATGAAGTGTAGAGTCAGAAGGCGGGCGTAACTAAGTGACGACAGAGGCGCGACGATTCTGACAGAAGCAACCGGAAACAACTAGCCTAGCCGCGCTAGACAACCCACGGCAACGAATTTAATTCTCTGCCAGGGTCGACAACAAAAACGACAACAGTCGTTGAGCTCCATTAGCACCGACTCTGAATAATCTTTCTGTTAACATGTCTGTAATATACTTGAGCTTCACCCATTGACTGTATAAATAAGGCTTCACCGAACTACCGCATCCTCTGATTTCCGGCGCTCTAGGAGCCTATTCGTTGCGCTGATTGGTTGTATACCTACCCAATTGCTGCAGAGGGATTTGATAGACAACCTTTTAGCCCGCCTCCCTCCCTGTCGAGCGTGCCTAGACCCTTGTGCCTTCGGAACATGGGTCTAGCAGGGCTAGGCTAGTTCAGTTCAGTTTTTGTGAATTATCTCAGAGTCTGCGGGTAGATTATCAAAAATTGTCATTCATAGTTCCCAGATGATTAGAACTAGGACCTTTAGTAGCTTTTCATCTTGCCTATCTTTAAGGTTCACGTGGGTTTTTATGAGGTCGAGAACTATTGGTGATAATGTATTGAAATTTGCTTTCAATATTCATGTTCTCCTCAGGATGAATTACCACCACTGTGAGGATCTTTACATTTTTATTTTTGTTAAAGCATTATTGTCTGGTCAGCTATGTCCAATGTCTTTGTTTATGACCAAAAAAACCTGCAAAAATAATCACATTTACAGCATCAGCTACGCATTGCATATAGATCACTTTTGTCAATGCTAGCATGTTACCATGCCAAACTAAAATGATGACCATGCTACACCTTTTAGCATCTTCATGACAGCATACAGAAATTTGCCTTTCTCTCTTCTGTTTTAGGGGCTGTCTCTTTACCAGAGTTGGATCATCCACGCAGGTTGCTTGAAATGTAGCTCCACACAAGGAACTGTTGAAATTTATTAGGTGTGTTCATGTGCTGCTTTGTGGCTCTCTGCAACCTATTGTTCCCCTAATGCCATAGGTTAATCAGAGAATTCTCTAAATGTCAACATTTGTTCAAAGCATAATGTTTATGAAGTCTTTAACTTAATTGATGTAATTTTCAACACAATAGGGTTAACTGTGAGTTACTGACAGGATTTTAGTGTGTGTGCTTCTGTGTGCGACGGTGTCCTCACACCTCCGTCTGCCCACAGTCATGCATCTACCTGTACACGTGAGCGCAGATCACTGTACAGTCATGCCAGCGTAAGCCTTCATTATTTTTGACACTGCTTGTGTGTTTTTTTTGCAGCTTCCCCTCTTTTCCGCATCTCGCACAGCTTTGACAACAGTGTTGTCACACCAGGAAGCAAATCTTCATCACTGTGACTGAACGGTCGAGTGATAAAACAAAGAAACAGCTTTGACACATCAACACTGTACCAGGTCACTGTGTCATAACTGTTTACAGATCCACCCCTGCACAGCTGCCACCTTTACCGGTCGCTGTCATCACTACCCTTAGCCGCGCCGAAGCAGAATATTTTGACGGTGTGGGTGACTTCCTGCCACCTGACTACTGCCATCCTTTTCCGGTGCTAACTATTCAGTTTGCAATTCCACACCGCCATGAATCATCATTAAGCATTTTGAAGTGAGAAAGCCCTTTTTCCTATGAATCAGATAAGATTTCAGTCCTACCACCACAACAACGTGTGTTCTTTTACAAGATGTTGAGTCATGGAACAGGTCAGACAACTCATCTAGAAACAGTCTTGAATCACAATCAAAATTGAATAACTGTATTAAAATGATTTCTTCCCTGCACATTAAAACAGTTCCAGGCTCATATATATTTACTTTACTTCAGGCAAGTTGCCAAAACTTAGGCAATTTGACACTTTTGTCGAATTGTCCCCAGTAGGTGCAATAGTACATGTTGGTATGAATGCAGAAATATTTTAGGGCTAAACAAAGACAAAGGCATGTTTGTGGGCAGGAGAATGGCTCTTGTTAATTATCATAATGACAATTGCATGATTGCCTGTTCATTACCTTTTTGCAAAATGTGGTGACAAGTAAATAAAGAAAATCATTTGCCATAAAATCCCTATCACAGGGACATGGATTACTGAGAGGAATAATGGACTATGACACCTTTGGGTTGCCTGGTCTTTGGTAAAAATCTGTCTGTGCATGCAAATTTGCAAGACAAAAGTGTGTCGTCAATGTGTGGTGTGTGTGTGTGACAGCCACACAACAGATGGACAGTTTGAATAAATAAATATTGTGCCTGACATGATTGCTCTCTCTCTCTCCCTCCTTCCTCTGTCTGTGGCTACATGAAGGCCAAGTCATGAGCCGACTCTTTGCTTTCAGAAGCCTTTTGTCTGACTTGGCAGCAGAACAGATTCAATCATGTCTGAAGGTCAAGAAGTTAAAAAGCCTCGAGTTGCCTCCTGTTTCTCTCTTCGTGAGATGGTAAGAATGGATACAGGGAGGTAAAAAAGGAAACATTCAAACCAGGGGGAGACCATTCTGCAAGTAAATATTGCCTCACTTTCTAGGGAAACATGTACGCTGTGAGTATTGACACACAAACACTCACACACTGCACACACACCGTTCCATTCAAATATCCACACAGCAGAGCACAGGAAAGAAATAAACAGCAAACACAAGGAGAATTCATGTTCTATTTGAAGAGAGCTCAGTGTGCAAACAGAGAGTGTTTTCTTTTATGCCCTTATACATACACAAAGTACTTAAAAATACATGTAAAACAGACATATGTCTATAAGGTAGTGAGGAAAATTCCAGTTTGACATGTTACATTGTCAAACAATGTGCAACTTTGCTTCAACAAATACCTTGTTAGTGAATTAGTTCAAATAACATGATTGTCATTTAAGTAATTTAAAGACACCATGTAAAGATAGTTGATATCACTTTTTTTACTGCAGTTTGTTGAACTGTGAACCGTCTTAGAGATGATATATAAAAGTATAGTGTTTCTTGTGTATTTTTAAATTAACTTTTTACTATAAAAGTTCTAAAAATAATCATTTAAAATTCTCTCTGTATTTTACTGTTGAAACAGAAGAAGTTTAATATCTGTTATATTTTCCACATGCTGAATATATTTCTTTTTTTAGAGGAACCCACTTTATTTGCAGTGAAACTCTTTTCATTAGATTTATTATCCATCGAAAGCAGTACAGGCAGGAAGTTATTAAATAGTCTGTAGACAGCAGTTCTCAAGGACCAAAAACGGTTGTCACATTTTCTTGTTTCTTCCCCCATAATTCATTTAATCACAGAGGTTTTAAGACAATTGTAACGTAAAATATACTCAAGTAGTTTCTCAGTTTGGAGACCTGGCAGTTTTGGACTAAGCGGAGCGCATGGTCTTAATACAAGCAGTAGTTGTGGACAACCAAATCCGTCTTAAGCGATGGGGTTGAGGATTATTGAAGTGTGTGTGTGCAGGGAGAACTGACCAGATTAACATTCCTGGGGGAATTTTAACACTCTGGGTGACAAATTTGCAACACTGTTCCCCCTCGTGCTCCTCCTGTGCGCTAAGCCCAGGACCCAAGTTTAGAGGAGGTCATCTGGAAAGAGCAGAGCAAAATCCCGTCTTCCCTAAGAGTTGTCGAACTCCACTAAAGAGAAGGCGGAGGGTGTGTGTGTGGGCGTCTGTGTAGCGGGGAGGAAGTAAGCAGCAGAGGGGAGGAGGAGATATGCTTTTCAGGCTCCCTGTTCCCACCAGCTGAAACTGAGCCTTTTATTGGAGGTGGTCCCTGCTATTGTTTCGGATGCTGGCAGCAGCGACTTGAGGATTTCATATTGGAATTTAAATGGATGCACTTTTGTAGATTCTCTATTAGCTGATTCTCTAAACACTGAACGTGTATACACAGAGGGGCATGGCATGGTGACTAAAGATTTGTTCATCGGAGAACAAAGATGGAAAAATATCATTGAGGTGCCCTTTTCTTTTTATGTCCACATTTTTAAAACTCACAATTGCATCTTTATTACTGACAGTTGTTCAATGATGATAAATGATGAAATTCAAAGCCTAGTTAACAAATGTGAAAGGGTGAGTTGACCAAAATCCTAATACATATTTTCTCACTAACTCCTGTCAATTAAATGTCAAAAATAATAATAAAAACTAAATAGTACCAATGGCATTATTTCAAGAAAATCTAATTTACCAATTATGTTTTGTGTGACTTGCATAACATGATCTGACATTGTACCAATAACACATAACAAATTTAAACGAATATAAATCCAAAATATATTTGTGATTGGGATGAATAGAATATTTATGTATTGTCTTTAAGATACAGATGCTACCTTCTAAAATTATAGTGGTGTTGGGTGGATGAGGAAGATGAGTTGACTCAAAGTGCTGGAGTACAGCTGAGATATGGATGAGAACAAGGAATAATCAAATTCATGTCTATATGAGGTGCAATCAAAAACTTTCAACAACTGCATCTGATTTCAATTTGGCCGCCATCTCCTTTTAAAGTCATCACCTTGTGCTGCAATTTACCCGTCTGTGCAACTATCACACATGGAATGCTTCCTGGAAGTCCTCTTCTGTAAGCTCATCAAACACCATCAGTGACAGGCACTAAATCTTCTCTACTCTGTCAAAACGGCGACCCTTCAATTTGATTTTCATTTTGTGGAAGAGGAAGAAGAGACAGGGAGGCAAATGTAACAAGTGGGGTGATTGGGGAGCAGCGGTTGCGTTGGTGCGGCTAAAGAAACTTGTGCGTCTTAAAGGCGCAGTGAGCTGGAGTGCTGTCATAATGGAGCATGTGTTACCAAATATTCTGCCTCAGATACCACAGGGAATTACGTTTGAACTCATTGTTGATCGTCTGAAACTGGGAGATAAATGCAGAGTGCACAACAACATGAATGCTAAAGAAAAAAACAGCACACTTTTGATTATGGTTCTGACCAGATCTTGGAGATTGTGGGCTTTTTGTACTGCAAAGAGGGTTATTCCTCTGGATAATAGTTGTAAACCCAACTTATGTGAGGTCGACAACCAATGAGGATCCTTGACATGAAGGTTGGGTTGTCCTGTTGCCCCTTGTAGACTTCTAACATGATGCTTCTGCACTTCCATGGTGAAACTATAAATGCACACCTGCAAGAGGTCCCCAAAATGAAGGTGAACCCCTGGCTCACAACAGTCACTACTTGCACCTGTGGCATGCATATAACTGTGCTACAAAACAGAACTTCTTGATCACACCTCGCAGGAAAGTGACCAACTGAGCAATCTCCTCCATACTTGGTGTTTTTATGTAACCTTGCCAGTACAATTGACCTTGTGATATTTGCAGTAATACAATCATCTCTACTGTGGAACTGCTGTCTGCAGTTAAAAGGGAAAGTGGAACCAGTGAAGAATATCTCTGTCGCTCTCCCACAGCTTATCTGTTAGAAGCTCTTATGTGAGTCAGGGCAGGGCAGGCGTGGGAGGCAAGACAACACAGTGTCACAAGCTCCACACCGGAAAACCCAGGTGTCTAAATAAAGCATAAAGTACAGCGTTGGCATATAAACAGATAAGCTCTCTCTCATTCCGCTCACACTGTCACACTCGTACGGGAACGGCATCATGACACAAAAGTCTTCAGAGGGATGCAAGCATTTTCAGCACATCTGTGGGCAACATCCATTTAAGTTTATCTTGAAAGCTGCCTCTTGCTGCTGTTGTGATCTATGAATCTGGATGTTTAGACGATGAATTAAGTGTTACGTTATTCGATAGGAAAATGCCACAACTCTCCGTCTGCCTGCACATTTCAAAATATTCCTAAAAAGCAATAATTTCAAGAGTAAATGAAAAGGGGTGATGCTTTCAGATCCACAGGGGCAACATAGAAAAGCCAGGGACGCTTAGATGTATACATGATTAACACACTGAAACACACACTTATTAATAAAAAAAATGTCTGGAAAGTGCTGTTTCCCAATCTTACATCAACATCCGCACACATAACTTCACCCACACACAAGTACAACACATATTGGATCATCCTAATGGAACACAATTGTTGCTTCCCCTTTCCCGGCTTGCTCTAACAGCTGCAGTCAAGTGGTTAAAACAGTAGGCAGCAGAAATGAGTTCGTGTGTGTATATATGTGTGTGTGTGTGTGTGTGTGTGTGTGTGTGTGTGTGTGTGTGTGTGTGTGTGTGTGTGTGTGTGTGTGTGTGTGTGTGTGTGTGTGTGTGTGTGTGTGTGTGTGTGTGTGTGTATATACGACTGAGTCCAGTAGCTATAACACTGAGGCTATCCATGACATACTTGAGGCTGCAGAGTTCCAGCAGCGGGAACAAGCTGTGCAACACAAACCAGAAGAAGGGAAAGAGAGGCGGAGTGAGGGTCAGCATCTAGTGTTTGAGCTAAGGCAACAGGCTCTAATGTGACAGGAAGATAAAAAATACTGCTGTGGTTGAACTACATATACCCCAAAGGAAATCAAATTATATTCACATAACAAAAGCTGTGATTAAAGTTGTCTTTTTACCACATTTTCAAGATTTTCTTTCAAGACTTTGAGGTGACTTTCAGATGCTTTTAACCTTCTGACCTGATCACTTAGTGCACTGTCAAAGAGAAACAAACAGGTGAGCCACTCAGCACAGATACCCTCAACGGAAAGTTTGTAAAGATACTGTGCAAACGGACGAAATGCTCGCTGAGCCAGGGCGTTTCAACCCACTCAATTTTGCAGGCCAATAGAGAAGGCAAAGACACACACACCTATGTGCACAGACGCACACCTGTCCAAACATGGGCTGCGTCAGAACGGTGTGGACACAACATGACTGATTGTTCATTCATTTTCAGGCTCAGACAGTATACTAGAGTATACCAACTGTGAGCGAAACAGTACTTCATGCTCTCTGTATGCTTTCATACAGTATAGAAAGCTCCAGTTGGTTATGGTCTTCTTAAGTCATCAGTTATTACAAAAAAAAGTCTCATTCAGTTAATCAGCTGCTAGATTTAAGAAGACAAGAATGGATGTAACTATTTTTACAGCTTTTATGGATCTACCTGATATGTCAAAACACATTTTCAGGTGTCGATCATGTGGAAATTTTTCATTAATTAAACATTCATTAAAAATAAACTGCAAATTAGGAGTCCACTTAAATTTTTCCTTTACAATTCATAGAGAACACAAAGAAATTACTTTGACTTGTATTGTGCTCTCTTGCAGACCCAAGGCTACTGCTTTTGTGTTAAAGAGCTGCAGTGAAGACACTTCCTTCTGAACCTTTGCCCACTGAAGTCATGCTATAAAAAACCAGCTTCCCATAGCGTTCAGGGGAAATGAGAAAACAGTGGGAACAAAAACCCGAGAACAAGGAAAAAATTAATTCTTTCATTAAAAGCCAAACAGATGAAGCCAAATTACACAGGCCTGCTTTGTGGGTCGCCAAAAATAAAATGACCTCAGTAGCAAATAAATAAAAAGAGAGTTTTACATATTACCTGTCAACAACTCAGCATATTTGGCAGTGGATGAAATGCAATTTTACAAACCACACAGCAACTAATTATGAAACAGGGATGCTGGCTAGAGTTTGGCCACCCTTGATTGAGTCATCAATATTGCTTTAGCTCTTGCCGCCATTATCATTGTGCTAACACCGTTATTAATTCATCCACCTTGTTTCTATCCATTCATCAACACAACTGAAGGAAGATAAATAAAGGTTTCCGGGGGACTCAGGTGGAGGATGGCTCTGTAAATGCGAGTCGATGATGGATCAGTTCCGACAGAAGTGAGACCTGACAACAGAACCAGCCGGGCTGTCAGGGGATGGCATCGCTCATGTTTAATTTCTGTTTTCCTTTACTTACTCAACAAGTGTTGTGGGTCCCTTACATTATTCATGTGGTGTGGAAAAGCTGACGTAGTTGTTTGCAATAAATGGATTAAAGGCAGTGGAGATTTTTGATCTATGCTGGTGTGCAAAGCAGACAGAAACGATCAGAATGTATACATCATTGCTGTTTCTTTAATTGTTTATGTTTTCCTCAGATTTTTTTTCAGTTCATTTTTGTGTGCTAATTTTAAAAAAAAGTATCTGTTTCATATTTTAATAAGCCTAAGAGATCTTTACTATTTGTTATGAGTGAGATGTATTCAGAAATGATATCGTGAAACTGAGCAGTGATATATAATTGGCACTGACACAGTAAATACCGTCACATGTATAGTTAAAATGCTGGCATTTTGCATTTTAGTATTTTCAAAAGGTCTCTTCACTTATGCATGCAGATGAATGCCATGTGAATTCCTCTAAAATGACTTCTGGGCCGTCCCAATTCAGTCAGAGCCACAATTTTCTATCTACTGCCTCCTGCGGGCGAGCTGTTTAAACCTTAACAACCACCAAAATGTCATCCACTCCCCTGACTGGCAATTCTGCTATTCCTCTACCCCTGTCAGAACACATGCGTAATGGAATACCCGGACATAAAACAAAGGTTAACTATGAGACCACGGTGTGACAGAGTCCAGGGCCAGAGCAGACCCTTAGGAGCTGTATACCTGTGACAGACTCAATCCAAGCCTCTAGAGCCTCTCCAGACATACCACTGTAAAATACACTTGCCTTAATGTTGCTAATTTTCAGTATTCAGAGTGGTTTGTATCTAACGCTCCTGTGTGGGTGGGATTTGACTTTTCAAGATTTGTATCTGAATGCAGTCATGCTGCATTCCTCTCTCTGTTTACATGGGGATTGTGTGCGATATGTCCATAATTGTTTGGGGACTTGGGATGTTTTCTTCTCCATGGTGGTTTCGTCTTACAATATCACTACTAATGATTTTAACTTTGTTATCAGCATGTGGTTAGGTGTTGAAATTGCTGTTAGAGAGTGGCAAATTGATATCAAAGATTATTAAAGGCAACCTTTGCAGATTTGAGTGCGGGGTGGGCTTGCAGTTGTCCATGAAATAATGTGATGCAAGTGCATGAACCTTTCCGAGAACTGAAACTAAAATAAATGGCAAATGGAATTCAGTATGTGCGGTCAAGCCTGTGTTTAATGTTTTGCAACATCATCGTAAATACACTGACTTCAGATCCACATCGTATTTGCTCCTGTTCCTCCTCTGATAACAGCTTTTCCAAAGAGGTGAAGAATGCAACAATTTTAGACGGACTGTTTAGTCTGAAAGCATTTCTCATGGTTTGCCTCGGGCAACTTTTGTGGTCATACGCCTTGAAACAAACGCAATAAAAAAAAGCCAGGAACATGACTCTTGCAGAAACGAGCTGGTAATAAATGTGTCAGTGTGATGTGAACTGGTTTACATCCTGGTTCTTTCTCAAGCCCACTTGTTTCTCAAGGATTTGGGTGAGTAAGACAATGGGTTTTGCATAATCGGATGTTTGTATCAAGATTCTACCAAACTGCCTCAGGCGGGAAGGTATTTGGTGAAGTTTTGGTCATCATGGGAAATCAGAGATTGAATTAACACTGACCATGAAGTCATAACAAACAAAAATATTTGTGACATTGGTCTTTAAGCCAGTTAGGTATCGGGACTGTCAATAACCAATTATATCCACATCCACCACTAAAGAGACATTGTATTAAGATTGATTACACCACTTGTCTTGTCATTCTAGGTATTAGTCAACTACTATCTTACAATCCACCATGCAGAACATTACGACTGTGAACTCGCTAAATCTGATACTCTAGTCACTCCATTACTCCAATACTCCCTAACCTCCTTGCCATTAACGTGCAGTTAGTCATACATGTTTACGGCCATTGCATTTAAGAGCTGAGAGAGAACATGCCTTCCTCTGGCAAATAAAAGCCTTAAAGGAAGTCCAGACATGCTCCGACCTCCTCAGAGTTTTATGCTGTAATAAAACATGTTTACATGCTTTTTGCCCATTTGGACCCCAAGGGTTCAAGGGTGAAAAGGTTATCATGAAGCCACCATCCGTCTCAACCTTCAAAGGATTTATTTTTTTTAATTTCTTGGCTTAAAGAATTTCTGATTTATACTATCTTTGATTTCCCACCCTCATGTTTCACAGAAATATTTGTTTTAGGGGAGAATGAAAGGATGACTGGTTGGTAGCTGGTCTTTATAAGCAAGCAGAGGCTTTCATTTGACCTTCCTAAAACTGCTTTGAAGGATTTATTACAAAGATCAATACTTGGATTTGGATGGGAATCAAACACAGACCTTGACTTCTTTTCAATCCTTCAAAGGGAAACTAAATGTTTCTGTTAGGGTGACAGAAATCACAGATTCTAAACCCATTAGACACTACCAGCCATTCCATTTTGTTGTTGACTAAACTTGGCTTACCATAGTTCCCTCTCATGTCTAGTTTTCAGATTTCTTAATCTTTTTCCTCTTAGCGGCTCTTTGTGACTCACTGTTTCATTCTCTTCCTTTCTCTCCCTCTTCCCTTCAGTCCCCATCTCTCCTATTACCCTTTGTGCCCTGATACACATCACTGTCATCAACAAATGGTTGGCTCTCAGTTTTATTAGTGCCCCTGTTTAAAACTGGCTTTCTGAAGGGAGCGCAAAGGTTCCTCTGCTTGACTGGGCCCATCTGTAGAGTGGCATAATGATTTTTTCACGCCGCATTAAGTTAACACTGTGTTGCCAGCAAAGCAGGCCAAGACCCAGTTTCTAATTGGACTAAGAGAGAGAGAGGCAGGAACAACAGTCGCACAACACAACATCAGGCACATTTCAAGCTTAACTTCATCCATGTTATCGCTTCTTTTTTCCTTTATGTTTCCCATAAATTATTCTCTCTAGCCACAGCTGCATACTTGAATTTCATTCAGTCTCATGTGTTGTGCCAGTGTTTCCAGGTTTGAAGTAGAGAGAAGGATTGACACTCAGCTTGGTTTGTTTACACCCCAGGCAGATTTAAAAGTCAGTGTCAGGTCATAGGGTTGGCCAGATTAGGTATTTGGGACTGTGGTGCACAAGGCCAGGTTACAGGTCACAGCCAACAAGTTACACATGGGTGGATCTCTTCACTAGGAGTCAACTGCAGTCAAGCGTGTAAACCCACCACTGTAATCTTTGGAAAGGAAAGCCACCTCTCAGCACATTCGTTTAGTTTTGGGCTTTATATACATTTATATATACATTTTCCTGACAAAATAATAAATGGTTGCACTCTGGCTGAAGTTTGAGCAGTCACTTCTGCTGTTTACGTGTCCCAGCCACTTATGCACACATTGCAGTAACCGAAATGTAATCATGACATGGCATGCCATGGTGGGAATCACAGCTCTAAGCATAACTGCTTTCCTAGATACCAGCATTGGTATGACATGTTTTAATTTGCTCGATTGCCAGAAGGAAGTTTCTAAGAAATGCTTCCATTCAACAACCCTTGAGGCCCACCCATTTCTTCAGCGTACCTGACATCCTGATTACAGACAGATGAGCAGAAACTGACAGGTATGATCATCTTTTTTACTATATAATGGGTCGTATCAATGCACACTGGTTATGTTGAGCTGCAAGGAGAGACTTTAGATTAACCAGCTGATCTATGTTCCAATCCTCACCTATGGTCATGATCCAGAGTGTGCTCAGAGTAGAGTTTGCTCATTTATGTGAAATAAAGCCAGAGAAGATAGTTTGGACATCTGAACACGATGTCTCCCAGATGCTGTCAATCGGAGCTTTACCAGCCACGTCTAACTGGGAGAAGACACCAAGGTGGACCCAGACATCTCATCACGTCTTCCAAAATCCCAAACAACTTCCCTGTTTAGTTTTATTCTTCCATGTTGTGCCTCCTCTTATTACAACTAAAGCCACCATGTAGTCAAATGAACCCAGATGTCAACCCCTTGCTATCTTTTGATTCAATGATGAACAACTCATCAAATTGGATTTGAATAAAAGAAAATCAGCCCCACACAACAATTTACTGTGTGTACTGGTCAGGAAGCATCAGATTTGAGTCACATGTAGGTGAAAAAAGCCAAGACCCTTTAAGCTGAAAGTAAACAGCCATCATGCAGTCATTAGATTAGTCAATTCAAAGTTATATGTATTCTTGCTTGTTGAAGGTGAGTGAATATTTACCAGCTGTGATAGTGTAGCTGGTGTGGTTTTTACTTTGGGAGTCTGTGTGTGTAATCGTGGTAAAATGTGAACCACCACAAAGGCGGTTTTGTGTACTTTGCCAAGTGTTTATATGTCTGTATGTCTGTTTGTGGGAAGGTTGCCATCATGAAACATTACAGATGTGAAGTTCACATAGAAATCAAGGCTATGTTTGATTGATAATAATATGAATACTAAGTACAACGTGTCAGAACACTGGCATGTTTAAAGAGGTTATATTTTGGGGGGGCTTTACATCATTTAAAGCACTATACATAGTGCTTTACTTACATACATACCTACATACATACAGATGCAATGGAGGAATGGACTTCTTTTCCTTTTGGACAATATTTACTCGGTTTTACAAAATTAGCATGCGCTAAAGTTTCTTATTGTGCTTTACATCCAGGTTTTTGGAAGGGTTTTACCTCTGTAATTTTGATTTTATGGTGAGCCAAGGATGTCAAAGAACAAGAAAGTTAATGTTTGAATATTTTAAGTCTAAATCAGCTAAAATCCAGATACAGACTGCTGTTTATATGATGGTTGTATTATACTGTTTTCTGATTTTTATTCAACATTGTTTCAATAGTGAATTGGCCAAAATTTAGCTTAGACTGACCTTTTAGACGATGGTGAAATCACTACTGATTCAGTGTCAGTTATAGTTGAAAATCTGATGTTTATTTAGCATAAATTATAACTAACACTTTCAGTTTGCGTTCAGTGTTGGGCGACACTGCTCATTCAATGCTTCTGCCTAATGTCAAGGATGATGTAATCTGATTTTGCTTTCAAGGACGGTATTTAACTTAATTGTGATCCTTTACTGACAACAGGATTATGTAAATTAGAAGACATGCTGAATGAACCTGCTTGTCCCACTGACTCCAGCCAGTCTTTATATTAGCTAATAGTAGAATTATATTGGCAATAAAATGTCAAAACAGTTTGCGAGGTAACTTGACTACCTTTCCAGCATGCTCACCAAAAGCTAGCCGGTTTATTGGGTAGGATTTAATTGTGGGAATGGAGTTGAAAGGAACCAAATGATGGTTCTTTTTTGTGGAATGTGGCTAGTAACAGGGTTGCCAGCTCTCACAAAGACTGACACAACTTTTTGTATGCTTTCACATCACACAGCTGTTTTCTCATGCAGTGAAAAAATAATTCATGACTGATAAAATCTTTGTGCAAATGAAGGACACCGATGGGGCACAGACAGGCCCAACAAAGCAGGAAGAACAGTGCCACAGCAGCAGCCGCACTGTGCAGCAGCAGGTTATTCAGACCAAATCAGAAGGAAAACAAGAAATATCCACCTATCTATTATATTGGACCCTCCGTCAGCAGCAGCACAGCGTCTCTCCCTCCTCTCTTTCACCATGTGCACGTAGGCAGCAGTGAGAGTTAATTACTAACGCTCTGAAACTTTTTCAACTCCCAGGAGGCTGTTTCTGGATTTAATACACGAGTGTGGTGTAAAAAATGCAGAAAACCTGCTTTAAATTACAGCAGTTTTTCTAGTACAGGCCCCCCATACCTTCTGCCATTTATGTATCTTTCCAAGTTTGCTTCCCCATTTTAAAACATTACCAGCAGCTCCTGCATGCATACAGTGATTTTTAATGCAAAGTGCAATGTTTAATGCAGCACCGTTATGAAGACCCCAGGGATGTACGTATATAACAATGTGGATGTTGCTTGGAGAAACTTCAAAGGCTTTTCAATTTAATAAAAAGGGGGAAAAAAATCAATGGTCTATCATGTATTTGCACTTTTATCATGAGTTTCATGGAGCCTTAGGTTATGAAACGTAACACCAAAACGAGGGTAAAAGTCATGTCAATTAAAAGCATGTAAATTGGAGTTCTGGTGTTTTTTCATGTCTACACAGGTTAGGTTGTGTGTTATGCATCAGCGTGTTAAAATGGGATGTAATTCATTGGCAGAAAATATTTAACAGAAGTGTAGCTCTTTCATTTTAAGCAGGGTTCGAGTTGTTGATTAGAGAGCAGAGCCAAGTGAATGATTGAATGAATTTTTGTCTGGCTATTCTGGTCTGGCTGAGTGCTCAAGGGTCATCAATATAATATGGTGTATTTATCCCTGTCACCATAAATCCTAAGGAACACGCGCACACAAAAAAATCTCACTTGCACTCCAGGACAAGGAGCCTGATTCAGCACCAGTGTAACAGCTTTATATATACAGGAGGCATCCATGTGAATTAGGCCCAAGTCAGTTCCACATAAAACCAAAATTGAGCTTGAATTTTTATGTTCAAAACCATCTCTGAGATAAAATATAAACAATGCCATTCCAAAAGTAATTTTTATAATTCAGGGTTTAGGTGTTGAAATACTATCAGATGTATAGATCATTCTATCCAGTTCTGTGTTGATAGTAGCCTTAAATATCCAACAAACCAAAAGAAATGACTTGAAAAATAAGTATTGGGAGCTTAAAGGAATTTACTGTCACTGTGGTTTACTCCATAGAAAATAACTGTAATAAGTTATCATTTTTATGCCTCTGCATCAGCAACAGCCGAGGCCAGAGGCATTATGTTTTAGTCATCTGTCTACTTGTCCGTCTGCCCATTCCATTCTCGTAAACATGATAACTCAGAACCCCCACGAGGGAATTTCTTCAAATTTAACGTTCATATGGACTCAAGGATGAAGTGATTAAATATCGGTGGTTAAAGGTCAAGGTCACTGCGACTTCACGTCTGTTCTATTCTTGCGGACGCGATTTATCAGGGAATTTCATTACATCTGGCACAAACGCCCTCTTGGACTCAAGGATGAACTGATTACAGTTCGGAGGTCAAAAGTCAACTTCACCGTGACATCGTAATGCTCTGCAAAATCGGATTTCTAGTCATTATTGAACACCATAAATCGCAAACAGAAGGAGAGACTGGGACCGTATTTCACATGCTGTTGGGTACTGGTCTTGGCCGACCACACTGGAACTATGGTGATTGTGGAGGTCTTCTGTGCTGCTGGGTTGAAGATGTGTGAAGCATACAGAGGCTGGGCACACATGGAAATAAACTGCAACTTGACTAATTGGCAAATGGATACAGTCATGAGGCAGTAATTCTATTATTATTATTTTATTTTGAATCTAGTCTTAGGCAGTCTGAAACAAATAATTGATTAAACACATTATCAACTGAAGCTACATCCGCAGTCAGAGACACACATGATAATGGGCATTGATACAAGCCAGTAGTGTTCTCTTTTATCTCAGCCGATCTTCCCTTCCTCTATCCCTCCTGCCTCTTCTGGAGTCCTCATCCTTCTTTCTTTGTGAACACCTTGTGTCTTCCTGAAGTGATGAATGCTTCTTCCTTCGCACACTGTCTGGGTTTAGACACTCTTAAATTACCCAGCACTGTTCAGAGGAGAAGAAAGAATTTAAAAATAGCATTTGGACTGGACTTTTTTTTAGGCTAATGGTTGCCCCTAACTGATCCTGCTTCAGCCCCCTCGTCACCCTTCCTTCACTTACTTATTCCCTTCCTCCCACCTTCCTACCTATCTTTATATACAAGCAGGGGAGGTGGGTTATTGATGGTAATTCTGTGGACATCTCTAACTTCCACACACACTCACACCATTTTCCCCACAGGCCTCATCTGTCTTTTTCTTCCTCTCCTCCGGCTCTCACATGAATAATGTTGTCCCTAAGCCAGAATGAGGTCAGGAAAGTAATGGCGAGACATATTGTGCAGTTAAGGCTGTCTGCAAATGGCCCATCAATAATCAAAGGCCGTGCATTAGCAGATGCAACATTGTGTCTATGTGCACGTGTTTTTTTATTGGGAATAGATGGTGCCATCGATTATCCTATAAGCCCTTTAGCTTTTAATGCAATAATTAATTGTTTTAGAAATAGAACCAAGTATAAAAACATACACAGTTGGCATTAATGGAAACCTAAAGTGCTCTTAAAGCCTTAAAGCTATTTTGTATAGAAATGGTTTCTACTGAGGCATTTGTCATGTTTTTTTTTTCTTTTTTCTTGTAAGACATTAGTTTTTTTGGAGAAAAGAAAAATCTAAAACCACTTAACTCCCACAGGTTGTGACTACATGCATGATGGTGCCAGCCAAAAGAAGGCCCCCTATCGGCACTTGACAAATTGATTGTTATTTCTGCAGTTGAAGTGATGAAGAGTCCACAGTTCCTCCAGGGTCTGTTTGACCTCCACTGTTGGCACATCAGGAACTCAGCTTGTCATCAAAGTTTGTTTCAGCCCAAAGAGCTGCAGTTAACCTTTGACCCTTCACCTCTGCTGCCCCTCGGTGAAGTGGGCGCCCCTAACTTTGGAGACTGACAGCTTTCTAATAAAGGGTTTTAGGAGTGGGGGTTCCGGGTCACAGATATCCAGAATCTAAAGAAGGGGAGCAGAGTGCAGCATTATCGGCTGATGGGAGTGGCAAAATGAGCATGGGCCAGCTCAACTTTAACTATCTTAATTGTGCCCCCCAGCACTCTCCTCGGTCTCCTTTTACAACTCCTCAGCTTAAATATTTGCAAACAAACCATCACCATGGCCACATGTTTGTCCATTTGTTCACTTGATGGCGATTAGAGAGCTCTTGTTCCTTACTCAGAGCCCACTTAGTGCAAAACCACCTCCCCTATTCACACCCCCAAACTCCCTTCACCTATTATCATGTATGTCCGCACAAGTCACATTCTTTATTTGATCTATTTTGTAAGTATTTGCTGTTAAGCTTTTGGGATAATGAAAACACTGTTCCAACTTTGTTTTTTTTTTTACCCATTAATGTAACTTTGTTGAAAATTTTCAGAAAAGCAAGCCCAGGAATTCTATTTTAGCAAATCCCCACTAATGAACTTACACTTTAAGTCTACAGTGATTCAATCGCAGTTTTGTGAAAGGGCTCGAGAAAGTTTATTGCGCTCTTTGAGGTCTCCCAGATAACCCTGACTAGAAGCATGCAACCGATTAAAAGTTTTAAATGCTGCAGAGTTTCCAGACGGAGGGAAAAATCAAAGCATGCATTTGAGACATCAACAAGTGTAGCATGCCAATAACTGCCAGGGAGGCCGGGGTGGAGAGGCAGGCAGGCAGACTGAGCCAGTTGAAAGGAGCTGACTTCCATTCAAATAGCCTCCAATGCCACTCTAGTCCACTGAACAAACTGAAGAAATCAATACTGTTCATTTGAAGGCATTTCTTGGTGGATATATCAACAAGTATTGAGGAATGTATTCAGCGGTGTGTGTGCGTGTGTGTTAGCGTGTGTGTGCTGTGCTTTATTGGCCCATTTATCAAAACAGAACCAGGCATGCAGATATTCAGCAACCATATTTCTCTCAAAGGATTTGCAGGAAATATTCATATGGCCTTTTATCGAATCAGAGACACACAGTACCCCATAGGATGTACTCTAAAGGCTAAAGATGAAATTCCAAGATACAAGCTGTATAAACGCATTGTGATGAAATGTGGCTGCAAAATATGTCCTGTGCTACTGTGGTAAGAATTTCAAGCACAATTTATGACCCTTGAACAGATGCATTTTACTGAGCATGTGGTTTTGATAGAGAGATCGTATGGACATTCGGAATCTCACTTCAAACCGTCATTTTGAATGACAAAGTGATCAGAAGATTTATAATGAGTGCTACCAGCAACACCACAGGAAACTCAGACAGTCACAAATCTGATTGTATGGGGCAGTGGTGTGGTGGCGCACTGGTCAGGTTTGTCCCATATTTGCAAGAAGGTCCTGTGTTCTAGTTTCCTGGTTGCCTGGGGCCTTTCTGCTTGGAGTTTGTGTGCTCTTCATGCTGTGTCTCCTGGGGGGCAAACATTCCTCCCATGGCCCAAAGACACGCATTTGAGGTTAATTGGTGATTCTGCATTGAATGGTTGCCCGTCACTCTGTTTTGACAATGCCTTTTGCTCCACGCTAGGCTCCAGCTGACCGTGAACCCCCCACAGAATAAAGCAGATATAGCATGAATGGATGGATGTGCATTTGGATAATGGTATAGAGGTTTAGAGGATTATGACCCAGCTTCTTACGTGATTGGTTCCTCAATAGAAGTTTTCCAAATCAGTTTATGCTTTTAGTCAGTGGTTTAAATTCACTTTCAATTAAGCTTGATATTCAATTTTAAAATTTAGTTCTCATTTAGAGTAGAATAGATGATCTAGCAGGTTCTACTCTAGTCTGTGGCTATCTTGTAAGTGTCAGATTACTACAGTATGGTCATTTATAGTGTGTTAAAGTTTTCTATCAGCTCCACAACCACATTCCAACCAAGATGCCAATGACTAAACTCTGAACTTGAAGCTTGAATGGCTTACAAAAGACTCAGTCCTTTGGTAGGCCAGTTAGACCAGATCCCCTGAGCAGGAAAAAAAAGCAAAAGCACAAAACGGCAAGACATAGCTATTGGAGACAATGTTTTCAAACATGTTTGTGACATGTAATCTAATAAACTACACGTACTATGCAATCAACACAGAAATTGCTTCACATTATTCCATTTTGTCAGATCAAGAATTCTGAATTTATGTGTGTTTTGGTTCACCACTATGTGATTTAACCAGTTTTTACCAGAAACATGCTGTGCAGAGCAACCGAGAGGTTTGTGAGGTTATTTCACAGTAGCCTTATATTGGCTGAGCATGATTTAATCAAGATAACCACAATGGATCATTATGCATAATGGCGCTCCACTTTGAAACGCCACTTTTCAAATTAGAGGCTGCAGATGTTAGACGCACAGTGTCCTGTAGCTGTCCTGCTGGCTTCAGATGGCTGTAGGGTTATAATCAACTGAAGAGGAAAGCTGGCTCCAAATCAGCTGTAGATGACGGATAATGATAAAAATCACCCAATAATGTGTTCATCAGGGCGGGCTTCTTGACGGGCATTCTTGTGTTTCAGTGTGCTTACAGTGAGTTTATTCCATCATCAAGGTGTACGTGTGTGTATGTGACGGATTAAGACAGAAAAATAATGCATATGTGTTCATGTGTGTTCATGTATGTTGTGGTGTGTCTGCTTAGATACTTTTTGGGTATTATGGGTGTGCTGCAGGCCAAGCGCCGTGGTGCCTGAATATAATGAGGCACCAGCACCGCTCACCTGTCCAGCTGCCAGCAAGAGGTCAACCACAGGTGAATGCCGCATTCCCTCCTCTGACACATACACACGGATAATTGCACACACAAGCAAATACACCTAATGACACACACACCCATATAATAGCACACTTTTCTTAACTACTGCAAAAATTTTGCACTGTACAGTCAGCTCAGGCACATTAAGTGCAGTTGCATGTGCTGTCTTTTTTTCTCTCCATCACCTCTTTTCCTTTCCCTCTCTGGCTTTCACAAGTAGCACAAAAGTTTCCCTAAATCCGATTACTCAAGCAGTATACTGTATAAATATATTTTTTTTCAGCGATGAAAATTAGATGGCCTGCTGAAAAAGGTGCCTTAAGAAATGTGCTTCCCCTTTCTGTCCTCTGAGAATTCCAAATCCTCTTTGACAACATGCATCTCAAGGCTGACAGTCTCGCACCTTTATTTCCCTTAAGAAGCACATCCTACCATTTGATGCACCTCTCTCTATAAAAGGTGGTAAGCTGTCTAAACCTGGGTATATATCGAGGGATTTAGGAACTCACCTATTGCATTCTCTAAAGAATTATTAACTCTTATTCAAAATGGAGAACACAGAGACAGCCTTCTCAGCAACTTATGTAATCAATTTGATTGAAGCTTCGGAGTCTTCTCCATTTTTGTAAAACTGGATTTTTCAGTAGAAAATGACCTTGAGTTGGTAACTAATCTGTCCATAGTCAGCTGTTCATCTAGTCAGAAAATGATCTCTATTCGATTCATTCCATCTTCAGGAGTAGCTACTGACAGGGGATTAACAACATTAA
The DNA here is from genome assembly GCF_021347895.1 of Acanthochromis polyacanthus. Lineage (NCBI taxonomy): Eukaryota > Metazoa > Chordata > Actinopteri > Pomacentridae > Acanthochromis > Acanthochromis polyacanthus. The sequence goes on along the minus strand of NC_067116.1, from coordinate 25,299,772 downwards.
CAGCATCGTGTTTGACACACACACACACACACTGTATATATATACATATATTAGACCCTCCAGAAAAACGTGATTATGCGATCGCATGAATTCCTAAATCACCAAAATGCCGCTGATTGTTCAGGGGTCAATTATTTCCCAAAAGGCCACATAATCACCGCAAATTAGCGCATAATTCCCGCAAGAATCTCACATTTCCACGAATTAAAAGAGAAATATGCGGGTCCCGCTTGATTTCACAATTTCCGCATAAAATGAGAAAACTATAACCAATACAAATGGAGTTTGAGTGAGTTTTTATGTGACGCCCGGCCTGACGTCATCATTTCGCGCATTCACACACACACTAGAAGCACGAGCTGATGCGGAGCGCGGCGCCAGTGCTGCCAACTTACCGACTTTCTCGCTAAATCTAGCGACTTTCCAAAGCGTCCTAGCGACTTTTTTTTTTGTCAAAAGCGACTAGCCACAAATCTAGTGACTTTTTCTGTCGTTTTGGAGACTCTGATAGGAAAACTCAGATCATTCTGCAGTTACTGTCACTGTCCTCAACAAGCAGCAGGTGCTGCTGTGAGCTTCTCCCCCTACCAAAGCACAGGCTGTCAGTCCAGTAACCCCACAGCAGTCCCAGTGTCTGATTAGAGGACACATCCCTCCGCGGCCAGACGGCAGGTGAATCGCGCATATTTTTGCATATTTCACAACTATTCGCATACTTTGCAGCTTTCCGCAATTTCCCCGCATAAAATGGCATAAAAACCCCACATATCTATTCGCATAATCAAGGATTTTAGCCCGCGTTTTTCTGGAGGGTCTAATATATGTGTATGTGTGTATATACATGTATATACACACACACACACACACACACACACACACACACACACACACACACACACACATATATAGATAGATATATAGATATCTATAGATAGATACAGACACACACACACGTGCCTGTGTATCTGTGACAACCTAAAGCACAATGTAGGCCCTCCATCTTAAGGACTTGACTGTGTGACTGGTCTAAAAGGCTGAGTGTGTAAGTCCCTGTGGAGCCCAATGCTAAAATGCCACTGTCCTTGTCCATTTACCACTGACCTCCCACCAGAGGGCCATTGGGTCTTAGCAGCCCTAATGGTGTTCACTGCACAAGCCTCTTAATCCAACACTGGCCTTCCACAACTCATGCAGCTCTGTGCTACTTACACCCCATACCCCCTGGCTGGGGAAAAGGGGACGCGACAGGGACAGTGTCTCAGAGTCAATTACAGGTCTAAGGCAATCCCTGAAGAGTCAACAACCGTGTTGTGACAAAATGGTCTGTTCTCATTCCTTCATAAAGATGCAATTTGCAAGAGCAAGGAGAAGCTTTGGTGGGTGGAGTGCAGAGTGCATCTCTTTGGGGGAGAGGATCATGGGCTCCCCGTAGACAATGCTGTTAGCCCAAATGAATAAATGATGAAATGGACTGGCACACTGTGCCTTAATGTAACAGTTAAGTGCAGCGTGGTGAATTTAGACTTTGTGAAGTGTCACAGGTTTAAAGTACGGTGGATCTATAGTAAAGCTCAGGGCATTTGTGACTTGGAAGAAGCTCAAGTTGTACAGAGTGCAGCATTGGGAGCCTGGTTGGTAAAGAATGAGCCAGAGAACAACAAGCTTAACAGAGCTACAGATTCTTCAGTCAGTGAGAAGTCACTTTAAAGTGGAAACTGTGGAGTCAAGCACTTACCAGAGGTAATGTTTTTGTTATTGTGTGTAAATTACAATTACTTATTTATTTGACTGATACTTGTACATTAATAAAGCCATGGCAGCTGTTGGACTGAAGCTGATGTCAGATCACTTGTGAATGAGCTCTGAAAATACAGAATGACTTTCCTCATGTAGAGTTGTGACATTATGTCCTTGTCCTCAGGCACTGTCTTTCTCATTCAGATTTGATATTACAGCATTCTTTGTTTGCTCTTTGCTGACCAGCTTTGGCTGCAAGGTGCACAGATGTTGCTGTGTAATGTGATGCAAAATAAACAGTGAAAGTGTTCAAGTCATTAGCAATGTGAACTTTGGGATTTGGCTGTTAAATCCAGTGTTGCGTTATCTTTGTTGTCCCCAACATATTTTGTAGGATAAATGATGATTGGTTTTGTTAATTCAAATTCATTTGTACAAATTATTATTTCAAACTCTCTCTGAGTTTTGTTTAAAAATGTTGGTGTTTTGGTGCTAGTTGTTGAAATGTGAAGTATTGCTACTTGTCATTACTAATATACTTGGGATGTTTTCTATTTTACTTTTTTCCTTCCCAGTTGTTTGACATTGCACAGATTCTTAATTCTGCAACCTTTACTCAGTAATTTAGCTGCTTGCCAATTCTTTTCTTTTTTCTTCCTGTTTTACCACTTAGGAGATGTAGAGTCACTGGGCTAAATCTGTATCGTGAGAAAACTCTGAACTGGGTAACGACGTATGAAACCTTTTTCCCTTTCCTCTGCATTCATGCAATGTTAAGTTTTCCAGCAGAAGATGTAATAGAAATATTCACTAACGACCGATTTTATATCAAAAACAAGACTTAACCTAAAGAAAAACATATTCAGGAACAAGAACTGTCACATATTACATTACAGTTATTTTTAATCAGTAAATAAAAGTATCTACTGTGAAGTAATTACCGTATCAGTAAGGAATTAGTAAAAGTTTTCTCTCTACAGAAAATACCTGTGCCTCAGAATGGCATGTGCCCTTCACTAAAGTTATTCTAAAATCATTACTGGTTCTTGAAACAAACCGACTTGTAAATTAAATTAATCCACATTGAAGAATTGCACAACAAGATATGATATCTATGAAAGCATAAGCTACTGTAACATTTAAGTGCCGTAAATATGGATTCAATGTTAAAGTTGCTTTCAGTAAGTTAGCTTTCAGTATGAAATGCGTAAATTATAGCTGAAGTCTGTCTAAATCATCCTCTAGATTAGTACTAAAGACATATTGCATTAATGTTATCCAAGGAAATAGATTCAATTGGGTTTGACTTTGACTCAGAGAACTGAAACGATAGAGTCTCCGCTCAAACTAAATCCAGACAGTGAACAGGATTTTAGCGAACATGTGAGCTTCTGAATGAGTCATTAATATGTGGTGGAGAAATCAGGTACCATGATAACGGTGGTGAGCAGAAAGGACGAAGACCGGTCTGTGTGTTACAGCACTACAGAGCAGAACGATATGGAAACTGTGCATGCATGAAAATAAACAGCGCCTTTTCCACTTATCTCACTGTAGGGAAGAATAATTATGTTGCGGATGCTTGTATTTTATCCATTTTATGTTAGCAAAAGTAATATCAATTTCATTTCCCTTCTCTTTTGTCTGGCAGTGTTTTGGCCTAGTTGGCCTGTCTTACACCATTTCAACACAGCACTTGCAGTTAGTAGTTTTGAACAATCTGTTAGCATAAATGCAGATAGAAATGAGAGAAAGTAACTTTCAGTGACCTGAATAACTTTTATACATAAAAGCATATTATTGCACTGCACAGTAATGACCTGAGGATATGAATGCTTAACAGAGTATTGACAGATTGTCTGCTTTATGAGACGATGTCAAGTAAGTCTGTGTTTCTGTCAATAGTATTTGAGCATGGAATGTTTTAAAAGTTCATATAATAATTGAATTCATACTGGTATCTGCTGGAATCTAAAAGACTCAGTCAACTTGTTGCTTGTGAAGGACATCTCGTATGGTAGAAGGCTCTGTCTCTGAGAAGTTATTGTTTCTGTGAAACAACAGTGAAAGGACTCCCAATACCAACAAGCATGGTGATTTGTATCTGACATTTACCACATTGCCCTGAATAATTTGTTGTCCTGAAGCTATCTCTCTCAGAAATCATAATTTAATCCATCAATTTAAGAGTTCTTTATTTACATTTGCAGGCTTCTGCAGTGTAGCTTGTTAAGTTAAATTCATTCACCATAGAGGTAAGACGTCAATGTCTGAGACCATTGTGGTAGTTTATTGGATTACCTGATTAAATGAAGAATGAATGATGAAGGCAATGCTTTCCACCTTTGAAAGATGAGCTTAGGACTAGCATGAATCACATTCCATCACTGGATAATGTGTAATTTACCACAAATGTGCTTTTTCTCTTTCAGTCTTTATGCACAAGTACAATTACTTAGGGAAACTTTAAAAATGTATTCCAATACAGATACTAATTACCTGTCAAAAAATATTGTCAGTAACCTAAATACCACCCAAAATGCAAATAAAAACAAAAGAAATATCAATAATATGACAAAAAAAAACAAAATTGAAAACACACAGCCCTGCTCCTGCAGCTCTTTCCTCTCCACTCTATTCTAAGCCCGTCCCACCATTCAAGCATGTGCTCCAAATGTAAATGAAAAATGTTCTGTACTTATATGGTATTTTTTTTACCTGATTGATACTCAAAGTGTTTTATGTTTCTCATTCATCTATTTCACACCAACGGTGGCATAGCAGTCGCTTATCTGCCATTTGGAGCAATTTCTGGTTCAGAGTCCTGCAGAGTCTCCAAGAACACTTCGGCATACAGAGGGGTCTGGAATTTGATCAGTGCAAAGCCTGAACTACGAAGTTCAACATGACCATTGTGTTTTTTCATTTTCTGGCTTAACTAAGCGTAACAACCACATTGGGTGAAGCAGTTCTTTAAAGCTGATCATCAACTCAGTAAGTCAACCTAGGTTTTCTGAATTTAGCTCTTCATATGAATGAGGCAGATTTAACAACAGAGAACCAATCACATGGACAGGTCTACTAGCCCCAGAGTGGCATATTTTACAAGAGAAGAGCAAGCTATAATATTATGGAAGTACAAAGGTGTTAAACACGCAAAACAAACTAAATGTAACACTGTTGCAGCAACCAAAGCCAGAACAGAAAGTTGACTGCGTGAAAGCGTAATTAACATTCTTATCAATATCACTGTCTCTCTATGTATAAGCTGCTTCAATGTAGGCGTTTTATTCAAGCTTCATTTTAGTGATCATGATACATCACAAGACTGTGTCATACAATTACAGATATAGTCCTTCTATGTTACTTATAAGTAAGTGATAAATAATCATTCATAAAATTTGAACTATTTCCACGTTGATGTAGAGGATGAATTCAGTAATGTCAAATTCAGTCTATTTCTTTTGACATGTAAAACAGTTTTAGCCTTTTCTTTCAGATGGTTGGCAGTATAAATGGTTTAGGTAACAGGTTAAAAAAATACATCATTCAAAACAATAAGTAGGCTTATTGCAAATCATATAAGTTCAACAATCTGGCTCTAAGGTGTTGGTGTTTTAATCAGCTTTGTTTCAGGATTATGTAGCTCTTTAAAGGCATACAGAACAATAAAAAAAAAACTAAAATGTTCTTCTCCCACTGCCTCCACACTGAAGTCTGTGGGCTCATCTAGGAAAGTTAATGACACTTTCCAAGAGAACTGATTGGTCAGTAGGATGGGCTTTTATATAACCTGATCTAATACTGAATACCGTCATAATACTGAAACCCAGTGTTAAACCCAAAGTTACCTTAAAAGCCTCAAATCCTGCTTCATGGTACTGAAGTCTGAAGTGTTGTTGTTCCTTATTTTACAGTGTATTTAAAAACTGTAATCTGCTAATATCCATAATCTGAAAATAACTCCCAAACATATCTGCAGCAACACAGTGACAATAGGACAAAGCCATGAAGCAGTGGAATAGTATTTGGTCCAAAGGATATCATGTTAATACAACACAGGAAGTGGTTCATTCTTTTGTTTTATATTTGTAGGGATAGACCCCTTTTAAACTCTGTTTTCTTTTGTGATTTATATCCTCTATAATGATTCCAAAAAGATGTGTTTAATCGTTATGTGGCAATGAGCTGATGGTGCTTCGGCTGCCAAGGAGAGTGTTTATTTTCACAAGTCTTCGAGAAGCATAAACACAGAGGGTTGAGTGTGGGGGTTGACCATTTCCATGCCAAGTCCACAGAGTTTTAAAAGCGCCACCAACCAGACAAGGTATTCCCTTTCATCCAGTGAGGATTCACCCTATTTCGTGTCAACAAGGCCCTTTAAGCTTGGAAACTAGGTGGAGAAGAAGAAAAAATCCATGGAAATCACCACAACTAGTGGTTGACAGACAAACCTCTTCCACCAGACAAGAAAAAAAGAAAAATGAGGCTCGTGTTGCAATAACAAATCACTTGAGTGTGCATTCAAAACTTGCCCCAGCACGTCTCTGATGAGATTCTATTCTGCACCCTTACAGAAAATCACCATATATCTTTCCTCTGAATCTCAGCCCTGAATCACTGCCATTAACGGCGCATGACTAAGTAAGAATAGAGTTCTTGTAATCCTGAGGTGTTATTAGGTTTGAGGGGTTAGGACATGTACGCCAGGTGATGTCACAGCCAGATGCAGGTGTTGTCTGCTCGTCTCTCGGTCGGCCCTGACTAATCTGGACAGAGGCTCCGCCGCCCCGTCATTTATCCACCACCCCTCCTCGCCCTTCAGCCTTAAATGCTGGGGTTTCTGGCTTAATCAATCACCTGTGTAAAGAGCAATAGCTGTGTGTAAAGGGAGGAGGGTGAGGCAGAGAGACAAGGCGAGAGAGAGGGAGCTGTGAGGTGGGTGTCAGGGACAGGTGGCCAGGGTCAGTCTCTCTCTCACCTTGGCAGCTCCTCTCCAAGTGCTCTTGACAGGCTTACATGCATCCACCCACCTGCACAAGAGGGGCCGCAGGCACACACATACAGAGTAGGTGTCTCTCCCACACACTTGCAGGCTCACGCACACTCACAAACACAAGAAAGCAGCATGAGCGGCTTCGGGCTGCTGGCGCTCCCTGGGGGAACACTCGAACTATGCTAATGCATGCCAGTTCATCAATTTAGTCCTGGACACAATGTGCTTTCTGGACTGCCTCAGCATGCATATTTCTCAAGGTTAAAAAGTTATCAGGGATGAGATGGCCACTTCTGTGTGAATGAATCTCCATATCATGAAAGGAAAATCAATAGCCGTGGCCAATAATGCGGCAGATGGAGTTAAATGCATCAGATACACCCAATTCTTTTTAATACAGTGTCTGTTTACTTGTTGGAATATGACAGTCGGAGTAGGCAGAGCTGGCATACATAATATACAGTTTGGTCAACTTTAACGATGTTGTGAGGTGGGCGTTTTCAGGAATGTAGAACAAACAGCATTATCTCGCACAAATAACCAGTATGAAAATGGACTTCAGTCGTGATGGAACAAGGTTTTTTTAGACTTAAGTAGCTAAACATCCATAATACTTCAGAGCACTGATTGTACTTCAGAAAGAGATTTGCAATTAGACCAATAAAGAGAGGATGTGGTTGGGCAAAATGTGATTAACATGAGAAGAAGAATAAAAAGGAAAGATGAAAGGTCTCCATAGGTCCCATATGCTGAAAATTCAGTTTTCTTTTGGTTTGGATGTCTTATAAATGTAAAAGACAAAAAGTTTTGAGAATATAAAGATGCTTATGTAACCCACTTCTGAGTATGTACACGTCGCTACTTAGGTTCGTAGGAGCTGAAAGTAATAGCAATAACTGCTGGACACAGGTATATGTTGCTATTGTGAACTTTTAGTTATAGCAACTATTTAACTGTGCACAACATCAGTACAGTACAATACCTATGGGCCCAATAAAATGAGAAAAAAAACATAAAATGTCCATTTCAGGTATTCCTGTGGAACTAGTTTGTTGTGTATCCAATCAGAGTTCAGGTCAATAGAGTAGTCAAAGTCAAGAAAAGGTATCCAAGTAGGCTCTCGTTGGTGTCGGTCAGTGGGACTGACACAATCCTACCACAGAATCCGCTGAATGGTGTGGCGGTGGCTCAAAGTTCGACTGGGAGGCTCGCCATCAACAGGATCGCTGATCGGCCTCGGTGGACACGAGGGCTGGAGCTTCACATTTTCCAGGCATCAAATAAGACCTGACCTGTATTTACAAAACAGGTCTATAGTCCATGTTGTAATGCAGTATCATCCAATGACATTCATTCAAAGTGTTGTACAACATTAAAATTGATCTTTTCTGTTTAACCATAGTTCTTTTCAAAATTAATGCTTCATAGTGGCAGAATATAACATTTTAACCAAATTTATTTACAATAAAGTGCAATTGTAAGGTCACACTTTACAATTGAATTTGCTTATTTATAAAGGACACATTACCCTTTAAGGTAAATTGAATAACTTGCATTATTCCACATGTATTGTCTCTCTTTTTAACCCTTTTGAGCATAGAATTTGAGATTTTTAATGAAATAAATGAATTACATTGTTTTTAATTAACAAATTTAACATAAATTACAGTTTTAGGGCTTTTATCTATCTTACTTGACTTAAAATTGCAATTTACCTTCCTATTTAGTATGGTTTTAACTTATAGTCACATACAGGGAAAGTAACTAGTGTAAAAGTCACAATGTGCTTATTTTAGTGATACAGGATGGATTAATATGAAGTTTCAAGTCAAACCATTAATTAAATGTTTTTTTAGTATTGCATTCTTCAAAAACAGCATAAAATGTGCAAAACACTGTAACATTGTAGCTAGCTTGGTCACTGCGTGGTATTTCCACACTCATTAGGAAACAAGCAGAAGCTACCTTACCAAGAAGGCGGTTTTCATTAGGAGAAGGCAGGACGATTACAAGTGTGTCTTCGACGGTTCTCCAACCTCTAAAATGGAATTTCAATCAGTTTATAAAATCGACTAAGTAATTTCTTGGTTTTCGTGCAAGACGAGCAGGTTTTCATACCTTTTTCTCTCATTTTCAACTGTCAGGGAGCAGCATCAGCGATGTTAAGCTACTTCAAATGTTTTGGCGCTTTACTTCCTGTCTCATTCAAAATAAAGTTCCGGTTTTCAAAATAGATGGATTTCACATGACGTATGCATACTTAATTAGGCAGCTGTGCGTAACAGCCAACATGCAGTCCAACAAGCTTTGCAGTTGGGAAGAACGAGGCACTTTATATAAACGGCAGCAACTGTCCACACTTACTGCGCGTCCAGAACACATTAGCTTCTTACATTTGCCCTCTATAACCAGCTGTATCACCAGGGTGCAGCTCACTATACCTCCACCACTACTCTCTCCTCTGCAACACACATACCGCCGCGGCGGTCCCCCTTACGTCACCTTTACTCGCACACATACACACACTCACACACACATACACACCGCAACCTACCTAGGTTAAAGAAGAGCAGGCTTGGCCTGCAACATCAGTGAAAAACAATCAGGAACAAAAGGTAGTCCAGCTAAAACTTAATTCTACCACCTCACTGCCCACTGCTAACTGCAAAACTCTAAAACAAAACTCTGACATTCTCAGCCACAAGCAAAGCTCACCAAATGTTCTGCTGTTGGTTGCAAGAGTGAACACAAGTGTCTTTATGCACTGTCATGCCACCACAACAAAGGAAAAATCCTTGTCAGCTGTATTTCCATGTAAAATGGTTGCTAAGAGAGAAGTTAGAATTAAAAACAATAAAAAGTCTGGGTCTCACACACTCATTTACGTATATTTTCACTCAAGTTGAGTCAGCTGTTATGTTGGTGGTGTTAATCACAGACACAGAGAGTCTTCTTCCTGAGGGGTTTGTGGACAGCAGCAACTTGGCTACATCTGATTCTTCAGACACTGAAACGGCCTGTTTAAAACAGGGCTAGAACCCAGAGTTGTATAGTGAAATGAACCATCTTTGGAGTATTTTGATGTGGCAAATTGAAAGACATTCTGGGGACACGTGAGACTTTAATTATTTTCTTGAAAAGGGGCACAATATGGAACCTTTAAGAAGATAGGGATTAAGTAGGAGGAGAGAGTGAGAAGAGGGTTGGAGTGGTACGATTGTGTTGAGGAATCACATGCATTTGTAATTTTCATTTCTATAGTCTGCTTTCTGCCTCTTTTACATCTGAAGAGGTTTCAAGAATATAGAAGAGTCTGTAAATGTCTTGGTACTGTTCCTTCATTTGGACTAAGTAAACTCTTCCCCCCTAGTTTTCACTTGACCAGCCATGACTAAAGTTTCCTCTGCAGCAGTGGTTTGTCTACTTTCAAAAAGCTTGAGTTTTATCAGCTGGAAAACATGTTAGAGTTTTACATTCTTTACTTCTGGCGCTATAACATGTTTTTGGGTAGTGGAATTAAGGGGATGAGTTAATATGTTTTCACATATACAGATATACAGATTGTATATGGCTAAGCACATAGCTTAGCACATGCACTCACAAACTGAAAATATACTTGATTTGGACACCTACTAGAAGAGGGTCCCTATCAATATTTATGGCTTATGTAGTGATAATATTATAGTAATTCATCCTGCTACGTATCTTAAGCCTATATATGTGTATAAATAACTTCAGTTCACCCCCAACTCTTTCAAATAACATGTTATGCTGTAAGCCTCCCAGCAGCATACTTTTAATCTTAACTGTCAATGATCAGATGATTTCTGTGTAGATCCTTTTATTTTTCCCCTTCAACACAAGACACAGTTGTTTTCACCGCTCCAGCCCTGTGATAGCGGATTTAGACTCTGTAATGATGTTGATAAATACAATGTACGTAAGGAAAACAAAAAGAAGGAAAGAAAAGACTGAGGAAGAGAGAGAAAGAAAGAAAGACGCTTGGACTTATAGCCTGAGAACAGTCCCTTGTTTCGATGCTACTTAAAAATAATGAGCAGCAAACCAGATGCATAATTTACAGTGTAGTGAGGGCATTATAAAGCATGTCAGTGGTACATTTTTTTTCTTTTCTAACTTCTGAAAAAGGAGAACAAGGAATGGGCAATAGGAGGGAGGGAGAAACTAAAATTTAAATATCCACTTCTACCCTTACATATTAAAAGTTGTTATTTATCGGTTCCATGGTTGCAGCACTGCCAAAAACACTGAGCAGAGCTTTTGTTACAGCCAACACACAGCTGATCGATTACTGCCATTCTCAGCTTATGTTTTGAGATGTAGGAGATACAAGAAGCGGTTCCACCTGGCCTCGTTTTTCCTCAACTTAAAGCACCTGACCCTCCAAACAGGTCTGGGTTCACTTTCCCAGGCTCTCTCATCACACTAACAGCCCTTATGTTTCCCTGCCCCAGCAGCCTCCATCCAGGTCCCGGAGGGCCAAGCAAGGAATACCTGCTGTCACAACGAGTTGGATTTTCATTTGTTTTCAAACCAGAGGAGAAAAGGTGGTTGGGCAAAGAGCATACCATGGAGAATCGACCGGTAGAGCCACAGACTGATCTCCTTCTCCTTTCTGCAACACTGCCATAAGATTATAATCCCCGTTTCACAATCATTTATATACCCCAGTTACTGAATGGGAGGTATAGCAGCCTTATTTGCTGTCAGACAAAACTAATTTCTTGAGATTCATAACCTACACCACAGACAATCACAAACTTTCTTTGTTTTTTTTGTTTGGTTTTTTTTTTGAAAAGTGTAGCACGGATGAAAGATTGAGTTAGAGCTGCAGAAGTTGCTGGCAAGCAAACACTGTGGCCAGTGGCCCTGAGGGGAACGCCAAATGTGTCTAATTTATCACAAAGACAGGTGAGAGGTGGGAGACAAAGAGGAACCCGAAGGATCCTGTGTGTCTCTTAGTATCCATTTTCTGTGTACATGTGTGTGTGTTACTGGTAGGAAGAAAATGGGAAGTGAGAGAAAGAGAGACTGGAATTGAATTGATGAAATGATTGATGAAAGTGATGGTCCAAGTTGTTTATTTTTTCTACAACAAAATCTACAGTATGTAAAACAGTGATGGTGCACCCTGCACCATCTACAAAAGGACTTGCTGCTCTACAAACACTCTAAATAATATAAAATAAGACAGAATCAGATAGAACTTTATCAGAAAACATCTTTAAAGAAAGAGCATAAAACATAGGATTATTTTTATGATCCAGCTTCTTATTTGCATCATATAGAGCCAACAAAGAGTAGCTGCAAGCAGCAAAAACCAAAATCATTGAACATATGAAGAATGAGTTCCATGTATAGAAATTAGCATAACAAACTAAAAAAAAGAGTGAATAATAGTACATTTGGGTGTCTACCTCTTACATATATTGTAAAAATAAAACTGATCTTAATCCTGATTCAAAACTCTGCCACAGTGAGGATTTCCTGCCAAATATTGTGGATGAATAGGACTCTACACCAATTAGCCCCCTGTTGTGCTGTGAAACATAATTGCACAAAGTCAGCAAACAGTCCCTGCCCACGAGGCTGGAGTCTGGTGCTGTTTCCACACAAGGTAGACTCACATGTATTGCCAACAGAGCATCCCTGTGTGATCATGCTGAGATCTGGTCCCAGCTAGACGAGCCACTTTCATTGGACCTGCACCTGTCTGGTTCATCATAACCTAAAGCAAGGATTAAAACCCTCTGAATTCCTGGGATGTCTCAAGACAGCATTAACAGAGCTGTCAGTATCAATCCTGCTTAATGCTAAGAGTACTACAAGCTGACAACTGTCCAAGTAATTAGTAGTTCATTTTTACTTCTCTTTGTCTTTCTTAGGCAAGTTTATCCAGTGTGGCATTTGAATATGGAATGAGATTCCCTTCTGAGTGCTGGAATCTCTTGAGTTGGATATAGAGAATTAGACTGACAACAACATGCGATAGGTGACCCAAGTTTTATCACCTCTTCACTACTGTTGCAATTCCAAGTCAGTCACTGTAATCCAATTTATTTAATTCGTATTTATAGCAAAAACATCTTTGAGTCACAGTAGCAACTACATGATTTCATTGTGGAATATCTTTTATAACAACATACCCTTGTCAAATAAATGTTAAAATGTTCACAATTAATTTCAGCAGGTATTGAATCTCTGTAAATCCAGTTTACACGCAGTGGCAATGAGCAACAAATATGGAAAATGGTGAGCAAAGACAAGTATGGTTGCGCTCCTTATGCCAGAAACATTTTAGAATTTAAAGGGTGCCTTTAAACAGTTCAATCGATTTAATGAGAGATATATAAGTACATTTAGAAGATGTATGACCTGTTAATGACACAGTTCATCGTTCTTCTCACCCTGTTTACTTGCAGGGCAAATGTTGCATCAACATCATTTAGACATGCTAATTACAGTGCGCACCAGCGATTATGCTTGTTTTCTATTTTTCCTCCTCCCACACCTGGTAGAGCTGTCAGGATTCCTCAGCATCATGCCGCTGGTGTGGCACGCCACATCTCCTCGTATATGCTTTGGTTGGCACTGCGCCCGGCATTTGGAGTTGAGTCAGTGTTTGCTTAAAAAGGAGAATGACAGTTTTCAACAAAGCTTTAGACTGCCGTTTTATTTTTTCATGCAAGGATACAGTCTGGGAATTGGGTGGCTGAGTGGTTTTGAATTACCTGTTAAAAGTTTTGCACGACAAGGGCAGGATGCAGTTAGTTTGTGCTGGTCATAATATATCTTTTGTTAAAACTTTTGGATTTCAAATGACACTGAATTGTTTGACGGAACTGTGAAAGTAGTCCCAAAATTGCTATTTTGTCACATCAAATGTCATGTTTCAAAGGAAGGTTTTGCTCCATAAACTAGATCAATCAACTAAAGGCATATGACCTTTTAAAATTGCAAACAGCGCAAATGTTGATTTGAAACTGATGATCGGTAAGACAGATGCAAAATGAATGCTTTAAGACTTAGTTTGTGTTCTGCCGCATGTCTTTCCAAAAGAAACAAGACTTTTGAAGCTACTGCTACATTAATATGAACACATTCAAAGTGTAATGTGAGCGTAACTGCAGTAAATACAGAACTACCTCCTTGATTAATGAATTACTGTGCACTATTAGCATAAGTGATTCGTTATTTCCTATAATCACTTTAAAAAGTGGCAGTGATCGTAGCTGAACTGTAGCTCAAGTGTTCCTTGTTAAAATCATAATATATTGCACAGAATCTAAGAAGCATTTAGAGGCAGAGCTGATTTTGTACATGAAATCTGTTGATTAACTCCTGGATCACAAGTTGATTGGTGACCTGACCGCTGATCCTGGAGATCAGTAATCCAATGCTGAGAGGCTTTGTACATACAGGCCTTCCTGCAAGATGGACACAATGGCTCTCCTGGGGAGCTTTGCATTCAGATCAGGTTCTGCTGGAGCCAAGTCTGTCGATTGGCAAGACAACAAATCCAGCTTGGCCCTTCTCTAATCTTTATTCCTTTTCAAACAGTAGTTTAAATCTGAGATGATGCTGCCACGTTTTAGCTTTTTTTGTCCTCTCATTGTGTGATGGATGCACTTATGGTTTCGATGTAATAAATCAAAGGATCGGAAGAAAGTAATAATACTGTAAAAACGGCGCTTCTTCAGAGGATTATTAAGGACTTGAACCAAACCAAATCCATTTTGAAGAGCAATTATAAGCAGCTAGATTAAAGATGATTTGATTGACCTTTCAGGATGCATTTAGAAGCAACTCTACTCTCTGATTTCTCTGGGCTAAAAGTCCAGGTCTTAAGTGGATTATCCTGTGTAATCACAAAGTTGTTTCTGGAAAGACACATCATTCGAGTGTTGATATAATGTGTTGCAATGGTTGCAGCTGACATCTCAGAAACCTCAGCAGGTAAAAATCAATGCATTTGTATAGCTTGTAGTGATTCCTAATATTTCCCAGAATGTTTTCTGAAACAATGGGAAGAAAATTGTTTCAGTTTAGCTTTTTGCTATGTGTTGATGAAGAGAACAACAAGAGAAGCAAAGGTTTTGCTGATCAAGAAAAAGTAAGTCTCACCCCTTTACTCCAGACACACCAATTCCTGCTGCTGCAATGCATTGTGGCCTCCTGAGACTTCTGTGGATGAATGAACACGCATCTCTGCCCCTTTGAAAACAGTTTCTTTGGGTCTGAGTGCTGAACATTGCTAAAAAAAAAAAAAACAACTCTCAAAAGAAACTCATATTAGCTTGTTCCAAACTACTGTATTTTGCAGCTGACATGAAATATTTGGGAAGAATTTGAACTTTGCGAACTTAACTGAGACTCCAGAGGATAGAAATAGTTTTTTGATAATAAAATATTCGGTATCAATTCAATTCAATTCAATTCAATTCAAAAAACTTTATTTGTCCCCAAGGGGCAATTCAAAGGCACGTAGAGCAGTCAGTGCAATGGAATAATAATAAAGGCAAAATACTATGTACAGAAATAAAAACTAAAAAATTAAAATGACAATACGGTAAACAATTTACTAGTGCAAATATACAAGTGTATGTCAGTAGTACAAGTAGAATAGTTGCAATGGCAATGAGGTAGGTACAGTAATAAGTCAGTACAGATGTAAAATGCAGAGTGCAAAATGCAAATGGAAAAGTTCACGAGGTCCGTGTTAAAGTCCGTGGGAGGTGGTGGCAGTGGGTGGGGGGTGTTGTGGTTATGAGTTGAGTAGTTGGACCGCCCTGGGTACAAAGGTGGCCCTTCTCCTCTGTGTCCTACATGCGGGGCAGCGAAGCCGTCGACCAGAAGGAAGCCACTCAAATGCAGAGAAGAGAGCATGTGAGGGGTCACTGATGATCCGGTTCGCCAGTCTGCATGTTAAGTGCTCATACACTGCAGATAGAGTTCTCAGAGGAAGTCCTATGATCTTGGAACAGACAGTGACAGTCCTCTGCAGGCGGTTTCTGTTCTGGAGGCTGATAGAATAGAACCAGCAGATGATGGAGAATGTAATGGTGCTCTCTATGAAGGAGTAGTAGAATGTCTGGAGAATGTTCTTATTTACTCCAAATGAGTTGAGTTTCCTTAGGAGATACTGCCTCTGGTGACATTTCCTGATTATCTCCTCTGTGTTAGAGGAGAATTTCAGCTGGCTGTCAAAGATGGTGCCCAGATATTTGTACTCCTCCACAAGCTCAACAGGCAGTCCATGGATGGTGGTGGTGACGGCTGTAGCCAGCGCCATCTGCTTGTTGGAGAAGGTCACCACCATCTCCTTGGTTTTTTTAACATTCAGCTCCAAACAAGAGTCATCACACCAGTCCACAAACTCCTGGAGGACTGAGCTGTGAGACCAAGAAGGTCCTGACAGCAGAGACAGGAGGACTGTGTCGTCTGCATACTTGACCAGGTGGGAGTTGGGCTGTGTGGATCTGCAGTCATCAGTGTAGAGGATGAAGAGAAGCGGAGAGAGGACACAGCCCTGAGGAGAACCAGTGGAGGTGTGAAGTACATCAGAGAAGGTGTTGTTGACCCGCACCCTCTGTGATCTGTGAGTTAGAAAGTCCAGAATCCACAGGATGAGCTGATTATCCAGGTGGAAGCGGGAGGAGAGTTTATGAGCCAGGATGTGAGGCTGGAGGGTGTTAAATGCAGAGGAGAAGTCAGCAAACAGAAGTCTTGCTGAAGTGTTTGGGTGTTCCAGGTGACGGTGTACAGTGTCCAGAATGAATGTTTTGGCATCATCAACACCTCTGCTCGTACGATAAGCGAATTGGAGAGGGTCAATCTGTGAGTTAGTTACTCTGATGACATGTTGTTTCACGATTCTCTCCATTGCCTTCATCACGAGAGAGGTGAGGGCCACAGGTCTTAAGTCATTGAGTACTTTGGTTGTACTCTTCTTGGGGATGGGGATGACTGTGGAATGTTTCCACAACTGAGGAACTCTATTACTGTCCAGGGAGTTTTGGAAGACGGTTTGAAACACACCTCCCAGCTGTTCTGCACAGTGTCTGAGCACACGACCGCAGATGTTGTCCGGGCCGGGGGAGCTGGTCTCTTTAGTCCTCCTCAGGGCTCTGGTCACCTCCTCTCTGTTGAAGGTCAGTGTGCAGTCAGTGGGTTGGAGTGTGGTCCTGATCTCCTCCAGCTGTGCGGTGTTGTCTCTTTCAAACCTGGTGTAAAAAGAGTTGAGGTCGTTGGGAAGAGATGTAGGGCTGCAACCGTCCACATGGATGGTGTTTCTGCAGTTGGTGGTGGTGTTCACAGCAGCCATGTTCTTCAAGCCCTGCCAAGCTGAGCGGAGGTTCCCCTGTGTGAAGTTTTCCTCAACTTTGTTTTTATACTTCAGCTTGGCTGCTTTTATGGCACGCTTAACTTCCCTGTTGACCTCTTTTTTCTCTAATTCAGAGCCAGTGAAAAAGACCCTTTTCTTCTTGTTGATGGTTTCTTTGAGCTCCTTGGTGATCCATGGTTTATTGTTGGGAAATATTGTGACAGTTTTGGAGGGGATAATGCTATCCACACAGAAAGAGATGTAGGAAGAGATGGTGTCGACCTGTTCGCTGATGTTATTGGAGGGGATTAAAAAGTTATCCCAGTCTGTGGACTCAAAGCATCCTTGTAGGGCAAGAATGCTGTCTTTGGTCCACTGCTTGATGTTGCAGATGATTTTATTGGCTTTCCGTATAATGGGGATGTATGCTGGAATGAGTAGAACAGTACTGTGGTCAGCAGAGCCTAGAGGGGGGAGAGCAACAGACCTGTATGCATCTGGAACTGACCCATAGCATTTGTCCAACGTCTTCCCCAGGCGTGTGGTGCATGTTATGTACTGCTGAAAACCTTTCAGGGCTTTCCCAGGGGAGCAGTGATTGAAATCACCGAGGATAAACTTAGGTGAGTCGGGGGAGATGCGTTCCAGGTTGTCCAGTGAGTTCATGATATGTTCTGTGGCAGTGGCGGCATTAGCTTTGGGATGGATGTAAACCAGAATAACAAAAAGCTGTGGAAACTCTCTAGGTAGGTAGTAAGGGCGCAGCGAAACAGCCAAGAGTTCAATGTCTGGAGAGCACAGTTTCTCCCTCACAACAACGGTGGAGCACCAACGTGTGTTAACGTACAGACAGACACCTCCGCCATGTTGTTTACCGGTGAGCTCTCTGTCCCTGTCCAGTCTCAGAGTGGGGGCAAAGCCATCGATATGCAGCAGGCTGTTACAGTCGTTGTTGTTTAACCACGTCTCCGTGAAAGCTAGAATCGAAGCCGTCCTGTACTCGTGCAGGTAATTGATGTTAGCCTGTAGCTCGTCTAGCTTGTTACGGAGCGAGCGCACGTTGGCTAGGATAATGGAGGGGAGCGGCCGCTGTTTACATGTCTCCCGCTTTAATCTGGCTCTTACTCCACTTTTTTTCTTGCCTCTTCGTGTTACCTTGTGCTTGTGGTGTGAACGGTGGCGGAGTAATTCCTCTGGAACTGAGTCTGTGATGGTGGCGGGTTGAGGATTGGCTCCGAGCTGCAGCAGGAGATCTTTGGAGTAGACGATCCGCTGGCCGTCAGGGAAACTTAACCCGTTCGTGGGGACAGAGTCCCACAGGAGGAGGAAGAGCGGTAGAAGTAGTGCCCAGAGGAATGCGTCCATGGTGAGAAAGTGCCGGGAAGAAGTAGAAGAAGTAGAATCCGCGGTCGTACCGTTAGCGAAGGTGGCTACCGCTAGCGCTAGCGGGTCTACCGCGGCGGCGAGTGTGTCTACTTGCCGTGTTTACCAGAGTAAAAAAAAAAAAAAAAGAAAAAAAAAAAAGAGAAAGTTTCCAAGTTATAGAACGTTGGGAACACATAGACACACATAGACAGGACACGAATAGAACACTGTAAACGCTATCAACATGAAACACCATATGTGACCTTCACAGATAAACCTGAGCTGCAGTTACATCATAGTTTTATCATCAGTGATTGACATTAATATAAACAGTTTCCAGCCCAGTACAGATTAGAGAAAGCATCTCGCTTCCAACCTTTCTTTTATTTTAATATGCCTTTTATCGCTTTATCACTGTAATTTTGATTTTTATGCTGTCTGTAAACATGAAACATCTAAAAAAAAAACTATGCTGGTCTCTTTTAAAAATATGTGGCACCGAAAAAAACTGAAGGTTTCAGGATTCACCTCATACAAAGATCATGAATCCATTAAAACTGTCTACGAAGTCCCACATAGACCAACATTTATCATTACTTCTGCCATCTTTTTCTCGTTCCATGTCCATTTTTTTAACCAGGATCAAACACTGACTCTCTTTCGTCCTCCTTTCATCTGCATGCTTCCTCTCATCACAGACACAAACTCACGTCTATTCAGTCTGGCACTTGTATATGCTCCCACAGGACCAAAGACAACCGCACAGGCATTCTCATACCCCTACAGCACACTCGGGTTAAAAAATAAAACAAACAGCGTGACATGATGAATAGCTGTATCATCAGGCTCGTTAATTGTCAACAGCTCCAATGGCATGTGGCACAATGTGCCACAAACGCAAACTGGCGTAAGGCTCCAGACAGTGGAAATTGTTTGTTGATAATGAAACATTCTCAATCAATCTCATGTCGGCCCCAGATTGCCGATTGATTAAAACATTTATCTCATCTGAATGTAGTTTAGGGTTCCATTTCACAAAATGATTAACACTACGATGCACTGCAAAGTTGCTCTTTGTCCCTTTTTTCACTTTCGTGTTCCATTTCAGCTTCACTAAAATCAAGCCAGCCATTTTTTTCCTGTAAACACAGCAACCCACAAATGTTTTTCTTTCCGACATAATGGGATTTAGAGCCATCAAAAGAAAGAAACATGAAATAGAAGGCCCTTTGAAATGAGAAAACAAGAGATGATAGAATCTTGCCTTACTCTGGGCGTAAGCAAGTTTTTTTTTTTTTGTCTACCTTGCCTTCTAAGCAGAGCCTCATGCATTTCTTAAGTTAGCCTCTCAACAATGAACCCATTGAATCTCGAGGCAAGAGTGGTGCTAAAAACGTCAAAAATCCCAAATAGCTGTCAGTCACCAAAACATTATCAGGTCAATAAGACAGTGATGACATTGAGCTAACGTGCATATTTTTTGGTCTGTACTGCAGCACTGAACCCTGTTACATCAAGATGAAAAGGGCACTTGGTGCAGTTGTGTTTTTGCTTGGTGTTGTATTACCAGGGAACAGGGCTCTTGCTATTGTATCAATCACAAACTATTACTGAAGTGTCAGAGCCATTGCAGCTCTATTTTCCCATCTGTAATGATGTTTTCCCTCCTGGAATTCATCTTGACTTTGGAAAGTCGCAGGAACGTGTCACACCCAGTCGCACCTGCCAGATCTCATCGTGTTTTCCTTTGTTCTCTAGATGAATGATTTGAAGTATGCGTTATTTTGTATGTGAGTAAAAGTGTTTGTGGGTTAAGAAAACAGGACAATGATAAAGGATAAAAACCCGAAAAGACTTTTTCTTTTTTTGCTTCCAAAGCTGTAACCCAGAGTCAAGACAGTACTGATTTATCATCTTGATAGCAACAGTGCTATTGCAATTCTCAGTGTTTTGGTTTACCTTGTATTTGGTTCACATCATCTTTGATTCTCAGCGATCACTATGACACCTTAAAACTCCTGTTTTATTGTTCTTCTATTGTCTATCTGCACCTCAAAAGAGATAAAAATAGGACAACAATAGTGTGTCTTACAGCGTGCCTGTGCTTAATTCGCCCTGCCAACTCTACCTGCAGGTCTAATGTGGATGATACTGGCACACTGGTCTGTAATCCATTCATCTACCCTTGGGCACACATCCATCCATCCATCTATCTATCCTTCACCACAGCCATCCATGCATCTATAGTACATTTTCTAAGCAGTTTTATCCATTTTCACAACACAGAATTTCTTTTGTGTTTGTGTAGGTGGAGAGCAGCTCTGTCTGTACCCCATCTCTGAACTGCTGTGCCCATGCCAGCTTATTCCGAGGCAGTAAATGGCACCAGCTCACAGACACATTGTCTGAATCCTGCCGCTGGAGTTGGGATGCCAGCTTTAGGCATGTCAGGCCTTTGGGCATTGGGATTGGGTTTCCCCAGACCCCCTTGTCAAAGGATTAGCTCACACTCTGATCATCGGGAATGCAGAACTGTTCCTCCTCTTTTCTCCAATGTCACCGCCGCTGCACACATTCCTTTGTACATCTTTCATGCCTGGCGAAATTTTGCTAAATACGTGGCAGCAGTCTTACTATATTCCCTGTTCCACTTCCCCTGCTTTCTCCCTCCCTCCTCACCTTTTCCACTTCCCCCATCCCTGTCTTCTCTCTCTCTTTCTCCATCACTTCCTCCTCTCTTCTTCTTCAACTGTGTGTTGATGAGCTTGAGCACTGTTTTTTTTTTTCTTCTTTTTTTTCTGAGGAAGGAAGAGGGATTATGCTAAGCCCTAACTCGGGGAGACCAGCCTTATCTTGCCTGTAGCAGCTCCGTGCACCAGAGAAAAACAGGCTGGAAGAGAGCACAGCTACAGGCCAGGGGAAGGCAGTAGGGGGAGAGACAAAGATGGGCATGGCCGGTAATATAGAACACATCCATGTTTTGCCACATAGTCGACACATTTGGTCAACTTCAGCCATGAATTTCAACATGCGTGCATGTCATGCAGACTCTTTTCCAAGTCATTATGAGGAATGACAGCATTTGCATACAAACAAGAATATTATCTCCATTTGTTTCTTCTTCTTGTGCCCTGCAAATTGCTCCAGTCACATGCCAGGCATTTTTATTCTGCAGTGGAATGACAGTGTTCCCTAGGTGATTCAGACTCTCCTTCCCCTCTAAACAGCCACTCTTCAGGACAGTCCATTGTGCCGGACCCAGCTTCCAATCCTTCCTTTTCGCGAATCTTCAATTATGGCTGCATTATACTCAATTATGGTGACTCTAATTAAAAATCCCATCTCCTGATCCATTTCCTGAATGAAACCTTCCCTCTCTTCCCCAGTCCGGAGACAATGGATCATACCACAACAGCGAACAAGGCTCCACTGTAAGCAGGCTGCTGCCCTATTCACCTGGCCTAATTACCCTAACCCTATGGGGGTCTGCGTTCCTGGGAAAGGCCCTGGCTCTGGGGAGGCTCAAAATGAACTCAAATTTCCTTGAGGATGCAAATAATGGCAGAAAGTGACGTCAGTATTCATTTCCAGAAGGTAAATATCATTTTCAGGACAGCTGGTATGGCCTAAGTATGTCCATGCACCCAGATCTCTCTATGTGTCAGCAGTTGCCAAGCTCTAATCCACCCAAATAAATACGAAATTTGCAGAGGCTTCAACTTGTTAAAAGTAACAGTTCACTCAGGGGAAGGCCCACTCAGACATTAGCTATGGATAGCATTACCCCTTTGTTAGTGTTTGTTGTCTTGCTCCATTTACTTCAATGTCATCAGAAAGCTTCGCCAGAAAAGGCCATAGCAACAGATTAGCTGGGACTTGTGGGGCAACAGAGCTAACAGAAAGTAAGCCTCAATAAACCCGAGGACGACATTAAGATACCAGCCAAGGACTTGGTCTTTCAAATACAACACAAAATCCAGAAGGCGAGGAAACTGCAATTGATGAGACTTTAAGTCCATGCATTGTGTCACTCTAATGCACAACCCTATGGACTCAGTAATTCCTTAGTACAACAAAGCCATTTTTTGCTGTCTTTTTAATGTTTTGCAATATTGTGCTGCTTTTAGAGGAAAACAACTCTGAAAGAAACTCTTTCATAATTGCAATGTGGAATTAAAATTGACTTTTTGAGGTTTAATGGAAATTTTTTAAAACAATTTTAGAGACACCAAGTTGGAATGAGTGTAAATGCAATGGCATGTTTTACACTAAAGCAAAACATCTTGTGTTATTTTTCAATGTTGCTTCACAGAGCTGCTACAGTAAGCCACAATCTTGGACTGACCTAAGTGGCCCTGGGGTTATTAGAAGGCCAGGGTGGGGTATCAGAGAGGGGGGAGAAAAAGGGCAACAAAGCCTCTTTCTTCGCTCTTCCTCCTGATCCTATCACTCCATTCCTTGGCTGTGGAGATGAAAGACTAGCCTGTAATTGGAGAGGAGGGAGCAAGTGGAAGTAATGAGAAAGTTAAAAAAAAAAAAAAGGGAATGGGATAGAGAGTGCTTGAGGAGTAGGTAAGAGAGAGTGAAAGAGAAAATACCTTTGATTTCCTCAAATTAAATGAAGAAAAACAGCCCAGCTCCGCTCCTCTATCAGGCCCAGAGTTTGAGTGACAATGTAGCTACGTGAGGCTCTCGACTGTAATAACTTGCCTTTGTGCAGAGAACTCGACGCTTTGTCTTCCTTTTCGCTGGGGCCCAGGGTCCAGGGATCAGCCTTGACTTATTATGACTAGCTTTTGTCCTTCATGAGCTGTGGGAGACTTGACTTGCCCTTTCGTCTGTCATCGGAACAGGGATCCCATACTGGGGCTGTTCCTTAGGCATGAGAATGCTGGAATGACAGCCAAGGACAAGGCCAAAGCATGTAGCCTCCTCCGATATTGTACTACAAGTGTCGTTATGAGCACAAACGTGTTTTGTTACATTTACAAAGATGCATAGAGGTGAAACTGCAGTTTTGGAGGCCAGCGCAACACACATATTTATCTTACACACATTTTTGGAGATATACACTTTGTCTATCTTTGAAGATGTCCAAATTTTAGGGACACAGTTTTTTCGTGATATTAAACTGTAAGCCGACACAACACATCTGGTGGTCGACACAGCACACACATTCGCATAAGGGTGATAACAGAGGAATGAGTGGGCCACAAAGTTGAGAACATAAGCACATTTATGGGATCCACAGAGGTTTTATAGTCACAACAACTTAGCTGTGTGACCTTGCAAAGTTTGCAAACTCCCAGGCATCCCTTCACCATCTTGGGGAGACAAATATTTTGAACCTAAAGAGATAAAAGCAATCCCCAAAGCATTCACATGTAACTCGTTAGGGATTTGAGTTGCTGTCCTCGCTGTTAAATGGCCAAAGAGTGGATTATTATGCCTGGAAGATTTACTCTGTCAGTCTCCTGCTGGAGTTTTTCAGCTGCTTCTCCATAAACGGGAATGCCTTCCATTATCCAGACGGAATTTTTAAGGATGGGCCCAGGCGCTTATCTCTGTCTCAAATCAGCAAAGCCGGGGTCTCCTGTTCCCTCACCCTGGCTTCATAAAATAGAGCAATAAAAGAGCTGTTAACCCCACCCACCCATACTCAAGTGCTACACCTGGACACAGCTGGGGCTAGATATTTTAAAGGAAGAGTGCATCAAAGGGAACTGAGGACTAAGTGGGAATGCAGAAGAAGCTTAAACACCATGAAGGAAAGATGGGGGGAGGGTAAAGGGGATACAGAGATACAAAAGTAGACAAACAGAAGGTAGAGAAAAGAAAAATGACTAAGGGTCAGTAAGGCAATAGAGGGACTGAGCAATTTCTTTGTGTGATACAAAAAATCCATCAGGAACTGATATCCTTTTTCTTACTTGCCCACGTTTATTTATCCAGTGTGACATATATTCACCTACAATCGACCCCCATATGATCACAGGCATGAACACTGTGCAGCTCAATGAGAACACAATACACGCATGCACTCACAGGCTATTTAGTCATGGGTGTGCCCTCATGGCTTTGAAAGTGACATGACTGAAAGAAAAAAAAAGATCTACCCCTGACCTGCAAAAAGAAATAGGCTCTTTTCCACCTGGCCACCCCTTCTCATTTCCATTCAGCCATCTTCACAGTCTATCAAGTAAAACGTTAAGATGTAATTACCTGTGAGCTGAGCGAACTATCAAGTGGGGGAACGGCAAAGTTAGAGGGACCAGGAGGAAAAAAAACAGAGCCGCTTAGAGTCACGACAGGTGTTTTCTCCTGGGCCAAACTGAAATGAACATGGAAATGAATGTTTGAAATGCGTTCAGCGGGGAAGAAGGAGGAAGAAAGAAAGGGATTGCAGACGCAAAGTGTGCGTTTGAGCAATGGAGGTAATTATTCCTCAACTCCTTCACCTGTGACAAGAGGCTTAGGCAAGTGGGGGTGTTTCAAAAGGGACACAAAGAGGGATGGGAGAGGCATGGGGAGTGACTGTACCCAGAAACCAATTGGCCGGAGACCGCTGCTTGTGCTGCTCCTTCTGACTTCCACAATGACAGGACTCTTCAGTCTCTCTCCCTGTACTCGATAATAGCAGTTTCCTCTTTTCTGTCTTTATTCATTTCTCTTTTTACAGCCTAAAGTCATTTGCTCAAATGAAGTTTTATTTTTGATTTACAATTCTCACACAACTGCTTGTTCTCTCTCTCTAACACATACACACAATTCAACCCAACTCCAAGCCACAAGTAAGTCACTCAGGGATGGAAATTAAAGGCCAATTTTGCAGTGGTTATTACAAATTGTAAAGGTCTGCAATCTTGTGGCCAAGTCAGGTGTACTTTCATTTCTTATGTGCCCCCTCACTCCTTTTCAACTAGCTCAGCAGCCTCGGCCTCTCTTTTATGTGCATGGGTGCACATGAGCTGAATAAGACAGAAACCACAGTGAGAAAGAAGGTGAAAGCAGCAAACACGGATTAGCTTCTGCTGGCTGAGGCAGAGATTCAGCAAAGAAGCACATCTATTTTCTTGAAGTGTCACCGATCAATAAAGTTCTGTCCATTCCTCTTTATAAAATATCTCTGAAAGAAAGGAAGAGTGACAGAATTAGGTAGGTGGAGAGAGTTATAGCCATACAGGTGACTGTGGGTTGAACTTTTGACCTGTGACTCATGCTCCGGGCCATCTCATTCAATTACAGCACAGACTCCAGTTACAGTCCAACACGGAGTTAGAGGATCTCCTTGTACTGTACGACGACCTGAACTACACATTTATGTGACCCAACTCTGCAGTACTCACAGTTTCTTCTGCCACACATCGACTAAAAAAGAACGCCCAGCTGAAGGATGATGGTTAAAAATTATATTATACGCAAATGTCGTTTCATAAATTCAATCAAAAGATGTAATGTGAAAATTCCATTATGCACATGCAAAGTAAAAGTCTTTAAGGGGGTTGTTTTTCTTTTTTTTTTTCATTAATAAAATTGCTGAGGCTTACAATAAGTTGAGTGGATTCATTTTACTGAAATTGTTACCAGTACTGACTTAATTCCATTTGCCCCCAGTCCCTGTGCAATACTCCATGCACTATAAACCTGATTCTCAGTCCTGCCCAGAGGAGAGTTGCAGATGATGTCATGATGCCATTATCAGCCAATTACATTACAGGGCAATTGCCTCTGATGTATTGGCTATTCAAAACAATCACCAACATCCACTGGGGCCATCAGGAGCAATGGCATAATCCCTCCTCACTAAATAAATACACATTTTTACAGCCCAGCTTTGAGTGCATCTGTTGTATTAGGTTTTCATTTTTGAAAAGGCTCTGCAAAAGTGGAACTCTCTCTGTTTTACTTCATTAAAGAAAATAAAAAATAAAAGATCTCCTGAGAGTAAAATCTCGACTGGCTTACAGTGACATCTCCCTTTCCTGCTGTCGTGAATCCAGTTAATCAAGTGCTGCAAGTTGTTCCGTGGTGCATTATCCACATAAATTACAACGTCACCTCACGGTCAAGAGCATTTTGCGTTAGCACTGTCACCACCATATGGAATCTGGTAAAAGAATATAAGGTTAAAACCGAGACAGATGGACACATTGAGAGACAGAAGGAAAGACGGGAGTGTGATCGAATGTCCGCAGAGAGGAAGAGAGAGAGGGAGAGAGAGGGAGAGAGGGGGGCAGTCTGGTTGAAACTCAAACCAACACCAAAAGGCGACCCACTAGTTAGTCAGAGGAAAAAATATGAGCACATAAAACAGGAGACAGGCACCGCTCCAGGTGGTGAAGAGTGTTTTCTTGCTTTCTGTCTTTGCCTTCTGGAGGGAATTTCAGATGCTGTGCACTTGGTAGCTAACAACTGACTCCTTAGACTGTCCACTTTAGAAGAAGATATCCCATCTATGTACATGAAGAGCGTCGACATAACTGGGTACTTGCGTGAGCGGTGCCGTGTTTGTATACATATGTTGGCCAAATACTCCAGCGTCACCTTGAGTGTGACAAGGCGTGTGTTGTTAAGTGTGGGAGCCTGTTTAGCGATACTTCAAAGACAGTGGGCTTGTTTAACATATGTGGATATTTGTCAGGGCTGCACACATCTGGAGATACTCATTTCATCTGACAAGTGTGTGAATAAAGCGCCTCTGTGGAGTGATTGCGTAAATACATGGAATCTGTGTACAAGTCTGTGAATTTCTGTCATTGTTTGGATCTGGCGTTTTTCCATTCTTTTATCTTCTTTGTTGCTTCAAAAATGCAACGCTCTGTCTGGATGCTTCAGTGTTTGTGTTGCTGTGTGTGTTTATCTGGCTGTCGGTGGGAGGTAGGCTGATATATTAGTCATATATTCTGATATTGGCATTTCGGTTTCAGATAAAGGCTAATCAGCACCGCCTCTTGCCAATATGAAGAGTGCATATGATTTAACTCATGAAGCTGCAAAACCTTCCCGTAAAAAGGGAACATTATCCATTTCAGGAAGTAATTGTTTGAGAAAAGTTTATGAAATTTCATCATTCTTCCTTACAATTACAACTAATATACCCTGGAGTTTTTTTTTTTTCGTGCACTGCTCCACTGACTGGAAACGAGCTGGTCATCAATTTTGTTCATAAGATGCTGACTTTAGTTCCATTGCATTTCATTGCTAATGATTCTGAATGAGAATTTAATATCAATATGACTCATCAAAATTATGTTATTCAGAAAAGTCCCTAAAAACTGTCTACGGAGCAGATTTAACATTTCAAATTTAACGGTTACTTCTTTGGTTTTTAGATGTTGTAATGAGCTGCACACGGGCAAAGAGGGAACCGTAAGACGGAGGAAGAAGAAATAAGTTAAAATAATGGAATGTGTTCTATGTGAAAAGGCTGCCAATCTATAAAAAGAATTTCATTATTATAGGTTTCATTGCTTTAGCACCCCACAGAGGTCCAAATACTGTCTCAGGGAATTTTTCTTTTTGAAAGAAAGCAGAATAAAATAATGAGAAAATACTAATTCCTTATATTAATGGAAAAAAGGTGGTCAGTAAAGGTATTTATAATTGAACGAATATGAAAGGGTCTCTTTAAAGAGAGAAATTTGATATTAGACTATTAAAGTCCATATGACCCGAACATGCAGTTGGTCCAGTTCCCTCGGAGATGGACAGTTCTTTTCATGGAAGAAGCTTTCTTAATGAACCTCCTGGAACTCACCGAAATCTCAGAACTGCTTTGAACTTCACAAAGGGCCGTCTGCCATCCCTCTGTGCCAGCAACTCCACGCTGTGGTGCACAGACCAAGGGAGAGAGAGCGAGAGAGAAAATAAGGAGCAGCCACTGTTGAGAGGTAGAGAGGGAGGCTGGGCAGCATAAGACAGGACAGTGAAAGAGAGAAGAAAGAGACATGCAGAGATACAGTGAGGAGATGAAGAGGGGAAGAAGGAGAAGAAGCAGAGAGAGCTGGAGGGTGCAGCACTGAGACAGAAAATATGACATGAGGAAAAGAAGGAGGAGGAGGAGGGTTTGTTCTCTTTTCTCTCCTCTCTCTCTCTCCCTCGCTGTGTTGCTGTGTCTCCCAGGAGCAACACAGGCTCCCGTCTAGCCAGAATGAGGATGCTCTTAATCCTGCTTTGCTCGTCTCTGCTGTGGCCAACTCCACTGATTCATGATGTTGGCTCAGAAACACAGACGGGCATGTATGCACACACAAGCAAACAAACACAGACAGACACCGTCACAAGGAGGTACTGCACATCCATTCACACTCAGACATGTATGACACACTGTGCATGGGCTCCAGTTCACATAAATGTAAAACTGCAGACAAACAGATAAGCCGATGAAAACTGAATAGCAAACTTTCATAACAACAAGAGACAGTCATACAGAAGAAGTATGGGTAGATATACAAAAATGCACGACAGTTAACATAAGAGCACCCACACAGAGACACAGGCACTGCAAAAATGTCTTACTTTGTAATGGTTTTAAAAGGTTTTCTTTAAATTATTTTAGAGATTTTCCTTGTTTTGTGGAATTACTGATATTAACTACTAAAATCACAGAATTAAACAGATTTGTTTACATGTTAACACCTAAAACAATTGGCCAAAGCTGTAAATCATGTTCACATAAAAAATCTATATATTTTTTTTGCAAACAAAAATGTGTTCTTTTACAGTGTCTGACTCTACAATTAGACCTTTTTTTACTGTGTTTAAATTGGCAGAAATACTGCAGTTTAACAGATATTTGCTGTTATTTGACAGAATTTTTTTCATTGATGATTAAACATTGATTTAAAAAATGTTAGTCTAATGTTACAGATTTTTTGTGCTTTTACAAATGACAGGTATTATCTAGCACAGTCACAGTAAAATAAACAAGCATAGAAATAAAAATATGATTTTCATGTTGACTGTATAAAAATACAGGTCAAAATGATACATAATCAATAATCTGTATTTTTACTAAACTAATTTGCTCTTTTACAATGTGTGACTGTAAAAATTACACAGTTTTTCTTATATTATAATGTGCTAAAATATGTAGTTATTTTACAAATATTTGCCATTATTTTTTGCAGTTTATACGGCTAAATGTTACAGTATTGCGCACAGTATTTTTTGCACCATTTCTGAATAGATTTTTTTATGTGTGCTGATGCTCACATACTGTACGTACAAATCTATGTGAACAGACACGTATGAAAGTTTAGATCAGTTCTAACACACAAGTACATTTACACACAGTGACACAGAAATACATACTGTCTGTGCATTCATGTGCAAGCACTCAAAATTGCATGGTCTAGAAATAGAAGCAAACAAACACATCTATACATTCAAATCCAACAGACACTGTTCTGTATGTACACAACAACAGGTGCACAAACATTTAAGTGCATATATACTTGCCAAGCAGCAACACAAACCCACACAGACACCCTCACACAGCAGCCAGGTGTGTGAATTAAAACCCATCCGATTCCATTAGGCTGATCGGTTCAATGGCGCTGATTACCTCTGATTGGTTATCACAACATTGGCAGTGGGGAAGAACAACTGCTTCCCCTGGACACACGACGCTGCCGACCATTCAATCGCAATTATATCCACCATATTAGCAGATTAGCAGACAAGCTGACCCCACTGTGGAATGGAGCCAAGACAGAACCCAGGCGAGTTACAAGGCAGGTGTTATAACTCCCCCTCCTGCACCCTCCACCCACACACCCTGCTCGGGCTGCTGGCTTACAGCTGCAGCAGTGGCGCACCATGCGTTAGCTCATTAATGATACATGGCAGAGGGGCCCCTGAGTCCCTTTAGCAGCTAAATAGTGATGCGTGATGACGGCACACTGTCTATTTTCACACACTCGACAATCTCCGTATCTGTAGTTTGGAAGTAAAGATAACAGTAGAGTAATTTTTTGTTGTAAATATTAGTTGTTCGGATCAGTCTTCTGACCATGTGATTGACGTATTACCAAAAATCACTTTTGCCACATCATCATCACTGACACTCTAGCTGTCATCATACACATCATTTTCCTCACCAAGTAGTGAACATAAACACGCTAAACTATTAGATTTTTGTCAGAGAGGAACCTATGTTAAGCAGTGACATGTATTAATGTCCCAGCAGCTGGCATGGCTCTAAATTGGCTTCATATCTCAGTCTGATAATGTTCCCCATTCACCAACCTCCTGTTCTGTCTTTCAACACTTCCTCCTCATGTGTCTGTTTCATCTTCCCTAGCCACCTTAGGGTGCACCCAGGAATGTGACACACTGCCAGAGACAGCAGACGTACAGACTAAGTGGGTGTACACGCTATCAGTGTCATGACGAGTGATGGGTTGGGTTTTTCCGATGCACTTTTGTTTCGGTTTGTTTTAAAAATCTGAGGAACACGAGCAGTATACAATGGACTGAAAAAATATTATTCCTGATACGTAGGAATTTAGCAACAGAGCGTGAAATATTTCTTAACGTTGCTGGAGTTTGTGCTTTTCTTCATGCAGAGTGGACGATGCAAACAAAATGACTGTTGCTACCGCGATCTTAATTTGTGTAGAAATAGTTTATTCAACGCAAAACTCCAATCATTAAGATGAAAATAAGGTAGGAGAAAAACTGAGATCGCACAGTAGCCTAACTACCTCTGTCTGTGTTTCATTAAAATGGTGTGGTTGTTACAGAGCTACAGTCAACTAATTCAAAAGTTCCAACTTTTCTTTGTTGATTCTTTGTAAACAGTGCTTTATTTATGCACTCTGCAACTAAAACGGGGTCTTTGGTACTGTATATGGTGATGTGTTAATGATGAGTGAGATTATGGTAGAATTCTTCCACTAAGAGAGCTGCAACTGAGCAGATTTCAATGTTTCCTATGTGTTTACCAGGTATCGTTGGAAACTCGTAAAGTCAAGTAATTAAGTGGTCTCTGATTAATTAAGCGACAATCTATTTTCATTCTTTCCTGTAACACCACAACAACGTGTTGAGATTCCCCAAGTGTAACGCCTGATAGGGAAAATAAGATAATGAACGGGTGCAATTTACTATGGGAGTGTCGGCACAGAAACTCAGGGTAACACGGACTTAAATGGCTTCTCCTCTCTATAATATTCATTGAATTTTCATAAAGGGGCCTTAATTAACAGACTTTTCTTCCCATTAACTAAGGCTGCTTCAAACTCTGGATAGCATGAACACTCTAACGACACACACACTATATTATTCTATATCATTGAAGCCCATAGACTGTATTTATTGAATTCAAAGGTAAAAAGAACTTTGAGGCCTAGATTAGTATGTTTCACACTCATTAATAACCCATTACTGCCTTCAACTGCCACAACAGCTGATACACAAAATGCAGGTATTTTCCTTGCTCCAATCAATAAACCTTCTCTCCATTTGGGCCGGCCTCCTAAATGATCAGATTCTCCCTCTTTCCGTAGCCATAGGGACTCTGTCTAAGATCCACAGGGTACTACTAAAATACATTTCAAAAGAATATTGCAGCCTCTGAGCAGAGTCTCATATCACATGCCAAAATGTGATGTACTCCCTCGCTAAAGAAAAGCACGGGGATGTAACATGAAAGAGAGACAGACATCCTGTGGCTACCACGTATTAAATTTCTATTGTTAAGAACCAACAAGGGATCCAAGTCATGTTTAAGACAGTGTGTGACTGAGAGGATAACTGTACTGGTGATAAAAGGAAAGCATTTTACAGGTGGTTGTTCAATATGATTGCAGTACGACAATGAAGTGTTCATTTCCTGTAATCATTTAAGGAAGCAGTGGTTAAGTCTATATTTGAAAATTACAATATTTTGGTAGAATTCAGTTCAAAGAAAGAAAAAGCGTTGAATACAATTCAGAATACATAGCTTCATACCATCAATTTCCACAGACATTTTGGTGCTGTTGGAGGCCGTTGTATCACCTAAAGCCCAAATGTTTTTTTAGGATTATTCGTCTTTTCCAGTTATGTTTGCCTCATATCCATTTTATCCCTCCCTTTACCCCATTATCTTCATCTCTGTGTCCAAGTGCAGGCCTGATTTTTTGATGCCTCTCCCCCTGCGTCTCATCATTCCTCATCTCATCACTTCTTTTCACCAGCTTTGACGACACCTTGTGGGATATCTATCATGTGCACGAGGTCGCTACAATCCAATTTTACTCATTTGATGAAACTGTAAGAAACCTTCCACTCAATTTTCTTCTTCTGACCTTTTCATGGAAGAGTCCGTCTGCGTTGGCTCCCTACGACTCTTCGGTGTGGCACTATCCTTGGCAGTTTCACGGATCACAGCATCTTGACAGACATAAAAAATGTAACACTATGAGATGAAACATGCTGCCACCAGCATTACAATGAAATGAAGTGAACCAAGACGGATGAACATAACTCACCCCGTAACGGCACTGGCTTATTTAGATGTCACTAATTAGAAACATGGCTTGTTGTGGACAGGAACTGTGATATACTCAGGGTTTTGAGTGATAATGGTGCGGGGCTTTATAAATCATGCATAGAAAGCCAATAGCTGATAAAGCACTGGAGTAATTTTATGCTGACCACAGAAAACATAGAAAGCCAAAGGCTAAAGCTACAAAATTACATTATAGCTCATCACAGAAAACCTCAGTGTCAATCAATTCAGCCTCAGAAAATCCCATCCTCTGGAGTTGTTCTCTCCCAATAACATCACCACCGCATAGACCCCTTTAGATTAGAAAAGAAAGTGGGTGCAGTGAAGCATTTCAGGAACAGGAAGCCTTTGGCTGGGCAGAAATCCCAGCCTGGATCTTCCAAAGCCTGCTGGCCATGAAAGATGTCGGCTGCCTTTATAGATGCCCACGCTGAGCTGATGGGGCCTGACATGGGGTTGGCTACTGACCACCACCCAACCTACTCTACTTGCCCCCCTCGACACCCACTAACCTCCAAAAACCCAGTTAGGTAAGGGGTCCTGTTTTGAGCCAATATGGCTGACGTGTGAAAGGAGCCAGATGCCTTAGCAGAAAGAACCGTGGCATTGCTGAACTGGGCCCGCTCCGTTCACATACTGGGGGATCGACAGGAGGGGATCGCTGGGGGCAGCCAAGATCCCAGGTGACAGGCGGCTGGGACAATGTCCCAGTGGTGAGTTCATAAAAGACGGCGGGTTGTTTTGTGATTGCTGCCTACCCAGGACATGAATGTAATTAGAGCACAGCTGAAAGGTCATGGCTGTACTTTTAAGTGCCACTAAACACTGAAAGGGCCTAATGTACCATTGAGGAAGAGATTGACTGGTGCCCCATCCTCCCCTCTCAACCCTCACATCAGGGGAACCGGCAAATGTGCAGAGGTCTTTGTTTGCCTGTCACAACACTGGTTGAGAAGAAAAATATTTGTGTTGAAAACATGTCTCTGAGGGCATCGAAATGAATATTGGTAATCATTTTATTCAAACACTGTACCATCTAACATGGAGCGAAATCATTTAAGGCATAATCCCTCCTAGACTATAAAAGCCTTTTTTTTTTTTCATTTTTACTTCAACTTGGTATACTCACGTCATACCTGCTATATATTTATGTTGTTTTTGTCTAGTTCATATACTGCATGTCTGGACCTGTACAATGACAGTCATGATTACTAGAAAACTGATTTTGCATTGCAAAAAAGTCTCTTCTGTGTGTGTTTCCTAGATATAAACTTCGCCTGATAAACTGACGCCAACAACAATAAATCACTGAATTCCTGGTGCTGCTACTTAGTCTGTTCTAACTTTGGAACTTCAACTTTTGTGGAGTTGGGTTGTTTTTATGTGGCTATTACATTCATTAAAGACTGGGTTAACCTTATGCATTTGCATCAGCTGGCATGGTCCTATGTAAACAATGCACATTTTCTCTCTTGGACATTTCCCTATCATCAACACAGACTGTTGTGGGACCCTGCCAGACAAGCAGCTTTGTTCTCCTTCATCCATAATGCACCAGATTTTTCCTGTACTGCAGATCCATCTGGTCTGCAGAGGGATTGGGCAGAACTGTACTGGCTTTCCTCCGCTGGAGCAACAGCTCTGATAGTGGCGAGTCTGCTTGCTCATCACACCCTTTATCGCTGAGGTAACCGTAGAGGCGCCTGTGAAAACGATCAGTCATGTTCCTTGACATGAGGCTTATTGTCACTGCAGGAAGAGAAGTGTAGTTCGACTAGACAGCTTTTCATTGTCTGCAACAATTTGGATCCTGCAGTGTACAGCTTGACCCTTGATAACCAATTGTGAATACTCATAAGTCTTGCTCAATGGTACCGGCCCTTCGGAGGAGTGTGTAGCTGCTCTTTGTGTGCATGTGTTTGCGTGTGTGTGTATGTTTTTTCACCTTCCATCTTTTCCCGAGGCTATATTGAATTATGTCTCTGTCAGGTCCCTAAGCCCCCTATATTTCCTCTACTGTGCAGCAGCCCTAGATTCAGTATCAAATTCTCCTCATGCTGGCACTTTGTGCATCCCCCTGGCCCCTCAGATCTTTATCCCAGCATCCCCTTCCTGGCTTGTAGACAATGCTGAATTCATGCTAGAGTCAGGTTTTAAAGGATTTTACCACAGATAGAACATGCAGAGATCTGCATGACCCTTGAACACATTATCAATCAAACTTGTAAAACTGCTGGGGTTAAATTGTCTCACTGCACCATTCCAGCTTAAAAGGGTTCTGGCAGCCAAATAGCAAAAGGTGTACTTAACATTTATCTTCATGCTCGGTTAGCTTATTTAAAAACTATTTGCCGGCAATTGCGATTGGCTTTACTGGACTAAGTAATTAGATCTGTGAATGTGTATGTCTGAAAGTGCACTAAGGAATAGGATTTTGTATTCCACGGTCAGTCTCATGGACCACGATACTGGTGAATGGAGGCAGACAGAATGACTATAGAGATCCCAGTCTTGCATTGCTCTATGGGCCCCTGTGTGAAGCATCAATGGTAGAGGAGAAGGGAAAAAGGGCTTGATTGCTCCATTTTCTCAAATGAGGCAATTAGGAGGGTAGGCTGAATGGAGATCAGGCTCAGCTTCAGTGTGCCACAAGGAAATGAGTGAGACAAAGAGAATCAAGGAGGGTGAAATGGCTGTTTGTGTCTCCATTGATTCCTCCAGCCCAGAAACATCAAGAGCTCCTGCGAAAATTGATCAGCGCAGGGAACCCCCTTTGATATCGATAAAGATGAACTAGGAGACTCCCCAACACCCAAAGTACTCAATATGGGAAAATAGCAGGAGCTGTAAAGACAGTCTGGCTGCCAATGCAGCCGTATAGCTCGATGAGGAACACGTTGGAAAGAGGCAAGGGTTTCAGATCAGACTATGTCCTTTGGGGAGTTTGCTTTTACTGCAAGGTCAGTCTCTCAAGTGCTTGATAAAACCGAACAAATCAAAGCACTACATCTGAGAGCAAGCTCAGAGAAGAAAAAGAGTGCCTCTGCAGCCCACACTGACAAGACGGATGATCAGAGATGTAGGAGCTCACATTAATGCTGCTAATTAACAGAGAACATATTTCAAACTACAAACGAATGTATGCGTGGCCAAAATTTCAAAATGGAAGCCACTCAGACGCGAGTAGAGCCATTATATTATTGGAGAGAACAGGGTTACAGTTTGTGCATTGACAATTTATTTTAATACTTACAATGATGTAAGACAATATCTATTTCATTTGAGGTTTGGTTGGTTTATTAATCAACTGGACCAAGGACAGTATACTTCCACTGCAAATGAAATAAGAAGTCGGTCATTTCACCTTTGAATAATTATTGCTGACAAAGGAAAAGTATTGATGTTACTACTGTACAAGTTGTGCTCATGTACTTTGTGTAGTGAACAGTTTTGTTTATGAGGAAGGACTTATTTCCCAAACTGACATTAAATTTACAAATGTACTCATTGTTCAAACTAGATAATGAAATAAACGTCTTAAGATCTGTCATCATCCTGCCTTTTGTAATATGATTTACACTATCAGTCAAAAGTCTGGACACACCTTCTCATTCAGTGCTTTTTATTTATTTATATTATTTTCTACATTCGAGATTAATACAGAAGGTTAACACTTTTTTTATTTACAACAGACTTTCATGTGTATTATTTTATAGTTTCCATGTCTTCAGTATTATTCTACAATGTATAAAATAATTAAATAAAAACCAATGAAGGAGAAGTTGCGTCCAAACTGTTGACGTGTACATTCAGTGAATCTTGTTTCGTTGTTGCTAGCCCCTTCTCGGCATGAGTGTTATTTGGAATACTGCATCTTCTGTTGGCTACATTGTTGTCTTTTATTGTTTTATTGTACTCATCTGTACTCTGTTGCAAAACCAATGCTTGTTTGCATAATGAGTAAGCACTACAACTTAAAACTCTCTGTACAATATATACTGTAAATTAGCCATTGTCGTCCAAACGCAATTTGTGGTTTACTGTACAAATTGCATTTTAATAATACTACTAAATCTTTTTTATTTTATTTTTTAGGTGAATTTCGCTCATCAAACTTCTGAGCAGTGCTTGGCAGTAACAGATTACTTAGTAAAGTTTTACAATGTTGTGATACTT
Source organism: Acanthochromis polyacanthus (assembly GCF_021347895.1). Lineage (NCBI taxonomy): Eukaryota > Metazoa > Chordata > Actinopteri > Pomacentridae > Acanthochromis > Acanthochromis polyacanthus. The sequence continues at coordinate 25,262,656 of NC_067116.1, read as the reverse complement.
TATTTCAGCAGTGTAATCACTGCAAATTTGAAATTCAGTATATACCTTCCATTTCCTAATTCCAGTAATTCTCCACTATTTTCACATTTTGTCAGATTGTTGTTTTTGTTGTTCTACTCTGGGTTAACCCTGGATGGCTGGTTGGTTTTAGTTTAGCCTCGGCATGTTGACAGACCTGTTTGGTCCATGCTGCACAGTCTGATGCAGCAGGAAGTTTGTGGGAGGAGGAATGTGACACTCAGTAAGTCCAAAGTTGTGTCATTAGCAGGCCTGTTAATGTTAGCCTTAGTCAGAGTACATTCCAGAGTCATCTACTGTAGATTTATTTAATGTGAAGGGTGTGTGAACGGCACAGCTGAGGTCAGGACTTCTGGGGAGCTGAGTGCAGCCACCGAGGCTAAGCTGCTGCTGGACAGTCAAGAATTTCCTCTAAACGTAGGAGCAGCCAACTTATTATAACACAGAGGCTTGTTTTCTATTTCTACATGTATTAAATACAAGATGCAAGAGTGATTGTGGTTTGTCTTTGGAGCCGTCAACAGAGCAGTGAAACAGTTACAGAGCAGCGAAACTGAGTAATAATTAATGGGCCTTGGTCAAGTAGAATGATCATACTGATAATCATGTTTTTACTTAAATGTTCTGGTTATATTTGTATCTAGTACAAACACTTAAGTAATGCTTCCGGCTTAGTCATAATTTGAATAGAATATTGCTTTTATTCCACCTCAAACATTCTTTGGGTTACTGATGCCACATCTGGAAGCTTGTTGGTGTCTTTCAGTGGAGCTTCAATGAGATCAGTCTCTGGCAGCTTATATGTAAACTCACAGGCGAAACCACGTAACGCAAAATTAAAAACAAAAGCCATTCTGCTGTCATAACTTTGCCTTAAGGCTATTGTTTGATTGGGAATGGTGTTTCATGGATCCAGTGAGACAAAGCATTTGGCTCTGAAAACTGGAAATAGAAAAACTTCATGTGCCAAACATTGGGTCATTTCAAGACTGCAGAGGGCACCAGGAGTAATACAATCCAATGAGGCAAGTTGCTCAAGCGAGTCCAGTCTGCCTTGACTGCAGATGGGCCAATTTAGGAGATGAAAGCTCTGGGAAGGCGGGCCTTAACTGTGTCTTTGTATCTAGCTGGATTTCTTTGAGAAAGAGAACACCTGCTATCCAATTTTACATCGAAACACATGCACATCATCTCCAGAAGAAGAAAGAGAGCGGTGGCAGACAAGACGTTGCCAGACACTGTGGAAAAATTCTAAACCAGAAAACGGACACACAATATCAGGTCTGGGAAGTCTATTGAATGTAGGGGGACATTCCAGTCTGTATTAAGTATATGTTAGTCTTTCCTGAGCAATAAATTCTGAAAAATTGGAGAAGCTTGAATAGCAAAAGACTCTTGAGGGCACTGACAACATGTCTGGCTCATAATGACCCATGAAAGCACTTTGACATTGGTAATAGCTGGATTGTGATGAGCAGCGAATGGTGCTTGGGAGTTTGAGGGAAAGCGGTTTCCTCTCCCCCTCTCTTGTCTTCTTCTGTTTTTTTTTTTTTTTTTTTTTGTTTTGCTCTACAGCCAATACTACAAGTTTTTTCTTCTGGCAGGTCATCCTTCTCTCTCCATTTTCTGTATCTCTCACCTTCCAAAGCATCCTGCTATTTTCATTACTCCATTTTTTTGTAGAGAAACAGTGTGTGCAGCACTTCATAATCTTTGCCTTTGTTTTCTCATTGTTATCCTTTAAGGTTTATGGTGTTCCCTCTTTCTATGTGGGCAGACTAAGACCTGATCCCCGGGGCCTCTTGGAACTGGAGGTATCCTCTCCTGTAGTTGCTTTAACAGTTACAGCATGTGTGGCACTGAGCCATAGGAAGCCTCTGTGGCCTTCATATCCATTCAAATACTATGCAGTATGAAGTCCTTTTGACTCTGTAAGTATTTAGCCAGTCAAGTGAACTGTCTGGAAAGGTTTTCCTGATATGTCCAATAAATAACCCATCAATAGCTGATACAGTTTGCACTTAATCAATATGACTAAGTAAAAGAACAAGCATGTCATCAACAAACACTTTATTACAGCAAAACTAACCATTGTTTTCTTATCTGCCACGTTATTTTTCTTGTCCAGACAAGTCACACTTAATAAATCCAATAGTAACTGCAAACATATTTATTCAGTCTGGACGATTTTCAACCTACTAAGACCTTACTGTGTAACTTCTGCTATTTAGACAAGACCAGCTGCCAAATAGTGGATTAAAATATGTTTTTTTTTATTTTGCATTTGGATGCCACACAAGATTTTCTCACACCAGAGGACCCTGGGGACTGTCCAGCCATGGTGCTTGGCAGAGCTAAGCATCTCCCCCTTTCTGTTTGTCTGTCTGTAGTCAGTCCAGTAGAACAGCATGTCAATACCCCACTGACTAGTGAAGACTGGTAGGGGCCCACACATAAAACTATGTGTATGTGGGGCTATATTGGTTAAAATTTATTTGAGAATAGAATAAAACACCATTCCAGGTGCTGACAGTCAAGCCATTCATCATGTACATTAATTATTGATCAAATAAGCTCTAACAGTTGCCCAATAGTAGGGTTATTATTGGATGAAGGACTTTCAGAATCTATGGGTTGTAAACAGAATTAAAGGTCACACTGTGATTGATAGGTAAAAGGATCTGCAGTATAAAACAGGACCTGCAGGCTCAGATAATGCAAAATTTCACACCATTCTTCTTTATCTTTATCTATTTCTATTGTAGGGCTGGAAGTTCCAGTTTAGGGCTCCTTAAAACAGTGACGAGTAAAAGTTGAACAGAGTGTGATTTAAAAAAGTAATTCTGTTTGTCTCACCAGGCTAAAATCACAAGTGTCTCTGCAACTGAACAGGAGAATCAATGCATCTCCTTCTTTTTGCACATAAAGAATAGCAGAGATCATTACAACTTCAGAGGGCTTGAAAGCAAGTGCTTCATCCAAAAGACAGCTGGACTCAAAAACATGGGATATATTTGCTTCTGCTGTCCTTCTGTTACAGACTGCTGGACTGATAAAGCTGCAAAAAGTAAAATCTAAGAAAGATGAATATGTTAAATCAAGCAATAGATGCTTGATATCGCAAGTTTTTTTTCTTCTCAAAGCTTAAATGTTTTTCATCTTCAGATAACCTGCTTTTTTACTTGAGACTTGATTATAGGTTTTAAGCAACTTCAGGCTGAAACTAGATTTTACTGGAATCATTAGACTTTTAATCAGTGCTAGAAAATACAAAGCTGTTGTCAAAGCTGAAATTTCTTATTTCAAGCACATTATCCTTTTTTTTATGTCCTCACATGTGAAGAACAGATAATGAACAAATGAAATTCACTGTTGTTACTTTCACAACACAGCACAGCAATCATGTATCTCTGTAGTCGGAACAGTGCAGGAAAATATAAAAAAGACTGAACAAAGCCAACTTAAGAGGAGACTTTTGATTGTTCACCCTGTTTGAGAGCTGGAATGAGATATGGGCGTGAGAACATAAAATCAAATCACACTCAGTAGAAATGGATGCACAAAGAAGGATTATTATTAATGACTTCCTCAAAAAATATTAATTATTGAATATATAAGTGATTTTAAAAAAATGAAAACCAAAGTGCATTATTGAATCTATTTGAAAATGTTTTCAGTACTTGTAATAGAAACCTATAGATAATTTTAAAGAAGTGGCAATATTTTCAGAAACAGCTGCCCAGCAGTCAACCTTAACACCGACCGAACTAAGGATTCAAGGTTGTCTGCTAGCATTATCTAGCAAACTGAAATTTTATCTTGCAGTACCCTGGAATTTCTGGTCTGGTGCTGAGTCAATCAGTTAGTTTGCTTGTGTTAATGACCTTGGTCTTTAAAAGGGTTAGTTTAGATCAGTTTTTAACTGTTTAAGCCTCAAACCAACCTCTCTGGGTGCAGTCCCAGGAAAGAGGCAATCTGATGTTTTTTTAAGTCTACCAGTGGCACAAAGGAGTTTGGAAGCAAAGGTTTGGTGGCAACAGTAGCCCAGGAGGCCTTCTTAACAGTATGCCAACTCTCATCCAACAAGGGACTGGTAAATCACCTTGAATAAAGACAGGCTATAGAGCAGCCAACTAAATAATCACATTGAGCTTGCCGCTGCAGGACTTTATTTACATCAACATCACACTGAACATAAGCAGTAGCCAGTCTGGCCAGTCGTACCTGCAGGCCCTAAACTAAGGATAGAGGGCAAAATGCAAAAGTAAAACTGATTCAAATCCTCAGTAAGCTACAAACTAGCTAGCCTGCTAGTCAGATAACCACCTGCCAGAAAACAAACTTAATAGGGATATTGGTATTTGCAGTTATGTAAAGGATCTCAGTACTTTTGCCCCCACTTATGAGCCCTGTGATTTGTGCAGTTCCTTAAACTGGAGCAGACACTGTTCAGTTTTGTGCCAGTGCAATTCTGTAAATTGTTCCTTCTCCTCCAACTGGTTTGTGGTGACCTTTCAGTAATAGACCAAATCCTGATGTCTGGCTCTGTGTCTGACTACAGATACTTTCTACAACCCCACTTTAAAACATCCAAAGAAATCCTTTAATGCGTGTTTAAATAACTGCAGCAGTTACATAAAATACGATATATTTTTTTTTATATTAGCAAAGAAACACTCAATTTCAATAATGAAGGCTTTACCCAGACATGTCCCAATCATGTGTGGCTCCACCTAAGTAGTTACAACATGGCAGTGAGGCTAAGCTTCACATCCTCCCAGGAAGCAATTTATATATGTTCAGTTTGTGAATTTTCAGATTATTTGCCCATAGACAGCTAGAATTGTTTGGTGGCCTTAATTTTTATTTTTAATTTGTTTGGGTCGCTCTGCAGAAACCTTAACACCTCTCAGCAGGCAAGATCATTAATCAGCCCCATCATGATTATCTGCAAATTAACTGCATATTGCCCATTGGAACCATGTCTGTGGTGGCCTTCCGAAAGAGGACATCTATAAAACCTGATGTATCTCAAGGCATGTCATTACGCCTTTCCCTCCACAAATCCTAAGTGCATTGTCACACTGCTCTCTGTGCTGCAGACAGAAGTTCTTTCCAATGCCATTCTACAACTTCCTCATGTGAAAGTTAATCACTGACTGGGGTAACATGATACCATTTTTTAAATTTCCGGTACAAATACCATAACTGTGTGTATCAGACGATCATAGAATCAATCCAATAACCTTTGATAAATAAGTAGGGTGTTTGTTGTTTATTATGAGAATGTTTAAAGCATTCTTAGGTTTGTTATCTTGCAATATGTATTACATTTTCATTTTGTCTTGACCATCAGTGGCCTTTGTGTTGTTTTCGAATCCTTTGTTTTGCCCATAATATGAAGCTATGGCTACTGGCTCCTTAATAAAAGAGCAAAGAAATAGTCATTCCTTTCTTTCTTTAAGCAAGCTGATCTCATTTTAAGTAGTAGTTTTTCCCCTTACAGGGTATATAGGCTTATTTTAAGACAACTACAATAGCATTTGATACTAAAATTAAGCACTTTTTTTAATATATATTGAGGAAAACAATCATTTTTTTTTGTATCCAGATAAATGTAGTCTGACTGCACTAGTTTTATAATATTTGATATCTGGGACTAGATATGTTTGCTTTTTGAAATCTTGATAAATCAAATTTTCCTGTCCTGCTGCCCTATTTCAAATTTTATTTCCCTCATTTTATTGCCTTTTTTTCTCTGTTATTGGGTTTTTGCAGTGTTAGAGCGCTGTTAGCAAGACCCTTCTGATACCACAATTTCAGAACTCAATTTTACACTGTTCGATTACTTCCCACCTTTGCAGGTTGTAAAAACTGTCCAGCTCACGTAGAGCATCAACATAATCAATAATCAGTGAAATGTCTATGGTATTTCCAAGCTTGGATCTGCTCACCAAATCTCTAAAACTCCTCAAAATTATATATGAAAAAAAGGAAAGACACCCACCTCCTGTGTGGTTTTGGTCTGTTAGCATGGTTGTATATGTGCTGCTGTGTGCTTCATCAGTGTGTGTGGAAGCTGACAAGTCGGAGGGCTGGTGGAAAGAGAGAGAGACAGTGGAGCGAAGGAAGTTAAGAAGGGAGCCAACCGGGATAATGAGCCGACAAGAAAGGAAAAGCAAGGACAGAGCCTCGCAACAGTCAATGTTAGTGTCTCATTCATATTCACAGTCATCTGGCAGCCGGCAGGTGGATGGCTTAGGCAACAAATTTAATCAAGGCCCAGGCAAAGTATGAGTGTGAAGGCTCAAACACTGGGCAGAGGCTATGAGACTGCATTAGCATCCCAGATCTGTTATGTTTGGAGCATATGAATAATGGGTACAAGCAATATTCTGGGAGAGTGAGATGCAGACAATTCTTTGCAATTTTTTCATCATATTTACATTGCTAGAATTGACTTAAGTGATCTTATTCATAGTAATATTGAGAAATGTATACAACACTTTAAAGAGGGTGAAACTCATACACCACCAGAATTACATGGTAGGGGTAAATGTGTTATTGCCCTGACAGCTCCTCACTACAGATATGCTGCTTAGAGAATGTGGAGAAAAGAGGGAATGAAACAAAGGAGGAAAAGGGAATGTCTTCTGTTGCGTAAGACGGTTGCTACTTACTCCTAAGAAACTGCCTTAGTTGTTCTTTGTTGACCTCAGGGTTGATACTGCAGTTGCAGCTGGTTCTTCTCCTCATTATTCAGTCTGCTTGCTGGCTCACAAGCATTCCCTCACTTTGCGGTGGACATTACTTCAGACTTTAAACAGTAAGGGATGTTTTCTAGTTATTTGGCTGATTAGCGCCATTTGTGAAGCCCCTAAATCCTAACTACTAATGAGAATGATGAAAGTCAAAGTTGAGCATCTTAATCGGTCCTTTATGGAATGAATGAAATCTGTTCAGGTTGTCAGTCTGTTTGAACTCTGACATGTTAGAAGTGAGGAATTAACCTCTCATTCAGAAAATATTGATTGTTAAATCTGTGTTAACACAGCTCATAGCATCAGAGTGGAAGCATCGCCTTGCTGCAGTGAGTACAAGGGCACTGGTTGAGGTTACAAAGTTACAACCCTTTGAAAACACACTTCTTCAACTTCAATGAGAGCTTGGCTTCTATACATTATATATGTGTGGATATATATATATATATACACACACACACACACACACACACACACACACACACACACACACACACACACACACACACACACACACACACACACACACACACACACACACACACACATACATATCTGTGGCAAAACTATATCACTTCTGCTAACTAAGATCTCAAACTAAACTTTCTATTTTTTGCTCATACTCAAGAGTATTAATCTTATACAGAAATACTTTAAATATAAATCTAGTGTCTAGTCTAGTGTATTCTCTATTCTCTAACCTGCTTTTATTCATACACCTCGTGAGCCCGATCCCGATCTCCACGCTTACAAAATCACAGACGTTGAGGCTCATTTCCACAAAGTGCCATGAGGGCTCAGGGTTGTCAAATCATCCAGTGCATAAGGGCTCTGATGCAGACTTTTTGACGCCATTATGCACCCTTTCTGTGAGACCACGTATCTGCAGACCTTCCTCAGGGACATGGTATTGGTTCATACTGAAATTGGTGACATACAAACATGACTGCCCCCCCCCACAAAATGCACGGCATGTCAACATCTGGCAGCTCGATTTTGTGTTTTGGTATTGCACATTTGCAGAGTTGTTTGCATTTTCAGTCAAACACCCACATGGAATTTCCTTTCAATAGCATTTGAAGCCTTTCATTTAGTCACACGTTCAAACAAAACAGCTGCACATTAGTTAGGTTTGTGAAGTTTCAGTGATTAGGCTTTAGATTAGAGACTGGGATTGGCCAATTTAATCAGTGAAATGTAACCAAGGTGCAACAGGATTGGGAAGAAGATGTCAGCTAAGCACGGACTGTAAATATCAGGCAGGACAGTGTGGACATCTGTGAGGATCCATCTTGGATGCGGTGTGATTTGTATAGAATTAACTTCATGATTTTAAAAGTATTTTGTTGGTTTGTTGACATTTACTTTACTTTGGGATCTAAATAAAACTAAAATCCTCACATTGACAAACTGTAGATTCAAAACAACATAATAAATTAAAGGAAAATATGACAGCATTTTTTTTTAAAAAGTTGTGTATTAGGAATATTGTTGCATCTGTATGTATACAACCATATGGAATCCTGTATGTCTTTGTTAGTTTGAGAGACCTACTTTATAAATAATAATAATTTATAAAAAGCCTTATCTGGTTACACTGTGACAGTGTCAATAATGCAGGTGACTGCAATCTCTTGGTCTAATTTGAACATTGTTTGGCATCAATAAGTTAACATGTTCTTCCAATATGCCATTAAGAAATAATGGAGAAAGAAATACTGAAAAGTTTGGAAGATTTGTGTTCTTCATGTCTTCGAAAGTTGTGCTTGAACTTGTATGCAATTACTAGACCACATTTCCCAGCTGAGGGAAGGGTGAGTAGATAATGCATTTTTCTGCCTTTTTCTGCCAGACCTTTTAAGTTAACGTGAAGATTCACAATTAGATTGGTGTTCTTGTCTTTCTAAAAGGGGTCGCGGTTTGTGACACAGCCGGCATCTATTGGGCTTGTAGCCATCAGCTTGCTGGATCATGTTTTTAATCATGTTTTTAGCAGCGTTAAGGCATGTTCCCTGCCAAAAAAACGTAAGATTACACTGTGGACGGCCTACTTGCTATATGTAGCTAATGAAAAAGGTCCTGACATTTCCAAGTTTCATTTGTTTATCTGTTTTGAGACAGTTGAAACACTCTGTTGAACTGGCCAACTGCTTTCTGCACCATTTGTAAAAATAGCTTTTACAAACACCTACCTTTTGAATTTTTTGTACATGTTGTGTTTCCTATATATTCTTCAGTTTGCTTTATCAGGTTTAAATACACTTTTTGATTTTTTGGTAGGTATATCTTTTGACATTGTGACACAAGATGCAGGACAGAACGTTAAAACCCCACCACATGTCCTGACTTACTCAGAGTATGAAGGCTTAAGTTGGAAATTTTCATTTCCAGTTGTGGCAACAAACATGTTCCTTTCTTCATTTCATAAACCTTCACTTGTCTATTCTTTCTCCTTCTGCAAGTAATTATCCATATTAAGCTTCTCTTTTGTTCTACTGAGGCTGTTGAAAATCTAGAGGATTTAAAGGGCATTTAGGTGAACATTTCATAACCAATTGACGTGTCCCACAGTGAATGTTAATGGACCCAAACAAATGAGTAAGTGTAGCATCTAGTATGGAGTATCGGTTACTTTAACCACTTGTTGCTAGCTAATCAGTAACACACATCTAATTGTAACTGGTATGTTCAGAGATGTAATCAGTGACTCTTAAATGGGACTCTGTTGAGTCAGGAGAAGGTTCTTTTTTTCCTGCAGGAGCAGCAGTGAACTGCCTGATCTACAACCCTGATAGTCCACATTCCAAACTTCTCCTATATCCCAACCTGAGCCAAAGCATTAGTCACTGACGGCATACTATATATACACAAAAGATTTTTGCATTAAGCTGTTTTACAAGTAATCGGGTTTCGAGTTGAACAGCACAAGATGCTTGAAATAAACAAGACAAATTCCTTCCTAAATCACTACAATACACTTAACACTGTTTGAATTTCATGATCTACAAATCTACGTGCACCCACGTCATAGGAATTTTTTAGCGAACACATAAAACGGGGTTGTGTGCAGTATTTGTGCAGCTAGTATAAGGGGAATATATTGAGTTTCTTTAATCAGATAAAGCTGGAATAATCATCTAGTGTTGATTTCCAAATGTATTTTAAATTGGAAACACCAAAAATCCCCCACTTTCGGCGAGAAATGTTTATCAGTCTTTAAATATAACATTTGCACATCGTTTAGTTTCAACTTGAAACTTGAAATGATCTTAGAGTTGTTCTATTTTATGTTTGAAATCTTTTTAAAGGTATATTGGAAGAGTGCAACTTAACCTTTGTAGCACATGATATTAAGTCTGAAGTTAAACAAACCTTTTTTGGACACAAGCATGCAAACAAATCCCATGAAAGTCTTATTTGTATGCTTTGCATATCAACAAGGCATTTCAGTTTATCATCCCAGAGACTTAAGGACTCACTGCCTCACTGTTTTTTTTTTTTAAACAAAATAAAAAAATTATCAGTATTTGGCACTTGTCAGGGGGTAATATTGGACCTGGATGGCAGGAAATGAAAGCTGAATTAGAACATAATGAGTCTATGGCCAATAGCCAGGTTGTTTTGTGTTTGTGAAAGTAGACACTAGAATCATAATGAAAATCAGATCTGTTTTCCCACTTTTTGGCCTACAAGTTGGAATGCAAGGGTGATAGTGCATTGAACTGGGAAGCATTCATCTTTAGCACTGGGGTTTTGGTGCCGCCACCGCAGCAGGGACTGGGGACATTTTTCCTGTCTATCTGAACTGTACAGAGAGTTATCGGCGTCATTTTGTCAATCCCAGTGCCCAGATGGCATCAAGCCGTCATGTCAACACACTTACTGCCCATTCCAGGGTTCTGGCTCAGCCTCCCCAACAGGCAGGAGCACCAACTGACCATGCCAGCGACCAGCCAGGACACAGAGCCCAAAATAATAGATGGAGGCCACTTCCAACTTCCCTCCTGAGTCCTCTCTACCATCATCCGTCAACAAAATGAATCCACACCATGGGGTTCCTGAGCTGGATTTATGAGCAGTTAGGGTCAGTTTTATTGTTGGTAAACTTAGTGGAACAAAATGAGGGAAATTTGACCCACTTCGCCTGATATGAGGGGTAAAGTACATATATGAATTTCACATGCCCTAATAGAGGTTATAGACACATTGCTTTGACGCATGAACCCGGCAGTAAAGATACTTGTAAAATGAAGTGCAAATAAAATGGAATAAATGTGTGATAAAATCAGATGTCAGGATGTCTCCCAGTGGTTCGATGATCCTTGATGATGAAGAGGAACGGCAGCTCACCCAGGGAAGGCTTTTAACCCTGTGATTTCTCTACAACAAGGTAATTTGCTTAATGAGACCTTTGCCTTCTCCTTAATTACTGACGTCAAATGTAAGATCCCTACAAGCTTCAAATGCACAATTAGACACAGAGCCGGAGGGGTTGATCACTTCATGCTTGCGCCTCATTATTTAAACACTGTGCTCTGGTACATGAAAGCACTGCAGTTATTTTCAACCATCAAAACTAGAGGACAGAATAAGAACAGCTGCAGACCGCATTTCAAAGATGGAGTAAAATGTAGGTTTACATAAATGTCCAAGAACTGGTTTCTTCCCGAAGCGCAGTATTTAACCATGCCTCTCTTTGATTGCTGCTTCCACCTCAATACAACAGTGAGTGCAGTTTCATTGGTGGTGCTCACAGCATTAATAATGTCCATTAAAAATTCAACAGCAGCCTCTCCTTTTGCGATGAGTGTTCACTCTGAATAACTTACCTTAAACAGCTGTATTACTGAATATTTCCTTGGTAAAGGGAAGCTTTAGTGAAGACAGCAGGAAGACACATTTGTAATGAAAATGTACAATGTGATTTTTTTTAGTGGTTTGAAAAGTATAAATTAACTCACCTGTGCAGTACTAGGATAAATTCAAATCTGGGGGGAAAAAGGTAAAATTGTCCATAAGCTCTGTCTAAATGAAAAAAACAACAACAAACACTATGATGTTATTTGTGAAACAGTTGAGAATTGCAAGAGGCTCAGATGTGACTTTTTTTTCTCTTCTTAGGCTTAGATGTGATTAATTGGTGAATTTAGACAATGCAACCTGTAGCGTTTCAGCACAAATATGTCCATCTGTCTGATAGATGCCCAGTGGTTCTTATCATTGCCACTTCAGCTAGTGGACCCTTTAGTCTTTTGAATGTGCTGTCAATGTAAAGTGAAATCTGTAATGTACAACATCTATTCATTAACCAGCTGCCACAACTCGCCTCTAAACAAAACTTTTGACAGCGCAAACAGTCCCTTATGTTTAAATCACAGATGGCACTGCAGAGCTATGAGTGGCATAGGGGAGGGCAGAACCACAGTCGCAGGGTCGCCAGCCTTCAGAAAGTGGACCACAGTGTGTGTGTATGTGTGTATTTGTGTGTGTCTGTGTCACAGGGGCAAGTGATGACAAACGATGGCAAATTGGAGTGAAGGCTTCCCGCTGCTCGCTCACCATGCCAACAGAGAATCAGAGGCAAGGAAGCGTCTGAGAAAATGGCTGTCAAAAAAGACACACACACACACACACACACACACACACACACACACACACACACACACACACACACACACACACACACACACACACACACACACAAACTGGCAGACGCAGGGGCCAAGTTATTTACAAAGGCGGGTGAGTGGCAAAGGGTGAGGTGGGGAACCACAGCACAGCAGTTCCAACGAGACGCTACTTTAAGAACACTTATGTCTCCATTTCCTTTAGACTGGTTGATTTTGTTTTTCACCTATCAAACTTGTGCCGTCATTGTCATCTTAGGCTCGACAAATACAGCAGTGATCAAAATACACGGTCTACAGTAAATCCTGCACACAGTCGAAAAAGTACCTTTCTTTCACCGCCGAGAAAGAAGAAATAAAAAAGCAGACAGGTTTTAGAAACCGGCTAAATCACTCAGTGTGACCTAAATCCATTTCTTTGCATTCTAAAAGATGCTAACATCAAAGATGAACGTACACGCCACTATGGATGTGCCAGAGCAGAATGCTTTGGCTGCTCTTCCTCCTTTTGTCATGAGCATTCTCTCTCTAACCGGATTATCCTCTGACGGCCTCCTCCCCCACGTGAAATATATGTCACATCAGTGAGTTCTCTGCAGGAACCCCAAAACAGGAGGCTCCTAACTAACAAAGACAGGAGAGCGAGTATTTCGTCGCAAAGTGTAATGAACCCACAATGCAACTATTGTTTCCTTAATGATGGATTGACACACAATAGCATGGGATGTCAGTTTTACTTGCAGCTACAATTACAGACACTGTGAACTCCCTGGTGTATTTAAAGTCAAAGGAGACATTTGTCATAAATATTAAGCGCACTGTGTTTTTTTCTCCTTTTATTTGGGCTTCAAGCAAGGGATTTAAAAAGGCTTGATCCAAAGACAGATACAACATAGAAGCATATTGAACTCGTACTTCACTTTTCCTTCCCGACAAGCTGCTATAAAACTGGCAACACAATCAAAGATACAGCTACATCACCATTATTCTGAACCTCTGACAAGCCTTAAGATGAAATTCTTCCAAAAATTTTGGCCCTTTTCCAAAACCTAGAGAAATCCATTTATTCATGGAAGTAATTGAATCAATAGCAGATGCTGCATCTGGTGTTGCAGCAGTCCTTTCCTTTGAGACTCGAGCTCAATACTTTCTTTTGGCTTCTGAGTTGCCCCTGCTCATGGCTTAATGAGAGATGGCATTTCAAAAGCATTAATTGAGATGGTCGGCAAACATCCCTGAATGCGGCAGCCCTATTTTGGCTGAGAAAAAGTCCATCACGCAATTTAGCGCCCAGCACTTCACCTCTTTGAGTGGGAGGCAGCGGCAAATCGAGTTTTGCTTTGGTGATTAGAAAAACAAAAAAAAGATTGATACGGCACACAGAAAAGCATAGTTTACAAAAACGGGCAAAAGACTTCGGCAGAAAATCATCTCCCTACACTAAGGCTGATGGCCTTGTGATGATGAATAAAACTGTATTAGTAAAATATTTAAAATGTGATATTCAGTGAACTTACAAACTAGAATTTTAATATTTAGTGTGCATGTTTTCCTGAAGCTCATTCCCTTTATTCCCTTATCTGCATTAAAGCAAGATTTATAATTTCTAAAACAAAGCCAAAACTCCCTGTTAACAAGGTGCAGCAGCTCATCTAAGATGAATGCTTTGAGATTTCAAGGTAGGTTCAAGGCTATTTCAGGAGAGTTGACCTCCTCTGGACGTTCTTGCTCACTTAAATGGCCACAAGGGAACTGTGAATCTATCTTCACTTAATGGATATAGGAATCTCACTTCCCGCCTCGGTGATGAATGGCTAAGAATGGATGGCTAAAGTATCACTCTTAGCGGTATCCACAGCTTCATTCATTCTGATAAGAATCATAAAGCCAGGCAGGCATGCTTTGCTTGGGTCAATATCCTGTTCGAGAAGCCATTAAGCCGCATGCGACAATGGACGTTAATATCATCAAGGTGTAGTGCTAGCCTTCTGTCATTGCCTTCATTTCAAGGTGAATTATAAATGGCCCTGAAGCTCCCAAGTTCTGCACATTCACGCCCACTAGAAAGATAGCGGTGATGAACTGAATCATGCTATCCATCAGCGATCAAACCGAACATGCATGATGGTCCTGTGGTGAAAGAGTAACATTAACCATTATTCTTGACAGACAGAAGAGCTGGCCCTTTCAAGTTCCCTATTCAGACTGTATAATAACACTGTGACCACATCCAGCCCAAGGAGCTGTCAGTGTGATGAAGCACCGCCTCCCACACATCGCCAAGGAAACTGTGATGTGGATTTCGTCGATGCGGTTGGTTGTTGTCCTCTGCTGCTAAACTTTGCTGAAGGAGCTATTTGATGCTGCTAAAGACTTATAGGCCTCCTCTGACAAGCAGATGAGTGTCTCCCTGAGAGTGTGTGTTGTGACATTTCAGCAATGCTTGACATGAGGTCTTGAATAGAGTGAAATGACTGTACACTGCTCCCTCACTTTACAATATGAATTTGGTCGAGTTTTGGATCAGAGTTGTCAATTTAAGGAAAATTACAAGGAAGAGGAAACTTGACACCAAAAGTGATTTAGTTCTATTATATTTTTTGTTTTTCTTGTAAGCTTTTAAGGTTGGCTACATAAAACCTAAGAAACCCCCAACAAAATCACTCTTTGTTTTCAGCTTAATCATCTGAAATTCTCCCCAAGTTGTCCTCTTTGGCTGTGAGAGAGAACTGAAAACATGTTTGACCTGCAGCAGAGATAGCAGAGCTGTTTTAAAGGCTAGAAATATGATGTTTACTTAAATCTGCGATTTCAAAACCTGAAAAATGAGCCAGCTACAGAAGAATGATACTACTGGGCTTACGTTGAACTCTCACAGCATCAGTGTGAAACTCACTTCAGTTTATTGACATTGCCAGCTAGGACAGGTGCAACCAAACAAGTATAGCAATTTTTCTCTAGAGATTATATCTTAGATCATTTAATCACAGTCTGCTATGTTCAGTGGTGATTACGATTATACATTTATTAAAAATGAATCATTTTTAACTTTGTGCATAAACACCCAAATCATAAGAAAAGTATTATTTAATCATAGAAGTATGAACAAAGTGAATATTGTGTGAACAAATGATCAATTGTCCGTAGTGCCTTTAGTTTGCAAATTATACGGAAAAATGCATTCACTGTGAAACTACACACATACAGGAACATGCAACTCCTTTTAATTTGCCTTCAAGTGCACTGAGTTCTTTTTTAATTACTCAGTTTCAGAATATGTTGGTCATAACCCAATTCTATATATTGTCAGGTTTGTAAGCAGTTGTCTGCAGCTCTATCCCTGTCAGTTTTCATGTCCCCTCATGTGTTTGTTTCATCTTTGATTGTATTATGAAGACCAGTTTAACCAAATCCTTTATCGATGATTTTTAAAAATATATATATGTTTTGTTTTGTTTATTGCTCAGCTATGTTTTTGTCCTTTTACTGGCGTTTTGTAAAAAGAAAATTGTCCAGCAAATGAATCTAGCCTCAAATACTGCCTGACTCTTTACATAGCTGGTACTTTTGTCAACGGCTCTACTGAGTGACCCTTGTGACAGATGTGTATCCTGGATTGCCGCACAGTGACAGATGTTTTGACATGTCGCGGACTAACTATAATCTGGATTTATTAGGTTGCACTGTGTAGTGCAGATGAGATCAGTGCACCTGGAGCATAGGTGAATGCACCTGTGTGGAAGTGAAGCAGTGAAACAAGCCACTGTTTGTCCACGTTTAGTCATTAACTTGATCATTAACCTCTGCTGCTTTGATGGTTAGCCTTGCATGGGATGGCTGATGTTTAAGGGTAAATAGCCTGAGGAGGAGGAAACAGTTTCAGATGAAATGTTATGTTGTTTCTTTTTAATGGCTGAAAGAAATAACTGAAACTCAGCTTTTAAAAAAAAGTACAAACACACATTTTAATGATATTTGTCTTTCTTTTTATTATTATTGAGAAACAGCTCTCGTGCACAAGAAGCAATATATTTTTCAAGGGCAGGAGCAAAGGTTAGGAATAGTAGCAAATAACCCGAGTAACAAGACAAAAAGTTCAGCTTGTACAAGTTCAATAGGTCAAAAGTGAAGAAAGTATGGCATGGAGACCTTTCTTGTCCTCTCATCGCTTTCTTGCCTCGAATTTGCTGTCAATTTCTACTATATTCTAAAAGCTAACAAAAGCTCAATAACATACTTACTATAACCCAATCCAGATACAAAGGCTGTAAAATAAACTACAATACGTAGTCCTTTATGCTAATTTGTATTTTTTTTCAAGTTAAAGACAAATAACTGTTGAGTTTGGTTACTTTTTCAGCTGTAGGGAACTTTAGAATAATTTCAATAACCCATTAATGCCTTTTCCACATATTTTAGGATTTGAGAATTAGGATTTAATGTGACACAAGCAAAAGCAAGGAATTATACAGCATATTGTCGCTTTAAAATTCATGGCGTCCGCAGTCAAAGGCACTTGCGAACAAATAGCTGTTGTGGTTGACAACCTGGAATGGGGCCTTCTCTCTGAAAAATATAAGTGAAACCTAAGCTTCTGACCTTATCTGCCCACTCCATGCCCTATTTCCAATTCAAGAAAACGCGAAGCCAGCGCAGAGGTAGGAGCTCACTGATGTGCTGCCCCACATCCAATGCGTGAGCCGATAAAACCCACATCCACGGGCCGTCTGGAGGAGCAGTTAGCGGCAGCGTTGGGATTTCGCTCACGTGATGTCAAGGATTAAACTCGGTGGGATCAGCTTCTAGGAGACAGCCGCCCCGGAGGGCTCGCTCCATTTATGCCGCTCCACCACCCCCCCGTCCTACCCCACCCCAATTCACTGGCACTTTAAATTTCACAGCATGAACTCCTTTGTCAAATATATTCACCCTCCAAGCCCTTTCAACCAAAACATGTCTTTCTCAGGCGCCGCTATAGTGGGTGCTACCTGGACGGAGGTGGGCCCCAGGAAGAGTGAGCTGTCAAGACAGGGATTGTTTAGAAGAAATACTCAGAAGAGCCTCCCCCATCCAGCCTCCAGTTAACCTCCTTTAACCGTCCTACAACGCCATTACATTACACATTCTTCTGAAGCTCAGGAGAAATGGAGCCCTGGGGCAGAACTGAAAAAGGTGTAAGTATACAACAGGGTTCTGTGGTATTTTACTCTCAATGACCCTGTTTGGTATTTGTTTGTAGTTGTGTGTGTGTGTGTCTGTATGCATAATTCATTCTCAATTAGTATGTATTGGTGTTACTGGGTGTAGTTAATCCTCCAACTACAAAGTAACACATTTATTAATCCTTCGTTTTAATCCTACAGACCTGAGGAAGCTCTCGTATCTTGCCTCAAGGGCAACTGGGAAATGTAGGTATGTGTTAGTGTGCACACCCATGTGTGTATTTGCACGTGTAATGGTACGTGTCTGCCATCCCTCATGTGTGCGTGCGTATTGGAAACCACAGGGTTTGAATTCAGAGGCAAGTCTCCTGTATATGATATACGCCTGCATCGGTACTTAGTATGTTCTTTTGGGGTTAACATTACAACAATAAAAAAGCTTTCAAGATGAAGCGAGCAGTAAATCTCCACAGAAGTCCCCATGAATCGGGCTAATAAATGCAGCAGAGGCATGAGAAGAAGTTGGTTCGCTGGCTGCAAGGGTCTCAAGGGGCCAGGGGATAGAGTACTTGTGATCAAATCTCAGACCAAATAAAGCATATATTGGGTGGTGATAGTGATCACTGTTAACAGGTATATGGATTCTGAAACTGTCCCATTAATACCACATGTTACAACGTGTTACTACTCTTACACTGGAATTAATTGAGTTTATATTAAAGCAGCAAATCTTGTTGAAACATGATATCTGCAATGTCATTCTCAATTGAGTGGCCTTTCACTCCTTTTTTTCTTCATTTCCTGACTCTTTGTCGCCACATTCTTCTTTTTAAGACTGATCCTCACTTTTCAGCAGTTTCAGGTCTTCCAGAGGGTCTTAATTGCCATTTAAAGATTGTGGTGGCCTGGGAAAAGAAACAGTCTATAGTGGCCTGTCACTCATGCACAAATTGGTGATTTAGTGGACACTTTAGACACAGACCCATGCACAGTGCTATATGGACAATGGACAGGGTGCACGTCAGCCGCTAGATATCCAGAAGTGGACAGTCACTCATCGCTGCTGTGATCTCAGTGTTTTCACATGGTTTTAATGTGCCACTAGCACTGGGCCTTTACAGTGCATGAAGGGGCCTGCTGGTATGAATAAGCAGCGGGCTAGATTCACATTGCTTCATGCTGCAGAGGCTGCTGGTGGTAATGGTCCTGGAACCCCATAGAGGCCTCCAGACCCCCGTGGTGAGAGTTGTAAGTCTTGCTATGGACCATTAAAGGGCTGCAAGGGGATTTCTTACTCCCTCATACCACAAAATGAACATAATGCAAGGTGTTGATGGGGTTATTAATCAGCATGAATGATTCAATGTTTCTACGGCAGGCTCGGAGAATTTAAGTGGCTCACACCCTGCTTTATAATGAAAACTCCCTGCCTCTTGGCAACTCATTCAAGAACATCACCTCACTGACATCGAGGACAAAGCTACAAGCCAGAAACCTGGGTCTAAGACTATTTTATTCATGCAGGCTAAAATCTTCGACCTCAAAACAAAAACATTTTGCCTTTTAAGTAAGTTCAGTGGCAACATGAAGCCATCCGTATCCCATTAGGGTAGGGTGGTTAGTAATAGCTGATCGACACTGGCTTCACAAACAAAACCGTTCTGTTTTGACAACCAGCTATGAGGATATTAATTGCTGCTGCTGCTGCTGATATCTGCTATTGCAAACAGCTGTTCACTGGCACTCAGCAGCTACTGTTACATTACAACTTGAAAATGCACATTTAGTGTCAGTTATTAAATTTCATCTGACAAAATTTTATTGCATGTACTTCATCAGCTTTCTTTTGTACTTTTGCTTGTTTGAGATGTAGCTGGAATTGGACCAAAAAGCTGTCTTTAGCTGAAAAATTATGACGTACTTTATGTTGAAGCATTAAAACTCTTCTTCTCTGTTTCAATAAAGCACGCTACTTCATTTGTATTCAAGTATTCTAGCACAGGGGAATGGTAGAAGACCAAAAAATAACCGGCCCTGAGCGTCATAAATGACCGTATGGCCCTGTCAGATTGTAACAGTGCTACAGAGGACAGGCTCTGGTGGTGGGGCTACTGTAGAATTTGTTCTCGAGCAGTCGGGAACAAGGGAATTTCCAGCACATGAGAGCACTGCTCCATTTGACACTGGAATGAGGGAATTAGGAGATTTATGATGGTCCGAGGTCACAGAGGGAAGCATCTGAGAACAGACCCACGCCTCCCCTGACTCCTCACAGTGCTTTACAGTCTGACAGCCTGTGTCATCTCCACACCCACACACACACGGAAACCTAGACAGATAGGCAGACACACACACATAATAACATGTGCTAAAACCTAGACAGTTGAGCACACACACAGAGTCATTCAGCGAGACGGTAATATAATGATGATGACTCACGGAGATGGAGAAAGTAATGCAACCTTAGTTAATGCACATGTTACATTTGTGGGTTATTCTAATCACTTGTGTTAAACCGACCAACTTATGTTAAGTTATTAAGCTGCACAATGTGTACAATGGGAATGTTTACAGAGTAATGGTTTATTATGACAGTAAATCATACAAAACACTTTATTATTTTGTATTCATGTATTATATACAGTATATAACACAGAGGTTGCTAATTCATGTCCCCTTGTCTAAGAGCAACTTCAGTTCCTACCTGCCTTGTTAAATGAGGGAGAGTTGTGAGTCCAACATGTGCTGCAGTAGAGTCTGCTGTGAAGCGGAAAGAGTAAAGTAGGTTGTTTACTGTCCTGCCGTGTTGGTGTTGATTAAGAAGGATCATCCAAGAGAAACTGTGGACCTCTTATTACCCAAAGTTAAGGCTGACTGGAGCAGTATATCCACCAGGCTGTCAGGGTTATAGTCATAAAAGTGGAATGCATGCACACTCATACAGACTGGAATACTTGAGGAAGGTGCTCGCAAGGACCCTCAGATACATTTCATTGTACATTTTTATCTCAACCATATGGCTAATTCCAACCTTTCACCTTTACCCTGACATAAACCTAAATCATATTCTAATCTCAATCATAAAGTTTTTTGCCCTCAAACTGCTTTTTAAGGAAATAAGTACTGGTGGAAATGCCCTCGCTTCCGCAAACATGTCTTAAATTTCAAGGTCTTAAACTAAAAAGTGGTTCTTACAAAGGCGGCTGTGCAAAAGCAAATGCAGTATCCCTCACCTGCTTCCTAATAAATGCACTTATGCCACACATCTACGCACGCATACAGACATCAGCAGCAGATCCCGGTCTCTCTCTGCAGACAAAGACTTCGCCGGACAGCAGAAAGAGCCCCTGAAGGAGCCTTTTGTCCTGCCAGCACAGACAAGTTCATAGGAAATAGTGGGAGGGCCAAGCAGACAGACAGTGGCCGTCCTATGTCATTAGACACACATACATTGTGGCATACCCAGTGCAGTATTGCATGTCACAACACTTTCCTTTTAAACAGCCATATTTCATTCTGTGACAGGCTTAACCAAGAAGTCCCATCCACCCCTCCTTCCCTCACCGCTCACCCACTCACAACTGTTTCAGTTCATGGGGGTTCGCTGAGGAAGTCTGGGAAACGAAAATGTAACAGCTGTATTTCTGTATAAAAGAGGAAGCCATTCAATTCTTTTTCAAGGTGCAATATAGGACAGTAAAATAATGAATGAGTATGAAGCAACAAAGGTAACCTCTCAGCAGATAACAAGATGTAAGTGCTCACAGGTTGCAGGAAAAAAAAGACTACGCTGCTGGGGAAAAAAACACACTCTCTTTCACTGATTTAATTCATTCTTCACATTCTTGTCATACTGTATTTCGTACATTAAATAGTGAGTAAATCAGATTTTCTTCCGGTACATCCTGTTTGTAAGTAAACTCTTCTGAGAACACCTCTTTCATAAGTTTCTATACTGTAGCATGCTAGGAATGTTAATCTGCCCGCTTCCTTGGGAACGCACTGTCCAGGCACCTCGCCCCTCCAGAGACAACTGGCAGATACAGCAGTGGAAGTGTCCAGGGATAGGGGCACTGATAGTCTTCCTCTTTAACCCTGTTTCCCAGCCCGCCTACCTTATTTTCTCGTCTTTCTCCCTCCCAAACTGTGTCCTGTTGTCTCTTCAGCCTCTCCTCAACCCCCTACTTCCTTTCCACTTCCCTGGAGATTGTGTTACTCTTAGGCTGACTGTCTTAAAAACACAAATATGCAGGAATGCATCACGGTCATTCACACTGAGACACTAGCAGACCTTGACATCATTACCCCCCCTTTGATTCATTATGTGCTTCATTTAGAGTGAGGGATGTCTCTTATCAGTTCCCTATGTGAGTTTGGGTTGTATAGGTGCAGGCCTCGCAGCACCTATGCAGTGTAGGGACTTATAAATCTGCCCGCCGGAATGATGTATTCCTGTGAAGGCACATGGAAAAATCCTCACTTGGATGTTGTTAGTGGAAAGCGGTTGGCTTTGTTGCAACTGCCATAATAAATTTCAATCCAGTCAGAGACCTGGATGTAGCTCCCAGCCATGTGAGTATAAATATGTGGGGTTAGATTTGTGAAAGAGAAAGAAGAGGGGGGCAGGAAGTGAAATCTGGGATTGGTGCATTTAACATCCCAAAATCTACTGCTTATCCAAAAAGTGGTAGGGATAAGAAAACCTTGAAAGACCTTGTCTGGAAGGCAAGATGGATCGATGGGGAACAGGTGCATGAGGAGAGGGTTTCACAGACGCTTTCCATGAAGTAGAATGATTTCTTTTTATTTTTTGTCTTTGAAATGACAAAACAACGCTCTGTATTTTTCCCTCACTACTTTTAATGTCCGATTTGGGAATATCAAACTAGTCTCAATACCGTATTCTGGATGTTGTTAACACAGATCACATTTAGTGTATTTTACACTCAGTCAGTATCATCCAATAAAATAAATATGGTTGAAAAATTGCTCCTGTATCCTTATCAGCCTTGTTTACACCATTCATCGTTTGGAATCCAGAGTTTTTCCAGGTCCACCTTGAGTTTAGGCTGCCTGTTCTGAGCCTGACTTGTTTAAAGGCAGTGAAAGCCTTTAAACAAGCTCTGGATACGCAGTGTATATTTATGATGTACTTAATCAAAGCTGGATTCACTCATATGACAGTGAATTTCTCGCCTGTTTTTAATCCCTTTAGAAAGTGCATATAAAGCAGTCGCATACAAGTTTCCAGAGCATGGGCCCTGTGGAGGTTTGACCTGAAAAGGAAGCAGCGTGCTGAACTGTCAATGCACGTGTAAACACACCAAACGGCTGCAATCACACGCTCGCCCTGCAGCTGACCTTCTTACATGATGGAGTCATGCACCCAGCTCCTGCAGTACATCCACACTACATTTATGCAGTCACCCGTATGCGCACTCACAAAGATGGGCAGAGATTTCACAGAGGCACAGTTACGTTGTCCATCGCACATACATTGACTCCCCGCGTGTGCATGACGTCTCTTTGTCAGTCCACGCCATCTGTGGCGTTACTAAATGACAGGGAATTAATGCGTAAAAGAGAGTGGTTTGTTTAGAGGAAAAGAACATCTGCTATCTATATTCAGATAGATGAATAATGTACTTATTTGTGACACAACGCACAAAAGCTATGGTTTTATTTTTCATTGTATAGAAACAGTGATCTTTTAGTAAAACTCTGCTTCAAATTTTGTAACCAATGACTCCTGAGCAACTCACCAAGAACAAAGGCTGGAAGCGTAGGTTCAGTGGGTCCAGGTGTTCCCAACAGGCACTGACAACCTCTGCTCACATCCAGCTGCTATACAAGGCAGTAACAATCACATGAGCAAGCAACCACAGGTGGCTTTACATATTACTTAATATGGCTGAAATCTCAAGTTCGGAGCACAGCTTTGTTAAAAAATGTAAAGACACATGCACAAAAACTAGCATAACACAGACCTTTTCTCAGACTAAATGGCTTTCAAAGAATTCTCATCTAAAACAGAATCTATTTATTAACACTAGAGATACACTGCATATCCAAGCATGCATTTTTGTAAAGTTGCTCAGTGATTAAAGCCATTTTTCATCCAGGCAAAACAAATCTTGCACCAAAAGATTGTCAAACGCAGGAAACAAACTCTTACATAGACCAAAATAGATGTTATACTGAGGGGGAAAAAAAGCTTTCTTTCGCTACTGTTTAGTTACATAAAGGAGCTTCTGACTCACTGTCTGCACAGTCCTCAAAATAAACTAAACAAATAAAATATAATATATCTAAATTCTTCAAGCTATATTGCACACACTGAACAATCTGAGACTGACAACAAGATGCCGATAGGGTTGGGAAAAAAAACAAAAAAATGACAGAAAAAGCTGTGGATAAGACCTGCTATTCTGGCTGCCCTCAGCCTCAGGGAGGTGGGCAGCTTGTGAATACATAACCTCGGGCTTGGGAGCCCTTTGCCTCAACTATTGCTGTTTAATCCATTGTACCTGTGGCAATGTTAGCCTTGAAGGTTAACACAAACGCTATGCAGAGGCTGCAAGCGGGAAAGATAATTACAATATATGAGTGCTTAAAATTAGACTTGGTTCCAAACATTTCTTTTGAGTTTCTCTGTCATTCTGTTAAGTTAACCAAAGTATCACTATGTGAGAAGGCACAGCCATGTGTGGGAAGACTCCAAATGGTCTCTCCTAAAGATATGCTAAAGCGACTCCCCCTTTTCATCTTATCTCAACGAGGAGCTGGAAATAGCAAAGCGCTGCCATTCTCTTCAAGTCCTCCCAGCTCCGTGACGCGTCAACACTCGTCCGACACCGATGTTCTCTACCACTTGTACCCGACTCTCTTTGTCTTTTTACCCTTCAGCTGTCACTGTTTTCAGCTGCTTTACCTCTAAGCTCTTCTCCCCATTAATACAACAGGCATGTCTTTTAGAGTTCAGGATCAACTGCTTGTTAAACACTTTGTTCATATGAAAAATCAATGAAATCAATCAAAGCCTGGGGGGGAAAAAGAAGAGAAATGGCTAATTTGGACTCTAAATGTAGCTATTAAAACCCTCCTTTATTGGGTTGTTTTTGCCTTTGTTTTCTTTATTCTTTTTCTGACAATAAATTATCACTAAAAAGTTGGTCCAAGAATCTACTCACCAGATTAGAACCGATAAAATCCAGTGGTACTAACGTCAAGGACTAATTCAAATACACCCATTTTTAGGACTTAATGGACAAATCATTGCAAACATAAAGAAGTCAATATGATTTACTAATAATGCTGTTTCTCACTTGACTGCCAAATGAATGCCATTAGTCAAGGCATCTGAGTCATCACTTTGAGCGGAGTATGTGAATTCAAATTATTCTTTCCTGCCTCCTACACAAACTGTAATGGCCCACTCGAGCTTTTCAATTAAGACCTGGCCTTGAAATTCTCTGTGAGGAGCTGTGGTGAGGCTTGTTTTTTTATAACCAACGGCAGAACAAAGGCTGAGTGCACGGCGCGTTTCATCAGCACTCAGGCGCATGCATCTGAAGCATGCGGCTTCTCTGTGCAAGGGCAATAGAAGAAGTGAAGGAAACCAAACCCGAGCATGAGCATTTCTTACTTTTGTGACTACATGTAAATGTGTGCGTTTAGTTTTATATAGCATAGATTCAGATTAGAGCTGTGCACAGGTCTTCAAAGCGAGATAACAAAACAAAACTGGTTGGCTTTCAGGTAATGCCAAATTTAAGATGCAGAAAGATCCCAAGCCCAGACCAGGATGTCCATCCAACCATACATCCATTCTCTATACACCGCTTTATCCTCACTAGGGTCACGGGGGGTACTGGAGCCTATCTCAGCTGACTCGGGCGAAGGCAAGGGACACCCTGGACAGGTCGCCAGTCTGTCGCAGTGCTACATATACAGACAAACGATCACACTCACATTCACACCTACGGGCAATTTAGAGTTATCAATTAACCTCTGTATATTTTTGGACTGTGGGAGGAAGCCGGAGTACCCAGAGAAAACCCACGCATGCACAGGGAGAACATGCAAAGTCCATGCAGAAAGATCCCAGGCCCAGGCCGGGATTTGAACCGGGGATCTTCTTGCTGCAAAGCGAAAGTGCTAACCACTACGCTAAACACTGTGCAGCCAGACCAGGCTGTGAACCGGGTATGTTTTTTAGAATTAGAATTAGAATGGCTTTTCTGTCATCATACATGACATGACAAAAACATAAATATATATCTCCTAGCTGCAAGGCAACAGTGCTAACCACCGAACCACTGTGCAGCCCAAAACAAAATCTGAAAGCTCATTAATAAAGCAACAATTCCAAAAAGAGTGAGGTCAAGCTTTAATTGGACTGAGTCATGTGTCAGTGTTGAGGCAACAGTTGTGAAATTATTCTGGAGGACAGCATTCATCAGCAAGAAAATCAAAACTCTTCCGCCTCTGTATTGAACCCCATTAGTATGAAAAGCCATTACTCCTGCCAGTGAGTGTGCATGTGTACGCTTTTAACACTTGCTCTTTGAGATGCTTTAACACTTTCACTTTGAGATGTTGATGTAGCGGCAAACCCCACCCATATCATACCCCCCACTGTAGTATCCTGCTTAGATATGCCCTCAGGGCGATGATCTGAATATAAATGTAAAATTAATATAAGGCTAGCACGGTGGCATCATTTAAAAGTATGTAGATTCACTTGAACCTGCTCATTCAATATGTACAGTTGCAGGTAGACCTCAAGCTGTTTGTTTGCTCAATTTATCCCTCCTCAGGCTCAGCGATGGAGGATGTGTTCTTTGACATACATTTTTAGACAGTAATATATGTGAGTCAGGTTAAAGTCTTAAATTGGATATCAGTTCAGTGTCTAGTGTTTGTGATGTTACTGTAAATGCTGTTAGCAATAGAGGAGACACTGTGTATCGGTGTATATATGACACAATTTTTGAACTTGCCAAGCATGGCAGCAGGAAATAAAGTAAAAATAAAACATTTACTAACACGGGCACAGTAGAAGAAGCTGAAAAGAGCTCAAGCATGTCTGTTATGCATTTTATTTTGATGCGATGGTGCCGTTTGCTAACAGGACTGACCTTGAACTCGGGATAATTTACATCCAGACAGTGTTATGCAAAGTGTTGAATCATACATGACAAGGTTGAGTGAAGAACACCATTGTATTTCCTGCCTCAGTCTCACCTTCTCACGAATTGGCTCCTCTTCATGGTATGGTGTCTTGATGCAAAAATCTCATGAATTTTTATGTACACAGTCACAAACAGCCACAAATGCTCACGTGTGTCTGACCTGCCAGTTCACATGTCAAAGTCAGACAACTTAATCAACATTACATGTTGTTGAGGAAGACATACTAGTCTGCAAATAAAGCTTTGTTTTACACGGAAAATGTTGGACTAAGACATTCATCAAATCTTCTAATACTACAAATCATATTACTACTACCAATAATAATAATGAAGAAGAAGAAGAAGAAGAAAAACCTATCCAGAAGGTATCTTTGCCCATTTATACAAAGAAGACTCCAACTGCTAGAACACTGGAACTGCTATTGACACTGAGTACATTATTATTAATATTATTATTATTATTATTTCAGTTACATTGTACAAGTGGCTGAAACTGATGATTTAGTTCTGATGCCAATGCCGTCAATGTTCCAAATATGAAAGTGCATAAGGGCCATTCTGTTCAACTTTTTCTATTTTTGGAATTAGTTTTTTATGCTTTTCTTTTCTCCATCGGAGACAAAGAAATATGATACCAATTTTGAAGGCTTCATCTTCAATTGTGAAATCATCTATTAAGAAAATAAAGACTCTTTGTATTTTTGAGAGAACAATTGTTACTTCACCATGAATGTGTATTTCACTCTTTATTTGTCTTCCAGTCTACAAATACACCATACTGACATGTTAAGACGATTAAAAAATATATATACTGTATATATAGCAATGATTGCATTTGCATTGTTTCTGCACTGGGCTTCGACTTCTCTAAAAACCTCGGAAAACCTTTCTATTGTTCTTTGCCTTTCAACTCACAACACTCCCTCCCAATAAGGGCCCCAATTGTGAGAAGAAATATTATCAGGCATGGAGACTTGAAGCTGTAAATATAACATCTCTAAATGAAATATGAATCTCTAATCTCCAAAGCGTGGAGCCAGTGTGTCAGAATGGATATTCTGGAGTGTCTTGCTGACTTATATTGGTGAGCAGCTGACATTAATGGCAAGCTGGGCACCCAGGTGTGGAATATGGGGCTAAGTAACTAAATTGTGATGAATGACTCACAGGTTTTCTTTGCCGTTTCTTTTTTTCTTTTGTGGTGGGATGTAGTCGTTTCTGTGCTCAATCTTTTTGCTACTGTACAGAAAACCTACAGATAAGAGAATCTTTTCTCATGTTTTCTTAACATCTGTCATTAACTGGCCTTGCCCTTATACTCAAAGACATTAACTGTTTTCATTATAAATTGAAATATATGTTTCCTGTTTTTTTATGGAATCCAATGCCATCCATATCCAGGAAACAGATGACATTGCATTCCATAAGAACAAAGCTGAGGCCAAACTATTTTCTACATAATGCAGATCCAAGACATGTTCCATTTTTATTACAGGGCATAGCTCTTATTTTTCTCACTTGAAAGAAACTCTCCTTTAATAACCGCTTTTCCATCTACTTTTTTTGACCTCCTAGAGCAACAAGTCAAGTCTATTCATCTATTCAAAAGGGATTTTGTAAAAGTTGGAAATCACTAAATGGAGCAAAAATAGATGCAAGGTTGGGGTGAAGTCAGCAGACCAAGTGAATTATTAAACCATTGCAAAATAACAGCTGGTACACAATGGAAGGTCCCTGATGATGCTTAACAGTCTGTAAAAAAAAAAAATGTCAGAGGGATATTGTTTTAAAATCCTTCGCCTTTAAGAACTCATCTCCATGTATCATGTATGTAGTATTGGAGTGACTGAGGCATACATGGTAAGTGGAAACTGATTATGATGAAGAAGAAGGATACAGAAAGCCCCACACCGCAAAATGTCAAGATCAGTTCCTTCGTTTTGTTTTGTCTGAAACCCTGGCTTCAGATAGTAGTAGTTTCAAGGCCAAAATACATAGCCATTATTTGTCTTTCAACAGATAAAAAGAACTTCATATGAACATGGAAACAAGGCACAAAAAAAAAGTGATTTTCACTGAAGGTGAACTTCATGGCAAAATACGAAAATGTCTCCATCAGAATACTCAATCTAGACTTTAAGCCTTTAGCTACAGTCACATGGTTTCTTAGCACTGCAGCCGGTCAAAGCACAACTAACAGTCCATAAATGTATAACTTTATACACACTTCTTTAAAATCTAAAACTCATGTCATTAATAGGCATATTTGAAACAAAGTGAAGCAATTTAATGTGGGCCAAGAACAACATTTAAATTCCATTTGACCTGGACAACTTCTGAGCGACACCTTGCCGTGTCACCTGGTAGTAGCAGTGGTTTCTCAACCTGTCCCAAAAGAATTTTTCCAAAAAAGACAGAAAATAATGCAGCTGTTTAAGTGTAAGAATAAAGTGAAATTCGAATAATCCACTATTCTACCTGAACCAGTGAGCTAAATTTCCAATACAGAATGGTAATACAAACTACCTCTAAGAATGCAAACATGCCTATTTTTGATTATTTTCTCACTTAACCAATGGAAACTCATGCAACATATAACAACGGACAACATAATTAGCATTTCAACAATGTATATCATAAAAAATAAAAAACTAAGCATGACTTTGCTCGATCTTTTAACCCTTTGTGCCCAAGTTTAAGAGCTTGGTTACACAGCAAAAATAACACATCTCAGAGCAATCTACAATTGCTTTTTATGTACATAGGTATGAAACATCAATACACTCTATAATGTTGTCTTCCATTCTTTTGTATCTTATTTTAAAAGATATTGTTGCTGTTCTCTTGACTTTATGGGCCCATGAAGCAATAGAAATGTTGGGCAATTTGCTCAGAATATAACCAAAGTAAGGTCACAGCCATTCAATAAAGAATAAATGACTTGTCCGTACAGTATACCAAGATAGATTATTTAGAAATAAATGCTGCTAATGGTCACAAATTATCATGTCACTCTAAATAATAGCTGATTATTCTGAAGCTCGCAGTGAGACATTCTTTCTTTGATGTCGATAAACCAAAGAATACATGCCAAAGGCTGTTTCAGTCAAAGTAAAAAATCAACCCAGCCTTTGTGAGACTGGGACTGGAGCTGGAACAATCAGATTGTTGAGGTACTCACTCGAACAGGTCCTTCCTCTCCAAGGAGCGAGTCCCACACCGGGGGGAGGACAAAGGCGGATTAGCTGGCATACCATCCCACCCGTCTGGCCTCCACATCAGGACCAGACCCTGAGGTCCACAGATCCTGCCAATTAACTTGTCACTCACTCTGCTCTTTTCTCCCTCGCTGAGACTTCATGGCTTCATTGGTGAAATAGCTTAAGCCCCCCCACCCCCCACCCCCCACCCCCCACCCTCCCATCCCATCAACAGTGCTCTGGCATGTCATTACCTTTACCCAGAATTCCCATTAGGAGAGGTTTCTCGTGAAAAGAAGGGCCTACAAGTGCACCAGTTGTTGGGCTTGGATCGATGAATGACAAAGGTTAGGGTCTATAATAAACACAACGTCCTTCAACTGAAATAACGTTAACGATCGTTTGCCCCTAGTCTCTAATATGACTCTCAGGATTGTTCTGGCATCAGGATATATCCCACAGAGAGTCAATTGCTGAAGAATGAATGGTTTCACAAAGACAACTAAGCTTGGTTTAAGGAAAGTGAGTCCAACAAAATACCTTGCTCATCTTGAGGGACCTTGACTGTTAGTATAACTTTGACTGAAAGTGGTCGAGCAAACAGCAGCTTCTCTTGTTAAAGTCTGGTGTTTTGTCAAACTCTGCTTTCACTCTGACCTCCACTCTGTGTAGATTTTGTTGCTCCATAATTACTGTACATCTCCTGACTTGCTCCTTTGCTCCCGTTAATCACTGTGATCACTAGAGGGCTAAGTCAGTGAAATCTAATAATAAAACGTTTCTCTGGTTTGTAATCAGCTCCTGGCACAAACAGCCTATGGGATTATTTGCAATGGATGAACACAATACTCAATATAGTATAATTGCATTTGCTGTATTCAAATTTTACTGTGTAATAATGAAGTACACAACAGTTTTTAGCTGAGAACTTTAGAGTCTTTCAAGGGCATTAATAACATCTAGTAGAGAGTATAATTAATTCTGAATTAATTCACACTGTAATTAATCATCTATCATCAAGGTCTCCCACAGCAGCTCGATGTTAGTAGATATCATATTTTTGATAAGCAGGTATAAATCATCTGCCAGGGGCAGGCTTTTCCTGACAGTTATTTTGGTTTCTCACTAGCAAACTAAAGCATGCCTCCCACGGTTACAGCATCAGCTTTGATAAATCTCATTAGCCTTTACTCTGCATGCTCATTTGCATTTGCACTTGTCTTGTATTCACCAGCCTGGGGTTTCAGAGCATCTATAAATGGATCTGTGTGGTGATGACCTGATGAGTGACTTTTTTCACTTCCTAAAGCGGTTGATGTCACTGTGCGCAATCTTATGTGGCTTCACAGAGCAGAACATATGGGACGTCTATCCCACAGTTATTGTTTTGTTTTGTTTTTTTCTTTTCTTTTGTTTTTTAAAGAAAGCCATAACACAGTTTATACACAAACAGTGGGTTGCACTGTGTCTCCCCGGAACACACTGCATTTCGCCAGCTGCCTGAGCTCTAGCCACAATGCTGTGCTTTTATTGTGTTGTTGTGTCTCCACCATTCTCTGATCAAGTCAACCGCTCTTCTATTATTCATCCTGCTCAACAGTACGGCAGCATATGTGGTGTAATATGATAAATTATACAGTCGTATTTAGTAATACAGTGCACGAGCTTTGGTAGACATAACCCGAGAACAGCAATGAACTCCATTAGTGTGGGACTATGTTATACGGAATAGAAAGACCTAGAGCGAGACATTATAAAGAGGTCAGACATCCTATTTCAAATGTCGTTTTTATCAGTAATATGAGTATTAACACCCGTGAGGAGATGATGATTGTATTAATGATCAGGGTTTTCCCTTGCTCCACATGAGGGTACGGCATTATCTGTGGTGGGGGAGGGGAGCGTGAATATATTTTCATTCTGTCTTTGCCTCCAAGATTTTGCTGTATTTAATGGGAGTATGTAAATATAGGTTGGCGTGATGTTTGGTTACTGTATATTTTCAAGAAATGCTTTACTTTGAGACTATCACCAGCTTGTCTGCTATTGTCAGCCGGATTTCAACACATGTATAATAACCCTGACCTCTTCAGTCCTAGAAACACTACAGAAATAAGAATCACCGCTCACTTTGATCTTGCATTTTGACGGTATTATGCACACTCAATCTGTTCCCGCTTCTCTAAATAACTGTGCTATCAGTGGCGTGTTTTTCTTGGTATTCTTTCCGATAGCTCACAATTTGAGTATGTAACAGACTTGCTTTATGAATGAAGTGAATCATTTTGATCATATTTAGGCTCTAATATGTAAATGTTTGATCATTATCTTTGAATTATTTAAGTGTGATCTGTTCAGTCACAAAAATAATACCTACCTAGAAAACATAACCACTGAGTTTTTCCATTTCTTTTCAGTTCAGATTGTGTTATAGGACACAGGAGGCCATGATTTGTGACCCACTTTTACATAACTAAGCCATCTTATCCAGCCTAACAAGTTATTTCATGTTGCCTAGATCAAAAAATGAACAATGTTTTATTGTCTGAAGGAGAATTTGTTGGCAAAACCAGTGAAACATGTTGACAGTGAACATTTTGCATATTTTTTTTAATAAAAATGTGCCGCTATTATATTGTTAAAGAAATGTTTTCTGTGTGTCATCAATTTTCATTCAAATGGTAACGTTTAGGAGACAGGTTAATGTTGTGTGTAAGAAGGTTTAAGCCTCATTGTTCACATTGACATGAATGGATCCTTGATTGTCAGCTAAGGTTTTGACTCACATTGCCATTTTATGACAGTATCAAGGATCTACTGTCACTTTATGGATGTACATTTTTGTAAACACTACCAGTCAAAAGTTTGGACACACCTTCTCATTCAATGGTTTTTATTTCATTATTTTATGTATTGTAAATTAATTCTGAAGACATCAAAGTTATAAAAGAATACATATGGAATTATGCTGTAAACAAAAGTCTTAGTCTTTAGTATTAATCTTCAATGTAGAAAATAAGACAAATATATAAAAAGCATCAAATAAGAAGGTGTGTCCAAACGTTTGTCTGATAGTATATATATGTGTTTATATGTACTGTTCCTTAATATTTTATAGAATGTTCCATTCCATCTACTTTCACATTGGAGTCTGTGAATACAGTGAACAGACCATGACTTTCAGTAGGATCTTGGGTGTGCAAGTTCAGTTGAAATTCTTCAGCCTTGTGCTGACAGACAAGGCCATGGTTAATCCTCAGTCCTTTTTTTTTTTTTTCTCTTTCTTTTACCTTCACCATGTTTTGTTCCCACAAGAAATGCCTTCAGGAAAAGCCTTTCCCTCGTTTTCCAGTCCAGTGTTGGCAGTGGTAGCTGGACTTACCCCAGCCGGTCGAAGCAGTAATATAATTTCATATTGATTTCTTGTTGACCTCCCATGAAGCAGTCATCATTCTGTAATGTGCTCCACACGTCTTCTTAATGAAATCAATAGTCCCCCTGCCAAACTGAAGTCCAATAGGACTCTCCGGGAGCTCAGTGCTTTTACAGAGTGAGTATGGGGAATGTTTGTAGGTTAAAGACAGGATTTTCACCGTCCTGGGTGATAATGAACCACAGCTCGGAATATATAGATTTTAACAATGATTCATTTACAATAATCTTGTACTGCAATTATGAAAACGGGTTTTTGAAAAACTGAAAGTGTCTCTCTGATCACCGATTAAACCCATTATAATTCAGTTTAGTGTATCAGACGTACATGTTGTGAAGTTTTTCAATGAAAATAGTCTCTTTGTAAATTAAAATTGATTAAATGTAACTCCACATTGCTGTTACCTTTAGAATACATGGATCTAAGTAGTCTCTTTATAATCTCTCGTCCAACTCACAGCAGCTCAAGCTCACCAGCTCACCTACAGCAGCTCAGACACTGTAAATCTACTCTACACAATAGGAAGCTGTAATATTGGCATAATTCAGCCATACACAATCAATATGGAAACCAATTATGAAGAAGAATGGTCTTACAGAAAGATCCAGTTCATTAGTAGATGAGACTGGCTCTTTCGATTTATTCCGTATGAAACCCCAGAAATCTGAATTTGGAATTTTGAGATTGTCATCAGTACACTGCAGTTTCAAGGTAGAAATGCTCAGCCATGGAACTGACTGCTTATTTTGCTCAAGATGGGGAAAAAAACAAAAAAAAACAATAAACTCCATATGGACATGTTAATAAGGTGAAAACTTATTTGACTGGATCCAATGCTTATCATTCAAAAAAATAATAGCTGACCCTTTTTTTGATTTTTGCTTCATATTTCATGACTTTTCCTAATTGGATTGGGACAACCGATTAAGCATAAAATTATCATGATCATATTTTTTCAATGTGCTGAACACATATTGCACGCATTGATGTTCCTCTGGGGTCAATTTGATCCCAAGCTGCTTTAGCTGTGTAAAGCTTGTCTGTCCGTGTAACCTAACATCCCCACACCTGCAGGCGCAGACTTGATACTTTTGAGTTGATAGATAACAGGGGGCTGAGGAAAACAACCATTTCCACGAGAACTTTGATGCTTGTCTTGACGTGGGTATGTGGGAAACAACTTGACGAGTGAACTCCTGCCAACATGGGGGAGGGTAAACAATATTCTCATAAGACCTTTCCCTCACTATGCGCCTCTGTAATCCGTAGCCTAAAAGTCTTCAGACAAAGGATGCGATACAAACAAAAATGAGATGCTAAAAGAAACACTTTGTGTGGAAAAACAGCTTTATTAAACTAAAACCAGGTCTCAGCTCATCCTGATCATCAGGTAGAACAGCTTCACCTGTGAAGTAGAGCTCAGGTGTGGGCTGTTGGTGATCAGCCTGGCTGGGAGGCTATATAAAGAGTGGGTTTTTGATGCTTCTTTCAGATGGGGGAGGGTGGTTTGGGAATACTGAGTGTCTGAATGAGAGAATCAAGTTTTTCCCTTATACTAGTGACTCCCATTTTTATCCCCCGCCTCCACGAAGTGGAAAAGGGGGATATAGGTTTAGCCTCCGTCCATCCGTCCGTGCATCCGTCTGTCCGAGATGAAGGGGACAGCTTTTCTCGGAAACTATTATAGCTAGGATTACGAAATTTAGTGTGTAGCTTCACACCATGGACACCTTGATCAAGTTCGAAAATGAGACCTGTGCGATAATATTTAACAGAGTTATGGCCCTTGATCACTACTTTGGATATAGACTCATAGACATCACGTGGCGGGGGATATTGATGACCATGTCATCTTGTTCTTTTTAATCTCATTTTGAGTGTGCAGTTTTTGTTAGTATATTATCAAAATGGTTCCAGGTCTCACCAGATATGCAATCAGCCATCATTAGAGCTCTTCATTACACCATCAATTAGAAAACATTGTGCTTGGGATGACAAATTTAGAGGGGAAGCATGTGTATGGGGACAGTTGAAGAGACTGTCAAGGGGTTGATTTGGAAGCCTACACTGGCTTGTTTATGAATCAAAAGGTGAAGCAATAGCAAGCCTTTGGAATTCTAAGACTGGAAGGGCAATATTTCTAGCCACCGTGCCTCCAAAAGCATTTCAAATTTTTTCCCCATGTCATACAAGATACATTTGATGGTGGCGCTCCAGGAAAGGTCAAATCACCAAAACCAGCTGGGTTCGTTGTCATGTGGTCATCAATTTTGTCAGTAAATAAGATTAAACATTTGTATCAAAACTGTTGAAGATACATTAATTCTAATTTAAGTTTGGTCTGATGGTGGCACTAGAGTACAGGTCAACTCACTGATAAGTTTCATTATCAAGGGCTTATTTATGTATTCAACAAATAAGTGCCTGGCACGGATGTAAATGATTTTCTGGAGGCAAATGTCCCTGGGGTCAGATTGATCCCAAGGGTAAAATGTGTTAGTAATATCTGAGGATAGCAGGAGGGTGAAGAACCTATTGTACACTGGCTGTAATGAAAGATGTAAAGTCAAGTCAGTAGTTTGTATTTCATGTCAAATAATCACCGATTGTGGTCGCGCTGTTTTTGCAGATGTGCCAAACTTGAATTGTTGTGGCGTGGGAAAATATTAATCTTGTAAATAAAAGTTCACAGTTTTTTAATCCAGATATGTTGTCAGCATCTCCCCCCACATCCAGCCTTTTGCCATGATGGAGTCAATGAATGTGGCGTCTCCCACTCTCATAACACTTGATTTTGACAGCTCATACAAACAGATTATGATTTATGCAACAAAATTGCTTCTGAGGAATTGTAAACAGCGAAATTTCAGATTGTGACTCGCGGACCATTCATCACAGACGCTGTCACAGTTTGTTATGTCTGTTCAATCCTACTTAATATGACAGGGAACTTTCACAGGGAAGAATAAAGTGCATATTATGATGAAAAATCCTGTTGGCAGGAGTCACTAAATCTGTCGGCTGAACATGTGCATTGCATTGTAGCAATGTAGGTAAATCACTAATCCCTTATTGTGCAAGGAAATGGTGCATATCAGGTCGGGCGGTGGGAAGGTGACTTACAGGGTTTGGGTGAAAACCAATATTGTTCAATTCAGTCTTATGGGGGAAACCTATCTCTGAATACATAGTGTCATCAACAGAGCAACAAAACCCCAAAAAACACTAAGCTGCAAACACATGCATACGTGCTAATCACCTCCAGAATGCATACATGTGGTGATATTGCCTGAACAGTAAATAACAAGTAAAATAACAATGTCACCTCAATTTTGCTTGCTCTGTTTCATCATTTGCAATTTCTCCTCTGGTCTGCGTGTGATGTCCTTTAACGCGCTTAACACTCCCCCATCTATTTGGATGAAACCGCCATCTACCAGTAACTGCACCGTTGTGGAAACTGTCAAGGTGACTTTTGCACATCCGACCCGATTTGCCAGTGGCACTAGCTAAGCCAATGTTGACTGTGGGGCTTTTCCACAGTTTAATTTTGTAGAGCTGCTTTGGACCTCCACCAACACAGCAAAACACACCACACTGCCCTCAAAACCTGAAGTGGCAACACTATAGCAGAGTCAGAGGTGGGTTAGGTAGTGTTCTCTGAGTATGTGCTACTTTAAAGTGTTTTATTTCCAGCAAGTTGGCTACGTTTACAGTATATTTGTGACTTCTGAGTCAGAAGCAGTGAAAATACATGTTTGAAATGGTGATTAATTTAGATATGCCAAGTTTTTTGAAGATGGCACTAGTCTTCCCAGTCTAATTCTGTAAAACAAGCTGTTTAAATGCTGCTACCACTGAAGACGATTTATTTCTTTCTGGAATTTTGTGAACTTTAACAACACATTGGAGTATTACAGCTTAGTAAATGCATGTCTGATATTTTATAGAAATGGATGACCGCATTAATCCAGTTGATAGATAAATGATTTTACATTTTCTTACCAGAAAAGAATTCCCATGTGACAGTGAAGTGCTCGGAAACAGCATTTAGACTCTCATATCAACTAAATAAAGCATTAAACAATCCAAATACATTTAAGAGAACTCTCTTTAAACTAAAGCAAAATGCTAATTCCTGAACAGTCACTGATCCATCTTGACAAATCAGGCCTTAACCACATTAGAGCTTTTGTTAGTTTGTCTCTCGTGGTTTTATCCTGTCATAGAAAGCCTTATGAACTAGCCAAGTAAAGCATTCCTCTGTGGAGTACACCAATGTCAAATTGTTTCATTTCCTTCCATTCTATTATGCTTAAACTATTTCAGTCATCTCTGACTCCCATTTAAATCCACTGAAGAACAGTGAAATGTTGAGACATTTACACTGTGCAGTTAAAATGTTACCCTTTTTAAAGGGAGACACCATGTCTCTGAGGATGGGTGGAAGATGGTGTGATGTGGGTCCAGGTCTCAGGAGCCAGTGATTGGTTGTATACTTAAAGGGCAGGAGATTTCTTCAACTGGTGCTCCCAGGAGGAAAGGGGACATGTGTGATGGGCCCCATTATCAGATGAAGAAAGCTCCTATGGATTCAGAAATCTGAACTTTTAGAGTCTTTGTTTCATCAGCAGCACCTCACTACACCTAATGCACATAAGCATATTTAATATAACCTCTCATTGCCGTTACACAGCATATTGTATAAAATCCCATGTTGAAAGCGTCACAGGATCAGTCACTGCAAGTGCCATGACAGTCTGAAGTTCTCCACTGTGAGACAATGACAACCCCCCCACCCCCACCCCACCCCCCCATGCTGCTCGCTCCCTCAAAGTCACTCTGGATGAGAGCATCAGCTAAATACCTTGAACTTAAATGAAAAATGTGTTTGCTATTCATGTGTAGTAGTATGTCAGCACCTGCAAAATGAGAGTCATGGCATAGTAAGGCGCCACTGTAGGTCTCTACTTCCCACTGGCCTGACAATAGCTTTTAAATGAACAACAGCGGAGAGCTAGCATGTCTGACAGAGTCTGATAACATTATATACATGTCCGTCACAGTCATGGGTGCTTGAAACATAAACCTATGTGTTACTTGGCTTCAGAAATATCAGCCATTGCAGCAGAATGCTCTAGATTTGCACTGGGCCAAGACGGGGAGGATAGAGAATGAGAGGGAAAAGGGGTGGGTGGGATTGATAGAGGGGGTGGAGGGATATGGAGGGAGAGGAGTGTTGGTGTAAGCGTGAAAAATGAAAAGCACAAATGCATTTGAAGGAATAAGCACTGGAGAGGACGGGGCAAATGTGTGCACACCTAAGGAGTTCCCTCCAAAGACAAAGAGACCGTCGTTCACAGCAGATTCCTGCAGACAACTGTCAGACATGCAAATGAAAAATCTGCCATCAAAGCATGCAAACACTTGAGACATAAAAGAGAACGAGGTGCTTGTGCAATACAGTACAGCCTATGGAAAAACAATTCTATATAAAGCTGTCACATTAAAACATGCATGTACCTCATATGCACAGTCAGGAATGCAGTGATAAACATAAGCAATAGAATTAATTAATTTTTCAGGGGGAGGATTGTTTTTTTCTACCAACATAAAGCAATTATAACACGTTGCCTGCAAATTGGGTGTCAGCCAAATATCCCCTGCACACCACATGAGAGATGGAAAGGGAGGGAGGGAGAGTAAACGGGCAAAAGCATGGAAAGCGAGAGAGCTGAGCTTACCCTCCGTCACAGAGGATAAAGAGAAACAGATGGAAAAGAAGAAAAAGAGGGAGCACATCAGAGGGAAGGAGGAGAAGGCGAGGAAGATGGACAATATGAAAATCCTTAAATCATTTCAAGTAACAAGTTCTCAAGATTTGCTCCAGAGGGAGGCGAGTCCCTGAAATCTCGCTGCACAGCATTTTGTAAATGTGGAGGCAAAGGCAATTACCCTTTTAACTGCTTAGCCAATCGGCATGAACTAGAGTGCTCATTATTCTTGTCAGGTGAGCATTAGGATAACTCTGTCCTGACTCTAAAACAACAGCAACATAAACAAAGCCATCACAAGAAAACAGATCATTTTTGTGTTTTTTTTTTTTTTTTTTTTGCAGAGAAAAGGCAACACATTATTTGAGGCAACAAAAAGTGAAGAGGAAAGAGAATGTAAGGGAATCTTGGAGAAGAAGGAAGAGAGATTACACTCTTTGCTGCTTACAAGGCAGTGTGGAGGAACCCATTTAAAAATAGGCAAGCATTTAAAATGGGCCAGATAGCAGATAAAGCAGCCTCTCTGTGCCAGAGTAATGAGTTGGGACCCGTTCACTCCATTAGTGGAGAGAGGGAGACTCGCACACGCCCAGCTGTGGCAATTAGGTGGCGGCGATCATCAGATTATCATTTTTACACAATAAGTTGGGACAAATCATCAATATTTGCCTGGTCAAATGGATGCATGCAAATGAGATATGGTAATAACCGTGTGTGCACATGAGCATGCATATCTGTGTCGCATCTTCATGTGAGCATGCTTAAATGCATGCAGGCAATTTGTGTTTGCGTGATGCATATTCAGACGGTAATGTCTACGTGGATGCGCAATTATTAGCCTCTGGTCAACATGGGCCATAGTGATATTACTCCCATGTAGTCGTGGAATAGATTTAAACAGATGGGTCACACAGTCCTCCCTTCCTTTGTTTCCCACCGTGGTGTAGTCCAGGATAAACTGGTGGGCTTACTGTCAGTTTTCTCTATGAAGAGTTCAACCTCCCTACTTTTACGCTAGACAGCGGTTAATGAAGTTGCTTGTGTCTGTACATCAGTGTCATTGGATTTTAGAGTAAACCAATATGTTTATTTAAATTCAAAGCAATATCATACCCTACTTCCCCTCACAAATGACTTTAGTGTCAGCATCAAATACCAGTGCAGACTGAGGATGTCTGGGTGATGGATGGGCATGTATGGTTTTTAAAAAAGAGGGAGGAAAAGATTCCTCTTGCGTTATTTTCAGCTCTGTTGCACAGTGAATAGATTAAAGGGCAACAAGGCTGATATCCTTCACAAATACCTGCCTGCAATCAAATTGGAGAAGTTGTGCTTTCTGGTGTTATCATATGGCTACCATGGTACAATGTGCATATAACATTTATCACTTCACAACCTCCTATTCACCTTAACCAAATCTTTTAGCTTCCTAACATAAAAAAAAAAACAAAACTAGCTTGTCCAAACCATGATCATGTCCAAGCCAATGCCACTGTAGCTGCATTAAAATTTACTATAATCATTTTAAAATACAGCAGAATCACCCAATCTATTGGGGTTACTGCATG
The DNA here is from genome assembly GCF_021347895.1 of Acanthochromis polyacanthus. Lineage (NCBI taxonomy): Eukaryota > Metazoa > Chordata > Actinopteri > Pomacentridae > Acanthochromis > Acanthochromis polyacanthus. Next base: position 25,221,919 of record NC_067116.1, on the reverse strand, counting down.
GATGAAATCTCTCATTTTTTTTTGTAATTATATATGCAAACAAAGTTATCATTTTTTGTCCTTATAAGTTCAATCCCTTTTTGACATTACGATGAAGGTTTATTTTTTTTTGAAAGGAACTTATTTCTACTGAGATGCAGCTTTTTTGGGATCAAAACACGAACTAAAGCAAGTCACATGGTAATCATGATTGTTTGTCAGTGGTTCCTCCATAGTTTTTGTTTTGACACAGAAGAAACCTGATGACAAAATGCACTGGTAAATGTACTGATAAAGTAAAAGAGGACAGTGAAACAACTGGACAGATCTAGTCAGCACATGACATGTGCCTTTGAATCATGTGGACCACGCAGCTGAGGGACAACTGACCGCTCCTAGATGGTGATTTGTGAGATGTTTAGGGAGTCTCTTTGCAAAGCTGAACTCAGACCCATCATGTGAATCAAGTGAAGCACAGCATCAAAGACATGCAGATGGATACTTTGCCTCAGGCTTAACAGTTTCTCTCGCATGAAGGTCCACAAACAACAACCAATATCCTGCCAATAGTCTTATGTCACACAGGCCATGCAGCACATCACTCCATGGTCATGTATAATCTCTGGGTCAGGCTGAACATCAAAATCCTTTTTCTTTTCTTTTTTTTCATCCCCCCCCCACTCACATTTGATGCGATTGCGTTCAAGCCACACTTATCACTTGAAAACAGAGATCCACTGAATAACCCTTTCTTTATGCTGGTTATTCAGAGCTCATGCTTGATGCATTCGCCCTAAAGCTCAAATGAGGTCAGGGAATTTCTCAGGAGAATTCAACCTTCTGCACATACATGAACATTTGGGTCTTTTCTACACTTACATGGCTATTTATTTATTTAACAATGTAACTTTTTCAGTGCATTTTGACCTTAAGATCACTGCAGTTGTAGACCACTGAAGATGCGCCTTTTTAAGAAAGCTGCTTCCATGGTGAAGATTTTTACAAATTAAGTTTGAAAAGTCAACATGAAGACACCATCAAATCATGATTGGGTCTCATCAGTCATGGTCTGTACTCCTCTGATGCGTCACTCCCCCATCACATGAGTCTGCGCCAAAGCAACCAAATCTCTAATTGTTCACACTGTCACATGCAAGCACCAGTGTACTTGAATGGTCATGTGATATGCCTTTTTTTGTTTGTTTGTTTTGGTGCGTTACCTAGATTGGAAATTATTTCAGAAACTGGTAAATTGATTGTCTAGACACGCATTGTGTAGGTTTCCAAATTGTTGACAATAAATGTTTCCATTTTAAAATAAATGTATATTAGTATTGTTGCAGCTTTAGATATTATGTGTCTTCAGTATTCAAGTACTGATTAAGTTTAAAGGTTGCTACACAAATATTAATTATTGTCTAAGAAGTTTTCTCCTGGGATCTGGAAGAGTCTATAGCTGGGAACCCTCCAAATTCTTTCTCAAACTTAGATATTTTTTTGCTTTTAAAAAATAAAGTAAAATAAAAATATTTAGAGGAATGGTTTGCATTTCATGAGGATACATTATAATCTGTCTATTTAATATGCCTTCTTTCATTTGTAGAACAAATGGTTCTGGATTTGCTTTTTCAGCCACATTAGGCTGATGGGTACATACCTCTGAGATATTGCTCGTCCCTTCTCTGTTCCAACAACATGCCACATATTTTCGTTACAGTCAGACTGACTGACACTGATAGCTATTACTCAACCACTAAGGCCCATTGTGTAGGCAAAAGCATATAAATCAAGTTTCATTACCTACTGTATGCTGCTGCCTGCCTGCCCTACCACATCACTGCTCAAGATGCTTCGTGTTTGATCAAACTGTAATCTATTTCTGAGGTATTCACAAGGCCAGGGCTAAGTATAACATGGAGAAGCAATATGAAACGGGCATCAGAAGAGCTGAAGCAGAGCAAGTGTAAGACAGCAGGAACGTGAGGTCATGGCTCCCCCTATGGTGCAATAGGTGTAAGGCAAAATGTGTAGAAAGGGGAGAGCCTGAGAACTTCTGTTCTTTCATTTTACTACATCTTATAGCATTGTCCGTGGGCCAGTTGGGATTTGATATGCTCAGGCTCTAACAAGCAGGAAATATACACAAGTAAGTTGGGAGATCTTATATTTCCCAACATTTTGAGGATAAGGGAGGAAGGATGCTTTCAGTGACAGTAAATCATGGGAGACTCATTCCAGGCAAGCAAAAAATTGTTTGATCCACCATCAGTAGGAATCTGGCTGCTGAGGGAAAGTTCCAAGTCTGCAGAACATGTGGGAAGGAGATCAGAGTGTTTTCAACCTACCTGCTCTGAGCCTCAGATGTCGACCTTACCGGGAGTAATAAACCCACCTTCCACCCTGCTGCCTCACATTATGTACATGAAATTCATGAATGCTATCTACAGGTGCCAGACATTTAGGGAAAAGTCCAGCGGTAGTACAGAGAAAGAATGTGAGCGCTACTTATGATTTTTCTAGCTGAATAACTACTCTGGATATTTAGTATCTTCACAACACATCTTAATAACGGCTGTAAACATAGAGTATCAAGGTAGCAACCATAATGATGAAATCTATCTTTTAAGAGATCACAAATGCAGCCGTAAAAGCAGAATAAATTGTATTTCTTTGTATTGCTGTGACAAGGGCCTTCACCAACTCCTTGTAAAGATAGGAGGAATTTGAACCACATGTCGGATATCCAAGCTTTGTGCTTTTATTATTCCTGAATGGAGTCTTAGTCAGGTATCCCTGGTTCCACTCTTCCAACAAAGTAGGGTCAGGAGGTTAGGCAGGTTGCCATTAAGCCCCCCTTTCACCCAGCATCCCTGCACCCAACCCCCCCATTCACAATGCAGGAGAAAGGATCCGGGCTTTGTACTTGCTTCATCACCTTGGTGTCTCTAAAACCCACGAGACTCTGTCGTGTCTCAAGTAACAGCCCAAGGGAGAGACATTTTCAGCCTTACTTCCAGCACCTGATTGGAGCTCGGCGAGCATGAGATTTTGTTAAAGTGACTCAGCAGGGAAACTGTCTCATCAATGAATGAAGATCATTGTGATTCTAAAATTAGGTCAGGATCCTGTGTGCTATCTCAGTCACATCCATATTTCTAGGAGCACCAAGGTTCTTTTTCAAATGAAACACGCATACATACATTCTATTCACTGATTTTTCTGCACCTATTCTCTGCCAGGTTGTGATGAATGCAGGCCAAGTAAGTTAGTCCAGACGTCCCTCTGCCCAGCAACACTTTTCTGTTTCGCCTGGGGGATCCCAAGGTTTCCCCAGGCCAGATGAAATGTATAACATCTCGAGGGTGTTCTGGGTTTTCCCCAAGGTCTCCTGGCAGTTGGACATGCCCTAAAAACCTCAAATAGAAGGTGCTCTGGAGGCATCCTGATAAGATGTCGAACCACATCTGAAATGTATAATTTGTTTCTAAAGTTGGAAGTAAAGAGTCTAAAATTAATAAAGACAGCAAGAAGAGACTCCAAAACTAGAGCATTAAAAGTTATTAAGGATATTTGAGAAGAGATATAAAGCTGGATGCAAGGAAGAGCAAGATTTGCCATTATAGTCGTGATGAGCATCAAATATTTGTGCCGGCGAAAGTGCTCTTATATAGGGGATCATCTCAGAGGGCTAAACGGAGTCTTGCTGAGTTCCTGACAGATCAGCACCGACATTAAGAGATATAAATGAGAAATTATGCAATTTCTGAGAAGTATTAGATGTACAGCAAATGTGCGGGAAAAAATAGTAATGTGAACAGAAACACAGAGAGGAACAGGTCTTAGCTGATTAAGATCAGCCACTCACTAGTTATTCCTCCAAAACTAGAAAGGAAAGATTTCAAGGGTGTTACATCAATACATAAGAGAGATAGAGAGGAGAGTTTTCTATGAGGGGAGTAGAATTTACTGCTCTTATGCTTCATCAGTGTGCTGCAGTGGTGACTGTAAATCTGCAGATTGATCAAACTGCAGAGCCAAAGGGATCCAAAGCCTTATCTCAGAGTAAGGGCTCAGCAAAGTCGAAGACTCACTGTTGGTGTGAGTGATGGCAACGGCTATCTGGCTCTACCTGGATTCTCCTGCTTACAAGCACAAATACACACAGCAGAAAAATGTCTCTCTTCAAAGCCATGTGTACATGCAAACATTCACATATAGTTAATAGCAAAGATGGAACTTGAAAGTGTTAAGACTGACATTATTTGTGCTTTGACAGAAGATTCACATACAGGAACCTCTTCCTCATACTCTTCCTCTTCCACAAAGAGTTCCCTGCAGCACAGTCACTGCAACCTCTGCAGGTAAACGATGACCTCATCCTGGTCAAATCCATACCTTCCTGTCAGCCCACCATCCATGTCTGCCAAGACACTAAACCATCCACTCAACCGTGTATATTGTTGACTGAGGATTACCTTTATTGGATGTCTACAGCCTGAAGGCTGAAAGACAAGAAGACTTGGTATGTCTGCTCGGCTCGAGGAGGGCATCTCTCTTGTTAATACTGTAGCAGCCTTTGCTGTCAGTAACACACAAGGTAGTGATCCTGCGTGCCGGATGCTGGGGGAGGGACGAGGGGTACATGCTCAGAGAAAAGAAAGCTGCAGCCTGCTAACCCCACGGCTATGTTATCACGGCTCCTTCCTCCTTATTGTGAGTCTGAAGGTGTTGAATTTGAAATGTTGGTCTGTTTTGCTGGCACAGACCCCCAAAATAGCTCAAAAGGAATGCTGTGGAAGTTAGAGCCTGTCCATTTCTATTTTTAGACTATAGGGTGCAAAATAGGTATGAGTGTTTGTGTCTGCGTGTTGAAGAAAGGATGTGAGCATGCAACAAAAAACACTTTGACCGGCAAATAATTTACATGCTTCCCTGTTGAGATGTTTTCATGTTTTTGTAATTTGACAACTTTGTAAAGAGTCTGGGAATGCTGATTTTAATAGATGTGGTAATTGAGGCACTCCCTGCCACCAGTAGATGTTTTCTGAAATAAAAATTGCCTCCTGATACTGTTCCCTTGAACGCAAGAGGCTCAGATGCTCCTAATCTTTGTGATATACGGTCTTCATCAGCTTTTTCAATTAATGCTAGACTAATCCAGTAATCGTTTTGCTAGATCTTAATTAATTTTGTACTGTAATTTTGTTTCTCTTATCATGCAGTGGGGATCTCTCTAAAGGAAAGGAAAGGCTTCCCTGTGGAAAAGTGGAATTCCTGCAGCATACCTTGTGCTATACTGCACCTACAGTACAGCACACACTACACTTTTGCATATTCCACTTAAATGGCAAAGATTAATGCATCTAAATAGTTACATTATTTAGTACGATTGATTGTGTTTTCTTAGACAGAAACTGAAAGCTTTACACTGAAGCAGCTGGATGCAAACATTGCAATTCATAATATAGTATAATATATTGGAAGATGTTTTTTTTTTAAATGAGTGCTGCCGCTCAAATTATCAAGCTCAGAATTCCAGAAAAAAAAATCACTATAGGTAATTGATAAATAATTGCAAATGTCAAATTAAGAACACATGCAAATACAAAAGGAAAGATTTGACGTGTTAATGGAAATACTAGTGATTGTAAAATCAGACGACTTGGTTAAGAAATGGTATAAGGACTTTTGAAAAACCAAGAAATCAAACAGGAACACATTTTTCATTCCCAGACAGTTCTGCCACAGCAAAAATATATGGCAATATTTAGAATTTTGTCATGAACACTCTCTTATGGACACCCACAGTAGTCCTCATGCACAGTGTCTTTTCCAAATCAGCCCGGTCCTGTGGGGCAGACACTTGTCTTTCTTGTGGCGAAGTGGTGACCATAACTCTTTCCAGATGCTTTACTGTAAGAACTGGAGAGGTGGCTGTGTAGGGTGAGAGAAAGTGAAGGAGGGTGAAACCAAGAGGGAGAAGATGAGCTCACTTTTCATTTGTGTTGGCTGTAAATAAAGAACACATGCAGGCTATCCATTTGATTCTCTTTCTATATAGGCTTAGCCATAAATCAGACTAAGCCGAGGTCTGCACAGATACATGCACATCCTTAGAAGACGGTAAAATGGAAGGAGAAAGGGTGACTGGAAATCAAGCGGAGAAAGTCCAGGCCTGTGTTTTCTGGCCTGAAAGATATTGCACCATCCACTGCTCTTTCATTCCATCTCTCTGTACAGTAGACTCCCCACACTTTGTATTTATTCCCAGATATTTTCTGTTTACTTTAAGTGCAATTCCTGGATAAGAAGGAGGAAACATGTCACAATTGGACTTCTGCTTGGATTAAATGTTGAACTTGTGATGGCTATTTAGACAAATGTTTATCGTCTGCAAAAAAGGAGACAACGTTCTCATACACTGTAACTTTCTCAAAACCTTCCACCCCATGGTTATGATGCATGAAGGTCTACTTGTTCAAGGTTTCCTGGAGAAGTCTGGGCCATCTGTTGGAAAAAGAAGCTTGTCATGTCAGTTTAAACCATGACAAAGTCCAGGAAATGTTGAGGAGGGGGGAGGAACGACTTAAGGCCAGATTGGGTGAAGATCTGTGGGCAGATTTTCACTGTTGTTTGCTGGGGCAGACATGTTCTCCACGGTCTTTGGTGAATAAGAATGCAGTGTCTGATCAACTGTACATACATCACTGTAACTTTCCTTTCTTCAGTGTCTTCCTCACTGTCTGCGTCTTGTGATAGCCGTCTTTTCAAAGGAATATTTCAGCGAACCATTTGTCAAATTAGACACTGTGTTACCAATGAGAGTTTTCTGGCAGGACATGTGAGGGTGAAAAGAAGGGAAAGAACACATAAAAAAATAAACAGAGGACAAGTAAAGGGTAAATGTTATGACTGATGGCTTTCTGGGGTGTGTGCCTGCGTCAATTGGCACCCCGTATTACTGTTAGGGTTTCAGGCATCTGTGGACCTGTTATTTTGTCACACCACACTGCTTAGCGCTCCTATTTTCGTTTCTGACAGCATTCGTGTCTGCTAAAGGGGCTGTGTGAAAGAGTCATGTTGGAGAGTTATTGTATTCTGTGAGGACGACGTAGGTGTGCACGGTGGACTAATTTAAAGACTGGAATGAGACAAACTACTGATAAGACATGCAGGCATCCAATGCTGTTATTGATCTGCTGATGAAAGCACCGTTTGTTTAACTTTCACACACTATTTGCATTGTGCTAACAGCCCATACAGCTTAAAATGAAGCTCTGTGAAGATAATGTATGAATGTCGCCCCATCCCTCTCATCCCCACATCTCGCCCCAACTGGTCAAGGCAGATGGCGGTCTTCCCTTCACCTGGTTCCATCAGAGGACTTGTTAAAGGGTTGGTTTATCTTTGGTTTATTACCATTACCGACTGCTTGCTCATAGGGAATCCGAAAGCCTCTTTGAATTGTTGGGTTCTTTGTTTAAAATTCACCCTACTGTGATGTGCTGTGAGATGACATTTGTTGTGAACTGATGCTGAATTACAAACATTTAATTAAAATTGCACAATTATCAGAGTTTTGTTGCAAGTGACACTGTATGTGAAGTCATTATATTGTAACTGTTTTATTGAGTGACTTCTAACAAGAAAAAAATGTGAAAATATCTATCCATGGCTTATCCAACTCTGCTAGTTTCACAGGGAAATGTTTTATAATGTTTAAACAAAAGCAAATATAAGAGAAAAGATCGAGGGAGGTGTAATTCATTTCCATGTCGTCTTGGTAGTTTTCAAAATGGAAAACATTTTTCTACACGTCCAAGTCTTTAATTCATAGGAAAACATGCCAAGATTATTCATTAGGAATGAATAATGATAAAATAATATGTAGAAGCAGAACAGTAATAAAATGCAGCAGATAAACAAAGCAGTAAAGCATCCAGAAAGTTGGGACGTAGCGTTGTGTAATGAGACATGATGCAAGTCCTGTGAGTTCACCGCACAAGACACAATTTACATTGACTTTTAGCACGCTTCAGGTGTTGAAGTATTTTTAATAAATGTTGGATTAGTGAGGAACTCAAGTGTGAAAAAGAAGACAAGAACTGCCATTCAAAACTCTCTCAGAAACAAAAACCAGAAAGAAAGGATTCCACAGGGCGCACAAAATCCAAATTACCTCTGTCATGTTCATCTTACAGTTGTTATAAATGAGAGGGATTTACATGTGAGGTTATTAAAATATGTCACAGCGTGTGTGTCACTGTCACTCACTGTCCGCAGAGTAGCCTGAGGGGATGTCGTTGTCATTTCACAGGCCGAAGCACTAAAACACTGTAGCTCCCAGCTCGTGCTCTTTCACCTACCTACAGCAAACCTCAGTCACCCAAATGTTTACCTCCTCTTTTATTTTCTTTAACACAGACCAGAGAGTTCATAGACACTTACACTAAAAATGCTATAATGCGTCTGTGATGCACAGCGTAAAAGGCCTTGATGGGTTTCAGTAGCAGGTCAGACTAGCACTGACCTCCTTTAGCAGAGAGCAATGGTAAAAATAGACGACATTGTTTAATGTCGGATTAATACATAACAGGTTTCGCTTTTTTTTTTCATCTGTCTGCATTGAAGGTATTTGTGTGATTTCCTGAGAGAAATATTCTATGAAATCCATCTCCTCCAGCCAGATGGCTCTGTGGCTACCTCCCTGCTCTCTCGCTCCCAGCACCTCCCTTCATCTGCCCACTCTCCTCTCTGCTCTCTTTCAAATGTCACTTTGTTTGATACACAGGGGTGAGGGCTGGGGAGGAGCGCAGACAGAGATCTGGCCCGGTGAGACGTTTGCTTTATCATAGATTGTTTAATCCAGAACCTCTCCTTGGGTTAAAAAATAAAAAAAAAATACACCAGACTTCACTGGATCGGCTCTTTCTTGAGGCATTTTGCCAGTTCATACCAATGTATAGTTCACCAAGGCCTGCAGCCAGCAGTATGCTGTATGAAAAAGTTTGTGCAGCAGAAATTTTGCAGAAAGAAGCAGAACCACTCCTCTACATGTGGCAACAAAAAACTGAAATGCTATGTTCAGTATTTGACCAGGATCTGCTTCATTTCAATCTTGACTGCTAGCAGAGATGAGGTGAACAGTGGTTTGTCGCTGTGTGTTGTTTGTAATTGAATCCTTCCACAGCTCTCTGGAAAGTCATTAATCATTCGCCTAATTGAGTCACGGACCAGTAATTAGCAGTGATTGGGAGCACGATGGTTGGAGTGATTCCCTTTGATTCGATACCCTTTAACTGTGGCACGGCAGCCTTTGGGAGTACAACCACAGCGCCCCCTGTTGAGGCTGACAGCTCCCCTGGCACATTAAATCATACATGTGATCAAAGCCAAGAACCTGCGCCTCTGACAGATCTCAGTTGTTCTTCAGAGGAAAACTCCCACATGTTTGTCTCTGTGATCCACACGTGGCCACATGTAGGTCAGTCGACAAAAACAGTGATGGAAATCTTTTCGAAAAAGTCACGACAAGACATGGCATAATGCCCTGTGAATTAAGTTCAATTAAAAGATATTCGTCAGTGTAAATGAAGGAAAAGAGGATTTTCTGGCAAAAGGAACACTTGCCTATATTGTAATTAAAATGATAACAATAAGATTAGGTTCATTCTGCTGAGCTCAGTGGCCACACAGTTAACGTCAGACTGCTTCTCCTTATGAAATTAACCAGTGGGTGCCCGCATGAAACCTTAGAATGGTCAAATGGTGATTAAAGATGGAATCAAATTTGCTTGATACCAGTTCATTTCTGTTAGACTTAATGTTCAGCACAGCTTATCGGGCAAAGCTATTACAGAAACAGCATAATGTTGGCTTATCTTGTTAACTTGAAGATGTGTAATTGTTTCAACAACGCTCTTTCAACTGCAGCCCTGTCACATTTATGGTGCTTCATTTATGTTAAGGCTCAGAAATCCCTCTCTAGACAATTGCCTTGATTTCTATTGCTTCTTTATTTCTTTTGTGAAAATTTGCTAAAACGCAATAATATTCAATCTAAGATGGTGCAAAACTGAGAAAAAATATGGATTATAGTGAAAGGTAGCAGCCTCCATCCATTAGCCAATCACTCAATCAAACCATATTGATTTATTTTACAACCCAGCTGTCTAGGGTCAACTGGTGGTAACACTAAGATCAGGTGCTCTGGGTTTAGTAAAGTCATTTCTTGCTTAGTGATATAATTAACAAAGGAAAATGTGATAATATCAACAAAGAAAACTGGACTGAACCCATCAAAACCAAATGAAGGCTGAGAGGTTTTAAAACCATCTTAAGCAAAACAACAAAACTGCACTCCTTAGCCAAGCTTAAAGACACAATAGTAACATGCATGTGACTACCAAACAGCTAAACAAGTGCCTCAAAACACATCGTAGTTTTAGTAACTTTTTTATTAGGTGGCTACAGGAAATGAGAGATGAGTAACTTCTAACCAAAAATAATCAGCTGCTAGCAAAAGTTTTACACTAAACACAAAGACACCGAGAGGCACCAAGACGACATGCTCACACTCGACCACAGCCACCCTGACCATGAGGTTGGCTGCAGATTTATGCCCTGGTGTGGCGATTGCTGCCGTCTTGTGGGAGGAGCAATCATGCAAGTCAATAAAAGGGGAGAAGAACAAGGCTGAGGTGCAAGTCTGAAGTTCTTCATCCAGCTCTTTTTCAGTCTCCACAAGCTAGCTCCCCACACAGAGGCTGCAAAAGGTCCACCACAAACCACAAGGTCACCAGAGGCAATGACAATGTAGCACATTTTTGAACAAATCAAATGAAAATCATAGTGCTGTGCAAGCAATTAACGAAATAGGATGTTAAGAAGAGATTTCAAGAACAATGCACACCCAAACAACAAAATAAAAAATGACAGATTAAGTTATGGGCAGCTACGATATTTAAAGATAAAGAAAATGTCGTACCAGCTATAAATATTATGCCAAAAAGGAACAAAATTACAATCTATTAGACAAAAGAAATGGATCTGAGTAGAACAATCAAATGGTAATGTGTAATGAAAATAAAATGACAGTGCAGTAAAATGAATATTAATGATGATTAAATAAAGAAAACAAAAGTCATAAAATATTGCAACATACTTAAAAAAAAATCTATATTTTCTTCTCTCTTATCCGCTGGAAGCTTATCCGCTGGAAGACTGATTTGTTTGGAGCAAAACAGAAAAACTTCATTAACAGATGTTTTTATTCTGCTTTATTCAGCAGCTAAAATAGAAGAACAGGAGGATCTGACGGGTCTTCCTGATTCACTCACAAACAGATATCTGAGAAGTCGTCCACTGCAAGACCATGTAGTGCAATATGCACTATTTTTTTAGTGCATGTAGTACATATTGCACTACATGCACTAAATAAAAGTAACTTTAAAATCAGTATCACACTTCCAATTAGACATTGATTGTGTTCAGTTTTTGCTCTTTGTCAGCACTTGTGTTGCAGAATTTCGAATCAGTTGTAGCTGAGTTATTATTTGATGGACCACAAAGCAAAGCGTTACAAAAATCTGGCTGCTATGAAACCATGCATCAGTCTTTCTGTGTTGCTCAGAGAGAGAAATATGTCTACTTTGGACATATTCTTCACAAGATATAATGATGATTTTTTTGAATACCTCAAACATGACACCTGAAATTAGTCGAAATCACCTCTAGATTTTATGTTTCCTGGCTTTGTGTGTGCTCTCAGGGCCTTTGAACTAATGATCAGTATTTCAGGTTTTTAACCATACTAGACTTGTCAATTCTGTGACATCCAGCCCTTTCTACCTAAAAAAAAAAGTAGTTAAGAAAAGAGCCAACTGACTCAGTGTCATCAGGAGATACAGCCACATAAAGCTGAGTGTCATCACCATAGCTGTAGATGGAAATGTTGTGGCTAATAATGACATTGCCCAGGGGTAGTATGTACGAATTAAAAATAACAGTACTCAAACTGATCCATGTGGCACTCCAAAGTAAATTCATAGTGTTTGTAGAAGTGGTTATCTGTACATAGAGAGAAGTTTCTTTGACAAAGATATGTGATAAATTGGTTAAAAACAATTCCAGGCAGGCAAGCAAGCTCTCTTAAACGATGTAAAAGAATCTGATGGTCCACAGTAATAAAAGCAACACTCAGCTCAAGTAGCACCAGCACTGTGCTGTGAAGGTTTTTACTTCTGAAACTGTTCCCTTCTATAAGCAAGGCTTTCTCTGTGCTGTGATGTGTCTAGAAATTTGACGGAAACAGTTATAGATAGTGTTTCAGTGTTTAAGGTAATAGTCTAAGATTTGCTAGGTGCTAGGATACCCAGGTTTCCTTTCATTTCATTACAGGTGCTTTTACTAAAAGAGTCTTACAAACAGTGGGGAAGCCACCGAGCTGTAGGGAGTGATTTATATGGCAAGGGTGTCTTCAGAAACAGAATTAAAAATAGTTTTGAAAAGGGAGGTTGGAATTGGGTCAAGAGAGTTTCAACATCAACCAGGTCAAAACTTTCAGACTTGACATCACTCTGTACGCAGGAAATAGATAAAACTGCAGTGCGCTTGTTCTGCTGGCAGAAACCAGAGCTAATGTCGATTTATTTTCTCCCTGTTGTGGCCAGCCAAGTCTTTACATTCAGAAAGTGGAAGCTCAATACTGCTGTTTGTTGTGGGCTTTACCAAGGAATCTATTGTACTAGAAAGCAGCATGGGATTGTGCTTGTTGGTGTTTAGAAGGGCTGAGAAATATGGTTGGAGGGATATTCAGATTGTTTTGTTAGGATGTCTTCTGCCATTTAATCAATGGGAGATGGTGTTTCAGTGCCAAAGTGAATGAAATAATACCTAAAAATAATGACTTGTAATGGTAAATAGTGTTTCTCTGATAAACTGCTTAAGGTATGATTGACAAAGCCATCCTATTTTAGGTTTGTTAAAGGTCAACATGTAAATCTTTATTCTCAGTTTTAGGGTTATGAACTCTGTATGCTGATTTCATCACGCAGACTATTTTAAGGAAGATAGCAGTTGTTTTACAGCAACTTTGTTTGGACCATGACCTCAACATAAGTCATTTAAACAAGAAACCAAACCTGTAGTGAGATTCAAACTTCGCCCTTGATCTTGAAATTACAATGTCGGGTAAAATTAATCTCAGTTCAAGGTTTCAAACAAACTGCAAGGTTGAGCTGTCATTCTAATCTCACAGCCTTCTTGCGTGAAAGGAACTGGCTCAGGTGCAGAATGTTGAGCCTCGGATTAGTTAGAGTCAGAGAGAGTCAGTAAATTAACACAAACCAGTCAATACTTTAAGAGCACAGCTGGTACAGCTTTCACCCCACCCTAGTAAAAACATGAAAAGTGTATGTGGGGAAACAAACACCAGCTATCTGTGAAGATCAGAACAAAACCGGGTTTGTTTTGGTCTGGTGTTCAATTAGGAATGGATCAAAATCATTGACTTGGAGTCAGTGGAGGATGAGGCTCTGGATCCTTCCCACATATACAACCGCTTGACCAAAAATTCACTTTGATCATGTAGTTGTTTCTTCCACTGCAGAGATGCAGCTGAGAAGTTTGAAAGAACAATGTAAACTGATCTTAGCTGGCTTCATTTAGTCATACAGTCCAAGACCTGTCATTTTACACCATGTCAAGAGGTTGCTTGTCAGAAAAAGCACGAGTTCTTAGTTTCTAAAGAATGACCAAAGCTCATGTTGTTGTTTTCTAGCTTCCTATGAATCTAGCTCTCTTAAAATAACATACGCTAATACAGAAAAATATTGCAATTTTCAAATGAATGCAGATATTCTGCACTGTATATAGTGTATCTCAAAAATGACAGAAGCAGCAGTGCAAAAACCTTCAAAAGAAAAGTGATAAATGCACAAAAACACTCAAACACACACACACACACACTAGGGCAGTAAGGGTAATCTGGGAGTTGACCTGGTGAGCACTGTTCGGCTAGATAAAGGAGCTTATCCGGACTGTGGTGAGCTGAGGCCAAGGTTTAGTGTGCATATGTGTGTGAATGTACACACGCACTTGGTGTGACTTATTGCTGAGGTGTGTCTGTATACCATATGTGTTGCTTTTTGTGTACATGAGTTGTGTTACAGCATTCCAAGCAGCAGGGAGAAAGGATTATCTGGATTTTCCACGTGGGATTTTCTGCAGGGAAGCTGAGAAATGCTACTAAGTCGCCTTCACCCCCTGACCTCCAAGGCCAAAGGCGGCCTCCCAGGCTCTTGACACCTGGCTTAGTGGTCCCACCTGAAGTTTTTTACGGCCAGAGTGTCCCTGCCTGGGCATCTTGTGACTGAGGTCATAGTTAGGGGGTGGATAACAATCTTCATTTCTTTTACTGTGCTTGCTATATTGATAGAGTGCTCATATACGTAAAAAAAAAATACACAAGCCAATATACAATTAAAATAATTTGGGACATAAATTGCTTCTAATTTTCTTTAATAGTATGTTGTATTTTCATACAACATCAGCCTTTTTTTTTTCTAAATACTTTAGGTATTTCTTAGCAGAGTAGCCAAAATTGTAACTGCGGGACTCATGAAACACTTGACATCTATTATAGAGAAAACACACACATCTGCAAGGATGAAATAAATAAAAAAAATATTGTTACTTGTGTGTGCAAATTAGTGTGCTCACAGAAAAAAAATGTAAATCACCAATTAAGCCCATCAATTAAAACATGCAGACTGCCAACTAGCTCCTTGGAAACCAGGAGTTGGCATGGCAACCAATTAAGCAAAGCTACCAATTCATTATGTAAACAGCATAGCTAGAACACATCTGCAACTAACAGGATTACTTGGCTCAGTCTACCTTTTGTACAACAGTAGTCATGTTTAATGAATATAAATACTGTTTGTTGCTTTTGATATTGTGTGAACAGTGCTAGTTAATGGATGAGTTAACTTGCTTTTAATTGGCCACCAGTTTGTTGCTGATGTCCTTGCATTACTGTCATAAAGAGTTACCTCCATAACTTGCACCAAAATGATCCCACCATCCAAGAGAAATGTTAACATAGGATTGAAATAAACCATCCAAAGCAAACTTTCTTTGTTTAGTGTAAATCCCAGGCAATCCAAACAAGTAAACTTTCTTAAAATAAGCTGAGGCTATGTGAGCAGAACCTCTTGAGATCTTCCAGATAGAGATTTACCAATGTAAAGAAGGTCAAGACATCCCAAGTCAAGTGTAATATGTGGAGTGTATAGAAAGAGAACTGAAATGAGTCTAGGGCTTTATTAAGAAGACTCTCAGATTGATTTCCTGTCAGCCAGCATCCATGGTGATGAGATTGATCCAGACAGGATAGGAGGTAAAGATGGAGGAAACAGGAGAACAGAGCAAAAGATCTTTCCACCCTTGGAGTTGCCTCTCATTGCCTACGGGCTCAGACAGGCTGATGGGCAAACCGAGCTGTCTTCTTCTTAAGTAATTAAGACATTACTGGGAGGTCTCTCTATCCATATTTGATGAAGACCCAAACCACAATTAAGATGAGCCCTTCTGTTGGAGGCTGTGGAAGCCTGATTGATAGTTCCCACGCAGTGAGGCCGGTAGCTGGTGGTTGGGTCGGTGAGCGTTCGGCTTCCTCTGCAGAATCCCCTTTAACCTCTGCTAGGTTGGTGAGTCCCCATCGGGAGCAGAATATGGATGGTCTACATCTGCTTGTTAATGAATTAAAAGAGCAATTTAGGTCTCCTCAGCTCCCAGATGAGTTGATTTCATCTCCTTAACGATTGGCCCTCGTGAACCTGGCTGCATTTTATCATAAGTTATACCATAAGGGAAGCTTATTAACGATGACTTGAACTGAAAGGTGTTAGTAGGTGCAGAAAGGAAAATGCCTGAGGCTAGAATTGGCCTAATTGTTCATTTGAAACCGCCTGAGTAACAATGTGAAAGAAAATTGGTATGTTGTCATCAGCCTCTACTTGTTAACTACTTTGAATTATGTTTTTTTTTCTTTTGTGATATGTGATAGCCGGGAAATTATTAACTGTGTGACACATGCATGGTTAAATCAGCTGTGTGGATTATACAGAGTTACGCTGTAGACACACAGATGTTTGATGTCTGTGTGAATTACCTATGTGTTACTGCAAATTGTTCAGTCCAAGTGTAAATGTGTGTTCATGTCCACATATCTTATATAATCACATACACTACTGAGCAGGCTGAAAGTTACCGAGACTCACTCCGCTGGGTTTACATTTGAACTTCACTGCTGCACAGTATTTCCCTGATTAACGTCTGATCCACCCGTCGTATTTCTAAACAGAAAAGAGGCTCCAAATGACATTGCAGTAATTTCAAAATTCATCTTTAATAGAGATGAAAACACAAGGCTTTGGACCGGGTAATTGGATGAAACTTTGCTGCACGTAGCGCTTCTCAGGCCTCACTTCATTTTATGATAATGATAATTGAAAGATGGGGGAGGAAGGACTAAATTACAGAGCTGGATTAACAAAATGCCCACGCTGGGTGCTAAATTCACTCTCGTTACACTTGTGCAATAGCGGTTCGCAGCACCGAGCCTCTGGTTATAGCGCACTGACTCGATTACCGCCCTCTTAATCAAATTCTTCCTCTTCAATAGAATTTGCAGCAGTTTAAAATGTGTTTCTCTTTTCGCACTATTAAAACTCTCCCCTTAGGTTAGGATATGCTTTAGCTATAGAACAAAGTACCTTTAGTTTTTGAGGTCAAAGGAAATTCCTAAATATCCTCATGTATTTACGCTCGAAAATCAGTCTTTTTCAATACGACACCACATGAAGTGTTTTCATTCACTTGCATTAGTGGTATGCAGCTCTCCCTATGACTCCACTTTGAAACTCAAATGTGGTGACTGGCACAAGCTTAGACGTTACTGGGGTGGGGTTGAGCCTGGAAAGGTCACCAATTTAGCTTGTTTGAGAAATATTCTCTCTTTTTTAAGAGCTGCCATTAGGTTTCACTGGAGTCAGACATTATTATGAGACTTAAAACAGTCTTGTATTACAGCTCTTATACAGGGATATAGGTTATTTAATGCATGTTACAGCAGCCATAGTGGAGAAGGTCATGAGTTCTGGGGAAATATGTATTGTAAACAACTGACTCCATTGTCTGGCAGCCTCAGCAAAATGGTATACCAGCTTTAGTATCTCTGGAGTTGGTCTGATAGGATCCCTTTAATGTGTAGATAAAAACAGCTTATGTCTTAAGCTAAGTAGAACCAGCAGAGCTTTAGTAAAGTCAGCAGTTATCAGTGAATCAGGAACCTTAAATTTGAAACAAATCCAACCAATTAATCTGTTTACTTTTATCCGTGATCCTAAGTGGGGGTCCTTTTTTGTAGCCTTTTGCTGATGAACATTGAGTTTCACATGCTCATTTTCCAGTATGACTTGGTTTATTCTAGATTCCTGATGTGACCGTTTCCAGTAAAGTATTTCAAATTTGCAGCGACAACATTACAGTGGGTTTGTTTACGTTTTGTAGACATTAACATATAATAGTAAAAACTATTCCACACAGGCAGGAATTTGTCAGTATTTGGTTGAAGCCATTTTGTTTTTTAGATTTGTTTAGGAAAGAAAAACATTTAATACATATATATATATATATATTGATGCCGGATTTATCTCCAAAACATCACTAGAAAAATACTATTTTTCTAAGTAATATCATTAAAACTGAATATTATGGGACCTTCAGCTTCTAAATGTAAGAGTGGATGTTCTCAGACATTGTGCACAAATAGCATTCTCCCAGCAGAAACTAAAGTTGTTAATGAACAAAGAACGCAATGAACAGTCCAAAGATAAGTAAATGTGTTCTCCAAATGTCATCTACAACTGCACTGTTTATGAATTATGTCTGCTGACACTGACTACTGCTGAAATGTCAGCTGTCATCTGCATAGAAGAGGCTGTTGGTGTATCTGGTCTGGATGTCTGCTATGTCATGCATGTGACAACATTAAGGGGACCCGCAGAGAGTTTCTCTTGCTAAGTGTTACTGTTTTTCTGTGACACTTGCATGCTCACTGACCTGAATGAAAGGGTCTCACTCTGAAGAAAGCAAACCCAAGATCTACCCCATGCCAGACATCCTTAAGGGGACTGCAGTCACAATAAGGACACAGAAAACAACCCTTTCAGAAGTCAACAACTTAGATTTTGTTTATTTTAAATTTAAGAGATAGATATATAGAGAGATAGAGATCTGAGAACAATAAATTTATAAACCTTAATGCAAGTAGGTCAGTGATAATTGAAATACTAGTGGATGGACTTGAGCAATGTAGGGAAGACAGATGTTTACATCCTCTGTTCTGTGTTTGTGGTTCAGCTTTTCTCCTTTGGTAACAAAGACATTTTGTTTACTTATTTATTTGCTGAGGTCTGAAAGCATCACTTAAAAGAAGTCTAACTGGGCAAGTTCAGGAACACTTCAACAAGCAATGAAATTTTAAGCAAACCACCGGGTTAACCAAACTATTTTCAGATAGGAAAAGGAAACCTCCTCTACATCACACAGCATTCCTTAGCACATATTGACAATTTAATTGTATCTAAATATAAATAATGTAGTTTGCAATGTCGTTGTGTTCTACATGACAGCACTTACTCTTGTGCATTTCAACCGCAAATTAGATACTGTCACTGGATTATACCAATCAGCCTGCCATTTATTTTATTGTCTTGTGTTTCTTTTCTGCTAATATATTAGATAGTACAGACAGAAATTAATTCCTTTCAAACATGCTGTAAAAGGGTCATATTTTAACCAGAACCAATGAAATTTTCCTGAACCTACAACCAAGAAAGGTTGGTGTCTCGATTTAACCAAGCTTCCAACTAGAAGAAATGTTTCTGAATATGTCAAACAAATCATATTTTCTTTAACCACACACTTTTGGTGCCAACACTTTACCAAACAGGAAATGAAAACTGAAAGTACAATGAATAAAAAAAACTTAAGTGTAAAAAGAAGAAGTTTTACCAAACTTGGACTGCCCGGCGAGGTCATCTGTATGTCATGGCGGAAACCACATTTACAAAGATGACCCCTGTGACCTTGAAAATTAGGTCAAGGTCACCAAATGCGAACTTGACCTGTATCTTATTATGGTACACCTGTGTACCAAATATGGTGAGGCTACATCAATATTTTATCAAGTTATCGCACGGAAACCAAATTGTTAGAGACGAACAAGCGAGCAAGACCATGCAGCTCAAAACAATACCTTCCGGAAAACGACATTTTTTCCGGGCGGTAATAATGGTCCAACACTGGATGGGATCCCCACTTGTTCCTCCATCCTACTGCTTGAGGCAGACTTTGTGATCATTCTAGACTGGGAGCCTTTTCTACAAGATCACAAGTGCGAAAATACATTGTTTGTTGTTCCACAACTAAATTACATTTCTTCTAAAACATAAATGAAAAATCAATTAGATGTGTAAAGACAACATTTTGGGTGGAACAGGTTTGGATCAGCCAGAATATTACAACCACTGACAGATGAAGTGCATAACACTGATCATCTGCTTATTATGTAATGTTCTGCTGGGAAATCTTGGGTCACATGGTAGTTATTTGACCTGTACTACCCACCTCAATGTTCCTGACCTCCTTAATGGCAACAGCACTCTCTGATGACAGCAGCATCCCCGAACAAGGCACAGTGCCAAACCTCAAAAACTGAAGAGGAACAGCTTAAGGAAGATGCTCCAGACATTGGCCCGACCTCCAAATTCCTCAGATCTCAAACTGACTGAGCATCCATGGGATGCAACAAAATAACGCACAGTCCATTAAGGCCCCTCTACCCGCAACCTACAACACTCAAAGACAGCACGTCTTCACTACAATAGTTCAGAGCTGTGCTTGGTTGATGAGATTAACCTACACAATATGACTCGGGTAGTTTCAATGTTGTGGATGATTGGTGCAAGACTCTTTTGACATAATGAGAAATGTTAATTTGCTTTTTTATGTCAAGTTGCAGTAACTAAACACATTAGTAATATGTTCACTAACAAGCATTTTTTCAACCAAAATAAATATTTTGCAGACCAGTATCCACTTTTTTGAGAACAACGTCATGCTACTTTTTCTGATTATGTCCAGGTTCACAACACTTTGCTAAAGTCAAGGAAAGCCTGTGGTCTGCTTCAATACAGAAAAAAAAACTGCAGTAACTTGAGACACAATCTGTTGATTACCATTTACCCCAAACCACAATCTTTCCCTGACCTTAGTCAAAATGCTTTTGACGCTTAAGCTTAAGCACAGACAGGTGTGGGTAGTCGTGCCAAGGTTTCCATGTTAATGTTGGCTCCACGGTAAAACAGCAGGACGGACATTCTTAAAACAATACAACACAGTGAGAATGTAAGGTAGCAAGATTAGGGCAAATTACTTCCCTCATTCCAGGTTGCACTAACTACATACATACATGCCTCTTTATCTCTTGCTGCTTAGTTCATGCACACTTTTCCACTGTCATGTTTTTCATCCCATACAGAAAAGAAAAGAGCTACCAATTAGGAAGCAGGTCGACCAACCTTTATTCATCTGTATCTCACTGGTCGTCAAAGACAGCCAAGAAACAAAGTAACTTCTAAGCTAAAATGCGTGCAATGGATTTTAATTGCTAGCTTTAGATGGTTTTAGACAAAAGTATTTCTTTGTGGTTTGTAGTTAACAGTCATCGGCAGAACTATTGCTTGCTCTTTTTGTCAGCATTTCATTGTGACACATGTTTACATGCATATACACAGGCACAGACAGACACACACAGACACACACTAAAATGGGAATGCTTACACTCCACAGCCTTGAGGCCCTCTGCAAAATTAATAACAGTGCCTGGTCTAGCTAGTGAAGGTGGTGTGTCCTCCTCTCTGTGTCTGTTTTGGAGACACAAGAGAAAAGGCTCTGATTTATCAACAGCTAGGCCAGGAGTCTGCAGAGAACAAGCAGACTGATCTCGCTCTTTCAATCTGACAAGGTCTCAACGACAAGAGCAAGCGAGAAAGTGAGGAAGAAATGGAGAGGCAGGGGCAGGCAGGAGTGGTTGGAGAGCCGGATGATTTAGAGGGCTAATATCAGCCATTATTGCCACTCCTATTCTTGAGTTTCCTAATTTCCCCCTAATGGAATCCTCACCCATCATTGAGCATACTGATCGCCTGTTAAACAGAGCCTGTCTCGACCAATCATTACGGAGCCCATAGCTGTCAACTGCCTATCAGAGATGAGGAAGATTTCTGAGCAGAGACGAGTCAGATAGGGGTGTTTGAGAGAAGTTCAGGAGTTGAAAAATGTCACCAGACGAAAGCAGATTACGAACTGGAGGAGATGCACAGAGGTTTGCTTGGTTTAAGCTGTTTTCAAGCGGTTTTCTGCATCTAGATTTCTGTAATAGTTCCACTCAAATAGTGACTTTAGCAATATTTACCACTTACAAGCCTTTCATTACATGACTGATTGATGGTGAAACTTTAAGGTGGGGCTGAGCTACAACCAACTACTCTCAGTAACTACAACAATACTATTTAATGCAGGGTGTTAAACAGATTTAATTAAATGCGGACCATTAACAGGGTTCCCATGCGTCCTGGAAATCCTGGAAAACCTGGAAAATGACTGACCAATTTTCCAGTCATGGAAAACATATGGAAAATGAGAAAAAAAGGTCAAATGTCCTGGAAACGGTTAACTTGTCCTGGAAAAATGTTTATCCTCCCCCTGTCAATGCAAACGGGTTACAAGTTATGCGCATGCATGTCTGTTGTCACCGTATTTTCTTGGCAACATTGAGGCATATAATATATATAAAATAGCGCTTCTCTGCTTCGAGCCGGCGCAGCACCCTATGTGGCACTACCAGCCAATCAAATTTGCATTCCCCTGAGTTGGCTGTAACTTGCGAAATGAAACACCACTCTGATATCGGCGTAGCGGCAGCTTAACAGGTATGGGCCATGTTTCACTCAGTAGTTCACAGTTGTTTTGTCTGATTAAATATAAGGAAACGAAAACATTAGGAATTCTGTTGTGTGGGTGTTGTGGGTGTTGCGACACCCGCACTTTTACTGAAACATCATTTCATCCCCCCTCACTGCCGAGGTGTGTGGTGGCGTCCGCATGAACTTACATCTTCCCACAACAGTTGAGGGTGCAGCTGAGCGTTTAATGTCTGAAATCAAACTTTCAGTCGATGATGCGGGTCAACACCATAGAATACAGTCTATGGTCATCACAGATAAAGTCTCTGTCGCGAAAAGTCCGCCTGCGTATGATGGTGATGTCACGGTGACATCGCTCACGTCACCTCCTACGTCCTCCTACCTGATAACGTGTGTCTGTACCGACTGGAAATATCCTGGAAAAGTCCTGGAAAATCATTTCGGGGAAAGAGTGGGAACCCTGATTAAAGCATTTGCATAACCATACTATCACCTGTATTACAAAAAACAAACAAGAAAACACACCAGTTAGATTTTTAATTAAAACCTGGTTGACATCAGGTTTCTATTTTTAGAAATTGTTGAACCTTATGTCCAATTATCTTGAAACAAATAGTAGCTGTACACCGATTTAATGATCTACCGTATACCAATGACATGTTTGAAGGAGAGTTCCCGTACTCAACTCAAACTTTTGGCTGGTAGAATAACAAGCAGTACATGTTGATATGTTGCAGAATGTATGAGTACTCTTCGATTAATGTTTCCTATCCCAAACAGCCTATATTATGCCTTCCTCCGCTGTAATATAAGTAAGCATGTAAAACAAAGCATTTGCATGATTGCATCCAGTGAGCTTATTTCACTGTATCCAATTACAAGCATATATGTTTTACCATTTCTCCTGGCTTACTGTCTGAAAATAATGTCTGTGACAAGCTCTTTTACTAGCTAAATGGTCCTCATAGTGATACACGCAGATCCAGGCAGAGAGCTGAACCCACACAAATGTGCAAATGCTAACATGTGAAACAGGACTAAGTACATCACCATATTCATTATTCATTAATTAAACCAGAACTACTCCCTGGACAAGGCCCTTGCAATGAAGGATGAGCTAACACAAGGTGTCTGTTTACACAAAAGCTCCGCCTCCTTCTTCATCGTCTCGGATCATCCCTGCAAGCTCTTAACACGATTATGAATCCATACTTAATGAGTACATAAAACATGGCAGGGATTATCAACATGTAGCTATGGCTTCCATTGTTGAGAACAGAGGGACACATACACTTGTTTTGAGTGGGTTGAGGGTTTTTTTTGGACACAGCCACCTCCTTTTGTGTCATTTTTCCTTTCCTGCCTCAGTTTGGAGGAAGCAGGCCAGAGCTCCTGTGGTAGAATGTAATGTTAAATGAATCTGCCGAGCTGTAAACCTGTTATGAAGTTTTAAAAGGCCCATATGGGAGCAGTGGGGTGAAAGAGAGGGAAGCAAAGCATCAAAGGAGAATCGGCAGCCAGTGATGGCGAAAGAGACTCTTTCTCTTTTACTCCTTGCCCATTCCAGGTCTCTACCATCCAGATGAGGTGTACAGTGGGCTGTAGCTGTGTGTTTCATTTCTGTCATCTGTCACTTCACCTGGCAAAGGCTTAGCAGCATTTTGTGGGTTTTGGAAAGAGATGTGAACAGAGAAAAGGCAGAGTGTGGAAAAGTGGAGGGTTGGTAACAGGAGAGGAGAATGATGCGGGAAACATGTCCAGACATTGTTGCAAACCAGAGCAGAACCCTCGGGCATTATGCTAGTCCAGCTCAACAAAATGGCCTCTTTGTAGCCTCGTCATGGTCTTTTTTTTATTTCCACAAGCATTGTTCAGGTGTTTAGTTTCAGATGAGGATATGCAGAAAGCCTGGTAGTCATAGTTACTAAGTATAGAGATTTTCAGCAAAAGGCTGATTACACATATACATATACTTATGGGACCAAAGCCACTATTGTTGCTCAAAACTGTCGTTAAAACCCAAGTATCGTGGATTTGTATGTCTTTCTTGGGTGGTAATAACCAATGAGAGAAAGCAGAGGAGGCCTTTAATTACCCCTTTACAAATTGATTGTAAGTGTGGCAACCTGTTTTGTTTATATTGCTTTCTGCAAGTATTTGGACCCCCACTGCAACTTTATCTTCACTTCTTAATTGAGCAGTTGTTTGCCAGACTAATCTCCAAGGCTTGTGTACACAACAGTCCTGAAAGATGCTGCAAATTAAAGACTTATCTTAATCCTCTCCTTCCCAAAACATTAGCATTTCAGATCAGGACAATTCGGGCCGACTGTTTTTGCGCCTGTGTGGAGGAAGAGTAAAAGGTACTTTAAAGCAAGCTTGACTTAGCTGGTGGTAAAAAATGCATGTAAGACAAAACCAGCCAACTCATTATCAGAATACAAGTTGATACAAGTGCGAGGATGCTTAAGCCATATAAGATTGCCTCTAAGTGCATCTGTGAATGCTTCCTGAGAAACACAATAGTGCTTGAAGTAGCAATTTTATGCTACGCTGAAATGCTTTTCAATACCCGTGTCTCAGGTGTAACTTGTCCCCCCAACAAGCCATGAACACCTGTCTCTCTAATCCTACCAATTAACCTGGAGACTAGTGACTATCTTGGGTTACATCCAACATGGCTCGCTCATCCTTTATTCTGACGCGTCAGCCTGTGCAATCGTCTAATCAGAGTAACCCAATCCTCAACTTCTATCAACTGCCCGAGCTGAAAAAGGCACAGGCGCGCCTGGGAAGGAGACAGATCCTGCCTTTATGTCTGCCAGCATTAGTGTTTGGCCTCCCATCCAGAGCTACTGCACCTACACCTCACCACCATCACTCTTTTCCACCTTATTTATCTCGATATGCAGTGCACATTCTGGTTTATCCTTCATCCAGGTCTCTATTCCAGTCACAGATGTAGTGCATGTATGTAGTGTATGGGGCAGGTATTAAGGTATTATTTTTCCTGAGATTGAATCCAGATATGTGCCTGGAGCCTGTCATGTGATTTTATGCCCACGGGTCATCCCCTAGTCTTGTACAGCCGCGTACTTGTTTCAAACAGGGCCATGTCCCCAATGACCACATTCATTCATATCGATCTCTAGAATATCGCCTTTAAAACATACCCTGAGGTTTATATTAAGCATGGAAAAGCTCCCTGGAGATGGGAGCAGAACAATAGGAGAACATTATAAGTACATACAAGGCCAGTGGCTACATGCCAGATAAAGTGTCAGCGTATTCCTATCTCTGTGCCTTTAAGGCAGTAATGATTAGCCACGAAACCATAGCTGTCCTTCACTTGATTCCACAGATGCTATAGTACAACCGATGAGATATCCTGAAAGACAAAGGAGAGCAGATGAAGAAGGTAGAAGGCAAAAAAGGTCTTGTGGGAATGGCTATTAAAGGATGTGGCAGAGCAGCTTTGGAGCTACTGCTGGTAAGAATGTATTGATCCATCTTCCTATTCTCTTATTTCCTTCCATTTAGAAAGTACATTGTTGGGGAAAACACTGGAGGAACTGAAGATCTTTATATTGCCTGCGCTTTGTGTCTCAATGTATTAAATATATTAAGAGGCTGAAGTAGAAGGGGAAAAATTGTGGCAAAGTACACATTCATCCTGTGGCAAAATGGAAACCGAAACAGATTTTTGTCTGCAAATAAAGCAACCACTCTGGAAGAAGTTTCTGGTGCCGAGACGATATGGTCAATCAGTTTAAAAGCTTATAAAAGCCTTTCTGGATCAGGCTTTTCAACATATCAGGATGCTAGTAAAAAAACGCCTTGGTTCCATGGCAATGTTGGCTGGCGAAGTGCGGCTCATAACACTTGAATGATACAAGGTTTCAACCAGACATGTAATGGCGAACGCAGACTCTCCTGCCACAGGAGCTAAAGCAGTTGTCGTCTGCTGAAATGAGTCTCCTCATAAATGCTTGGAGTCGAGGAGGGGAGGTTTCCTGTGCATGATATGAAAATTTTAAGGCTGCCCCTGTTTGAAAATGTATTCATACAATGTCATTCCAAGAAGATGATGAAAAAACATATGAGTAGCTTCCACAGGGTTACAGTTCCCATGTGCATTGTGAAGACGTGGAGACGGAACAGGCTGATGAGAGGTGCAGCATTTTGGAAGAAGTGTAAGATGAGCTGGATACTTAGAGACCTATACTCCAGAGATCATTTGATATATTAGGGCTAAGGTGTCCCGTGTAAATGTTTAATCACTGTCTGGGCTCCAGGTCGTTAACCTCCTCGACAGTGGACTTGAGAGGATAGTGCTGTCTAAACACTGAGCATTTACCTTATCACATCTTAAACCATCAGCCTCAAGGCTAACCGTCTTCAAAGAGGTTTCGTGGGCACTGCACGTAGTTCTCAACCGACAAAGAGAGCAGCTGTTGGGGTCAATAATGCACTTCAGTCCCCATCTCTTATCAGTAAATATAGATTAGTGTCCTTGGTCTCATATAGTGTGGGTGCGAGTGTGCAGTTTATGTGTTGCTAAATCAACTTAGAAGCTTACAGGAAGTCTTATAAGATTGTATCAAGTTTGCAGAACTTTGTTTAGATGAAAAACATTGATCTCTGACCTTTAACATTGCCAGGCAGCAAATGCAACAAAAGTGCTCATTTTGCGTCTGCTTGATGACACAGATAATGCTGACGCCAGGAGCCTTAAATGACATCTGAGAGGCAGGGATCAGGTTCAATTAAATCAAAGCTGCTGTACCCATGGGAGGAGACAGTTCTTGAGAAGCATCTTTAGTAGATTGTCTGTTCAGTTTGGAACTAATTATAGTTGCATGAGAATGAAACCATGAGTCAAAATGATACTTCTTCCAAGCTCAGTAGCCAATGCTTTTTTTAATGTTTGTTTATTTCTACTGTGCTTTTCTTTTTTTATTCCTTTTTTTTGACAATTTTGAAGCAACATTTTGTGCTCAGATGATGTGCAGTGTATCTGTAGTTTTATGATTTGGTCCAGTTACATCTTATATGGTTTGGTTTTCTTATCAGTCAAGATAGATCCCCCATTTTTATAAATTATTTGACCAAGTTAAAAAATTCCTGTGTTTCTGGGCTTGCGAAACATTCAGCTCCACACCCTGATACAATGACTTTGCCTTTACTTGTTAATTGTAAAAAAATAAATAAATAAAAATCTACTCATCTGCAGCATCAAAGAAAATTTAGGGCATCAATCTTCTTTTCCTGGCACCCTCTGACACATGAAAATAATCATGATGGTGTTCATTTATGACGTTACTCAACTCTAGTAACTTAAGCAGCCTTTTCAGTGTGAGCATCCCAAACTGACTTTTTCACCCAGCGGGTGCACTGTGCGTCCTTGGGAGCTTCATATTACCTTTTACCTTGAAAACCATGAAGTAATAGCGTAAGAGAATTTGTCCTTGTTTTTTCTTTCTGAAGCAACACTTTCTGAATCTTACTTGAGAAAGTGGTCTGCTCCACTGGGAGAGAAAAAAATGATCTCTTTAACACCAAAAGACGGAGGCAGAACATGACAAAACTAGGGATGGCAAAGCAGTAAAGCACAGTGCTTTACTAAACTCCACATGTGGATTCTTGGTTTCTGTCCACATGACTAATGTAAATGGGTATAAACAAGTTAAATGTACTGCCAAATCTGGCTCACCCCCTCCCCACCACTGCTACCACACCACTCATTTTACACACGCACACACATGCACACACGCACACACACACAAGAGGCATGACTCACTCCTTTTCCCACCGTGCAGCTATTCCATTATGGCAATGTGATTCTAAACCCACAAAAGGTCCCAATCCACTAGTAGAAAAACCCTGAAATGCTGCAGACAACACCCATCCACCCACCTACAAGAGCAGTACAAGTGCCAGGCCAAAGTACAACCTAACATTGAGGTAGCAGAGGCGTGAATGATGTCTGTTCACCAATCCATTGCAGAGGAGAGGCTGGTGAGGGTGTCAAGAAGGTTTGCATGCTCCACTATTTTAAACCTGTCTATGAAAATTCCAATCAAAGTTATAAAAAGGACAAATAAAGCATCTTAGCCTGATTTTATGTTTCATCAAAGAGGCCTCATTACTGCTGTTGACTTATTAATTCCTAATATACTTCCATGGCATTTCAATAAACATGAAAGTGGCCAACAAAGAATACAAGATTCCCAAGATGATTCCGAGAACTTTGACCCTTTCGGTGAGCAAATACACTAGGGAGCTTTGGCATGATATAGGCGAGCATGCATGGTTTCATTTATGTGCGGTGCATGCTCACATACAGCCACATCAATGAACGTGCAAACAGCAACGCCAGATTGTCGTTTAGCCTGTATAGTGTGTGTACAATTACCATTTTATGAGATGACATCACTGCAAGCGGCGTGCAGCGGTTGGCTGGAGCAAAAGTTTATTTCTTGGAGAGCGTGAGATAGGTTTTTTAAAATCTCCTCCTCCACGTCTCCCATGGGTGATGTTTTCCAAAGTGGACTCGCTAAGGCGTAGCAAACAAGAGTGAATGCCCAGGCTGGACTGTGAGGAAAGGCAGATCAATGAGACAGCTCACCAGCTCATGCGTAGCAGCTTTGTGGAGATA
The DNA here is from genome assembly GCF_021347895.1 of Acanthochromis polyacanthus. Classification (NCBI taxonomy): domain Eukaryota; kingdom Metazoa; phylum Chordata; class Actinopteri; family Pomacentridae; genus Acanthochromis; species Acanthochromis polyacanthus. The sequence goes on along the minus strand of NC_067116.1, from coordinate 25,193,227 downwards.
GTTCTCTGTGGACAGTTCTGCTTTGGAGACCTGAAATCAGTTTTTTGGTGGTTGTGTGTGCGAAGTGAGGGGGGTTTGCTTATCAGCAGTGGATCCTCGGCGCATGACGCATGTCACACAGGGAGATGGTGCTGCTCTGAGGCGTGTAGGTTTGAGCGACAAGAGAGAGAAAGACATGGAGGATCAAAAGTAAACCAGTGCAGCCGAAGAGGAGTCAGCAGAGCTGAGTTGGTTGGTGCACATTAAACAAATCCAGTTCATTAGAAGGCAGAAGTTACCCACAGCATTAATGTAAATCCATGACATTTAGGGAAAAAAACCCCATCTACACACGTAGCATGAGGCAAAAAGAGACAGCAACAGAATTTCCTTCTAATCTTTTCTGTATTTTTCTGCCTGTTATCCCCCACGGTTTCAGGCATGTTTCAGGGTTACCAATTAATTTCACGTTTGTTAAAATCATATGTTTCATGGACCATTGCTTGCTAAAAAATGGATATTACAGCGTCCAGGATTCTGCCAAAGTTTAACAAATTGAGAGCAGATGGAGACTCAGGTATTGCCAAAGAAATATAAGATCCTTGGGGAGCGTATAAACGGGGCTCCTTTAATAAATGCTGTGCAGATGCAGCACATGAGTCAAACAAAACAGGAAAAAAGATTATTACCGTTATAAATAGATGTGCTGTAATATCAAACACACTGTAATAGTTTGTGCAGGTCCTTAACAGACAAAACAGTGTGGCTGTTACTCCGTTCAAAGGAGGAGGCACTTACAAACACAGAGGTTAAAGTGTCTAAAATGCATTTTTTAACAGGTTAGATGACCCTATTTCAAAATGCGTCTGAGGCATTAAATTCAAATTATGCTGAATGAAAAACTCGGAATACCCTAAAAAGAGTAGTCAATGAGAAAAGTTCCACTCACAAAAGATAACAATTACCTGAGCCCATTTACATTTAGACTGGCATTTTGCAGCAATTTTTACGCATGTCCACAGGTACCAGACAGCTCGATGGAGTCTCACAGTTAGTGATAATGGTAATACACCATGAGTCGGGGCTTGAAAATTTTAAATTGAAGTGAAAAAAAGATTCTGCCAATGGCGCCTAATCAGCCAAGGAGAAGCGGCAAGCGGGCTGACACAAAGCATTTTCGAGACCCAGTCTTTTCCAGAAGTCTCTCTCATACTCCCGCCTTTGTCTTTGTAAGTGGTGAATTTGATTTTGTTCAACTTAATTTCACTCCTAGTCTCTGGCGACCTTTCATTACCCTGCCTAATTGGCATATAGTGACCCAGACTTTATATCTGTTTGTCTTCACTGCTGGCTGTCTTTGTTTATTTGAGTGCTGATGAATTTCTCTTGATACTTATGGGGGAAGAAAGACTGTTAAGGCCTCAGTTTCAGAAAGCATGTGCAGAATTATTGACAAAAAGTTTAAAAAACATGATCCAATAATACTAAATACCTCCATAATTGGAATACTGAAAGTATGTACATGGTTAGAAGTGATCGTGACAGGATAATCTGAGCTTGAACATTTCTAGAGGTTCTGAGTGTTTTCCATTGTAGCTCTACCACATCTGGAAAGTTAATCACATATTTTAAAAAACACATAAAGAAAAGGCAATAGGTGAACAGTTATCCACCTTCAGAAATAAATCGTCCTTATATATCCACAAGCAGCACATTCCTCAGCTTCATGAATATTTCTCTGATGGAGATATTGCATTCATGGGGACCTGCAGCTGTATGTCAACAGACATACATTCATTGCAGGAAGTCAGTGATTTCCCCTGTACTTGTAGTGCACTTGCATCTCCTCCCATTGGCCTCCTCGGATATATTTCTGGTCACGCAAGAGCAACCTCAGCATAACTAGCAAGACTGTGTCTGTATGTTTCCTTGGATGGGAAAGCTTCACTTCCCTGATCAAACAAAGCTTCCCCCTTAATGTTTACAATTCCCTCCCTATAGAGGAAATAAGACTCAGGTCCACATTTATTTATTTGACACTGGGTATCACCGCCCGCTCTTCTGTTATGGCTTGTTTTATGTTCACAAGCGAGATAGTCAGCAATGGATTCGGCACACGCACACATTCACTATCTCTTCCTGTGCCTCTCATAATCTCTCCAGCCCTCTCATAATGAAACAAACAGGCCTGCACTCACCGGGATGCATTACTTCTGCGCTTATCTCGGTGCATTACAGTGAATCATGTTGAACTTTTATTCAGAGCCATGTTGTGACACGAGACCATTTTGCAAATGAAGCCAAGCCAGCTGTTTGTATGCAGAATACCAGTAAGTGATGATCTACAGCTCAAGATATGCTTTTTCGCAACAAAATGGCATGTAATGTCTGCCTTCTCAGACATGACAGAAAACAGAAGGCCTGAAATGTTAAAAAAAAAAAAAAACTCCACTCTATAAATTTATGATCTTGTCATAATGCAAATCCAAACACACTGTGAAAGTGCAAGGTCTGTGAACTACAGATGAATGAAACCTCATTTTTCAGCTCGTCTGACAGTGTTGTCATTTGGCCCTTGTCGCTGTCACAGCCCTGGTGCTCACGAAGTCTTAGAAGTGATACAATATTCAAAATAAACTGATTCTGCTTGGGGAAAATGTTAGCAAAGAGGAACTTTTCTACCTGTTCTACCCGACTGGCTCTGCTGCTGTTTACTGGCCTACAGATGGAAGGATGACCTCTGCACTGCCATCGTCCTCATCCTGCCACTCCGCAAGCCTTTGTCTGACACCATCCCCAATCCGCCATTCACATCTTTTGGTAGCACAAATGAACCCTTCTTCTCTCTGCTCGTCCTTTTTTCTTCTTCTTGTAACTGACCTGGGTGGGATTAAATGATAATTCGCCCTTTATTCTCTTTTGGAACGCTTAAGGGCCCAATTCCACTCTTGCATGTCTGATCCTCTTATATCAGCGCACTCGCTGACATGTTTTCAAAAATTCCTTCCCTTTATTTTCCATGCCGCTGCTACCAAAGCCAACATAGCTTTCAGAGCGCCAACAAGTTGTAAACATGGTAATGGGAGCGGAAGCATAACCAAGAGAAAAAGACGGAGGAGTGGGAAAATAGTGGAACTGTGCATCTTATTGGGCCCAAATATGTAGCAGTTTTGGTGGGATTTTGTTTTGGAAATGAAGATAGTCTTCATTCTATCTCTCTTTTCTCTGTTCATTTACAGCAGCAAGCATGCTCAATGCACACACACACACACACACACACACACACACACACACACACACACACACACACACACACACACACATATGTTTGTTTTTCTATACCGGTGGGGGCTTACCATTGACTCCCATTCATATCTAACTCCTAACCCTTACCCTAACCCTAACCTTAACCATCACCAAATCAATGCCTAACCCTAAACAAACGTTTTTGCACTTTTACATTTTTTATTAACAACAATATGGCCAAGAAAACGGTGTTGCCACCCGTGGGGACCTCATTTTAGGTCCCCACCGTAAGACAAGTCCCCACCTTTATAGCAAATAGTCAGGTCAAAGTCCCCACCGGTATAGCAGAAACAAGTACACACACACACACACACACACACACACACACACACACACACACACACACACACACACACACACTATTATCTGTGAATAGCAAATCGGACTCTTTGGTCCCTGACAAAAACCAAATTGTTACCACGCAATGTGTCAAACGAACAGTTGTTTTACATCAGTGCACACATTTGAAAAATGCCACAAGGAGACCCAAGCACCCACTTGTCCAAAGGCTACAGTCTAACCTCTCTTACATTAGGGATGACACAGTTTTCAGTCGGAATCTACAAATTTATTACAGTTATTTTTGAAAAGTAGAGGCTGCAGAGCGGCTTGATCTGGATGCGATATTGTTCATTTGTCCAAAGCATTCAAACTTTGAGGCTGTTTTACATCCAAAGCATAGACAGAAACATTCAACTCAATGCAAAGCATGTTTGGTTTATTGAAGTGCGAAGTCATATTCACACCTATTGCTACATTTTCCTTACAGACTAAAAATCTGCTAGTCCGTAGCAGCATGCTGATGTCTGATACAATCACCTTGAAATGAAAAGCATAATGGAGAGGGTTTCTCTTCTGAATTTTATATCTTTTACAAGTGTCTTTTCTGAGTACATGCTTCCATCCACTTCTACACCCCTATGGCCATTGGAGAACAAGAAGCTTAATGTAGTAGAAATTGATTCCTATCCCATCATAATTTGCCTTGTCTCTATGTGGCCTGGGCACCGGGCGCTGTAGCTGGAGGATGAGACTGGGGGTTGGATCGGGGCTGGGAGGGGGATATTACAAATCATGTCCGCACATTGGAGCAGCGATCAATAGGGAAGCTGCAGTCAATCTTGTTTATTACTTCTCTTGCAATTTCAGAATTCAGATTTTGTGGCGGGGAAGGGAGATGAACGAGTGGCTGCTGCAGTACGAATGCCACAGATTACCCACACGGAAAGAGAAAGGAGTGGAGAGGAGAGAAGAAGTGAGAGGTGGAGGAGGCAGTCGCCATGGAGATGATGATAATCCTGGCAACGTTCAGATGGTGGTTTTTTTGTTCTCCACAACGTACAGGCTACAGAGGGACATACACAAACACAAAGAGAACAATGTGTGGTTAAGCTTCACAAAATGCCTGGCTGACTCCAGACAAACGTATAGACATGGAGGCTTAGAGATCAAGAAGAAGCTGGGGGAACTCATCTCAAAAAAGCCAAAGTAAGGTGAAAAACACTTGAGGACTATGAAATAAAGTCAACACTGTCAGAGAAAAGAGAAAGTAAACACGACTTGGTCTCCATTAGTATCAATATGATCATAACAGTGCGACCAGTTGCAGAAACACTGGAAAATACCACCGGAACTGTGTGAAGATAGTAGGTACAGAAAAACAATCTTTACTCTGTTTAATCCCACTTCATTCTTTGCCCACAGGTTGGTGACTCCAGTGTTCAGTAAACCATTCAGTGCAATGTGCAATCAAAAGAGAGGGCAGAGGGCTATTAAGCCCGAAAGGAGAAACAAGAAACAGCCAGGTAGCCAGTGATGGAATGTTCTGAGACAAAAAAAAAAGAGAGAAGCTGAAAGGGATGAGGCCAGGTACAGAGCTTATTAAGTAGTGGCTCTGGTGTTGCAAATAGATGCTAGGTGTGTGTGTTTTCTTTATTTGATATTTGCTTCTTCAGTCACAGTGGCTGTAATTTTCACTCCAATGCTGTTAAGTTTGTTTTATAACAATAAGATGCCACCGAGTCTCAAGGTACAAAATAAACAAAGACAGCAGATCAAGCAGAATGTAACAATGAATGAAAAGTGAGTTCTTTTTTTAAAGTGGGAAAGTTGTTTTATATTGGAGTTGGTCTGAGTCTTTGGGATTAAACTACTTGAACCAAAACAAGCACTCGAAAGCTTATTAAATCTGCAAGTTTTTATTTTCATTTGGATTGGCAACACTTTCACTCAACAAAGAATCGTTTAAGTATCCTTTAATGGATTTACGAGCCCAAAAGGACCCCACTTGCTTCATTGTTTTTTAAACTTTTCATCATTAAGGATGGGATCATTCAAAGTACTTGCGGTTTACTGTTGAGTACCATTCTCCTGGTCTGAGCCAAATTAGAGCTCTTTCTCTCTTGGTGGATTTTTGTGTCTGTGTTCTCAACCTTTTGGTTATGGGCAGTTTTTTTCCCTTTTTTAACTGAATCATTCTCTCCGATGAAATCAAGTTTTTTTTCTATGTCCATATATTATCCTTTATATGCTAAAAGAGATTTAATGAGCTAAATGAGCAGACTTTCCCCCTCAAACCAAAGTGTGCTGATGACAGTCTCAAAAACATAGATTCAGACAGTCAGAGTTTCAAACATAACCAATAGAAAGAACCAATCCTGACAACTTGCAGGGTGGAACTTTTTATATTTTTACTTGTTTTCAGAATGGGTTTTGGTTCAAACATGTATACAGATGATTTACTCCTACATCTTGCCATTATCTGGCACAGTAGTTGTACAACGTTTGAGAAAAGGTGAGCAGGTGTCCTCAAGCTGCAGTGAGCAGCGGAGGCTTGGTTAGAGAAAATGGCAGGCACATTGTAGATGCACACAGTCCAGAGAAATCATAGACCCATTTTAAGGCATGAAGGATATTTTCGTGGAAAATCTTGTAAATATGGGGGTTTGATACACCGTATTATGGGTTGGCAGCGGGTCTTTAAGTCTGCCAAGATCATTTGACTGTCAACTAGCAAATTTTAGATGCTCGACTTTATTTATGAGTTATCAAATGGAGGAATTAAGAGGCTAAGAAACAAATTTGGCAAGGGGCTAAAATATATGTTTTGAACCTCTGAAGTCGTTGACTTTATTTTGATTGATGGTGCAACATATATTTTTACCTACACACCCTGCCTGCCCTTTATCCTCCAGTAGTAACAGGGTAAAATATATATGAACATATCTAAATGAATTTTCATTTTCACTAACCGTGCCACACCAAAGGCTATGTTTGTAGAGTTGTACTGTCTGGTTCTGGTCTAAGATGCAGTTTGACAGTGTTGTCATGATTAGAGCTGGAGGGGATGTTGAAATTTCAATTTCACAGAGCATACCAAATTTAGTGAAGATTTTGTTGACCATATGCTAAATCAAACGTTGAATTAAATATTTTTGCCCCAGTATTAAAACTCTGGGATTGTTAGCAACTTGACTGAATGCACATTTGTCTATTTGTATGCAGTGCAAAAACCATAAATTCATATGTACTTTGTGATTGTATCTGTGTGTGTGTGTTCCTGCGTGTGCCTTGCCTTCATAAACATTTTTGGCCCCCTCTGTTTTTCATCAGAATGTCTGTTTCAGGCCGAGCAGAACAAGAGGCACCGGGAGAAAAGCAAGAGAGAGAGAGAAAGGGAGAGACTCTGCTGCATCCCAATCAGCCCAGCTCACTGAGGCAGAACTGTGCCTAAAATACTGGGGCTGAGGTGGCCTCAGCTTCGCCCTCCCATTTCCAATTCGCAGCCACCACAGTCCAATGCAATTCAAATAATAATAACAAATGGATGGATGTGTGTGGCATTCTGAGCTTTTTCAATTCACAGCATGACTCCTGCACATTAAAGCAGCAAAGTCGGGGAATGTAATGGGAGTTGAGAGCAGGTTAAGCATAGCCAGGCAAGAATTTTATGAAATAATACAGCTGTCTTATCAGTCTAACCATGAAGTATGGTTGCAACTGAGAGAAGACTCTTATCTCTGTAAATTGATATGCAGCAGATTGGCCCTATCTTCCAAAACTAAATTCTGATGTTAAGGATAGTCCAAGTTTCTGTACCCATGAAACATGAGCAGAAAATCTAAGCTGTCTGTTAAACAAAATCCTTTAAAGTAGACCTATCTCACAGTTATACTGAATGATTTTATGAGACATCCAGGGCTAGTGTTTTTAAAAACATATATTTATTCTTATATTATTCATGTATAGCAGCTAGAGAATAGTTTAGGGATGTTGAAGCAGGTATATGCAACTCAAATGTCCAGTTTGCTGCCTTCTAGTGAAAGTTCTAGTAAAAAGAAAAACAAATTCAGAGCTGATTTTTTTTTCTTTTTTTCCAGACAGACTTTTGCATTCCCTTACAACACATTTCACATGAAATGTTTCTTCACAATACTTTTGGCATTACTCAAATCCGCATGTACTGTCTTATTGTTGGGTTGGTGAAGTACAGTTATAATACAATACCAGGCAAGGAAAAGTCTTTACAGAATCTATACTACTGAAAGAAAAGATTATGTAACACTTTTACATTTAGTTTTCATTCCTGCTTTTGAATGGCAAGCGTTTGATAGTGTACAGTTGCTGGAGTGAGCTTAGCTTTAGCTGCTCTCCTTTGTTGTTGTCGTTGAAGGTACGTCTATAATCATGGCTATTGTTCACATTTATTGTTGTGGTAATTGTTCGGCTGCATTTGTGGCTGAATTGACTCTAAGCAGATGTATGTTTAGATTTGGCTACAGTAGCCGTACTGTACATACTTCACCCGTTAACATTACCCAAGATAACAGCAGGATTTGATAATACAGGTGTGTTTACAATACACCACAGGAATTCTGGAACACAATGGCTAAATTACAGCAATTCACGACATGCACCCACAGCCTTTGCATGTGCTCAGTTTATTATCCAATATAAACTAATGTGTTGCAGCCATAATCCTGATAACTCCATTGTAGCAATGCTTAGCTGTTTGATTACTGTAGTATCTACCGACACTGGCAGTGGATTGTGTCAAGAGGCGACCTTCATGCAATGCAAGAACGTATTGTGAGCTGATGCAGAAGTTTTAAAAAAATCTAATAAAATACAAAAATATATAATGTACTGCTTCAATGACTTCATAGAAAGTAACAGAGCTACACCAGAGTGGCTTAATCTCTTTCTATTAAACAGTTCTGTAACCTGTACTTTGTCACTGTTAGATTAGAGAAAGACTGTTGTTATAAACAGTATTCTTTTTTGCTGAAATTTGGAAGTGTGACTTTAATCATTCTACCTTTAAACTCCATCCGCTTTTTGGGATCCACATTCACTATTAAGTTCTACTGTCAACTTTCAGATGCATTCAGAAATGAACCCCATATGACTTTATGAATTTATATCTACAAAAGCATATCGTTTTTCTGAAAACTGCAGCGTGAGCCCTTAAGCACAGTGTGAGGAAATTCAATATATTTGTAATTAGACCTTTATTTGTGCTTAAATGCTTTCAAAGTTGGATAAAGGAAGGAGTAAACAAAAAAAAACTGCTGCAGTGGCCTGTTCAGCCAGCGCACAATCAATTTAGGTTGCACTTTGTTCCTGAAAGATGAACAGGATCAGCACTGCAGCTGGGCCTTATGGAACTGGTTTTTGGCATCAGCTAGCTCGTGTGCCCAAGTTGATGCAGCTCTGCAGATCTCGGTGTTTAATGTCGGTCTTTCAAATGACGGCAGCTGATTTAGTGTTACTAGTGATTCAATTATCTCAGGAAAACGGGTTAATGCTGTGAAAATTGTGGAGTGCACAGGACAGTGCGGTTCGCTCCTCTCCACACCCTCTCCTCCGTGTAACACAGAAACAAGCATGCCCAAATGCAATTCAAATGGCTGGCAAATTGAAAACAAATTTCCCTCCAATTTTCACACAATGAAATGGTGGCTGTGGTAATCTGGCTAAACGACAGCACACAAAGCCAGGATCAATCTACTCTCTAATCCTATTGTGTTTCGTGTACCTGCTTACAGTGGCTCAGGCTTGTATCCCCATTTCCATTGCATTCCCTCTGTATTATTAAACACCTCTTAGAGCAAGTGCATTCACCTGAAAGGAAAACACTCCGGGCTATTAGACCTTTAGACCTATTAGACCTGCAGGAAAAGTAGGGTTCATGAATGTCTTTATTGAAGTGTAAAAAGGCCAGCTTTGGTTTGCACACTCTCTCATTACAGTAGAAATGACTGTGTGGTGGATATTTGCCGGCCAGTAAATACTCTGCTCCTACTCTTTCTCTGTATTTGCTGCTAATATAACATTTTTTGTACCCTTTAACAGTCACTAGAGGCAGATCTGTTTCATAGAGTCTAAAAATAGATCCTTTAAATGGGAATCTGAGCTCGCTGTATATCCCACTAGTGTCTCTCTTTTCTGGTGTTTTTCTATGTGTAACTAATGTTCGGGGAATAAATGGGGAAACCATGTGGAGCGCAAGGATGAAAACGCGGCTTAGAGAGGCCACAGAAGTACGTCAGCTTTGCATTAGAACATTAGATGTTTTGTTGTCAGCTTTCTTCGAAAAATTCGGATTCATATATTCATACAATAGCAGTTCTAGAAATTATGTTAAAACAAGGTTTCGAGACAATCTTGCTATTGTTGTGCTTTTTTCTAAGACCCAAAGGAGTTGCTTTAGATCACCTGCAGAGTTTGTGCTACTTTCCTCCCTTTACTTGTGGAGCGTGAAAGTAATATGAAGCCAGAACACCAACAGACGTGAACATCTATCCATCACATTCATTTCTACCTAGTAAGGCAGCTAGATCAGCTGTATTTCATTGAATGTGGGACTAATGCACTTATTGGTATGATATAATGTGTTGAGTAATTGGGTGAATTCTTAAATAATGCCATACTGATCCGGACAGAAGAGTGTCTGATTTGCTTCAAGTGCAATAGCATCAGAATCAAAGTATTAACCTCATCCAGGGAGAGCGGGCAAATTAAATCAGGGCATGTCTAGCGTGGCTGCTGCAGCAGCAACTCCTCATCATCGATCTGTCTGGCAGGCTTCTTGCCAATGACACGCACAGTGCTTTCACAGAAGTCATAAACAAACAAGTATTCATGACCCTACAAAGCTGAACGGTAAGTAACACCCCCGCAAGCTCCTGCGTTCCCCCTGCTGCCGGTCTCTTTTTGATGCCAGTGGTATCAGACCTATTTCTCAGTGTGCGACTCTGTCCTCTGAAGTAGTACGAGAGCTGCTTCGGCTGTTGGAGCCGCCTGGCAGAGGTGAGGCCGGCGCTGGCACGGCTGAGGAGCATCAGGTATAGTGCCCAACCAATGTGTCGGTCTGATAATGCTGCGTCAGTCAGAGCTATAAGCCATGCTCAGCGAGGCTGCCAGTGCCCTGACTGGATGGCTTGCTTTAGTTTGCTGTTGTGTCCTCTGTGCCTCGGAGATTTATTCCTGCTGAGGAGGAAGTGGGTACAGATTCTGTTGATAAAAGAGAAATGCATTTGTATCAAATCGGTTGCATTGCTTTCTGTCGAATAGTACCAATTTCTATGGGAGGAAAAAAAACTGTTCAGAAATTGGATTGTGATTGTTCATTTATTTATTCATTGTGTGCAGACATCAAACCGTATTCATAGGCTTTATTTGGATTTATTCAGGAGGCAATGTTTACAATTGTTTTTGTCTCTCAAATTTATACGGATGGCAAACAAACAGATCTCATCAGTGTTAATCAAATTTGGCGGTCCCTCGTGAATTGAGATGATTTACCAGGCATGGTGGCGGTGCAGATCTGTACATATTACAGATTGAATGAATTCATTACAATGATTGTGCTTTAAATACCTTCCTTGGAAAAGGACACACTAACAAAATAAGGTTTTCAGAGGGAGAAAATGATGGCGGATCCCGAAGAACAAATATGCTTTCCATGCCTGCTACTCACTGCTTAAAAAGTTAAATGTTGACCTAAATTACAATTCTAAGAGTACAAACTGACATGCTGTTTTTAAATTACTTCCCTCAGCTTCAGGGCTTTATTATGTCCCAATTCAGATCCTTCTTTCTTCAACATCACAAGACTGAATATGTCATAATAGGCTTGACTAGACTGTCCCATTCCAAAAACTGCTTTATATCCTTCAAAGAAATTTTTTTCTCTCTCAAATTATTTCCCCTGAAGTTGGAAGACACAACTGCTAGTTTGCTAAATGTTCAAATGCCCAAGCAGGCAAAGTTAGGGAATATTATATATGAACTGTGTGAACTGAAATGGACTGGAAAAATGGAAAAACACTGCAAAGCACAACTATTTTAGCACACACATTCTAAAAATATTTACAGTGCGTATGTCGCAGTTTCTACAAATGTGGCATCGACACAGATGTGGGAATATTACAAAGGACTTGCATTGGTTAAAGTAAAATTAATCAAATCACAGCAATTTGCTGCAGTTCAGGATTCCAGTATTAAAAATATATATTGCAGAATATCGGTGCAAGTAACTGAATTCCAATGAGGAAAGCTAATGTCAATGGCATGCTATTACATGAATCCTTTAAGATGATGACGGTTTTTTTTTCATTTTGAACCAGGACATTCAATATTAGAGCTGAGAACCAAATATAAAAGAAGGTTTGCCAAAGTCAGCTGGTAACGCTGCATAATCAACACTGTATATGTTGTGCTGCCATGTAAACATCAGCATTTGATTGGACCTACTGTCAGCACAAACCCATGTCACCTAGAATGTGTTATTTAGGTTCTATGATAAGAAATGGTGCAGAAGAGCATTTGATTTGGACAACCCTGCTAAATGTCTATAGTAATAGCAAAGTAGTGGGTATTTGCTGTTGTTTATTTGTCTTCTACCTTTCAAGAAAGCGTGTTTTGTGAATGTAACTGAAACATCACATGAGAAAACGCATTGTAACGCTGGCTTTCAGTGCCTGAGAGTAACTTCTTTTTGGTAAAGTTGGAAATTTTGGACTTCATGAATTGTCAAGAAGCACCCAAACGCACCGTTAGCTTCGGACAGTGTGCAGTGAGATTTGACAGCTTGAGTCGATACTGTACTAAATCCTGAGGCTGCCTAACCCACTGGCTGTGTACTGCAAAGGAGCAAGTCCTTGAATTAGAACACAGCTTTAAAACAAGCAGCAAGCAATCCACAGTGTTTTGAAGCAATAAGATCTGAGCAAAATTTCTGCTGTCCATTCAGATAGAGCTTTGTTTATGTAAAAAAAATACAATGTAAATGAGGCGGTTAATTACCCTTTACTGGTGGATGGATTTATTCATTAATTATGGGTAGTATTGATAATTATTTTTTACAAACCAGTGGTATTAATAAAACATTTTTGTATTATGTCAGCTCTTAGATATTTTATAGAATAATTATTGAGTGCTGCACCACCCAAGTAGCACTTATTTGAGTCTAATAGATTAAGATGACTGTGTCTCCACCTGTACACTTGCTGCACAAAATAATGTTCCCTCTTTAGATAAAACTCTGTCTTTGGGGATTTTTCCAGGACTGGTCCCCAAGCAAGCTCACTCTTGGAATTTACATTTAAAGAATTTAGCAGAAGCTCTTATCTTGTGCAACTTGATGAGAGAGCAGAGAGAGAGGTTCAGGGAAACGCCAGTGGATACTTCATCAACACGCTTGTCAGTTGAAGAGAAAATAGGAGTGACCTGATGGCACAACGCAAACTTCGTCTAACTGAGAGGAGTGAGGTGGCTTTGGAGGTCATAAGGTTGGAAAGATATCTTTTTTGGGACATTTTCTTCAAGCATTTTGTCACGTCACTCCCTGCCACATGCAAAGCCCCCACTTTGACATACAGACAATTCCCTTGAAGCAGGATTTCCCCCCACTGAGCCCTTCAGGAGGCATGAGAGGATCACTGGAGGCAGAGTCAAGACACCAGCAAGCCCAGAAAAGTGCAAATTTACTCTGAAGCAAAACAAAATCACTTACAGCCCCAACAGGATGAAGGAGGACTTAAGTCTCGGACTGAATGTAAACAGGCTACCATAACCTTTGGCCCCCCATACTCATCCTATTCGTGACTGCAGACACATACAGCCATGGCTGGAAAAAGAGCTCCTGAGACTCTGTGTGTTACAAACAGAACGTGAGATGCTGCAGTGTGTGATGTGTGTTGAATGCACTCTACAGTTTTTCACCCTGATAATGGCGCTGTCACACTCTAGCATATAGAGCCAGCGTATGAGGAACGTATCGAATATTTCGAAAAATTGTTTATACGCACAACTTTTCAGCGTATGAGGTCGATTTTCGGTTAATGACCATTAGAGTAACGTGAGCCTAGCGTACCGTCAGCGTATGAGTAGCGTACGCATAGCGTATGTCAGCGTATGTGAGCATTTGTGATGTGATGTGTATTTGAGTTGGACGTATACCGACGTATGAGTAACGTATATCAGCGTACCTCCGATGTATGAGAAACGTATGCAGAACGTCAGCCTAACGTATGAGGAGCGTACACAGCTGGTGATGTTGGGACCAACCCTGTCCAGCAGTTCATCATGCATTTCTGGAGGCATGCGTAGGAAGTTCCTAAAGGCTCTCTGATCTTCATTTCTCAATTCAACCATAAGCTGGTCATAAAGGCCAAATTGACGCCGCCTTCCAATCCAAGGTTTCACCCAGATTGCATGTCTCATTCTACGCCTTCTTCTTCTGTGTCTAGCATACTCAACTGGCAACTGTAACAAATCTTGGTGATGTTGCAGCACAGCAACCTCCATCTCTGAATTACTGGTACAAACTGATACAGATTTGGAAATGTGAGACTTTATATACCCCCTATACGCTGGAAATACGCATGTAATACGCATGGGATAAGTTGGCTGTACGCTCAGAACACGTTAGGCATAAGTTGAGTACGTTAGACTGTCGTTAGAACTACCATCATAACGTTAGCCATTCGTTAGACACACGTCAGACACACGTTCATTATACGCTCCTCTAACGCTGGGTTTCCTGACCCACTCAATTTCAACATATGAGAAGCGTACTCGACGTATGAGTAACGTACCTTCAGCGTACCTCTAGCGTGTTCAGCGTATGAGGAACGTATGAGGAGCGTAAAATTCATACGTCGGCATACGCTGAAAATTTTTGTGCATGTTCAAAAAATTTTGGCCATCGGTGAACACCGACATACCTCGGCGTACTAGAAACGTATTCCAACGTACCCCTAGCGTGTTTCAGCGTATGTCAGCGTATGCCCAAAAAGTCCATACTTTCCTCATGGACTTTTTTCCTCTAGCTCTATACGTTAGAGTGTGACAGCGCCATAACACAGAGGCACATTTCGAAAGCCATGCCCTGCAAATTTGTTCCATGAATCCCATGAGGAAGGCACATGAAAGACATTCTTGCTGCCTGATAAATCCTATGTGTACTCATGTTATTTATTACCTTTTTTCTTTTCTTTTTTTTCTGAGTTAATGCTTCAGAGTTAAACTATTAGTAGTACAAAATAACATGGTCGTGCTTTCACTGTGAAATGCTAGACTTATACTCTTAGGTAACTGTGCAGTGATGGGATCTCTTTAGCTGTGGCTAATGGCCAGATTAAGTTCTGTTTGTCAAATTATAAGCATTCCATAGACTTACTTGTTCCAATTTACTTACTGTTGCATGCCAGTTTCAAGACTTCACTTTAGCCTCACTAAAGTTTACCCTGTGCTTCGTCAAGTCTGAGGAGAGTTCTGAATGGGAAAGTGGAACACAGCAATTCTACACATAATCATTATTTCTCTAAAAAGGAAGCTTGTAATCAAGTCACCCTCAGATGACCAAATCATCTGCCACCCTATCAGTTTGAACGTTATCGGTCAGTTTCCATTAGTTCCCATTTCCAATTCCAATTTTATAGCTTGCGTCATAAAAAAGTGAGTGATAGTGGTGACAATCCTAACCCTACAACAAAATTTATGTTTAAATCAAATCACCTGAATTTTGCTAAATTCCCCTTAGGATGAAACCACTCCAATGGATTGTTATTCATTCATTTATAGTATTTGATTTGTTATGTTTAACTTTCAGATTGCAGAGACTGCTTGTCTAAGTCTGGAGGGGCATGGCTCTTTTCTGTTACTATGCGATTAAGGACAACATTGGCATTTGTTTTTAATTTGAAACTGATCCTTAGAATATAACATATAGTAAAATGAAGGAATGTGTTTACTGACTGCTTCTCATAACATCTCTCATAGCAGGCAGACAACATCATGTGATTTGCACAGTGTGAGAAATGCTGTGAGACCTCTCTACTGTAAATATGTTCAGTTGAGAACAAGAAAGTCTTTCTCTTCTGCTCGGTCTCTTTCATTTCCGTATTCCCTGGGCCAGCAAAAGGCCATGTGGCATTTTACAGCTTAAGTAGGGCACAGAAATCAGAAGCACTTGGACGATCACAAAGTAATAATTAACAGAAAACCATATTGATGTTCAAGTACTTTTAAAATACTGGTGTATTTGGGGTTTTCTTTTAATGAATAGAGCCTTTTTAAAATCTATCTGTGATCTATGGATTGTGTTTGTGTGTGACTGAGGATTATTTGTGTACTTGTTTCTATGTCTTACACGGTGTAAAATATATTTGCAGATGTAATGATTGCATGTCTGACCTCAACTGTGGCCTTGTGTTGCAGTCAATGTTAGTGCATCTGTGAGCCTGTATGCACTTAACCCAGGTAGTGCTGGAAATGAATGGCTTCTAGAGTCATGAGGTGCCAGTGTTTAAAAGACAGAGTGTGGCTTGGTTGGACAAAATGCACCTGTGGTGCCTATTTCCTGCTTCATCCTTTATTCTGTGATTGAATCGATAGAGGCCAGCTGATCTGTGCGGGCTCTGACACTGCCAAGCGCTGCCCTTCCATCATTTACTTCCACCACTTTGGCTAATGGAGTCACAGCAATGTCAGACGGAAGGAAGTCAGTTGTGGCAGCCTGCCTGGATAAACTGTCAGATATTAGCTGCCCAGATGATCATTACAGGACCTGCAACCAAACCCTGATTTCTATTTAATACACCTGGAATAGTGTAAAGGGGCAGAGATTGAATTTGAAAGTTGGGAATGTGGGATAAATAGCTTATTATATAAGAAGCTACCAAATGCCATTTTCATTGGGTTTTATTGAATTTCACTTTGTCTTGGAGAATCTGTAGTGGCGTCTTTAATGTGACCTCAATTAGAGGTTTTGAAATGGGCCAAGTACTGAAGAAAATGGAGACAGGAGGATGGCAATATGTGCAGTTGCATGTCTGATCATTATAGGGTGAAGCTTAGATGAGACCTGCGGTGATCATTGACCTTGGACAAAGACGAGGGAGAGTCCAGATTTATCTATCTTTGATTATTGCTTTTCCCTGATTTGATGTTAATCACATTTCAGTTCAGCTCAGGGATATTCTCATTAGGTCAATCTCCTCTCAGGTCAATTGAATTGGTTGAATTGGTGAAGGTAGCAAACGGGCCATTTGTCATTTCACAATTCCAGTACAACTCAATTTTTGGATTAAGCTACAGGTGTTAAAGGCCACTGGACGGGCTATAATTGAGATGTGGGCTTACAGACGAGGGGAAAACTAAGAGCTGAACATCTTTGCCCTTCAGCTCAGTCACATAACAGCTCAATTACTCCTTAAAACATTACTTACACTGATGATTGGTATAGATATTGATGTAATGAGTGGAGAATTTGACTCCGGTGGCACGTGACCTTTCCCTCATCTATTTTTCTTTCCCAGATGAAAGCAGCGAAATGAAAACTGTAAGAAGACATTACTGTGCACACCTCCTCACTTCTCAGCAACAACACTATGAATCAGTGCGAGCAAGGTCAAATGAGACTAAACACTACCTGCTTCCCAGTTGGGTGAGACAAGGTGATGTCATCACACTCCAAGTCCAAGAGACCTGTGAATTAGAAAGTTGGGCAAGGGTAGTTTATGGTCTGTGTTAGCGGGGTGACATTGGCCTTCTTTACTGCCTGATCCTAAAAGGTGAGATTGAACAGTGTAGTAAAAGTGACTGTAAAAAAAAAAAAGAAAGAGAGAGGCTCATGAGCGACATGCTAAGCATCAAAAGAATGCTATCACTGAGTCTATTGAGATTAACATGACGCTGTAAAGTTGATTACCTGTGAATGGACACAAATGAAAAAGTCTGGCCCTTTTCACTAGAGTGCATAATGTAAAAATTTGCAAAAGGCAAAAAAAATTGGCAAATTTAAAGCAGAGTTTAGTTTATTTAGGTAAAATTGAGGTACAATTGTGTAAAAATTCAAAGCAGTCAATACTGCTTAGCAGTATAACATGATTCTGCGCTTAGTGCTGCAGATATTATTTCATACCTTCACGTTCCCTCCAGTAGTTTAATGCGCTTGGACACAAATGTTTATTTGCAGACAGAAATGCCTCCCTTCCCTCGTGTCTCTCAGCACGAGCCCATCTACTCGACACTCACTGAGGTTATGATTTACATGGCACAGCTCCCTTTAAAAACTTGTCACCCTACTGCAGAGCTCAGTATAAATCAGAGGTTGTAGATTGAGATATACCCAGCCGGTTATTAGCACAGGGTCTGGGACCAGTGATGAATGCTGCCATAATCTGCTGATGCATGAAGAGGGAAGTACATCATCACCTCCTCCATATCCAAGTCATGACAATCCCTCTCCGTTTTAGTCACTGCTTCACTGGCACTCAGGGGGAGGATTGGCCTTATCATTAAAGGTGTGGGTGTGCTGCCATCCTCACTGGTTTACATCTTTCACATGTCAGTGGAAATAAGCTAATGTGGTGTTCACTAAACATGTTGGAGTCATAAATGTGGAAAATCTCAATCAGCAGAAAACCGGCAGATAGGTAAACAATTTCATAGAGTCTGGATTGAGTTTAGAAACCCCTCCCTGAAAATGACTGTGACTGTAGATGTTAATATCTCTCAGTTATCCACAAGGAATTTCTTTATCTGTGAGAAGCACTTGCTTTAGGTGCCAAAATGTAGACGGTTCTTTAGCTAATTGCAAAATCTACTTCTTTCAAACTCCACTTAACAACAAAAGAGATGTAGCAATTTAGGCTTGCCAATATCTGTTTTTGAACAGATTACAAGTGTGGATTTCTTCATATAAATGGGTGATGTTTGAAGTAAACACCAAATCTCAAAAAGCAGAAGTCTGTTTATCTGCAATATGTTGGCTCATCTCTCTGTTTCAGCCACTTATTTGACTGCACATCCTTTGCTTCTTGAACATTCTGATTCATGTTTTATCTCAATTATGTATTTATTATTTTTGAGATTTCACTCACAATGCTTTAAACTTTCAATTCTGTGATGTTATGGATATTGAGATAACCGTGTCTGCGAATAGCAAAAACAAATGTTGAAATGCAAAAGATAATTTCTTCAACAGAAATGAGATGAGAAGCAGCCACTAGTGTGCTAAAAGCTCAAAAATCCCAAACAAGTGGGTTGCCAAGACTTGGAACTGGCTTCTTTTTGCTGATGTTTTCTCCCATCTGTGGAGCAGAAGTGAAAGAGAGATGGAGTGCTTGGCTCACTGGGAGGAGAGCGAGAAAGGGGGAGGGAGCAGGGTCAATTACCTGAACACAATTACTGCGTCTAACAACTGCCATCCATCACTTGCATCCTCCCTCAGCACCGTGGCAACCATCCCATCCCCACATTTGGGTTTCCTTTCCCGCCAGATCGTCCAGACACTCTGTCATCCCCGAAGAGGCCCCTCCTTGCACCAATTGAAAGCCTGAGCGGCATTCTTAAACAACCTTCTCCTCCTTGTCCTCTTTTCTCCTGCATGTCTTCTTTCTTTAGCCACCTCTGGCTGAAGGTAAGCTGCCCTTGACAGTCAGGCCTCTGGAGGGGTGAGAAGGCTAGACCTGCCAGGCAGAGTGCTATCTAGATAGCAGTAAATGGGAGCCCTTAGACCAACTCACGGCCAGCATATCAGGTCTGGAATCACGCCAAGGCATATATTGGCCTATGGGATGACAGACCTAATGCCTCACAATGATAAAATAACCAGTTGGTGATTACAGTTGGATGCTTGCCCAACCTAAGAAGTTATACTTGGATTGTTACATATTGTGTGGTTTTGTCAACTGTTGAGCTTTCTGCACCTGCACTTCATTTTGCAGATGGAGCAAATAAACAGTTTAGAAAGCTGGATTTTGGGAACTTTAATATACCATATTAATGATCAGTTAACATTCACCCTTCCCGACTTGATTTGCAATTGCACCTCTGTGGCATATTTGAATGAATGAAATAGCCTGTCATAAAAAAACACCCAAGGACAGGCTATTACGAGAACCAAAGGAAGAGGGCCCAGATTGTCTGATCTGTAATAAAGCAACAAGAGTTCCCTTTGGACCATATGGGCACTACAGCTATGCGAGATTAGGTAGGCGGGCAACCACTCTAGCTATATTAGATGGAGATTAGATTGGAGATGGAATTCCCTTTTAAACGAGCCCAGAGGAAAGCTGTAAACATGCTTAGCCTTTTTGTTTCCCTTCGCATATTTCTTTGGCACACATATTCATACACTTTCTCACTAACACATACTACAGGAGAGTGTGAGGGAACTTGGGAGAGAAAAGACACATGATCAGAATAGCAACGAATTCCCAGAATGGCAGAACAGGTGCTGCTGGAAGACAGGTGACCGGGTTAAGAGGGAGGATGGCTGAAGTGCAAGGTTGTGCGGCTGCATGTCTAATGTGTTGCTCTATAGCCCCAACCTTGGGGTTACTAAGGTTAGACCTTGGGTGCTCGGATTAATCATTACACCAGTCTGTGTTGAGCATGTGTGACTGCGCAGTTCTAATATTTATTTTAATGGTCGGATTTTATCGTGATCGCCCTTGAGAAGAGGCCTGACTGAAATTTTGATGCCATGCATTGGAAGTGCTATTGCAACCCTGTGCTTATTGGGCACCTTGGCTCAATCTTGGCCCAGTGACTGCTACGTCAAACTTCCAATAAAAAGAAACTCTCAGTTGAATCTGTCAAACACATACAGGGAGGCACACACAAGGATTTTCTGCACAGAGCCAATGCATCCTTTAAGGCTAGTTCTCCCTGATACTCTTTCGGTGAAGAAGATCAGAATATCACAGGGCGTCTTGTCTGTGTCCAGCATTTGTCTCCTGTCTTTCTGCCTTCCACATCTTTTGAAAACCTGCCCCTTTACTTCTCTTTTCTTTACCTCTGCCTGCAGCTCTGGAGCCCAATTACCCACCAAGAACACACTGACTCAATCACAAAGCCAGGTCACGCTCTAGTGTTCACTATGCTCACTATACAGTTCTGCTAAAATTCCCAACATACCTGCCTCGGCCTCAGTCTTGGAATTGATGAAGCAGCAGCCAACCCACTTTTGATATTTTGTCAGGTCCAAATTCAACCACCATTTGGATTTCAGCACCATTGCTTGAGGGGTGTTTGGCTAATCGCATCTCATATCTCCTCTGCTGAAGTTTGGCAGCTTTTTGCTTGTTAGCTAAATCTCACCCAGCACCAGAAGAGATGGGAGTGTGCTACCTGTGGACAGTGGAGAGCAGTGCTTTGCACACATTTGCTCTGTTACTTTTCTTTCAGTGCTTTCTGTTGTGTCTCAGGGGCACCAGCTGTCCTATTCACTGACCCGAGGCAGCCAATGGAAAAGAAAAAAGTTGTGCGAGGTAACGTTAATGACCACTCAAGTGTCCTTAGCACTTGACCACAAATGACTCAATTGTCTCTGAGCATGTTTTAAAAACAGCTGCTTTCTTGGGACCAAAAAAAGCCAAATTCATTAGGATTCTTTCTCAGGCCAGATATCTTCATTGGGATGATTTGGCTGTAAAGGTCAGAGCTGAAGACCTCTAATGACACCAGGGCCTGGGGTGTCTGCCAGACAATGTCGCAATCAACACACTCAGGAGTGTGTTGTACACTGATGCAGCACCACTAAAAGATAACCAGACTTGACAGTTCACTGCCTTCCTGAAAGGTCAAGCCCCAAGGCTATTGAGCATCAGCCCAGAAGACAGCCAGAAAGCCAATTCTGGGAGTTGAAGCACAGTTCAGTGTCCAAAGTGTGAAGCGTAGTGAAAGCAGAGGGCGGAGAGACACAGCAGAACTCAAAGGACCCAAAAGTACTGCTCTTGCAGATGGAGGCTGTTCACTCACAGCTTACCGTATCTAGGCTGACTGTATCTGTTTTGGGTCAGTGCACTACTGTAGGGTTTAACAGAACAAGAAGACATCCTGCGGCCAGCAGCAGTGGGTGTCCAGCATACATTCACCTTCTCAACTGGTTGCTTGTATAAAAAGAGCTGAGATAAGGAATACTGTACAACAGGAAGTTGATAGCGGGAGAAGGAAAACAGAGAAACCAACATAAGGGGTAAAAATGTACAAGTGAAAAAGGACGAAAGTCAGCGATGTCATGATGTGGTATGATCGGATTTCTGCCTTTTTAAAAGTATCAGAAATCTATGTAGGATTTAATTAACTGGAGAGTAGAGACTCTAGTTATATCTGTGAAATGCCTTGTTAAACTATCCTTACATGCACTTATTTTCATTTGGCTGATTGTAGGCGTGCTCATGATATGCTTTTATCAGGCCAACACCACTTTAGACAAAGTGGTCAACAATAGTGAGCCTTAGGGTTTACATTTTGTCATGTTTTCCCATTACATCCTCTAATAAATACAGAGATAACCCTGCACAAGAAGTATGGTGGTGGGAGGGTAAGAAGGACAAACACACATGCCTTTGTTTGTTTAAACCTTTTCTGTGTCCTTTTTTTTTTCTCCAACTGCTTTACTGATGAAATCACACACACAATGCAGCTCTGAAAGATCAATCATTTGTTTTACAGACATAAACCACCAACTGTGGTGACACCTCACTGCAGCAGGGGAGACATGAATTTATAGTCAAAGCCAAGCGAAAAGCTCACATTGGACTGCCGGTCGAGGATGGGACTCAGCTGTGCAATTCATATAGATCCAAGATCAGATCATAAGAGCGTTTTCTCGCTAACACTTCCCCAAGGATGAAGAATTCCTCAGCTCTAATAAAAAGCCCAAATGAACTGTGATGTTGTCAAGAAGGAATAATTGCACTGTCCAGTGCATTACCCAGAAGGTATTATAATGGCAGAGGTGTAATTAAGTGTTGTGCCACTGGGACTTGGAAAGGAGGAGAAAAGATTTGTGCCACCCGAACATCGCTGCCATGATGACTTCTAGCAGAATCTTTTGAAAGTGGAGCCTGCAGAACGTGATGTATTTGTAATTCAATGTTTATCCTTTTCAGTGTGGTGCCCATGAGTTTTGATGGCATGTTTCCCCTTTGATTTATAACTCCATGCCATGGTCATAATCTTGCTGTTCCCTCCACTCAGATTTAAACCTAGTTCCAGTATAGCCCAGCCACTTACATCCATATTTTGGCGCTCCCATCCTGTGCTGGGCAGACAGAGAAGATTCATCATTATTACTGCAGCGACAGGTCTATTACCTCCAGAGTCTAAGAAAACAAGAGAAGAAACTTTGCAAAGAAACCACTGTGGAGAGCTCATTTAAGGCTGCGCCGAACTTTTTGTTTTCTTCGTTTTTCGCTGTGATGCAATTAAAGTAATGCCTTGCTCAACACTGAGTTTTTCAAAGCCTCGTCTGAGCTTCTCTGCTCTACTAGACCTCTCCATTATAATTTAGAACTGTAATGTACTTGTGAGAGCTGTGCTGTTTAAGTTTTCTGAGGACTATTGTGATGCACCAAAAAGATTATGGTAAAAAGGGAGAAAAAGGGGTTTTTCAGTTTGAAACCACAGAACCATTGGGAAATTGTTGGGTGAGTCAGGCTTCTTATCCTTGAACAAATAATTGAGGTGCCCTTGAGCAAGTCATTTAGCTCCCAATTGCTCCAGTGGAACTATTTGGTACGGAGGACTGCGGTTTTTCGGAGAACCCTGGAAGTATGTGTATCTGCATGAATGTGTTACAGGAAAAAACAAACTGAGCAATTGATGGTAAAATGTTGTAACAGTGATTTTCAGAAAGAAGACAAACTAACAAAGTGCTTATCAGATCTGATACCACTTGATTTCCAGCTTACCTATCACATTCCAAGAAAACCATAAGGCAATATTTCAAAGAAGACCATCCAAGATATTTTGATATACAACATGCTCCCCCTCCCTTTTCCAATTTCCTTTTCTCTATCCTTTGTTACCCTGTGAGTGTCATCACTTCCTTATCTTTCTGAATGGGTGTGGGGGAAACAAGTATTCGCACCATGTACCACCCTGATATATACTTTCCCATCCCTGAAGAGCCGCTATCAGATAGAGCATAGCTACAACTGCAGAAAGGGTGCTCTCCATTGTCTCCAAGATTACATTTAAGCGTAAATGTTCTCATATTATTTGGCTTTCAAATTGCTGTGAGGTCCCTTGAAGATTTATCTTTTTTTTTTCTCGGGCTAACTAAGAGGATTTCTTTAAAAACCTAAGGAACTGTTAAGCACCAATGTTACAGGAGTATATTACACTGATGATTGGACAGTTTATTTTCTTGGCTGATAATATAACCTGCTTTTGTGTTCTACATTGTAAAGTAATATCATCTAAAGAGAAGAGAGAGTAGAAGAGGATAAATGGAATGTATGTAAACTTCTTTTTGAAGTTTTCAGAAAAGTTTAAAGGAGAATTGGAGCAAACTCCTTTAGCTTCTCCTCAAAGAGTGCTGCATCTTAAATCTCTGGTTTCGTTGTTGTCAACACATCTGCCACCCTGCTTGGAATGCTACTAAGACACCGTGCTGCCGTATCATCCTAAGTCCCAGCGGAGAGGCGATAGGTGGCACACGGCTGCACAAACAAACATGTGTAAGCGCACTGCTGGGATAGATTTGATTGGATTGTCCAGCATGGAGACACTTTGGCGCTAAGATGGTTGCCCGCGGG
Source organism: Acanthochromis polyacanthus (assembly GCF_021347895.1). Classification (NCBI taxonomy): domain Eukaryota; kingdom Metazoa; phylum Chordata; class Actinopteri; family Pomacentridae; genus Acanthochromis; species Acanthochromis polyacanthus. The sequence continues at coordinate 25,168,880 of NC_067116.1, read as the reverse complement.
AATCATCCGGGTGTGAGATCTTGAATAAACGGGAGAACCACCATGTAATGTCCTATCTTAGACAAGGCTACAGATGCATGACGCACACTGCAGAGGAGATAAGTGTTCAAGATGGAAGAGAGGTGTGACTGCAGATAAGGCCAAGCAGAGGCTGAGGGAAGGGAGGCTGAACAACAGGAAAGAAGAGGGATGGAGGGTCGGGGGTGGAGGGGAGATAGACTGGACTCTACCAGATAGGAGAGTTTTGAAAATTTTCTGCATAGTCATTCATTGTCTGATCCAACTTTGCCAGTTTTGTCTGATTTAAGAAATTAAATTTGTTATCTGAGTTTGATAGTAATCTATGTCATAGCCTGGCTGATGGTGACAGAGCTCCATGTGGCTTCACTCCTGTTTCTTGTAGGGGTCTTCGCAGCCTTTCTGCACTTGGGAAAAATCTTCTGGAACATTAAATTTATCTAACTGACAATTAAGTGTGGGATCATTCTTCAGCCGTAGCACATTGCATAGATGAAGAAAAACTCCTGCAGCATTGCAGTGTGGCGATGAAGTCACTCTCCTCATTGAAGACTTTATCAGTTTCAGCCAGATTGGAACCGACTGGCTGTTCTTGGATCCAGAAGTATGGTACCTTAAGGCCTTGATCTGAGAGCCATCTGTGCTTACTCCACTCATGAGGCAGATGCATGTCTCATAAGCTTTCCGCAACTTAATAGCTTTATTTATTTGTCCCAGAGAAGGCTGAAAGAGGAGGCCGGAAAACACTACACACCAGCTGAACATAGTTTGCAGGCCAAAGTACAAGTACAAAAGGGAATGTGGTGAAATGAATCACGGAATACTTTCCGTGGATCATTTAAGGCTCTCACCATGAGTTTCACATCAGGAGTCTTGATGAGGTTTAAGGCCTAATAAGAATATCTACTATTAATATCTTCAGTCCAGTTGATAAAATATAGATTAAGACAGTCATTTTCCAAATGAATGCCTGCCATCTGATATGAGCAAATTTACAGTAGCTATTAGGCTATGATAGGGCAGCTGATAAGTGTGCGCAAGAGGGTCCTCTCAGACAAATAGAATTTGACATGCAGCAATTTGATGAATTTACTCTATGCGGTTCTTGCCAAAGCCTTGTCAAATCTACGTGCAGAATGTCAAATAGGTGGTAACTTGAGCTTTTTTCTCCAACCCTGTGTGCCACAAAGTATGCTCCTACACAACCAAACTACAATGTAAATTATGTTTTCTCTCAGTAAAGTAACAATTTGACATACTGAGAAATATTTCAATTCTGAGACAACCACAAAGTCCATATTAGATGATTGGAGGGGTCATGATGTCATAAGTCTGGTACAGGACATTGACTCAGGGGACTGTAGTTCATGTGCCATGTGTGATCATTATTTTAAAACTTAGGTTTTAAGTTTTCATACCATAACTACTTGGTTATGTTTATGAAAATGTCATGCTTTGAGTTAGATGCTGCAGACTACATTTTAGAAGCCTGGTTCAATTTAGGTTCTAAAACTACTTGGTTACGTGAAGGAAAGTTATTGTTTGAGATTTAAAAAAAAAACGTGTTTAAAGCTTCCCCTTCCTTTTCTGGGTTGCCCAGGTGATGGATGCCTCATCTAGCATATGATTGGTTGACTGAAAAGGATCAACAGTTACAAGCAAAATAGTAAATGACAACAACATGAGATTAGAAAAATTTGTCGTCCATCACAAAAGAAAGTAGTTGAAAAAAATGTTGCCTCAAAAAATGATTGAGAATGTAGTTTAGTTAAATGGGAGTGACATTTTGGGAGACAGGGCTCATTTTCTCTTATAAAATGCACTTTCACACATTTGCACTTAACAGGGGACTGTTACAGGCATTCTCTTAACTAGAAATGGTGCAAAAGTACCAGTTTGGTTCGTAATTTGGTTATAATCTCCGACATCTCTTGCACTTCCTTTAATTTTCTGGTGATTTCTGAGTTGACCCTTAATGAAAGACTTTAGTGATTCTTCTCGTCTCCTTGTGTGAATGACCCTTTTCTTCACACTCTGACGTTTACATCCTTCTGGTTTCATGAAATGTCATGTATGTCCCCTCTCAATTGCAATGAAGTCTCTGGACAGTTACCTGCTCTTTTCACACATGGGCTCACACTGGCAGAGTAAAGTTCGTTTAATGTCGTGCCCTGCTGATTCAGACATTTGCATTCTCACACATAGTTCCTTCAGGTGTTATCTAGATAAGTTAACAGCTGTGGTGCATGTGTGAAAGCAGGTTTGATGTCAGTTGTGGCTGGTTCCAGCTGTTGTTTTATTGATTGTTTTTATTGCATGCCATTAGTTTAGTTTAGTTTAGTTCAGTGATGGAAATTACAGTTCTGTACACTGTGAAGCAAAACCACATTAAGAAAAAAGAAGAACTAAGTGGAGGAGATTTATTAAAACCAATTATTTAAAAGCACAGTAAAAATTCTACTGTCAAAACATACCTTAATAGTATGAAAGAATTATAAGCAGCAAGAATTTGCTCAAACTAATACAAGTAAAGTGTTCTGCTGGAAAATAAACCCTGAAATGGAAAAATTATAAAGTATATGTGTGGTATTATTGCTGAGGTACTGTATAAACAGATGATCCAATGAATCCCATCATTGAAACAGCTTAAAACTGCCTTTAACTAGTGCTTCAGTAAAAAGTGCGAAAATTTCTCCAACATCTAAAAATGTAAAAATTTGTAAATCAGTGCGTTACATAAGAAGGACTTCAGTGTGTTTGCGCTTATTTTCAATGAATATAGCAATTAAGTTGATGTAACAGTAGGATATGTCCATACTTAGACAATACAATTGTTGTTTTGAATCCAGACAACATAATTAATAAAAAGATAATACAAAGGTATATCAAAAAGTTCTCGGCCTCATCCGGAAACAAGGGACATTACTTGCATTATGGGGCATAACTGTATACAATAAAGCCTTACAGAACTGTCTATAAAACTCAAATGTTTGAAGCAATCAAAGAACAATGAAGAGGAAAGCTTCAAGTTTACTGCTGTTAATTCAGGACGGTGCGTTTATCTGCACGTCTGTTTTGTTTCTCAAAACTGAAATTGCCGTTTTCAGAACAATGATAAAGTCCTGCATACTGTTTAGAAGTATCTGTGGGTCCAAGGCGTGTCCTTCTCTACACAACGGGATAGTGAAGTTTGAACATCGGTGGACCACTGAAATCCACTGATGTCAAAGATGAACATGTATTGTACCTCCATAGATGCATGCCATTTATCTGCTGCTCTCAAATGGGAGTTTTGTATTTGCCTCTTCTGGCAGATTTCCTCTTGCGGCTCCACCATCACAGGGTTTTAGGTTTTAGTTGGCAGTTATTGCAGGCAAACTCACAATTGCAGTATTTTATTCAGATAGGCACACAATGTGAAATATCAACAGTGAGGGCTAAGTGTCCATGTTTTTTTATCTTCTCACTCTGGTGCAGAATGTGGGAGGTGACAGCCATAGTGAGAACCTGTCATAGGGCTTCACCTAGCTGCAGCATTAATCAATGCTGAGTGCAGCTCACCATCGTGCAATGAGGGTCTGGAGGGACAGCTCTCGCACAACGTTCCGACTGGAGCTAATGTTTTGAACAGAAAACATCCTCGCATGTGGGCGGAATCAAAGATCAGCCGAGCAAGCCACACAAGAGATTTGCAGACATTTAAACAAAGTGCATGAGAGTCAAAGCGCGCGGAGAAAGTCAATTTGATGAATTCGAAAGATTTTCACTCAGATTTCAAATAGAAAACGTAATCATTCTACAATTTATTAACCATTTGTGTATCCGTGTGAATGATATATTATAATTCACAGAAATTACATAATTAAAGACTATTTAGCTGAGGCTATGTTCATGTGATCCAGCAAAGAAAGCAGTGTGATGTTATCAAGCCATGGGAAAAGAATGACGGATGTGCATCTATTGGGCCCCAAACAGAAACATTTGTCATGTTACTGGATGAAAGCAGAACAACAAAATCAAAACAGAGAGCAAAACAAATGGTATTCTGAAACAAGCACAGGTAGCTGAAAAATGATGAGGAGGATTAGAAGAAATATGAAAATTGTATTGCACGGTAATTTTTGCCTCACATTACGCTCTCAGAATAGAAACGGGGCACTGTGAGATATCCAAGTGACACAGGAGGAAGCGAGTATTGAAGTGATAAATTATGGTACCTGAGTGTATCTGTTCCCTGTTTCTCCAACAACTGCCGCCAGTCAGGAGTGATACAAATTACTTTCTGCTACAAATTAGTTCTGTTTGCACATCAACACCCTGGAGTTATGTCCATGCCTTGTACTTCTTGTACTTCTGTATTTTTTTTTCTTGTTCAACTCCATTTCTCTCTGTCACCTGTTGCAGCCAATTATCGATTTGGCTGTGTTGCTGTCTGTATCCCTGCCAGGGTCCTGACACGTTGTTACAGTCTTACAACAAGAGAAGGCATCAATTAATGACAACTGCACACAGGAGAGAGTGTGACCGTTAACGAATTTAAGCTAGTCTCTGAATAATGGCTACTTTTTGCTGACTCATCTTGAGAAAAATGGACATTGAATTTCCCATCAATCATACATCGTGAGTGGAAGATGACCTCATCTGAGGTTGTAAAACATAGGTCTAGTTTTTTGCTGTGAAATCATAGCAGTTCCATATTCATGCACCGCACAGCAGTAAAGCTGCCAACGATCCTAAACGATCCATTTATCTAGCTGGTTACAGACGTCAACTTGTTTAGTCCAAGTATATTGTTTCCCATTTGTTCTTGTCTGTTTATATTCTGCAACTTGTATGTCTCTTGTTGTTCCTTTTCTGTTGTTTTTGTTTGTCTCTTCTTTTAAGATATGATGGTAGCAGTCAGGGTGGTCCTACTAATGATAATGATCCAGATAAGAGATGATTTAAGTCACAACTACTTCCTGCTTCTTAGTAAATCTGATGCATTGCTGATTGCACAGACAAATAAGAATGGGATTAAACTCCAAAAAAATACAGAATTGAGGAGACAAGAGATCAGTTCTAGTCAGTAAACGATAACATCAGTGAAGAGAATGAAGAGACAAATTGGAGTAGAAAGAGGAAAAATGAAAAACATCCAGGGTCAACGGGAGGTGGTGGCAGGAAAGATGGAAAACAGAAGATGGAAATTGGAAAGCAGAAATGGAGAATGGAAGGCACCAAAGCAATGAAGGCAAACAATATTGAATAAATAGACAGGGCAGGGCAAAAGAGAGGAATAGGATGGAACACAGTAAGTCAATGTGAAAGTGAAAGGAGAAATGGTAAATAGAACCGATAGAATGGAAAATAAAAGTTAAAGACAGCATAAACAGACGGAAAAGAACAGAAAGAAGGAGGTATATATGTGACAGGTGGTAAAGACAAAGACAGGAGAGATGAAGGAGGACAGAAAAGAAGATTAGATGCAGAGAATGAAAGAGATGGAAGTATCGTACATGGATAAGTAGCAAAGATGAAAAGACAGAAGATAAGAAGAAACAAGAGAGACACTGGGAGAAGGAGAAAGATGGAGGGGGTTTGTTCTGTTTGTCCTGACTCTGAGCCGCCTGCTAAGCAGATGATGATAAATGAGGCGGTGGGGAGGCCGGCTCCCTGCTCTGTTCACCGGATGGAGAGCTGCACACAAGTCTTTTCTCCCTAATTACCTCTCACTTACCATTAGCACTGCCACAGCCACTCAGTTCCACCATCAGTTCCTTGCTCCGCCCGGGCCCGTCATTTCCCATTGGTCCCAGTAACTGAGCGTCTTCAAATGACTCTGCTGATTGGTTATCTCCGACGGGTTTGAGCCCATAAACCTGAGGCTTGATGGATGTGTGAACTTGCACAGAGAAGGGTGTACATTCAGGAGGCTGCAGGTCAACATCCATGGATCCAAAGCATTCACGAAAGCTGTAAATAATGAAACATTCTGGACTTATTTGGACCTCATCTCGGTATGAGAGTTGGGTAAACCTTATTCTACTTTTGCATCCTATAACAGCGTCCTTGCTGAATTGGGAGCCTTGTTTGAATTTAAATGAGTCACAATGGCTCTTTAAGCATGCTTTACAAACCGAGTGCCAAATGTCAATCATCTATTCTGTTTACGGCTAAGATGAACGACAGAAGGGGCTCTACATTACAAAACGGAGAGATTTCTTGAGAGTTTCAGTCTAAAAAGAAATGCATGACAGGGTGTCTGCAAATGCAGTTAATGATGTTTCTTCAGAAACTCATTTAATGATTTGAGTGAACTCTCAGCTGTAGCTTCATTCAGTTTCATTTCAGTTTTGTGAAAATAAAAAATGGAAAATGAAGTTCCACTACATTTCAACATGATGGACAGTATAGTAATCCTAACGTACTATTCTGAATATGGTACAATACCCTGATATATCAAGTCCACTTCCAATCTTGGTTTTGACACTTATATTTAAATCCTTCTTAGTAAACTCTGTTTAACTCACAGATGAAATTATTTCAAGAAGCAGTAACTGCTGTGTAAGTTATAGGACTCTTATTTAGATCAGAATAGAATATAGAATAGAATGTGTTTTATTGTCTTTATACAGTGTACAACGAGATTGGAGAGCTTCTCCTTTTCAGTGCAAACACAGCAGAAGGTGTAAAATAACAGTCTTAAAAATCTTTTGCATCTTCAGCATTGTCACAGACCTAAAACAAAGTGTGGAGATTGGTCTATATATGCAAGACTATAGTTTGATTAACATTTTCTTTCTTTCTTTCTCATTTTTGCTCCATCATAAATCGAATGCACTGCCGATGTTGAACTTTGTCTGTATTAACATCAGTCACATTCCTGTTTAACCAAAGGGGCATCACAAGATCAAACTTTTTGTGTTGTTTTTTGTACTTATGTTGAGTTCTATGTTTTGCTGGGAGTCGTTTGCGGATTGAGTTTCTGAGCTAATGTTAGCTACTGTTGGGAGTCAAACAGGGATATTGAAGCAACGCACTCAAAATAAGCGTAAATGTCACATTTGTTGGATTTTCCATCCTGAATGCTTTACATAGAAATCACTGACTATTATAAACAATTAGGAAAGTCGGTAAGGCTGTCAATTTTAAGTGTCGTCACAATCCATTCACACATTAGCAGTGAAAAAATGATAATGCTTGTAAGTTCCTGCACATCCTTACATATAGTACAGTTCATGCATCTGAAAGTAGATTTTGCCCTGCAGGTCCAAGATGATAACACAGGATGACTGTCACTGAAACTAAATGACTAACCTGTCAGTTCACATGACGTTATATTAGCACCATTTTTTCATTTGCATGAACATGAAACCAACCAGTAAAGAGAAATAGTGTTTCTTCACCTTGGTTAGGACCAACTGAAGAAAAATATGGATGTGAAAGCATCTTGAAAATCTTTCTTCATATCAAATGTAGAAAACCTGTGGGCTATAAGGATTTTATTCTCAACACACTTTGTGTGTACAAGACGTTTCTGAGAAGGTGACATTATGAATAGTAAGTCAGTCACTCATTAACATCAAGTTTTAGCTCTTCATTCATAAATTTCAAGATAGGGGTCGATTTGCATGTGAAATTATCTCACTCCACTGGAAGACTTTAAATAATTTAAGTAATTCCACACTGTCAAACTTATCAATGTCACAGTGCAAAACCTTGAAGCATAGTGAGCTTTGATAATGTATGATTTGGATGATACAGTACGCCAAAGACATTGCACAAATCATCCCTGATGACCAATTAGCTACCTGCTGTTTGCCTCTGTTAACTATCCTTGTGCAATGAAACGAAGAATCTTCTTTCCTTCTCCATATCAAGTGCCTCATGGACATTTTTTTCCCCATAGCTTAGCTCCATCTTGGTATGGTTTTTATTGATTGAACTGGAGAAGTCTGGACAGTCAGTAATTAAACGGAACGACTGGTGGGTGTAAAATTAGCCTTTGTGTCATTAGACTGGAACGACAGAGTGGGTAAAGGAACAAGTGCAGCCAAGATGACTGATGACTGAAGGCCAATTAAAAGGCAGAGCAAAGAAGGGATGAGAAGAACGGCTGAAGACGTGGCAAAGAAGCATATGGATTTGTCTTGGATAATGAACTCTTCAACTGCAATTGATCAGCAAGGAAAGAGACGCCGGATCAAAGATCCACTTTGAAGGAGCTCAGGGGAATGAGTGGATAGTTTGCTTTAGATCTCTAGATGAATTTGTAAACATTAAATTGTTTTTTTTTTTTCACTGGGAAATCGTTCTTTTCAAGATAATCTAAGTCAGCCTATTAATGGCAATAGACCTTTCTCGATGCTTAAACGACCAATCTCTAGAGTCAACATTCTTCAGGGTATTCATTAGTCTTTGATAAATGCTGTGACCTTCAAGTCACTACGACAATTTATGTTAGGGTCGAGCTTTAGCGTTTTCTTGGCACAGTAAAATGTGTAGCACTTGAGGAGTTTTGGTCACAGTGGGAATTTAAACCATTTTGATGCCTTCCTTTGTGATCAGTCTTTAAGTAAAGGTTTCAGTATTTTGTAATTTCAGACTAATAGTTGAAGTTTCTACATCCCATTTTACTTACTCCCACTTGTGCAGAGACTGTAAGCTATGAAAGCCCTGGAAACCTGGTAACCCTGCAAAAACTGTTCAGGAATGGCTTGAGGAACACAACAAAGAGTCTAAGGCGCTCACCAAGCTAACCCAAACTCCCCAGATCCCAATCTGATCAAGCATCAAAGGAGAACTCATCCTGCAACCAGCATGAACCAAAGGATCCACTGACCTTGAAAGGATTCTGAGAGATACCAAGTTCGTGCATTGACGGGTCAGAACTGTTTGGTAGCATGAGGGTGCCACAGTATTAGGCAGGTTGCTTTAACATTGTGCTTTAAGTTATTATGGTGCGGACATTTCTGAGTGATGTTACTCTAGATCATTTTCTCCTGTAAGAGTACTTGTCAGGACAGAAACCCGTGGTACTTTGACATGTGCTGGATTTTCTCTATGACAGGGTGTTTCAGAAAAAGTACTGGTTTTATGTAGCTTTGCTGCATAGGTCAAAAGCTTGTATGAAAGTCACTCCCAGCATGGAACTCTTTAAAACCTCTGTTCTGGTCTATCACATGTCATTCACAGGCTTGCTGTTATGGGTTCTGACAAGAAATTCATATCAGCTTTTTTTTTTTAGGATAATGCATGCATTGAAATTCATGTCTCCTCCGTTCATGCAATCTGAAAGAAATATCCCTTATTAGGTATATTCTTGTGTACATTATAAATATAGAATAAGCTGCTTTGGACAGAAACGTGTATGCTGGGATTTAAATTTTCTGTTTGAATTAAAAAAGGATGGCACTTCAGAAGACTACAGAGGAAGATGTCTTTGTTGACAATTTGAATAAGCAGGACTTACACAGATGTTGCATCAATCCATACAGGCCATTAATAAGAATAACCTCAAGTTTTAATGCTGTGCAATGTGATAATTTAGGTGTGAGCACTCAGTACTCAATGTGTCTAGGTTATGTCCTCAAAAGACTTGAACTTTGGAGCAACATATGTCTTCGCTTTTCAGACAGATCATGGTCAGTCTCAAGGTGATGTATCAAGTCCAATGAACGCAGCCAACTATCAGATCAATTTCCCCTGAAAAACAGCAGGTATTGAAAAGAGTTTCAGCCCTTTTCATTCTTTCCTTCTACCCCAAATCTTGATTTAATTCAAACTAGCCAAGCAGTCGTCCCAGGGACAAGTATTGGTTGCAGAGATTAGCCTGTGAACAGAGCTGATGTCATGGCCTTCTCCTTCAGAGAGATCCTTTTGTTGGACAGATTTTGTTGGAGTTACAAAATGCCCTTTGTTCACTGTAAAAGTATTGATGGAAAACACTTTATACCTATGTTACCATGGAAACAAGAAAAGCAGTGTTCTTCTTGTCATTTCAAGTTTTCACATGAAGGGAAGTCTCAACGAATTCCCCGTCAAACACTTTTATCATTGTTCTAAAGTCCAAAATGCTTCCCCTTCTTAGTTGTAACTGTTTTTAAAGTGAATTGAAAGTGAGTGGCTGCGAGTAAATGAGCAGGTATATGTTTGGTGTTTTTCCCAAGGCCATTTAGCGGGAGAAAACCTGTTAGGCTGTCAAACCTGTGACATTTTGCTTGCATCATAAAAAATAAATAAATACATGTAATTTGAAAACACTACATCCACACACACACACACACACACACGCACACACAGATCCTGTCACCTCCATTGTCCTCTTAATCTGAATCCTTAAATAAACCCAATGCCCTAGGCACTGAGGCTTATTAATATTGCAACCCCGTCCGTATTCATTATGAATGAGAACAAGTGTGAAGACGCCAAACGGGCTGCAAAACAGTATAAGGCTGTGGCTGTAACAATGCAGGTCACACAGATAATCGGCATGCCTCACCAACCTCACTTTAACTGACAGGCTCACACTCGGTTCTGCTGAGAAAACCTTGAACAGATTTCTCCATTCGCTGTAATGCGCGAGTAAAATACCGGGTAGCATAACAAATAGAATCAGTGAGACAGCTGATAACACATTTCTGTCACCGTCTGCACTGTTGCAAAGTTTGAAAAATTATGATTTAACCCAATGTCATCTGCATGTCGGTTTGAACGTTACGAAGAATGATGGATATTTCTGTGCATCTGTTAAATGAGGACTATTACTCACTCAATTAGGAACTAGCTTAATGGGATTAAAGGTCAAGGTGTCAGTTTTTATCTAGCATCTCTTTAACTCTGCCACAGTTTTGTATTGTCAATGTACATTCATATTTACAGATAAGGGGACCACTCAAAGCTCCAAGAATGTCTCTTTATAAATGATTTACCTGTTTCCATTAAAATGTCCTGTGACATCTGTGATGCCTGACCTGGCACTGGGACTGGTGGCAGTGGAGTGTCACAAGGTGCTGAACCAGGTCCTCTCGCACTTGCCTCACTTTGATGTAGGCTATGAATCTGACAACTGTAGTTAAGTGCTTCCTGATTTAGATCTACTAGAACAGTTCTGGGCAAACAGAGGGAGAAAAAACGTGTAGAGAAAGTCAAAAGTCAAAAAGTGCACTGACTTTAAACATAAAAACTGCTGTAACTTGTGTCTGTGACATTGTAAGGAACAATTCACAGTTTGGGAAAGTCTTTGCTTGTTGTGAGTTAGATAAGTAGTCAAAAAAGCTGCAAGAAGCAGGAGGCGATTAGTTTAGCATCACGTAAACACCCAAAGCACAGGTTAACAGCAAACTTGTGTCTCACAATATGTTAAATCGTCCCATCAGCATCTCATTGATTGTGTATCTTCTGCTTGTTATCCAGGTGAAGATTTAAATTTAGGACATTGCAACGATAGCTGTATGTCGTGCTTGCACTTTAAGGGCTATGCTAAGCTAGCCGTCTCATGGCTCAAGTTTTGTGCAAAGACATAATAGAGGTAACAATCCTCTTATTTATCTCTTGAAAAGACATACAAGAAAAGTATTTCACAAAAAAAGATATTATAGTCATCACATAATGTAGAAAATGATATTTCCCTCACAAAATCCAGTTCCTGTGCAAATACACAATCAAGGGCATCTTCTGAAAACACACACAACTATAGTTATATAGTAAAGAAATGTGGCACTGCATCGTTTCTACTGTTTCTTGCTTGTTTTTTTACAAGCTATTTTTTAGTTATCTTACATTTGTATATTCAACAGAGCCATCATATCATCACTTCAGAGCACATCACCAATTATTTAATATTTGTTTATTTATATTATTTATTTTCTATTTTGTTTGTAAATATGTACATAAATAACTATGGGAGTGAGGTACTGAGTGCATAACGGTTGAGATGGACTAGGGGTAGGAGTAAATAAGCTTATGCTTCATATACTTTCGAATATGTTGGGTTATTATTTTTGTTTTGTTTTGTTATGTTTGTTTGCTTTGTTGTGTTTTATTGTGTTCTGTTGTTGTTTTGAATATTTAGATTTGTTTCTGTGGATTTATTTTTCTCACATGTCCGAACATTCATTCATCCATTCATACCTTGGGTCCCAGTGTTTATGTCGATGTTACTTTTACACATACCATCTAGCTAAACATCATTCCAGACCAAGCACACCTTCCCAGCAGGACAGTGGAGCTCACTACTGCTCAAGAACATTTCAGCAAAAACAACACAGCTCAAGACGGTGACTAGGCCATGCAGGAACAAGATGGAGGTCCCACAAACCACAGGACCCAAAGGAACCACTGCCACTGCTTTGGCCAGACACTAAAGGATGACGCCAAAGGTCCTGCGTCTACTCCCCTATAAGTCACAGCTGTTTTGTCAGAACAAAAAAAAAAACCCTACATTACGTAGCTTAAACCTTGTGATAACATTCCTAATCGTAACTCTACACTGTTCTTACTTTAAAATGAACTTTACCCTAACCTCAAACCGAGTCTTCACCCTAAAATCTCATGATTTACGGAACAGGGACCTACTTTCTCAGGTCATCGCAAAGTATCTCTGTGAAAAGATTTATATTCCCACAACCTGAAGCACACACAGAGACATACACGTTATCTTCTCCACTCTTTTGCCTTTTCTGTCACCTTCTCTACTGACACACACATAACTTCCTCTGTTTCTTTGTCGCTATCTTGCCTTCCAGGACGCACACACACACACACATACACATTCACTTCCATTCTGTGCTAGAGAAATGACTGTATCTGTGCTGCCAGGTGTGCTCTCAGTGGTGGCTGTGACCCCAGACCGAGATCTGCTGTCTGCTGCACCACAGGGGATACAACGACAGAGCTACTCTGAACATTTATTTTCTCATGTGTCCTCTCTGCTGCTCTTATTATCTTTATCAACTTTCTTGGACAGGAACGCCTCTTCTGGTGATAGGCTCTTTTCCAATGTTAGCACTTAAGTTTCAAAGACTTTTTTTTTTTTTTTACTTACTGTACTTTCTTTCAGACTCACATTGGTAAAATGGAAAATCACAGCCATTACCAGTGTCTTTTTTTAATAATTACAACTTAGCAAATAACAATGTGAGAGCAACTTTAAATTAATTGTCTAGACGTGCATCTTCATTTTCTTTGTTTATTTTCACCACTTGTTTTTGGCTTCTGCAGACAGCTGTTTTTAGAGGCGCCGACACCCAAGGACACTGGTTTTTGGTATCATGGGAAGGACATGATATGCACCCTGGATAGGCTGCTAGCCAATCACAGGGCCAGAATACAATCCTAAAATCTATTCACAGAAAATATTTTTCTCCAGTGCAATAAGCTTGATTTTATTAGAGGATAATGCATTGCTTATATCAAATACAGCCATGTATTTCACAAAAGACACAGATCTAATGCAGCTCGATTTTCATTCATATTCATTTTGCTTTCCAAGCATCTAGAGTTTTATTTTCCCCAGGCAGGAGAAAGGGAGACACAGTCCTCACTGCAGCATAGGTTCAGGGCTGTGGTGCATCAATAAACAGCAGTGCTGGTCTGAGCGATCTTTTTCTATGCAACAGGTGTCTTTTACTACAGATTTGCCTGCTTAATTATTCACATGGCTCTTCCACCTTTAAAAGACGCCCCGTCTTATTCATTATTTAAGTGCCTTTTCACTGCGGTTGGAGGCACCTTCAATTATTCAACAACAATATAGAACCTAGCAAGGGGTTAATAGGGCTTTTGCCGGCAGTGAGTGGTAGGGGAGGTAAAATGGGCAGCTGAGGAGGTGATGCGGGGGGTGGGAAAGATTTATGATACAGGTCTAGTGGTGAGGTGAGAGATTGTGGCACTGAGGGAACAGAGCTGTGAGACTGAGAGAGAGAGATTGAGGCGGAAAAAGGTTTGTGGTGATGAGAAAGCACAAGAAGAAGCCCCAGCGCCACAATCAGCATGAGAATTAGGTGGGGACATGTGTCTGTACTAAAAATAAGAAAATATATATCAAAGAAATGTCACTCTCTGTATATCTCTGTTTTGCAAGCTCAGCTGTGCCAGGCTGACATTGAGATTTCCTTTCAATTTTAGTTTAGTTTGCTCAAATGTTTTGTTGTAAATTTGTCTTGATAACATTAGAGTAATTATGGGTAATTTCAAAACATATTATGCCTTCCTCTAAACTGTGTTGTTCTTTGTCATGCTTTCTTGTTCTATTAGAGATTTTAAAGATACTACTCTCTGACTGAAAGGAGCATAGCTGCAACTTCACAGCCATCCATCTACTTCCCTGGTTTCTGTTTTCTCAAGTTCTTCTCACTAAATTCTTCAGACTACCTTAAAAACATTCTCAAAGCTATAGTTGGCTCTATATGCAAGCAAATTAATGGCAGAAAAGTGAAAAGTTGCCAGACGTATTTGTAGATTACCTGAAAAATGTGTGAACTTTAACAAATAAGGAGAAGATGCAGACAATATGTTCAATACAAGGTGTAAAATAATTGTAAAATATATCTCCCTGTTACAACACTCAAAGGTTTTCAACAAGTAATACAATATTTAAGAAACAGTACTACAAAAGAGAGAGCCTCCAAACATGAAAGAGAAAACTGATCAAAAAGAAAAGTAATAGATCTGACATTTTCAGTTTGTATGTTCAATAAAACGCCACGTCTGAGCAAATCAGATAATTTGATGAAAAATTGAATCCTAAAGGCAGCATGTTGTCTGGTCGGTCAGAAACACAGAAGACCTTCCTCACCACAAATATCTTTCTTGTAGCTGAAGATCCTCTCTCTTTTAAGTTTAAAAAAAGTTGGCTTCCAATCAAAAAAACAATGTTTCAAACAAACCCCTGTCATGTGCCCTTCAGCTCCGGGTGCTCTGTTTGTCTCTGTTATCTCCTCCTTCATGGCTCCTCTCACCTACTTCTTTCCTGCACAGCCAGGCAGGGAGAAAAGGTGTTTTTGCCCTGGGCTCAGGCACTACATTTACCACACAGTATTGACAGATGTAGGTTATTCGGTACATGTGGTCAAGACACAGCATGTGGATTCCTGGACTGTAATTTAATGCAATGTTTTTTCAAACTTTGAAAGTATTGACCAAAGTTTTTTGTATTTTTCAAAATTTTACTTTTCAATAAATTGTCCAGTTGAGTTTTAAATATGGGAGACATGGTGTTTTAATGTGATTTATTTTTTGTCTATTTAGCGACAGGGGAATCCTGGAGATTTTCTGAGATAGCCTCATATACTACGGTAATAAAGAAACAGCCAAAAGATACTACTAGTGGCTTTAAATTTAAAAAAAAAAAAAAAACTATTTACCTAACAGAGGAGAAAATGAGAAAATCAGTTTCTGGGAAATGACCTCAAATTAAATAACTATGTTAAAGAATTAATGAGAAACAACTTAACTGCCTGGCTGACCCAAGCATTTCGATAATAATGTTATATAAGTTACTTACAGTGAATAAACAGGGGGTTTCAGTGTTTCATTTGAGGAAATTTTAGAAGGTCACACGGCCGATGATAAGCACACTTTCGCTATTTCTAGCATTGAACTTGTGACCTTCCTGCAATTCAACAGTCTTTGTATCTGCTGCAGCAACCTAAGCACATGTTCCAGCATCCCACTTTGCCTCCCTCACTTACCTTTACAGCGTTCTAGTGGCTGGAAACAGCCATCACATCCAGCTCCTTTGACCATTAATTCATTACATTAATCTGCGCAGCCCACTCTGTAAATGATCAAAAGCCATCATTTTGCAATGTTATCGTTATCATCACTAATTGATTTGATGATCCATGCATTCCATTAATAATGTAAAAGATGGGAGATTAAGAATTTAACTGTCCATTGCCATTAATGTGATCAAGATGTAATAAATGAATGAGCTACATTTCATTTAATTTAATCAAACCCAATTTTATGCAGTCCAGTTTCAGCCCATATATCCTGCTAGTACGCACAAAGGAAATGCTGGTGGTTGAATGATGTAGAAGTTCTTCAATGTCTTTTTATAGGCTTAAGTTTTTAGACTTCCCCACACCACCTCTTCCTATAGAATAAATGAATTATTGAGAATGGCTTTCAAATGAATTGAAGTATTGTAAAACACAGGGATCAAGCAATATTATCCTTTTATTCAGACAAATAGCCTGTACTTATCCTAATATGAGGCAAAGACTGCATTTTGCAAAACAGCTTAGGCAGTGATTACATATTACCTTTTTTACTCACAAATAATTTACAATAAACCCTCTATTTCAAGCACACAGAAACTTGCTGAAGGGGTCATCCCCATCTCATTCTCGCCATCTCTCCCTCTCTCTCTGTCTATTCGCTGTCCAATTAGAAATGCTGCAGCTCCCCCTATTGGCATGGATCAGGTGGGAGTTTTTGGAGATCAAAGTTTCCCAGCTTTATCAAACACAGCTCTGTATTGTAATGAATACCACAGCCAGGAAGCCAGACATGACCAACACTCGACACTTATGAAGCGGTAATCTTTATCCGAGATCTGCGCACTGCACTTTGCCTAAATGGCACAGTCAACAGAGTGGTGCTGGACATGTCATTAAAGCATTCATGGGTGTAATTAAGCATGCCTAATCTCAAATGTCATCAGAAACGACTTCATTCGACAGTACATCTGAGGTTATTCACTTTCTTCCAATGGTGGAAAATTATATCAATTTACAGGGATCACACAGCGGCGGAAATCCCTCAGTCTCCAGTATAATTACTGGTCTCCTGAAACAAAAGCTCCCTTTCTGCCTTAACAGTCGAATCTCATGTGCCCCCGCTCTCGAGATCCCTTTGTCCAACGATGCCCACATTCAAGATGTTCAGCCAGTTTCTTCCCTGTGAAAATGGAGAGGTTGATGCCTCTCACTTGACAGCTAGAGAGCAATAGACACAGTGTGAGTGGCTCTCTGTCCTTTGGGCCTTTCCTCCTGATTTTTGGAAAGCGCAGATGAGTGCCACTTTTCGAGCTACATTCACAGCGAAGCTCCAACTGTCCCAATTTTTCACTCACATGTGATCAGGGCCTGATGCTTCTTAATCAGTTTGAACAGGATAAAAATGCAGAGAGGCACATTCTTTCAATTCACCTTTCAGCTGCATGGATAAGTGATAAGAGATGAGATATGAAGCATTGTGATATGCAACTGAGCTCGAAAACTATGCGTATTGTGAATGTTGTTGCCTAAAAGTGAGATAGCTTGGGATTTTTTTTTGTATAATGCTTCCCTAGTATAAAGAAAAATGAGGTGGGAAAAAAAAAGCAGTGATGATGTGATGCCTTAATTTAAATTGACTTTAAAGACAAATACTGCACATAATCTCAAGTTCTTCTAAACAAGTGTAAGCACGGGTACAGATTAGGTCTTGTTTGTTTATTTGTTATTGCCTGTGTGTGCACATGTGTGTCTTTTCAGCAGATCTGTGAGATCATTGGACAGCTTTGGACGAACAGAAATAAAAAAGAAAATAAAACAAAACAGCAGTTTAGAGTTAAGCACAGCTTACGCATGAGTTAAGCAGTGTGTGAACACAGCCTAAAACAATCAAAACTGAATTGATTCCCTCCTTACCCACTCCTCCCTTTTCTCCCCCTCAATGCTGGAAAAGCAGATTGAAGCCCGTGATAGCGCCGTATATCTGTCCGTCTGAATGTATATCTTTCAGCGAGGAGAAGGCTGGAGAAATGGAAATATGTGTGTGCAGAGTGGAGAAGGAGGGAGGTGGTGTGCCAGTAAGTAAAGTTTGCCCCAGGTGACAGTTTGAACAAACTCCCATGAAGCTCTCTGCCGAGAGAGTTGCATGCTGGGCCGCGCAGAAACAATGGACTAATTAAGGCGAGGCTCTCGGCGCAGGGTTCATTGCAAGTCCTTGGATCTCGGCTGGACGCTGGAATGAGTGGAGAGGGAGGGTGTTTTTTTATCCTGATTAAATTCAGATCAAGGGAGCTGACACAATCTGGCTTCAGTTCTGGCTTAATGAATGGCTCCAATTATTTTAGCTGCAGGTTCTATGTCCTCCATCTTCGGCATACACAGACACACATATACACATATTTGGGGTGTCTATGAAATAACAAATACAGTGTGGCATTGTCGAAGTTTTGATCTCAATATGTGGCTATAAATCATTCGACAAAACACATATATTGTTGTCTTTTTCCCTCTCTTATACCAGCTACTATACTGTACTGAAATAAAGTGTCAGTGTACTTTTCTAAAGTGTCACATGCAGATCATTAAATAGAGCAACTAAAGCCCTTGATTCAATCTATGCCAACCATATCAAGAGGAAAGATGAATTTGGAAAATAAACAGGGGCATACGGAAAATCTTAAGGTAGGTGCTTTCTTCTTTGGTGAAGGTGTAGGTAGAGGAGGAGAGACAGAGAGTAGGAAAATCAATTTTCCCAGGATCAGAATTTTTTGTTGTTGTTTTTTTTTAAAAAGAAACATTAATAACCAATAAAATCTCCTGGTGTAATTTGTGAGCCTTTTTTAATATCAAATTTATCCTGTCAGTCACTAAAATTAATATACCGTAACTGTGCATGATATCCTACAAATTGACTGAAACAAGAAGCAGAGTCAGTGTAATTCAAACAGGCAGTTTGGCACTGGACAATGAAGTGGTCTAGTAGGAAGCAGCAGGCAAACTTTCAACTCGCAAAAAATGTAACTCTTTACAGATTGGTACAGGTTTCTAGGCTATATTCCTCTGTACGGTTAAAGTAATAATTTTGCTTTTAGTGGAGCTGCATTACCAACACTGAAAGTAGTGGTCAGACATGGAAAAGATTTGTGTAAAATTGTCTAAAATTATATTCACGTTTCCATTCCAACTGGCGCTAGGACAAAAAGAAAGAGTAGTGGAAAGTTGTACTCAGGTGAAAGGTCTGTAAATTACATTTTATGCACAATGATGTAAAATGACTTGTGTTCAAAGTAAATAGTAGTTCACTGAAATACTAAATAAAGGCTTATTATATTTTATTAACTGTAGGATGGTGGGCTAGAAAACAACTCATTCAGCTCTTTTTTCCCCTGCTGTGATCCTGAAAGCTTTCAAACACTGAGTTGAATAAGCATTCAGCAGTTACAGGGACTGTCAGAAACAGCAAAAATATCTAGCATGAAGGCTGAACTAAGTGAATGTAAAAGTCACAGCTGGAGATTCTACTGTGCGGTGTTTTTTTTTTTTTTCCTTTTTAGTATTTAGCCACATTCAGCATGCACCTGTCAGTCTTGCTGTGCAGCGTTGATTTTTGGTCACTTAGAGAGCCCTCTGGGTGGTGTATTAAATCAGCAATTAATTAAGGTGGATGCAATCTGTTTCTTAACTATGCCAAAGTATTGTCACCTTAATTACTTTTCCACTCCATATTATTCTCTTGTTTTTGTGTGGTTTTCAAGCTGCTAGGCCTTGTTCAGGTGCAGACACACACCTCGCCCTCCCAGACACCCAGTCAGTGAACATTTAGAGCATTTATGCTTTACATAATCTCAGTGAAGTGCCCTCTTGCAGTTGCTTTTTCTCTGTGGGTTTTGTTCCTTTCTTGTGCTCCGTTCTCATGAGATTTATCATAACCTATCATGTGCTTTTTTTAAAAAAAATTCTGTAACAATTGTGACTTCCAAGGGCCAATACGCAAGATTGTAAACATAGCAGCAAACAATGACGTCCCATGTAAAGACAGAGTGAGGTAATAGTATCAGAGAATAAAGTAATTCCTGTTCTGTGCATGTTGTGTTCCCAGCTTCTCTGTTCTGTGTTTTGACAGCAAGTCTATTAGTGCAACTCACTAAATGTGAGTGCATGTGTGTCCCTCCCATTGAAACTGTCGGCCATCCCTGTTAAGCAGAGCGAGAACAACCTCCTACAACACACTGTCAAAGTGAAAGTGCTGTCCTCAGTGTCCAGCTGTTGTCTCAAAAACAAACTACAGTTTGTTTTTGATTTGACAGTTACTGATTTTAGAAATAGACAGTACAAGTACACAAACAAAAATAACAGATTTATCCAGGTACTCCTAAAAACATACAGAAAAAGAACAAGGGGGATAATACTAAAATAATACTAAAACCTATTTACTATCGATATACATCTATTTTATGATCAAAATCAATAGCTAAAAGTTCTTGTGGGCCGATCAAGGGACACTGATGTAAAAGTCACAGAAAAGAACTCTGCTTTCAAAGAGCTCCGCCAGGGTTCTTCTTTCTTTTTGGATGCATTTCAATACCATGACCTTCACACATGAGAGCAGTGTGAATCATACTTCCTCTTTTCCAAGCAATGAAACAGGCTTCATCTGCATTTAGTGAAGTGGAAGCATGTGAAACCATCCTGTTTGAGGTCAGGTGACTTTAAATGAAAGGAATTTACTTTCATTGCTCAGTGTTTTCATTTAGAAGGCACGAGGAGGAAAAACATTATTATTGATTTACAAGTTAGTCCAACCTGATTTACTCACCTCTCCCTGACAAATGTAGTTGGTTGAGTCCAGCTAAGTTAAACATTTACTTTACCTGGCTGGTTGCTTAGCATGCCACTGCTGTATCAGTAGCGGTAGAACAAAGAGGCCTGCTGTTGTTTGAAGAAGCAGAATGTTTATTGATAATTTCAGGTTTAGTCATCAGTTGGAGCCCTAAAGTAGCCACTAACAACTGTACCAACTGCCAGGAAAATGTCTAAGAAAGTAGAAAATGGCTAAAATTCAACATCACTGCTTTAACAATGCTTGAATAAAAGGTAAAAATAAAACATTCCATTATTAGGTGAGCTAATTAGAGCTGCCAGGATCTCTTTGTAAAACTACACTTGTCTTATCAGCTTAAATCTCAAAGTACGGCTCAAAGGAGACAAAGCTCGTCTGCCCCCAAATTGGCACCCTTTTGATTAGCTTCTCCTTGCTTAAATGAAATTCTAGAAATTATCTCAGTATGATCACAGGTGTGAAAGCTTCTCTACAAAATCCATCTTATCCTCTAAAAAAGGAAAGTTGGCTATTTACACAGACAAGGCTGGACTCATTAATGTGTCCTTTTGGTATTCTTTGATATAAAGCGTGGTTGCTAAGCAAATTTCACAATTATTTTAGCTTTGTATTCACACTAGATCTTTGTAGCACTGACATTTTACTCTTTCCTAAATAACAAGCAGCTTCATGACTAATTAAACGTACTCCTAACCTGACTGACATGTACAAATTGTCACAGCCAGGGTTTTGACCCCTCCGTCGCTGCTGTCTGCTCCTCTGCTACAGGTGTGTGTCGTTATACGTGCTGCATCCGCACTGTTGGAAATCAGCGTGGATGCAGAACAGCTGTGGAAGACGCACACCTGCAGCTCATCTACCAGCAGCAATAAAGACCGGCTCAGCGCTGCACTCAGTGTCAGAGCTTACCGACTGACTGCCTCGAGCTGAGACCAAGGTACGACACTGAGCTGTTGGAGAAGCCTGTTTCCCCCCCCCAGCTGTCCTCTAGAGCAGTGGTTCTCAACCCTGTTCCTCAGGACCCCATGTCCTGCATGTTTTAGATGCTTCCCTGCTCCAACACACCTGACTCAAATGATCAGCTCGTTATCAGGCTTCTGCAGAGGCTTGATAACGAGCTGATCATTTGAATCAGGTGTGTTGGAGCAGGGAAGCATCTAAAACATGCAGGACATGGGGTCCTGAGGAACAGGGTTGAGAACCACTGCTCTAGAGTGAGGATGTGGACCCCTGCCACCCTCCGGAGAAAGGGCGTGAACCCCCCCACCCCCCCGGATTTCCCTGACTAGCCGTCGTGAGCGCCTGGACTGCCACTCCCCTGGAACCTGACTTCCCCCCTCCCTCAGCTGGAGTGAGTTTTGGCCTGAGAGGCATTATTTGTTGATTTGTTAATAAAACCTGTTTAATTGAGATCCGCCTAGCGTCTGCTCTTTATGCTCTCACTCTTGGGTTCATACTGTGACACAAATATGCTCTCTGACTCCAATCAGCACAGTATGTGAGGAAAGTGAGTGTCATATGGCTGCTGAAGGGCTTAATGTGGCTGTTAAATGAGAAGTTACTGTAATGAATCATGTTTATCAGTTTGTCTTCCACTTCTAAAGACTTCCTATTATTTTCTGTACCATCCCCAGCTCCAAACAGACACGCCATTCAGTTCATGGTCTCAAACCAAAAACTCTATCCATCACTGTTGTTTACTGACAGTTCATTCTTGGGTTTTAAAATCGTTTGTTCCAACTTGGCGGCGACAGCTATCGAGCTTGTCGAAGGCTGGGAAACAAACGCATGCTGTCATCTATGCTGTCTCTCTCTCTCTCTGTCTGTCTGTCCTGGCCCGTGAGGTTCTTCACAAGTGACAGGTTTCTGTTTGGCAATCTGCTTCGTCCGCTGATTTGTATCGGGCTGTTTTTGTGTGTGACAGACTGAATGTGCAAGCGCTGCAAGTTTGTGTGTGCACGTGGCAATTTGTGTGTATGCATATGTCCAGCAGATTGAGTTCTAGTTAAGCATCTTCAGATGTAGGGATCTAGCTGGCAGTGGAAATAAGAATGTGGCTTTCACAGCCAGAAATAACCGAACATTGCTGATAAACAAAACTTTGAGTTGCAGAGAAGGAACATAATAATTGTGTGGAAAGAAAAGAAGGTGCACCACTAATAATTTCACATACTCTAAAACCATTTGCCCCAGTCAATTGAGTCCATCAAATGCCCCTAGTAAACCCAACTCCCTTCCCAGAAACAGATTTGAAAGAGATTACACAAGTCTGTGGTTCACACTTCACATTCATTAATGCTTTTGATAGTGGACACAGCTACATAGAAAACTTGCTCATACTGCTATCCAGTCATCTCACTTGCTGAGGACAGCCGATAGCCTGATGAATCACTTAAGGGAAGAAAAAGCCTTTCACATCCACTTTACAGAATAGTGAAATTCTGTTCTCTGCTTATCCCACTTTGTTAGGAAGATGGGGTTAGAGTGCATAATGAGTCAAGAAGTGCACCCCCAGAGCAGAGCCATCTTTGCAGTGTTGTAGCTGTAGAAAGATTGTTCCTGCATCATTTTTCAACGTAGTCTCCTTTACCTTAAATGCACTTGGTCCACCGATGCTCAAGCGCCACTATCCCTACAAATCACATCTTAAGCCTCCAAGTAGTCCTCCGCAGCATGCACGACCTCAGCATTATTGTGTAAATGGCGATTTCACAAGTGGGACTTCCAGTTGGGAATGGGACAGAAGTCAGGTGGTGCAGGTTGGGTGAATAAGGTTCATGGGGCGCGAGTTTCAAGCTCCATTTGGCTGCTTCTGCCACCTGTGCTGTGTGGACAGACGCATTGTCCTGGAGCAACAGCAGTCAGCTCTAGGTTTTCCTCTATGTTTTTCTTGGATTACTTTAAACATTTGCATCTTTGTGGACAGTAATGTAAGGCTTTATAGTTTACAGTTATACCCCAAAATGCGAGTTTAAACCTAACTCGATTTTCATAGGTGAGGCCGAGAAATTTTTGACGTACCCTCATACTTTACAGACAGTTATGGTTCAGTTAAGGAATTTTCAATACAGCAGGATAGAGGACTGTCATTTGTCAACTGCTCAGGCAAAGATATATCAGGAGCCAAAGGGTTATGTGCAGTATATGTCATGTATTGCAGAAATTGGAGCTCATCCTATTTTGTGAAAACTTGAAAAGACTTGATGTTATGGTTTGGTGAGTTAAAGTCATTGTCTCCCACTAAGGCCTAAAAAAATCACCCTGTTGGGACACAACATCTATTTGAACATAATCATTTGCATTAACACTTGGGAGAAGGTATTTATAATGTCCATCCATCCATTCTCTATACACCGCTTTATCCTCATTAGGGTCGCGGGGGGTGCTGGAGCCTATCCCAGCTGACTCGGGCGAAGACAGGGGACACCCTGGACAGGTCGCCAGTCTGTCGCAGGGCTACATATACAGACAAACAATCACAATCACATTCACACCTATGGGCAATTTAGAGTCATCAATTCACCTCAGCATATTTTTGGACTATGAGAGGAAGCCGGAGTGCCCGGAGAAAACCCACGCATGCACAGGGAGAACATGCAAACTTCATGCAGAAAGATCCCAGGCCCACCCCGGGATTTGAACCGAGGATCTTCTTGCTGCAAGGCGAAAGTGCTAACCACTACCTACTGTGCAGCCCTATTTATAATGAGTCTTATTATATTACAATTTGAGCTCATAAACTGCAGTTCAGCAGTGCTTATACTACTGTTGCTACTATTTGACTTTCTTCCTACATTGATGAAGTTGCTTCACAATGACTTTCACAGTTACACTGGGTGTGCAGACATAATGTGGTAGTCATAGAGGAGGGGAGTCACTGCAAAGAAACAGTTGCGGAAATGATAAATTATTACAATCACAAAGCTAACACTGTCACTACTTAAAATGGAGAGTTTCTTCTCTAATGCAGAAAGACTTTATTTTTGAATACCTATTTAATAAATTTCCAGATGTGCCAGTGGAACAACACATGAGGAATCTTTCTGTGTGGTGAATTAAAGAGCAAGTTAAAATGACAGACCAAGTTGTAGTGAGGGAGGATAGATGACAGTACTAGTGTCTTTTTCACTCATCTATAAAGCTTTCCTAAATAATTAACAGCCAGTAAAGCAATCAGTAACACCTCCAAATTAACTGAACACCACTGATTGGGGAATGTTTTTCTGATGAGCAACTGGAGAGTTATTGCACTGTACAGTACAATAGAACCATATTAATTAATTTGCAGCTGATACAAACGTTAAAAGAACTTTGACACAGACATCTGATTAACTAGTCAGCTGGCCAGAAACTGAGGCTTTGTTTCTGTTCACTGAGGTTCGGCTCAACCTCTGAGATGATTTTTTTTTGCCTTCAGTGCAAAATGTGTTTGTGAGGGTGTGTATATGTCCACGGGTGTTAAGAGAAAGAGAAAGTCATCCGTAGGAAGTGAAGATGCTGCAGCTGAATAATGATCAGAGCTCAGAGATGACAACCACTGTAGAGAGAAATCTGTGACCTTTCCGACTTTTCTATATCAAAAATATTTAGGGGGAGAGCAGCTGTCTCCTCTGATCTAAAGCTCCAGCCTGAATAAGAAACATTATCGTTCCCGAGTGTTACCAGATAGCTTTGTTGGGAGTGGTGTGTAGCTGGGCGGTGGCGGTGTTGTCAGTGTGTGTGTGTGTGTGTGTGTGTGTGTGTGTGTGTGTGTGTGTGTGTGTGTGTGTGTGTGTGTGTGTGTGTGTGTGTGTGTGTGTGTGTGTGTGTGTGTGTGTGTGTGTGTGTGTGTGTGTGTGTGTGTGTGTGTATTACTTTTTGCCTTCACATTTTCTTGTTTTCTTCTTCCCCAGACAAAACAATTGAAAGGCTGTTTTCATCGCCACATATTCTTTGCATTACGGGTAAGTCGATACACGCTGCAAACTCTTCAAAACCAGAGCTGCATGGGCGCTGTCATCCAAAACTAAATGAAACATTTAGCCAAGGGACACGGACCCCTACAAGGCAGCAAAAGTAGACGGCATATTAAATTCTTCTGAGGGAATGTAGGAAAGGGGGGAAAAAGCACTCAAACATTTTATATTGTAAGTGGTGCCATCTTTGATGGCCAAACAGCTCAATCAGCAATCTGTTGGAACATTTGGAAAATGGGATTCTCCTTCAGTGATGACTGCAGGCATTCACTTCCTCTGTGATGGAGTGATATCATACCAATCCACTGCTTTTATTTACCTATAGCACTCCATCTCAAATTTAATATTACAACATATATTTCCACATCTGCCCCAGCTAGTTTTTATCAGAGGTCAAAATGTCTCCAAAACGGCACAGTGGTGTCATTAGAAGTCTATCAAGGAAGGAACATTAAATAAAAACATCTTGACTCTGCTGTGTTACTATTGCAGCCTTTGCTACTGAGGAGCCCATGGACTGCAAATGGGGTGCAGTGCACTGTGGGAGCTGCTGCCATACAGACAGATTACTCTTGTCACTGCTGATCTACGTGGAATGGCTGGCCATTACCGAAATGATCTCAGGCCGCATACAAATGCACATTATATAAGCACAGCACAGGTGGACAATCGGCACGAGATAGATATTTGATGGAGACAAGTGGTGTGTATTGTAGCCTGTATGGTGAGAGATAGATGGCAACACAGAGTGCAGTGACGTGCTTGTACACATGCACACGCACTCACAAGCCGGGACACGTGCAAGACACACACATGTGCATACACTCATACACACGGCGCACACATGGAGTCCCAAAGCAGATAAAGCCGTCAGTGGAATTAATATCTGTGTTCTATAGTGCTTTGGGCCAAAGCCCTCACCGTAAACACATCACTCACAGTGTAGCCAACCAGCCAAGGGATCAACCCAAGGGTTGGGAAGGAAGGGAAACGATTTAAGTGTGCGGGTTTGTTGCAGCTGAGCAGCACTAAAACAGTAAGACAGTAAGCTTTGAGGTACAGAGGAATGGTGATGTTTTCTTTGTTGACTGTGGAATTTTTTTTTCTGGAAAAGTGCAGCATTTACTAAACATCTGCAGTGCAGAAACTGACAAGAAAACATTACCCTAAGCATCTGGTTACACTGTAAGTTCTTGTTATTGTCAACAAATCCAGCAAACAAACCAGAACTAACATTGAACTGATCCTACCAACAAGTATTGTCTGATGACTCCATGATGTCCTCCATTTTCATCCAGAACTACTAAAAACCCATCACTGAGCCACCCGATAATACAGACCGACTTAGTTTGAACACCATCCTGGTGCTAGAAGTCAACACTGGTATACCAAATTTGTGCTAGCTGAAAATAGTCCCCCCAAAAAGGCACAATTTACTCTTTTAAAGGTAATATTTAACTACAGCAGGCAGCTAAAATTGGTTAGCCTTAATTGAAAAAGGAAAGTATGAATTTTTGACCCACTTTTAGTGAGAACAAATTAGTCAAGGTTGGAGAAGACATTAAGGTTAATAAAAGGCTGAAGTGAGAGAAGTACAGGTTGTTTTAATTTTTCACAGTTTTTTTAGCGACAATATTGAAAATTTAAAAAAAAAAATTATCACCAACCGTATTCTGTACCCAAACAATAAAATAAGTGGTATCAAGCTTTCCCTACAACAGAAATGTCTGGCTTGAGATCCTTTTGCTCTTCTCCATTCAGTTAAGCTTCCTTTAAGTCCTTGTGCAAGATTAAACAGTCTTTGTTGAATGGAGGATTGTTTGCTTGAGTACAATACATCTGACAGATCTGTATCCAAAGAGGGAGCAGCAGATATCATGCCGAGTTGATATGAAAGCAGCAAAGTAGAAATATTTGATAACATGGCTTCAAAAGGATGCCAAACCAGAACAGATTTTTTTAAGGAGTCCCATTGCTTCAGCTACAACTTTGAAGTTGTTTGTGAAATTGCAACAAGTGGAAAGTCACTAATAATTAACCTTAACAATCTTTTGGAGATGATGTTGAACTTTCAGTGGATGGAAGGAGGCCGTAGGGTGGGAAAGACAGCAAGAGCGGACTGTGGGAAGGGAAAAAGGCGCAAAGGATCGGGGTGAGATCATAAAGGAGGGGCTCCAGAGCATTTGGGAAGTCAGAGCGGTCTGTGTCAATCACATAGGACTGGGCCATGGCTGAGTGGGAGGTGGTGATGGACCAGAGCAGGCTCCCGTTATCATGAAAAAAGGGCAGAGAGGGGACAGGCTTAGACAGTCAGGCGATGAGTGAACCTCTGCGGGAATGAAATAAATAAATCAAGAGAGTGAATTTTTAAAGGGGAATAAAGAGAGCGACAGAAAAAGGGAGAGACGGCTGTTTGGGGTCCGACATCAAAGTGGATCCAGGCTGAGGAGACCTATTGTGTGAGGGAGAGAGAGAATGAAAGAGAGGCGACGAACGTGAGGAAGATGGCGGGCTTAGTACAGAGAGCAAGAGATATGGAGGATATCACAACCGTTTTAGGAGATACGCTGAGACAAGACAGGGGTGAAAGTTAATTGAACAGAACGGGGACAATCTCTGTTTTCGCATTCTCTGTGGCTGCTTTGTAAGCCTGATTACTCAGTCTTTGCCACTGAACGGAATTACTTTCCTACAGGCCATCTGTAGAGCTAAGCACACACAGGTCTGCCATATGTCTTAAGGTAATATAGAAAGTCAGGATGAAGGCGCAACATAACCGAAAGAGAAGGCACATTTTACAGCTAACACACGGATCGAATGAATGGTAAGGCTCACAGAGAGGAAGATCAATGAAGTGATTTGGGGCTGAACTGTAGCTCAGTCCCATCCAGCTTTTTATTAGAAAACAAGCAGCAGAGAAAGTCTGTAATGGAGTGTCTCACCTCAAGTCTCCTCTTGCGGCCATTTTAAAATACAGGGAGGAAAAGATGGAAAGAGAAAGAAAGTGGTGATGAAGAGATACTGCAGAGGACTGATGCTGCCCTACGTTGTGACGAATGATGAAAGTTTCAACAAACACAGCATGTTTAATTATTTCAAACACTAAACCATGTAAGAATAACAAATATGAGCAGATAATACGGACATAAATGTAAATTTTGCCATGAAAACAAGAAACAGCATACAGTAATTGCAAGATATGGTCCTTAGATTTCAGTGCTGAAACAATATAGACAATATAATCAATAATGACACACCTGAAGACTAACAGCTGAAACCTACACAGACTGGGCATGCCACACAAACACTGTTCCTTGCAAATTTGCACAGATATTAGTCCTTTAAATTACTTTTGATGTGCTGCATATGTTGTTTAAACCACTGATTGTATATAAAGGTGGATGAATCCTCCATGATGTCACCCATAGGATTCCCTAAAAGAGATTTTGAAGGTCAGTGTGGCAGCTTCATCCGTTGCCTTTTTGCCTTTTTAACAGCACAATGTGGTTTTATTTGTTCTAATCTAATTTATTAATTTATTTTATTGTTTATTTTTACCACTGGTGTGCTGCTGACTGTAAGCCAAATTGCCCCTCAGGGATAATAAAGATTAACTTGACCTTGACCTTGGCAGTGTCTGACTTTTTGTGACTCCCAGCTTATCCAAAAATTAGCACCGTGCGTTGGCCATCTTCTGTCAGCACACACCTGTCACTCAGAGTTGGCACCCCCTTAATTGTACATACAATTAAGCCTCAATGCAATTCAAACAAGGGAGCTTATATGGAAATTGAACCTCCATATGGTAGGCCTGAGCAGGAGACTAAAAAGTCATAGAGACCAAAATATTTTTTGCACGAGGCTATAAACATGTTTATTTCTGCTGTAAAGTTGAACATTTTAACATGGGTGTGTATGCTTTTGGAAGTAGCGTCAAGTGGACATTTGGGTAACTGCAATTCTTGGCATTTTTGTGTTGGCTCCATGTTTATGTTCAAATACAAACCACTATATAACAACTTTTCGTAAATGGAACACAGTCAAAAAAGGGGGAGAATTCTGATGACACCCAAATCAATTTGATCACAGAATAAACAAGACTATAGGTGTGCACAAGCATTCAATACAAGCTTTTAATTGACAGTTGCAATACACCGAGTTACGTTTCATTCCAGTACCAAAACTTGTCAGTGCTCACCCGTTCTCCCACCCATGCAGTAAATACCATAGTGAACTGAGCAGTAATGATGTTTTTCTGTTTCACATTACACACAGCTGACAAACCGCCTTTGTGAACTTACATGTATCAACTACTGTACTAGCAGCGTTTTCCCCGTTTAGAGCAGTGTCATTGTTAAAATCAACAAAGCCAGACTAGAGTTTTCTCTAGTCTCTAAAGCATCTGTACAGGCACCAACATATGGGGAAGTGTCATGTGTGGGCTGATGACTGACTCAGAAATGCACAGCAATTCTTGAGAAAACAAAGTGAAGAAATTCAGAGAGAGAGAAAGAGAGAGAGAGAGAGAGAGAGAGACAGGGAAACATAAGCTAATTACGCGCAGAAAAAGTTGTAAGGAGAAAAGAAAATATTGCTTTCAGTTTGATGGAGAATTGCTTTTGAACCGGCTTCAAGTGAAACCCAAAAAACATGGAAGCACAGCATTTTCTTGTCAACCCATAAAAAACCTTCACAGCGCTAAAGCATGACAAGTTTCTGGCGCTGACCACCCACTTCTACTTGCCTCCTGAAAAAGTGTGAACTGAGTCACAGAGGGAAAAAGTATGTGAAAGTCTAAATCACAACTCAAGCACACACGAAACCGCACGACGCAGCCAAAAACTCCACGAAAAAGTGTTGCGCGGCACATACACATGTCCAGAAACATTAAAAGTAATGCATTTTATTGTCTTTCGTATCTAATCTGGGAAATGTTCGACAGACACAGGCTATCACTTAAAATTTCCTGGCAGCGTTTGGGTGAAAACTGATGATAGTGGGTCTGCTTAGTGTTCCAAATGCTGCCTCCTGAGACTCATCTGTAAACACACACTTTGAAGATTGCTTCACACTCACCCACTTATACTTAAAGAACCTCTTCATACATGTGCACACTTCAGCAACAAAGGCCTTCCCACTCTGTCTCTCCCTCTGTCTGTCCCTTTTCTGGTCTCTCTCTGTCTTCCCCGTCGCTCTCTCTTTCTCATGCTTCACCCAGGACGTCCGGATGAGCCTCTCTAACTCCTTGATACTGAAATGTCCCCCTCTCTACCCTTCTTTTCATCTCTCTGTTTGCCCGCTGCAGTGGGGTGGGAGCTGAAAGGCAATAAAAGAGCAGCCTGTTTCTGGTTCCACCAAAAAATAAAAAAGGGGACTGATCCATTCTGTGTTGAGTGGTTTGTTTTTCCTCTTCTCTGTGTACTTTGCTCCAGATTTTGGCCTCTTTTAATGTGGTCTTAATAAGAGAGAGGGAATGATTTAATAGAATTCATTAGCCCGAGCTGCCGGTCGCGGCTTGGCTGTCCATCCGAAATGTTTTCTGCACACACAGCAGCAGGATGTTGGAGTCTATAAAAGTCCATAAAAACCTAAACAAAGATATAGTGTTCAGGAGTTTTTAATGACTCCAGTCAAGTCAACATGTTCATTCAATTAGAAAGATTAATTTTCTCCAGCACGCAGCTGGCAGCCATGATTTGCAGCATTGATTTAAACAAGCGCAGACCAGAGATAGCAGCGGTCAGGGGTGGGAAAGAATGCATCAAAATCTACACTCACATTACACGCACCACCTTGACATTTTTATTGGGAAAAATTGTTTGAAATGTTTTCATTTCTTAACCCTGAACCCCAAGCAGTTTCCGGGCATTTTTTATTTATTTATTTTTTGCTCCTGTCACATTTTTACTCGCCGTTAGCTCATTTCTCAGTCCTGCACCTCTATGGAAACAGCACAACCATGGCCAGAAGAAGAGACAACTCCACAGTATGCAGTATGAAACAGTCATTTTGCTTTTGTATGCCATAAGTCACACATAAATAAAATTATAGTTATATTTATTTCATTTTTTATTTTACAAAATGGGAAGAAAAAAAAACATTTTTCCAAATGCCTTTAGGTGTTACCAATACTGGCAAAAAATGGTGACGTTACTTCTACTACTATATTTTTCATCTTTAATATTTTTCCACACTTGTCTCATCTCTGCTCTGTGTAAACACAGCCTGCACTTCAGCCTACTTCCGTCCCTGAATTTTTGTCATGTGACTGCAAGTCACAGCTAAATTACTAAAGGCATCACGGCTGTGCAAAGGAGTGCAGAATGTTTTTTGTTTATTATGGAATCTGGTTAGTGAAAATGATTTACTTCTTGCAGTTATTTAAAATGAGACATGTAGAATAAAGCTATTTTGAAGAAATATCAAAATCTTGAGCCTAGATTTGATTCATTTTGCAGATGGATCCAGACATCACAGATGAGTTCAAAGACCTTTGGAAAGTTGAGAATCCACCAATTCTTTTTTTGCTTTACAGCTCTTATCTCCAATAAATGGTGTGATTTTGACATTGTTTAGAAAAGACAACCTACCTTTTCAATCCTGATTTCAGAGGGTAAAAGAACAGCAATAACTTTTTTTTAATGAAATACATAGGCAAAACATTCCTTAAAATCATACATATAAAAACATGCCATCTGTGCATCTGCTCTTTAAATCAAAACACTCCAAACTACAGACACAAGGTGCGCTATTTGTTGTTGCTGAGGCCCTCTCCACCGAATAATGAATTCCTTAAAGTTGTGCGAATATTTAATAGGCAAAGGAGGCTTTTTAAAAACCACCAGCACATTTCATTGTTGTCTTTCAATAAAGCCAATATAAATATTTATTTTCACTGTATTGGTCTCATAAATAATTCAGGTAGGATAGAAGGAGGCTCTCAGGGGCTGTGGTTGTTGTTATTGTTACACTTTGGTTTACTGTTATGGCACTCTGCTTGGCCCAGAGCCATGGCCTCTCTTCTTACAGTGGTCCACTTCTTAACTCTTGTTTTGTTTAGAGGGAATCACTGTGGGAGCTTTTGTTTTTTTATGATAAGTTTGTGTTCATTTGGATACAGACAGAGAAAGATGGTGGTGTGTTTGTGTGTGTGTGTGTGTTTGTGTGTGTGTGAGCGCGCATATAGGGGCCAATAGAGACTGCAGAGAAATCAGTAAATCCCTTAAATGTGTTGTTCAGTTTATTATCACACTTAATTCTTTGGCACGTATGAACATGCACACACAGTGCTGAATAGTAGTTTTTTCTGCAATTCAAATCATATTATTTTTTAATAAGGATTGCTAGTTCTTCTAGTAAACATAACCCCAGTGTTGAAGCCATGCTACTACAAAGGTAGGTTTTTCTTAGCTAGTTCTATTTAGTGTCTCATCATTATGAACTTTATCAAAGGGATAATTGAGGAAAATACCTGGCACTGCAACACCATAAATTTCCATTTATCACGGAGGAACCAAAGTTCCAAATAAGCCATTACACTCCGCCGATCACAGCTTTCTATTCGCAGTTCAGACAGGGCTTATGAGTTTGACCCGCCAGCCTTCCATCAAGGGCTCAAATTGGCAAGATAAGTAATGCAACAGATACACAACAATAGCAATAAAAAGCTGTCTAAGGAAGAAAAAAAAAAACTCCATCAGATTAGGGTTAAGACTTCAGAGGTTCCCCTGCCTGCTGTCCTTAGCCTCTCACAGTTCAAAATGCAGGTGGTGGGGAGACAGCAGGACTGCTGGGTCAGCAGTCAGCACTCAGTGGTAAACAAGTGCAGAAGGAGGGAGAGGGGGAAGAGTCAGACTGCTCATGGAGAGAGGGAAAGCGAGATGAGGTAAATTTTGAGTATTCCAGAGTGAGTGGTTCGGAAGAGAAGGGCAAGTGAGGTGGGAATCACAGTGGGAGAGGAGGGAGAAGGTGAATTGAAGGAGACAGCTGAGGAGGGAGGCGAAAGAGTGAGAAGTCGAGCGACTAATGAGTCAGCGTTTGTTTACTGGAGTTTGAAAGCTTTAAAGAATACAAAAGTGTAAGTAAGAAAGAGGGTGGTGTGGCAGTGGATGTGTGTCAGTGGTAATTTGTACATCTACTGAATGAGAGGCAAATTGCAGAGAAGGTGAAATAGAATTTGGATAGTCTTTGCCAGGTTGGTTCAACCGGGCCAGAGATGTTGAAAATGTTGAAAGAATTAGTTTAGTGACAAGTCTTTTATTTTAGAGCATAAATGGACCCAAGATGCATTGAGAAGGCATTGACATCTGATCACTCAGACCACATTCAGAAATGTGTTCTTGGTCACACTGAAGGACCCATCTGACATCTGATTTCCTGTTTTCAAAAAGCTGGCTTTGTTCATGACATCTGAACATTCTGAAAAGCCAACAGAGATACTTAACCAGTACATCAAACATCCTGGGTGATTTGGTTTCCTTGGAACGGGCCAAAGAACAGATCCAGTCTGGGTCTAGTGTTTGGACTTCTTCCTTTTTTCTCTACATATTTATTTCCATTTAGAGCATGGCAGTGACAGTCAAACAATGGGCGTTCACGAAGTCGTCCACTTGTGATTGAATCACACAAGACACATGCCAAAACCAGATGTGAACACAGCAACTGAGACAGTCCTGAAAGTGGGGATTCTTTTGTTTTTGTTTAATAAGACTATGTCAAATTTTTTTGGACATAAACTACCCTTTTAAAGAGAAGAGATCCAAACATGTACTGAACCGATCAGACTTCTGCAGTTACAGTTGAATTAAAATTGCTCTCCCTCAGGCTTAGGAAACAGAATGTGCTTATAAAAGGACAAAAGGAGCATCCTGATGTCAAATATGCACCACACTGCACCAAATCTGCTGGATTTAGAAATGTCCATAGGCTAGGCCATGCTTAAAAAAGTTGCTGCAGTAGCTTAAAGTAAGCTGTGTAGCAATTCAAATAAAAGTTGAAAAATCATCCCATAGTGCATGTTAGCTAAAGCAAATGCCCAGTCAAGCTGGTGCAAATGGAAAGCAATAAGTTGATGGTAAAACGTGTGCACAAAAAAACAAAACAAATTCCAAAAAAGAAGAAGCTCTGATTTGAATGGATGAAGATTTGAGTTCCAGTTTTAGTAAAAAAAATTCTCACAAAAAAATTATATCAACACCAAACACCAGAACCAGAAGAAAGGAACAAAGAAAGGTAAGTATGAACAAAGAAACAAACAATTCAACAACATTTAACCTGTAACTTAATAAAGGATAACTGAAACAAATTTTGGCTGTGTGTTTTCCTTTAACCCATGGATGTAAACTGTAACAATTATGAACACAAACAAACCTGGGATAGTAAGTGCTACAATGTTACACTAGCATGGTTAAATTAAAGCAGAATACACAAAAGATGATAGTGTTGTGTGATGTGTAAAATGAATGCACTGAGGGACAAGTGGTGAGGTGAAATGAGAACTCTCACCCACTTTGTCACAGGCTAGTAGCTGCGATCAGTCTGCCCTGGTGTCTCTCAGTGTTATATTGTTTTGTATTGTGATGTATTTCAGTCTGTAGGTACATGTGGGGGTTGGTGGGTACCACAGACACTTCAGGCTTCTGTTGGTGGCTGCTACTTTGGTGTGGAGCCTGAGGCTCCAGGTAGCAGTCCGCCAACTTAGTGGAGAAGCCATTTGGTTTTTGAGTGTTCATGACCTGTGTGGTCAGTGAGTGTGAGGCACCAGTTTTGTTGAGTTTGTTTTTGCAGTCTTAGTATTAGTTTTAGTTACTGGTGGTGGGTGTTGCTGATGAAATTATGTTTGGCCGGGGAATTTAGTTACTTTGTTTGTGTTTTGTGAAGTTTGGAAACTCTGTTATCCTTCGTTTTGTTATATTCTGTTCTTTGATTTAGCAACACTCACCAGTCTTGTGTTCTTTATTATCACTTTTATGTTCCTTTGCCAATAAGCAATAAATCCCTTCACCTGAACCAATAACATTCTGTTTTTTTTGTTGCATCCAGCCAACCCCTAGAGGTTGGATCGCAATGCTGCTTCATAGACATTAGGGGGTTGGACGTGAACTGGAAATTTCCTAGCTGTAAGGAAAAAGTGCTAACCAAAGAGCCACTGTGCAGCCTGGTTGTAATTCAACACAGTGTAAATAAAAATAACTATAATTTACATAAAATATCAAAAGTGAAGTTGTGGAAAACAGAGAAATAGGAGGCAACCCTCTTGTTGCATTGCTGCACTACCTTCTAAAGATTGTCCACTCTAATCTACACTCCAAAAAAATAGTGTTTGGTCTCAGCAGAATAGTCAGTATAATGTTTGCCTCAGTCTTTTTGAATTATGACAGCCTCTAATGAAATTATGTGCAACCAACAAACCTCACTGAGTTTGAAGAATCTGCTTTTCCTCTTCAATTAAAGGTATTTTAATTTACCTAATGATTGTAGTATGAGCACAAGT
Organism: Acanthochromis polyacanthus; assembly: GCF_021347895.1. NCBI lineage: Eukaryota > Metazoa > Chordata > Actinopteri > Pomacentridae > Acanthochromis > Acanthochromis polyacanthus. Next base: position 25,132,871 of record NC_067116.1, on the reverse strand, counting down.
TTTTAAATTGATTAGTCATAAATTAATTAAAATGTTCCAAGGAGTATTTTCACATTATTTAAAATTTTAGTTATGAACACAAGCTTTAAAGCTGGCAAATCTTTTAAAAATTAAGTGGCTCCATCCACAGGACTTAAAATCCAAACCTCAAGGTAAAAAAAAAATAAGACAATTTCATGAAGTTGTTTCTATCTGAATTTATTTATGAATCAATTAATTCAGAAGTTTGAGTTTAAATTCCAAACAATATTAAGTTGAACCAATAAACAATGTTATTTAAACCATCTTTCCGACAGGGATTGTTTCCGAGGTTAAATATAGTAGTTTCTCGTTTTTCTGTACACACTGCTCTGATAATACAGAACTCTTTAGTGATCAGCATTAAATGTCTAACCTTGTGAAAACATCTTCCCTGTTTTGGTTACCCTGCCCACTGTTGGCTCTTTTTATCTTCACCATAAAGAGGAGGGAAGGTGTGATGTTCAAATGTCAGCCAACATCAAAACTATACAGCCTTATGGCCTAAATGTTCCCCAAGGAACCAGCAGTGGCAATCATACTCGGTCAGTCAGTGTACAAATGTGTGTTCTGTTCCAGAGAACACAACTTGGTTTCATCCCTCACCTTGAAAAACTGACACACATGCATCAAGGTGATATGCTTGACTCGATTAATCACAGTAGAAGACAGTAATGTGTCTACATTTAAATGTCAATCATCCTAAGGTGAAATTCTTCATTAATTCTTGCAAAAAATAAAACAAAAAAAAATCCCCTGACTCACAGAACAGACTGGAGACATTTAGCAGCTTCCCCGAAAGTTAAACCTTCATAGGTTTTGACATCAACTCATTTTAAACTGCCAAAGAGCCACACTGGTGTAAAATAATCAATAATTTGAACAAAGCTACTCCTGTGAAAGCTTCTCTCTACAAGGAATACGAATAAGTGTTCTTCAGTGTCTGTGAGGTCTGTGAAGCCAGACCACCTAAGGCTGACCCACACTGCATGCAGACAACTTTAATCTTTTACTACTACCGACACGTAAAGATACAATCTATCTGTGGTCTAAAATGGAGTGTTCAGGATGGAAGATTTAAGGTGTTTACCCTCCCTACTGAGGCTCACAGTCAAATGTCTGTTTCCTTGATCTCCCTAAACTGCTTTATAGGCCCTTTTTTTATTGCTTCCGCAAATTGTTTCCCATAGGTTATCCCCGTCAAAGATGTTCATGCATAAAACTGTCCTCTCTTCATCTTTATTCATCGGCTGTCTTACTATTTGGTTACCTTGTAAACGCAGTAAAGTCTGTTTTTTTGTTGTTGTTTTTTTAAAGAAGATACTGCAAGCACATGGGTTGGGAGGCAGCGGTGATTTAGGTTTTGAAGAAACAAACGTTTCACTAAAAAAGATCTTTAGATTTTCAGATAGGGACGTGAAAGAAAAGCACTCCTCTTTGACGTGGCGAATGAACATCATGTAAACCCTCAAAACCGACAGAGAGGGGTTTTTCTTTATGCTTGTGTTGTTCGAAGACCTCTGCAAATTGGCCACAACTTTGTAAAGTCGACCTTCCCCTGGATGAATAAATGTACAAGAAAATGATCTTTTCATGACCTGGTTCTTTTGCCACCCTGTCTTGATGATGTAACACGTTTGCACCAGCAAAAGAGACTGAAAAAAAGAAAAAAATCTAAATAAATTGTTATAAAAATACATTCCCTCTCAAAGAAACACACACAAACACACATGCATCCACAAACACCATGTCTGTCTCCATTTGTCCGTGTTTTAAATCCCTGCCTGTAATGGAGTCATCCAATCGATAAGTTATACTGAAGAGTGAGTTGAAGGTCAGCGGCGTGATCCACTTCCAAGCTGCCCCATAAAATCTTTGGCCACTTCTTTGAGAGAAAAGCTTCAAATCCTGAAGGATTTTGTTGTTGTTATTTGTTTTGTCTCGATTTTAACTCAGAGACACCGAGGAATTCTCTCCACATAGATCTCATAGATCTCATTCAGCTGTCAAACTGCTGTCTCCCGGCCGTATTTATGCTTGTGTAATTACAAAAGCCAGATGACAAGTCGCTGACAGATGGCAGATAGATGGGCTATGCCCTTGAGTTTGGACTGTGCCCACATGGCCTGTTCATCAAAAACATAATAATACTGTTGGTGGAGTCACACATTGGAGCTCCAAGCCCAAGGACAGGGAAACGTCTGGAGGTCTCCTCAGAAGCTAGATGGCAATTATACATTCAGTGTTGAAGAGAAATGAACGTTTAAATGTTCACACTGTTTTTCCTTCCCAGGAGATATATATACAGCCATAAGTGCCATAAATATATTGGCCCGTAAGTGTTTTTGACAGCAAGTTCCCTCTTTTGGGAGCAATTCAGTTAATGCTTGTTGGGTGAGAAAATGGAGGACTTTTTAGATGTTGCAGCCATCAATCCAGAGCATATTTTTCATCTGAGAGAAGAGATGGGGGCAGCCATAACGTTATGTCATCTGTCAATAAAATACTTTCTTGCTCCCACAGCAACCGTGCAGCACCATCCAGTATTCAGCAGATTGAAATGCCTTACCCATAATGCAAAGAGTATGTGATGATGTATAGGCCCCTTCAGCTGTTTAAGTTGAGATAAAAGATAGCAACCACTATCATGTGTACACATAGCAATTTTTTGCCAGCGCTCGGGAAGAAAGTGAATGTGTAGGCCCACATTGCAATCATATAGTCAGGTTTGACTTGCGTAGCCTACAATAACCGGTCCATTTCACTGCAGGAACTAGGTCATAAACTCTTCACAATTCTGTCACTGAGAGTATTATTTCAGCTGCTCCGGCCACTCGCAAAGCAGAGCCAGGAAGACAGTTGATGTCGGCGTTCAAGAACAACAAAAGAGCGCATCAAAAATTGCAAGTGCCTTGCCAAAAAACGTCACCATCTCATCACCATCTGTTTTTCCTCTGCATAACTTTCATTCTCGGGCCGGGAGACGAAGGCTTTTACCCGCCGTTGCCTAGCTGCTGTCGTTTTGTGATGCGGCAAGCAAAAACAAAGTTTCGTCTAGAATATGCCAGTAACTCATCTGCAGCTGCCAACACTTCATCAACAGCCAGTGGAGGAACACTACACGAATCACAACACAGCAAATGGGCAATTTCAAGTATTTAGCCTTTCAAATCACCTGACAATACTGTTGCAACTTTGATTCATAGCTTTTGAGCTTCCAAATTGTTTTCAGCACATGCAGATATAATGTGGCTGGAAAAATATACATAAACTACTTCAGTTATTATCAGTAAATCATTAACTGAGGGATGGAAAGGGTCTGTCAAGCATGGCAACATCAAGCCTTTAATCTGCAAGTTGTTTTATTACACAGATAAAGACTAAATCATCCATTTGTTTATATTGCCCCTGGAGGCAATGAATTGCTTATGAGCACACATTATTTTGTCTCTTATTATTTGCAGGCAATCATAACAATTTACTGGTGGGCTTTCCATTTCCTGCCTGGCTTCAGTAACAGTTGACTAAAAGTTTAAACATCCTAGTTTGTTTGATTCTTGTTACGGCTTAAGGAATTAAACAGAGTTTGGAGCTGTGAAGATATTTCAGTTAACAGAGGCACGCAAGGGTCTGTATAATGAGATAGAAGAATGACAGGTAATTCAGCTGATAAGGAAAAAGTTGTTTCTTCTTTCAAATCTGTGAAAAGATTGCAGCAAAGAACACTGAGATTCGTGGAGACATTTAACGTCGGACACGCAATCATTCACTCTACGTGGCTGTGTGTGTGTGTCTGTGTTCCACACAGGCCTCTGTAGCCGTCATCCTGTCTCCAGAAGGATTTAATCGAGTCCCTCAGGCCTCGCGCTCAAAGGCAATGACTGACAACTGGCAGAGGGTGTAAGAGATATGCATGACTGTGTGTACTGTAAGTGTGTGTGGTGGTTTTGCCTGTTTCTGAATACTACCTGTCTATAGTGCTAACGTGGTATTCGAATTAAGCTATACATGCAAGGGCATTACATGTGTAAGAATTTGTACATACGTGTATAAGGTTTTAACATCTCGCCGAAAATTGACTACATAGTCGTAGTACTGGAGTGCAAGTCTGTACTTGTGGATGCTGTGTGTATTGTACAGAGTGAAACTGAAATTTTGGAATCAATGGAAAACCATGGTTGACCTCAAGTTTATAATTAGTAAAGGAAATTGGTACCACTTTACACTTCAGTTCAGTCATAAGAAGGTAACAATGATAGAATAATATGTGGTTAGTCTGTATAGTGTATATATACATGTAAAAGTAATAATAAATTAGTAATAATATTACAAGGAATAATAAAGTGATTACAAAAAAGTTCTTGTTATCTTGTGGAGTTTCTATACATGTTTGATTAATAAAAGCAAAATGAATGATGAATGAAATGAATGAAAAATAAATATATACAAAGGAAGCAAATATGCTATCCCTAGGTTAAGATTATTTCATCATATCTGTGCATGCTATTTTATTCACTGGGCTATTTTGTTTATATATTCTCTCAGAATACTACATTTGCAAATTTGGCAAGTTGAAAATGTATCTTGCCATAATCAACAGCTTTTTTCCTTCAAGTGAAGCCCTCCCCACACTACACTACATCAAAGTCTACTGCTGGATATGTTTTGTCACTAACAGCCCAAATAAAGATTGACATTTCATGTAAAGGCCTCACTGTTAATTATATCAGTGTACAGCTGCGGGTTAGTGTTGGCTAAAAGAGAGTTATCAAGCTTTGAGGCTGTGAATGGTCGCACTGTATGAACAGCGGTCTCATATGTCAATCTGCAGGGGGACTACTGTTGCACCGCTAAGCCTCGTCATTGTTACAGTTGCTACTGTCGGCGAGGGGACACACTTCCACTGCCGGCAGCCTGCGTGAGGGTGTTTATATGTGTCTGCTGTGCACAATATGCATGCACGTGGGCAAAAGCACGTCTGTGTCCACCTTATGCTTGTATCAGTGTGTCCTCAGTCATCTGTGTGCTTTCCATTGTGAGAGTGTCAGTGTGTATGTGTGTATTTTGGCAGAAGATCAGATCCTGCGCCGACAACAACAGGACCCTCAGTTTAGTGCCAAGTCACACAGTGCCCCCTAATTCCCCTATAATCCACCCTGTCTCCAGGCAGGTGATCCTTGTGTGTCTATGTGTGAGTGCATCTGTAGATTCGTGTTCCCAGTCCCACTCTGGTGACATCAGCAAACTGGTTATGCTCTCGATGCTTTGGAAACTCATTTTCCCATCAGCCTGTCACTCCACACAGTAACCGGTGAGCTAAGCCCGACATAGCCCCGGTTAAGCCTTATCATGTCCTTTGTCTCTCGCTGGGGAGTACTTGGGCTATTAAATACCAAAACAAGACCTGCCATCAGTCAATCTGTCAGCAATTAACATATTACAAGTGCATCATTGCTATAAAAAAAATTGATAAATGTCTCACCAACTGTTACCTATCTGCAGAATTTGGCGCAGTCTAAATTTACAGCATGATGTTTTCCAAATATAAGTAAACTGTCTTTGCCCTTGTGAAGATATGGTTCAGTTAAGCTCAGAGTTTAGTCTGGTGCACGACAGTGGGCTGACAAATTTCACAAAGTATCAACTGTAAATAATGTTCAGAAGTGTGTGAGGCCGTTTTTCAAAAATAAAACACTTCTCAATGAGGCTTAAGATGCCGGAGTGCTATGCCAAAAAAACCCTCCACGGTCATCGACAATAAGTTTTAACCTAATTCACTCAAAGATAACATATTCACATAGCTTGTTTTATTTCACTAACACTCCAAAACCAAAATATTCAGTTTACAATGAGTGTCGTATTTTATGTAAAATCACAGAAGCGGTATCGATCCTCTCATCTAACTGTCAGCAAGAAAGTGAATAAGTGTATTTCCACAAAGCGTATCTATTCCTCCAATAAAGAAACAGAAAAACGTTGCCGAAATTATGCTAGGACGGACATCAAACATTCAATATCGGCATTGCATCAAGCAGAACTCCACTTTGGATGCCAAAAGGATGTGTTACATTACCTGATATTTCTCTAAAATAATTCCAGATGTGTATGGGAGAAGCCGAAGCTACACATTCGGGAATGCACTGAGACAAATACACACACTCAAACATATGTTCATAAAGACTCACGTAGACATCACTGCTCTACTCGCACACAAACGCCCAGGACATAACCACCATCTTCTCCCCCTACTGAGTCTAACATGCCCACCGCATTTGTCAATCATTCAGTCAGTTATACCAAGTGTCAATCATCTTCCTCGCTGACCGGCCATCACGGTGTGCAGCCGGAGTGAATACCGGCCCCCCTGCTGCACTCCAGCCTGAACTCCTCACCCCGACCATAATGCACTTGGCCTCCCTCCAGCCTTCCTTCAGCCTCCCAGCTTTTACCTTTCTCTCTCTATTCACAACACAAGCATTTATGGACTCACAGATCCATCACTCGCGGTACTTTATGTACCCTGTATCCCCCCCTTTAGTGCTCCCCCCGTCCTTGTTTAGGCTCTTGTCCAACTATTCCTGGTATTTAGCCTGAGTGACAGTGTTTAATAATGTGCTCAAGAATAAAAGGGCATTATTAAAAGGGTGAAGGAGGAGGGGGGAGGCTGCTAAAAGGCCAGCTTTTAGGGAGACCAGGTGAGGAAGTGTGTTTGTATGATGGGTGCAAATGAGTCCCACTGGTGGCAGTGTATGTAGGCCCCGAGGTGTGGACGCATAATTAAAAGAAAGCATGCATTAATGTATAATAGCTTGCTTAATGATTAGGTAACAACTATCTTAACAAATTCCCCCTCGCTGGTGTGCTCTGTCGGACAAGTTCAGCACTGATTAAGATTAAGATGCCTTTATTATCAGTACTTCCTGGTATATATATTTCATGTAGCATGAGTTATAATACGCACTGTTCAGGAAATCACAATATAGAATGTAAGAATATACATATATAAACGAAATAACACAAAGAGTAAACTTGCACACTCCAACTGCAATCTGGTATGCAATTCTACGTGAAGTTAGCATTAACTGAACATCACAAAAGGCATTACTGGCATGTCTAGGAATGTGTGCTGCACGGCCGATCCAGGCCAATGATAAGGCACCATCTGTTACCCATGAGTGGAACTGGTGAGCTGTCCACGTCCACAGATGCATGCACACACCAGTCGTGTCACTTCCAAAAGGCCTCCCTCTGCAGTCAAGATTATGGACGGGGTCGGTTGGTTTTCGTTCTGTTATTGTAACGACTTTGGGAGGCGGACGCTGGCCTTTCTTCCTCTCTTCGGTTTCTACCGGGGATTACGAGAAGTAATGGGGGTGAAGGGATGGCTATAAACTCCCGTCTCCGCTCGCTCTCTTCTATGAATTTAGGGACACTGGGCCCCATAACAGCAGTTCCCTTCTCCTCCCTCCAGTTTTAATTTGATTGGATGTGCTAGCAGGGAACAGGGAGAGACTTACAATGGGAGCGAAGAAGTGACAAAAAAGGAAAAAAAAGAAGAAAGATCATGTTATATCATTTTTTTCTTCATGCTGTGTACAGACTTTGGTTGTTGTGCTTGGAAGAGGTTCAGAGCGCAAGCGGAGGCTGCCATGGGGCACAGAACGAGGATAAGGTGACTCCAGCTTAGCAGAAAATGACCACGGGATTGTGTTTCTGCAGAAAGCTTTTAAAAAGTGGCACTGCAATCCTTCTGACCTCACTATGGTTTAATTAAAGAGCACGCAAGATGAGCGTCACTCAAAACAAATGGAAACAGTACATTTTGAGAGTTTTTTCCCTCTCCTTACTCGCGTGACACTCAAGAATGGGGCAGGGAAAATGTCCGTTCCAATAAAAGTTTCTGATTTGTATTGTTCTGTTATCTGATGGTGGGCTGGAATGAAAGTCTGTCAACAAATAAGTGTCCAACACCAGTCTGAGGCGAGCATGTAACCATATGCCTCATATTTGTACTTGCTGGTGCTGTTTAAGAAGGCTTGCTTGCCAAATGTGAGGATTAAAATGAAATCTGAAAACAAATTGCTGGTATATGCGGTGTCAATATACACGTGATCTCCTGCTATACTGGAAAGTAGCGAGAATAATAATATAAAAATAACATTAATTAGACTGGCTACTGGAGTACTGAAAAAATAAGAGATTAAAATGTAAACAAGTAGTTGTCAAATGTGTTTTTTTTCTTTTCAGTCCTAAGCTTTTCTGCCATGGCAAAGGAATCCTTCTGAAGGCCTAACAAGAACATCTGTCAAAAGATTCCAAACCTGCACTGGTAGTGCCAATAAATTTAATAGAGCAAGAGATCTCTTTTCTTTCTGACTTTGACATGACTTGGCTTGAGTACAAACACAGATCTTTTGTCTGCTGTCTGCCTTGAGTTTAAATTTTTTGATCCAAGACTTTTTGGACGTGTGCACTCTTCATTCTGTGTGTCCAAAAAGGGTTCTGCTCACTGGATTTGACATCCATCTATAAGCATATGCCAGTCCATCTTCTAAACCTCAGTTCACCTGCAAGTCCCTCCCAAATCCACTCCTGTTACAGGGAACTTCATAATTTCAGCTTCACCTCCCCAGGGTGACATCACCTATAGTACCAGAGGAACAATACATAAATGGAGGTGGAGCAACAGGAAGCTAGTTAAAAACTGCGTCGGGAGGTTGGTGGGGAAGCAGCAGGACAGTGACGCAGACAGCACCAGTATGAAGCACCAGCGTAGATGCCCAAAAAGCAGTAAGAGGTCCTCAGACTGGTGGGAAGATTCCAGCAGAGCTGTAGCAGGGGGAGGTGTAATGAGAAAAGTCTGCGATGAGATAGTTAACAAGAAAGTTGTCAGGTCTACTCATCCAACCAACCCACAAGAGCTGCAGAATGAATAAGTAATGCAGTCTGCTCTCATAAATGAATGCTAAGTTATTTATGACTGTTATTGGCTAGTATGAATTGCAACTGTGGTGGAACTTTTAACGACCTGCACAAGTCTCTGACACAATTAAGGCGCTCTTTGTTGCCTCGACTATTAATTATGGCACTTTGAATTATTATTTCATGCCACCAAAACAATAGACTTACATTTATGCAATACAAATGCAGGCACAACACAACTCTGTGTGATTCACTGAAAAAAGCTTGATTTTCCTTGTGAACAAACTGTTGAGTATTGCATGTGAAATGTCAATTCCTGCCAATGCACAGTGGGCCTACACTGGATCTCCTTCTAGTTCCTTGCTCACAAAATGCTAGGATTTGGTGGCACAACGAGCCTCACAGGTATAATAGAGCATCTGTGTGTTCCTCCCCCCCATCCCCAGGCCCTCGTCATAAACCAACATGTGTTCTCAGTGAACTTATCAGGTTAAATAACGGGTTAACCGAAAGAGGGGTGCACCGAAGCTGCCAAGTGTTTGACGCTGGAGCACCGACGGACTATTGGCAGGAAACCCCTTGTGGCTGTCTCATATCCAATGGCAGCCTCCCAAGTGTTTGCTGCTGGCGAAGTGTGTACGCCGTGATGGGCATGCTATCTCTCTACTAGCTTAATGGCCACGGACCATCCTTTCGCCACTGACAACATGCTACTTGTTTTCTAGGTCAGGGATGTCCCTTAGGGGAGAAGGATGTGTAATGTGAACATACAAGTCTCCCCATACTTTTCTTGTTTGGTTTTTGTCTTTTTTTTCACCCAGTGTTTGTCTTGCTACCTCCATCATCTCTGCACAGCATTGCAGTCCACCCAGATCCCGTCTACTGCCAAATCCAGTGGCACAGTCAATGTTTTTTTTTTTTCTTTTGGTTCAATTTCACAAAACACACAGAACACATGCAGCTCCCTGACAGAGCACGTGAGCAGACAAGACAAGAATGAACGAGTTTTATTTTTATATTTTTATACATGAGTCTGTGCATGTGAGTTTTTGTGTCTGGAGGCTATGAATGCAGAAAATATGTCAGACCCGGCTCCTTAATCCCCATGTCCACCCCACCTCCGTTAACCGCAACTCCGTGCTGGTTGGTTCTCTCCGTCACACCGCAGACATCTCAGCTGTCCTGCTTCTTCACTGTCAAGGTGCTAACAAACCGTGAAAGGTGTCAATACAGAGGTCCTCTGATCAGAGTTTGGCTAGCACATGAAAGCTGTCACACGTGCGTTTTTGCTCGGAGCTCATCTGGCCTCGTAGCGCCGTGCGTGATGGCAGGAATACGACTGTGTGAGCCGAAGCTGATGGTGGGCCAAAAAACCTCGACATACTCTGGGTTTTCAGCGAGACCAGCTCTCCGTGCAGATGTGAGCAATGCTTTGGCTTCAGCCGACACAGTGCTGATCCAGACCTGTGAATCTGATACCAATTACAGGGGGCCTAATCATGTGCCTCCCCCAGTCCTGGCTTTTGTTAAGAAATGAAATAAAGAGATGGAGGAAAAGTAAGGCAGAGAATTAAAAAAGAGAGGGATATATATATATATATATATATATATATATATATATATATATATATATATGTATATATAATTTTTTTAAGTCCAGAAAGTGCAGCGAGAAAACACAGGTCAGGGGATTGTTTAGAGAAATGATCTGGCAGCAGAAGGCTTAAATATTCTTAATTTAATCTGTGAGGAAAATGTTTGCTGGCTTTCGTCTGGTGGAATGAGGAGGGATATAACACAGCGGACACATGTGAAATGGACTTTATGTTTTCTGGCCACATGTTAGCACGATTAACCACACCCAAAACTCACCAAATGCTCATGTAAGCACTAACAGACAAATGCAAATACACTCGCATATGGACGCAGACTTACAGCCACTCACACGCATACAGATGCATCATTGTCATTGCTCTGTTCTCGCAGGTGGAGCGTTGGCATTTAACCAGTCAGCATTGCCCCGCTGAGCTCCCAGCAGATTTGCGGTTCATCAGAGGGTCATATCTCTCCCACTCTCTCTTTCCATTCATTCATTGCTCTGTTCTTCACAGCAGCTTCTGCCAAACGGAGGGAATGTACTGCCCCCTAGTGGAGCCTGTCTGTCACATAACAAATAGCATCAGTTCGCCCTGAAAATCTTTCAGCTAATTTGAACCCATAACCTCTCGGTGAACCCTGTGTCATTCAGAGTTCACGATGTCTGAGTTAACAGCTAAGCTTCTTTTTATTCTCTGATAATAAAGCTTAGACACACGCCTGATACTCTTATTGAATTGAGGGCTTTTGTTTGTTCGTATGAAGCATCCCATCCTTTGGTGCTGATGTCAGAGGACAGTGTTTTCAGACTCCCAGGCTGAGCTGCAAGGTATGAATAGCATATACGTACTCAGAGCGCCGGAAGACATTTCCATATAATTCTTTTTTTTCTCCTTATGAATAATTTCTGTTCTGTATCTAGTTTCTAACATTGCTGGTCATTCTGTGTGTTCTTATTTCCAGCAACCAACAGAACACTTTAATTTTATAGTTTTTGAACTGTATGTGCAAAACTGAGACATTCCTTGCTTTCACAATTTTATACAAAATTCGATGCAAAATTCTCTGAAGGAAATATGAGAGTTGGTGTTGTCAAATCTAGTCTTGCTTCTAATTATTTATGGTTTTGAGCTACTAATTGTTGTACAAACAAATGAACAAATGGATATTAGTGAATTTGTATATGCGGTCGATGTGTTTTATGCAGACTGGAGAAGCTTTTATTTGTGTGGAATTATACAGTATTTATTTTCTTATATATATATATATATATATATATATATATATATATATATATATTATTAATCATATGAATACTACATATACAGTATTTATATAAATTCTTGACACTCAGAGATACTTTATAAAGTAGGCAATGAACAGTTTTTGCATATATGTATAATATACACACAATTAAAGGTAATTTTTGCATTAATATTATGATTGCTACTATTACTATTATAATTTCTACTGTTTAATTCAATTAAATTCTTTACTTTCTCTTCTTTTCTTTTATTTAAATATAGTAGCAATTCACAAAATAAGTAATCTCAGGGCACCTTCCACAGTAAGTTCATAATATGGTCATTTTCATAAAGAGAAACCCAAAAATTCAATACCCGCCTGTTAACAGTGGTGATGTTTCAGGGCTTTAAAAAAAAATGAATAGGATACATCTTGGAACCTGTTTCATTTTTTGAAAAACAGAATTTCCCCCTTTTTTCCGTTAAACTATTATGAGATGCAAAAAAGAGAGACAAAACAGTGCATGACAGAGAATCTGAACAGGTCTGAGAAAATATGGGAAAGAAAAATAATTATAATTTCCAAAGATCCTGTGGCCAGTTTTGTATCACTCTCTTTAAACTGCTTAAAGACTGTGTGTCAAAATGTAGCTGTCAGCTTGAATAAATTACCAGAAAGAAGACTGAGCGCACTTTTAAGGAACGTACCTCAACATATATTTTTATAATCCTGGACGACGCAGATTTCTGCTGAAAGTCATGTATTATTTTATCATTTCCTACAGAGCAATTTCTCCCTCTAAATCCCTTAGGCAACTTTAATTAGCAAGTCTAGACATCAGACTTTGTCCTATGGCTCCAAATCGGTCAGAATTTAAAATCCATCAGGGCCAAGTAAAGCATATAAAATCAAAGCAGCGTTCCTTTTAACACGAGGTCTTTGGGTTAGCTCTTTCAGAGATTTTTATATATCTCAGTGTTGTCTCTTTTTGTGTTTTTTGTTTAGATTACATTCTAAACTCAAAGGAGGAAACTTTATTTTGAAAGAGCATTTGTTACTCATTATTTATTAATATTTTTTTATTCAAAACAAGATATAAATTTAGATTGCTTTTAATTATTGACTTTACTACTCTAATTTTCACCACACATAAATATACAGTTACACATGCTTTATTTGATTTGTAATATTTTGTATTGTAATGAAGATTTTTGACATTAATAGTATGTGTTGAACAATATTTTTGGTTTTAGGGTTTGCTTTGTGTTTTTGTTCTCTGCTTTTTAAAATATATTTTTCAAGCAGTTGAACACAATACAACACATGTTGGAGTTTTAGTGAATAACATATATCTTGCTTTTTGTTTTTATTTTAAAACATGCAAAATCCATTGAGGACAAATAAGAGAGTCAGAATCTTTAAAAAGGAGGAAAACAAACAAAAGTACATGGAAGTTGTGGAAGAAACAAATTAGGCACATTGTGATGTGGTACATTTTTTCCTCATAGTGCTTTAATGAGTGAGCTGACCCCAAAAAATATATTCTTATTCTTGTATTTCCAGGAAACAAGTGGGTTTTTTTTTTGTTTTTTTTGCGTGAATACTTTGTTTTATCCAGCTTCACTGTGTTACTTCTGCTCTGTGGCACATCAGCAAAACAGGCGGCCTGTTTGTCAATGTTTATCATTGTTTTCTTATTCCTGACATACACATATGACCGGCAGCAATGCGGATGTGATGGAGGGGAACGGAGGGGAGAGGCTGACGAGCATGCTTGGTACTAGCAAAGACATGATGTAGTGGAAAGACACACAGCTATTTAGAAGGGAGAAAGAGAGAGGGGAGAAAAAAAAATGGGCCATTGCCTCTCGGCGGCCTCCCTGACAGCATGTTCACATAACAACTGGTCTGCTTTCGTGGACACTCTTATCTTAATGAGGCCCAATCCCTTGTTTAGCCCACAGTGGATCCACAGATAGGATTGTTTTTAAATAGGCCCCCCCCAACTCCTACGTTCCTCTTGTACCTCTGTTGGCTTACTGCCTGCACCGCATCAAGCCCAGGCAGGCCGCCTTCCACGTCTGAACTACTGAGACACGATACATCAGTGTCAAAGTTGTCATCTATTCTGGGACAAAGAGCCTGTTAGGGAAGATCTCTCTGCTTTTCTTGAGGGATTGACAAAGAGATTTGGCATAACTGTCCCCCTCAGCCATCCTGATACATATTCAGGAAAAGAAGGCAAGACAGTACTGTGAATGTGCCACTGTGAAACCACTCTCTAGGCCATTTGTGATGTTACACATAAAGAGGAGTTTGTCAGATGTGATGTCTGTCTGCGTTCCGGGCTGGAAAAAGTCAGAGACAGTGGGGCTGAAGATCAAGAGCCCAGAACAGAGCGCAGAATGGCAGAGGTCAAGAAAAGGTTGCCAAGGCTCTGATGGCTTCTACTGTGACTCGGAAGGCCTGGAGGACTTCCGCTGCGGGCGTACAAAGATGCACGTCCCAATGTAACTAGGGCACGGAGTCATGCATTAGAGGCACAGTGAGCTCTGACTCGCTGCTCGTGCATAAGTCACGACTTCCACCTTGGCCCCGCTGCCAACTGATGCTAGACCTCCACGGATCGCCTGGGCTCAAAATGCTCGCGGCAATCTGCAGAGGACGACTTAACCGCCAACACTGCAAACGCACAGTGAAAAGTTCATTCAGCATGTGTCATCTGAGGTCCTCGCTCGCTGTGTTTATACTAATGCTTTGTGAAGATGCGCAGCTTTGGTGCTGAAGACCAACTCCTCCATGTTGATTAGGTTAAATGTGAATTCTGAGGCTGCATAAACACTTAGTAGAGCTTCTGAGTTGGTGTCATAAGGGCGCACGTGCAGTCAAACTCACGGTGTGCAGGGAGAGTGCAGGGAGGTGTGCTAGGAGCCACCCAGTAAGATTATAGGGGAGGCACAAAGTCCTGTTTGAGGATGTTAGTTTAAGGGTGGGAACACTTGACTTACTGGCTGCAGGACTTAGTTTTGAAAACTTTGCGGTCAAATGGTCAGGAGCCACATAAAGGGCACTGCATCAGAGGAAACGCAGCTTCTCAGTTTTGTTTGAGTCACTACTTGTGTGATGATTGCTGTTAAAATAGGGACACAATATTAGAACTTCTATGTTTAAATCATGGTATGTTTGCCTGTAGTAAGAATCCTAAGTTTTATTGCATTCATTGCCAACTGGGATAATAAAAAGTGGGTGAATTAGCAAGATAGAAACACTGTCACATGTAGCCAGTACATGTATGTTAAACTAATATTATGTAAAATAAATATATATTTTTTTAAAAAGTGCTTATTTGATGCCATCTCACTGTGTATTTGCAAATTTTAACTGCATGTCTTTAGTAAAGCAAAAAAAAAGGTCAAATAAAATGCATCACAGCACACAGCCCTGTATTGTACTATTTACTGAAACTTGCCAGTAACTTTCAGCTCATGACATCACTTGTGTTATTGTTCATGCAAAATAAAAAAACAATAAAAGAATACATATTGTGTACTACTAAATGCCTTTATTGTCACTGCAGTAACTTGCATTAAATATGGCCTCAAATATTACCACTTCTGAAGCTTAATATGTACAAATCATTTTTAATGATTCTACACATATTTAAAAGATACTTTTTTCAGTGATTTGTATTACCATAATATACTGAGTGGTTTATTTTTACATTTTATTACATTTACACACTACAAAAAATTCTAACAGCTAGGCTAAAAGTAGCTAAATAATGAAATATTAAAAGAAAATACTTTTTAAAATATAGTGTCCGTTTAAATCTACCAAGTTTCAGTTTTAAATAATGTTGCTGCTGCTTGTAGCTAGGATGGAGAGAACCTAAAAGCATTTCTGGCAGCAGCAGTTCAGCCTGACCCGGGGAAGGGACAGATAACCAGAGCGGCTCCTAAGGCCAGAAAAAGCTATTTCAACCAAGGATTTAAAAGATAGAAGAGCCCTCATAATCTGCATACAGGCACAGAAAGACCCGGCAAATGTCCACAAGCAAGGACAAAAAGAACCAAAGGCAGAAACCAGAATCAGCTTTTTTACAGCCTCGTATTAACATAGCAGGAACACCAAGATGGAAATGTGGATAACATAGAAGAAACTGCAGTAAGTTCAATATGAAAGCAAACACATACCATGGTCTGTTTTCCAAGTTTACAAATGTACATTTAGGACTTATCAAAAGAGAATACTGTTATTAAAAATAATATATTTAGCATTCGAATGAAAACAGCTATAGTAAAATGTTGTGCATTTTGAATAAAATGCACACACCATGGCATTACAAAGGCAAAGTTACATCAGCTCAAGCTACAGTTTGGATGAATTAAATATATTGTGTATAAGTCCATTGTCATATTTGTGTGCTTTTGTGTCACAGAAAGATCTTTGGGCCTTTTTTTTTTTTTTATTTTACCACAACCTGAGCTTGTGGTAAACCCCAGCTCCCCCTTGGTTTAGATCTTGCCCTTGTGCCACTCCATTTAACTGACGTAAAGAAAATCTGACATCTGACAAAAGTCCCCGTTATCCAATCTTTGCAAAACTGCCCAAGAAGAAAATGTTCAAGTGATTGACAGAACTGTATTTCCTCCAGGAGCCTGGGTGAATAAGGGCTGTAAGAAATGCACTTTCATTTACAAATAGCTCCTTGGGGAATACAAAGCCACACAGTGCAGAGATGTTCCCCAAGGTTCCTCCCCTGGTCCTCTGAACTTACACGGCTTTAACTTTGTGAAACTGTCAGTTTGAAAACATGGATTTCTGGAATCAAATGTAACAACAGATATGTGTGAGCCAAAAAATGAAAATATTAAAATAAATCCAAACTATGCAACACAATCTAACACAAAGTAGGTACACCCCCTATCAAAAGGTTTAGGACACCTTCTAATTTATTTAAATGAGAAAGTGTCCTAAAACTTTTGACAGAGGGTGTATGCAGATTACTTCAAAGGGAGCTCAAAGTTTAGTTGTAATTAAAACACCAAATGCATGATGCTGAGACTAAAAAAAAAAACATACAGAAGACTACAAATTTTCCCACACCATAAAAATATCAGCTGCATTTTTAGCTCAACCCTAACCCTTACTCTCATGCAACAGACTTAAAATAAAATTCCAGCCGCAGCTAACTTAATTTTCCTGAGGGTTATCTCAAACCATCATTTTTTAGAATAATTTCTGCTGGACCCGCTATGATGTGACTGAAACTTTTAAAGTTGTTTGGGTTTTTTTAGCATAAAATATGGATATTTAAAATGAAATTTGTGAATTTTTTTAGCTTTATAAACAGAAATACTTACAGAGATAACATTTTAAAAAAAAACTGCCAGCCTACTGTCAGTATTTTCTTTTTTTGCACAATTAAATTTAAATCCATGTTTGAACAACCACACCTCAGGAATCACCAAAGATAAAAGCCACTAAGATTTATTATGATTTCTCATAATGCTATTGACTGAGAAGTAGATTGAACAGTCTCTGATTAAGGGTGAGTTAAACTATGAAAAACGAAAACATGAAGCTCTGCTAGCTTTCTGAATTGTTTTATGGGGACACGGGTACAAAATACTTAGAAAACATCTACAACTCATATTACATAGCTCTTAAAGGGGAACTTCGGTTTTTTTCAACCTGGGGTCTGTTTTCATTTGTCATTTCATACATGTGAGTGATGGAGAAATGAATTTTCGACATAGCTCCAGTATTTAGCCAGGCAGGCAGCTTAGCAGCTCAGCTAGCAGCTCAGCTAGCGAAAAGTATGGGGCAACAGGACGCTAGAAAGCAAATCTCGTTCCGAAATCGCGCGATTTCAGAACGAGATTTGCTTTCTAGCGTCCTGAGATTTGGATACAGACCACTACAAAGAGCGATCGCCAGGTAATGTGGAGGTTGTGGAGGTGCAATGATCTAAAAGTCCACACCATGTAACAAATGTACAAAATTAAAAGCTGACATTTATGTTTAATATCTGACTCATTATTTATTCAGTTATACAAGCAGGTCCACTCAGGCAGTATTTTTTTTTAAACTGACGTCTTCCAAAGATTCAATAAAATACCTTTGACAAAGGGGGAAAAGATTTGGATTAGAGAAGACAGGCAACCCAGAGATGTGGTGGATGAATCACAGATAGGGGACAAACAGTGGAGAAGGAGTTGGAAAAACAATGTGCGTTAGAGCAGCGGTGTTGTGACAGTCTGGGAAGCAAACAAGACTGAACTCACAGATCACCAAACCAAATGAGACTACATGAGAAGAACGAATAAGTTGTCAAAGTCTCTCATGAGCCGCCCTTGTTTGTTTGTGCCTCAAACCATTGCGCTCCGTTCCTGAGACAAAAACATTATAGACCATGAAAACCGGAGAAAAGATTAAGTTGGGAAGAAAGTGAAATGGAGAGTCGGGGGATGGATTATTAAATCCAGCAGGATTTGTCCGTGTTTAATTTATTTATTTTTTTTGTGAAAGTTTAAGGAGAGGTTGTTGAGAGGCCACAGCCGGGCGGTGTTATGCAGTGTAATTGTGTGGCATTTGTCTTGGCACTGCTCCGGTGTGACTGCGGCGTCTCGGCACCGCATGAGAGCAACACTCAGCCTGCAGTTTGGTTTAATTTGATGAGACATTAATTGGCTCGACAGTGAATCGGGCATGTAACGCTGCTTGGACGGACCAGCTCTCTGACATGTCAGCTGGGTCGCAGAGTGTCCGGCGGCCTCACACCTCATTGTAGCGCCACAAAAGGCAGAGGGGTCGCAGGTGAGAGCTGAGAGTGGGCCGCCGGGGGGGGGGAGGGGGGGAAGAAGGTGAGGGGAGGGAGTGAAGATGAAGGCGGGAGTCCCACGGTTAGGTCAGGAGTTCAGTGCTGGAGTTTGTCACCTGCTTGGCTTGGCACGCAATCCCTCCTCTTGAAGAGCAAGACTAAAGCTCCGCCGCCCCCCTGCACACCCCAATTCTGTCTCCAACTACCTCCCCCTAATTGGATTTAATGAGCGATTTAACAGCACAGCAATGCCCAATCCAATCAAACTGCTACTGTCTGCCACCTTAATCCTGGGTGTCCTTTCTAATGCTAGCATGTTTCAGGAGCCTCCTGTCTGCAGGACAACTCCAGCATTCTTGCTTCTTGCTCCTGCATCACACACTCTCCCTCAGCCTCCTGCCTCTTTCGCTTAAAGGCCACACTTTCTAAATCAGTGTGCAGTACGACTATCAGTGTGCAGTACATGTTGGTCATTTCAGACCAACATGTGATTTACACATATGTGCAATAACTACTCAAGCTATCTATTATTTTCATACTTTTATACAGAGTGCTTTTTGTAATGCGTAACTATTTTTATAATGTTTATTTCTACAGTTTCTCTCTTGCTGCTGCTCCTACTTTTATTGACAAAGCTGTCTTTGAGAAATGCACAAAGAATTCCAATGACAATACAAATATTCTATTCTACTCTGTTCTATTCTATATTACACTACCCTGTCCAAAAACGCCTACATATTTTAGAATAAATGCAAACATAGCCTTGATCCATTTTATCTTCTACCCACATTTAATTCAGTTTCTTAAACCGTAAATGTAGATTCTTCACTCCATCCAAACAAACAACACTATTGCTTTTAAGGCAGCTGCTCAGAATTCGTGGTGCTGGCACTTCAACATTTTATATTTCAGCTGTCTTCAGCAGTGTGCAACCTAATCAGAAGCCGCTGAAAATAGAAAATGAAACTTTAAAACAACACAGTTCAGTTTGCACAAGCTTCTGCTGTAATATGAAGAATATCTGAGCTGAAGAAAATGGCTTCCAACAAGCCAAAGCACCTACAATGTCCCTTAATCACAAATAGATGCTTAAATGCAGGATGCTATGGAATTACACCTACCATCTAACTATTAGGTTGTGTACATGTTTCTACCTTCAGCCATTACTTCACTTTTAATGACCCCCCGCTGCACAGTGCGACTGTTTCGCTCTCAAAGACGTTGCCAAAGCTGCAAATTCTTCCCCCACGTTTATGGCACCAAAGCAAAAAAAAAAGTCAGTACATAAAGCATGCGCACAACTTTGCTGTTTACGATGTTTCCGCTCTCGTTCTCACGAAGTTACAATTGAGGAGTACTCCTGTTTTGTATGATAGAAGATTGTGGAATTAAATGAAGGGACTGGGGAGCATCCGTGCGTTGCAGGAAGAACTGTGGCGGCCTCCATAAAGCAGTGCTTCGACTGAGAGAGATTTGTCACTGCAGGTTGGCAAAGCTGCTTCTCAACGTAAAATGCCGAAAGCAGCTTAATTATTAGGTCAAAGGAGAAAGAGCAGAGAGCTGCTGGGGGGGCGGGGGGTTAAACATGTCATTATCAACGCATTTGTTTGGGGTTGTCATTGCAAGTACACAAAGGCATTATTTTCGTAAAATCACCCGAATCCACAACAGCATGACCGTACCACAGTGCAACACTTTTCACCTCTCATTTTACACAATGCAACTAAATAACTTATTTATCCCAAGTCTATTTTTGTTTATCCCTTTGGCATTTGTATTATTTATAGGTTTTATATGAATATTCTAGCACAAAGAGATGAAAGCTGTGCAATTTCAGCTGTTTTAGAACAAATGCAAATGTAACTTTACTTCAAATTAAAAATCACAATTCCGCTGTCAGTGTCATTTTGCCAAACAAAGCAAAAAAAAAAAGTCAGCCTTTTTGTAATTTAATTTTTTAAAATTTATTTGAAATATATAAATAACATAAAAATGATCAGAATAGCTTCTATAAAAGTACATAATTCTTGAGTGATTAAATTCATAGATGCTGTTTTATCATTTTTCACATTCTCCTGAATTAATTCTACTGTGTCACTTACAGTTCAATTCTGCTTTAAATGTCCACTATTGAATTTGTGTTGACCGTTCAAACTCAGGCATTGGCAGTGATGCATTTCTAACTACAGTAATCTACAGAACTGGATTTGCAAATGCATCCTGATGTGCAAACAAGTAAACATGTCACGCTCATTTATGAACAATTCTCTAAACCTACTGAGCTGAAAAGCACACAATGCAGCATTATTATGCACGACTAAACAAGAAAAGCAAGTCTTTGCTAATACAAAGGTTTAAATACAATCTGACAAGGAATCTGGTTGCATTTAATTATTGAACAATGTATATAAAAGTAAAGATAAATAGAGGATGACTTGAGTGCTGTTTCTCCAGAAAAGGCTTCATGTGAATTTGTAGAAGTCAAGAACAAGTTCAGCTCTGTTGTGCCTTTAGGGGAGAGACATGAATAAACTAATTTATGGAGAAAAGCTTACAGTGTATGTATCCATATGCTCCCATATTTAAACTATGCCCCAGTTCATGCTATGAAGCAAACATCTGCACTGCCTTCTCTCTGTGCAATAGTAATTTCACTACAGCGGTTAGAACTGAATCTTTTTTTTTTTTTGAATCTGAATCTTTAATGTCCTCCGTTTCACTCAGTGGCTCTGCAAAAGTCCATCAGAGGGGCACCGAGAGTCATACCAATTTCTGCTTTACTGCCAGAGTTTATACTGTAACTGACACACAACTGCACTAAAACAGATACAGATATTTATGTTTGCATATGTATCCCATCCTGAACTCTCTTTGAGGCTTTGAGATACTTTAATCTCTCTACCATCACTGTGCCTCTCATCTCATGCCGTTTTCACTCCTTTCTTTTTTCCTGGCTCCGGTTCTCATCCCACCCTCCCCTAAGTTTACCCAATATCCCCTCGGTTCAGCGGCAGGGCACTGGGTCACGGCACTGGCTTGATTTTCACACTGTTCCCTCTACTGAGCGCCACATCAAGTTAATCAGGGTTAACAATTGCGGCGGTGCCTTGCTGAGCAGGGCTCCCATCGGCTTAGCGTGGCCTCGGCTCTGGTGATACAGATGGGCTAGTAATCTCTCTCTTCTGAGAGCAGAGGGGACACATGAGGGTGGAGGTAGGTGGCTGGGTGGCGGGGGGGTGAGGGGCAGTTGTGGTCAGAGCGCAATTAAATAGCGACACGGGACTCAGGCAAAGTTGGAGAGAAAAATGGTGAGATCTTTAGACTGTTCGGTACTGCAAATTTTCCTGAAAGCAGAGTAATGGAATGAAATCTGAACAGATGATAGCCTTTGCAATAACGGAAGCCAGCTTTCTAAAATTTAATTAAAACAAAAGATTGTTCAACACTATACACTTTGCTCATGTTCTCACTGTCGGGTAGCTCCAAATTTATCTCGTCTATTCATTTCTCGGCCTTTGAGCTTTGACTTAAAAATACCTTTTATACAGCTCTTTTCACCAGTTTCTCCCCCTCAACAAATTAGCTTATTTATTTGCCCCCAGAGCAGCGTTGTCTAAAAAAATAAATGTAAAATTAGAATTTGTATGCGAGGACTCGAGGTTTAATGGCATGAATCATAGAAAGGGAAGAAAGGAGAACAGTGCTGCAATGCCAAGGTGAAATTAGTATTCTTTACGTTGACTTTGAACACCGCTGGAATTAAATATTCTGCATAAGGTGTAAAATGTAAGTATCTTTAGGTCAAGATTAGTGTGGTGTCAAAGGTCAAGCAGACCACAGGAATTACAAATCCAGAGTAAGTGTATGATGTTCTAAGATCAAAGAGAGGGCAGACGAGGTTGTTAGAATAAAAGTTCCAGCGCTGTGGATGACTGAAGCGTGACCCATTTGGAAAGACGGAACTGTGTGCAATAGCAGCTGGCTAACTTGCACAACACACCCCTGGGTGCCCCGGCTATAGGCTACGCAGACTTAATTATTCGTTCAGTTAGAAGAGGCATTACACAACCGTGCTTTCCTGATAGGACCCATGAAGACTAAAAACACCCCTGGGTGACTGAAACGGAGCTCAGTTTTCTGTAAGAGTTCTTACAACTACCAAGGAAAGTAGAGTTTACATGACCTTCTGAACTCCAAAAACTAGGCTACAGTCTGACTTTGGCATGAGATTGTCTTGGATTTAACGTGTTCTTATAGCATCTTTTTTTTTCTCCCTCTCTCGCAGCTCCACCACTCTGCTTTCACCATTTTTTTTTCCATAACCGTTTGCGAAGTCGCACCTCTTCCGAGTGACACATGTATTATTAACACGGGATTCAAGGGGCATCCCTGCAGGGACACTCAGAGACTTTCACAGGTTTCTGTCGCTGCCACCATTTTGATTTGACTGCAGCTGGAACAGTTTTTTGCACAAACATTAGGAATCCGTGACACTAGTGCACATACTAAATATTTAATGCACTTGGCAACGCAAAGGCGCCGAAGTTTTAGCTGGAGAGCACTTCTCTCCACTTATTACCCATCTCAACAGGGTTCATGAAAGTCTTCAAAATCACATTGAATGTATTATTCTTGAAATACTAAGCTGTCCCAGGAAGGGGAAAGGGTCTTATAAAGTGCATGTGAAAGGACAAGAAAAAGTAGTCATGTTGGAAACGTGGTAGCTGATGCTGTATTGTGCTTGGTCCGCACTCCCGCATTTAAAATATGTATGCTAGATTAAGCTACGATGTCCCACGAGCCACTAGAGTCACAGTTCTTCATTCCTGCAGCGTCCCAACCCAGTTTGTGAGGGTCAATCGGTGATCAGGGCTGGGTAAGGAGATTGACGAAATAAAAAACAAAAACAAAAAAAACAACAAGCATTAAAGACCTACTAAACTCCACTTGGCCTTGTTGGCCTATCTAGTCGAGGGAAAACAGAGTTCACCAAAAGTTCACACGTGTCATCGTTGCTGAATTTGGGTGGAAGTCTTTGATTGGTGAGGAAAAAGGGAGGAGCGAGTTTGCCAAATTTACCCCGACAATTGTTGATATGACACACGGCGTGTACACTTCTGACCCTGATACGCGGGGTCGTTGTTCGGTCAGACTACCGCTGCAGGCCAACTGTGTTTAGAGATCGTGTGTGTGATGGAACCCAGTTGAGATGGAAAAAAAAAAAAGCAAAAACCCAAAATATCTCTGTTACCGACGCTGTGTCGTAACATTTCTGAGCCGGCCCCGCCCGCTTCTAAATGGGTTCAACTAAAGTTCACAGCAGAAGCCCCGCCCCTTCGCCAACACGTCAGCAGGCAGACGATGTGTCGTCATCAGAAGAAAAAGCTTACCTACAACCTCATTTCTAGGTCCATGCTGGCAGAGTCACAGCGACCCCCAGCGGGGTGCATCCACTTGATATAAATTACAAACTACAGCCTCAAAAAAGTTCTGGCTGGGTTTAAAGTGTACCAGAGAGAGAAAAAAAAGGCCTGTTGGCAGTTTCTGTAGATAAATTCTTTCACCAGCTTTGACATTTCTCATACATACAAATCATTATCAATTACTATCAACAGCTAAATGTTGAATTTTTTTTTTCCATGAACTGCAGCAATTTTTTTTTGACAGTATGGCTACAAAAAAAATCAGTTCCAAAATGTGTAAATGCAAATTTGATTATGTTCACATTTTTTACAACATGTTGCACATTCTGCCACATTACGTAATACTTCTATGGTGAAACGTGAAAATAAGTTGAAAAAGCAAAGAAAAATGGCATTATTTTAACTGCCTATTCCTGTTCTTAAAATGTGTTTTTAGAAATATTTATATGTACTGTACTTTGCTATTTGATGTTCAAAATTGAACATTTCAATTTTTCTATTATACTTTCATTTTATTCACATTATTACCTAACTGTATTTTATTTATTTCATTAAATAATATCTATTTGAAATTACTAATAATGTATCAGTATTGGTAAAATGATTTTATTTGTCTATGCATTTAATATTATCGTATGAGGCAAGTAAAGTTAGAAAGATTTGGTTTATTTACTTTATAGGACATGATCCAGCCATTTGATTATTTTTAATTTTTTCATGCAAAAAAATAACATTCAGAAAATCAAACAGAATATTATTATTCTATTTAAAATAGCACTAATATTTTAGCACTGGATATTGGATTTTAAAAAAGCATTAAAGTGCAAACTCAGATCTACACTGACATCATTTTCTACAAAGCCTCCTATAAATTCAGTTATTGTTTACTCATGAAATTCATTCATAAAATCTTAAATAATAAATTAAAATAATCAAAAACATTAAAATCCTATTTATGCCATTTCACCTACATTCTACCATAATATTTAACATGTACTGCATGAAACTGTAAAAGGAAGATTTTCTTAATGATTTTTAACAGGACTTTCAGCTTAAAGTTACCGCAAGCACTTACCTATAAAAATAATTTTAAAAAAAACATGATTGTGAGCTGTGTTAGTTAGGTTCAGATGTATTTGAGATACATTTGTATGAGGTCAGATGACATTTTTTCCTCCAAGGTGATAACATGCACACTGTTCAAAAGCATGAAATTAAAGAAATATATAAAACGTAATTTCAACATATTTAAAAAATATATTATATTTGAATTATATGCAAGTACTGTATTATTACAACTGCACTTTTCAGTCTCATCATTACTGTGCACACACACTCACACTCCCATTGCATATGAGAGAAGAATGAATCACAAACCAATGAAGTACAGTGGAAGTTGGTCTTTTATGTTTACAGACAAACAATACAAAATAAGTTAAAGTAAAGGTTTGGTGCCCCAAAAAATGCAATAAATAGATGCATAATAAATAAGTCTAAGTTCATAACATCTTTTGGTGTTGGTTGTTTGAGAACATAATCAAAAAAGATGCAACATAATCTAAACCCTTCAGCCAAAAAACAAGTAAGACACAGATGCATTTCAGTGCTGACTTCAAAAACAACTGATTTTTTTTTTTTTTTTGTGGAACAAACTTGTGCTGATGTTCCCCAAATGTATTTTTTCAACAGTGCATTTGACTGGCCTCGGTAGGAATGAGGATAACAGACTTCAGAACAAAGACTCAGAGTGCCCACTAGTGTTAGAAATAAACACTGCACCAGTATCATGAAATTAGAAATGTGTGCTTCAGTTTTTTGTTTTTACCAGAAATTCCAACATTCACCTTCACTTCAGGTCTGTGAGGTATCTGCATGACTTCACAGAATAATAAGATATGTAGAATTGATTTGCTGATATATGAAACTGTAGCAAAATGGAATATTTTAAAATTTTCACACTAACAACCATTACTTGTGATCCCTTGAGAATTTTATTGCCGACATGTTGAATATATCATTGTAACTTCATTTTCATCACAACAACCTCACATTTCCATCTTTTTGTGTTATTGTTTGCATTTCTTTTAGACAGTGATGCCACACACTGATGCAGTCACTGTGACAATATTCATTTACAAAGCACTTAATTCTATATTTAAATGGATACAAATGACTTGCAAAGAAAGTGAAACATACAGTCTTTGCAAATATTTTGCTCTGTCCAGGGAGAAAATCGCTGTATGTCAGATGTAGATGACATGGCAGTGAATAATGAAGCTGGATTGAAAGGTTGTTTCATCCAGATCAAAATCCTTTTCATATATCTGCAAACAAGATTTTTGGTCAAACATTGGAACTTTTCACTTAAAGAACTATCAACCTTGGCTCTGAATTTGATAAACAGATTGACAGATTTTTTGATCAACCCAATGCTAAATTCTTAGACATCAGGTCCAAGTGTCAAGGTTAAGCATTTATTTTATCCTCCCACAGCAGCAGGACAGAATTCAGCTAAATCCACAACCATTTAGCATGTTTCTTAATTTATTTGTAAGGGTTATGTTGCATGTGGTGAAACACAGGCAGAAGGTGCAGTTCACCTTAAGGGAACATTTTTCATCCAACGCTTGCATATGCACTGTCAGCAGGATTCTATATTTCCATAGGAAATACACTGTATTCACTGTATCGGTCCTTTGACCAACTTCTGCACAGAGAACTGACAGGTCCATGCTGGTGGTGTGTTTTTTAATCACCCTGTCGGCGGGTCCAGCTGCAGACAGTGAGACTCTGGACGGACTGAAGGTGCAGGACAGGCAGCTCCCACTGTGTGAAAAGTCAGAGAAAGAAGATGGTCATTTACCTTCTAGACCAGGGGTGTCAAACATACGGCCCATGGCCAAACCAGAACGCCAAAGAGTTGAATCTGTCCCACAGAATGAGCTCGCAAAAGTGTAAAAATTACAGAGAAGACAAGAACTGCAATTTTTCTGTGAAAGTAACCGCTACTTTAAATTTGTCCACTGTACTGCCCAACTTTTATGTATTTTTTATGCAAACATTTTACACATTTACAAAGCAGGGGATAACTCACCCTTCTTCCACTTTAGTCTGTATGGTGTGACGGTTCGAGTTACTACACAGATGTGGAAATTAATGCAAACTGAATTTTTTTTTTTTTATCTTGACAAGCTGTTTTGATACCTGTGACTAAATGTTTTGTCCCTTTGTAGAAACACTGATCTGTAAGTTGTAATGCACATATAGAAAAGATAAACTGAGGCGTAATATTGCTGAAATGTCACCTATCTTTCTGAAGAAATTTCAGTTTGTTCATAATGGTATGCAAACAGAAGAAAGTTCACTAAGCGTGAAATTGTTTTTGCACTAAAACAAAGGAAATTATTTGAAGTTGTCGTTATTTAGAGGTTATTATGCTCTGATTGTACTGCTCCAGCCCATCTCGATCAAACTGGGCTACATTTGGACCCTGAACTAAAATGAGTTTGACACCTCTGTTCTAGACCATAGATTAATAGCTAGTAAAGTGAAATTTGCCCCCCAAAAAATAAACAATGTATTTGAATTAAAGTGATTACAAGTGGAGATAAATTCAGTATTTTGCCAATAATCAAATGCTTAAAAAAGGCTTTCATTACATTTTGAATGTCACTTATTAATATTTTGCATTTATGCAACGACAGCAATTATCTTGTATGCTTATAGTCAACCTGTACCACATGTATTGTTTTAAAATAACAAAATAAATACATACTATAAAAAAAGAAAAAGAAAAAACTACGGTACCTTCTGCAATCACTGTTCCTCTGTCGACTGCCTGCAGGTTGAATCCTCGTTTTCCAGACAGTCCAGCTCTTCCTCTACAGCAGGCTCCACTAGCTGGTTATAGGAGAAGGCCACCATGACCTGTTTTACATGCAGATACCGGTCTGATCAGAATTAACACGATAATATGAAATGTGATGTGCTCTGAAAGGCAAGCCAAATAAATGTTGGAATCTTTTCTACATGACTTGTATTTTCTGACTTTCTGATAAGCCAATAAAAGCCTTTTTTTTTTCTCCTCTCGGACTGCAAGGTTGCCATCATTCAGGGATGTGACACTGAAAACATCCACACATATTAAAACCATTTGAAAAAAAAAACAAAGATAAAGAAAGTGTTCATTCAAGAAAAAAAAATCACATGAAATCGTGCAAAATATCAAATCAAATGTCTCCTGGCTGTACCATTGGTGACCTATTTTTCCATCAAATATATTTTAAGGACAAAGCAGCAATTTAATTTAATGGAAAATTAGGAAAATAGGACAGAGCACTATTCTTTACACAGTTGCTAAGTGAATCCTGAAAGCTGATTCGGAGCGTAGTAATATTTCAAATATTTTTGCACATGAAATGTCTGATGCTATGAGCACTGAAGCCCTACTTCAGAGGAAAGCAAAGAACAGAAAAGCCGTGAAGAGGGGGTTTCCGTTCAAACCAATCTGGAAGACAGAAGTGCAAGCTACACTTCTTTTCACCTGTTTAGAAGTACACACCCCGAGTCTTTTCTCAAAGAGCACATCCCCAGGCTTTGTTCTCCACTTTGTCGCTGTTAGTGGAAACATTTGGTTGCTGAGCTCTGGTTTGCCCACGCTTCGTTACGAGCATTACAAACATTTTGTTATGCTTGTTTGTTCCCTAATCCAAAAGGAGCTGCTGGCAATACATGTCAACTTGCATCTCCGTCCCCTAACTTTGAACCCTTTTCTGTGGTTTGTTTGCTTTTGATTTTCCCAATTAGACTCTTAATGCTACAGAAAAAAAAAAAAAAAAAACAAACACTTTGCAATTGGAATTTTCCTTGGCACAGAAATGCGACGCACATTTCCACAAATTATGGGGCACCCATTTTAACCGCTGTAAGCTCTGCCTCTGGAGCAGTGAGGGCAAATAAAAGAGTTTGTGCGCCATTTTCATCCATGTAAGCACAATGCAAAATGACGAAAAGAGGGTGTGGTAATAATCTTCATGTCCTCAGCAAAGCACATTACTCATAACTAATAAATGAAAATAAGTGCTCAAGAGAGAAGAAATAAGGGCAAGTAATGTTACCCCAGAGCACAAATATGATGCCAGATGCAAACAATGTTCCTCTGGAAAATGAAGTTACATTTGTGAAGATACTAAAGGGAAATACATGTCTTGTAATTGGCTAAATGTATTGAATGAGCAATTGTTAAATAAAACATTGTTTATTTTCATATTTTCTTTAATCTGCTTAATTTGAGAGACAAATGGAGTTGGGGATTGTATTTGTAGCTTCACTCATTTAGACTTGATCGAATTTGTGATAGAATAAACCCCTTCAAGTAGTTGTGTAAACAAGGGCCCATCTCCTCTACTCAATGACTTTTGCGTTCTCAATCGCATTCCTTTTTGCTTACCGACAACATTACAAGCAGTCCCATCATGACCCCCATCATGATATACATGTTCTCAGTGAGACCACCAGCCCACAGAGGTCCCAGGATGGTGGCCAGGCCTCCCACTGAGCGACGAACTCCCTGACTGAAACCTGCAGTAGCAATGACAGACAACAGCTCAACACCCAAAACATCACAGGGTGGAAGACATGCATGCTAAAGTTACGCGTTTTAAATCTGCATTGTAAATCAGTTCCAGTTGTTTCTAATGGAAACCCAGAATAAGTTGCGGGAAAGAAGCAACAAGAATCACAAAGCATGCAATGCCGTCCATGACCACTAGATGAAGCCGTGTCTCACCTTGTGTTTTCTCAGAAGTAATTTTGGAAAAAAGTGAAACCTGGGATACTGCTACAAACGGCAAACCCACAACCTGCAGAAATATTCCAATGATGAACTCTGTCAGCTGCCACGGATAATCTCCTACAGAAATCACAAAGTGCAATAGGAGAGAAAAACAAAAACAAAAGTCACTCTACCACATATTTCTACACAATCCACTTCTTAAGCTGTCTCTCAATGGGAGATCTGGGTGGGGTTCTCTATAAGGCAGCGTCAGACACCGTTCTTGAAGATCTGGTTATGCAAGAACAAAGGACTTTTCAAGTTCAGTCTAACCTCGTGGGTTAGCCAGGAAGATGAGGCACCAAATACAGGAGATGTTGGCGATGCTCAGACCAATGACGAGAACCACCCGCTCCGCTACATGACGGCTCAGCCAGCGCACAAACAGGAAGCCAGCGATCACCACCCCACCGGCCAGGCAGTACATCACACTGTTCTCCAGCTCGCCGAAGTTGAAATACTTCTGGGTCAGCGGAGTGACCATGGTCTGAGGAGAGAATCGTTGAAAATTCAGTATCGCATATGAACGCCATATAAACACGTCTTCATGAGTAAAAATGTCTGCTAGTGGAGCTACAGTGCCTCTAAAAAGCATTCACAATATTATTCAGTGTTTTTGTAAGGAATTTACAAGACACAAAGACTCTTTCATGTCAAAGTAAAAACAAATTTCAGCAAAATAATGTAAATTAGTTAAAAGTATAAAATATGAAACAAGTACTCATCCCTTTCAAGCCGGTATTTAGCAAGAGGCACCTTTGGCTGTAATCACAGGATTGAGCTTTTGTGGATAGGTCTTAATCAGCCTTCCACATCTGGACACTGCAAGTTTTCTTTATTGCAAAACTCTGTCAGATAGCACATGGATCATAGGTGAACAGCTACAAATTCTAATATTTTGCTGCATTCATTGTACTCTCTACCTTTACAAGTTTTCCATGACCTGGACATGACCACTCAGATGATCTCCATTTCACTAATTCTATGACATCTAGCACCAACTGGCTAGACCTGTGTTGAATTAGTCAAGTCATTTTGAAAGGAGTAAATACTAATACAATCACTTACTTTAAGTTTTATACTATAAACTAATTGATATTACATGGATGAAATCTGTTTTTACTTTACTTTGACATGCAAGTGTACTTTTTTTGTCAGTTCTTGGGAAAAAAGCCTTTTAACCATGATTCTATTTTGAAAAGTAATAAAAGAGAACACACTTTTAAAGACACTGTGTAATCCCTGATCCACCATGGTTTTAACAGTTTCAAAATTACTGAGAACAAGAACAATCAGCGTAATGAAAGAAATAGAAAACCTGTTTTCTTATTCAGTCAGATGATATGTACACTTCCAGTCAAAAGATTGGACGCACCTTCTCATTCAATGTTTTTTTATTTGTATTATTTTCTACACTGTAGATTAACACTGAAGTTTAACAATTTTTTTGTTTACAACAGAACTCCATATGTATTCTTTTACAGTTTTGATGTCTTCAGTATTAATCTACAATGGATAAAATAAATAAATAAAAAGCACCAAATGAGAAGGTGTGTTCATACTTTTGGCTGGTAGTATATGTGTCTGCATAGATGCAAGTATGTATTTGTCTTGTGTGTCTTTAGTGCACCTCCAGTGCTGTCTGATTGAAGAGGGTGATGAATTGAGCAGCCAGCAGCACAACTACTTCTTCTTTCAGGAACTCTGACAAAAAGAAAGCGACAGACGTTGTTGGAGAAAGGACAAAGAGACAGTCAGAGATCAACAGTGAAGTCAGTGTAGAGAGAAAGTGAAAATTTAAAACATTGCCAACAGATAAATATTCACCATTTTTGCATCTGCGGATTTTGCAAAGACACTTTCATGGCCCCCAGTGCTCCTTACAATCTCAATATTTAGGCAATTTTAAGAAATTAAGAACAAACTTTTGCATTTTGTAGCCTGTTTGATACAAATTATTGGCAATTTACACAACAGCAAATAACTTGGCAAATCATGCTACTTAGTTTTTTGGGGTTTTTTTCAAAGCTGAATACAGTCTTTGCTTTGCAGAATCCGTTGGTTGCCTGATTTTACAGGGAAATAAGAAAACTGCACAGCCTGCATTTAAAAATGGTTCGGTGCTATTTAAAAGATAAATTACAGACAGTTTGTAGTTATAAAGATGAAGTTTGTGAACAAATTGGTTCCATTATTTAAGAAGAAAAAGAACAAATTTAGCTAATCAAAGCAAACAGGCAAAACATCAACCCAAACCAACCATCTCACACAGTGAGTCACCTACCTCGCATCATGCTGCAAGTAAAGAAACTGGACTTGTTGGTTTCTGGTGGCATAGGAGAGGGAGGTGTAGAAATATGGTTCATCGTGCCATTGGAGGCAGGAGAGGTGTGATTCTTGAGTGGGCTGGATCTCACTACTGAACCGTAGGACCCCACCATCTCCTGGGACGACATCAGCGGCTTTTCCTCTTCATTGCTCTCGTCTTCATCTTTCACAAGCTCTTGCTCGGTCTTCTCCTCATTGCTGTTTATCAACCTATTCTTAGCCTTCACATTCTCAATTGGTGGTAGATCCCAGTACATGAAGACTACCACAGGTTGAAGAAGAGTCCACATCAGACACATAAACAGCTGCAAAGAGGGGTGGAAGATGAGTGTTACAGACTTTCTTTGGAGGGACAAAGAATGTATCAAAAAGTTGGGACATCTTAGTGCGCACACACTGGCACATGTCCATCCTTACCCCTGGTGAAGTATATTTATCAACTAGAAAGGGACCAACATGGAAGTCACTAAGCCTCAAAAAGATGTTAAATGCTGGACCTGTGAGAAACACAAAGTCAAAACCTTTAAATCGTGTCCAATTCTGCTACATAACTTGGGTAAAGAGCAGATAAAACTGAGCTAAAAACACCATGATTCATCGTAAATAAACACAAAAGAACATCAGGCAGTGTTCATTGTTTCCTATCAGATCGCAGAGGACCACTGACCAATCAGAAGGCCAGCTTGTCGACATGCCATGACAGTAGCAAATACATTTGCACGGTCCTCTGGGGCAGTGCACCTGGTTAGAGCGCCAAAGATGGACGAGCCGATTCCTGAACCAATACCTGGGGGGGGGGAAAATCATTACCTGAAGCTAAAACCTCTGAATCCTACTTAGACAGGATGCAAAATCATTATTTATGCAGTGTCACACCATACCGGGCTTTGCAAAAGTTCTGTTACACAGTTTCATGATCTTTAGAGACGTTTACATGTCGGAGTGAAAAATTCCATTAAATAAACTGAAAGTTCTACCTTATAGGCAGGTGTCCTTTATACAATTTTTTTTTCTCCGGTGAAGTTGTATCAAGATGGAAGTCAAAAGAGTTGAGATATCTGCTCTCCTTCATGCTGGCCACAACAAGTCTGACAGAGCCAAGCAGCTGAACATCAGCCGGATGACCATCCACAGAGTCGCGGAGAGGTTCAAGAATGGTGAAGATCTTTCAGTGATCTTTCAAGAATGGTGAAGACCTGAAAGATGTTCACCACTCTTTAGCCTCTCCACGACTCTGTGGACGGTCATCCGGCTGATGTTCAGCACAAAGGAGAGCAGATATCTCAACTCTTTTGACTTCCATCTTGATACAACTTCACCGGAGAAAAAAATTTGTATTAAGGACACCTGCCTATAAGGTAGAACTTTCAATTTATTTAATGGAATTTTTCACTCCGACATGTAAACGTCTCTAAAGATCACGAAACCAAGTGTAACAGAACTTTTGCAAAGCCCGGTATTTACCCTGTCTTCGACAAATGCAAGATCAACAATTAATTTCAAAACAGTAATGATGAGTTAAAAGCTAATAATTCATTGGTGCCAACTGAAGGATTGCAATTCCTACATTTGTCCTTTTATATACATGCCCAAGGATGCTCTTCAGTATGACAAACACATTCTTGAAACCTAATAGACAAAATGATTATCAGCCAAAATTACTGTGCACAGACTTACCTGCTACAAATCTGCTTGACAGTAACAGCCACTTGGAGTAGCCCATAAAGTACATTAAATTACCTGAGGAGTAAAAATAAAAGTAAGAAATGAGGCGTGAATAGTCATATACATAACATTCAAATAGAAATTTCAAATGGTGTTTTTATTTTTGTTGAGAGAAATCGAGCGCTCAATATAACTGGGGTTCAAACTCACAGAAATCCTATTTGTAGGCAACTGTAATGGGAAAAAGAAAACATGTGAGACTTGGGGACTCACCCACTATTTCAAAAAGGTTGCCAAACAAGATTATCTTCTTGATGGCTCGCCTCCTGTCAGACCAGTGGCCAAACAGGGGTCCTGACAGCAGCCCGCTCAGACTGAACGCTGACAGCGTCAAACCCAGGAAGTAAGGTTCTGCATCTAGAGTCTGCAAGTACCTCCATATGGTGGGTAAAATCACAGCTGGGGAGATGAAAATGAGGAGAAATCATATAATGCTTATTCTTCTTTTCCTGAAACAGCATTGCCCTTCAGTAAGTGCTTGGAAAACAGTTTAACATCATAATGAAACCACATTCAAGACAAAATATGTGCTATGAATCAAACACACAACGCTATAATATGAACTGTCACCTTGACAAATGCATTACTAATTCCCACATATAGTCCTAGGTGAATATAAAAATCTTGCAGGTCCACCTTGAATACACAAATATGGTGTTACAACTGTCTGTTATAAGGAAGTCACCTTTAACTCAGAGATGGAATCATCTGGTCTTTATCAGGTTAACACAGAGTGATGATTTGAAAGGAGATTATCTGATATCACTGTGTTGTAATTCCAAGTGCAATTTCAATGTCATAATTTAAGTAAGGCAAAGAGAGCTGCTAAAATCCAATCAAGTTTATCTTTGGTTGCCTTGGTTCTCCCTATCAATGTTTCTCTCTTTTTGAGACAAAGGATAGTGTTGACTAAATACAATCCAAATTCAATAATTTAGTCAGCTGACACACAATGAAGCATACTCTTAGGGAATTCCAGAGGAAAGGATGGTTCAAATTCTCATGTCATCTGTGGGAATAGTTGTGTATGAAAGTGATCGAACTAAAAGTCAGAAAACTGATTCTGGCTTCTTTGTAACAACTTTTAGGACACCGATTTTCTGTATCACGGTATAACCATGTATTCTAGCCATATTCAGCTATTCTGGAATTAGTACCATCTGTTTGAATCATGTTGGGAAAGTATGACTTTTAAAAATGTAAACATTTAAGTTGGATTCCCTACAAAATGAATCATTTCACCTACGTATATCTCTGCAGGATTGTTTATCACATTACACTGTAACATATTTGGTGATCAGTGTTAAGAATATATTGCTAATTTAGATATCAAACCTCGCTGTAATCGGTGGCTAAGTTGTGTTTTTGCGTCAATAACTTAACAACTTGCTCTCTCTACCCTTATTTCAGGTAACTCTAGCCTTATTGTGGGGTTGTTTTTGTTGGGTATTTTGGAAGTTTAACAACCTGAAAAACAGTTTCACAAATTTCATCAGATGTCTTTTCCAGTATCTAGTGAAAAAAGCAAGCAGCAGAGTCAACATGGAGATTTTGAAAAGGCTAAGCCACGATGATGGTTAAATTTACTGAGCATACAGTGGAAGAGTGACTTGTTTGTTTTCTATTAGTATGAGGGGCTGGAGGAATCCTGACTACAGCCTGAGTCAGATCTTATTTATTCTTTGCCATATTCTCATGCAACAAACTAATTTGTTTACTCAGAAGCAAGAAAATACAAGCAGCTCCAGCATGCATCAACTTGTCAAAGCACTAAGTTGCAGCTAAATGTGTGCAATAAGTCAGATCTCCACAACTTAGTGTGACAGTCAACAGCAAAACTAACTATCTGGCATCAATTGTCGCTATGTATCACTTCCAATGCAAAGAAATGTGCCTGTATTGTTGATAAATGAATTTCAGGGTTAATGGAACAATTTCTGTGACTAATAAGAGTCACTAACAGAAATCTCACCGTATTCTACACCGCTCAGGAGGAAAATGAGTCCAGTTGTGAAGTACGTCAGCCTCTTTTTCCGTCGATTATCCATCTTCGTTTGGCTCCTGGAATCTTTATATACTTTCTATACGTTCATGCTTCACATTTCCATTGTCACCGCTGGTATAATTCCGAGTGCGCTGCCTCCAATTAAAGCCGAATACAGGAACATTAACAGGACTGTCAGCGACCGGCTGGAAAAAGCGTTTAAAATATAAAATAGTGCATATTATTCCTGGTATCTGGAAATGAAGTCAGTCGGCTTTTCGTGCAGGTAACGTCTGCTGTAGCAAACAATCTGTGCTACGGCAGCCGTGAGCAGAGTGCTGCTGCGCTATTTAAGCCGGACTACATCACTTCCGGTCGTCTATAGATACACATAGATATATACAAACAGTGTTTGTATATATCTATGTAGATACACCTTGGCACAGCCCTTTAAACAGCCCTCACGCACACGCGCACATACACACGGCTCATACTGGACTTTTTTAAATTTAATTTAGTTATTATAACATTTTGAAAAAGGCAATTATGATCAGTATCAAGTCTGAATTTATTTATTTGTTTTTAAATTAAAAGAATAAAAACAAATATTATTTTGATTCTTTAGAAATTGCTGATCTAACCAGACAGTTGCCTCAATTAAGTCTGTATCCACGTTATTGTCATTGGAACACTCATACTGAGGTTTGTCCTAGACTTCTCCTCATTATGCATTTTATTATTATAATGAGTCTGATTGTAGTCGGACACACGCCTATTGTTTATCAGGCTTTTATAGGGATTATTTTGGTGTCAAACGTAAAGCATTTGGGTCAGATTGCAAAAAAGATCACAGGTCATCTTTTCATATTCACTATCTGAAACAGTCATTTTAAAATGGAGCCTAAAATAGGCTGTGGTGAAGTTAGAAGGTTGTGCTGCATGATGGAAATCTCAAACTGACTTGCATCAGGCTTAATGTTTATTTAACTTTTTACACACCTATGGCTGTTTTTATTATTATCAGTATTATTATCATTATGTATACTATTAGTTAAATACACTTTCAGTTGTTACTTGGGTAGGCTGCACATTGTTATGTATCTTACTCAGTAATGTCTTCTCTCTGCTCTGATGTTGTGTTCCCATATGTGTTGATGGGTCAAGATTCATGGAGTCAAAGTTGATTAAAGTATGTATCTTTTATTCTCGATCTAACCATTGATGAAGAAAATAGCGCATCCTTTTTGCTACAGACACCCCTACCTCTAGTATCACTCTTTATTCCATAACCAATGTCAGTGATAACTCTCTTGCCATTTGTCGCCTGCCAGTCCAGTTGATTAATCACTTTTGTTATTAGTGACTGTTCTCTTGCCTTTTGTCTGTGAGACTTCTTGATTCCATCAACTTGACTGATTAACAACTATATACAAACTGACCACAGTGTCACAACTATCGGACCAGCTGTATAAAATGTCTGACTCTGTGAATGTTCTGGGTTGGCTTACCTTCAGAGACTCACGCTCTGTGTTGGTACACCCACCCTGTCCAGGAATACTAATAAACACCCCACTACAGCAGACTTCGCATGAGGATTTTGTGTAAATTTCTTCAACACCATCTACCTGAGAGTAAAATGTAGACAAAACTTTGTTGTACTCTTTAGTTTTGTGTCGAAGACTGTGAGAATGAGTGTTCACTGTTCAGGATAGAAGACAAACTGCTTCTCTCCAGTTAGGCTGTTTATTCTCTCATATCAGTGTCTCAAAAATCTTGTACAATGACCTTTTCTGTTTGGAACGACCTCCCAGAAAAAGATATAATCTGATATGAACACATTTTATTCAGTATGGTGAAATGTCATTGGTTATAGAACACAAACATATAATACATTCAAATATTGAAATGTGATTGGCTAAAGGTGGGGATAAACCGTGTTTACGCTTTGTTCTCTCACTAGTTGGTGCACAGATGTGTCCATATCTCTTGGCACATGATTCATCCAATCTCCAAGAACCGCACCCTGCAAAAAGAACCCTCTTAGCACCCACTTCCTGCTCTCTACCTGTCAGTCTATTCCTTTGTTAGCTGCAATGGGATGCAGCTTCTGGTGGTATCTCATAGGGAGTATTATTATGGCTTCCACCCATAAACAGCCTTGAATTTGCAGTTTCAGTGATATTAGTTGTTATCTTATAAGGAAACAGGAATATGCTGTGAAGCAAAGCCAAATCTCGCTATCATTTTGGGGTGTGTATGTGTGAAAACATTCTTTGTACTGATGCGTGTGTAGCAGCTGTAACTTTCCAGTTTGACCTGTCTGCATCCATCAGGCATTTAACGATTCAGTACTTAGGGTTCATGCTTGAATCCATATCAAGATCAAGCACAACTCATGTGTTAATTGCACAATAAATGGTATCAATATAATATTGCAATATTCATATGTGGCATCAATTTCAGTGTCCAGTGAGCAGTGCCTTTGTGAGATAAGAAATCCCACCAAGAAATGTAAGGGCTACAACAGTCTCTTTTTATAGACTGTGTAACATGTCGCACAGAAAACACGTAAAATAAGCAGCTTAGGTTATTTGAGGTCCTGAATGAATGCCAGCAAATTCTATAACAGCATGCCATAAGGACACCACTAAATATGTTTGCTCCAGTACTATGGCCCAAGTAATGTGCAGTCTACAGCTGCACCTTGTCACTTGGAAATTATAACACATCTCACATTCCATTTGCATTCAAGATGACATAATAGATGAGCTGCCACTACTGAAGACATTCACGTGTACTGTAGTACATTGCATACTCTGACCAATAATCTGATGTACATGGAAGGAAAAACCCTCAAGTCCCAACTGTTTATACTGTGCCAGAGGCATAAATGTGAACTACACAAGGTCCAGTCACTCTGAAAATGGTTTACAAAGATAAGCGCAAACTAATGCAAAACACTGAGTGTTTTGAATAAGATTTATTACATTAAAAATAACTGATCATTAGCAAAAAAAAAATTTCTTTAAAGGTCTTAACTGTTTTACAAAAGCAACGCTATTGAGTTATAAAAACAAAGCATACTATTCAAACCCCGTGTCTCTCCAGTGGGACTGTCAAAATAAATATTCCTAAAATAACTTTGTTAAATGTTATAAAGCTACAAACTTATCCTTGGCATCACTAGACCCAAGTGCATTTAAGGCTTTCCAAACGCAAACCAGGGTTCTGAGTCACCAGCAGTGTTCTTCTCTATCCTGTGACATCCATTACCACTGACAGAGGGACCCTGTTTTAAGTACAAATGCTGCCTCTTTGCCCTTAATTAAATTTTCTGTCCCCTGAGTGTTCACATTTTAGTTTGTTGCCATCTAGCTAACAGTTGCCAATTGCATTCCAGATAACAAAGTTCCATTTGAGTTGGGATTAAAATATCAAAATTTCCTAAAAGCTAGGCTTAGGGTTTGCTAAGGTACGCTGTGAAACTGGAGGGAAACAAGCTAAAAAGAAGAGCAGAGGTTAAAACCAAATGAGGCTAAGCGTATTCGGTAAGCTACTTCAATAACTACACATAAATGTCAAGCAGCACCTTGCATAAGATCATGTTCCAATTATTCTGAACCAACCATCCTCACTTGTGTTCACTGGAACTTTAATTAGACACCTGAGACCAAAAACACTGTCCAGTGAGTTTTATGGCGCAGTTAACATCAGCTTCTTTATAAAACCTTATCCGACCTTCTTAACTACAGCACACAGTGTTCCTGTGTAATAATGTTAAACAGATTCTCCATTCTTGCTGATACCAAGTACTGTACAAGAAAACTTACTTTGGCATGTCGGAAAGCTCAGCTAAGCAGCAGTTCAGGTATGTGGTCAGAAAATATCCCCAGAAGAAAAAAAACATGCCAAAACACAACATAATAAAAGTATGATCCAAGGTGATTTCCCATCTGAGAATCACTTTGTATAAAAGAAATCTTTATTTACAGTTGAAGTTGCAGCAGTTCTTACATGTCACAGTCTTTAGTCCTTCTCCTCGGAGGAATCACTATGAATCAATGAGAATAAAAAACAAAATATGTTTTCTACAGACTCCATGTGTTTTATCTATGTGCTCCACACTTGGGAATTTAAATGTTTTCAGCACCCAGTTCAACAGGACTTTAAGGCTGTGGCAGTAGCAGATGGATGAGTGTGCAGAGTTGATTTCAGAAGGCCAACTTCTTCATGAGGAGGTAGACTCTGGAGTCCACCTCAAAGCCGTGAAGGTTGTTGGCATCTCCCTGCAGCCTCATAAGAAGGCCTCCATACGACACATAGGCAGAGCTGAAAGAAGGAGCACATACATTGAACTGACGATTATGCTACCTTATTTTCGTGTGCCGTCCCTCTTCTGTGTTGCAAACACTGACACACAGTTTTGTTCCAGCAGCTGATGACTTTCCATTTGTGTAATACATGATGCATGTGATCATTTGTAGGAAACTGTGTGGGAAGACAATTCACTTACAGACGTGTGGCAGCCTCTGTTGAAGTCTCATCACCCTCAATCTTGTAAACTTTTCCATACATCACATAATCGAACTGGTCTGCTCTGAAAGTTTAAATAAAGTGCAATGAGAATACAAACTCAATCAGCAAAAAAAAAATAGTGTTCTTACAATGGCGGTGTATCATTTAATATATACATCCTACAAAAAGCAGTGATTAGCAAGGTTAAATGCATTTAAAACAAAAAGTACAATGTTTTACCTAGAAGGCCGATCATCTTGAGGGTTATACTCTCCATCATCCGGTGTTCCATCTTCATATAACGTGCTGGCAATAACCAGCCTGAACTTGTCACCTAAATGAAATTAATGAAATAAAAATACATTGGGTTCTCAGCATGGGAGCAAGACCTGAATATGGAACTCTCTGAAGAGTCTTGGCAAATTTGTCTAGAAAATATTCACACTTCATCCATTTGTATTAGACAATGCCTCATCCAATTTAAGGTACTGCATCGTCTACATTACTCAAATGACAAGCTTGCAAAAATATATCCTAATGTCAGTCCAATCTGCATAAGATGTCATCAGAGTCGAGCTACTACAGGTCACATGTTTTGGAATTGCCAGATTTTGAATAGCTTTTGGAAGAACATCTCTGAGGTACTTTCACACATGTGTAAGAAATTAATAACACCTTCACCATTCATCTCAATCTTTGGGGTGCGTCCTCCAGAAATCACTGTCCCTGCAACACAAGCAAAGGCAATAGCCTTTGCCTCATTAATGGCCCGTAGACTTATCCTTCTCCAGTGGAAATCAGATAAACCACCCTCTTTTGATGGCTGGATCAGAGAAATGCTTTGTATGCTGCAGCTAGAAAAACTTAGATATAGTAGAGCCAACTGCCTGGAAAACTTTAGAAAGACCTGGTCTCTTTTCCTTGAATATGTGCAAAATCTGTGTCCATCGTAAAACTGCCATAATACTTTGTATTAGTGCAATCTGTGATGCTATATAATCAAGTGAAGGAGAACTTGTTTTATTTATTTATTTTTTTACTTATTTCCATGTTGACCTGATGCACTTAATTATGCTTGCAGACCCACTTACCTCAAATGTATGGTCGTGGTATTCATGATTATTATATTCACTTTATATATTTTTTTCTCTTTTTTTCTGTTTGTCTTTTTTGTCACCTTTTGGGGTTTTTTTTGTTGTTTTTTTTGTTTGTTTTTTTTTTTTTCTTTTATGTAAACCAGGGGTGGGTGGGAGAAGGGAATTTGTTCTTTGTTTATTGTAAATTTCATTGTAATGTAAAGAAAAAATTATAAATAAAGTGTTCAAAAAAAAAGAAAATTAAAACTCGAGGGAGCTTCGACACCTAAAAAAAAAAAAAAAAAAATGCATTGGGTTCATCATACCATCATTTTTGACCCAGAGCTATGTATGTCGTTTTGTAAAAATGTATTATCAAAAGGTGGTTTGGTTTGGTTGCAACATGACAGGAATATTACACAGCACATTCAAGTGTGTGCCAGAAGTGTGAGTTTGGAGAAAAAAAAAAGTCAAATGTTATGGGAGCCAGTAAATGTGCATACAACAACTATGTACCTAAAAGAAGAATGATAGCTTCAAAAAGTGTACATTTATTCTGATGAAATATTTAAATTAACAGATATGGTCAATGGCTGATGATACTATATACGAATCATTTGCATTACGATATCAACAAAATCATTCAATATTGACAAGTAATTAATATTTAACTTAAAATAAACAAAGATACACAAAGGACAAAAATGTTGTTTTCTTACCAAGATCAACAGGATAGATCTGAATGTTCACATCCAAGATGAGGTCCATTTTGAAAGACTCACTTTCACAATGAAGGCGAGACACTACAGGGAAAAAAATGATTCATCACAGAGTTTGTATTAGTTATTTTACTCTTAAAGGTTGAAGGTCATTAATTGAAAACCACTCGGGATATTTAATAACTAAATGTAAATAAAAATATAAATCAAAAATAAAAGAAAAAAGATCAGCAACAACTAAAATCTAGATAACCGAGGCTGCATTAAACTGATTAATGGCAAACCACTAACAACACTGGTATTAACTTGGTACCACATCTTTAGATAACTCAAAAAAATAAAGTGCAATATTCACTCCTCCTTTACTTATGTTTATATTTTCACTAATAAAAATGCATGTGGGTGTTTAGCTTGATAGATACTAAGGCAGATCATCAAAATATTGTCACA
Source organism: Acanthochromis polyacanthus (assembly GCF_021347895.1). Lineage (NCBI taxonomy): Eukaryota > Metazoa > Chordata > Actinopteri > Pomacentridae > Acanthochromis > Acanthochromis polyacanthus. The sequence continues at coordinate 25,090,214 of NC_067116.1, read as the reverse complement.
TTTCACAAAAAGGAAAACAAAACAGGGATAAGGTAACTTGTGGCATTACCAATAAAGGAGTAGTGACCAGAAACAATTACAACATTTTGTCAGTGTCTGGTGTTAAAATTTTTCACCTTTTTACGCTTGTTGTACAATCACATTTCACATACCTCTGTCAAACTTCTTGCCATCAGGATCGATATCTTTTACATCAAAGATATCCTCAAACAGAATCCCAGCCATTTCTGTACCAGTCTATGAACTTGTAAGGGAAAAAGAGGGACAAAAAAAAAGAAGTCAGTATGACTCAAGAGATTGTCATATGGTAAGAACCTACATTGTGTATGATAATCTGAACAAACTAGAAATGACATTACACTTGGAGGTGTTGATATAAATAAATAAATAAATAACGAAAATGTTTGCTTATTGTTGGTTATTTCAGTTCACTTTGGCCAGATCTTTGCATGTTGAGTCAAGCAATACAGAAAGAAAGTTAGCAGTATCTGGGATTTTCCCTGAAACTGTTTTCCACCTGTAGGAAGCTTCATAGCTGAGCCAATGTCCCATGCATCTCTAGCCTACACAGCATTGATACAACAAGCCTGGTAACCATGACTGTTTCAGAATCAGCCAACGTTAAGGGGTCCTGTCACTGCATTAACTACAACTTCTGCTGTCTCCTGTTCAGGTTAGCTGCTAGCTTTAGCATGGTATCCAGACAGTTGCCCAAGCTTACCTCAAATAAGATGGACTTCCTCTATTATATTGTGAACACTGTGGAGTCGCTTTCAGTACGTTTCGCTCTCGGAGAACAACTGTGTAAAGTCCACGCTAAATTCCTTATTTGAGTAAAGCTTCATTCATTCTTTTCTGAAACAGACTGTACCGCGCAGAAACAATGTGCTCAACCTTTGGCATGAGAACTGCTTCCGGTTCAAAACTGTCAATCTACGTACAAAACGAGTTGTTGTTTGCTGTTTAGAAATATACATATAAAAAATAAATACATGGGTGAACTATTACTACCTATACTTGAAAAAAATAAACAGCGTTATGAGAAAAGTCAACAATATAGCAGTTTATTTGTCGCTTTGCTCTTGTTAGTATTTACGACATCTCCTTTTACTTTCCAGCCTTCATTTTACAGCTATTCGGTTGCTAGGTGTTTTTTAGCGTCCTATCTGTGTACTGTTGCTAGCTAATGGCTACCTAACGGATATAAAGTGTAATTAAAACCACAAGTCATGCTGAAAATGGATTCTATCAATTTTATCTGCGGATGAACGCCTCGACATGTCTGTAAGCCCGTATTCACAGAGTAAACGATGAAGGAATGAGGTCATAATAATTTTGTTGTCGTCTCCTACCGTCAGAAAACGTTACCTGATTAGCTAGCTTACCAGCTAGTACGAGCTTGCCCCATTTGTGCTTATATTTTTGCTGTCGCTGAAGTTGACTGTCGAAGATATTTGTTTTCATAGCTTTAGAACGCCAATAAAACTACGTGTCATTTGGCCAAAAAAGAGTGACCTGTGTTGCAACGCCTTACACTCTAAAAGTAACTAAATACTTTTAAAAATACTGAAATTGCACAATTAATTGCACCCCAGTGAAAAGGTTAAGATTTTGGGGGGGTTTTCAGGTGATCATTTATTGATTGATTGCATACGCTTTCCTGTTCTTGCCGAAATGCTCACTCGAAGTACAAACGTTATTGAATGAGAGCAGAAGTCTTTGCTGTCAGTAGGTGAAAATTTTAGACACTCACATGAACTCCAGGGAGGCAGCCAAGATGGGGGACATCTTGGCAACAGAGGCCGATCTTCTTGGGATGATTAAAGAGGTAAAACATTCAAATTTTGAGAATGCACATACAGCAATGTGTAAATTTAAGAGGGCATCAGTAGAATTCAATCAAAATCAAACAAAATGTGCAACTTTTCCCTCATAAAGTGTACTTGCATGGTAGTGAGGGAATTGTTAAGATAAGCTTGTTTATTGTGTAAGACTGAAAGTATAACTGCATTTTGCTCTGCTTAAGGTGGACATAATTGCACTTGTTTGTTTCTCATGTAGTACCTCAACTTTGAGGAATTTGAAGAGACGGTTCACAGTTTTGACAAGGAGTGCCAAAGCAAAGGGAGGCTTGTCTCAAAGCCTCGAGGAAGTGCTCTCAGAGACTCAAAGACTCGTGCTACTCAGGTAAAAGATTCAGTTTTTAAAATGTGATGTTCCTGCAGACAGGTTGGTTGTTTATTTGTGAAGGTTGGAGCTAGGGATGGACAGAAAGGGTGGAAGGGATATTTACCCACAATACTAATTAACATGCAGATGATGGGGGAGGGGTCAAGGTTTTAAGCTTTGGTATTTGTGAAACAAATCAAGTTCCTTTGTGTTCCAACTTAAGTTAGTAATGTACTTCAATGTAAGGAGTCAAGAATGGCAATCTCATTTGTTTTCAAAACATGTATACATATTTGTTTGCAATTTCCTGTATTTCTGATCTATTTTGTCTACAGAGATTGTAAGGTATTTTAACAGTCATGCAGATGTTACTGGGCATGAGTTATCATTGTGTAATTTCCAGATACTGTATAATATTCAGAAATACTAGCCAATTATTATTAATGAATGACATCTTCCCAGAGTTTTTGTTTTTCCCCACCTCACTCCTTCTTTAATGTGCCTTTTTTCTTTCTTTTTTCTTTTTTTTTTTTAGAAAGACCTCCTTAGCTCTTTTGATGATGGAGATCATAAGGTGTTCTTTGAATTGTGGACAGAGAATATTCCGTCAGAGGTAAAAGACGCAGATGCTGAGGCCCTGCGCCTGGAGTTCTACCTTCACATTCACTTTACCATCTACCCACTGAGGAGACACCCTGGTAGACACGTATGTAAATCCATGTTTTCTTTCTTTATTCATTTTTTGAAAAGCTACAAAAAAAGTACGTGCTGTTTCGCAGAATGTCCACTAAGCTGTGCTATAGTCTTTTTCTTACTTCTATAGCATGATATCCCTTGCATTATGTAAACCACAGCAGTTCAAGTAAATAATGTATGTATGTAAAGTTTTTAATTTTTATTTATTTATTTATTTCAAAAGTAGAAGCTTCTTTAGTGTGTAGTGGTGGTAGCAGGCCAAGAGACAATCAAATAATAGAGGAGAACTCATGTGTTTTCAAATGATAATGCCAATTCATTACTTATTTAAAATAAATAATTTCACTGGAAAATCTTGATGTGCCTCCAGGACCGAGCTGAATTTGAGGAGAGGATTTCCTACTTCAAACAGTACCTGGAAACTCGGGGAGCAGCACTGAGCCAGACCACAGAGTTTTTGTCTTACTATGCTTTGCCGTTTGTTCCCAACCCCACCGCCCACCCCTCCTTCAAAAATCTTTTTCAGGTGCTCAAATAATTACAGAAAATTATTTTGGTTTTTGCCTACAAGTTGTGACATTTGTCAAAAACATTACCATGGACTACTGTGACAGTGTGCATAATCATCATTTCCATTTTTTTCCCCCCAATGTACGTTATGTGTATGTAGGATTCCTGGATACCAGAGTTGAGAGATAAGCTGGAGCAGTTCCTCTCTGTGACACTGAAGCCATCCAACACTCCGAGGCTGATGACCTTATATGTATCCTTTAATCATGCCTTCCTAAGAAGTTATAGCTGAGAAAATTATAAAATAATCAGAGTACAGATGTACAGACAGTTTGTTCTTGTCTTGTTCTGATCTCAGCTACTTTGTCTTGTTCTGAATAGCAAATCTAAATGTCACAAAAATCACAGTAAACTTCCACCACAGCTAATAGTTATAGTGTCAAAATAGGTTTTGTCAAGAAATGCTCAGTTTAAATTCTTTACACTGTCACCGATTTAGACATTTAACAGACCCTCCTCACTGGGATGACTTACGAAAGGCCCTAACAAAAAGTGAAAAATATTGGGGTTAATCAGAGGAGACACATGCCTCTAGAAGCTGGCTTCAAATGTGCTTTCTATTTCCTTGTCTAGCTGAGCTACATTTGAATCTCAAATAAGAATCCCCTCTGTAGGGAACTAAAGAATTCATTGATGATCAAACCGCTGCCCAGTTAATAAGTAACTTTTGGCAGCTCACATCATATCCACATGAAAATCAACTGCTGGTGAATTGTCCATACACAGCTGTTCAGAGGACATTAGAGAGAGCAACAGTCTTATTGTCTCCCAGCTACTTAAGTGTGTGTAGGCACAATGAATGACAGCTCTGTTTGCTAGCACAAGGGTGTTGGTCAATTTGTCTTTTTTGAAATGTATTGATCCCTCCCTTTAAAACAAACAAGCATTAATGCTATCCCAACTCTTATATCACACTATACAATGAAATGGATTGGCCAAATGTTAAACAAAGATCTGTGACGAATTTGTCCACTTACAAGCAGGATGTTAAACATATTGTGTATTTGTCTTATATCCTTTTGACATTATCTCCCTATATTGTTTCATTGTACGCACCTCTAGATGAACCTTCCAGCTAATGGAACAAATACAGTTACGGGTATATACAATTAAAGTATTTGATTTGAGTTCATTCTTTAACAGGCGTCATGCAGAAGGAGGGTGGGAGGAGCACTAAAGGTAAATATTCCAATCGCAGAATTTATCTTTTACGTTGTATTGCAGTCGTCAAATCTGTGCGTCCATTAAACTACTTCTACTGTGAAAATACAGACACCAGCTACAGACTGCCTGCACAACAACTCTGTCAGTGCCAGTTGTAATTTTTGTCTTTAAACGGACTCTTCAATCCATAGTTTTGAAAGTAGAAGAAGTGTCAAACTCAAGACACCGCATGGCTTCATTGCTCATCAGTGGCAGACAAAAATTTCAGATGAAGAAAAACTCTTTCTCTAAGCACAAACACAAATGTCAAAATCTAATTATCTTATATCTGTTGTGTAGTTACACACATAATTTGGATTTTTCGACAATAAATGGAATTTGTTATGATTAATGGATAAAAATATTATGTAATGGACAAACTTGATTATATTAGGCTTTCCCAAGGATTAGCCCTGGAGAAAAGTTCTGTCCATATGACAAATGGTTGCAAACAGAAACTGATAACGATAAAGAATTATTTAATGATCCATTAGAGATGGAATCAACTGATATTTTAATTTGCAAAGTTTAAATGAACAATATTTTTCAATTATAATGATAAACATCCATCAACAACTTTTTATAAATAAATTACTTTCAAATAAGTATTTTAGGTGTTGTGACAAAGACTTTACGTTAATGGTACAAATGACGTCAGTGATTGTTTCTGTGTGTGTTTGTGTGGCGGTACAGAGGCTATGCAGCAGTTACAGCTCCAGCTGGTTGAATCAGACCGCCGCATAACAAGCTATGTGCGGAAGTTCAGCAAGATGCAGGCCGACTACCAGAACCTGATTGGAATCACTGCTGAGCTGGTCGACTCATTGGAGGCCACTGTCAGCGGAAAAATGGTAGGTCAGGCTACCGAACAAACATCAGTTCCAACAGACAAGCTACGGGTACACACTACATACGGTAGATGAGCAGAGTGCACACTAACACGAGCGAGCTAATGAGTGGTGACACAAACACTAGACAGACAAACAAATTGGCTTTCATTAGCCTTAACAAGTGTACATGCTAACACGAACAAAACTGGATATAGACAGTGTAGTTCCAGATTTGACTAGAGCAAGTTTAATATTTGCTCACAAGCGCTCTTTCCATTTCATAACACAGCTGTTAAACACACACACAAATGATAACCCTGCTCTTCCCACACAGACTGTCTTAAAGCTCAAGAGGCATGCTGTGTTTTTGCAGATCTCCCCTGAGTACCTGCAGAGTGTATATGTTCGCCTGTTCAGCAGCCAGATGAGGCAGAGTGTGGTGCAGAGCACCGACTTCACCAGGCCTGGCACTGTGAGTCAAAGCACACAGCCCTCTCTCTCCTTCACACCTCACTGACAGAAGAATAGCAACACAAGACCTGTAGTCAGTGCGATTTCAGTAAAAGCATGGAAACTGGCAAGTGAGGGACTGCTGATAGGAGTCATAGTCAGAGGAAACTGCACTGATTGTTGGTCAAACAAGGATCTATTAAAGATCGAGGATTTCTCTGCCAAGTGTTGCTTTGTCCTTTGTGCACCACGCAGCCAATTGTAGCCCAAGTATTCTGCAGTATATATCCTGGAAGAAGGTGACTACATCCTGGTGTTGCATATATACGCACTCTTGTGGAAGGCTTGGTGGAAAGTTAAAGACACATTACACAACTCTAAACACAGCAAATTAACAATTTCAGAGTAAGCAGACACAGTGGCTCACACAATCAACCACCTGTGAAATGTAACTCTGCTTTTGATGATTCTAATAATCCTTATGGTTAATGTGAAAAAGTTTTATATCCTTGTTGCTACTGTGTCATTACTGTTACATCATTACTCTGTGGCACAGATAATCAAGAGACTTTAGAAATACACTAAACTGATACAAAGCTGTCCACAGTTTGACAATCATGCTTGCTGCCAGTGGCCTTCATTGTGGTGTTCAACTGTGGCCTGTGAGATCTTGTTTCCTTCTGTTTTGAACTGAACAACTTTTTTTCTTGTGTGTCTGTGTTTTTGCGTGTGTAATGCTTTTGCCCACAAAGGGATATTACTCTATGAGTCCCTATGATGATGGCTATGTAAGTTTCATCTGTTTTCATCTTTACTTCTCTGCTTCTCATCTTGCTTGTGCCTCGCCGTGTCTCCTTCATCTCCTCCATCTCCTCCTCACATTGTTTTTAGGTTCCCCCCTCTCCAACATATCACATATCCCTGATATTGTTTTCAGTGTATTATCCCCGCATTTTTTCCAAGTTCCAACTCGATTGTCCTATTCTTAAAGGATGTTTGGCTTCACTTCTAGTAAGAATGACCTCTTTTGTTTGGCCACTTATTAAGCCGAACAAGAGCGTCTTTCAGGGCACAACTCATTATTATATTCACTTGCTCCCAAAGACCAGAGTCGTATTTCTGCCTCTCAATTCTCCTTATTGGCTGTCTGTCTTTTTACAGCTGTTTGTCAGTTTTTGTTTTCTTCCCTTATGTTTATTGGTATAGTTTTTGAAATGATTTAGCGAGACTCCATTACAGGACAAGTATAGCCAACGCAAGGTGCTTTGATGTACAAACATTTCTCCCACGCTGAGGTTGTCAAGCAGGATGATTACGTTACACCCGTGTGAAATGACGCAGCCAAAGCACTTTATGTAACTGTGATTGTTCTCAACACCATTAATAGCAGGTGCTCACGCTAAACATATAACTGTTATAATTTAGATACGTTGCATGCAGCACCCACAGCAAAATTTACCAACGTTTTAATGGTGACTAATAGTTCATTTGTACTGTCATTACCAAGAGCTGGTACACTGTTCCAGGTAACCTGGATAAAATATTTGTCAGAACTGTATTTGTCTTCAAGCAAATCTTATGAAGCAACCTTTCACTCATCACAGCAACATAACTAACCATAATTATCAGACTCTTCATGCCCTGTATGCCTCCTAAAGATCTTAATTGTTTTTTCGTTTATTTTTTGGCTCGTCCATTATGATTTATCTTGATCTCTGGGGTAAACGTGGACGAGACAAGGGAATAGAGCCCGCAAGTTAGACAATAACATCAACAATAGATGATCTTTAGCTGACACACTAAAGAGGTAAAAAGAGTAAAGAAATTTCTTATGTAAACTACATATTGTCAGAGAATTCGGGTCAAGTCCTTGCTTTGTGTCGGTGCTATGCTGGAATCTGAGAATAAATGTGGCCCTTTAGTTTAGTGAAAAAAAATGAAATTCTTCTGAAATTGCTGCAGAAAAGTAATTTCTGTTTGAACCCCACTATTCTTGATAATTATTGTCTCTCTGTAATAAACAGTATATGTGTGCTAGTGCTTAGTTGGACGTCACCTTTCAGGAGGCCTTCCAACGTCCAATCCTTCCAGTGTCAAATGTCACAAGAAAACATGTCCCCTTTTCCTTTACCATTCTTCAGGGCAACAAATGTTTAGAGAGAAAGGAATTTGGGAAAGAATCCAGGTATCACTGGTCTCATTTTTTGCCTATTTCCTGCTGCACACCAAAGCAAATATGTGGCTAGACCAACCGAAACCTCAGACGACACGGATCACTCTCCTGACCTTAGGCTGCCCCCGCCATAGGTACAACCACCTCCCAAGTTTTAGATTGAATTTCAGAGTCTAAAATCCCCTTTTACTGGTTAAAAACCTTAATAACAAGTTTTACCCTTCCTTGATACACACATACACACACAACACCACTACCTCATTGATGTGTTTCTCTGTTCAGAGGCGTCTATTTCCTTTTGTCTCAAATAACAACGCACAGGCCCATAGTAGAGGTGCATTGAAGTGTAACAAATGCAGAGATACTAACCCACCTTCTCTGGTACCGGTTCTTAGCCAACTTGTTATTTACTGCATGGGTGATATTACCAAACCGTACTGCACTGTATGTTCCAGTGTTCAGCATGTAAACAAAAGCATGATGAATGCATGACTAAAAGACCAATAATGATTTATTAGACAGCAGCTAACATGATTGTTGTAGATGGAGGACCCTCCTGCTAAGAAGAGAGACCATATAAGAATGCTGATGATTTATTGGAGCGGTTGCATGGGTTATGTTTTGCACAGCTCAAAGTAAAGATGTGGTAAATGTCATCTGAAATAATCTTTGAAATATACTCTGCTCCTCATTGTCTTCTCCATTGATTGTGCTTCCTGTTGTAGGCCTCTTCCATGCTGCGATTGTCCATCGCACCACAGTAGGTCTTAAATTTGAAGAACTTTTTCAGTTAATCCCAACAGTTTGGCTATGGGCATGATATTACACAATTGACATGTTATTTTTTTTTTATGAATCTCAAGGAGACCTAAGGACGTACCAATGTTGCCCTCATTAGACTACGAGAAGCTAAAGAAAGACCTGGTTGAAGGCGCAGACAGACTCAAGTCACTGCTGCTTCAGGCATTGCGCTGGGTGAGAATATTATATCCCCTTACAGACATCCTGTGTCATATTTGGTTTCATCATGATTGACTCAAATGCACTTTTCCATGATAGTTTTTGTCTTTAACTGTAGCCCTTGCATTTTCATTTTACCTTGCTTGCCATTGTCCGCTGCTAAAGTAAACCAGCTCCCATTGAGAGCTGATTAAAGTATAATCTTACATCTGTATCATGGTATCTGCCCTCCTAAATTAGCATTACAGGATAACTGCATTGCGGATACTAAGGGCCATGCAATTCTCAACAAGCATTTGTGAATCATCCGTGGTCTTGAAAGCACTCTAGTGTTACCTCTATTGGGACTGTACCCTTATTACAACTAAGATTACCATGTTATAGAAAGGCTACTTTCATATACTCTATAGTGTGTGTTTAGCGTTACAGTTTAAGATCAGCTCAGAAAAGTCATATTTTACGCAGCAGACCAACATGTCTGTAGTCTTCTATTTTGCAGTTTTATTAGAGCGTTGTGGTGAGAAGAACAATTAGGTTTTATTTTGGGACATATTCGTAAGTGTAGCAATTTGTGAGCAGGAAAAAAAGGAAGCATACACTTTATATTTGCGTTGCATGTTTCGACTTTTGATTCCTAATTGTTGGCTCTGTTTCTAATGTTTTTTTAGAGACTCACACGCTCACTCCCTGGTGAACAGAGAACTACTGTGCTTCAGGCCTACATCAGTAATGATCTACTGGAGCGCTACAGTACTAAACAGGTGGGTCTATAGATTTGACTGTAATTGTATTGCATTTTGTATTGACACTACAAAGCACTTGTTAAGGTAGACTAGTAATTAAAGAATGACTGATGGTCTGAATTATGACAATAAGTTTGTCTTCTGTTCTTTCCACTATTATAGACAAAGAAAAAGAACTTGATGTCTTTTGGCCACACTGCCTTATTACTCCCAAGACTTTATGTTCAGACAGGTCATAGCTGATGAATTGGCGCCTCTGCCAGATGTACACAGTTTTCTTTCACACTGATTCCTTAATGCTACAAAATGGATGAAGAGCATCGACTGTGGACAAAGTGGACACAGCTTCTCAGATGTTTCGGAATCCACATCCTACCTCTTTTAGCTTTGCTCTCTGGCTGTTGTCTTATTATAATCATTGGTCCATCATTGTGCTCCACAAAGCTGACAATGAACAATTTCGAGCTAGGTCTGTCCCATTTAGATAAATGCTTTTTATTTAATTACAAAAACCTGCATATAAATGTAATATATAAATAGTATGCACATTTTTTCTCAATCAGACATGCAGTATTTGATTTCAGTTGAATTATCAACAGCGAGCATTGAAGAAATAAGACATTACAGTACTCTGATTTTCAATTTCCCTACATTTTGAAACGTTTAGCTAACAAACAATGTCTTTGCCACTGGCATATTCTGAAGTTACAATGAACTGAAAAAGACTGATAGGACAAACTGATAGAACATGTATGTTATAGTTGAGTCATATACGGTATAATTACAATAAAGCAACTCATATTTTCCTGACAGTTCTTTTGAGCTGAAACGTAATTTCTCAAAATCGTATCTATTTAAGTACTTACAATGGTTTATTTTTGATAATTTCATTTTAATCTGACTGTAGGCAGTTTATGAAATGGTCCTAGCCTCAGATTAAGTAACATTCTCTAGCAATTTACAGTTTCTACATAACAAAGGCCAGGCCAGGAAACTCATTCCCCTCTCAAGAGACTTTTTTACGCAATTTATAGATTTTTTTTTTCTTTTCTTCTTCTTTTTTCTATTCACATTCCCTTCACCTTTAGCTTCAGGCGCTATGTTTTAGAAAATCTTTATGCAAGAGAGAAAATGATCTCCTCAGTGCTCCAAGCCACCTGTAAATGACACTAAAGTTGTTTACTGCGAGAAGACGAAATAATAGTGGAAAGGTGTCAATTTCTTGGAATGAAATCAAAAAACATACATTTTCTGTCTTTGACAATGGCAAAAAGCATAAAAAATGATAACATGTGAGTTTTAACAGACTGCTAGCTTGCGGCTTTGTTGTGCCTCTACACTGCTTGTACTGCTATTTTAAAGGCATTGTAAAAACAAGCTGGCACAGTAACAAGATGACAGGATTCCTAAAATTAGAAGAAAGCACTGGAAATGTGGCAGCTTTTGCAGCCGTACACGTTGCTTAACTGTCTAGCATACAGAATTCTAACATTGCATCAGTTTTTACAATCTCCCTCTACCTGTCAGAGGCTGCAATATTGAAATCACTTGAAGAAACCATTTCAGCATGGTAGCATCTGTGGATAGTTCAGGAAAAGCACCTTCACAAACACTGACATTACATCAGTAACACTTGCTTATAAGGAATTTTATTGATATTTTGTTCCAAATCTATTGTACTTGAAAGCAGTAGATTTAGTTTTAATCTGCCCTACATTTTGTCTTGTCATAGAAAATTGTGCTTCATTTGCTGAGATCAACAAACGAGATCGTTCGCCAGTACATGGCTCGTCTCATCAATGCATTTGCTTCCCTTGCAGATGGTGAGTTCTCAGAATCCATTAGATAGGTTCAAGCATCATTATTTCCCTGTAAGATGAGTCATTGTCTGACTGGATGCACTTGAGAAAACAGATTGATAGAATGGCTTTTCAGTGGCTTTTCTTTTGGGAATAAAACCACTAATGATGCTCCACATCAGTGTGCCTGTATCTATAGAGGGCAGCTTGTATGGAGACAGTACTGTAAAGACAAATGTTGTTTTTGATGGCTCAAATGCTAATGTTACAGACAGGAATTACTTCATTCTCAACAACAAAGCAAAATGTAAGCAGTGGTATCAATATGATGCTGATAAATTTTTTGCTCCTGGTGCTACCTTTCAGTCACATGTAGGGACTGAGATGGTAGAAATATTTCTGCATTTGGTTTACCCCTCACTTCTGAATTCAGTTAGCTTTTGGTTTTGTTAAGGAGATGCACTTCCTAATTCTTACATATTGTATTATATTGCCCTTCTGAGTGTACTAAAATCATGAGTTAAGATAAGATAAGACTTTATTGATCTCACAAAGGAGAAATTTACTGTTACAGGGCTCTTAGAAACAAAAACAGAGGAGTGCAAAAGTCACGAAAGTGCAAGAACAAGATAATAAATATTGCACATAATAACAACTACCTCAAATTTGTTGGACAATGTATTGTTTTCCTTTTTAAAAACACTATTTACAACTTAGACAAAGCAGATGTATTTTTGTGTTGTTTACAATGTTGCCCAGTACAACTTTAAAATGCATGTGTCCTCGTTGATTTTTCGTTCCGTGTTGTGTTGATGCTTACAGGTCGCGTTTACCTCTCCCAGATTCCCATTCTTTTGAAACTCCTGACAGAGGTGCTCAGGAAGGAGGATAGAGAGTCCCTGACTAGAGAAAATGTGCTAGTGGCTCTGCAGAAACTCAGCCTCAGGTGAATTTCAAAATCACCAGGGCTTTTATAAATCCTTACTTTTGCATTTTCTAGAGAGTCATCACCCTTAACCTATGTGAATGCTTAAGCTTAAATTTCATGATTGTCTATCAGATTGCACACAAGTTTATGGAGTGAAAAAACACTTATCACCGCAATATTGCCCTCTAAAGGGCAGCTTTAAGGCAACTGGACACAGCCTATGCAAGCTGACATGAATGAAAAGGCTTTCTAAAGCTACATTTACACATTTTCATTTGAGTAGAATTGTTTTTTACACTTCCTTTTAAAAAAAAAAAAAAAGGATTTTTTTTAGATCTATTTCAACTCATAAATGGTCTAGAATCAAGTGGACATCCATCATTTAGTAACATGTCTTCTTAGGAGGAGCCAGCAGACAGCCATGATCGCAGATGATCTGATTGGATGGTTGGTGGATGAACTGCAGGACTCAGACTGCCTCAGTGACAACACCCTGGAGTACTCTGCAGCTCTGCTTATGAACCTTTGTCTGCGAGCGAAAGGTAAGCAAAGCAAAACAGATATAGAAGTCAAATGCACACACAAAAAAATAGTAGGATGCCCTTTAAGAACCCCTGCCCTTCCTTCTGGATGTTTTATTGTGTTACAACACGGATTCGGAGTACATTAAAGATGGGTTTGTTCCCACTGATAAGGAAAAAAAACAATAGAGCAGCTTCTTCAACATACAAAGCTTTATACTGGAAGGTTTCTAACCCTGGTAGAGGCCAAAATGTCTCTCACAGAAGAAAGTCTGAGTTTCTAAATAGTCCATGACGTCATGCAAATCAATTTGATCTCTTTTAAAGACAAATAGGCTCCCTGTCTAACATTGTTCCTCTTGGATGATTTCATTATAGCTATGACTAAAGGCAGTTACTTTTTGGGTGGGCCTTCAATACGAAGTTTTATCTTCTACGGCCTCTTCTAAGAACAATGCATATCATCATATCTGGAGTGGATCTTTGTCAGCTCCGTTTAGTGCAAATACACAGTGAGCAGTGATGCACTCTGTCTTCCTCAAGACCTCTCTTGTTTTTGTCTCCGTTGCCTGCGATTGCTTTTTATACAATATCAGACTAAAATACAGTGACATTTGATTTGTTAGTGATTGTTTTATGTGAGACACAAGAAGATAAATCTTTTCACAAAAGTAAGCAGAATGAATGAGCTGGAGGGAACTAATAATTACTGATTATATGAGTGATGTATTATAACAAACAGAAGAGTCAGTTTGTCAACCTCAAAAAGGACTCGTGTGGCCGAGTTTAAGTCTGTGTATGTGTGTGGAATAACTGTCTTTGTACAGGAAAAAGGAAGTGTGCAGAGAACGGCAAGCATGTGCTAAAGGTTCTGACCGACCTCCTTGGACATGAAAACCACGAGGTGATACACGCATTTGTCAACACACGGACACAGATGTTATATGCACAGTGCATGTAATGTGCTCACAGAACACAGTCATATAGGCTGGAATAAATACTAACGAATGGAGTAGAAATACATGTGTTAATACTCAGAAAATAGAATAGGTGTAGAATTATTGTTATTACAGGATATAGAGAACAAAATCTTCTTGTCCCCAAAAAAGAAAAAACAAAAACACCACAAAAGAGAGTGATCAACATTTCTATCTAAACACTAAAGTGGACAACAGTACACCGTCTATCAATTATTAGCATTACATGAATACAGCCTTACTACTGGTTGATCTGTTGAACTCACATGTCAGTACCAGAATAACCCAAGCAGATGCACACTATGACACCATCTGTCTTTAAACCATTTTTTCACGACTTGTCTGCAGCTTCCTCGCTATTGTTTCAGATCCAGTCTGTAGACATTCTTTACTCTTTGTATCCAGATTTGATGATTACTGCATGTTCATACAAACTGTTACTATTTGATTTGAGATCATAAAGATAGAGGCTGTGTGGTGACTTTGTCGTTTTGCTTTCCTCAGATTCGACCGTATGTGAATGGAGCCCTGTACAGTATCCTGTGTATTCCCTCTGTGCGACAGGAAGCCAAAGAGATGGTGAGATAACAGAAATGTCTTCACCTGCTTGGAGGAAACAGACGCAGTTTGTTTTTTCTTCCTTTATGTCAGCACACAGCCAGTGTTCGGAGCGGAAACAACAGGTGTTCAGTCACGAGACAACCAAACTTTGCTCACAGATACTGGTGAGCCTGTGGGTTGCATTTGCGTTAGTGCTTCAGATAGACTGGAAATGGAAATGCAATCGCCCCCTTTTACGATAACATGTGGAGTTGGAGAGTATTGATTGATTTGAATGTGTTCCGCATTTCACCAGATATCCCTGATACTTGCATCCCCTAATTTATTTACAATTTAAATGTATTTGAATAATTTTACCAGCATGTCTCTAAATGGGCACGACTGATCTCCAAATATAGTTACAGTGCATACTTCCATTGAACATTTAACATGTAATTCTTGCTTTTGACGCTACCTATAAACTTCGTATTTATCTTATCTATTAAGCTGTAACCTGGTGTGAATGTGTTTCCCTCATGTGTGCAGGGTGTAGAGGACATTCTTCGCAGCTACAGCGAAGAGGAGAACCCAGACCTCAACAGACAGTTTGAGTTCATCATTAAACAGTTAAACTCAGGTTAGTGAAGTCAAATTTTCTGTTACAGTAAACAGATGCTGCCCTGCTAATCCAAAAGTAAGTGCTTTACTTTACTGAATAACTATACTTATACGTAACAATGATGCGTGAGCGTATTTTCTCATATGTTAGCAGCAGTTATCTCTTTTAAAATATGTGTTCTATTTCTTAAATCACTGCCTATTACCAGGCATTATGTGTGTCTTCATAATTATATTTATTACTAGATTATAGAAGTACAGTATGTGACGCCTTTTCTGATAAAGCATGGCGATTTGGGACAGATTTACGTTTTTTTTTTTTTTATCCTAAGGGCTTCAAAACAAACGCAACTGGATTGCTGGTTTTTGGTTCTTGAAAATGTTACCTCTGTAATTCAACAAGCTTCTTCAGACATTATAATCCTTCTACTGTTTTCCACTCAGCTGAGGAGGAGGGACCAGATTCAGATGATGAAGAGGAAGAGGATGACAATGATGTAAGACTTCCTCTCAGCCCGTTAGACATCAATATATTGAGTTTTTCGTTACCGTATTATATTATTCCCATCTCCACATTAATTCAATGTAGCAGTGGGAGTATTTTAATCAAGATAGATCCAACTAACAAATAAGAAGAAAAAATGAAAAATATGACCAAAAAGGGACACCTTATATTTGACACCTGTCCCAAACCTGCAGATGGCAATCTCACCATGACACGGATATTAGATGTCTTTTGCATGTCTGTATTGCATGTGCGCTTTTCAGGGGGTCATGGGCTTGAAAGATTTAGTTCTGTGGGAAAGTGGGTTATCAAGAGAAGGTATACGGTGGTAAGTTCAAGTGTAAATGACTGGAGTCCCCTAGGTGTGTGTGTATACCTACAGTATGTGTACAGTATGTGAGTACCCTATTCCCCTCAACACTTCCTTGAGTGTGGGTGCCCTTGTTCCATTGCTGTGATCTTTGAGTTTTTTGTAGCCCATATCCATTTACCATGCGGATAATGGCGAGCTGATATACAGTATGTTCCCCACTGCTGAAAGTGAGTCCCAAACGTGCAGGCTACACTGGTCTCTTGTCAGAACCTTGTGAATTGGTGCCAAGCACTGTATTAGTGTTTAACCTACTTGTATACTCACGTCAATGCTTTATGGGAGCAAGCACGTTTTCACCATGCCTGAGCAAGCAACATACCACCAAAGTCACCGCAGACTCAGCAATCAGCACATCCCAGAAGAGTTTTATATAATGGTGTTTTGTTTTGAAAGAGTTTTTAGAAGAGCTGCAGAAACAAGGCACAGGTCATAATGTCACAGCTGTGTTTACTTTATTTGAATTCGTGCTGTCACCAAATCCAGACTGCTAAACCGTTGGAATAGAATGTCTTGTGTCATTGCACAGTGTACAGCGAAACTAAGCAGCTGTCCTCAAAGTACTGATACTGATACTACTGTTTTGGTTAAGATTTTTCTGAAACACACTTTGTCAAGCACAGATTATGTAATTTTAACTGATTTGTGATCATTATCTCCTGACAGGAGGATTTAATGGAGACGGACCTTGATAAAGAGGAAGTTCTCCAACCACAGCACAGGGAGCTGTCTGGAGAAAGTCTGCTCACCACTGAGTACCTGGGAGTAAGCAAAACACTCTGAAATAAGATGCTGCTGGAGACTGGGCAGACACCAAATTTTCTACAACATCAACTAAGCACAAAAAGGCTCTTTTTTTTACTAACACTGTAGACAAGCTCACTGCTTACTAATTATTATTGTTGGAATCTGATTATTGGGTCTGCTGTACAGTTCTAGCTAGTGTGCAGCCACAAAAGGAAACAATGCTTGAGACAAGGAGAAGTGTGTGTGTGTGTGTGTGTGTGTGTGTGTGTGTGTGTGTGTGTGTGTGTGTGTGTGTGTGTGTGTGTGTGTGTGTGTGTGTGTGTGTGTGTGTGTGTGTGTGTGTGTGTGTGTGTGTGTGTGTGTGTGTGTGTGTGTGTGTGTGTGTATGCAGGGGTATGAGACACTCAATTTGAGCCCTAGAGAATTGGAAGATTTGATGTCATTGTGCTTCTTAATACTGGCGTGGACGATATTTTTAACAAATGGTTCAATAAGATGCTTCTTGCTCCCTTTGAGTATAAAGTGTGCTAGCTAAAGCGGCCACTTTTGTTACACAGGCCCCTACATTAAAGTATCCTGCAGTGTAATGTTTATTATGCAGTGTCAACAGTTTTGAAGAACATCAGCATGTGCAAATCACAGATTGGAAGTTAAATCATTAAGACAGATGTCAAATGGCACTTGTCCACTGCCAATGATTTAGTAACTATATTTTTTTTTTTTACTTAATGCATTCTTTAAGTCAGCTTGAACTGAATGCAAGGTTCATAGATGTGAGTAAGAAAATGTTCCCACATGACACTGAATCACTGTGATACATCATTATTGGTGTCATATTTACTCTGCCAAAGCTTGCATTCAGCCCAAAACACTGGGCTTCTTTAACATCAGGATTAATGACTCTTGATATCCCTGTTTCATAATTATTCTGTGCTGCTTGTCAAGTTCTTGTCAGTCACCTACCCTGTTTTACATGAGTGTTACCATGTAAGTTGGAGTCAGGTGCTACATGCTACTAATCTTGTGTGTGTGTGTGGTTGTGTAGATTATGACCAACATGGCAAAAGCAAAGAGGAAGTCAACCCCTCTGCCACAGCCAAGTGTTGATGAGCCCCTACAGCGGCCAGTCACCCCTAGTTCTCATCGTAATGCCAGCGCAGGGTAAGCTTATGTCACACGCAATGTCATGAAGTCCAAGTTGGAGTTCACTCTTAAGTTACAACATTCTTCAAGGTGTCTGGTGTCAGTTCCTCAGGAAGTCTACAAGACATAGTTTAGTTTTTCTTTTTTTCTTGACTTGTGCACTGTGCACTAGACAGTCATTTCCGAATGATTTGTAAGCTACCAGAGACATCTAGAATTAGATAAAGGCACCTGACATCTGGACTCTTTTCTCTCAAGGCCGATCAGTTTACAGCAGCACAAATAGCTTGTAGTCTGACCTATAGGTCATTTTGACAATGATCATGCCGCCCCCTTTGTTCATCCACATGGATACAGCCATCTCCAGACAGTAGAACTAGTTCAGTAGGTCAACGCAAGAATGGGTACAAGTGCATTTTGTCATTAATCATCACAAAGCCTGATTTGTCAAAAAATGAGCCAGTACGAGTAGACTAGAACTGGACCATTGTCAATGAAAACTGTAAGTTAGACAGCAAGAATAAAAGAACGGGGAATATTTTAGAGTAATGAATACGACAGCTTTCAGGTGTCCTACCAGGTCTTGGAAATAAGAGACTCGCAGCAAGTAGTTGTTGCTTCGGTTTTATGACTAACTAACAGTAGACAATAGTGTTACTAACCTTTATTTATAAATCAAATTTAAATATAAAATTAAAGATTATTGTATGACTATGAAAAAAAGCTCAGATGAAGCTCAGTAAATATACTTATCGAGGAAGTTCTTAGTAAGAAATCTGAGATGTATTGTTCGTGTTTGTGCAGGGATTATCGAGCCAACACTGAAGGAGGTGAGAGCAGCAGGGACAGGGAATACCCTCTGAGCAGACAGAAGAGTGAGGAAGGAAGTCTACCTCCTTCCCGGTACAACTCCCGACCTCCGACACGCTCTGGCAGTCGCCCCAGTACTGCAGACTCCCTACGTCACAGCATCGGTGGGTGGCTATCAGTTACGTTTTCAGAAATAATTGACGAGCAAAATACTGAATCTTTGAACGCATCTCAATGATGTGTCTGTGTGACTGTTCATCAAGCATTTCCATTCATATTCCTCATACTTAATGCATTCTGTGCAGGAACAATCTAATTTCCCTTCCACCTGCTGTGCTTTATTTGTTTTGTATTGGATCTATTTGATCTGATGCCCAGTGTCAACAAGGAACACGAGGCACTTCCAGACAAGGAAACCTCAGCAACTTCCTGAAAAAGCATAAGGGATAAAGACTCTTCAAAAATGAGCACCAAATGACTAATAACCTGTTTTGGCTTCCCATAAAAATACTGTCAGCATGGCATCAGGCTGTGCTCATGTGTTTGTGACAACGTGTGTAACTGTACTGGTGAATAGTTTTTCGTTTGGGATATATGTATAGTTTTGATTTTACTTTAAATTTGAATGCCAATTAGTTTCACGAATCTCTTACCGTGCGCTCTGTCACACACACATTCAGACTCGGAGTGTGGGCGACTGTCCCAGGAGTCTGAGTTGGACAGGCCATATGAAGGTAGAGCCAGGAAAGGCCGTTCCCAGGAGGAACTCAATGGACACTCTGCCAGGTAAACCGACACGCATCTGTTAACTGCACATACACACGCACGTAATGCTACATAATGTGTGTTTTCACATTCAATTTAGTGGTGAAATCAGAAGGTTGCCTAATGAATTTATTTTATGTATTTTATTGCATAGATTTAGATGAGTTTGAGACCTTACACACAATCACAGTCCCAAAGGGGTTGTTGAACTTAATTAAACAGTTATAGTGGTACAGATACAAAATTAATTTGAAGTCACAGCAAGCAGCGGTCATGGGTTCGAATCCTGCCCATGGCCCTTTGCTGCAGGTCCTTCCCCTGTTCTTCTCCTCACATTTCCTGTCTCTCTCCACTGTCCTATATAATAAAGCCTAAAAGGTCAAAAGCATGACTTAAAAAAGGTAGCGCCAAACCAAAAGCCTAAGCCACAAACTTTCGTCAAGGGCAATGTTTCTATTAATTCAGTATATGTCAGCTTTAGGAAGGGAAAGACGTAGAGCACATGGGCCAGCTTTTATATCCTGTGAGGCCTGGATGAATCAGACCAGCTGACAATTCTTCTGTGTGAGCCGTTTGCCTGTTCTGAAGTGCACTGTAGTGGCATATGGAGAAGTGATGCTCCTTAACTCATAAAATACTTCCATGTTTCATGTCACATGCATTAATAGTGCATTTCAGTTCAGTGCTCCAATTATCTCCTACACATAACGTTAAATTTACTGTACATGTGTAGAACTCCTCCGGCAGATGCGTGTTTCAACAGACATCGCAACTGGAACGGGAATCTGCTGATGTAAGAGTGCCGTGGCAACAAAGCCATGGACACTTCTAAACAGGAGAGAATGCTTATCCTGACCGCAGGCTGGTTCAGTTACTTACATTTGAAGCTGGATGATAAGTTACGGTACAGTGGCTATATTTACAGCCCATCCTGAAAGTGGTCTGTTCTAAATGCAAATTTTCAGTTCACTGCTCAGCAGAAGTGTGGGCGAAGCTATTGGCGGTTGTAGAGTAAGGCCAGTGTGAAATCAATCTGAGCAGTTCCTCAGCAGTGCCATATGTTTTTTGTCTCCCTTTGCTACAGACACATTCTGTAGCAAACAGTCTTTCTGTCAGAACCACTGCAATCAGTCGGGGTGAAAAGTGGAGTAAGAAAATGAGAGGAGATACTTAAAAAATATTTGGACAGTCGTATCAAAAAACATTCATGATCTATGATTTCTAATGTCATTTCATTAAACATTAGATAAACTGGCATTAAATCAGTAGTGGAACACATTTAGCAGAATTTTAAACAAATATCTACTATAATAAAATAAATAAATCAGATTACAACTTGAGAAAACAAATATACATGTCTAAGCAGCATGAAAAGAGTTATTTGGACAGATTTAGATTAACTGATTAAGTTAATATAATGGACAGCACATAGAAGTACTCTGTGTTTTAGGTTTGAACTGTACATATATTATAAAGTGGTTTGTTAAAAGAAACTGTTGCACAAATATGACTGTTCCAGTAGTCTGATCAGCAAAAAACTCAAAAACAACTAAGAATATGAATATAGAAACTATAATGACATGTTGGAAAAACTACAGACGCAGCATTTCCATTGAGAAACGGTGACATTTTTTTGAATGGGAGTCAATTGAAGTATTGGGTTTTTTTTTGGAGCCAGCATCTAACAGCTGTGGGTGGTATTGCAGCTTAATGTACTTCTATGCTCGTTACAACCTCAAACCGGGTTAGTTGCTGCTCGATTTAGTCAGGAACTGGATCAGAGTTGCGGCCGATAAGGAGCAATGCAAATAAAAAAAATAAACAGCATAACTGTAACGCCCAGAGATGTGTGTCGATGTTTGTGTGTGTCTATGGAGAGAGCTGGCAAGAGTGTTGCTGGACACCGATGGGTGACTCAGCACTGCCAAGCTGGTCTGTGAGACTGTGACATGCGTTTAAACGAGCAGTGCCCACAAAGAGACCCATTCAATCAAACCTCCCCTGCTTCTCCTCTCCTTTAAATCCCAGAGGAACTTGACTCCTGAATCCCGCCAACAGTAATGAGTCCCAGGAAACTGCTTCACTTGTCCCTCCCCCCCTTGTCCCCCAGGAACGTAAAACACCTCTACAATGCAACCTGGCCGAGTCTGACTTCAGTAGCCTCATTTCACCCCAGTTTGGACGACAGCTTTTATAGTGAGATGAAATGGGCATTCATATTGAGGTGAATAGAATCTTAGCAACACAGCAATTTGGCAAACGTCAGGTGAACTGATGTATATTTTTATTGTTGTTTTTCAGCTAATGAACACATTTTTCTCTTTTTTAACAAAGCTCTGATTGAGACTCACTCACTTACACAAGGGAACACCTGGAGGGCAGGTTCAGACATTATTCAGACGTCAGTGTTTAAAGACTGCAGTGTTGTCCACACACCCCTACTGTGGTTTCTGAATTTCAGCAACACGTATGCAAATTTCACTTTGCTGTTCCGCAGGGATAGCGTGGAAGTATAGTGCCACCACCAAAGTTCACAGAAATACAGTCACAGTTTGTAACAGTCAGTTTATACCAGATGATATCAGGGAGTCTGGAGCCAATGGGGCTGTCCTGACCAGAAACAAGAATGAAATCCATCCATTTGATATGGTTTACGATTGCTCCACAGGATGTAGGTCATTTGGCTCCTGCCAGATTAGCAGAGTCTGAACTGTCAGTGTGACTGGATGCAGAAGAGCCATTCATCAACTGCGATCCTGTTTCTTGGCCTCACATGACGCCACATTTCCCTCTCTGTGGTTTTGGTGGCGCCATAAATGCAAACAGTTTTATCAACTGATGTAAATTAGATGCAAAGAATTTCCAGGAGGATATAGCTATAAAGCAGAGATACAAACTGTTCTTAGAATGTGTGAAATGCTCTGCTTGAAACGAGTTAATGACCAGTTTGACCACACTTTATTTATTCTAGTGTTTCTCTGCATAGTTTCACAGTGTGACTGACAGTAATGAAGCATTGTCTTCTTTTTACTTATTCGTATTCATGCCTATTATAGTCCTAAGAAAAAAAGTGATTCTTAATTTTCTACCGTTTTCAAAGCAGTGTGTGAAGTTTGAGCAGAAAGGAATTGCATTCAGAAAAGATAATGATGCACAAGTTTGAGCTCTTGCCCTTTATGAATTTCCAAGCTGTGTTTAAATGATAATAAGTCAATGTAAAACCATTACCCACACATGGAGAATCACTGAAAACTATAGAAACTTGTCAATCCTGAAAGTATAATGTACTTTGTGTATGTGTAGTCAGGCACCCTGTTACCAGAAATGAAGGGTATCGAGTGAAATGGATACTATTTAATATCAAGGGCAAGAGGCTTGTGCAAGGTTGATCTTGTGCTGGGCAGCCATGATTTCTTTGCCTGTAAAATCGTTGTGAAATTAGATCTGTTCACGGCTGTAGCACGTCATGATGACTGAATAGCTTATCAGATAAAAAGATGACCTCGTCCTGAATGATTCTTCTAACCATGAGCAAGTAACCAATCAGAATAATTGTAACACAATGTAATAAAGGACAATTTTAGTTATTTCTCAAAAGGCTAGATTGGTCAGTGTAGCCTGAATATAAATTTGTAGATGATCTACACCTAGTTTAACTGGTAAACTGTGCTTGTCTGATTACTTTGTACCTCTATAAATCATAGTGTTTATTTAGTGATATTGATTTATTAGCATTCAAACTCATTCTTTACTTTTTCCTCTGCTTCCTCTTGTCATCAGTGTTGATTACATTCCTGAATTTGCCAGCCAGCCCAAGATTCCCCGCACACCTGACACAGCAGCCAGCCAGAGCAGTGCTCACCGGAGTCGAGGCTCGGCGCTGGCGCCCCAGTTTTCACAGTCTGAGCCACAGCAGAGCAGCCGGCCTGGCTCTGCCAACTCCAGCGGGGGGTAGGAAGTGGAGGTAAGCACATACTAAGGGTGGGAACTCAACATCGGACGGTGTTGGCAAATTTTGGAACGAGCTGGTTACTTTATCTGCCCTGCTAGGCACTTTGGAAAGATAGCCAACCATGATTTGGGGGAGAAAATCAAGTTGGCTCAGAAGCACAGAATTGTTGTTTAAGATGATCTGGGCAGTTTGAGGAGACAAAAACAACTTTTATGGGTTTTTTTGGTCTTTAATCTATGTTGCAGCATGAATTTTTAATTTTACATGAAAAATACATAGAATATATGGAGTATACAATACTGTGATATAATAAATCTATGAACTTCACTGGCAACCTAATTAAGAAAGAAGTGGCTAATTGTGTCTGATCCAATGCGTTCATTTCCTGAAAAATAAAGATAGCTCATCTAAATGATGAAATAGAATCCTCCACGTGCAAAATGACCATAAGCAGACATGCTCATGGAATTGGTGCATAAAACAACCAGAGATATAGAGTATAGCAAAATCTTTACAGATTTGTCATGTGTCACCCAACCATAGCAAATAGCTGGAAAAGAATAACTAAACTAACTGCCTCCACCCGGCAAATGTCCTGTGTTGCAGTGCTCTATGTAACTAAACCTGTGTAACCCTGATCTTAGTCCCTGCTTCATAAATTGCTGTAGCGGTGTGACTGCTTGTGGAGTCAGTCGTCTTCTCTTTCTCCCACCTGTTTTACATTTTTCCGGTGTTTACAAACATTTATATTTACAGATTTTACCATACCTGTCCGCTCTAGTGGTTGTCCCAAAATAAATCCAGACATGGTGATAACACCATTACGAGGGGGAATTTACTGTAAGGAGACAAATCATCCTCCAGTTTCCTTGAGCTCACATCTTGAATTACTTGTTATAATTTCGACAGTTTTCACGGGAAATCTGTAACAAAATCTGCCATTACTTTGTTTCAAGGCCTCTGCTGAGCTATGTGTTTACGCAACTGTGTTTTGCCACTGATGACACTCGAGTACAGCTAACAAAAAGTAGCATGTCACTGACTCCATTCATTCAGTCGCTCACCGTTGGCAGAGCCACAGATGAGATATCAGACTTCCGCCACACCTGAATAGTGTGTTTTCTAACTGGAAAAGCAATAAAATGTTGCAGCAGTTGTAAGAATGAGGCTGGTTCCAGGGCCCTTTAGCTGAATGGATAATCTTTACATCTTTACATCTTACACACAACTTGAGTCACTGCAGAGAAGCTCTGGTGCTCTTAGTTGGATGATAACATCTCTCCATGCTCTCATGCATTTTAATTGCATTTGAAGAGCGATTACCTCCGGCTCTTACATCGGGTGCCCTTACCATGAAGCTTGTAATGGCAGCTAATGGTCACTCAAAGTCATCACATCATCCTGTGTGTGTTTTGTAATTTTGAGGTCTGCAAGTGTCTGACATAACTTAGCTGAAAGGGCAATAAGCAGACACACATGGCATGGCAAGTTTTGCAGCTTTACTGTGAGCTTTGATCGCTTTTAATGGCATGCTCCAGGCTGGCTCTATTTTTTACAGTATTTTTTTTTTCTTTAGATACCGTCTTTTCAATTTATTTAGACTTGAGTGGAGCTTCTGCTGCCTGTCAAGTGCTATTAGCTCTAATGTTTGCTGCTTGGCGGAGTTTGGCTGCAGGCAGGGAACACCAGCCACATACTGAGGCAAGATTCCACTCAGGCCCACTTTTGGTTCACACATCCGGTGTAACTGACAGAGACGCTCCCTTTAACTAAGGAGAGATAGAGGAGGCATTTGTGTGGCTGACTGGGCCACCCACTCAGCCAGGACAAACAAAGACGGGAGCCACTGCTGCTCTGCCACATTGGAAGGATGGAAACGCTGCATTATCCTGCCCAAGTCCGGCCGAGCACGCTGGCTTCATGTGATGACAGATCCCCGTTATGTTGCCGTCCAACCAGAGAAGGTGGAGGAAGTGCGGCTGTGTCTCTTCGGACTGACGCTCTGGTCCTAACTGTGATGAGGAAATCTGATTTTTGCTTCCCTCTTTAATAGGCCGGGAAGAACACTTTCCTTTTCATATGCTGTGATGGGAACTTGAAGGCTGCAGTGCCCAAACACAAAGCATAGTCCTTTCATTGAAAACCTTTGGAATCATATTAATAGATTTGGCATTTTACTGTGAAGGACAGCGAGTAGATTTTAAGTTTTTAGCAAGGTAAATTAACTTTTTTTGTGAAAAAAAAACATATTTGACATAAAGTATTGTTTCATGCTTGGTACTTTTAGCTGTTTAAATGGCAAAACATGACTGGGGTAAACATTTTTTAAATTATTTTTTAATTGACGAGTTGAAATCTGACTCTCCCCTCCTTTCCCTTTCCCTGTAATCCCCTTTATCACCCACCCACCCAACATCCCTCCCTTCATCCCTCCCTCTTCTCTCCCTGTCTTCAGGCAGGCAGTCAAAGAGGAGGTGAAGAGGGAGCTGTCACCATGGGGTAGCACTATCTCCCCAGGAGCATCGGGCTTCCTGTAACATCATCCTCCCAGGTTGTGATCAGGGTCAGGGCAGCAGAGATGGTTGAGGATCAGCAGCGAGAGGAGGAGCAGGAGTGCGCGGAACAATGTGCAGGATTGTGGTTCTGCATTTTTTCCCCCCCTCTTCGGCTTCAGGACAGACGACTTCTGTAACACAATATGAAGTCAGACAATAATCCCAACCCCCAAGCCATGCAGTCCTGTGCCCCTCGTAGCCTCATTTAGCCTTGAATTTCTGCAGTCCTTCCTCAAGGTGATACTTGGCACACCTACATGTGTGGGAAGTCCTCCAGCTATGGCAAAATGTACGTGCAACTGTTTTGAGTCAGAAGCATTGATATTAGTGAGGACACCCCAAGATAAAAATATTATATCACCTTCCTCTTCATTTTTTCTTAATTCTTCCTGTCACATTGTCATTGTCTTTACCTTGGTAGGGATAAACAGATTTCCAGAGATGCTCCTTTTTGTGCATATATCCTCACAGTGTCTAGATAAGTGCGAACATGAGCTTAAGGTTTTAGACTTTTAGCATAGTCAGGGTTTAACTAAATGTAAATGGAGGATTTAGAGTTTATCAATACAGCAGGACTTTTTATAGGACTTAGTTTATCTTTGAACTAACTGCAGTTCATAAAATGCCATTAATAAAAGAGTGATGTAGAAGGGATTTTTCAAAGTTCTCATATTGATTGTCCAAATCAATATCCTTCTGAATTTCACAATGTACAGTATGTATTGATTTTTCCATAGGGTGGAATATGTCTGTCCGCATGAATAAATGATTGTACCATTCTGCAAACACTTTGCTCATGTCAAAGTAGCTGCTTCTGCTTAACTGATGCTTCAGGAAATGCACGGGTCCTGGTATGACTTTGTCACGCTAGTGCATGTGTTTCTTAGTGTTTTTAATACACTTACATGGACACAACATCTGGCAAAAGACTTGAATTTGTGTGAATGTCTTAAATTCTGCATTGTTTGAATTGTACATTTGCAATGTTTCCTGATGTGTATTTATGGTAAATGCTCCATTTTTGGTTGTAATGCATTTTGATAGATGATACATTTTACATGTTTTTAAATACATGTGTGACATGTCACCTCTTTGCTAGTATTCTGTCTTCCTTGTCCTGTTAACTACTCTACTGTTGCTGAATTTTCCAGTTCTTATGCATGTTTAGATCCATGCTACATTCCAGTGTACACCTGGTAAGTCTTGAATCATAAATCACCTTCCCTTACATATTTTACTACCCATGGCTGACATATTGTGTCTCACACAGCAGTAAGATTTCTGCTCTCATGTTGTAAACTAAAAATGTACATTACCCTGGCCACCTTACCTGAAATGTGCACCCTTGCAGAAGATGCATAATGAAGTCCTCATTTAAATCTTCCTGAATGATTGGCATTAGAATTCAAGATCATTCTGTGACCTGTTGTTCATCATTACTGGAAGACACTTGGTCACTGTTTTGCTGCTCTGTCCTCCTCACCACACTCCCATCTATTTTTAACTCTTGTATCAGTGGCCTAAGTAACTTCAGGTGTTGATTGATTGGGTGATCGGTGTTAATAGTTAGTGTGTGCTGTGCATGTGATGACTCTATTTTTGAGATTGAAAAGGTCAGGTGTCAATATTTTGGCAGGTTTATGTCTGATATTGTAAAGCTGTTTTTTTTTTCCTTAAAAGCAGTCAGCATTGTGAAGTAGGTGGGGAAGATTGCAACAGAATGACTCCTCCCTTAATCAGATTCCAGCTATCATTTATACCTGCGCTTCTGCTGCTATGATGAGAGGTCTAGTGTGAAATCAGTCTATTAATATGAACACTGAAGAGACTGTAAGGGTCCAAAATGTACTCGGAAGGAGCTACAGAGCGTAGTGTTGATGGCTCACACTTCTCCATACGAGAGCTCGCATTGCCAAAATGTCTTCCAAATGATGTTGGCTGCCTGACAAAACTAGACTACATTTAAGTATCCTGTTGCATAATCAGGGTCAAGGAAGTCACCTTCTTCAGTAAGCGCTGCTTCATTTCGGACAGTTCCGTTTATGATAACAAAACTTAAACTAAAGTTTAATCCCAGATTCAAAACTTATTTCAGTGAAGTAGGAGTAGGCCTTTTCCATGTCTGGGAAACTGGCTGTAAAATTTTCATGAATGAATGTAGGAATTATCATAGGACTGTATTAGAAACTTGCTTGTAAGAACTTTGGCTTCCCTCATGAGTGCATAATGTCTTCATGAACGGGGGGGAGGCGTCTGAGAATTTGTTCGTATGTGAGGGCAGTCTTGGACCACAGGTAAAAGTGGTCAAAGTTCTGGCTCAGATCTTTTTGGCTACTTTTCCCCGTCCCATAACAGCCCAAATTTAACATGCCACTTATAATCTGATGTCTTTGATTCTGATTTGGGCCACCTTCAAATGTGGTACAAAGTCAGATGCAGAGCAACCGCTGTATGAACAGTCATGTCAGTGATGTGACGTTCACATCACCAGATCAGCATCACAACCCTGTACTAGCCAGACACATCGCACTTGTGGATTGCAAACATGGAGAGTGGCTACAACAGTCAGTGGCGAGACAGACCTCATCAGTAGCTGTGTGAGCACTTCTCTGAAATATTTTTGCACATCAGCCTGTAAATTAAACCATAAAAGCTGATTTCATTGGCCTGTTTCCATCTGTACAATGGCCTGCTGTGTGTGACGTCCTGTTTTTTTGCCTATTCAGGTCAGTTCAGGACTGTGACCAGTTCACACAAGCTGCTGCTTTGCTTTCAGCCCCCTGGTATTGCGCATGCTGGTTCACTGCTACACTGTTGCCATGGCTTACAGGGGCTCTTGAATACAACACAGCCGTCAATAATGTTATTGCACCTGTGCTTCTCCTACTATTCCAAATCTGTTATGAAAAAGATCTTATGTCTTCATTCGCATGCCCCAATCTACCAGAATCCACTACTTAAACACCCATTGTGTGTCACTAGTAACTACAAATTAAGTCCTTCTGATCAAAATGTCAGCCCCATAACATACTGGGTAACGCACAGGAACAACATTGCTTGACAACAAGCAGATGGTCAGTCAGTGTAAATATAGACATATAAAAGCTAGAGGGATAGAGGGATACTGATAGTTTTGGCTGACTAAGTCTTACTAACTTTCACATGGCATCCCCAGAGGAATGACATATTCCGCAATTAATGCTGTGGACGCTGCCAGCGTGGAGCAGCACAATGTGAGGAAACAGGCCACACATGACAGACTGACGCACTTGCAGCCAGGTGGCCATTTAACCCTGAGCTCGAGCCACGCTGGAGCTGTCCAGCTGTAACGGCGACAGAGAGGAAGCTGCTGCTTTCTATCAAAACACAAATGTGGATAAAGACTAAGGGATGGAGCTTACTGATATGGAAAACTATCGAACAGTAATTGGGGCAGCTTCTGCAGGATCCCACAAGACCAGAAACTTTTATTTTTTGGCTAATTGAATTGAAAGTTCACGTACATTTCTCACTGCATCATCTTGACGCTCCGTCTTGAACTAGGGTCCCCATCAAAATGTGTTTTTAGACTATGTCAGTTTTGTGCTTGCAGAGCTAAAAAGAAATGTTTTGGAAAGCAGGGATGCCACTGAAGAGCCCAACATGTCATGAGAATCACTGGCACCCATGTGTTTATCAGTAGACAGCCATGTGCACTGCTGATAAAAGGTGACGCCAACCAAGAAGAGACAATGTCTCAGTGTCTCTGTCTCCCCAACCTCCTGTTTCCTCTTGTCTAGTCCCTTTGAACAAACAGGCCCAAGTCAACCCCCACATTTTGTCATAAACACTGCTCCGTCTTTCCTTTCGCACCATGTTATTCGGTTTTGGTACCTGCACCAAACAAAGGGAAAGAATAAAAGAACAAAGAGCACACTACATATTGACAGAAGGATTCCTGTCAAAGCTGTGGATATTTCCAAAAACATTGTGATGTTAAAGGTCAAAGAGGCCTCTCATCAAGCAGACAGAGCTTATTTGGAATTCACCTTTTACATTTCTGACCTTCTCAGGAATGTCCTCGCAAACTACCTCTTAACCTTCAGCATGAAAGCACTTACACGTTTTCTGTGTGTACACTAGGGCAGATCCCAGCTGTGGGTTGGGAGGTTTGAGGGGACGCTGTGATGTTGGTCGAAGGTTGCAGATGGTTGAACAGCAACGCGATAGAACATAAATCACTGTCACAGCTGAACTCTGCATCACTTCTGCAGTGAGAGATGCTTTTCTGCAGGGACTTCAGCTGATTTGTCTGTCAGGTGACTTTGGCATTTCGGGTTTTGAGCTTAATAGTTTGTTTTTAGCACTAAAAAGCAACAGCTGACAAAAAAGTCTCAAGTCAAGGGTTAATTATTTGCTTGTTCTGGAGCTTTTGACCGTGTCAGATGGAATTACTGTGGATGTTCACATTTTCCACTAGTGTGAGCATTTTTAGGATTTGATTGGCAGTGCTTTTTTTTTTTTTTTTTTTTTAAAAGCCTAAATCTCACATTTTTGCCCCTTGTTGAAGTTTAGGGTCATTGTTGGATCTTGTAGCTAGTGGGATAAAAAAGAAGAGAAAAAGCATCCACAAAAATTGTGGGTCACATTTGCTGTTCCCAGTAATTACCCAGTACCACTTGTAACATCACAGTGAGGCAGAGGAGAGAGAAGAAGATGCCAGAGTAGTCATGAAGCTAGGTTTTGTTGTTCTTACTTGACTTGAAATGGCAAAACAACCTTTGCTGATGAAGGCCACAAGATGTGATTAAAACCTACATAATTGGATTTCCAGTTCTACTTTTGCTGTCCTGATGCTTCAGTAGGCTAACCACATAATAACCACAGCTGGATTCCCAAAATAACATCAAGTAAATCATCAATATTAATTATGCCACTTTGCATGTGGGACACCTCAAAAGGACAAACTCAGTCATGTATTTGAAACAAAACAGGAAGGTGTGTCAGCACTACCAAAGTCTTACCGGAAACTTTGGTCAACCTTGGTTGCTTTAGAAAGGAGGCCAGTGTTTACCTATAGCCTCACCTGACAGACGCCTTCGTAACACGGTTTGATCACACCTCCTTTGTTCTATCTGCTTTTCCAGAGACAAAGATCCCCAGTTGATGGCTGAGTGGAAAAGGAGGGGAGAAATATTCCCTCCAGCCACTTTTTTTTTAACTTCTTGAGCAGTAAATTCTTTCACAGTGACTGAGGAGCTCGCAGTCATGGCCTCAAGCTTATTCAAAGAAGGAGGGAGTTGTTTTAGTCAGTCAGCTGACAAAAGTCAGACAGACCAAAGGTAATCCTCCTTCAAGTCCCTCAGGTGTGTTAAACCCAACACGGGATTAGCACAAGCTTCCTCTGTGCCAAAAGCAGTGGCAGCTTTTTTTTTTTTTCCATTTCTGATTAACGGTCTTATTTTTTTACCATTTTAACTCCGCAGCCGTTTGGCTCACCTTGACTTTCCAGAATAAACTGCAACAAAAGGTGAAAAGAAGCTGTTGAGCAGGAAATTGTTGTTGTGTGTGGGGGTGGAGGGACAGGTGTGGTTAAATTGTGTAATTTTGCATGCCGGGGACAAAAATTTCACAACTCTGTGTCCATTTCCCGGCCCAGAGGTGCTCATTTATCGAAAACTGTAAAGTTGCATCGCTTGTGGAAACATATCTGTCAGCTTCTGTAATTATTAACCTCTATTATCCTTATCTTCATACTTGGACTTGGCGAACAATACCGATCTTGTGAATAAGACCTGCTGTCTGACTCATTCTGTTATCCTCTCAGCAAACGTTTAACTTAATCAAACATAAAAAAAATGCAGTGGGCGTTTCGTCACAAAGGATCAATCAAAACCAATTCAATGCGATCGTTATTAAATTAAATTTTAAACCATGATTATGTTGCCTCTTGTTGTTTCAGTAGATTAAACAATTTATTGAGCTCTAGTATTTTGTCATAGTTGATAATTCTCTGTCGGTTCATCACTGCAAGCAATATTTTTCATATACATAGCTATATGTTCCATTGTTAAAATGAAAATTTTGCTCAGTGCATCGTTAATGTTGCCGTTGTTGCTGCAGACACTAACTTGAAGCCTGTTTTTCAGCAGAATCAACTTATACAAGATGAAGCATAAATTAGACATGAAAATCAACAGAACTGCAGTAACATATATTAACACTAATCACATTATAGTGAGTCACATGTTTTCTCGCTGGCTGAAGCTTCTGTCAAGCCTCACTGATAAATGTTGTCCTTTCATCCCAGTGCGAGATAAGATACTGTGATGTCCGTCACCACTTCGCACCTCTCCAGAACTTGCAGAGACCAAATCCACAGAGAGGAGGGGGGAAAAAGAAAAATCTAAACGGGAAAAAACACGGCCAGTAGGCAACAGGATGCACATGGCCCTGAGAAGGATGACTGGTTGGATCCAGGAAATGGAGAGAGAAGGAGAGGAAGGAGAGATTTTGGATCGCAGCTGCGTTTCGGATTGAAAAATTCCTGTTTTGAAGTGCGGAGACACATTTTGTTGTTCTTTCCCCACGCCATAAAGAGGCGGAAGGGCACAGTTTGCCACAGCAAGGGTCAAGTGCAGTTGTGGCGGTGACAGCTATGCAATCAGCATTTCAGCGAACACAGCCCTTATTTTGTTTTCATCTTGGAGAGATATTTAAAGTGATGGTCAACTCAAATTTTCTTCTTATTAAACCTTGTTTTGCATCCATAAATGATAAGAAAACATGCCATCTCTTGGTGCATGAGTAGCATCTTTGTGATTCCTGGGATTGTATCACTTATGAGGCAACATTTTTGACATTCGGTAGCTATCGGTGAGATTTGGAAGTCATGTTGGAGGAATA
The DNA here is from genome assembly GCF_021347895.1 of Acanthochromis polyacanthus. NCBI lineage: Eukaryota > Metazoa > Chordata > Actinopteri > Pomacentridae > Acanthochromis > Acanthochromis polyacanthus. The sequence goes on along the minus strand of NC_067116.1, from coordinate 25,057,305 downwards.
CGTGCAACAGAAGCAAGCTTCCACGTGGACCGTTTCAAACGGCGGATCATGGAATATCGATGTCACTTTTATAGCTTGTTAAGCAAATAAAATCCTTAGTCACATAATGACTGTGAAAGGCCAGAGAGCTGATAAGAACTGTGCAGTTTGCTCTGACGACTCATTAACACTGGACTTCCTGTTGATGTATCAGTGGCGTGCAGGAAAATGATATTATGACCCTTTAGCCGATCATTTAACACAAGGTTTATAAGCCTGAGGAATTCATTCCACTTGCTCAAATTTCTATTGCCATCTTTTATGAGTTGTTGAAAATGTCTTCCATATTGTGTCATTTATATGTGTCAAACATTTCACATACCTTTTGATTTAAAATGGTTTGTTCACATTTACCTTCACTGAAAGCTCTTTATTGAATTGGGGCCACCAGAATGCAAAAAAAACAACAAAAAAAAACGGAAAATCAAATCAAGTTAACAAATGGGTAGCCTTCGTTATATTTCCAGTTACAAGTAAAGTGTTAAAAAAATGTTGCTCGACTGAACATCCAAAGCACACTGAGCAACATCGTCATTCTTCTTCATTCATATTTCTGTTCTGTTTTTGTCTTCACCATCAGCTGCTATATATCTATATTTCCATACATATATAGTTCAACACAATGCAGCAAGTATCGGTAGGAGTATAACCAGCAGTGAAAATGGCAGCAGACAGTGAAAAATTACAGTAAAAGGAGAAAATGTTAGCATAAGTTGTAAAAGCAGATAATAGTAGTAAACAGTCACAGGCGCTGTTGTTTTATTGCCTTTGTGACGTGAGTTTGATATACGATATCTTGGGCAATCTAATAAAGTGACATTAGTGGAAACTGAACCTTGCCAAATGATTTTTTTTCTGGTTCTTCAAAGGCCTTTTTAAGCACTGGTTCACTGAATAAAAAGACTGAAGGTTGTTCTATTTTGCTTTGGTATGCTCAACTTGTCTTCTTCGTATTCCAATCTTATGGCATTCTGTTAGGGCTGTACAGTGGCTGGTGGTTAGCCTCACAGCTAGAAGATCCCCGGTTTGCATCCTGCCCTGGGATCTCTCTGTGTGGAGTTGGCATGTTCTTCTTGTTTGTGTGTGAGATTTCTCCAGCTTCCTAAACACGATTTAAATGTGGGAGTTATATATAAAAAGTCACTTATTGTACAGTCATCGTGAATGAGAAAAATCAGCTCTAAACCTGTACTCTGTACCAGGCTGTAAACTTGTTTATTTCTTCTATAAATTTGGTCATTTTAACATGCGGGTTTATGGAGACTGACTTACCTTTCGAGTCAGCCTCATTTAAAGGAGTTGCGGGTTTTTTTGCAATCGTTTGTTGGTCTCATTTTTCTGCTCCTTGATTGTGAGTCACTGCAGTTAGATATGATCGCTGGGCTAAACATAGACATGAATGTCATTGTTTTTTTGTCAGCAACACAGACAGAAGATTTGGTGTGATTAGCATTATTATTAATATGATTAATTAGGCTATTTATTTGAAGTATTGTGTGACAGGACGTCCGGGTGAACGCCTGACTCTCATCTAATGGACTTTTCAAAGGGTACATCACCCAAATTACTATTCAATAAAGTAAGCGAAAACAATAAAAACGGAATAAAAACCCGTAGGATAAACAAATTCCACACAGGCTAGTAGCTAAAACTTGACAACATGCGTCTAGATCAGTAGTTCTCAAATATTTTTGTGACAAAGCACAGCATTTATTTTATATTTTCATGGAACATCTTTACATATTATTGTAGCTGCACTGTAAAAAAAAATGAAAAAAGTGCAAAAATATCACTACAATCACAAACACAGACCCAGTTTTTGCATGAATAATGTGAAATAAAATATCAGTGAATTTAAAAAAAATAAATGAATGGAATTTTTAAACATAAAACGATGGTTGACATACATTCACACATTGATTTTTATTGTTTAAATACAAACATCAGTACTGTTAAAATCAAGTTTATTTGTGTAAATGTATTTCTAAAATTAGATATTTTGCACTGATGTCTTTGTTTAATGGGTTATTTGCACATTTTTAAACATAAATGTTGAATAGATGTGTTTTCATTATGATGCACATTTATCAGGCGTGAACTAACCGTGACGTCACCCGTTGGTTTCAAGGCAGAGAAAATGAAGCCCGGATTTTGCTACTTCCTGGTCGCCGTTTTGGATTTTTTGGAGCCAGTGACGTAAAAAGCGTCATCAAACAGACTGGACCTGAGAGCAACTCGGGACAGGATTGGCTGAGGACTCTCTTATCCCGCCCACATTTTACCGCAGAGGCTTCTGTTGCTGTCTATCAAGTATAGCCACGCCCCCTGGCTCCGCCAACTTTAACGATTTATTTTTTAAAATTCAGTATTGATTTATTTTAAGATTGGCCACCTGATCTCTCATTTTGACCATGAAAACTAATGGGAAAAAATCCTGAGCTGTAGAAAATCAGTCTATCAAATTTTATTTTCTCCAAAAATGAATTGGGGTCTATGGAGAAAAAGCTTTTTGGAGCCAACCCTAGCGGACCGTGTGATATTGCAAGTTTTTGACACTTCCGGGTGGGCTTCAAATTTGGAGCCAGATGCTAGTCCGTCTTTATATACAGTCTATGGCATTTATGAGATTTTTAAAATCCCGAATTTTACAGTATCTATACTTTTTTTTTTTTTTTTTACATTGAATCAAATTACATAAGACTAATTCCAAGACACACTATTTGAGAACCATTGCAATTACCACTGTAATATAATGTGAAACAGAAAGTGGTGTTTGCCTACAGCACTGCATCCTGCATTTTATATTCATTTTCCTCCGAAATATCTCGAAAATATTGCAGTTTCCAGGTTAAAATATAGATTTCCGTGCTGGGCTCAGCCCCCTCAGCTTCACATCCTCTCAGCGCCTCTGATCCACGTGTGTGGTTTGTGCACTACGTAGCAGCGACTGCGCCTTTAAAAGCGGACCTCAGTCCTCAGCAGCGCAGATTGCAGAGCGCACATCTGCCCTGTAGCGCGCACTCCTCCTCTACTTTCTCACCGTACTTGTTGGCTCGAGATTGTTTCGATGGAAAGGATTATTTTACCACTTTGTCCTAAATCCGAAGAGACATAAAAGTCAAGTTATTCCACTTTTTTTTTTTTCTGGTCTCGATAATCAGCGCTCCTGGTTTCTCAACTTCAATCACTGATCGGCTCAAACAAAAGAGAAAATGTAAGTGGCATATTTTAATTGATCTTCAAACTGGCATTTTAGTAAACGGAGGAAATGATACAATGATAATTCTTACTATATCAAGTGGCCATTTATTCTGTTAGTGTTTCAGGCTGTGATTGCAGAAAAGTCAACTGAATTTACATTGACAACAAGTGCATTTGTGCCTAATTTAAAGACCGAATTTTGTGCCTGTCGGTTGGTTTAACCTGCTTCCAGTACTGATCACTTTGTTGGTGGTAATTGAGGGAGAAGGGGGAAAAAATAAGAAGAAGTTTTTAAAAAAAACTCTCCCAGGGGCCCACATGGGAGTGTCTGCTCAGTGGTCGTGAATTCAACGAGCCCTGGCATGACATGATGGAAATGTGAGAATCTGTACATTCCACGTGTTCCTCCAAGAACAGTACTGATGCAGGTTGAATAATAGCTGAAACCTTTTTTTAACATGTTTCCGCTGAATATAATTTGTTTTCGAGTAAATTAAAATCATAAAGCCACCACAATACAATTGGAGGAAATACTAGCATTTTACATTCACTGCTCTGTGTAACAGGTTCTGTTGCCAAAGAACTAGTTAATGAGGCATTACAGTCGTTTCTGAGGCTGTTCTTTGTTTATGCTGTGTACACATATAACAGAAAATGTACTTGTAGATTAGATGAACCGACAGAAATCTATTATGATGACAGTCTTTCCTTCTGGTTTTACTGGTTCTCCCACAAACAGCAAATATCCTTATGTGGGTAATTTAAACATACTGTTGAACCTCTAAGGAATCATTTTTGACTTCTGTGAATTTCTTCCTCTATATTTTCCAACTTATTTAGTAAACATTGTAATGGAAAAACTTAAACTTTACGGATTCATTAGTGAGGTTGTTTTTAATCTTAGACCTATCACAATTATAATACCTGTGGTTCAAACATTAACAAGTCAAGGCCTTTCAACTGTAATTAAGTTTTACTGTTTGATATTTTCAATGACCCGGAGGGATTCTCAGTGTTCACTACATGGGTGTAATCTGCAGACTGTGGTGTAAATGCAATTTAACATGTAGCTTTCCCTCTATTAAACGACATTAGATCATTTTGCCCTGCCCGACTGACATCTGTGATCTTCGTCTTCCCGCAGAATGAGCAACAGAGATCGCTGGAGGGTGTATAAGAGGGCGAGCGTCATGTTTTTCCTGGCTGGGGTGGCGCTGACTGTTGTGCAAAGAGGCAGCATCAGTATGGGGGCTCCCTTTGAACTGGAGAGGCAGGCTCGCATGCATGGCTCTCAGGGAGCTGAGCCCGGAGCTGCTCTGGAAAAGAACACCGACTCGTACCTGAGGATGAAAGGCTTCTGGAAGACTGGCAGACACCACCCGCCCCCTAAAGCTCGGACCAACACAGAGCAGCCTGGAACCAGCGACGACAGCAGCCCCAGAACCTGGGATGTGACCAGCTCCAACTGCAGCGCCAACCACAACCTCTCGAGCCAGGAGTGGTTCAAGGGGCTGGAGGACAATTTCAAGCAGTTTTTGCTTTATCGCCACTGCCGGTATTTTCCTATGACACTCAACCACCCAGAGAAGTGCACGGGGGAGATCTATTTGCTCATGGTAATTAAATCGGTGGCTACCCAGCATGACCGCAGGGAGGTCATTCGGAAAACCTGGGGCAAAGAGCAGGTGGTGGATGGCAAGAGGATAAAGACCCTCTTCCTTCTCGGTAAGTCCTCCAATGAGGCGGAAAAAGCGAACCATCAGAGACTTGTGGAGTATGAAGACTACATCTATGGGGATATTCTCCAGTGGGACTTCTTAGATAGCTTCTTCAACCTGACGCTCAAGGAGACCCACTTCCTCAAGTGGTTCCACACTTACTGCCCCAACGTGCAGTACGTCTTCAAGGGGGATGATGACGTGTTCGTCAGTGTGGACAACATCTTTGAGTTCCTAGATAGTAGCAAACACAATAAGAACCTGTTTGTGGGGGATGTGATTTTCAAAGCTAGGCCCATTCGTAGAAAGGAAAACAAATACTACATCCCCCAGGCTATGTACAATAAGACGCTTTACCCTCCATACGCAGGGGGAGGGGGTTTCCTGATGGATGGGACCCTGGCGAGGAGGCTTTACTGGGCTGCAGACACCCTGGAGCTCTACCCTATTGACGACGTTTTCTTGGGCATGTGTCTTGAGGTGCTCCAGGTGACTCCTGTGAAACACAATGCCTTTAAGACGTTTGGCTTGGTGAAAAATAAGAACAGTAAGTTGAACCGAGAACCTTGTTTCTTTAAGAGCATGATTGTGGTGCACAAGCTGCTCCCGTCGGACCTCATGCACATGTGGAATCTGGTCAACAGCGACCTGGTATGCTCGAAGAAAGTGGAGCTCCTATAGCTTGACGAGAACACCGAGATAAGGCCGGCACCAAGTGGCTGAGCTTTACCTCGGTGGATGCCAATAGGAAGTACAGCACATTACATGAGAGGCAGACTTCCCCATCTCTCCTTTATGTGGAGAGGTGCCAGGATAATATTTGAATCTGCTTTTTCTGAACATTTATGCAATTTTCGGAGGACCTTCTTCTAAAGTCTAGTAAATTATGTAAAGATTTTTTTAGGGGTTGACACAGAATTACGTATTTATATTAGCTTTTTGAAGGACTCACACTGTCAGCGTGCAGATTCAGTGACGACAACCTGGTGGAGCTGATGCATTGATCGAGATGTCAACTAAGGAGGACAATTACTTGTTCTACACTTCAAGGCATCTTATTCTGCATAATAGTCTAATGTGATGCAAATCTTTGAAAAGGGTCCTCCCATTCTCTGTGGCCAGCACCGATTCTTCCTCTTCCTTCTGCTTTTGTACGGCTGAGAATCAGGAACCAAGATCCTCGTGGCGGGGACCTGTCACTAAATCACCAATGATAGTGAGTCCATGAATGTGAATACACTTTGAATATTTAAGGTAAAATTCATTACCAGGACAGGTGATTAAAAAATCATAAATTAGTTTTATCTGCTGTAACATATTGTGCTTTTAGATGAATCAGAGGGAAATAATATTTGGTTTAGATTGATATTGAAAATGTAAGAGCAGTTAGTATTAGCGAGTGCCCCAGAAGCTTTGGTTTGAAAGCCACTGCACTTGGACCAGTATGCTGCAATGGCTTCAAATGGCTTCAAAGTTGGAGAAAGACACAACTCTCTCTACCTCAGTGATTCGGGCAGAAAATCCTAATTTTATCATTGGTCACCATTCGAACTACAACATTGCGTGTTTTATATATGCAGTACATTTTCCTAAAGTAAGATTTAAATCACCATTTCTGTGTTGTAGAGGTTCTTGCATTCATTGTTTTGAAATGTGTCTGATTTGATCCGGATGTCTACTGCATATACACTACTGGAAAAAGCACAAAAAAAAAACCACTTGTTATGCATATGCTGTCCATAAGTTTGAATGTGCTGATATACTTGACATGGATTTGGTAGAGGGTTTAAAATGACACTGTGAACTAAAACTATTGCTGGTACGAGAATATGACATGCTAATTTAACCGTCCCCCACTAAAAAGGGGGCAAATTTGGGGTTCTTACATTTAATTTAAAGCAACAGATGAACATATTAATGGAACGCTAAATGATTATAAATCTGAACGCTGTGGGTGTAGTGTGCGATGATTATGTGTAGATGGTGTAAATATATGTAAAAATCAACATGTACATAGAATGTTATTTGTAAATAAACGCCTTGGCAATACAGTTGTCTTTGAAGAATCTGTCCTAGATGGGCTGCTTTTGTCTTGCCTTATCGGCGTCGAACATCTATGTGAAAATCTGCATCAGGTCACCCAACAATAGTGTCCTGTGTTGACATGTGAGTATCAGTTATGCAACTGAACAATGAAGTGAACATACATGTCCAAACAAACACTCAACTAAAAGTGATGTCTTAGTTGATATCAGTATTTTTCTCAATAATAGCGTCTTCCCCTGATAAGTTATTAACAAAGTGTCATTTCCATTATTCTTACACTATTTAAATATGACAGAGAGTTATTACAGCTACTAGAGAACATTTATTGTATGAGCCCAAAATCTGAGAAAGAATCTTAAAGACCAACAAAACAACCATGTAATTTTCCCACTTCGGCGTAACTTTGCCCACCCACTGTCTATTTTGTATTTGTTTTCAGAAAGTGACTGCAAATACTCCTGACTTGGTGTGACATTTCACACTGTTTATGTTAAGTGTCCCCGTCAAATATTGCGTGTCTTTTCACCAAGTAGAGCTGCTGAGACTGATACCGCACTTTAACAGTGAATGTATGAAGCTTTGAGTTGGCCCAAAAACACAAAGAGGGCATCGCGAAACAAAAGAAATACCTTCCTCTTGTTCTTCACGATCTGTCTCTGAACAAAGACAAGAGAGACGCACAGAAACTGGATCGTCTCTATATTGTGTTTCATGATGGTACACTCGCCGACATAGAAGCGCAGCTTAAGGTTTATCTCTTTCAGCTGTTCCCTTTGTTAGGCACAATGTAGAAGTGATATGAAGTCAAATCTATGAAGAAAAGGAAAATCCATTGTTGGACTGTTGTATCATTTGTCAGTGTGGTTTATTCAGCATGACCTGGCAAAGAATGTACCATCATTTACTGCAAATGGTTCTATTCAAGTCTAACACTGCCTAGACCATCTAACAGAACAGAAGAAGAGATCGCAGCAATAGGAAGAAAGTACATCCTAATGAAGATCTCTTTTTTGCAGTTTTAAGCACCTTGATTTCCACTGTTGTATGTGAGCTGGGATTGGAGGTCAGATACCGCTGATATGAGGGCGCTAATGGGGAATGACAAGTGAGTTAAATCTCCACGTTCAAAGAAACACAAGCTACAAGAAGATGTTACTGTGTGAAAAAGCACTGAATCTTACTTTCACGCTAAAACTGCACATCCACCTGGAGAGTTCAGTCCAGTGTAGTTAAGCTCATAGCAGCGGATGCGGCGCTGAGGTGTAATCAATGATTTTTAACTCAGCCTTTTTAGTGAAAAAATTTAATTTACTTGGAATTTAGGCTGATGAGACTAAGAAGCAGTGCTGTTATTGTTCGTGGGATCAGGGAAAGCCATGAACCTCATATCTTAGTGGTTTTAGAATACAATCTGGTGCACTTCTCAAATACTTTTGCCTGTGTTGCTTTTTCACCACACTAGAGGCATAGCTCTGAGAACTGGATTACCAGCATGTCAGTCCATGACTTTGAACGAAAAATAATTCTACAATTTATTGCGTGGAATGCTATCCCATGGTAATATACAAATTGTGGTGCCACCAGGATCTCTTGGGATAACTTGTGGTCCTGTTTGCCTTTAACATTTCTTTTTGACCCAATGACTGCAAAACTAATGCAAACATTTCAACCAAATGAAATGAGCTTTAAAAAAATATCGCCAAAATGAAAGCTGAAAAGAGATCATGTTGCAACATTGTAAAAGCTGCTTTGCATGCCATTTCAACTGGTTTCATGCCACAAGATTGTGCCACAAACCTGCTGACAACCTCAGGGTTCATGAAATGCTGCCAGAGCGACTTTCCCCTCAGGCTGAACTGTACTTTGTATTTAGTGCTTATTTGCAAAGAGTAACATGCAAACAGAATAAACTAAGATGGCAAACATGACAAGCGTTGTCTCATCAACATATCATGAGCATGATAGTTTTTTAAAGCAGCATGTAAAGCAGCCTAGCAGAACCACCGATATAGACGTCTCATAATTTATCTCATAAAAATATTGGTTTCTTATCCTTTCACATACAGGAACTGCTAAGTTGATATTTTATTCATTAGTCTTCATAGCTCAAATCATGAAAAAAAAATTACACAAATATTTCTGAGTTATACATATTTATTATTGTTTTGGTGTGTATTTGGGATGAAAATAAATGTACAAATCATTCACTGTCTATAGTTCAATTGGCATTCACTGAACTTTAAGCACTTCCCATTGTGTGTACATAAAGATGCACTAACTTTTATGGTGGGAAGTCATACTGTTAATGGCCATCGCTCAAATGTGTACTGTGTATGGAGGTACAGGGAGTGGTGACCCAATAAAAAAAGAACAAATGATTCTCACCTACCTCCTTAAAGCTGTCATTGTCAAAGCTCAAAGTAGAGAGGAGCCTAAAACCCAAAGACAAAAGATGAAAGGAGGTCCATGGTCAGGAGATCGCAAACAGTCTGTGCTCTGCCTTCACACAGCAGATGAACTTTTAACACTCATTCTGACTTTTCCCAGCCAAAGGGCCAAGAATGAAAAACACTGGCTTTGTGGCTGGGAGAATGGACTTATCAACCGTTAGCCAAATTGTACTATAATCTAGTGTAAATTTCCCACTGCAGTGATGATATTTGGCTGTATGCAAGTACACAGCTGGCCTTCTAGCCTGCCTACAGACCAGGAGCTTCATATTTGCCGACACTAATTGGAGGAAGCTTTTGATGTCAGTGCGGTCAGCAGGTCGGCTGGATGGAGACGTAAGCTTTCACACTAGCTCTCTATTTTCTTCAAAGGCCTCTGGCGCAGCATCATTGGCTTGGTTAAAGATAGTAACGTCATTGTTTTGGCTAAAATTAAACATAATATTCCTCATCCTAGAGGCTTCTGACAGGCCTCTCTCTTCTTCCAAATCATGTACTGTATACTGTGGTTCCCATTACTGCTAACTACTTAACTAAGAATGAAGCTCTTACACTTTAGAGTGTGATTTTACACCCCAAAATACAGAACAGTTCATTGAATGGACTGCACAAATGTCAAAGTAAGTTTGAAGACATGGAATTTACTAGAACCTGAGACTGAATTTTTGAGGCCACTGTTTTTTTTTTTCTTTAAACTTTCCAGGCAGCAAACTAGCATCTAACTGTGAAGACACCATCTGACTCAGCCTCACCTTCTGCTCAGCTGTGATAAGTACTCTACAGAAACTGAAATAACTCATATCAATTAATGACAGCAGCATGCCCACTGTACAGTATAATGTTGAACAACAAACTTAATATTACCACCATGCTATGAATTAAAAAATACTAGACACATATGTTGCCAAGACTTAGCAGAGAAGGCCAATACCACTGTGATGTTTGGATGTGAGTAATGAAGCTGCAGCCAGTAGCCACTTAGCTTAGCATAAAGCCAAGGTTCCTCCTAGCTTAGCATTAAGCTAAAACCCCCTTTATTGCACCTGTACAGCTCAGTATTTAACTTTACCAGAAGCTAAGTTAGTTTTTTTCCATATGTTTTTAATTTTCTGAGCTATCTAGCCGCATATTTACCTCACAGACATGCGAATGGAAGCAATACTTTTATCTCTCAGCAAGAAAGCAAATCAATCAGAAAACTGTCACAAAAGTCCAAAACAAAATTGCTGAACAATACTATTAAGCATCTTAGGAGAAGTTGACAAAATATAACACAATACATCAAGGCTGCCAACTTGTGACCAGACCTTAGAGTGAGATTTGGTTTGTGTGGGATGCTGACAGGGGGTCTGGGGCCCTCCCCCAGAATATTTTGAAAATTATTGATCCTATTTCCTGTTTTCTGGTGTAAGACCATTTTGCCTGTTAAACTCTTATTATAGAGATAACATTAAGGGATAAAAAATACTGAGCAAAAAAAAAAGCATAATAAAACAGAGCAAGGACAGGCAGTACTGAAAATGGTTCTTCATGTAAAATATGGATGAAAGCTCTGTGGCTGGATGTGCACAACACATTTTCGTATTTTCCACAAATATATGCATTATTGAAATAACTCCAGCAACCACTTTGTAATATTTGTCTTGGAGGATTTTAATGCACACACTCAACAGCTTCAACTTGACTACATCAGCCAACTCAACAATAAAAAGTGCTAAAGCAAAAAAAAAAAAGCATATCTTCATAACTTAAATTATCCATACACTGAACAGAATTACAATCAGACACTAAACTCTGTCCCACAGGAGCAGGATGACAAGGACTAAAATCAGGACTAAACCAGGTCTGACTGGACCTCACAGGAGCAAAGTCCATCCATCCATTCTCTATACACCACTTTATCCTCACTAGGGTTGCAGGGGGTGCTGGAGCCTATCCCAGCTGATTCGGGCGAAGGCAGGGGACACCCTGGACAGGTTACCAGTCTGTCACAGGGCTGCATATACAGACAGACAATCACAGTCGCATTCACACCTACAGGCAATTTAGAGTAGTCAATTAACCTCAGCATATTTTTGGACTGTGGGAGGAAGCCGGAGTACCCGGAGAAAACCCACGCATGCTCAGGGAGAACATGCAAACTCCATGGAACCCAGGCCGAGTGAGTGTATAACTTATTATCTAGGCCCAAAAATAAATAATAAAGACTATAAACTGAGAATAAATGACACAACTGTAAAGAGGAACAGGAAAAGAACAGGGAAAAATTAACTTGTGAGCCATGTTGTACTCCCTGGTGGCCTTTATTGAAGCCTTGATTATCACTGGGGTGGGTTCATATTTATGGCATGGCTCCAAACCAGCCATTTTAATAGTCATAATAGTGTTCCCTCTAGAGCAGGGCTCCAGACTAACTTTTTTTCCTAGGAGCACAGTGGCCCCTTACTGTAATTTAGGGGCGCACACTGAAATCAACTTGCAAAGTAAATATTCACATTTGGCACAACATAACAAGAAAAGCACTCAGAGAGCACAGTAGAGGCTGCTCAACTGACGGATCATTTCCAACGGATGAAATATTTAATAAAAAATGACCTTGTGCTGCAGTGGCGTAGTGGTTAGCACTTTCGCTTTGCAGCAAGAAGACCCTTGGTTCAAATCACGGCCTGGGTCTGGGATCTTTCTGCATGGAGTTTGCATGTTCTCCCTGTGCATGCGTGGGTTTTCTCCGGGTACTCCGGCTTCCTACCACAGTCCAAAAACATGCTGAGGTTAATTGATGACTCTAAATTGCCCGTAGGTGTGAATGTGAGTGTGATTGTTTGTCTGTATATGTAGCCCTGCAACAGACTGGCGACCTGTCCAGGGTATCCCCTGCCTTTGCCTGAGTCAGCTGGGATAGGCTCCAGCCCCCTGCGACACTAGTGAGGATAAAGCGGTGTATAGAGAGAGAATGGACCTTGTGCTGAGCACAGGCATGTATTATCCATGTGCACGTCATATATTTATACCAAATCACATGTAAATTACCCTTATAAAGGTCTGTTGATCAGTTCATCAATTTTGACAAGCCTTTGTTTTGCTAGTGTTAAGAAAAAATGATGTCAATCATTTATTTAGAGATGTTGAACATTGAATGGGGTCAAATTGACTAAAAGATAATTGGAGGGTTAAATAGTCGAACAGTAAATTCTATTTGAACCTGAACAGAGCATGCGTACATGTGTAACTTCCTAAACGTATGTGAACCAAAAATGAATGATCTTGCCACTGGTGCTCAAATTCTGCATATACATGTTAACATCACAGTAAGACTCCCTGCTATTCCACAATTGTACACTACAAACAATTAACAGTTCAGATCTACTGCTCTTCAGACATGAGCTTCCTGATCCTATGTAATCTATGAGCCTGGACTTGACCAAAGTGTTTGTGTAAGAGTGTAACAGCATGCACTGTAGTCCGACATTGATGGAACTAAGTGCAGTGGGTTAACCATTACGAACATCCAGGAAACGTATAGACGATTCATTTCTACTCATACATCCACTCAGCAGAAGGACAGTGCTGTCCAAGATTTCCCATATCACACTCGAATAAAACCCGTGCCATTGTGCCTTCACAGCACATCTGTGCTATAGTACACCCTGCACATGACAATGACAAAGATCCTCTGTGAACGGGGACTCTGAGCAGTACGCTCCCATTTAAAGAGGGCCCTATTTAACTCAGCTACCAAGCAAATGAGATAGGTATCAGTCGTTGTCCCCTCTCCTCTTCACAAAGCCCTATTTAGTCAGCATCAAGCTTTGTCGTTTGATATTTACAAGTCAAAATCGAGGAAGTCAGGGGAAAGATATCAGTTCCCCTCCATTGCTTCCTGTATTAACCATTATCATGTTGGAAAAATATATCCTTCTAGAGCTTCTTCATTGTCTGATTACTCTGAATTGCAAGGTAGTTGGCTGCAAGTTCTGTAATTTTCGCCCTTCTCCTTCAAAAACAGCAAGAAAGCAGGAAAAACAAATGCTACAGCTACATGAAATCAGCACTCAAAGGTGAACTCGGAAAAGGAGGCACACGGGTCATTCTAGATGGCTGACATAACGCCGCAGAGACAAGCTGGCATGACCTCTGCCACTGTTCAAGGCGGGGGGCAACAGATCTCTAAATGGGGGTATTCAGTGGTGCCATCATCGGTGCCTCCCGCCCAGGCACCTTCACGAACAAAGATCCCTGTTCAGCTAGCAGAGACATCAGCTGACAACATACTGCTGTCCCCTGTCTGCTGGTGTCACTGACAACACAGACCTGTCCAGATTCAGGGTCAGCGTTAGTCAGATCACACAGCGTCCTACTAGTGACAAATCAGACAGCAGGAAGAGCTCAGACTCAGTTTAGGATCAGACTAAGGGTGTCAACAGCACATCACAGTTTACACTAACAGTTTGTTTGTTACATATTATATCATTTTAGATCTGCTTGTCGGAACAAAACTGCTACATGCTTGCTTTGTTCTGATTGGTTTCGGTACATTTATCCATGGCACTCTAAGTGTGAACTACTGGACTTCATTTCCTTGTATGCCAAGGCAAATTTGACCAGTTAAGCTGATAATGAGAATGATTTTTCAGCTGCTGATATGGTTGATGGTCACATTTGTCTATTTTAGCAAAAAGAACAAATTCTTCACACTTGATCTGCATCATTAGCATCACATTTGACTTTTCCTCCAGCACCACCATGAGGTCGATGTATTAGTTTTTTAATGACTACTAGAGGGATTGGTCCTCGGAGGATGAATTGTGGCGATTTAGATTTTCTGACTTTAGCGCCATCATGAGGCCAAAATACAACGTGTGCTACTTTGTTTTATGACTAAATATATGTCAGTACTAATTAGTGTCAGTAAAGATTTGCTTTCCAAGACGCTAGACCAGGGGTGTCAAACTCATTCTAGTTCAGGGGCCACATTCAACCCAATTTGATCTGAAGTGGGCCAGGCCATTACAATCACAGCATAATAGAGAAACAAAATGACAAAAAAATGAGACAAATGATACAAAATAAAACCAAAAAAGCGAAAAATAAGTGGACCAAAAAAGAACCAAAAAAATCACACAAATCACACAAGACAAAAATGGCAAAAAGAAACAAAACTACACAAACATGAGACAAACAACTAAAATAAGAGAAAAAAAAAACAAGACAAAATATTACAAAAATAAGGTACAAAATGAAAAAATCGAGAAATAAAATGACAAAAAATGAGTTGACAAAACAAAAGAGACAAAAAAATTTCATTAAAAACTCACAAAGCGACATAAAAGTCAACAATAACAGCACAAAAACTTACAAAAATGACACAAATGAGACAAAAATGACAACAAAAGAAACAAAATGACAAAAATAGTCAAATTACACAAGCGAGACAAAAAAACCACCAAATGACAAAAATGACACACTAAACAACAAATAAAGCAAAACACAAAATGACAAAAACATGAGACAAACGACAAAAGTCAGACTAAAAAAAACAACAATAACAACACATATTACAAAAATGAGACACAAAAGAACAGTGGGCAATCTAGTACTGTACTTTATGATCAAAACAACTTGTGGTCTAGAAATTATTTTAAATTTATGGTTTTACTAATTTACAATCTGCAGTGAATGTCTTCTCTGCAATTCTTACACTTTACAAAGTCGTCCCGTGCGCCGGACTGGACCCTGTGGAGGGCCGCTTTTGGCCCGGGGGCCGCATGTTGCGCACGACCAACACTGTTAACATTAGCAACCATTGTGACTGACAAAAATGGTACAAGCAGCCATATTTTGCCTTGTGTGCTCTCTGCTTTGCAGTCCATTGCTATTCAAATATATCATCCATGCATGTGTTAAGCATACAGTTTCATTAACTACAAATTTAACTGTTATTTTATTATTACAAAAATGTCTCCCATAGTAAAAACTGTGTTAGTAGCAGCACACGCAGACAGCTGCTGCAGGCTCTCTGGTGATGTTACAGTGAAATAAATTCTCATCAGCTCAATATGAAATAGGTTCAAATAAATTGTCAAGGTTTAAAGACACATTTGAGTGTTGCAGCTCTGTCACGAAACGCTTGACTTGCTTCAACCGTCAACAAACTGAGCTACTGAGTCAGGCGAGGTCGAAAAGAAAATTCTCTCCGCTGCCTGCAGGTCATTATTGCAAGACAGATGTATTTTAAGGTCTATGAGAGAGTTCTTATATGACACCTGTGTTTGCACAATATTCCTGTGTGGGTTACAAGATATGAATAGGAAAACCTGCATTTCTGAGGTCAAGACCTCATATTTAACAAACAGTCTGCCTCGGGAGATTGCTTTGTAAAGTCATAATGACAGGAGCTTATCTAATGATCTCTGCAGTAGCAACAGCTGCTTAAAGGTAGACCTTAGTAAGCGGAGCTCCCTGTTCAGGTGGCAACCAAATGTCACCGGCCACCTCAGGACTTGAGCTTCACTGGACCATGTATTGTCACCAACATCTTTTAAGAATTCAGGGGATGAAATACATAGAGATGACATGTAAAAGTGTTTCAATAGAGCTGAATGAAACCTCCCAATCCCTGTAACTCAACACTTTAATGTGGTATTGATACTGGCAGGTGGCAGGTCTGCCACATTACATAACAGTTAGAATGCACAATAAAATAAATCCTTTTACGTAAGCTGCCATAAATAATATCCTCCGTTGAGATTCCTCACACCAGTTAGATAAAAAAAAAGACAACTTTTGCCCTTAGACATTCTTATTCATAACGTGAAATATGAACCCTGCCTCCTTGTAGACGGCCTTCAGCAACTTCTCATACATGCGCCTGTCTAGTCTCTGTACATGAACAGTGAAGTCTGGAGTCTTGGAGAACAGCGGTCATTGTCTTCGCACAAAAAGACAGCCTGATGAAGACTGCCCCCAGGTGGAAAATAGGGTTTGCCATCCATAAGTTTTTTCAGTTTATGTGAGACTGATGAAGCCTTTTCATGAACAAAGACAAGGTCCCTACTAGTAACAAGTAATCTGATCAGATCTCGGCTATGGGATTGGATCAAACAAGAAAAAAGGATTCTGTAATCTGTACAGATCATGAAATCCATTCTTGGCTTCAACCTGGATCAATCCCTAAATATGCACTGGTCAAAACTTTGTGATTCAAATAAATTATTAGGGATGATTCTGATTCTAGCTGAAGGGTGGATTTCAGCACTAAAATGTAATGAGACTTTAAATTGGTCTAATAAACTATAAATACAGTATCAGCAGCAATAGACTATAAAACCCAGACTTACAATCTCCCTCCAAAAAGCGGTTTCAAAACATTAGTCCCTCCAAAAAATAAACTGAAAGCTTTCCACATTCTGCCTTTTCATGATGTAAAACGTGTTCAAAATAACAGCAATGCATTTGTAAAATCAGGACTCACGGTTAGTGAGAGGGTAAAAAGTAAGAAAAGGGAATATTTCATGTCATTTCAATTAGACTTACTCCTGTCTCTTTCCATTGGCTGTTCTGTTTACATGGCTAGTAGCTGTATTGCATTATGTATTCCCCAGATAGAGCGCTGCTACTCCAGAATGGATCATCTTCATCAAATCCAATGTCGTTTTGAAAAACTGCCATAGTTACAAGGTTCTGGCTGTACTTCAGTTGTCTGGCTAAGATGAAAAACCTTCATCTATTCCAGAGTTTATAAGTTTAAGACATTTTATGGCAGGTTTTTAAAAATCTGTCCATTCCAATCCAAGGCCACTGACCTGAACACCATTACAAACTGCTTTCAACATAAAAGTAGACTTTGACAAACTGCACGTCAGTAGAATTCATGGAGGGGATGCTCTAATGTTTTAAAAGCAATAAGCCATGTCAAAATGTCTTCTTCATTACAACTATTCTCCGACAGCTCCATATTATACTTACAGCCAGTGGGACTCTGCTGATTCTTATCAATGCCTCAGACTGATTAAGTATAATCAGGACAGACATTTAAAAATCACCACCTACAAGGTTTTATTTATTTACGAGAAAATCTTGAGAGATGGGAGAAAAATTAGTCAATGCACTACAAAGATTTTATGTTACATAGATTAGGTCTTCCATCCTGAACTTAAACACTGACTGTGCCCTACCAAACGAATAGACAAAAACATCCATAATCCTAAACACTCAACTCTGTTGAGCATGGGCTCAAAGCTATCAAAATATGCTTTGCACATTACAGTAAAACTTGGCATCTAAAGCAAATTAAATGACAAACAAAATAAAAACAAAAAAACATGGATACAGGTGTATTTCTTTTTTTTACAAAAGGTAAAATGAATCATACAAACTGTTTTAAATTTACACAATGTCTAGACGAACATATCTTCACAGCAAACTTGTTTGCCAGACCCATTCCATTTTTCTCCTTCAGAAAAGCAAGTAAGCTGTCAAGGGCAAGAGGTGCAGGTTTGCATTCGGGACATTCATTACTCACACATAGCACTTAAGCTGAAAAGGTCAAAGTACCATTCTGGCACAGAAGGATGTGGAAGGTTTGAGGAGTCTAAATAAGGGGCTAAAATGCCCATTAACAGTTAAATATATACCAATGACGCTTTCTGGAATGTCCAAAAGCTCTGAAAATTGATGAAACCAGAGTCCATTCAAAAAAAAAAAAAAAACAGACTAAGGCTTTAGTCATCAAACTTGATTTTCTTCCCCTGGGGTTTGGCTCCAAATCCTCCACCTCTTCCACCTGAAATGTGGGGAAAAAAAGGAAGCTTAGTTGACTGGTTAGCATTATCACATTTATTCTACCAACCCTCACTTTGCCCAGGTATTGCCAAGTTCTTACTAATCCAAAATCTTATCTCTTACTGCTCAAACATGTAATAAAGTTAAACTCCTCTTTCGAGCAGGAGTTTAACCCCCTAAACTCACCTGTTTATAAAATTTGATATTCATGGAGGTTTTGCCATGAATATAGTTACTTACGCCTTCAACTGTTTAGGTGTAATGCTACATGTTTGCTCACTTCAGTGTGCAGATTTACAATAATGCAAATTGGTCTCCAGCTCTGCAGCTTCAACATACCTGCTTATCTGCAAATGAAGCCCTAATAATTCTCCGTTACACAATGGCATGTTGTAACATTATAGAAACTCAACCATAAATACCTGCAATCAAAACTGATTCTAAAGAAAAACACTGTTCAGTCATGGCACTGACTTGCTTATTTCACTCATGGCATGTTCTACCATTATATTTAAAGCACCATAACAGCACGGCTAAAACGTTTTTCCCTGTTGGCTTGGTCTAACTCTCCTTACCTCCAAAACCACCTCGTCCGCCTCCGCGTCCACCTCCACGAGGACCACCTCTTCCACCTCTTCCGCCGAAGCCACCGCGACCACCAAAACCGCCCCGCCCTCCTCTGCCACCACCACGCCCACCGAAGCCGCCTCCAAAGCCGCCACCCCGGCCTCCACGGAAGCCGCCTTCACCCTTGGGCTTGGCGTAGTCCAGGGTCACTTTGCTGCCATCAATCTCGCCATCCTCCATTGCCTCCTTCGCGGCCTTGCAGTCATCCTCGTTGTCAAAGTCCACAAAGCCAAAGCTGCAGAGCAACACAGGGTTTAATTATACCTCACTTAAAGAATCATGGAAACAAGTGATTTAAAATGCCTAAAAATCTGAATTTCCACTGACAGTACTATGTACTGCAGCCAAAATGGTCAAATTATATCAAAAACTTTGATATGCAAGCCGAGTCGTCATTAATGTATTTCTACAGAATTTAAAGTCGTTCCATATTATTGTGTTTCACATCAGACATGGGCAACTCCCACTAAGGTAGCTGCCTGTTTAACTGCGAGTTTGCTCTACTTCTCATGCGAATCCGTACACTGCCACTGTTGGACAGAGCGGTGCTCATGAGAAGACTAAACAGGAGGAGTATTTGCACCTCTCCAAACTTACCCTTTTGAGGACCCTGTGTCTCTGTCTGTAACTATCCTGGCTGCTACAGCACCCTCAAAGGAATCCTTAAGGGTCTGATCTGTAGTGTCCTCAGACAGACCCTTGACAAAGAGGGTTTTTGTTGGACCTGGTAGAAACAAAAAAACATCAATAACACTTATCTAATGATCACTGTAAGGAGAAATGCTTCAACACATTGAAGCCTCATGCTTAGACCAGATCAGGACTTGACTATCTTTGAATCATCACACAGTGTCAGGAAGTCAAATTTTCATCACATCTGGTTAAGTGAATCTGGGATAACACAACTACTCAGTTTCACATCAGTTTAGTTTGCATACATACCCGAGTTTCCCCTGCCCCCATCTCTTGCACCGCTGTTCTGGCTGTACTCCAGTCGGATTGACCGGCCTTCAATGTCTGCGTTGTTGAGGTTTTCCAGAGCTTCCTTAGCATCATCATTGCTCTCAAACTCTATAAAAGCAAAACTAAGGACAGAAGAATAACATTGTCAACACGCTCATTCACATAAGCCCAAAAATTAACAAAAACAAATCAACTATACTTTATTTAAACTTCAATTATTATTTACCAAATCAGGTACAAGTATATGCTCCCCCCCAGACATTTCTACTTGTTGCACAGCAGACATAAGCAACACCCACATGAAGGTAGGGCAGGCCTGTTCTAACTGCGCATTGGCTCTGCTTCTCGTGCGAATCCATGCAAAACCATGAGTAAGATTATGAGGAGCTCATGAGAAGGGACACAAGTTTGACATGTTACTTCTGACTTAAGGATGAAAAAGGCAAAACCATAGAAGGATGACAAGTTCTCTTTGGACTTAAGGGTGGCATTTTACTTGTCAATACATGTACCACACAGTTACTCACCCTTTGGGCCTGCCATCTTTCTGTGGAATCCTGATAGAGACTGCCTTCTCAAATGTAGACTGCAACACTTCCTCAGTAGCACTGAATGCAAGATTATTCACTACCAGCGTTTTATTGACTGCTCCTGATGCTGCAAGAAGAAAGGCAGAAAGGAAATGAGTTAGGCAAATAAGGTTAAGGGGCTCTTTCTTTGGCTATCTTGTCGTTCACAAAGAGGTGTATTTCAACATGATGTGAATACCAGTCACTACTATGATGATACTTGGGGAAAAAAAAAACAAAAAACCCAAAACAATCTACGCTACATAAAAATTTACTGACCTTTAAAAGAAAGAAGTGACTAAAATGTTGCAGTGAGTAATAAGTCACTGATCAAGTTGCACTGTTATAAAGCTAAGTGTTACTGCTCAGCAAACATAATTGTGTAAATAGAAATGCAATAAGCAGTATGTCTAAGTGCACATGTTAAACAGCTAAACTACCAATACCAGACTCACGGCTATACAATATAGTCTTAGATGTTTACCTGCCACTTTGGCTCCTTTCTGGCTCTTTTCTCCAACAAAGTCAATCATTATAGACCTTCCCTGTACATCAGCTCCCTGGGCCTCCTCCAACATCTTCTCTGCTTCAGCCTCAGTTTTGAATTCGATGTAGGCAATGCTGCAAAAAGGAGAAAAGACTTCATGTCTACCACAAGACTTGAATATTGCTAAATCCAAGCCACATTTGCCTATTTGGTAGCTATACTGCATTCCACTAAATAGGTAGAACCATTGCACAATTGTGATTAAAAAATGCTGAGGAACTACAGCCTGTCAGTTAGCGGGCTTACCCTCTGTTTGAACCGTTCTGGCCCTGAGGTAGCCTGATGTCAACAGCATCCTCAAAGACTTCTTTCAGGTCATCAGCCGTTGCAGAGAAGGGAAGGTTCTTTACAAACAGTGTCCGTGCATCCCTCTCTGTGGAACACAAGGCAAAGTCAGCATGGGTATTGGGAACAACTTCTCTTCAATCTCTTGAAAAACATCTATTTTTTTTTTTTTTGTATTATACCTTTCCTGCCATCCTGTGAGCCTTCTTTGCTTCGGGCTCTGTCCAGTTTGACCTCCTGACCCATGATCTTCTTGCCGTTGAGCTCCAGTGCCTTCTGCAGGTCCTCTTCAGATCCAAAGTCCACATAACCAAACTTTCTATTGGGTAAGTCGCAAAAGAACGATTAGGATTCTTGCTTCAATTTCCATAAATCAGCGGTTTAAAAACAATGTCCTAGGTTGCATTTTCAGATCATTTGAAGTTTTTAAAAAAATGTTATGTTCCCAAAACAACAATAGTATTCAGTTAACAACTGAATACAACAATTGACTCTTACTGACTTAATATATTATTTTTCCATTAACTATACCTAGATCCAATTTCTTAGATAAATTCAGAGGCAACACCGTATTGTTATCAATACAAACACAATTAAAAAGATCAGAAACTTAAACATCTACTGTAACCACAACAAAGTACTGATAATAGAATAACACTTGAATCAAAGAAAGCTCAGCTTGTGATGCACTCATTTTACACACATACTCATGCATTACTAACAAACACTGATCACCAGTATTCACAGCCAAAGACATAAATGTTATTTAAAAAAACATTAACAAAACATTGAGTACTTACTTTGATCCTCCTAACCGGACATCGACGACCTCAAGGTCATTCTTGGTGAAGAACTTTCTCAGTGATGCTTTGATCTCATCAAAGTCTTTGTTGGAGTTCAAGTTTCCAACAAAGAGACAGAATCCTGGCAAAAAGGAACACATTTCAACTCAGTTTTATTATGTCTGAAGAACTGCATTAATCATGCACAAGTATGCCAGACAAATTCAGAATAGTAAAGGTGACATCACACATCAGTATTAAGTCCCTTGTTGATCATCATAAAACGGTGAAATCAGAATAATGGGCCAATGCCTTTATTCATACCTTCTCCTTCTGACTTTGCTTTCTTGGCTGGAGGTGTGTCTTTCTTGGTCTCTGCCTTCCGCTTTCCAGGTGTCACTGGGGCATCTGTTCAGAAAGTTTTCTTGTATTAAAGTCACTCAGCAAAAGCAGAAGAAAATTTAGAAGAGACTGATGATAGACTGAGGTACACAGAAAGCCAACCCTTAGTAAGTGCAATAACATTCAATGAATTGAAAATAAGTGCAAAGTATTGAAATTTGGAATGTTCACATATTTAGCATTTGTCATTCTACACTCCGGCTTTTTCGCCTTGTCCACTACCAGAGCTTTAGTTGTCCAAATACTGACTTCTCCACTTCATAAATTAAATGGGTTTTTATACTCTATTAAACCATAAACAACATTTTTACATCAGTAAAACTTACCATCTTCTTCTTCGTCATCCTCATCATCATCGTCGTCGTCATCATCATCATCCTCCTCCTCTGACTCTTCCTTGGCCTTCACCATGCCTGCTTTCTTTGCTTTGGCGACTGCTGGGGCAGGAGTGGTGTCCATCTCCTCTTCAGAGTCTGAAAAGCCAAAGCACAAGTCTGATTACTACTGAGACCAAATTCCATTATGACACCATTTTCCGTTAACCTGTGTCAGATACATAAAAAGGTGACATCATACATGATCAGTATTAAGTCCCTTGTTGATCATCACGCTGCTGTAACTATAGTTTCAAACCCATTCACTTCAGTGACTTTGTATTACCAATATTAAGAGAAACTGAAGTCTTTGTCTCACCATCTTCTTCATCGTCATCATCCTCATCAGACGACTCTTCTTTAGCAGGCTTGGCTTTTGCTGCAGGCTTTGCAGCTGGTTTAGCTGGAGTAGCCTTCTTGGGTGGTGGGGCCTCCTCTTCTGAATCATCATCCTCATCGTCGTCATCATCATCTTCATCAGAAGACTCCTTTGCAGGTTTGGCCTTGGCGGCAGGTTTAGCTGCTGGCTTGGCTGCTTTCTTGGGTGGTGGGGCCTCTTCTTCAGACTCATCTAAACAGAAAACACATGAAAATCATCCATATTAATCGTGGTAGCTCAAGACTAAACCTCTGGAGTCCACAAAAAGCTATAAAACAAGAATGTAACAGCGATTGAGGATAGAACCGGCAGACGATGGAACACACACCGGCACCGAAGACATAGCGCTGCATTTGTTTTTCCTCCGTACATAACACACATGAGTACTAAACAACTACATGTATGCCAAGAAATGGAGGGTGTGGGGACATATTCACATTCTGTCATTAACTCTGGTGACTTGCCATAGTTAAAAGAAAATGATAAGTTCAGAAATGTATCAAGCTTTTAACAAGATCTGTTTTGGTTGTCTACCCTGCACAACAGAACTTACCATCATCTTCATCATCGTCGTCATCATCAGATTCCTCTGCCTTTGCGGGGGCTGCCTTAGCTGCTGCAGGTTTAGCTGGTGTTGCCTTGGCAGGTGTCTTCTTAGGTGGGGGAGCCTCCTCTTCAGAAGACTCCTCTGTAGATGATTGACAAGTCATGAGACCTTTTTGCACAATACTAGGTTCAATTTGAGAGCAATTATGTTAAAACTATCAAAATTTCTGTGTTACAATGTCCTTGTCCCATTTAGCATTTCTTATTTCTAAAATAAAAATCACTACATCTCACTGTGTGGGATGAATTGCCCCCTGGGGACAAATAAAGTTTCCTGAATCTGAATTTAGACTACTAAATATCTTCCATGCAATATTTGGAGACATCAATGCAACAAACGTCTACACAACTTACAGCAGATATGATGGCTCTACACAATGATATGGCACTCTTGCATTACAGCTACAATTTTAAAAAAAAGCACACTTACTGCACATTCATTGTATCTGACCAATGCCCAATGCATTTAATAGTTTTCTGGATTTAATATTTTTTTATGTCCATGTCTACTAATGTGTACTTAAAAAACGACCATGTGCATATAAGCGGCAGTACAAATCCTACTGGTTCAAGATATGAAACACGTGAGACTCAAATTACACAAAAACATAAACGTTGCATGTATATTTTGTTTATTTACCAGAATCATCTTCCTCGTCGTCGTCATCGTCATCATCTTCGCTTTCTGCTTTTTTGGCAGCAGTACCATTTTTAACAACCGGGGTTGCTTTAGCTGGTGTGGCTTTCTTCACCACTTTGGGGGGAGGGGCCTGCCATGTAAATGAATTAGGACACATTAGAGTGTACTTTGTAAACTACTTTAAACATTCACAAATGCACACAAAAATGTAAAAATAGGACAAATTGCAAAGGTCTGTACCTCTTCTTCCTCATCGCTGCTGTCCTCTTCACTAGATTCCTCCTCCACTTCTTTAGGGGGTGGAGGTGCCTTTTTCTTTTGACTTGCTTGATTATTTGCTGCCTGCAAAATAGTTACAGAAAAAATAAAATATTAAAGCCACCTTACTGCCTTCAATAATCAAAAATTCAGGTTAGGTAAGTAGAAAGTACTTGCAATCACGGTACTGGAGGCATATGTGCACGTCACCATGTTTGCTAACACATAATGCGATTCTTTAAAGTTAAAAACACAAAACCCTCCACCGACATTGGTGATTTAATCAATCTACAAAATAACCGAGGCGGTTTACCAGGAAGTTCTTTAGAGATAGCTGCCCGTGCTAAGTGTTTTCTCGGTTTTGGTTGCTCGCCTCGTGTGTCACTCCGAGCAGGCGCACAACCCACGTGGAGCTTAAGGGGTCGGCCAGCTAGCATGTTGGCTAATTTTACAGTTTGCGGTCAAATTTTTTTTAACTATACCGAATAGTTACCGCGAAGTAAATCGTTAAAATGAGATCTACAATGTTACGGTTGATTGCGGTAAATGCGACAAAGTGCTACTGCGCTCACATATGGAAAGAAACATGCGTCAAATCTAATTTTGGGGTCGTGCTAATGCTAATAGGTAGCAAATCGAGCTAACACGATGCGCAGACATCTCGTTTGACCATTATCTGTTAAATGTCCGTATTACAAGGAAGGTTTCGAGGGATATTTCAAGTCTTGTCTTCTTTGCATTTCTAAGCACCATGCTTAAAGTCGAGAACGCGCATGAATGCCATCTTAAGTTTTCATTTAGCGGTAGAGGAGCAGGCCGGGGAGCCAAGCGCACAAACATGGCTGCTCTCCGGCCGAGAAGAAACGATTAGTGCGGAGAAATTTACCCATGCTTTCTCGACCGAGCAAACTCTTAACGAAACGTCATAATTTTAAGAAAATAATGCACTGTTTGTCGTACATGAACGGACATTTTCCATTCGTGTCGGCTTCCCCCTTTTCTCGCACACGCAGCCACTTTTCCGTGGAGGCCTCATGCGTAAACACAGCTTCATTTCTACCACAGGCGCGCTCACACACACGATTAAACAATAAAAAAGGCGACATTGTGGCTTACCTTTGCTAACTTCACCATGGTGCTGCTGTGGTGTGTTTCAGTGAAACACGGGGACCTGGACGTTTATAGACAAGTAACAAAACAGCTACTGCATGCACGTGGCTGTGCCTACTCGGTGGGACATTGGACAGAAAGACAGATTAGACGAAGACGCGCTCCTTACTCCCCTGCTCTGCGCGCACACGCGGACCCGCCCACATGACCGTGTCAGCCAATCACAAGTTAGCATTTTCACATCGTGCCTGCGCATCGCCTACATACAGGAGGCGAAGAATTTATTACCGCACGAAACTACAGGCTGTCTATATATACACAAGTAAATGGATAAATGCGTCAATATAGGCAATTTTTTGTGTCTTCTTTTAAATCAGTGCTTCAAAAAAATCTGAATTTACCAAGCTTTTATTTCCACGTGGATATTTAACTTTAAATGTTAGAAGAAGTAGGAATTATCGACAATTTATCTTTCTCTCTCCCTCTCTCTCTCCCTCTCTCTCTCCCTCTCTCTCTCTCTCTCTCTCTCTCTCTCTCTCTCTCACACACACACACACACACACACACACACACACACACACACACACACACACACACACACACACACAGAGAGAGAGAGAGAGAGAGAGAGAGAAAATGATGTGTACATTATGTGGGAGCAATACAAAGCCTCTTTCCACACCATGCAGCTGTTTATGTGAACCACGTGGGTCTGGCCAGTTGCCTTGAACCATCAACCACGTGTGACGCATCAGTCGGAACGCTAAGCTACCAGTTGTAAATCCACGGGGAAAAACACAACAGAGCAGTTATAAGACGATACTTTTCATTCACTTTACAAATAAAAACCACAGTTTCTCTTAAGTTCTCTAATTTCATGTCACTTTGTACACCTGAAGAGGAAAATCCAACTTTTGAAATTTGCTATGGTGTTAAATTTCAGTACTGATGTCAGCATTCATATATATTGAATCTATTTGTTGGATTCACAATATCTATATTATTTATATATATGTGTTTTATATATATATCAGAAAATGCTCCATTGCATTGTTGCGGGTTGCTTCACTTAATAATTAAAAGTAACTAAAAATTCCCTCCATCGACAACAATAATTTGGCATTAAAGTCGTCCAAATCATAAAAACACCTTCATCTTATTTAACGTAGCATTTCATCCATCAGTCAGCCAGTTATTTCCCAGGGGAAATTTCCTTGCTCACACATTTGAGTAGTTAACCCTCAACACCACACAGAGGCAGCATTGCATTTTCCATCCCTCACTCACAGTGGAGTCTCAGTGAAATAAGGCTGTCCACACAGTGATGAGTAAGATGAAACGTGAATGTCTGATTTTTTAAAAATCAGATTCTATATTTTTATTCACGCTTATTATTAACACTGAGGAGGTTTCTTCTGAACTCTGGTGTCTTTCAGTGTTGAAAAACTTGCTCCCTCTTTACCACTTTTCATCCTCTTAAACCCCACAGTGATAAAAAACACTCCTCATCTTATCTTGTTGCTGTGACTTTCCTGCTCTGTGATCACTAATGTTTCTCTGATTGCTACAAACAACCCACTGCTGGTGAGTTTCAAACAGCAGGTTAGTGTAATACAGAGATAGTACATCCAGTAACACACTACAAAGCCTCTCAGGATAAGCAAAGCATTTCTCTTCTTTACACTGCTGTCTTGCCGGGCTGAATTAAATATTGTGAATCCAACAAATAGATTCAGTCACAGCAATAAAACGACTGACACATGGAGTAAATAACACTAATTATCTAATTACAATGCAACCCGAATGCTATTTTGACCTCCCTAAACATTGTTACAAAGGAAGAGAGGATTTTCTTCATCACAGGGAAATGCATTATTCCTGCAACCGCACAAAGTGTGTCATAGTACGACTGGAACTCAACTGTGAAAATAAGCGGGGGTAAATCCCTGGTAATGTTTCCTAATGCGCAGTAATATTTGCAAGTGTCTGTGTCGTTGCTGTGAGTGACTAAATGAAAAGGAACACATGAACAAGCCAGTAACTGTTTACCACTGTCTTCTGGGCCTTTTCGTTCTCTTTTATACACTCATATTGGGACACTTTTTAAGGAGGAAATGGAAATATGACAGGATTTTGTCAAAAACTTTAGCAAATGTTGTGAGGTTAAGAGCTGTAGAATT
Source organism: Acanthochromis polyacanthus (assembly GCF_021347895.1). NCBI lineage: Eukaryota > Metazoa > Chordata > Actinopteri > Pomacentridae > Acanthochromis > Acanthochromis polyacanthus. The sequence continues at coordinate 25,029,348 of NC_067116.1, read as the reverse complement.
CAGTTTCTATTTTTTTTTACTTTGGAATATGTGAGGCAGGGGGAGAATATAACTCTGTAAAATGTTCCCCAGTTTCTGTTATGCAGTCATTCATATTCAGATTTTTATCATGCCTATGAGACTACTTTCTCACTATCTATCATTTTATTTTTGTTTATTGGTCCTTGATGAAAACCTTTAATGAATGACGGCTTTGCTATAAACGTGACCTCAACAAAACCCACAACACAGTACGAAATTTAACATGTTGGTGCTGATCGAGATCTTGCTATTGAAAAGCGTACGTCCCTCCCTGTTGGTTTGCCTCATCTTGTGAGAAGCTTTTATCAGTGTGAGACAGGTGTTATCGTGATTTGCCACATTGTTTCCTTTCCTCTCTCAGGTTTTTTTGTGCCCATTTTCCCCCCCTGCAATTTGGACACCAGCTACATGAGGAGTCTGTGTGTGGCTTTTGTGTTGCTCTGTGTAAATTTTGCTCTTGACCCGTAGTGTCACTCTTTGGAGAGCAAGCTGTCCCAAGCAGGTGCAGTAGATGTATAGTGGTGCAGTTGTTAGTACTGTCTGACTGGGGCCTTCCTAAATGGAGCTGCATAATCTTCCTCTGGGTTTTCTCCAGGTGCTTCAGTTTCCTCCCACAGTTCAAGCGCTGGAGAGTAGCAGGTCGATTCTCGGTTGCCTGTCTCTCTGTTAGACCTGCCATGGAAGAGCAAATCAAACCCCAGGATAAAGTGAGTATATCTAAGGGATGGATGGATCATGTATGTATTTGTGTTTGAGTATATGGTGTGTTCAAATTTGCATGTCCCTGCCTTTGAATCTCCCATATTTAGTAGAATGGGTTTTGTAGGTGTCATTATGTTTATGCTGGCATAAGGGAGAGAATTTATTGGTAAAAAAAAAGAAAAAAAAATCTACATTGAATCATTTAAAATTAACACAAAATGATGGGGTTCCTTGCGTTTTTGCAACAGGTGTCTCCCTTTCTTGTTTTTGTTTCCCCCAGCTCTTCAATGCCCTCTAGTGTGGGAGTATATTCATGCATGGTTGAGCACTTTTTTTTTGAATACTGTAAAAATCCAATTTCAGTAAAAGTGTTATTTTGTTTTTTTTCCACAGTACTATGCAGGACTTTTAAACCTGACTTTAATTAAAAATTTTCAGTGTGTGCGTGACCTACTGCAATGAAGAGTAACATCTAATTAAAACTGTCACATTCAGTATCCACATTTTATCCCATTCTGAGTTAGAATAAACACAACCCGTAGATATTCCTCCAGTACTTTTGGGCACGTCAACCCCTTCAGTGGGATTAAGCAATGAGCCTCTGGAACAACATGTCTCTGAAATCTCAGCAAGCTAATTTATCTTCATGTTTTCCTCATGAACACACTTTTATAGACTTGCATTTAGAGATTTCCATCTTATATTCTGAAAATATCTCATACACTGTAGTGCTTTCCTTGTATTCTTGTTGTTTTTTCTTCCTTTTTCTCATCAAGAAAGACATTATTACAGTCGTCATACAACTTGAAGTGATGGAAGTAACAGCTTCACTTGGATCCAAGTTCCAAGCGCTACTGCAACAAAACTTCCTGCTTCATCTTTTTTGTCCTCTAAATCTACCAACAGCGTATTTTTTCTTCATATTTTACTGGATAGCACTACTATAAAAAAAATCTGCCAAAGCCTGATTTAAAAAATCCCTGCTTTTGAGACGTTGGCCCACTGACAATGTTACAGTTACTGATTACCACGACTGATGATTTGGGAATTTTACCTTATTACTAAATCACTCCGGGCCAATGAGAAATGTAATGGTACAATGTCACATTTCTACTTTCCTTGTAATGTTTGTCTCTCTCTAATTTATGTTCAAATGGCGTAAGTCTGCATGGCACTGAATGTTGATTACAAAACCTTGGACTTGCTTTGGACCAGCTTTAAAAGGCGTACCTAATGAGGCTATGATGACGCCATTCATACATCTCCAACTCTCTGAGGGGAACACTGAATGAAAAGTAGATGAACCGTGAATCCAACTTATCCTAATCCAGAATAGTTGAGTCGGAGCGAGACCTATAAACACGCTCCTGTTGGAAATTTTAATCTTACACGTGCCCCTATTGATTTAGAATGCTTTGTTACACCATTTCCAAATGTGAACAGTTTAATAAAAACTAGAAGCAGCCAAGTGGCTATGCTAACTCCAGACAAGTCAATTTGTCCAGGATACCAGATTTTTACCCAAAAGCTAGAGAGAGAATATTCATTAACTGGAATTTACTGATGTCAGTGAAACACAAATACCCAGAGAGAACACGTGTAAGTGCACATGGAATGTTCTTTTTTTTTTTTATCATTTTTGAAAACATTTACAACTATTTAAGACAAAAGAAAAGGTAACAAACAGAATTGACCTGCAGTTTGCATCCATTTTCAAAATGCTACATAAATAAAACTCATATTTATAAATATCTCTTTTATAAACATATAAATAGTTTTTTTAAAACATAAATACATTTATGCAGGAGAAGATGAAGTACATGAATGTACAGCAGCAGCAGCAGCAGCAATAATATACAGCTTTGCGGTTTGTAATTTTTACACCATTGTCCACCATGTTGTAGTATACATCTGTTTGTTGACCATTTTGTATGGTATACATATATGTATATATACCTCCATGTTTATCATATATATACTGCATATATATATATATATATAGAGAGAGAGAGAGTTATATTTCTATGAGGATTTTGTAGCATTGTCATCTCAGTCTTTGTTTATGCTGGTTGTGGTGACTTTCGTACCGAAAATCTGTCACTTGATGAGTTTCTCTTTTTTTCCCCCCTCAGGTAAGAACAAACTCCACTTTTGTTGTCCAAACCCATCGTCCAGAGAGCTGGAGAAAGAGAAGAAACAGGAGAGGAAAGATTAGACTTTTCAGAGACAGTTTAATAAACTCAAGTTAACTGATTGTGTGATTTTTCTCCAGTGTGTACTCATCAGCCTCCTGTCATCCTTGGAACATCTAAATCTATCCTAAGTTTTTAGACTGCCTCCTCACCTCTAAGCACATATCTACTTTTAAGGGTGTCCACTGATGAAAAACACACTTCCTCATGTTAGTCACAAAATCACACTCCTTCATCAGGACTTCACAGCTTTCCACAACCACAAAGCAGGCCTCAAGCCTCTGGACTAATTGTGTGTCACCTAACTTCCTCATTACTTCATTCACCAACACAGCTCCTTTGTTGTTTTTGTTCTCCAAACACTCGGGTAAAGTAAATGGGCTTCCCAGAAAGATCTCCTCCACCACAGGGTGCTGTATTTTCATGTGTGCGTATAAAAGTGTGTGTGCATCCCCACTTCCTTCCTCCATCTCCCCCTGTTCTTTTTTTTCTGAAACATTCTTGTTTTCTACATGAAGCAGATGGGATCATTCATAATGATGCGCATAAGAGTGGACTTGCTAAGTACTAACTGGATTGGTTCCCATACATCATTTTACATCAGTCTAGAAGGGTTTTCCTGCTGTCTGAAAAGGACCCTGACCTGACCCTACACTGCATGCAGCATAATGATATCACTAGTCTGAGACATGGTGTGTTTCCTCTCCTGCAGTTTAACATCATCTCAAATAACCATTTTCCTCATGATGCAGAGTCAGTCAGACAGCTGAAGTCTATGATGCATCTGATTTCCTACATCAAGCTGACCTCTCATTCAGGCATGAATTTATCACCTGGCAGATTACAACCAGTTTCTGTGCTCTGTAAAACTGCAACTTAAACTTGTTTTTTAATCGACACAGGCCTAACTGTGATTGCAAGGTAATGCATCAAGAACAACCTTAAAAATCGTTTTCATTTTCTTCTTCTTTTTTCAAATTTTCCAGCCATTCATTCACCCATCCACCCATCCTTTTGCACAGTCCCTCCATAAACTACACCAATCTCTTGCTCTTTATCTCCTCCCTCTCTCACTCTTGTGTTTCTTTCTTCCTTCTGACCTCTGCTTATGTATCATTCTGTGAGCTTAAAGAGAATCCATCTAAGTCTGAGGCGGGACTGTGATATGAGAGCGCTCACCATCGCCGCGCTGCTCCGACCCTTAGCAGCCCATCCCGCTGATGGTTCCTATCCTGTCCATCTTGTGTCCGAAGCAGCCACTCCGCGACGCTGACCCCCCTTTCTTGTTTCCTGATTTGTGTCTCCTCGCTGCGGGTTGGTCGTTAAGGAGACGAGCCCACATCCCTCTGGCCCGGGTGTCCATCCGTAAATCTCGCAGTAACCGTATCCGAGAGCGCACAGCGTCTAGCCGCCTCTCCCTCTCCTCCGACTCCAGAAACTCCGCCAGCTCCTCGCCCAGCAAACTTCTAAGAGACTGGAAGAGTGAGAAAATAAATAAACGATGTCTTCCCTCAGGCAAAAGAAAATAAAAAATAAAAAAGCCCACATCGTGCAAAGAGATGGGATTTTGATAAAGCTGAGATACAGTCTCGGTGCCTGTTTGAGCAGAGCAGGCATTTGCATACTGTTTGAGGTAAACCTCAACTCGGTGCATATTAAATAACTTTCAAACATTAGAAGCGCTTGCCAAGGTGGAACATGTTTTTTTTTGAGAATTTATAGGCACTACTGAGCCGGATATTGGTTCTGTCTGACCGAAAACCAACTTTGGAATGGATTCACAAGATGTTGCAGTCAACACCTTAAAGGAATCCCCTGATATTGTAGATTTACCTTGTGGATTCTGTACTTCTACCATGTGGCAATCCAGCTCAGATAAGAATCACAGGTGCTTGCTGCTTGCTCCTTTTGGGCATCAACTTTCTGCTTTTCTAAATTGTGACCAGCTTAGCAAACGACTACATCATTTATTTCAAATATTTATCACTGAAGGGTTAGTGTTTTTCGGTCGTTTCTGTGCCATGTTGCGTAATTACGCACAAACAGTTTAGTTAGTTGTAATTTTGTTTTGGCAAAAAAAAAAAAAAAAAAAAAAAAAAACCCTAGAAAAATGTTGATGATAATGTAAAATGGTTTGGAACAGAGTTTAAAAAGCTTCCCCGCGTATTATTTCATTCCAATTCTTCTTTCTATTCTTTTTTATTATTATTTTTGGAGAGCCTAAACGATGTAACTATGCGCTTAAAAGCTAAAACAGACGAAGCAAAATTGGGGTTAAACATCACTGAATGAAAAAAAGTACATCCTGTCTTTTAATAAACCAAATGAAAGTGGAAAAAATGCATAGAAGTTTTAGGCTGCGAGTGTGGAAAAAAACTGTCTTTACCGAATTACTAAACATAACTGAAATTATGAAATATGATGCGTACAACAACAGTCCAACAGTCCTGGGCGCCTGGACCACAGAACAGCTGTTCAGTCCTGAAGCAGCATTCAGTTTCCAACAGCCAACAGCGCGAAGCAACTAAAAACTGTTCTCAGTAACAGGGTCAGTGAGGGATTTCTTCTTACCTTCTGCTGCGTCTGAGTTAAAGGTTTTGCGCTCATCCTCTGTGAAAGCAGGGTGACCATAAGTCCACACGCCACCAAGTATGACAAGTTCATTTTGACAGGTCTTGACTTATTTCAGGGATTCCTATGAGTTGAAAGTTCAGAAAGAAGGACAGTAGCTGCAGCCAATCAGCTGTTAAACATAAGAGGCTTGAGTCCGTCCTTTACTCCAAAGCTCCTCAAGTGCTCCTCTAACTCTGTGTATTAGTCCTCACCGCTTTATAGCCAGCCCATGGTGATGTCATGTCAACTCGCGTAATAGTCCTTCTTCCTCGCCAATTCCCTGTTTTCTCTACCTGCCTCTGAGCACGTCATGCCAGGGATTAATTAAATGATACAAGCTCCGGTCATCGAGGGCTTTGGAGGAAATGATATAGGCTATAAACGATCAAAAACGCTCAGTGCTTTAACTTCTAGACCCCTGGCTCATATGCGGCAGCTGAAACCGAAGGTGGTTTCAAAGGCTGTGCGTTAAGAGCTGAAGAGCGACTTTGGCAGAGAAATGACTTCTGAGATGCCAACCGCCTGTCCTGCAAAACATCTTAGCAAGTCACAGAATGCTACGCGTGAATGACATATTTTCCTTATAGATGAAGTGAACACTCGAACGAATTAAAGAATCTGAGTCATTTTTAACGAGACGTTCCAGGGATCCACTGCGAGCACATGTACTTTTTGTCATCCAAATGCTTTTTTAGAAAGCATCTTGAACAAGTGGAATTCTACTTGAAATAATCTGATATGTCTTTACATCACTGCAGTGCCACCCTTCATCTATTTTAAAGAAATGTCAGGCAGATTTTGTTTTTCCAGCGGCGTAATGCAAAGAAACAGGGATGGATTTACACATCTGTGCGCAAAGAAGTTACTTGACATGAAGCAGAGCAGTGACATCAGCCACACGGTACATACAAGTGAAATTTATCTGATGGTTCATGCGACAGGAATGACTTGTATGGGATTATAATAAATCATTATCGATCTATTAAAATGACAGTCTGCGTAAAACGTCCATAATTCATTAGGTCAAATGTGATCTTTGTGGATCCTGGTGATTTCTCACGGCTGACCAAAACCTGTGGCATCACCAGAGGAACCACAGAGCAACACAGAGCTACTGTGGCTGCCTGTGTGTCATAATTCAGACAGCCTCCTGCCCATATATATATATATATATATAAATATATATATATATTTAAAAAAAGCAGGCTGAATGAGAATTCTTTGCTTTCTGAAATGTATTAGCATATAGCTCCATACAGACACACAGATAATGAAAAACCCCTTATGAATAAGGATGCAACGTTGCTACTACAGTGCCAATTCAGAATGTGTGCTGCAGTGTTTTCCCTAAAACAAAGCTGACCCAGATCATTTCAAACAATCTTAAATGACATTTTTTTTAAATGACCCGGATGATTTTGCTGCTAAGAAAGCCTTTTTTAAAAGACCTTCAGTCACATTATGCAGCACTATTGAGGGTTCTGCAGTGCATTCCCATCCTGCTCATGTCAAGCATTGTAAGGAAGCTTTTGAGGGAAAATTACTATTAGCACCAGAAGTCCAGAAAAAGAGTGTAAATGGTTCAGGTACAACCTTAAATACTAATTTTCTGATACGCTGCTGAGACTGATGCTGACGCTGCATGCATATTACACCCAGCGTCAGACATAATTCATCAAAAATATTCCCTTCATTTAATTTGGCATGCAGTGTTCAGACCCTCGCCCAGAGAAAGGGTATAAACTGCTAAGATAAGCTGGAATCAATGCATGAGTTAGCTGGTATTAAGAGTTATCACGTTATTGATTAAACTTGACCCTGTCACCCTGCTAAGATACTGGTTCACTTAAAGAAAAAAGAGTGTGTGCAAAAGAAGATCTTTTTGCAGCGTCCACGAGCAGTCTGGGCCCTGCAGAGCTGAGCTGCGTACTCAGGCAGCAACGTCTGCTTTGGAACACACAGTGGCAGTATTTGCTGTGCTGAAAAGTGACATAACCTGCATAGTCACATGTTTACTGGATCGTAAGTAATTATTCAGTAGATCATGAGATCCCGATATGACTTTTTAGAGCTGATTCAGAATATGTAATGAGTAAATTTGATTTTGTGGGCTGTTTATTTTACATATTTCTAAAAACTCGCGTGGGTCTGACTGCTGTGAAACTTCAAATGTTTGATCTGTACTGACTTCTGTAGCACAGATAATGTTTGGATGATGGCACCAGTGTCTTCACTTGCGTAGACCATTGTAAATGTGACATCCCTGACAAACATACACTGATCTGTGTTTGGCTCTCTACCAGAAAGTGACTAATTTACTGTGCATACAAAAACTGGCAGTAATGGGTTGTGTTTTGTTTTGTTTTTTAAAACAAAACTCTGTTCTTCAGTATATCAGCCCTTAATTGCACTCTGATGTAGGGTGAAAGTGTCTCAAACAGCATTGGCCCATAAACTAATAAATCTGTTTTGACATTTAGAAAATAGATGAACATGATTGGTCTGATATTTGGTGCACTAACACTCACCGTGTGAGGATAGTACTGTCCCCCTGATACACAGTTAGCTGAAACAGGAGACAAAAGTCATATTACATTGTTTGCAATGTAAAATCTGATGGACACAGACAGTCCCTTTGGCTAACAAATGAAACACACTCCTCAGTCTCTGTTATTGGTGGAAAAACATCTGCCTGAGGAGGCTAAAGACAAAAGGAAAAGTTTTTCATCTCTTTCAATCCCATATGGAATATGTTCTTGTTTAAGTCGTGATCTCACAACATCACTTGTTTTCCGCTGCTGGTGTCTTCATACTGCACTTTGAAGTTATTCTTTCTAAACAAAACTTTCCTGTAATCCTTGGTGTGTTGGTAGCTGAGACTCTTTTCTTCTGCTTCTTCTTTGCTATGGTGATTACAGTTACCAGTATGGACTACCCAGCTCCTCTTTTCATCCACGAATATCCAAGAATAAATAACTTACTCTGCTGAAGTTTAACAAGAAAATGTAGGGAGACACAATTCTAAGAGGCTCAAAACTTCTTGTGAACTGGGAAACAGTTTTACAATATATCCATCAGCAGAAACGTGTAGAAAAGACATTCACTGATTATGAAAATATTGCAAAGTTTTACTATGAATGATTTTGTAAGGAAAATGAAACTTCCAAAATTGGATATGTGTTTGTTCGCTGACTGGGTTTGAGAGGACAAAAGAGTTTAAGTCAAACTGAAGCTTAGAGGCAAATTTAATAATTCAGACAATGTTTACTGAACATGCATGCTTTTTCCCCTCTAAGCTTTGCCCTCTTTAGTGCAGCACACGGCTACTCCATGTAAGCAGCGATGCAACGTTTAAATAACTCCACCAAGGAAGTTTAAGGGTAACGTGCTTTGTTCACTTTTTCATTCATTCTCTGCCCAGATTTTCCTTGGATTATAACCATTGTGGTATTATAGTCTTTCTAATTCACTACTTACTGACTGAAATGACTTGAAACCTGCCAGAGTGATGCAAAATGGGAGTAGGCAGCTTCAAAATGCAGCAAGAGTCTTTGCCAGTTCATGTTAAAGATAGACATAGGCGGTGAAATAAAGAATGTGATCGCTTGAGGTCATTCAGTGACACATCTGTTGATGAAGTACGAGCGTGTCTGTCTGTTTTGGCGTTTCTTTTCTTGTGCCCTTCGTAATAAACAAACTACATTCACACATGCTATCCGCAAATTGTTTGGCAGTTAAACGAAAGCTGTTTTCTAAATCACTAACAACATGTAGTTTTCTGACATGAGTCATGCATCCTTTCACTTGTGTGGTGTAAGACTGCAGCGGCGCTTCTACCACTGACTCATATATTTGCTTTCACTCAGACACATACCACAGTTTATACATGTTCTTTTTGAGTTTTATTTAAAATAAGTGACCAAAGTCTCCAAAGCTCATTGATGCAGGGATTGAACCTGTGACAGTTTTCTTACCAGACGTTTTCTTTGCAGTGCACAGGATCTATAAATGAATCTGTAGCTTCTTTATTCAAAACGATGGTGTGGTAATGGTCAGCATGTGTTATTTCTGGGAAGGTCGGATGCAAAAGCACCTGCAGAATTCTGATAGGTTCAAGTGCAGGTTTCCAGATCTGTGCTTCCCTGTCATCAATGCTGTTTTTCCAAATAACTCCTCCATGCTCTTCTGCAGCTTCTTGTGGTAGGTAGCACGAGTGGCACTTTTTTGCCCTGTTTAAGATGAAATCAGGTGTCACTGAATTATTTCCCGGCATCATTTGAAAGTTTACCTTTTTCACCAATTGTAGTCAGAAAATCCCACTCAAGCTCTGAAGCGTCTGCACTGAAGATGCTTCGTCTCGTTGGAGAGCCCCTTCATATCTTACTAACCCAACTTCACTTTCAAAACAACAGTATGGAAGCTGCTGAACTCTTCCGACCCCGTGTCCGTGACGTCTTTTGCTGGTTTTTGCAAAACATTTTTCTGCCATTGCTAAACCCTTTATTTTAAATTTTAACAAGTGAGTGACACATTCTTCCTTAATGCCGCAAGTGTTGTGTCACAAGTTTGTCTTTTTTTGTATCGTTTAACAATGTTACACGCTTTTCCCGATGACATCACACGGGTTACTGAGAGCACCTATTTTGCCGTGCCCTTTTGTTCTCCCCCTGTCTTGCTCTGGCTTCGCCGCAAATTCTTATCCGCTTAATTTTCTGTAAATTTTTGTAGCTTTCATGTGGCTGAATAAAAATGAAGCAGCCTAACTGAGTTGCTGCTCAAATCCTATGGAAGGACCATGTGTTGCAGTAGCCTTTTTGCACTGAGTGTCTACGGGAGGGTTGAGTGTCCTGATTCCTCTTCTGGGGTTTGTGTAAGACAAACTACAAGGCTGTTATGGTCCTATAAATAACGGTTTTATTGCGTGTGGAATTTTAATGCTTTTTACACAAGCCCTCTGAAGGCTTTTGCATGTGCCAAAAACATGCTTGCCTTTAACGGTAAGGGACGGATGCTCGACTAATGTATACAAAATACTTCATCTTACACTTGTTTTCCTGTGGAGCAGCAAAAGTACATTTATCATGCTCATTTTCAATTATAAACATGAAGGGTTTTGTGAAGGAAAAACTGTTGCTGTGAGCACAAACAGTCAGTCAGTTCAGTGTCACCCACACACAGACACGCAGATATTTAGATGCTGTATCTGAGAGTAGATACGACACGAGGTAGAGCTGCCCCACTGACCTAAGCTCGTGTTGTACCTACTCTCAGATGTATGTCGTTTTGGATAAGAGCGTCCGCTAAATGAAACTGTAACTGTATTTTTTTTCTGCATTTTGCTGTTTCACACATGTACAGTATCTTATGCCTTCACCTCCACTTTGACCTCCTAATGAGAAGCTTTAGCTCTTGAAAAATGGAAACAGTTCTCACATGACCATAGTCTTACCTTTTGGGGGAGTTTAGTTGCATAGGAATGTAATTTTTGTGAGATATGGTCGTTACCATTCGTGGAAAGTGGTCCTCACAAAGCAGTTTGATGTCTTTATTCTCCTCTTTGCAGTGAATCACTGCATCTTCAACAGCTTTACTTAGTAGCTACATTATTATTTTCTAAAGCAGTTGTTGGTGAGGCTTTTAAGACCTGGTTGTGAATATTTTCTGCCACAATAACATGTTCAGTTGTTCTTTGGTGAAAACTTAGAAGTGGCCCAATTAAAAATCTCTTACATAACACAAATGTGCTTATTAGGGACCCCTAGCTCACTACCACTCATTCATTTAAAACTGTTGGATGGCTACAGACCACTGCAGGTGTAACATAACAGCAGATGAGTTTTCCTTAGAATGGTGGATTCCCTCCATAATATTGTTTAGTACTGGTCATGCATGAAGCCAGATACAAAAGATGAAGAAACCACAAGTGGAATACAGTCATATGAACAATAGACTTTTATTGCTTGTTCCAAAGCATGCACTTGTGCCTTTAGTTTATTGTAATTCCATAACCAAAATATACTGATGGGTTTTAAGCAGACACTGAGATGACTAAAACATGGAAAAAAGTCTCTTACAAACAGCACAAATTGAGATATAACATCTCTTGATTGAAAGGCATGGAATCACAATTTAATACCATCGCTAAGTTTCAAGTGAAAGCCCAAACTCCAAACGACAGATTTCAAGCAAACAATGATGCCTGTTCTCTGTCAAGATTTGAATTTAGAAAGTGCTGCGCTATGTCTTATGACATAACTCCATTGACCATTTAGTTTACTGTTTATATATTTAACTTGTGTGCCAGAAATACTCCACAGATTCCTGTGTGTAATTTTTTGCTCTCATGGCATGTTGTCTCAGTCGGAAAAACATTCCAATCTGGTGGCAAGGGGAAAGAAAGAAGCTCTTAGGTCAAAAGCTATTCTTACCCAGATATTTTGTTTTCTGGACCACAACAGATGCAGTCTGTCTTGTCTGTTATTTTACTTACTGTGTCTTTAGCACTTAAAATGGTTGTTACTGCACAGGCACAAACTGCTAACATCACTAAACACGGAGCCAATAATATCTGCTTGGAAGTCACGGCATCAATTTGAAAATAGCTTTAATCATCATAATAATTATTCAGATTTTATTATTCCCCCCACCCATCTTCTATTATTGATGCCAAATCATAAAAGTGAATAATGTACAGGCCATTTTAAGAGCATTTTTTCAGTGTTCACAGTGTTACCACACATACTTGGTGACGGAAATGTTTTTTTTTAAGCCACTCTAACAGTAGTGTCGCTTTTTCAAACCCTGTGGAAAAACGCCTGTTTGGGGTTTGGGTGGCACAAGCTGTGACAAAACCACATGGAAACAGAGCATTGCATCGCAGATATATAATCTTGCATCAAGGATACGAATAATTTGCTTGACTGTAAATGAAGTGTCCCATTGCAAGACAAATGCCACTTCTCAAAAACACTGCAACGCACTGTTTCCCTAATTATTTTTTATTTGAGACCAGTATTTCCCGAATATCTAATCCATGAGCAATTGCTTTTAAAACTTGTGTGAGTCATGAGGATCATGTTTTTTTTCAAGGATAAAAGCTGCTTTATCTGAACTCAGCAGAACCAACAGAATATGTTGCTGCTGTAGTCAACTGCATGCCAATCCACAGTAAGCCAATAACGCAAGATACGTACAAGCCTTGCCTCTGTGTAATTGATCCATTAAACAATTAAGTACAGCATCACTTCATTGGTGTAATTTTTACCACTACTGAATGCTTCCAAAAGTGTCTAAAATACAAGTATGCAGTTTGGATTGGGCAACATTCTTGCAGGAGCACCCCAAATTTTGTGATGGCCATATTTACAGTGACTTTCGACTCCCCAAAACATCTCAGAATCTTCTGCTGGCTATCTAAACTTTCAAAATAAAATTGAAGCGGCGGTTTTCCCTCTTTCCAATCCTGACAGCCTCTACTCATCTCAGCACCAGATTACACTGATTTGCACTGTTAAACTGAAAACACGCAGCAGTGTGTCATATGACGCACATCAGTAGTTGCCCCTTCAAACAATAGGAAATGTCACTCTGTAGTGTGTCATCAGGAAAACAATGTTGCAAAAAATGTTTTCAAGAACTTGTAGGCATTAGTTTAAAGTCATGCATGTACACTCATCAAAAGAACCAATCTCCAGAGCTGTGCCTTGCCAGGCATTATCTTTGTTTTGCTATTGTCTTCATAATGATGGGATTGTCGGTTGTATAGTGTGAGATATTTTTCAGCCTCAACAACTCGTGAGAGACAGTGACAGCAGGAGTTGATGAGAGGAAGCTGTTATGGGAGCATTAATGTACAAACAGGGAGTGGGTAGGAGAAAATATGCTGTGAGGTGAGTAGGACAGTGCGCTGACAAACTGCAGGTGTTGGTGTTGCCCAAAGAAAATAATAGTAGTGGCTGTTTTGTTGTGTGCCTTTCTGTGTTGACCTTAACAATACAGCAGCTGTTTGGTAGAAATTCCTATAATCATACTACACGGATACTTGAAAAAGTTCCCTGCATCATCCTGAAACAAAGGCCAGAACTTCCATTTTGGAGCATGACTATATATTACAAAGCCTTACATAACAGTCCACAAAAACTCAAATGTTTGAAACAATCAAAGAATAAAGGAGAGCAAAGCTTGGAGCTGCTGTGCTGTTGCTCCAGGACAATGCATCCATCCACACAGCACTGCTGCCCCATACATCTCACTCACCCAACCAGCACCATCAGACTTCTTTCAATTGCCGAACTGAAATCCCACTTGTGTGGTCACCATTTTCAGAAAGATGATGAAGTCATGCATGCTGTTGAGGAGTATCTGGAGGCTCTTAAACATTGGTGGACCAAGTGCATTGAAGTTAAATATATCTATGCTGAAAAGTAATGCAAGAACAATCTTCCTTCTGTCGTGTTTTCTAGTGAGGTTGAGAACTTTTTGAAGTACTCTCATATCTGTTACTTTTTCTTCTTTGCTAACTGCTGTTTGTTTACTAAGTAGACTAGAGACTTCCCAGGCTAATAAGGCCTTACACACCATTTAGTGCAACTATCTGGCAAAATTATGACAAGTTTAATGTCTGAGTATTTGTAAACCCTGTTGAGTTTCACATCTTCTGAATGTTTTGACTGCTGTGTAGGAGCTGAATAGAGAAGCTCTTTATCAGACCTTCTCTTCAGTATCTGAATGCACCACCAGGAAGAATTCAGTTGCTGTGATTGTAACACTAATAAACTTTAAAGCTAGTGCATGCATGTCACTGTGATGTATCAACTGTGTTGAGGAAAGTCTTTTAGTTTTTTTTTTTTTAGCATACTGAAATAAAGTGAAAGCAGCCAGTCCCTGAAAGGAAGAATAAAAGTCATTTTAAAATTGTCACATGTCTAACGGTGACGTAAACTTTAAGCACGCAGCATTTACTGGGCCGATTTTACAAAGCCACTGGAATGGTCCTTTAAAAGTGAAAAAAATAGAAACAGCCAAGACGCAGAGGTGTAATACAATTACTTGACCTACCAACTACAAAACAACTTAGTCTTTGTGACAAATGATTTATAAATCATTCCTGTCGTAATGTCTGAGGACAGACTGCAGGCAGGGAGTGATGTAACTGAGCTGAAGTAAAAAATCCAGAGGGGCAGATGCTCCATGTGAAGTCACTTCTTTACTACACTTGAAAAACAACAAGGAATGTGTGTCAGGATAACCACAAAGGAAATTCAAAGGCTTTGGTGGAAGGTTTTAGGGCATCTAGCTGAGGTTTCTACACAGGAGTCACTTAAAATGATGTAACAAGGAAGAACTCTTGGACAGGACAAATTTACCAATCATTTCATTGAATACTGGTATAAAAACAAAAATTAGAACTGGAAATATCCAGATGGGCGTTTATACCAAACAAAACAGCACTTGGTGAGACAATTGTTCCAAATGGTCAGTGAGTTTGAAGGTTCACGAGATGACACAACATTACTTGGTGCTTAAAAATGAGTGAAATTCACTCATTCATGTTAAAAAAGTAACCTGCCAAAACTGTGAGTTTGTACATATTTTTCTACTGTGCCAGGATATTGTGTCATTAAACGAATATGGGGCATGCGATTTTTTTAAAGCTAAAACTGATCTGTAAATATCGCATCCACTTACAAAACTAACTTTAAAACCCTCTCTGGGGCGCCCCAGCAGCTCAACAGGTTGAGTGGTTGAGCCATAAACAGAGGATATAGTCCCTGATACAGCGGTTATGAGTTCAAATCCAGCTCATGGCCCTTTGCTACAGGTCCTTCCCACTTTCCTGTGCCTCTCTCACTGCTGTCCTATCAATAAAGCCGAAAAAAAAATCCCTCTGTGGTTATTGATAAAACTCCTTAAAACTTATGTCTGTGCATCAGCGTTACATAACTAGAAGTTTTCATCATGAAAACAAATCCCTCAGATGCGACTCCACGCTGCTGCTTCCCTAACAGTCTTCAAATCTGTGAAGTTTCTGCCTCTCTCTAAACTCATTCCTTCCTGCTCGCTGCAGCTGAAGCACACCAGCTCACCTACAACTCTGATCAAACACTGTAAAATTACTTGACGCTACACAATGAAGTGCTGTAATATTTCACGTTCACATATCTTGCATGCTTGAAAACAAAACCGTTTCTGAAAAAGAAATGAGTGCCACACTGCAAGCTGACAGAATTTTTTCCTTAATTTTGTTACCTATGACACCCTAAAAGTCTAAATGTGTGTTTTAGCGATCGTAAGTACACTGTAGTTCCAAGGAGGAAATGCTCAACCATGACGTTAACTGCTCATTGTGCTCATGATGTGTCTTCCAGCAAATATCAAACACTATATGGACATGTTATGGAATGTAATACAAATGACAACAGTGAACATTTCATGTCTGTAGCAGCATCAACTACAATGCTAACTTTAATTATTCCCATTCATTTTTCTGATTCTGTTTTTGCCTCGATTTGACATGCTCCAAACTTGTCTCAAAGGAGTTGCAGGTTAAATTAAAGTGGCAATCCTGACTGAAGTGGATTTAAGCAAGACACCAGGCTTTGTACTTGTTCCTGCAGAGTTACAGCACTCCTGTCTCTCACCTAATATGAGCTTGTTCTGTATGGTGGACTCAGAAAAAGCTGCAGGCTTGAATGATAGGAGTGCTGAGTTGTGAATGTGAATTGCTGATTTATACCCTGGATGGAGAGAAATAAATCAGTGCCTGGAAATGGATTGAAAAACAAGATGTGCATGAGCAAAGCTTACATCAACTTTCCTGTCAAGTGCATCTGTACTTCCTTGGTTGTCCTAGAGGAGATAAGCAGTTCTACGGCATTATAACTCTTCTTGTTTTCCTCCAATATTGAAAACTGTTCCTTGTACATCCTCAATTTCAGAAAATATATTCACAAAGTCAGTGAGACAACCTATTTTTTTCATTGATAATACTAATTAAAGTTTTTTTTTTTTCTCATTTCATGTGAACCTACACAGCCAAATGCCTGATTGCCAGTGAAAAAACTCTGTTGGAAAAGTGAGTGAATGTGCCGGCTGACTGGAAATGAGCTGCCATTATGGCTTTGCGTTTCACTGAAACCTGCATTTACAAGTCTAGCTGTCACTTGGAGCTGTTATAGCCACTTGCACACCAGAGCAATTTCAAACCAGATGAAGCATTTGACAAATGACGTGGTAACCATGTGAGGTCCAACCCAAGTCAGAAAAAACCAAGACAGTCTGGAGATGGGGTTTTCAAAATAACTTTCACTTCCATGTGCCTCCCATTTAGTGGGTGAACTCTGACGTCAAGTTAGGTAGACCTGCGCAAAGGCCACACAGGTTTGTAATAAGCAATATAGGGTAGAGCAAAATACAGACTCTTTATATTTACAGTATGTGTGTGACTTGCATGTGCAGTAATTTCTGTGTTTTTTAGCGGGTCGAGTGTTTGTGTTGGTGAATACAACACATTCAAAGTGTTTAAGAGTCTGGATAGGGTTCACAAACTTGTTTCGCCCTTCATTTAACATGCATGGATTTAATCTTGTACGACTATGCAGACGTAATATCATTTGATCTTCTTTATTTGATTACATTTTTTTTGATTTACATAAAAGAATGCCTTATTTACCTTTGAGTGAGTGCACACGGCACAGCAGACCCACAAGGCAAGAGGTCTGTAAACCTTAGGCATCAAGAGAAAAGCTGTTGGCCAAAGACCTGAGAAAAAGGTCTTAGCTTGATGGCAGTTAACGTTGCAGTCAGGAGCTAATTCAATAAAGATTTTTTTTCACTCAACACTCTAAACCTGAGCCTACAATGAGAAAGGATAGGAGACAGTTACCCAAGAGCTGTGAAACGGTGTCTGATTTGCCACATTAAAGGAGAACTCAGGCTGCCGTCAAACAGCGTTAAGTACTGCTCTCATAAACTCTGCTCACATGCTAGATGGGTGTGAATGAACTGCACCATAACCTTTGGGTAACCTCTCTGTCACTCTTAGAATTCAGGGGTCAAAGATAGTTTTAGTGCTTTTGTGTATATTTTATCTGAAAGGCACATACTGAACCACAAATTAACAAATAATATTGACTGAAAACCAGGATGGCCCATCCCAGTTTGAGGTCCCAATAAATGGAGCCTCAAACTGAGATGAGGTTTTGGGAATGAATGCCTCAATTAACAGCAAGACAATACATTTTCAATAACTCCACATAAAAATTTGCAGTCACAGATCTGGTGGCGCAGAATGTATCAAAGCGATGAGCATAATTATATTCAAATTGAATCAATTCAGTCAATCAAATTCAGTTTAGTTATGCTACGGCAACAGTGAGGCCAGAATGGACAACACTGGATTGCACTGACTGGAGACAGTTGAAGGAATTCTGAAATACAATCAGACTTATTCTCCTCATCACCAGGACAGAGTGACGTATAAGAAACTCCAGTATTTTTCTTTTCTTCTTCCGCCCAATCAAAACTATAAATTCACAGCCATATAACAATGGTCCATTGAACTCTACAGTTATAGAACCTTTTCTATAAATTCACAACTGCAGTGCCACTAAATGTAATAAAGCAGAAATACAAGACAGCAAAGCTACACCTATTTTAGTCAACAGTGCAAGGTAACTTTCAACAGATGAGAGATGGCCTTGTCTTGGTACAGGGATCTGCAAGGTAGAATTCAGTTCATTAAACAACATTAAGAGTAGGATGCACCACTGTCCATTGTTAGCAAGAAAGCAGCCACAGCCAAATCTACTACATGCATTCTGTTGGCGATGGCTCAGAGAATAGGACTGCAAATCTCACAAGAGCAAATGTTTTTTGTGTTTGCTGTGGGTGAGAGGTGGTCAGAATATAAGCTGCAGGTCCTGCAAACTCAGAGGAGGCAGGAGTCAATAAATGACATGACATTTTACAAAACAAAGCAAAGCAAGGTAAGTCTGGTCTTTGGGTGAATATCTAAAAGATGGAAAAGGATTAGATTTGGTTCCAACAGATGTGCTACTCCTTAAGAGACTCAGAGAAACCAAACAAAATAAAACAACCTCAGGAAAACAACAACAGCGAGCAACACCTGTTCTAAAATAATACATAAAATATTTGTGAAAGGTTTAGTTTTGCTTTAGGTGTACTTATTGCACTAGAATAACCGTAATTGAAAGCACTGGCAGCATTTGTCTTTAATAATAACAGGTCAGAAAAATGAAATGAAGTATTTTCCCTGCAGGATGGAAGAACACACAGTTCATGGAAGTGTACTGTGCAGACGGGAATAGTCAGAAAGTTTGTAGGTGCGTGCAGACGTAGACACACACACTGTGGAAGGAGGTGGTAATGGTCACAAAGACAGCGGGAGCTGTAGTGAACTCAACAAAATGAGGCCACCACTCGATTTAAAAGCTGCTTAAAAGCCCATTAACGTGTGAAGGCGCAATCTTTGTGTTGAGTTTACTCTTGTCCTCCTTGTTTGTCCTGTTTTAGGAAATTAGCTCAAAACTTGTGATAGAAACTTGTTTAAATGCTGATTATTAACAGTCATGTTGCTCTTGGAAGCAAAGTATGCATTCTGTATGTTTACGCCGAGGTTTTGGCTGATATCGTCAGCATTATAGATATGGACAGGTAGGCCAGATTAATATGTTGGTCCACATGGAACCCTGTGTGTCAGCTAAAATAAATAAGTTTAACAGTTAAATTATCCACAAACGAGAAAGCGAAAAAATATTTTAAAATAAATAAGGGTGAAAAGTGTGATCTTACCTGTTTAAGGGTGCAACACAATAACTATAGTACATCCTTGATGAACATCTTCACAGACCGCAAAGCTTCTACATTTTGAGTGAAAGCCACTGAGTCCAACTTGGTAGTTTCCACTTTACTTTTGGAATACACGGTAAACAGTACAACAGGTTTCAGGTTCAACTGACCGATGCTCAAATGCTTAAGCAACAGATGGGGCTAGCAACTACCTAGATGAACAAGCAACACTATTGAATCCTCTGAACCCTAAGTAACTTTCTTTTTTCCTGGTGTTTCTCCTGTCAAGTTTTTACTCACTGTTGGATAAATTTTCACTGCAGTATAAAGTTCTGCATCTCTATGGAAACAATAAAACTACGGCTGCAAATAGAAAGAAAGATGAACTATCACAATTGCAAGTTTACATTTGTCTGCTTTCTTCTCCAAACAGAAAAAAAGATGATAAGCGTCCTCACAAAGTTGAAAATCGGATGATTCTTTATGTTTTTACAGTTTCTTCCTATGATAAATGATGTAATCTGGCTGGTGCTTTGAGATGTTAACATGCCTTTCAAACCTAGTGATTCGTTTCAGGTTTCAGAGACTTAACAGCAGAAAGAGAAAGGCTAGCTTAGGTTTGTTTGGAGATCAGTTATATTCTAGCATTTACACTTGGTCAAAAAAAGTAAATTTAAAATGCAAAGCTTTTAATCTTAGGTTAGAGGTACAATATTTGGTATGGGTGGGGCAAGAAACTGTTGGCCTAGCCAGGCGTAACGCCTTAACCAGGTTTTTACAGTAGGAAGGAGTGAAGCACACCAAGGTTTACCGCCATACTGGGATCACCAGTTTAATGGAGGCTCGCCCTTGCCCACATTCAAACCCTACATCTCTTGGCTCCCATCCAGGTATACTGGGGAGCTTCTCATGGAAAAGCTGTTAAACTGGCCATGGTAGTGAGAATGAGAAACAAGTTTCCATCATGTTCCAACTAGCTACAAAGAGATTCACAAATTGCACTACCATGTAGACTCCTTTACTCTATGATAACTTTATTAACTGTAATGTCATGGGTTTGTAGTTTGTGGTTGTAGGCTACCTTTGTTCAAAATTCTACAGGTAGGCACATTGTCCATTTCCTCCTGATATTTCAGCGGACTTATGAGGGGTCCCACTTAGCGTGTTTTTGCATCATCTCCCTGTTGCTATGCAGGCTAACTTTTCCTTTGGCTGGGTTTTGCCAGTCGCCCTTAAAGACAAGCCTGGTCCTGATTGTTCGTCGGAATCAAATTAGGGACTGGTAATGGCCATAAAGTCCTTGTCTGAGGCGTAATACTCAGGGCGTGGGCCCACCTCACATTTCCCATCCACATTTCCTTTTCGTCCCCTGTTTCTGAGTGGGCTTGTCAGCTTTTTTTCATTACCAACTAATCTGGAGGATTTGTATCTAAAACAAAAAACAGATTAAAAAAAAGGCCCAAATCAATAGGAGAGGGTAATGTTCCACAAATCCACTGTACTTTTGTAAGTGGCCAAGTCATACATCACGCTTGTTCTTCCATGAGTCGGCCGGGTGCTTCACGGTTGTTTATACATTCAATAACGTCCTACATCATTGTGATTCGAGGTGCATGTTCTGCTCTGTTGTAAGTGTGTGCATGTGTTGTGTTTTGTTTTGTTTTGATTTTTACCCTGGAACATACAGGAAGCCCATTGAATTTACCAACCACAAAGTTTTAGGAACAATACGAAAAGTTCATTTTAAAAATGAGTGGTATTACTATGTGGTGGCATTATAAACTACTAACATATGTCAGCAGTAGCCAGCAAACAATAACTGATTACTAACTGTTCACTGTGGCTGGTGTGTTGCAGTTGTATCCTCACATACCCTCACCCAGAATTACTGGTTGCATCAATATCAATTATGAAAGAGTGTCAGCACCTATTTGTGAAATGTTTCCAGACTCCACTCGTTATCATTATTTTTCATTTCATATTGTTTTTTCCTCTCTGCAGGACCCCCAGGCTGCGAAATTATAATGTGGCATTTTGCTGGCACAGTGATAACAGCGAGATATCAATCTTGCATTTCTAAAAATATACGCTTTTGATGTGTAACACCAGCGCAGTAATGATTACCTTGTTGCTCAACATCTGCCAATCTATGTAGGTTCTCGCGTATTCTGACTTGCAGGATTCTCCTGGAGATAAAAACAGATATGATCTCTGTTTATTTTGCCGTAGCTGAGTCAGTGTCTATGCTCTTACATGTCTTTCTAAGGGTATCACAGAGGCACTTCAATGAAAGATTCATTCTGTCAAATTTGTCTGGGACACTGCACTTAACATCGCCTACAAAAAGCGATTCATGCACAAGTGGATGGTTTCTTAATTTTACTTGATAGGGACATTGCTTGCTAATGCAGAAGAAGTAGAGGTCTCGTCTTGCAGTAGCAAATAATAAATTTACATGAAAGGCTTGAATATATTTCATATAGTGTGGCCAGACTGTGGTTTAGCGGTTTAATTGCATCCTTAAAGTAAGAGTACTTGGGATTTACACTTGATCCAGCTGGTCATGCTCCTCTTCTCTGTGTGGAGCTTCAGTATTCCCCACATGTATGCACGGGTCACTTCATTCCAGAGCTTAAACCTAAATCACATGTAGGTATAAACTAGCTTCTCTGTTTGTATGTGCTTACTAGTAATATCTGTCCTGCAGGCACTACCAAGGAAAATACAAGCAGCATAAATTATATACTTGTTTCTCCTTATTCAAGCTTTTCAGTATAATCCAAACCCAAAGTTACAAGATATCTTCATTAAATATATTGTTTTCCATACATGCTGCTTCAGTTGTGATACGAACAGTACATCATAACCTACATATAGAATTACATTACAGCACTGATTGTCACAGTTAGGCTTATAGCAACAATAAAAGTGATGTCAGTATTGTGGAAAATGGAGTCTCTGAGGAAAGTTTTATTTCTGCACATTTAACAGGAATGCACTACAGTATAAGTACAAGACCATGTCTGCTTTCATTACTTTTGCTCCAGTGTGACAAACTATCTTCCATTCCGTTCCATTTAAACACATGCCTGCATTGCTTCTATTATTCCTTCACCTGGTGCACAGGTGAACTCCAATTCCCCTGTGTGTCTTTTTCACTAATGAGAGGTGACTACAATGCCTTGTGACAAATTGTCTTTACCTGCTCTGTGAGTCCCAATGGGTCTTTGGGGACTGACATTTCAGATTTAAAACAAAAATGTCAAAAACACTCCACTTAATTCAGAGCATATTAGCATGTGTCCAACAGTGATATCCAGTCTGACATCCAGTGACTCAGCGAGTGGTTTCTGCATCTCGCTGAAGGGCTTTTGGCCAAGATATACGGCTGTTACTGCAATTGAACCCTTGTCCTTTACGTGACGCGAGGGTCACTGTAACCACTGGTCCAATCCTGCCACCCTGAATGATCATTATTAGGTCCTCCAATAAGTAATATACTTGTGAAACGGAAGGGAAACGTTTCGGTTGACGTTTAGTGCATGGTTGTAAAAGCATGGCTTCTTTACTTTATGTGACCTGGAGCTGCCCTCACATTTGTGAGGCACTTTTTCTAAAAATATTGCCATCATTTGTCGCTGTCCTAGCAGTTGCTGTACTTTCCTAAAACAGTACAGCGCTGGATAGTGTGTCAATTGCGGCGGCATTCAGATTCCTTTGCCGTGCAATTAACCAGTTTGGTGACAGCATTGCTGCTTTGTCACTCCAAGCTAATATTAGCTTACCTTACCTCACTGACCGGCAAACCATGTCACCTTTTGCTGAGTTCATATTAGAATAAAGCTGCTCTGTAGTCACCTAGTATCCGAGTGGGACACTGAATCTCATTCACTTACTGCTGTAGACAGTATATATATATATATATATATATATATATACGTAGTCCTATTTTGCTGTTCTATTACAACAACTAGTCATGATTCGAAAACTGACACGATGTGCGCAGCGATCAGACATTTTGGCAGGGTTTCAGTAACCCAACCTCCAAAAAACTCTTAAGAAGTCATAGCATTTGCCTTGCAGATATAAATGTTGCAATTATGATGTGGAAAAAAAAGGTAATGAAAATACTACTCTCCAGACAGCCAGGGGAAATTTATTTGGAGACATCGGATATGTTTTTGACGGCTCATTTAAAACTCTTGTCAGTGCTGTCACCTCAGTGATAAATTATGTTAAACTGTAATGTTTACAGAAGCATGTATCTAAACTCAAAGGAGGATTAATCCAAGTGACTGTAATAATTTAAAAGCAAATATTTAAACAAAAATTTAACAGGCCATGCTTGTTGTGTTCATCACATTATCACAGTATGTGCAGAGCTTGTGTCAGACCTGGTCATGTAAGGATTTATTGTCTTTATTTATGTTCATTTGGGTCATTTGACTCACTAGATTGGATAACTTAGTAGACAGGCAGATTGATTCTTAGCTCCACATGTTGAGTATCCAGATTGCTTCTGATGGTCAGGGCATCACATATGGTAGCTCACTGCCATCAGTGTGTTCATAAAACAGTGAGTGGGCCCCAGCTGACAACACTGATTAAAATCAAGTATCCATAATCCATTAAGTATGAGGAATGAAAAACAAAACTTGAGAAAGAGAATCATAATAGTTAATAATTATAAAAGGACCAGGCATTGATTATATGACTGTAACTCATACATACAAAGCAGGAAAACTCAGACTGACTAATGGGCGTCTGCGACTCAGGTGGTAGAGCAGGTCGCTCTTGGGAAGGTTGGCAGATCGATGCACAGCCCTCTACATGACAACATGTCCTTGGATGCTGAACCCAAAAGCAATCACCTCATATGACAACAGCCAGTAGTTGTGTAAAGTGATGCACCACTAAGCTCTTTATAAGCGCAAACAGCTGTCAAAAAGAGTTTCATGCTCACTCAGTGAAGAAAGCAAACAGAAGTGTTTTAGGCATTTCTATCATAGTGCATCCCAGAATCAGCCTTTTTTTTAAGAGTTATTTTTTGTGCCTTTTTAGCCTTTATTTTAGAGGACAGTGTGAGAGAGAGAGAGACAGGAAATGTGGGGAGGAGAGTGGGGAAAGACTCAAAGTCTATCCCAGCTGACTTAAGGTGAAGGCAAGAGGCAAGATACAACCTGGACAGGTCACCAGTCTATCACAGGACTACAAAGAGACACAGACAACCAAGCACACTTGGTTTCTCACCTAAAGACAATGTAGAATCACCAATAACATCAGCATGTTTTTGAACTGTGGTGACCGTGAGGAAGGTATCTCAGCAGTACGTAATTACTTCAGTAGTGTGTACTCACACTGTTAGATGTAGACTTTCACCAATACTCTACACAGATTCACTAATATATGTAAAGTTGTAAGCTTCAACTTTATGTGTTAGTATTTGGATTATAGGTAAATTAACAGAGAGAGGAAAAGGCTTAGAAGTTCGGAAATGAATGCAGTATGAAAGTCCTAACACAATCATGAGTTTGGGTGTGCACCATGTGTTTTTGTGTGGTCTGTCTAATGCTGTCTGTTCTGGCATTGATTTCATTTTTGTGGCACCGTGCCCTGTGTTTGCATAGTGCTCTACAAGCACTATGCACAGTAGACCGTTCAAGTGTGCACGTATTGGTTTTGCAAGAGTACTGTCAAGTCTGGCTGCATCCGATCTTGGTGTGTGTGTGTGTGTGTGTGTGTGTGTGTGTGCGCTGTTTACACGCGTTAAGCTGGAGGAGCTTGTTTCAAAGCCTTAACCAAAGAGAGCCTGTGTGGCCGCTGCAGTAAAGTGCTGTGTCAGCCGAGGCCCGCCAAACTACACTTGGCAGTCGGCCATGTTCTCGGTGCGTTCCTGTTCCCTTTGCCATGTTGTCTCCTGCCGTGCCATATCCTCCCTGAGGGTGATTCCCCTTGCCCCCCTCCTTCTCTCCCTGCGTCTGACTGACAGCCCCTTGAGGATGCACGTTTTTACACAATCACCTTTTTTTCAGATATAAGTGGTGTTATACAATGCAAACATTTTAAAATAACCTCAAGTCTAAACAAAGTGGGCGAGCCAAAGCACCTCAAATTGTCTGGTTAAGGAATGTCACTGTGGCTCCAGAGGGAAATGCCCAAATGCAAACCTGAGGTTGTCGATAGTTATCTAACTTAAATCTTTTGAAATCATTCACGTGTTTTTAAAGTAAATATTACACTACTACGCTATGTACTTAACTTCCCATTTTCTGTCGTCCACCACAGCACTTTCATTTCATCTAATATTTTCATTGATTCAGTCTAAATCATTTGGTTCGTTGACTGGGCAGGAAACATACAGCAAAAAAGAGGAGGAAAACTTTTGATCTGCCTTTGATCTGCTGATACACTTGACGAGAAGAGGCTCCTTGGAGGACTATCAAAGATTATAGGAAACACGGCGGGAGACCTGGGCTCATCCTGTGTAATCTGTTTTGACAGTCATCTGAGGTAGACCATTTGTTCTGGGTGGGGATGTTGATTTGAACTAAATAAAGGGCTTGAAATCCAATAGTGGTGTCTTGAGTAGGAAGAACACCCAAAAAGGCATCTGACTAGTGCAATTTAGGATGGAACAAAAGACTCATTACAAACAGCATTAATTTAGATAATGCATTTCTAGACTGCTCTGCATAAACATCAATCTGAATTGCATTGTTAGAGATGGTATTATCACTGCTAAAACCATAATTGATAACAATTCTTAGCAAGTAAAGGGGTTTACTGCACATTTAGTCTCTTAGGGCCTTTGGCATATGAACAGACTGAATTATTCTTTGGCACGCCACAGAAATTTCATTTCTTAAATCTGTTGAAAGACACAGAGATCAGCTCCCATCACGCCACGCCATTTATCAAGACCTAAGAGGATCAGATGATGCATGATAAGTTTATTTGGAAGTAGAAGTTTAAAGTATTAAAAAAAACAGACAAAACTACAAAAACGGAAAAGCTTTTAAACCACGTCAATCCAAAACATTGAGAAAAAAATGAGCTATGAAAATCTGAATATGGGCAAAAGGGAAAGAGGTTGTGGAAGATTTTCTAAAATAATCCTAAAGATGGATGCATGAACAAATGAACTAATAGCATCTGCGGGAGCACACAGTGAAGTCTGCACTCAAAATAACTCGTTTAGAACTAGATGTAGCTCGCTGACCCCTTGTAGTACCATTAATATCCACATTCATGGAAGAAACTGTTTTCCACAAATTATAGACAAAAAGCAGCAACAAAACACTCCAAACATAGACAGCAAACTTCTAAAAATCTCATGTGACACAGGTGATACAGGTGTAATATAAAACAGAAGTGTGACACTTTTGAAACTTTTGCTTATGATACATGCCCAATTCTCAACTCTGCTTTGTTTCGATTGCATGTTCCTCTGAACACCACGCTTCTTTTAAATCTGGAGCATCAGAAAACCTCTCTTGGACATTTCCAAGACTTTTCTGCCATTGATTCCATTATACTCCTGGTTGATGTAGCCTACTCCATCTCACATTTGGTCTCCGCTTGGAAACAATTCATTGCTGGTTGATGTAAAACACAAACTGGTACACCAGTGTGTGAATAAAACCACAGACACAAGATTCAAAATAAAAGAGAAAGGTGAGCAACTTCCAGGACTGATGATGGCAGTCTAAATACGAAAAAGTGAATGAATCATTTTCTGAATGAGTTGCTGCTCTTCAGTGGAGGGAACACATCACAAATGCTCATGCTAAATCTAGTGAGTAGGACACACAGAGAAAGAGAGGCTGTCGGAGGAGGATGTTCAAAAAACAATTAAAAATGGGACTAAAATGTCCCAGATGAAAGGCAGATAGGCTTTTTAAATTGATTAAGTGCCAAATTTTATATTTTACTATTATATGACTTATTAAATGTTGGTGAAGAAGCAAAAAAAGAGAGATAAGTCATTAAAACAGTTCACATGGGGATTATCTAATTTTGGAACACATTTTCTCATTTATGTTCTGAATCCATCCATCCATCCATCCATTCTCTATACACCGCTTTATCTTCACTAGGGTCACAGGGGGTGTTGGAGCCTATTTCAGCAGACTGGGGCGAAGGCAGGGGACACCCTGGACAGGTCGCCAGTCTGTCGCAGGTATGTTCTGAATGCATAAGTGGAAATTCGAGCACCGTGACTTTCCACATAAACAAAATCATACGAACAAGTTAGGGATAAAGACTGTGAGCGCTCGATGGCATCTCTTGCAACTGAGGAGTCGGAGCATGAATCAACAAGAACGATTAAAACAGGATCATCAAAACAGACTTTTTGTTTCAGCATCTGACGTCGTTTGCAAGTCTGTGGCAGTGGGGTCGAGAAGTTTGGATGCAGGTAATATATTACCTTTTGAAGTAAAAACCAAACAACTTCCCTCTCGGCGATTTGTTTTGTCAGCTAAGCTTAATTACCCGTAATTTTTTCTTTCTTTTTTTTTTCTTTTAGGAGAAGAATGTGTGAGGTGTGTCTTGCTGAAAGAAAACAAAACTGCCAGGAGGTCTCTATCTGAGCCATTGATGTGGCCTTTAGCACTTTGGCACTTGCTGTTTTAAAATGACTTACTGTAAATCTGTTTCTCTTTAATGTGGGTGACAATTTTTCCCATTTGTAGGATGCACTCTTCTGTCTCCATATTAAGATAATTCTGTAATTTGAAGTAATGAAGCCTTTCTCAGCTGTCACCATTAAAACGTTGGCTATTATCAAACAGTATTAAAATGCATAATTGACGGTAGTTGCAGTTAGCGCCGTTTTAGGCTGCAACATCTCAGTAGCAAACTTTAAACAACCAAATAATGATGATTTTGGCAGCAATCTCTGAGTGAGAACATTAGAGAACAACAGGTATTAAAAGATACAATTTCAAACTTATTAACTCAACACAAGCAGACTCTAAAGGCTCCCAAAAATACGAAATGGTTCATAATTTAGACATGCAGCTCTAACAAACCACTGCATTAGTCAAGGCTTCTTACTTATTGTGCAATATTGGATTTTCTGTCTCCAACCAAGTGACCATAATAATGACTCGACTCACTTCATCACCAAA
This sequence comes from Acanthochromis polyacanthus, assembly GCF_021347895.1. Lineage (NCBI taxonomy): Eukaryota > Metazoa > Chordata > Actinopteri > Pomacentridae > Acanthochromis > Acanthochromis polyacanthus. The sequence continues at coordinate 25,000,880 of NC_067116.1, read as the reverse complement.
AAGTCCCATTTTTTGTGTGATATGTTTTTGTACAGTTTTTGGTCTGGGTCATGGTCCCTAATTTTTTTACTATGTGACTGCAAAAAAGTCTTATTTGCTACAAATCCCTTGTCATTCATTGCATATTTCTTTGAGCTGAAAGAAGTTTATCCAAATGGTGATAATCCTTTCTCAGGTTGTTTTATCTGAAAAGTTTTTTAGGGCTTGAGGAGGCAAAAGTGTTTGTTTGATAGTAAAAGCACACAGATATAGCAGAATTATGTATTTTTTCTCATTTCTACTCCACCTTGGCATTCATTGTGACACGTATGGTTTATATGGATATTACCAATAAATCCGGTAGTTGTGAGAGAGCTGCAATGGGTCTAGAGGGTTTAACATGCTTTGTGAATATGGTGGTTCAATAAACTTTTGCGTTTTGACCGACACTGATGTGAGCAAATAAAAAAGGAATTTTAATTTCAATTTGATTATCCCTGACTTCCCAAAACCTGTGGTCAACCGCAGATATTTAGGTGTGCACAACCTTCCGATGTTGTATTCACATGGATTGTTTGCACAAGAGCAGGTATTCAGTATAAACATTTTTGCGGGCCCACCCTTTGCTAGCCCACGTTAAAAGTGATCGGGGACAGAAAGATGATGAATTTCTAGTTGAAGAAAGAGGCTATTAGAGTAGGAAATGTTAGTGTGCCTCTGCAAATCAGCACGTATTCAGCTACCGCAATCTTGGATGAGTATACCAGTCTGCATCCCTTCACTTGACTCAGTGCCTGTCGCAAAGAAATTGAACTCTCTGGTCCCGCCCTCCTTGGTGAACCACAACCTTTAGACAGGAAAATGGACAGCAGGAAAAAGCTCATCAAACTGCTCTTAACATCTTTGGAAACTGTTACTCAGACAATGATATTAGACTAATCCGACTTCACCATCATCCAGCACATAACCATACAGCTTACCAGACGTCCTCAGCGCTGCAAAGACATGGCTGCGTCAGGTTCAAATTCATACACTGTGACACTAACCATACTTGGCACTATGACTTCAGTAGAGCTGGTGTGACTACCACAAGGTCTAGCCACACGAGGCTACCCCGGCTGGCATGAGCCTAAATGCTACCATATGTGTGTAATCCTAAGACGTGTAGCTCAACCCTGCTTTCATGAGCATATGGTTATGGTAGCACTGATGATATAACGTCCTGTAAGAAATGCACTTCCACTGGCTGTCTGTTGGTGTTCAGCTGGTTTAAAGTTCAACCAATAATCCTCAAGATCCTTACTTCTGTCATTCTGGCAGCATCTTTGGTGTGAAGCGTTCATTGCTGTGGTGTTCCTGCTCTGTACTTCCCAGAGTTCACTTGTCAATCAAACAATGTGGCTTGGGCTGTAATGTCTTTTCCTTGGATTCTCTGTTGAAGCCAGTGTAGCTTCTGTAGGTGGCTGCAAGGCTGTAGGACTGCAAATCTTTAGATATTATATTTTAAATCCTTCTGTTTATTCAATTGAACCCATTTTGGCCAGACTGTCCAGTCCACCTCCTAGTTCTTCAAATTCGTTAATGATTACATGATTGCCTATTCTAGTAGCATTAAATGATCAAAACTAAATGCAAACAGCATCAGTCATTTCACCAAATGCCAGAAGTTTATGTTTAAGTGCCCCAAGGTGTTGTAATAATTATGACTCTCGAGCATCAGGGGAATGTTTGTGCCTAAACCCAACCAAACCTCAACCACAGTGACAAAGCATTACTGGAAGCTATCAGTTCTTTGAAAACATAGGGAGTCAATGACTGATCTGTAACTAGGTAGCCATAATTGCCTCCAATTGCCACATGTCATAAAGATGAAGCCTAAATGACAAATGTGCCTACTGTTTCCTTCCACAAAGCTATTATACCTATCAAAGCATACCCTTCTTCCTTTTTGTCCAATCAAGTCGATTTACATGGCGACACCGTGCACACCTTCAGGCAAAGAAAACTAACTTTTGTCAGTCTGTCACCATTTCTCATCATCATCTCATCAAAAACGCGGTGTCAAGATGGATTTTTTGTTTTCCTACTAGCATGCTGTAACAGTACCTTGGTGCAGGACAACACAGAAATCCCGTAGCATGCTGGCTGAAGATCAGCTTTTCTTCTCGCTGGATTTCTGTGGGTCCATTTTGAAGTGGTCCCCCGCTCATGAATAGAGAACCCTCCCCCTCACCCTGCCCACCCACCCACCCGTCACCCCTCCTTGTTGTTCTGTTCAGACGTTTCTGTTTTGTATCAGCTAGGTTTTCCATATATCTGTTTTTGTGCAGCTGTGTTGCCCTCTTTGTACCTGGTACACTGTGGGCTCTGTGCTAATGTGCTTCAGAGAACCCTGCTCAACTCCAATTATGCTCATGTTCAATCCCCCACACACACTCACCCATGCAAACACACAGTGGTGGCAGTGATGGTGGACTGTGGTGTAGTGGGCGGTATGGAAGGCATATGTGCGTTTTAGGAAAAGGTCAACTGGTCTTGCGGGAATTTGCTGGTTGCTGGTTATGCTTCTGGTAACTTTGGATTAGCGGTGACAAGCATCAAGGCGAATATTACTAACTGCAGATACTGTGACTGGAAAAGTAGATCGACCTTTCAAAATGATCGCAGCAAGATGCTGAAATGATTGTTCATATTAAGTTAAACACAGTGTAAATGAATATTTAGTTTGAATACTGCATGAACAAGGGTTGTTTTCAGGTTTTTGAGTTTTAAATATGTAGTTTTTGTCATCTTCAAAGAAAATTTAGTCTTCACTGAGGAAAAAAAAACAGATTTATAAAACAATAATTTGAATTTAGGGTCTACCTGCTAGCTTTTTTCCTTCATTTTTAAACTTTCAGATGACTTTCAACAGCTGATAAATATACTGACAGTCAATAGAAACTTTGAGGTAGAAATGTACACAGAATTCTACTTGTAGGGGGGTTGTAATTATTCATTGTGGATTTACTGATGATCTAGTGCCCTGGTAGTTGAGATAATGATGAGTTGTCATTTTGTCATGATTCACTGCACATGGGTTGGTCACTTTGCAAAAGTGAACCAAATACACACCAAGCAATACTCAGTGAGTATCTGCACAATTTGAGAATGGATTTTGAAGGCCTATATAAAGGCCCAAAAAAGGCCACCATTGTTAGTCCAGTGAACAGCATCATGCCGCGTCTATCACATGAACAACGTCTCCGGGCACTGGGTATGGTGGAGACCGGTTTGAGCTACAGTGATGTAGCCAGGTGTATGGGCTGTTCCCAACCCACAATCAGAAGCCTGGTCCAAAGCGTGCGCCGACGGATTGCTGCCTGCATCGAAGCAAATGGAGGCCATACTCGGTATTGACTGTTGTGACTTTGTGTTTGGCAGGTGCCGTTTTCTTTTGTGAAATTCTTTATTTTGAAATCATTCTTGAAACTTTAGATTTTGTTTCTGGATGCCAATATGCTAAACAAATGATTCATATGAAGAAAATCCAGTTTCGGGCTTCAAAATAAAAATTATGTTGAAAAATATGGTCTCAAAGTTTTTAATGACTGTCAGTGTACATTACAAAGATCTAAATAAAGCCTATCTTCTTCTGTATTATTGTCTAAATCTCTAAATCGCAACTTTTTTGATCAGTGCCCAGAATAGTGTAAAATTGCAAAATTTTAAGTGTTGGTTTGCATGGATAAAAACTTGTTCTTAGAAACATTTTTTGCCATTCAGAACTGTCCACTACCAATATTTGAGTGAAATTTTCGCATTGTCTTCAGTTTGAAATTGTATTCAGATATATCCTCCAAGAGACTGTCTCCAAAACAAGCAATTTCAGCATGCTAGCATTTGCGTTGTGAAAGCTCACATTGTGTGCAAATATCATTTCTATTGATTGACACACAGGAAGTAGGAGCTGGTCAGTGTGTCGACATGTTGTCAGGCTCGTCATTCTCAAGATCTAGCTTTCAAAATGACACATACACAACACATAATTTGTCCATGTCAACACATTTTGTACTTTGTAGATATCATCCCATCTTAAAAAAAAGAGAAGACATACCCCGAGGCTTTTTAACACTCAGCATTTTAATAAGTAGCAAACTAACTAGCCAGTACCCATGTTAGTTAAAACTCTGATCACCAGTCTTTCTTAATTATCAACTGATGTTAGTTAACTATGTTATATCGCATTAACAAGGAAGCTAAGCCTGGTTTCTGTCATCTGTGGCAAGCAAGGCTGCTTGAATGAACATAAAATGAGGTGATATTCTATGTGATGATTTTCTACAAACTGAAATCCCATGAAAATGCTGCCATTCAAGATACAGTGGCTCAGTGGCTAACACTCTCACATTGCAGCGAGAAGACCTGGGATCTTTCTATGTGGAGTCTTTATGCTCTCCCTGGACATGTATGAGTTTTCTCTGGGTACTCCAGCTTCCTCCCACAATCTAAAAATATGCAGAAGTTAACTGGTAATTCTAAATTTTCTGTCGGTGTGAATGTGAGTGTGCTTGTTTGTCTCTATGTGTAGCCCTGCGATAGACTGGCGACATGTCCAGGTGTCAACCACCTTTGCCCTAAGTCAGCTGGGATAGACTCCAGCCCCGCCACGATCCTAATGAGGACTGAGTGGTGCACAGATGATGGATGGATTGAATAAAGCAGTAGGCCCGAGAAGTAGAGCAATCTGATGGCGAAACAGGTGCATTTTCACAGAAATTAGGAATTACAGTTTAGAATTATAGGGGGGCATAAATATCACATCCTAGGTAAAAACAACAACAACAAACAAACAAAAAACAGGAATACTACAATAGACAAAGAAATGACATGATATAGTGAAACTACAGTATTTGGCTTGCTGTATATGAAAATGTTAGGGTTGAATGCAAAAATGCAGAAATATTGTTTAATGTTTTTTATTGTCTTTTCCATTACCAAGTAATTTATTTTCTGAGTGTTGTTGTTATGGCCCCTTCAATGTTGAGATAAAACCTATGCCATCATACAAATTATTAATAACTACTTAAGTTTCAATGAGAAACACCATTTGTCTTGGTTTAATTAAGGTACTGCTGATATGGAATGGTATGACATTCAACCTATAGCAATAGCTTACAAGGCTGGTGATATGTTAAAGAGATGACAGCGATGCTTTCAAATAAAAATCATTCTATGACCCAAAAATCTGAAATTCCCACAACCAAATGCAACAGTGAGACGTATAAATGATCAAAGGTTCTGTAAACACTTAGAATATGTACATAAAGCTGGTTAAAGGAGACTATTTAAGCCAAGCTGTGACACCTGAAACAAAACAAAATTCTAAAACAAAATAGTATGACTCTAATTAATATTTGCTGTCTATTTTGCAGACAGTAGCACTGACTGCTACTTGCTTTACAGTTTATTGCATCATCAAGAGTTGGAGGGAAAATGACATTGTGGTCCTTGTACTCAGCCTCTCAGGAAAAGTGACAAAGTAAACATTTGACTCAGAGATAAGTGGGTGCTTTCTCACTGGGAGTGGTGAGGATTTCATTTCAGAAACAAAGGACATGAGCCATATTCCCGTCAGATCCTAAATGAAGTACGAGTGGGAAATATCAGCACGAGCAGCTTCCTGTACGGCAAACCGTGCAGCTAAATATTCAATCATAATCATTCAGTTCAAGGACTTGATTGTTTTGTTTTAGCAGAAACAGCTGTGTTTGAACAAAACCTAACCACTACAGACTCTTATCTGTTAAGGTCATATATTTAAAGATAAATGGGATTTCCAGTTAGATTCAGAGTTTATAAATATAGATCCTATTGTCTAATTTAGAATTCCACGTGCCAAGATACCAAGGCCACCTGATATTTTGGGGCACTGCAGTTTCTTAAGGACATTTCTGGGCTCCCAGTTAGAGGCCCTTGATCACAGCCTGAGTCATGTCTGAGTAAGAGCAAATCAGCATGGTTTCCCTTCTTAAAAGATAAAAGACAGGAAAACCTCCACCAAATCCTTACACATCAGGAAACCTAACAATGTTGAGGAGGTGGAGAACCACGGGCGTCTCTGATAACCCCCACCCAAAAGAATAACCTTAGTCTTCACTGTGTCCCACCTCTTTTTACTTCAGGCTTTGTCTTTTTAGTATAATATTACTGATATCTGTTAGGTTTGCATTCATCCCTAAAAAGACACAGGCCACTAATTTTCTATGAGTCAACATTTTAATTTAGAATGTCTAGAAACATCTGCAAACAAGAGGTAGGTTAGTTTCCCAATTTCAGTGGACTTTTCTAATAAATTTAGCTCAGAATTAGCAGAGATCAAACAAGTCCTTGCATCCTGTAAAAATGTAAAACCTACAAGAGTACACCATGAGAATTTGTAACAGCGACGACCTCTGCGTCACATTTTCCCTCATGGCTTTGTAGGGTTGGAGTCTGCATTCAGACTCAATTTAATCCTATCAAAATAAACTTTGGAGAAAGTTCTACATCACCTGCAGCATTGTAGGTATGACTGGTCTGTCAATCCAGATGAGGCTTTAATTGTCTCAAAGCAACCACCAGCCATGTGCGGTATACATATTGTTTCATTTTTTGGGCTTGTCCGCATGTTTACACGTCAAACCACTGAAACAGTCATACAAACTGTCGTGTACACAAACCACATTTGAGAAGAAGTAAATCCATATCAACACTTTCTCCATTACAGAGTTTTGCACGGAGAAATGAAACTCAATGCTCTTGAACCGGCTAAACCTTCAGGGGGAAAAAAAGTGCACATCTGCAGTTTCAAACAGTATTACAGGACATAACAAAAGTTCTACATAGGCTTCGAAATGCAACCAAACCATAAAAAACAAAGCACTTGTCATTAAAAGCAATGGTCTGCACAGATACAGTCTATAAAAATTTGAATAGTAATTTTATTGGACAGTCAGTCGGAATTTAACCTGTGGGTTTGCGATGTAATAGATGAGTGCATGTGGAAATGGGTGCAGCGCTGGAATAGCGAACTGGACTCGTCAAGATAGAATCTGTGTAAGAGATGAGAATCAGAGGAATCAGAGGGAAGAGTGCAGCTCTAACTAACCTGCCTGTGGTGATTTTTGACTCCATGAGATAAGCCAAGGAGACTTAATGTTTTCCTCCCCTTCCTATGAATGCTGCATAATAGCCAATATTCACTTGGAGGCCATTCTACTTTTGCGGCTTGACACTGAATATTGGAAAAGCAATGAAATGGAGGGTTTGCAAATCACATCATGTTGGTACATATTATTTGATCTAAATTGCAGATGCTTCATAGTTTCCTTGCTTGCCTTTAAACATTAAATTGCACCTATCACACTCAGCCTATGTAATGAACTTAAAGGATATTTTAAGTATTATGCAACAACCGATGCACTACATGCTCCATGACATGTGGTGTGCTAAATTACACAAGATGCTTCCATTTTTAAAGACTGAATGCATGAATAAAATGTACACTACTGTAATTTCCTCACAATTTCTTTAACAATTCTGCAAAATACAATGCAGGATTTTTCTGTCACAATCCTCAAGATGCCTTCATGACACCAAACAAGAAAACGAATAATCAACTGTGTGTTGGAATGGATAAAGGAAATAGTCTAATGCCTCAAAATGGTAAAACTTCAACAGGATTTTAATTAACTGCAACAAATAATGTTAAGCAAAATTTAAATGTATCTCAAACCCGAAGCAAATTTCTGTTGTTCATTCCATTTTTGACAATACAAACAAACTTGCCTGCCTGAAAATCCACCTACATTATGTTTAGCAATGGGTTTACAGTGGGTACAAAAAGTATTCAGACCCCTTGAAATTTTTCACTCTCTGTGTCATTGCAGCCATTTGCCAAAATCAAAAAAGTTCATTTTATTTCTCATTAATGTACACTCAGGGGTGGCATGGCTCAGTGGGTAGAATGGTCGTCTTGTAACTGGAAGGTTGCCGGTTCGATCCTCGGCCCGTCGAGCTCATGTTGAGGTGTCCCTAACCCCTAATTGCTCCTGGTGGGTCGTGGTTAGTGCCTTGCATGGCAGCTTCCGCCATCAGTGTGCGAATGGGTGAATGTGACATATCATGTAAAGTGCTTTGGATAAAAGCGCTATATATATACAACCATTTATTCAGCACCCCATCTTGACAGAAAAAAACAAATGTAGAAATTTTTGCAAATTTATTAAAAAAGATAAACTGACATATCACATGGTCATACTCAATACTGTGCTCAGTATTGAGTAGAAGCGTCCTTTTCAGCTAGTACAGCCATGAGTCTTCTTAGGAGTGACGCAACAAGTTTTTCACACCTGGATTTAGGGATCCTCTGCCATTCTTCCTTGCAGATCCTCTCCAGTTCTGTCAGGTTGGATGGTGAACATTGGTGGACAGCCCTTTTGAGGTCTCTCCAGAGATGCTCAATTGGGTTTAGGTCAGGGCTCTGGCTGGGCCAGTCAAGAATGGTCACAGAGTTGTTCTGAAGCCACTCCTTTGTTATTTTAGCTGTGTGCTTAGGGTCATTGTCCTGTTGAAAGGTGAACCTTTGGTTCAGTCTGAGGTCCTGAGCACTCTGGAAGAGGTTTTCCTCCAGGATATCTCTGTACTTGGCCGCATTCATCCTTCCTTCAATTCCAACCAGTCATCCTGTCCCTGCAGCTGAAAAACACCCCCACAACATGATGCTCCCACCACCATGTTTCACTGTAGGGATTGTATTGTGCAGGTGATGAGCAGTGCCTGGTTTTCTCCACACATAACGCTTAGAATTAACACCAAAAAGTTCAATCTTGGTCTCATCAGACCAGAGAATCTTATTTCTCATAGTCTGGGAGTCCTTCATGTGTTTTTTGGCAAACTCTATGCGGGCTTTCACGTGTCTTGCACTGAGGAGAGGCTTCCGTCGGGCCACTCTGCCATAAAGCCCCGACTGGTGGAGGGCTGCAGTGATAGTTGACTTTGTGGAACTTTCTCCTATCTCCCGACTGCATCTCTGGAGCTCAGCCACAGTGATCTTTGGGTTCTTCTTTATCTCTCTCACCAAGGCTCTTCTCCCACCATTGCTCAGTTTGGCTGGACGGCCAGGTCTAGGAAGAGTTGTGGTCCTCCCAAACTTCTTCCATTTGAGGATTATGGAGGCCACTGTGCTGCAGAAATTCTTTTGTAACCTTGGCCAGATCTGTGCCTTGCCACAATTCTGTCTCTGAGCTCCTTGGGCAGTTCCTTCGACCTCATGATTCTCATTTGCTCTGACATGCACTGTGAGCTGTAAGGTCTTATACAGACAGGTGTGTGCCTTTCCTAATCAAGTCCAATCAGTTTAATTAAACACAGCTGGACTCCAATAAAGAAGCAGAACCATCTCGAGGAGGATCAGAAGAAATGGACAGCATGTGAGTTAAATATGAATGTCGCTGCAAAGGGTCTGAATACTTATGACCATGTGATATTTCAGTTTTTCTTTTTTAATAAATTTGCAAAAAATTCTACATTTCTGGTTTTTTCTGTCAAGATGGGGTGCTGAGTGTACATTAATGAGAAATAAAATGAACTTTTTTATTTTGGCAAATGGCTGCAATGACACAGAGTGAAAAATTTCAAGGGGTCTGAATACTTTCCGTACCCACTGTATATCAGTAACATGCAACTCTGATAGAATCATGTGCAATATGTACTGTTCTACAGTATTAAAACGTCAAATTAGAGACATTGTTTTTATCCTGCACAAAGCAGAGGATTTAAAAGAAGGGGTCTCAGCAGACCGGTGAATTAGTTGGAAATTTCTATTGCTTTCTTTGGCAGGGGACAACTTCCTCCACCAGTGTGTGTGCTACGTCCCAGGTGTGCTGTTCTCGACCTCAGAACTCTGTATTAAAACACATGCGGCAGACCGCACTAAGCAACAGTTACCAGCCACTTAAAACTTCACTCAGACTCTTTGCTTTTTGGTTTGTGATTGTGTTCAAAAGGAATATCTCACATCATTCAGCCAGTGCTGTTGCACTGAAGTGGACTGAAGGCTACCAATAAAACTGATTTATTATTATTTTTTAAATTAACCCACTTCTGGAGTTGATGTATCGTATCCACATGTACAACTTATATCTCTAGCTTTAGCTTATATCACAGTTTTTCTAGCTGCTATGCCTCTGTTTTGACCTCAGTCTTTAATATTAAATTGGGTATTGTGACTCTGGTCCCTCCACTGCCTGGTTCCTTCAAATGAACTCTGAATCAGTGCATTCTCCACTTTTTTTTCAGTTCAGCGAGCTCAAAGTCAGAATATGTAGCTGCAGTAGATAAGTGTGATTTCATTCACCCTCTGCAATTAATTACAAATAATAAAATTCTAAGCATGATTTATCGCTTAGTATGCAACCAATCAAAATTAAAGGTCTGATCAGATTTTCCACTTTGGAAAGGATGTGCTTTTGCCCTCTTGAGTTGGAGACTTGTGTCACCAACGGACACTCTCCTTGTAATTTAAAGTCCAGATTTCAGTTTTACATCACGGATGTTAATTGGCATTAACTGTGGTCACCCAAAATCAAGATCTGCCCTGCCTGTTGATGTAATGTGCTCCACTGGGAATGAGCCAAAATGGGTGGTTTGATGAAGAAAGTCCTTCCACTGTTGTAGGTCACAGACAGAGCAGCAAGCATCGTGTACAAAGTAGACAGCCAAAGGTGGACTGTATTTTTAGGCAGAGAACCAATCATATTGTCCTATTTAACTTTTTGTCTTGATATATCCACATTCCCGGAAAATAAGTATCTTTGTACATTAACACAATTATAGCTTTCAAAGAGAATCACAATGTAACTGGATTTCTCACTTGCTTTCCAGTGATAAAGTGCATGTTGTGGGTTGCTTTAAGGGTAAAATTTCACAATATTTTTTCAGTTTGGTCATTGTCACTGTCCCCATCGTGAAAGAATGTCAAACATGTCTAAACTGATCATTCAAAAAGAGATTGTGTACTATTATAGGAGCGCTGATGATGGAACCCAACCCAACCTAATCTGCGTTTGTAGTTACCATTTCTGTCATCTACTGAGTAACTATTGACTCATTAGTGTGGTGAAAGTTGTGGCATACTTCTGCAGCAAACATAAACTTATGAGATAATCAAACCTCCGGCTCACCACGGAACCACTGGAGGCGTGGCTTTGGGTAGACCCACTTTGTTTTGGAATCCCACATTGATATTTGTCTCATCTTCCCTTGGCTGCTGTCAATTCCCAGAATATGGCAGACCTCCATAATGTTAAACTGGCCGAAGCTCTTCAGAAGGCGACCCTTCCAGGAATTCCCCCCGAAGCTTCCGTTCCTGTCACTTGTTGTTGTTGCGATGGATAGAGGAGAAATGGCCAGCTGCCTGGGTACCACAAGCAAGTGAAGTTCCAGCTCATGAAGTGCTTTGGTTTTTGCATTAGTTCTGCAGCAATAAAGTTGAGCTGAGGCTGCTTAGAGTTCTTATCTTGGGGTTTAAGTTCTGCTGTTGGCGTGCCCAACAGGAAGGGAATGGTGACACAAATTCCCTGTTCATACTCCCATGACGACAGTCTCTGTGCTTGCCATTAGGTGAACACTGCCCGTTTCCTTCCCCACAAAACTGGAAGAAAGGTTGAAGTGCTATTTTTAAGCCTGAGTGCTCTGCACTAAACGGACCATAACTCTCAGTGACCCGCAGTCATTTGAAAAGGAAGCATGAGTGAGAGTGTGGCTGAGGAACACTTTATCACAGCTTATTCAGTGGGATTCATAATGACCAGTAAGCCAAGCCCTCGACTGTGATGGCCTTTAGATGACAGAGTGACCCCAGATGCCTCTAAAAGTGAGCCAGAATGGTAACCACAGTTTCAGCTGCCAGATCAGTAATCTGTAAGTATTTGACTACTGTACCGCTACATTTTAACGGTACGTTATACAGCACATGAGAATAACAGCTACAGACTTTACTATGTGCTTTTGTGCTTAAATCAATCAAGGGAGAAAAGCCCAGCTCCGTGTTGTAATCCTCTTCAACATGTCAGCTCTGATCAAAAACATGAAAATGAGAGAATACAACTAGTGAAAAATGTGACTGTGATGTACATGCCAGAGTAACAACTCAAGTTATGCGCTGATCAAGGACGTTCAGTTTCAGCAGGGTTTCCAAAACAATCTGTTTGAGTGAGCTAACTCAACATCTCACCACTTTTGTATGTGTTCAGGCCACTGAATGGAAATCCTATCATCTGGACCTAATAAAAAGACCCTTGTGGTGACAAGTGTGTGTTTAGGTCCACTCAGCCTGGTGGAGTTCAAACGGTGCATTCAGAGAAAGCTCACATATTGCTTTGAAATAGCAAGTAAAAAACAGATTTATCATTTGGTAAGAGGTGGTTTAAAAAAAAATTAAAACTAGAATGAATGTTTAAGCAACTAAAATTCTTACTTTGCCTCTTCGTGTCTGTACTGCACAGCATTTATTTCCAAAATGGAAGATGAACATGAGAGGCTTTGTTCCGAGAGAGCATTATGGCTCATTACTACTACACACGCCATTCATCACATACAATAATGGGAAAAATAAAAATTACTGCACCCAATGATACTGTTCCCAGCAGACATGCATAACTTGTAATATTAGAATGTCAAAAACTAATACTCGTCCTCTTTGGAATATTTCAAAGGCACTTAAGGTCAATAAAAACAGTGATAAGCCAATCAAAATCTGCAACTTATGTCAAGTAGCATGATCTGAGTGACTGCGTTGGATTTAAATGCACAACATGGTGGACTAACTATTGGTTTCTGTGTCTGAGCAACTGGGAGACAACTGTTGTTTCTGATACTACACACTTCTACCTGCCGTGCAATGAACAAACTGATGGCAAGTGTTTGACACTCGGACAGAAAGGGGATCCAAGCGTGCATGAGTCTAAAGTTCTTTTAGTGTATGTTTTAAAGGTTTTAAGAATGAAAACAGTCTGTAACTGATACATATAGAATAGAATAGAATAGAATAGAATAGAATAGAATAGAATAGAACAGAACAGAATAGGAGTTATTTGTCATTGTTCAACACAAACAAACAGTAAAGTGCATCAGTCTGGGGTATATAAATAAAAAATAGTTCTAAGCTAGCTATAAAAAAGATTCTTTACAAAGACAAAAAAAAACTAAAATGGAAAAGAAAAAAGAAAACCACAACATACCATGCATGCAAAACTCTGATATTGCAAAACACTGATGTAGATTTGTCTAAAATCTGATATATACAAATACCAATTAATATGTTTTCTGTCAAAAACAGCAAGATGTCAACAATTGTGTCCTAGTGTTGTGACCATGATGAATTGCCTTCCCAATCATAATCTAGTAAGACTGCTTTATAGGTATAGTTCGTAACAACAGCTTCGTCAAAGACTGATCTGCAGCTTTCCTTGAAAATTCACCCTCATTTCCAATAGCCAGGCAAGATTTGTTCTGACATGTTTAAATGTTTTATGTGATGCGTGCTGGTGCTTAGTCAGAAAGTGATGGACAACTGCTATTGTGCTGAGAGTGAGTTGCAGGCCCAAGTAATTGATTGATGAGGCGTCTGTCACAATTAGGCCATTATAGGGAACTGACGTGTCGAAGAGGGATCTGTGCATGAAAGCAAAGTACTCACACCCAAAAGCTCCGTCAGGCAACTCAACCAAATACACAGAAACAGACAGAATCATTTGAACCCCTTAACTCTGAAGTACAGTCAGCTAAGTTGGTTCAGCCACCTCATGAGCCCTTGACAACCATTCTACGACATTTTGTTTAATCCCATGCCAGTGTCTTTAGCTAGGGAATAAATACCAATCTGTAATATTTATTTGTTATAATGTTTTAGATCAAACAGACTAAAAAGTGAAATAAGACACAAAACTCAACCAAAAGTTTTCACTTTGCATTCTAATTTCCATTTTTGCGTTGTTTCCGACATACTTAACTTCAAATCTAACAAATATGATTCCAGAGGGAAAGAACAGAATTTCCAGCACTACAAAGAATGCATCTTCTTTGGCACAGCTGAAAAGGAAAAGCTAAAATTCCATCAAGAGCAACAAATCATGTCAAAACTAACTGGAAAAAACAAACACAACTCCAGTCTAAAGGTCGGAGCTGATTGAAGCAGACACATAGTTCATCACAAATCTTATAAAAGAATGAAGAAATCCCTCCTAAAACACAAAAACTGAACTCTTATAATCAGCTCGTGACAGAACTGCTAATTGTGAATCTGTGTAACAGGGTGCGGTTGAAGTAGGAACAAACAAACACTCCCTACTGATGAACAAGCCTAATAAGAAGCTAACTGACAGTAAAACACGGGTGGAAACAGCCGTGAACCACACCGACCTCTTGATGATAAAGCCTTTCAAAGTGCAGAGATAGTGTGATGGGGTACTTGGAAATGGAAAAAAAAGTCTCAATAATTACTTCCATACTCTCTGTTTTGCTTTTAACCTTGGCAGTGTGGCACATACACTGTAAAAATGAATCAGTAACTCTACTTTAAAATAACCAATATGTAACTCAAAATGAAGAAAACTTCCTAAAATTACCTTCTAAAACAGGCTCTCAAAAAGTCATTCTGGAGAGTAATTTTTAATGCGATCCGTGAAACACTTCTTCCACTTTTCTTGATGTCATCTTCAAATTTTTAGAGTACAGTGACCAGTCCTCTCCAGTATCAAGAGTTCAGAGTAAATTACAGGCCTGATAAAAAGAAAAAAAAAAGTCTGGAAGGGGTCTTTTCTCTCTAGATTATGGTAACAAGACCTCCCGGCTCTGTACTGGTGAGCTCCTTTAGATTGAAAGACGATTACGAGCAAAACGCCACTCTCGTAATGATAGGTTTAAAGAGCCGTCCTGATCTGGCAGAGATCCCAGTGTTGTATCCACTCGTGGTGCGCTTTGATGTTTTTGCAAGTGCGAGAAACTTCTTCAAGCCCGTTCAAAAGGCTGATTTTATTTTTGTTTTGGTCCTGACTCGGCGCTTTTCAGGCAATTAGTGCTCAATGGAGGAGAAGACTGCAGGGAGCTTTCACTGAACAGCATATAGGGTGCAGAGGGCTGCTCACTGGGGACCACCGTGGCTGAAGTCATCTTAAAGCTCCACTTATGCTATGACCTGAAAAATTACTGTTGTAGTTTTAAATCAGCTCCAGATCTTCAGGTCAAATGTTGTGACATCTTGATATAGATCAAAATCGCAAGGAAAACCAAGCACATGTTCCCATAGACAGCTTTCATTTCAGCTCCACAGTCTCTTCCCTCTTTAACATGCACGTCATCTTTTTCTAATCCTCTCACTGACCCACTGTATCGATATTGAGGAGCTTCGAAGAAGTGCACAGCAAATCTATCAGCTATCACTGAACATTTGCTCCTCTACATGTGTTGTGACATGATGGCATCATTGTAATGTGATGTGGAAGTTGATCAAACAAGCCAGGGGGATGTGTTCGACCACCACAGTCTTTATTTACTGAGTTAATTTGCTGGAAATACACGCTAATGTTCCATTTCAGGAGAGCAACCACACACAATATTCAGAATTTGGGGCTAGGCAAGACTGCCTTGCTGATTGTTTCCTAATTTATCCACTTTGGTGACCTTTTTGTCACATCTTCTTTGCTCTAGGCTACCTCTGTCATCCCATCCATCCTGCTCGAACATTCTCCAGTGTTTGATGTTTAAAGTCTAGCTAACAATTGAAGAAAGGCTCAGTGTAGCCTGGCAAAAATCTTGTTGTCTTAGTCGAGTGCTCCACAGCTGTGTGACTGGTGAATTAACTCGTGTTTACGACCTACCTTTCAACTGGACAGAACTCTGGCTCTGCTAAAATCTGAATCAAACCTTCTCCTGAGCCTGAATACTCCAACATGGCACGTAAAATCTGTTCCATTTGGCTGAGAACAACGGTCAGATTACCTATTTGTCTTTCCTGAAAGATGGCGAAACAGAGCCCTTCTTCTATTAAGGGCAATTACTGTTGTTGTAATGCTGTTTTTGTCACTACACCACTTGTGTGTCTCATCTTTCTTCCGTTTAATGTCAAATCTGATAAGCAAAATACTAAACCCCAAGCTTTGGCTTGTCTGTTCACAAATTGACAAGGTTGTTCAGCAGCAACAATAATCTGTTTGTCTATCTGGGGAATCATTCTTTATCCATGTCTGCCAGTGTGACCTTTGAGAGTACATAATGAATCCACTATTGATGCCATAATAAGTCAAAAACCCTGGCAGAGGTATTTTAAAACCATGAGCATCGGTGTCTGCTGAGCAGCTGGCATGCTCTCATTCGTTGGCCTAAGCACTGAAGTTGGATGCTCGGTAAGTAGCTGTATGTCCCTTTAAAGAGTATTTGTAAGTAATATCATTACGCTAAACGACAGCAGGTAATTAGGTACAATGTGGCTAATTGCTCTAATTACCTTACGTGAAAAACAATTGTCTCCAAGGGATATGCCAGTCTGTAGCTTTGGAACGAGACGCAGCTGTCGGTGACTGTACCTTTATAAGAGATAGGCCTAATTACAGAGCAATTCACACAAATTACTGTCTGTCTAACGCACATGCAGCCAAGAGAGGAGAGGAAATTTGGGAAAGGAGAGGATGACGTGTGAGAATCTAACCATGTTAATGCTCAAGAAAATCCTTAAACCACATAAAAGAGAACATCAGAAGGTTTCGTCTGACCTTAGTTCACCTGGGGCCATGCCGCGCATCACAGCCACTTAGTTACAGAATGCTTTATGATCACTCACTTACACATACAGCGAATTGCTTCTGAGAGCTGACCGTGTTTGTTGCTGTGGGATCTCCTCGTTTTTCACACCTAGATTTTTCACTGTGGGATTTAATTCAGTTACTTCTCTACTTAGCCTCAAAATTAAAATATTGAGTTAGCAAAAAGTAATGGACATGGCAATTAGTAATAGCTAATTTAGTAGTAGGCATTGGAAACTGTGAGATATCCATATGACATAAACATAAAAGGGCAATCAGATGCTGGACTGTAATAGTAATTACTGCTGACATTTCTCTGAGATGCTTTCATCTCTATTTTATCAGCAGCTGTTATAGCAGCAGGCCAAAACACTTTTCTGATCATCCCCCCCCCCCCCGACCCAAAAAAGAAACTGCGTGCAACATTTTCTGTCACAAGATGGTACGCTCGCCTTTGGCGAAGTGAGATCAATGCATTTAAATGTGGAGTTGGGGGTATAGGCCTGCCTTTAATTCCTTTAAGGATGTGACCTCAGACACCAAAACATTGGCGGCATGTTGAGCCACTTACCACGACAGAACTTCAGTGAAACTGGACTGTTAGGAGTTGAGCGCATTATTAGCGCTGATAGGAAAATTAGTGCTGATTCACTGAGATTTCCCTATGGACTATTGCAGTGATGACTCATTCCAAACTGGCTGCCTCCGTTTGTGTAATCTGTATGTGTGTTTGTGCGTGTCTGTGTAGTGTGTGTTCGATTATTTTGGGTTTAGTTACCAGAAGTACATAGAGGAGATGCAGACCAGTCAGTCCATCATGCTCGTCTGCGTCATGCGTGATCCAAGAACCTCATCAGGCCAAAGAATCTAGGAATATCTTTTGGGATCTGGGGGCATTACAGGGCGTAGTAATTTGTTCCATACAACCTTCGAAGTAGGAAATTTCTCGTCAGGCTTCCAATCTGCCTTCACTTAATCCTCAGGTAGTACTCCCTGTGGCTGCTATCCACTTGAATGCAAACAGGCTTTGAACAGGTCTGATAGATTTGTGATTGTTTGGGTGTGTACGGTAGATTAATTAGGCAAATAAAGACCCCTAAAGGAATATTTTAAATTTCTTTCATATAATTGAGATTTAAAGTACTGTAAACAAACTTAGTAATTGCTTAGGCATTTTTGATATTATGTTACAATTATTAAAAGATTTATAATTCTTAGAAGAGGGTATTTTTTATCTCTCTATATTTCAGTTGGTCAGCTAGCAGTACCATGAAAATATTTTTAAATAAAAATAAGAACACCAATTTATCTCCAAATCCCTTGCTACCACAAGCAACCCATCCTGCTTTATTTAAGTCTGTACTAACAGTATCACCTGCCTTTCTACATTATAAACCTGCACCAACACATACTGTAGTGTCCCTATTTAATTCTATGATTGTATCATTGTATCCCCTATAGTTTGCGTTTCGTCTGCATGATTTGTCAGAAATTGTACATTTGCTGTGACACTCTTTGCGGTCTCGAAATCAAACTTGTTTTAATAAAACCCTCATTTACCTGATTACAACTACCTACACTGCAATGATAAAACTAAACCATCCAGCTTACACAAGTTAAATTCTCTGCAACTTCTGCTGCTACAGTCCATTCAGTATAAATGCATATGCTGCATTTGACCCCGAGGTAGATTTTCTGAAGTAAAATACATTTAACTAACATGTCACATATGTGAAATCTATTTCCTTCACATATGGAATGAGCATATTTCTCCAAATGTATTTCATTCATTCTCGGGTAACGGATTATTTTAAGGCTCAGTCATAATCACACCCAGGCTTTCCCAGCATTACCTGCTCTCGCTGACATTCAGCTCTTTACCATGAGAAAATATTACCCAACTCACAGGGCAGAAATGATGGCAAAGGGAACTAAATTTATGCCAAATGTGTACTTTAGATATGGATATTAACAGGTGATGACATGTCTCGGTAATGTCCAGGTATCAAGTTCTTGCTGTGGCAAAAATGTAGAATTATTTGCATGTAGGTTATATTTGCTTTCTGTGGTCATGAATAGGTTCTTTATTTTGGGTCTGCATGGCAGTTTTTTTTTACCCATATTCAAAGGGTAATTTCAGATTCTTGTCTGTGTCTTCAGTAAAATATTGCATATATGGGAAGGCTGTTTTTTCTTGTGATATTTTGTTATTTTTCAAGATGTTTAAAAAGATGTCTCTTTTTGATCACCAACAGCAAGCCTGGACGTCTGTCTTTAGTTATTTCTGAAACAGCATCTTAGGAAGTATTCTCATTCTGAAAACATCAGGGGGGGATTCCCTCATCTTGCTACACATTTCCACTCCAAAATATACAACTACTCTTTTCTCATCATGGCCTCGACAAGGGGTGCTCCTTGTTAGATTTTCCGCTTCTGGTGCCGAGAAAACAACCCCTCCTCGCTACTCCTTGAGTACTTTGGAGGGATTGGCTAATTTAGTTCCAGATCTGGTGGCATTTGAGAGGCGTCCACTGCTCTGTGTTTACATGTTCCAGTGGCACTTACTTCGGATACGAGGAAGGCTGGAGTGAAAAAAATACGAAAAAAACAAAACGCACACACGCTGCAGGTTGTTAAATGTTAGCGTTCTTTCCAAGCCCCTACGTGCAATGTTTGGCTCTTACCTGCCATTTGTTTATTATTGAGTCAGCAGTTTAGTTCATTTAACAGGGGATTCCGTTTTCCCCTCCAAACGGTTTCTGTTTAACTGTGTTTGCACTTTCGACAGTTGTTGCAATTCTGTCAAGGGGGTATCCATGATTTGCATGCAAGGGACTGAAATTTGCATGGAAATCAAACTGCTTGGAGGCAAAGCCAAGGACTGTTTTCCTACCCATGGTTACCAGAAAGTGCAGAGATGTAGCATGCAAGCAAAGTCACAGATCTTTAATGATCCACAGGTCCACTTAACAGTCTGCTGTCATAAAGCTGTGCAGCACTTGCTCATCAGGCACGTGTAGCGGCCATCTCTGCCATTCACATTACCCCCTTTTCAGCTTTGCAGCATGAGTCTGGATGCCCACAGTGCAGTCCATATAGGATTTTCTATATTTCCTTGTCAACAGTGAATAATATTGTAATACTATTGAACTCGGTAGACTTTGATCTTTCAGCAGGAGTCGACTGGAGGTGCTATTTGACTGGTGGCTTTCAGACACTAGGCCCCGAGTTGCCATGTTGGTTTTATCAGTTTGCTGCCTGCCAGCTGTGGAGACCTCTTTGTCTCCATCCCTGTCTTTAATGGGCCACAGTGGCAAAGAGGAAATAATGAATCATGGTTTTAATTGATGTCTTTTATGGAGGACTTCAGAAATGCATGCGCCTTTATTGGTTAGTTGTAGCTCACAAGACATAGCTGTATCCTGCCACTGCCTGTGTGGTACAATGTTTCAGTGCGTATCAAACATTGAGTTTTTACACAGTGTACATTTTGTGGAAATCGACAAGGATACAGTCACTTTCAGGCGTTGGTAGCTCACTATAAGAGTGTGACATTTTAACAACATAAAGGAATGGGCATGAATTCCCCGTAAGTAGCTACATCAAAGCACATTCCCCTTGGTGTGAAGTCTGTAGTGTTTTGTAATTGATACCAGCACTTTCTTTTTTAATAACCCATCTGAGATTTTGAAGGAGCCTAAATGGAATCACCCTTTGGCTTCCAAAGGAAAGAATTTGTTGGGTTGAAATCTGTTTTTGATATGGGAAGACAAATAATCAGGTAATTAAGGATAACCATAAAGTGTGTCGGAAATTTAAGCAAAACACGTGGAAAAACCTGACTGTTGTGAGACTGGAGGAGGCTGTGTGGCAAAGAAACTCTTAAAACAAATTAAGCTTCTATAAATAGTGCAAGGTTGAAGGAGAAGAAAAAAAGGGAAGACAAAATCCAAAATGGATGGCCAAAGTATTCCAAAATAAAATAATAAAAACATTTCAGAGAATTTAGTTTTTATTGTGAATTAGCTCATATTTTTAATGCTAAATATGAAAAGTCCATCGTAACGTGGGATGCATTTACCTTCTCAACTTATTTACAGCCAATCGTTATGCCTATTTTGGGCCTTTTTTTCATTTTCTTTCTTTTTTTTTTAGACAAGAGTGACGCAGTGTTGCCAGGGTTTGGTTTTCTCTAGCTCTTGATAATGTATCTTCAAGACTGCAGCATGGCACGTCATGATAAAGGCAGTGAACAAGTTGATCCACCGTCACACTCATTATTCAGCTGTTTGTAGCATAAAGTCAGAGGGTCCTTGGTGTGAACAGACTGCAGAAGAGGACAAAGCTGTCAGGGCCACATGGGTCTTATCTGCTTGTCCCACTTCCTTCAGACTCGCGAGGCTTTTTGTTGTGTAGCTTTCAGCTCCAATATCTTACCTTAAAGGATGTGCTGACCCAGAATCAACACGTGTCTTGTGACGATGCACACAGGTGCCTAAATAGTCGACTGACTGAAGCTGATTAGTTTTTTTTCTCTTGTTCTCTAATAAATCAACTAGTGCTTTAGCTCATGGTTAGTTTCCATCCCTGAAATGGAAATTAGATTGCCTTTAAATGAAACATTCTCCATTGGGAAAAAAAACTTGCCATCTGTTATTCCAAAATAATGATTGCAACCTAATGCGATTGTAACGCTTTACCTCATTTTGTCCACTATATTTTAGAGAAACCACACTCATACATTTCAAGGAAAGATTTTGGATCTTATTGGGCATGGAAAGCACTTTGAAATTTATCTCTGCAATATCTTTTGATAATGGTTAGATCCAGCGCCTGAAAAAAACAACAACGCATATGAGCATTACTAGGACATAATAGCATCAGGCATCTGCTAACTGAGTTATGGAACGGAATTTATTACTGTCTAAGAAAAGGAATTCCAGTGATTAACTACGGATTATACAACAGACGGTTACAGCCAAGCAATCTGATTTTTCACATAAACATGACCAGACTTTGCACTAGACTTTGCAAGCAGAACAAAAACACTTCACTACTTCATTATAACATAATGATAGAAAGAAAAGACAGCTTATATCTTGAAAGGCCACGTGTCAGATTCATGAGGCATTGAGGAAAATCAGCATACAAAAGAGGAAAATAACACACTTTCCTCCTTGTCTGCACTTAATATGAGTTGCCCTTGAGCAAGGCATTGTTAACTGCTTTAGTAAAACTTCTCAGTGACTGATGATACACTGTGCAGCCAACATCCACATGTGCATGTTTCTTGTTTCACAGCCTCTTTCACAGTCCACTGGTGTAAACTTGCCAGGATAGAAAAGGATGTAGTGCATTTGTATTGTGTTGTCTGGATTATTGTGCTTCCAGTGACATTTTCACAGCTCTTTAAAGAGACTTTAGATACACCCATTGACCCTAGAAATACCCACTAATGTGGTGGAATGATCTAGTTTAACAGTAAGCAAACCATTTCATTCCTGGTGGGGAGGATTTAACAGACCTTTATTAAACTGATAAAACTCAGACACCACTTCATTATGGACATTTTCAGCCTGCTTAATTTTTCTAACTGTGAAGGAGACAGGCAAGCTGTTAAAATTAATTTACCAAAACATTTAAACGTGATCAAGGTCAATTTCCTCTCAAGAAATTGGTCCCCCTGCTGTGGCATTGCCACTTTTCCAAATCAAAACCATTGTACCTGTAAAACCTTAAGACCTTTCTGGTCATGGTTTTAACAGTGAGCTGCTCAGTGTGCTAATGCACATGAAAAAGGGAGTCCTGGGCAGGTTTTCAAGCAGTAACGGGGTACATTTCCATTCAGATTTCATGAGTGACTGTTTATGGGGGTGTTTCCCAGTGAGCCTGCAGTGCTGCTGAAGCCCTGCTTGTGTTTTGTTTTTGTTCTGGCTATTGGAAAGAATGTGTTTCCAACATTGACGAGCCATGCCAAAGACCCCTTGATAATGCCTCGTCCTGCACAACCACTCCCAGATGCTTAGCAAGTTTTACGAATGCACTTTCCTCATTATTTGGGGATTTACTTGTTTGGAATCACTCCGGCCATGTTTATCAAAGTACAGAAATAAGCGGGGCTTTTTATTGTAAAATGTGGGAAAGTGAAAACCTTCAGACATGGGCTCTACTTAAAAATTTGTGAGCAATGTCATAGTATTGTATGTGGAATGAGTGATGCCAGGGAAGGAAAACAGATGCGCGTGAGGACTATTATTTTATTTTCAATGTTCCTGTTTGCAGTTGTAAAATGAGTCAGTTTACTTATAAATAGAAGAAAAACATCTTGGACTTTGGGCAAAATGACAGTAGGACGCTGATTGATGATTCATACAATGTGAATTAAATCGGTTTATTCTATGGAATTTGGGACGCAACTCAGTCTCATATTTTGAGGCTGACTAATAAATCCAGCAATACCTTTCCCTCCAATGCAAGGAGTAAAATGTGCTGTTTAATCCATTCAAAGAGAAGCAATGAGGAACACTAATTTCCCTGAAAGCTTATCCCTCCCTCCACATTTGTAAACAACATGGTTTTTACCTTAAAACTGCACCCTGGTTGCTACTCATTTAATGACGTAACCCTTTTTAGAGCACTGGTTCTGCTGGTGTCTCTTCAGCCAAGTGGGATATTCAATGCAAATACCTGTGGGTTTTGGGGTAAAAGGAGAAGTGTTTCTTAGCATGCAGCATTAATTTGCACTGTATGAAACACACTGCTGTAATTTGACGGCTCAAAATAGATCCCCAGTGTGGAATAACTGTGGGAAATGGAATTGTGTTTGGCTATAAATTCAACAGCTTTATATGTTTCTTTTTTTCTTTGCTGCCCTTTTTCTTAAAGAGAATGAAACTGCATTAAATACATTTAAGAGTGGGGAAGTAATTGGATGATGGAGCTCCACGTTCATGTATCCAGCCTCTTTGTAAAATCAAGATTATCTCACAGAATAGGACGGAGATTCTCAGTTTGTCAAAGTCACTGGATCTTAGTTTTAATTCTGCGTTATGTGAGTTTTCTTATAGGTAGTGTCTACAGATACGGACCCGTACCCGTAGCCTGTGGCCTACGGATACGGCACTTTCCCTTAACATAAATATTAATGAGCCGTACATAAATATTAATGAGCCGGCTGATGAACGCGCTTATTGATTGGCTGGTAATCCGACGGACATAAATATTAATGAGCCGGCGACGCTGATGAAGGCGCTTCCGTGATTCGAGGTGAATCTGCGGAATGAATGGCAGAACTAACAGCCAGCAAACTACAAGTATTTTTTTACCTTCAAAAGTAGCGACAGACTATTACATATTAACAACCTAAACAAAACCCTGACGTATTTTCTACGTCTGTCAACACAGACACTGCACGTCAGTCACTTTAATGTTAGCGGACTCTGTTGAATGGCTAAGTTACATCACCACAAACAAATCTCACAATATCACAGTAAATCGAGTTTGTGGGTTTTTTTAATTCATGCCGAATTAAAGAGCTGCTCCTCACCATTCACGAATGTTTGTTTCATATTCGACATCCTTAATTTTATCTTGTAAATTAGCGTCCGAAATTAAATGGGAACATTTGCAATGGAGTTCGTCAGCCGCTTCCACCACTGAACGCGGTAAACTAATTAATAGGAACTGGACTTCAAACAATTTATACACGGCGTCTAAAAGCGTAAAAACTACTTTGTCTACGTAAAGTGTGAGAGGAGACGGTGTATTTTTAGTTAAATTATACAATGTTCGCCGTCAAAGTCTTTCATATAAACTGCCTGTAATGTGCAGCAAATAGTAGTTAACCGGCGCCAGCTCTTCAGTGACCTTAACACGTCCGTATCTCTAGTACAGATGCTACGGGTACGGGTCCGTACCTCTAGCATCAACCTTTCTTATAATCAAGCAGCTACTTTCTTATGTTTGTTTATGTCTTTTCCCAATTATAAATCTTATGTGTCGCAATATCAGATGTCCTGCGTTTCTTTTTCAGCAGTTCAGTATGTGTTTATAGTTGTAACAGGGATTTGGTAGACACAATCTCGATACTTTTCAATAATAGAATAGAATAGAATAGAATAGAATAGAATAGAATAGAACAGAATAACACATTTAAATCAACTTGCCATTTCGCCTTCAGTTTATTGCAGCCCATGCATAATAGCATTACATTTATGCGCCAAAGGATTTCCCTAATAAAAATGTACAAAGAAAGAAAAATGACATGGAATCATTGTGCTCTACTGACAGATGAATGTTATAGTGTATCAAAATTAATGGTATTTAGATATTGTCATGTTATTTATAAAAAAAAAAAGTAATATCAGTTGTTATTGTGGTCAGAAAACACAAACAAAAAAGCTGTGCGAGGCAGTTTCAGTCATTTAGAAGCTATCTTTGTGATCGGTTGGTCAAGTTGGAGTCAGTTCAGCTCAGTCTGGCCCAGAACATTAGGCTGTTTGATCTCACCTCTAAACACAGCAGCACAGAGTCTCCTGACATGTACTAGGACTTTCACAACAAACAGGTGATTAGCATCAGAGGGGAAACTAATAGTGGACCTGATTCGGAACCAGCGCTGGAGCCTTGTAGGGAAGATTACTGGCAGGTGGGGCCAATTGGTGAACAATGGTCCAGTCCAGGGTTTGAAGGGCAGATGATTGCTGACAGATGGAAGCCTCCGAGTCTAAGAAGAAAGTAATCAGGTGGGGAGAGCAGGACAAGAATGTGGGGGGTCACTTGGAGGAGGGTAGCACCACGTTCGCTACCGGGCAGAGGGAAGATCGGCATGATGTCAGCTTGACTCAGCATACACATCCACACTTACTTTAGCCTCAAGCTAGGCTGATGTAATGCCACCCCCAAATGTGGGACAGCGCTAGGTGTCGATGTGAGGATTGGAAGGGTCAAAAAAACTACTAGTACTAAACAAGTGTAGACGTGCGCTGCCAGAAATTACCAAACTTAAATACTAAGGATGATACCATGACTAAGCATGCTGTCATTTGGAGTGATCTCTTACAACCTCTGTCTGGTGGGTCTTCATTGATGTGTTTCTTAATGCATGATTCATTTATAAGTTGGCTTATTAAATGGGCTACAATAGAAAAGGTTACTTCAACTAATTGTTGCTGCATGACAAAGATCACTACATGGGTTTCGTGATGGTGTAATCAGTCAGTTACTATCATCCACTTCTTATAATCTGTAGCTGCAGAAGCAAAAGTAATTCAAATCAATTTAAAATGCCGCAAAACTTCATTTTTCTCGGGCTAAAAAACAAATCCACTTAGAACATCATGAAAAATATGACCATTCCAGCACAACCAAAGCTAAAGGTTAATGAACTTTGTTTTTCATAGAACTGCCCCCAGTTTGAGCAATAACAGGAAACCAGGTAGTATTGCTGTTTAACAGACAGAAGATTAAGGTAGTAATTAAACTAATTACAGTCAATAAGTCAGCCTGTCTGCAGTTTTGCATGTAGATAATTGTTGGAGCACCTAATTGAGCAAAGGTTTCATGACCAAGTTTCATGAAACTTGGCATCCTGCTAACATACAAACACACAGAAAAACACAGCACTGCACTGAAAGCACATTTCTATCCTGCCTGTTATGTTAGTGAAGGAATGAAACTAATGTTTCACTTACTCAAGCAGCAGCTGGAAAGAAAGATATTTTTTCCTCTGTTTGGTCAAGTTGGGACACAAAAATTACTTAGTTATGTTTAGTGAAGAGGTTTGGATTAAAATAGATGGTTGTCATAAGCCAAGCGTGCAATAATAAACAAAAGGTTACAGTTATGGAAGAGTGGTCAAAGGTAATGTTGACTACTGGTTTAGAATAGGAGGATAACAACTCTGCTATGTCAAAATGACATGATCGGGGTGGACTGAACCATCCATCTACCCCGGCCTCCTCACAGTACTGACATGTGGCAGTACAACTATGTCAGATCACATTCCTTACCCCCCTTGCTTTGTCATAAATACGATGACAGTTTAAGTGTGCCGTCATGAATGAAGTGTAACTATGGGTGATAATTACTTCTTTCCTTTTTATCATGGAGGAGTGTCCGGTCATTATCATTCAACCGACATGAATCCTAACAACAAACCACAAGCTGGATTTTTCACTCTGTCCTTGTTCCGAAAACCATTAAATACTGGGAAAGCATCACAGTTTTGATCAGAAACTGTTTTGTGATTTATGCTGAAATTTTGAGGCTCGAGACTGATGCATTTTTACCTTGAACTCCATCATTCAGATCAGTGACTAAACTGAAAATGTGAGCTTATTACAATAGAAGGACAATTCCCATCTACCTGAGAAATTAAGCTATTTTTTAAGTTTCATCTCTGTATTACTTCATCTTGGATCTTTTTTAGCTAATCAAAAGTCTATCTTTGTCAAACTAACTCAACCAGACAAAATGTGAATTCAAAATTCAACCTCTGATCTACCAAGCAATGAGAGCATGAGTCAGCCTTGTAAAGTTTATCCATTTATTAACACATTCTGGCATCTGAGCGTAATAACAACTCCACTCACCACATACGTATGATGCCTCGTCAACAGTGACGAATCGGGGAGCTTCTGGGAAACGTTACATAGAAGCAAATGCAATCATGCATTGAGATGCGGCTATAATTAAACATTTCCAAGGGAGTGGTGGTACACCTGGAATGCCTCCTGAGTGGAAGTAACGCTGAGAGTCTCATCAGCATGGCGCCATAATGATTTTAACACTGGGCTTTATTCCGGCTGTTACCATAGCAGAGTCTGGACCCATACAGATGGCAATTACTTTAAAGACAGAGGCAGACCAGAACAGATAGAGTGAGACAGACAGAGCGGAAGAAAGATAGCCAGAGAACAGAGAGGGAACGAGGGAGAGTATAAACAAACTACACATGTTGAGACGTAGATTACTGCCAGGGTTGAAAACAATAAAAAGTATTTGCTACTGAAGAAGAGCTTCTTTAATTTGTAAACATTCTAATAAAGTCAATAATAATGTCATTTGTCAGTTATACCAACAGTTTAACCAAAGACAGCATCATTAAAAGCAAAAATTGTAATGCAGAGCAGCATGTTTTCTGTAACCTAAGATACATTAATATTTGTTAATATTTGCATTTTTTTGTCATAATCGGTATACAAAGGCTTTTTTTTTTTTATTGCAGTTGTCACGTATTACATTGCTAAAAGCCACTGGCTTGTTGACAGAGTTAGTCGGCCTGCCTTCAGCTGTGGCTACTTAGGCAAAAGTCTGCATCACTGCAGTTAGAAAGATAAAACTGGTTTGTAATGTGTGCAGTAATGAGGGTAGTAGCATTACATCACAGTATGTATGCATATCTAAAGTATATTAGCAACACATCTGTCAAATTTGATAGAAACACGGTGGTTCAAATAGTTAAAGTACAGCTAGACATATCCATAGCACCGACGACTCAACTGTAAATGCAACCAAAGTCTGGGAACAAATCCGCAGATCAGCTGCAGCTGTGCTCACATCCAGTAGCTGTATACTGTTGCAGGTTGGCCCCTTTGAAAGAAGTAATAAGCAATAAATACATCATGTAAAGTGCCACATCATAGCTCCTTGCTGTAGAATCTACAGAACATTTCCTTAAAGTGTAAGAGAATTGAAACTTACACTTTAAGTTCCAATTCTTGTGGATGTGCAGTTCATATGGATCGGGGGAATGTATGAAATTTTATAAGGGAAAAGCACTCTGAGGAATATATATTTACTCAAGAAAAAAAAGAAAAAACTCACATTTACCCATGATGTGACCCTTCTCTTTTAAAAATCTAAAATAATGACTTCACCAGCAGACCAACAACAAAACTGCATTCGTGTTAGTGTTACAGTGAGGTTACTACACAAAAATAGTGCCATACAGTGAAATATAACCCACTTCCCTCCACCATTTCCTTCGGCGCCACCACTTTCATTTGTCAAAAAACCAGAAGATGTTCAACGGCAATCATTTCAGAGATTCACAGAAACGTATTTTTAGAACAGTCACTTCACATTTTCCACCGAGCAAAAGGGGGTCCGCACAACAAAACGGGGGTCTGCGATTCCCCAAAATGTTTCTTTTTCGCTGTGCAAAAATGTTCCCATATTCTGACTGCGTAGCACAGGACTGGTCGGCCCCGCTGTTCTGTAGCTGAGCAACATGCAAACACACAAAGCTTCATTTGTAAAGCAGACGGATCAGTTATATGATACCCTTCCACTTTAGTCATGGTCTGGGTTGCTGGTTTTCTTATCCATGGCAGCAGGCTAAAAATGGAAAGTATGAATTCAATTTATTTTATTTTTCTGCTATTCTGTATCCCAAAATAACTTTTCCAGTTATTGTGCCACCGTATATTCTTTTGCATCTTAAAAGGTGGAACCCCCTTTTCTATTTCAATTTAATGTGTGACATGCGTGTGTCAGCCCCGTTTAATATCTGTTGACATGGGGAAAATCCTGAATGTGATTGGCTGAGGACAGTGTGAAATCACAGCCCTAAATAAATTTGTTACATGAGTTACGCACAAGTCCAAAATGGCTTTCATTTTTAATAAAAATAAAAAAACTAATTACTGATATTGCTGTTGCATTTCCCTCAGTTCACCTGTCAGTCAAACTGTGTGAGCAGCATTGAAACACCTCAATGCCTTTTTTTGGAATGTCCATAACATGAAACTAATACTTTATGCTGTGCTGAATAGATTTTTTTCACAGCGTTTCAATAAGCTTTACTGCATTTCCAGACACACTATAATCTTTACTGTCTTTCTGAGAATGACAGATTGACATTCACCTTAACTGTTAATCTGTCTAACTTGCAAAATCCTCCTGCCAACGTGGTTGAATACAGGTTGAATGTGGAGAAAAGGCATTTGTGATTCAGATGGCAATTTGTTTGAAAGATGGTGATTTTAAGCTATATTGAGTCCACGCAGCGTGCCTAAAAAGGGAAAAGGAAGAGCAAGAGTGAAATAATGAAAGTGCACAAAATGGCATAGAAAGAGAAACCTCATCCTGCAGCAATAATGAAACAGAAAGTTCATTCGATACTCACTGGATGTCAAGTACTTCTGTATAGACTGTTTTGCATTTTTGTCTGGCGAACAAGTGCAGATGGTGATCATTGTCCTTTCATTTAGCATCATGTGATTATATGTAAGGTTTGGGGTAACAAAAGTGAAAAAACTATCTCTCATGATGCAATTCAAATCCAGATTTGTAATTTTGCATTAAGGAAAACAAGCAATGCAAAATGCTTGACTGCTTCTTCCCAAAAATGTGGAGAAGCCAAGAAAAGTCAGACTATTGCACTCACTGCAAGCAAAATCAGCAACATGCACGACAATTAAAACTTCACATTATTAGAGAACATCCAGTATATGTCAGGATGTATGTACGTTGTGCATATTACCCAACAGGCCACGCACTTGGAGCTCTGTTTGATCTTCTGAGAAAAGGAAACATTACCTCAGTCATTCACCAGCAAAAATACAGACTGTGGTCAGTTGTTTACATTTGATTTTTCGCTCAAAAGGTGAAGAGAAGAGAGAGAGAGAGATTGTGGTCGCAAAAATGTGGAAGGGGGCTCAGATGAACTAATATTTCAGTAAATGTAAAATCAGCTGGGTTTATTTTAAAGCAGCCCTCTATTTTTATAGTAATTTGTGCCGCTCATTTCATAATGTTAGTCTTGGACGTGGCTCGGTGAGAGCACAGAGCCGCGTTAGATTAGCCAGCTGCACAGTGTAAACACAGACCCATTCTGCTAAGAAAAGAAGTGCGGGGATGAGATAATGGTAGCGCTATCTTGTTAAAGTCACATGTAGGACCAGCCGCATTACTTCGGCTTCATATTCACACAGAATATTGAGCCATGTAAATGAGACAGGCAATTGACAGGGCCAGAGTTAATCCACTGCATGATTATTATTGACTATAATTAAATCATGTGTGCATATGCTCCGGGCTGAGCCACATCAAAACAGTGTGAACCTTCCACCGCTCAGAGAGGAGACTTGAACCTGATGAGCACATGGCGAGGGCGTTGTCCATTAAAGTAAACCCCTGATTTTTCTCAGAGATTTCTGGGTTTGTAGAGCTGCTTTTTAGGTGGTCCTGCGGAAAGTCAGGCACCGAAGGGCTCCCAGGGTCTGTACAGTGTTGGATTTTTTTTTCTTCAAAAGACTAAATGTTATTTTTCTCTCCTCTCTTTCGCTCACAGCTCCACTTGTTTTCCCTTCGCCTTAATGAGAAATCAAAGAGCAGCAAGCCACAGCTGTGGCTTGGTGTTGTGTGGAGGCACTGGACTGGAGCTGCCAGGGTTGTGGTGAAACATGCTACTGAGTTGGTGTCGTGGTTGTGATTCAACACTTCTGCTGTTTGATGTTGCAGGTACTGAGCTCATCAACTGAGGATCCTATTCTGGTGCAAATTGCCAGAAATGCACGACTGACAGCAAAGTAACCGTATCTTCAAAGAAGGTTAAAGGTCCCATATTATGCTATTTTTCAGTCATGTCATATATAGGTCTCAGAAGCCCAAAAACATAGTATTTAAGTTTGTTCGCCCCAAAATCATCCTTTGTTCGGAGTTTCAGTGGTCGAAAAATTCACTTTCACCAGCCCTCCTCAGAACAGGCTGTTTCTGGGCCTGCTTCCAGGTATGCAAATGAATGCATCTGTCCGCACCCACTCCCCGTCCCCTCTCTGGGAGAGGACACGCACAGTGCTACACTGGTGTCCGAAGTGGGATGGCACTCGCCCGACTGCAGATGGAGGAAGAACTGAGGGAGCTCCAACAAGCTGTCACCGAGGGCCTGAGCCGCGTCTTGGGAGCAAACCCAAGAGGAAAAGAGCCGGCCAGCGGATAGTTCCCTCCCTTAATCCCCGACAGCTCCACCACACTAAGAACCTGCCGCCCCTTGACGAAACGGTGGGCCGCCACAGGCAGCAGCCGCTAGCAGGAGAGATGCTCCGGCAGCCGGCTGCTGGAACATCTCCCCAGCCACCGGCCATCACCAGCCGAGAGTGGGGAGCCGCCTGGCACCGCTGCCGCCGCCGCTGTGCGGAAAACAAATACTCAGCGAGGCACTACGAGAAGCCGAGAGAGCGGAACGCGCGCTCACATCCCGGCCCCCCACGACTTCCGCGTTCAAGCCACACGTCAGGATGGCTGAGTGCGGGCCCGGGGAAGAAGAGGGGCGAGAGACCGAGCCGCCTACGTCGCCGCTCTCCAGACGGCTGCTACTGGTGCCATGAGCCTGGTCACTTCGCACGAGACTGCCCGGCGCCCGCACCAAGAAGCCGAGCTCCGGGAAACGAGAGAAGAGTGGCGCTGTGAGGGAACCGCCACTCCAGAACCCCCTCCCTCACCCAGGATAATGCACGCTGGTAGGACAGTGCGGGGGGAGGGGGGCGCAGTCAGGGGGAGGAGTTAAATCCGCTTATTTCATCATAAGTGGACCCAAATCAAAATCGGACGTTTGAGCAGGCGTTTTCACAAAATGTGGTGTAGCAAGGCAGGGAGGAAACAGACAGTTTTCAAATTCAAACCTCATAATGAGGCTACTGCAACACACACTACTGTAAGAACACTTTCACAAAGTGAGGTTTGCAAAAAATGTCCCCTTTAAAGATTCAAATACCGGTAGTAATACAATGGCAGACTACCTGTTTCTTCTTTATACTTTAGATACACCAAGATGAGACCATTATCATTTAAAGTAGCAGAAACAGTCTTCTCGTAGTCTGTGGGGAAATGTGAGATGAAACAGCCCTGACAAATCTCTTAATTTCCTCTGTTTTTCCTCTCACAACTGGAGAAACTTTGAAGCTTGGGTCCATCTTGCTGACACAACGTCCTTTCCAGACAGGAAAGGGAGGGTTTTCATTGTTTCTCAGATCATATGTAAAGTTCAATATCTGAGACAGATTTTTTTTTTTGGTTTTGACCTATATTTTCCAGTTGAATCAGAAAACAGCAGTAGCTGATTTAATATACTGAGAGACATTGAATATCTGCTTTGGGTGGGTGATCAAAGAGGCACAAATCAGAAGGAACTTGTCATGTTCAGCAAAAATGCTGCAGGTAGCGCTAATTTTTAATTCTACTGCTGTGAAGCAAAATAAGAAGTTCATTTAGGTATTTAGATATTTTCCCAGATAAACTGAAGAACTAAGTGTTCCTTTACGAACGCTCTCCTGCCTCTGTAGTTGGATCAACCACTTAAACTACTGGATTATCTGAGAAATGCATCATCCCAAAGCAAAATATAGGGTTGCTTCTTTTAGCCCCGGAAATGTCAACATTTTGAAGATTAATGGTTTTCACAGGGCAGTGACAGTGACAAATTCAGGGCACATATTATATTAAAACTTAATCAGCATTAGCGATGCTATATCCCAGTGTAGAGCCTTTAAAGTCTGCAGTTCAGAAGTACTTGACAAGCCTCTACTTTCTTACTAAACCATTGAAAGCTTTAAATTAATGACGAGTTCCTGAATGCAATAACAATCTTTATCTCTGTAAACCTCCATTACCACATTTATGGAGGGGATGCATAAAATGTGCAAATGACAGCTTAAATTAAACACTGTCAGAATTTTTTTAAGTCAGTCTGACCTAGAGAGATGTTCCCCTATAGAGCCCAGAAATTATAACCTAGGGCACAGGACGCAAAGTCATTAAGTCAGTCATGTCAGTGGATAAGAAGTTAAATAGGAGCAAAACACATAGCATGTTTTGTGTTATTAATTGAAACCTTTGCCTTAGAGGATGACATAAAGTATATCAATGTTTGGTATCATACACATATAATTAGGTTTTATTTCTTTTGAAAATGATACTAGTATAGTATTATCGTTACATTATTACAGTATTTGTCATTCATTTGGAAAGCAGCTGCCAGACGCTTGCACAGAAGAGAAGACTAATATTATTACAGAGGAATCAGATTATTTGATTTGGTGTAAACACGTTCCAGACATTGTTATGGTTCTCCATTTTACCGCGCTTCCTCCCGTAACAGGTTAAGTCATTCTATTTGTTTGTGCAGATGGCTCATCTTTATGTTGTGTTCCTACACTGAAGAAGTGAGTCACTGTTTTCTAACCCGGGCTTTGCTTCCACTCCTTCCACCAGTTTGCTCGTGAGCTCATTCTAAGTTTGCTAAATAGAAATGTCCTCCTTTGTAAACAGTATCCGAATATTTCCGATGTGGGATGTGATGAAACGACCCCACCAGCGATCACTGTACTTGATAGCGCAACGAGAGGACACCCAATCAAGGGTTGGCCTGGTGACACAAACAGAGGAGAGGCTTTGGGTTGCAGCAGTAGAGAAACTTCTTTCCTTTTTTTTTCTCTTTTGTGGATCCTGGTTAGCAACAGTGAGAAACAATTGTCTTGTTTGGGGTTTTGTGTACCATTTGTATATTTTTTCTGTGATGATCTCAAGGTAGGAAACTGAGAGTAATTATCAATACAGGCTTGAATAATAATAAGCCTTGAACCACATTTATTATTACACAGTGACTGATAGTAAATTACGGTGCAGCATTTGTTGAAAACATTATACTGTAGATGACCTAAGCCTTCAGTTTATAGAATAATTGATGATAAATAACATGCAATAAATCTCTAAGGTGACAGAGTTGTTGTTTCATCAACACATGCGCTAGATTACAAAGACTTGACTGTTTGTGTGAGTATCTTTTACGTTCCTTCTCTCCACAGAAGTACACAAATGGCTTAATTCTATCCAACACTGTCGTTCCTCCTCTTAGTTTTTTCTTTTAAAATTCTATCTGCTTACAGGGATTTACATCTGATGACAATCTGATGGCGACTCTTCTTTAACTACTGTCACGTAAATCTGCAGAGCAGCAGGAAGGTCCTCAGCGAAGAAACGGAGCACAATAAGAAAGCAAAGGAGGAAGACATAGTTTCACATAGCCA
Organism: Acanthochromis polyacanthus; assembly: GCF_021347895.1. Lineage (NCBI taxonomy): Eukaryota > Metazoa > Chordata > Actinopteri > Pomacentridae > Acanthochromis > Acanthochromis polyacanthus. The sequence continues at coordinate 24,966,052 of NC_067116.1, read as the reverse complement.
TAGGGACCTGTGGAGAGGCTTTCTTCCACCATAGGAGCTGAGTAAGGACCTCGGCTGGTTCTTTTCATCACTAAATTACAGTCATTAACTTCAGATTAACCATCATCATCCCTTTTTCTGAGCAAGAGACCACATTGGATGAAGATTAGCAAAAAGTCCTTTTAAAGTCGATGAAAACTATTACTATTTTATTGTCGTTGTTACCTTTTAAATACAGAATACAGCAAGTCTCCACTTTTAGGTAATGACAACAGATAATACTAATCAAAAAAATGTAAAAGTAACTGATATACACGTGACACACCTATATGATATCATAGCTATTGAGCCCGCCAACAAAAAAGGCAATCCAACCAAGAATATGTGACTATTAAAATGTTTATTATCATGCTGTCCAACTATAACAGTAAAAAAGACTGTTTTTCTCACATGGAAATTGTGATTGTTTTTACCAATTCATTCAAGACGACTGGTTGTCTTTTGTGACCTTAACTGATCAATGATCTTCTTTACTGTTGGTTTTGGTGCTTCAATATTCATAATTTTTACTGTGAATCCTCCTTTTTCTAGTTTCCAAGATTAATTTGATTTATACCTCTGTATTGAATTTACATAGTAAATTGTCACCATTTATACTTGTGCACTGGTTCGTCTGCGTCACTTCGCAAAACTAGCCATTGCGTTTGTCACGCCCACAGCCACGGGCTCCAGTTGGTGGCAGCACTCTCTGCTACCCCCGACACCTTTTCCTCACTTCTAGGTGAGCCTGTGCACAGGAGGATGCAGCAACAGGTGTGGGCAATGCCGACCAGAGCATGAAGAAGTGGGAGTGATCCAATCAAGCCATCCCTTTGCCCATAAGAACTGACGCCGCTCACTACTTGTCGCCCGACCGTGAAGAATCTACAGTCAGTTCTACGCACTGTTCTGTCTGGCTCCCTTGTTATTTTGAACTCTGAGTAATCCTGTTTTTGCTTCTCCTCAGTCTGGACTCCTGCCTGCTCGTGACACCCCTGGAACCATCAAAGTCAAGCCTTGCAGTCTGCTGCCACCCCCGGAACCCTGGAACTCCCCTTCACTCAGCGTCCCTCTGGATTAAACCTGTCTTGCCACATGCCACGCACCTGAGCCACTCCACTGCTTCACCCTGCCACTCCGAGCACCAGACACCTAAAAGCCACACCACTTCCTCTGCCACTGACGTCTCATTCATTCCCTCTGTGTCTGCTCTCAGATCCTCCACCCAACATTCCCGTCAGCTAAGCCCTGTTTATAGTGCAGCCAGACTGTTCATTAAACGAAATTTATAGGTTAGTATTCGCTATGTAGTTTTTATTACTTTGAAGGTTTGTATTAATTCATAGTCTCCAGCTTCCTGTCTCGTGATCTCGATCTTGTATTTTGCTCTGTTACTCTAGTTAATACAGTTCTAGTATTCTTCCTGCCTGCATAGGTAGTATCTTCCGTGGGTTCAAGATGAGCATCTCCACCTGCCCTCTAGAGGGCTCATAGTTTTCTGACCACCCTAGCAGTACTTGTCTTTTTCTGTTTTTCTGTTCCGGTTGTAGTCAATCAACAACAATTCTAGAACTACCTATTATACCTTCTATTTGTGTACATAAAAGCTTCTAAATTGTGTTGTCTCACACCTTGCGCCTGAGCCTCTTTGAAACCATAACAGCATCTCCAATTTTACAATTATAGCTTATTACATATAGCATTTTGTTGCACAGAAGCATCATTAATGTGCAAATTAATATTCCCTGTCAACACGGCACATTGCCACCAAGCAGCGCAAGTGGACCAGTGACGGTTGTTTTGGTCGATGCAATGTGCACTCACATTTCTGAGGAGGTTCAAGCCAGGCTACAGCATAGATTCAACACAGAAGTATAAATCAAGCTTTAGGCAACAGATTCCACAAATGAGTGGTAAATTAATCACTGTATTTAGGTTAACCACTTCCACCCACTTAAAATGAATGCCTTGTGGTATTTCACTACAGCTCTTGTCTGTTTTCAATCTTTAAACATTTCCTTCTTGCATTATATCACAGTGGCCTAACCATTGCAAACTCTTCCATTCAGCCATTTAAAACTGGATTTCCTCTCTGCTTATGTTGGTAAGGATAACAAAATCACACCAATGGCCAGGATGATGTAGGAATGAACTGCAGGCAATGTAGAAAAAAAAAAAAAACTTCTGTAGGGAGTCAACAGGTATACCTTTATCTTGTTGAGTACTCATTATTTAATGATCTCATAGCTTATCTCAACAACAACAACAAAAATACCTAATTTCTGGTTAGTTCGGGCTACATTTGCTGATTTCATCGACTGCATCTGCATTGTTGCAGGGTGGTGGCAGCATAAATTTAGCCATTATTATTGGATATGGGCCTTTTTGGCGGCAAAGTTGGCTGAGATGTCAATCCACTTCTAAAACAGCATGTGTAGCTTGTTGGAAGATGGGGAAAGAGGGGAAAAATAGGCATCATTTAACACAGTTGTGGATTCTGGTGCAAAAATCTGAGTCACAGCTTCTGCACCTGAGCTGGAGCAAAGCACAGCCAAAGAATGAAAGGACAGTGCTTAATATAATGGTGTTAATCATTATGGATAACTGCGAATCAAAGTGAACTCTTTTTTTGAGCACTAAAGTCATATTCGAGGGTGCACTCCAAAAAAATTTTCCATTCATGAATTAGCTTCACTGCAGGTTTGAATTTAATGGCATAAACATGTTAGAGTCACACACTTAAGGGGACTTCCTCTTTGGAAAAAGAAGTAAATGGAAATGGAGTGCTAGCGAATGGAGCATGCATAATTAGGCCACTGAAAAACTGTGCTGAAGATTGTTTTTCTATACTTAGAGTAATTACTGCAAGATTCGCTACTTAAGTTTAGTTATCCCTGTAACCTTTTTGTGGCCTCAGGAAACCCGCTCATTCAAATTTGATCTGACATTCTCTGTCAAACCTCTTTGAAGACTGTTACTTTCCTACGCACCTGTCAACTGTATAATATTATATCCGAACAGACATGAAATGTTGCATCAAAAAAAGGATATTTTTTCTGCAAACTTTAGGGCGCTTTCGCTAATCACTGCATATGCAGGACAAATGATCTGATGATGTGAGAGATGTCTCTGCCAACCCACGCAAGACTTTAGGTGTGTACACTGGGATCTGTTACGCACCACCCGTGAACCCCAGATGCACAAACACAGAAACAGTAATGTGATCCGCCATCTTTTCCCCACTAGGCAGATTTATGCACATAAATCATTTCCTATGCTGTGTTTTGGGGGATTTATAGCAATAATAGGCCATCTCTGCCATTCCCGTCCTGTTCCCTCAGTGCAGTCCCTGGGAAAAAACCTCTCAGGTCTTAACTTCTGGTCACATCAGGTTTTCAATTGCAACATTACCTTTTCCTAACCTCATGGCCTCTAAACCTAATCATGTGTTTCCATGGAGTTACCTGCCCAATCTAATCTCTGAGAGCTTTGAAACAGCAGCAGGCCAGTGTGTTAAAGTGTTTTGGAACATGTACACATGACTGCTTTCTGCTGTTTGATCATGTTGGTTTTACAGGGAGGGTCCACTGGTAAAACATGGAGGCTGCCTGTAGAATAATATCGCCACTGTCACATTTAATAGAAGTCTCGATAGTGTCATTTGCAGCTGTGAAGTTCATTATTGTTTTGTCTATGGTGGAGCTGCTGCCCGGTTGTGTGCGATGGGGCAGTGTGGGTAAATGTCTTTACACACATCACACGCATGATACCGTCACACTCAAAGCTGACTATAGTTCAGACTGCCATTCAAAGAGATAGGAAATAGCAAAGAGTGATTAGGGACTACACATCCATATGACTTTTTAGCTTGATAAATAAAACATCAGTGTGTCAGCGTGCTTGGTCATCATCACGATCCTCTGAAATGCAAACAAGACGTGTAGTTTCAGGTCATGTGTAACACTTTGCAGTTCTGTGTTCAATTTTGAACCATTTAGATAAATCAAATTAAATATATGATTGACTTGTATATGACTTTTATCATTATTTGATTGTTTACTTCACAAATGAATGTTTCTATGATTGAGTTGTTGCTTCAGAATTTGATTGAAAAGAAAATATCTAAATGACTTTAATTTTCCATTTACATGTTTTGCATTTGTGGATGGACTGTACCACTAGCCCCTGGTGGTAATCCACAGCCAGCCACAGACCCGGCAACACAATCACATTGTATGTAGCACATCTGACCATTTTTTTTGGTTACACTATATGTTAGGCATTTACAAATACTGTAGACCATGTATTGTCTTTATTGGTAGCATTATACTAATGCTTTCATTCTGTATGTTTATTCAATTATCCTGATATTTAAAACTTATTTACTAAATTGAGTCATTCATTTATTACCCCATATTCCATATCTGATCATTTGTATCCTGTATTTGTATTTGTAGCCCACACATACACACAGACAAACACTTCAGTAACTGGTCTATGAATCTAGTCGTTGCTTGAATAAGGTAGTCAGTAAGTTACTGCATGGTCAGATTCACAATATAATACACAATTTGACATATTGTTGGTTCTTAGAGTCTCTTGAGCATCAGAGGCAGAGTCCAGAGACAAACACATAATGCAGAAATGGAAAACTTGAATATTGAGTCATTTATTGTTTTCGTGAAAAAATCCAATTCTAATGAAACAACACAAAAATAAACAAATAAAAATTAAACTAAGAGATAAATATCCATTTGTGATGTCACTGAAAAAACAGGAAAATGAAAATTTCATGCTCAATGGTGTGAATGGTGTGAAGTGAAAAACAACAAACAACAAACTGCAAAATATTACATCCAACTTTCAGACCTTCAGTTTCTGAGAAGTGTAGTTGGCTTTGCTTTTTTTTGCAAAGCTACTCTCAGTATATACTAAAAATAACAGAATTAGGAAATAAAACACATTGACCACAAGTTTAAAATTATAAAAAGGTATTCTTTAAACTTGGCATATTTTATGACCACAGACTTTTGAGAAAATGTGAAAGTACATAAAGTACATACACTTTTATGAGCAGAACTTGGAATTCAGTGACTTTCCTGGACACTTGAAGCGGACTCATTGACATCAGTTGAAGAGCAAACATGAACTGCTAGGCACTGGGCCACCCTGCTGCCTGACAGAACGAAGGCACATCTGTCTGAGCCATAAATGTGGTAAGTAGTAATAGGGGATAACATCATCCTCAAGCTGAGAAGCCCATCAGGGTTCACTCCTCTTTATGACCATCATAAATGAATACTGCCCACTAATTTCCCATGGAGTACCTGTATAACAGGTCTCTTGGAGCTGCACAGGTTTATTATCAGAGGGCATTTTTTCTTATTTTGTCCTTAGGAAAGGTTTTTGCTGAGCACACATTTACTTTCTCAGCGCTGTGCGGCTTTTCCTGTGCTGCAGACACTTTGACACATGAAGTACTACTGGAAGAGATTCAGGACTTAGTTCTTGGGATCATCCCAGGTGAGACAAACAAACCTGTCATTGTTGTTTACTTTCCTCAGCCGAGTTGTACAAGCTAGTATGTTCACAGCTAGATAATGTATGTTTATATAATGACAAGACTCTAGCAGGAGGTTTGGCATTGACGCAGTGAGGCCAGTGGTGCAGCAGGCCACTGAAAGGATTTCCAGAGAGGCACACCTCTCCAGCATTTATCTGCTTCCTGCAACCAATGCACTTCTTTCCATTACTTGAAGGATGTAAAGATAGACAGCTGGGGTTTTTCTACATTGTTTCTGAGCCGCTGGCATCTTTGAAACTTTTATAGCAGTCTTGACATATCAAGAGAGACTGGGAGGACGTCACTGACCGATTGATTAGCAGATCAAATAATGAAGTTAGAAGAAGGAAATGATGTTGGGCTAACGACACTGGAATGGGAATTTAAAGTTCGAGCAAGTTCATTGTGATTTATTTATTATTTTAAACTAGTCAGTTGTGTTGTCTATAAAAATTAGTGTGTTTTTTACAGTGGCGTGTACATGGAGGGGCTCAATAACGACAGCCTGAAGGGCACACTGCCTTGCTGATTATTTGTAACTGAGTGACGCTGTGCATTTGCTCACTTGGATTCACTTTGCATGATTCATAACACTTCTACATACGCAAATCGCTTTGGGTTTGTGCCATCAGATTTGCAGATGATAATACACCTTTTTCTTCTTTGTCACTGTGAGTTATCCTGGTAGCCGTTTTAAATGTCATCAAGACCTTTTTAAGAGAATTGATTAAAGCAAACTGGAGGTGGAAAAATTGTTTTTGGCTTGTCAAGCCATGCGCCTGCTCCTCTGCAGCAAAACAGATTAGACATTGCTGTGTCCTTCGCAAGTGGAGGAGCCATCATCAAAGTAGTTGGAGAGATATTTTGGTTCAGCTATTTAATGACATCATCGAGGAGTGCGCCCTCGTTAGCGAGAGAGAGGGAGAGCAATTAGCCGGCGCAATTAACCTTTAAAAGGCTGCCTATCTGGAATGAGCAAGGATGAATAATAGTCAGGTGGCCAGTATAAATCCAAAGCATTGCCATCCTGAGATCCTCCCGAGAGACTGTTGAGGTAAATGACTGCAAGGGCGCCATTCAAGAGCTTGGTGAGTCAGGAGTAGGAGAGACTGCTAACTCACACTTTGGCATTAGTGATAGGTTTAGAAAATATATGTATATATTCCTTGAAAAAAAAAGCCAATAACATTACCCCAATAACTAAATTCTTTTCCTCATCCTGGTACCAAAGTTTTCTGTCACTGGAATGTTTGTGTCTTTACAATGGTAATTACTTTAAGGACATTACATTTCATGGAGGTAGAGTAATTGACACCTTGAGAGCAGTCGAGAGTCAATGGTAACCTTCCAATGAAAACGGCTCACAACAGACTGGGTCAGTGAAAGGAGGAAACATCTCTGTCTAAATGCAACTCCTGCCTCAATTTAAGCATATTAAAAAGTGTCAGAAAAACACTCTGGAAGAGCCACTGGTTGCAGAATTAGAAAAGGTGTGACCCCAAGAGGACATGCATCACACCCCTAATGCCCTGCGCTGACAAACTCGACAGTGGAATGTCGTCAGAGTGACGCCTGAGAAGGCTTCTGGTGTGAGAGCAGAGCTTGTGTGTGTTTGTGTATGATAAGGGTCAGTGTGCATTTCAGGGCATTGTTCTCTGGCATTAATCTCCCACCACCACATCAGCTGCTGCCACCCACCTGCAAAGGAGGGTTGAATGTGAATGTGCAAGGATGGTGCTCATGTTTACAAGGGAAGGGGAGGGCATGACTAGGGTTAGTTTTATATCTAAACGTATGCATTATCCTTGTTTTATGGAACACATTCTGTAATCAGCAGCACACTGGGCTTTTCTTGCCATTTTTTCCTGAAATGCTAAGTTTACATTCACCCAGTACTTTAAAAATCATTTATATATTGGTGATTTTTTAAAAATGCAATGATGATGAGTGTTGGAATAGCATGTGTGTGGTTGAAATAGAAAAAAATGCATGTATTTTTGGGAATATGGTGCCAGACTGCTGCTACATTTCCTTAAGAGAGCAACCAGAAATGATTACCGCAGTCCAATCGCATTGCTATGTGAAGGAAAGAACAATGATTCTAATTATCCCCACTGATTGGTTTTGCATGCGTTGGCATCCACCTAGTCAAACTATTGTTCCTACTTGTGGGCAGGCTGGCTGTAGAACACCCAGATATCTATTTTTAACTATGACGAAATGCAAATGACCCGTGCTGAGCAGCTTCCATTTAGCGGTTACTTTCCCCCTGCACCTTCACAAAGTTGCACATGAAGCACTACTAAATATGAAGCTACACAAAGTTTTATGGTGTGCTGACTGAAACCTGGAGCTTGTCCTCAGATGTCATACTAGACAGTATTTCATTCTGTGAGGGCATAAACAGTTTTCCACAAGCAAAGTGTAATGTTTAACAGTCGTGACGACGCCGTCCAAGTTCCTGGTTTGGTTCACTGACTTTTGGATGGTGCCACCGGCTTTTTGGAAGGTGCCGAGGTGTGAATTACGGATTGAAACATCCATTTGCTTCCAGCGGATAATGGTGATGCTCAAAGCTAATGGAGACGAGCATAAATATCTTGGTGTAATGGGTTGCTCGTAAACGGCATAAAGTGCCATGATTTATTTGTTTTTAATTGAAAATACTGGTAAGGCAAACAGGCGCCTGTCACCAAGTTAGCACAAATGAACTTAGAAACTCTGTATTTTCTGTTTCAAGAAAGAACATAGGCTACAGAAATGACACTAAACAGTAAAACGTTTTCTTTCTTTGGGAGCTTTCAGAGGGTTCTGTCTGCTCAGTATCATGTACATGCATATGTGCTACGTGAGCACATGCATGGGTGGTTTTAATATGTGGCTGTGTGTGTGTGTGTGTGTGTGTGTGTGTGTGTATGGGTGTCTGCATTTGAGTTGTTTTGGAGCAATCCATAACAGATTTTCTTTTCTTAATCAACCCTAAACACTCCTCATCAGACCTTTTTTCAGAATTGCCAACTCAGCCGAAAGAGATGCGGGATAACGCACGTACGGTAATCTTATCAAAAACAACACTGAAATACCCTAATCTCTTCTGCAGTGTTAAAGCAACAATTACAGACACTATCAAAGCCGTTTGATTTCCTGCCAGTTAGAATGAAATCATGGCTGAAGCAAGTGTATCCCCGCAGACAGAAAATATAAGGCAGAGATCACAGCAAGGCCCAGAGGCCACACACACTTTTGTCAAATTTAAGTATGAAATAATGTTATGAAATATTGATAAAAGTCAAAATTTCGGAGTCGGAGTTGAGTAAATATGTACAGAAATGTTCTGACTTTCTGCCAGAAGTGGACGTAGGTAAAGCTTCAGTTACTCTCATTAGTAGATGATTTTTGAGGGGTACATGTTTTGAAGTCTGCTTCTAGCAGATGCAAGCCATTATAGTACAACTGGTACACTGATTGCCCTGCAACACACACACATCTTGTTTCTTGAAGCATTATGAAATCACTCTGTCAGGGACTGCACAGACAGCCACTGCAGAACTATAAGAGCGGTGAACTTGTGACTGTAAAAGCAGCTGCTTTGAAAATCCCAAACGATCTAAACAGGGAGTGCGGGGAGTTCTTAATATTGTACAAATAAAAATTATTCACTTTATTTCATCTTCGACTAAGGCCCTATGAGCTTCATCTGTATGATTAAAACTGGAACTATTTCAAAACAGACAGATGGTAAGATAGTCATTATTCAGTGTAATTGTGCAGATTACACGGTATCAGTATGACAAAAGCCTGACGGGAAAAATAAAGGAGTGTTAAGATCCAAAAGTGAGCAGCAGGCATGACTGTTGATCAGTTTATCCTGCACAGTGTGTCGTAACTGGAACGCTTTATGATGACCATGTCAAGTTTTTATTTCCTGTCTTTTTTTAAAAACTTTGACAACACATTCATGACACTGATCAATAGGAGTCCAAAATGCCCTCTGCACATAACATGACAGATGGGAAACATAAGCTAAAAAGAACAGATGGGGCTTTTCCGAACATAAGAAAGTCAGTATGGTTTTGGCATTGCTTGTTTATGTCCTTATTTCCAGCATTTGATCCCTGGCACCTACTTCCAAAGGACATCACACAGCTTGTAAAAAAAAATGGAAAGTTTTAACTGGTTGGTTACACAGTCTGAACCCAGCGTAAGCCAACGACTCAGGCTATTTAGTTGTGCAATGACAGCCTCAAGGTGGATAATCTGATTGTGACCTTTGTCAACAAATTCTAATAGCGAGCTGATAATACTGAATCATCATTATCGCTAAACAAACCAGTAGCTTTTGGCTGTGGAGCATCACACTGAGCTGACAGCAATGCTTACTTTGCTATTATAGAACGTTATGGCCATATCAAACTCTGTTTTCGTAGTGAAAGGTCCATTTTTAAAATATTAATTTCCAGTGCTATCACACACTACAGAACAAAAAAAAGTGCAACAAGTTAACAGCAAAGAAAAATACTACTTTAAAAGCTATGATTTTGTCCCTGCCCTGTCTGTCAATGGATGATAAATGAAAAGGATTAGATAAATGGAATAAAAATCAGAGGCTAAGATGATTAGCACATTTTTAATTGGTCAGTCGCATTACTGGCTTCATTCTATAAGTCACGGCGACGTAGCCTGATAAATGGAAAAGGACTTCTATTGGGAATTATTATACACAGATTAGCCTTAACATTATGACCACTGACTGGTGAAGTAAATAGCACTGATTATCTCTTCATCATGGCACCTGTTAGTGGGCTGGATATATTAGTCACCAAGTGAACATTTTGTCCTCAAAGTTGATATGTTAGAAGCAGAAAAAATGGGAAAAGATTTGAGTGAGTTTGACAAGGGCCAAATTGTGATGGCTAGATGACTGGGTCAGAGCATCTCCAAAACTGCAGCTCTTGTGGGGTGTTCCTGGTCACTGACGCACCTACGTGGGGAGCGAAGGCCGTGTGGTCCGATTCAACAGATGAGCTACAGTCAGGGTGCCCATGCTGGCCCCCGTGCACCGCCGAAAGTGCCAACAATGGCACAATTTCTGTTGCATCATGTGAATGGCCAAGGTTGTGAGCGGCGCTTACCTGAGGAACACATAGCACCAGGATGCACTATGGGAAGAAGGCAAAGCAGGCAGAGGCAGTGTAATGCTTTAGGCAATGCTCTGCTGGGAAACCTTGGTTTCTGCCATTCATGTGGATGTTACTTTGACACATACCACCTACTTAAGCCTTGTTGCTGACCATGTTCACCTTTTCATGGAAATGGTATTCCCTGATGTCTGTGGCCTCTTTCAGCAGGATAATGCACCGTGCCATAAAGCAAAAATGGTTCAGGAATAGTTTGAGGAGCAAAGCAATGAGTTTGAGGTGTTGACTCGAGCTCCAAACTCCCCAGATCTCAACCCAATTGAGCATGTGTTGGACAAACAAGTCTGATCCATGGTGGCTCCACCTCACAACTGACAGGACATAAAGGATCTGCTGCTAACATCTTGGTGCCAGATACCACAGCACACCTTCAGGGGTCTAGTGGAGTCCATGCCGAAAGGTCAGGGCTGTTTTGGCAGCAAAATGAGGGACCAACATAATATTAGGCAAGTGGTCATAATGTTATGCCTGATTGGTGTATTATTTGAATGAACAAGGACCCCACACAAAGAACTTTAAACTTGCAGCCGGAGGGAGATGATGTGGTTTTTCATGTCACCTATGTAGTGATGATAGCGATGAATAATTAAACAGTTGACGAAGCCTTTTATGGCCACATTAAACAAGCTTTTTTTTTTCTACTGGACAAAAAGCCTGTACAACAGCTTTTGAGTCTTTTTAAGAATAAGCCATGAAATGCTACTTCTGCTGAAAAAGAGAGTTGGAAGGGAGGCCACCGGTGATTCATGAGTGACACCACACTGATTAATCACTGTCACCTGACGTCTCATTTGCATGTGTCATTTGCATAGGATTTTGTAAAGGTGAACTAAATGGCACTACACTTCCCTCCTGCTTTTATTAATCAACACACGTGGCCTGTTGCCCCAGACGTCTGCAGAGATATAATGAACATAGAAAACGCTTTTTACTCCATTTAAAGCAGCTGTGGACAACAGGAACTGCAAGAACAATTCATTTACAGGCTACTTTACTGCCATCCCTGCTTCAAGCACAATAAATAATTCTGTAATGCTGATTTGAACACATTTACTGGCTGAGGGGTCACTGTCGGTAATAAAACCACCAAAGTGGCAGTTGGATGACACTGTGCCAGAAACAGACATGTTCTGAGATGTCTCCTCTCTCTGCTTCTCAGCTTTTGACCCATTTTTCATCAAAAAAAACAACAACTTGCTTTATGTTGCCTCATTTGAATGGATCTCCCACTTATCTCCACCTCTCCTCCCACCTGGGCACTGAAATATCCCTCAGATGCACAATGCAAATATCAGAATCAGGAAATTACCAAACCAGACCAGTCATCACTTTGTATTGCCTATTTGCTGTGAGATACTATGTTGCATGTGTACCTGGCATGTTTTATGTTCCAATGCAGGTCTTTAATAATGACATACAGTAAGTGTGCTGATGTTTTCAGCTTTTCCCATCAGTTTTCAATACATATCTCCTACATGGAGACAGTGTAACAAGCAATCAGTTCCAGATGCTTATGCCAATTGTTCTTTGACATGACTTTAAGGCAGTCAACATCAGTGATGGAAATGGAATCTTTCAATTTTTACAAATGAAAGGAAACTTTATTTTCCTTCCTTCCTCTGTAAACATGTTGTTTAATGTACCAGTTGGCTGATATTTACAGCATCATAAGAACAACACCGATGCCCTCAGGTAAATTGTCAGTCTCGGAAAAGAAACGAAATTGACCTTTAAACATCTCTTAGTGGTCTAAACTTTCCAGCTTTCTTTGTGCCCGTACCGGTGATCCCCAGCCATCTGGTAACAGACTGGACTAAATCAATTTATAATCTGCAGTGACAGACAGTGTTTACCCCAAGTCTCACAAGGAACTTCTTTTTGGGAAACCTCTTTTGTGAAGCCAAACTCACATTTTTAACATTTTCCATGTGAATGAGGCTTTCCCCCTAACATACGTAAACATTTGCCATTGAACAAGTTTATATAAATATATAAAGCCTATGGAAAACATTGCTTTTTAAAGCAATATATAGTTGTTCTTTGTTTTCGTGATGTTGTCATAACTGATGTAATATTCGTCACATGAACATCACATCACATGAATGTATTTTTTTGACCGACCCATTGTGTCAACACTTGATTTCTCCGAGGATGAATTGACACAAAAGCTCTTAAAGGCTCCAACTTTAAGGGCTTTCCCATGAAAATGTAACCCTAGCTTTGGTCTTTGAACTCTAAAACAATTTCTTTATTGTTTTCTTCACTTTAGATGGTTGATGTGGTTCCTTGTGGACACTTGAGAAGGCTGGATATTGGTATCACTCTGGTCTAATTATGATCAGGAGTCTCATGTATGATGTGTTGCACAAGCAGGAGGATGGTGTGGGTTCTCGGTAGCATATCTGCTGGCGATTGAGGGTGAAATCACTCAGATCTTTGAGGACGATTGCGGCAAAAGATGAAGAGCACGAAAGAGGTGCGTAGGGACTGAGGTAGCAAGAGTACACCCGTGACCCTTGGCTGAGCTCTCCCACAACTTACACCAGCGGAAATGTGGGAGGGTGGGGGAGCACTGCAGCAACACTGAAGAGAGGAAAAGAGTGAGAGGGAGCGAGAAGCCACAGGCAGGGGGAAATAGAAATGCAGGAGAGGGGTGGAAACAGAGAGCAAGACACAGTGAGCAAGAACGATTAGGGGTTCAGGTTTACCAAAACATGACTTAAGCAATTAACTGTGAACAGCCCAGTCAAGGTCATCAACAAAGGGCTCAGGAGGGGTTCCTGAAGGCAAAGCCACCACAAATGAATTTAAGCCATACATCCGACTGGATTATTGTCCATTTCAGGTGGCCCTGTTGCCTTTCTAAAATTGATCAAATCTTTGGCAGCAGCCCTGTGAGAGTATTTTCAAAAAGGAAGTATGGAAAGTATTAGATCATGGGCCAACGTCCCCATCTTTCCTCTTAATTTGGATTTGGTAGTTCAGTCCTGATACAATAAGCTGAGAGTTCTCCATGGATATTATCCTTTTAGCTGAGCTTTAATTGCCCTCTATTTGTTCATTTAATTCATTCTTTGCCAGAATCTCATTTGTCTTTAAAAATAAATCAAGAAAATAGAAACTGAGTTCATAAGCTCGGTATTAGTTCAAAGTGGACAGAACACATAAAGCTTAATTAAAATAACTTAGGGATATCAATTGTACTCCAGCCCCCCCACAACCCTAATGAGGATAAAGTGGTGTATAGGTAATGGATGGATGGATATTAGTGGTACTATATGAGGTGAAAAATGTAGGCAGTTTCTAAATTACTGTTCAGAAATCAAGGATTTTTTATTTTAATTTTTACCTTTAGTGAGTAATATAACCAACAAATTAGCACAGGGTGCACATGGTTGTTTTTTACCATGAAATTTTCAACAAAACCCTCCACTCTGCTCATATGCCAACATCTGTACCACCCACACTGCACAGTTTCATTCATAAAGGGCTTGTCAGAACATATGTGAGTCATTATATTTGCATCATTTCATCCTTCTATATTAGGAGATGTCCAAGTCTTTTTAAAGTCGGTTATTGACAACTGCTAGAAGCATAACTCATAGCAACTTTGTATCAGTTGTTCTACCCGGATGTGCTCCATGCTGAACCTCCTATTACACTTAAAGGCACCTGGGACCCGAGTGAGAAAAGGTCTATAAAATACTGAAAGGCTCCTCGTTCATACATTAACGATCACTCAAGCAGGTTGTATAACTGGGTCAGAAATAGCAGTGATTCACAGTCCTGTCAGCTGGTAGCTGCGTTGTTCTCTGCAAAAACTACATATTGTGTCCTCGATGCAGAAGCCATATGGAGTGAACACAAATGAAGAAAAATAAAGAACTTGAAATGCATGAAAAAGTGCTATTGTTTGACCATCACAATTTTCACCAGAAGATTTCTAAGATAGCTTTCCCAGGAGTATGAAGGTGCATTTTCCCAACTCACCTCATCCAGGTAAGATCGCATGTGACTATATTGACTAAGATGCTTCACCTGGATGTTTATGTGCTGGAAAATCAATGTCAAGTGAAATTAACAGAACTGCAGATGTATTTTTAACACACCCACATTCTTTGACTACCTACAAACAGGTTGTCGTGCTCCTGCAGTAGTGCATCTGGGCTCCATTATCATAGGATTGTTTAAATTGTTTAACACATCATTAAAACACTCATGTAAAAGTCTAATTCCCAAACCCTCTCTTAGAACTTATATCTTTCCGTGGTGAGCCTATTTTTAATGTCGTCAGAACAGTTAATTGTTTCCTTGTTGCTAAAAATATAAAGGAAGGCTTGGCAAATGTCTGGTGAGTTGTCTTTGTAAAATTAGGATGTGTTAAATACTTCGGCGTAAATGATGTGCCTGAGATTTTAAAAGTTTGAGTAACAAATCTTTAAAAATAGACTCTAGACTTGGTAGATTGGAACACAGTGCGCAATTCTGCAAATCAGTTTTATTCCAAGCAAATAAATATTACAACTGTAAATACACCGTCACTGAAAAGGCGACCTTTAATAAACTTATACACACACACACACACACGTATATACGTATATATATATATATATATATATATATATATATATATATATATATATATATATATACATATGGCAACTGTAAATGTCAAATATGGTAATAACAGTAACAGATGATAGGAATTTTCAGTTCATTCGTGGTACTGCTTGAATCACTATTTGTTGATGTGTCGAACCTTCACATCAAAATGCTACACTTACGTAATCCAGCCCATCTGAGGATTTGTGTTTTGAAGTTTTTCAAGGAAGTGAAGTAGTCTTCAAACAGGTTCATTTGTACAATAAACAAAAGTGAAAAGAGTGAAAAGAACGAAAGCGAGGAAGAAGGCAAAAAAAGCCTTTTGAATTAGTGATCGATGAGGTGGCTTTATTCGACTTCAAAGACTTTGAGAGTCACTCAGGCTTGGTTGTGGCCTTCTCTTTGCTCTTTCAGTGGTTGAAGTGAAGCACGTGATATGCCTCAATTCTCACTAGAAGCCTACCCTGCTGTTACAAACAAAAAGATCAAAACAATGCTACTTTCTCTCAGTCTGGCGCAACATGTCAATGGCTATTTTTCCCCATTCTCCACATTTCCCCCCTTTTTCCGTCCTTTTTTGGCATTCATTTTTATTGCTTGCCTTGTTTTGTACCCAGTACCCAGTGATCCCCGAGTAAAAGAAGCTGGGATTCTTTCCCTCATTTCTTTTGTGACGACGTGCGTGCTGGGAATGTCTAAGGCTCCTCATATCAGAGGTCGTGTAAACCCTGCCTTTGTACTGTGTGGGTTTGGCATTTTTCTTTGTGCCGTTTCTGACTGATGTGAAACATTGTGACTTAATCATGCAGCGACTAATTTGATGAAGGAGGCTAACCTAGTTTTCATGTGCAGAAGTCTGGTCTTTCTGGGCATGTGAAAAAGGTGTAAGAAAAGGTTCCACCTCCAATTAGGCAGATCCCTAATTACAAAATCATAACTTTATGGGGTACGCAATTGAGTGCCTTGGCTTGTTGCACTTGCACCAATGTAACTGACAGATTTCTAATGATGTGCACCACTGCAACACAGCGAGGAAGGAGGGTAATGTTTAGAGATTCAGAAGAGCAGCATACTTCAGGTGGGGCTCTGTGTCCCAAAAATGACGTTCCCATACAACAAAACTGCATTCTCATCCATGTTTTGGGAATAGTCTGCATTGCCGGAAACAAATTTTAAATTCAATTAAAACAAATTCACAACATGTCACCTCACAACGCTTCACATAGTAAGGTAAAGACCTCACTAATTTGAAACAAAGAACCCAGCAATTTGAAGTTGCCTTTGGATTCCTTATGAGCAAGCAGTTGGCAACGGTGGGAAGGAACGAGAAAAGAAAACTCTCCTATTTAGGGAAGGGGAAAAAATCTCTGACAGAACTAGGCTCAGGTAAGGCGGCCATCTGCCTCAACCTTTTGGGGTGAGAGTGGGGATAAGGTTTTCTCACAAATACGTTTCTGATCAACATAATTTTGCCATTTATTTTATAGCTTTCTTACTTTTGTTCCTTCTCAACCAATGGATCATATGTTACATGTGTCAGGACTCATCACTCTGGTAACTCAGACTTAACATGTGAAAAGTTATGTTTACAACCAAAGCATGATATTTTGCTATATTTAACCAAGTGCCTTTGATCCCAAGCCTCACCAAACAGTGAATGAAAAATGAAAGTGCACAGCAATAGAAAACAAAACATAAGTCTAAAAGTCATTATCCACATGGACATGAACCCCTGCACCTTGGGTGAAACTTATGTAAGTGACCTAAATGACCTGAAGTGACACAATGAAGACATGGCGGTCATTATTGACTCCTAGCCTCATTGTTGGAAATGTCAAGACAAACATAATTTTGAGTATTTTTGCAGCAGTGACATTATGGCTCGTATAGATTCACTACAGAACATCAACAATCCTGCCACCAAAATATGGCAGTAAGTGGCCTCGTTACAATGAAAACATTTGTTTGTACCATAAGTTGCTGTCATACATACATCATACATAAATAAGAAGTACATCGTGGACATCTTGCCTTAAATTGAATTTTGAACTTTTTTTTTTATTATTGTTTATGCAATTATTCCTTCATGGAATGGTCAGAACTGTAACCAAAAAAAATAACCTTTCAAAACTGCAGATCCCTATGAATCTAGATTTGGTATTTTTCATAGCAAAATGAGTGTTTACTTCAGTATGTGCTAAAAGGATAATCTAGTTTTGACTATGAGCTGGAGCAGCAGCTTTTAAATATTGTATCTTAGTTTCTATATTTCATTTTTAACAAGATTTTACCATACTGCTGGTTTGCACACTTAATACCAAATACTAAAACATTGAGATCACAGTTAATAGTGAAGGTTTTCCTCCTCAAACTGTGTGTTACTTCTTCTCATGTTGAGTGATTCACCTACTCATTCAGGATCCAGAGGATGGCTTCCCTCCAGACAGTCGTCCTTTAACTAAGGATTTCAGATAAATCAAACTGAATCATAGGCCAGGCTATTCTGGAGTGTAAACACTGTGGGCAGACCTTTTCCTGTGTTAATAAAGGGACATGCTGCAATTTGAACAGCATATTGGAGCAGACACCACTGATTAATAACACTGGGAAAGCCTCAGTTTGAGGGGTTTTAGAGCAGGAGGCGAGTAGTCATGTTGAAATGTTCACATGTTGCCTCTGATTAATTCACTTTGAAATGAAATGCAAAATGCTAAACCCATCTTGGTGACTTAAGCAACACTGAAGTCATCTGGAACTTTCCATCTTCAAATCTTCAGAGAATTGTGTGGTGCACCCCCTCTTCAGTTCAAGAGATTAAGGTTGCTTTTAGGTGCATTCTTCACACTAACTGGCCTTACGAGACAGAATGCTAATTTCCTTGGCAACCTGAGCCCTGAGGCTGCAGAGCTGAGCACCATCCAATAAGTCTGTGACTCAAAGCATATCTAGTAGCCTGCCTCCAAAATACAGTACTTTATGAATACATGTATAGTAATTACCGCAACCCAAGCACACGTCCAGTACAAAGCCAAGATTTTACCCCTCTGAGCGTTTTGGAGCAAACAACTTTGGCACGTCCTCTCGGAGTGATTTCAATATTCCTTACTATTCCATGTCCTCAGCCATATCCAGATATATGGATGAAAGAAGCATTGATTTTAAGAAGCCTGACAATCACCAGGGTCTGACTGGAATAGGAAAGCTCTGACGATAACAAGAATGGAAATGCAAGTCTCTTTGTGTAGCTTATCAACACCCCCCACAGGCAACAGCAGAGCAGGGAAGTTGTGGGCAGCAGTCACAACCCATTTGGTGGCTGCAAACTTACTCCCAGGTGCAGAGGCCCTTCAAAGATCACAGCGGAGATCATCAGGTATTACAGGAGCAACCAATGCTTATACCAATATCACCCAAAACTAAAGAGGGGCAAAACAACACGCACAACAAAACGTGCTGTCCGTCGTGTGAAAATGCGTGTTCATGCACAACTGCTTGTGGTCTACAAAGGCTGAAGTTTACAGGGCTGTTTTACAAATCAAGGTTGTGGCAAAAGTTAGCTTCGGAAATGGAAAAGGAACTGGTTTTAAAATAGAATGTGATCCTGCATTTTATTTTAGTGTATTTCTTGAGGGCAATCAAAACAAATGCATGCTGAAGGGCGGAATGTATGAGGTACGGGTCTGCTGTAGTATTTGACCGGCCCGCTTTGACTTACATACTTCATGCTCCAGCGTGGGATAACTGAGCTCATACAGGATTGTATCAGAGTTCAGTGTACTGTACATAAATATTATTAAATGCAATCTAAATCCAAAACAGAGGAGATTTTTGTTTTCTATCGAACTCATTGTTGGTACTGTCTTAGTCAGTGTCACTCAGTCAGTGAAATTGAACTATTTTGTGTCTGGTATGGCTAATGAAGTGCCAGTTTACATCATATTATTGCAGTAGACTATAATATTCTGACAACTGCAACCACTCAGTAATTTTCTGCAAATAATGACAAATGACATCATTACATTGCAAATTGTGCCATTAGGTGGGCTTTCCCCAACCAGAATCATCAGAGTCAACTCACTGTCGTGGTACAATTTTTTTCCGTTTCCATGTAACTGCTGCAATAATGTTTTGGGCTTTAAGTGCTGCCAAAATGTGGGCGGCCTACACCTCAGTACTGTTCCTGAGCGTCTCATGTTCAGACGCAGACACTGGAACTACTGCTGCTAATGTGTCGCTCCTTCTGGGATGTCTTTGTAGACAGTGTCAGAGTCAGCACTTTGGGCAAGTGGATCTATACGTAGATATAGATATTTACTGGACATTGCTACTACCAATACAAAAAAACCCAGTTACTCTACAGTCCATCACACCTGTAATAACAGACTTCATTGTCCTTTGTTTAACACCTGCTACGTGATATGAGACTATTCTGTGATTAAAAAAATCACCCCATCCGTCACCATGAATCATAGCATGAATCACACAAGTATTGTTTCCTCATTCTGACAATAATGTTTGAACTAACTTCCTAATTAGTCATGATGAAGGCATGTCGCATGTTATACTGTATTGTTCTATGTTGTTTCATTACATTTACGGCTCAGTTGCTCATATTGTCGTATATTTACCTTTTCATTACCTTTTTCATTACCTGCCAATCCCATTGTCAGCACATGTAGGTGAGTACAATGTCATGTTTTGTGTATTGTTAAAAATGGAGCTGTGATGAGAAACTAAGGCTGTCATGCTGATCTGTATCAGTGAGTGAGTGAGTCACTACTTACCGCAACATTTTATTTCTATGATTTAAACTATTGCTAGGAGCAATGCAGTGATTGCTGGCTATTGTTGACCACCTCCATCAAAAGCTATTAAACATCTCCATGAATAGGGCATTGTTGACAATGACACATCAAGACTATAGACAGGAAACTCATTATGGGTGCAGCACATTTTAACAAGAATTAATTTCCTGCCTTATCATCATCATAGATGTGACACAGAGAGGTAGTGCAAAGATTCTCCTTGGATCCATTCTGACAGTTTCTTCCCAGTCATTTGCTGAGGCCCACAGGAAAAGGTGTAAAGTTTTTCAATTGACAGGTTCCATTCCAACTTCACCTTACACATTTGTTGATTTTGTCACAAATACGTATTTAACCCTGTAAGGAAAATCACATGAAAACCACAAAAGAGAGCAGTCAACCAAACTGTATCCTCTAGAACATGAGGGTCCCTGCAGTGGTCTGATATCCCTTTCTGTCTCCCCTTGCCCCAACCAGTTGAGGCAGATGTCAACCCTCACTGAGCCTGGTTCTGTTGGAGGTTTCTTCCAGTTAAGACAAGTATTTTCTTGTCACTGTTATCAAAGAGCTTGCACTAAAGGAATCTTTTGGATTTGTTGGGCCTCTTCCTATGATATAGTATTGTATACTATGTGAGGTGCCTTGAAGTGACTAATGTTGTGAACCGGCACCATATTACTAAAACTGAACTGAACTGATGTGCCCCAAGACAAAATAGACAAGGGTATCTTGCCTGTTGTTCCTTGCATAGCATTCCTCTGACACAGACATGCTTTTCAGGACATAAGTCATAAGTCAGGACATAGAGTTCTTTTCATTGTGTTTGTTTTTGAAGAAAGGGTTTCAGGTTAATTTTCGTAAAGTATTTTTTAAGTACCGTATACTTGTGCCACCACACAAAACTAGGTCATTTATTTTTTCTTAACTACCTCATGCACAAGAAATTAAAACAGAATTACAATCAACACACTGTATTTTGCATGTTTGATAATAGATAAATGAACTGCTATAACCTTTAATCTGTCAGAGGAATAGTACAAAGAACAAGCTTGTTCCAAGATGTGGTTAGTGGTCTTTTTATCTGATGGTAAGGTAAGAGAACTCTTTTGCATTTTAACAATCTCTTCCTCTTGTCTCCTAACATACTACGCAAGTAAAGGCACGTTTGACAGACTTCATGTTTATATGTTAAAATAAACAGTGTTACAAGGCTTATTTCTACATCTTGGTGGCATGTTGCTGCTCTATAAATCTTTGTTGCTGTAATCACAATAGGAGAGATTCCACAGACTGCGCTGCGTAAGAAAATTGTCCTCTGATGCCTGCTAATTGGTTTTGTGCAATGCAGAGCATAAAACCACCCATTGACATTAACAGGTTTACTTATCCAATGCAGTTCCACTGAAAGTGAGAACTGCATTGGAACATGAATTACACATTAATATCATACTTTATTTTTAATATTACACTATCACAATACTCTCTTCAGGTTTTGTTTCAGAGAGGAACACCTTCTCTAAACTTATTTAGGACTTCTACCCATAGAGGGATTGTCCAGGAGCAGCCTTTCTCCAGAAACTTGGCCCTGTGCCTCCATGTAGGACCAAACAACTTCACTGAAGTTACTGTAGAGTTTGACTTTCCAGAGCTTGAGTGGAAAATGAGGCCTTTATCATGAAAAGGAGACCACACAAGAGCCGCATAGGTATTAAACTTTCCCACTAAAAGTTTATTGAGTTATTTTGGTTGCAACATTGCAATATCCAGCCCAGTATGTGAAAAAAAAGGATCCAGTATAGTAGTTTCTCACAATAAAACCAGTTCCCTGAAGCAGCAGCGTGCTGGGCAGGTAAATGCTAGCAGGGAATCCTCAGGATGTTTCACTGTGAAGGGGTTTCCCATAGTTCAGGAAGTGCAGAAGCAGACACTCTGCAGGCCTGCCCATCTGTCTTTTGGCTACTGCATTTCTCTTGCCCTCCTGAGCTGTAATGGGCCACTGAGGCTTCCCAGTCAACAAGTTCGAGCCAATTTAAATTGACATAATTCCTTCTTGTCTTTTAATGCTGGATCAGTAGTTGTTCAGTTGAACCACCTTTTGGTGATTTATTGAGGTCCTGGAGAGGCTGAAAAGCGAGTGGGACCTGTAATAAATCTCCAGGCATGGACACTAGGGTGCTGTACAGGCATATTGAAGAATGGTTTGCCTTCTCACTCTCAACTTGGGGCATTCACGAAAAGGGATTTATGTTTGGCTAAGAGCTAGCAGGCTAATTTGATGCTGCTAATGTGGGATAGCATTTGGGAATCACCCATCGCTTCCGGATGACACGGCTATAATTATAAAGGGACCCTGGATGAGTGCGGTTCTATATAACTACATCTGTCAGACTGAACAGTCATCATAACAACCAGTGATGTCACTTATCACTCAAGGGGATTTCACAAGGGCGTTGGTGTCATCTTCTTACTGGAATGGAAATACCTGCTCATCTTTAGCTTGTTGGTTTCTTACACTATTGCCTTTTGAAAGACAAGAAAAGAGGATGGACCCAAAGGATAGATGGTACAGACTAGATTTCAAGAACAACAGGGCATATGTCCACCAGGAACATTTTGATTTTAAGACACATACCCAGGAAGATTACAAAATCTCATATTTATATGCAAGTAAAATGACATGTGCACTGTACAGTCAGGGAAGTTCTCACAGCATATTTAAGATATCTCACAACTTTGTGTACTGCTGATGTTTATAATTGTTCACTTTCCCAGGGCAGTAATGGAAAAGCCTTTGTTCTTTGGCAATGAAGGTGGAAAGCTGGACAGATGCTGACTTCATGAACACAGAGGCCCCAGGTTAATGAGAAGAGGGGCTGGGAGTTGCAGAGTTGTATGAGGTGATGAAATACCTACTGTATGGAAAAGAGGCAGCGATACTTAGAAGATTGAAGTGTTGTGATGCAGACTGTTTATTATAGGTTAGTTTATCTTTGCAGTAACTCAGAATGTCTAATAGTTATCCATTATACTGATGCAGAGCCATTATTGTGGCAAATTTTGCAGTCCTGTTGAAGAGCTGTCATTCTTTGAAGCTCTCTTTAATAGGTTGCAGGATCGTGGGAGAGAGATTGATGCAAGTAACTCATCTTGAGTATGCAATACATTAATGAACGTGCAACTATCCAGAAAAGGTAGAGATCATAACCTTATGTAAAAAAATAACATATCAAGAGCTTTGTTAAAAACTCATAAAAACTGCTGTAGCAGTGAAGGGCCTTTGTTGTCTGGATTTCAGCCCCGAAGCTTGTGAAAAGACTTTGGCCCAGAATGTAGCTGCTATAGTTATGTCAAAGTGGAGTTTCATTTTAAAATGAAAACACAAGCATGCTATAAAAAAAACAGCTATTGCCTATGTATGTTGGATTTTGACGCCTATTTTGTGGCTCAGTGGTGTTCTTTGACAGTTCATGGTCATTTTTAAGGTACATTTGTCCTGAAACCACTTGTAATTCTTCTCTAAATGATTATTGATGAAAATATATGTCTTTGAAGGAAATATTGTCCTCTGACATGCTTTCTAATTTTATGTGATAATGATCCAGTATTAAAAGCAGAGTCAACTCCCAGGATTCGACAAGCCCAGTCTGTCATGTTTGAGACCAGTGGACAGTGTGGAGCTGTTCTTCAGCACCAGTGCTACATGCAAAAAAAAAAACAAAAAAAAACATATATATATATATATATATATATATATATCCTCAACCTCTGCGTTGCTTTGAAGTTATATTGAACAAGGACAGTCGCTTATATGTAGATGTAAATGAAGAATTAACAAAGTGAACTGAATATTTGGTGCTAGTTAGATCTTCCAAACAGCACTGCAGTGGGTATCCATGGACACCATTTTCTATTAACTTCTATTAACTTTTTCTCTCAGTTTATTTTTAAAATACATGTTGTTTTTGGACTTTGGATTTATCAACACATGCTTAAAAACACTTAAAGTACGGCGGCCCGCGGGCGGGCCGTTTTTTTATCGGTATACGCTTTTTTTAAAATAGAAGGACACTGCAAACACGATTATACAAACACTATACACACATAGAAAGCTGAGATTCTCATGAATCCGCCGGTATAAACCACTTTCAGATGTGATTACCACAGCGGGTAATATAAACACATTTATCCAACAAACAACAAGTCAAGTAAACGTGCACAGCTCACCTGTCGACGCAGTTTGGACGCTCGTTTCTGGTCATAAAAGAAGATAATCCACAAAAACCGGCCAGAACCCAAGCTTAGCCATCCAGAGGAAACAATCCAGTATAATACTTTGGCCAAAACATGTCTCGAAATAGGTAAAAAATCCAGAAAACGATCGGCTCCGTGCGCGTGCACGCGGCGCGTGGTGGCGCTGTGCGTTTCATATTCACTGCATCTTTCTATTATAACTTTATCATACACGGTCCTATTTTCTTTGTTCGCGATTCAAAATGGATACTGGAGGCTTCTCGACCGCTTCAAACCGAACTTCAACCAATCAGGTGACTCGTTTCCGCCTACTTCGGCGATTTAGCCAACCATGGCCGAGTCTGACAGATATCGATTACATCACTTGATTGACTTGTTTCTCAGCAAATCACGCCGGAGGAAACGTTAGATTGACAGGCCTGGTAGCCAATGAGCTTGCTGAATGGCTTGCCTATAAATCCCGCCTCTGCCAGCGGCTTTATATGATATTTCATTCGTGAGCTCCGGGCTCCACCTGCTGTTTCTCTGTATTCCTCTCAATCTGTGTGTGTGATCGACACTGAAGCCTATCTGAAGTGATTTTTTGAGTTCTTTATGAGTTTTTGGAATGAAAATGAAGTGGAAAATGGAGTGAAAAGGAATTTATACCATTCTGTAGAGAGTGTGCACAGTGTATAAAGAGTGTATCCAACATTGACAGGGGCGGAGCATATCAGTACAAATACATGTGTGAAACACTCATTTCTTGTAGTATTGCTCTGAAATTTTGACCTGAACTATGTAAGACCCCAGGCTTTTGCAATATTGTGTTTTCAAGCTGTTGCAGTGCTGCCACACTGATTTTCAGGTGTTTTATTAGGGAAAAAATGTAGGCGAGAAAAAAAATTCATCCTAATTCAGTGTGTTCCAACATACATAACTCTGTGCCAGTAGCACCTAGAGTAATTCTGACTGCACTGGGTGAAAATTCAGGTTGTCAGCTTTCAAATGAGACCCCAACCATGCATGTACTCCAAACAGTTCAAGAACAGCATTCAATTTACTTTCTGTAAATCTCAGTAGAAATTTCGGGCGGAAATTGCCCAGACCTTCAATGATATATGTTACGATGAAGTTTTTGTCTGCTAGTCATTTTTTTCATCACTTTCAACTGAATCACATCCTTTGACATCAGTCTAATGTCACAGACCAGCAGTCCACCCCGTCCTTCCTTTCATGAAGTCATCGTTTAGAGTCACAGAGTGTTTGACTTTAATGTGCCCTAGTTTCCTTCTGTATTTACATCAGTCACTTCCTCAACTATGTCTCAGTTGTCATTGCTGGAAAAGGGCATATCAAACGCTTTGCTATCTGAGAGTCAGAGAATGACCTCGACCCCCCCACACCCAGCAGCACTGTGACAGTTTGGGTGGGAGGCAACCGTTAAGATGACCTTCCTGTCTATTCTTTGAGTTCTTTGCAAGAATTAGTCTAAACTATGTTTTAGAAGTATTCTACTAATGTTAGAGACAACATTTGGCTAATGGTGCAAAGAACAGTTGTTTCAGGAGCCACTGTTTGCCTGAGTTGCAGTCTTCGCTGACTTTATTTCCTTTATTTATTCCAACATCTAAATAGGGTATTGTTGATGTTATTTTATTTACATACACTGACAGTCATTAAAAACTTTGAGACCATATTTTTCAACATAATTTTTATTTTGAAGCCCGAAACTGGATTTTCTTCATATGAATCATTTGTTTAGCATATTGGCATACAGAAACAAAAATCTAAAGTTTCAAGAATGATTTCAAAATAAAGAATTTCACAAAACAAAACGGCACCTGCCAAACACAAAGTCACAACAATCAATACCGAGTATGGCCTCCATTTGCTTCGATGCAGGCAGCAATCCGCCGGCGCATGCTTTGGACCAGGCTTCTGATTGTGGGTTGGGAACAGCCCATACGCCTGGCTACATCACTGTAGCTCAAACCGGCCTCCACCATACCCAGTGCCCGGAGACGTTGTTCATGTGATAGATGCGGTATGATGCTGTTCACTGGACTAACAATGGTGGCCTTCTTTGGGCCTTTATATAGGCCTTCAAAACCCATTCTCAAATTGTGCAGATACTCACTGAGTATTGCTTGGTGTGTATTTGGTTCACTTTTGCAAAGTGACCAACCCATGTGCAATGAATCATGACAAAATGACAACTCATCATTATCTCAACTACCAGGGCACTAGATCATCAGTAAATCCACAATGAATAAATACAACCCCCCTACAAGTAGAATTCTGCGTACATTTCTACCTCAAAGTTTCTATTGACTGTCAGTATATTAAAACTGCTTCCAACAGATCTCCTCACAACATAAACTATTTTGTCACCTTCAAAAAGCTTAACTTTAATAGTTTGGGCATAATGACATAAAAACATTTGATTTCACAAGTACACATATTGCAAAGTTTGTAGAGTGTTGCTCTGCAAACAAAAGGTTGAGTGATGCTGTGACAATACTGATTTCACAAGTAGGATGCCTTTCTGCCTCAACAGGAAGCACCATTGTGTAATTACAGCTTGATTCTTCATGTCCTCTGTTTGAACTTCTCTGTTTGCAGCCACATTGACACTCAGGTCACAACAGTAGCCACCACCTGAACTGAGATCAGACATTCTGTCAAACCAAGTAAACCAGGTTTTCAGTTTGCTCAGTCTGGCCAAAGGGAAATGATTCCTTTACCCAGCTGCTTTGAAATCTACTTTAATCTATCAAATTAAGGGTCCAAAGGAAAAAGGTGTAATCTTTTGACTCAAGTGCTTCTCCCTGAGTGCAAAACTCTCTTTAAAGTATGACTTGGCAGCCTGACCCCTGAAGATCAAACTACTGCTGTGGTCAAAATAGTGACATCATCCATTTAAAATTGTTTAAACTGAATTTGGGAGATCCGCAATACGGAAAAAAGACTTAAGGTTGACCGCTTTGGTTTTCAATTACCATGACCTTTTCCAAACACTGACGTCTCTGAAGATGAATCATCAATATTTTCTGCTTTTGGATCAACTTCCACCCAAAATATAATTCATTTACTGTGTTGTTGTTGTGTTACTTTTGCTGTCATCCAGTGTGGTCCAAAGGGTAAACGTCAAGCTGAAAGGGAATGGAGTGTGTAGGAGTGTGTCTGTCAGGGCCGTAGGATAAAGGAGGAGGACTGAAACTGACGAATAATGATCAGAATTTAAATAATGATAAAACAAAGTGCCCAGTAAACCAAAAATGAATGAAAATGAAACTTCTGCTCAGGTTTTTTGTAATCAGGGAGAGAGTTTGTTGGAGATCAAACAAAAATGTCAACTTGATACACTCCATTTTCATCTTCTGTCTCAAATTTCTTCAATTTTGAATAGTTTCTGAGGGGGAGGGGTTCAATTTTCCCAAATCAATCACCAGAAACAGATGTATCTCCCTGAATTTAAGGGGAACTTCGTTATTTTTCAACCTGGGGTCTGTTTCCATATGTAATTTCATACATGTGAGTGATGGAGAAATTAATTTTCGACATAGCTCCAGTATTTAGCCAGGCAGGCAGCTTAGCAGCTCAGCTAGCAGCTCGGCTAGCGAAAAGTATGGGGCAGCTGGCCCCCTCGCGTCAAAGTCCGACCTAGCGTGCTTTTGCCCCACACTGACCGGCTCAGATAGTCTCAATGAGTGTCCCACAACATACTAGAGATGAGAAGTGAACAAAAACCTCCACATTACCTGGCAATCGCTCTTTGTTGTGGTCTGTATCCAAATCTCAGGATGCTGGAAAGCAAATCTCGTTCCGAAATCGCGAGCTATCGAGATTTGCTTTCTAGCGTCCTGAGATTTGGATACAGACCACAACAAAGAGCGATTGCCAGGTAATGTGGAGGTTTTCGTTCACTTCTCATCTCTAGTATGTTGTGAGACTATCTGAGCCGGTCAGTGTGGGGCAAAAAGCACGTTAGGGCGGACTTTGATGCGGGGGGGCCAGCTGCCCCATACTTTTCGCTAGCCGAGCTGCTAGCTGAGCTGCTAGCTGAGCTGCTAAGCTGCCTGCCCGGCTAAATACTGGAGCTATGTCGAAAATTCATTTCTCCATCACTCACATGTATGAAATTACATATGGAAACAGACCCCAGGTTGAAAAAAACCGAAGTTCCCCTTTAAGAAAAGTTAGCTGACATTGACATGTAGCCATACTAACATACTGGCTTTTCCAGGAGTTCAGCAGCCCCCTTAAGCCAGGGACTTCAGAGAATTCAACCTCCCTTTAGTACTATTTCTTTGCCATATAGACTCCACAACAATACCGGATTTCAGTTTTAATTGTGTTCCGTCATTTGTTGACAATGGCATTAGTCCCTTGTAGCACAATGTCAGCAGCGAGTGGTAAAAGCAATCTTGGATTGATTAGTGGAGGAGATGAGTGGATGGATTCAAAGGTCTAAACATATGCGAGGACAGAGCATCATGGGCTACAAGATGTTCATAAAAATATAATATAACCCTAATTAAAGGCACCATATATACTAAGTTTGTACATTGTAAAAAATGAACAACTTATAATCACTATCAGTCCCTAAGAAGAGATTGTCAAAGTCCCATTTCTATCCTGTACTTTGCCTCAATCAACTTATTGGTTCCCTGCTTGCAAGGCTCTACTGGTAGAAGCAAATTATTAAAACATCTTTGTCAATCTTAAAAAAAAAAAAAAAAAAAAAAAAAAAAAATCCACAAATACTTTGTGACTCCTGAAGTTGCTGAAATCAACTGTCCATCAGTGATTTTGGAGACTGCAATAACATGTCAGTTTTATGTTTATTTTAGGACTTACTACATGAGTCACTAACTGTTGCTTGTTGTAACAGCCTTGTTGCAGTTGTGTTCATCACTTTTTAGAGCCACTTTTAAATATTTCCATTGTGTATTTGTAGATTTTTTCAGTATTAAGCTTTCGTTGCATTCTCTGTATTTGCTGCATTTTTTTGCTTAGTCTTTTTTTTCTAAATGTGTATTAAAATAGTTGAAGATACTCTCTAAATGTGCTTG
The DNA here is from genome assembly GCF_021347895.1 of Acanthochromis polyacanthus. Lineage (NCBI taxonomy): Eukaryota > Metazoa > Chordata > Actinopteri > Pomacentridae > Acanthochromis > Acanthochromis polyacanthus. Next base: position 24,936,558 of record NC_067116.1, on the reverse strand, counting down.
TACTGTGCCTGTTTGTATGTGTTCTCTCAAGGTGCAGTGTGTTGAGCTCTCAGGACCACCATGGGTAAAATGGACAAAGCAAACTAAATTGCATCGTGAAAACTGCAGACAAGAAAAAGCACAAGCCTAAATGCATTCAAATACTACAAAAACAAATACACAAATATTCAATTCAGTTGTAAATGTCTGCTGCGTGACATGTCCATTCTGACGATCACCCTAAGACCTCAAACATCCAGCACAATGTCAGTAGTGAGGGGTAAAAGCCATCCTGGAGCTACAGTGTCACAATTTCAGACACACACTCTCACACACATACACACTGCTATCCATTACCCCAGTTCTACTATTCAGCTTTGCCTCCTGCCTTTCTCCCCCCAATTTCTCACACTTGCTTGTACTCCACAGCGGTTTCTGAATTTTATGGTGACGGGAGCAGAATGGAGAAGGAGAATTATGTGAGTTCATACTGTTAATCAGACATTACAAAAACAGCAGCTGCCACATATAAAGCCGGAGCCACTGAAAACGTCAATGCAGTTGATAAAGGCCTGCGGCTGTAGCATCTACAACTGCCATTTCACATCACAAAGTCAAAGTGCCCGCTATCCTCCCATTCAAACCTGCTGAATGAACCGAAATCTGTGCAGACACAGGGCAGATGGTATTATTGTTAAGTAAGGGTGTGACATTTGTCCTACATGCTGTTACATGTGCAAAGATGGATGAACCTAATGCAGCAACAAACATGAGTTTTACCCAGAAACCTAAAGCTTTTAGCAAGTTAGCGACATGCCATGCTAGATTTAGCTCAAGCTGATTGGCTTGTGACTAAGTCAGCCGCATTGTGGTGAGTGAAAATAATACACAAGAGCTAGAAGACTCAACTGCTCCTTTCATCAGCTGTGTGGGAGACTTTTGGGCATCCAATGATCAATAACAGCAGTGCGGAGAGAGGGTGGATTGGACGAGAAAGGTACGTCAGCAGTGTTTGACAGCTATCAGGTACGTGTGTAGAAACGCATCAAACACGCTAAAATATCTTCAACGATATCATCCAGATATGCCAATCACTACAGCTTGGAAAAAAGAAAGAAAAAAAACCTCACTGTCTTTATAGAACTTTTATATGTGAAACAGCAGGGCCAAAAACAGAGATGTGCAGCGTTTCATTGTGAACTTTTAAGGCTGATATTGCATTATTGGTTTGAATTGTTACTAACTTGGATACTGGTCTGGAGTTTTGATCTGGGGTTCCAGTCTGAGATTCAGTCCGAGGTTTCTGATCTGGGACTCCTCTCTGGGATGATAGTATGCAGCATTTGAGTGGCTTAACTGTAAAAAAATAAATAAATAAAATAAAATTAAAAAAAAGGTCAATTAAGCACTTATCAACACATGCCAACTGTAATAAGCCAGTAATAAGCACTGTGCTTATTTTTTATTTGTTTTCTCTGCAGTACTGAAAATATAATGAACCATGTCTACAAAACAGATTCATACTGAATTGTCACTTTTGTGTGCATCCTCATACAGCTATTGTTAACATTACTTGTCAGCCCCACTAGTAGTTCTAGTGATGGCAATGTTATTCTGTCTGTCCACCACTCCAGTAAGGACTAAAATAATAATAATAATAATGATGGATTAGGTTTATATAGCGCTTTTCTGGGCACTCAAAGCGCTTCACAATGGATCCATTATTCATTCACTCACACATTCTCACTCTGGTGGTGGTAAGCTACATTTGTAGCCACAGCTGTCCAGGGGCAGACTGACGGAAGCGTGGCTGCCAATCTGCGCCTACGGCCCCTCCGACCACCACCAGCATTCACACGCATTCATACACCAGTGTGAGAGCAACACTGGAGGCAAGGCGGGTAAAGTGTCTTGCCCAAGGACACAACAGCACATGATTAGGACAGAGCGGGAATCGAACCGCCGACCCTTCGATCATTGGATCACCTGAACCACAGCCACCCCAAAACAGCTCTTATCTTAACTGCTGGATAAATTGCAATAAAATATAATGCATGGCTGTATCCAACAGCCATTAAATAAACAAATAAAAAATTATAAAATAAATGCAGAAGTAATTACTTTTCCATCAATCTCTTTTAGTATTAATTCACTTAACTTGCATTTTCAGGCAGCACTTTAAAGTTGAATGATTTACAGAGTATTGCACAAAACATTATCCCCACAGCAACAGATTACTTCTGTAACAGTCAATAAGAATCAAATGAAGAATGACCAGACACAAGGCAAAAAATTACGCCATGCTTGCAGGTCTCATTTTTTTCACAGGGACAAAAAACAAGCTATTTCGCAGCCATTTTGAACTACGACATTACTCAAAACCCTCACTGATATAATCGGCTACAACCAGGACAAAGCAGGACAAGGCCCTCTACAGGCCAAAGCAGTTCAACATTGGTCTTTTCAGTACCAGGCCCACCCTGAAGCACTGAATGAATTTGCCCCAGTACCCCTCTCAATCAGCCCGGCCTGACAAATACCTGCAGCTTCCCACACATGTAGAATGTAACTCTGTTTGGTGGAAGTTTTGATCAAAGGGTGCATATATCTAGAGCAAAGTCTTCACACTGCCAACTGATGCACAAGGTTGAAATGATTCTCCAACTCTTTGGCTTAACATTTGCCACAATAGATTAGAAGACTTATATTCTGCTTTCCAACTGTAGTCCTTTTCAGCCAAATGGTCACACATTAGATGGGGCAGGAATTGGCGCCTTGGTAACCCAGAAAAAGGTAAGGTTTTAATCAAGTTGTGAAAGGGAATTTTAACCCAAATCATGATCTCTTTCTAAAACCTCACTAAGTTATTTTGATGCCTAAACCCAACCAAACAGGGAGTGAAAATGAAAGTAGACAGCCAGTCAAAACAGAACTCAAGCGGCAGAATAATGGTCCAATATGAAGCAAGAACACCCATCAGACAGAGAGGTTTGTAAACTGTCTGGATTGCAAAGGCTGATAAATTGGTAATGTGTGATACTGGGCTATATGAATTGACCTGACCTAACTTCACTATGTTTATAATATTTCATCGCTGTACTTCTTCTACAATTGCACTTGCAGGTTTAGATGTGTCTGGTAACTTCTAAGACTAATCCAAACACATGATTTTTTTATGACAGTTGTACTGTATATTTTGAATACACAAAGCATATAAAAACAGCAATTGTCTTTGACAAACTTCTCTGCCAGCAGTTGTTAACCATTTCCTTGCATTTTGGATGGAGATTAGTCAGATTCTCTGATGCTGCATAAAATAATGCAAAACATATACCATAGAAGTCTTTATTCTTTTAAATGTTTAGATATTACAATGCGTCAGTAGAAGTCTGTAATAATGAATATTATTTTTTATGCCTTTTATTTGAATCTCACTACATCTTCAATCTCTGTATATTCTTATAGGAAGCAGAACTTAATCAAGAGATTTAATATATCTCTTCACCACTTTCACCCCAGTCACTCAATAGGCCTCATTTAATGCACAGTTCATCTGCGCTCTCATTCTCATTCTCTCTGGCTTTGGTCTTTCATGCTTTCTTCTTCCAAATCTCTTTATTATCTCTGTCTCACTTTCCTTTTCCCTTTTTCACTGTTGCTGTGAACTGCCTTTCCCATACATTGCAGGTGTGGTTATGCCCAAATCCAAAAGAAAATTACGGAAAAAACATCTCAGGTTACCACCGTCTCTGTGGCTATGCTCCTTACCAATTCTTAGAGTGGGTCTATTTGAAGTCTTAAATGAAAAACGACAACACTCTCTAGTGGGTGAGAGTTATTTACTGGCAATTAGAAACCTCACATAAGTCCTGATGCAAGCATTGGGTTGTATTCAGTTTTCTTGATTCATATTACTGTGATCAAAAGACTCAATCAAGGCTATGCAAAAATTCTCAAAAAAGAATAAGCAAGGGCCTTCCTAAAGGCTACACTAGCACATAATGAAAAAATGTTATATGTCTTCAGTAAATACCCCACAAATAGTTTATTTAAAGTTAAAATATGATCTAAATACATGGTACTACATTATTAAATGCATTCTTTTCCAGCAGGTAAGGTCTAAGGCAAAAACTGATTGCTGATTATATCAGTTTTTCAACATATATCATATACACTCAACAAAAATATAAACGCAACATTGTTTTTGCTCCCATTTTTTATGAGATGAACTCAAAGATCTAAAACTTTTTCCACATACACAATATCACCATTTCTCTCAAATATTGTTCACAAATCTGTCTAAATCTGTGACAGTGAGCACTTCTCCTTTGCTGAGATAATCCATCCCACCTCACAGGTGTGCCATATCAAGACGCTGATTAGACACCATGATTAGTGCACAGGTGTGCCTTAGACTTAGCCTTTTCATCTCTGCCCACAACTTTTCTATGGGACTGAGATCAGGTCTTTGTGATGGCCACTGCAAAACACTGACTTTTAAGACGAACTGACTTGTCAATAAGCCACTTTGTAACTAATTTGGCGGTATGCTTAGGGTCACTGTCCATTTGGAAGACCCATTTGCACCTAAGCTTTATCTTCCTGGCGTATGTCTTCAGATCTTGCTTCAGTATTTCCACACAATGCTGTTTCCTCATGATGCCATCTGTTTTCTAAAGTGCAACAGTCCCTTCTGCAGCAAAACATCCTCACAACATTGCTGCCACTCCTGTACTTCACAGTCGGGATAGTGTACTCATGCTTGCAAGCTTCTTCCTTTATCCTCCATATGTAACGATAGTCATTATGGCCAAATAGTTCAGTTTTAGTTTCTTCAGACAACAGGACATGTCTCCAAAAAAGAAGGTCTTTGTCCCTGTGTGCATCTGCAACTGTAATCTGGCTTTTTTGTTGCTTTTGGAGTTATGGCTTCTTCCTCACTGAGTAGCCTTTCAGTCCATGTCGGTACAGGGCTCGCTTCACTGTGGATAATGGCACTCTCTTACGAGCTTCAGTCAGCATCTTCACAGGGTCTTTTGCCTTTGTTCTATGGGATGATATGCAAAATTCACACCAAAACATGTTTATCTCTGGGACACAGCACCCATCTTCTCCCTGAGCGTTTTGATGGCTGGACATTCCCATGGTGTTTAAACTTGCGTTTAATTGTTTGAACAGATTAATGTGGAAACTTCAGGCATCTGGAATTTGTACTCAAGGGTGAACCATATTTGTGAAGGTTCACAACTGTCTTCCTGATATCTTAGCTGACTTATTTAGATTTTCCCATGATGTCACACAAAGAAGCAGTGTGTTTGAGGTGTGCCTCCAATTAACGCAAATGTTGTCAATTAACCTGTCCAAAGCTTTCAAAGTCATGACATCATCACCTAGGCCCTCCCAAATAGTTTGAAGGTACAGCAATCTTAGTGTTTGTAAACTTCTTACTTTGAAGAAAGTTCTAGCAAAATCTCCCAAAAAAAATTCTCATTATTCTCACATTTGGCAAAAAGAAATAATTCTGGCAATCCTAACTGACCTAAAACAGAAAAAGTTTAGTCTGATTTAATGTCAGATGGTGAGAAAATGGTTATGTGTCTTTTTATAAAGTATAGGTAAGCTTCTGGTTTCAACTGTATATCCAACTTTATTCAAGAAGTTATTTTAACCCAAACCAATCGCCCTTAAACCTAACCAAACCTGAATTACAGCTGTGTTGTTTTTGCAGCTGTAATTTTTTTCTGCATCTTCCTAATACACAGCATCATATAGGGATACCTGTATATGTTGTATTGACTGACTGTTACAAACTATGAAATACAGATACTTGTGCAGCCTACAGATCCACAACTACATGTACAGGATCCTCCTCACACATTTAAGTTGCACTGGGCCTAGATTCAGTAAACGTCCTTCATAAATGAAGCATTTTCTCATAAAGCCACTCTTTTGAAATAAGCTTCGAGTGGCAGACTCTTTGAAATCCAAACTCAAAACTTATCTTTCTTTTCAGAGCTTCGGTCCCACCTTGACAGCTAATATCCTGTATTACTTCTGTATGTGTAGTAGTGCGTTTCCTTGTGTGTGGTTGCACAGTAGGCTTATGATTAAACAACCTGGTGTAGCTTTTAAAAAGACCTTGTACTGAGGTTTTTGTCACCTGTTGGGTCAATAATGAACTTTCTCAGCTATGTCCTTTAAGTTCTCAGGGAAATGGAAACAACTACAGGTGAAGACAACTGGTCAAACTCTGCCTGTGCGCTGATGAAGATCATGTTATACATTAAAAAAAAAACCTCCACAGCAGCAACTAAACGGACCAGTGGTTGGGATAATTTTGTCCACAACTGTCACTTTGCCAACAGATGAACAAGGTGCTGGTTCTGGCTGCTTTGCAACAAAAACTTTGTATGTTCTGTTTTCCCTCATATTTTTCCATATATTACTCAGTGATGTTAAGAAGCACGTCCAGTTTTGAGAAAATAATGGAGTCATTCTTCTCTCTAAAAGTGACTATACCACTGGAAGAAGCTCACTGAAGATAAAACCAACTCTCTATGTAAATAACAAGAATATTCCAACGGAGCTGTGCTGTGTGATATTGCAAAGAAGAAAAAAAAAGAGACGCTTAGTCCAGAATTTGCCTATTAATTACCAGAATATTAAACTCTATTGATGTCCAGAATTGAAAGCTAAGCACGTCACAGGAATGAACGTAAAAATGATCCTTTGAATCCGACGTTAGCAAGCCACCACACACTAAAACACACCCACACAGGATTTGCTTTTCTCCCACTACTTAATAAGCTTCACTCCTTCTTCCTTTGCCATCTCCTCTGTTTCTCTTTTCCAATCTTACAAACACATACACACACCCGACCACTTAGACAATTACAGAGTCTGCTCATTTTGCCTTGGGAACTTTTGGCAGTTTATGGGCCAGATACTGCACTTTAGAAAAAACAATTTGGTACAGCCATGAAAGAGCAGAAAATGCTGACCATAAAACGCTCCTCCTCGTTGGCCCCACACCTTTCTCTAATCTTTATGAATATTGCTTTTTTGTCATAGTAATGGTAAAAGACTTTGTGGAAGGCACAAAGAGATCATGAAATAACCTAATATCTATGGTGTATTCCTTTTTGCCCAGTGGGGTAAAAATGCTCATCTTCATCAGCACCACTCTACCCATCTATTTCTCTGTCAAAAAAAAGATCTAAAAAAAATACTATGGAGGGTGACACCACACCACAAGAGGGCCCTCTTTATAGAACTGGAAAAGAACAGGGTTTAAGTTATGGAATATCTCACTGTTCTCCCTCCACCACATAAAATAGGAAAAAATTCTAACTTTACGAAAAGTTTCTCACCTAAAATGCCACAAAACCTTCAGTGTTGTCATTATGTCAAACCTGCAGTTCTAAACATGTATTACCGTGTCCTCAAACAATATAGGTACACTGGTATACGAGTGGAAAAATTGCTGGTTCCAAATCTATAAAATGTCTGTTGTTGGGATGACTTTGAGTCTGTCACTTAATCTCCAGCTGCTCTTGAGCACCGCCAAGAAGAAAAAAAAACATTATGACAAGTGGATTTCTGGTTTGTATCCTTGTACCAGCTGGGAAACTGTCAGGGGAAAATGAGCAAAATGCTCTGCTCACTTTAAAACCACAGTTAAGGTGGCACTAAGCGAGTCGCAGAACCCTCCAGCTGGTCCGGCTTGAAGGAAAGAATATGTAGCTAGAATTTGCTCAAAAAATTGCAAATTCACATTATTTTTCAAAAATGAAATGAACAAAAATAGATTTACGTTTAGTGAAAGTCCTAAACCTCACTTAAAGTAACTAGTGGGCATACTGTGGCCCTGTTGTTCACGTCTGTAAAGCCAAGTAACAAAAAAACGAACAAAAAAACTTTCAGGACATCTGTGCCAGAGTTCTTATGATGACCAGTGACAATGTAGCAGAACAAAAAATAGCCATCTCGATCATGTTCAAGCCACCACGTGCCCCTCTTGCCCTGTTTGATGTCTCTTTCAAACAAAGGGACAGAAACCCCCCACAGAACAGAACAAAGGCACACAACACTTTCCATATAAATGTGCAGTGGAAAGAACACTAAAACCAGAGTAAGAGTGAGCAGATGTGCCCGACGCAGAGATGACACCATGTCGTTGGTCTTTGAAAAAGCCACATGTGTCTGATGGTGGGGACATGTAAAACGTCTATCGTCATCCCAGGAGCAGAGAGGAAAGGATCTGTGGTGCTGAAGCTGTTGGGTCTGTTCTAATTTTCTTTTCTGCTTGGAAGTTGTCAGCAGTGCCACTCCTGCCACCTTCTGGACCTTTTTTTTCTTTTTGGGACAAATGGAATTCATCAGAAAGGGACAAAGCCAGAACCATGCATGCCTACAATAGACCCCATCTTAAAAGTACATGCAAATGACTTCCCTGTAGTTGACTGAGATTTTTCAGTGTTGAGGTGCTGACTAAGACAAGACTAGATTTTCACCAATTACTAGTAGCTTGAAGGACTTGCACAGAAGGAGAGACAAAATACAAGGCAATAAATATGAAACTGGAATGAGGGAAAATCTAACTGGGAGGAAAAGCCACACAAAGAGAGACGCTACAGATGTGTCTGCATGATGATGATGCCTTATGGCATAAAAATATTTTTAAAAAGTGTCTAAATCATGAAAGACAACAGGCTTTTACATCTGGCATGCAGTCTGGCATGTATTCCATCAAGGGTGGAATATAGAGACATTGATTTAACATTTTAACTTTCCATTTCTGCATTTTGTGCCTGTGGTTGGACTGTACCATTCGCATTCGGGGAAGTAGTATAGACCCAGCTGTGGACCAGTTGCATCAGCTACAATATGTATTAAATAGTACATCTGACCTTGCAATAATTTATAAGTAACATGTTAGGTATAAATAAATGCTGTAGACAATGTATTTTCTAAAATGTGATAGCACTGCTATTTTTACTTTCATTCAGTTTAGTGAATAATTTTATTAGTCATTTATTTGTAGTATTTATATTGGTTATATCTGAGGATTTCTATCTTTCCATATATGCACAGACACTTACAGTCGATAAATAATATCCACACATCTCCAAACTTTCCCAAAATAGAATATCTGATAAATGACTGGATGGTGAATTGTTCATTTGACTCAATTTGATGATGTGAAATTGAACAAACAACTACAAAGCACAGCACAGATCAAGTCAAGGATCCTGGTGAAACAATCAGACTACTACAGTGACACAGTACTTCTGCCAATAACTGTATTATGAATGTGAAGGTTTAGAAAGGGCTTGTCGGACACTGCAAGTTACACTATTTTTTCTCTGATCAGTCCTACAGCAGCATATCCTTGTATGATTCAGACTCACTCTGGATTTTTTGGAAGTTTTTATACAGTAGGATTTCTACAACAGCTGATTATGAAAAATTTGTACGTACTACAACTAACACAAGAATATCTCAAAAGTGGTGCCATTAGTAGTTTAAATTTACCAAGTACATGCAATATGCAACAAACAGAAAAAAAAACGTGTGTTCAAACCATCTTAAAGAACGTGTCACAGTCTTTCTGTGGATGGAGACTCAGTCTCAGTAGTATCCATTGTGTTTCTCTTTTCATGCAATCCCAGAGTGTTGTTCAGGGTTCTGCTATCTCTTGCAGAACTTTGTTGTAGCTATTTATGACTTTCACTGTAAGTTTTGTGTCATTGTAATGCTGCAGAATGAATTCCAGAAGATCAGGCATGTCCCTGGTGATTCTGTAATGCATAAGAATGTAGTATTTGTGCACAGCATATATGAAATAAATAAAATTATATATATATATATATATATATATATATATATATATATATATACTGTATATATACACACACACACACATATATATATGCTTTTATTTAATTATTTCTACATTGTAGACAAAATTATTTTAAAAAATACATATGGAACAATGGTGTTGTAAACGAAAAACTCTAATCTATGATGTAGAAAATAATACAAATAAATAACTAGCAATGAAGAAGATGGTGCATCCAAACTTTTGCATGGTAGTGCATATACCTGGGATGATTATGATGCAATAAAAAGGGGAAACCTAATCGAACAAAAAATACCATGCTATACTGTTTCATTCACGCATATCTCCCTCTGTCTAGCCACGTGGATTTTGGAGTCTTAAATATGCAGAAAAATATTGACAAAGATCACTTACATTACCATTCTTTACAGCCAAAAACATTTGAATTCAAATCTAGAAATCATATTCTGCAACTCTTGCTATTAAAATAATTTGCCTTCTTTGACAAGTCCGCTCTGATCTCAAACTGCACTGATCTCAAACTGCTCTTTTCTTTACAACTGCCTCAGTACTGTTATTTTGTTTGGCTGTATTCCCCCCAACTATAAATAAATCTGCCTTAGAAGAGTTTCAAAATCTCATCAGAACTAATCTGGAAAATGGCGGAGAATTAAAATGATTTAGAAGTAATACAGTAAGGAGAAAAGCATCAGATGATTCCACGGTTTACAGGATCAGGGCCTACACATCCCGGGTTCTGACTGACCCATATTCCAGAGCCAGGAAACTTGTCCTCACCACCACCATCTCCACAAGCAGCCCAGTCCAACACAGGTTAGCTGTTGAGGGCCTACAGATCCTGATCCAATGCGACCCACTGTTAATTCCCTGGTGAAAGCCACCCAGTCAGTCCAGCGATGCTTCAAAACCTCAAGGTTTATATGAACAAGCTCTACTCTGAATGGGAACCCAGGAACTAGGCCGGTAATAACAGACCTCAGGAAAAAGGTTTTGACCAAAGAGAGAGCGGTGAACACAGACTCACCCCATTCGCCCACTCGTTTTCTTTTCCTGCAGGTTTTGGGAGAATGTTGAACACACTTCCTGTAAAGCTATGTAGTATTTATTACAGCCTCCGTTTTTGATGGCTGGGGTCATGTAACCTGCTGTCTATTTATCCTAGAGGTCATTTACTACATTAGGCCTGGGTTTGGGGCCAAGAGAGGAAGAGAGGAACGAAATCTAAGATGCAGGAACTAAATTGGTAGCAAATGTATAGCCTCCGACTTGCCCCTTGGCCCTAATGCGTTTTTCAAGTGCTCTGCTCACTGTGCTCCAAGACGCGGGGACGGCTTGCCTCTGAAATAATATTTCAACAGTGGTTACAGACGCAAAACCGGCGCCATCTCTCAGCTTGGGTTGTTCCCACCAAAGTGCAGCATAAGGGATTTTCATTTTATTTCTGGGAAGATATTATGCTTTGCTGTGTAGTGGTGGAGATCTTAAGGTTAAGAGGGGCTTGGGACCAAAAGGTTGCAGGTTAGAATTCCCAGACGGAACGGTAAAATAAAAAAAAGCAAAACCTATTCAATCCTCCTTCAACAGCGACATCATCTAAGTGCCTTTGAGCCAAGCATTTAAGAGTATCTCCAGTGGAGCTGTGCACTGGCTTCAGTAGGAGACTGTGGTTGTACTGGGTCACTCCCAGGCTGGATGAATGTAACTGTGTGAATATGAAGAAGGGCGTTGCTGGAAAAAAAGAGCATGTGTGCTCAAATCCCCCCCTCCAAAAAAGGTTAAAAACAGACATCACTGCTGGCTACCAGGCCGCCCACACAAGCCTGAAACTGAGCTGCTAAAGCTATATAAACAAATTGAAAAACACACCTTATGCTAATGAGAGATCATTTAGCCCTATTACAGTCATTCAGGTCAGCCATTTTGCAAAAAGGATTTGCACTAAGTTTGGGATCAATGCCTCTAAGATGTTTACATGGGCGCTGAGTCGCCGTTCCGCTGCAGCTAAACTCTCTCGAAGATGACTTTGACCATCTCATTTTCATTTAAATGGCTCAGTGGAGTCCCATTTGCTCTCTTCTTTCCTGCAGCCCAACAGACTCAATAAAAGCCAATGAGCTGATGAAAACAGGAAAACCTAGCTGTCGTGTTATACAAACAGCATATGGTTTGCTCGGTTGCTGCTGCACATGGTAGCACCGCTTCGACTTCATTTGCTCCTCTGTATCGAGTTGTCCTCTTGCCATCTGTGCAATTATGAAGTTTTTCTACTCTAAGTTTCTTTTGTCAACACTTTACAAACCTTATTCAAGTGCCACACGTAAAAATTTGCAAGATTTATAAGGATTGCAAGATTTTTCAATTTTGATCCAACATTAGTCAACAATTACTCTCATTTTAGTACTTTGGTGCGCATTACTCAATACTGTGGATCGCTCAGTGATCACTTTAAATTGCCTACTGGTTGGCAATATCCTGTAGTCTTGCACAGAAGGTAAAATATGTTACGTTAAAGGAACAGTTTGACATTTTGGGAAATGTGCATATTAGCTTTCTTGCCAAGAGTTAGCTGAGGGGATTTAAATTGCATTCATCCCTGCGAAATATGAATCCTCTGGACTATTTCCTTGCACTGCTGTAATCCTGCTAATCTCACAATGACAAGACTCCGGGAAGTCACTTTGAACAGCCAAGAAGAAGTTCACCACATAAGCACATGTTGTTTTACTCTTTGGTTTGTTGCGTGGATTATGACAAATGCGATTTAACATATTAACTGGTGAGGTTGAGGTCTCTTTCTGTATTTTTAGACAGACTGGAATATCCAAAGTAAGAAGCAAAAAGCACCTTTGGCCAAAACTGTTGAACTTTTCCGTTGCAGAGGTTTGAGCTAATTGCTCAGTTTCAGTGGGGGTGAATGTTTTTTTTCTCCAACTAATGAGCTCTTCTTCACACAAAGCATTTCCTGTGCGGATGTTCTGAGCAGCACCCGACACAGTGAGGACATGTTTCAAACTGCACATCCATCATCTCAGCTGCTCAGTCAGGAATCAAACTTCACAAACTCCCTAATTTCTGACAACTCGTCTGTCTTCACCGGGTTGTCAGCAGGGTCTGCACATTGTTTTGTTGGTGGTGTTTTAATGCCAAAAATAAAAAATTGCTCCGTAGCCCTCCAAAAGATAAAAGAAGAAGGGATATGTCTCATCAGAATGCCAGGCTCTGATCAGCAGCCATGCATGTAGCTGCCAGGGTGTTGCAGATGTTTAAAAAGATATCCCCTTCCCCAAGGCAAAGTGAAATTAATGGCCTCTTTATAAACACCTGTCACATAGCCCAGTCTGAATGAAACACAAGTGCTCCCAAAAATCCATGTGGTTGATTTTTTTTTTGTTATTGTTTCATGTCTTATTGAAGTCAGAATGATGAAAGCAATTACCAAACTGATGCCTATTTTGACCCCGACTATGACCACGGTACCTCGGCCCTTAGCTGCCTGCCTGGGCTACAAGCAGCAGGATCTGCAGAGAAAGAGGTGGTCCAGCTCTATATTTATGTTAAAGATTTGTCCTCTTGTGTTCACCTAGAGTGGCTCTGCCTCTGAAACTGTCTGACCTCTGTGGCTTTTCTCTCCTGCAGGTTTCAGCAAGAAAATTTGTGTTGTGGATTCAATAGAAGTCATTGAATACACGGATTGGATCTTCCCGTGAGGACGTGATACACAAGACTCTCTTTGTCTTTTGTCACATTCCATCTAAACACTCAGTGTAGTAAGTGAGATTGATGTTTGACACAGGTGCCTCTTCCATTGTGTCTATTCATGATTATTTGGCAAATCAAACAGGAGTCGGGAAGTTTTGCTACACCCCCATTACTCTGTCTGAGGGTCTGTCTGTCTGTCTGTCTCAGTGTCTCTCTCCATTGACAAACTTGAGGTGACCCAGTTCAGTATCTGAATGTTCACACCTTGACCACTAGGAGGAGTAAAATTACATATACACACGTGGACAAAATTGTTGGTACCCCTCAGTTAAAGAAGGAAAAACCCACAATTCTCACTGAAATCACTTGAAACTCACAAAAGTAACAATAAATAAAAATTTATTGAAAATTAAATAATCAAAAACAGCCATTACTTTTGAATTGTTGATTAACATAATTATTTAAAAAAACAAACTAATGAAACAGGCCTGCACAAAAATGATGGTACCTCTATAAAAGATTGAAAACTATTTGACCAGAGTGACATGATTAACTCAGGTGTGTCATTTAATTGACATCACAGGTGTTTCCAAACTCATAATCAGTCAGTCTGCCTATTTAAAGGGAGACAAGTAGTCACCCTGCTGTTTGGTGAAAAGGTGTGTACCACACTGAACATGGACAACAGAAAGCGAAGGAGAGAATTGTCCCAGGACATCCGAAAAAAAATTATAGACAAACATCTTAAAGGTAAAGGCTATAAGACCATCTCTAAACAGCTTGAAGTTCCTGTGACAACAGTGGCTCATATTATTCAGAAGTTCAAGACCCACGGGACAGTAGCCAACCTCCCTGGACGTGGCCGCAAGAGGAAAATTGATGACAAATTGAAGAGACGGATCGTTCGAATTGTATCCAAAGAGCCCAGAGCAACCTCCAAAGAAATTAAAGGTGAACTCCAAGGCCAAGGTACATCAGTGTCAGATCGCACCATTCATCGTTGTTTGAGCCAAAGTGGACTTCATGGGAGACGACCAAGGAGGACACCACTGCTGAAAAAAACTCATAAAAAAGCCAGACTGGAATTTGCAAAAATGCATGTTGACAAGCCACAAAGCTTCTGGGAGAATGTCCTTTGGACAGATGAGACCAAACTGGAGCTTTTTGGTAAGGCACATCAACTCTATGTTCATAGACTCAAAAACCAAGCATACGAAGAAAAGAACACTGTCCCTACGGTGAAACATGGAGGAGGCTCAGTAATGTTTTGGGGCTGCTTTGCTGCATCTGGCACAGGGTGTCTTGAAAGTGTGCAAGGTACGATGAAATCGTCAAGGCATTCTGGAGAGAAATGTGCTGCCTAGTGTCAGAAAGCTTGGTCTCAGTCGCAGGTCATGGGTCTTCCAACAGGACAACCATCCAAAACACACAGCCAAAAACACCCAAGAATGGCTGAGAGAAAAGCGTTGGACTATTCTAAAGTGGCCTTCTATGAGCCCAGATCTGAATCCCATTGAACATATGTGGAAGGAGCTGAAACATGCCATTTGGAGAAGACACCCATCAAACCTGAGACAACTGGAGCTGTTTGCTCATGAGGAGTGGGCCAAAATACCTGTTGACAGCTGCAGAATGCTCATTGACAAATACAGAAATCGTTTAATTGCAGTGATTGCCTCAAAAGGTTGTGCAACAAAATATTAAGTTATGGGTACCATCATTTTTGTCCAGCCCTATTTCATTAGTTTGTTTTTTTAAATAATTATGTTAATCAACAATTCAAAAGTGATGGCTGATTTTGATTATTTAATTTTCAATAAATTTTTATTTATTGTTACTTTTGTGAGTTTCAAGTGATTTCAGTGAGAATTGTGGGTTTTTCCTTCTTTAACTGAGGGGTACCAACAATTTTGTCCACGTGTGTAAATTGTGTGCATATTTCAAATCTAATGGGTCTGGTTCAAGAAGTAAACTCTCTTTCATTTTTGAAATCTTACCTTAATTAAATGGTGTTTCCATGTCCACCTTCTGATATTCGTCATTTTATTTTGCCCATTGTCTGACTTTAATTTGTTTTCAGTTTTAACACTGGTTCTAAACAATTACATATTCAAAAAAATATAATGTTCTCTAATTTGGTGTTTTGGTGATGGTAGACAGTGTTAACACAAAGATGCAAAATCTTCAAATAGTGTTCAGGTAGATCTGTGAAGTAGCGAGTCATACAATTCACACAAGTATTCAGCCCAAAAGAGACCATCAATCACTCGCAGATGAGGATAGAGATATTTAATTAAAAGGATAAAAGCAGATTACTCAGAATTTTGTACTGATCTGCAGTGCTCCTACCCACTTACGGGAGCAGTGAGCCCAAACAATGGCAGCAACAGGCCCTCAACAGTGTAACAGAGCCACCAGTGGAGGAGACTGAAATTGATCGAGACACAATTTGTCTTGCAACCAACTATAAAAACATTTTTGAGCTCATCGTCCTTCATCCCATGACTATTCAGTGAGGTTTTCACACATTTCAGGCATGTTGCTGCCCTCTACCTGAAACAAGACTGTACTGCATCTGTTTTCCTGTCATGCACAAGCTGTCAAGTGTATTTTTCTGATCAAAAGTCATATTTAGTCATGTCACATCTCGTACTGATGGGAAAGAAAATATTTCACAAACTGAAGAGAATGACAGTTTGATACAAATATATATATTTTTATTCCAGAGGAAGAATCAAAATGGTGAATTGGAAATAACAAAGCTGTATATAGAGGCTCAGGTAATGATACCTGCCACAGTCGACATTTATAAAGGTTTTGGAATGGGTTCTTCAAATGTCCAGACAGTTTTTAACAAGATATGGAAAGAGCATTATTCTAACAGGAACATCTGTGAGTTTCTCTGTCCTATGAAGTTTGAACATTTAAGCCATTCTCTACTGCTTAAATGGGTACTAACTTTTAAGGTAAACTACTGTTGACACTGATAAGAAATGGTCTAACTACTAATACTGGCCAGTATTTCAGCTAAATATGTCACTGTGACATTTATTACAATGTTAGAGTAGAATTATGTTTGACATGTGACCAATTATAATGGTTTTGGTACATTTTAAAGAGAAACATGGCAGCAAAAAAGTGTAGAAAGACAAATAAATCAACACCAACACCTAAAAAAATAAATCTGTAACACCAAAAGTATCCAGAGTCTGTGTCACTCATGTTTTGTTCAATGTATGACAAGAAAAGAGTGGGCTTCTTGACTTTAGCATTAATCATGTGTCACAGCTCCTCTGCACGTAGCAAATGATGTCAAGTGTAAAATACAGTGGTTCCAGAAATGCAAAGAAAACTAAATTAAAGCCTCTTTCCTAGCCTTCGCTTAGATTTTTTTTAGAATTCTTCAAGGAACTGCAAATACATAGATTTTTGTTTTTTTACATTTACACGAAGGTACCACTTGGTGTCATCATAAGACACTCATCTGCAGTGTATACTACTCTGCATTGTTTTTTTTAAGTAGCAAACCATTTAAATCCTTGTCTTCATAATGGAAATGTGTACAGAATAATATGATGTGAGTTTAAAAACACTGTCAGCAAACCACACTTTTCATAAAATGGAAAATAAATATGTTGGACATCCAGAGGCTGCAAAGTTAGTTGGTTCAGTCACTTTCTGAGGATTCACTGGAGCTGGAAGAGGAAGAGGATTCCTTTCTTTTCTTTTGTCTTTTTTTGTGATGCTTGCCATGCTCCTTTTTGTTCTTTTTAGATTTCTTCTTGTGGCTTTTTAGTTTCTTTTTCTTCCTCCTCTCCTCTTCGTCAGATGATGAGTGTGACCTGTTGCGCTTCTTCTTCTTTTTTGGAGTCTCCTCATCTCTTGATGATGAGTCAGATCTAGGCAAAGAAGTCAAATTTGTGACACAAGCATAAAGATGGATTCATAGGTTCAACGGGGTGTCAGAAACATATTCAGACAAGTAAAATATTACCTTTTTCTTGACTTTCTGTCTTTGCTCTTCTTCCGTTTTTGTCTCTTTTTTCTATCGCCATTGTCATCATCATGGGAACCTACAGCATACAATATTATCGGGAGAAATAGCAAAACAGTTTTCATTTGAATAAAAAATTGAGTTGCTCATATTATATGTAGCGAAGCACTAGTAATACCAGACAAAAGACGATTACATTACAAGCATTTACAACATTAGAGTTGCTGCTATTGATGCTGTGAAATTACAGAAATCCCTCAAAACTTTAAATTCAACCCATCCTTTATCTTTCCCTTATTTAACAAGGAGCAAGCAGAGAAACCATTTTGTCTTTGTTTTTTGTTACAAAGTTTCACTGACAAACACAGCAGAAATCAAAGTTTACTGAAGTCAGTTCACGTCTGAATTTATTCTGTTTACTTAAAAATTTTCATCATTAATATGCATTATTGTGAATTACATTATTAAACTCTAAAGCACAGAGTACTTTGAAAGAAAGCATGGAGTAAGACCTTTGCGATGCTGTCCACTTCGTCCCAGCTTCTCATTGCGCTGAGCTGCAGGTGCATCGTCTTCACTCTCCTCGGTGCTGGTGCTGCTTACATCCAGAACAATGTCTTTCTGGGGGTCAACCCGTACAAAATTTCGGCACTCAAACGTTAAGTGCCCGGCTGACAAATAAAAATTCAAAGAGTATCGATGAAATACAGGGAGTAAAGAAGGGAAATTTCATTGTTTACAATTAGGTCTTCCTTTTGCATTTGCCATTAAATTGAAATAACAGCAACTCTGCCAAAATGGGCGGCTCAGTATATCAGTGTACCACCGCCTTGCAGCTCCTAGATCCCCAGTTCGCATCTCGGGCTCGGGCTATGATCTTTCTGTGTGGACTTTGCATGCACATACGTGGGTTTTCACCGGGCACTCTGGCTTCTTCCCACAGTCCAAAAACATGCTGAGGTTAACTGACGATTCTAAAGTGTGCATAGGTGTGAATATGAGAGTGCTTGCTTGTGTCTATGTAGTCCTGTGACAGACTGAAATCAGCATCCACACTAGAGTGTTAAAACACATTCTATACTGACTGTATCAAGCCAATAAATACCCAGGCTATTAAGAAGGCTAATAGAAACATATACACACACACACTTTACTTACGATATCCACATTTCTTGCACCCAGCTCTGATGTTGTCCTTATTAGGACCTGTAAGTAAAACAAGGTTTGTTTTCAAAATGTTTGAAGGTATTAAACATAAAAGCCCAAACACAAGACTACTAGGTTAACAAGTATCCAATAGATAGATGAATGAAGAACTGAATAACATGCACTTGAATACTGTACATGTAGATATTGTTTAATACTATACTGTCACAACTGGCTAATAAGACCTTATACTCTGAGTACTTAGCATAAAATACCGTCGTCTCTGAACACAAACATTCCTGCAAATTAATTGTAACTGCACACTGATTTCATGTATACTACAACGCTATAGTGCAGACATTTGTATTGACATTACTATAAAGCAGTCTACTTCTACAAGTGAAAACTATTTTGTGAAAACTTTTTACTGAAAAGTTTCTTGCGGGGAGTGAAAGCTCCAGTTTAACGGCAACATTTGCTAGCAAATCGTAGGGTTGGTACTCTACCTTTAAGCTAACGTTCAGGTTTGCACCAGAGTTTACTAATTACATAACCAGCAAACCAGGAAATGAAAACGTCAATAAATCACAGTACTAAAAAATCAAACACCCACCAGGTACAGCCATTGTAGTTTCCACGATAAAGCAGAGAAAAATACAAAACTCGTGGTTGTTGCTAAAGCGCGAATTTGAATTTCTGTGTCCTCACGCAAAATAACGTCGGTCGGAAACATTTGTTCAGGAAACTACTGGTTCCCTCTTCTTTTCTTCAGGTTTTTTCCCTTCACTGGCGGTCGGGAAACCACATTAATGATGCTTTACTGCCACCAGCTGGACGGAGGTTTCCAGCTGGCGCTGACTTTGTCTCATGAGTGATTTCCTCTTTAACAACAGGTTCCCAAAATGTATTCAAGATGCCTTAAAAAATTAAAACGTTATAAATGGTCTGACCTGGAAATACATATTAGAGCCACTATTTTCATTGTGGTGAATCTGTGTTTTAGGGCTTATGATGCTACATTATCCAATTAAATTAGCTGATAACCCTAAAAGCAAATAGTACAATATTAGATCAAACAACTAATGTGAAAAGAAAAAAGTAGCCTCTTACGTTTACATTTGAATTGTGACTAACATCTGAACAGCTCAGTGTAAGAGCTTATGTGCTTTTGTATTTCCAATGCGCAGATGTTTATTTGAGGGTATTAAAGAGCCACGTGGACATGCACGGCTGTGCCAAAAAGTTTAAACCATTGCATAGGGAGTGTGCATTAAAGTCTATTTTTACTTGGCCTACATTTGAATGCATCAACATTCTCTCTCAACACTAAAAAAAGGGAGAATTTTTCAGCAATATTTGCACCATGCCAGTAAAACCAGTTGTGGTTTTTGTTAGGGGTTAATTGAAGGCAGTCAGAGTGTGACTGGCAGATGGAAACTGTTGACAGATGTGGGGCCCCGAGACATGCTCTCATCATCATGTCTGTGGCTGTGACACACACACACACAATCTGAATGCTGATGATGCCATCTGCCTCAGCAACTGCTAGAAGGAACACTGCAATTGACTTTGCACTTTCCGCACTAAAAACTGGAATTATTACAGTAATCAAATGATACCTCACAGTGTGCTCCCACACAGCTCTGAAGTTCAACTCAGGTGGAGAACTTTGATCTATCACACCTTATCTTATCTTCTGTTGTGCTCTTACAGTCACTTAAAAACACACAGCCTTACTGTGCATTGCTTTTCCTTCTGCTGGACAGATGTGCATGTGGATGTTTTTATATTAAATACCAGAGATATGCTTTTAAAGGCATGAATCATTTGTCACCTTTGGTTTCTCATCAGTCCACCTTCAAACCATTTTTATTCTTAGATTGTTCTCCATTTAGTGGAAGACTGTTTTCAGTATTAATGTCATATTTGCCTTGAAGTTGGGTGTTCTGTCTTAACAATTTTTTTCATTTTTGTTCAGCAAATTATGTGTTTCTTTTTAGCACAGTCATGTATCTTCTCTGAATATTTAACACAACAACATTCGGTTTCAGTAACATCTTTCTCCACGCTTCTAAATTAAACTTTAACTTTCCGTATCTGGGTTTGCTGTTACTGCTGTTTTGAGGCATCAGCTATTTAACGAACACGAGACACAGTTCAACGGCTCATGTTTTATCTGCGTAGTTTTATTGTCTCAGGTGAGAGATTACAGCAGAGGTATTTGACAGAAGCTGTTTTCTGTGGCCTTTTTGCTGTGGCGAAAGGTTACAAAAAATTCACTTTCAAGCCACTTGAAGGTGCAAAGAACATTAAGCAAAAGGCAACGGCTGTGAAATGATCCCCATCGTCCAAAGAAAAGAGCTCCAGCTGTACAGTACTTACAACAAAACTAGAGAGGAAATCAAATCAACAAGTAATCCTATGACGAGGTGAAAGCTGTAACACATGTGTTCACTGGTTGGAATTTATAAATACATTGAATACTGTTGTTCCTGCACTGACACAATGAAAGAAATGCAGACTCCTCTGCTTGCTGTTAATTACTGTATGTATCATGTTACATTCATTTTAACACAGTGAATCTGAAGCTGTTATTCCAGATGTCTTTTCTAGTTTTATTCTTATGACCCTTGTTTTCACTAGCACATGCCTCTGGCTAATAAAATCATCCCACTTAAAAACAGTGCTTCAACTCATTCATCTTCAAAGTTTCTTCACATTTCATGTCTTAAACAGAGCGTGTGATTTAGAAGTGAGCAAAAGGTACTCAGAGACTGAAGTACAAAACTGATTGTTGCCATCTTCAAGATGATTTATATGCACAAAGCTCAAAGTTCAACTCAGCCAGTCTCTCTTTTTCAGCATCAAAATATCTCTTTCAGAAACTTCACGAGTGGGAGAGAGCTTTCTTTGGGAGAATCTGACAGCAACATGATGCTGAGATCTGCAATGGTCATTTCCTGAGACCACAAAAGGCCCATTCTTCCCCTCAGTAAGGATGAGCAGTAAACCAACTTTCATGCAGATGAAAAAAAACTTTGATAATGACCAAACATTTTGGTGAAATGAAAAGTGGATGCAGAATGAATAATTAAAGGAACTGACTCTGCCACTAACAGGCAAACTCTAAAACCAAAGGAAAATATTCCAAACAGGACTTTGCGAACTCAGGTAAACCTGATGAACTTTCTTTCCCAGAACCCTTTCTTTCTGTTGTGCACACATGTGCAAACACACACAAACACACACACACACACACACACACACACACACACA
Organism: Acanthochromis polyacanthus; assembly: GCF_021347895.1. Taxonomy (NCBI): domain Eukaryota; kingdom Metazoa; phylum Chordata; class Actinopteri; family Pomacentridae; genus Acanthochromis; species Acanthochromis polyacanthus. Next base: position 24,914,602 of record NC_067116.1, on the reverse strand, counting down.
CACACACACACACACACACACACACACACACACACACACACACACACACACACACACACACACACACACACACATGTTTGTTTTTCTATACCGGTGGGGACTTACCATTGACTCCCATTCATATCTAACTCCTAACCCTTACCCTAACCCTAACCTTAACCATCACCAAATCAATGCCTAACCCTAAACAAACGTTTTTGCACTTTTACATTTTTTATTAACAACAATATGGCCAAGAAAACGGTGTTGCCACCCGTGGGGACCTCATTTTAGGTCCCCACCGTAAGACAAGTCCCCACCTTTATAGCAAATAGTCAGGTCAAAGTCCCCACCGGTATAGCAGAAACAAGTGCACACACACACACACACACACACACACACACACACACACACACACACACACACACACACACACACACACTCTCACACTAACATATTTCATTTACAGGAATTAGATAGACCTTAAACAAGTATAGAACCATATAATGCCAATCAAAAGAAGTTTTAAAAAAACAAAGAAAAGAAAAAAGAAAAAACAAACTCAAGCAAACAATGATCATACAGTTAAAATTTTCACAATCCAACTTTCCATTTAAAACAAAAAGCTTGTCCTGTTGTAGTCTGATAGTGAAAGTAATTATTTCCATCTTGAAGACATCATTACTAATATCAATCCAATCTTCTATTATAGGTTTCTGGTCTTAACCACTCTTTAGTAATGGCTTTGTGTAGCCTGCTGGCTGCACTTGAAACAGTCTTATCTGATGGCGAGGTGCCAAGTACAAGGTCTCTGCTGGAGACAATGTGGGGTTTCTGTGGCAGATCACATCATATATTTTGGTCTTGGCGATTTCTAATTTCTTTCTGGCAGAAGGTACATAGGATTCGTGTGAAATGAAACATGAACATTGCAATGTAGCGATCAGAATAGGCGTCGCAGTTCCCTGAACTTTTAAGATATGGACGCAAATTACTTTAGGAATATTTCAAGAGTTTCATAAACAGATTAGTATTGGAAAAAACATAAATGACCAATGTAAAGTCACTCTCACTGGAAACACATAGTTATGCCTAAGAGTGCAACACAAGTTGAAGTGTACAAGATTCAGAATACTATTGGTGTGCAACAGTTATTGACATTTGTTACTAATCACATCACTTAACTTCCTGATACTCAATAAAGCAGTATTTTGAAGCCAGATGCATTTGCTATAAAGTATAATATCAATCTCTTAATATAATTATGAGCAAAATCTTTTGTGGTACTTATTATTACTTGTCATTTTATTCTAAACACAGCACATTTTTGACTTTGGATGGATACAGAATTTATGATTCAGTTCTAAAAGTCAGCCAATTCTTTAACAGGATCTAAATCTGCCTAAAAAACAACTCCAAAGTTACTGAAGCCTGTTAATCTGCTTTAAGACTGCAGCCAATACTTTGAATTGTCATCAACGAGACGACAAACTGATTTTCATCCATATTTTGAACTCTTTGAACTTTACACTGTTTGAAACAATGGGTTCAGTATTTAGGGAGGGCCTTATTGGTAGCTGCTGACAGACTGGGCCACAGACATTTCTACATTTCTGCACATATAAAAAAGATTTATAATAAGACATAAAACATTACTCAGTAGCTATGCTGCTGCTTTATGATTTTTTCAGCAACTGTAAAAAGAAAACAGTTAAACAGTTTTTGTTTCTGGGGAAACACGCAAAACATAACTTTCTGACACTCAATGTAACACATTTACAGTCAAACCATTTGTACCGGACAAATTCTTCACCAGGTACAGCAAACTTTTGCCTAATCTCACAATCATTCAGATGTTGATGTTGAAAATAAACACACACAAAAACACTCACTTGCAGACACACACGGCCACTAACACGTACACACATAGACACACAGACTTTAAATAAAAAGTGCAGTACTTAAATTTGCAGAATCAGAAGGGTTGTGATCAAAGTGGTTCCATTTACTTAACAGGATTTATGAAATTCTGCCAGTGAGATGAATTATGACTTTTAAACACCAAAATCAACACATAGCAAAATGGATTTAATAAAGTTTTGGCAATGTGTTTGTGAGCACTGTTGAAAACAAAACGTTGAAACAATCTGTACTCCACTGGGACACTCCACAGTGAATTAAATTTAAAATGTAGGCTAGTTCCAGTTTTTGCAAGCATTAAGATTCATTATTCACATCTTTGTGGCACAAAAACAAGTCAAGCACACAACTTCAAACTGCAGCCTTACACAAAGCACTCTGGTGGTTCCTTGAACCTTTTTCTCCAATCATTGTGTTGTTGTCACCCAGTTTTATGTTACCCCAAGAAGCATCTGGAGGATTGGGCTGGGGGCAGCAGAATGTTTGAGGTCCTTTCTCCAGACTAAACACAATTTTCTGAGAAGAGTTCTTGACAAAGATGCTTCCACCGTTTGTGCTTAGTCATCTACACCACTTGACGTTTCCTTTAATCAGAAGGAAGACAAGCTTTCATAAATGATTCATAAAACGACTCAGAAGCCTGATATGGTCTCTGTGAGGCAATACTTTGGTGCAATAATGCTTCAAATTATATCATTCATCAGGGTCCATTCCATGTGGACCATGAAGGTTTCTAAACACAAAAGAAAACATGGCAATCCATTTTGTAGACATCAAAATATATTGTAGGATAACTGAAAACTCTGGCTTGCCCGTGGTGCTCCGCAAAAAGTCAGTGACTCATTGACAACAATGTACTGCCAAAGGAAAAGCCAGCGGTTCGGTAAAGACAGTGGGCACCATCAATGCCAGTATAAATTTTAGGAAACCATCGAAGTGTTGAACTGTGAAAATTACAGTCTGATATTTTCATATCTGAAACCACACTACTTGCAAGACTAAACATTTGAAGAAATCTCTTGGAAAAGCTTCGATAGAGGGATACATTTTCTGCTACCATCAGACTTATAATGGGTCTCAGGAGCAGCAGATAATGAGTGAACAGAAAACAAGCACACTAAACAGACAAAAATGGCACATCTGTGTTGCCTTAGAAACATTTATTCTGGGTCCACAAAGGTCAAGATGCCTAAATTATCGCAAGAGAAAAAAGTCTAAAGTCAAAATAATGAAAAAATGCATTTTAATGACTATCAAATGGATGACACAAGTGGAGACACAAAAGAAAGACAAACAAAAGGGTGACTGTTATTTTAGTGCTTACAGGTCACTGACAAAGCTAGTAGTTATCTAAAAACCTTGTGAATTTATCTCCACTATATGCAGTCCCTTGGGTGGTCCAGTGTGGCCCTCTAGAAATGTCAGAGTCATGGCTTATTGGTAATCCATGCGTGATGTGTGACCTAAATGGCCAATTTGTGAATGGAAATGAATCGCTCTAAAAGAGGCGGCCCGGCTCCCAGCAGCTCTCCTTGTTCTGCTGACATGCTCTGTCTGCTTAGCACCTGGAGGACATCGAAAACACTGCAGAGGATGTTTTTGGACAGAGGCCTGCCTAGGAAAATAAACCTGCGTCTGACCTCAAGCGCCAGTTGTGGAGTCTCCTGACCTCACCACCTGACACAATCTTCCTCCCACAAGCAGAGACACCGTGTCTGGGTGGCCGTGCTGGAAGACGAAACTTGTCTCTAGTTCCCCGTCAGAAAGGGTAAAAAAAAGCTATGAGAAAGAAGGCGCTGACTGGACTCTTGACTCTTTTTTTTCATCATCCATTTGTTTTGACCTTCTTTTACTTTCACTCAGGCCTAAATAAAACATGATTTGGGAAATTCTTTGTACATTGTTCTTTTGCTTGTTGCATTTCTATCTGGTCTGGTCCAAGGTCTTGCTAGCGGAGGTGAACTGTGGCTAGAATTGATTTGTTTTGAGTGTATGCGGTAAGAGCGTTGTTGCTCCTCCTCAACCCCACTGTCCTCCCACCTCCCCCACGGCTCTCTTGTTCTATTTCTCTGAATCTTTCTGTGCATGTGTGATAGCTTCTGTAATGATGGCTCTTTGATGTGAAGGAGATCTGGGGTAAGCGGAGTGATTAGTTGAGTGGGAGGCGAGGAATGCGAGGCAGGTACACCACCTTTGTGTGTGTTGATCAGTGCTCTTCTTTTCTCCCATCAGACCGCGATCGACCATCCTGAATACGAATACATCTATCTGGATTTCTACAGCTTCTGTTTTCTTGCGTGCACTTGTTTTTTAATCAACAATGAACTCATCAATGCATGTTCATTTTGCCAGTCTTTGCAGTGCACCACATCTCCACTCTTATTTATTTCACTGCTTTCCTCAAACTCTTCTGTCCCACTTTCAAACCAATTCAGGCATTTCCTGCAGCCAACTACAAAGCCCAAACCTGTGTGAGCTGCTGACAGACATGTGTCCACAAAGGACAGAGAGAGAGAAACACTTTGATTTGATGCTTTGTGGAGGGGAAAAGATGGGCAGCATGGGGAGGGAAATGGGCCTGCTCTCTGATTTGATGGATATTCCTGACGCAAACTGGTATAAAGGTGAGTGATGCTGGTGGTGCAGATATGTGTGTGTGTGTGTCCAAATAAGTGTGTTTCCCTCCCTCCTCCCCTTCTTCCTCCTCTTCTGCCTCTGTCTCAAACAAAAGATTCAAGCCAAGACTACAAAATGGTAGTGGTGGAAGGAAAATAACTTTTCTGTTTTTGCATCAATTATTTATTACTTCTCTGGACACCTCGGAGGTGAGAAACTTTGCCAGCCATTGTTGTAAAGGAGGTATGGGGAGCAGAGTGTAATCGCTAGGTATTTAGGGATCCAAGAAAGTGAGAGACTCAGAAGAGGAAGGAGAAGGAGCGAAGCAGCGAGAGGAGAAAAGTGGAGAGAACTGTAGCAGTGTTGGGGAGAGAGAAATGAGTCTGTCAGCCGAAGAGATTTTCAGGCTCAGAGGCGAGATGATACTGTTTATAATCTTACTTCTCCTCACTAGATGTGGCTGCACAGGTGAGTCAGAATTTTATATTTGTGGTGTTGCTAAGGGAGGTAAAAAACTGAGCGAAAGTTAGGAAAACCAGCGACCCTAAGCATCTATTTCATGTGGTCACCATAAGCCCATGAAAGAATTTTTTTATGACATGATGTCAAATGCAATATATTCTTCAATGCACACAGTAAAAGCAGGGCTATATGCCTGGAAATAGGTTGACTGCAGTTTACTTTTTTTTCCATGTTATGACTTGTTGGGCTGAAATCAGACATAAAACAATTATAATACATCACAGACTGGCAGGCGTGTTCGTGTTCACGCACACAAACACACAATCCGTCTTCTCAAAGAGGTCTTTCAATCTCTCTCATGTTCACTCCCTCTCGCTAAAACAGCCTCTTTAATTCACACTGTCAACAAACACACACATGTGCACACACACTATAGCCTAATTAGGATAAGCTCCATATTTCTTTTATGAGTCCAATTAGAAACTAAGTGGGGCCACTTCTCAAAGCTGTCAGACTGTTTGATGTCGAGTTAGCAACCTCTTGCCATAGATGCTGTAGGAAGCTGTCTTGAGTCTGGACGCGGGTCTCGTGGCGCTTCACCTCTAATTGTCCCCCAACTGAGTTCTGAGCCAGCAGTAAAATCTTTTATGACTGGCCATCCAGCTATTCTGAGATGGGATCTCAGTGACCAGCGCTTCTCATAAATATGGGTTACATCATTTATGGTGTCTCCTTAAATTGATTCAGATTGATTCTTCATCTGTCGTGTGGATGTATGTGTTTAAAGGAAGGGGGGTCCTATTTGTGACGCGGCCAACATAGATCACAAGCATCATTGCAGACAGACTTTAATTGTTCCACCAGTGCTGTCTCTGTTTTTATTCTCTCTAAGATCTGGCAGCCAGTCTGTCTTTTCCCTCTTTTCCCTTCCCTACTGGAGGTTTGACTCTTTGTTTTTAAAGATACCCTCTAGAGCATCTACAGCTTTAACCATCAATATCCCCGAACTCATTTACTTTTTCCTCATTGTCATCTCAAAAATTTCTCTTAAAACCTGTCTTTTAAGAGTAGGGGAAAGGATTTGGCCATTTCTTTGAATCTGTGGATGTGTGGTCTGGCACCACCCACATTATATCCTCGCTTTGACAACCTGAACCTAAACATTTCCCTCAAAGACTTGTAATCTAAATGCAAAATCTAGCGCACCACTGTAATTTACAGAATCTGTAGGTTAAAGGAACCTGGCATGTTAAAGCAGGGAAGAGGGACGCAGAGGGGAGTAATTCACTTTTAGGGGAGTGTGACTCAGGATCCAGATGCTGAACGGAAGGAGCATTTGTGTGTGACGAGGTATGCGTGTAACTGCGTGTTTTCTTTAGACTTTAAAAAAAATCTGTTTTAGGTTTAGATATCGGCTGTAAATGTCAACCTCTTAAAGGAACCTCAACAAGAAGACAAAAGCAGCCAAATACAAAGCAAAAAGATACTGTAGCACTTTGCAGACTTCTCATTTCCCAGTAAAATCCCTACCATTTGAAACTGACATATGACACCTACATGAAGCACTAGGTGTTGAAAATTTTAACTCAGTATAAACCCTCATTATGATTATTCTTCAGCAGGATGGATCATGTACATTTTTGACAGGAAATGAGAGAGGAAATGTGTTCATGCACTGCACATGATGAAGATAAGCTCCCCCACTGCACAGTTTCCACTGATCCATGATCTCAATAGTGTACACATGTCGCCATCTGCTACACTATAAATATCACATATACACTCACTCAAACCAGAAATCAGGTTAAGCAGTCAGTAGTGTTTCACAAAACATGATTGTCAAACATTCTATTGCATGGAGGATTGCATGTTTTTATGCATGATAATGAGAAACATTATGATCTTCTAAGACCGGATCATTGGTGTGGCTTTAATTTAGAGATAGAATCTTGCATATCAAAGATATTCATTCTATTACTGAAATGTATGAGAAGATTCCATTGCAGTTGGTGTTGTTGTTGTGCTTTGTTTTGTTTGCATTGTCTTCTAAGCTCCCCGGAGTTCACTGTTTCCACAATCATTCAAGTCTGCCATATAATTAGCCAACAAAAGTGCCTAAGCACCTTTCGGTGGATGGATGATCCATGCTGAGATCGAAAACAGCCACCAGGTGTTTGCACTTGTCTTGCAGGAGACTAATTTGACTTTCCCAACAAAAGTGCGACTTTCTCTCAGGGGTAAGCCCATAACAAATGAACAGACAGACAGGCCTGCACAAGTTTCTCTGCTCTCGCACGTTGCCGCTGGTATTTCCAGTCTACGTGGTGTGGGCCACATCATGTGAGGCCTTTTTACCCAGATTGCTATTATGATTTTATTGCACTCTTGATTAGGCACATGTGACTAACTGCAAACCCCTGTTGGCAATGGGCGAGCGGTTGGCAGAAAACCGAGGTCATCCGGAGCTCTGAAATGTAACAAGATTCTGCCTCGTGGGTTCACAAGGCGAGAGTCGTTCACTCTCGAATTTGATTCTTCTGACCGTGTGGAACAAAGTTGGCCCAATTCACCTCATTTCACACATTAACTGTTGTGCCTGCATAGGGGAGAGAAGACATTTTCATTCTGCAGGCGGGCTCCACTACCTCACAGAAGAAAAATGCTAACCCTACTTCACTTCCCACGGAAAAACCAGCCAAGTTGACTTGGTAAGAGAAGGAAAATATTGGGGTCTTTAAAATGCAAAAAATCAGAGGAGGAGGGGGAAATGGAAATATACTATTTTCCTTACATAAAAAGCAGAGCACATCAAAACTCAATCATGATATTTTCAAGAATAGGTTGGACTGTGTTCCCTTTCTTCCCCTGGACTGTTTTTCCAGGCAATGGGGGAGAGAAATGGAAAGAGACACAGTTATGATTTGTATCATGATGAATGCCAACACAAATTGGGTAGCCATTTTTTTCTCTCTCTGTTAGAGGGACTGCTGCAGAAAAAGACCCATTAGACATTTACCACATCAAAGAACCATTCAAATCTCTATCATGCACAGAGCGGGGAGCCAAGGAAAGGAGGGAGAGCAAAATTAATGCAACCTTTTAAAAAAAAATTTTAAAAAAAAAGGGGGCTGGTGCGTTTTCAGGAATCAAAGTGAGTAGAGGGGCTGTGATGCTCCACAGCTCTTGTGTGGTCCCAGCTTCTCTTTTTCTGTCTCTCTCCTGGCTCTTCCTCTTTCTCTCACAGTCTCTCTTCCCCCCTTTGTGGCTCTAAGCCTATGAGCTGGCGTGGGCCCTTCCTTACTACACACCCAGCGGGGCTTTATAAAGGCAGGGCCGGAGGTCTCAGCAGCCACACACACTCTCTGCCTGTGCCTCTGCCTTTTGGTCTGGGTGCTGCTCTGAAAGCCGGCTGTGTCAACTGCTCCAGGCTGCAGGTCGCGTGGATTAGAGATGCTGACACCACATTACGGGGCCCCCAATCTTCTCCTTATCCTTCTTGGCTCCACGCTCGTGGCTGTGGGCCAGGCCGCGATGGACAGCCAAGGTGAGGAGGCGACAGAGTTATTATTGTAGCATGAGGTCGGGGTATTAGTAGCGCTGTGGGCAGGCAAATAGACGCACAGGGAGACTCAAGCAGGTAACCTCAACCTGGGAAAGGATGAGTGAGTGACGAGAGAATATATTTAAAGAACTTAAAATGTGCTGGTGCATGAATACAAACTCAGATGTGTGGGTGTAGTGGGGAGTCTGTTAGTGTAGATGAACAAAACTTTGTGTTAGTATATTTTTGCCTGTGTCTACCTGTTTGTGTAAACTGTGGGATGGACTGTTTGTCTTTCCGTTGTTTTGGTGTGTGGTTGGAGGAATGTTCCTTGTTGACTTCCTTTGCTGTGAGCCTCTCAGTGGACATGAACAGACAGAAACCACAGTGTCTTCTTAGCCGTTTCTGTCATTTTGACACCTCCTGAGGAACCCCTCATCATGTTTATCCCAAGGCGAATTATACATCAAAATGTCAGGGAAAAGCAAAGACAGATGTGTGTGTGCAGTAACTAAAACACTGGAATTCATATGAAGCTTCTCTTTTGTGGAACTTGACTCTGTTCACACACGCACATATTAAGCTATCAATATCACATGCCTTATTCTCTGAGATTTGGTGCATTCACACTCCCCCCATCTCATTCTTCATCTCATTCTCTGTCTATGTGTGTCTGCATGGAGCAGTGCTGTACGAACTGGAGAAAGAGCCAGCCTACTGGGATGCACAGGCAAGGGCAACACTGGATGCTGCACTAAAACTCCGACCTCGGGATCACCAGGCCAAGAACATGATCCTGTTCCTTGGTGACGGTAGGTTCATGCTGTCGTTATAAAATCCATTCGAGCGAACATTCAGTACTGGCATAGTTGTGGTTGAGGTTTGTGCAAGAACGGTGTTGAATTACTCCTTACTGACCAATAAAGATTGTACAGTGCACAGATGTGTCTGTATTTGCAGGGACTGATGAGCAAGTGGTTGAACACTAAGACAGTTTGGTTAATTTGCTCAAATTTTGTAAAAGTGACTCTGTGTTTGTGTGGACTTGACAAGCAAATGTTTGAAGTTGTGGGAGTATTGACTGAAGAAGTAAGGCAGACAGACCGTTGCATAAATCACTTAGCGAGGTGGACAGTTGGACATACAAGGTATGTGACACTAGACTCATGACTGCTGGACTTTGTGTCTTTTCTCCTATCAGTTGTCAACATTGTTTTTTCAGAAGGCATGAAGATGGTTTTTCTCTAATTAATCAAGCTGAAGACTAAAACTGAGCAAGAGTGAATAGTGGACTTACATTTATCTGGTGCCAAGAAACATGACTCCAAAGAAATGTTTCAAATCATTGACTGCCACAAAGTGTATGGTACAATTCAGCTTGCCAGAGGAACAGGGAACTAAAGTGTAAACATGAACCAAATTTAAATGTATTCCAATGAGTGCTGGGTTTTTGGAGTAGGTCTACAATGGACAACGTTTTTCACAGGCACAATATTTAGGTATCAAGAATCATACAAATGAGAGGCTGCTCTCTCTAAATCACAGCCACCCAGATTTTGAGTTTGACTGAGTCTTTAAGCAGGCACTGTAATGACAGGCGCAGCTTCATTGGAGCAAAGCGGTATGGTACTGGTCCAATCAGGAGGCAGGATGGAGGAGGAGCTGTCGAAACAAGAGGCTGAAAAGGATCCAAGAGCAGGAACCAGTCCAGGACAGGGGCTTGCACATACAAATTTACATATGGCACCAGGACTAGGTTAATCACAACAAAAGGAGGCTTCTATTCTGCGGCTTAACTACAGTGACTTGAAACTATGCACTGCATGTTATGCATTTAAAAAGTGGATTGACAGTTTATCCTTTAATGCAAGGACAACGGGTGGTTAGTGACACCGTATTGTATAGCATCTTGTTCATTTTAGCACTGAAAAGGACTCTGCAATTAGTTTATAATGTTGTGCTGATGTTAAAATATCAACAATGACAATGACACTGTTTTTCTATGATTTATTTAAGAAGTGGAGATATAACCAGTTCTGTCTCTAAAAAGATATTTAATAACATGAATTTTTTAAATGAACGTATACTGCATGAAAATTATAGAGGACAATGTTGTAATTGCCAGTTTTACCTTGTATTTGACCCACTGTTCCAACGGCTGATCCCAGACACAATGTTACAGAACCGTGTTTATGTGGCTTATTGCAGCATGATGGCATTGCCGCTGGATTACAGGTATAGTTCAAAATTAGCCTAGCCGTGCTAGACCCATGCTCTGAAGACGCAAGGGTCTAGGCACGCTCGACAGGGAGGGAGGCGGGCTAAAAGGTTGTCTATCAAATCACTCTGCAGCAATTGGGTAGGTATACAACCAATCAACGCAACGAATAGGCTCCGAGAGCGCCGGAAATCAGAGGATACGGTAGTTCGGTGAAGCCTTATTTATACAGTCAATGGGTGAAGCTCAAGTATATTACAGACATGTTAACAGAAAGATTATTCAGAGTCAGTGCTAATGGAGCTCAACGACTGTTGTCGTTTTTGTTGTCGACCCTGGCAGAGAATTAAATTCGTTGCCGTGGGTTGTCTAGCGCAGCTAGGCTAGTTGTTTCCGGTTGTTTCTGTCAGAATCGTCGCGCCTCTGTCGTCACTTAGTTACTCCCGGCTTCTGACTCTACACTTCATAGTGATTCGTCCGGCCGGTTTTAGGAGCATCCAACCTCGAGCCTTATGGAGGGTAACTAGACCCACCCTGGCAGAGAATTAAATTCGTTGCCGTGGGTTGTCTAGCGCGACTAGGCTAGTTCAGAATGGCATTTTATGACAAAAACTTTCATAAATTTGGAAAAACATCCATTTTGTGTATTTGTTAATACACTATGTAAAGGCCAAAAGCAATGCAATTGTAGACTTAACCTGCATCATATAGGTGTGGTGAGGTATGTTGCAGTGCTTGGAAAATAAAACATGCATTTAAGGGTTAAAAAATTATCTTGTAAGCAACGCCACATTTACGCTCAGCATTGCTCACCCAAAATGCATTGTATTTCTCCTTCACCAGTGTGTTAAATGCATTTTCTTCCTCAAAAAACATTTACAAAGCTATTTTTTGTAGATGTTTTATATAGTGTATTGTTTGCACCCTTGCTTTCTTGTTAGCAGTCTTCTTTTCCACTGCCCTTGTTGGCACAATTCTACGATTGTTGGCACCATTAACTGCCGATTAGCTGAGTGCAGTATAGTGTGTGTATAGTGTGAAACCATCTGCATGATTAGAGTCCTGGCAACAATCACATGCCTATTCATGCACTGCATGTTCAGTACTTTGTACCTTTAACATCTTGAGATGCTCAATGTGCTCTCCTTTAGTGGTATAATCTGGCACTTCAGTGCACAAGGCCGACTACTGCCAGTCGGGGAAAGTTTCCATCTGGATTAGATTTGATTGGAAAATTCTTCACATTAATTGTCACTTGTGTGGTACGCTCACAGCTCGCAAGGCATTGATTTAATTTATGTAAGGGAAGCTGTTTAAAGGCATAAAAGATTTAAGAATGTTTTTTTCTCTTCTTACTACTACAGTGTCTGGTTTAAATCAAACCTACTTACTCACATTTCAGGGTGGTCGGGGCTGAGTTTTCTTTGTGCGTCTCTCCTCCTGCCTTGCTTTGCCCAGAGCCTCAGTTTAATGACTGTGACTCTTAAGGGAGAGGTAAAAACATCAATGAGTTTCTTCAGCTTGGATTTTTAAATGTCAGAGGCAAAATCCAAAAAAAAAAAAAAAGAGAAAAGAAAAAAATAGGACAACACAGAGCAGAGGAGAAAACAGGTTCTTTAGCTGTTTTAGGAAAAGTCATCAAAAAGAAACACTGTGTTTGCATCAGGTTCATGTATGCTGAAATGTTAAATAGTCAACCATTAGTATCTGAATTGGTACCTGGAAGAGTCAGTTTTGATCCAGGTGATAATTTAACCCTTTGATGCCTAAATTTATTTACAATTAAATTTAAAAAAAACATTTTTTGTGTGTGTTTTTGCTTTCCAGTTGATGCTACAATAAGTGGAGATTGTTAATTTGTCTATTACACACACAACATAGATACACAGATACATAGATATATACGAAAAAGTTGTTCTCTTACAAAACCCCTTCTTTAAAGGTCCCATATTGTGTCCTGTTCAGCCTATTAACTAAAGTGCCTTTCAATTTTTCAGCTCAAAATACTACAGAGATGATTAATTTCACCATTATTGTATAATCACTGGTTTTAGTTCTGCTATAAATTAGCATTTTTAGTGTCTGTAGCTTTAAAAACAATTGATCTGCTGCTGTCTATGCCCCCTTGAGGAAGAGTTCTGCTGTAGTAAAATGCAGTATATGTGAGCACGGAGAGCAGAAGAGAAGTGGCTTGAGGAATGGCAGAACTAAACCTTCGTATCTTTACACTTTTTCACTTTGCATCTCCAAGTTTGTGACAACCGCAAAAGACAATAAAAATGGGACCTTGAAATGCTCCATTCATTTGTGGGTTCAGCTGATGTTAATAGTCTTCACATGCTTTGACTTTGCTTACTCATATTTCACTTCATAGTTTCCAGCATCTTCAGTGGGGCCTGCATTCCATTGGGAGAACTATGACTTTAATACATGATTTATTATGTCCACAGACAGAGATGACTAGTCTAAAAAAAATAAAGGTGTACCATACCAGTGGCCTTCACTTGTCAATCATTGTCTCGTAGGAATGGGCGTGTCCACAGTGTCAGCAGCTCGAATCCTGCGAGGTCAGATGGAGGGTGGGTCTGGGGAAGAAACCATGCTGGCCATGGACACCTTCCCATATGTGGCCCTGTCTAAGGTAACAACACAGCACTCTTAACCTTCACTAACAAATTATTATTATCTTTCTTGGAACACTAGAATATATATATTCATCTTTTGCAAGTAAATTTCTCAAATATTTTTGTTCTCTTGCTTGTTGCAGGTAACCATGTATTACAGCTTTAACTAATTATAGCCTTTCTACGGAGCCCCCTAGGGGACATCCTTCCTGTTGTACTTTTTCTCCTCCGCGTTTGTATTTTATTCCTTCGCGTTTGTGTTTTTTTCCTTCGCGTTGTACTTTCTCTCCTCCACGTTTGTGTTTTATCCCTCCGCGTTTATTTTTTAAGGAACACTTTTGTCATTTTTGCCCTCCGCCTTTATTTTTTAAGGAACACTTTTGTCATTTTTGCTGTTGACAAGTTGTTTTTCAAAGACAGAGTTCGCGTTCAAAGTCGAACTCCGCGTTCAAAGTCGAACTCCGCGTTTAAAAACGAACTCCGCGTTCAAAGTCGAACTCCGTCTTGGGCCCGAGCAGTGTCACTCAGTCAGTCTGTTGAGCGTGCAGCAGGGGAGTCAGAGGACGGATTCCTACGGTACTACTTCCTGTCCAAACTTAGTTTGGAGGTTTGCTTTGCCTGGCACACCGGCTGATCATCACCTTGGGACATTACACGCCAAACGGTAAATAATTATTTTAATGAATACCACTGTGCTTCGTCTATTGTTCTGAACTCTGCTGATCTCAAGTCACATTAGCCCTTTCTGTATTTATCGCAGTTGGACTGCTTCGGTTTGCACGCTGGCATGAAGCTAAAAGGAGCGCTCGTTTTTGTCAACGTTTCTACTGACCAAACCGCGACTGTTTCTCTGAATGTATAAAAAGCGCACCGTCCCGCGCGGTCCCACTGAACAAAAACGAGCGCTCCTTTTAGCTTCATGCTGGCGTGCAAACCGAAGCAGTCCAACTGCGATAAATACAGAAAGGGCTAATGTGACTTGAGATCAGCAGAGTTCAGAACAATAGACGAAGCACTGCGGTATTCATTAAAATAATTATTTACCGTTTGGCGTGTAATGTCCCAAGGTGATGATCAGCCGGTGTGCCAGGCAAAGCAAACCTCCAAACTAAGTTTGGACAGGAAGTAGTACCGTAGGAATCCGTCCTTTGACTCCCCTGCTGCATGCTCAACAGACTGACTGAGTGACACTGCTCGGGCCCAAGACGGAGTTCGACTTTGAACACGGAGTTCGTTTTTAAACGCGGAGTTCGACTTTGAACGTGAACTCTGTCTTTGAAAAACAACTTGTCAACAGCAAAAATGACAAAAGTGTTCCTTAAAAAATAAAGGCGGAGGGCAAAAATGACAAAAGTGTTCCTTAAAAAATAAACGCGGAGGGATAAAACACAAACGCGGAGGAGAGAAAGTACAACGCGAAGGAAAAAACACAAACGCAAAGGAATAAAATACAAACGCGGAGGAGAAAAAGTACAACAGGAAGGGATATAACACAAACAGGAAGGATGTCCCCTAGGGGGCTCCGTACCTTTCACTAGTGCGTTACCTTAAAATATTGTACTGATATTTGTAAAATTGGGAAAAAAGGAGAATTTTAAACATATTGATTTTTTGAAATACATTACAGCTAAGAAATGGAAATAGGTCAAAGCAATTCTTCAATTGTGTGTGTGTGTTTGTCTGTGTTTAGCGTGTGAGAGAGGACAAGAAAGTGAGAGACAGAAACCAATACCAAATGCTGAGTGATCACCAAACAAGGATTTATGTGCACAACTGTATATAGATCTTTCAATGTACCTGTGGTTGCTTGGTAAATCATTACATTGTGACTTATAAAGGAAAAAGCAGTGAAAACTGAAGGACAAAATTAGAGAAAGATGCACTGTAAATGAATCCTCTAAAGATGGGTCAAGGCATATGCTTCCCTTAACTTGCCATATCTTTTTGTACACTATCTCCCTGCAGCTTCATTTATTAAACTTTTTAAAGTATTTTGTTGAAGTCAAGACTTTTTATGAAAATCCTGACAGTGAGGTAGAGGCAGTGAATGCAGATTTAAAGTCAGATTTAGCATCCTGAATCCTGTAATCCATAAATGATTGTAATTAAGTATAATTGAAGGGTCTTTCTTGTCTCAAACTGTAATCCAAAAAGGAGTTCACATTGACTTTTTTCAAGAAAAAAATTACATAACATTTTCTAGTTGTAGATTCCAGGAAGATCCGCTGCCCAAGTGGCAGATCAACAAGCATCATTAAGCAATTCTATTTAGGAGAAGGGGAATGTTGGCTTAATTATAGTACCAGTCAAAAGTTTGGACAGATCTTCTCAATTAATGTTTTTTCTTGATTTTCATGACCATTTACATTATAGATTCTCACTGAAGGCATCAAAACTATGAATGAACAGATATGGAATTATATAGTAAACAAAAAAGTGTGAAATAAGTCAAAACATGTTTTGTATTTTAGATTCTTCAAAGTAGCCACCCTTTGCTTTAATTACTGCTTTAAACTCTTGGCATTTTCTCGATGAGCTTTATGAGGTAGTCACCGGAAATTATTTTCCAACAGTCTTGAAGGAGTTCCCAGAGATGCTGAGCACTTGTTGGCAATTTTTCCTTTGCTCTGTGGTCCATCTCATCCCAAACCATCTGAACTGGATTTAGGTCAGGTGACTGTAGGTCATCTGATGCAGCACTCCATCACTCTCCTTCTTGGTCAAAGAGTCCTTACACAACCTGGAGGTATGTTTGGGTCAGTGTTCTGTTGAAAAATAAATGAGGATCCAACTAAACGCAAACTGGATGGGATAGCATGTCGTTGCAGGATGCTGTGGTAGCCATGCTGGTTCAGTGTGCCTTCAATGTTGAATAAATCCTCATCAGTGTCACCGCGAAAGCACTCCACACCAGCACACCTCCTCCTCCATGCTTCACGGTGGGAACCATGCATGAAGAGACCAACCGTTCACCTTTTCTGCGTCACACAAAGACATAGCAGGTGGAACCAAAGATCTCACATTTGGATTCATCAGACCAAAGCACAGAGTTCCACTGGTCTAATGTCCATTTCTTCTGTTCTTAAAGTAATGATGGACTGTTGTTTCTATTTATGTAGCTGATTGGTTCTTGGCACAACATGGATTCTAGCAGTAGTCAGATATGGCTGTCAACTGCATACCAATCTGACTTCTGCACAACACAACTGATGGTCCCAACTTCATTAAGAATGCAAGAAATTCCACAAATTAACCTTGACGAGGCACACCTGTGAAGTGAAAACCATTTCAGGGGACGACCTCATGAAGCTCTTGGAGAGAATGCCATGAGTGTGTGAAGCAGTAATCAAAGCAAAGGGTGGCTACTTTGAAGAATCTAAAATATGAAACATGTTTTGACTTATTTCACACTTTTTCGTTTACTACATAATTCAGTATGTGTTGATTCAAAATTTTTATTCCTTCCGTGACAATCTACAATCTAAATAGGCATGAAGATCAAACAAAAAAAAACATTAAATGAGAAGGCATGTCCAAACTTTTGACTGGTGGTGTATGTGTGTGTGTGTTTATATATGTATATAATATATAAATAAATATAATATTTTTTTTGCAAACAGTTAAAGGTTTTAAATACTTTCTGAGTCCACTGCATATTTATTTGCTTTTCTGTCTTTCTGTCTGTGTTTCTACTCCACAGACCTACAGTGTGGATAAGCAGGTAGCAGACAGCGCTAGCACAGCTACAGCCTACCACTGTGGGGTTAAGGCCAACGCTAAGACAGTAGGACTCAGTGCTAACGCCGTGGCCTATGAGTGTAACACCACCTTTGGTAATGAGGTCTACTCAGTACTCCAGCGTGCTAAAGCACAAGGTAAAGACACTATGTGACTTGTAGTGTATGACATGTAGCTATGTGATAGAAAGGCCAACCAGTTTGGATTATATTCTTATCTCCAGATATGCAATAACTGTATCTACCCTGAAATATAATATGAGGAATAAAACAATTATCTGATAAGCTAATGTCCTGTTACTCAATTGTCAGAAGTTATCGTTCAATGTTCAGAATAAATATGATATCGGCAGTCCTTCATCCTGACCTGGTCTCAGTTTTGTGATTGTGGCCATTTCACAATCAGGAATTTCAAGTGAAGTTGCACAGTTGTGTCAATTATGTGGAAGTTGGTATGCATTAAGTGTAGCACATTGTGTTTTCCATAATGTAACCTTTTTATATGTTTGTGTTAATCAGGTGATTACATAGTAGAAGGCTACAGATGTAGCCGTTATCAAAATCTAGATTGTATTATGTTCAAGTATTGGAGTCTTTGCTTTTACCAAAAACACTTTTAAAAAAGTTTTACTGTATTCCCTTGGGGCTGCACAGTGATCGGTGGTCAGCTCTGTCGCCTTGCAGCTAGAAGATCCCTGGTTTGCGTCTCGGCCAGAGACTGGGATGTTTCTGCGTGGAGTTTGCATGTTATCCCTGTGCATGCGTGGGTTTTCTCTGGGTACTCCTCCCTCAGTCCAAAAACATGCTGAGGTTAACTGGTAATTCTAATTTGTCTGTAGGTGTGAGTGTGCTTGTTTGTTTCTCTGTGTAGCCCTGTGATAGACTGATGACCTGTCCAGAGTGTCCCCTGCCTTTGCCCTAAGTCAGCTGGGATAGACTCCAGCCCCCTGTTATCCTAATGAGGTTTAAGCAGTGTATAGAAAATGGATGGATGGGTGTATTACCTTAATACAATACAATAGAAAACAATGCATAAACTAAAACAGCAATTTTAAACAACTAAAAAGTCCATCAATAAAAGGGCAACACAGCCACAGAACTGACACACTAAGCAACTATAGAGTTTGATCAGTCACAATGATTACTTCAACTATGAGAAAAGGGGTGGAAAAGTAGAGAAATAAAGATAAATTCTGAAGTTCAGTCTCCAAAAAAGAGTCCAAAAGATCCCAGACAAGCCCCCATCAATGTTTAACCTATCTTGTGGTTGTTAAGTTGAGACCAACATCAAAGGTATTTATTTAAATAACTAATACCCCTACTTAACATCTAGGGGTTAAAGTGCAAAAGCTTAAGCAGCCATGAGATCATTATGAACTCCAGCAGCAAGAGTGTGGAGATAAATTCAAGCTACCAAAGGCATGTCTTTCATCTACGCCTTCTCAGATGTGAACACTTAAGCCCTGGTATCACCCAAAAACTTTTGCAATTCCATTGCAGGTCCAGTGAGGGTGCAGAGGGGTGCAACAATGAGTTCCTCCCTATTGTCAAGATGGGTGGTTCAACAAACCATTGGATTGAACCACATGGGATTGTTTGTTTCCCATTTAACACTTTTTAAAAAATGATCTTTCAGTAATTTAAAACATGCTTATATTGTCCAACCACTGAGATCCTCTATTACAATGAATTTACCCTAAACACAACCAAACAGAGAGGAAAAGTTTTTGTTTCTCTGCTAGTACAGCCAGCAATTCCAGGGTAGTGACAAATGCAATTTCTGGTTGCTCATGTTGGAGGACTTCTTCACACTGCATTTATGATCCACTGTTATAGCTCTAATTTGGGTGTGTTTCTTTGTTGTTCAGGTAAATCAGTTGGCATAGTGACAACAACACGTGTCCAGCATGCCTCCCCAGCTGCGTCCTATGCTCACTCGGTCAGCCGCACCTGGTACAGCGATGCAGATCTTCCTTCCAGTGCACGCCAACAAGGTTGCGTCGACATTGCCACTCAGATGGTCACCAATGTGGATATTGATGTATGAACGAACAATTCTGTTTCAGTCATTAAGAAGCTTTGATCCGTTTTATTGGTTTATTAGACTTTTTAAAAAAAACATTTAACCTGACTACAGAACTGACAGACAAGGTGTAGGGAGGGGATAATAAAAATCATTACGACTCTTTGCATTTACAGGAGATTGACATTATTGTAGGTGGTGTCGTCTGTGACTTCAGATGCATGCTAATCAAGTTCAGTCACATACGTTTTACTGATGGTTTCTCACAGTGCTGTAATTTCTGACTAAATGTTGATGCACACTTTGTTTTCATGCGACATTGTGAAATCATATTACTCCTGAATAATTTGTCTCTTGGGATGCACACTGCATCAAGGAAACATATCAAACATATCATGTAAAGCTGTAAGATACTAGGGATGAGCTCTCAAATCAGAGGACCAATAAACAACAATAACATAACCAATAATGGCATACTTTGCAGCTATGCTATACACAACAGACGAGTTGTATTTTTTTGTCTATAAAATCTCAACCCAGTTTTGAAGGTCACATACAAATGAGTATTGTGTACTTCCAACCATTTCCCATTTTGGTCTTCAGAACTCAGGTTCATACTGTTCCATTTTAGCCGATCCAATGAGAGAGTGATTTGCACTAGATGTAAGTTGATTACAAGTAAATATCAACAAACAAGCAGTATTGGAAAACCGCAATGTCAGGGTAGTACACTTCTTCCATTGATTCTAATGACTGTGTTCTTTCTCATGTCCTTAAAGGTAATCCTTGGAGGAGGAAGGATGTACATGACACCAAAAGGCACCCCTGACCCCGAGTACCCTACATCCACCTCTCGCAAGGGCGACCGCAAAGACAAGAGGAACCTCATTGACGTGTGGCTGAAGGCTAAACCTGTACGATTATTGAAAATTATTGTGAAATGGTTACCACTCACAGGAAAGCTGTTTACTACTCACAGTGTCATGTATCCTCTGGTTTGTGCTTCAGAACAAGAAATCGCACTATGTTTGGCACAGGAAGCAGTTTGATGAGATAAATGCCAAAACTACTGACCGTCTCATGGGTAGGTATACATATACGTGAGAAAAAAGCCACACTGCATATCTCGTTTTCCTGATAAGGATAGGAAAACATGAGAACTCCAGTAAACTCAGCTTTGATCTTTACAGTCATGAAAAATAGACTGTTATTGGGGGTAAATTGTAAATTCACAGTTGACTGGTGTTATCACTGCCTACGACAGTGATAAAAACAAATGGTTGCGTTTCTTGCTGTGATATATTTGATAATATACAGATTTCGCTGCCAGTATCACAGAGCTGTTATCATCTTGTTATCGTCTTGCCCACATACATAGCTTTATGTTAGAAATGGATGAGTACTATCTGAAATCTCTTCTAAGGTCTTATCGTCCGCATGTCTTCAATCAGTCCAATGGCATTTTGAAAGTGTTCATTGTCTTAACCCTGTTTGCAACTCTTTTAAAAATGAATTAAGATACCAGATTTTAGTCTGGGGCTGCACAGTGGAGTAGTGGTTAGCACTTTCGCCTTGCAACAAGAAGATCCCTGTTCTCCCTGTGCATGTGTGGGTTTTCTCTGGGTACTCCGGCTTCCTCCCACAGTCCAAAAATATGCTGAGGTTAATTGATTAGTCTAAATTGCCTGTAGGTGTGAATGTGAGTGTGATTGTGTGTTTGTATATGTAGCCCTGCGACAGACTGGTAACCTGTCCAGAGTGTCCCCTGCCTTCGCCCGACTCGGCTGGGATAGGCTCCAGCACCCCCCGCGACCCTAGTGAGGATAAAGCGGTGTATAGAGGATGGATGGATGGATTTTAGTCTGCGTGTGAAACTGATTTTATAATGGTATGCATGATCTTGAAAACAATGATGATTTTGTTGAGAATTCTAGCAAGACGTTGTAAAGATGACCAGTTAAGTATGTGGGATTTCTAATCGTAAAAGCATGACTTCTACTTGGCTTTTAGTCAACTAGTTACTTAGTTGTGCATGATCTTTCCTTCTGTATTTTAATACTGGCTGTTTAGACTTATCTTAAAATTGCTGTGTACATGAAAGCTCCCTTTTGTTTGCTGTTCCAGGTCTGTTTGAGCCCAAGGACATGAGATTTGAGGTTTTTCGGAATGACACTCGTGACCCATCTATTGTGGAGATGACAGAAAAGGCCATTCAAATCCTCAAGAAGAATCCCAAAGGATTTTTCCTGTTTGTAGAAGATGAGTACCATATAATAGTCCACTAATTGTTTTTTGTTTGTTTGTTTGTTTGTTTTAAAGTAATTTTTGGCCTTTTGCCTTAATTATACATGACAGTGGAGAGTAAGAGACCGGAAACATGGGTAGAAAAGTGGGGAGAATGACATGCAGTAAATGGCCGTGGGTCAAACCCATGACTGCTGCTTCGGGGCCTGTAGCCCCTGTTTATGGGCCACAATCCTCTATATTAAAATCTCAATAAGCATACTGTCATTAGCAATGTAAGAATGCACACTTGTTTGCATAGTAATTTGTATCG
Organism: Acanthochromis polyacanthus; assembly: GCF_021347895.1. Taxonomy (NCBI): domain Eukaryota; kingdom Metazoa; phylum Chordata; class Actinopteri; family Pomacentridae; genus Acanthochromis; species Acanthochromis polyacanthus. The sequence goes on along the minus strand of NC_067116.1, from coordinate 24,892,925 downwards.
TAAGGGATGTTTATAACTCATGAAATTTGCTCAGAACTCTGGTATACCAAGATAAATTTGAAAGAATACGGGTCTATTGATTCGAAATTGTCTTTGTCGTCTCTTTTTTTCAAAGAAATATTGAATGTTTTGGGCCACATCTAAATGTCTTTTCTGTTATCTTCTGTTACGAGGGAGAATTGATCATGGCCACCATGATGGCATTGCCAAACTGGCACTGACTGAAACTGTGATGTTTGACCGGGCTATCCAGCGAGCAGCACAGCTCACCAGAGAATCTGATACACTGACTGTGGTCACTGCTGACCACTCTCATGTCTTCACCTTTGGTGGGAACACACCTCGTGGGAATCCCATCTTTGGTATGATTCAAAACACGAACACTTGATTGCAGTCCTGATTAAAATTAGCACTGACATCATATCCAAACTTGTGAAATTGACAATAAAATGGAACAAAAAGAGCAACAAAGACTAACAAATTGGATTTAGATGCACACTATATGTAGTAAATAGTCCACCTATCTAAAATACCTATGCTAGAATAAGAAATTAATACATGGAGAAGTACAATATACAGCATATTTAAGATTGTGGCTTTTTAACTTGTATGGTAAATGCTTTCATTTCTTTTGTCTCCAAGTATTTTTGAGTTTGTGTCCTCATATTCCTCTATGTAACAATACAGGACATTGTTACTCACCTCACCCTATGATTTGTTTGTCATTCAGGACTGGCACCGAAGAAAGCAGACGACAAAATGCCTTTCACCAGCATCCTCTATGCCAACGGCCCTGGTTATGTTCACATAAATGGAACCAGAGGGAACATCACAATGGTGGATTATTGTAAGTACAAACTAATGTCTTTCAGATGCAGCAGTCGTCTGTGTGATGTGTATATAGACAGTTTGAACTGATGTGGTTATGGCTGACTCATGCCTGTGTTTTTGTCTTGAAAGCAAAGATGAAATATGATGTTTATAACTTTCACGGTTCAGTCTTCTGTTTGGTCCTCTGCACAGGCCACAATGTGTATGTGTAACTGTAGTTTGAAAAGTTATTTGTATCTCTTTGTGGAACATCAGACTGCAGTGATTCAGCTCCTTCCTCTTGTTTAGTCATGGCATGAGTGTGTATACCTGAGGGTGGAAACACCTCTATCCAGGCATAAATTACCCTTTAGGACCCCCACAGATGTGTTTGTGGAATGGACTCGATTCAGTTTTGAAATCTGTAGTTGTGTCTCGAAAGAGCAAATTCAACCCATCTGGCGCCTTAAGTAAATATGTGAGGGATTTGTAGACACAAAAGTTTGTATCCATCTGGACAAATATGAAGCACTGCAAAAGTTGGCATCTACAATATATTCTTGTGAAGACTATGGAGCCCAAACAGTGTTGCAACATTTGTTTTAAGAGAAGTAGAGGTAAACAAGAGTGAAGGTTCCCAACAATATTTTTGAGACAATCAATTCACAATACAGCGAAATGACCACTTCTCTAGAAAACATCAAGGAGCACATCTTTCAAAATACTTGATCCTACTTGTCTTACAGCATTGTTTGTTTCACTCCAGAAAGGTCAGTCACTTGTTGCTGCAATTTTATCAAGAACTTTAATTACCTCCTGGATTGTGAAAATGTTGTAATTAAGTGTAATTAGGTAAATTACAGAAGATTTGCAAAACACCATTTTATGGGAAAAACAACCACAAAAACATCAATGAGGTGAGTGTAATCTCAGGGCTATCCAAAGACGCTCTCTGTAGTGGGAGGTATTAGTGCAATCTCCTGTCAAAGGCACTTAATGTCAGGGTGGAAAAGACAGGATTTTCTTTTTTGTAAAATAGTCATTTTTATAGCTCAGTGTCTCACAGAACCATTTCAAAGTAAAGTTGATCTAGACTGACTTTGAGGTGGCAACATGGTCTATAAAAGCGCTTGTTTTGTATCTACAGTCGATAATCCCAGCAGAGTGTTTTCTAAACAGTACTTAGTCACATTCTAAACTCTACATGCATCTCTTTAGATGATGAGGAGTACATGCAGCAGGCTGCCGTCCCACTGGATGCTGAAACACATGGTGGAGAGGATGTGGCCATCTATGCTAAAGGCCCAATGGCACACCTTTTCCACGGAGTGAAGGAGCAGAACTACGTGGCACACGTCATGGCCTACGCTGCCTGTTTGGAACCCTACACGAACTGCCCTCCTCACCCTCACAGCCACTCTTCAGCTGGGTGTGTGAACACACCTTTGAACCTCTTGTGTGGCCTGCTTGGCCTCCTCTGGCTGTTCAGATGACCCCTAAACAAACATATGTCAACGCAAACTTACACAATTACTTTGTATGCATGCAGCAGGAACAGACTATGCACTAAACACCCAGAGTGTACATCCACACAAATGCACTGTATGCACACAGGCTGGCAAATCAGAACGCAGGGATAAATATTCACACTACTGTATTTGTCAACAGAAAAAATATTCACATCACTCGATATCTAACCGTGCACACTTGTAACCTATCATGCATGTAAAATGCAGGCTTAAACATGCATGTGTTAACTCTTTTCAGGTGCATACTAACAAACAGCCAGGCACCAGGATAGTGAATATACAAATATGCAAAGATTAATCTTACATGTGCAAGCAGTTCTTCAAGAAACAACCCTTGCAAAGCCATTGACACCTGCAGCGTTTTATTCAAACAGTTTCTAACATACACATGCAACCTCACAGCTCACCCGCATTTACTACTCATTTCATTAGTTTAGATTTGCCTGTTCTCATTGCTTAAGTTTAATAAGACACTGTTAGTGCTTTGCAAGGAGCTGTAATTAACTAATTACACATTAATCTGAGGCCTTGCCCAGAATAACTTGAAACACACGAGCAGGCTGAGGGCTCACTGTTCAACCTTTGGACCTATGGGCAGGACACATAACTGTGCATGATTGTCACTGTCCACAAGGAATACATGACTCCATGATGGTTACAAAAACCTGAATTATGAGACATCCAAAGCTGCAACACAAGCAAACCTTTCAAGAACTCAGTAAGATGCTGTTCATCTTTCTGAGGCTTTCAGGAATAGAAAATACTGTATGTAGAATTTTTAATAAGTGTGTAGCGTGACCTCATTGGTTTTGACTTGTACATGTCTTACATTAGATTGTATGTCACTTGATACAGTACTATGTATTCTATTCAGACTGTAAATGAATGTATTTCATAAGTAAATTGTAAATGTATTTTTATACAGTTTTTTTCTGCAAATGTATAAGCATTAAAAAAGTCAGGTTTTCTTGGTGACTTCATTCTTCACTTCATTTAATCACAATTATTTTAAAGTAACACCTTATTTTATTAGCTATATGTCTCCATTTCTATTGATCAAAATACTGAAGAGGACATATTACAATTTTGTCTAATGTGAGCATTGCAAGTCAAGCATTAGGCCTCAAAATTAGTGCAATAATTTGACACAAGGTTTAAAGTAGTCAGCTCCTTTTAATGGTCGGTCAGAGTGCATCTTTGGATTGTTAAATACACATGGGAGATTTGTTAAGACATTTGTAAATATATAATGAAAATGTGCTAAATAAAATCAACAAATTTTCACATGAATGTGCGACAGCACAAAGGAATCAGGTAATGGTGGATGCCTTCAAAACAATATGTAAAAATAGAAGGAATAAAAATCATAGTGCAGACATAAAGTAAGGAAAAGTGAATTTACATCAGTTAATCACTTCACTGAACTCCGTAACACAGCTTACACAAGGATCAGAAAACCCTCCGAGTAGTAGAAAGCTGGCAATAGAATCTGAAATATCAGGCTTATTTTCTTATACTTTACTTTTACCTGATAAATGTTACTTTGACAATGGTTGAGTTTACTCCACTGAGTCTTTCACAACTCTTTTTTACTATTATTGTTATCTTTTGCTGTAATATATCTAAATGTCAATTACAAACAACAAAAAAGGCACTCAGAGTACTCTGCCAAGGCTGCTGAGGCGTTGTATGATTTTGACTTGGATAAGTCCAAATAAATCCGCAACGGTGGATTTTTAGTAGGATCGCAATCATGTAATTGTCAGCAGGCGGCAGATGTAGTGTTCATTTGTTATCATAGTATGGTGACGCCTTGCCCCTATCTTGCAATGATACGTAAATCTTTAACAAATCTGTGGACCCACATTATAAGCTGCATCACTTCCAAAATCTAGTCAGATGGCCCTTGTATCATGTTTGACCTTTCCTGAAAATTTCATCCAAATCCATCTGTCCATTTTTGAGTAATGTTGCACACAGACAGACAAACGTTCATGATTGTCGTAATTACTCTGCTGCATTCCTTGGCAGAGTAATTAAGTGACCTCTGAACCACAAGGTCAGTCAATGTTAGAGTGCTGAGTTTTTAAACCTCACTGCTAAAAAAAATGACATTTTGATCTACTCACATATGACCTATAGAGATCTTCAGCACTGCAATACTGTACTGACATCATCATTACCATTCTGTGATGATGTATGGTGGCTTTGGGACAACAGTGACTAAAGCTCCTGATGGTAAACATTCACCAGAAAGTGCTCTTTATTACAGCTATGTTGCCGCTTCAGCTAATCTGGACCTAATAAATACAGAAATAAAAAGCAGATAACAGAGTCATTAGATTAATAATTGATAAGCCTCAGTCCAATTTTTCTGCATCTGTGATCATTTATTGTGCTGTCAGACTTGTACTTTAAAACAAAGGGTGCATCACTTCCTTCCAAGTGTACCAAGAACAAACATATCGAAGCTAAATTATGGCTGAGATTTCAAGAGGAAAATAAATCAGGTTAAAACTGGTTTGGAAAAGAAATATATTGTTGCCCAAAAGATCTTCATCTGAGTGCTGAAGCTTTAGTGGAAACATACAGTTAAACCAGTTGTGAGGCTAACAGCTGAGAAATCCCTTGAAATATTTGCAGCAAACCTGCCATCTACTCTTTAATGTTATCGTGTGAGGCACTATATAACACAGAGAAGTCCATAAAATCCTGTCATATGCCGCCTTATTAATCTCATTTCTATATTTGCTTATAACAGTGACTTGTATATTTTTAAAATGCAAATGTGTGCATGTGTGCGTGTGTGCGTGTGTGCGTGTGTGCATGTGTGCGTGTGTTACCCTGTCAAGCTCCTCCATGTGCCCTTTGCTCCTTGGCTGCAGGTATAAAGGGACCTCGATGTGTGACAATCACTCCAATTCTTTGTACACATGCTGATAGTCAACACTATGGCCAGCAAACATAACTTCATCTTCACTGGATGTCTGATTTTCATTTCAGTGCAGTGGACTTTGTGTGTTCAAGGTAAGGACCTGTTACGTATCGATGCTGTTCGGTATTCACAGTAACCAAGGATATTGCTTTCAGATGACAACTTGTGTTCAAGGATATCACAGAGACAGTGACAGACACTTAGTTGCACGTATGATCTCATCAGCTTTCAAGCTGAGTAAGAGCAAAACGTATACGGTGACATGAAAATACTATTAATCCCCCAGCAATGCTTTTATTATTTTCATTAGCATTTTAATGATCAATCAAAGAGAAAATTAAGCAAACTCTTTGAAGCTAAAGTAAAATATGTCTACTAGTAATATCCACTAATTTATTTTTACCCATGTGTTTCAGACCCTCACTGTCACTACTGCAGCCCTTGATATTGCAATTGTTGCCTGAATATTAAGTAGTATAAAGTATTAAGGTATTTAGCACTATCTCTTATAGATGGAATCAGATAGGTTTAACTTACGTAGGTGATGTCGTAATATTCCTTCAGTCGCTGCTGTCAGCTATAGAAGCATTTTGTTTCTCATTTCAACTTGAGATCACTTGAGAACATTTTAGCCACAAGTGCCATGTTTACCAAAGCAGCTGCATGAAGTTTGCAAATCCTCATTTTGGAATAAATTGACAGAGTCTGTCAATTATTAGCTATCCTTAAACTAATTATATTAGCAATGCTAGCCATCAATATAAGACGTCATTGCTGGACCGGGTTAGAAGTGGGAAATTCTTGACTGATGCATCTTCTTTGACATTTCTTTGACATGACATTTTAACATATAAAAAATGTGGATACAACTTGTTCATTGTTCAAGGTCATAAAATCAACTACTCGTTTGTTATAGTTTTTTGTCACTTGTTTTGTTGCCGTACAAGATGAATCTTTATCCCACTATCATGGGAGTAACACAATTTACTTTCAAATTAATTTTGCATTTAATGTCAGTGATGCAACAATTGATGATTTTTCACCTTCATTCATTCAAAATAAAAGCATCACCTAGACCACTTCTGGTGGCGACTGGCACCATAATACTGTCTTTTGTCGTGCTTACAGAAGAAGAGCTCCATGCTGACTACTGGAACATCAAAGGGAAGGACGCCCTTTACACTGCCCTGAATCTCCAACCTAATGTGCACCAAGCCAAGAACATTATCCTCTTCCTGGGGGACGGTCAGTCTGAAAAAGGAACTTTCCAACCATTTATACAGTTTCTTTGAATTGTCAAGTATTTCCCCTTCTACTTCAGATCATTTATTCAGGTGAAAAGAGGTCAATGGAGCTTGAAAGTGCGAGTCTCACCATCATTATGGTCACTGAGAAAGAATGAGGCTGCACTCTAAACCAAATCCACAGCTTCACCCTGAAAATAATGGGTTTAAGAGTTAAGGGAGACCGACGCTGACATGTGATCACCTGCTTGGAAACCAAGCATAACAAAAAGAACTGAGACTCAACCACAGTCTGCACTGCATGTGTAGCCATTTCCTGGCGTATCCTTAAATGATCTGAACACCTAAAAAGGCCATCATCCATGACTGAAGTTTCAGAAATACTTCAGAACATCCATCAGTGTTCATATTTTTAACCTAAAGTTTGATTAAAAGCTGTTCTTTTGTTTTTAACTAAACATAAAACAGTTTCCCACTATAGTTATTGCAAAACACAAGAAGTTACGTTGTCCTGTCCAGAGTAAAGGAACTAGATAAGCAGAAATGCTCTGATATATCTAAACCTCAGCCTTGACCACAGACGTCACACACACAAATGATTAGATATTCCTGTTCACTTCCTGCATTTCATGATCCAAGAGAAACTCCACAGTACAAATAACAAATTTATTGATTCATTATAGATTTATGGTTACAGCAGCCTCCACTCCTACCTGAACACTTGCTGACCGAAGCACAAGAAAGATTTTTATCAGTGATTGGGATTGATCAGTAATTTTTAACAGTCTCATAAATGACATGCTAAATTTCAAAGCTATTGTAGTTAATGATCCTGTGGCAATACATTAGAATGGAGGAATTACATATTTTACCTTTAACATAAGCAATTTTTAGTGATTCGGTGTTTAAGCAAACTGAAGACCACAATGAAATTTTACATGTGGTTCCTTATACATATTTGTGTATGCTTTACAGAGTCTGTTATTTTTTTTGCAGTGAATATAATAAAGTCTGAAGGGAGAATAAAATTGAAAAATGCTATGTTTGCATTTGCATATTCTCCATTTGTGACTGTAAATAACTAGGATGTCTTTTGCTGTCCTTCAGACTCTCACATCAGCTGAGCCTCGTGAGTTTCACAAAGAACAATGGCAGCCCTGTATTTCTCTGGCTGATATTATCTTCTCAGGCGTGTTTCCACCTGCTTTCAGGTATGGGGGTACCAACAGTGACTTCTGCCCGGATCCTCAAAGGCCAGTTGGCAGGACATACTGGAGAAGAGACTAGTCTGGTTATGGATACCTTCCCCCACTTGGCACTCTCAAAGGTCAGAACACTCTGATCCACACATTCAGGCTGATTAGTAGAAAGATGCTTTTAACTGTGAACGCATTGCACACACGCTTTTATGGTTGTCAATTATTCTCTGCATAGTTTTATTGTGCATATAAACTTTATAATCCTGCCAACACTATGTGTCACAGTGTCACAATCCAAAATATTACTATAGGTTGGGCAGTTTATATTTTGGAGGTTAATTGGAGTAAAACTGGCACAAAGTGACATGGAGCAATTTGATTAGACCTCCACACTAAAAACCCTGAGAATATACTTACATGCTTTGCAAAGCAAAGAGATGGCTGTTTAGATTTTTAAATATGATATTCACAAGGTTTAATTTTTGGTCATAATAATTATCAGATAGCAACCAAAAATAGTCTGCTATCAGTTTATCTTTGATTTGACTTTGTACTTGGCTTGTAACACAGGTTACAGCAGTTTCTGTAGAATTCATAAAATGTCAATGATTTCTGAAATGAACACAGTGTTCTAATGTGTGATAATGTGATATTGCCCTATAATTAGCTGGGTGCATTATGGTGACCACAAATAGACAGGACCAGTTTGGACAAATAAAATAATTTAGCTCATGTTAGAGCTAGAGGTTACAGAGTTAATTGCTGCTCCAAAAAATACAACACAGATTTTGAATCTGCTTTCCTGCTCAATTCAAAAGTATTTGTGCAACAACTACATTGAACTCTACTAAATATTGCACTAACTGATGGTTCACTGCACATATATTTATGTTGTAAGTCTGTATATATTAGTGTGTCTCTTTATACTTATATTGTCTTTTATGAAAGTGTTTTCATATTGTCTTATGGCTGAAACCAGGACCAGGGTCCAATTTCGTATTGTTTCATGCGCAAATGTGGAATGATATGACAATAAAGAACCTTTGACCTTGACCTTGACCTTGACCTTGACCTAATGCTGAACTATGTATTTTTGATACCCTCAAGATTACAATGCTTGTGAGAGTTTTGGGTATATGCTGATGAAGAATGTCGCTACATTTGGCTGTCATTCTGAGCCACAATACAGAAGAATACTTGCCCAGCACTTGAGAAAATGCATCTTGATGAAACGTGTGCAACTGTATTTGGTTCTTGCAGACGTACAACGTGGACGAGCAGACGCCAGACAGCGCTGGCACAGCAACAGCATACTTATGTGGTGTGAAAGCCAACTCTGGCACCCTGGGTGTCACCGCTGCCACCCCAAGGGGAAACTGTAGTGCCACCTTTGGGAATGAAGTCACATCTATTCTGAACCGTGCCAAGAAAGCAGGTAGGTGACATATTTCAAACCTTCTGAAACAGATTGAGACAGTTGTTTACAGTACATGTATGACATGAAACATGGTCAAAGGTTTCACAAGCTGGTTTGAGACTGAATATTTCATCATATACAGTGGGTACAGGAAGTATTCAGACCCCTTGAAATTTTTCACTCTCTGTGTCATTGCAGCCATTTGCCAAAATCAAAAAAGTTCATTTTATTTCTCATTAATGTACACTCAGCACCCTATCTTGACAGAAAAAACAGAAATGCAGAAATTTTTGCAAATTTATTAAAAAAGAAAAACTGAAATATCACATGGTCTATATAAGACCTTACCCAGCCAGAGCCCTGACCTAAACCCAACTGAGCATCTCTGGAGAGACCTCAAAATGGCTGTCCACCAACGTTCACCATCCAACCTGACAGAACTGGAGAGGATCTGCAAGGAAGAATGGCAGAGGATCCCCAAATCCAGGTGTGAAAACCTTGTTGTGTCATTCCCAAGAAGACTCATGGCTGTACTAGCTGAAAAGGGTGCTTCTACTCAATACTGAGCACAGGGTCTGAATACTTATGACCATGTGATATTTCAGTTTTTCTTTTTTAATAAATTTGCAAAAAAAATCTACATTTCTGTTTTTTTCCTGTCAAGATAGGGTGCTGAGTGTACATTAATGAGAAATAAAATGAACTTTTTTGATTTTGGCAAATGGCTGCAATGACACAGAGAGTGAAACATTTCAAGGGGTCTGGATACTTTCCGTATCCACTGTAAATCAAAGTTATGTAAGTTCAACACTGAGTACCCAGAGATAAGAAGGTAGCACACAAACAGCTTCAGGGCAAAGCTGACTCACTTCAATTGCACCAATTTATTCTGGCCATGTCAGAAAAATTCTACTTGGGACTTAATCTTGTGACTAGAAATTCCTCAGAACTGGAGCTATTTTAGTACAATGCACATGTGATGGAATTAAGATTCTGTGCAAGAAATGATCAGATAGTAGACAAAGAAGATAAGTCTTAAAGATCTGAAATGCTTAAGGCTAAAATATTTTCATTACAGCAGATAAAATTGACTTCATTTAAAAGGACTCTTGAAATGTGGAGGATGCACTCATTGTAAGCTTTTTTCACACTGCTGAGAAGTTTCCCCATCCAATGACTTGCAAATTGTCACACAACATCAGTAAATTATATTCTTAAATGCCTCTTTGACTGAAAAAGGATATCACACAAACATTGGAACCATAAAACAGCTATTTGCACAGAGAACATGGACATATACTGTGGACAAACATTGCCATGAAGCCAAACTTGGCTCTTCAGTCAGTCTGCATTTCATTGGCCAGAGGGAGCAATCTATCAAAATTACTATCTTAGAGAGAGAAGTACTGGATCTCAACACTAAACACAATGGCACCTGCTGGACTAAGCGATGACTTCAGCTTTGTAAGCTTCCTCTGAAACTGTTCAATATGTAGATCTTATATAGACTGTAGATCACAGAAACTGTAACTTCAGGCAGAATTGTAGCATTTAATCTGCTTTTTGTCCTTGCCATCCATAAAGATGCACCATGAGATAAGTCTGTTTTTTTTTTTCCTGAAGCTCTATGTGTGCTACTTTTTTACATTTAGCTATTCATCATCCTAACTGGATAAAAGTTCTTTAATATTTAACATCAAGGGTATGTATCTATGTAAATTTGTTTTACACCTTCAACCAAAGTCTTGTTGACTCTTGTGAACCTCTGAGAGCTTAATCAAGCACTAGAAAATCTTGATTCTATGAATGGCAAGAGTCTTGTGTTTTTAGGGAAATCAGTTGGAATTGTGACGTCAACTCGAGTGCAGCACGCCTCCCCAGCTGGAAACTACGCTCACTCTGCCGATCGAGGCTGGTACGCTGACTCTGACCTCCCCGCTGAGGCTGTCCAGGATGGCTGCCGTGACATTGCCTACCAGCTGATTCACAACATAGAGATAGATGTAAGGCTCAATGTATTTCTGTAACTAAAAAATATAAAACCAAATCAGAGCACCCTAGGCTCAGTCTCTTTAGGTAGGAAACATGATAAAGCATCTTGGAGAAGGTGTGAAAGGTCTTCAACACCAAACAGTTTTCCTAGAATCTGGAAGACAGAGAATCTCTTAAGTTATTTCTCAGCTTAATCTGCTAAAAAAAACAAAAAAAAACAACTCATTCTGTAGATTTCTTTGAGAGATAAATGTTTCACACACACTTAGAGGCACATTTCGATACTAAGATGAATAGTAGAGAAATCACACTGGATACTGGAGTGTAAACATATAGAAACTCTTCTCAAACCTCTAAATGCAGGTCATCCTTGGCGGAGGTCGTAAGTATATGTTTCCCAAAACCATGCAAGACCCAGAGTATCCAACGGAGATGGGAAACCGAGATGATGGACAAAACCTTGTTTTGGAATGGACAAAAAACAAAGAGGTAAATGGCATGTCATACAAGTGTACAGATTGATTTGAATAAGTATAGAAATTGTGCTGTCTCTTTAGCTTTGTGCATCTATACATAGATTCTTTCTAACTTTGCCTGTGCATTTGCCATTGTTCTTGTCCAACAGAATGTTAAATATGTTTGGAAAAAGGCTGAATTTGATGCTGTCAATCCTGCGACAACAGACTTCCTCATGGGTACGAAGAACTGTTCAATTACCATGACCTCATATAGAAGTGAATACTTAAACATGGTCTAGAGTTTAGCATATTTGATGTTGTATAGCTATACACTGGTCGACTGTATATCTATACCTACATACAGAGAGAAGTGACACCTCTTGGTAACTGAGTAAGGTTCTGCTACAATCATTTGTCAGTAAAACCTCCAAGTCTGTGCCTAAATGACCAACTGAAATGCCACCTGGGCCTTGTTTAACAGGATAAAATGCTTAGATTATTTTAAAATGCAGGTTTAAGCAATAAGACACCATTCTTTCACAAAAAACTTCACACATTTTTCATATTGGCATTAGTTAGATGTGAAAACTGAGGGCTGTAAATCTTCTCTGTATTTAGGTCTGTTTGAGCCAGGAGATTGCCGCTACGAGTTGGAACGCAACCCGTCTATGGATCCCTCCCTTGCAGAGATGACAGAGAAAGCAATTAAGATTCTCAGCAAGAACCCTAAGGGATTTTACCTCTTTGTGGAAGATAAGTATAAACTCTTTTACAAACAGTCCATTAAATGTCAAATCAAAGACAAACGTTTCATCTAAACTTCTGTATAATCAATTAGCATTAACAATATAAACTCTGATCCTGGTCATGCTCACATTGTAAGTTGACTGAAAAGAGGAAGGAATATTGGAAATGCATGATCATTTCTTTGCTCACCGCATAGTCAAATTTCAATACATGCAGTGATTGTTCTGTTTAATATGTAATATATACAAAAACAAAACAAAAAAAGAGCATACTCCAAACCAGTATCTCTAAAATTAAAAGTCCGTTACATGCAGTGTGATTTTTTTTTTTTTTTTTTTTTTTGCAACCTAAGCTCATGAGAAATGGAGCAAATAGAATATGAATAAACTATTTAAACTGTAATTAAATCTTCATATTTCAGAACCAACAGCAACAAATGTATGGACATTCTTCATTATTAATACTCTATTTAGTACATCCATCTGTATTTTTGAAGAGAAGTTTGAGCTTTTGTTGCCTTAAGGTTTGACTTTGGGACCCATCTTTTCAATGTAGTCTCTATAACTTTATTTTATTTACACATGAGATTAAAAATTTAAACTGTACCTTAAAAACAATGTAGTCCATATAAGGTGATTCGATTATTTCTTTTCAAATTATTTAACATTTTTGTTAAATTCCACAGGGGTATAGTCAGTTTTGCATTACATTGTAAATGAGACTTATCCTCTTTTAGAGGTTTAGTAGTGATGCTGATTGTCACTGACTTTCTTTTGGACTTTAAGGGGGAGAATTGACCATGCTCACCATGAAGGGAAGGCCAAAAGTGCTATGTATGAAGCTATAGAGTTCGATAAGGCAATTGGGAAAGCAGCTGAACTCACCAGTGAACTGGACACTCTGACTGTAGTCACTGCTGACCATTCCCATGTGTTTTCTTTCGGAGGATATGCTGCCCGAGGAAACCCTGCTACAGGTAAAATACACTTTAGAAATAACGGCTATGATAATGATAAGAGGTAAACTCAGCTGAGAGATATTTTTGAGACAAAAAGTGAATAACATCTGATGCTCTAAGTTTGAACACCCTGGTATCAATTTGCCCTGTGATTTACAGGGGTGGCACGTTCTCTGGCTGAGGACAACAAGCACTACACCACTGCTCTGTATGGTAATGGACCAGGATACCAGATAGAAAATGGAACTCGCCCAGATGTGAATGAATCAATTTCATGTAAGTGTGCACTTATAATCTTTCTGAGGAAGACAAAGTAATAAAATAGCTCCATCTGGTGGTGTAATGGGACACCTACTGCACGGAAACAAAGGCGTACTAAATGTGGCTGTTCTGATCTATTTTTTTAATTTACTCTAAAGACTTCCCAACTTGTGCCTGACGACTAAGAGTATGCTGCAATAACAGAATAATAATAAAAAAATCTCTTTAGTAAATGCATTATGTGCCTATAAAACTTATAATATTATATAGTTGTTGCGGTCTGACTGTTTTGGTTTTCATCATATTGTCAATCATCTTTGTTGTTTTTTTCAGCTCCTTAACTGTAGTTTTGCAGTTTTGTGTGTCTATATGCCAAAAACTCAGATTTAACCAACACAATGCTCCTCTGTCCTTTTTCCTTCAGCGGGTGATGACTACCGTCAGCAGGCTGCTGTCCCTCTTGATTCAGAGACCCACGGCGCAGATGACGTAGCCATCTTTGCTAAAGGTCCCATGTCACACCTTTTCCACGGAGTTCAGGAGCAGAGCTACATTGCACATGTCATGGCTTATGCTGGCTGTATAGAGCCCTACGTGGAGTGCAAACTCCCTCCACCCAACCATGGTGGAGCAATGCACCCCAGCCTGCTGCTCCTTCTGCTGGGCCTGCTTCTCTTCGCCTTCTGCTCTGTCTGAGCTGAATGATCAAACATTTTGGTTTAAAAATAAATTATTTTTCACTGTGATATGTGAGTGTAAGAGTTGTACAACTATTCAACCATCAGCTATTTTTCATAATTTGTGCTTGTTCAGGTAACCTTATTGTGAAAACACATTGTTGTTATTATTGCATAGAGCAGTGACTCTGAAGTTGTATTTAGCTTGTGTATATAAAGATATATGGTTGTAATTATTTTTGAAAATGTTTCAATACACTGGCAATTTCCTACTGGTATTTTTCAAATACCAACATATGCTTGATTTTATATAAAATGAATTTCGACCCAATAATACAAGTTATAAACAAGTTGTTAAATGTTGTAACTTTTAAGTCCTTTACATTTAAGCTTTTTTTTTTTTTTTTTTTTTGTTGGTAATTTCTTCCAGGCACTGTTGGCACAATATTGTCCCAGATCCTAGCGCTTGCCCCAACTTGTTGAAATAGTACTTTACCAACTTTTCATTCAGATTTGCACATGGCTAAAATGTGTGTTGTACAAGAGTATTATTGTCACTTTTTTTTTCTTTCTTTCTTAATTACCACATTTAACTGATTTATGTTTTATGGGACTTGCGGGTATGTTGTTCCTGAAACATAATGTAATACAATATTCAAATAAAATATAGAACAGACTGCATTGTGGGAAAGTCATTTTACCATATAAAATAGTATTTCAAAGCACCTAGAAAATTCGCACATATGAGATTTGAGCTGCACTTCATTTAGTGTTCTAAATGATTGGGGAACACTACACATTTTCACTGACCTATGGTACAAAGAGACAACAAAAGTAAAACAAAAATTGTCTCGGTTAAGTACAGAACAGAAAACGTACTCCTTATGTTCAATGTGCGTGTCCCCCGATTGGAAGGAAGTCATCCAATTGGAAACACCGACGGGCGGGACTTCCGCCTTCTTTCTCCTTGGAGGGAAGTTTAACAAAACAGTCCCGCTGCTTCATCGAAAAGTAGATTTTCGCGGATAAACATTTCATTAGTGAATGCTTTTTTTTTAGCTTATTAAACTGCGACCTTAAATATTTAGGGCGCAGAATAAGTATTCTAAGAATTCATTATGTGCTAACTGTATAGAAATACGAATTTTAGTACGTGCATTTAATGATTAGGTTTTTGCAGTTCTCAGTTGCTGTTAGCTCCGTTAGCTAACGTTAGCATCGACTAAAAGTTATAATGTGTAGCTGACGCAGCCATGAGCTAATTCTTTAAATGCATGACTAACATGTAGACAACTTATAAACAAGCAAGCATGGCCATGGAGCGAAACACGAGGAGGCTGGAAAGTCAGCTGTGTAAAGCGGTGAACGATGGAGAACCCAGGTGATGTTCGGCCCTCTTTCTCTTTGTTTTGCGCAGTTTCTGTCGGTAAAGATGTACCAGGTCTAGATATTTTAACTCCTTAAACATTTCGGAGTTGTCCGTCTCAAAGGTCATGTTTAACATGAAACACCAAGCATTCTCTGGATAGAAGGTGTTGTTTGTTTTACCGATTGTAAATTCCATTCATGTAAAATATTGATTGTGATTTCGGGCTACATGCAGAGATTACTGGCTTGTGCTCTGCACAGTTTACACTAAAAGATCTTTTTCATTCGTTGATGCATTCTAAAAACTGATAGTAGACTGAAAATCCGTCAGAAACTTGATTATAACAGCTATAACAAAACTAGAGCTATAACAACTTGGTGAAGCCTGTAATGTTCCATAGTCCAGTATAGTACAACACCCTCCATAATTATTGGCACCCTTGGTTAAGATGTGTTCTTTAGCTTCTAATAATTTTTTTTTCTAAATAATATAGGACCACAATGAAAAAAGAGGAAAATCCAACCTTTGTTTCAAGTGCATTTATTCAGTGGGGAAAAATCACATTAGGAAATAATTCTTTTACATGAAATCATGTGTGCCACAATTGTTAGCACGACTGATGTTTATACTTTGTACGATCCCCTTTTGCCAACAAAACAGCACCTAATCTTCTCCTATAATACATTTTTCAACAATTTTGTGTAGAGTATGCTTCTGCAATAAAAATGCAATTTATTTTAGGTTTTTAACACATCTTAAACAGGGGTGCCAATAATTATGGAGGGCGCTGTATAGTGTGTGTGTGTGTGTGTGTGTGTGTGTGTGTATATAAATATATATATATATATATATATATATTCCTGTTCAGTCTTTTAGCATTAAACACAGATATAACAAATACAGCAGCAATTCATGAATACTGGTCAACTCGTGCGTATGCAAACTCGTGCGTATGTCACTAGTTTTCATACGCACAAGTTTGCATACACACAAATTGCATTTTTATTTTATTATGTACATTAATAGTAGCTGCGGAGATGTAATGTATTGGTTTTGCATACGCACAAGTTTGCATATGCACAAGTTTGAATACGCACGAGTTGACCAGGTACCCAATTCATAATACAATATATACAGGAGATGTGCAGTTAGTTAAAGTGATGCCTGATTGTCTCAGAAAATAATAGTTTTGTGCACATAGAATGATTATATAAATAGTGTTACCACTGTAATCTCACTGTTACATTATGTTCATTTTCATTTGGTCATTTTGTCATTCTCTTAATTGGAATTCAGCAGTCTGTTTGCACAGTTTGTGTCGGAAGGTAACTGATGTTGATTCCTTTACAGATTTGTTCAGCTGCTTCTTTCTGAAGGTGCAAAACCTGACCTGGTGGGTAGTAAAGGGGTAGCTGCGATACACTTGGCGGTTGGCAAAGAAACTGAGAAGAACACGCGCTGCTTGAAAATGTTGCTGCAACATGGAGCAGACCCCAATATCAGGTACAGTGATAAACTCAGTGAAATGTGAGAGTAATTAGCAATGTTGACCTGAGGAATTCAAATGACAGATATTTATGTGAAAATGCCATTTTAATCATAATCAGTTTACTTATGCTGGTTGAACAGTAGGTGCAACGTAAAAGTTAGCCGGACTCTACATTTTGGGTAATATACACCGTGCAGCCACTAATAATGATAGTTTAATGTTGTCTTGTATTTCTTCCAGGTCGTCAGAGGGCCTGACTCCTCTTCATGTTGCTGCACTGTGGGGATGTTATCAGAATCTCAAGCTGCTCTTGATAAATGGAGCGAACCCAAACATGAAGGATAACGTAAGAATTACTCTTAACTACATTAATAATTTTCTATATTGATTTCGTATTTCCTGCGTAGCAATTTATAGTTAAACATACTGATATGTGCACATGAACATTGTACATGAATCTGTTAACAGAGATTATTGAGTTTTACAGCTGAATCAATACAGACACTTAGATAATACTTGAGGTGTTACAAGATATCTAGCAATATTTGACGTTGAATGTGGTTATCAGTTTGCTTTACTCCTGTTATCTTTTTGTTCATACAGGAGGGAAACACACCAGGGCAGCTTGCAGAGCAACAGGAAAATCAAAAATGTGCTCATCTTCTTCGGGAATACCAGACCAAATCGGTGGACACAGAGGAGGAGCAGGAGGACTTACCTCAGTTCCAATACTGTAAGATAATGTCTTTGAAAGATCTGTTTTGTTGGCGATTACTTAAAAAATCTGCAGTCCTTAAAGTTTGATTGTCAAATTTGCACAATTTCCATTATTTCCATTAATATTATAGTAATATTTGCCAGGTCAAATGTATGATATTGTACCTGTCCACCTGTAAATTTCCACATCATAGTAATTCCACAATTATTACACTGATCACAAACAAATGTTGTATGACTTTTTAAATCCTCGAAATGTTCCCAACCATACATATAGGCTGAATGCATTTTAAAGAATACTGAGCTACTATTGATTTTGGATATTGTTTATGTGTTAAATAATGTGGGGAACCAAAGCAAGAATAAACTTTATCAGTGCCTGCCATTAGTACCTGATTTACTACAATTGCCAGTGACATTGACTACTTTCCCTGTCAAATAAAAAATAAACACAAGGTGGATTATCTTTCAAACTGTCTGTCAGTGTATAAAGACTAAATCAGAAAGATTACAGCTATATTCTTCCAGAATTTGGCTATCAGTGACAGTTTCTCACCTTTGTAGTAACTGTGGTAATTTATAGCCCTTTTTTTTTTCTCCACAGCTTTATATTCAGACCAGACAGACACGTCCAGCTATCCTGAATCAGACTACAGCTTCAGTTGCCACTCGTCAATGATAAGTGATTTTGGTGAAGCCCCATTGAGCAGCACAAGGCGCTCATCATTTTTCAACCTGTCTACCATTAATGGGAGACCAGATTGCAGAGGAATATCATATAACAGACTTTCTGGTCCCTCCATATTATCAAGCACTCGGATGTCTGCAGTAGGTCCTGCAGCTGGAATGTCGATTCTTAAAGAGGATGATTTATGTACAGATGATGGCTTCCTTACATCAAAAGCAAATGGACTTGCTGCCACAACTGATGGTATAATCTCTCCTTCCAGACGAAACGCTCCTCCAGCTTTTACCTCCAGGCGAGAAAGTCGGAAGAGTGTGAGCTTCAGAGATGTCGATGAATATTTCCCAGTTTTCAGTCCTGAATCACCTAGACAGCGTCCTACTGCTGATGGCAGCCGGTGCACCAGCACTTTGCCTTTTGACATGTCTGAGTACTCAGAATTCCTGGATTCAGAACGCATGGCCACTGTTCTACATACACAGGGCATTGATGTCACATCACCGGATCACGTTTATGTCTTCTGCAGAGAAAGCAGTGAGAGCACAGACGAGGACTTGGAGAAAACAGTCCTCAGTCACTGTGCTTTGGAAGAGAGTGATGATGAAGAGGAGGAAGAAAATGTGAAAAAGGCTCAGGTGAATACACCTGAACAGCAAGCGCAGTCTCGTGTTGGCAGCAGTAGCAGTGGGACTAGTAGCAGTCATTATAGTAGCTGTGAAAGCGACCATTACACCAGTGCTCTGGATTTTTCCAGACACCCCAGACATCTTTTACTCCCAGCAGTAGAAGAAGTTTCTACTGGGACTGAGTCTGACAAAAGGACTAAGACTTTTACAGTTTCAGATTCTGAATTCACAAGGCAAGAAGTGAATCCTCCAGCCATTCAAACAGAACCCAAACCAGATTTAAAACATGAAAAAACAGAGTCTTTGCCTGCTATGGTTGATAAACTGACTTTGTCTGAAGTAAAACACCCAAACAATGATGTATTAGAAGCTTTTAGTGGTACTACGGACATTTCAAGTAAAGGAGGCATTGCCAAGGCAGTGACAGACACCAGATCTTATGCAAATGAAGTATTTGAACAAAGCTCTGATCTTTCATTCACCCCAAGTCCTTTTGTGACAGGGAGGACACGCTCAAGATTAAGTCGCTGTTCAATGAGAACAAGCAGAACCCCTGAAAGCCTCTTCATCACATCTTCTTTGTTTGAAGAGACCCTGCCCACACCAGTTCGAGCACGCCGCCAAACACCCAGGTCTCAGAGTAGTGAAGACTTCTGCAACTCACCACACGCACCTTACTATCCACCTTCCTATGCAGGGAGTAGCACAGGAGGAGACTCCCTGCCTGCTGATTGCCAGGATACACAGTCCAGCACTCTTGCAGCCAGCTCAAGTGTTAGCAGTAGCCAAGCTGACACACTCATCCTGTCGAAGAGTGTAACCGACTCTGCTGTTGAATCAGAGACTTTGTGTGACACTGTTTTAGTAGAGAAAAACCAAAATAATTCAGTTGATGCTTATGACAGAAACTTCGCAGAGATCGTTCTTGCTATGCAAAAACAGAACATGGATGTTGCTGAAGGTGGGGACTTTCTGACTGATGATCTGACAAGTGCAGATGAGACAAATAAAAAAGGGAATGTGAATGATGCCCCTGATAAGGTAGACCGTTTAGAAAATGATGACGTCTGGATCACTGAGGACTGCAGCTCTCAGCCAGACTGTGCATCATCTTCATCCAGCTCCAGCTATTTCTCCCCGAGGAAGTCCAGGGAAGACTCTGACCTTCCTTGCACCCCAGGCACCGGATGCACCCCAAGGTACAGCATGAGCAGGCTGTCAAGCCACCACAGGCCACAGCGCCTGGCTAATCTGTCTTACACCCCAGGAGGGCGTCCACTCATTCAGGACCTGGACGAACCGGTGGAGTACCTCTACACTGACACAGAGCAGGGACACAAACTGATTGAGACTCATGTCCCGCCTACAGCAGACACTTCACTCAGCTCCAACATGAGTGCTACAAGCAGTGAGGACACCATCCTCTATGATTGGCGTTCCTTGAAGACTGGTATGAAGGGGAGCAAAGGAAAAGAGAACCAGAAACCCCAGATTGTGGTACAGAAAGAGGAAAGTGATGATGCTGAGGTCAGATTGTTGCCAGAAACCAGTGGGATTACTGACAAGGAGCTGAGATTGAGGCTAGTGGAGCTTGGAGAGAGTCCGGGTCCTATCAGCAGGCACACCAGGCCCACCTACCTTCGGAGGCTGCGTCACCTGTTACAGGAATCAAACTGCAAATCACAGCTTGGCCAGAAACAGACAGACCAACCGCAAACAGGTAATGCTTGTGCACTTTATTTCAACTTCTTGATTACTGTGCTAGCTTCAGCTGTGAACTGGTCATGTTAGTATTTCTAAACTTGTGGTTTGGGTTGTGAGCAGTTTTAAGGTAAGAGTGTGCATGTGTTTGAGAAGATAAAAAAATAAAAATGTTTTTTTTCATTATAAATTTGTAAATGTGTTGCTATTAAAGTGAATGTTTGTGAAGTTGTAGCCTTTCGTGACCAAAAAATCACTCCTATGGAAAAGCATGAAAATGGAAAATTAAAGTGATTAGTTGGGATTGAAGCTCTCCACCATTTGGATGATTGAGTCACTTTGTGGGTGGATTAGATTAGAACCACCAAACAAATGATTCATATTGATACACTTACTGTCATTTAGCCTATCTTCACTGTCCCTGACACAGCATGTCATTTTCTTCCCTACTTCATTTCTCCAGATTTCGAATATAGTCCAGAATTGCGTCGGGTACTGCAGACGTTCGAGCTGCCTGGTTGCCAGGATGACGAGCAGGCTTTGTGTCAGCAGTTTGACCAACCAGATCAGAACAGGAAGTGGAGGGAAGGCGTCATCAAATCCAGCTTCAACTACCTGCTGCTGGACCCAAGGTCTTCTTTCTCTCACTGTGATTTGTTTTGCTTTGCTCTCCTTTGCACAGTTTTGTCAGGTCTTCAAGAAAAGTAGTCACCGCCTGTTCCAACATTTGCCAAATGTGACGAGATAATGATCTTATAATTTTGCATGACGTTATTATGGTAATGTTAAAGTCATGTTGATTTGTCAGTGAACGCTTTAAGAGCTCCCTGAGATTGTTCAATGTTAGCAAGGGTTGTCAGATTATTCTTACGATCACCAAGTGGATTAAAAAGCTGAGAAAGTAACACATTTCCTGAAATGAGAGCAATGTCTCAGTATTTTTTGTTTTCAACACACCCCTATAAACCTCTATTATATCACTTATCAGGTAAACAGAAATAAAACTGTGCTGGCAGAACCGGTTCATTGGCTGATTTGAGTCTGAACTAAACGCACCCAAATAATACATTTAAATACCTTTCATCTTCAGTAAGTAATTACACAGGTTTTGTTTTTCGTTTCTTTTAGAGTGACACAAAACCTCCCGTTCCGGAGTCACACCATGACTCCACATGAATGTTTCCAGACTTTCATTCGTGCTATATTTTATGTTGGCAAAGGAAAACGCTCTCGCCCCTACAGTCACCTGTATGAGGCTTTAGAGTACTACAAAGGGGAAAAAACATGCAAGGTAGGGCAGCATACACAGGTCAGTTCTAATTTATTAAGTTAAAGTTAACTTTAAACATGAATATAACTCCAACTTTTGATTGTCTTTGACAGAGGCTGTGCCCCAAAGTGCAGCACATCCTTCAGGTGTGGAAAGCAGAGAAGGGCGTCATCTCTCTGCATTGTTTCCAGAATGTTATTCCAGTGGAAGCTTACACAAGAGAGGCCTGCATGGTGGAGGCCATCGGTGAGTACAAGGAAGGTGGCACTTTTCACAGATGATATCAGTGTTGTATCAGTGATGTAAATCCACAGGACAACTCCTGTTTAAATATCCAGTCCTCATCTACACTGACAGTCAATAGAAACTTTGAGACCATATTTTTCAACATAATTTTTATTTTGAAGCCCGAAACTGGATTTTCTTCATATGAATCATTTGTTTAGCATATTGGCATACAGAAACAAAAATCTAAAGTTTCAAGAATGATTTCAAAATAAAGAATTTCACAAAACAAAACGGCACCTGCCAAACACAAAGTCACAACAGTCAATACCGGGTATGGCCTCCATTTGCTTCGATGCAGGCAGCAATCCATCGGCGCATGCTTTGGACCAGGCTTCTGATTGTGGGTTGGGAACAGCCCATACGCCTGTCTACATCACTGTAGCTCAAACCGGCCTCCACCATACCCAGTGCCCGGAGACGTTGTTCACGTGATAGACGAGGCATGATGCTGTTCACTGGACTAACAATGGTGGCCTTTTTTGGGCCTTCATATAGGCCTTCAAAACCCATTCTCAAATTGTGCAGATACTCACTGAGTATTGCTTGGTGTGTATTTGGTTCACTTTTGCAAAGTGACCAACCCATGTGCAATGAATCATGACAAAATGACAACTCATCATTATCTCAACTACCAGGGCACTAGATCATCAGTAAATCCACAATGAATAATTACAACCCCCCTACAAGTAGAATTCTGCGTACATTTCTACCTCAAAGTTTCTATTGACTGTCAGTATACATTTTATCAGGATCTTATATCACCCTGTCAGATATCAGATATGCACATTAACACCATCTGCCTAAATTCCCACATATGCCACAACAGCAGCTCTCACCTGTTGGGGTATGAACATAAGATGTGTTGGGGTGTGTCATGTGGCATATACACTCAACAAAAATATAAACGCAACACTTTTGTTTTTGCTCCCATTTTTAACGAGAAAAGCACTCGGAGAGCGCCTGAGTCATTCCACGAAACCGGTGCCTTTTCAACTTTGAAAATGTAAAATTTAAACTATATTTAATTTTTATTTTTTAAGTAGCCAGGAATCACAGAAGGTCTAAAATGACAGGAAACTATATTGTGCCATCTCAGGCTGTGTTATTTAATATTTGTTAATTATGTCAAATCCTGTTACTGTGGAAAGGTAACAGGGTTGACAGTAACAGGGTTGACTATTTTAAACTAATTTGCTTGTAGCTAGCTAAAATAAATGCTAGTTAAAGTGCAAGCTATGTACTTTGAAAGATAATTACTTGTAGATATTGATTATATTTTGAAAAATAGAAAATTGATTGTTTATATGTTAAAAACTGGTAACAGGATTGACGTTGTATGCTTGTCCCCCCTGGTTAAACCTTGAAAAAACTTCAAAATACCAAATCAGAGATGAGAGAAACTTACTTGTCAATGAGCTGTTAGCATCCTGGTTCCGAGATGATGCAACCTCCTTTAAATCCTGTCAAATCTGGAATGTACCATTATTTTTATAGGGTTTTTTAGTTAGGGTAACAGGGTTGACACGAAATTAGGGGACGCCGATAAATTGGTAATTTATAATGGTTAATATATATTATTATTACCAAAAACACTGTTTTACAATAAGATCATACTTTCAACTATATGTAAATGTAAAAATTTTAACATTTTGCCTACATTTTACAAATGAAAAGTCCTGTACACATACAACAGTAACAGTGAGGGACAGGCCAAAAACCTCACCCTCTTCAGCATGAAAGTAATTTAAATTAATTAAAATAACTTTTCACTGACTTTAATTTGATGTTATATTAAGGAGAGAAGACAGGGTAATGTTATATTTTTAAATGAAATATTAATTTGTTATCATAATTTTATGACTGATTATTTCTTGGGGACGCAAAAGGCACCGATTTCATGGAATGACCCGCCTACCTCCGCCAGGCCATCTGTCTGTCCGTCTGTCTGTTAACAGCATAACTCAAAAAGTCATGGACGGATTGTATTGAGTTTCAACAGTTTGTGCAGAAAGCATAACATGCATGCACAGTGTAACAGCACAGTGTTTTGCACGTGGCGCCGCTGCACGCACGTACCGTTGCGCGCGCGTGTGACCGTACCGTACGCGTCGCCACCGCTTCGTTTCGTCGGTCCCGACTCGCCCGGCCAGCCCGAAGCGGCCGCGGGGGATTCGGCCGTCGCCCGGGATCGTTGCAGCGACGCACGCGGCGCCGCCGCACGCACGTGACGGTACCGTTGCGCGCGCGTGTGACGGTACCGCACGCGTCGCCGCCGCACGCACGTGACGGTACCGTTGCGCGCGCGTGTGACGGTACCGCACGCGTCGCCGCCGCTTCGTTTCGTCTGTCCCGACTCGCCCGGGAAGCCCGAACCTGCCGCGGGGGATTCGGCCGTCGCCCGGGATCGTTGCAGCGACCTCTGTCTGTACAATTGAGAGATGGCCGGCGGCCGCCTGGCGGCCATATCTCAATTGTCCTTCGACCTGCAAAACATTCCTGGATCCAGACGGTGATTCGGATCACCTCCAAAATCTAATCGATTCTTACTCGTGCTCTTCCAGACATCCTGTAAAAATTTGGTGAAAATCTGTCCATGACTTTTTGAGTTATGCTGTTAACAGACAAACACACACACACACACAGACGGACAAACAAACAAACAAACTCCGGTGATTACATATCCTCCTGGCGGAGGTAATGAGATGAACTCAAAGATCTAAAACTTTTTCCACATGCACAATATCACCATTTCTCTCAAATATTGTTCACAAATCTGTCTAAATCTGTGATAGTGAGCACTTCTCCTTTGCTGAGATAATCCATCCACCTCACAGGTGTGCCATATCAAGATGCTGATTAGACACCATGATTAGTGCACAGGTGTGCCTTAGACTGCCCACAATAAAAGGCCACTCTGAAAGGTGCAGTTTTGTTTTACTGGGGGGTGTCCACTCCTCTTCAATGGCTGTGCGAAGTTGCTGGATATTGGCGGGAACTGGTACACGCTGTCGTATACGCCAATCCAGAGCATCCCAAACATACTCAATGGGTGACATGTCCGGTGAGTATGCTGGCCATGCAAGAACTGGGACATTTTCAGCTTCCAAGAATTGTGTACAGATCCTTGCAACATGGGGCTGTGCATTATCCTGCTGCAACATGAGGTGATGTTCTTGGATGTATGACACAACAATGGGCCTCAGGATCTCATCACGGTATCTCTGTGCATTCAAAATGCCATCAATAAAATGCACCTGTGTTCTTCGTCCATAACAGACGCCTGCCCATACCATAACCCCACCGCCACCATGGGCCACTCCATCCACAACATTGACATTAGAAAACCGCTCACCCACACGACGCCACACACGCTGTCTGCCATCTGCCCTGAACAGTGTAAACCGGGATTCATCCGTGAAGAGAACACCTCTCCAAATTGCCAGACGCCATCGAATGTGGGCATTTGCCCACTCAAGTCGGTTACGACGACCAAATGCAGTCAGGTCGAGACCCCGATGAGGACGACAAGCATGCGGTTGAGCTTCCCTGAGACAGTTTCTGACAGTTTGTGCAGAAATTCTTTGGTTATGCAAACCGATTATTTCAGCAGCTGTCTGAGTGGCTGGTCTCAGACCATCTTGGAGGTGAACATGCTGGATGTGGAGGTCCTGGGCTGGTGTGGTTACACGTGGTCTGCGGTTGTGAGGCTGGTTGGATGTACTGCCAAATTCTCTGAAACGCCTTTGGAGACGGCTTATGGTAGAGAAATGAACATTCAATACACCAGCAACAGCTGTGGTTGACATTCCTGCTGTCAGCATGCCAATTGCACGCTCCCTCAAATCTTGCCACATCTGTGGCATTGTGCTGTGTGATAAAACTGCACCTTTCAGAGTGGCCTTTTATTGTGGGCAGTCTGAAGCACACCTGTGCACTAATCATGGTGTCTAATCAGCATCTTGATGTGGCACACCTGTGAGGTGGGATGGATTATCTCAGCAAAGGAGAAGTGCTCACTATCACAGATTTAGACAGATTTGTGAACAGTATTTGAGAGAAATGGTGGTATTGTGTATGTGGAAAAAGTTTTAGATCTTTGAGTTCATCTCATAAAAAATGGGAGCAAAAACAAAATTGTTGCGTTTATATTTTTGTTGAGTGTAGTAGTTGATTCTCTGGGTTGTTTGGGTTGGACAGTGGGGCCTACGTAGATGGGGCTTGTTCTGGTGCATTCTGTGGTACTTGATCAGATTAGGATCTTGGGAGCTTAGAGACCACATCAATACCTTGGGATCTTTGTCGAGTTTTTGAGGCGTATTGTCCTTCTTGCTGAGGCCGCTGCCTTTGGGACATGCCGGTGCTGTGGGGAAGTGCTTGGCCTGCAACAATGGTAGTGGGTAGTACGTGTTAAAGTAACAGCTAAATGAATATCAGGTCCTAGTTTTATTCAGCAGAATGGTAAATTGTAAAAAAAAAATCATTTTTTTACACTACACCTGTCACCTTCTCCTAAACATGATGTGATAGTTGGAAGTAGAAGCCAAAAAACACCAACTCTCGACTTAATTCTTACTTCATCTAAACTTACTGAAAACGCTTACACTGGAACAATTACATGAGCAAAAATACAGAATAGCAACACGATTGTGAAGTGCTTAGCATTTTTCAAATTCTGTTGAACACTTATGCTCCACACAAGCACAACATTAGTCTTACATTTGTCAGTAACTAACATAATTCCCCAATTGTCCCAGGGCTGAAGATGCTCACCAATCAGAAGCGAGGGGATTTCTACGGCCTGGTGTCCAACTGGCAGGTGAAGAGGAAACGGGAGCTTGGCATCCACCTGCTGTACCGGGCCATGCAGATCTTCCTGGCTGAGGGTGAAAGACAGCTCAGACCAGCAGACATCAGACAGTAGAGACACCCACTGGAGGGGTGTATGAACAGTAGTAAAACACCAACACACAGAGGGAACAATACCACTACTTCACAAAGAAATCCTTTGTTGGTCAAACGTTGGGTGACATTTATAACATCAACAGCTCTTGAGCTGTTCTCTCTCATTTAGTTATCTTCCTACTACAAATGAACTCTGATTTCTCAATTCTCAGCAATATACAGTTTTTCAAATGTGATAGAGCTTGGCTTTACAATTCAATATTTAAAATCTAGACACAAAAATGGCAACCACAGAACTTTCAGAAGTCAAAAGAAATAAGCATTATTTTAACAAAAGCATTCTTCCCATTGGGTCACCTAAGGCACGGTTGTGCTTCTTACTTTTTCAAATTGATCTCGCGCCCAGCTTGAGTGTATTTCAGCTTAATCAGATTGCTGGTGTCACATCACACATAATCCATCCATCATGTCTTAAGAAACATTTTCCAAAGAAACTAGGAGAGTGATACAAAAAAAAGAAGCTTGGCAGTCACTAAACTTACTTTTGTATTGTAAAAAAAAAAAAAATAGAATTTTTTAGAGGTCAGTTTCCAACATGATTGGCATCAGTGCAAAATGTGATAGAAATTGTTGACATGGATGGATTTCCATTTCATTAACTGTGTGTTTTTGTAAAACAAAAAAAAAAGACATGACATGATGATATAATTTTGTCCAGTAGTAACTGTATATATAGAATTCTTGTCAAGTGTCAGTTTAATTAGAGGTAGAAGCAAGTTTTTTTAGTTTTTAGAAGGTATATATCACTTCAGATGTTAAAATCAGGAGACTTTCTGACTCAGTAGTGGAAAATATTGGTAGTTTGTGGTATTTACACCATTTTATATTCAAGTATGCAGGATACATAGACTGGATAGGATATCACTGGGAGTTACAACAGAAAATGGAGAGACATTGGTCAAAATAATCACAAATTGAAGTCACTTTGTTTCAAAATTTCATCTCATTGCAGGGCAGTTAGTTTTGAAAATGTTCATCATCTCAGGGCATTAAGCTACATGTATTTTTTTATTTCGATTTTTTTTATATTACAGTGAGACATCAATACTAACAATTGTGAAAAATAAGCTGTATTTTCAAAAAGATTTGTAATCTTTTACAGCCTGATCCTCAGATTTAAAATCAAGGCACAGGATTGTCATATAGGGAAGTAAAACGCTATAAAGCATTAAATTTTACCTATGATATTAGTTGTAAGAAAATGATGATCTATGTCAACAAAGCTCTAAAGCAAAAGAACTTCAAACATTGGATAAGAAACAGGAGGTGTGGTGACCATTTCTCAGCTTTCAGATTGTTATTTTAAAAATAAAGCCACTTGACTGTATCTATGTTTTTGACTGCTTTTTAATCTGCCATTTTCAACAATCCACTTAAGATTTTTTAATACATTTATTGGAGTTTCAGTCTTTTATTGCGAGTATACTAACTACTACTGCTGTGTTATCTAGCCCCCTTTTGCATTTATGGAAATGTAAAAAAAACATGCAGTGAGTACAAGCAGTGAGGATGCCATCCTCTATGACTTACATTTCATGCGGACTGGTATGAAGGGGAACAAAGGAAAAGAGAACCAGAAACCCCAGACTGTGGTACAGAAAGAGGGAAGTGATGGCGCTGAGGTCAGATTGTTCCCAGAAACCAGTAGGATTACTGACAAGGAACTGAGATTGAGGCTAGTGGAGCTTGGAGAGAGTCCGGGTCCTATCAGCAGGCACACCAGGCCCACCTACCTTCGGAGGCTGCGTCACCTGTTACAGGAATCAAACTGCAAATCACAGCTTGGCCAGAAACAGACAGACCAACCGCAAACAGGTAATGCTTGTGCACTTTATTTCAACTTCTTGATTACTGTGCTAGCTTCAGCTGTGAACTGGTCATGACAGTATTTCTAAACTTGTGGTTTGGGTTGTGAGCAGTTTTAAGGTAAGAGTGTGCATGTGTTTGAGAAGATAAAAAAATAAAAATGTTTTTTTTTCCATAATAAATTTGTAAATGTGTTTCTATTAAAGTGAATGTTTGTGAAGTTGTAGCCTTTTGTGACTATAAAATCACTCCTACGGAGAAGCATGAAAATGGAACATTAAAGTCATTAGTTGGGATTGAAGCTCGCCACCATTTGGATGATTGAGTCACTTTGTGGGTGGATTAGATTAGAACCAATGTTCCCTCTAATTTTTTATGACTCTGAGCAAACACACAAACTCCCTGAGCAGTCCCTTGGACCACTGAGCAACGTCAGACGTGTGCACTGTGGTTTCACCAGTAACGCATCCATCCAAGTTACATGGTTTATTAAAAGAATCAAATGACAGCGTTTACATTTCTGTTAAAGCACTTTGTCAACAGGAGCCAGTTGAAGGCTGTGGTGATTCTGGTAACACTGCAATGTATCTGAGTGAAGTTATTGAATATTTGTGCCTTTCTTTGCTGTTGCAGCAGTGTTGCAATTTGCAGACGGTCCCTGTTCACTCCATAGACACCATTGTTATTTCTGCAGCTTGAAAGACAGCTACTTTTGATGAAACTGGGCTTGTAACACTTTGTCTGCCTTACAACAATGGGGAAGAGGCATTGTTTATGTTTTGACAACCTATAGCTAATGAGTTATTGATGCTGGAAGTCTGAATCTGTGAATATCTTTCCAACTTTACTGAATTTAGGGCCACTACCACCCAAGGGGTGGTATATTTAATTTTGAAAATAGCATTTAGCCATACTTAAACCTTTAAGTGCTTTATTAACATGGAACTAAGAATATTGTATTGTTTTATGATCACAGGTTATGTCTGAAAAAAGTTGATATTTTAAATAGTGAAACCATACTAATAAAATAAAATGTAATGACCAACCAGTGTGTAATTCTGTATTCTGCAAAAACATCAACAACTGAATGCAGAATACTGTACAAAGAAATTCTACAGATATTTTTTTCATCTAAATCTTATCTTAACACGGGTAATGTATTAGCTAACTTACTGTATTTGTGTGTATGCATGTATTTATTGATTTATTTAGTACTGTTAACAGAGTTCTGAGTGAGTTTTTCTTTAGATAGGCAAAGGCCATTTATTGATCACATATAGGTTATTAAATGTTTGTTAAAAACTAAAAAGCATTTTAAAAAAGTAAACAACATAGGCATTTATTGAGTCACTAAAATACTGTAGAGTCTACGGCCACATCAGCATGATCATAAGCATCCTCTGGTAAATTCACAACCATATACTGTAGGAAATCTAGCTGAGCTCATCATGATGTCCCTTATCACATCTACTTCAGGAGATGATTGGAGATGAAAAACTGTGACCTGCTGGTTGGGTCCTCCTCTTACTTCAGTCAGTCCATGAGCAACAGAAAACACAGTTTGCCTTGTACCTTTTGCAAGGGTTTCCAGTCTTCCCACTCATGTCTTTACATTTGCAAACGTTTTTGCTTCTTTGAACGTGGTGGAGTCTTTGTAGGGAGATTAAGCCCAAAAAATAAGCTTTTGACTTCAAGTCATGATGCAAAGGTCCCCTTTGGTATGGAAGTACTTTAGGGTCATACAAATAAATTTATCCTAACACACAAGTGAGATCACCTTTTGTATTGGAGATAAACACATTTTTTCAAAAATGGCCACCAATGTGCCGAAAATCCTCAAGAGCCCATATCTTTGCTTCTGTTATAGATATAATGATCACTTTGGTGTCAAAGTGTACATTTTTGGGGTCAAGGAATCCAATAAAATAGGTTTTCGAGTTTAAAATACCAACAGCTTTCCCTTTACCATGACAACTGGGGGTAAAGATGCACATTTTACTTAAAAATTGTGTCATCAGAGTGACTTATCATTTCCTTCAAAAAGTTTTTTATTTAAGCAATGCAACTACTTCTGTACATTACATTTGTCCTAAGTAGCATGAGATTTGAACTAGTCAGGAGTAGCATATGCTCAGATGCACCAGCCAGGGATTGTAACAGCTGTAGCAGCTGTTGAAGGTCCAAAGTGACAGGTTGACACTTTGAGGTTGGTATGCCTTTCTCATTTAATAGATATTTCTTAAGGTTTGATAACTAATAACTAGCTAAATAATAAATAGTTAGCTGCATTATAGCTAGCTAGCTACCAACTACTTAGCTTCACTATTAAAGCAAGCACATAGCCTACATTTTGCTAGCTAGTTAGTTAGCTTCATTATTACCTCCGCCAAGGAGGTTATGTGACACCCGGCGTTTGTGTGTCCGTCTGTCTGTCTGTCTGTTAGCAAGATAACTCAAAAACGCCTGGGCAGATTCACATGAAATTTTGAGGAGATGTAGACTATGGTAAGAGGAAGAGCTGATTTAATTTTGGTGGCAATCCGGAAAGGATCCTGGATTCTGGATCACTTTGAATTTTTTATTTAGTAGGCTTTAGTATGTGGTCCAAAATATGACAAAAACATCATAGGTTAGTATGTCGTCCAATAAATTGGAGCTAGGTGTCCAGATAGCTCAACTGGTCAAGAAGGTGATTCATAAACAGAACTGTGTCAGAGATGCAGGTTCAATTCCAGCTCATGATCCTTTACTGCATGGGTTTCCTGTTTTTCTCTCTATCCTTGGCAGAGGTCTGCACTCTCTGAGTGCTTTTCTAGTTATACATATATAGCTGCACAAATGAATTGCACTTTAGCTTATTGCATATGACAGTTTGCTAACTGTTATTAAGTGAGTGTGTGTGGTCTGTTGGAAAGTCTGATACCAGCATGAAGGAAGGACCTGCAGTAATGCTCCTTCACACACCTGGGATAATCAGTCTGTCACGAAAGGAGATGTCCACTGCCCTCAGAGTGTGTAATGCATGGGTTGGGAGATGCTGTCCAGCAGGGATGTTAGCTTGCCTAACATCTTCCTTTCTCCCACCACCTACACTGGATTCAGGGGACTCCCCAGGACAGAGCAGGCTGTCTTGATCAGCCGATCAAGTCTCCTTTTGTCAGCAGCTATGACGCTGCTGCCCCAGCAGACTACTCCATAAAAGATGGCTGATGCCACCACAGAGTCATAAAAAGTCTTCAGGAGTGTCCCCTACACCCCAAAAGATTGCAGTCTCCTCAGTAGACAGAGTCTGCTTTGACCCTTCTTCTAAAGTGCTGTGGTGTGGTCTGACCAGTCCAGTTTATTGTTCAGGTGAACACCCAGGTACTTGTATGAGTCCACTCTCTCCATGTCCATGCCCTGGATGTTCACCAATGGTGGGTGTGTGTGATTGCACCTGTGGAAGTCCACCACCAGTTCTCTGGTCTTTCCTGAGTTGATCTGGAGGCAGTTCCACTGGCATCAGTCCACAAAGTCCTGGTTCAGTTCTCTGTACTCCCAATCATCATCATCTGAGATGAGACCGACGACTGCAGATTCATCAGAGAACTTCTGTAGATGGCAGCTGGCTGAGTGGTCCTTGAAGTCTGCAGTGTACCGGG
This sequence comes from Acanthochromis polyacanthus, assembly GCF_021347895.1. Classification (NCBI taxonomy): domain Eukaryota; kingdom Metazoa; phylum Chordata; class Actinopteri; family Pomacentridae; genus Acanthochromis; species Acanthochromis polyacanthus. The sequence goes on along the minus strand of NC_067116.1, from coordinate 24,860,144 downwards.
TGAAAAGAAACAGAGCCAAGATCATTCCCTGTGGGGCCCCTGTGCTGCAGACCACCACGTCAGACTCACAGTCCTGTGTCCTCACAACCTGTGGTCTGTCTGTGAGGTAGTCCATTATTCTACCCAAGAGGTGGTGATCCACCCCTGTCTATGCTTGGACTAGGAATTTGAAATGAAGAGCCACTGTGGCTCACTCATAAGAATAACAATGAGCCACAAAAAGTCACAAATTTCTGTCAGTGATAGCGGAAAAAACTGAGTCATTTTTCCTGCATTCTGGTACATTTTGAGGTTAAAAAAAAGCTCAATTAAACAGTTCTATTTTAACTATTTTATTTCTACTTATATGTATGTATGTTGTCTTTGACGACCCCGCCCCCCCACCCCCACAAGGTGAAATGTTAAAGTCTAAGTCCTGAATATAAATATCATCACAAAGTGTGAGTCTATATCATTCTGCTAAACTTTCAGATCCAAATTTAATGTTCTTTTTGTAAAAACAGGCAGTCAGGGGTAAAGACACATTCTCATGTATATATGCATTTGGCCATTTAAAAACCTGTACCTGAAACATATTCATGATCAAAACTTTTTGACCAATAAAAATATTAATTTCATGTCCAATTTACCTTCTTTTCCTCCTATGTCCAATTCTTCAACCCTCACTATGTATCTCACAACTGTAGCATAAACTCAACAAAAACCTCCACTTTCTCGCTTTTCCTGATCGCAAATGACTCGCCTTGGGACACACCGTTCAGAGATTTCACGCAGTAAAAATAGCATGCTTCTCTGTGATTGGCCAAGAGCGGGTCATGACCCGGGCGCATGATCAAGATTCAGGGGGCTCCGACCATTTCCGACGCCTGCCAAGAGAAAAAGTTTGTTTTTCTTATATTATCGCTCGGGCGTTTCGAAGAAAAAGTAAGTCAAACCCTTTTTTGTTGCTTATTACAAGAAAAATAGAGCGCCAGTGTGGCTCACACAGTTCAGAATGACTGCACCATCCAGCAAAACGATGTGCCAATGGCGCTGTGGAGATCGGCTAGCGCAAGCCAAGCCTGTGACCGCCAGCTTGTCCCTCAGAAGAACCAGCTGAATCGTATTAAAAACACTGGAGAGATCAAAGAACATGATTCTCGTAGTACTTGCAGGCTTCTCCAGATGGGACAGAGCTCTGTCCAGGGTTAAGATGATAGTGATTGCAATTATGTTTAAACAAAAAAAAGCTGTAGATAAGATCTAGGACCCTCCTGAAGTGGTGCGAGTCACTATGTAGTGCAGGTGATGAGTTAAAATCCTGCCATGTAGCACAAAAGCTGCAGAAATGCTGTAGCATCACAAAGGCTACTTCATCCATCAAAATCATACATGTTGCCACTGTTCACAGAGTTGCCTACCAGCCCCACTATGGCTTGGCATGCAATGAAAGTCCTCAGACAAACAATCAGCTACCGTAGTCCAGGTCAGACATCCCTGCTCCACAGATTTGTCCCAATGCTCTGTGGTGTATCTGAGGACAACATCACAACTGTGGATGCTGCACAACTCTCCCTCTTCTTTTACAAAGGAAAAGATTTTCACCACATTCCACCAAGTAGTGATGCACTCCATCAGCACCTCCTTCAAGTAGCTTATCAGATAAGAAAAATTTGTGTAGGGACATAAATATGGCTAAGAATAATGGAAGGCCTTGGTATCACGGCTCATGTTTCTCTTAAGAGTGGACATGTATGGGGCAAGGCACTTGTCCAACACCATGTGACAATTTTGCCGTGTCTATGGGGATGGCAGCAGGGTTCCCCAGACTCTCCACCAACTCCTGTCTACACTACAACTGCCACTATTTCAAAGGACTTGCCAGATCTTGTCATGTGCAAATTCAAGACTGGCTGTAATGCACCTTGCAAATGCTGCATGCAGAGGCTGCTTTGCATGTCTTTCTATAGATGTCATGGCTCATGTTCCCACAGTTGGTCAGACATCTAAATCGACAGTCATCTTTGTGATGTATTTACACTAAGCTATTAGTCTTCATCACTAGAAAATTGTAGGTATAGCATCGCCTATTTCTAAAATATGAACATACACTCATGGAAATAAATGTTAGACCACCCTTGTTTTCCTCAATTTCTTGTTCATTTGAATTCCTGGTACCACTAAAGGTACATTTGTTTGGACAAATATAATGACAAAAACAAAAATAACTCATGGGAGTTTAATTTCAGAGCTGATGTCAGACATTTTCCATGGTTTTCTTGATAATAACCAAGATGATTTCAGTTCTTCCATCAGTAGCTATGGCATTGTACTGCCAAACACAGCTTTTATGATTCCATGTTTTCTTATCTTTCTGTTTTAGTCCCATGATCCACACAGGAGTTAGTACTGATCCATAACCATTGTTTCTGATGACTGCAGCCATGCATTTTGGCATGCTCTCTACCAACTTCTGACATTATTCTGCTGTCACAGCAGCTCATTCCTGTTGCACTAATTCTAACTAATCTGCTTTGTTTCTGTGCTTGTGGTTCTCCATTTAGCGTTTGATGATTTTCCACAGGTTTTCCAGTTGGATTTAGATCTGGTGATTGAGCAGCTAAGGCATGGTTCCAATGTTCTGGTTCTCCATCCAGGCTTTAATTGACCTTGTCGTGTGGTAAGGGGCAATTGTTTTGTTGGAAAATCCAGTCATTGGAAGCAGGAAAGAGTTTTCCACCTGATGGAAGAACACTGTTTTCAAGAGCATGACCTGTACATGACCCTGGTTCATTCGCCCTGTTCCACCCAGACTGAAACACCTCAGATGGTCACTGATCCACCCCCATGTTTTACTGTAGGGACAGACAGTGTGGTTTGGTAGCTTCCCCAGGCTTTCTCCTGGCTGGAGTGGGCGTCTAGTGAAATTCGAGTCATCACTGAAGAGAACCTTAGTCCAATCATCACACTCAAGTCCTATTTCTCCACAGCGTCCACTCATTTTAAGGTCCCTGGAGGTCTGAGGATGATTCCTGACACAGAAACGGAATGAGTGATGGTCATCTGGTGGGTAGAAAGACGTTTCCTGTCGTGACCAGCTAGCAGTTTGTAAAACCATGTTGGTTCATTATACAGTTTTTGATGAATGTGTGGACAGACGTGTATGGGACATTTATGAAAATACGGAACAATTTGCGTCCCGTATTGATTCATACACAAAAATTAATTGTCAAATAAAGGACGATTCCGTATTTTAACAGAACATGTGGCAACCTTATCTCTGACAACCATTCCATCTTAAAACAGATTTGCATTTCTTTTTTACTTTGGCTTTGGTTAGGGGAATGTTCCACTGCCTGTTCATTTTGCCATTATTATAAAGGATCAACATAAGCAGCACTTAGCAATCATCAGCGTGTCTTCACTCCACATCAGCCACACCACTCTGTTAGGCGTCTAACAACGGTGGCTGCACATAAAGACCAGTGGCGGATCTTCCGTGTCCCCCCCCAAAAAAAAAATCAATTGAAATTTACATTGCTGATACTCCGATTTCCAGCGCTCATGAACGCAACTTCGTTTTCCGCTGCACCTGAATGCACCAATGACGTGAGTTTGATCTTTTGATTGCATTTCCTTTGGATTTGAAGAAGCTTTTGAAGACGTTTCCTGATGCCCATAGGAGAAGACAAGCAGCTTTGTACATTTGCGGTAAGAAGACTATGGATGTTTCTCAGTACCGTAACTGTCTGTACTTGCGTTCTGACGTACTTGTGAAACCATCATCATCGGACCACAGCATCGGACCAGACTAGTGGTACATAGATATGATCAGTAGATAGACCAAATATACCAAAGGAAGTGCAGCTATTTTAATATTTTAAAAAATGATTCTATCAGTCAGAACATGGTGAAAGTGCAGCTAAAGTTAAGTTGGCGAAAGTAAGGATAAGCAACGTTTCCTTTTACTTGCAGAAAAATAAAGCCACATATTTGCTATTTATTAAAAATAGCAAATATGAGGAACACTTCCAGTTTGTTTTAGTTTGTCAGTATTTATCAGTGGAGCAGTAGCACATTTTCCACCGACAGTTTTACTGTCCGTTGTCTTGTTTTAATCAGTTTTCAGTTCAGTAATTCAGTCCTTCGGCTGATTGGACCAACAGGACTCCGATAGCTGGTCGGTAATAATTATAATTTACTGATCGGTGCCGGTTTTAATGAACTTTATGTTCAACTTTAGTCAGCTATAATGTGAGCAGTGAATCCCAGGAGTTGGTGGAGTTTATTTCTCTGCGTGTTGACCACAGACAAGAGTTAGCATCCAGTGAGTATTAGCTTTAATGTGAATTAGCGATGCTAACCGAGCTAGCTGACCAGTCCTGATTAGCAGCTAATTGTAGCACCAAGCTAACAATATTTGTGTTGTTTCCTGTCAGCAGCTGAAGTGTGTTGTGTTCCTGTAATGTGGTTCATTAAGTTCATAAAACTTTGGATGGTTGACGTTAATGTAACGTTCAGGAAACTTAAATGTGATAAAACAGTAGTGTTAATGTTCTAGTTGTCAGGAATCAACTTTAATTTGACACTAAAACACTGATAGTTTTAAATGACATCAGTTTCATTAATTTGTTGAAAGTTGTCTGATTTGTTGTTGTGATGTTGCTGCTGATTTATTAAAACCAGATGATCTGTGTTGAAGACACGTTTAGTTCTAGTATCAGAAATACAAGAAGGAAAATGAAAGTTTAGTTCTGCTACATCAAAGGTTTCAGGAATAAAATAACTAAATGAGTCTTTATGCCTCAAACTTTATTTACAATAATGAAATAATGAAATGATCACAGATAATAAATATATAAATAGCAGATAAAACCTGAGAGAATAATTTCCTAAAAAGTCTATGAAGGAAAAGCAGCTTTTCTTCCTGAAAGATCAGAATCAGCTCCAACATCTGCATCAGACAGCATCAAGTAAACCAGAAAGAAAAGAAAAAAGAAAATGACTTCTTTCTGATTACATCTGTTCTGCTGCTCACTTTCTTCACCTTTGTAGTCCATTTTTAAAAGTTCAGCAGACAGGTGCTCTGCTTTGGAGTGTGACGATGACATCAGTGATGTGGAAAGTGAAGTTTCCGTTTCACCTACAGCATGCTTAGGGCACCCAGGTCAGACTTGATGTTTGAAATACTGACCGACAGCTCAGATTTACCTGTCTGCAGTTCCGTTTTGAATGAATGTTAAATTTTCACTTCAAAGCCACTAGGAGCTGGGTCTTTAAAATAGCCGCCGTCTCGTTACAGAGTGAAAGTAGCAGTTCCTCCTAAAGGTCAGAGATCGCAGCATCTGAGGGCTTGTTCAAAAGAAGACATAGTTGATGAAGATGTTCTCCAGCAGGGCCAGGAAGACCAGAACCAAGCAGCCTTGAGATCTTAGGCAGTGTCTCCCTCAGGTGGGTGTCAACGGTGTTCACGGTCAGGTCTATGATAATCCTGTCAAAAAACAAAACAGAAAAAAAATCTAGATTATAATCAACATGTAACCAAAGTACTCTGTGTATAATGCCATATAGTTCAGAAAATGTCAAAATATAGTATACTTTTCAAGAATAACAGTATGGTCTGTAGTTCATAGTATTGCATGTCGGCAAAAAAATAACCCCGTAATAGTATAGCATGTCGTCCAAATAACGTGACAGTTTAGGATGTCGTCCAAAAAACGTCATAGGGTAGCATGTCATCCAGAAAACTTCATAGTGTAGCATGTCATCCAAAAAACGTCACAGTTTAGCATGTCGCTCAAAAAACGCCATAGTATAGCATGTCATCCAAAAAACATAATAGTATAGCAAGTCGTCCAAATAACGTCATAGTTTAGCATGTCGTCCAAAAAACATCATCAAAAAATGTCAGTATAGCATGTCACTCTAAAAACGTCATAGTATAGCCTTTGGGCCAACAAACGTCATAGTATAGCATGTCACCCAAAAAACGTCATAGGGTAGCATGTCGCCCAACCAATGTCATAGTATAGCATGTTGTCCAAAAACCGCGTAGCATAGCATGTCGTTCAAAAAACGTCATAGTATAGCATGTCGCCCTACAAACGTCATAGCATAGCACGTCGCCCAACAAACGTCACAGTATAGTATGTCGCTCTAAAACCATTCTAGTATAGCATGTCGCCCTAGAAACATCATAGTATAGCATGTCATCCAAAAAACGTCATAGTATAGCCTTTGGTCCAACAAACGTCATAGTATAGCATGTCATCCAAGAAACATCATAGTATGGCATGACACTCTAAAAACGTCATAGTATAGCATGTCGCTTTATAAACGTCATAGTATAGCATGTAGGGCTCCAAACTAACGACACGTCGACTAATCGTCTGAGCATGATACGTCATCAAAAGTGGAAGTGAGCGCGCAATTAAACAGAAATCACCGTCTGACAACCTTGATGCTCGATGCTTGCTTATGCACAAAACAGGGCTAGAAAGTGGTGTAAATAACAACCTTTGCGTAGAAAGTGGTGTACGCTGTTGTACGTTGTGATTTCTAAAAACAAACTTGGCATGAGAATGTGCGCACCGGTGCGCCAACTTTGATGCTTCATGACATCTTGTTCTGCCTCCGACCTCGTGGAAACTCCAGAAAGTTAGGAAAGCCTGTGGAGACTCGAAGAACTTGTGGAGACTCGAAAAACTTGTCGGGCGGGGGAAGGTGTGGTGGGTGGTGGGGGAGTACAGGGGGGCAGTGGGGGGAGGTGGGGGAGATCGCCACCCACCTCCCCGCCTACTCTCCGCCCTGACTCCACCCTGACTCCACCCAGACTCCACATTGGCTCCACCCATGTGGTCACTTGGAAACTACCATGACAAAGGGACGACGAAATTATTTCTTTATATCTGATCTGTAGCTTTAGCTCAGTGAGTTAAGGGTTAGTCTGTGGAGCTACAGGTCACTGGTTCAAGACCAGACCCTTCTTAAATTTTTTGAAAACTTTAGACAAAGACAAAGAAAGAAAATTGCCAGTGGTGGGTCTTGAACCTGCTACCTTCCACTGGGTAGTCTCTTTTCTTATCCCCTGAGCTACTCACTCAGATACTAATGCTTCTTTTTTTTTGCATATTTATCATCTATTTTTTGTAGTTTTCGAGTTTTTCTTTAGCTCGAGTCTTGTCTCGACCATTTTTTCTTAGGAGGTTGGCTTTCAACCTTTGCGCTGGAGGGTTGAACCCTCAGATCCAAGACTTTCCAAAGCCTCCAGACCTCCCAAGTCCTCGGGACCTGAGCTTTCACACAGTCTGAAGGCTGATATCTTCAAAGTTCCTGAGTAGATCCCTGTTAGTTTGAGCCTTTAGACAGTCTGAGGACTGAAAACCCCAAAGTTCTTGAGCAGTTGTCTTTCAGTTTGAAACTTTAGACAGTCCGAGGGCTGAAGTTTTAGAAGTTTTTCAGTACTTTTCTGTTAGTTTGAACTTTCTGGTTAATGGAAGCCTTAAAATTTGTGACAGTCTTGATTTCACATTTAGACTATTTATCTGAGTTCTTCTCAGGCCTTCACCTGTGGGTTCTTTAGAAATCCTGAACAAACTTTGATTCTCTTCACTGAACAGTAAAGTTTGTGGTGATCAGAAGGTAACATTAGTTTGATTAATGCCTTCAACTATTAGTAGACTTTATCTGGAAAGCAGTTTTCCTGAAATAAAATGAGTTCTTAGTAAATCTTACCACAATCAAACCAAGAACATAGAAAGAGGAAATGTTTGAAGAAACATGTTTTCATTTCAGACTAGAAAACACTTTCAGACCTTTGTCTGTTTTTGCTCTTTTGATCGTTTTATCGTCTCTTCTGTTTAATTTGATCTTCTAAAGTTTAACTGGTGTCTTTTCAAATGTTTTGTCTTTAGTTTGATTCTTCTTAAATGTTTAGTTTTGCTCTTTTCTCACCTTTTATTCTTTTCTAATGTCTGATTTGATTTTGAAATGTTTTGTCTATTTAATGTTTAATTGTTGCTTCTTGAAATGTTTTATCGGCTTGTTTGAAAAATTTCCTTTTCTTTCCCAATGTTTTATTTTTAAGTGAAGTCTTTAAGGTTTTTCTTTTTAAATGTTTTAGCACCTTTTAATGTTTAATGTTCTTTTAAATGCTCCATTGTATTTTCTGTTTAATTCCTATTTAAAGTTTTGTTGTCTTTAAGATTTAATTTTCAAATTAAACATTTATTTTTTAATGAAGTGTTTTGTCTTAAGGGTTTAATAATCTAATTAAATGTTTTGTAGTTTTTAAATGTTTAATATTTTTCTTGCTTAATTGTATGTTTTAAATGTTTAATTATCTAAAATATTTTATATTTAATGTTTAATTTCATAATTACATGTTTTGTATCTTCTGTTTAATTATCTAATTAAATATTTTGTCTGTTGAGTCTGATTTAAAGTTTAATTTTCTTTTTAAAATTTTTATTGTATTAAAAGTTTTTTTCCTTTGATTTAATTGCTTTTTAATGTAGTTTACTTCTTTAATCTTTTTTTCTGTCAAGCTTTTAACCCCAACCTTAAAAATGAAACAAACCCTTAAATCATAATGAAAATAATTGTTGTCACAATCGTGAGTTAGTCAATTATTCAGTTTATCAATTCATCTTTATTTGTTTAGCACTTTTCACACAAATGACAAAACTAAACAAGCAAAGAGAAAAATGATGCTGAAACTATGATTGAAACTAAAAAAACATTTAAAAAAAGATTTAACATGGTAATAAAATGTGTTCAGGGGATGGAGGGAGTTTATTGAAGTCTACTTGGGCTCACACAGTAAATCATTTAAAATAGAAACTTGATATTCAGTCTAAGGAAACTGCAGAACGACAGAAGAACCAACAATAGCTCCTGTTTTCTCCTTTAATGAGTCGACTCTTCTTGTTCTTTCAGACCAAAGAACTACAGACTCTTCACAACCTGCTCAAACTCTTGGTACAGGACCTCACCACATGGGTCAAGAAGGTTTCCTTCTCATTTCTACTCTAAAGCTCACCTTCTCCTGCTCAAACTGCCAACAAATGTTTCTGCTGCTCTAAAGTCTGGTCTCCAGAACTTCCTAAAAACTCTCAAAGTCTCTTCTGCTGCAGGTTGCTTTGTAGAACTGTTACAGAAACCTCACTAAACCACATGGAGGGGCCTCAAGATAGTCGCCCAAATGAAACTGTACAAAAAACAAACTAGCACAACCCAAACACTAAAGTCTCCTGCAGCCTACCAGAGAACCTCTTTAAACGGAGACTCAGGACAGGAACTCTTACCTTCTGGACAACCAACATTGGTTCACAAACAAGAAAACAGAATGTGTCTGACCAAAAACCTCTAAAGACTCACTACAGCCAAGATAAAGACAACTCAGCTGCACCAAATCCACTAATCACTGCACACGTTTGCACCATGTGCTAACTGTGGTTAAAGAACCACATTTACCAAGACAACTATGCAGTACAAAGCCCTAAAACACACCAAGAAACACATTAAAGATGATTTTACTGCTGAAAACTGCAAGCCAACACCTAAAGAACAAACTAAAGCAACGGAGCCAAACCTGGTTCAGTGAAGAGAAGGAAAGGAAATGTTTGACTGCAGACATAAAGCAGGAAGACAGTGAGCTGCTCAGGTGTTCCTGATAACTCCAAGCAGCCACCTGGACAGCCAATAGGAACACAGCTTACTGGAAGTCCAGAGGGCTGGCTTAGTGAAGTAAATTTAGTTTAAAGTTGAAGCAGAAGGTTAACAGAGAAAGTTGAAAACCACCTTCTGATACCTGGTTTCTCTGAGTTTTCACACATAGAACTCCTGAACATGTCAAACTGGTTTCATAGTAGAACCATCACTGTAAAAATGTCATAGTATGGTGTGTTGCTCAAAAAACATTACAACTGGCTGTGTAGGGTTGCTGAGGAGCGACACAAAAACAGGATAAACACTGGTTTCCAGGGGGTTAGGAGTCTATTTATTTGAAAGAGTAAGTTTACAACAACACAACATGTGAGCAGAAAAATCACAAAGTCTGTCTTTAGTTCAGCTGAAAATATTAGTTTTTGTTTTTTTTATTGACCAAACTTTTCAAGAAGTAGATGAAGAATAATTAAAGCTCTCATGTAGAAGTCCAACTTATTTTGGGTCCTTGTGGAGAGTTTAATCTTAGAGATTGTACAGCTGTTGAGTTTTTAGAGTTAAACAAATGAACAAACTAGAAAAGCACTCGGAGAGCGCATACCTCCGCCATGCCGTTTGTCTGTCTGTCTGTCCGTCTGTCCGTCTCTGTGTGTGTGTGTGTGTGTGTGTGTGTGTGTGTGTGTGTGTGTGTGTGTGTGTGTGTGTGTGTGTGTGTGTGTGTGTGTGTGTGTGTGTCTGTTTGTCTGTTAACAGCATAACTCAAAAAGTCATGGACTGATTTTCACCAAATTTTTGAATTGAGCGGCCATCTCTCAATTGTCCTTCGACCTTCAAAAAATTCCTGGATCCAGACGGTGATCCGGATCACCTCCAAAATCTAATCGATTGTTACTTTTGCTCTTCCGGTCATCCTGTAAAAATTTGGTGAAAATCCGTGCGTGACTTTTTGAGTTATGCTGTTAACAGGCAAACAGACACACACACACACACACACACACACACATGTTTGTTTTCTATACCGGTGGGCACTTACCATTGACTCCCATTCATATCTAACTCCTAACCCATACCCTAACCCTAACCTTAACCATCACCAAATCAATGCCTAACCCTAAACAAACGTTTTTGCACTTTTACATTTTTTATTAACAACAATATGGCCAAGAAAACGGTGTTGCCACCCGTGGGGACCTCATTTTAGGTCCCCACCGTAAGACAAGTCCCCACCTTTATAGCAAATAGTCAGGTCAAAGTCCCCACCTGTATAGCAGAAACAAGTACACACACACACACACACACACACACACACACACACACACACACACACACACACACACACACACACACACACACACACACACACACACACACAGACGGACAGACAGACAGACAGACAGACAGACAAACTCTGGTGATTACATAACCTCCTGGCGGAGGTAATAACAGCAGCATAAATCTCAAATCTCATTATGAGGAGTCTGGATTGAGGTTTCTCACTTGATAATGATCAAAACATGAAATTTAGGTTGGTTTAAAGGAATATTCCATCTTAAATCTTTGAATGCTGACCTAAAAGGTTGGTTTCAGGAAATATTCCACCTACAAGGTCCTCACACATCGACCTTAAAGGAACATTCCACCAAAAATCCCTGGACATGCACCTAAAATGTTGGTTTAACCGAGTATTCCATCCAAAATCCTCAAAGAGACCTGAGGGGCTGGTTAAAAGGATTATTCCACCTAAAATCTCAACTAGGGCAGTATGTGTAGCAGCGACAGCAGAAAGAGGTCCTCTCTGGGTAGAAGAACCGTGTCCGAGTGGCAGCTTCCTTTCTGCTCTTACCTTACTCACTAAACTCAAGTGTCATGGAGGACTCGAGTAGTTGACGTTTCCTGCTGCAACCTTCTCTTTTTCAGCTTTCTTCCACGTTCGATCACTCCTGACCTGGTTTTTGTTGACGTTTTTGACCCCTTTTCCGAGCTTTGACCAATCCGAGAACATGAAGTACATCATCGGCATCGGCGGCGTAACCAATCGAGGGAAAACTCGCCAACTGCCTGATCAAGAACCTGCCAACTGCTGCGTGGTCCATCAGGATGACTCTTTCAAGCCCCAAGATCAGATTGAAGTTGGTGAAGATGGCTTTAAGCAGTACGATGTCATCACTGCTCTGGACATGGACGCCATGATAAGTACGATCTACACATGGCTGAAGAACTCAGTGAAGTTTGAGAAGTCTCATGGCGTTAATAACACCCTGGACACAGAGATCGTCCCGAAGTCCGACCACAAGGACGAGGAGGAGACTCACATCCTCATTGTGGAGGGCTTCCTGCTTTACACCTACAGGCCTTTGATGGACGTGCTAAACCAACGTTACTTTATTTCCATCCCATATGAAGAATGCAAAAAGAGGAGGTGCTCTAGCAAGTACACGGTGCCAGACCCCCCCCGACCTGTTCGATGGCCACGTCTGGACCATGGACCTGCAATACAATAACATCTGCTCACTGTGAAAGATCATTGAGAGCAGCTTTTTGTGATTTCTATGCAAAACACTATGATGTTTGCTGAGCTGTACACAATTAAATGATTTAAGAAAATTGAATATTGCTACTGTTTATTATTGTTCTCAGGTTTACTATTAAATGTACAGAGTGCTACTTACTGTATTTTAAAATTTACATTACTGCACAAAACATTAAAGATTATTTTACCACAGATCAAGGGTACAGATTGTTGTTGTTCACTGTGTATTGAGTAGTACTCATTTTGATTTAGACTGATTAGTATACAGAATCCTATGACGTTTATGGTTTACAGCTGAGAACTAGTTGCTAAAAGTACAGATTATTTCTTATTTTAGGTGTGATAATTGTCAGTAAACATTCTAAAAGGTAGAAATCCACAAGGTTGTGGGCTGTTCTTGCACAATATTTGTCACTTAATTGCCCTCAGGATACTGTCGTTGAGCTTACTAGTTTTACATAACAGGCAGATGCTTCAGCTGATGATGTTGTAATTCACATAAGCAAGGAAACAAGTCCATCATAATTTGAATGTTTACAGTCAAAAATGAAAAGGTCATATAGAGCTTTCCTATTGGGTTAAAGAACCAAAAAAACATGACAAATGCTTTGTAAGAGCGAGAGGTCGGTTGCAGCTTTCATTTTTTCTTACAGCTTTTCGGTGGCCCCCCAAAATATCTGTTGTACCCCCCTGTGCCCCCCCACTAAAATTAATCTGGATCCACCCCTGATAAGGATGCCTGTCAAATGTACAGACGATGATTAGCTGCATAAATACGCATGTGAATCGCATCAATGGCTGGAGCAGCCAGTCACCGGTTACTCACTCACTCACACAAGAGCACAGAATGAATTAAGTGTTTATTTTATTTTCAGTTTAGGCTGGATTTTTTTTTGTGTGCAGTGCAGATTTTGTGTGCGCTGAGACCGTGTCAGCAGTGCGCAATTGTCTTAGAGAGAACAGTGATTAGAACCACTGAACAATTGATACACTTACTGTCATTTAGCCTATCTTCACTGTCCCTGACACAGCATGTCATTTTCTTCCCTACTTCATTTCTCCAGATTTCGAATATAGTCCAGAATTGCGTCGGGTACTGCAGACGTTCGAGCTGCCTGGTTGCCAGGATGACGAGCAGGCTTTGTGTCAGCAGTTTGACCAACCAGATCAGAACAGGAAGTGGAGGGAAGGCGTCATCAAATCCAGCTTCAGCTACCTGCTGCTGGACCCAAGGTCTTCTTTCTCTCACTGTGATTTGTTTTGCTTTGCTCTCCTTTGCACAGTGTTGTCAGGTCTTCAAGAAAAGTAGTCACCGCCTGTTCCAACATTTGCCAAATGTGACGAGATAATGATCTTATAATTTTGCATGACGTTATTATGGTAATGTTAAAGTCATGTTGATTTGTCAGTGAACGCTTTAAGAGCTCCCTGAGATTGTTCAATGTTAGCAAGGGTTGTCAGATTATTCTTACGATCACCAAGTGGATTAAAAAGCTGAGAAAGTAACACATTTCCTGAAATGAGAGCAATGTCTCAGTATTTTTTGTTTTCAACACACCCCTATAAACCTCTATTATATCACTTATCAGGTAAACAGAAATAAAACTGTGCTGGCAGAACCGGTTCATTGGCTGATTTGAGTCTGAACTAAACGCACCCAAATAATACATTTAAATACCTTTCATCTTCAGTAAGTAATTACACAGGTTTTGTTTTTCGTTTCTTTTAGAGTGACACAAAACCTCCCGTTCCGGAGTCACACCATGACTCCACATGAATGTTTCCAGACTTTCATTCGTGCTATATTTTATGTTGGCAAAGGAAAACGCTCTCGCCCCTACAGTCACCTGTATGAGGCTTTAGAGTACTACAAAGGGGAAAAAACATGCAAGGTAGGGCAGCATACACAGGTCAGTTCTAATTTATTAAGTTAAAGTTAATTTTAAACATGAATATAACTCCAACTTTTGATTGTCTTTGACAGAGGCTGTGCCCCAAAGTGCAGCACATCCTTCAGGTGTGGAAAGCAGAGAAGGGCGTCATCTCTCTGCATTGTTTCCAGAATGTTATTCCAGTGGAAGCTTACACAAGAGAGGCCTGCATGGTGGAGGCCATCGGTGAGTACAAGGAAGGTGACACTTTTCACAGATGATATCAGTGTTGTATCAGTGATGTAAATCCACAGGAAAACTCCTGTTTAAATATCCAGTCCTTATCTACATTTTATCAGGATCTTACATCACCCTGTCAGATATCAGATATGCACATTAACACCATCTGCCTAAATTCCCCCATATGCCACAAAAACAGCTCTCACCTGTTGAGGTATGAACATAAGATGTGCTAGGGTGTGTCATCTGGCATATAGTCGTTGATTCTCTGGGTTGTTTGGGTAGGACAGTGGGCCTACGTAGATGGGGCTTGTTCTGGTGCATTCTGTGGTACTTGATCGGATTAGGATCTTGGGAGCTTAGAGACCACATCAATACCTTGGGATCTTTGTCGAGTTTTTGAGGCGTATTGTCCTTCTTGCTGAGGCTGCTGCCTTTGGGACATGCCGGTGCTGTGGGGAAGTGCTTGGCCTGCAACAATGGTAGTGGGTAGTACGTGTTAAAGTAACAGCTAAATGAATATCAGGTCCCAGGGTTACCCAGCAGAATGGTAAATTGTAAAAAAAATATCAGTTTTTTTCACTACACCTGTCACCTTCTCCTAAACATGATGTGATAGTTGGAAGTAGAAGCCAAAAAACACCAACTCTAAACTTAATTCTTACTTCATCTAAACTTACTTAAAACTCTTACACTGAAACAATTACATGAGCAAAAATACAGGATAGTAACACGATTGTGAAGTGCTTAGCGTTTTTCAAATTCTGTTGAACACTTATGCTCCACACAAGCACAACATTAATCTTACATTTGTCAGTAACTAACATAATTCCCCAATTGTCCCAGGGCTGAAGATGCTCACCAATCAGAAGCGAGGGGATTTCTACGGCCTGGTGTCCAACTGGCAGGTGAAGAGGAAACGGGAGCTTGGCATCCACCTGCTGTACCGGGCCATGCAGATCTTCCTGGCTGAGGGTGAAAGACAGCTCAGACCAGCAGACATCAGACAGTAGAGACACCCACTGGAGGGGTGTATGAACAGTAGTAAAACACCAACACACAGAGGGAACAATACCACTACTTCACAAAGAAATCCTTTGTTGGTCAAACGTTGGGTGACATTTATAACATCAACAGCTCTTGAGCTGTTCTCTCTCATTTAGTTATCTTCCTACTACAAATGAACTCTGATTTCTCAATTCTCAGTTCCCAGTAATATACATTCCATTCTCTATACACCGTTTTATCCTCACTAGGGTGGAGGGGGTGTTGGAGCCTATCCCAGCTGACTCAGGCGAAGGCAGGGGACACCCTGGACAGGTCGCCAGTCTGTCGCAGGGCTACATATACAGACAAACAATCACTCTCGCATTCACACCTACAGGCAATTTAGAATAAGCAATTAACCTCAGCATATTTTTGGACTGTGGGAGGAAGCCGGAGTACCCGGAGAAAACATGCAAACTCCATGCAGAAAGATCCCGAGAAAGCCGGGACGCGAACCAGGGATCTTCTTGCTGTGCAGCCTCAGTAATATACAATTTTTCAAAAGTCATAATAGAGCTTGACTATACAATATAATACAATACAATAATTAAAATCTAGATATCAAATACATGATCTTTATAACATAAGCAGCTTTTGAGCTGTTATCTTGCATTAAGTTATCTTTCTTCTGCAAATGAACTCTGATCTTGTAGTTTTCAGGAATATACGATTGGCCAAATGTGATATTTGAGCTGGACAATACAGGCAGACAAACGTTCGATAGTATACCAATGTTTAAAATATTTGTGTGGTGCAAAAAACAGAAATCATGGATTTGAACACCAAGTAACAATTCTTAAAAATTCATTAGAATTAAACATAAAAATAGAAATATTTAAAATAAAAGCATAAGAGTGTCATTATAGGCCAGTAAAACACTGTAAAGCATTAACTTTTTACTCTGATACTGTGAGAAATACAATTATCCATCTCAACAAAAACTCAAGAGCAAAACAATTTCAAGCATTTAATAGGAGAAAGAATCTGTGGTGACAATTTCTCAGCTTTCAGACTGTTATAGTTTTAAAAATAAAGCCTCTTGACTATAATATGGGTTTTCTTGACTGTCACTTGCACAATACACTTATGACATTTAATGGAGTTTTCTCTTTTATAGTAAGTATAAAAGAGAAGTGACTTACTGCTACTGTGTTCTCTTGCCCTCTTTTTTTTTGCATTTATGTAAATGGTGTAAATGGTGGGATTTAATTTGTAATTCTCTGTGCCATGTTGTTTGGTGTCCCTCTAGTGGACAGAGGAAGTCTTTAATTTTGTTCTTCGATGCAGAGCTTTTCTCTACATACAGTATCTGGTCCTTAACCACTATATTTTTTTTTGAAACTAGTGTTTTGCGTTACCATTTGAGGCAATTATTTCATGGTGACCTATATTTTGTGTTGAAGTCAAATACTGCTATTTCACAAAAAACTAAATTAATTTTCACAATCAGAAGTTTATTTTAATTCTAATCACAGAGAAACAGCACAAATGTACCATTTTGACAAACAAGGACTTCATTTCTTTAAAAAAAAAACAATTTAGGCATTAATAGTGTGCATAAAAATTGCTAAATTGCTTTGGGGGAATGACATTTTTTTCCTGTTATTAAAAGATACACATTTAATTTTGGAAGAATAGGCTTTAATTACTCTTATCAGGACTCATTCAGTTTCATCTGCAGTCCACACTACAGTGCCAGTTAAGCAATATTTTCGTACAAGCATCACAAAGGTGCTCTATGGGTCTAATGTCAGTCCCGAACACTGTGACCCAACTCGCACATTGAATTTTCTGAGGACGATTGAGGAATGAGAGGTTGCCTATCTCCTCTGAGTAATTACTTTCTCAAGCACACATTTTGCAGTTTAGTCTCTTTAAATAGCAGTCTTAAAAGTGTGCAGAGTAAGTATTGCGCAGTATCATAAAACAGAAGTATATATCTAAAATTATTCAATAGAATACAATATTGTTAGTCTATGTATAACGCTTAGAATTACAGTAATGGCCCATGTGGTTCAAAAATGAAACTCACGACCATTTTAAGAGGGGATTTCCAGTTGCAGAAGTACTTTTCTTTATCTTTGCTGGTCAAGAAGTGGTTTTAGCACAGAATCAGTCCTCTTTTATTGAAGTACTAATCAGGTGCTTTCCTGACAGGGTAGCAAAACAGTTTTCTGAAAAGGACTTTTAACACACCCAACAGAATACAGCGTTCATATGGAGATGTTTTATGAGCATACTTTTACCAGTGAAGAACTGAACCAAATCATACTATAATATAAATGAACCTTATTTTTACACTGACTTTCATACAAGAAATCTAGCTGTAATTGCTTTTCAGTAAAGAAATTGCATGCACTGAGTGCTTTATGTCTATTATAATGTCTAATATAATCCATTATATATGTGTGTGTGTGTGTGTGTGTGTGTGTGTGTGTGTATGTATGTACACACACACACACACACACACACACACACACACACACACACACACACACACACACACACACACACACATATATATATATATATATATAATAAATAAAATGAAATAAAAAAGAAAATTTTAAGCTTTTTTTCCTGAGTCAGGCATTTAAAAACAAACACAAATGTGTCACTTTATTTGTAACCCTGCTGTCACGCAGTAGAAAATGACAGTTACAAATGGCATACACAAAAACAGAAATAAAAAAGTATTTCATAATAAAAAAATGAATTCATCATGATACAGAACAGAAATATTGTCCTTACACGCCACCCAAGTATAAAATACAGCCGAAGTGAATTCCACTCAGATTGAGAGTAAAACAGACGCATAATAAATATTTAGAGGTTGTTACCGTCTCTTTCAAGTTGCTTTTGAGATTGCTGCCTGCTCAATCATTTTGTTGGGGCTTTGTATGTGCACATTACTATCATAAAGCTTCTGTAATTGTAGAAAATGTGCTCTGAAACTCAATCACTTTTGAATTAATGATTCATATTACGTACTTTTTACAGCATGTTGCTATATGTAGCATATAGCGATATGTACTGCACCACTTGCAGTACATAATTTAAATGTGATAATTGATAGTATATTTATCCCCCACTAAGCAAAAGTTAAAACATTGCCATTGTAAATTATATTTTTAAATAGCAGATGAAATTATAAAACATGTAATATTAATATCAATGGTGTTTCTTATTGTATGATTCAAAAGTGCAAGCCAAAGAGCTGTTAAAAAAGTAGTAAATGACTTAACAGCAACACTAAATGTTAACTACAATTAAATATGAATTACATCAGTGGTGCCATGCTTTGATCGGTAATATTAATCTACTGTAGATAGGTTTTACTTTCAGGACTGCTTAAAAGGGGGCTTTAACTGATATACATCGAACCTCATCACTTTCACATCCTCTAACCAAAGTAAAAAAAACTAACAAGAAAGACATCCAGGACTGTGATGGTGATAATTTATTTGATAAAATACAGCAAAGAAAGAATATACAGTATTACAACAGTCATGAATACACAGTGCAGTTACATAACCTTGTGGTTCTTTAATGGTTTGTTGCAAAGAATAATAAGCAGGTACAAAATATATTTCACATATTACAACTTCTTCAAATATAACACATGAACCATTTGAAATAAATCTGGCTGATAAAATGATGTTTTACTGCACAAGTCATTTTTATTGCCAAAAGATCACTTCTATGTTAATCTTTAGCGTTCATATCCAGCACATTCATGTGTACTTTTTTAATGTGATATTTACAACAACTAAATCATTTATAAAACACTACACACAAACTGGGAGTGTCTCATTGCATTTTCTCATTCTTCCTTTGCTCCTATAGCAAACTCAGAGCCCTCTACCGCAACCAAGTGTGATTGAGATTCAATCTGAACTGCCTGTGAGTTCACAATGTACATGTGCGGCTGTTGTTGAGGGAATGCGAGAGAGAGAGAGAGACAGGCGGTGAAATAAATAATACCATCATCAGCATATCGTGACACTATTCCTTGTGACGGTTGGATGAAATCTGGGACACAGTTGCATTCATCGTTCAGTGAGCTCTTCCACACAGTTAAACCCACCGACAGCAATGAATGTTGATTGTGACCTTTGCTGTTGTTTCGAAGCTCGAAGTATTTTGCGTATTTATGCAGAAGGGACGCAGTGCTCCTCGTGCGATTTTTTCTGAAGGAGTCATCGGCCGTGCCTGTGTGCAGGTTTCCGCATGTTTTTGACTTGTTTTTTTCTTCTTTTTTTTAAACACCGAGTGACAAAGGCTGGCCACAGGGTACAGTCAACGGTCGATGGTTTTTTCAATTTAGCTCAAACTCACCGACAGCGTTGAATGTTCACTGGGGCAAACACAGACCTGATGGTGACCAGGGATGACAGTCTGCTTAGAGATGCAGAGGGAGCTTGTCTTCTCTGTGGGCAGAGAGGCTTCTAACTCTCACACTCTCTCACTAAATCTCTCTTTCATTCTCACGAAGGACACCGAAAAGGTCATGAGTGTTTTACTAAACTTTGATGATATCCTCTCTTCTAATTAGGCTTTATTAGACAACTACAAAAACCTAAATTGAATATCCATTTACATTATTTGTGCTGACTCCTGAAATTTACAGCATTTAAATAATAAAACATAATGAGCTTTGAAGAAGAACCGAACATTTCTTGAGGTTCGGTCATCAAAAACCTGCTTTCTCCCACATTCCTTGGATCTTGTGGTACCTGTTCACATTATGTACCTTAGAAAAGACACAAAATAGGAGCCATTTCAGGGATCAAGCATGCTAAAACATGTCAAATGGATTAGAGAAATACTAAACTGCTAGCAGTAAAATTTTTATCAAAACCCATCAATGTTTTTTTTCCATTCAGCGAGTTCCTTCCTCCTGTCATTTCTTTCACCACAGCGACTATATAAAAAAAAAGCAGATCTGACTTTGCTCACTGCTACTTAAATCTTTGCAATGCAATGAAGTGCTGTTTGCACTATTACCTTCTAAGACACACGATGATTATTATACCAAAGGAAGTGTCAGTTTTAGGGAGCGCATTTTATTTCATTGCAAGCAGCAGTTAGATGGGGGAAGTCAACTTGAAACTCCTGACTCATAGTGGGTTTTGAGTAAACAGCACCTGGGTGGAGGCTGCAGCAGCCAGTTGTCGTATGCTGTATTGAAGCGCAGCGGCACAGCCTCTTGAGAGACACCAGCATGCCTCAATGGCTTCATACAAGGTGGAGGATGAGGAAGACAATGGGTATGAAACTGTCGACTCACCCTGATCAATAGCGTCTGTTGTTTCGTTATGATGTGGCATGGTGGCTAGACTGGGCTGTTTTTCTGTCTTCCTCTTGCACAAATACCAGTAAAGAAACAGTCCACCATCTTGTATGAAAGGTCTTATTACGCAGTGCTGAATCATTGCTCTTCTTGAGAAAAAAGAAAAAGTGCAGCGTGTGTGACAAACACAAAAATCAAATGCCACAAAGCTGCTGCAGCAATTAGATGTGACGTGACAGCAACTGTGGCAGTGAGTCAAGATGTGGTCGGATGATAAATATGGTGTTTGGACACTTTTCCATGGCAGGATACGGTGTGACTAAGACGATGTGGTTGATATCTCATCCCTTGCCAAATACTCCTTTAGCGTAGAAAACATAGTCAAAAATAACAGCATGACTCTCTTTACTATTAAGCAGCAACACAATGCGTGTTAACATTTGTGCAGGATTTTGAAGGAGAATCTGCCGCTTCTCTGTCTTTAAGAGAACAAGAGCTATTTATAGATACAGATATGAATGTGTGTTCTTTTTGTTCCAAGAATTACAAGCGTTTCAGAAGAATGCATTAACTGAGATACAAACGATGACATGACACAGTAGCAGCGGCTCTTGCGATAATAAAAATCAGAAAACAGTTTGCTCGCCGATGACACATCACCCGAGCCTGGACCAAAAAGCACAGTCCTTGCTCCAAGGGACGGCGCTAACTCGGTCTCTCTTCACTCTCCCCAGCAGTGATTTGAGTGACAGTGTTGGAATTGACAGAAGTGGATGAGAAGGAATGTAGATTTATAAGGTCTTCTCTGGCCGCAGGATGAGGGTGACAGTAGGAAGAAAGATCCGGGACACGCAACTAGAGAGAGAAGAGCCCTGAGCTGACAATGTGACCCTAATCTGAATGACAAGGTCTGCACATCAGCCCTCAAACCAGTCTGGGCCGTGTGAGGTAGGGAGGCGGGGTGGTGGGGTGGGTGAGTGTTGGAGGATGAGGAAGCTGAGGGGAGACAGGAAGGAGAGAGAGGAATAAGAAGAGACAGAGGGGGGAGGAGGGGGAGGGCGGGCAAGGGTGTCCTTCCTTCAAACATGCTGGCCTTAATGGCACGGACAGCTATGACATTTAACCACTGAATCATTTTTAGATAAGTGGATGTGGTGGGGAGGGCTTGAGACTTGTAAAAATTCCACGAGGCGTTTTTTTTTTTTTTTTCTTCCCAGGCTAAATATGAAGAGCTTTGAAAAAGATCACAAAAACCTTAGCTGGGAAATAATGCTGATCACAGAACAAGGATGATCTGCTTAATGAGGACGATGGCAGATTAGAGAGCGAATAAGGCAGTTTGTGGCTTACATGGCGATGAATTGTTGGAAAAACTTGTGCACTAGAAATGAACTTATGTCTTATTTAATGACTGCTGTTGAGGGTCTCTTCCGCACCAACATAACCCACAGTATGCTCGGTGAAGCTGCACAGTGGCTAACAGTGAGACACCGAAACTGTAAAGGGCATCTCCCAATGGGGAATTACTGTAAATGTGATACAGGATGCCACAGATTAAGGACACATTTGCCGAGCAGATGTGTGAAATGAGGTGCAGTTACAAAATTGCTTTAAGGAGCACTGACAATAGGAAATGGTGGAACAAGTTTGTGTAACAGATACTGTCGGCGTTTCACATTCAGAACCGCGGACCCTGTCAAAGCAGACAAGTAATATCAGAATGACAAATCATGCATGAGGTGATTGAATTTCTCTAAAATAACAAAAGTGCCATCAGTATGAGAGATCACAGTAGTGTGTGAATGCGCTCCTCTCTTCATTTTTGTGTCAAAGGACATCTATTCATCATCTGAGGTTAGGGAAGAACGTTCATGCAAAATGTGGCCAAACCTAAGAGGGAGCATTTTGGGACAGGTTTTTTTTGTCTATACAGGATTTGTGCCTTTTTTCCCCACTCTGCCTTTCTCCTCCTCACGTCTTAAATAAAGGTTATTTATTTTGTTTTTATTATGTCATAATAAGGCTAAATTTAGGCATGCAAAGGAGAGCTTTTGCTTGGGAAAAAACAGATGAAAAGAAAAAAAACATCAAGGAGGACAATGTTTTTTTAAATCACAAATTAGTTTTGAAAATGAAATGTGGAAAAATAGACATATCTAAAGATAATTACAAAAGCTATCTCTTTTTAATTATTACATTTGCTTCAACGGGCTACATATAGATGCCAAAACACTGATGATGGGTATTAGTGGCTTTTAATATCAGTGAATGTCGGGTACATTTAAAATTCTTTAAAAAAATAAGCTGTCATGCATTTCATATGGAAGAAACTTCTCATACAAGAATTCTGGGTAAATTTTTAACTCTATTTTAGTGATAAAAACTGTTTAAGAGGTGCATTCAGCTGTTAAAATATGTTGTGACACTGAAGCAATTTAGTGTGTGTTTGGGGCTCAAACTAGCTAAAACTACTTCAAACATAAAATAGTGGAAACCCCAGTATACGCCTGCCTCTCGCCGTCACTCTTCCTCCCCCTCTACGTCTCGCTCTTTCTCAGGAGGGGGAGGAAATTCCTGGCGAGGGTGCTGGGAGTTGTTGCTCTCTGCCTGCAGGTACAGACCAGCCTCCTCTGTCTGCCTGTCTGCAGATATCATACCGCGACGTGATCTGTTTAGCTGCCTAACTTAATGCTCACCTGCTCGTGCGCCTCCGGCTCTGTGTGCATTTTGAGAGTGCACGTGTGTGTGTGTGTGTGTGTGTGTGTGTGTGTGTGTGTGTGTGTGTGTGTGTGTGTGTGTGTGTGTGTGTGTGTGTGTGTGTGTGTGTGTGTGTGGTGTACATGTTGACTTCTTCCGTCTCCTCACAGCTGGAATGGCGTCTCCCTCTTTATATGCTGCCCTGCGATTAGAGACACATGCACACACGGAGAATGACAGATTGATTTTTACAACGCTGACAAGAGATTTGCAAATAATTTCAACAGCATTAATCTTCTGACAAACAATGTGCCATCAACAGGGAAGCACACACACAAGCCCTGACAGGCTCGACTGGAAAGAATTGGGTTGATTAAAGTAATTGTGACAAACAAAGTGGCGGAAGGTAGGCTGAAATATGGACATGCTCTTATAAAAACTATTAATACCTAATTATAACATGCACTTCAATCTAATTTAACATGTTTCTAGCAGCAGAAGTTATTTTTGATGTTAAAATAAGAAGACCATAAAGTTAAAATCCTATTGCTGCTTAAACTTGATGCACCCTTCTATGTGATTTCAGCGATTTGCGTGTCAAGTTGTATATATTTTTTGAAATACTTCCTCCTGAGGTTGTCACAGCACTGACAGATACAAGCTGACTTATACAACCACGCTCACAAAACACACACAGACACAGTTGAGTAGGGGTCTGAGTCCAGCTGGAGGTGGTCTCCTGCCAAACCTGCAGGCAGGCTGACTATATTCATATTCATCACACACACAATGATTGGAACTGACAGCACACTCACACTCACACACACACACACACACACACACACACACACACACACACACACACACACACACACACACACACACACACACACACACACACACACACACACACACACACACACACACAGCTGGGTACAAAAAAAAAACTACTGGTGAGTACATTAATATTTCAAGTGCAACCTGCT
The DNA here is from genome assembly GCF_021347895.1 of Acanthochromis polyacanthus. Lineage (NCBI taxonomy): Eukaryota > Metazoa > Chordata > Actinopteri > Pomacentridae > Acanthochromis > Acanthochromis polyacanthus. The sequence goes on along the minus strand of NC_067116.1, from coordinate 24,835,835 downwards.
ATCCTAAAAATTTATAACAAGAAACTACTTTGCTGCCTCTTCTGCATTATTCTGCCTTTTTCTGCCATTTTATTTACCGTAACAAAAGACATCTCCACTATGCATTTAAAAAAAATGGAGAAGGCCATTGAGAAAACAGAAATAGAGGCGGATGTGGAGAAAAGAAAAAAGCCACAATTGGATGGAGACTAGCAGCAGCAAGTAATGCCATGAAGAGTGGACGGGAGAGAAAAAGCGAGAAGTGTATAATAGCCAATGGGCAAGAGGAGCGAGAGGTGTGGAGGTAGAGTGGCTCTCTCCACTCTCTCTCTCTCCGTCACACACACACACAGACACAAAGCGCAGAGAGAGACTCCATGGGGCACCAAATAATAACCTTCCTTGTCATTATCATCGCCCAGCCAAACTGCTCTCCACTCCTCCACCTCCTTCCGTCTTAAACACAATCATTGCCCTATCGTTTACAGTGTGCTGCTAAATGGGAACATCAATAGACACATCCATTTGCGGAGTCCCTTCCTCTCTGACTCTCAAGTGCTTTAATAGCTGCCGCACACACTCGCACACATAGACATACACACACACACACACACACACACACACACACACACACACACACACACACACACACACACACACACACACACACACACACACACACACACACACACACACACACAGGCTGCACCTCGGCCGACTGCTAACCAATAGCCCCGCGCAGGCAAAGCCGAACTGATGGAGTGTATCATTACAGCTGGTTAGCAACACGGTCGCTGCGAGGGCGGTGCCGTCAGTTAACCTGAAGCTAGAAGCCAAGAGCTCTGTGCTGCTTCTTTCTCATTTAAGTCGCTTCATTAAAAGCAAGACTGTACTTTCTATCACCAAATCAGATGCCTTTTTTTGCTGTTAAATTGAGTCGGAGGCTTTGTAGCTGGCGCTATTTTCTCTTTTCTCGCAACCACTGCGCATAATGACTACCTTTATCTGCATGGGTACATTTAAATCTATGAATCCAGCGCTGAAATAGTTTGTTTTCTACTTTCTATGTACTGTTGCACTTTTTTTTTTTTTACAAGTTTCAATGTGATAACTCAAAATACTGAGCAGAAGATAAAGGTTAACTAATTAGTCGTAATGAGTTGTATTTATAAAATGTTAGAAATCACACAAACACAGTATTTCACTTCAGACATCAAAACAGATCAGACAAATCATCCTAACTGTAATTATTCAAGGCCAACAAATGCAAAAAATTAATCAAAACAAAGAGGCAAATCTTGTTTAGAACTGTGCCCAGACCTTGTTAACCTTCCTCTGAACTGTCGTCAGTTTAGTTGCAAATTATCACCGTTTAACAGTTTCACGAAAATGAAAACAAACCTTGCCTAAATCTATCCAAAACAGTAGCAGAGCGAGGAGAAGATAAGGATGGCAAATCCAGTGAGTGAGTGGGAGGGAAGGGCTTCCCACAATGCCGCTGCACACACTGTAATTTCAGCACGCATGGTTTTTTTGGAGGGTGTGCAAAGCAGGATGCTGGGAAGCCTGGGAGGGGCACTGGGCGGGTTAGGAAGGCTGGATATGAGGGGGTTGTGGGATATGTGGTACGGCTGTTAAACTTGTGGAGTGAAAGATGGTAACAGAAAAAAAAAGAGAGCGTGCACACTTGGACACGTTACAAATGACAGAAGACACACGAGTACTTCAAAAGTAAAACCATTCAGGATTAATTTCAATTTAAAAACAAAATCTTCCCTTAACATTTTAAATAGAAGAAAAAAATCTTGTGTTGTTATCGAGGTGAATTACTTTTTTTTTTTAAAAAAGCAACCAAAGTTTAAACATTTAGGGATAGAAGCTGTCAATTTGTCTATAATGACTGGAGGAAGAAAACAGCAGTGGATAATGAGCTTGTTTTCTCACATTTATGCCGTTATTATCCTCCTGACTCGGTGGTCTCTGATTCTTACCGTAACAGCCGTGTGTGTGTGTGGTGGGGTGGTGGTAGACCGCAGACAGACTGTAGGTGCTGTTGAACTGAATGCGTGTGTGTGTGTGTGTGTGTGTGTGTGTGTGTGTGTTCAGTGTGTAAATGTGCTTGCGTGCCTCCTTCATGTCTGGACCTGGGCAGAAAACAAACAGAGAAGAAAGCACAGGATAAATTCAGGTGTTATTTGGTAAACCATGTTATTAAAATGCCATACACACACATATACACTAAAGTACACACACACACACACACACACACACACACACACACACACACACACACTGTGATGTGAAGTCTCAATGAATGAACTGGAAAGAAGCACACACACACACACACACACACACACACACACACACACACACACACACACACACACACACACACACACACACACACACACACACACACACACACACAAATCCTTGTAACTGACACAATGCTTTATTACTCTATATTCAACGTGCTCTTTTCACACTAAGTGGTTTCTATAAAGCTCCATTTCCAGATATATGTCGCCGTTGTGAAACGTGCTCCTAAATTATTCAACAACACTGACTTATGTGTGAGCAGCATTAGCTGAAATAAGTCACCCCTCTGAAGAACTCACATGATTTTATACGTACAACAAGCTCACTCACAAGCCTATTCCTATAAACACGCTGGGTGGTCTCCAGAAACAAAGACAAAAAACCAGAATGTGCGCACACTAACATGATTACTCTTTAAAAAAGAAATGCAAAAAAATAAGTTGCATATACGCTATGTGGTTTAACGAAAGAAAAATGCCTCAAGCAAAAAACAAAAACGCGATCACAGTCATATGAATCAGCCTTTGACGACACTGCTGTCTGTAAATCAGACCTGGATGAAACATGCTGCTGATTGTGCCTTATGTCTCTTTTAATAAAGCTGCTGTGTCAATGATGTGCTTTTATGTGGTCGCCATACAACAATAAAGAAAGTGCTGGATTATGACGCCAACGACTGTTATGTATTATATAGAGCCGGGTGTCTGACATGCACAGAGAATGAGGAGTCTGAGAGGGATGTGAACTAAGACAGAATGAATTATCAAAAAGAATTTCTGAGTGTAAAATCTTAACTTGACCAGATGGAAAGAGGAGAGAAAATATCAGCACAACCTGGAGACGCAGCGGGAGGTGACTAATGTAGCCTTCCTAACATTTCGCTAAACCTCTACAGAATCAAGTGTGTTCTAAAAATCATGTTTAGTATAGAAACATAATTAACAAAGTGGCAAACATGTATTTAATTTCATCAATTTCAAAAAGATGTGGACAAAAATATGAGGGTATCTGACTGATGAAAATAGAAGACTGACTCCACATGGCGAATACTGTCGGTTTTTTTCTTCTACTTTTTTCCTACAGAAATTAGAGAAAAAGGAAGCCTAGAAAAAGAGAGGGAGAAATGTTGGCAACATCAGTGAAAAATTGTGTATACTAGTTTTTCGGCTAATTGTTTGCTCTTAAAATGTCAGAAAATTAAGAAAAAAAAGTTGATGTCTTGAAATTTTTCACTTGTTCTCTGTCAAAATCGTCGCGGATGAATTTTCTGCCAACTGATTACTTCGGCTTAAAAGCTTGCAGCGGAATAACCTCTTCCTGTTCCTAATAATAATTCTGCTTAAGTGTTAGATTTCACAGAAATTGCTTTCTGCACCTTTGGCAAATCAAAATGGAGATTAAGTCTAATTAATGGAACAAGAAACTCCACACTGGAGCATCGGGAAAGCTTGAAAATTATAAGAACTCTGATTGTGAGGTGTTCTGGCAATGTAAAATAATCTAACAATAAATGTTAAAAAATACACCCAAAACATCATTATGATATTATGATTTATAATATTTGTTGTTTAGCAGTTAATCACCTCACAGTTTTTCCGTTACCAGTCATGTTGGGTTTTTTTCTTCTTCACCGCATCCCCTGATGTTTTCTTTGATTCAAGCACCATTTGGTCTCCCATTGTGACAAATAATGAGTCACACTGTGTACTCTGAAAGCTGCCGGTTCGTTTGTGGTCAATACACACATCAAAGTTCCTCTGGAAGTCATATAAATGTTTTTTTTAAGCCACTTTAGCCGTATTAATGATTCCTTTAGGCATCCTGCTGTGCGTAGTTGTAAGACGTCCCTCCTTTTTACTTCCATCTTCTTTGGTTCAGGAACCGTTTGTTCCATGGCACAAACCGAATGGAGTTGCCATGGCTAGATTTGGCAAATGCAAGATTTCAGGAAGTGCTGCGTTTAAGCACACTATATTATAGCTTTCCTGTACAGAATTTAACCCCAAATTCAACTTTGACACTTTACCGTGTGCAGTAGCAATCTGTCTTTCACGTATCGGTCTGCTTTTATATGCAGCAAGTTACATGTTTTATTCAAAGCAGTCTCGTCACACCTTGCATGAAAAAGAAAACAATTAAACCACAGCTGTAATAAATGAACCTGAAAATGTCAAGTAATTACAGTTACACTATAAAGCCCAGTTACAAATAAAAAACACACTAAAAACAACAATAAGAAAAAAAAAATATGCCCAAAGGTTGTTAAAAGGTGGCTTGCTAAAATTGACTTGCCAATGAAATATGGCTCCTCTGAATTCTTCTCAGCCGGATCTGCATTCACAGAGAAAGAACAATGATTGACCTTGGTCGGATGAAAAATTGCCTCAATTGTTCATACTTCACTTTGATGTTAAATACAGTGAAACGGGGCAGCACAGGAAAGCTGCTCACTTCAGCCGAAGAAGAAATTAAACCTTTTATGCCGCCTAAGAACTTCCCTCCCACCTCCCCTCCGTTTTTCTTTCTAAAAGTTCACCCCTGTTCAATTGCCTGCATCTGCCAGAATATACATGTAATTTACTATTTCTGTTTAATGTAACCTTCAGTTACTGCTCATTTCTATGGTATCCTGCTTTCTACAGTCTCTGCTTTTTTTTTTAACCACTTCCTCATCATTTCTCTCCCACCTCTCTGTTTCTCCCTCATTGTTTTTTCCCCCTCTGTCTCTCTCCTACTCCCATCTCCTTCTCTCTGCTCCAGCAAGCACACTGGCTGAGACCAGGGAGGGCACCTCCATCATTAAAGCCCCGCTACAGTCACCAATTTATATTCTCAGTGCATTAATAAAGAAAAAATAGGACCACCCATGTGTTTTCAAAACAAAATGTGGCAATAAAAATCTGCGCTCTCTGCCGGCTAAATGAGCCCATTCATGCGAAAGGAAAAAAGTCGCAAATTAATGGACGTTTGAGGGTTTGACGGTACACGGGGTGTTTATGTGTTAACGAGAAGATGCCATTAATCAGGATTGACTGCTTGAAAAGCCCTTGTTGTGGGATCGACTGCCATTGCAGTTGTTCTTTTATCCGCTGAGTAAAGGAAGCCTTGTATAAATTACAAGTTGTTTGCAAATGTGTCAGAATAGCAGCAATTATGCACGTCTTCGCTTTGAGACCGATTCATGACAAATAAGACAAACTATGCTGCTGAGAATCCTGTATATATCTTAATTTTTCCTCAAAATTTATCAATGGGTGGTAAGTCAGCATGAGCGCTGTCAAACTGCACAGTGGTGCAATTCAATTTTCCAATTCAAGAACATTAACATTCATAAAAATGTCATCTCAGGGTACTTCACATGTCAAGTACTGGCAACAGTGGGGGGGAACTAAACTTTAACAGGCAACAGTGTATCAGTCATCAGTGTACAAGACGGATTCCAATGCAGTGTGCTTGAAATCATAAAGCACAGTCATAAGATGCTAAAACCTTCTGGTGGCCCTGTTCTTCTGTTAAATCTCTATAACAAATACAACAGAGATCCGAACAGGGTTAACCAATAAACCAGGTTAGATGTTCTGAATGAACAACCCTAACGCAATTTCAGATGAATTCTGTACCATATGTGGCTAAGTTAGCAGAGAACAATGCTCAAGATACTTGACAGAATAAGAGATGTCAACTCTTGACTGAGAAATCCTTCAGCGTTTTGTTCTTTGAGCTACACCAGTGCACTAAAAAAATACACATGGTAACTTTTTTGGAAGATACGGCCTCTATTCAATGCCTAAATAAAGGCTTGGATGAAGGCTACAGTTAGGTGTGTGATGAAATGCTCAAGGCACCGCTTCACTGTTGATCTTTGTAAAGCAAAGGAATCATTTTTAAGTGCATGTCTATGAATGTCAGGTCTGTAAAATGCCTTGATCTTTTTTTTTGTTTAAAATCTATTGTGCCACATAACCAACAGGAAAACTAGAGACGGAAACAAGTGGTATGAGTTTATTTTTTTTACGTCTACATTCATGTTCCATTACATATGCTAATCTTTGTGCTTTGTCAGTGTATGTCTGTGTTCTTACCATATTGTGTCTGTTTGTAATAAAACTAGTATAGACATGTACAGCTAGACCACCCAGAGCAGTTACACAAACACCCTCCTTACTCACTAAAAAAAGGTCTTAATTATATCCATTCTCTGGGCGTGTCTTTCTGCTCAAAACAGACATCTGAGCCACCCCCCTACCAATATGCCACAAACCTCATGAAGAGACCTTATGGAAAGAACATTTTTTTGGTGAACACACTGACCTTAGATGGAAATAAACAGATTCAGTTCTTGCATCGAGTTATTTTTACCAAAAGACAACCTGATTTCAGATCGTTTATTGTCGGATTATCTCTTTTTGGGGGCTGAGGCTTGTATATGATCCAAGACTTTAAATGGACTTGCAGAGGCTTCTTCTGATAACAACTCTGCAGGGTTTCGAAATCAAGCCGGCCAATTATTTACAGTATCAAAAGAAGAGGGAATAAATACCACCAATATCAAAACCCGTGAAACGCTAGGCACTCAGATGAAAGGAAACAACTGACAACATGTGCATGTGCGCCAACATGTGTGCTGTATTAAAGAGGCAATTGTTGCAAGGAGGAGGTTGTTGTGACTGCACTTTTTTTCCCCCCTCATGATCCACAATTTTTAAGCTGGCAAAGTGAGGGGGCAACCTTGTGGTGTGCACAGGGAGCGAGATAAAGACACAAAATGAGAGAGAGAGTGTCTACACAGGCAGGACCCCAGCGACTATCTGCCAGACAAATCCTCCTTGGGCTTTGATCCTCTGCCCACTTCTCTCTCTGTGGTTTTTGTTTTCAGGCAAACAGCTGTGATGTTTAGCTGGAGTGCAATGAGATTCCAAGGCCCCCACCAAATAAAAAAAAAAGTGATCATCTCCAGCTGCAAATAACAATAAAGAAACATAAGAGCTAATTTAATCTAATAATAGAAAAAATTGGTCATCCTGTCCAGTGCTTTCTTCCTAATCTTTTCAATATGCTATCCTCCGAGGATCAAGGGGTTAATGCGCTTCTGTTGTATTTTAGCCGAGATGCTATCGAAGGCCATTTGTTCCAAGTAGCGAGGCTAATGACCCTGATCCGACGCTTGGCGTTTAGCCGGGAACTCTGAGCAAGGGAAGGTAAGTAACCTCATATATTCTCAGGGGGTTGAGCTAATGAGAGGGAATGGGAATACGAGCCACGGTCCATCATCTACTTAGAACCTAGACAGCACTGCCGTCTTCCTCCTCTGAGTCGACAGACACACAAACACACACAGAGGAAAATGCTAATAGGATGCCCTAACTCTTCTTGTGCACCTAATTTTACTCCTGTCTAGTTAAGTAAATGTAATATGTGTGGCATTTTATCATCGATAAGTCAATAGCATATTAATTCTGGGACATTACTACTGTAAACAAGGAGCTCTATCATCAAGATGGCAGGCAGCTTCCATGGGCTTTTTAAGCACTTGGCTGGATGTTGTCGGTCTGCTTGGTTGCTTTACGGCGCAAAACTACTTTTGCTGTTGTAATACAAACAGATATATCAATGTCGTCTTTGAAGGAGAAATAAACAGGTTTCCAAAAAATTATGAGAGATGAAGTATAGCTTTAACACCAGGACGAGAGCAACCAGTTACTTGGACAACGTTGGCTGCAACTTTATGGATATAAGAAATAAAATATTACAATATTGGTGGCTGTTACAGAATCAGTGACATTTTTAAAATCAATTTAAAAAAACGTATCAATTCAACTATTATGTCTTTTTTGTTTGTTTTTATCATATTTAACAGGCGCATCTTTGACATTGCTTTATTTTTACATTAAGTTTAACCAAATCATCCTCATAAATTAATACCAGAGGTTCAGTCTATACAGGTATGGTTTTCATAGTACTGTGCATCATCAACTGCTAAACAGCTGTTCAGAGTTGCAGACGTACACAGAGTAGCAAACATGCACGCACAGACAAGGTATAGCAGAGTGCTGATGCCCCTGCTCTGCGAGGCTGAGTGAATTCTGCTGTGATGGGGAAACAGTAGGGGGTCCACTCCTCTGCCTTTATTCGATTCAAGTCGAGCCTGGCTGCCTCTTTCACTTCTGGCACGCATAGGAATATTTATGCGTGTGTATGTGGAAAAAGAGAATGGGTGCAGGAATAAGTACCCTACTGCACTCTGCTGCGCATATGTGTGTGTGTGCATGTGTTTTTGTGTGTGTCAGTAATACCTCCAATGGCAGACTAATGATAGGTCTTATCGACACCCAGCAGTGAATGCGGGCCTTTGTCTCCTCTCGGGACGCATTATGAAAAGCTTAGGGGGCTGCCTTTGACTCCTTTTCATTCTCTCACCCACTGATAAAACCCAGTACAAAAAAGGCAACTGTTATACAGCTCCTGTAGCGTGGCGAAGTTTAGTCACAATACAAGCCCCAACCCTCGTACCCTCGTCATCAAAATAAGCAAAAGTTAGGCTCGCGGCTCATAAACTCATAAGTCACTAACAAAAGATTGAGACTTGGATTTACATTTTGAAAAACAAAATCACAATCCCTGAAATTACCATTCAGTTCAAATATACAGCATATAGGGCACCTGGACGGAAGAGAAACTACAAGATGACTTTGTGGTGCACAACGATGTCAAAGCATAGTTAAAAAAAAATTCAATGACATTACATCAATAATACGATGACGAATAATAATAATAATAGATGATTAATGATATAAAAATGAAATTCAAATGATTTAAAGCTGCGCCTGAATGAGACAGACGTATTAGCCAGCATTATTGTTATATATTCATATATATTACAGTATGTTGAGAAGGGACAATGATGGGGTCCTTGGTTATGAACTTTCAAGCAATAAATTTTCCACATTATTTAGCAAGTCACTGCAAGACATTGATTAACTCCACACAACTGTCTGCTTAGCTGTGATACATACTCTGCTACATGTGCTGCAGACAGCATTGTAAAAAAATAGAGTTGAAGCAGCCCTGGTGGATAAACTACGTGATGACACTACTTCTTAATCATCCCAAATACCATCTTCTGCACAATGCTCTGGACAGAAAGTTTTTGCCATTTGTTATCAGATATATGGCACACATACTTGCCAATACCAATATATCTGTGACTTTTCTGCTCCCTGGTGAATCCACTACATCTGTTAACATGTGGTTACTTTAAATATAAAATATCTGGATGTAGTTAAAGGCTTCTTTTTTGGTAAGGACTTCTGTTTTTTTATTTACTTTGATATCTTTTATGATTTATGCTCCTAAGCTTTTCATCAGACAGTCACTATTTTTAAATTGATGCTGCCTCGTTTAAAAATAAATACTGAGGAAATATTAAGGACTCGACCATTTAAGTCCTGTGCATTTGCACTTACGGTATATAGGTCATAGTTTAGAGAGAGTTTGTACCTTTTACTAGAAGAAAAAAAATGGAGCTTTTCTCCTCCTCTGAAGGCCCTGTTCATTACTGCGGGTTAGAGGCTGGGGCAGGGTCCCTTAGACAAGCAGTTTATGAAATGAAAATGTTTTCGTTTCCAATGATGGCAAGCGCTACTTTTCACGTTTTTAAGAGTTCAGCATACAGCTCCTTGGGGAAGCATAGCCACTTCTACAATCTTTTCCTGCTGAGTCAATAAAATCCTCTCTCTCAACTGCTGTGTTCTTTCTCAGCCGGATTTTAAATTGGTCATTGTTTGGAATAGCACATAAGTACATTATAGTCTTATTCTTTGCTCACTGTGTTTGGACTTTTCCTCTTGCTCTCCTTTTTTCATTCTTCTTGTCATTCTTTGCATTACTCTGTATTTCCTTTCCCAACCTCAATACTGAGCAGAAGAGCAATAAAGTCTACTGTAACATAGTCTTTCTCTGACTTGTTCTCTCTCTGTGTCCATGTTGCTGGCATAGCAATCCAAAAGAAAGCCCCAAGGCCAAGCAGTGAGGATTTAGGGGCCTCATTTAGTAGGCAGGTAGAGTTGAGACTCCCCACCATCCCATTCCTCGCAGCAATTAGACAGAGGCCAGGAAGTGCAGTATTTTATGGCCTTATAAAGACATTAGAGGCATCGCTCCATTGGCCCTCACCCCCGCTTCTTTATTTACCAGTTCTACAGTATCTCTCCACTTTTTGGCCCTCTCTGATGGATTATTCCCGAATGCTCACTTTGAAATGGCTCTATCTCTTTCCCCTTTCTTGTTGCTTCCCACTCTCTGTGAATTCTTGTCTGCCCACCATCTTCTTCCTCTGTTTTAATTTTTTCCATCTCAGCCTCCTCATTCCCATCAATCTTTCATCCATCCATCCATTTTGAAACTGCTGTGGCTTCGTACCCAATAAAAGCTCTCACTCTAATCTTCAGTCCTCTGGTTGGGGAGGGAGAGGAGGGAAGGGGGGGGGGGGGGGGGGGGGGGGGGTCTTTGATAGAGGAGCACTCTGTTGTTTCATGGAGTTCTTTGTGCAGACACAAATGTGACCATTTTCGACACTTGTCCATTAGGTTTTCATGGTCGTTCCCCAACCGAGTGTGCATTCCCCCTCACCATTGTAAACTGCTGTCCATCATTTGCCGGGTTATTTTGCATGAGCATGAAACTGACAATTACTCGCTCTGTCCCCGAGTCCTGCAGTGAATCAATATGACATGACGGAGTGACTCATTTGCCTGTCATTTTGTCATATGTGTGTATTTGAAATATGAAACCTTGTGACACATTGTGGCTTGAACCTCCCAACCCCGCCTCCATGTACACAAATGGACACCAAAAGAGAGCCATGCTGCTTCTGGAGTCCTCCAGCTTTTAAAGCCAGCTTAGACAGACTCGGCTGCTCCTGAAAGACCTTCTTCCACGGAAGCAGAGGGCAGACACACTTGAGAGGAAAAAAAGGGGGGTTAAGAAGAAAGCATATTTGCTTACAACATCCTCCACCTTTTTCCTTTCTTTCTTCCCAAGACTACCCTTGCATCATTTGAGCGATCCGTAAGACAATGGAGTTGTGTGAAGTAGTAGGACTCCATTAATCCCAAATGGATGACACATAGTGCATCCATCAAAACAAAGATGAAAGAAGGAGCTGGCATTTCTTTCTAAGATGAGTTCAAAACCAGATAAATATAGAGACAGTTTTGTTTTGTCCAAGACTTGATGATTTGGAAAGACAAGTAAAATGTGAGGAAGCCCAATTATTAAAGCAGACTGCTATCGGAACTCAACAATTACTTGGAGTTAGATAGTTTCCTTTTCACTTAAACTAACGCTCTACACCTCAAAATGCTCGTCATCGTCTTTTAAAATGGTCGAACGGCTTCGTTTAGTAATTGTGAAAAAGGTTGGGTCATGCAACGACAGTGTGAGTGCTTTTCTTGGGGAGATGACAACTCTCACAGAAAGAAGAATGACAGTGACTGAAGCACAAAAATAAAGATAAAGGTTGGTTGCACATGCACAAACCTGAGAAAGAGAGAGGAGGACTCTGAAACTGATTGCTCAAGACAGAACTGAAGGGAGTTGAAAATGTATAAAAAAAAAGAGATAGGAGACAGTATGACTCAGGCTGACTGAAAATAGGTGAGTGCAAGACATGAGGAGCTAGAAGAGAGAATTTGAGTGCAACTGGATTGGGTTGATATGAAAAGAGTTAACCTGAAATGAAATGAACAGAAATACACTGAATTGAATTTGCTCTGTCCTCTGCAGGACATTATTGTGAGGTGTATTCATTTTGAAAGTGTTGCACACAGAGCTGGACGTGGTTTTACAGAGAGTGGAAAAATTGACATTTTTTTACTGGGAGAGCACACAACCAAGGCAGCTCAAAATACGCCCTGTAAGAGAAGAGTCACAGGTTCAGCTCCCCAACAGCCGAATCACCCAAAAGAAAGGAAATAGAGCCATTTATGGAGCCTATGATTTAATAGCAGCAATGGGAATAATACAATATAAAGTACATATACTTATGGGGAGAAAACTAGGACTAATAGTACATGAATAACAGTAGATCTTCTATGTGCAAGAGTAAGAAATGTTAGACTGGACCCAAAAAAAAACGACTTTGACAAAAAATCACACCATTGCTATTGCAACCTCTGGGTGGAGGGTTGAGGTGGAGAAGTCTCATCAGTCCGGAGGATGACAAAAACTGAGAAAAACAACATCTTCTTTCCCTCTCACCGCCTCTCCATTCTAACCATCCCTCCTATCTGTGCATGGCGGCAGCCATTCTGTCCATGCCTGCATGCTAGAAAATGATTTAGTGCTGCTTTCAACCTCACACAGAGAGAGTGAGGAGATTACTCTCCGAGAGACTGCTCACTTCGGGAACCGCCGAAATACAGTTAAGACAATAAGGTGGCTCTTCTCCCAGTTTTGCTCCTCTGTTGTGCCTTTTGGGTATGCTCTTCTCCAACGTAATGCTTTATTTTTTTCCTTCCTGCATCCCTGAAATGCTTTCTTTTTCTTTTTTCATATTAATGGATGCTTGAGAGAAAAGGTCAAATCCACAAGACATGAAATGGATTCTTTGGGTTTTGACATAAAAGAGGAAAGCGATAAGTATCTGGGATAGCACAGATGGAGTTTGTATGATGTGGGATTTTTTTTGTATTTTAAAGTGATGCATATTTGTCTCTTTAACACTAAATTAAATCTGAACTATATGCATTAAAATTGTTTCATTTAAATATTGAAATGTGCAAAAAAATCATTTCAGACTCTTCTGTAGGAAAAAGATCAATCAACTTGTTCTACTTTGTGCATTTTCTGCCTTTTTAAGATACCAAATCAGAAAAATCCTGCAATATATCTACACATGATATCAACTGTTGCGTCTCTCATTAGTACAGAGAAATGGATGTGAGTGGAAAACAAGATAAAAACCACAGAGAAGCTGGGGGATGAGGTAGGTGACTCAGACAGGATGATACGTGCATCATCTGGTGGATAAGGACTGACACCGCGGACACACAAAACAAACAGACACACTCAAACACTTAACAAAACCATGCACGCACGCAAACACCAAACCCACCCCAGGTGCACAACTGACTCAGACAACCACGTGGAAAGACAACAGACACACACACTCACAAGACAATGTGTAACCTCAGAGCTAACTCTTACCTCTCTTTATTCACTGATCTTTTCCACGTTGCATTCTGCTTGGGGGGGTGTTTCTGCTTCTCTTTCTTCCCTCCACGGCAAAGGCTAACACTGCGAGCACTCTTCTGTTTCTTCTCCTTGTGTCAGCTCCTTTCATGACCTGACACAGCAAAGGACAAAAAGGGGAAGCAGACCATTAAGAATCTGTTTGAGTGGAGTGCCGATATCTCAACCGGCAACCCACGTCGGGGTAAAGAAAAAAAAAAAAAGGAAATGCATACAAACTATCCATTCATAGAGTTGGGGCCTTTAGGGAAGCCAGTTATTGCCTGTGAATCTGTTATATTTCACAACAGCTTCTTGCTCGTGGCACAGCAAGAATAAAAGACACAATATCCACATGGTGATTACAAATCAATAGAGTTCATGACCGAAAACAGAATCTGTTTAAGGTCAAAATACACTTTGTCAATCTGTATTCCATCTCGAAGGTTGAGTAGTTATTTAAAAAAACAAAACACATACATTTGAAAAACAGAGCAAAGCCGAGAGAACCTGAGCAAGATGTGCCAGGGTTGTATTTGCAGCGTTGAACAAGATTGCTCAATGTAACAAGGAATGAGGTTCAAGTTGGGGTCAAGAAACACTAAGTGTAAGCAGTGGTAGAGAAAATCGTAGGAGGATGATTACACTAAACATGTGTATGATGGCTTTTACAGTTTGTATACCTGCGTTGCATCAATTTAGTCCTTTGGCTTATATGTGAGCTTGTATGTAATTGTGCTACTTGGATAATAGTTTTATCAAGAGTATACAGTGTGTGCGTGTGAATGTGTGTATGTTTGTGCGTCTTTCAAGTGCACTGATGAAATTGCTAACAGCTGTGACAGCCGCCATGGTGCACACACGCATACGCTCCTTTCACCATCTCATTTGTAGCATACAGCTGCACAGATAAAGCACGAGGGTTAAGCAAATACTGTACAATGGCCAGAAAACAATGCCCCATCCCCATCCCTCCCCTATCACTCGCACACACTAACTGCAGCGTTGCAAAGAGTGTGCCAACTGTGTTGTGTTTGCAAAAAAAAAAAAAAAAATGACTGGCACTGCTTGTCCTCTTTATTACTGTGAACAGAACAGACAGCCCCACTCCCCTCCCATTCATTTTAATCTCTTTTCTTAATGATAAAACCTCCTCAGTCACACTCCCTTCTCCCCGTCTGTACCCCTCCAACCGCACCCCTCCAGTCTGGTGTCGACCCTCCAGCAAGGCAGCAACAGTGCTCCTTTGTTTGTCCTCCTCCCCGCTTCTCTTCTTGCCCCCTCGCCCTCGCCCCGAATGATGCTGGTTGGCAGGGACGGAGGCATGCCTCAACAGGAACGCTGGAGGAGAAGGAAGGGAGGAAAAATGTAGGTGGGGGGTGGCCACTTTTTTTTTTTTTTTTTTTAAGTGCAGGGGTCTTACAGTCATTTTTCAATCATTCTTTCTCATTCTTTCTCCCCTCTCTTCCATTTGTGCACTTTTCTGTCCATTCAGCATTACATGACAGGGAATGTTTGTGGGGAAAGAGAGGGAGGTGGGCTTCGAGGCACCACACCCTCAGTGAACCCACCAACTCCAGAGCCTTACAGAAAGTCCTTTGCCTATTCTTGGTTTGTACATAGGCGCCAGTTTTAAACACTTAAGATGGCAAAAAAAAAAACATTTTTTATTTCTACTCTGGAAGGACAAACATTTTTTGTTAAAGAAACTACTCTGTTCCTTGGCTTTTACAGTTACATGGCTCTAAAATAATGTGCATGATATTCCAACAGGAGATCTGTAAAAATAGCCTTCAAGTACACAACGTGTAATTTCTCATTTATGCAAAGAAAATACTGGACCTGCCCACTGAGGTTAGTTGAGACATAATTTTAGCCGTTTCGTGCTGGTACAACTGCAAGCATGGCAAACCCAGGTCCCTAATAGCATAAATACTGCTCTTGTAATGGTGCCTGGGGCATGTCTCGTTTGGAAGTGAGGGAGACAGCACAGAACAGTACCTTTTACCCTTACCCAAAACACACATGTGCACAAACATCACACACACATACACACACACACGCAGCCGCTGTGGCAGCTCCGAGGCAATCGGATCATTAACCCCAACTAATCTACAAACATTATGTTTATAGAAAACGCCTTTCCAGCTTAGGCGCCGGCACAGCCAAGTCATGTTAATTCATTCTGTGTGTGAGCGAGTGTGATACGGTGTGCTTGTGAGCTACGGCGATGTGTGTGTCATGTCTCCGTACGCGTGTACACTTGTGTGTCATGGCCGCCTGTGTCTGCAGTGTCTGCTGTGACAGACACAGAGAGAACATGACAGAGACAGCGAAGGAGTGTGAATGTGTGCGTATGAGGTGTTGGTGTGTGTGTGTGTGTGTGTGTGTGTGTGTGTGTGTGTGTGTGTGTGTGTGTGTGTGTGTGTGTGTGTGTGTGTGTGTGTGTGTGTGTGTGTGTGTGCGTTTGTGTGGTGTGACTATGCCAGTGATGCCGCTCACAGCCTTGATCTCGACTCCTGCCTCCCTGTGACACCCGCTGCGCCTGCTTCATTAATCAATAGGACAGATGTAGACAGACTCCTGCTGCGCTGTGAGGAAAAAACGGTAGCTTGCGTGCACAAGTTTGTGTGCGTTTCTGCATGTAAGGAAGCTCGAATGCCCTCGGGTAGAACGTGGCAGACATGATGCAAACCTTCAAGGCTTCCTGCCCACACAGAGATCATCCGCACTGGATTTGCCTTCTAGTACCTCCATAAAAAAGTCAGACTCCATTTGATGATAGGCTGATAGGTTGCAGCTGTATTAACCTCCTAAAGCCTTCAATGGCTTTAGAAGATGAAAAGAAAACAATGTAGTTTCTTTTTTTTAAAAAAATTGTGTTTGTCTGTGTGAGCAGTTTCTATTAAATCCTGTAAGTTTCTCACCTTTTGAGGACTCTGGCAGGGCATCTAATTTTGGAAGTAAACGTCAAAGAATATAAAGGTATTTTTATGTGACAACTATTATCCCTCATCTACAATATGACACATACTTTTAGAAGAGCACATCTTCCTATTGGTCAGTCCCACCCTTGAGATTTCAATAAAACACGCAACTGCAATTACTTGCTTCCAACGCGCTCACGCATAGACACAAACAGCCATTCATGTGTCTATTTACACTCCTTAAAAACCTCACCTATAAAAATAAATGTCTCAAATGCTTATTCACAAATCGCTGTGGACATAGTTTTAATTTGTATTCAGGCACTTACAAAGAAGTGGAAAATATTTCGAAGCTAAAAATAAAACCAGGGGACACAGATCAAGCACACTTCTCTTATCTTCACTGTTTTAGATTTTTTCTTTCAATTGCAAAACCTGTGAGACTCAACTGCAAACTGCTACACTCAACCTTGTGAAAATGAGCATGTTGGGTGTCATCAAAACTCCTTGTCTATTTACTCTTCTTGAAAGTAGCAAGGTGTGGCCTTGGAGAGCGCACATCATGAGCAACGTTCATTGTGATGAGGGAAGGTGATCTGATTAGTCACTGCAGAGTTCCTTTTGTGAGTCAGAACGAGGAGCAACTTTGACTTGAGAAAAGCTGAAGCACAAACTAAGTTCCCATGGGTGAAGGATGATTCAGGATGACCAAAATTAAACTGTTTTGTTACATTTTCGATGTATTTTGGGAAATATGGTCGAGCTAGAAAGGCTTTGTCTGCGCACTGATGTAATGCGGACGCATGTTTGCATTTCCATTTCTCAAACGTTGTCCTCCAAATTAAACAAAACACTTTAAATTACAGAAAGACAGCATTTCAAAACACTTAACCATGTCTTACATTGCATTTTATTTTCCATAGCTAGTTATTATGGTGGAATGGTGAAATGCTGGCATGCTGTCGTTTAAGAAACCTTACATTTTCATCACAAGGGTCACTGTATTTCAACTCCAATTTTGATTAAAATAAGAGTAAAATCAAGCCAATACGTCAGCTTCGCAATATATAGCAATGTCAGTCAGGCAGAAATTTTAGCCGTAGTTATGTAGAAACTGTAAGAAGCTAGATCTGGGTTTATTATGTTTCTGGGAATGAGGAATGTTGGTCATTTCCTGGTGCTCCAAATTGCCGAATGACTTGAATGCAAAGCCACAGAGGCCATTTCTCCCACAGCACCCGGATTCTGCAGAACCCTTATCAGTCATTGGGAGGTTTTGCCTCCTCAGTCTACAGCAAAACTGTTTTGTTTGTTTTCAATGTAACTTGTGATATTTGGCCAGGACTCAGTGCTCTCTTTGTTCGTCATTGTGCGGACATGAATGAATCTTTCTTCCAAATTTCATACAGAGATGCACTGTGTGAAACCATAGAGACACCTTTGAGACCACTGCAGCGATCGCCATACAATCTGTAGCCACCAGGAACAGGACTCCCCATACGAGCTCCTATGAAGTATTAACCCTTGATTTAAAGCAAATTCAGTCATAATATTACACATCTATCATTGATCTATAATTAAGTCCCCCCCCTTTCTCTAGTGGTACCAATATTACATTAAAACATCTTAATCTCTCAGGAAGCTTTTCAAGAAACTGCAGGAAAGAACAAATTAACGGCAGCACTGTTTTCTTATTTTATTCAGTATGAAGTACGACTGGGGAGTAAATAAAGTAAGGGTGGCCAATGTGGTCAAAAGATCGCATAATAATCATATGATGGTCTTTGAGGTAGAATTATGGTCCATGATTTTAAACAATATGAGGCTTAAGGTAAAACTTACAAAGCTCTGCATCCAGTTTTCCCTCCAACTTTATTCAGTAAGCCATATGTCCGCTGCTTTGAATAAGGATGACTTGCCTTGATGCATCTTTTAGAATGCTGTTTCACTTTCATCCATTGAAGGTCATCCTAACTATACCACAGCCGATCACACGTTTACTTAGTTCTTGTGTGTGACAAGGATTTCGACATGAGCAGTCACAAAGTAACAAAGATGCCATCTATAGCTGCAAAGCATGGTGGTTTGTTGATGCCAGAATTAAGCATCTCTTCCTCCTCTGAGATGGATCTTTCTTTTCATAACTGTTGAACCATCTGTGCAACATAGAAGAGATTTTTTTTTTACTTCTAGTGTTCACTCATAAAGCAGCATGAGTCTACATTTGATAATATTCTGAGAATAACTTCATACAACTTCACATCTATGTTATGCGTTATCATTTATGGAAATGCGACTGAGCACATGATGTAACTATGGAACGGCATGAGACGTGTCGATTTAATACTGAAGAGATTTGTGAACTCCAAGGAACGCTTAAATATGTAAAATTACTACAAAAAGATGACTAGACGCAGCAGGAGAAGAGAGTTATTTTAATTCTCAATCTTAGAAAAAATCCACACATGAAATCCTGCGTCACTTCCTAACCCGAGATGCCCTGATTGCATAGCCACATTGTGCGCTTTGACGTCGTATGCCTGACACTCAGACAAAGGAGCCGATGTAGGCCTCGAGGGGGCAGATGACAAACACTCCTAAACCATGGCCAGACATAATCCCCCCACCCACCTCCCACCAAACCCCACAACAAACGCAGAGTGGAGGGGGACTTATTCAGAGCACATTAGGGAGGTGAAGGGGGCCAGGCACTGAGGGACTCTGTTCACTTGGCTGTCCTAATCATCTGAGACAACCCCTCCAGAGGCAGACCTTCCCGCCTACAAAACCCCCCTCCACCCCCCAAGGCATGACCCAGACACATCCAGGAGCGTTTACAAGGGCAGGCGGCCATGAAGTGGGAAAGCTGACCAAAATGAACGGTCCCCTGGGAGCTGTAGTTTAATTGTCCATCTTCTTGGTCCAAATTAAACAAGCTCAAGCGCATTCAAGTATCCGTAGACACACACACATACACACCCCGCCCACCATCACTACCCCGCTTTTAACAGACTGGCACGTTCCATAGAGCATGCCATTGATGCAGAATGATGAGCGAGACCCTATTGTCTCGTTATATTGTCTTCAATTAGGGAGGAGATGATGGGAGACAATGAGAGGAGCATTTGTAATCATGAGCCTCCCAAACTCATGCTGGGAAACAGAACTTCATTATGCCCAATGGTCCCTCATTGACGATAAAACCCAGAATATGTTTGGTTCATCCTTAGGAAGTTTTCAAGCATAAATGGCTCGGAAAGAAGTGAGTCACCAGGAAATGCTGTAGGGGGTTCTGAAACTGAAGACAACAACAGACATGGGCAGAGGCAAATTTTCTTCTTCTTTTATCTGCACTGCGAGTGAACAACAGAATTCACCCTAAGAAATCAACTTATCCTCTAATTGCATTTCCTGTTCACTTACCTGAAGTCCTGGCTTATACAAGTTCACTGCTCTCATATTCAAAGTTTTAAAAGTGAGAAGTGGAAGTGTTTTGTTTTTTTTTAAAAAGAGGGAGCGAGTGGGGTGAAATTAAAAAAAAATCTCTGATAATACTTTAAGAAGAACAAGAAACTCAGTGTTTTTTCTGAGCTGGTTTTTCAGGGATAAATTTACAGGCATAAAGTGTAGCCTTGATGTTTTTTCATCTCCACCACATAAATGTTGTACAAGCTTAGCTCTGAGAACAGAAGCTCTGGCAGAGCTGGTGTCAGCTCAGAGCCATCTGCAGAAATGAGACTTCTTTAGGAAAGAGAAAGAGAAACTCAAGAGCGCGTTATCTGCATTTACCTGAAGAGCGTTCAGCTGAGAAATGACTCTAACCCGACATCTTGCCAGCTTTGTGGCTCACCACGTCATTTAAATCACGTTCCACCGTGGCTGTTGGGCTTTGATAGAACCATCCAACCGGACAAATACTGCTTTCATAAAAATTGTGCAAAAATGATTTCTTTCAACTGGGATTGTGGCGGTATTGTTCCCACCTCCCTCTACCATCCCTGACCCCCCTACTCCAAGCCACCCCCTCCCCGCCTTCCCTCTCTCCTCCTCACGGCACAAAGAGCTAATCTGAAACGAACACTCGCAGCAGCTCTGACACATTGTCAACGCAAAACCAGGGTGATTTTATTTTCTTTAAATCATGTAAGCGAAGCATGAGGTAAAAAGCCATCATCCACAGAGGACAACAGAGGGGTTAGAGAAATAGCTCTGTACTTTCTCCCCACACTTCCTGCTGGGATTATGTGCTCCCTTTTACTCATCTATACCTTCCGCTGTTCTTTCACACGTACAGTATCAGAAAGAGGCACAAGCTAGGCCCTGAAACGTTTGATTTCGCCCATTTACAGATGAAATCAGCCTGCAATAGGTGCCAGTAGGAGGGATATCCGTCAAGTCAAGCTGCCCCGGGGCCGAACATCCTTTCCTGCAAGGCCCCATTCCCTTATCTGATTCCAGCAGACGGGGCGAGATGATGGCCATGCCAGCCAGAGCCTTTGATTTTTTTAAGTATATCCCTCTGCTTTCACACTGCTTTATTGATCGCCGACAGACCTCATTTTGTTCCTCTGCTTCGAGAATGCTCTATTTGTAATGTGATCACCCAGATGAGGATGGCAGAGAGGTGGACAGATACTAATCCTCTTTTTCTCCCAGTCTCCGGCATCGTCTCTGCTGATTTTCCTGGATCGCCCCTGTCAAGTTTCTTGTTGCCTGAGGCCCAGAAGACTCCTCTCTCTCCCTGACTTTTTTTCTCTTCCTCAATGGGGAGGGGTCAGGGGTTTATTCTACATTTAAGAGTTGCTTTCTGTCAACAACAATTGCTCTCATTTGTCCATTTGTAATGGGTTAAAATGAAATTAAACACAGAAAGCACCATGGTCAGTGCTTGATTCTACAGGACTTTTGAGCAGCATTGATTTTCGGCTCATTGGCGAACGTTTTCAACCACAGGCTGAACGTGAAGTGTGCTCATCAACCTCTGTGGACTTGACACATTCCTCCATGTTGAACAGCACCGCGCAACAGTACCGAGTTGGGAGCATCTGCCACGTCGCTCCACCCAGATGGCAGCAGAAAGTATGTAAATTGGTTCATTAACCTTACAGTGCTTTAACCAGTGGGCCATGCAAAGGGCTCATTCCATCCGGGTTTTCTTGAATTTTATTAACGCCCATTAATAACATCGGGAAACTTTCGCTAATGGCCTGAGGTGGTTTGCCGCTGTCTTATCAAACACTGTAGTAATTATACATGACATCCCTCTGATTAACACTCCTGTGATTATTACACCATGTCAAATCATCTTTTCTCCCCCCATTTAAAGACAGTCATCAATTTTCTTGGTTTAGAAAAGAAGAAGTAAAAAAAAGAAAAACATTATCACAGCACTCACTCCCCCTCTTCCAAGCAGGTTTGGATCTTTAACCCCTGACAATGGAATGGCATGAAGAAAAAAGAGGCAGGGGGGTGAAAATGTGAAAGGGATCTGCGTTTTCATACCACGCCTTCACCCCTCCTCAGCGCTTGCAGTGTGTGTGAAAAATTAGCTTGTAGTGTGTGAGCTGCCAGCAGTGAGGGCTTGCACCTGGAGCAGGGAGGAGCAGGCGAAGGGGCCAAGGGTCACCTCATGGGCTAAACAGGACTGGAGTTTTCCCTTCTTCCTAAGCAGCCAAGACGACCCCTGCGGCTGCATCGCACAACATGGGCCTTTCACACCCCTGCTTTCCCTTCCCTTCCCTTCTCTCCTTCCTCTCCTGGTCACCTCCTTTTCTTGTCTCCTCTAGAAAAAAAGCACAGTAATCCATAACCCACTCAACTATCAGCGGCTCAATTATCCCTCCCGTTCCCCCATTTTCTCCCCTCGGATGGAGATTCAAAAACAATTAACCTCTTCACGGCTGGGGACTTTTCCCAGGAAAGGGCACAGCGGTAATTGAATGACTCCGCCATTTACATTCCTGGCCATGACTTCACTCCTTCACGCATAAATCTGGTTACCAAAATCCTAATCTGTGGCTTTGTGATTGTCCAACTCCATTATCATGGATGTTGCATTATCAAGCCACGAAGACAGTATATTACTCTTAGCAGGATTTAAGCAAATAATTTGCTAACGTTTACATAACACTCTTTT
This sequence comes from Acanthochromis polyacanthus, assembly GCF_021347895.1. Lineage (NCBI taxonomy): Eukaryota > Metazoa > Chordata > Actinopteri > Pomacentridae > Acanthochromis > Acanthochromis polyacanthus. The sequence continues at coordinate 24,813,245 of NC_067116.1, read as the reverse complement.
GACCTACTTATAATCTTAATAGATTTACATCATTTGTGTTCAACGTGTTGTTGTGCAAGTGATGTTTTATGAAATTATGCCTTCACAGAAAGTAAAATAATTATTTTCAACGTGCCAATCAAATTTAGTAAACAGCACCGTTCTGCAAAACTGATCCAACTAGACTATTTCACACCAAGTGTCTAGAAGCTATGGCGCATCCCCCACACATCCTCAGCCTTCAATAAAATGTTCTCTTCTCCCCCTTCGTTATGGAGGGGCCTCCTATTCATCTCCAGGTAGAAAGCCTCAAAGTGTAGGAGGGAAGAACAGCTTGTTGCACCCATTGAGCTTTTTTATTACTTCCCCCTTCAAAGGATGGTGGCAGGAGACGAGACAACCTCAATCTCCTTGATACCATGATACACAGAGTCAGCTTTGACAAAACACACACACAAACAAGTGGCGAGATTTCCGCCGAAAGCGCTGCGCAAATTTTACCATCGCTTGTTCGTCAAAACATCATATTTGAGAAGATTACATTGTTGTGGATGCGGAGAGAGCCCAATGCAGCTGTTAGGGGGATAATCTCAGAGCAAACAAGTTTATCAAAAAAAAAAAAAGACACTGTTGAGAAAAACAACTCACTAGCTTCGATTGAGGGGCAAGACGTGCAACAAAGACCCCGACCAGCCATTTTCCATAAAGCGAGCTAGCTCATAATGCAGCTAACCCAGCAGAAGCCAAGTGATGTAATCCCTAACCAACACACATCGGGAAAACAAAGACGTGCACCGAAGGAAAACACTGTTGAACATGAATTCACCAAAGAAATACACATACTGAAGCATTTCCACCAACTCCGATCTCCAATTCGTGTTTTGCGTTTCCTATTGCTCGACTTCCGATCAATGATCACAACCGAAATGCGACAAGAACTGCATCTGACTGCCTCATTTAAAACCATCGGCAGGGTAAAAAAAAAATAGAGTCGTCGAGCAGGAATTATATGTTTGTTGTTGAAACTCAAAAGATTTAACTCCTGATCGTTATTAATGTTGTTCCACTGGCCCCCAATCCTTTCGAACAAGATCAAGACTAAAGGTTTAATATCAACAAACAGCTTCCGAACAGGAACAACATAAAGCATCGCTGTGTGGTACGGAAAAATTGGGAACAATGATGACATTACACAATTAACGCAATGCTTTTAAAAAAGTAGCACAACATATAAAATCCCAGCTGTTTGAGCTAAACAGAAAAAAAAATCCACGACAGGCATTGTGATATTCTCATAGATGCCCGCCAGAACAACATCGGTGGAATCTCACACAGACACACACACACACACAATGGAAGACAGAAGAAGTCTTTGATGTTTCCTCATGAGTGTGTGTGTTGCAGGATTGTGAGTCACCCACACTCCATCCCAGATCCATATAGGCTGCACAGCGACAGTAGCACGGTAGCAATGAAACTGCAACCCTTGTACCACACACACGCATACATACAGACACAAACTCACAAACAACATAGCGTGTCTTGGCTGTGGATGAGGAGTAAAGGAAAAGAGGCCAAGGCATGGGCAGGGCCAGCCGGGCCAGCAGGAGGACGCAAAGAAAAGAAAAAAAAAGAAGGGAGGAGGAAAAGAAGAAGAAAAGCTAAAACAACTGGCTGTGCTCCAGACAGACTGGAACTTCTCTTGATCATTACGTCTAGCCTTCAGGTGTCTGGGGTCGGGCCGACTGTAGGCAATAGTTAGGTTGAGGGTGGTGGGAGGATGAAGAGGGGGGGTGAGTGTAGATAACACAGCAGCCAGACAAAGAGGGAATAAGAGGGCTGCCTACATACCACCAGCATCAAGGCAGGGAGGGTGGGAGGGAAAAGAAAAGAGGAGGGTTATAAAAATTTGATTAGACGATCCTTCGCTGAAGTGACTTTCTGTGTCGGTTTGCTTTTCTTTCTTTCTTTCTTTCTTTCTTTTTTGCCAGTTCCCCTCCCTTCCTTCTCCTCGCTCCTCCAGAGCGCTGCTGCCTCAGAGAACGGGGCAGACAGATTTTATAGGTCCTAATTAAAGCCATCTGAAGCCTTTCAAAACATCAAATGGCCCTGGTCCCCCCCTTTCACCGCCGCCACCACCACTTTTTTTCTCCTCTGATTGTGCGCAGAAAATCAGAGGGCACCTTTTTTTGCTTTGACTCCCACATGTACATAAATGTTGCACCCGTCTCTCCCTCCCCTTACCTCTCCCTTGACCCTTAATTTCCAATCAATAATGGGGTTCAGTGAGTGACTTTGACCTCATAGGGGGGAATTCAATTGACAGGAATTTGACAGAAGTGTATGCTGTAAATTTCTAGTCATAAAAAAAGGTTGAATTCTATTTGAAATGACACTGAAGGTTACTGAAGATCCACCCTGATCCTGCCTGGCGGGTTGAAGTGAAGTGCAGCCCTATTTTAGTGCGCTTCAAGTACTCCATTTATTTCTTCCCCTGTCTCTCTCTCTCTCTCTCTCTCCCTCCTCCCTAATTGTCCTCATTGAGCCGTGTGGACCGGTTGCACAGCCTCCCTGCCTGCCTGCCTGCCTGAGGTCAGCGGGTTTGCCGTGTGCTTTTTATCTATATTTCATGCTATGGCGCTGCGCGGATACAGCCACACATTCACAATGAGGCAAAAAAATTCTCAGAGACGCACAAAGAGTGTCGACAGGGGAGAAACATGAGCACCAATCAAGCATCAAGTGAAGTCAAAAGGCCTTAAAAGCATGTAAAGCAAAAATGTTTAATTCTTTGAATGGAAACTAGAAGAAAAGGGACAGAAAGCCCAGAGTGACACATGCGTTTAAAAATGACGTGAACAAGAAACAAGCGATAAATGTTGGTAATTATTACTTTCAGGAATGGAAGCAGTGATACAAATAAACGCTAAGAAGAAGGAAAAACATAACGTCGCCTACTTACGATGCATTTCAATAACTTCTGGGCGTTATTGTCTCGCCCCTTTGCGATTCTCTCCGGTTTGGAGACGGCAAAAAAAAGTCTGTTCCTCCGGCGATGCACGGGGAAGTCGCTCTCATCGACGCTCGGCTTCATCGGATGGCGATAAAGTTTTTTGCGCAAAGATAACACCTGGTCAGCAGCGCCGAGGACCAGTGGACGTCCGATTCCGCCGATGTCAGGTCTTCAGTGATGCCTGCACTCGCCGGGATTGAGCGCTGAGAGGACTGGGGAGCGCACAGAAAGGCGTCATGTGAGCCTGGGAGAGGTGCGCCATTGGCCAGCCGGGGATAAGTGTGATAAGGCTACTCCGTGCGCCATTGGCCCAGAACGACAGCGGAGGCGCCTCCTCACTTGGCTGTGCGCAAGAATGTGAGTGCGGCTCTGTGTTCATAATTTTTCAGCAGGAGGGGTGGGGAGGGGTGTGGAGGGGATGAGATGTGGTGATGGTGATGGGGGGCATAAGTAACAAATTGTTCCAAATATATCTCTATGTATTTTGTGTGTTTTGTCACCAACGACAGGAGAAATGCGCATATGAAAGAGGAAGGGATGAAAATGTCTGGTGAGTTTTGCAAGTCAACTTTGGAGGGACTTTCAACTGGAGTATGTGAATGCTTTAATCTAAGTGAGGCAAAGAAATGCAGTTTTTATCAATATGATAAATATGATATAGTGTCCTCAGACAACAAGAGGACACTGCTCTGTTCACCATCTCATCTTCTTCCCATTGATGGATCCAATCCAGAGTTTCTCACTGATTCCTTTCTATCATTACATTGCACTTGCGGGTTATTTTCCTTGTTCGTGTGAAATGTAGTTTAAAGAAGTCAACATACATTCATTTGGATGTGATGCCACATAAAAAGCCCAAGCCTAGTTAATTATATGAACAGGAAAAGTATCATTTGGGGCTCATGGAGTTTGATTTGTTACATAGCTTTCCTGGATAATTTGCTGCATAATGAACTGATTCAGGTTTATCAGGGATTGAATTAATAAGATACTTATTACTTTCGACACTAGTGAGGCTGAAATGCAACCCATTTTCACATGAAAATGAGAGGAAAAAGAAAAAAAATACAATTATGTAAGCCTCAACGATTTTTTAAAACATCATAAAATATATAAATGACATTGCATTTCCCTATTCAGTCTCCAACAATACAAATATTATATTGAATTTCTTTCTAGTTCTTTGCCAATATAACTCAAAAGACCAAGAGCAACCTTTAAAATCAATTATTTGATCCTAATAAGTTCCCAAGCTAATTCATTAGCAGACTTGGAGCTAAATGAAAGGAAGGCATAGGTGTTGCGCTAACAGCAAGAGCATCCCTTGATATTCTCGTTTACATGTATAGAAACAAAGGGAGCCTGATATGTTTTACATATTTATGCTGTTCCACCCTCTTCTTTATTTCCACGTTGATTTTCTACACAGTTGGACTTCACAGAGGGCAACAAGACATAAAAGAGCATCCTCTCTCTGTCTCTCTCTGGTTCTCTGGAGTGTGGAGACAGAGGAACTCAAGGTTCTGTATGGGTGGGAAATAGAGCGCATGTAATCTGGAGCACGCATCTTCCCCTGCTCAGGCTGCAGCATTAAATCGATATTCCGCAAAGCTTTCTCTTGTTTTCACATTCACTTGACTGCTGCCGTGATGCGCCGCGAGGGTCGAGCAGCCGCTCCCTGATTTTTGTGGCACTTGCACCCCCCTCTCTTCATCCCTCCCTCTTCTTCCTCCTCCACCTCCTCCTTCACTTCACTTCACTTCACTTCACTCCATGGCAGACACCCTCATTTGGATGGCTCTAAGGCGATGCGCCCATTCCATTTGTGTCCTGCGCTAAAGGGAGGCGGCAGGAATAAGGCAACGCGTTATCTCAACACAAAAAACATTATCTCCGCCTTTGCTCCTCCAGCACCGTGAAACAATGATTATTAACTGCTCAAGGAGCATGTTCAGGGGTTTTCGAGGCTTGTCGCCACACTTTAAGGAACATGAACTATATTGCACAACGCACTCCCGTACGCTAGGTTTTTGAATTTTTTTGACTGAGGGTAACGCTTCCCCTTTTCTCGCCACTTGTGAGTACTTTCAGTGCTCGCTTGGCTGTCGCCCCAGGGGAGTATGGCTAACGGCATTATGACTGGACGTGTGACAGTAGCATTTTTACCAGAAACCAGCCAAGCACTTCCTTTTCAAGATTTAAAAAGCCTGTCGTGAAGCATCATCCCGGTGTAAGATACTGGTTATGCATTCATACACTCACGCGTTCACTCACACATGTCGTTATGAAAGCAAAACCCTGCCTCTGCAAAATGGGTCAGACACTGCAGTCACTTTATCTCAGCAAATGTATTGTGCCTATGTGAGTGTGTGAGTGGTAGACATGCGCATGTGTGATTACACATCAAAGGCTAGACTCCAATATTAGAGCACGGGCGTCTTTGCTGAAACAGGACTTGAGCAAGTCAAACCATTGAATGTTTTTGGATGCCGCAAGCTTGTGCGATATAGTTAGCCCAGAGAGCCAAAATGTCAGTCTCTCTTTAATACCTTCAAACAGCCAAGAGGAAGGTGCTCTCGCTTGAAAATAAACTCCGGTGGCGTCATTTTTATTCTACCGCAGTCCCTTGCATGCCTTACACGACAGCAGTTCCAGCCAAACATTTGAACACACAGGATTTGCTCCAAAGACAGAAAAACCGTTCACCCTTGGTTCATGTTCGGAGATACACTGTCAGGCTAATATACACACACAGAGGCACACACACTTGCAGATATATGCCCACTGCGGAATGAATTTGAGCTGTGGGGTTCAAAGCCGTGCCAGTCAAAGAGGGAAGACAGCTCTGTGCCGCCGTCTTATAGACCCATCACTGTGCAAGCTAATCTGCAGCGCGTTCTAGCCCTATATTTAGACCAGTGTTTTGTGAACACTTAGCATAATTCTCTGAGACGAAAGGAGCTTTTCAAAGCCTTTAACCTCATCTCTTTAAAACTCATTTGGAGTTTTTTCAGCCGTGCATTCCAAAACACCTGTTCTCATCTTTGTTTGTCCTGTGAATGCTCTCCTCCAGTTTCGGCGGAGGAAATAGTTTATTATGAATGGCAAACGATGGCACAGTGTGACAGTGAGAAAACACTGCAAGTGTGTGTGGAGGTGGTTGAGTCTCTCAGTTCTTCATGAGACAATGGGTATTGTGTGAAATCAGCTCGACTTGGAAAAAAAATGGTGTGGAGTTGGTTTTTAAAGGTGCAGTCATTTTTCCAGTTTGTCTTTGTAGTCCACATCCTGATTACTCTCATCTCCATCGTCATATAATTTATCATCACATGCAAACGATCACGAAAATATCCCAGGGATGACACAACACCTGGTTATAATTCAGTCCTGTTTATTATAATCCATGAGTACAGCTGATTTCTGTCTGCCTGTGAATGTGTGTCAATATGTGCACGCATGTGTGTGTGTACTGATTGCGCTGATCAGGTCCAGGTGGGCCAGAGGGAGTGGGTCATACTGAAAGCCTTTACCTCCATCTGCTGTGTGGCCTGCACGAGCACACACATTTCCACACAAACACACAGATGAGATGGACTGTCTGGTTCAAAAGCCTGTCCCCTAAGCATTAAACGCTATACGCTTTGGCCACAGAAACACGGCATACTGGGGGCCTGCATGGCATCTGCCTCCCAGCTCCCGGAGCCAAGGCATGGGGCCGAGGGAGGGGCCTGGGGCCGAGATAAGCTCTTCCTCCCCTGGTCACCGCTACGCCGTGGGGACCGGACAGGCCTGGAGCCTCAGCTGAGCACCGCTGATAATATCCACATGAGTGTACATGTGTGTGTGGTTGGATGAATGGGTGTGTGTTGACAAGAGGACACATGGTTGTGGATACGTGTGTGTGTGTGTGTGCGTGTGTGTGTGTGTGTGGGGTGGGAGCATGCACAGATGCACACTCTTGCATGTTTGTCCAAATAGTCAAATATCACAACTAAGACAAAAATGTCTGTCCCTAACGTATTAAAAGTTGTGCAGTTTGATGCCAAATGTTCACAGAAGTGTGTGCAGATATGTTTCCTCCTGAGGAATGCACTTGCTCTTAGGAATCAGCACAAATAAAAAAAAACTCACACAGACACAAATAAATTGCAATTCTGCAAAAACGTCTTTGTAAATAACTAATTTAATGTGATACAGATCTTTGACATCTTGATTATGCACAAGATTATTTTCTAAAGCAAGCCACCCTGTTTTTTGAGTGACAACATGCTAATAGATTTATCTGCGTCATTTCAGTGTTGATGTTGTAAAACAAAACCTGCATCAGAAACAAATGAAATTTTCCAATTTGCGGATTGCTGCATTTCTTTTAAAGAAATTAAATTCCAAGACAGTCAAGTATGAAACCCCTGTTAGGCGCTGAAAGACAAAGCGTGTAATAAGTAAAGTACATTACATTACACCCAGCACATCTGACAATGACATGAAGCAATGCTGTTTTCACAATGGTGCTCATTGTGCTTTTTCATTCTTTGTAGTTTTTTTCCCTGTACCCTCATTTACGATGTAAGATTAATTGCTGTGCTGCTAACTGCAAATCAATCTGTTCTTGTTCGTTCGCCCTAATTCATTGTTTATTTAACACAAGTGTAATCTAGTCCTTTGCCGAATGACAGAAAATGGTCCGTCTTTGTTCAGCCGCACTGACCTTATCATTTTAACTTGTCATATTGGAATACTCATTTACTCATCATGTTAGGAGTCGCCTCACGTAACAAGGCATTGAGGCAAATTAAATTAATTCTGGGGCTACTTTTAATCGTGTTGATGTTTCGAATAACAGTGCATGACAAAAAGGTCTGGATGATGACAGAAACACTAATTGGTAAAGAAAAAAGAGGGGATGGAGGGGATAATTCACATCATATGCCAAACCAAATCTATTAAAATATAATAATATTGCACATGATGAGGACCAGGAGACAGCCTTGTGCAATGTATAATATTTGACAACCTTTTAAATCACCTAAACTATTTGTTAAATGTGTTGTGGTTCGCATTTTAACTCTAGTGAATCAGTGCCTCATTGGTTTTAAGAGGTACATCTGCTAACTAATCGTAAAGAATTCAAATCACTGCTCAGAGATCATCAGCTTTTTTCTCTGCGTTTCACGTTTCGTTTTATCAGTGGAATTTAGTGGAAGTTTTGAGATTCACAAAACAGGAAGAGGTCAATTTAATTCCTTTGCAAACAGAACTTTTGAGTAGGAGAGAGTGAAAAAGTCACTTTCAGTATGTTTATCCTCTTTGCAAAGCCAGAGAGAGAAACTTTGACTGAGAAACCACTTTTCGCTTTGTGGGAGGAAGATTTAGGAGAAGAGTGGTTTTAAATTTTAGAAACACTAACAAAACCAGCTGTGTGTGATATGCAGAGATATTTAGTACGTGTTGGGAGCGTAGTTCTATCCCTGAACCATAGTGTGTACTCTCTATATGGTTTCTGTTTCTGTATCAATTAAAATTTCACTGATTATTTTTTGTGCTTCTGGTCCAAGCTGTTTAATTACAAAATCTGGGGTGTGAATCCAGCCAAAGATGTTTCACATAATACCATGTTTCCTGTTGTTCACCACTGCCAACCAAGGCAGAGATTAAAAGAAGTCCCTCCGTTTTTCCTCCGACATCTGCTTTCATGACTGTGACATACTTCTGACCACTGTAGAGGATCCACTGTTTTATTACCCTACATGTTTGCTGCTGCATTGTCTGCAATCCTGCTTTGAAGGTTTAAAAAAAAAAACTCCAAAGTTTTACTCACTTCCTGCCTCTGGAAAGCTAACCGCCTTGCTAAGCGCCACTGCTCCCTACTGTACGCCTCATTCGCATATCAGTCAAGTCGCATCTCCAATAAGATGGAAACTTTTCCAGTGTTTAATGAAGAGAACTAGTTTGTGTGATGGATTGCGGCTGTGATGCAGCTCGGTTAGGAGACTTGCCATATTAAATGAAGAATAGCAAACACGGTGTAACATGGCGTACCTTGTCGTGTGTGCAGCCCTCAGAGTTCTAGCATGTGTTTTGACAGGGGGAGAGAGAGAGAGCGATATAGAGAGAAACATCCAGAGATCCAGGTCAGCTGTGAGGCCTCAGCTGGAGTGGAGGGCTACACCTGTCAGCGCCCGGGGGCCTCTCTCTCTCTCTTTCGCTCTGTCGTCTTTCTGTCTCTCTCTTTCTGTCCAGCTGGACATGCAGAGCCTCTCAACCCCCCACCCAGCCTCCACCTCCTCTGATCCAGGCCAGTTCAGCCCAGCCATGCGTGGCCATCTCTGGGAATTCATTCCGGATGCTTCCTGTTCATTGCATCCACTCCTCTCTCTCTCACTTCTTTCTCTATCTGTCACTCCTCCCCATGTCTTCCTTTTACTATCTGTCCCATAATCCATCTTTAGTTTTCCATGCACATACTGAAACTGTTTTATTTTAAAAATAATTTTTATACATTTCGATGTATACATTTTAAAAAACAGTAGTTTTAACTCGGATCTTGCCTCACTGAATTTTATTGTTGCAACACGAGCTATTAAATTGTTATACAATTCCAACTAATACTGCCTGACCCGGATTTAAACACCTGGAGTGGAGTTATACCCTACACACCATAAGTAAACTCAACCTTTTTCTCTTTGTTGGGGAAGACAGCGGCAGAAATATCCAGAGTTTTCCTTTTCATACTAAAGTTTCACTGGGAACCACTAAGGAGCCTAACACATCCCCACCACTCATGTCTCCTGCTGTGCATCCAAGCCTCCTTTCAACACAGTCAGCAGAGACAGCAGCTGGAAACACTAAAATGTTACTACAAGCATACTTTTTTATTATGGTATTGTGCCTGTAACCTATTTTTGCCCAAAGTAAACATGCACTGTAAAATTACACCAAAGTATCCCTGCAGTGTTGACTACACTTTACTATGTCAGCTCAGGCAAAGAAGACAAATTGAACTGACTGAGATACATGTACTTCTCTATCGTCTGTGCATGATGCAGTTTGTATGTTGGACTATACAGCCAGGAGTCAGATAAGAGGCCAGATAAGACTATAACTATGTACCCCAAAAAGTAACTAACTGTGAAATAACAGCTCAGATATCTTAAATGCAAAATCTATAAAAATGCAGTTTAAAACACGCTTTGATTCCGACAACATTCAGCCATAAAATTCAACCAACAAATAAAAACATTACAGTTCATACTTCAAATTCTCCACAAGGAGCAGCTCTGTCTCTAGTACAGAGAATCCCCAGCCCAATCATTTTGGCCGTGTTTGTGAAAATGAAAAAAAAGCAGCTTTCATTCTGGCCCAACTCTGGCACTGCTCAAATTATGCCTCAGTTAGGCAACATATTCATCTGAAACTTTCATTCGAAAAGTAGCTCTGCAAATGCTGTCCAACCTGTGCAAACACATTGAGTTTTCAATATGTTCCCTTTTTTTCAAGATTGTCATGCAAAATTACCTCCTTTTCTTGTCATGCATCTTACTTTTTTGGTAATATTCGGTCAGGAACTTGAGCAGCAAGCACACAGAGTACTTACTATTTACTGAGGAAGTACAGGATTACATTACTTGCATTGCATTCCACCCGATTTGCCATTCTTTTCAGGTAATTCCAGAGCCCATTAACTCCCGAAATAAACAGAAATGAAAAAAAAAAAAATACTGTGCTCCGTCTCCCTCCTTGTAGCCATAATGTGATTCCTTTTTTTTTGTTTATAGCTCCATCTGCAATTTGCCCTCACATAATGGAGAATGTCTAAAAAGATAACGGTAATGGGTTTGGTTGGAAATGATTGCAGTCAACTGTCAACCTGTAATAAACTGCGAAGCGCAAAAACATGGACACGGTTAAATGCGCCATAGCTTGTTCTGTGTTACAATTGATTTTCAGATAAATGTCTTGCCGATGACTTGCACTGACATTAAAAATAAAACGGCAGCCAGCTGCTGTCAGTCTCTCGTAAACTGTAACATTGACATTCTTCTGTTGGATACCTGAAAGGTGTCCCAGCTGGGTTATGCTGAGGACAAGCTGGTAAAAATCTGCCATTTAACCTTAGTGAATCTCCATTTTGTCCCGCAGCAAGATGAGCCTGAGAGTTGAATAACAGTAAGCTTATTCTCCCGCTGCACTCACACCACATCCTATCCTACACGCCGGCTACTGAATTATTCAACTGTTTGTACCTGTGAGGCAAGCAGACCCCGTTAAGGGCTGCCCCGGTATGATCTATAATTAAATATAATGCAACATGAAAGTGCATAAGACATGAGACTAGGGTTTGGACAAGTCACTCAGACTTCCTCCTTGTTATCCATTTTGGGTTCATATGCTGACAGCAGCTGTTTTTATTTTCGAGTATTTATTTTACAAGCTTTTTTAGGCCTTGTGCAAACTGTAATGCTTTGCACTCCTTTGCTCGGCTACTCTTTGATCCTGAATGTTTGCTATCAGCAGTCAACATTTGGAGGGCAATAAGATCATGTCATGTTTGATTACGCTATTATTGTCTCTCTCTCACATGCACAGCACACAGTATTACACCCAATAGTGTCCCTCTGTCTCTTGCCGTGTGTTTGTTTTGCTCCCCCTCGCAGCTCAATGATAAAGCCTTCCAAAGCTCACACTCAGAAATAATCCTGCTCCTGTATTTAGAAATTTGACCATAACAAGACCATTTAGGAGGCTCTCTAAATTGACTGTCTTGGATGTGTAAAACCCAGCAGCCATCCATTGCTCCCAGTGTCTCTTGTAGGTAGCTGCAAACAGTTACTTCAACCACAGCTGCACAGAAAGTGGCAATCTTTCGAAAGTTTAGGACAAAGCACACATTTGGAGATTTGTGTGGGGAAATCTCAGTGACAGTTGAGGGCCTTAACCTTGCATACACACAGAGAAACACACACGCACACACACACAGTGCAGTAGGATCCTCGCATCTGTCCAAATGTGAACAGCAATATCTTCACCTTGCAGGCGGCTGTGGGAGGGAAGGCTTAGTGGCTTGCTCACTTTCTTCCTTCACTGGCTGTGAAGTGGAGTCTGAGGTGTCAGGAGTTTTTTTTTTCTTTTTTTCATCCCCCTTTCTCTCTCACTCTACTCCTTCTCTCTCACTGTGTTTTTCACAACGAGTACGTCTCTATAGTGGTTGAGTCTGTGCTTTACAGGGAACACTGCGAGCGCCTGATAAGAAGCTGAAAGCAGATATATACATCCTGGAGTGAGCTGCAGATACACAGTCAGGGAGAGAGTAAACAGATCACATACATTATGTTTCTTGGATTTACATGTGGCATATGATACAGGGGTGTTAGCGTTGGGCGGATGTAAAAGGCTGGCCAAGTTCTTTGCCCCTTAAAAGCACGGTGAAGGGATACTAAGCAAGCCAAAATAAAATAAAAATGATGCCTTGCCATGTTTCATTTTCCTCCCAGACAAATTGAATTGACCCTCCCATCACTGTTGCACCTACAAAAAAAAGAGAAGAAGATAAAAATAATATCCGTCGACAGGCAATATAAACAGAGTGAGTGTTTATTCCCTCCAGCCATGTGTTGGGAGTATTTAGAGGGGTGCACCCCCTCCCAGATAAGCTTTTACCTCTTCCCCTTTATAAAGACCCAGCAATTACTCTGGTTTGCTGACACCCTGAATACCAATACAACAATGCCTCTTCTTTCTCCACAAGACACCCCCCACCACCACCGTACACACAAACACAGACCTTACCACCGCTCTCCCCACCCAAAAATAAGCCCCCTGCACACCCCTCCTTCCCCCCCCCCCCCCCCCCATTCCCCTCCTGAAATACAAAGTTGCCGGTGGTTGCCATGGCTACAACAGGAGTTCATAAATCCAAGCGCAGAGGGACTCTTCATTCCTTGAAAATTATCAGGAGGATTTTTTTTTTTTTTTTTGATGGGGGGTGGGGTGGGGGGGTGATCTACAGGACACAGGATGAAGGATTTGGATAAAGAAGGTAGAGAGGGGATAGAGTGGGTAAGATGGGAGGAAGCCCATCCTTCTCCTCCACCACCACGTGTCCCGCTGAAGCAGATGGTGCCGTGTGGCTCCGCCATGCCACTGCGGTCGCCCTGTGATTGCTGTTGCCATAAGGAGGCAGGTTAGTAGGAGATTTGGGGTGACAGTGCTTGGCATGGGCTACAAAGTGAAGATGTTGGGAGGGAGAGAGAGCGCTTGGTGCCTTGGGCTAACACCAAGGTAAGCTGCTGTTATGTTCCTGTCTCTGTGATTTAGTGCCCAAGTGGTGCAAGAAGTGGAAAGCAAAGGTAGCTTTCAGGTTCAGGTTTTGAGCATCATCCTGTGCCACACCGTGAGGTGCATTTTACTTTTAAGCATATCCTACTTCAGAGGTCTTGTAGAACCTACCATGGATCAAGAGGGAATGTTGCACATATGATCGAAAATAGTCACCGCATTAATCTTTAAAATAAAAAATAAAAAACAACTATGACAAAGAATGCATCACATTCCGATGTATAATGTGAACCCCATCTTGTCTGGAACCAGCACAAACAACTTTTTCTATTCTCCACAATTTCACTTTCACTATTCTAACTTTAGAATCCCACTGTTTAGTTTTCAAGTTATGTCTTCTTGTCAGAATGTCTTGTGCCTGCATTAAAGTTTATTTCTTATCACCCTTCCTGATGATCAAAGGCATGCCAGGAAGCAGTAAGAAGAGGTGACAACATCATCTTTGTGGCAAGAAGCAACATAGACTGTGGAAATGTTTTCTTGAGTTTCAGGAGTACAACATTTTTAGCACCGAAAAATTCTCCCTGCATTGTGAACGGCAAGTGATAATTATTTTTAAGTATACTTTTGTGTAATGCATAACCATTTGGGTCAAATTGTGTATATTGCCTCTAGCAGTTCCTGTTTCTCCCTTGTTATTAATAATCATATTACTATATTATAATAATTGTGTTATATTATTTTGGCAATCCTTCAGGCATAAGTGAAAATATAATTTGAGATTGACCCCAACCGGTTACAGTGATTCTTCTGGCATCTTATGCCAAGAGACAACAGGCCAGCCTTGGTGAGAACATTGTGTACTGGCCTGAGCGTGGCGGGGTGGGGACGTGGATGTGGGTAGGGCGGATGGGTTTGTGAGGGGTTACAGGGGGGAGGGATGGTGGGTTGGACTTGGTGGTGGTGGTTGGGGGAGTAAGAGAGAGTTGAAGAGGGTCATCTTCCTGAATACTCCTGCACACATCCTGACACGCTGTATCCGTCTGTCACATGCAAACAGTCGTGCACACATTAGCCTCCCACTTGCGTTAAAGCCATCTGCAGCCTGGGCCTTCTCATGCTAACAGCGTAATCACTCCAAAAAACATGAAACACACAACTGCAGCCTTTAATCCACAGCTTCCACATAGGCACACACTGGCTTCCCAGCACACTCTACGCACTGTAAGCACCGATACACTTTAACACACACACAAATGCACACACAGACACGCCAACCTCCTCAATCCATGGTGTGGAAGAATGGAGCCAGTGTATGCGAGGCAGCGAGCAGACAAGGCCAGGGCCCAGGGCTTTTCAGGAGCATGTGTGTGTGTGTGTGTGTGTGTGTGTGTGTGTGTGTGTGTGTGTGTGTGTGTCTGTGTCTGTGTCTGTGTGTCTGTGTGTCTGTGTGAAAGAGTGTGTGTTAGAGGCGCAGCAAGTTTGGAAATGTGGGTAGGTTTTGGGAGGGGCCCCGGCCTATACATTTGAAATGCATTTAAGCAAATAGACGAGAGTCACAAATAGAATGTGAGACGTTCTGGGAGTCATAATATGACAAACTGGGAGATCTGTGGTTGCATCTACAGTACAAAAGCTCTTGAATGATGTGAGAGTTGATCCTTACAGGCTAGTTTGGGAATAAATTATTAAAATCGTGGATGTTTCCGTGCTAAATTTAGAAGCTTGTCTAAAAGCAGCACTCAAAGGATTTGAGCAGAAAACTGCCTTAAAAGAAAGACCGAACACAAAATAAAAAGTCTGTCATTGTCTGCTCACCTCCTTGTCAGCTGAAACTTTACTGAACTTCACAGAATAAGCAAACACAGCACGTTAATACCCATAAGTCTAACTTAGCCATCAGAAAAATACAGCAAGTGCATAATTGTTGGATTTCTTGGCTCATGCTTGTTATTAGAATGAGGCAACAGAATCCTAGAACTAATGTTCTAACCATGGTTTATGAATTTGACAGCTGTAAAAGCATAACTGTGTTCAGTGTAGTAGAATAGCAACAGACTACATCTTCTGTAATCTCACAAACACAACATAGTATATAATGAATTCCAGTTTGGGTGAACTATCCCATTAACATCTCTGTTTTGCTTCGTTTTTCATTCATTTTCAAGATGCTTCAGAGTCAGCCTCTTAACCAGCCATAGTTGTACTCAAACATTTACTATGACTGCGATTACCATTATGAAACAAGATCTTACTTCCTGCGTTAACTTTTAAGTGACTTGATGTGAGGTAGGATGTTCCGGCTCAAGGACACTTCAGCAGAACACACGGCTGTACCTCTCACAGGACTGAAATGCACCCTTTCAGTAACAGCATTTTTTTTCCACTCTTTCATCCCTCCCACCACCCAGTGCTTTATTTAATCAGCAGGCATATTCTTTCCACTGTACCCACAAGCTAAAGTGTCACCTGAGAACAACACATTTAATTGATTCTAATTGTTTCACTATAATATTGATGGTGTAGGTTTACATTCGAAACATTTTTATGGCATCCAGGCACAGTGAAAAGTATTATACAAATGAAAGCATTATGAGAGCTTGTTGATCACAGCAGTTGTTTTTTTTTTTTTAACGACAACAACTGCAGCGATGCTTGACAGCAAAAAAGAAAAGCAACCACACATTTTCCCCCATGAACCTACATACAGTATTACTGAGCTCAGACAGTGGGGGTTTTAAGGTAGTGCAGAACTTCAAAGTCATTGAAACCCATTTAGCTGGTGCCAGTTCAAGAAATAAAACCACCAACACTGCAGGTGTTCTCCATATAACAGCTGAGTTGTGTAACATTTATGCAACGCAAATGGAGATTTTTTTTTTCTAATTCGCAGCAAACATGTCTCATTTGATCGTCATCCATGTCCACATTTCTTTACTGCAGTGAAACTTGACAGGAATGAAGACAGGCAAAGTCTGTGGAACGCTGTTATTTCCTCAAAGGGAGAGGCCAAGACTGTGTGGGAAATTCTGGGGTGAACCAATAACCCTGACTTTCCAACTTGTACCAACCATTTGACGAGCTTTTTTTTTTCCCTCCAAATTCTGTGTGCCATCACTCCCTCATAGCACTGTGCTGCCAGAGAGATTCCTCAACATAACTCAAGTTAAAAAAAAAAAAAAAAAAAACAATGAGATGGTGCCAAGGGTAAAGTTATGATTACTTCTTTGTGGTTAATGCATAATGAGCACTCCAAGTTTCTATATTTGCGTTTTATGTCATTGAATATCCACCTTTGTGAGAAGGCTGGTGTCAGATGAGTTTGCACTGTCACTTCCAATCATTCAGCTTTCTGCCATTAAGCCTCATCGTTTCACTCGCTGCTCTTTTCTTCTCTTCCTTTTCAGTCATCATTTTCTCTTCAGAGAAGCAGATGTGAATGAGTCTGCGTGTGTGCACACAATTTCCGTGGCTAAAAGTGTGTGTGTGTGTGTGTGTGTTCGTGTGTGTGTGTATGTGAGAGAGAGAGAGAGAGAGAGAGAGAGCGAGAGAGAGAGAGAGAGAGAGAGAAAGAGAGAGAGAAGGAGGGAGGGAAGTTAGCCAGCTAGTCTTCTCTTTTGAAACCCAGAGGGCCTTGCTGACTCCAGTCTCCAACATGGTAGCTGTAAATCAGAAGGAGAAAGAGCTAAGTTAATTGCACAGGCGTTTATGAAGGAGAAAGCCTTGATTTACTCCAAAAGCTTTACATCTCCCCAGTGGATGTGGAGTGATGAAAGGATTGGAGCAAAGGGAAAAGGGGAGGAGGGATAAGGCGGTGGGGACAGGGATAGTAGCACATGTGTGGCGTGAACAAAGTTCATTTGCTGCATATTAGATTAGCTGATTGGTAAACTAGATTGTGGATATGCATCTATCGCCTTGGGGATAATTATTAAAACTTGAGAGAAGTCCAGTGGACTTTGTGTTAGAATGGAAAATTTTCATAATTGAAGCAAATAAAAAAGCAAGAGAAAAACTGGATACACTATATACAAATTAACATATATTATACAGCGAAACAAACCAGGTACGTAACAGTCGATGTACTAGATATATCCAGATTCTAGGCCTCACAATGGCTTACATTCTAAGTGTTCAAGGCATACCTGTCAACACTGGGATTCAAAAATAAGAGAAATCTGACTGTGCCACACTTCAAGCTGTCCCACTACCACATCCCACATATCCCTTATATTTAGACAACACACAGTCCAGCCTGAATTCACCACTTGGCAGCCACTTGCTTTAAACAAATATCACCACAACAAGGATTTGATTAACCTGTTCTACAGTTGATTCTAACCTACGAAAATTCGATTGAAGGACAAGCATCATTGTGTTGTTTTAATTATGTGCGTGCGTGTAAGAGGTGCCATCATGCCCATATATTGTCTGGATTGGTCCCCATAGAGGTTGTTGCTGGAAACTGCAAGTTGAATTTCATGCTTGTGCATATGAACACTCTTTTTTTGCATTAATTAGATCCTGTTTCAATAGTTGCATTACACTTTCACAGGACACGGCCCCAATCAACCAAGAGATGCACTTTCTGGCTAAGTTTGCGAGCACATTAGCCTAACAGCACTCATATTTACTGATATGAAAATTGAAGAGAACAAAACACAAGTTTACCTGACTGCTGCTCCCATAATTCACTGTCCTGACATTTTTTCTCTGTTTTCGTGACCAGAAGTGTAGCGAAGTTGTAAGCACCGACACTCGCTTTAACACTAGTAATTTGCAGGGCCCCATGCAGCCTGCACAATGAGTGTATAGGGCTACCTGGCAGACTGCCATGTGCTTTACCAGAGGGAAATGAAGGAAACACATCTAACAGGCCTGGTCGTTATGCCTACTGCCAGTGGGAGATATAGTGGCAACTTTCTTTTAAGGTTTAAAAAAAGGACATTTTGGGAAAATATTTATCATGGACGGCTGTAGAAAAGAAACGACTTAAATATGAGAGAATTCCTGAAAATCTTTGGAGGATTAACAGGTATGGTTTGAGACAGATCATCGCTTATCACAATTTGACAACATTTTCTGTGAATTGCCGAGGCTTCATTCTGTTTAAAGAAGTTTCTTTAATAGATGTAATTATGTTAATGTGTACTGCAAGCTTTTTGTACAATACGTTTACGTTACGACTGTAGCTTCCAGTCAGGTTGCTTTTTTATGTAAAAATTGCAATGCAGTAATGTAAATTACACTATGTTGCTATAGTTTATAGCACTCCATTAAGTAGTTTGTGCTGTTTCTTGTAATTCCTCATCCCTATAATGGGACAGCCCAGTAATTTCACATAAAAATATCAGGGTCCTCATTACTTTTAACAATTTTATCGTGTGGAAACATCTTTTATACCTCTGGAGCGGTTTTCCAAAGTCTGAGAAAAAGGACAATGACTCAGTCACCAGGTAAATCTAGGTTTAAGACTTTCTTCAGGCTTCCCAACACTTTGGAAGTGCAGAATTGAATAGCTGGATTACTCCCATAATGCAACACTAAATCTAATTGAGTATGTTCTTGTTGTTGTTGTCATGGTGTTCTTCGAAGAAGTTCTGTATATCAAGTCCTTCTGTGTGAAAAGTTCGTCGGTTAACTTTTTGGTATAATCACTTGTCTCAAAACTTCCAAACAAGAAAGCTTCCAAATATCTCCAGAGAACAAGTGTAAAGCTACACTAGCCAGAAAATGTGTGAACACTGAAGCTTGATCATGGTCCCACCCCTTGTTCAGTCTACAGCAGCACTATGGGTGTTTCTTTTATCAAATGACTGTATGATTCTTGAATGCTGCTGCACCATAGTGGCTCTTCAGATATGTCTTTGCTCTTAAAGTGTAAATGGTGACACCACAGAATTTGCCATCTACCTCTCGTGACTTAGAATGCTAAAAAAAGAAATGTCAGTGATCAAGAAATGTTGGCACAACATTGTGATCAGTTACCACCAGAAATAAGGCAAAATGCCTCCAAACAAACAAAAAAAAACTCCAAAAAAATGCAAAAGAAATCAGCAAAAGCAAGTTTAATTGTAAAGGTTTTTAGAGTGGCTGGAAGTCTGAAAGCCTGTCTTTTCATATTCCCTTTGATAGCTACCTAAAGTCGATGTGTGAATATTTGGATACACATACTGTGGGCATATCTTAGCTAATTAGTAGTGGTAACAAACTTCGGATAAGGACACGCTGCTATCCTGAACTCCACAAAAAAGCCGCAGTGAAGAAGTTTGATGAGTTCCCATGCTCACTGAACATCTGTTTTATCCACAAAGAGACAGATTAGCACTTAACCCCACTTCTCCCGTTTCCTCCAAATTTAGCAGCGCAAACTACTGTCTTGCTCACTCGCTTCTTTCCTGTGTGATGATGCTATCAAGGTTTCGACTGCCTTTATGGCAGCTGTGCATTGCGTACAGCCTCTCTCTCTCTCACACACACACATACACACAGTGAAAAAGGAGGTGGAAGCGGTAAGAAACCGTTGAGGCCGTGGTTTTGAACATAGGCCTGTGTGGCTGATGATGGGAAATATTCGTTATAGTAGGGTAAAGGGGCTGAAGTCATGACAAAGGAAGACTGAATGATGGAGAAAAACGAATGTATTGGAGATACAATGAAAAACAGAAACAAAGAAGAATAAATAAGTGAAAGAGAAAGCTGCATGTTTAGAACAATAACAAAGGACAGGTTTTTTCTGGTTTTAACAGCACAAGGACACAAACTATGAGCAAAGTTATACATTGAGGAGTTCAACCTTAATAATTCATACAAAGTCATACTCAAAGCATTGCAACAAAACTCATGATACAAGTTGTTGTTGTGTCTCCTCCTAAACCTGCACACTGCCTGCTATGACCACCTCATTTTATGTTCAGTTCTGCTTTGGAGAAATTTGTCTTTCTCTGCCTCCCTGCCAGATTTCGGCAGTTTCATTAAAGAGTAAACTCAAATTTGTGGGTTTTACCTGCATGATCTTTGGGCTGGGCTTTTTAGGCACAGTCCAGTGTTTACAGCAGGTAATGGTTTCATCCAGCTGAACACAGAAAATATATAACTTAAAAATGTAATCTGAACTACTGTACGATATGTTGACATTTTTCAGATACGCATTATGGAAAATTTGACAAAAAATCCATATGATGTTCATATGCATAGTTGTCTAGTTAAGCCCCATGCTGAGTTAATGCCATGAAATACTCTCTGCTTATACTACACTGCATGTCTGCACAAGAAGATGTATTGATATGTGCAGTCAGCGTGAATAGTTAGCACAGAATCTTGTGGATACTGACAGATGATGAAATACAGGTGTATGCTTGTCATTGAAACATGTTTTTTGGCATGTTTCTTTTCCCATAAAAAATGTGGAGGCAATTTAAAATCCCTTACAAGATTTTGTGTTACAAATACTACTGAGACACATGCGTCAGTATTAGGGTTACAGTGTTCTTGATATGAAACTTTTGCATACTTTGAAGATGCCATTGCATTAGAGGTATCTGTCATTTTAATGCCTTAAATAAATCAGAAAAAGACACAGAGGATAGTAAACAAAATAAAAAGACACTTTAATGAAAAGTTTAATGATTTTGAATGCCTGCAGTCTTCTTATTTAGCAATTTATCACAGTTCTTTGTGGATTATTGTGAAAGTGCATATAGTAAAAATCAGAAAAGACTCTCAAATGATCCCTGAATTTCACAATTGACTAACTTAACTTTTATACTGGTATGCCTAGAACAACTTGCGATTTCACTGATATTCAAGAATAATTCACATTTGTCCTGCAAACAAGACAGTTTATCACAGAAACGGCTTCATTTTCAGGTCTTAATATTTTCAACAATGGAAGACAGTTTGTCACATGATTATTACTTTGTCAAACAAAGCCTTTTAGCACCTCCTGCTATTTAAAATGTACCCTAATTTGTTCTCATTATGTGCAATCAATCACTGTGTGACAAGAGTTGTCACTTTGTAAACCGTGGTGGATATCTCTTTGTGGAACAAAACTCTTCAAATGCCTCATACGGAGCTATGACCTCAATAGAGAAATCTGCAATCCTTCCTCCTCCGCTCAGTGCTCTGTGTTCTCAGGTGCTTGAATCCCTTTAGTTTTACTCCAGAGGGGATTTGAACAGCATGAATATGGATATGACGATGATGAACCCGATGATGAAGGTAGTTTGGTCTTCCTTCAGATAAGCGCTAATCGCATTTGGAGACCGTAGCGGCAGAGCTAGGTGTAAACTTGGCCAACAGCGTTATCCGGATGGGGGATGGAGGGTATGAGCGAAGGTGCTTTTGTGTGTGCATGTGTGTCGATGTGTTAGCGAATCACTCTGCGCAGCCTTGAAACATTCACCCTGAAAAGAAACAGATCTTTGTGGGGGTGGGGTGGGGTGGAGGATGTTATCTGAGCACACATAATCCCAAACTAGGGATTGATCTCTTGACTCCTCCCTCCTTGCTCCATTCTTTCCCCGCTCCTCTTCTTTCCGCTCTTCCTCCTCCTCCTCCTCCTTCTCTCTGGATCCCAGAGTTTTTTTGATTCCACTGAATATTGCTTGGCGCTAACGAGGCAGCTGGATGAGAGGTTATAATTAGCCCAGATATCCGTATTCATATTCAAATTTCACATCTAATCTCACCAAGGATTTCTAACAAGGAAACAGGATTGGCTTGCCCATTCCCATCCCAAGATGTGATAGGAGGTCACATTCCCAAGCAACAGAATAAATCCAGTCCATCTCAGAGTGTTTAATTCCAAAATGTCTTCCCATAAAAAACAATGTACGTCATTTGTGCAAGCAGCTTCTTGTATGTGACCCTGGTTGCATTTCATTGTCACAGCGCTCTCTAGTGGTTTTAGTAATTATAATTGGAGCAAAGAAGGAAGTGAGGTGACATAGTTATAGGGCCGAAAATCCCCATAGGGCGGAGCTCGGGGTAGATAGATGGGTTAGGAAAACATGACATGGGAGACAGCTGTTGGTTTCAAAGCAGTTATTTTCAACAGTCACAAGGGTCACCTTTTCATCCCCAATCCTGATCATTTCCCTAAACCTAAAGAAACAGTGGCACACTGTTGAGCTGTCCAGTTAGGGACCTTGGAACGTTGTTTGTGGTGCTGGTTGTGCTTGTCAATATAAAGAGTTAACTGTTAGTTTAGTTCGGCACGCTACTGCTCTGTATTTTAGTTTAGTTTTTTTTTTTTTTGGTATTTCTTATCTTTATTTTCTCCTAGCTTTGCACCCATTTACTTTTAACCTCCTCGATTGCTGTATTTGTTTCTACCTTTAAAAATAAATCCTGCCCATCATTCTGGAATTCAGCATTGTTTTGCTTTATTTTTGTTAAGGCCTGGTTACTCTAGACATCCAGGTCGCAACAGAGACAAATAACTTGTACAGTCATTCTGGATTGGGGACTTGTTCATTAGTTCACATGTTAGGGCTGCAGGTTCTGCACTAGTGATTGTGCTTCTGCCTGGCCTTATACATACTTGTCCCAGCGAAGTAGTTAAATACTTTCTCTGTCTCTAAAAGGCTTTATCTCTTTGCCCAGTGTTTTATTTCATATTTAGATGTCAACTTTTTCTAGCTACGTGAATAAACTTTGCACAATGGTTAGTCAGAATACAAACTGTTCTCACATTTGTTGTGTAAAGTAAATACTGACAATACTATCGCCATTTTGCTGCATTTTCTTATTCAAATGAGAAGAAAACGGCCTTTTCGACACAGTTTTGGAAGCACACTTTTTCCCCTGATGAACAAACCCACATAAAATTGAACAGTCGTCCCACATAATATTCAACATTGATGAGAGGACCAGTTGTTTTGTTAAATTCACCTCAGGAAGTGGAGGCTAGCAATTAGCTTCCTTCACTGATTAGCTTCCACTCTGAAGGCTGAAGTTACGTAGTTCAGCACGTCAGTGTTTGACACTTCCACTACAGTTTCCTTTTCAGTAACATTAGCACAGCACCTGCTGATTAATTGGAAGCTCCATTATACAAAATACTAGCAAGTGGTAGCCATTTGGTAAATATGACTGGTAAGTAGTCTTCTGAAATCTGCACTCTGGTTGTTTACCATAACATGTTATCTTTGTTGATTTTATAGCAAGGTTGTTGCTAGAGGTACGGACCCGTATCCGTAGTCCACAGGCTACGGCACTTTCCATTTGCCAATCAGATACGCGAGATCTGGTCATGTGACTCCCGGTAGACGCTAGCGGTATGGACCCGTAGCATCGGTACTACAGGTACGGACCCTAAACCTGACCCTAACACTAACCCTAACCTTAACCTTTGCTTACCTTTCAACAGTTTGCAGTGGTTAGCAGCTTCTTGACTCGCGAGACTCGCGTACGGGTCCGTATCTGTCTGGCAAATGGAAGTGCCGTATCCGTAGGCCACAGGCTACGGGTATGGGTCCGTATCTGTAGACACTACCTTATAGCAAAATTAGAATGCAATTAGTAGTAAATAGTTTACATGTCTTCCGGCCTGGGCCTGGGATCTCTTTGTGTGGAGTTTGCATGTTCTCCTTGTGCATGCATGTGTTTTTTCTGGGTACTCCGGCTTCTTCCCACAGTCCAAAAACATGCTAAGGGTTAATTAGTAATTCAGAATTATCCATTGGTGTGAATGTGAGTGTGCTTGCTTGTCTTGATGTGTAGTCCTGCGACAAATTGGCGACCTGTCCAGGGTGTCCCCTGCCTTTGCCCCAAGTCAGCTGGGATACGCTCTAGCCCTCCCACGACCCTAATGAGGATTAAGCGGTGTATGGATAATGGATGGATGGATGGTTAACAAATCAACAAATGCTTTATAATTTATCTTTGTCCTCAAAATGCATCGTATTTTGTTCTACTTTTTTCAGTACAGGCAGAGGCTGCTTTACAAGGACACAATGATGCTTGCATCGTGTATTATGTGAAATGGTAAATATAATGTATGCATGCAGAGAGACATTAGATGCCCATAACCCCTTAAACTGGAAGAGTGGCTCCAGCAGATTGCAGGTATATCTGAGACCTCTGCTCAAAAGAGCACAGTCCTGGGAACAGCTAAGATAATGCGTACAACAGTCAGACTCCTTCTGGTAGAGGATCTGAGTTCGTCGAAGACACACACTCATACACATACGCAAACACTCCATGTGAGGGTGAGAGCGGGATTTTTTTATTTATATATATATATATATATATATATATATATATTTATATAAATATATATAAAATGTTCTGCTCCACTCACCTCAGGGTGTGTGGTGCATCCATGGCGTATGGCCTACATGCTCGCTCAAGCATAAGCCGATGTAGCCTCTGCCTCCCTGGTGCGGCAACTCAAGAGTTTGTCATTTATCTCAGATGGGTTTTTATAATGTGCTGGAAGAAAATTCAATGTTTTGGACTGCAGGTCACACAGTAGCAATCTCAATAGATATTTGTATGTATTACATGTATTAGTGTTAACCGCTGTGTCATGCATTTAGATTCAGAGCTTTTAGATTAAGCTTCTCAAGTAGAGCAGCAAGACAATTCGTTAAACTTGATGTGTTATTGCAGTTGTAATTTATATATATTGAGGTGGAAGTTCAGAAATAGGAGCTTTATGTAAGCATATATAGATTCCTTTTCTGCTCAGTACAGCAGCAGGTAGACAAGGAACACATGTGAGAAGAGAGTGGTGGGTTCAGAAGCAAGCACAGGACATTAATTATTTCTTGAAAAGCTGTCTTTTGCCGAAGACTCTTATTTCGAGATTGATTCAGTCTAAGCAGCAGGAATATGAAATTACTTTGTTCTCTGCTACTTACTTCATCGCCACATATTTACAAAATCTTGTGCAAAATACATATTCTGCACAAATTGTCTCTTGAATTTTAGTCCTTTGTTTTGCTTAAGCACCAGATGGCTAGAGATTTTCACAGGGCATTTTATATACAACATCAACATTAGTCTATTCTAATGTTTAAAATTAAAAAAAGTCACATCTCCGTAAAGAATGATTTACTAATGCTAAGTGGACATTGTATGATGCAGAAATACGCTATAGCATAGTAAAATTGGTATAGAAGATATTCTAAAGTCATATGTTTATTTGTTTATCTTCCATTCTCAGCGTCAAAGTGAAAGTCGAGGCGAAGACCTTTTAAAATATGTAAATATCATTTTGATATGATTCATTTAGCTTTTCATGTAGCGATTGAAACTAAAACTTTCTCGTCAGTCAGGCTTTTTTTTTTTTGCTTTTCATTAGACAATCCACACTGAAGAGGCAACAAGGAAGGATCGTGTCACAGACGGGCAACACAGTATTAGTATATTATTATTGTACATTGTTATTATAATTGAATACTTGCCTACACTGCAACCTGAAGTATTGAGACCCCTCCAGTCAAATCGCTATTTATTTATTTTACCGATTTATTTCTGTTTGAAACAGTACAATGAAAGTCCAGACAGAAGCCATCTTGTGCAATGCTTGGTGCCAGTTTAAATCCCATCTGACCTCTGATTGACAGCAATGACATTTCATGTTTGGGAGGCATTCATTGTGAGTGCTTTGTCTCAAAGCTTGACCTATCATCGTGTCCTACCCCCATAAAATGATGAACATTTTCTTGATCCGTCATGTCATCTGTGGGTTCCAACCAAACATCGGTCAGACACTGATGTTGTGTAACTGGATGCGTTTGGACCAGATGGTGAAATTCTTTCCACGTCCATTAAGGCCCAGTAGACCCTCTCTAAAAACCTATTGAAAGCATGGTGTGTGTATCTGTTTATTTGTTAGTTTTTACTCAATGACAGTTTAGTTTTTGTAAAGTAAGGCAGACCTCACATGTACTCATTTCAGGCTTCAATGGTCCCATTTCTTATTCACTTTCAGTGAGAAGATGTCTGAATTGTGGCCAGTTGCTTCGTGTTGCTCTCATTAAAATGCTTAGAAAATTAAAACTTTAGACGCAGCAGTACAGGCAGCCAGTCAGTGGCCATGATGATCTCACCAGTAAACACCCCCCAACATCAGAAGTGCTCATTGTCAAGCACAAACACAACACACAAATGTGAGTCCTTCCTAAAGAGTTTCAGCTGTGACTCTCGCTCAGATTGTTGTTTGTTTAATTGCTAAAACCTCAGGATGACATCACATTCAGCAGACAGACAGGTAAAATCCCAGAGATATCCACACAGCTTTCATTTTGTAACTTTTTTCCAACCCTTATGGGATGTGTTGATTGGACGTTCAAACAACCATTTTTCAACATCTCAGTGTTTGCTGGGTTTTGACTCTTATTTATGCCAATTTTCTGAGTGTCTGTCCTTTGAAAATGTATTAAAAGACACTATAGTGTGGTTCATGCATGACAAAAGGCAGTCATGACTATGGTCTATAATTTGATTTCTAGTTAACCTTGATAGGTAATAAACACTCTCAGTTAACTTAATCTTAATCAACCAATGACACAGTGGAATGTTTGCACAACTAAAGCTATAATCTAGCAGTAAAGGTCTCCATGGCAGAAATCGTGTGTCCTGCTGAAGTGTCCTTGAACAAGATACTGTGTGGTTTCAACACAGAGTGGAAAAGTTATTTACAAGTTCTTAGATGTATTGCAAGCTCATGGAAGCACAACCAGCAGCAGAGTACAAGTTATCTAGTTCTGTCACTTGTCTTACTTTAGTTGCTGGAAAAAACACATCACCATTAACCCTGTTGTGCATTTCATAGTTCTTGTTTAAGACACATTCACAGCTCTATGACTTTGCAAAGTCTTTATCATGAGTGGTCATGATATGAACCAGGTGGTAAGTGACTGCTGTTGCACTACGCAGTACAAGGAGTCACCTACGCTTGCGCTTCTTGTCAGTAAATTCTGTTTCTGTGCTTAAAAATCCTCCTGCTGTCATTGAATAACCCCCTAAAAACTCATCTCTGCTATCAAAATTAAATATTTGACATTTTTTTCCCATGAAAATAATCCCTTCATGCATTAAAATGGCTTAGATGTAACTCTGCACCTTTGCCTCCCTTAGAATATGCAGATCTATGAGTATGCAAATGAGTCCCTCTATCTTCACCAACGCCTCCAACACTCGCCTGCCACTTGAGCTACCTGTTCACCTACAACTCTGCTCAATACTGTAAAATTAGTCTATGCTACAAAATTGGAAGTTGTCGCATTGGAGTAATTCAACTATAAATGTTTGAGTCGGAAACTGAGGAGAGGAATTGTACATGGTCTCTTGCAAATAATGTGTCCAAAATGGTGATATATTTCATGCTTTGCACTCTACAGCATATGTAACTTAGAAGTAATAGATAACATGAGCGTTCAGCTGCTAAATGGGCCCTCAATTTACCATTTTGCGAATTTGCAACCAAAGACAGAACATGTTTCCCCTACTGTGCATCTCCTCTGAATGGAAAGCTCCACCACATAAGTTAATGGGATTGGTGCCTTTGGTTTGTTAACATGAAACCCTACATGTATGAATCTGTGCTTTTGAGATTGTCATTAA
Source organism: Acanthochromis polyacanthus (assembly GCF_021347895.1). Lineage (NCBI taxonomy): Eukaryota > Metazoa > Chordata > Actinopteri > Pomacentridae > Acanthochromis > Acanthochromis polyacanthus. Next base: position 24,785,398 of record NC_067116.1, on the reverse strand, counting down.
TGCACTGCAGTTTCAAGACAAAACTTTTTATAACAATAATAATATAATAGTTTCTAGCATTTGAAAACACCTCAAGGGCATGTTAGCAAGGCTAAATACTGGTTTTCATTGGATTGACTTTGTAATTGGTGATTTTATATATTTAAAAACTATGGAAACGATTGCCCATCTTTTAGATTTTGCCATTCTGCACTGCCCTATTTTATCCAAGTGTTTTGACCTTCGAGCACACATCTGTGATTTATCCTCACGGCTCCTGATTACAGATTCGTTTTCAAGTCCACTCGTCAGACATCCTGTACATGAATCACGGATAATTGGGTTCTGCCAATTATTTTGATGCATCGGGTGTGATGAGGAAGAGGGTTGATTCTGCCGCTGTCCCTCCTGCAAAATAGTACAAATCAATATCCACACAACTGTGGTCATTATGAAGATGCCGTGTGCATTCCTGCATGGCAATACAAGCTGAAAGCACGCAAGGGTGTGTGTGTGTGTGGGTGTGTGTGTGTGTGTGTGTGTGTGGTGTGTGTGTGTGTGGTGTGTGTGTGTGTGCATAGTGGAAGAAGTGGTGGAAAAGATTACAAATATCATATATTCAGATTTAACTTTTATGGTAAACAAGAGACAAATATGTCAACATCGCAGAAGTACAGTGCCAAATAAGTAGCTTGTATTTTCCTCTAACTTTTTAAATATTGCCACATCCAATGCTCAAATAGCACAAACCACAAATAGTGCAATTAGCTACAGAGATGGTGATGTCAAGCCTTCAGTCAGCATTAGAGGATAAATCTCATCTCTGCACTCTAAGAGGCCAAAAATAAGCAACATTCTTCCGCACTGTGTTGATGTGAAATTCCTTAACTGTAGTTATTAGAGACATTGTTGTGAGTGTCTGTCATTATGTTAACACATTCACATTTAAGCGTCTTCAGTTAGTCTTGATCTTATGCACACTGTTTTCTGTAGATCTTCACAGTTACAGAATGTGCATTCACACACAAGTCTGTACATGAATGCAAACATGCACAAATGCACAGAAAAAGTACAGCTTCTTTGACTTTTTTCTCTCAACACATTCACTCATTCTCTGCCTTTTAGTCTCAATATGCGTTTAAACTGTGACGCCCCTGCCTGTCCACATTAAAGTGTAAATCTAGTGGCAGTATATTCATAAACATCTGATCTGCACATGCACTTATAGTGATAATTGAGTATGTGGTGCTTAGACTGTATATAAACATCACAGTACATACATCAGAGGTTTAGTGTCGAAAGACAAGTGCCATGTATTTCCGCTGAGCTGGGTGTTTTTTCTTTTTCTTCTTCTCCTTTTTATTTTTTTCATCGTCATGTAATCTCTCAGCAGTGTCTGGGTCCTGTAGGATACTTAATTGGAGTGTGTCTTTTCCAGGCTTTGGGAGTTGACTTCCTGCTGTTAATGTGCAGTGAGAGCGGAGCAAAGGAGCGGCTGGACGAGCAGAGACAGCCGCCACCTCCCACCAGGTGACCAACTGAACCAACTCCATCCTGCACGCTATTAACACAGCATCGATGGCTCGAGGTGGCTGAGCTTGCAGGACAGCGGCACTGTTAATGCTATTTTTCTCTTCCAAATCTTACTTCTTAATCTGAAGTACTAGAGTGTTGTAATTTCTTACTACCATGCTCCAGTCTGACAGTCTCTCAGTGAAATTGCTCAGAAGTGTGTATTTTGCGTCCCTTTTTATCAGAATTTATATAGAATGGTTTGGCAGCTATGTGGCTGAGACAGCTGACTGAATTTATTTTGAAATTTACTTGTGTAGCTTCCTCTATCTGCAATGCAGATAAAGGCACTGAAGGTGACCTTGGCCTTGAGGCAACTTATTTTGTGTTAAAATTGATTACACAGGACCATAAAGCCTGACCTGTGAACATGGAGTTGCATAAGACTGTAAATTGATCTCATCAGTTGAACTGCAAGTTCACTCGGAGAGTACATCCTCAAGAAAAGCCAGTGCCCTTTCCTCACAATTTTAAAGAAAGTGACTCTGATCTGCCCACCGCCTCTAATGAATTCTTAATGTTTGCTCTGAATTTTATGTAATATTGTCAATGGACAAACAAACAGACAACACAAATTCCCGGCTATGCAGAATTAAATTGGTGAACTAGCTTGTCTAATACAAAACTCTCCAACACCTTGATTTGTCACCAGCAAATGATACAGATGCTGTTCTGTAAGTCAAAAGTAGTACTTTGGCTGAGATGGAAGTGACTAAAAAAAACGTATTTTAGATTGCAGCAAACCTAATTGGCTTATTCTGTTTGCAAGTACATTAATAAACACAGATGCTTATGGTCTGCCATTTTATACTTGTCCCATTGGCTGTAAGTGGACCAGTGCCAGCTATTAAAATCCTTGAGGATTGTCAATAGTGATAAACCAACAAGATTTCTTGGCAGCAGTCCAAAGCTTGTTATAAGTTCATTGAAACATCAAATGAAATTCTTTGCATGCTGGGGTAGGCTGTGGCCACAGAAAATGTATGGAATTTATTATAGTGCTCAGCCTGCTTTCCAAACAAGCTGGGCTGTGCTCGGTCTTTCCAGATGTTTAATTGAAGCCCCAGCAGTTCCCATGTAAAGTTTTCATTTGAGTCGACAGTTCAGGCAGTGGAGTGAGTGAGGAGAAAAAAAAGTTGCCTACACATGAAGACTCTATCAAAGCAGCCAGACAAGATATAGCACAACGCCTCTGGGATGATCACTGTCTGAATTAGATAGAAGTACATTCTGTAAAAACGTAAACGCCTAATTCCAAACCAGTCCCTCGGCCACCATTTCAGAGCCTCAACGTTGATTTGATACAGCTGATTTTAAAAGGCTAGAAAGAGACGGTAGAACAAAACCTGTTAACCAAAAGTCTAAAAAAATAAACAATGGATTTAGCTCATTCAAGCTGCAGCCTCTGCGCAGCAATTGGAAGTCAACAAGGCCAAGGAAAGGGTCTAGGGATCCATTTGGATGTGGGCCCATAGTACCTTTGTATCTTGTTGGCAGGAAGAAGTTGCCCTCCGGCTACGAAGCAAAACCACTCTTGTCTTTCCTCAGAGATGCTGCCTGTTGTTGCTGTCTATTTGTGTGGGTAGGGGAGCATGCTAGTGACTCAGACAGACAGTTGTAATTAAGGCCAGCTTCTCAGCCGGATGAGCAGAAAGAGATAATACGGATGTGTACAAACTACCAACTCCCCCTCTCCTGCTCTCTCTCTCTCTCTCTCTCTCTCACCACACACACACACACACACACACACACACACACACACACACACACACACACACACACACACACACACACACACCACACACACACACACACACACACACACACACACTCCCATACAAAACGTGGACAACTTATGTGACACACAAGGTTTGTACTCTTACACAGAGGCATGTGCAAAAGATGAAAGCATCAAAAAATCTCTGTAATGAATTGAACAAGTAGGACACTACTCATTAGAGATGCATTTGTGTACATGAGGCATAGGCAATTTATTATTGTCAGCCTAACAAATTCTGGTGCAGTCGGTGGAATCAGAAAGATATTTTAATATGTTTTCAGCCCAGAAAATCTGTTTAGCAGTTAGTCAGGATGGGTGCACACCCAAACTGGATAATAAACATTTGCTTTAAATGGTTTCTCCTGTCTTCCTGTTGTTTATTGCTGTGGCATGCAAAGATGAGACAAATTTCCATTATGTTTAAATTTCTGTGGTGAGGGCGAGGGCAGAAAAAATGCATTTGACTGCTCAAAGTGGGAAAGATGCAAATAGATGGGGGGTGTAGCAGAGCAGATGGTGAAAAAGCTGTATGTAATTCAAATATGTATTTGAGTTTTTGTTTGTATTTTAGTGTCAGAGGTCTTATGTATCAAATGTATTCATTTATTTGTTCATGTCATCTGTAAATAAGAAATGCCAGCAGCGTGTTGTGTGATTAATTGGTTGGCCTCCATTAACTCAAAAGACACGACACGGACATAAAACATGATTGTGCTGCATTCAGTGTCACCATAGCACTTCTTGTGTCTTGTTTTATAAGTCCAGCTTTCGCTAGAGCCCATTAAAATGGTACATCGTGAGACAGGGTTAGCTTTACCCCACTGATGTTGTGTTGTCCGCAATAGTGATCCTGCACAATGTAAGAGGAGATTAGATCTACAGGTATGTGTTGGCCAAGGAGCCAGTGGTGCAAAGTTACCATCTGTGGGATTATGACAGAAAGCCTCAAAATCAGGATACAACCTAGACATGACAATCCTGTAGCACAATGGAACTTTAGTTGGTCTTGGATGGTCAGCGCTGAGCTGTCTGTGATTGCCTGAGTGACGCACCACATGTTTGTGGAGAACCCAGCAATAAATTACTTGCAGATGACCTAATTTATGTTTGTCTGTGTTTGATATTTAAGGTCAGGGAAATCACCATCAACAGACAAGTTTCAAAGACATGCATGTTGTTTCCAAAGTCAGTGAGTAATATGTTAGACAAACGTGATCTTGTTGACCAAAAAGTTAGAATTAATCTTTTTTCTACCATAGCAGATTGTCTAATTAATATATGCCAGCAATTCAATGATGAAGACACAGTGCTGTAAATCTATTATAATATTATCATATTTGTCCACTGCCACCACCTCCTGCTGCTAAAACCCGTGTCCACCTCAGGCTCAGATTGCACTGTTGCTTAGCTGCCTAAGGATTCATTGAATAGACACTTCCTGTAGTTTAGGGCCATGATTAACCAACCCCTTTATGCTCCCAAGCACCCGTCGCTTTTGTCATCATACGCCTCACTTCCCCTTCACTGGGGAGTGCAGCAGAAAAGACAACAGAGAGTTCCCAGACCAAGTCAAACACCACAACCACAGTCATGTTAACCCACAATTGTTTCTCACTCTCCTCCATTGTGGTTAATAAGAGTTGTAAACTGAGGACCTCATTGCAATAAACCTCTCAACATGTTTAGGGCCCCATGGTCCTTTTCTGAGGCGTTCACTCCAACCATGATGCTATTGGGCCCCCTTCTGTAATTATGTACCAGCTTCTTCCACATGGTTTCTGAAGGAGGGCCTGCTGTTGCGCATTGAATCACTCAAGTCAGATTGAACAAAATCAGTCGTGTTCCTTGTAAATATTAGATGGATTCAAATAAATTAGTTTCACTGCTTTTAGCTTTATGAAGCACCAGCTCTACGAGTCAAGGACATTTAAATAAAGAATGCATGATCAGAAACAATTTTGGCTTCAGGTGTCTTTTTGCTAATATTTATTTTTCCCATGTCACTGACCTAGAATTTGAAATAACTACACCGAATGCATTTCCAATTTCATGATTGCCTGACTTAACTGGTGGTCAAACAACCAACCAAACAGAATTATTAGATATCTACAATCCCAAGCAGAGGAGGCACCGTCAAATGGCTTTCAAATGGCTTTTCATTTCATTTAGTAAAATGCCATCCTTTGTATACTGTATAAATTTTCATTCCAGAAGTGATATATAAACAGAATTCACCAAAGTGTAGTTACTTCTTTATGCATTCACATTTCATTAAAGTTCAGGACCTTTTAAAAGTTGTGAAATGTCTATTCTCAGGGGCAGCAGTTGATCTTAATGCCAAATTTACAATCCAGTCACTATACAGTTAATTTGAACTCCTACCTGACTTATTCTCACTCACTGACTGTGCTCAGTCTGTTTCAGCTGTTTTAGGAGACCTGTTTGTTGAGCTTGCGTCTCCCTGCTCACTTAAAATTTCTCTCCTTCCAGGATGTTTCAGGAGACAGGTGGGAGGCTTAATGCTATTTTTCACATTATCTGGTTCCCTCTGCTTGGGGGCCATGACACGTGCTACCCGACCCTACAATGCACCACAGATGTGAGCTCCAAGGCTTTTTAAAAATGTCGGGTGACTTACAGTAGAAACCAGGAAACACTTCTGAGATTCTGGCTGTAAAAACATCGGCTGTTCTCTTCTTGCCCGGTTAAAATTCTTACTGAAAATGAAAATATCCACAGATATATGATTTTTTTTGAAAGGCGTTCAGTAATGTGTACATGTGTGCACCACTGTGAGTCAAGTAATGTGTGTTGTGTGAAACCAACGTGATGCAGTGATTATTATTTCTTAAAGCCACAACTCTGCTATTGTAAATAGTGTCTCACTTCATGCATTAAATGGTTCAAAATGATATGATTTCTGATGGAATCTTAATGCAATAGCTGTGTTACGGTACACTTGACAGATAGTTGAATACAAAAATACCAAAAACTGTTACTGCTTCTGTACTGTCATTTGTCTGAAATGTGGGACAATAAGCTCTATTTTGTTTTGGACAGACAGTAAGAAAAACAGACAATAGATGTACAGGGTTGGGATTTGGAAAGAGCTTCTTACTATATTATTGACAATATATCAAATATAGGTTTACAGCCACTTCTTTAAAGGGACAATGTATACACATACACACACACACACACACACACACACACACACACACACACATATATATATATATAATAAATATATATATAAACATGGGCAGTTCTCTCAAATTTCACCTGAGACATGATCAGATTTTAAATAAATACACAAGAACAGATGGCTATACACCTGTTTGCTGCAGCCCCTGTCTGGAGCCTATTCCAGATTTCCTGAAACATCCATTGTAGCATATTAATATCAAAATGCTGTTTTCACCCTGAACATGCGCATGCCACACACACGCACACAGCCCACACACACAGACACACAGACACACAAGACACAACACAAGAGTCAAACCCGACTTTGCAAGAAAGAAAAGGGGTTGAACAAAGTGTTGGTAGAATGCACCAATGGACCAATGGTAATAGGAGGTTTATTGTGTGTGTTCTGGAGTGTGTGTTGTGTGTGTGTGTGTTGTGTGTGTGTTGTGTGTGTGTGGTGGTGTGTGTGTGTGTGTGTGTGTGTGCGTGTGCATTTGGTGGGTTGTGAGGGGATGAGGGTGCTCTCTTGTCTTGGGCTAATTCCACAATCTTGTCTCCAAGAAAAGGGGTCCCACTTTCACCATGCTTACAAAGGGGCCCTCAAGCGTGACCCCTCATTATGTACGGCCCCTCCCCTTACAACTGACAAGCCCCTTAGGGCATCAAGCTTCAGCAACAGAAAAAAAATTTCACACAAACCACATTTGCATTGATTTGATTATCCTTCTGGTTGATTCATGCCCTCTGAGCTTCTGTTAGGACTGTTACACAAGCCATCAGTCTGACACACTTATTTGCGCATCACTTTTTTTTCCTAAAAAAAGCAGTCTAATTCCTTCAGTCTAAGAACTTACCTTTGATTTCCACCAACATGTAGTTTCAATAAGTAGTAAGTAGTTCACTATATTTTCAATATACAGGAAAAGGGAAAAATGTGTGTTTCATTCCAGCTAGAATGTTTACTATATAATTTTACTGTAAGTGTATCTGCTTCATTTGGCCTCTAAATTAGGTTAGCACTTTAGATGAGTGGGTTCAACAGTCTAGTTGTTTTACTCCTAGCATTTTTTTTTTTTTTTGCTGATCGATATTCTGGAGCAACTGCAGCTACAAGTATCACTGCCTTCCCTGATGTAACAAAACTTTGCATTAAGTGCTGTCTGGCTACACTGTATGTGCAACGGATTCTGCATCACTACACTTCCATTACAGTCAATGCAATAAGCTACGCCAGGCATCTGAACAGTATGTAAGTGATATGTGTGCATCAAAATATATTTACTTATTTATTTAACAACTAGTATGTGACTATTGTATCAAACATGGCTACAGAGTCTTGAAACACCCTGTTGGCATGTAATGTTTAGTAACTTTACAGAGTCTAAAGAAGGCTATGTCAACATACCCATATTGCATTAAACTCTGAAAACTTTTAGTTTCTCAGCAGTGTGCTGGGTTCACAAACTGAAGCCTCAACACCCCAAAATGAAAGTTTGCCATCCTTGTTTTGCCACGATGTATGCATATGTGTGCTGCAGGCACATCTGCTCCATGAACGATTCACTTAAGTTAGAGTATCAGTATAACCACTGCATGAGAATGACCAGGTTATTGTGGAAAGCAAAACTTTCAAGCTTTATAGCTGTTAAGAAGAACTGTAAAATTTTGAAATGCCAGCAAGTAACATGCACTATGTAAAAGTGACAACTTTATTTGCAAGTGAAAGCAGAGCAAAAAGAAGAACAATAAAGGAAAGTAAACAGTGTTGTAGAGTAATATATAATGTGCAAGTACATGCAACAGCTCAGGTCAATTAAGGGAGCAGACAAGAAAAACTAATCTATGAGTCCTCTGTAGGGCATTAATTCATAACATGTCATTAAATTTGGAGGACTTGATGCTAGTTAACATGCTGACATCTACTCTGCTGACATGTACTGAAGGGACAGTCTATTTAGTTTTTTGTTTTCTGTTTTCCATGTTGGTGTCTAATGAGAAATTTAAAAAAAAAAATTGCCATCAGTAAGATACATCCTTGCATTTTGTCAGCCAGTCAAAGCAAGTGTTAAAGTATGCTACATGTCGAATTGACTTAAATAATGTTTTACTTTGTCTGTCAGAAAGGCATCAATAAACCAGTGAATTAAACAGTATTGAGCTTATTTTACCTTTTATTTATTCGATTAGCTCCACCTGACCACTGTCAGAGCTGATAGCCTAGTCCAAGTTCAAAATAGCAACAAATCAAAGTTAGTTTGTGAGAGTCCTTCTAGGGCCCATTGTTGTGACTGATTCATTTTGAGTGCAAACATTTCCCTGGCAACCGTTTCAAACATGCTGCCATGGTTAGCAGCCAAGGAAATCAACTCGGAAAGTCATGTTTTGAACATATTGCTGTGGAAAAAAAGATGATTTCTTTTGTACATATTAAAGTTTCCATGGCCATGGTATTATCCTTTTTAAAAGCTCTCTTTTAATCCTTGTGTATTGTAAAATGATCAGTACAACACATCCCTGTGAAAATAGCATGTTTTATTCTTCAATGAAATCTATTTTTGCAGATATATGTTTTTTTTTTGTCAGACAACAGAAATGTGGTTGTATGCTTCAGCTCCGAGGCTGTTCAGAATGCTCTGCTTTCCTGTTCCTGTTGCCTGATGCATGGGGATTGTGTTGTGTGTGCCTGCGTGTGTGTGTGTATATGTGTGTGTGTGTGAGCACATGTCTGCAGGGCAGCTGTGTCCTCGATATGTGGGGACCTGACCCAGCTGTCACAACCATACTGTGGGAGGTCTCTCTGAAAGCACGGAAATAAAATGTACGTTCGTCTCTCAGCAGGGACTGGCAGGATTGTCAGTAGTTAATATAAACAAATGAGTCTCTTCTGAGCACATCTCAACTTTAATTCTCACATTATATGTCTGGTTTTAATTAGGAATTCAGGCAGGACTGCCAGAGCAAAGCTTTATTCCTTATTTACATACAAAATGCGCTGCAACATGCCAGCTGGTTTGAAAAAAACATTGCACACAAAAAAGCCAAAGGTCTAATCCCAGACATCATGATGTCTCCTTCGGAGCAAAACCCTTCCTCTGACATCATTGTAGTCGCCCAGTTAGATGTACATGACGAATTTAAATGTTGTTTTTTAACCAGGATGCATGTTCTAAAAAACAACAAACCTGCATTGCATTAGTAAAGATCAGGTTAATACACTTCGCTTCACACTTCGGCACTGATTTGACCTTAGAGTATATGAAGCCAGGTCCACAAAATAAAAATCAAATAGAGTAATATTACACATCAACACAATCAGTCTTGTGTGTGTGTGAGACACTTCAGAAACTTCACTGTCTGTTTTCATACATGCTTCATGCTGCAGAATTCTGTATAAATAGATGTACCCTTCATGCACTGCCTCTGTTGTGCGCAGTGCACACAGTGCTCTGGGGTTAAATATAATGCGGACGAGCCCTTTAAAGCAAATGCGATCTGAAAGGTGGCAAAGCGAGGGACGCAGCTGTCGGCAAGCATATCTTTTTTAAGGGCTGCCCCTAATGATTGGAGACAGTTGGCAATTACGTAGTATTCACTTTAGGCCACTGGGCTGTACACTGTGTCGAGCCCCCAGACCCTGGCACACATGCAAAACGGGAAGAAGAAGAGGAGGGTAAGGAAGGTGGGGGTGGGCGAACAAGAGCGAGAACAGAAGAGTGGGGAGCTGGCCAAGAACCAACCAGGGGGAACAGCGATGCACGTGCCAAGATAGAGAGAGCAACACACACAGATGGACAGAAAGAAGGAAAGGGGGATGGAGGAATGGGAGGAAGGAAGAGGAGAAAGTGCGAAAGAACAAAGGGGGGGGGGTAATCACAGATGAAGAATCTGTTAAGAAAAGTGGGCAATAAAAGAGTCAAAAAACAGAAAAGAACAGATGAGCAGTAATAAGCTTGAACCTGCAGCATTTCATAAACGGTTCCATTTCATAATTAAAAGTGCTAAAACTCCTGTTCTTTCTCTGCAAATGTAAAATATTTAGGCCTTGCTTTCACAAGACATTAAAACGAGAAGCTATGGATGACAGCCGATGTCACTACAATTGTTACTCTGCTGCTCTGTTTACTGAAGTGTCACAATATGAGCAGGGTGTTATATAACTATCAGCTTGTTTTAACAACTATTTATCCAATGTCAGAATACGTGCCGTGTAAAGTGGAGCATAGGCGACAAGCAGCTCCAAAGGAGAAAACCGAGCTCTCACATGCTACCGCTGTATACAGTAGGTGTGTTGCATCTTGACTCACATGAAATGTGGCAGTAAACAAAGAATTCAGTGCCCAAAACGCACTAAATCACCTCGCCAGGCGATATTTAGTACATTACTGGCAACATGTCACTTATTACGCTGTTTTGGTGATTTCTCCAAGCCAAGAGTGTGTGCTTGGCCTCACCACCTGTTTCTCATTCAAACCTGGAAGGTTAACAGCTGCCTGGGAAGAAGATTGATGCACACACACTGCATTACTCCTCCAGCATGTGAGGACTGTGTGATTATCCACAGTGTGGCCATCACAGTCATACTTTATTTGCAACTATTTGTCTCAAGCGTTGAACCAAATGCGAGGAGATCATTTGGAGGCACGGCGTTTCTCACATACAATATTACTATTGAAATCACAGTTGGCCACAAGGCATCTAATTGCTTTTTCATTTGCTCTGTTATGGATTGTGACGACCGGCTCACAGGCTCTCAGTTGCTCTCCTTACTTGTTGACGGCGCGTGCGTATTTGTGTAAATGTGCGTGTGGCCAAGTTTTTGTACAAGTGAGGGTGTCCACAAGTGTGTGCATCAGCGGGGTGTGTGTGTTTCACTGCTATCTCAGCCACTGGATATTGAGCGCCGTCTTAAACACAGGAGCTGCTGATGGCCTTTGCTTTATTAGCAGACATGTTTGCGGTGCTTGGAGTGGCATCCCACAGAGCCCACTCATCTGTTGTCAAATATTTATAAATGTCACAGAGCTAAGGTCTCCAAATGATGCCAGCATAGTCTGTGAGGGTCCCAGCTATAATGAGTTGGTTGGTTTATTGAAAACCATTAGGGTGAACATGACAATAGAAACAAATTCAACCTGTTTCAACCTTTTTGTAAATTCTCTTGTACTACAAGAGTGTATTTCATTAAATTTTCTATGATCTGTTTGTATGAAACTGTATCACTTATTCATTAACCTTATTGATATAATGTATGTCATGATATATAAAAATAACTGGAGTTAAAATAAATTGAAACTTACCGATGTTTAACTGTTGTGGCCTCATTTGTCATCTAAGCATAAGTGGAGAAATAAATGTATTTTTTCTTAATTCTGCAGCTTAGTTCTTCTTTGTGCTTTAAACTTGCTTGTTGAGCATTTAATTACATTCATTGCATTTATTGACAACACAATCGGGGTGCTCATCACACAACATGAATGTGAAATTGTCCACACAGTGAATAAAATACATACATTCTAATGATTCCTGCTTCTTTCTTCTTCTTTATTATTCTGAGGAATGCAACAACCCCTAACACATTCAATGTCACTTCATTTATGAAGTAAGGAACCTCATACCTGACTTAAAACTTAAATTTCTACTTCAATTTAACTATAGATCAAATTCAATTGCCACTATTTCATTCCTTATCATTTTTTTCTTCTGTTTAGTACAACCAACTGAGCTCTAATTATTACAACAACATTTGCAGAGGGAGACGCCAGTGGTGACTGGTATTGACTTGCACGCTTTGTGTATCTGTTTAAAACACTGTCCCAGTGAGGAAGCTGCAACAAAGGAGCTGTGTTTACTCCCTCAGACAGTACTTGTCGCATTCTGTTTGTTTTAGCAGAAAGATTATCTTAATAGATTAAGTCTTAGTCGAGAGAGAAAACACTTTGCAGTGTGTTCGGTGCAATGCAGGTCCTGAGCACGGACACTGTTTTCAGTCGTGCTTCGCTTTGCTTGGGACTTACACTATCACTGCCCAAGTCAAATCTTTGTTGCACCCTTTACTAACACGCAGTTAGAAGCGACCGGTTTGTTGTTATTTATCGTCTCATTTTAAAATATGGTCAGTAGTTACACTGACGTATACATTTCTGAACAATACCACACCATGCGTTTAAAGAGTATTACATCAATTCACAATAAAAGATCATGTGTAATCATAAATCATAATATTTGTTCTCCTAATGGGCCCCTGCAATGAAAGCCTCCATCCATCAGAGGAAAACAATGCCAGAGAGCGGCAATCAAAAAGACAGCTGCTTTAAAGCCCGCAGACCTCATTTGCATATTTTACTTCCTGCATCCTCGGTACTCTGTGACATGTCGGCGAGTTTGTCTCCTGTCTCATCACTCGTAAATTCCAAACGGATTACCCCCTGTCTCTGACATGTTAGTAAGGAACAGCTTCGATTTTCAAAAATTATATAAATAATAACTTGCAGGGCGGCTTGTCAAGCTGCGATTGCTAATCTATGAGGGAGGATTTGAATAAGTCCTCCGTGGCTCTGCACACTCTCTCTCTTCTCCTCAATCTCTCTCTCATCCCTTGCTCGGCAGCCGACTCAGAAGGAGGGCCCCTCTTCGAGAGCCCATCGCGCTAAGTGAGATTAATTTCGACATCATAAATAACTCAGAGCAGGTCGCTGCAGGGAGCTGGGAGACTGTACCATGTTAGAGAAACAAATGTATTTGACTGTGATTTACCATTTCACTCCATGTTCTTAATCCTGTCTTTGTTTTATCAAAGCGCTAAAAAGCCAAGATGGGACCTATGACAATGACATGCTGCATTGTGTGAAGTGTACTCATCTAAATGGGTTCTTCAGAAACGACTGATAGCGTTTAGTGAATGGATTTCATATATAGCCTGTCCAGCATTTTGACAATCACCATTATCCTTTTGTGGGGCATAATTCAAACCAAGACACCTCAGCCAATAGAGACAAGCTGTAAATTTGTATCGCTGAAAGGTGTCAGATAAATCCATCAAATGGCCTGTAAAGAAAACTGTCTGCAATTCAGCCTTTGTTTTGTACAGTTATGACAGCAATCCGACTCCTTAGGAAAATGTAACATTTAAATCCAAACGTTATAGAGTCATTCCTGTATTTTAAATACTTTAATGGCACAGGTAACTAATTGTTCATGCTACAGCTATTAAAGTATGCAACAGGAGTGAGTACCCCGCTGTGCACTATCACATAAATATCAAAAGATTCAAAAATAAATCACATCTCATTATTCTTGAATTAATTCTAATTTGACACATGGACTTTTTCCTCTGATGAGCTATCAAAGATAAATACTCGCAGGCTCCAAAATAGAAACTAAAGCGACAAACGTGAGTACACCAGTGGTCACTTACATATAGTAGAAACCCTGTGATCACTTAAACAAAACTGAGTGCAGCTATGATTTCCAGTCAGCCTAATTGCATGACAATGGTTATAAAGTAATATATGCATCCAGAATATTCTGACTTTTATACATATGGGCTCTGCATGCCTGCATCATGGTTCCACAAGGAAAATAATTCCTAAAGGAATTAAAAATCGGATTGTGATACTTCACAAAAATGGTAAAGGATATAGGAAGACAAACTACAAATCCATTGAAACACAGTTGTAAGGGATGAGCCATAGCCATAATCAGAGCTGCAGTGGCCATCCTCCAAAAAAAAGTAATCTCGATGGATTATTAATCTCTTGCATTGTCTGGACATTTTGAAATGAGGGAATGCTGCTTTCTTTTAGGGTAGTTTAAGTGATCTCATTTGGTAGTTTTTTCTGATTTATTTTGACCCTGGTCATGTCTATTGCAGACTTGTTTTATCAGACCATTTTTTCTGTTATGCAAGGCTTTTAAATGTGAAGAATAGCTATAGATGTTGCAGATTTATGATGTAGTTTTACCAGTAGGTTTATTTGTTTTCGACTTTAGTTGACTGTAGGCTTTAGTTGGGCACATGTGCACTTCTGACTGTATAGTAATATTTCTTGTACCGATCTGGGATGACATTTCTGCCATCAGGGTTTATATGGTGGACTTATAGTAAAAACAAGAAGAGTTTAACAGGTCAAAGATAAGCACAGTTCATAGTATATTTGTGTAGGTATATAGAGCCTGTATTGAATACCCTTTGACTGCCTATTAGTGAGAAATGTGAAAATGTGTTGAAATGGGAAATTGAGTGAAGAGCAGTTTTAATATGATATCTGACCTGAAAACATGAACTTTTGTGGCCCTTTGGGGCTTGTGCTTTGCATTTTATTGTGTGGACAGTTTGAACTTGTACATTGTAAAAGAAAAAAGTATTAACTGTATATCAAAATGATATTTTGCTCAACTATTCTTATAGCAGATATATTGTACAGTTTAGAGTTCTCAGTAGTTGTGAAGGATGTCCAAATGGTTGTAAATAATATTGATACTATATATGCATATCAGTTTCAAAATTTTCCACATCTTTAAAAAAATATATTCTCAGCAAGACTGAAAGAAAGAACACATCAGGTTTTTCCATTAAAAAAAATATGTATTTGAAAGAATTTTAAGTTGAAAAAGTACAACCGTCTTTAAAATGATTACTTTTTTACTCTAATTTGCTCTGGCCAAAATTCAACGATAACTCTGTCGTAGTAAAAAAAGAAAAGAGAGGAAGAGAACTTGGAGAGTGAAACGGAAACGAAATGAGACGTACGATGATAAAAACTCAATGAGGCATTCTGATCAGCGTGAAACAAAGTTCATAGTTTCACCCAAAGAATGAGGAGATCTTGGCTTTTGTCTTCTGCACTACTTGTGCAATTTAGCTCTGAAAAACAGCAAAGGAAGTTCTTCAGGCTTAGCACAAAGGTTATCAAAGGCAATCTTAGTATCTGTGGCATTTCAGAAAGCACAAAGACATTGCCTAACATCAACCTGTATGGACTGGATCCAAGATAAAAACCTTGGTTTACACTTTTGTGCTACATTTAAAAGATTCAGTTTGCTACAGAAACCAAAAAATGCTTGATAGATACTGCGAACATGCTCTTTAGTTAGATGATTCCAAGATTAATTTGTCTGGCTCAATAAGGGTCCAGCATGTTAGGTATGAACCTTGCCGTGGATCTTGAAGGGACTACCACAATGAATGCATAATCCTGACAGTGAAGCACAGATGCAGGAGTGTGATATGGTTCTGTAGTACAAAATGTGTTTGAGGATATGACATTCATCGATGGCACAATAAATACATTTGGATTCCAAATTCCTGGCTGACAAGTTGATTTCAAGCATCCAAAAGTTAGGCGGATGAGAAATATTTTACTATAACAATCATCCAAAGCACACTGCCAAAGTCTCACAATAAATACCAGAAGAGGAAGTTTAAAGCTACAACTTGAAGTTGCATGAAGAAATGCTATACTGTTGAAAATTATCAAGTAATTAGCAAAAACCTGCCAAACACTGATCCAGTTCTGACCTTCTAAAGGTGGAGTAAACCATTCATGATAAACAAAACAAACAAACAAACAAAACATGCAGAAAGCTTTTATTTCACCTATCAAGGAGAACTAGAACAACCTCTGCATCATCTTCAGATGTTTTTTCTTGTGTACAGACACACTTCTGTATACACTCAATCATTTTTTTCAGTGTGCACTAAAACAAATAAAATACAGCATTTGGGTCATGAGGAGATAATCACTGAATTGGACAAAAAGTGTATAGGTGCTTTTAGCTTGCTACAAATTCAACTTTCTACACCAACAAA
This sequence comes from Acanthochromis polyacanthus, assembly GCF_021347895.1. Classification (NCBI taxonomy): domain Eukaryota; kingdom Metazoa; phylum Chordata; class Actinopteri; family Pomacentridae; genus Acanthochromis; species Acanthochromis polyacanthus. The sequence goes on along the minus strand of NC_067116.1, from coordinate 24,769,070 downwards.
TGTTTTAACTTCTGCTCTTCTGTATGAAATGGGTAACATGGACTTTGCTGGAAACAGCTGCCAGTGGTTGTTCTTTAACTTATTCAGTTAGCAGTGGGGCATCCAATGGCTCCAGGCCTGCTGTGACCTTAAATGAGAAGCATGTGAAATTAAAATGTAAGGGTTTATTTGTTTAACCACTGCACGCCCTAATAAAGAGCAGTGTCAGTGGTTAATGTAAGGTCACGTGTCAACTGTCAATTTCTTGAGCAAGTCCTGAAATCTCTGGTTTGACCCAGCAGTGTTGGAACAAATCCCGGTAGGCTGCCACATCGGTGAGCCAGTGGACAGCCAAGAAAATCCATAAAGCCCTTATTGGCCCTTAGTAAACCCCTGGTTTGACCCAGAGTTCTGATGACTTAAGTAGACTCTCTTAAGTCTACCACCAGCATATGACAAAACCAATTTTCAGCTACTCAATGTACCCATAAATCTGTGGGACATTGTATATTTCCTTAAGCTTCTGTCGTGTGTACCTCTGTTTACCCTGCATGTGAGTGTATTCACCACGCTGATTCCTTTGTAAACCCCCTCACCCGCTTCGAAATATAAAAACACACTTCACCGTAAAAAACAACCCCACAACACAAGCAAACACAGTCACATTCATTACAACATCAGATTTCAGAATATATGAATATATGATTTTCTGCACAGAAAAGCTCAACAAACAAAACTAAAAAAGAGAAGAAAAAAGAAACAGCCTACGACCAAAGCAATCTAAACAGGATTGACCTTAACTCAAACAGCCCTCCCCAGTTCCTCAGCAGCAGAATTTGCGTGTGTTGGTCTCCATTTATTTGAGGGTGTCAGGGCCTGTTCCGCCTTGTTTACTGTTAAGAGGATGAAAATGAACAGCCATATAGTGCTCCATTTATAAGCCTGTTTATACATGCTAATACCGGAGGCTGTTTTGCACCCACAGCAGCACTGCTGGATGTGACTCAATCAGCACAACGGTGCCCCCCCCCCCCCCCCCCCCCCCCACACACACACACACACACACACACACACACACATACACACATAAACACACATAAACACACATATCTTTATACCCAAGTATGAAAGCGCTTTAAAAGATGCAGCAAAATGTTGATCGTGGCCGTGACTGACAAAATGGCTCTTTGGCACTGAGGTTGAAATCAGCAGCAGTGACCTTTCATTGAAGAATGCCCAAATCTTGTTTTTCATTTACACGGTTAATTCACTGCTTGTGAGGATGAACAACTGTCTCCCGTAGCCAGTGCTCACTGGTACTATATGTCACTCATCTTAAGTAATTTAATCTGCTTCTGCAGCTTCAGAAAAGCATTTCTGAAATGAAAAATACAGGCTAATATGACAAGAGCATTTCGGCTCCCATGAAGGTGAGCTTAGGCCAACACTAACTCAGATATCTGCTCTCCAAATGTTTATTATATTATGTATGATATGTGAAATCTTACCCTAATGAGGGCACTCATATGGACGTATGAATATTGTAGCATAAACAAAAGTATTGTGAAATCATGTATTCATAATAAAGAAATATGTGGAGACAGGATTACTCAGAAAGAAAATAAAAGAATAGAAAATGGATAGGGTAAAATACCATTAGAATAGAAGAATTTGGGTCAAAGTGATTGCTGCATTGCCAAGATATTTAGGGATGTTGTAGTTGTGGATGCTATTAATGTTGCTCCAACTTCCATTGTTGGTCTAAGCTGTTGCTATTAACACCTATTCAGTGTTAAAAAGTTGGTGGATGCTGGTGAGTTCCAGATGGAGCTATCTTAAGGCAGATGAATATATCTGCATATTTCAGAACATAATCTCCCTAGAACGTGGTCAGATTGAATCTCGTCTTGGCCGGTCAAACACCGTTTCTGTCTGACATTATTGACATGGACAGTGCTGATGTGTTCGGTAGGTGCTTTGGGCATGTAACGTCAGAGTGGGAAAAACTCCCTGCCGTCCTCCACCGCACTCACTCCAAGGGTATTCAACACCTTTTGACAAGAGCAAAACAAGTAAAAGCGATGACAAAGTCCATGTTCCTACACCTGCAATGAGAACCCTCCAGGAGATCTCCACAGTTTGGTGACAAAGAAGTGACAGAACAGGTTAGGAAAACATGTGAATGTGCTACAGACTTTATGCACTTCTTGACTTATTCCCTGAGTGATTTTTTTTGACAGGGTAGATTATTGCCAGGTACTATTAAAAGCCCTTTCATGACACTATGGTAAGAAAAAACCCTGCCAATTGGCATGGGAGGTTTCTGAGGAGGATTCGGCTATCGTGGCTCAGGGCATGATGCAAGCAGTCAAGCAATCACACAAGTTTTAGACAAGTGAAAATTTAACTTCAATTTTTATATTAACTTAAATGTTTTCAATCATTATGCTTTACTGGACAGCTGTTATTGCTTGTGTCCCTTTCACTATTTGCCAGTTGGTGTTCAGGCAATTGCTACATGCTCCAGAAGTTAGCAATGAATGAAAAATACTTTTCTATTGCAGCCTTCAGGAAAATACTAAATAAGAATTCATTAGTAAAATTAACAATTTTATTTTGTAAATAGTTGGTTTGTGCAAAAGCTGTTTATATTAGCAGTGGCAATGATGTCCTTATCGGCTACATGCATGGCACACCACATCACAAAACATAAGCAGTACAGCTCACGAGCATTGATGCTGTCCCTCGGCCGGTTTCCAGAGGCTGGCCAATCAGAAGAAAGTGGGCTTTCAAGAAAGGGGACTTGAGATAAAACAGCTGGTTTCAGGGTATGATGACCTGACAGCCAGTCATAAAGGGCCTGTATAACATAAATAAGTTTTTTTTTTAAAAAAACAACAACTGTGAATCATACAAAGCTACTCTAGTGGAGCCCAAGAATAAAATAATTTTATTCGGAATAAGAATAATAGGTCCAGTTTGATTGATTTTATTTCATTGTTTTTAATTAGGATGTATTTATTTAATTGTATATTTTATTTGATATAATAAACTCTGTAATCTTGGTGTAAGTCCTTGTCTTTGTCCGGTCTTTGCTGTTATTTGTGTCATAAAGACTCGGCTGAAGTTGTGATATACTGTATGACTCAGTGTAATGGAAATGAAAAGACAAAAAACTAAATATTAACATTGCATGTGTGTTCACCATACAAATACATACTTAAAAGTTGTTTCAGAGTGACATACTATCACTTATTAAGATTTGCCAATCCAACTTATTGAGATTATAAATGAACTTTGTCACAGTATGCCAATGCACTGAGCTTTGCAAAGGAATAGTGGCTGTGGTGAGTGTGATGAGTTAGGGACAGTCTTTGCATTCTTATCATTTACTGAACTGACTCATGTCTAATAGTAAAATGACGACAGACATTTCTGAAAAAAGAAATCCAGAAAAAAATACAGAGGTGTACCACATCTTTAGTGAATGGTTGCAGATAGAGGTAAAATTATTGTTTTGTTGTTTTTTTTTAAATTGTCCCTTGACACTTTATTTTCAGTGTCTTGTTACAACAGTGCGGCCTTTTCAACACCTGTGACACAACAGTTGCTTTCTGAATTTACTGCATTATTTGTTCAGCAAAAAAACCCAAAAACGTGAATAATGAATGGCATTAAGAATGAGAAGAGAATTTCTAAAATTAACGACTTTCTCAGCATGCATAAGCTATAAACAACATTTAGATTCATGCACAACTAAAGTAGCATGGGTCTGAAGTTAAAAAAAAATTAAAATAGTTCTCCTGAGGGGACATAACATTTGATATATTGTGGCTTAGAACTTTTTTTTTTACCTCCACTGAATGTATGAGGCCAATTCTGCAGTACACAGTGGTAAAAAAAAAAAAAAAAGAATCTGTGTTCTCTGCATCCTTACACACGAATGAATTTTGTCTCATAATATTTCACACACTTCTAAGCAGCAATGTGCTTCAAACAAAACAGCTTGTCTAAATTGAGAGCAAATGCGGACGGATGGATGAGGCCAAATCTGCAATACCTCCAAATCATGCATGTTGTCATTCTTTCTGTCATCCATCTTGATTTGCTGCCGTCTTTCATTTGTACACAGTCACCGCATTCTGTTGGCAATTGCGAGTGCTGCTACTGTCCCTCTGGCAAAGGCAGAGAGACAGGCAATCAGGCAGGCAGATAGACAGACAGACAGACAGAGGTTTGAAGGAGGAACAGCTCAGCAGTTGCCCACTGCACCCACACAGATTTATTATTTGTGCAGTCGCTCAGGATATTTCACAGCTGTGTTTACCTTGGACCCTGCCGTTAGTATTGGGTGGCAGGGCCAGGGATTGCATGTGTGATTGCCTATTCACATATTCACAGATACACTGCCTCCCCACCCACACACACCCCACCACACTTTTTAATACGTCCTCTGACACTGTTAATCAAAAATAAATAAATCCCAATAGGCATTTTCCTCAAGACCATAATTCACAGCATGATCCAGCATCAGTGATGTTTTTTTTTTTTTTCTGTGGGTTTTTCTTTAAAGAGGGATTTAGTCATAATGTCATGACAGTTCCCCAATTAGGTCGTCTTTGGGTGAAGTCATCACCAGCCCACCGTAACTCTGGGAGCCGTTCCAGCAGGCCTCTGGATGGAAAGATTGACAGGGTTTGGAGTTTATACAGCTCGGCTGGCACTGGATAGACTGGCTTTGTCTATTCAGTCTGGCCCATACATTCAGGAACCGTATAGGAAATAGGAACCCTACTGTACCAACCACACAAATGTCTTGGCTTGTGGAGGCATGCCTGAGGGAGGCTTTAGGCTCACTGGATTTTAGGGGTGTTATAGAAAGAACAAGAGGAGAGGGGTTGTGCTTTTAAGTCATGGTCTAAAAAAAATAAATCATCTATTTCATTTGCTTTTTATGTATAATTTCTCAAACCTTTAGGAGTTAACTGTATGGGGGCTTTTTTGTTTTGTTTTGTTTTTCAAAATTGGAGTCTTGAAGTACAATCACAGTCACCACTCACAAATGTCAACCATGTGACATTCTTCACTGTGGTCATCATTAGCAGCCAAAACACCATACAATTTGTAAATCTCTCATCCTTTCCAACCTCATTTCTAGATAGTCCATTATTTCATTTGAAGTAAAAACATTTTACACAATGAAAACAAGGCACCAATCTTTTCCCTTTCCTACTGACTCACTTTCTTTCACTTTCTCTATTGATCATCTTGGTTAAAATTAAATATTCTGCAGACGTCCCCATGTTGGCTTAACCTGTGGAAAGGACTCGGACTAACCTGAACTGATGAATGAAAAATGAGTGAAATAGCTGTATGAGAAAGCATCCTGCCTACTCACAAAGCTCTGTTTCATTCTCACATAATAAAAGCCACTCCATAATGATCCAATTTTGTGCACTCACTCACTGAAATAATTTGTGCTGAAAGCGAATAGTCTGAAACTGGCGATTGCCTTTACCAGACATTTTCTCATTAAAACTGTAGTGTATCAGGCAATTACCAATTCATATACATAGCATTCGAGGGCAAGGGGTAAAGAGTCAGTAAAAGAGAGATATAGAAATAAGAAGCCAGATGTCCCATAAATACACACTCTCATCTAAAAAGTCCACCCTGTTTATTTTCCCGCACTTAAGTCTCTGCCATCTCAGACACATAGTAATCCCATATGCATATTATCTCCTATTCTGTGAAGCATCAAATTTACAGCAAGCAAAAACCATTCCTAATATACCACCATAGAAAGTGCCATAAAATATAACAGTAAATGTTATGGCATCTCAGTTGGGAAGCTTAAATATTTTTTTATCATTCAGTGTAAATAGAACATTAATCTGATTCACTCCTGGCTCTGGAGACATGGAGGTGTTCTGCTCAAGGCCTAAAAGGGGTGGGACCGAGCCTTCATCCGATCGGGACATATGTTGCAGGATGCTGCCCGTTACATTACGCTTCACATGTTTTATTCACGCTCGGCTGCTTGTTAACTACATAAATTATGTTTCGGTTCACATGCACGGGCACAACAAGCACATATGGATTCACTTTTACACGCTAATGAGGTCATGTCAGAAAACAGCTGTTGTGGATAAAATATGGCTACAGTAAAGAAAAGTGTTGATCAGTTTACTTCATCAGGAGACGTCTGTGTTCTGTCGGTGAAGAAGACGTGAGGAGAAGGTGGTGCTGCATGCGGGGCCCACTCGTTTGCATCAAAACAGGTATTCAAGGTGCAATTTAAAGTCTCACAGACCTACCACTGCTGAGGCTGCAGCGCCAGTATAGGTGCAGTAGGTCATGTGTGATGGAATACACACACACATGCATGGACACATGCTCACATGTATGGAAATCACTCCATAGGCAAGTATATAAATTAATTCAGATGACTGGATGCACAGGCATGCTCACATATACACAATGCCAATTAAAGTGTGCTCGATGGTTTAATAAATCACATTCTTACAAAGGGTTATTTCATGTCAAAGTTCATCCCATTGTTGCACTGTGCTATTTGATGTTTCGGTGTGTCACAAATTTCTTAACCTACAGTATTTCCACTTTGTTCTTACTGTTTGGCTTGCTAATATACTGTTGTTGACTCGTTGTTGACTTTTTCCCCTCCTTCATTCTTATCATAATGTTACCATTATAGCCACAGAGGTAATATGCTCTGGTGAAATACTGCAACTACTAAATATAGCCAAAAAATTGCTGGTGACAAGATCCATTGTTGCATGTCTAGTCACACAATTAACTTCAGTCTGGTTGACAATGAATTTTGACAGTACGTTGTTTTTGCTACTCTATTATACTTACTTTTTGCTCACTGTCAAAAAAAAAAAGATTGAACACTAAAATCAATTCTTTAATGAGATTTAGTACTAGGTAGATATGCACAATAAGAAATGGACAAATTATTGAAAATCTGTATTAAACAACTTGTTAATACGCAGCAAATGCTTGCAAAAATGGCATGTAAACTACAAATTTTGATATATTTGATGCACATCTGCCTCTTGAAAAAAAAAATCATAATAATATCATCATAAATCTGAATATTCTTTGCTGAATAATGTTTTAGATGTTGGGCGCTCCACAAATGTGACAACCTTAACCCTTGCCTTTGCCATTGTGCTGGGAATTTTGCCTTTCATATTACCTCTCAGTGGCTTTGTTCGAAATTAGCATTTTTCATATTGTCTCTTGTTGTTTTTCTGCAGCCATGAATGCATCATGATGTGTCCCTCTTGACCCTGCCTCCAAGAATAAAGAGATCCCTTATCTCGCTGGAGCAACATGGTTAAATAAAGGTTAAATTAAAACAAGACAAACACTGTTCTTCAGCATCAAAAAGCATCGTACAACCTCAGACATAGAGATCTGCATCATCCCTTGCCATCTGTTGTCCAGATACCTAAAAAAGAAAAAAGCTCCCATCACAATCATCCTCTCAGGATCAAATCAGAAACCATCTCAAAATGCAAACAGCGAAGGAGACCGTGGCTCCAGCAGCCTGTCAGCTCCGCTCACGTCTTTATCTTTCCTCTGTGTCTTTCTCCAGAGAAGACAAGTGGGAGAGGGCCCTGCCTGTGGCATACGGAAGAAGGAAACGTCCATTCTAATATCCTGTCTGGGTCGTATACTCTCTCAGTCAGCCTCACATATATCAGTCCATCTTGCTGGATCTGGTGTAGGGAGGACGCAGCCGCACTGATATCTGATGTTCTTCTTGTTCCCTCTCTCTTTTCTTTTTTTTTGTTACATTCAATGGCAAGGACACGCAGCAAATTACTGGGGAGAGGAGACACACATCCTAAGTCGTTTATGAGGTGTGTGTGGAAATAAAAGCATAGAAAGTGTGGTGAGTGTTTAAAAAAGGAAATGTTGTATTTCCCCCAAGTGTCATGTGGAGATTGTATTCATTTAATAGTACACTGGCCAAGTGCACCCCCTCTTGTCAAAATTCAAATGATTTTGTTATATCTGTGTTTTCAGGACTGTATGCAAAAAGGAAACAGGTTTAATCCATTGGGTCGTTCTTGGATAGACAAAATATTGTGTGATCAACCCTGAAAAACGTTTCAGCAGTCCTGACAGCAGACCAAATGACTCCCTAGGACACATAATTTTAATAGTGTGGTGTCTGAGAAGTGAAGTGCAAAAACACTAAAGCAGCAGTTTATATTTTTACCGAAGAAAATGAAGAAAGCGCTGTGATGATGCATCACTTTGACACCATTGACACTCGAATTCAGCACAAAATAGCTTGTGCGTCTCAAGGTCTCAGCACACTGAATGACTCTAAAACCATTATTTGCTTACTTTTGCTGGAGTCCCACTGTTGGCATACAGTAGTAACCACTAAAGAAATATTGACTCAGAATACCAAAGAGCACACAGTGCACCTCCCATTTGTACAGTAATTTTTTGCCAAAACCCAACTAATTTTGCAAGGCGTGAAACATTATTTTGTGACAGCTGAGTCACAGCTTGGCCAGAACATTATCATTTGTGCATTGCATTCTAATACAGAAATATTTAACTTCGAGGGATTGTTATTTATCTCTTCTGCCAACTTCATAGGCAGTTAATTCACACATGTGCACTGGTGGAAGTACGGGTGAGCGAGGAAGTATAAAGATGCTGGGAGACCCGAGGAAAACTGGAGGAAGCAAGGAAAGGGAGAAAAAGAGACAAAATGTTGCTCTGCATCTGCCAGAACCTCATTCATGGCACCTCTCCATTTTGCCTCGCATGACCTTCTCTTAAAGTACAGGCTGTGAGGTTTTTCCCAGTTTAAAAATATTTCCTGCTAAATTCTACACTTCACTGAATTATTTTGACAGTGAGGGATTTTTTTGTAATTTTCTTTCCTGCTAACACTCCCATTTTTACCTCAACGCTCATTGCAAAGTACATAGAGAGGGTGCCAGAAATATGCCCAAAGGTGTGTACCAACCACCTAGCATGTTTACCCTCACCAGCCTTGTGAGCTTCCAGAGTTTGTCAGTGACTATACAAAGCTCCCGTCGTACAAAAAAGCTTCAGGGAGTACAAAGTTCTCTGTCTGAGACTTATTGTTCCACCAAAATACATGCAAAGGGAGCTGGGCTGAACACTCCCAGACAAGGTGTGAAATCATTATTTTCACACACACCTTCTTTTCTTATCTAGTCCTGGCATTGCTTGAAACCAGTTGGAAAGTGGTGTAAAAATAGACAAACATGAAAGAAGGGTAGTAGTTACAGTTATGGTTGAAAAGTTAAGCTGTTGAGCATGATCATGTGGGAAAAAACAAAAGCAAAAGGAATCATTAGATAGTCTGCGTGAAAGTTTCTCTAGTATAGAGAGGACCATGCAACGTTTATTAAGATGCAGTTTATTAACTTTAACTTTTTATCTGTATTGTTACACATTATTTTGTTGGAGGGCTTTCTGTTTTATCAGCATCTTTTTATTTATTTATTTTTGCATGTCAAAGTCATTCAAATCAGTTTGAATCCGCATGAGAATCTGCCTGGGCAGATTGAAATAAACTGATGATTGAAAAATGATTATATTCAATATCCTCTTTCTCCTCTAAACTGTCCTCCTTTCCTTCCCTGACTTATTGCCATTTAATTGTGAGGGAAAATTGTGTATCATTATAATACCAGAGAGGGTGCTCTCACCAACAATAGCTCTCCCAAAATAACAGATCACAAACAGCTGGCAGAGCAGCAAAGACTGCTGTAGCTCCTCTGTTCAATATGGGTATCACTGCAGGTGGAACAACAGCTGAAATCAAATTACAATAACATGAATGTAATTATCAGGGGTTTTTAATTTTTAATTTTTATTTTTTTTACATATGCACGCTATATGTGTGCCTTTTTGCGTCCTGCTGCATTCGGTCTCATTTGTACATATGGTACTTTACTGCACTTTATCTCGCTGTTTTAACCTATTAGTCTTGGGAAAGCTCTTCTATTTATGGGTGTTGTTTGCACTTAATGTTAACACTACTGTACTGTGACTGGATAGTATTCAGTTTAATTTATACATACTGTATCTGTCTCTTTATAAGTACATCTGCACTAAAACCATTACAAAACCCATCATGTCTATTTTTAACCATTACAATTACATTAAGTGTACTTAGATAATTAGCTGAGGCATGCCATTCATAGCATCTCTTTTTCTCTTCCTGTTGTCTTCTTATAATGTAAATGATGGGAAAAATGATGGCAGTCGTCTCGGGAGAATTGAAGACTGATTTATTGTTACATGACAATGCTGACAAATTCTGATTTAGACTTTCAAGTGCAAGTTACATGCATTCTGCCTGCTCACACAGATTATGAAAAAGTTTCAGTTGTGCTCGAAAAAAAATCTGAAACGGCAGTTTAAATGTTGCACATGTCTATACACACTACTGTATACACACTGTCCGTAGCCTTCTGTGCCCGGGTGTTTGCCGCTGAGCATGTCACCGTGTCTTTTTAAGGACTGAAAATGGGAAAGATGGCGGGTGGGAGACAAGGGTTCTGCATGGGCCCCTAGTACAAAAACAAAACAAAAAGAGAGCCCCAATCACCAGCATGGGGTGCAAAGTGCAGCTGCCCTGCTAATGAGATTTTAAAATGGCTCATAATGCCCCCTTAAACGGCCCCTACATGGAGAATTATATGGTTCATGTGTTGATTTATTCAAAGGGGGAGGGGAATTCGGCACATGTATGCATGCATCTGTGTGTTTGTGTGTCTGTTATTAGACACAATAGCCTGAAGCTAGGTCGACTGTGCTCTCATTGGACAACTGTCCTGCACCTTCCCAATCGGGCCGACTGCAGAAAATGCACAATAAAGTAATCATTTTAACTATACGTGATTTGAAATAAATAAATGACCTGAATCGAGTAACTGGATATATTAAGGAGGGTGGCAAGTAATTGCTATCCTGCTATCTTGTATAAATTGGCTTTATGAATCATTTGGCAAACAGAATTGAGATATTTCCAAAGGGTGGCTATTTCAATTTGTAATATAACACAATAAACAATACTTAGAAAAAATGCAAACACAGCACTGTATCATTCAAGCAGAACATGCATATGATTGTGTCCCATTACAAACACCAAATCCTCAGTTATTTGGTTCAGTGCTTTTCCAAGTGAACTGCACACAGCGCTAATTGCTGATATATTGACTTTAATATATTGACTGTGTACTTATCAAGGAAAGAACGTATCCAAATTAGAATAAATGGCTTAATTATGTTTGTTGTTTGGAGGAGAAGAGAAGAGATTGAGAGAAAGAGACAGAATAAAAAAGACCTAAAAAAGAAGACATTGATCTCTTGATTGGGCTTCTTTGTTAACATGCTGAGAGGATGTGGTTATTTGGGGATTGAACGAGGACAGCCAGCTGAGAGAGAGAAGAGACAGAGTGAGGAAAGAAAGAAAGAAAGAAAGAAAGAAAGAAAGAAAGAAAGAAAGAAAGAAAAAGAAAGTGGTACATCCTTTTTGTGCCATGCTTTTTCTGTGTGTGTGTGTGTGTACATGAGTACCGGTGATAAGATCCACTTGCTCGCATTCATTGGGGCAACCAGCTGTGAGGATGAGTACAAGCGTGTACATTTGTGCATTAGTGTGTTTTTCATTTCAAGTGTGCGAACGCATGCATGGTGGTGCTCGTGTATGGTGCGAGGTCCCCCAAGTGTATAGTCTGCACGTGAAACCTCAATGCATCAGTGTGCGAATCAGACAAGAAATCACTGTATCTGCCTGCTGAAATGGGACTCTGTTAAAGTGTGTGTGCAGTGTGAGTGTGTTTGAGGGAGAAGAGACAGAGACGGAGAGTTACGGGTCTGTCTGAAGCCATCTTTTGTATGAGCTATGTATGCTCTTTGTGGAGGAAAATTGAAAAACATTAGCATGATAAAGGCTGGCTAGGGCTGCCTCGCTGATCATGTGACACATTACTGAAAAAGCGCATAGATAGAAAATGACAGCTAGCTCATTCACGCACACACAAACCAATGGGTGTGCCAATAAGGGTCTGGGAGAGGCAGCATTCATGGCATTCAGTGCACAAGCAGCATCAGTTTGCCATATAAAAAAAAAAAAAGAACAACACTTGCTACTTGTCATTTTTAGAAGGGGTGTTGTAAATACAAAAACTACTATACTGTGTTCTTTTCTTTGATCCCTCCTGTCTTTCTGTAATTTGTGTGTGTGTGTGTGTGTGTGTGTGTGTGCTTGTGCTTGTATGTATGTGTGGTTTCCATATGTGTGTGTGGGAGAGAATGCCGGCATCTGTGGGCCTCTCTAATTAAAGAGTGCGGCTGGGCCAAGCTCTTGTTTTTAAGATCCCATTTCAAAGCGGGAGACATAGAGGGCTTATTTTTGGGCTGGGAACGTGTTGGTTTATCCACAAACCTTACTTGCCTGACGACTGACAAAACCGGTGGACGAAGATGAAGCAGGAGTGATTTGTAAGCTCGATGTGCGTTGTTAAACGGTGAGATTCAGACAAAAGACCACGCTCTCATCTGTTGCTGTGAGACTCTAAATGCTGACGATAACTGATTTGGTGTGACCGTTGTGTGAGGCTTTACTTAATGAAGTGATGATTTAAACGGGGGAGAAAAAAAAAAGCTTCCAAACTGAGCCCAACATCTCCCCCTTGTGGTGCAACAATGAATCACATCTCATTAATGCCATCATGCATTCAGAGATGAGGCCTGTTTCAAAATCAGGTCAGCTGAGATGAGATTTGAAAAGTGATTTGATGCAGCCGTTATATTGTCATTTTAGGGATATTTGTGTCTTTGTGTTGATGCTGTGACAAAATCCTTCATCCATGAGCAGCATGTGTGCAAATTTACCTTTTTAGAACCAACATAGCTACAACGCTATCGCCCCTCTTTGTTTCCTTTGACATCAAAGCCAGTTTTCCATGTCAGTGCTCATCCTAGTTAAGCAGCACAAAAGGGTGATTTCATCAGATGTCTGTGCATTCATAAAGGGAAATCTGTGCAGTCAATAGTTTCAGCTTACCTCTTTATCCGACAAAAGAAAAGCGCGTCGGTGTTGGTACAACAACCCATAATCTACATTAATTTTTTGATGGTGGCACACCCTGATTTTTGTAATTATAGACAATGAACTGTGCATCAGCAGAATGGCACCATTCCCAGAAATCTCTTGCCAAACACAAAGAATGGGATTTTTTGTAAACACCTTTGATGTCCATTAAAAACATATTGAAATATATGAGGAAAACAGAACCCCTGCTGACTCATTCTAACCAACATTTACATGAATCATCTTCTAAATGTTTTTAAAAGAGAGAAAATGTAGTATTTCTTTAAGAGGGAGCAGCTTCAGATAAACTAATTGAGTCTGTTTAGTGCCTTGTCTTTGAATGAAAATATCCATTCAGGAGCAGTGTGTTAAAAGACTAACGCTATCCAATGAACTCTGACTGCAAGGGTGTTTCCTTTGGACGGGTGAATGGTAATAAAGAGGAAGATGCTGTCCTCTAGTGACAAATCATTTCATAGCAGCCTGCCTCTCAGAGTCCATGGCCTTTGGTCCAATAGGAATAAATCCAGTTCTGACATGAATCAGACTGTTTTGCAAGATTGTAATCAGGATGATTTATAACTCTGCAGGCAAGATACAAGAGACATTATTACTTCATATTAAATCCTACCTGAAAAAAAGCACAGCTTCTCTGACAGAGAATTTGATAGCTGGATAAGTCCATGGTATTTTAAGGTTTAAATGAACACTTTTGGAAAATTAACTGTGTAAGAATGTGGTTGTAATGTAGTCATAGATCATAGAAATGGATGAAGTGAGCGAACAGGGAGGGATGAATTATTGCTGGATGAGATGTTGACAAATGTATGCAAATCTGCCTGTCTTCTTTTACTGAGCACTGAAAATGGAGACAGGGATTTGCTATGAGTTTTTCTGGATCACAACATAATAGCAGAATTTGACAAGAGAAAGTACGTCATCAAATATATTAGTCATCAAAAATATGAATTTTGAATCATCTCTACTGTATTATATGTACACTCTAAAACATTAAACAGGAGTTGAAAGAAATTAGCTTACCTATTCTTGTTTATTTTATGTAAATACAGTAGTTTCTTCAGTTCAATTTAATTCAGCCTAAACTATATGTTGTTTATTTTCAGATCATTTTAGAACTTATAACTATATGTTGTCTGATTTAAGGTCTTTTAACTTTAAATGCAAAGTTTTATCGACTCAATTAATTAAGAAAGAAAACTAAACCCACCATGCTTTGTTGAAAATGTAAAACTCTTTGGGAACTCTTCTATTGCTACTTAAAAAAAAACATTCAAAAGAGAAAAAAAAGACTTGCCATGTGTTCTTTAAGACGTGTTAAATCCTGACTATTTCTTTACATAATAATGTAAACAGTGCAAATCAATATGAGTGTTAGTCGTAAATTCCGTCTCTACTCCAGTGCACCTGTTTTGAAATAAATTCCTTAGAACTGGCAGCCTAAGATATAGTTTTAGATGAAAATGGATAAATAAAGACCTGGCAGCTTAAATTGAGAAAATGGAAATGTCAGATCTTCACCAATAGCTTTTGAGACCTCACACTTGATTCAGTTGTTTTTTTACCTTAAGTTGACTGAACTTGTTCCCAAAACTCAGCCACTTTTTACATTACAAAATAAAGGTAACACTAACATAATTATTCAACCTACAGTACATCCATCCATTATCTACACCGCTAATCCTCATCTATCCCAGCAGACTTAGGGTGAAGACAGACAAACAATCACACTTGCATTCACACCTATGGACAATTCAGAATTACCAATTAACCTGAGTATGTATTTGGACTGCGGGAGGAAGCTGGAGTACCCGGAGAAACAGTATGTTCAGCTAAATCATCATTTTTAAGCAGCAGGAGAACTTGCATTTGTGATTTATAGTGCACGGTTTACTTCAGACTGGTCATTATATACATACACAGACTAGTAATTTCCCCTGTCAGCCCAGACTTAAAGTGGACCTCATTTTTATCTTGGGTGTACATCATGCCAGGGAACTAAATTACACTTCTTGAAAAGCCAGTACTCACTGATTTTTTCATAAATTAAATTCATGACCGTAACTATACTTATGTTTACACTTCAACAACACACCTATCTTTTCAATATATTACTATGATTTAATGCACATCAGCTATATATTTTGGTCCAATTCACACATAAGTGATCTTAAGGCATTTCACATAGCAAGGTAAAGATAGTCCAAATTGTACTATAGAGAGGAACCCAACAAATCCAAAGATTCATTTTGAGTTCTTTTGTGACACTGGGAAGAAAAAAAGAAAACTCTCCTTTAACAGAAAGAAACCTCCGGCTGAGGGAGGACAGACATCTACCTTAACCAGTTAGGGTGAGGTCAGAGAGAAAAGGACAGCAGGAAGGCTTTTAGTAATACCAGTTCCATACCAACCCGGTCTCACGGGGATTCGTGAAACTGTGACGTAAGTTTTTGTTTGGGTTTCGTGCGCACCAACACGATGTCGTCATGTTTTTCGTGCAGCTCACCACGAACGAAAAGTCCATACACTATAAATGAAAAAAGAAAAAAAACCTTTAAAGACAGATTTTGCAGGTTATTTCCCTGACAGAATCATAGTCAACGAGACATATTTGTCCTGCTGGTAGTGATGAACAGGAGAGTGTTCAGGCTGACAGCAAGAAGGCTTCTCATTGAGAGTAACTGACGAGTGACAGATTTGATCATCTCAATGTCATGTGCAGTGTTAACATTAACTTAATTATTGTTAGTTTAATAGAAGCATAATGTAACGCTTAAAATTTTAAACGCTGCCAGCAGTCACATATCCTTCCATGGTATCGTTGCGCAAGTCACTGAAGCCGCACCTGCTCGCACAATGTGCAGCGAATGTAAAATGACATAGACCAGTGCTCAGCTACTAAATCCAAATAGATAAACCTTACTGTAGCTGTAATATTTCCTCCAGTGCCCATCCTCCCACTCAGCAGCCTCCCATCAGGAGCCATTGTCTATGATAGGTGGGGTGGGGGCAGAGACAGATGAGAGCCGGGGCACACCACGCCACTTCACCTTCCCTCTCCTTCAGCCTGACAGGGACTGAATTACAGTAAATGATAGCCCTCCTCGGCCACAAAGCGATTTGACCTGCCACCGTCTCTCTCCACTGCTCTCTCCCACATCACCCCCCTCAACCCCAACCCCCCCTCCCCCTTAATAGGTCCCCAACGGGTGGCCGAGCTCCCTTAGGACTCAGCTGGTGGAGAGGGACAGAGTCTTTGGAGGGGGAAAGAGGGATGGAGGTGAGAGGATTGAAGAGGCGGCCGGTAACAGGGAATGAGTTGCCACGGAGTCAGAGAGCTGACGCTGTCTGCGGCAGGCATACAGATACTGGCTGCAGCGGAGAGCAACAAATTTTCTGGACAATAGGCAGTGATTCAGCAAATACGTCACAACAACTTTTCTACCTTGTATACACTATAGAAGAGTTTAAAAGTCAAACCACTGAGTAGTCAATAAGTGTGTGCGCAGTTATTACAAATAACATGCATGTAAAATGGCTGATATTCATTAATTATAGATTCAAAATCAAGATTCAAGAATATGTTATTGGAAGAATTTGGAAAATGTTACATTTTGCGTTTTGAACTACTATATTACAGTAAAGTAAATATAGCACTTAGAGAAGGGGAGGAGCGGCTGCTGACAGTGATACTTTCATGAGCCTCTTGTCATTTTTCAAATCGCACCTTCATTCACATTTTTGGTCACCTCATGACCTGTGTTTTTTATGACCGCAAATCTACATTTAATCACAGTGCTAATAAAAACGGTTGGATCTGATGATGGGATGGGGAGATGAGAAGTGGACAGTCGAGTGAGTGGCTGACCTGCCAGTGACCTGTAACTCTATGTAGCTGTGTCGCTTCTGCCAGTTGTGTGCGTCTGAGTGTTCGAGTGATGGCTTGATTGAAAAACATTTTTTTATAGCAGCTGAAGATTCGCTGTGCCCAGGGACAACATGAAAGTATTTTTGTCAATGTTTCTATCTATATTGGCCTACATGTGGGTACACGGTGCACTTATGTGTCCTGGAAATTTAATTTGTTCTTTTATAATTGTTGGATTGAGAAATCGCTGCAAATGTACAGTTTGTTCTTGCTTTCCTTTTACCATAATCTTCCGAGTGAAGACAACTGTGCAT
Source organism: Acanthochromis polyacanthus (assembly GCF_021347895.1). NCBI lineage: Eukaryota > Metazoa > Chordata > Actinopteri > Pomacentridae > Acanthochromis > Acanthochromis polyacanthus. Next base: position 24,751,762 of record NC_067116.1, on the reverse strand, counting down.
CACAGTGCAGGATTGTTTCCAAACAGAAATTATCTGGGGAATTTTTTTTCCTTTTACCTGTCATGTCGCATGGATACCAAGGGATTTGTGTTGCAGCCTTTCTAGTGAGTCAAATGTAGCCAACGTGTTGTGCCTTGCATGGAAATTGAGCTTAGTGATTAGGTTCTGTTAACAAACACAAAGGAAAACTACGTCTGTAAATTGTATTTAGGAAAGGGAACTAGGAAGTAACATAAAAGTGGATCAGTAGAAAGCAAAAGAAAAATACTACACATCCAAAACCTCCATATCAGAATCAGAATTCGAATCTGAATCTGTTTTTACTAGATATGAGGAATTTGACTTGATGTCTGATGCATAATGGTCAACACTGACAAATAGAATGTTTTAAAAAAAAGACTTTTAAAGATTTTGCCTTTTTTTTTTTTTTTTGCTAGGGTGTTTCCTTGGTGTCTTGTCGAGCATTTTCCAGTTTTGCAGTTTCTAATGGAGCTTTACTTGAGCTAACTTGTGTCTCCGTGATACTGCTCTAGCAGGTCAGCAACACTTTTCTAAGTTTTTGATGGTTTGTCTTGTACTTGCTCTCCCAGCAGCTTTCTTGCTGACTGAGCCTCCAGCCAGAACTCCACACACCTGGATACAGTCAGAAAGTTAGTTAGCCTGAACCACTAATAGTATCTAATTTTTTTTCTTGTTTCCAGCAACCTCAACAGCTCAAATTCCAAAGAAAATTTTCCGAGTACCTTCATCTTTGCATGTCATGGAAAGAAAACGGATCATTTTTGGCAGAATACAGAAAATGAGAGGAGAGAAGAGTTCAGATATGTGTGTATGTGTGCACAAAGAAATATAGAAGAACCAGTCTGACTCCCTTTAGAGGATTTAATCTGGATAAGAGTCCCTTGTGCTGGCAATAGGATCCAGACAAATATAGAGGAGGCTCCACTTTGAACATTAAGGCAGCGATAAGTTCCTTACAGTAAAGGTCATACTGCAGGGAGACGAACATTTGAAAATGGAAGGATTACGGCTTTTTTCAAAGGATTAATTTTATCCTTTGAATTGCAGATAGGCCCTTCATATATTTAAAACCTACCATCACTCTTGATATTAAAACAAATAGGGAACTGTGATTAGCTTTAGCATTTAACAACTTAAAATTGATTTTAAGGTCACAGTGTGCTTCATTTTAATGCACTGAGGTACCAAAGCCTTTTTAAAATTTTTTAGCTAAAATGAATTTACTACATTTAGTTTATTTAGATAAAAATATCTAAATATGGATGTGTGAGACTTACACTAAATACACAATGTAAAATGAGAATTTCTGACATGAAATTGAAGTCTGCATTATCACAAAATAAACTCTTGAAGGTGAATTTAGATCCAGAAAATACAGTTTAAAGCTGCAACAAAATACTTACTAATAAGCTATTGCAGTCTCATTTTAGTCACAAAAAATGCAAAAAAGCCTCTTTGTAAATAAAAAAGTATCTGCCTTTTCCTTGAGCATGTGTGTGTGAGTGTGTGTGTTATCAATTAGGAACTGCCTTGAACAGAAATCTCTGAGGAACGGGATGAAGTCTGTGTGGTCTGTTTGTCATTAGATGGCAGTATTGTGTTAATAAAGGACAGGCAGGTGAACCGTCGAACATCAGTTTCCATATGAATTTGTCATTTTATTTTTATGTGTTTAATAAATGCAGATTTTGGTTAATAGAAAAAACATGCCTGATTCAATTAGACTGTAACATTAACAATATCAAGTCCTTAAAATAATTATTCATAAAAGAGAAACACATTCGATAAACAATATTTTTCGTAAAAGGCGGTTTTAGAGTGAGACAAAAATTCAATGAACCCACTTTTTTCACTGTCTTGGAAACCTCAAAATATCTGCACTGAAGATGTGTTTGTGAGCACAACAAGGAATGCAACTTCTATTTTAAGTCACAATCCATCAGTTGTCTCAGATCACTTCCACGTCAGTCTTTGCTATTTTGATCTTGAACAGTTTGCCGTGCTGCACTGCATTTAAAGAAGTCTAAATAGCAAGAATGCCATTGTTACTATACATAGGCCAGTTAACACTTAGCCCATAATCAGAGTGTTAACACATCCGTCATTGTGCTGAGATGTTTATTATGTAGCAGATACTTCTGACGGCAGCTAAACATGTAAATTTGACAGTTTATGTGTTCATCATTGACTACTTTCTGATCTAATGGATCTGCCTTTTATACAGCAGGTATTTGAATGTAGTCTCTTAAAAAAGATTATTTGTGTTTAATTGCCACTCTCCAAAATTGAGTTTTTCCTTACGCAGAGAATATTTTTTCTACACTAAGACATTTTACAGTGCAGTGTTGTTGGCCTGCACAATTCAGGAAATGTCCGACACCAGGACTTACTTTGTATATGATTTTATATTGGAGTGTTTTTTTCTATGCATGTGCATTCATGGTGGTTCTTTTAACTTCTCAGTTCATCTGTTACATTTTCCAATGTGACAGAATTCTAACAATTTATTTCTGATTTACCAGGACAACTATGACACACCAGGTGCTGATAGGAAAACTGCAAGGCATTCTTGGCTGATTAAATCACAGCCACTACTCTGATTATTACTGTGTTTAACTCACATTTTAGCTCAGATTTACACCAGCATTTAGAGGCAAACCAAGCAAATTTGTCTATAGTCCCAGGTAGACTTCTTTCACAGTGAGAGGTTAGCAGTGCTGCTGCTCCCTCGATGTGGAGAACAGGTGTTTTACTGGACTTCTTTTACTGATGACAGGGGAGACACAGGGCCTGGAACCAGTAAGTGAAGTCCCCAAAGAGCCACAGAGCCTGGGAGTGGACCTGCAGACATATATCTGCCCCGGTTCACACAGGACCCCTGCTGTGTGTGTGTGTGTGTGTGTGTGTGTGTGTGTGTGTGTGTGTGTGTGTGTGTGTGTGTGTGTGTGTGTGTGTGTGTGTGTGTGTGTGTGTGTGTTTTAGCTTTTGCTGTATTGTGGGGACCAAATGTCCCCACAACTGTAGGAAAACCGAAAACTATGTCACTTGTGGGGACCTCATTTCGGGCCCCACAAGTTTAAACAGTGTTTTCTTGGCCATGTTGTTGTTACTGAAAAAAGCAAAAGTGCAAAAATGTTTCTTTAGGGTTAGCCATTGTTTTGGTTAGGGTTAGGGTTTGGTTAAGGTTAGGGTTAGGGTAAGGGTTAGGGGTTAGATATGAATGGGAGTCAGTGGTAAGTCCCGACAATGATAGAAAAACATAGTGTGTGTGTGTGTGTGTGTGTGTGTGTGTGTGTGTACACATGTGAAAGAAGCTGCTGTCTACCTGCATTCATGTGCTGTCTTTTTCTCATGCTTTTTTCTGTGTTTGTCTCCTTTGGATTATGATAAAAATGCATGAAAAGCAGCTAAAATGTGTCTTATTTCAGATTAATTCCCTTTGATGTCAGCTGCTCTATTCATGTGACATCTTGTAAAACCTTTAGTAAATAATGTGGATCACTTAAGTCCTTGTGATACTCAATGAAATAGCTTTAACATATGCAATATGTTGTTTCGCAAAAATGCATAAAACATAAGACATTAACTAACGATTACAGGTGACATTATATGACTCCAGGTAAAACAATCCACCGTGTGGCAAGGTGTCACTGACAACAGCCGAACAAGATCTGCTTGGTGGATTAAATGATTCTGACTGGACAATTACACCAAATTAAATGTTCATTTTTCTGTCAGGCTACAAATTTCTCCTGTCAATTTTTCATGTTTTGCTAAGCATGGGTGCACTGATGGATTCATTTCTCACTTAAATCAATGGTATCAGACAAAAAGTATCCTCAAGGCCAGAATGAATGTTGTATGGATGAGCGTCAACGCTCAGTGAATGTATCATCTTTCATTGTCTCAAAATGTACAACAGCATACAGCATCTCTAGCGCTGAATAATAATTTAATTGCACAGAAAATAATTCACAACACTCTTTGTTAATGTATGCAGCAGTGTAAAATTATTACTCATGACAGGTGCCGAGCATTTTCACTTTATTTGATAAACAGATATTTTACGTTAGACAAATGACGTCAGTAATTTCAGGTGAGTTGAGGCCATTTATGCTACCCTATAATTCTCTGTTTTCATAAATAGCCAGACAAGCTTCACGGTGGGATTCCTGGGAATACAAGTTTCAAGTGGGGGCAGGGGGTGATGAGATGGCAAAGGCTTGTGAACAGGAAAAGTTAATCTTTGACATGAGTCCTGGGAAAGAATTTCTGCAAACATTTGGGATGCTTTGCAGCTGGAATTTATTTCAAATTTGAGGTTCCTGCTTGCCGGTTTGGGTGTGATTTTTATAAAATGTGAAACTGAAGCTCAAAATTTGAAGGATGTGTTTTGTTTTGTTTTTCCTGAAGCAAAAATTAAATTGATGTTAAAATACACGTGTGGTTTTAAACTTCCCCTTGAATGTCGAGTGACTTGAATTGTATACAATACAGTCCATGCAAATGATTATGTTAATACTGTGTGTGGGTGTCTGCGTGTGTGTATGCTGCGCATCTGCCTGTCGCTGTATTTGTGTGCATATGGGTTTTGTGTTTATACATATGTGTCCATTCATGGGAACATCTGTTTGTATGTATGTGTGTGTGTGTGTGTCTGTGTAGTTCAAATGTATTGGACATGTGTAAAGTGAATGTGGCTGTATTGTCAGCATTTGATGAAGATCAGCTTGAAATAAAAGCATTTCAGTTACGGTGGAAATGTTTTCAATAAAAATGTTGAATGTTGACATGTTGGTTGACTCAAATGTCACTGCTACCCAGAGTCTGAAGACACTCATTCAAACCACTAAATGTTCCACAATGAGTTTTTGGAAATGTAAATAAACCACAATGTACATGAGTGACACTTTGAAAATAAAATGTGTCTTCTTATCAAACTAAATATTCTAAAGGGTTTAAATGGACTACAGTCTTTAATCTAAAACATACTACAACACTGCTAAAGGTTTGATGAATATACAGTATAACCACATTCGGCTTTTGGGAGAATTTATTCAGAAAAGCAAGATCAGATAGTTTACAATTAACACCAAAAAGAGGGCAACACCACTTTGATTTATCTAAATAATGCTGGCAAATCTTTGCTCTCAGATAGATTACACCCCCAACTTCATTATTCTTCTCCATACTTTTATTAAATTGCAATAAACAAAACAACCTGTTTTGGCTACTAAAGTGCAAAAGCATTGTAAAGATCTTACAGCACTTCACTCCATCATCACCACCACAAGGGCACAGAAATGTGTTTTCTTCCACAATTGCAAGCATTCCTTTACCAAGTAAATTTTTGTTGCCTTAACATAACTATAATGCAAGAGGGAGCAAACCAGAAACTCCTCATAAGAGCCATTTTGTAATGGACAGACAAATAACCTGTCCTCTCAACCAGATACAAGGACATGTTGCTAAATAAACGGTATGAACAAATATTTTCTAGGAAAAAGAGAACGAAGATAAAAATGTGGTCAGATTTAATCCATCTACTGCAATGTGCATACAAAGGCAAGCAGATTGTGTAATGTGTTGGCTTATTAATAGACTACTTTCCAGCGTGGGCAGGAGAACACTGTGTGTGTGTCAGAATGTGTGTGCGCCTGAGACACAGTTGTTCATGAGCTCAGTAATTTCCTTCACACTTGTGCAGACATGGACACATGGTATGAATGATTTCGTTAACTGCTTGGCCCACATATACACATACACACACACACAACACCATATTTAAGTGTACAAATGTAAACTTGTCAGACCATTAACATACATGATTAAAATCTTTTTTCCTCAAATTTTATTCGTGTCACTGGAAGCTATATGACTATATCTGGTTTGCTGTGATATTAATAATTCTTAAAGATGTTTTCAATATATATTTAATGTTCAAACTAAGTCACTGATCATGAAATATCCATTTAAACACATGCACATCCTTCTTTTCAGTTGAATTAGTGTCTTTATCAACGCCTCCCTGTCTGCTGCACTGCTTCAAGGCCACTTTCACACTTTACTAGACAACACTTCTCACCACATCACTAAAACATCTATGAAAGACAGGTTGGAATTACTCTAAGTTTAATTGGTCCAGAATGTGGATTTTGTTCAAAAAACAACATCCTAAAGAGGCACTTAGGAATCAATCTCTAATGGACAAAACAGGGAATGAAGCTCATTATGTGAACAAAAGTTTTCATTTGAATTTCGGATTGATTGACCTGAATCAAACTGAAACCTGTTAATAAACATTATTAAGATAACCAAGACATTCATACAATCTGAAAACATATATTAGCACGGTTTAAAATGCTCCATAGTACCTTATGGGCAGTTTTGTGTTATGTTATGACTAGACTGAAACGATCGGATCCCTACAGTGAAGATTTCGGGTCTTTCTTTAGTATTCTTGACTATTCACTTTTTATTTCATATATTATTATCAAGCATATACTGCTAAACACGTCTGAAGTAAATAAAACTACTGCAAACTTACATGAGGTGCAATAAACCTTTAATCAAGCAGCTTTTCAGTATCTGACAATTGATTAGTGTCTTAGGGTGAAAACATGAAAACACACTGTATGTAGTTTGCTTTCTTGTACTGTAATTAGCAGATATTTAAAGACAACAGACACAACACTCTAAACATCTTTGTTTGTTGGTGGTGAAAAGTGGTTCTGGGAGTTTTGTCTCTAGCATTCCTCTGGTCCCTGTCTGGCCATTAGCCTTTCGGTTAATTGAGAAAATGTTGATGAACATTCCAAAATTCACTTTTTCATGTTCATATTTCAAAGTTGTTATTTGGTTATTCGTCAGTCGGATAGAATTGTAGCTTATGTGCGCTCTCGCAAATAAACGTGTCTTTCCACACACACATGTGCCTCCCCAACATTCGCCTCTCCCCATCCTGCGGGCTGTTTTAATGAGATATAGGATATGCATGGTACACGTCCAAGTTGAAAGAATCAGTCACTGGTGGCAACAGTGCTGATCCATCAAGGATAGCACCTTTTACCCTGAAAATTCTGCCAACTCAGGAGGGCAATTAACACCTCGGCAGCCTGGGTCAAAAATGAGCTGAAGATTTCTCCCTTGTGGACGCCGTGGTCGGCCGTAGAGCCGCAATGCTCTTTGCTGATGCGCTGGTCTATGTATTGGTGTGTGTGCTAGTGAGTGTGTGTGTGTGTGTGTGAGAGAGAAAAGAGAAGTGAGGGTTTTGTGACTGTGTATGTGAGAGGAAAAAAGAAAACGGCTGTGTGTGTGCAGCGCTGACAGGCAGCAAGAGGTGTTCAGGTAAGGTGCTCCGCGGGGTAATTATGCACAACCTCTGGAGAGTTCACACTGGGGTATTGTGGGTATTTTTGTTTGTTTTAGCCATTTCCTTTATCTTTCTTTTTTTTCTACAGTCGTTCACATGAATGAAATATCAAATGTACCTCAGAGGCTCGTGTTAGGTTTAAAAGAGCATTCATCTGCATATTAGGATTGATGCTAGAGGGAAATGTGATCACGTCTCTGGACTCCAGACACACGTTTCTGAAATTAATATGCGCTCGATAGGCTCAGAGAAGAGGTTTCATGAATATTCATCAGGCTTAATGTGGATGTCTGCAACTGATATCACTGTCGATTAGAATAAAACATTCTTAATGTTCTTAATTGGCCGGAGTCCCATGACTGCATTAGGTTTTCATCTTATAAACATTTGACGTGTCCAATTCAAATCCTACAGCCTAACCTCAGAATACTAAATCTCCTGACCTTTGATCAAGGCAATTAACCCGCTCTATCAATTATCAAATGAAGCAGAACATGGCAGATTCACATTCACATGCAGTCAAGATTCCATCTTGACCAATCTCACTCAATTTCCTTCTCAAGGGCCAAAGTACACTATGAAAACAGAGCATACACAGTCTACTGTTATCAATAAATCAGGAATTTATTTTCATTAGAACAAGAATTCTAGTGTAATAGAATGTAATAGCTGTTGCAGTCCACATTTCTTCTCCTTCTGTTGGGTGTTTAAACTGAAGAAAGAAAATCATCGGATTAGATCAAAAAAGAAGCTCACTCACATTAGAAATATTTAACCTGGACACCTGCTCCAACTTAAATTAGCCTCACCAAAGTGACTGAAATCTGACCACTTTACTGCAGCTGCAGCGCTGCACACTTCTCTTGTTCATTTTGGCCCTCATAAATAAGAATGGGAATGCGTGGAGAGAGCTGTGGAGGGGGGGAGGTTCATACACCGACTGCTAGGGTCACCATCCGTCATGGCTCCTTTGCAGACCAAAGAGATCGGAGTCTCACTGGAGGACCGGGAAACCCGAGCCTCGGATAGACAAACACATGCTACTTCCAAAATAACAATGCACTCCTGTGACAGCGACCAGAGCACTCTGGACAGACATGAGGCATGCTGACACTGAGTGCGCAATGCAGGGATTGCATTACCAAGAGCCTGCAGTCCCAACTACCGACAAGTAAAACACAAGAGGACCAGGAGGGGTGGACAAAAACTAAAGATAATTATAAGTGACAACTTTGGGACACTTGGTGGGTTGCGTGTCATAAAATAAAAAAGGTCAGGAGGGATTGCCTCCTTGCAACTGATACCTAAAAATGCAGAGGGTTGATTGTCCACGGGTTCCATCTCAGAAGAATTTAGTCCACTACTGGGTCACATATGGAGGACAATCCACAGATTAAATATCACTGCTTGGAACATAACACTCTGTCAGCTACCATGGAGTGGCTGCAAATACTGTTTTCCTGTTTTCAAGATGATAGTCTTACACATCTGTCCAAAACTAAAAGAAATGTTTTGAATTGTCTGTCAAAATGTGTTCTTTTACTGATTCATTTTCAATAGCCGATCAAAGCAGTAATTTATTAATTTCCCCTTGATTGAAAACCTAATTTATTATAATGATGTATGAAGGTTTGTCAGTCCTAAGAAGACACAAATAAAGAACATAATTATCTGTGTAAGAGAAAATTCTCTGAAACCTTTAATGACCTCTGGATAGGCTGAATCATTATAATGTCACATATGTCTGCTCTACACACAATTAAACACAATGCAGAAATTAAGATACACTAAATGTATTTTTTCATCATTGGAAATATTTACTATTTTCAAAACTTTAGTGAATCCCCGCAGTATTCCTCCAGAATTACCGTTTGGCAGACAGATGTCTTGAGAAGAGAAGCCGTTGTGCGGTGGAAACGCCACAGGGTGAATGCATCGAGAGCCACCGTCTGCGCATTTGTTAAGTCACTGTGGATCCAGCGTGTCAGCTAAATGTAACGTGTCCATATTTTGGAGGAGGAAGTGTTCTGTCAGCTCAGAGCAGGTATCTGTCAGCAGGCTATATCCTTTTGGGCTGCAGGAGAAGGAAGCAGCCTTGACCAGGCCTTTTTGCCCTGCACCGCCACCCAGCTGCCCCGAAGCGGTGGGCAGTAAATCCACTCTGGCAGCATTACACACACACCCACCCACACATGGCTGGATTAGACACGCATGTATCCGCACCTGCACTCAGGAGAAATTATATCCTGGTGGATGTATGCGGTACTGATTGAACTACATCAACACTTTCATCACAAGTAGCAGCGTAATTCCTTGAACAGTGAATTTTGTGTTTCCCAGCAGCATGGAAGCTTTTTTTTTTAACCTGTAGTGTCGTTTGTTGTTTTAACAGTTGAATACTACACCTATTCACTTCTATATACTATACCATTCTTTAATCTAAATTATCATCACTGTTTTAGTGCTTTTGGAGTTTCTTTTTCCATTGTTTGGAAAAACTTTAGGCAGTTCAATTGCAAAAAATACTTTGTTTTCGACAGTGAAGACATAAATAGCCATAAGCATACCATAGAATAAATATATACCAGTGGAATAAAATGTTATTGAGGAAATATGATAGATATACTGTCAAGTATTAGTCTTCTTTTTTAGATATTCATTGAGCTGACATATTTGCAAAGTGAAGTCATTTCAGGTAGTTGTGGCTGTTGGGAGTTTTGTTAAAGGTTTTATGTTGAGTTCATGGCTCTGATAAGAAGTGAAACTATATTTGGAAGGAGTATGTGGAGACAAAACTGACTGAGTTAGATGGTATAAAAATCCAAATTTGTGTGTGTGAGGCCAACAGAGAGAAAAAAAAAAGAGAGCGAGGGAGCGCTAAGCAGCAGGGGCAGTGGAGAGCTGAGCAGCTTAACTTCTTCCTCTTGCCCCCACCCCCCGCTCCTGTACTTCTTCCAGCTGCTCAGATTTACAGGTGCCACTGACCTTTTCATCATAGGAAGTCGCCACAACCGCCTGGGTCTCCCTCCGCCGGCTCACATCCATCTATCCATCGCCCCTCCTTCTCCTCCCCTGTCTCAAACACCAAACCCACCCACTCTCGCATGGCCAAAAAAATACCCCTCTGTTGGGAAGCCAGGAATCTTTCTCAATGACTCCATCTTGCTGGTTGGAAGTAGAAAACAGAGCACTGCTGGCTGCTGTCTGTGAAGCCTGCATCTGCCTTGCATAAGCCCCTGCTGTGTCTGCAGTGGGAATAGCAGCTAACAAGGGTCGGTTGTTGAGATACTTTGTGAACGTAGAACCTGCTGTATAGTGGACATTTATTCCAGAGTTACTTTCTCTACCGTGAATTAATGCATCTATTTATTAAATGTGCAACTTCAGACTATCTCTGTAAATGCAAATATACAGATGTATGACAATAACTAATGAGCACTCAGGAGTGACCTCCACACCCTCTTTTATTTGGAAAGCTGCAACCATATTTTATGTCTGATTATTTCAGCATGTTGTATTCTGGAACAGACAACATGAGAGGCCAAATCTGGATGCCTCACATTTTTACATTAATACTTGAAGATTCCGTAATTATAATTATCATGATTAGAAATATTTCCAGTGAAACATAATAACAATAGTTCTGTAACACCACTAAAGTACTATAAATCAACACATCATTCATCCAAGGTTAACCAGATATCAGCCAAACCTGCTCATAACGTCCCAAGAAATTTCATTAGCAGAGAACTTGTATTTTAAACTAGATGAGAAATAAATCTCTCTGACAATGTAGGTTTACATTAAATCAGAATAATCAAACAAAAAGACATAACACTTGTTTTTTTTCAACTGAAAAGACAGATTTGTTGAAATTGTTGAAATTAAGCCCATAATAATTTGTCTTCTTTCTATTGACATAAGCCATGAAGTACTTAATAAAACGCATTATTCCTTTCAATTTTAAAGACCCCTTCCAATGAAAATAAAGTTTTGTTTTACATTGTTAACATTTCCATATGGTGTTTTTCATATTCTGGAAAACACAGCATAAGTGAAATAAGGATTCAGCACCATGGCTGAGCATTTCCACCCTAAAACTGCAGTGTATCTCTAGCTGCGTTTCCATTACCCTTAGATATGCGCAAAATGTAAATAGTGAAATAAAAAAAACGGTAATGGAAACACCTGAATTTCGAAAAAGGACTAAAATATCGCTAAAAAGTTTTTACGCTCTCATGAGGTGGTTTTTCAGACGTTTCGATATTGAAAAATATCGCAAAAGCGCAATGGAAACACTTTTTCCGCAATTATACGTCACTGGATGTGACGTTCCTGGTCACATGACCAGTTCTCTCGGAGTAAACATGGCGCGGTACGTGTGGACAGAAAAGGAGACCGAGACTTTTCTTGCCATTATTCTTGAGAAAAACATCTCTGCCATACTAGACAGCAAACAGCAGAGGAATGCAGAGTGTTATAAGGAGATAGAAGTGGAAATGAGGGAGAAAGGGTTTGTCCATCTTCCTGCAGTGAAATCTTGCGGAATGATATTTTACGAGAGTTATGATGCTTCTGCCCAGAACAACCTTCAATGGAAACACGTTCAAAGCGCAAATATACTTTGTCGAAATTTTAGAAATATCTTTTATTTTGCGAAAAACTTGAACGGAAACGCAGCTAATGACTTGGTGTTTCAAAAACAAGGATTTAGACAACAAATCTATTAGTTTAGCAAGTTTAAGGAATCCAACTTATCTGCTTGTAGGGTGGGGTTTTCTGTATCATTATTCTTCTTCAGAATTGGTTTCCTCTTTAAACATCCATCCATCCATTCTCTATACACCGCTTTATCCTCACTAGGGTTGCGGGGGGTGCTGGAGCCTATCCCAGCTGACTCGGGCGAAGGCAGGGGACACCCTGGATCGCCAGTCTGTCACAGGGCTACATATACAGACAGACAATTACACTCGCGTTCACACCTATGGGCAATTTAGAGTCACCAATTAACCTCAGCATATTTTTGGACTGTGGGAGGAAGCCGGAGTACCCAGAGAAAACCCACACATGCACAGGGAGAACATGCAAACTCCATGCAGAAAGATTCCAGGCCCACCCCGGGATTCGAACCGGGGATCTCCTTGCTGCAAGGCGAAATTGCTAACCACTACCCCGCTGTGCAGCCCTCTTTTAACATGTATTGCTAAATTACTCCAGCATCACAACTTGCCATCCTGTAGCGTAGCACAAATGTCCCTTGTTTGAGGAGAGTTGTAGGTGAGCTGGTGTGCTCATGCTGCACAAATGGAATACAGTGTGTGGCTAGAGAGGCAAAACATCATAGATCTGCAAGTTCTAGAGATAGCAATGGAATAGTAGAGTAGTAAAGTGATATATGGACCCTTTTGAGACAGGAAGAAATTATTTTCAAAACTTCTAAATATGCAATTTTGATACCCACAGATGAGTTTTTAGGGGTTTAATCAATGACTAGAGGGTGACTCAAATATATACTGGGTACCAAATGCAGGATTGTGCTACATTGTGTGTATTACTCTGATGATTTTGCTCAGAAATGGATCCATATTTATTTGTCTGATACAACACAGTACTAACTCTATGGCCTCATATCAGGCTCCCTTTTTGTCACGGTGAGGTGCCACTAAGTTCTGTGCTTGACCCATCATTATGTTCAATGTACAGAAACATTACTCCATTAGAGACTGATTGTGTTGACTTTTGTGCAGATGAGACAATCTTGTATGCATGTGATTCTTCTCTGCTCCAAGTCATGCCATGAGCAACAATAATGAAAAATAAAGTTATTGTAATAAAGTTTAAATAAACCCCATATGATACAGCATGCATAGTTAATTTTTCCTGAGAACTTCAATCAATCCCTTACACCTCCAGTTCTGAAGTAAACACTGTGCACAAGGGTTTTTATTATTCTCCTTTGTCGAGTTTCTGTTGTTGTTCTCTCTGTGGTTAATCAATATAGCCAGATGCTGATATTTCATTGAAATTTGTAAATTTTTTGTGTGTTATTTATATAGTGCACGATTTCATTTTAAAAAAAATTAAAACTCAACTTGTCTTCCTTAACACATCAGTAAACCCTTGGCTTTACAGTATATTTGCTTTATGTCTTTATTGACTGACCTGATAGCTCCAAAACCAAAGGACCACAGAGCAAAGTTGGCTCACGCTGTGCCATTCAAAGTGACCGTTAACATCTCCCCCAGCAGATAGATTAGTGCAAATAGCCTCTCATATGCCTGAAAGCCAATTACACCTCCATTCTTGTAATAATGAACTCATGAACCCAGCTTTATTGGAAAAGGCTGAGAGATTGGGATCAATACAAATGGACTGGAGAGGCGAGGGACGCAGTGAGCTAGATTCACTGCACAGTCGGAAAAGCTTCCCCAAACTTGAATTTATTTGGATGTCAATGGGCTCCCTAAGAAATCCATCACGCTCACCTGCTCTGCCTGTATTGCTTCATGCGGAGACTGATAGAAGTACTTGAGGTAGACAAACTCAGCTGCTTAAGATGGATATTTACACATTTGTATAGCAGGATGCTGCAGTAATGACAAAATAATTAATCTGCATTACAGGTTATATGTTGAAATTGTGCATAATATAGCTATTAGTTCCTCTGGATTGAGCCCAGGGGAATCATTCAAGGGTCCTGGGAGGAGGTGTGAGGCTGTCTGGCCCAATGTGACACTTGCAAACACACACACACACACACACACACACACACACACACACACACACACACACACACACACACACACACACACACACACACACACACACACACACAATAATCCAGGACTCCACCAAGCTAAATGGAACTCTTCCAGCCTTTACCCAAATGGAATCAAAGTCCATTGACCCCCTGTACTCCATTAAGGAGAATTAATTTGACTGCATATCAAAACACTATTAAAAGACTGAGGTCAGAGTCAAGTAGGGGCCAAAATGTTATTGATTTTAGAGGTCACATACACACTCAGAGAAAAGGAATTCAGTGCTAAGACATTTACTGGACATTGCTATACTACCTTTTTATAAGGTTGGATAATTCAGCAAGAGATGGACATAGTGAAACTGTGCCAGTGGCAGAAACAACTGGGCTGCATATATTCTGTCAAAAATAAACCAAACACATCATTACAGACAACTTGCACATAATTAGGATCTATTTCTGTTACTTTTTAAGTTCTATGGACAAGATTTTCAATTTTACTGTCTTATTGTCTTGACGTTAAAATTGCATACTAATTATCTTTTTGACTCAAAGTTATTGAACCCTAATTGTTTCATCCTGATTTTCTAACTATTGTCATTTTTGTGCATAGGTAGAGCCTTTGCCTCACTCCACTGAGTATATTTTTTAACAGGTAAATGAAAATGTAACAAAAAGTGTCAACATTTTGTTGAGTACATGTATATTACTGTCTGAATTTCAAAAAATTGAAGACAGAGGGGACTTGACGGGATAAAGAGACATCAGGACTGAACATCTTTATCAGGTTTATCTGTTGACCTACCAGGTAGGTTGTCCACATTTAGTATTTTATCAAAATATCCAGAAATTATTCTTGGTGGATGATGATGTATGTTCAGATATGCTCAGATATGGTGTGATTGTTTGTCTGTATATGTAGCCCTGCGACAGACTGGCGACCTGTCCAGGGTGTCCCCTGCCTTCACCTGAGTCAGCTGGGATAGGCTCCAGCACCCCCCCGCGACCCTAGTGAGGATAAAGCGGTGTATAGAGAATGGATGGATGGATATCTCTTACACATGCACACAGATGCAGAAAGCTTCATCTTATATCCCTGATGATTGAATCCCATTTTAATGAGACACTGAGTTGCATGCCAAAATATAACAGAGGAAATCAGGGTAAAAAATGGAGTGTGGAGTGTGTGTTGCATTGTGTTTTGTTGTCATGGTTGGAAACTCATCCTGTGCCAATTCTTAGAAACTCACTGACGCCATGTCGGCTGCTTGAAGGTACACAAACATACACACACACTCCATGCTCTTTATTTTTGAGTTGAGTCTTTTTGTGCCATTTGAAGCACGCTTTGTGTAAGCTACCTTCAGCAGCATTAAGAGACAAGGAAAAGCTTCCATCGTAAACACACAGTCTGTGTTTAACAAGATGTGAGCGTTTTTGTGCGACTTGCCCCTTTCCTGGCAAACAGAGATACCTGACGCCTTTCCCTAACGTGGGGATAGTGGCACGGGATCCTCAGGATGGGACGTAACCGCTTTCAGCACTTCCTTGCATTACCCCCCTCCCTCAGAAGTGCGACTCTTGCGTGTTTTATTGCGAGGCCTGGGTGAGCATGAAAACAAACGGGGGCCCGACTCAGAAGCTTTGATCTCCTGTTTCCTGGTCCATTATTTACATCTGTTTCTCACGAAGCGTTTTTTTTTTCCTTCTCTTTCACTTGATTATTATGCGCTTCCTCACACATTTTCAGCCTGACCCCCAGACAATGTCTTGCACTTCAATGGTTTCTTCTTGCAGGAAGCTATAAAGGACTTTAGTAAGTTATTGTCCTTTATTTTCTCCTTTTTTTTCTTGATCTATTTGTCAAACTTGCTAGAATAATATGAAAAATACAAAAGCAACAGCAGCATATGCAGCAGTTTAATGAAAAGGTCTGATGTAATGATTGTTTTGGCAATCAAAATATTTGTGGCAAATTTGCCATATGCTGATTTTTTAGGCTTCTGTTAATAGTTTTACATCTTTTTCATGAAAACACAACTGCAGTAAATAAAATTAAAATCTTGGTAGATTAAATTTAAAACACCATGCTAAATAATTCTCAGTGTCAGTGGTATGTCTACCATGCAATATGCAGTATGTTTTCTTAACTTGACTACAAGTGTAAAATATCATGTGGACAAAAATTATTACATGAACTCCACACACTCCAAGTTTGTGGTTTGAAGTTAAAAACCTGCTGCTTCCAGACCACCTCTGAGCTAGACGCTGCAAAATGAAAGGGGGAAAAACAGAAAGAAAAAAAGAACAGATCAATGAAATGACTGAAAAAAATAACCTAAAGAGATGATAGAGCATGGAGTCACTTGCAATTAACTAGAGTTCATCTTAGGTCTGAGTGGTGGGCTGCCCAGCACATCTCTCACCCTGACCCATGAGCTCCACCAGCTCAGCAGATAGATCAAAAAGGCCTGTCCTCAGTGGAAACCACTACGGCGTTTCAGCCAGGATGGTGGATGTGATTAGGGGCGCTGCCACTGAGGGTCACAGCATGGCTCAGTTTGTGTCCTGGGCTGATGTTGATGTATGGTGCAAGATTTTTTGGGGTGATGCTGAACATAAATACACACAAAACCTCCAGACATAGCTGTGTATGCACACACTGCATGTGTCTGTGCATTTTCAGAAATTTGTGAATATATTGTTCTGTATACTTATCCTCATCATCTCCACAATGCTACTCAAAGGTGGTGCCTTGCAGAGTTTTTTGTGAATACACAAATTCTGTCTATCTTCCTGTGACTCATAAAACACACTGTGGATCTCTTTGTTGTGCAACAAACTTGCCGAGTGCATTTTTTTCCTCAAAAACTTGCAATTTTGTATGCTTTTTTTCTTGCTTTAAAAATCCATGTTTACTAGCTATCTTCCATTTTTGCTGCCTTTTTGTTTTTTTATAACATGCAAATACCAATGCATGCATGCATGAAACTATGAGTAATGAAATTAAAATTTACTTGTTAAAATCTGGTTCCATTGTGCTATTGTTGGTTGGAAACTTCTCAGGGTACTTTTTATACCGTTAATGTCAAATTTGACTTTGTTATAATTCACGGCAGCAGCATAACCACTTTCAGCTGGTTGCTTATGACACTGCTCACATAAAAGGGATGTGTTTTTATATATGTCCTTAAATTTTCTGTGAAAGTCATAAATATATAATTTAACTAAAAACATATTACTAAGGTTCTGTGAGTCATTTCAGGTATTTTTAGTATTTTTATGGTGGTTGAAGAAGAAAAATAGGAAGTGACTTCCAACAAAGGTCACTGACCATCACATTGCACTGAAAATCCCAAGAAACACTGACAAAACAGTAGTGTTTCCTGCAGTAAACATGAAAGCTCCTATGAAGAGACTACAGTTACAGCAGTGGGATAAAACTAAGGGGTCAGTTTCAAAACAGTCCTGCAATGTCGTTTGAGCTTTAATGATCTGTTACATAGTTGTTGCCAATCAGCCAGTCATCTGTCATTATGTCTTTTCTTGCATCCGCTAGTCAGGTTCCAATATCAGAAGCACTCTAAAGCATCAACAGAAAGGCTGGAGTCATGACACTCACTCCCCACAAACACATCACTGGCGAAATAATTGGAGCTTGTTTGAGGGGTACTTAAGCAGACATAAATAATAGGAACATTCTTGTGCAGGGAGGGGGGCACATAAAAGGAACAAGGGGGAGAAAGTGACAAAGAGCTGGGCAGATAGAGAACGAAAGACAGGGAAGTGAGTCTGGCCATCGCATGTTTGAAAGCAGCAGTTGGGACCCTGATGACAGAGTGGTCTTTGGGAATTTAAGAGCAAGGGTCCAGAGGTAGGCGTTTCCCCCCACAGAGGACTGGGCCAGGAAGGAAGGCTTTGGCTTTCAAAGCATCCACAGCTTTATTTATATTACATATTTTCATCGCCAGGACTCTTTCAAAGGGAGGAGAGAGTTGTTTTCCAATTTCCAATACGCTTTGGCCTCTGTCTTTTATTTCCCTACTCTGTCTCCGACAATGTATTTGTTTCCGGAGTGGCGTTGGCCCAGGGCCTGCGTGTAGGGACGGTCTTTACCACTGAAGGATCCAGACAGAGTGTTATTGTTGAATGTGGAGAGAGTGGTGGAGGTTGCGTGATTGTTTTGCCTCACCTGTTTTCCAGTGGGGTCTCCAAGCCCAGATAGGAACAGCTAAAAGGACAATGGCACGAAGGCCTTGGAACACTGTATGATGAAAGGTATGGTCTCCACACTACAGATACATCGGGTTATTGAAAGTAGCCTTTGTTTTCTTCTTTCTTTATAAAACTGAGTGGGCTCTCTTGCTCAAATTATTAACAATGAAATGTAGTTTTGGCTGCATTGTCTTTTGACTTATGATTTTAGTGTCAACAGATATTGTATATATTTAGGCATCCAGGGTTCACAAGGCGGGATATTAGTTCAAGTCCAAATAAATCCTGAACGGAAAGATTTTGCAAAATATTCAATTCATTACTTTACCAACTGGGACCAAACTAGGCTTTTATGCATTGAATTTGGCTCACAGTATATATTTTTTGCACCTGTTCATGGACAAACAGCCACATGCAGAAGCTTGTACGGAAACACAAAACATCATTGCATAGATTCCAAGGACTCACTGTACTTTCAGTGCATAGCCGAGAAACTTTTCTACCAGATTAACATTTTTCTGCTGGACTAATGTAGAAAAAAACAACAACATAAGTTTGGGACTGTGCGCACCACCTCCCCTTTGACATTTCACCTAAACAGAGCCACTTGTGGCATCATTAACCATCATTTGGTCAAGACAGCCACTGATAAATTAGTCATCCATCAAAGGCTCCCATATCATTTGGAGTCCCCTGATCATTATTGGAGGCAAACAATGGTGTCATTGGGAAAACTATCAACCTCCTCCCATCTCTGTCTCCTCTTGGGAATGGACCACTCCCACAGCCAATCAGCATCTGTGCCTTGGGGGAATTAAAAAATGAAAAGGAAGGGTGTGTTTTACCTCAACCTGCTAAGAAGCAAAGCCGTCAAGTTCCTGTCCAGGACTCAGATAACTCTCGGAAAAAATGGATAAGATTAGCTTCAGGACAGTATTTGAATTTCTGTGGAAGTTTGGGTGACAGAACAACAAAGTCAAAGTGGTCTGTACTTGTTGATTAAATGTTTCTATATAAAATGCTCATATGAAAGTTACATTATGACACAATTATGCTATTATCTGCTAAGTGCATCAACATTTTGATACATCTAATGGAAGCTGATGAATCAAAATGATCAACTGATCATCATTTATACAAGTTCTAGGTCTGATAATGTTTCTAAAATAATAATATCATACTATACAAATTCTTCATGATACTTGATACCTTCTATAGCTGTTATTGCATCTGTAAAGTGTGACATTTATGGCTAATTTAAAACAGCACACTTCGTGCAGTCTCCGTCTAAACATGCAGCTGTATAACTTTTCAGGACAATTCTTACACAAAAAGGTGACTTCGGGTAAAGAAGACACTGTGCATGTGTCTCTGCATAGCACTCCTGAGATGCTTCCCTGCTGGCACAGTGCTTAATTAATTAAGAAGGGGGTGCCAGTTTCCCGTCGGACCCTGGGGTAATCATACAGGGCAAATTACAGCATGTTGAACTGTGGACTGGGAGAGGGGAGCCATCAGCGGTGTTGTCATTGTTGATTAATTTCTCCGTATAGATCCTGACACCGCTGTGCATGTGTAACCTGTCACAGAGCACCCATGTGTCTATTCATCACTGCCTGGGAGGTGTGTGTGTGTGTATGTGTGTGTGGGCTGATATACAGCACAATTTTGTGTGTCATTTTTGCAATGTGGTGTGCTTCTGCATGTGTTTATGTGCACACGGTGTAAGCAGCAGATGGTCGCTGCCTGTGGTTCGAATGTGTGTTGGTGTGTGTGTACAAGAAAGTACGGATGTGCACCTGCTGTATATATTAGCATTATTATAGTATTATGTTTGCATTGCTTTTAGGTGGGCCGGAATGTGAGTTTTCACATGTGCGATGTGGGGAGCATGTAAACAAGATGGTGATGCCTGATAAGAACAAGGGACGTTCCTGATGACAAACGGCTGATAATGTCTTGGGACTGGGTGGATGGGGAGGACTGTGAGGAAGTGTATTGATTAGCCTTATTACCTAAAGCATCCGTCTTGGGAATGAGAGAGGGGAGAGAGGAGGGGTGGGAAATTAGCTGGGTTCCACCTCCGTTGACGGACTGATTACTCGGGGGGCCCTGAGGAGAACAAATGGCCCCTGCCTGTCTACACAATCTCACCCACAGACACTTATCACTCAACATTTCCTCTGTCACTGATTTTGCACCTCTATTGTACATTTTATGAATGGACTGTAAAATGCTGAATATGTAACAGCTGTTTACCTGAGTAAGAAAAGAAGGACCTTGACAGATACTTCCAGAAGAACATGCACACAATCAACCCCAAATTGTCGTTACAACGCTTTTAAACAGACAGTTTTAAACACTATATGCCAAAAAAACTTTTAATTTACTTAATATAAAGCAGTTATGCAAAAAATATCCGGTTGAATTTAAACTTTTCCTAATTGCATTTATGTGATTTATGTGTGTGTGCTTTCTTAACTCTTCCTTAGTTTTACAATTAGCTTTTTTTTAAGTATCTAAATTTCTTAAATACAAGCCAGTGTACAAAATGTCTTTAATATTACATTTGCATTGTATAATCTACAGTCATATAATATGATTAAATAACTCAACAGTTAGAGGACACTTAATGTAAATATAATTCCCTACAAATTAATAATAAGTTGTTACTTACACAATAAATTTCGGACATGCATGCATGTTTTATACGTTTCATAAATGTTTTTTGTTGGCTTTTTCTTTTCTGATTTCTATTAATTATCCTTAATAAACGATAAAAAATCATCTCACTGTCTCACAGTTTCTTCCACTACAGATTTGTGACATATTTTTTGATTTCATGACACTGCAATACACTCTTAGTGTTAATGTACACTGCATTCAAATTGATTAATTAATCATAAATAATGTTAATGCCTGACTATGTGTACTTCTACCTGTCTTGAGATTATCCTGTTTAGTTTTTTTTGTAGTTAAATATTACATTAAAAAACAATATTAATGATTATAAAACTTTTTAAATGTTTTCACACGTTGCTCTTTCTACGCACAGGGATAGAATTACTTGTTGATCGTTGCATCAGGAGGAAAGTGAATCAGAACAGCAGCACATTTCAAGCCTTTTCTCAGGCAGTCACTAACAATTTTAAGTCACCATCAGCGCATAATGTTCACTGACTCTGTCCAATTATCTCATCATTTTTTAATCGATGTTAATCTTCACTCATGTAAATTATGCAGTACAATTGTTTTATTCCATTTCCCTACATGCCTTTCCTCACTACCCTACAATTTCTGTGTTAATCACATTTCGCTGTAATGATCTACTTTCCCGAACGTATTGATGAAACTGCTGCAATTACTTAGCTCAATATTTCCCACATTAGTTGGCCTTAGAAGTGTTTCACACGTCCATTTATCTGCATGGGTTTTTAAACGGCATAAAATTGGCTTCAAAGTGCATTCATATTTTATTCTATTGAGATATTGCTAGGCTGATGGGCTGCCGGTAATTCATAACCCTAAGTAGGAGTAATAGCCTGAGCATGAACTTTCCTGATAGGAAAGCTGTTTCCAATGGAAGGAGTTTCTCTTCAACTGCTGAGCTAAGAGACTAATTCATTCAATTACCAGTTTCCCTGTCAAGAATCTATGAAATATGGTGGTTGGTTTCCTACAGACAGAGGAAAGATGATGAAAAGCTTTTTTTTTCCTCTTACTTTTGGAAATGTTTCCTACAGATTCCGCATCATCGCTTCTTGTTTGTGACTGGAGGGTGAAAATTACTTCAGGGAAGTGCTGAGTTCTGAGATGCCCTGGTCTGTATGGGTCGCTATAGGTGTGACCATCTTAGTACCATAAAAATGAGGTCACTTTTTTCTGCTGTTTCACCAAATTTTCTCAGAGGTCGGTACACAAGGATGTGGAGCCATCTGGCTTCTTTTTTCCTTTCCATGAAACATTCCTTCATTTTGTTTTTTATGGTCTTAAGAACTCCTTCAGTAATCGACATCAAAATTCTTCCCATGCTTTTGTTTAGCACTGCAATAATAGTTATCATCACTAATGCTCATCAAATACCAATTACAGGCCCCTAACAACCTCCTTACAGCAAGCAAATTCATATTGCAAGTCCTTTCCACTTAACTGGGGGTAAAAAATCATTATGTTTTCCTGTTTTCTGACTGCATTATTCGTGGTTAAGAAAAGCCCCTGCTTCATTAAAGTACTCTGCTTGGAGGGAGAGGGAGGGCTGCGGTGTTAGTGGGATCAATCAATAGCCATCTTCCCCTTGCCTTACTGTAAACGTGCTGAAGTATTTATGAATTAATTGACTTCCTTCATCCACGTAAGAGGAACCTACAACCATCTTCTGAGCTGCGGTGTGGAGGTCACAAGTAGTCCTGGTAATAAATAGAAAAGAGCTCTTTTTTAATGACAGTGGACTTTGTAGTTACCACAGCTTGAATGCTGATGAAATTAAGTGACAACTGAATTTGACTTGTTTGTCCAGGATGGGGGGTTTTTCAGTCAAAGAACACCTTTAGAGCTGTTTGCAGTCATTTAAAGTTTTCAAAAGGAATGAACATTTCTGTCCACCCTTGCTGTAATCATTATTACAATGGGACTTAAAAGTAATATGTTGAGAATGCAAGAATAACCTCAAAGCTTTTTCAGTCTCTCTCAAGGTTTCCACCCTAGAAAAAAAACATTTCAAAAGACCTATTTCTGTGATTATTGATCCAACTTTTTTTTCAAAGCTGGTTGTATTGAGTTTGAGAGTGAATTTAAAGCAGCCTTTACAAGCACAACTGCAATCTGCACAAAATCTTCTAGATCTTGCAAATCATATTGTAGAATTAGCGTTTCAATAAACATATTTCTGTGCATACCCATTTATAATTTTACTATTGTTACCTATTTTGCAATACAGAGAAGGCTTCTTTTTTCCTCAAGTATAGTGAGGTGACATGCTCTATGAGCTTGTTGATGGCAAGGCCTGGTGATTTTGTGGATGGATTGGTGTGTGTATGTGTCACACAGATGCATTGAGTTTTGGTGAAGGTCAGTCCCATTGTGGCCAAGACTGCAATAACCACAGTGACAGATTGGATTGTGGAGGAGGGGTGTATCTCTAATGTCTTCATTGCTCTGTAGCCTGTATCAATGAGGGGCAGCAGAAAATGTAAACTCCTCTTTGCAACCCTTTGGACACTGGACAAAGAAGGTGCTCTCTTTCTTTTCACAGGCTTGGCCATTCAGCCTTGGATCTAACTCACTAAAATGTCCATGTGGGTTTTCAGCTAACCAGATAATCAACTTCAGCAAATCAACTTACAAACTCTACCCTAAATATCTGTCTGAATCTGAACCCATCTTCCACAGAGTAGCAACTTGAGCAACTGCAAACACACAAGGATGAAGAGTTCAATCTGTGCTCATTGAAAAATTATGAATGCATATTAGCATAAAGGAAGTAGAATTCAGCTGAAATCCTTCACTGTCACCATGACACAAGCATACCAGGATGATCATGAGCTCACCCAGAAATGCAAACCACAATCCAGCATCACTGTTCACGAGGAACGCCAGTTTGATTTACCTTACATGTCACCAGAGGCAGATCACTCTTAAGTTGCCTTGGAAAAGCAAAGCTGGGCCTTAGGAACAGAGGTGAAAGTGTAAGTGAATACTGAACTTCTCACCTTCAGCTTGACATCCAAGACCTAGAAACTGGAGGACATCACAGCCACTGTTGTATCTGCCACTGGTGTGTGCTGAGTGTGTTGGATTATGACGTCAGATCACCTTTGACCACAAGTACTTCACGCTATTAATTAATTAGCCTCTTAAAAATTCATCTTCATATATCAAAATTAGGTATTTAGAATTTTTTCCATGAAAATAATCCCTTTATGCCTCAAAATACTTTGATGTCACTCTACACCATCGCTTTGTGTAAAACTTACAGATCAGTAAAGTCTCTCTGTTCATGCACCTATTTGCTAGTAGGTGCAGAACAAGCCCAGCAGCTCACTAAAGCTTTGCTCAAACACTGTAAAACTACTTGATGCTGCACAATGACAAGTTGTATTATTAGTATGTGCTCAAACTGGAGAGCAATTCTGAAGAAGAATAAGCATACAGAAAGCTTCTTCATGCAAGCTGACAGAATTAATTCCTTGGGTTTGTTGTCTAACAATCGTCTATTGAATTTTCAATGCAGAAGTTTATTTTACTCAGTGGTAGGCCGTCTAAACTCTATCAGAATCACTCACTTACGTTTTAATATTTTCCCATTAATCTTTTTGAATTTTTCCCAAGAGTCTATTCTCTACCTCTCATAGCATTTCTCTGGGCTGTGATGCTTCCAGCAGTGTATGCTTATATTAGAGCTTTTATCCAATCATATTTCAGCTATCATGTGTTGCCAGTGTCAAAGAAATCTGCACTGAGGCCTTTAGAATAATAAGTACAGGCGCTTGTAGCTTAAAATACATTGTAACAAAACTTTTATTTTAACCAGTTAGACTTTGAGTTGGTGACCTCTGGGCCATTATTCAGGCATATGATTACATCAGCATTTCCACATCCTCTGATTGGATGATCAGAGATCTTAGCCAAAGCTAGCGATTCTTTTCTTTAAAGACACACACAAGCTAAAACTTTATCGTAATATTATTACTTCACACAAGCGAAAGCTGTTTTTCTTTAACACATTGATTGATGGAAGAGAAGATATTGATTTAGTCGCAGATATACTTAGAAAGTCATTTTCAAGGAGGACTTTCCAAGAAAAGCTGGACATTGTGAGGAAAGGCCGACCAACCTTGTTGAATTGTTTTGAGTTTCCTGCTTTAGTAACAGCATTCATTCTCACTACATGAGATACCAGAATGCAAGACAACATCCTGTTATACTGCGTTTGTGGCTAATATTGATGGTTTCTATGGCCATGGCATAAAAATGATGGTATAAAGAGGCGGACTGATTCAGATAGGACATCACTGAAGGCCGAGTGTAAAATGCATGGCCCACCACCGATTTTACTCATGTGTCTTCCAGCTTATATAAAAATACCATATGGATATGTTAGCAATCTAAACAAACACACAATAAACTTAATTTTCACTTGGAGGGGGGCTTTAAGTCAGTGAAAAATTAATGACTGATTAAAGGAAAGGAAAAACATTAATAGCTCTATTTTTTCATAAGCAAAATATGTTAATAAATTGTTCAGTATGCCATTTCAGTAAAGACTGAAACTCAGTGTAAGATAAAAGTACTTCTGTAACACTTCCATCCAAGTTCCAAGTCCAACTAAAGTCATGAAATCTGTCCAACTGCTGCCCTTAGAATGGTTTCAAACTTGGGAAAATAATATAATTAATCTGAATACACTGACTTAATCAAAAAGAATGATACTCAACAGCAGTCAAACCCTAGGAAAACTATCCAAGTGCTACAGCAGCAGCAATACGTTTTGGAGTGTATTCTATGAAGAACTTTCTCTCTTCTGTGTACTTAAATGCTTGTACCTCTCTGAAGTCTTGTGGAACAAAGTTCTGCCTCTGCGGTTGGACATTACTAATGCATCCCAGATTATGGACCACCACTGTTCGAGGTGAATTACTTTTTGGGGCACCCGACATTCATCGGCAGTCTGTATTTGACGCAGTCTAAATCATGTGATGTCACAGGATTCATTTTGAACACATTTCGCCTGCCCCCACTTGGTGTAGGAGGCTGTCCAACACTTGGGTGGTATCGGAGAAGGAGGCAGCGAGCAGACTTTTTTTTTTCTTAAAAAAGGGAAACATGTTGAACAAGCTTCTTCCCCTGCCATGGTCTTGCAACCGCGGGTGGAGAACAGTGTAACCAACCACCCTGTGAAAACATTGCGGTTTGACCACCACTTATGACGCTGGACTGGATGTGAAGAGATGCTGGTGGGGGCCATTCTCAGAGGATAAAGAGGAGGGAGGTGCACTCTCCATGTCACCTATTTAGATATACAAGATCCACATGAAAAGCTGTGTCGCCCGTCAAAAGCTGTTACAGCAAAGACATATTTTTACAGTACAAGGGACAATTTAGAGCTTGCGAAACAGAGTGGATCTCTCTTTCCTCTTTATTGGAGAGAGGTGAGTATTTTTCTCCTGTTTGAGCCCTGACCACAAGGTTCACCACTTTCCAGCTGTGATATTAACTCTTTTCTTAAAGGTGAGACCACACGTGAAGCCCTCTCACCCCTGACAGGGGAAACAGAGATTATTTTTAGAGAAAAAGCTCTACCGGTTAGACTTTTCTTGTCCAGATTTATGATCCCCTCTCTCAACGCAAATAAAAAAGAACATATGAATGAACTAAGAATATCAGCCACCTACATAGAAAATGATACTGTGAGATATTTGTATCTTTCCTGTTTAATGAAACTCTAAACTATAGCGTCCCCCCTCCCCCCCCCTTTTTTTCTTCTTTCTGTCTTATAATTGATTTGACAAAGTAGCAGATTTTTAGTTTTGAAATTGTTTTGTCAGTTGGCCAAATTCAGAAACTCATTTCTGTGTGTTTGGGTTGAGAGGAAATAGATGGAGGCACGGCAGGTCCTGGCTGAACATGTATGCGTGTGAGTGTGTGTGGGTAGCCGTGTTACTGAGTTGTTACATAAAACGTTGCCATCTTTCATTAGCACTTTATTCATACGTGTGTGTTTGTGCGATTGAATGTGCATGCGGTCATTGTTTGCACAGCAGTGAAGCGAGTGTCAACACCGCCAAACCACAAAGCTTCACAAGTACTTTTTGTCATGTTTGTATACTTGTAAATGTGTGTGTGTGTGTGTGTGAGTGTGCGCATGTGTGTGTATGAGTTAACAGCCCTATCTGCATCCTCTTTGGGTTCGGTCCCATTTCCGTCTGGACAGTTCCAAAATAACTGCCCCCCTTTCCCTCCACACACCCTGCACATTCACACACTCCTACGCACACACACACACTTGTTGCTTCCTCTCAACACTGGAGGACATCGATCAAGACTGGACCTGAACTTTCTATCTCTTCCTGAGATAGCCATGAGGAACTGGACAAACGGCACATACACACACACACCCACATAGGTGTTATTTGTATCTTAAAAGTACAGACTCTGAAATGGGCCTACATACAACAGCAAACAATGATATACAGCAAATACAATGACACTGCATCACATCTTATAATTCTGCCACACTCTTAGCAGTTTCCTATTTACTGGCTGGTTGCATTGTTTGAGGATTCTCGGACCGCTGAGTCATTCACCTGCTTTAAAATCCCCCCCCTACCCCCACAGTAAGCTACCAGCCAAGGAAAACTTGTTTTCCTCGACACAAACATTTAAAACCAGGAAGCGTGCGGAAACAGGTGAGGATTTTGAGTTCTATTTATGAGTGCTTGATGTAATTCTGTGAACAAATGAGTCTCAGCTCAGAGAGTTGGCAACGTTTATCCACTCCAGACGTGCTGTGCAATAATTACTGTTGCTGGATATAAAATAGGACATGTCACTGCTTAACGTTATAAAGGAAGATGGACACAAAGATAGTGATTTTTTAAAAAAGAATTATTGCATAAACCTGTAGCCTTTTCTGATCATTGTTAATTGTGCCGCATCATACGTCTGTACAATTTGAGCACCACAAACAAATGAACAGTATTTTGGTGATATTTCTCAAGGACATCACATGTGCATGCTGGATAAATAATCCTTTATAAAATCATTGTTTTGTTTCATGCTGTCTGAATTGCCCATAAGCATCCATTGTGTCACCCACGCATATATGGGTGTAGCACTGCACACTGACAAGATACCACAAAAACAGGCACAATGCTTAAAATCCTTGCTTCGTTGCACTACCAGTGAACAGAAACACCACAAGGTGTGCACATTTTTTGTGGAACTAGATTTTTTTCTTCCATTCTTACCCTCGCAAGACAGCCACGACCCCTCGAGCTTAACAAAGCATTCGTGTCATAATGCAGGTTAGATAATCCTCCATACAACTGTAACTATTAGCACCAAAACATTCATGTATATTTGGTGTGGATGTTGCTTAATTATGTTAAAGCGCCTTTAATATAGTCAATGCTTTACTTGAAATTACAGATACTGCATGTTTAAAGCTATATCAACGTTTGTCTTTTGTCTGTCTAATTAAAGCACCCTGCTGACTATCAGTATCTCCAAGATACTGCCCAGCAAGAGAAAATATTTTGTTGGAATTGTGTAACTAGCTTTAAAAAGCAGATAGATCCCAATAATGACCCAAGTACTGTTCAAAGATTGATTCTAACATGGTGGCATAATCTACAGCAATGGGAGCTCCACAAAATCAACAAAGACAGTTACAGTTATGGCTTATCTTCATTGTTTGGTTGCAGACATTCTAGTCACATCTATACTTGCTGTGCCTGTAAGTAAATTAATGGAAGATGCAAGTAAAAAATAGTGCATGCTGTCTACACAATAAGATGTGGCTAGTTGCTTTCCTTCAGAAGCCACACTGTTCATATATTTCTCAGAACAAAACTCCTCATTTGGTTTTCATATGGTAAGAAAATTGTGATTATACCATAGAATTCCTAACACCAAATGCTTCCATAACAATATGCACTGTATGCCAGATTTGTGCATATTTCTGCTCATGTGTGGTTGTGACAGTGTGTGTATGCATAAACTGTACATGCATCCGTTTTTGCTCGTCTGTCCTTGCTGGTTGATGAAGTTTGAAACATGGAAATCCAGGCATAATCTCCTATTCCTCTGTGATCAACAAATGGGGATCCTGGAAGCCTTCCCTCTGCATGAGGGAGGAATTATGGGACGCAAACTCGCACAGTCACGCACAGGCGATCGTTTTACATATCCACACAGATATTTTTACCTGACATGAGCCCCCATATGTTCTCACTATACTCAAAATAAAACACACATTAACATACAATAACTCACACAAATGCATACCACTGCCAAACATAAACAAACACACACACAGACATCCATGCACACCTGTATCTACATAAATATGCACACACTCAACATACGGATCCGCTGTGGGGGCTTTTGTAGACTCTGCAGGCTGGACATGAGTTTTCTTCCCCACTCGAGAACGTTTCTGCTCTGTAACCTTCACATAGCAGTCATTTTCTCTGTTTCAGTAGTTAATAAACCATTCAAATGCTTCCTGTAAAACTCTAACGCAACCCCACACAAGAAGAGTACCAGCTAATGTGAACATTCAGAGTCATCAGATGAAAATAAATCTTCCTAATTATCCCGGGAGCCGTGTGTTTCACATTATTTAAAATGAAAACAAAACACTGTCAAAGATTTATTTGTCCATCTCTAAATCAAGACTCACTTTCTATGGGATTCTCATTTTATCAAAGAAAGACTTTCAGTTACTGTTTTTTTTTTTTTAAAATTTGCTGCTATTCATTTTTGCAAGACGAGGCACTTTTTCCAGTGCTTAAAAAATGACTTTTGGAACAAGACTTGTCTCATTTTAAAGACCACAAATTTGCACGTAAAATGTAGATTAATAGTCGTGCTTCATTGTAAACACTTCATTTAAACTGACATGCTAACTTTCATATCTTCACATCAAGGTTTATTTCCTTTAAGTGCGAATTAGCCAAGCATAGCAAACACTGGGCTTTGCCATGTCGAAAACTCTCCGCCACGCTCAGGATAAGTCTGCACATAAATACAGCCAGACAGAAGGCTTAAAACATGTATTTCATGGGAGTATCGATGCATCCATTTCTCAAAGTTTAAATAACCGCCGGCGTGTTGAGAGAATTTCATGACCTCTGCACATGTTAACACACAGTTGTCAAACAATGGAAATAATGGGATTTTGTTTTTGTTTTTTTTATTTTCTTTTGTTCCATTTTAGGTAGAAATCTACTCACTGCAAATCTATGTACATTCATTTGAAAGAAATGCAGGCAAAGGCCTTATAGCCAAAAATTAAATTAGAAAAATCTGTGGGATAAAGTTTCATGACTGTTTATGTCAAATTTTGTCACACCACTCAGCATGTACACCTTGCTTGAAAATACTGTCAAAACTCCAACACATTGGAGCCTGCCTCTCTCCCATCTCTACCCCAGGAAGGGAGTCTTTTCCTGGGGCTGCTCTAAGCTCTCATCTCGGCTCCCCCCCGCCTCCACCCCCCACCATCCCTGGCCGCTCACAGCCGGCAGGGCTCCCAGTACTAGACCCACTAGCCTCCACAGATATTTCCTGAGGAAAACATATCACCTCAGGCTAGACCCGTCGGCTGACTATGCTGAGGCAGCAGCAGCCCCAGCCCACAATCCACCGCAGGCCTCAACCTCACTCTCCCTCCCTTCACTTTCTCTCTTCTCTCCTTTTCAATTTCTCATATTCTTTGCCCTTCTCTCTCTCTCTCTCTCTCTCTCTCTCTCTCTCTCTCTCTCTCATGCTGCTCTCCTTACTTTTCACTTTCTGTCTGTTTCTATTTTGCTCTCCCCCCTTCATTTTCTCCTGGTGCCTGACAACAAAAGAACTTGTGTGCCAGTGGGTGAAAATTACAGATCAATATTGGTAATCATTTTCACAATATGAATATATTTTGACTGCCAAAAAAATCCATGAAAATCATTTACTAGTCCTTAACATGTTGAGAAATAGGATGACAAACTGCAAAAACCGTCAGAGGGTTTTTACCGTGGAGGAGATTTAATGTTACCTGTTCCTGAAACAGGTGCTTTTGGTAAGAAGGAAAATGCTTTGCATACATCCAATGCTCATTTGTTAAATTAGCATTTTTTGCTGACATGTGTGTTCAACACCTGCCACCAAAAATTTTTAAAGGACTTGAGAAGTCCAGACAAAAACATAGCAATCCGACTTTTTGTTGTTGTATTTAAGAATTTCTCTCTGGGGATTTATAAAGTCTGTCTAAGTCTAAAAGTTTGTCACATGTAAACACACATCTACAGTACTTCATCCTGGAAAAAAGATGGACCTTTTTAATTGAAAGCAATAACTGGCAAACTGAATGCCCCAAGATAATTCTTACATTTATAAAGGTTGGGATGGCCAAGTTAAAGTACAATCTGCAGTCGAAGTGTGTTTTTTTCATCTTGTGGGGACAATTAAAGCTGTACTTCAATAGTGCAATACATAACAATTATCTTTTGCAATATAAATAATGTCAACTGAGACAACAGTAGCTTTCTGAGATACTCTCCCACTCTTGCAAGAGGAGCAAGTCTTTCTCCACTCTCTCTTCTCAAATCTCTCTGGATAAGCTGTTGCTGTAATATAAAATAACTTTACAAGCTGTAGCTCCAGGGTCATTCTGCTACTCTTCTCTTCTCTCTCTCTTTTTGTTCAACATGACACAGGTTAAGAAGGAGATAAGACTTTGCTTTTGGCAACCATCCCCATCCTCAAGTCTGGATCAACATCCGTCAACATCTTTGCAAGCTGCCGAGGAAAGGAAGGAGACGATGATGTGTTTTATGTGTGGAAGGAGGGTGGGAACCCGGTGGTGAGATAGTAAAACAGAGAGGACATGTTAAACGTCACCTCAGGAAATCCCTTTTACCCCATGTGTTCTCATCTCCTATCTTCTTCGTCTATCTTTTCCCATGTTTTATATCGGCTACATTTCTCTGTGTGGTTTGTTTGTTTTGGGGGAATTCAGTGACACAAAGGTTTCCCTGCCGTACCATTAAGATCTTAATGGTAAATGTAACTCATGGAACCACTTAGTATCCTTACAAGTTGCTGAAACAGTGACAACCAAAATAAGACATATATCTGCCACAATTAAATCAACTTTACCTAGATATCAAATACAACTACCAATTCAGAATGGATGGACAGAAATGGAAATTTGATGAATTAATGCTCCACATCACTTGTAATGGTCTTGGCCATCCACCAGTTACTGGAGGCCTTAGAGGCTTCAGAGAAATACAGAGAAACATTTTAAAAATGTGATTCAGCACAAGAGCCTGAATGTTATTGTTAGTACAATTGAACTGACCATTATCTGCAGCTATAGAGGTTCCTTGACACTCAGAAATTAAGCTGCCATGACCTTAAAGCAGATTAGACTTTTTAAAATAATTTACTGCTACAC
Source organism: Acanthochromis polyacanthus (assembly GCF_021347895.1). Classification (NCBI taxonomy): domain Eukaryota; kingdom Metazoa; phylum Chordata; class Actinopteri; family Pomacentridae; genus Acanthochromis; species Acanthochromis polyacanthus. The sequence goes on along the minus strand of NC_067116.1, from coordinate 24,719,233 downwards.
TGACAACATGGTGCTTTTGAAATGATTCAATAGTAAGTCAGAGAAAAAGGGTCAAGGCCGGGCTTTTCAGAGTGCAATGGACCAGAGCATGTTTAAAATACTGCATAACAAAGATTGTAGCGAGAGAAGTGTAAATAATTTGAAGGATACTCGGCCTATAGCCCGAGTTTTTTATCCTTTATAAATATTATTAAAATATCAAGACAACAGGAGCGAGTTTATGTAAGGTCACACAATGTTAAGGCTAACAGAGTTTGTGAAGGTATCTGAAACAAGTCAGACAACTTTTACATAAAACTATTATATTTTCATACAGTACTCATAGCTGCCGTATCATATACAAACTGACGGTGTGCAGAGGGAGGAAGTCCATGATCAGACTCTGAGAACAAAATTGCAGTTAAAAGTTAATTTCAAGTTGGCTGGTCAGTCATTACTTGAACGCAACCTTTCCACCTCAGAATTAGAGTCATATGTCACACAATTACAATGATCAGTTCCAAAACATCTACTGTCATATGGACAACATTATTTTCAGATGCGATTTAAATTCACTTGTTGCATTGAATGTGATGATTTGATACCAAATGCAGTAAGAACCTTGTATTCTGTGGCCTGGCTGAATGTGTGATTAGTGACCAAGACTGTCACTTAAATAACTGTCATGATTTCCAGATTTTCAATCATCTACATCCAAAAGTATTCATACATTAGTGAATATTTGAATATCTCATCTTTACATGTTGAAAACTAAAGCCTGTCGGAAAAAACAGGACAAAAAAATTGCAGCGTAGACTTGCATCCAGAAGTCAATAGAGTCATTTCAGAAATCTGAAACACTGCATTTATAGTAGAATACAATATTGTTATGACATGGTGCTCCACTTCAAAATATCATCACTTTTTCACCAAAAAATATGCTTTTAACTGCTGAGCATGTTTTTCTCCAGTTCTCAAGAAACTTTACCACTTCATCATTATCTCATTGCCACAACAACTTCCCTGGTCTGAGACTGCTGGTATCACCTCAGCTGTCACAAGAAAATGGTTTACAGGGAAAATATTCCAAGCATCACTGAAATGCCATTACCAGGAAGATGGTGAGAGGCACTTTGGGACATAGTCCCATAGAGAGTATGCTGAATGTGTCATGTTTACTTTGTAATATAATAAAAAAAAAGTGTGACTTTAAAATGGAAGCACATTTTAAAATTTGTGCCATCAATCATTTTGTAATTTTTTAAATGGCAGCTATTTCACATCGGATCCAAACTGTTGAGCCGCTGTTTGACCCAGGTCTACTTTCCACCCTACACTGTCGCTGAGGCCAGAGGAAGTCAAGGCAAAGAGGTCCATTACACCTCAGGGTCTATCTCAGTCTGCGTCAGGACAATCCCACTTAGTATGAAGGATGACTCTATCTGTCCGCTGTCTCATCTTGCCTGTCCGAATGCCCCCGCTGGCCCATGCCTACCTTCCCATCGACCGCCATGATTTGTCGTGATCCAATCCCACGAATGATAATTGATTTAATTGGAGGTGATGAATGAAGGGGGTTTTATGGGGCATGGATCATAAGTTGATGACAGTCTGGGGAATAATGGGGAAAGTTTATGGGTCAAACGTCGGGATGGTCTTGTTGTGGATTTGATAAGTCATATCGCTGAAGAAGTTTGTTTGGACTGTGGTGACATTTTCTTTGGAAATGCGTTGATAGCGAACAATGAATTTGAGAGATGGCATCCAAGTTTGAGTGTCAATGTACGTGAAAAGACACATTTACATCAGGACAGTAAATATATGTAGGTATGCAACAGTGTCTGCATAGTGTTATATTTTTATGTGATGAAGAGAGGGACATAATGGATGCAGATGCTGCCATACAGGGCACAAGGGGTCACTTCATGGTTTGATGAGAATGAAAGTAATGTAATGATGATAACATGTCCTTCACGATCTCCATATCAACCATCTGATCACTTACGAACTAAACACCAGATACTACTCTCTGCCAACATCATTTAATCACCATTCAAGTCATGTAGTGTTCTTCTGTTGTTTGTCCAATTCATGCCATGGTGAGTTGCTTTGTTTGTTTGTTTTTAAATTTTGAACATTTGTGTGTTTCTGCATTTCTGATGTGCTTCTTGTGTGGTATCTTTTATTACATGAGAAGAAGTGTAAATAAACTCGATTTAGACCAGGGTGATTCTGTAGGGAACCCAATGCAAACAAGACACACGAATTCTGTAGCAGGAAGGCCCCAATGAAATCCTGTTTGATGGATAGGTTCCCATTGCTGTCACACAGGTTACATCTGGTGTGTCAAAGTGTGTCTCTGAATTTGGTAAGATAGGATACAGACAAACGACAAAAAAAGAAACTTTTACATGGTCCCTTCCTTTCACATCGAAAAAAAAAAAGTTATTGGCAGAGGCCTCTTATGTTGCAGCCAGACTTGGCAGCCTCACATTAGGATATAAAAAATTAAACCTTGAAATATGAAACCTGCTTTAAATGTCCAGACTTTACTTTCTGAGCACATGCACTGAAACAATCTGTAATCAAGCCAGGAAAAAGTGGTGTTTATTGAGGCAAATGCGAGATGATTCAGCTAAAACTGTTCTTAAATAAACTTGTTAAGTGTTAATGCAGGATGTAATCCCTCTCTAAAGTTGTAATTTTCTGTAGTTCTTCCTCAGCTTCTAGAATGCTCACACTCTGCCTCAAATTCCTACTCTCCTTTTTCTCTCTTTCACTACATCTACCTTCCTGTTTCTCCAAGTCTGGCGTCTGTGGGGAAAGAAACTGGAAGAAAAGAGGAAAACCTAAGGGCTCGTTCCAGACGATGCGTGGAGTCGTGAATTCAACAGCTGAGACCGGATGAGGGTAAAGGAGTAAAATTGGGGAAGTGCAGCGGTGAAGGAAAAGTTAGGAAGACAAGGAGAGAGAAGACGGGGTACATAAGAGGCCTTTAAGAAGAAATAGGAAATAAGACAGAGACAGGAGGGTTGGAAGAGGAAGGGGGAGTGACAGTCTGAAAGAGATGGAGCAAAGACAAACAGAAGAAGAGAAAAGGCGAGCGAGACACGAGGACTCACAAAGACAGGAAACAACAGGAGTAACGTGGTGAAGTCAAAGAGAAAGAGCAAGAAAGAAACAGAGTTCGTAGGGTGTGTGCTGCCAGGATCCAATTTCTACATTCTTCCTATCGCCACACCTAAATCCTTAATTGTGTGGCCACAGAGAGAGTACTGCAGAGACCACAGTACCGCTGCTAGCCGGCGTTTAGCTGCCGAAAACCTTGCTGTTTAAATTGGTCGGCAACCCAGTCTGAATACGACTGGGGTTTCTGGAGAGAGAGACAAGGAACGAAAAATAATACCAGGAAAACAAGGAGGAACAAATGAGAGAAAATCCTTTTCGGAATTTGAGCTTGGCGAGGGCAACTGAGAAAATAAATATGAACATTACTGCAAATCAAATCGCCACCACACCATCAGTGCGTCAAATGTTTTATGGCGAGAGACATTTTTAAATCACATCAAGAAGGGGAGACAGTTTTATATTTGAATGTAGTTTGCCTGTCTGAGTGATCAGCAGTTAAGAGTTCATATATCATCCAGAGTGAAACCATGATGCCTACATGATATTCATGTGAAAATTAAACTCAAAAAGTCCGATGTACAGCTTGCATTATACTGGCTGCAATGCATCTGAAAACGGACAAAGCTACAAACTAAAAGATGCTGCACAATGGCCATCGGTAGCGGGAGAGTGCTGCACCTTTCTGTAGCGGAGTAATGGTTCCCTTTTGACAGACACTGTGGAAGTTTTCACTTACTGCCGTGCTCTACAGCAATCCAAGTGACCACAAGAAAATAACAAAGACTGGTGCAAAAATATTCCCGTCGAACCTCACCTTTAACACAAACAAGCACTTATAACGAGCACTGCCGTCTCTCTACGCCTAGTTTAAAGTGCATGTGTTTTGGGAGCATGAGGATGAAGTGACTTGAAGCGCGTGTGGATGAGGTGGGGGTTTGGCTGTCTATGAAATAGAAAACTCAGTGAGAACATCATTTTCCTGGAGGACGACAGGCTTCAAGCCCCTCCACACCCCAACCACTCCGCCCGACATGCTGTCTCTGATCAATAAACCTCTATTTTCTCCCCCACACAAGGTTTCCCATTCAATACAGCTGCCACTGGCTTTAAAAACATAGAAGCATGATCCATTTATTATTGGCTGTTACTATGATCTATCTGCTCACCCCACTCTCACCACCACCCCACCTCGCTTTATGTTGCTGCCCATTGGGGAAAGAGAGGGTCTCTTTATTTCCTGCCCATGCTGCTTATTGACAGGCCATCACTGAAGCCCATCATTCATTGCACGCTGTACATGAATGTGAAGATATATGGCATATTGTTTGGAACTGTATGCGAATTGCTCTCGGTTTATGCAGACAGAGCGGCTGCATTTCGGACACTTGACCATACATTTAGAATAGTACAGGACAGACAGAAGAAAGATTATGGACAACAGAAACTGTTAAAGTATATTTCTTGTGTCAAGGATACAAAGAATAACAACAAGAGGAGATAAAGCTGAACTGGATCTGAACCAATTCATATCCCCAATTTTATGGGGAAACAGTGGGACACTAAAGCTACTTAAAAATGGCAGCAGACGGCTTTTCAACTTTTCCTCTCCTAGCATTTCCAAGACGTAATACTAATGGCGCCACCGTCGCAAAGACCGCATCGCTTTCTGTTTTCCTCAGAGACTCGCAACTACCAACAGCATAGGAAAGAGAAATGGTTAATTTAAGCATTTCTCAATATCGCCCAAACAAGTAATGATGGCAATGGGTTGGTGTTGGGCTGGAAGAGGAGCAGAGGTAAACACTGGGAGAAAAAGAAGTAAAGCAAGAGAAGCAACTGTAAGAATCTCAATTACAAATCGAATTCTCAAAATATCAGTGCTATGTTGTATTACCAAATGTACAGGTTTCATTACTTACTGCTCTCATAGAAATAACTCTAACCTAAAGTCTGTTTTCAACCTTATCAAGTCCCAGAGCTCTTTCCATTTAATGAATGCCCTTCCAAGGTTCACTCTTGCTATACTTTGGCTTCTATCATTTCCTTCTTCGGCTTCTTTGCCTCTTTTAACAACGGGATCTTCTTCTTTGCCAGGTACTGTTTCCACAGTTACTCCAGTTGTTCCAGTGTCTGACATTTCAGCTACATGGAGAAAGATATAACAGCTACCGAGAAAAAAACAAAAGCACTGTCCTCATCATGCATTGGTTTGCCAGTTGCTCCTTTTGTGCTGTGGATTAAACCTTGATCTTCCCACTGGATTCTGTGCCAACAGCACTTCACAGTGAATTCAAGGATTACAGGGGTTAATCTAAACACTCATGGTATCATTATTCTATAGATAGCGCATTGTGTAATCAACAACGGTTTCATGCAGATAGGATAGGTCAGAGCAAAAGACTTGTCAACTACCACTTTAAAATAAAAGTAATGTTTGCCAAAACTAAATAATTGTATATTTTACATAAAACTGTTAGTATGCTTATGCATGTGAGAAAGGGGCAAGAACGGGATGAAGATGAGTGTTATTGGGGCAGAAAGGGAAAAGAAATGAAAGAAAAGGTAGCAGAAAGAAAGAAAGAAAGCATAGAATGCATAATGACATGCACTCCTGTCTGTTATTCTGATAGCAGCTGAACATGCTTTATGTCTGAGGACCATGCTTACTTTGATGCAAAAATTGGGCTGACAATTTTACCAGGTCAGATCTGGTAACATTTCTGCGTCACTTCAACGCAGCACAATTCTGAACTGCATGCAGTTAGAAAATCATGCAGGTGCACACCAGCAATGGTACTTTGAGTTATGTGAAGCAGTTCAGGGAATGAGTTCCCACACGTCTGCACCAATATTGGTTTGAAACATCCCAGAGTCCAAAAAACACAATTACATGCCAAAATCACTTAACACCTTTCTAATTCACTTCACCCATGAATTTCTCATCTATTGGGCTATAAATTCCAATTTCCATTAAAAACAACACTGGACTGTGTTTAAAATTGAGACTAACAGCTCAGATTAATGATACTAGTCAATATTTAATGTAATCCAGAATTTTTTGACTTTTTGACATAAACACCTGGAGTTTAGTTTGTTGCTTCCAGCTGTTTGTAGGAGCTTTTTCTCTCAGTTTATTAACTATCAACTAAACAGCAGCAGGGTCCAGGCATCTCCAAAGTAACAACTGTGTGCATTTACTCACACGGAACAACAGAGCCAGCAACTTAATTGATTATCTATGACTATAAATAATCCCAGCATGCAGACACAACTGATCGGGATCTAATGGCAAGTCACACTACTTCTCCTGACCTCAGACAGATGAGCTGCCATACTGAGTCACAAATGTGTGTATACCATGGCTCTCTCTGTTACTTTGGTGGGTATGTCTGAATAAAACAGCAACAAAAATTTACATAAAAGTGAGTTATGTCTGACTAGGAGATTGCTGTCACTGTGACAGATTGATAAAGCCAGAAATGTTAAGTGTACCATGTCTGGAAAGGGTCCACTGGAAGCTATCAGAAATGCGATGGATCAAGACAATCTAAGTGTATTTTTCTACATATTCCTTAATTTGCAATATATGAAAAAAGTGAGAAGTAGGTCAAAAAAAATATCTCTGCAGTTTCAAACAAACTTAAAGAAAGATCTAAAGCTCTAGCTACACGTGTCATTGTAAGTGTCCAAAGAAAAAAAGTCTGATGTGCAGCTTGCAGCAGATTTAATTTCAAGTATTTTTTTTTCCTGTTAGTTTTTTTTTTTTTAGCTGTATAACATCAGAAAAAAGTAACATCTGACATCAGAATTAGGAGGTGGTACATCCAACAATTTTCAACATTCTGCCTGCAGCAATTGTTCAGATGTGTAGTGACAACAAAGGATTTTGACCTTCCTTTCAAGGTCTAGTTTTTACACAAATACTCACTTCACTAATGTACAACTGAGAGCAACGTCACAAAGGAGGGCAGAATGTGTGAAAGGTGTTGACTGAGGGAGTTCAACACTTGTTCGGTAAAATTTTCGTCAATCTATTTTCAAAATGAGCTGATGCACTAAATCATCAAAGTTCAGTGGGAAGAGCATTGTTTTTCGCTCCAATGCAGTTAACGGTGTGTCATTTCCCTATTAAAAAGCAAAGGAAAAAATTCTGATCTGATAATTTGGCTATAACGGTGAAAAATCCACGGAACCAGTGACTGAATCTTTGAACTAAACTGAATGAAGTGATGTGAATCAGTTTTTAGACCTGTTAAGAGTAGGAACCTAACTCATTTAGAGCATACAGAGATCTTGAGAACTGAGTTTGATGTAAAATTGTAGTGTTTGATGTTTTACAGATGCATTTGTCAAAGAATCGGTTGTGCTTTACATTTGTCTTGAACACACATCTCATTATGTTCGAAGCAGCTGCTTGTGCGTCCTAACATCTGTACCTTTAAACCTTGTGGAGCAAATCCATGTTTGCACTGATGCATGTTCACTGGTATGTGCTCTGTGTCTTTATATTAGAATATATAATTCCCACACATGCACGCGGACATGCGAGCTGACAGTCTTGCCAAACCCAAACTGGCTCACCATTTTCTCCAGAGGATAAAGCTGTCAAGCTTTCTGGCCACCACAGGCCCGACTCTACCTGACCACTCCAACTGGAGGTCCTCATTAATGTGGTGCACAGCATGCCAACTTTTAATAGCTACGCACAACTGTACAACATCAGATCATGGGGCCTGCTGCTGTATATTAAAAAAATAATAATTAAGAGTGACCAGAGGAACCTGTCTCACCACATTCTATAAATACCGCACACAACTTTTTTTTTCTTTCTTCTGAGTCTGTACTAATGCCAGCCTTCAATGACCTCATCTTATTTCCAACCCGTAGAGTGTTTTTGAATACTGATGCCAAACGAGAAGATGCAGCAGACAAGCTTTACGCACTGTGGTAGAAGAAAACAGAGGAACATTGAGAAACTACGTTATATTTTGTACTCACGAGAAGGAAACAACTTACCACTTATGAGTTAATTAAACATAAAACTAGCAAGCAGGAGAAAAGAGAAACCCAATGACACACACTTAAACGTCAACTTAAAACTTGCTTACCACAGGATGTTTTGGCTGGTCAGCAGAAAAAGACGAAGGCGACCATTTTGTCCAGATGATGAATGGGCCGGGCTGACAGGTCACTTCTCTCTCTCTCTTTTACTCTCTTTTTTCTCCTTCCTTCTATCCTTTCGTCTTCCTCCTCCCTCTCCCACTCCTCCCCAACCCAAAGCCACAATTTGTTCCCTCCGACTGTGGGCCCAGAGACGGATTCCACCAGGTGACAGATTTATCAGCATCAGCAAGAGGTAAAACGCCTCAAACCCTCTGTAACACCCGGAGACCCACTGCTGGGGAGATGAGAAGCGTCATTTATATCTGCTGGGGTCCCAGTAAAGGGCAGCTCCCATATATCTCCACAACAGGGGACTCTGTCTGCATTTCTTAGAAAATTGCTCTCACTTCCACATCCAGCTTTTTCCAGAATTTTCTCATTCCTTAAAACATATCTGGGTTTCTTTCTTCAAGTTTCCTCACTTTTGGACAAATGAGTATATGAACCATATGTGTGAGATTTCCCCCTCGAGGCGGCAGGAGGGAAAGCTGGGAGTCATTTTCGCCCCTGGCTGACATATCTACCACCCCAAGTCAGGGAGCTGGCTTGAGGTTTGCAGTGACGGAGTTTGCAGGTGTAACAAACCCTGCCCCACCCCCTCCCCAAACTTGCCGCAAAACCACCTCATAGGGGGACTATAATTTATCGAGGTCCAGGCCTCGCCCAGAGATACTCGAGGCCTATGGGTGGTCCACAACAAAGTACACACAGATCTGCACATGCGCAGACTGTACTGTACGTATACGTTTAGCAGGATATCAAATGTTCTAACATGCTTCTTGTCTTTCTGTCACACTAGCACATACTACCACAGGCACGTACATCTGACTGTACCCTACAGCTCTGCAAATATATAAAAGACCTACTTGACTGTTGTGGAACTTGGTCAGCTCAGTTTGTTAGCTGTCTAGTTCTGACGTCCATTCAGCTAACTGGCTGGTTGGCTGCACAGCATGACTGATCATCTCTCAAACTGAGAATCTGGTTGGCTGTCTGACTGAATCTTGATGGCTGAAATGGCTAATCAACTGACAGACAAATCAGAACCCAATGGCTGCCTCACCAACTGGCTGACTGACTGACCATCTGGTGGACTAAATGATTCAGTGCAGAAGGGACTCCATCCAGATAAAATGAACTCACATCTCAACTCGTCTTCGGTCCAAACTTCTGTCAGAAAGCTCGCTGGACAACCTCTTTTCCTCCATTCCTCACGTCAAGTAAGACTGTGCAATGACTGCATTGGTTTCAAAGAGGAATGTTGCATTTACATTGCAGGAATTTCACTTGTGGTCTCACGTGAGGATTCAGAAAGATGATTAAAGGTAGTACAACACACCCTATGACCACTGTTGGACACACAACAGTGGTCATAGGAAGGACTGTCGTTATGATCTTTACATTCTTATGCTCTAATCAGCTGCTGCCAGACCAGAAAGCAGAACTCTGGATAAAATTATTTATTTTAGAAGAGTATCATGTAACATTCTGATCTGAGAATTCAATCCAAAGAGGCATTATCAGTGTGATAGTTTATAGGTTGAATGACTGTGTTTCAGAAATGTCAGGCAGCCTATTGGTTTTATTATACTTTTTTACACTTTACACAAATTATTGTCAAATGATTTGTGTTTTGCCTCAAAGATTTGTGAGACAAAAAAATCAGTAATTAAAACCAAACAGAGAAGGGGCAGTGCTCTTGTTGGTATGACATTCTAAAGCAAAATACGTTTGACAGCACTTTTATTTGCTGGTGAGTGTAGTGTCCTTAAAATAGTGCCTCGTCCTAAAGGTGATATCACTTTGTATTTGCATGTATTTAAGAGTAATTGTGTGATCCTGTGGGACGTTGACTTTCTGTTGGGATTTTTGTAGTCATTGGATTTGTTTCACCATGGGTACTCTTGCTGGTCATGCTTACTCTCCTGTTTTTGATGTTTCTTTTTTGTACACGTTTTGTGAGAACCATGAAACCATTCAGAATTAGTCATTTCTTTAGTGTCAGAGTAGTTCTACAAAGAAGATTGTTTATATGTATTTTTTTCCTAAGAAACCTTTTATCATCAAGCTGTGATGAAAAAAAGTCACTGAGTAAGTGGCCCCTTGAGCACCATTATTGAACACCAACCATAAATAAAATATCCTCATAAGTTGAGGAGTTGACAGCTGTTTCTTGTCCACATTGGTTGCTTGATGCTCATCAACAGGAATCAACACAGGATTCACCAAACTTTGGTCACTCAAACATTGGCTTTATCTGCTTCAGTGATGCTTCACTCGGCGGCTCGCACGGAAACATATGAAAACGGTTCAGGGAAATGTATTTCTGAAAACATTTAAAGCAAGCAATAAGCTATGCAGTTGCTGAATCTGTTTTTGTTTTGGACTAACGATGTTTAGTTTTAAAGTATCACGAAAGTTTCGGCATTTGATCCTCACTCAACGCACCTTATTTGCATAAAGTAGCTGAGATCTCAACTTTATGCAGATTAAGAATGCAGTGCCCCATCTCTTAAAACACAATGCAAGGCTACTAGAATGCATTGCAGGGCGTTTTACAAAGATAGTGAATGAGAAGCATTGGAGTGGGGGATTCAGTGGACTCCTACCATTTGTGAATAATTCTCTCTTCAAAACTCTTCAATTGAAATGTAGTTTTTTAATAATTGTTTAAATTAACTAGGTTAAATTCTGATTTCTATCACCTTATCACTAGAGCTACACCAAAAAGTAACATAAAACAAAATTTCAGTACTTATTTCAATGCGATTTCTATGACTTTTACCTTTGTAGTTGAGTAAAATTACCCTCTATAATCCAATTGGTCTGCATAAATTTAAAACCACAAGCACTATCGCACTTAAAATCAGATTTTGACAGAATTCCTACAATTCCGTCAATCATTGATGGATTATGGTTATTTTAAGTGCAACCCATGTCTTCCTCTAACACTGTGTGTCACCTTTGTCCCGTTGTGACATTAAAAGAAAAGAACATAAATTACCAAGACCAGATTCCTTCAGTCAAAGGCAGGAACTGACCACAGATAGTGTTTCCTCGTGTCTCCATGACCAAACATTATGCCACAGTTAATGGTTAGGATCTCTGTATTTACCCTCCATTAAGTCTTAGCACACATAGCAACACATTGCACTCTCTCTCTCTCTCTCACACACACACACACACACACACACACACACACACACACACACACACACACACACACACACACACACACACACACACAAGCTGCTATAATGAACAAGTGACCTGCACATCACCCACTTCTCTCAGCCTGTCACTTAGAGGTAAGCAAACACACACACAGAAACATGTCACCGAAAATTATACCATCACAGGGAGGTAAGTGAATGTACACACACTGGACTGCAGCAGGACATTATCACGGAGAGAACAATGCCTACCCCATCCCCTCTTTTAAACCCATAAAGCAGCTCTCTCAGGCTCTTCACCTGCCTGACTTTATGGATCTCTGTGCTGTAATTAGGCTTTATTAGCCATTCTCCAAATGACACAGCACAATAGTTAACCCTAATTGAATAGCGACACATTGATTTGAGGTGTTAGCTCTTCAAACTGGGCAGCAGAGGGGGATTTAGATCAGAAATGTTCATCTCACATGAACAGTGATATTCATCTTGGTGATGATTGTCGAGACAATATGGTATTTTCTTGCACAAATGATTACATCCAACTTTGGTTGCTGCTTTGCAAATAGATAAATGCTTTTTAACTTTAATGTCTGAAAAGTAAATGCGCTTTTACACTGCAAGGTCACTAATATAACAGTTTTTTTTTCATGGTGTGAAAGGATTTTTTTCCTTTTAATGTCTGATATGTATATGTCATAAGATACACTTAAAAAGGAAAACAGAATATTTCTGTACATGCCTAAAATGACTCTACATACACATTAGCTGTCATTGATTGTACTGGTTAGTGGGGGATGAGACTTTTTGCCTACTGTGTAAAATGTAAATGTAAATGCATTGGAGCGAACATCTTAATGTTATGCATTTTGGCAGAGACTGAGGTGTTTATTTCTCTGATGGTCTGTTAGCTGTTCTGTGTCATTAGTGGAGTGCTGAATGGTATGGCAGTGTTGTAGAAAGGGACAGGGGTTGGATAAAGGGAAAGGGGAATGGTCCACTGGGTACAGCTGTGTGTGTGTGTGTGTGTTAATGGCCAAGGGTCAGCCAGAGGGGATACTATGTGTCTGTCACAAGTGACCGCTCCACGACCACAGACACCAGCCGACCAGCCACTAGAATTTGTGAATGTGTGTGTGTGTGTGTGTGTGTGTTACAGGCAGAGGGAGTAAGAGCAGTCCATCCTCTGTCACACACGTTTTTCTTTTTCACTATCCAGACTGTTACAGCCAACCGCACAATGACCCCAGGGTCGCCGTGAGTGTGTGTCTGAGTGTGTGTGGATGTGCGCTTCTGTCTCAGGTAGAAGAGTAAAACATTCAACAACCCACACAAATAACCCAGGATTCACCCAGGTAAACATCAGTGTGAATAGAGAGGAGATTTTATGGAGTCAGGTCTGTGTGTGTGTTTGTATGTGTAAATGTGCCTCGGTCATGAATGACCGCACACTCACCTGGTGGCTGAAACTGCCCCTATGAGAGGATTTTGTCCTTGTTGTATTTAAATCGTCAAGCCTGTGTAGTGAATGTGAATGATGGAAAAATCCACCAAAGATTATCTGTTATACATCATTACTTTGTCATGTCTATACCATTACCGTTTCATTATATGATTGGTGATAAACTGTTGTAGTTTTCTCCAACTGAAGCCTGCTGCTACTTAAGGTCATGAGGCCCTTCATCTCACAGAATGCTTATTGGAATTTTTTACATTAAGATTCCAAATGACAGTTTCTTGAATGACCACTTGAGGCTGGCTCTAAAAGCGAGTCAGTCCTCATAGACCTCCATGTTAAAATGCTGAACTTCACAACAGAGATAAACATTTTTACAGCCTGGTATAAAGAAAAACGATTTTCCTCTCTATGTCTACTTCTCCTACTCATAACAAATGTTATCGGGGAGTTTTTATATAACTACCCATTTGAAATGGATTAAGGCTTAAAATTATGCAGAATTAAGGGAATGGCCACTTAGATTGGCTCACACTCCATGTCTTTGCTCATTTTTGGCTTAGCTGTGAGTGAGGATGCCACCATATCACAGAGAGTTCATCACAGTTCTGCATATTTCCCCACTGTGGGATTAATAAAGGATAATCTTATCTCATGCTCTCAAAGCAAACAGAACTGCTAGAAATGCAAAAAAAGTAGTGCCACCTCAATGAGACTGTTATGTTTTATGTGCTGTTGATAATCAGATCTGGAATTCCATTAACTTCAGTCGTTTAACTCTTTCTCTCTTTATTTAATTAAAGGTTGCCCCCATTCAATAGTTGAACTAACCAAAAAAATAAAATAAAGCCTCCATATATGGACACTGAAATCTATCTGGTAAATTGACAGTATTCTGACAGTTGGACATAGATTACTTTTGCTGTAATGTTCCTTATTGCTTCATTCAGCCATACCCACCATAATGATGGAGAAAGGTAAGATAGACACTCAATACTTTCTATATATGCTCGATTGAACAGTACATCAAGGACCATATAATGTTTCTGCTGGGATTAGGTCACGGTTTTTACGGCATCACTTCCTGAACTGTCATGTCGCCCACTATAAATAACAACATCCTATGTGGGTACGTCATCATCTTGTGGGTGTCCATGCATTTCAGACTTGTGCTATGTTTAAAGTAATACATAAATACTACAATGTCTGACATAGTAAGATTATTTCTCCAACTTTTACATAAAAGTGACCAAGTTTCTCATTTTGACATGAAACCAGAAAGTCCTGATGCTTTCAAATTGAAGGAAACAAAGTGCATGTCTGAAAAGGGCTTTAGATTCTCCCAGAATAATCAAAGCAGCCTGCAACGGATTATAATGCCAGTCAATACTTCTTCCAATCTGGCCTGCAGTGTGTTTGGAGGGATTTTCTCTGGAGGTGAATCCAGAGCAGAAATTAGTGGAGAGGTTTAAAGCCTGTATATTTCATGCTCTTTGACCACATTGCACAGTCATGCTTTGTGTCCCTTTTCTCAGTGACAGCCATCAGTACAGTGACCAACCATCATAGGACAGTGGGATTACAAACTGCACATGTATCACATGATATTTAACACATGAATGTGAGGATTTAACAGAATAAAACCTGCAGAACAATTGAATGTCTGTTCACTTTCATGTGAACACAGCTGGCAAGTTGTCACAGCAATAGCTGTTTAAATCGTAGACTAATATTTTCTCAGCTGGCAGCTCAGGCCGATTCAAATAAGATTTTGGACTTCAAATTGGCAAAGACAAATCTGTCATATGAATAACGAGTCACATAAAACTTCTTATGTATGGCCATTCTTAAATCAGTCTGTGCCAGCTAATAAGCTCATCACGATTCTTGACAACAGATGTCCTGATTTTCTCAGTTGTGCTCTGGCCAAATATCTAGAGTAGAAAAGAGCCACACTTAAACACACATAATAGGAACTGTGTTCCTGTTCACATAAGGAGAACAATGCCATGAGCTGATATTCCCTCAGCAGCTGTTTTTGACACACTCTTTTATTGGAGCACACAATCTTTGGAACTTCACCTGACGATGCTAATCCAAGCTGCTGTAAACAAATGTCTATAGATAGGAAAGTGCAAACGTTCGATAAGGTGTGTGAAATTATTAGTGCAGGCTTGTAAAATAGCCTAAATGAAGACTGCCGTACACGCACACACAACAAGAGGCACATTGCATTTGCATTGAGAACTCCCACTAAGCTTCATATTTTGTTGCAACTTAAACATCTGACAGTCTTGGCGAGTACTATTGTTCTTCCTGCTGGCTTTAGAAAACAGAAGACTATGGGAAGCAATGAACAATGACTGTTACATGACCTGCTAATGGATCTAGCAGTCGCTCTGCACTTTTGTATATATGTGTGCAAATGTCTGCATGTTTAAAAGTGACGGTGTATATACATGTTTTTGTGGGGTCATATGTGTGCATGTAAATATGTTTGTATGTTACGGTGGACCATCACACAGATTAAGGAAAACATGTGACACAACAACGCTTGGGTGTCAGCATGTATTCCTTTTACAGAGAGACATAAAATGAAATGGACCATAGTGTCTGGTATTTGTATTGTGAGCAGTGAAATGCTTTTATGTCCACATTTTCTAGTGTGACATCTTAGGCATTGACCTGATGCTCCTGTACAAATAAATCCACAGTCTGTCCAACAGTAGTTACTTCTAAGTGGCCCACATTAAAGAAACCAACAGAAAGAAGTCAAGGGTCAGAGTTGAAGCAGTCTGACAGTAGATATAACAATTATACCTCTGTTCCTAAAGAAGAGCTTGGAAAAGAACCAAGAAGCTGGCAGATTAATTATTATCTTGGACATGTGTGTATGTGTGTGCGTGTGTGGAGAAGCGGTTTGGTTGTGTGACTCACAGTTACCGCAGCATATATTCCTGGACATTCTCCGGGCATAATGTTTATACTAGAGTGAATTGCATGTGTATGTGTGCTTTCTCACACTCCCCCCTCAAGACTTTCTCATATTCCATATTTAACATTTCCTACCTTAATTGTTTCCCCTTGTCAACTTGTCTGCTGTTGCCTTGCATTGTCTCTCACGCAATGTCAGAAATGAAAGTTAAACAGACGTGTGTCCCATGACATAAGTATTTTATCAGCGTAACAACTATTTCTTGCTGGCTAGTGTTTTCTGGTCACCCTCAGCTATGGCTAATGAGAGGACCATAATTTCTCTTTGGTAAATTTTTTTTTGTCTCTGACACTAACACATGAAGATAGTTTACAAGCAATTTCATTCACTTGGAGTCTATATCAAACTCAAGTGCTAAGCATGTTACTCTGTGGCTGTTAGACTATTGTTCTGTACATATTTAGATATTACACATACAAATACACCATGTAAACCACCTGCCTAACATTGTGTAAACCATCCTTGTGCCACCAAAACAGCTCCAACCCATTGAACTGTGGACACAGAAACTTTGAGGGTGTCCTGTGGCGTCTGGAACTTGGACGCAAGTGGCAAATCTTTTGGGTCCTGCTGGCCTTCTACTGACGAATCCTGCAGATGCTCTATCAAATTGAGATCTGAGGAGTTTGAAGGACAGGTCAACAACTCAAGCTCTTGCTCGTGTTCCTCAAGCCGTTCATGAGCAGTTTTTGCAGTGACACACTGTCCAGCTGGGGGAGGCCGCTGGCATTGGGGAGTTGGTCTGCAGCAATCTTTAAGTGAATGCTGCATGTCAAAGGAACATCCACTTGAACCCCAGCTCCCTAATGTTTCCCAGCATTTTTAACAAGATGAAAGATTGTGATTCACTTCAGCTGTTAGATAATCACTGTATAATATAAATGGTGTGACTTTCACTCAGTTATCAGACCAATAATTTCATTGTCCATTAACTTCCCTGTGATGAAGTACCAAAGTTGGGAAATTCTGTATGAGGTATTATTATGAGATTATGTAATATACAGAAGGTGGGGAAGAAAGAAGCCCAAACCACTAACCGCTGTCTTACTGATGTGTTGGGCCAACACAAGCCACCCAAATAGTTTTTGTTCTCCATGGCAAAGATTCTACAACTTTGCCAGATGAATGAACAGCATTCTTCCATGAAATCCAAGAAATATTTCCCTTTTTTAAATTTTAATGATGGTGGCAAGTGATGTCCAGCATTGCAGCTCAAAACACTGGAAGGATTTGCACTTATTGCACTTGTTCCCTCAATAATTCATTTCTTCAACTTTTTACTAGCAGTATATATATTTAAATACTTCATGATTTGCGTCCAATGCCAGACCTCGATACTCACTACAAGATACATTGTGCTTTTGATGTCTGAAAGTAGCATCACAGACTTTAACATTTTTATTAACTGCAACTACAATCTGTACCTAACATTGAGGTCGATTGATGTTAGAATTTTAAAGTTAGAGTATGCAGGACCAGTGAAGCCAGCAAGGATAACCTGGACTTTGAAAGCATACAACTGAAAACATCCCAACCATTCCTTCAGGGCTCTCTCCAAAGCCAATGCTCAGGGACGCTGATATAAATGGGCTGGTATAAATGGGCTAACAGGGCTAAGCCCTCTCAGGCCAACACAAAAAAGATGAGAAAATTATTTTTTAAATAACTTACAAGGGATTGTTTTAAGTTTAGGTGAAACCAAAGGTAGCAACAGCACCAATCAGTCAAAAGAAAAACATAGAATATCTCTAAATGGGCGTATTTTTTACAGCCCCAGCAGATACAGTCCGCTTTCATTCATTTCGCTCTTGTAAGTGATTGACAGGTGTCATGTCCCGCCCCCGTGATTTACTGATCATTTGGGCTAACTTCAGACAGCCTACAGGCCTTGATTTTGACCAATAGCAGCGAGTTAACACAGCGGTGCTGCTATTTGTGCCAGAGTTGGAAGGAGGGAGAAAAGGTTTAGATATGGCGGGCATTAGCATGAAGGAGGTGGATTATTTCCTTTCATGTCCATTTTCCTCAATGTCTTTGGAGGAAAAGCTGGAAGTTAAGAGACTGGGATCACATCGACCATCGATGTGAGCTTCTTTTCAAATAAGGTAGGCCCATGTTGACCTGTTAAAGGACTGTGACACCTTGTTTTTGCTGAGGTCATCTGTTGTACTGAAGGCGTGTTTTGCACTACATGTTGCCAAACAGTTGTAATAAGACAGTTGCAGCAGGCTATCTGTGGGCAGTCGTTGCAGTTGGAACACGTTTTGTAGTGGTGTGTGTGTGTGTGTGTGTGTGTATGAGTGAGAGAGTGAGACAGAGTGTTGATGTAGAGCACTAAAAAAGTATAGTGTACCTGTAATTGATGTAACTGTGTGTATCATAGGTGATGTTGCTTTTGCAGCTGTGTTAACCATTTAATCGGTATTATGCATTTGTTAGCCCACCCAACAAATTTCACCACCAGCCGCCACTGTCAATGCTTGTATATAAAGTTGCACTGTCTGAGTACTACTGAAGACTAATCCATGAGAGGTGGAGAAACAAGCACCGTGCATTAAAACTACCTCATGTCTACCACATTTGTAAAATGGCTCATTCAAAGTCAATATAGCAAGATGAGATAAATTCCTAGAACACATCACAAAGCAACTACATGCTCCAGTGAGAGTGGAGGAGGACGGAGACCACAGAGAGCACTACAACATGCACCAATACACAAATGGACATGATCATCTGCCAGGTTTAACAGTAAGATATTGTAGGTTTAGGTGGGACTGTAAAATGCATTTATCATTCATGTTCTAGCTGCTTACTAGTGCTAGAAAGTGTCCATTTAGCCTTGTGATAGACAGGTGATATACAATAAGTACAGAGCAAATGCAGGCAGGCACGTACATAGTTAGACAAACATGTAGTGATTAGATGGCCTTTTCCAGGCCTGTGACTGTCACAGATAACAGCTTTGTTTCCTTTTTTTATTATCAGCACAATTCCTTTACTGATAGTCATGAGGCTGTAAAGAGACTTTCAACTAACACAACAAACAAAATCCTCTTGAAACACATTGCATACTCTAGCTTTAACCATACCGTATTTGTTATAACCATGATCTTTCTACAGTATGAGCGATGGGAAGATATTGTAAAAAATGTTGTCACCGGACTTAAAAACATTACTCAACATAATCCATGGTTTTGCAGAAGCATTCACATCTGCATTTTTTGTCTTTTCATCTCTGCACATTCAATGCACTTGGGAAATAAAGTGATTTTGAGTCTAAACCTACACGTTCTCCCCCCTTGTGTGGGACAAGTCAGTGGTCTTTTAACCCCGGTCCTCTTCCTCTTCACTCCTTGCTCAGGGCTCCTTTTCCTTTGCATTCAACCCTTCCCCCACCTCCTCCCTTCCTTCTGTCAGAGATGTTAGCAGGACATTCAGCTTTATGTAGATCTTCTTCTTTCATCCTCTTCTCCTCTCCTTCTGTCAGAAACATTAAGAAGGTAGCTCCCTACCAAGCCCTCAGTCCCCTTCTCTTCTTCTAACACTCGCCTTTCTCCTTTCATTTCTCTTACATCTCTCTGTCCAGTGTGACTAACACTTCATGAAATGTCCTAATCTGTGTCACAGTAGCCCAGTGTATTTTCATTAGCTGAGCTCCACTATATTTACCTATCTAATGTCTAGATTATAAACTACAATACATCATTGCAAGAGGGATTATGATACCTTTGTGTAAGTACCAAATAAGACTAAAAGAAACAATTGGTTGCCTGCCCAAGAGGGACAGAATTAATAATTTTTAAACACAAAGAAATCTCACTCCTTGCAGGAAAGACAATTTTTCCACTCATCCCATCTTACACTGATGTTTCTCTGTGGAGATGTTTATTGTCTCTTCAGATTCACCGAAGAGGCCAAATATGCAGGCCATTCCACATTCAACCACTGCAGGATTCTGTATAAACACAATTTTCTTGTAATATGGAATGGTCTTCTTCCTGTTCTGTGTCATTCAGGAATGAACGACACTGTTTTTATATGTAAACGAGGCCTCAAAATACAAAATGATGCGTACAACCCAGCAGAGGCTAATCTACTATGTGATGATTTCGTTTGTTTCAACTATAGCAGAATTTTCCATAATGTAAATGCTTAACAAAACATTACATTTTGTCTGTTTTTTGCAGAGAATACTTAAAGAATTCTCTCATATCTGCACACTTGTTACGTGTGTGTTTCGGTGGGACTTGATGTTTGAGCACACAGATGCCAGTCAAGCCAGAAAATATTCTGGATACGTGTTTATCTTTTATAAATTCATACCTTTTTTTGCTTTACTTTTCGAGGTGTATAAATCATTAAAACGTGTGTGTACATGTGTGGTGCAGCTCAACTCCCTTTTAAGTTTTCTCAGTCGTTTGACATGGAGATAACCAAACATCTCAGACAATATCGGTTCTCTTCCACTTTAGGTCGTCAGCAGCAAGCTTGCAACACTGAAATGTCTCTACACAAACACACTCCTTTCTCCAGTCAAAAGAGCCCGTCTTTGTTTGATCCCCTGTGAGGTTTATCTGCTAAGCCCAAATGTCAACACTTGCTGTTGACAGACTCAGTTTCCTCCAATAATCCATTGCTTGTCTACATCCAGAGACCTGGAGACCAGCAGGTAACAGCCGTTGACCTGGGGGCACAATAGAAAGTCAAAGGGATACAGGATTATCTGAGGAATTACAGAATTACGGATTGACAATCAGAAACGATTATTTGGTAGGGTTAGGGTTATTCATGAAACTAAAACGGTGGTCACAAAACACTTGACAAATGCACCTTTTTTTCCTCTTTTTGCAGCCTAAAACATGCAATACAGATGCTGTTGTAGTGTTAAATAATAGTTTTAGTGCAACAGGGGTGGAACTGCTGCTCACCTTTGATCTAAACACTGTTTCTACTTTTGCAGTTGTCTGATAACAGATGCACAAAAAAAAAAAAAAGCTAAAAGGAACTAGAGTCAACAGAAAAGATGGTTGACCAGCTGAGTAACTGCACTATACCTGTCTCAAACCTTTTGAGATAATGGTTGCAACAAATTACTGTGTGCAGATTTAATAGAGAGGAAATTTTTAGCAGACAAAATCCACAGTCTTCATTTAATGCAAAAATACATAAATAAGGAGCTTGTCCTGCATAACAAATCAGACCTCAACCAGATCAGATAAACTGCAATAACCTCCACAGTTAAGTATCTTGCAAGTGATTTTATTTATTTCCTGTAAACTCTGATGAACTCACAGTGGGTTAGCAACAAGTTGGTATATTTAAAGGAGCATTTAGGAGCTTAGGAGCCAAAGCCAGCGAGAAATTGGTGGAGACCAAAACAGAGCCAAAAGATGAGTGAATACCGGACTTATATTCATGTGGTGGCCAGGTACGTGACTACAAATCAACAGCGTTGTTGCTCCAAATGCTGTGGATGTGTAAACAGGAAATTGTGCATGTTCAGCATAACAACTTTATAGGGTGATAATATCTCAGTGTTGTGTTTACAGCTGCTTTTATGGCCTCCATACAAAAGAATCAATAAAAACAAGAAAAAGTTATCTGTTTTGTTTTAATTATTTCACAATGCTTAAGAAGGGATGATTTTTGCATTTCTGTTTTCATCTGTATGTACTCGTGGTTTAAACTCACAGCACAAGACCTCTGCTGCTTCTTTCATCTTTCTCTTGTGTTTTGTTTACATCAGTCACAGCGTGTTTGTGCCACGCCGCCACCTTCTTTGTTTTGCTTTATGAATTGTTGCTCTGCACTCCGAATTCTTCAGTATTTTTAGAACAAATGACTGTTTACATTAGATCTTCAATACAGAAAACTGTGGTAGATCGCAGAGAAAGGTGTGTGTGTGTGTGTGTGTGTGTGTGTGAGTGAGTGAGTGAGTGAGTGAGTGGGGTGTGGGGGGGGGGATTTCCTGGTTATGAATAGCAAATGTGTGTTGATTATAATTTAATGATGTTAGTGTGTGCTGCTGTACAATTCCAAGGCTATTGTTATTTGATCAGAAAAGTCATGCATGCAGACATACACTCATTCATAGACACAGTGCGCACACAAACACACACACACTTATAACACACACGCACACACATGCCCAGGCTTGCATGCAAACAGCCTAGCGTGGCGTCCTCACCAGGTATCCAGCTGATAACATACACAAACAAGATGACAAATATAGACGCACACACACACACACACACACACACACACACACACACACACACACACACACACACACACTCACAAAGAGAATGCACAGAAATCCCACCTACAATAAAAATATAAAAATGATTTTTGGTGCTTTGTGCATGGAAGCAGATTATTTTTTACAGCCAGGACTGTTGTTGCTCGAAGTGCAAGTGTGTGTGTGTGTGTGTGTGCTCAGGTGCTGGCTATACTTGTGGCGACCAAATGTCCTCACAACTGTAGGAAAACTGAAAACAATGTCACTTGTGGGGACCTCATTTCGGTCCCCCTAAACAGTGTTTTCTTGGCCATGTTGTTGTTACTGAAAAAAGTAAAAGTGCAAAAACGTTTCTTAGGGGTTAGGCATTGTTTTGGTCTGGGTTAAGGTTAGGGTTAGGGTTAGGGGTTAGATATGAATAGGAGTCAATGGTATGTCCCCACAATGATAGAAAAACACAGTGTGTGTGTGTGTGTGTGTGTCAGTGTGTGCCAATCAGATAAATCTGAAAGTGTAGCATGGCTACAGACTGGTCCAAAGTTTGAGTCGTGCTGTCAACATGACTTAGTCGTCTGGTGTGGCTTTTACCGCTTCAACTTGCAAACTGTAGAAACACGGTGTCAATAAAGCACCATCTCTTTGAGTCCATGTTTCAATTAAGTGCCAACTTTCTGTGGCTGGTTTTGTGTATACCCAACCTTGTTTTCTGCACGTTTTATATTCAAACTTTTTGACCCAACTTTATGCTCTTTTCCTTCCTCTGTGCCTCTGTATTCCTTTTTACCTTTCACCACATCTCTCTCTCTCTCTCTCTCTCTCTCTCTCTCTCTCTACAAGTTAATCATTCCAGTAGAGCTATCTAGCCAGAGAAGGTCTTATCAGTCTCTATGTCATTTTATAACCTAACCTGCATCCCCCCTTCTCTCACCCTCTCACCCTACCTCCCCTACTTGTCCTCTCCCTGTCATCCTCTGACTCCGCCCAGCACTGCCTGCAAGCAACCCAGTTTCTACCAATCCCATCCTGGCATTTAGGGCATTTTGCTGATTGGTGGAACCTCCTGCACCCTGACAACACTGAGGGTGCTCTGCTGGTCAAGAAATGATGGTAAAAAACTACTCCTGTGCTTTTGTGTGTGAGAGCACTGATAGTGATTCAACAGTTGGCCACTTCATTTATTTTCAAACTGAAGTTTACAGCAGCTTTTCATTTTATACATTGTTTTTCATTTTGCTGGTTTAACTTAATGCAAAACACATTGTTAAATGTATTAAATGCACTGTGCTTGTGTGACCATTCCAATTCATTGAAAGAAAAGAGATTTTGGGTCAGGGTACGGAGAAAATAATCTACAAAGGTGATGTGGAACATATCCAGACACAATAGCAACTTGCTGTATGTGTGTGTGTGCACATGCAATGCAGTCCGGAGTAGTATTGTTTATAATGCAGGAACAACAAATTGTGACAGACAAGAAGAACATGCCCATAACGTTTAGTTTAGGTTCAGGTTAGATAGGGTGCAAAAGAATGTAGTGCATTAATGAGTCCAAAAGAGGACCAAACGGCACAACTGTGTGGTGTGGCAGGTAGGAGGGCCTTTTGGGAAAAGAAAAAAGAGAGAAAAATGGGAAAACTCAATGATATCAAGAATAGGTCAGCTCCGCAGACAAATACTGATCGCTCAAGTGAGCCTGTTTCACGTGGGCTGACTGTATTGTAAGCCTGCTTATATGAACTGAAACATTCATTTACATTGGATTTAGGTGATAATGTTTCATAGCCAGTGTTGAATATATATATTTCTAGAGAGCAAATCTGAAGGAAGAGGGAAATATGTTACATAAAGGATGTGTGTTAGAATGCCTTTAAAAGCCTCCCAGTGATAATATGAGACCATTTTTACTGGCTATCTAAGAATCGACACTAGCATATATGCAAAACAGACATTTTTGTCCGAACCATTCATGCATTGATTAAAGCTGTTGAAACTAAATCAAGGATGAGTTCAACAAGTCATGCTGTGTTTGTGGTTTTGCACTCTTATTCTGAAAGCTTCTAAATAATTGGGCTGTATTTGTCCTGCTTTGAATAAAGGTTTATCAGATTAGGATGGCACCCAAAAGTCAAAAAGTGCTTCCTTTTCCAGACATAACTGGATTCTTAAATATTTCACCTTTATATCAAATTTAGTTCATAATAAGAATAAAAAAGAAAGAGTGAAGTTCATTGGGCCTCCTTTATTGTTCTTAATTTGGTGTTTTCCCTACAGCATTGCTCTAATATCATTATTTTACAAGACATATCAAAAAACTGTGCGACCCCTCAGGTGTGTCTGCTGACTTTTCCCTGCCCCCTCTTTCACTGAGAGCTGAATAAGGTGTGTTTGTCTGTGTTGTACCCTGTGGAAACATAAAGGGACGTGGCAGTCTTCTTCATTTTTCGTCTTTGTGCATTTAATTTGGACAATTAAAATAGCTGGAGTCTGACGTCATATCACTAATTGATCCCTGCTCAGCCAATTACGGGTAATAATTCAGAAGCACAGGTATAATTTATTGCATAAGGGGGGCGATTTGATCCGAAAATAAAGGCCGTTTAAAGCCTAAGGCCGGCGGTGCTCACGTTTTACACAAAAGCGAACAAACAAACCCAACAGCTACAAATGATGCGCAGCTTGTATTACATTTTTGGTAATTTACATGGGCCTTATGGAGAATTTACTGCGTCCTTCACCTGCAGTGTGAGAAAGAAAGAAAGAAAGAAAGAAAGAAAGAAAGAAAGAAAGAAAGAAAGAAAGAAAGAAAGAAAGAAAGAACGTTGTGTTTTGTTTCATTGTATTTCATGATTAAATTTTAATTGAGCTGTAGATCCTTTAGATTGGCACTAAGGGCAGACAACTCAAAACCAAAATTGATTATTGCCTTAGTTAAATTACACGGCAAATTATATGCAACATAAATATAAGGATAAGCGGTTTAATCAAAAAACTTTAGCTTGTGCAAGCATGAGTACCGCTGCGCATATGTGCTGCAATACGTTCCTGTTGAACTCCCTCCAGTCCACATACCTTGCGCTTTGGCTTTGCGCTCCGTGCGCTCGCAGGGACTCTGCTCTCATATGCAGTTGCATCACCTCTCTTGATTTCCCTGTTCTTCCCTGCGCTTTTAAAGTCCATCATTAACGGGATTAAACAGCTGAGATTTTACAGAGATGGAAGTGGAGGGTTTGAGGCGATGTTTGCCGGTCTGTTCGCCTGATTGGACCGGGGAAAGATGATGTCAGACGACCGCATGCGCCCCGGATTGGAGAGAGCGGAGTAAACAAAGCCGCGAGGAGGAGGAGGAGAGGTCTCCACATCTCCAGACAGTCCGACCGACACACCGAATCCGACTTTACGCGCAGAAGAGGGCGGCCCCGGCGGCGCGTGCTTGTCTGCTCAAGGCTAAAAGTTTCACTGACAGTCTCACGTTAACGGGTGACGCGCTTTAAAGACTTTTGGAAAAGATAAAGAGGAAACTTACCACCGTCTTTTAATCCGGACGCTGAGCGGTTCTTTCCTTACAGAGTGATTCCCTCAACTCAGCGCGCTCCCAGGTGCTGAAGGAATCATTCTTTTTGTGCTCTGCGTTAATTCTCACCTTTTTTAACGCGCGAATGCAATTAGAAAAAGCCAATTAGTGAAGTTGAACCAGCCTACACATCGGCTATGCAGCCCGGCCGTTTGGAGAAAATAGATTAAAGCAGGCTTTATCTTGCGAGCATGGTCCGATAACCGGAAGACACAGAGTGACAGAGATAAAGTAAGAGACAGAGAAGTAAAATACATTTCTGGACACTTCGAAGTGTTTCTTTTTTTCTTGCGAAAGTCTGCCTCTCACGTCCAGGTGTCCCGCCGAGCGGTGCGGAGTCTCCAGCTCAGGCCGGCAGTGCTGACATGCTGCCCAAAGTCGAGACTGAATCCCTGGGACTCTCTCGATCGTATGGGGAACAGGGGCACATGCCAAGGAACATGCAAGGTAAGAAGTGTCATTCATTTGAATTTCTCTAAAAGGAACATTTCAGATTCCTAAGCTGCCACTTTAGTGACTTTACGCAGCGTTATCGGGGGCTGGAAGTCAGTGCGAACTCACGAAAACTTCGCTACAAGCTCATGTTCGCTGCGTTTTTGCGCACAGTTTGAACCAGTAACTGTCACTTCAGGCTAATCTTATATGATAGACATGATAAATGATCGCACATATTCCTAGAAGGTCATTAGAATTGTTAGACATTATTTTTTAAATGTATCCTCTGTGGTCTTCAATAACATTCTCCAGTGCTGTCTCCTAACCTTTACTCTGCTATAATGATTTAAAAGTATGTATTTAGATTGGACTCGGACACACTTTTCTCAGGTTTGGCCAGCCATCAAACAATTATTATACCCAGCTGTCAGTCATGCTGTGAGTATGCTGGCGCCCGATGCGTAAAAACCGAGAGAGGGAGAGCAGTGGAGCTGTGTGTATTTGACTTTTTAACTCAATGGTTTCAAAGCGAGCCACCTGACTTCGTCTCAGCAGAACGTGCAGAATTTACCTGAATATAAAATTGGAAAAGGAAGGAGTTGCAGCCAATTGATGAGGAAAAACACAGATCTGATTAAGTCGCTCCCAAAATATTTGACCCCAGCCGAGTAAACTTGAACCTATAAAGCCCGTTAATGCTGGTCTACTTTACACTTTGTAGACGTTGTAACAAGAAAATAACTGTGGCGCAAATCGAAACTAATTCATATTTTGTTATGTTTGTAACAAATGTGCGGTTTGTTAAATAGTCACTGTAAATGCATTAAAAGGCCAAGTTAAATTAAATTAAAAGCAGCACCAGATATCGCTTTTTTGTTATGCAGTGGTGTGTATTTTATTCTCAGTTTATTTTTTTCACATCACACTGACAGTGTTAAAAAAAATCCAGGACTTTTGGACCTTTAAATCTGCACAATTAAGTTTATGATTTTCAAAAAAAATTGCAGCTTTGATTGAAAACAAATTTGAAGCCATTTTCACCGTATTCAGAATTATTCAAATTCCCTCCGGCACACATTCGAATGTTTTATTTTTCTTGATCTCCTCCTTTAAAGTAGATGACACGTGAAGCAGCATTTTTTTTAAGAAGATCGGACTCTTTTGCCAAGATAAACTCACGTAACCCCCCTCGTTCGGCGCATGTCATTCCACAGCAATATAACCGGGCAATCAATTAGCCCGGTGCTGCTTTATGAGACGTTGATAACACACACTCACTCAAGTCGAGGAGTGGCTTGTTAGGGAGCCCGTTATCTACTTTTGCACACCGCTTAAAACAAGGTAGCTCCGAGGGATTCTCCTGGAATCATAAATGTGCCTTTATTTTCATTTTATTTTTTGTATTATTATTTTGGAAATTGCATGAGCAAAGGGGACAGAAGGTGAGACACCGGTGCGTTTTGGCATCTTTCTGCACATATACGCACCGAGTGTGCGCACCTGCGACTGTCACTGGAGCAGGCTGCAGGAGCTGCGCACCTAAAATGAATTTACGCATACCTTTGCGTTCAAAAAAAGGTTGTTTTTGCAGTTTAGACTTCCTTAATATGTGAAACTGAAAGTGTTGGCGTAATAAAACGCAGCAGCAGCGTGCAGATGAGATCAATCCAAGCTGGAAAATACTTGAAAAATTACGAATTTTACTCACAAGCTGCGTTATGGTGCTAAATTATTATCAATTTGCCACGATTGTGTGTACTCCATAATTGCAACCAAAGCCTCGATAACGTTTCTTTCCTTTATTCAAATATGATCAGATCTACTGCTTTCGTTCGTGGTGCAAACTAGGCCCCAGAAAATCATCTCCTTTTTTTTTTGCGCTTTGCAGCAGAAGAAAGCTCGGAAATGGATGTGAGCTTTGAGCTACTGTGGAGAGAAAGAAAGAAAAAAATAAGCCAGCAGCTTGGTGAAACTTGTTGCTCCAGCAGGAACAGGCAGCAGCAGCGGATCCCAGCAGAGCAAACGGCGTTAACAAACTCGAAATCAGGTCTAATTAAAAAGGTCTCTGCGAGCAGATGAGTGGATTTAGAAGTGGAGCAGCAACACATGAAGGCCAATGGAAGGCGTCTATAGTTGACCAAATATTTCCACTTTTACAGCCACATCCACTGAGGTTTTCCTGTTTTAATCCTGGCTGCTTTTTTTATGATTAGAACCATAAATGCTTTTGTAACTGTTGTAAATGTCAGCCTGACTGTTTGCTCAGCGCTCACACACACTCTGATGCAAGAAAGCGCAGGGCGACTAGAGCACCTCCAGAATACCCCAATCGTTTCGAATATGGAGCCATAAATATGATTTTTTTTAAAAAAAGTAGTGAGAACATGTGCAATTTCAAGCATTTCTAAATCGATTTTTAAATCGCAATAATTTGTGAATTCTCCATCATTTACTCCTCAGTCAAAATAATGAGCGAAACTTTAGTACTTTTATAATTTCGTGTTTTTTTCCCTACTGCATCCAGATCGTCACATATAATGTTACAACCACTTTTTCATGAGTTAAAAATTATAAAAGAAACCAAATCTGGCCCACAGCATCGCGGCTGATTCTTCGAAAGGTGGAAAATAATGTTGGTTCAAGTTGGTTTTGGATGTTTTTCACCTCGCCTGCAGAGATAAGGGCTTCTCTGTGTGTCTTCATTTGTCTGTGGGCGGTAACATTTTCTCCTCCAATCCTTAAGTCTAATATCTCTCCATTTCCCCCCAGCGATTTCACGACTTAGACGCATGCATATTTATGAGGCTCACTTTCATGAGCGCCTTTATATATATATTTATATATTTATATAATATTATTATTATTTTTGGCTCCTGTCTGCAACGAATAGAGAAGAGAAGAAGGACCAGTGACGGGGAGAAATAAATGGTTTCGTCCTTTCAACTCACTCCAAAAATATTCAGCAGCTTTTTACTCATCCTCAAATGAAACCTCTAAAAGTCTAAGAGAACCTTAAAAAAAGAAACTCTCACTCAGTGGCGACGCGTGGTTCCCAGTGGTTCTTCTGAATGGATGAAAGCGGGCTTTTGGGAAAGAGATTCCTCAGCGCTGAAATAGACTTCTCTGTGTGTGTCCGTGTGTGTCCCGCAGCACCCCAGTTAAAAATGATGGACTACTCCTATGACGAAGACCTGGACGAGATGTGCCCCGTGTGCGGAGACAAGGTTTCTGGGTATCACTATGGACTGCTGACCTGCGAGAGCTGCAAGGTGGGAAATGATACTGCAATAATACCCGAGTAGGGACGACAAAAAGTGTGTGTGGAATTGTGTGCTTGTGATTTTTACATATCTGCTTTAAAATACTGAAATAGCCTCTTGTCTTTGGTAGTGTGGTCTTAGTTAGATGTAGATATAATTGTTTGCTCCTGTGGTGCATCAACTGGTGTCTGCATGATGCTTTTGCTTTGTGGTGATGCAAGTGTGTTTGTAGTGTCAGTTTAGTGGTGAATTTAATGTCTTTTATGATATTACGCTTCCTTTGGTATCCGTTGTTTCCTTGAATATTACTAGAACTTCAGCTATTTCCCACTGCATTGTGGCGCTGGCATTTTCTTCTCCACAACTCTTCAACTTCACTACACAGCTCTCTCTGGGCATTTTTGCATGCAAGGCATTTAGTTCCACGTTCTTTTATCAAGAGTGACTTGCAACAAGTGTAGCAGTAGAGTGAAATTTTCAGCCCCTCGCCCTTCACGTTACAGGAAAACTAACAGCACAGAGGCCGAGGGTCAAATATCGTTGTGACAGTTGATCTAACAAACTCTTCCTGTGAGTGTCAGAGGATTTTATAGAAAAAGAAAAAAAAAAGGAGTGGAATGGCTTGGAAAAGAAACAGGAGCTCAAAAGCATGCAAAAGGGTTCTGCTTTTTTGTAATTTCTGCAACCACCGGACGTGCAGCAAAAGTACACAGTGGTGATATTTGTACAAGCTGGCGTCCTGCTGTGTGCAGCTCTCATCACAAGTTCATTAGGAGCTCGGCAGCATTGCCTGCTAGCAAAATGTTTCCATACGCAGGTTATTAATGAGGCAAAACAGCTTCATTGGAGCTCAGTCAACAAGGTATTTGTCCCCTTTTGTTGCTTTCCGCTGCACTTCTCAACACAGAGCTAACAGGCATTTCCCAAGTTTTTTTATTTAGTTTGGTAAAGCTGTCAGCACAAAATTAAGCGAAGACAAATGCCTCTGTGTTAACACTGTTCAGTCTAAAATTGCAGCTCGCAGTATTGATGCGGCGGTGCACATTTCTTGCCTATGTGGTCATTATTCAAAGCAGATGTTATAGATTTTATCCCATATCATGACCTTGAGATGCTAAACATTTGCTTGAAGGGAGACGTCAGTGGCATCTCTGCTGCTTTCCTGCCTCAACGCAAGGCCCGTGTTCAAGAGCCAAATCCACACATTTCCCAGTGCAGTTCAACGCACTGGTGTTGTGCATGCAAGATGTAGATGAAGAGGTCCTTTATAAAGTGCTGTATATCCTTGTTGAAACATTAATATTATTGATAATTACCTGAAGCTTGTCATTGATTTTCTCTAAAATCGCAGGCAGTCTGTTTCAATTAAAGTGTGATCATGAGGGCTGGACTGAGACCAGTCTGTTGGCATGTTACAGGTTCATTCTGACATTGAATATAGGCTATTAGCCAGGTAATGCAATTCATCTCCAGTGTGCTGGAGGTTTCTCCAAAGCTACACTGCATAAAAACAGCAATTTTATTTGCAGTTTTCTATTAAAATGAAGCAGTTGTTATTGGGTGCTCACAGGACAGAACAGAAGATTCACGTTTTCCAATTTTGTATTATCTTCTGGTGAGTTTTTGTATTGGACAGAATCCTCATCTTGTCAGTCCCCTAAAATGCAGCTGTGATTGGGCACGGTCAACGCCAAATTCGTATTTGTGGAGCTTTGGTTTGGTTGATGGTGTTTTGCTGAGGAACATTCAGACTCACATGCAGAGAAAAACAGCAGCAAAGACTCCTTCCCCCTCTTACTTCCACTCGCATTTGGACTCTGCAAATGTACATACAAACCCATACACATGCACACACACATCCCCCTCTATTCGTGCACACAGGCAGTTTTAGTTCATACACAGAAGCCCACATAAAGTAAACACGGTACCACATCATACCTGTTGGAATAACAACAAGGAGCTGGAACGGGCTACGTGGTCCGACAGCTGCTTTTTGGTAGAAATGAGCTGAGAGAGAAAAGGTAGAATAACGTTAAAATGCCACAAAACGAATAGTAAAAATGACTAGTAAGAAGGTCAAAGGTCAGACCGGGTGCACAGTGGACATATCAAAATACACTCACGATCTGCAGAAAGTAAATGAAAGAAAAATATGTACCAAGTGAGCTGCGATGCAAGGGACATGAGCAAGTAACAGAGGTGCAAGAAACAGAGATCAGAGGGGATAAAGGGATAGCGTGAAAGATATTTTTCCTTTGGTCGGTTTTGGCACACAGTAAAAGCCATCTCCTGGCTGCAGTTTTGTGCAGAGAGTGTATTTCAACGTAAACATTGTCGATACTTTGCAGATTACAACTACAGATTAGTTTGAAGATTTCTGATTTCATGTTAACTGGTATGCCAAGTTGTATAATTTTGTAAAGAGATACAAATGTTGCTTGAAACAATCGCATCAGAATGAGTCTGTTCACCTCTGGGTTGAACTGCAACTCAAACAACAGCTTTCCAGTAAGACGTTGTCCACCTTATCTCCAGATGTCATATTGTGTGTATTTATTTAAAGCATGTTAGAATCCAGTTTGGTTCAGATATTTATAGCACGGGGCATGTGCTAAATGGAAAATTGGAGAGAAAGTTCTCTCTGAAGCATGGATTTTTTGGCACTGAGAAGTCGATAATCCAAAACCGAGTGCAGTGTTTTTTTTTTTGGTTTTTCTTTTTGACAGATCAGGCAATGCAGATTGTCAATTAAATTTGTGTTTGGTGAGATATTGACAGCAGCACGTTCTTTTTTATTTTTATTTTATTTTAAAGACCAGGTTTAAGGATTCTCCTCCTAGGTTATGGATCTAGAATACGTTAATACCATCCTCCCTTCGTTTGATTTTCACTGCTGCTGCCGATAATAAATTCCATGTTGCAGGTATGAATCTCTGTAATCCCGGAACTGTGAATTATGGATATAATTTATTGGATTTTATGGACTCCTACGCTCACATTTTTCAATAATTAAGTAGAGAGTTGAAAAGATGCTTGAAAAGAGTCTTTACATGAACAGAGAATATTGAGAATAGTAATGCAATTTTGACAGGAGCCAAATTAGAATTTCTGCCCTTTCAAATGCAGTGAAAAGGTGAGTAATGTGGTGAATGTGAGTAAAACAGGTATGTGGAGAATTAATGTTTTTGTTAAAAAAAAATCACTTTAGAAACAAGTTCGTTAATCAAGAAACACTCAAATACTCAGTTTTCAGCATCATTATAAAAGACACTTTTTAGAAAAACTGAAATATGTTTGATTTGTAAGACGAAAAAACTACGTCTTCATATTCTGCTTTATATTCTGCATCTGTATGCGTCCGTGAAGCATCATATCAATTGGAGTGTAGCTTTCAAAACTTCACTCAGTGTGTGTGTGTGTGTTTCCATTAAGCCTGTCCCTCTCCATCTGTCTGGGAGTGTGAATGGGCCAATTACCATCGCATTGCAGGGGTCAAGCGGGTTGACGTCTTAATTGGTTCTCTCCGCAGGGCTTCTTCAAGCGCACCGTCCAGAACAACAAGCGTTACACATGTATAGAGAACCAGAGCTGCCAGATTGACAAGACCCAGAGAAAGCGCTGCCCGTACTGCCGCTTCCAAAAGTGCCTCACCGTCGGCATGAAGCTAGAAGGTACAGGAACATGTTTGCATTTTTACACCTCAGGTGCTTGGTTCATGGGAGAATTACTGAAATGTTACCAATGTTTTGCTGCTGTGATTTGATTTATTAGCAACTTTAAAAAGACGCCATTGTGAGTAATAATGCAGAGTGGTGGTATGTTAAATTTGCAGGGGTTAAAAGTTTGGGATTCATCAAAAACACATAAAAAGGATAATGGTGATTAGGTGTTGTTTATAGGAGGGAAGGTTTTCATATTCAAACATGTGGCATTAATAATCAAGTGTGATTTCAATGCCTTGCTCAAAGGTTCTCAAACAGAGTAAAGTGATGTTATTGGTGCTGAATATCCCCACTAACCAGTGGTCTGTCAAAGGTGCCCAAGTAAAAGTAGTAATACAGCAACATATTTATATTTCATCGCATTAGAAAATGTCATTTAAGTAAAAATCTGAATTTCTAGCGAAGTATATTTATGGTTTCAAAAGTAAAGGTGCTTAAAATGCAGAAATGCATCATATATGAGTGATATGCTCATTTATTTTATATCTCTGGATTATTATTATTAAGACACTAATGCACAAGTACTTTCTTCATGTTGTACTTGTGTTTTATTACATATTCATATGTTTTGCATGTGAAATCCGTATCCCCAAAGTACCAGTAACTCCACCTGTAAAGTTAATGTAGCAGGTTAAAACGTACATATATTCATACTATAAACTATAAGGACCAACAAGAATAAAACACTCAGCTAAAGTAGCTGAAATATGTGCTTAAGTAAATGGTTCTTGTAGTTACAGTCCACCACTGCTGTCTGTTACAGGCAGTGGTGGAATTTCACTTTCACCACAAGTCTTTAAAAATTATATTTTACTCAGGGAGATGTTTTTTTCTGTAGGATTCCATGAGTAGTTTACCACCGATCTTGTCTATTCTGGGGTTTTTATAGTAAACACCACTACACTAACATATGATCTAGATCCTACGGTACACATCTGCAGGAGTGGAAAAGCACATCCAGCCAGTGTTATTGCAATCTGTGTGCTGGATCATATATTTTTCAAGATATGATGCCTGTTTGCAATTACTGTTCCTGAAGTTGTGGAGGAAAAAATTATAACATGGAGCAGCTAAAATTGGAGATCGACTGCTTCTGGACTTCCACAGAGGTGTTTTAAAAACCTCGACCAAAGTTCTTATGAAACTAGTCTTTTTCCATTAATTCACAACTGAACAGACCTAATCATTACGCATTGACTGCATTTTTTTTTTTTTTTTAGGAAACTTAGAGTGAAAATATTCTTCCATGATCAGTTTGCATGTAGATAGGTTTGTCCCAAATTGAGGCAAAGACAAAAAGAGTTTTAACACTATGTATGAAATCAGAAGCTTATATTTGTTTAAATATAATATCTAAACCTTTCATTTCCTCCAATGTGTTGAAACGCAGCATTGCTTATTAGTATTAGAGATGGGCTCAGGGGGAGTTGGGGGTGTATCTGGTAGCCGTTGTGCACTTAAACATGCCAGACAAAGTAATAGATAAAATATTAGACTTGGCGGCAGGGCGAGAATGGTAATGATGATACTTTTGGCCGGCCATTTCGAGGGCGCCTTGTTTAATTTGAACACGGCTCAGAAGTTTATTCAAATGTGGCTTTTCAGAGGTGACAGGACGGCAGGGCAAGACACATTTTTTTTGCTGCTTAAAGATAATATTTTAATTCACCAAATTGCTCCACACATTAGTTCACAGGTTTTATTCTAAAATCGACAATTTTAAAGTGACTAGTGAGGCCTGAAGCCCACCTCTCAGTTGCACGTAAAAGGATTTTAAAAAGTTATAGTGTTACCCTTGAATAAAATCTGTGAATTCTTTTACTTCATATTATCTCAGTCGAATATTGAGACAAAATATCTCACACATTTGTAATTTAGGCCAAATTAAAAATCCCAAGACCCCAGAAATGATCACATACAACTGAGAAAAGTTAATATGTTAAAGAAATACGACCCTTGGAGGACGAAAGTAAAACAAAGACAGCCTAACTAAAATCTTTCCGGAGGCTTCTCCCTTTACCTGCCATGTGCGGTTTAATTAATTGCTGTTAATTGTGAATGGCCGCTGGGCAGAGTGTCCCGGCCTGTCATTTTCAAGCTGACACGGGTGGGGAGGGGGGTTAGCGTTTGATTTGTTTTGCTGGCGGTAACTTTCAGCTCGGGGGCAAGACGGGCCCTGCAGCACTCTGTCAGGGGCCAGAAGCTCCAGTGGGCGACTCCTGCCACAACCAGTAAAGACCTCCCATACAGAAAGGCTGACACCCCTCACCACACACACACAGTATGCACACACACACACACACACATACAGCTCTCCCTGGTAAACACATCCATATATTCATGAGAAGCCCCAAAAAAAAGGTGTTCAGAAGGCCACAGGCAAGAGGGAGAAGCTGTCATTTTATCTAAAAACAAAAAAGTGTGTACAATAGCGGCGAAAGAGAAAAAGGAGGTTTGGGGTCATGCACTTTGTTAGTGCAATCTTTTCATTCCATAAAACAGCAGCTTGCAGCAATATGTGATTTCAGTGTATCAGGTGGCAAGCAAATGTGAGGAGAACTTGAAAGCTGGCTTTAACTACATTTTTTTTGCCTGTATTTTTGGGATGTTTGCTTTTGCCTTTCTGGTGTTGTTCAATGTCCCTCTTGTTTGTTGATAAGTGTGCCAGCCAATGAGACAGTCTGTGCGGACTTTTCAGTTTGCTGTGAGGGAGGTAGCAGGAAAAGAAGCCTCTGTGTGGCTTTATGTGTGGGTTTTTGGTTTGGTTTCAAAGCTGAAAGAAGGCAGAGAAATGAGGTGAAATGGCAGATAGGCACACACGAGAGTCGCACAAACGGTGTTGTGACATGTTTATCACTTTATCCCCGCACGATGAGATCAGTCGCAGTATCTTGACCTGATAACAAAGCGAAAAACTGCAGAACCTCAACGCTGCCAGACGTAGCACAAAGAAGTTAAACGCAGCAGCAGCATATCATATTCTCCTCTGCCTGCTACTGCCACAGGATAAATGATTTACCTCTGACCCAGTGTGTTCACATTGAAAACGGTTTCGAAAAACTCATTTTCCTGTAAAAATGAGGAAAAGCCAAGCAGAGGCTAAGAAAAATAAGCACTGGTTCAATCTGACAAATAACACGTTTCATCTGAAATTACCTGACTGCATACCAGCAGTTCCTAACATTTCTCAATCAAATTTGTGTTTTAATATAAAATTACTAAAGTGAAATTTACTTTTGCCTTTAAAAAGCTGTTAATTTATCAGTCGCTTTCAGGGGTAGGTAGTTCATTGTGTCACGCATTTTCAAAGGAAAAGAAGCACAACTCACACATGCACACATTGACTCATTTAACCACTCAAACGCGCACACATGCCACCGTGCTGCAAAAAGCACTCGATCCTCAGTATGTTACACAGCGCCTCTGCCAGCGTTGACTCATTGAGGAAAAGGAAAAAAAGATTTCATCCATTAGAACGTCATTCAGTAAAGCTGATGAAGCGTGCCGTATCTGAACAGCTCCCACTGGCATGGTTTTCTTTTCTGCTCGCTAATAGTTGCCTTGCATCATATGCTTCACTGAGCTGCCTAATATTTCCTTCACCAGCGTATCATCTTAAAGATGGAGCATAGCAGTGGTATTTGTTATGGTGTGAATTTGAATACACTTTGGCTCCACTGTGTACTATTAAAAGAAACAGAAGGCACAAGAGGTCTTAAAAATAGCTACTGAAAACTAAAGATGATGTCACAACAGACACAAAGAACAATATACAATTTCTCGTCTTCCACTAATGAAATGCTGATTAATTTGCTCACCTGCTTGGATAATATTATGTGTCTTTAGCAACAAGAACAGTCTCGTTATAAACCTGGCAAGAAAATGTATGAACTTTTTTTGGACTTGTTGCACTCACAACATTAGAAAAGACTCTGAAAGCCTTCTAAAAGCATTTTAACCTTTTTTATTCACAATTAATGCACCATCCAATTCATTAATTACAAAAAATACAAATTTCCATTCTGCTGAAATTAGCACCACCAGCTGAGTGTTTGTATATTCCTTTCTGCATCTTGTCTCCCTCCACTTTTTATTTCCTCCCTGTCTCCATCTTTCTCGCTCTGATTTGTCTTCCATCAGCCTCCCAGTACCTGTGCTGGGAGCCAGGGAGCTGTCCCATTACTTATGCATAGGTATCATAGGTATTCATGTGTGTGCATGGGATAGGGCGCATCCAGAGCAGGGGCTAGGGCCCCGACATGACAAACAGGGTGTCAGCAAGGCTCCGCGGGACCCATTAATATGCCGGCAGCCGACAGGGATCCTCACCTACGCACGCTTAATATTCCTGTATATTAAACAACCATAAATCAGAGGATATAAGCACTGAGGGCTGTGTGTGCGTCTGTGTGAGTGGGTGTGATGCGTTCGAGTGTGTTAGAGGCTACGTGTAGAGCAGTTGTGTGTGCTATAAAGATGCAGTGTGTGTGTGTGTAGTTGTTTGTGTTGGTACATGTTTGAGATGTACAGGGCTTTACTGGATACGTTTGGGGGATGAGGAACAGGGTTTTGGTTGGGTCAGTCTAGGAATTTATGGATGGTATGTGCCCAAGTTTGTGTATTTGTGCGAACGGGCTCACAGATATTAAGAAAGGGGAGTGTAAGACAGCATCTTTCTGTTTTAGTCTGGCTTTAGCCCCAAAACCTCACTGCTAGCCCACAATATCCTCAGCTCAGCTCCTTTCCATACTAATAGAATAAAGTTTGAATGGATAAAAAGAAGTTCCTGATGACGCTTCCTCTTCATATATTTGATTTCTTTTCAGATCTTTCTTGTGTTTTTTCAGTTCACAGTTTTACAGTTTCTTTTTGCTTCTGCCTTTGTTTCAATCTAAGTGTTCATCGCTGCACTTTCCAAACAGCTCCTGCCAATCAAACTTTGTGTGCGGCATTATTCTCCTTTTTTTCCTGTATTTATATTTCTTGTATTTTCTGTTGATGAATCTCTGTAGGTGGCTGTCATCAACTTGCTAATCACAGGCATCAAAACACCGCGTTTCTTGGCACCACAGAAAACCACCACCAGTGACTTTAGGTTTGGAACAGACACCCTGGAAGCTTTTCTGAAAAGAAATTCAATTACTGCAGAGTTTTAATGATGGGAGTAATTGCAAACTTCTCTTTTTGAGCAGTAAACCTAAGCTGTCTTGCTTTTTTCTTCCCATTTTGACATATTTCTAAACTTCTAAAGTTACAGGATCATACGATTTCTTTTCTCATCATAAGCTCAATTTCCAAAGCGTCCAACCCATTAATATCTCTCCACCTCAGTCAACCATTCATTCTCTCCCCCAATTCACAGGCATGCACTGTCCTCCTCCCCTCTCCCCCTCCCCCTTTCTATATTAATCTGTGTTACATGAATGCAAATCACCTTGTTTAATTAGAGACAAAGAATCTGTGCGTATGTGTGTGTGTGTGTGTCTGTGTGTGTGGTGGGAAGGCCTGCACCCCCCCATCCTGATATTCATGATATGATGTGGGTCCCTGGGTCCGAGGCAGGCAAGAAAGGCAGTCAGGGCCTAATTTTGTTTTCCCAGTAGGGCCAACTATTAGTTTCTCAGCTCATTAATTACGCTGTTGTGGAGAATCATTAATAGTTAAAGTCGCCCTACAATAATGTATAATAGATACATTTGACGGGGCTCCTGATTTCTTCTTTTTTTCCCCCTTTTTGATCTGTGATCAATTTTTTAGCGGTCATGATAATCCCTGAGCCTGGGTGAATGGGCACTGCATGGAGCTGACCTCAAGCATGTTGGGAAATCCATGTGTATGTGTGTGTGTGTGTGTGTGTGTGTGTGTGTGTGTGTGTGTGTGTGTGTGTGTGTGTGTGTGTGTGTGTGTGTGTGTGTGTGTGTGTGTGTAACATCACTGTGTATAAATTACGTACCATTTAAGCCGTCAGGGGCTCTCCAAGGTGGTGGAGTGTCTGGCTCGCTCCCATGTCTCTCTCTCTCTCTCTGTGATCCGGACCGATGTGTGTGTGTGCGATGTTTCCCGTGTTAGCCGTTCTGTGGTTTTTGTGTGTTTGCTGTGTGTGAAATGGTGAGACAGTTGTGCAGGCGGGTGTGTATGTGCGTCTCCCATCTCGGCTCCTCTCGCTCAGATCAGTGACAGACACTTTTGGTGACGGAGGTCATTAAAATCGCTCCCAAGGCAGCTTGGCGTGTGTGTGTGTGTGTGTGTGTGTGTGTGTGTGTGTGTGTGTGTGTGTGTGTGTGTGTGTGTGTGTGTGTGCGTGTATGTCTTTGTGTGGGCGTCTGCCCATCTTTAGCCCCGAACTTCAATCCCCCACCACGCCTTCTCCACACCCCCTCTTCAATTTTCTTCCTCTGTTCTTTCATTCATCCGTCAAGACATCTCGAGTTGGAGTGGACCCAGGCTGACTCACTTATGTTATCTGACTATTCAGGGTGTATGAACAGGTCAAATGTATGTGCATTTATTAGCATGTTCAGTTAAAGATGGTAGACATGACTGACTACAATAAAACATGAGTCTATAATACTCTGGAATGTTGGTATTAGTGAGTGTTTTTCTGCTGCATACAGTCCCAGACGTCCTTTAGCTCGTTGCATGCTGGGCTCGGCGAGCCTCGTCAGAGTAAGAGGTAATTAAGTATGAATAATTAACACCAGTGCCCCCCAACTGAGAGACAGCAGAGCAGCTTCCCCATGGCAGCAGTCAGCCAGATCACACATGGTCCTCGTAGTCCACTGTGTGCCCAGTTTGTTCATTAGAAATACCAGCGGCACAGACTCGTTGTGATCCTCACCACAGGATCCTGCACTGAGGGGGGAGGGCAGGGGGCATCATGGGTATATTTGTTTCATCAGAAAAAGAACCCCAATTTACTTATTGTCAGGCTTTTTCAGAATTTTACAGAGGAAAAAGTTTCTGCTAATTGACGTTGACATTTTGAAAGCTTTTAGAGTATTTTAAAAATGTATTTTAGAAAATGGAGGGTAATTTTTTGGACTTTATACCAATTAAAAAAATGTGAGGAGCAGAGTTTGTGAGTGGTAGACCGAGACGGCCAGCTGCTCAATGATCATTCAGCAGATTTGTTCATGGAAGTTTTAG
Organism: Acanthochromis polyacanthus; assembly: GCF_021347895.1. Lineage (NCBI taxonomy): Eukaryota > Metazoa > Chordata > Actinopteri > Pomacentridae > Acanthochromis > Acanthochromis polyacanthus. The sequence goes on along the minus strand of NC_067116.1, from coordinate 24,678,969 downwards.
TTTTTGGTTAATGAGTAACGGTGCTATCTGTTAGATCTGCGGGGTTTAAGAGTCAACAGGTAAATGTCAAGTGTAATCACCACAGGAAAACCTTTGCCCCACATACAGGTTACAAATGAGGAGTTCTACTTTATAACACCATGTATGTGTTGTATGCATGCAGGGACAATCTTATACACTAGAATCTTGGGGATTTAGTCAGATTTTTTTTTTAGCTTATTTCTTCACCAATGTCAGTAGTTTCAGAGCAGGTTATGAAACTCCTGTTTGTATACTTGATGGATGTTTCATACTCGTGAATTAATTGTGACATTGCTCGACTTAACCATGAATGTCTGAAAAAAAAATTAATATTGGAAGTAAGAAGTAAATGTACAAGACAGAGCTTCACGTACTTTAGAGCTAATTCTGTCCTTTTCCTGTCTCCTTTTTCACCTATCTGCCTGTCAGCTGTGCGGGCGGACCGCATGCGTGGCGGTCGCAACAAGTTCGGCCCGATGTACAAACGTGACCGGGCCCTCAAACAGCAAAAGAAGGCGCTGATCCGAGCAAACGGCCTGAAGATTGAGGCCATGACCCAGGTGATGCAGGCCGTACCCACTGACCTCACAATCTCCTCCGCCATCCAGAACATCCACTCAGCAGCCTCCAAGGGCCTTCCACTGAGTCACCACGCCGGCCACCACGCCAGCCACCACCACCACCACCACCACCATCACGCCACCGCCCTGCCCCCCACAGACTACGATCGCAGCCCATTTGTCACTTCGCCAGTCAGCATGGCGATGCCGCCACACGCCGGCAGCCTGCAGGGCTACCAGGCGGCCTACGGACACTTCCAGGGCACACGCACCATCAAGTCTGAGTATCCAGACCCGTACACCAGCTCGCCAGAGTCCATCATGGGCTACGCCTATGTTGACGCCTACCAGTCAGGCTCGCCACCCAGCTTCCCCCACCTGATTGTAGAGCTGCTAAAGTGTGAACCGGACGAACCGCAGGTTCAGGCCAAGATCCTGGCATATCTACAGCAGGAGCAGGCCAGCCGAGGCAAACACGAGAAGCTCAACACCTTCGGTCTGATGTGCAAGATGGCCGACCAAACGCTCTTCTCCATTGTGGAGTGGGCGCGCAGCAGCATTTTCTTCCGAGAACTCAAGGTGGGTGTGCATGGTCTGTTCAAGTTGTGCTTTTGTATGAATGTGAAGAAGCGTTTATTTTCCCTATATTTCATTTTTAACAGCCAGTATTTTCATTGTTTTCATAGTTCGGGCCGTCATTCCTATCAGTTATGACAGCACACTACTTAAGCTTTAATTCTATTTGCAGTACGTCTACAGGCCTTTAATAAATTATCCTGCATTTTGTTCCAGTCGTGAATCTTTCACCATGTTGTCATCCATAATTGACAATACTTTACACAGCTCCTGAACATCATCTGGTCAATCCTTTATCTTCAGCAGACCTTTAATCTCCTTTTTTATGCTGTGGCTCAACACTAATACAGTGTGCATAAGGCTGAAGGGGTGGAGGGGGTGAGGCAGGGTCTGCTCAGAGCTGCCACCTCTGTCTGTCCCGCTGCCTGATCAAAATTCAGCAGCCATTTGTATTTACTCAGTGCATGACACATTTTTGCTATGGGTTTTGAAAACTTTGACTATGAGCTTCAGGCACATTTCATACTAACAGGGTTCTAGTCTGAGGCTTTTTGTGTGAACTGAATACCGTCCCCCTTGAAATATTCCTTAGATCTATTTGGGCACAAACTGTGATGATCAGAGATATTCTGACCATTTTATATAGAATAGCAACAAATTGCCTTTTACTTTTTAAATTTCAGATCTCTTTAACCTATTCATGATGTACATTCTTTTAGAGCATTTTCATTAGGCTTATGTGTCTGCCAAATCTGTTAAAACAAAAAATCAAACCATTAAACACTGTCCTTTGTGGCTGTTTATCACAGTCAATTCTAAATGACCAATGGTAACCGCCCACCGCTGCCTCACTGTAAAATGTGATAATTCCCGCTACTATTCATCATCGGAGCCCAAGGGAGAGTTTCTGGTGTGTGTTTGTATGCTCGCAGCTTTATTTGCTCTGAATGAAGGTTAATGTTCAGAGCGACATGAAAGGCATTTGATTAGTCTGTGCTTCACCTGTTTTCCTTCCCCTTGTCTGATTCCTTTTTCTGTTTGTTTCACTCCACATCACCAAAGGCTCAGCTGCATATTCATGGGCCGGGGCCTGTTGAAAAATCTCTTGCAAATATTTAATATTATTTTGCTTTCAAAGAGGGGGAAAATAACAAATGAAATAAATGTAATATTAAAAAACCGAGCCAATTACAACACACATAAGTGTCCTTGAAAAACACATGTTGACATTTAGCACGAGCCCTGTCCCCGCTATTGACATTTTTGAGATCCGTATTTGCATTCACCTCACATGCACGGTGCGCACACACACACACACACACACACACACACTCAGACACGCACACAAAGGCTCATTGTAGGGTGTGGCCACGGCTAATAATTGCGCGCGGTTTGCCCATTACCTTTGAATGATCATTTATGCTCCATTGTGAAGCCTCTCTATTTCTCACACCCTCATCCTAATTCAATTATCTCCCCCACTTGTGTTTGTCACTCCCTGATTTGCTGCTGAATGAGCTGTCATTATGTTTACCTAATGACTACCCATATTTCTGGAGCTTAATAGTAATTGAGCCGAGTGCCTGTTACAAAGGTAGAAAATGACCTGAGCTCAAAGCAGGAGAAACCTCTTCCTCTATCCCCATCCGTTCCAAAAAAAAAACCCTCCTGTGTCTGTGGTACAGGCCCCACTAGTTTTTGGGGAGGGAGATAATAGAACTTACCCCGCTTCCCCTGCTTTAAAAGAGTCATCTAAAACACAAGGGGGTTTGACAAATAATGTGCTAGCTGTGGTTCTGACAGTTTTTCCCACACACCCCATAGTTGTCTCTGCCTTGCTTGTTTCTCATTAGCAGCTACTGGGAGGACTGCTGAGCAAAGATTAGTGTCGGAGATGGTGAGCAAAATATGCAAAGCGTGAGATAGCCAAACTGATCAGCTGTCTTGATTGCCTGATGCTCATAATAAAAGCACGTTTTAAGGAATTTTACAGGTTTTTGATTTTGAAACAGTTTTTTTTTCTTAGCTGAGCTTACTGATTTTACCTGGGGAGTGTGTGATTTGTGCAGTGTGTAAAATGCTGTTATTCTGTTCTTGTGCTGCCTATTACGTGTTTCCTACCGTGCTGTATATCACTAAATTATGTAGAAAATCCGACCCAGGTCCTCTGCCATCCCCACTTTATCTCCCTGTGAGTTTTCCTTTGCGTGTTTGTTTTTGTCTCGGTGTGCTCATCCATGAAAATATGAATGATGATGATTTTATCTCCATAGATGCTAAAATGTATACTGGCACTTCAGATAAAACTACCTACCATAGAGAGCGTGTGTCTCAGTGTTTTACCTAGTTAGATCACTTCAATCTATGATGTTTTTTACATCCTTTTGACCTCCGACATCCCCGGCTAATATACATCTTAATGTCAGATGTGAGGTCGAGCCGGGGTCCAGTAAGACAGGAAGCGGGGCAGAATTAAAAGTTTGACACAGGAGTAGTGTGCCGCTGTAGGAAGTTATAAATACACTTTCATCTCACACACACACACACACACACACACACACACACACACACACACACACACACACACACACACACACACTTACCCACATTAAGACATAGACACCAGTCACACATAACACACAGCCCCTCTCACTATTATTAGCTCCGTAAGAACAAAAGAATTTCTCTGGTAGTGGAGCCAAGCTGGAAGGGTGTGTGCGAGGCGTCTGCCAAAAAAGTGTTTAAAGATTTAGTTTCCATAAGTTGGCCTCGGTCACGGGACTCATAAATATTTAGCCATTAGGAGAACCTTCTAAAGAGCACTCCCTATTCTTTTCCATTGCGGCACACTGCCTCGCTTTCTCCCCCTCATTCCCTCTGGGAATGAGGCATGACGTGAGGAACATTTATTTGTAACACCTTGTTGGGGTGGGCTCTCGTTGCCAACCTACCTCGGCTTTGATTGGTTTAACACATCGACAATTAGAGAAAGGCAAGTCTGGTGCGCTGGTTTTGAAATCAGCGAGAGAGAAAAAAGTGGCGCATGAGGGAAGGATTTTGGCACGGTTTGAGGGCACCATCACTTGTGGTTATTTTATGAAAATTTTAACGGACTTGAAGACAGGTGCATGTGCAAACGTGCAAGTGGTTGTGGGCTTATGTGCCTTTAGAAATCATTTTAATGTGTATGTGTGCTAAATCTATTCAGCTCTTAATGTTAGATTTTGAGCGTCTGTTTGCCAACATATTAATACTGTTAAAGATGCAGCTGTAGGTCTTTTTATTAATGTGTGTATTGATATTTTTTAATATTAAAGATTAGATTGTTGCTCGTGTGTACAAAACCTTGAGCCTTTGCTGAACGTCTTATAACTGCCAGTAATTTCCTCTTTAGAAATTGCAAGAGTTTTTTAGAATAGGTTGACGTCTGATGACTGTTCTTTTCTTCGTTACTGAAAGGTGCACATTTTGCAGATGGTAGTGTGTTTCAAGAAATGCTTCATAGGATCAGTGCATCTTTTTCATACAAATAGATGCAGCTGTATTTTTAGATGTATTTCAGCATGTATTTGAATTCAAATGTGTGGAGGCTCTTTCTGGTTTCTGCTACGTCTACAAAAGTATGTCAGTGTTTAATCCAATAAATAAGCACGTGCGTGTCAATTTAGAAGTGTATCCGAGTGTGTTCAAAGGGGGAGAAACAAATGTGTTTGTCTCTCAGTGACATTTGCTAGCATCGGGCTGGTGCTCTGCCACCCTCCCCTCCCTCGGCCTCCCCTGTCCTGCCTTGAACCCCTCCGACTGCCCGAGTGCCAACTGCAAGCCAGATAGATACAGTACGTGCATGGTAAAGCACAACTCTAGTAAAAGATGCATTTGGATTCTTTAAAGAGAGCTACTGGCAGTACTTGGTATTGAGTGTTTGCTTGGATTTAGTGTAGTAGCCTCAGTAAACTAGAAGTTAATGCAGCAGCAGGGATGCAGTGGTATTGTTGTATGCATGTAAAAATAAATCAAACCGCCGCTGTAAAAGATAAAATTGTAACGGAAGTAAGAGATTGTTTTAGGTATGGTTGTAAAGTAAACAGCAGGGGCAAATTATTAGACATATACAAGGATAACACAGAGATTGAATTACTGGTTAACAAAATTTTACTTCTTGATCCTTCCTAAAATCTAAAACCACAGCTGTGTTAAAAAAAACTCCCCTTCTAATCTTCCTGTTTGTACTGAATATGAGAAAGCTTTACTGTGACTGTGTATGCGTCCATCGTGACTCATACCTGCCGTAGCTTGTCCTGTGCTACCGTCTCCTCCATTGTTCCTGCGTAGCGATGGCTAACATGACTCCCACCGCAAACACAATGGGAAGGAGTTTTTAGCAGTGCGATCGGGACTATTGATGATTCATTGTGTTTATATCTCACCTTCCTAACTGTACTCCCTTTTCACCACAGCCACCCCACCCTCTTTCCTCTCTGCAGCCTTTAATAAAAAAGGATGTGCGTTTGGTGTTGGGACAAAAGCACTTTTGTGTGCCTTGTCAACACGCAACATGCAAAGGTGGAAAAAAAACGGAAATGTCAGTCAAGACTTTTAGGTGATCACATAGAGTGTGTTGAAGCGGGTGGAGTGCAGCCATATTGCAGTAAAGAAAAATGCATCTTCACGTATGCTACACTGTCAAATAAGCCATCATTACTGTTTACAGACAAATGCCATTATTGATTTTTTTTTCTGTATCCCCGACCTCAGCTGTTTATCTCTTTTCTCATGTCTCTTTTCTACCCAAAAACGTAGGATCGTATTGGATTCAATCATACACCTTCATATTACATACATATTACCCTCTGAATTCGGCTGTTCATCTCTACTTTTACCACGTTGACCTTTTCCCAAAAATAAACTGCTATCAGTGCCAGATTATCTGCTAAGAGGCATATGATTTGAGCGACTGACACCAAAATTGGGGAGTATGGAGCAAAAAATATCTTTTTTTTTCTAGGAGTATTACATTGCTGAAGGAATACGGATGTAAAACAGTCTGGAAAAAGCTGCACACATGCCAAGACACAAAACAGAAACAGTGTTTGCAAGATGTGGTGGTGAGGGGGGGGGACACTAGAATACAATAGTTGCCTGAAAACCACACAGCAGCTTCATATTACCGCAGAGTGGAACCATGCATTTACATTCAGAGTTTTAAAGCAGCTGTGAGGAGAATGTCGTCATAAGTTCAAATTTAGGCTTTTTAAAAAAAATTTTTGTCTAAAATCCAAAAAGAATCTGAATTTATGTTACTTCAATTTAATGGTGAGAGTGACATATCAATTTAAAAGATGATATTATTGACCATGAACACAGTGCAACTATACATATATTTAGTTCATCCACCTGATAAAAAAGATGCTGAGAGGAAAATACCCGTGACATGCTGAAATGTGGCTTCGCTGTTTATTTTAGTCATTTAGGGACAGTTGTTTTGGGGGTTTATGTGGAGGGGAAGGGGTGATCCAGACAGGTTTTTGTGCCTTTCTGTCTCTTTCTTTATTCTTTTTTTTTTTTTTTCTGTTTTGCTTGTGCTCCGCATGTAGCGGGAATGGCAAAAGCAGAACTGAGGGCCATTATGTTGAGGAGGAACTGTATTAGAAGTCTTGTTCCCTGGGAAAGCTCCCAGCTGAGATGGGACAGCCATATTGGATAAACAGATGGCGGGGGAGAGGAAAGGACGGGCGAGGAGAACAGAGGTGAAACAAAGAGGGGGAGACGAGAAAAGAGATGAGCAGAGGAGAGGAATGTGAGGAGAGTCTGGGAAGAGGAAGGAAAGACGGGGAAAAGGGTGAGGAGGGAAAATTAAAGATGGAGAGGAGAGGAGAGGAGAGGAGAGGAGGAGGGGAGAGGAGGTTGACCTTTGTTGCAGGTCATCCTCTGCTTTCAACTGTCAATTTCTAATAAAAAAATAAGCAAAAATATTAATAATTTTGTGGCACTATGGTGTCTTGCTCAAGGCCATTTTATTAGGAATACCAGTGAACACGTTGGCTTAAAGAAATTCAACTGCAGTGCTGATTTCTTATTAGAGAAAAATCTAAAAATGTTAATTTTTAAAAAAATTGTAATTTTATGATTGCAATAATTACAAACTAATACATCGAGCTGTCTTACTGCCATTGTGTCATCTTAGAAAGAAAAGCAAAAAAAGTGTGGAGATGGTCAGAAAATGTCATTAAGCAAGTTTGAGATTGGATTTGATTTAATAGAGCTGGAGTTCACTTGAGTTTAGCTTGAATTGTGCTCCACCTGAAATTTCAAAAGAGCCCTTAAATACCCCCCAAAAATTACAAAAATCTGCAACAACCACCATTTTAAGCCGAAGAATTATTTACACAGCCGAGCCTTCTCCGCCAGTTTATTCGACTCCTCTAAGCAGCCGAACGTCAGTCAATCACGGCTGGATGACAGATCCCTCGGGTGGGATAGGAGGGGAGCTGATGTTCACATCTCACACCTGAATATTCTCCACTTATAGATTTACCTGAGTGAATAATGTAAGGTCCTCTGATGCGCCCCACTCTACCCTGCTGCATAATTTCATCCCCTCCTCACCTCCCCTCCATCTACATCCATAAATATTACATGAATTTACTTTGGTGAAATTATACTTTACACCACCCACCCGCCCAGTTCAGACTGGAGGCTCTTTTTTCTACAATCTTGGTTATCCTCCTTCTACAAACACACGCAGCCGTGCACACTTGCAGCAATTTTTTTTTCCATGACCTATCCAGAAGCAGTTTAATTTTCAAGGTGCATGTGCATGTTTGTGTGTGTGTGTGTGTGTATAAGTGGGGGTTGTATTGCCCCTGCTCCACGTTGACCGGGGATTGCACCTTCTCTTTTTTTTTTCTTCACACCCCATAACTGAGTGGAAATTAATAAGCCGTTTTAGGCGTGATCTGTGAACCCTGGGAAGTGGTATATCTATACAACCCTCCACACACACACACGCACACACACACACGCAGAGTTTCAGTGCCTCGGGGGCCGCAATGTCTTGTCACAGAGGTCAACGGTCCCCCCCCAGTCCCACCTCCTGCAACAACCTCCCCTCCCGACACCCCAATCCTGACAAACTGCGAGTGTGATGGGCTTGGCGGCCGCACGCAGTTGGCAGAGATTTGTAACTGTGTCCCTGGTCCATTGCATTTGAATTATTCTGCAGGTTGTGCTGTACACCCCCACGCCCCAATACGCACTTGCACCCAATATCATGCTCACTTTCTATCGGATGGGAAGTAAGAAGGTGTTAAAGAAGGACACGAGGAAAAAAAGAGGGATGAAGAAAGTAGAAAGAGAGGTGAGGAGAGGAGATGGGGAGTTGGAATGAGTTCCAGAAAAGACAGAGATGAAAAGGAGGACAGAGTGAATGATTTAGAGGGAGAAAGACTTCGGGGAAAGCGAGGACAAACTCACAGGTGGAGTTAGAGACAAATTGAACAACGATGGAGACAGAAGAAAGAGTTGACCAAGGAAGAAAAAGACAAACAGGTACAGACAGAGAAAGAAGCAGAGAATACAAGAAGGAGATAATGAAGGACAGAAAGGGGGAAATAAGGAAGGGGGGGGGTTAAATGGGAAGATGAACAAGGGACTGCGAGAGGCAACGACCAAGGGCAAGAGGAGGAGGAGGAGGGGGAGGAGGAGGAGGAGGAGAGGGGGCATGGTGAAGGACAACAGAGGAGGGTGAAAAGAGGACCGGTAGGTTGGCGGGGTAGGGTGGGGGGTGTAAGGGGGGAACAGGTGGAAGGTTAATGGGCCTGGAGCGGATCCACCAGACGCTCTTGGGCTTGATATATGGGCCTAGGGCCTGGCGCGGGGCGTAGGCTTTCAAAGATATATTATTTCATTTGAGGAGCAGCACCATTCTGGCCGACAACCCCCCCTCCACCACCACCACCAAACACCACCACCACCTCCACCAGCACCCCCCCACCACCACCCAGCATTTGTCCAGTGATAGATGACACACACACCCCCACCCCACGCATGCACATACACATACAGTATTGTTTCCCCCCCCCGCCTCAACACAGCACACACTCCCCATCGCTCCTGTACAGTAGTCAGGAGGCTAAATTGTCATTTATATGAGCTTTTAATCTGTCTATTAGATTATTTCTTTCTTTCTTTCTTTCTTTCCCCCTGTCTGCTCTCCTTTCTTTCTCTCTCCCTCCCTCCCCTCTGCTGCTGTGAGTCGTCCCCCTCCTTCCCTCCCCTCCCCTCCCCTCCTCTCCGTCCCGGGCTGCCGGCAGGTCTTATGGCCGGCTGTGTGTTTTTTTAAGTTGCTATTTTAGTGGTAACAATATCTGTTTGATCAGTAGCACTGGGTAGGAGCAGGAGTTTGGGGGATACTTAGGGGAGGGAGAGCGGGTGGTGGAGGTTCACAAAGGCCTCTTTTCATTCATAAATTATTGACCGTCACGCAAGACATCACTCTCTCTTTTTCATAAATACTGTAAAACGACCCTCCTGATTTCTGTTTTTTTCAATACTATGAAAAATGGGGAAAGTCAATTTTTTGATCCGTTTTAAAGACATAGTATATGGTTGGGTCAAAAAATAATAATAAGAAGAACATAAATCATACATAACACAGGCAGTTCTGTGCCTGTGTACCTGGAAGGGTACAGGTAGGACTTCTTGAATGTGTTCCTCTCAGTGAAGTGTCCCACGGCAAAGGACTAAAACTATTAGGCATGAATGTTAATATGACAAGTGTGCAACAACTGAGGGCATGTTGTTTAGTGTGATGCTCTTTATTATTTCCCTACATCACTATATATTTCCTGGCATACCCAGATTTAGCATTTTCCAAGAGCCTCTGCCATACGAAGAGGGTTTGACTGCAGGGAGCCACTATTCTGACAGAAATCAAATTTTCCAATGTCCTGCTCACATCCCCTTGGTGGTTGTCGACTGAGCTTTAAGATACAGTCATTCGAAATACTGGAATGGTCCCGTAGGTCCGACCCCAGGGGACAGCAGGAGGCCGGAAGGAAGAACAGGAAACGTGTTAAAAGAGAAGATTTAAGGTCGCCCGTCCCAGAGGAGCGACAGCTTTAAAGAGACGACGGGGGTTGGGAGGTTTTAGCATGCGCAAAGTCTGCTCATCTACTTGTTGCTTTGATGAGGGATGAAAGGCTGTCATGAAGTACAAGTTTACAGAGCTCTGAGCAATGATAGACTCAACTGTCCTCAACAACGTTTCCTCTTCCTTGTACTCCATCTTTCTCTCAAGGAATTTTTGCTTTCATTTCTTCAGTGTTTCATCACGTAACCCCACTGGCCACTCGGTGTGTGAAAACACTGACGAGACATGCAGGTGTTGACAGATGGACATTATTGAATCAAGTCTCCGCATCCCCCAATTAACCCATAGATGAGATGTGTATTTTTTCTGACTTCCGTCTGCCTCTGTCTTTCACTATAACACTGCCCTCCTCAAACCCCTGCTGATGTAGCAGCAAAGAAAAGCAAAAAACAGCCTCCACCTCCTCTGTAGTTTTTCATTTTCAAGCAAGTTAACACAGCCTGATTCGCATTTGTGAGCACTTTGGGCATTCGGCAAGAGAAAGAGCAGGTTGTGTTTAAGTCTTGTTTGAGGATGATCAGGGTAAAAGCCTTTTTTATTGGCAGGTCATGCTGCTTGTTAAGACGGTGATGCAGGTGACTAGGCTGTGCTGTTAGCCTCGGTGGCCCCTGAACTAACACAGTTGTTCTTTCACAAGTTGGCAACAGTCAGTCAAATCAGCCAGGAGAGAGAGAGATTGAAAGGAAAGGAAGTGAGAATGAAAGACAAAGAAATTGGGTAAACAAAGTGGATATGGGGACTTGATTTAGTTGGCCAAGCTACTAACAAATCAACTCAACGGCGTGCAAACACTTTACACACTCCGCCAAAGTACAACTTTCTCCCTCCCCTCTCCTCCTCTCTGCTGTGCTTACAGTTATGAGCCGTGTTAAATCTACATTTTACACAGGAATCTTTCCACCCAATCACAGAATGGTGCAAAGGATACATTAGAAGAAGTGATCCTTATAAAAAAATAAAAAAAAAGGAACTATTGTTATCGGCTGGCATGCTGGGTGACTGAAGGTGGCAATATGTTGTCAGACGAGTGGTAAATATACAGACAGAAGTGCTGGCATTTTGCTTCTAAATAGTTCCCGGCTATTGGGTTTCCTGGAGGTCAGAGGGGCCGAGGTGTGGCTTCTGCAGCCTCACGCTGACCCTCAACCTCTAAACTAAATTCACCACACAAAACTATGCAAATATGTCAAATAATTTATCTTCCTCTTTTGTGGCTGCCTGAATTTCATCTTTGTAAAAGACACAGTTTAGAACGTATCAAAGCAAGGGGTCATCTAGTCGCACTGTTTTACTGTTAAATATCTATTTATATCCTAAGCAAAAAAGAAATTAGAGCATTTATGGTAGAACAGAAGATTTCAGTAAAGCTCAGTTTGAGTATGATTGAAACTGAATAAAATGTCACCAGACAACAATTACTTGGTAAGATATCCTCAAATTCAATTTATGGGGAACATTGAGTGGAGTTTTGTTGATGTTTTTTTAAACATGTGATATATGTTCATGCTGTAAAAAGCGTAAAGTAAAAATGTAGAACAAACAGAGACTTTTATCGATGAAAGTGTGTGTATCTTCAGGCTTGTTAAATAGCAAACTTCTTTAGGCAAAGATTTTGTACCCCTAACTGCACCATAAAAACAACATTTTAACTGGCTTGGCAGGTATGTTAACAATAATAATGCACACAAAAATTGCTCCAAGCTTCTTATGTTCCAATGTTGCGTGGCTTCAATTATCTGCGTGTAATCCAGCCTGCCTCGAGGTTGCGACTGTGTCTGCCGCTTTCGTCACCAGGCTGTCAACAGTTGTCCGCCAATGTCTATTTTTGATGCTTATTTACAGCTCATCTATTCTGGACAGGGAGTGGGGAAGCTTGTGGGGGGGAGGTTGGGGGTACAGGAGACAATAGATAAGACAGTGGTGAAGCAGAGTCGACAGCTTGCCGGGTAGTTTTACACTTAAAGAGTTGAGGGGTATTTATATTCAACTGGTAAGGCGGGTGATTGAATTTGCACACCGATGACTGATGCTCGCAGTTCACAGGAGTAACACTAGACATTGTGGTTGTGTTGTGACGACGGGCGAGAAATTTCAATGGGGCCGCATGGCAAACAGCGACCCAGCCGAGAAAATGGCTTCAGCCCCGCCGACAAAGTAGGACAAAGACACCTGTTCCCTATCCCCACTTTAGGCGTTCTTTTCTTTGCTGGTTTTAATTTTCCCCCTGCTCTTCTTATTTCTTTTATACTCAACCAGGACTTTTTATTGCGCTCACACCATTCCTCTTCCTCACCTCTCAATCCATCAGTCTCTTTCTCTATTTCTCCTCAAATGCCATAACTGTGAACCTGGCACGAGCCACGGATAAACGATTCCATACATGTGAAATAAAGGCATGGCACTAATAATAGCCATTACAGGCCTGCGTTCTTTTAGGATTGCGCCTTCTCAGAGGGGGATAAAAAGAGGCTTTTCAAGCAAGCTGAAACAATGACGAGCAATAAACCAAATATGCTGAAAGGGGACTTGTTGAGAAAGGTGTCGACAACGCCATTAAACCTCTAGAAATGAACCAGTGATGCTGAACAAAAACAGAAAAAGACAAGGTTTTAAGGTGGCAAGCTGCGGTCTCACCTTCCCTTAGGCCAATGCTTTATACACCACATGTTGCACTGCACTTCCCATCAGGAGCAGCAGCACCACCAAGCCTGCAGCTCCAGTGCTACGGAGAGACATCTTTTTCCTAATCCAGATGCATTCGTGGCAGTTTCTGTCAGACAAGGCCTGGAGATGCACTTCAGGGAGAAGCGGGGCCCCATCTGCTCTGCAGCATTACGGTTTTGATGCCTCATCTTCCTTGTAGTTCAGTGGTTTACATATCACAAGAGCTCTGGAAACACTCAATTAGGTAATTCAGATATTTAATTTGTGCATCAAGGACTGTGATCCCAGTGATCTCTGGAGCTGTGCCACATTTGGACGTGGATTCACAGCTGTTTGCTCTACAATCCACCACCAAAACCCTCTTACAACCCCCCCTCCAAGGGAAAACAAGAAACACCCATCCCAGAGCGTCAAACGCTAATGGGAATATGTGTCTCCCACCCTCTCAGACAGAAAGCATCACCGCCTCAGTCTCTGCATTTTAAAACAGCTTTGGTCTTCTCTGTGTGTTAAGGTATATTGCATATGTGTGTGTCTGTGGGTAAATGTAAGACTGACTTAAGGAGGAGTGTCTCTACTCGTCTGAATAATACAAAAGGGTGAATCCTTCAGACTGCTGTCTTCTTTGTCTCCGCATTTGCTTGTCTTCTTTTCCATTTAACATACAGACAGAAACAGCTTATGCGCTCAGTTCCGATTGTCAGTATTAGTCCCACACACACAAACTCATGCAGTTACATCAAAACACACTTAAATATGTACATTGAAGTACAAAATCACATTAATATAATACAGTAAATGCTAAACCCCACTTTTACTCAACACACACACACACACACACACACACACACACACACACACACACACACACACACACACACACACACACACACACACACACACACACACACACACACACACACACACACACACACACAGAATGAGGTCATACCTGCACACACACTCATTTCCTCACCTCTGTGTAATATATCCCCTCCACCTACCTTTCACACTCAACACACAAACACACGAGTCATAAATTGCGGCATTAGCTCAAATAATGATTGCACAGCATGGAAATCCAATGGCTGAGGCTTAATGCCGAGGAATCGCCCGGTAGATTAAGCTCTGGGTGTGTTTGTGTGTGCTCGGAGAATCTGCGGAGAGGGTGCTGATGGATCAATAGGATTTCTATGATCAGTACCTTCCAGCCAGGAACCTTATAGGCAGTCTACCAGTGCTGCTCATTTCATATTTGGATGCATGCATTTTATCTGTCTGCATTTGATGGAGGAGGAAGGGGCTGCAGGTAAAAGAGTGGAGGTGCAGGAAGGGAAGAACTCATGTTTGGAGTTGTGTGTGTGTGGGCAGGTTTGGATGTTACTGTCAAGCATTCTGCATGTGTGTGTCTGTGTAAGTATGCAGGTCTTGACATGATTGCATCCACGTGTGTGTGTGTGTGTGTGTGTGTGTGTGTGTGCATGTTTGAGTGAAAGAGGAAGGGTTACTTTTGGGAGATGCCATTCCCTGGGCTGCATCTGTATTAGCAGTCTAATGTTCATGTGAATAATTGATTAGGGCCTCGCTGTGTTTTTGATAATTAGTTGATAGCTTCTTAGCTCTAAGCCCTGAGATTTCATATGTGTGTGTGTGTGTGTGTGTGTGTGGATGTGTATGAGTTTGTGTGGGGCGGGGGGTAGGTTACCTACTTCTAAGGTATCCTGGAAAAATAGTGTTGAAAAAAAAAGAAATCTTGCCTCTAAGCTATGCACTCGTGGATTAACTTTCTTCAGAAATTAGGCAACAGTACATACATTCCTTTCTCATAACCTACTTTTTTTTTCCAGGAGTTTGCGTTTTACACTCACATATAATCACTGAAAAAGGTTAGCCCAACCTCCTTTTTGCGAACACATCACCTGGAAATCTTTTTGTTTTGCACACATCTAGTAAACAGACTAGTTGTAGCAGACAACAATAAACATTGCATGCATGAAAAGAGATCCATTGAAATTCATGTCTGGCCCCTCTCTGGTCCGTTCTCTTGCCTTATTGATTTTTCTATCTTTCATATGCTTATGCATCAAGTAAAAACAGAATAGGAAAGTTTGGGCGTGCTTGGTTCATCCTCAAATCCCTGCCCTGATATCAGACAGCGAGGAGGGTTTGTTGCCATCATCGGCGACCTTGAGAAAACAAGACGTTCTTCCCGCTGCAACACACGGGCCCACAGAGATACTTTGTTTTTCCTTCCTCATGAATGTGGTGCCACGCTTCTCTCAGATTCTCACAGATGTGTGCGTGTCTAGCTGTGAGTGTGTGCTTCTATTGGCCAAAGCTAATAACTTAACCTGCACCGTGGTCCTTTTGTTTAGTTTTTTTTTTTTAAATTTACTTATAGCAGCTCTTGTATAAAGTTTCTTATGGTGTGGCATCTTTGAGATATTCTTCATTTATTATTTACATATTTATCAAGCACACAAGTGATACAGATTTGCTACAATATGCAGTTATGTATCTATAGTGGCCTTATGTCAGTATGTCTTGAGATGAGGCCCAGGCAGAGCTAGACAGCCTTATTAAGCCCACGTTTTGTTTCCTCTCAGCTTGACATGAAAAAAAAAGGGGGGGGGGAATGCTGTATGGGATAAAAGAACAAATGAGGGAGGGCAGGGAGAGAAAGAGGGCATGTCCAATCACTGGGCTTTTGTTTTCCCTTTCTAACACAAGCCTGGGACCAGAGAAAGAATGCTAGGATGTGTAGACGGATGAGAAGATGTGAAGATGGGGAGAGGGGAGAGAGCACGACCAATCGAATGTGGAGTGTTCTCAGGGTCAAAGGTCAGCCTCCAGAGTCTGTTAATGCGGTCACCGTGGGAACCAATCAATCTCAGTGCCTCAGCAATATCGATCAGACGTGGGCGCACACACATGCGGAAACACAGAAAGCATTCTTTCTGTCAAACACACACACACACTCACAATACAGTATTCATTCACTCTCACAGAGTCATTTCTGCTCTCAGTCCAACACACAGTGAGCGTACTCACGGACTCATTCAAAACACCTCGACTAACACTTTTCAGAGTGAAAGAGGATGTGAACAAGGCCTACCCCAACAGAAACAGTATGAACTTCAAGAGGATGAAGGGCTTTCTTTGACTACATCTGAGTTTCTTGTCAGTTGCACAATTGGTACAAATCAGTAAATATGAGTTATCTAACAAATTTAAAGCAATGTGTCACATAATACTTTTTCTTTGTTCCTACAAGTTGCATTTAAATGTCCTGCCAACATTCCCCAGCTGACATCAAAGTATATTGAATGACTATGTTCTGTTGAAATACTAGACTGGACTTACTGCAAAATGAATGAATTCTAAAGTGATCTTCAGAAGCTGATACAGTATTAAATGCTTTTCAAAGCCTTTATCACGAAGTAGGAGACAGACTTTTCTACAGAAGCAAGGCCTGGTGTGTCTTGTGTGATATTTTCTGAGCTCACAGATGGCCTGTGGCATCTCAATGGCTGTTAAGAGACATAATAAGAGTCTAGGATTTCTGTGTGCTCAGTTGGAGATAAACCCATAGGCATCCTCCACTACCTGATCTGCTGGATTAGAGATACACGCAAGTAACAAACAGGTGCCAGTGACATGAAATGTTGATGAGGCATTCATGCAATGATATACATATAGTGTCACCCACTGTGGCAGCGGGGCTGGACAAAGAAAGGGAGAGTAAACATGATTTGGAACTAAAAATAAGTTAATTTAGCATGGCTAAAATGGAAATTAATAGGAAGACAAAATAAACATAACAAAGTGAGTGCAACCCAGGAGAGTAAAGGCCTAGCTGCCTGTTGCCACCATATGTAGCAGACAGACCAGGCGAGGTGAACCACATACAAACTACTTCAACATCAATCAATCCAGTGTAGGATGTTGAATAGCTACTGTCCCAGTGTAATTTTAGAATGCAACACTTCAACTGCATATCATATTACTGCAACAACTCTGTTGCATGTGATGCTCTCCCCAAGTTACATGTCTGTCTCCGTATGATGACCTTTCAAATTAAGACAAAAATCGAATTTGTGTGAGAATAAAAGGTTGTCTGGTTTCCTTCGTTCCTCTGCTCTACAGGAAATGGATTTTTCGTCCTGCTCTTACTCATCATCTTCATTGAGTGGGCACACTGGAAAACATTCATTCTAAATATTGGCTAAACTGTCAAGCCAAATGTCCGACAAACCAACAGGTGTACGACTAGCAAGAAATTGATTTTGCTTGCTTTATTCCTTAACCTTGCCTGACAAATGTAGTTTTACTAAAGCAACTTGCTCAGTACATTATCACCAGTATTATCATTCCTCTCTTCAGTGCTAGCCCCCTCCCGCTCTACGAGGAGCGCCACCTGCCACCTGCTCATTTTCCCAGCATTCTTATCACCCCACCAGTCACAGGATTGAGGCCCAAATGAACTGAGTGCTGTGATAAGCCAGAGCTGGTTTTGTTGAAGTGAGGAGGGGTGACGTCGGTTTCTAGTCACATCAACTCCTGCAGAATGTAGAGGAGAATAGGACACAATTTGGAGCACGGAAACATCTCCTCCTCCTCTCCCCTCCCTCCAGGTCACATAGCTGGAACATCCTGGGGATTTTGTCACTCAGTCTGTTATTTTTCCTGATGGATTCAACTCTATTTGTGGCTTGTGAAAGTTATGGCCGTCAGGAATGATTTGTAGTGGGACTAAAAAGGTATTTGCAGGTCTATTTTACTTAAAGCAAGACAATAATCTAGGTTAATATTAAGACTTTATCTCTTGTTGGATGGGCTGCATGCGCTCTGTGGAAACTATTAACCACAAATTAGTGAAAATCACCCAATATCACCACAATTACATCGCTGGTGCCTCACACTGAGACTCCTCAATTAGAATAATGAACTAAGCTGAAAATGAGCGACAGTACATTGTCAAGCACGACATAATTAAGTGTTTGCAACACTCTGAGAACAACAGGCGCTGTTCTAGGTAAATTAATGCCTGTTCCCAGGTGAATACGAGGCCTGTTTGGCTCAAGGCGAACAGATGCCAAGACAGGACTGCACCAAAGGATGGCTGCTAGAGACGCACAAGCATTGATGTCAGCTTCAAATCTCACCTGTAGTACTCCAAGACAGCATTGATTCTTGTCCAGCAGAGAGAGGGAGAGGAAAGACAGAAGCGCAGCTATTGTTTATGTACAAGTCGTTTGAGGCGGATAAACTCACGGTCTGCAAATGTGTGTGTTCTCCCCTCTGTGTTAATAAAAAAACAACAAAAAAAAAACACGATTCTCTCCATTCATTAAGGCTCCACAGAAGGAGATTCCATTAATCTGTTCATTAGGCCACATCAAAAATGGAACTACTTATTAAAATCAGATCCAGCTGTGTACTCTCGTTAAAGCTGACTGTACCGTATGAAGCTTAACAATGCTTGTGGCACTAGACCAAAACCCGGCCACAAGAAAAGGGGGGGGAGAGATTCTAGTACATTGGCCTGTTTTGACTCAACACACCATGATAATTGCTCTACTCTTAGCAGGGGGCTATGAATAAACATTACTTTTGTCAGCGAGCATCTGAATGCTCCATTTCCAATTAATTTACATTTGCCCAGAAAAGGAGGGAATATCTGCTCTTAATCACTATGTTTTATTTTCTCAATTTCCCCCAAGTCTTTTCTCATTCTCTCATTCCCTGTCTGGCAGTTCCATTCCCCCCCTCTCAACCGGGCTCTCCTTCTTTTTCAGCCTCTCTCGCTGGAAAATCCCATTAATCTCAGCCAGTGGTTTTGAACAAAAGCTATGGGCTAAGCGATTGATCCGGGCATTGATCCCACTCGCCTGAACGATCATAAAGGTGTTAAATTGGTTTCTTGGAGGATATGTATTTTTCATTGCTGGCTGCTGCAAGTAGAAGTTCCTGCTCGGAATTTCTCTCATTTTTTAATTTATTTATTTTTTTGCCAAAAATTGGTGATGATATTGAAATATTAAATGGATCACACCTTGAAAAGTAGCCTTAAATGTGGATTTTGAGGCCAGTTTGAAGCAATTCCTAGGGAGTGTTTTTTTTTCTGCATGAGCATCAACCTTAGAAGCTAAATCCTTGTAATGAGTTTTGCTCTGTCCAAGGACAGGTTGAGACTTGCGATTGTCCAGATGTGTACACTGGAAGCAAAAGCAGAAAACTATTTTACTGCACATTGGTATAAATTATTTCTTGAACTTATATTGGATAGTAAAGTTGGTATATCTGGGCTCTTTTTAAACCACAAAATGATATTATGACCTTTTTGCATCATGGATAAATTAACCTTTACTCAAAAACCTATTGTATAAAGTGATTTTGGCATTTATAAGTATTTTAAAAGCCACGACACTAAACATCATTTGTGGTGGAGTTGGTGGAATTTCAGGTTTAAAGTGAGCATAGTGGCTTTCATTCTGGTAGGAAAAGTATTTAACTGCAGTGGTGGATCAATATAATGGCTGATATGACCTTCTGATTTCAATGACTTGAGTGTCATGCTGCTTGAAATTAAAATCTGAAGGAAAATTCAGCAAAAGGTATTATCTGAAAAATCTAGAAATTTGCTCTTTCACCTTCAAAGTAACTTATTTACAGTATTACATTTCTGAAGTTTCATATTTAGAAAATGTAATTTCATGAACATAATGAAATACTTTATATACCCCTCTTACTAAAACACATCAAAACAGGATTGAATTTGTATTTCATTTAGTTTGTGCAAAGCGTAGTCTACGCTACCTTTTCATTCATCAATTAGAATTCGTCAATCTGGGTAATTCATCCAACACCATAAGTAAGGGTTTATATTTAAAACTGAACAAACTGCCTAGTATAGTGTTGTGCATAATGAGTTAAATACACTAATTTCAGCAATGTTTAAAATATATGTAATTGTATTAATTGCTATTGCTATGAAGTAAGTTAAATAATACACTTAGATCTCAAAATATATTTTCTATGACTCAAACATGCTACATCTGTCAATAAAGAATATCATTTTAGTAGTTTCAAATGCTGTGTTTATGCCTGAGCATAATGGGGACAAGAAAAATGCCTGCACAGAAAGAAGGGAAAAAACAGCAGCTGTTTTTTACCTATAGAGTCAACATTGCTAGAAACCGCCAGCAACTAGAAACGTTATCTAAAATTTCCATGACCATATGATGAGATTAGATTCAAACAACTGAGTTACTGCTTTACTGCTCCTGTGATATTCAACAAGCTGTTTATTTGAACTTTGTAGTGTCATGTCATGTAGTGAGTGAATTAAATCGACAATGGTTGTAATCAGTCACTGGCAATCAGCTGGTGTTTTACTGACTGTATTTTCTCTGCACAGATAATGTTCAACCATTCAGCCACAAGTCAGACGTCGATGCCATGTCAGAAAGTTCATATTATCTTAGCGAGCAGGCGGCAGATCTTGTAAGATCAGGCGCCATGGCTGTTGTTCATTTGACAGAGCAAAGGAAGAGCTTGTCAGGGAAACAGCTCGTGTCGCTGGTACTTAAAAGGTCAGCGAACTGAACCCCAACCCCTGGTCCGCCCTCACGCCCGTCTGTCACCAGTTCCTCCCCCTCTTCCAAGCGGGTCTCCTCCTGCCCTAGTCTGGACTGCTATCGCCCGTCGTCGTCCCCTCTGAGCTGTCCCCCTTTGATGACCCAGGCTTCTTGTCAGGGAAGTGCTTCCAGGCAGGCAGAGTGAGGACAGGCCTTTGATGAGGACCCCGTCACTTGCCAGCACCAGTGACATGCAGCGGAGGCCTTTGATGAAGCAGGGCCTTACATGTACCCATTTGTCCACGCACACACACACACACACGTGCTTCCAGAATCCTCAGATGGAGAGACGAAGAACAAGACTACAACGATTAGGGCACAGTATTGAAAACTCTTTCCTTTGACTGCCTTCCGTGCTCTCTGATGGTTTTAATGAAGGCATTTGAATTTTTGCTTTCGCTTTGTGCTGGAGAATCTGCCAGAGTGGGACCACAAACAATAGATGTATAGGGAAGGAGACAAACGAATAGTGATACTGTCAAAAATAGTAGAAAAGGTCAGAGAGGCTTTGTAGTATTTTTATTCTTTTCATTTTTTTGAACTGATAAAAGATGAATGGGAGACGCGAAACATTTCAAGATCGGTTCGTTGTTTGATTTCTTCACCCTAACATTTCTCTGTTATAGTATGAGAAAAGTTTTTTTAGTGGCATTTAATGGAGATAGGTTGTTGCTCTCACACGATTAGCTGTTAAAATCTCAAAAATATACTTGAAATTTGGTATTCACCTTAACACTAGTCTGACTCAAAGGATGAAGACTGTGGCTATAAACCTGCCATTGGCTGCGCTTTTCATACAGTTTTCTTTTCTTCTTCCACTATCTTTGTGTCAATGTTTACAAAATGTCCTTTGATATAGGCAGCAATCTACATCCAGAAAATTTCAATTTTTTTCAGGATCGTGAAGTGAATTTTCCATTTTGAAGAGTTCTTGCCTCCTTTTATTCAAAAACAAATACTACAGTTATTGGTTTAAAGAAACACAAACAGATGTCAGACCATTCCTCACAGCACTAGAGAATGGTCTGCCAATGCAGGACTACCAGTAGTGTTCTTTAACATGACATGTTTCCCTAGTAGCCACATAAAGCTATGCTCTATTTCTGTTAGGGGTTTCAGACTGTCTCTGGTTGAACGCCATGGTTGTTCAGTTGCTATACATCTGTGATTAATGTTGACAGGGCTTTAACGCCACCTCTTGCAATTCCATCTTTTGTCTGTGATCGACTATCAGGAAACAAACCATGTATTCATTTGTTCAAACATGAGTAGGTGTCCATCTGTGGAGACATTGGGATCTCAAAACATTAGGATGTAAAGTCAGTCTTCTGATTTTGCGAAGGCTGTTCTCATACAATGTTAAACTTATACTTTACCCAAGTCAGAGCCAGTACAGCTACTAAATGGCAGCTGTTTTCATAGACAGTTGTGGTCGGGCAGTCCAAGTGTTCATGTCCTCCAGCTGTGTGTGTGATTTAGCTTTGCCAGGCCAATGTGATGGCACAACTATTATTATGTCTGCCTAAAAAGTAAACAGACATTGTTTGACACCAGTCCTAAATCACCAGTCAAAACAATCATAATCAACCACAAATAGACTTCAGACTTGGCCACATCCAGTGCCATGTCATACAAGGTAATAAAATGTGTGACGTCTCTTGGCAGAGCTACAGTTGTTGACATCAAATGGGTACTTAAGGTCACTTGAATTCAACAAATGGATCCCTGTACAATTTCCAGACAGCACAAAGACATTCTTTTCGGGTGTCTTTATGCTGCACCTGCATGTGGAACGAAGTTATAACATCGATCCACATTCTTCACTCTGGAAGTTGTGGTTGACATTGGCGATGGCCATCACAGGCAGTTCTCACACACTCCAAGCAGCAACGTAATTCACATCACCACAAGCGTGCTCTCAGAAAGACACATTATTCCCAATGATGCCACAAAGAGCACAATGTTTATTGATGGAAAAGGTGGGGGGAAAGGGAGAAAGAAAGAAAGAACTTCTCATACATTTTCCTCATTCCTCCCTTCTCAATGTGGCCTTTTTTGTCTGGCTATGTGGAGTAATGATTAACACAGTCAGGCATGGGAAGAGACTTGCCGCTACAATGGAGGGGGTTGTTTTGGTTTCACCTGTATCAGCTTCCCAAGTTCACCTGGCAGGTCCCAGGGAGCCAGCGGCTGGCATTTGGGCAGGAAAGAAAAAACAGACTACTTAATCATTATCATCTGTGGAATCACTCAGAAACTCCTGGCAATGAGCAAACAGATAAACCGGGCAACATTAAATCAGGCACGTAGCAAAGTGCTTAACTGACTGTGGAAAGGTTCACATGAGAAAGCTTTAGAGTGTGTGCAGGGGACTTTTGAGCTTTGGGTAAGGTTGGGAAAAAAAAAAAAAAACTATGCCCGTGATACACAACTGATCAATAGTGATTGACCTGTTAGCAAGCTTAGCCAGCAAATAGCTGCTAGTGATATTAACAAGGCAGTCATGGTGCCTCAGCTTTCAGGTTTGAGGCCTCTAAACTACATGCAGTGTCCAAACTCTACTATGACTTTCGGGTGAGCTCACTTTCTTTTTACTTTTTCATGGTCAGAAACAACAGAAGATTCTTTTATCTTTTATTTAATGTTATTTTTCTTAATAGGAATAAGAGAACAGATGATAAGTAGCCACTGGTTCGGGGCTACTGGGTTGGAAAGGGTTTGGTTTGTAATTCTCTTGTGGTTTATAGTGGTTGGTATGGGCAAAGTGAAGATACAGAAAAATAGAAATGCATGGCAAAATTAGCATATTGTCAATATTTGAGAGACCCGTCCTCCAAAAAAAAAAAATCATAAATCTTGTTTTCAGGGGAGCTTTTCTATTTTTTTTGAGTTCCCCTTGGCTCCTTTGTAGTTCATACTGACTATATGACTGTAGCATTTTTTCTAGTGTAAGACCTCTATTTATCAAGGGCAGCATTCTTCTTTTTTTTTTTTAGCCAGCATTCAAAAATCTGAATGATTTTATCCACTAAATACAAAAATTGTTCAGGACTTTGTAAAATTCATGCTGGTGCAGAGGCAACTCAGCTTATCAAGTATATATACATAAACTAGCTTCCTATTTACAAATGAGCCAAGGACAGATAGAGCAGGTAAATTATACAAAGATGCCATGATGTCATTTTAACAGACTTTTTTAGTACTTGGAAAGTCCAACTTTGAAACCAGTAAAAATTACTGTTTAGAGGTAAATTTGCAGGAATCAGTTGTCACATGTCAAACTGCTCAGAAAAATTTTAATCATAGACCCTGTGGAACTAATGCAGTATATATGAAACAACCGTGAACTAACTTTTAGTGGGATTTGTCTTGCCTTCAAACAGGCTTTTCTTATTCGCCAGTTTATGTGCAAAACTCTACTTTCAAGTGTAGCATATAGTTTGAACTAACAGTGGTTTCGTTCTTGGGATATTAACATTGTCGACTAATTACTTGAGAAACTTGTGCAGTTTGCGCGTCATTTGGGTTTGTTTTTCTAAGCTTTACACGCTCACACAACTCTACACATTGTCGGTCGGAAACCCATCTACCTAAACTGTAGCTTCCACAGAGACAAAAGGCCCTGACACCCAATAACGGGGGACGATGAAAGACATACAATCGGCATTGATGACAGTTATGTTACTGTGAATGTGACACTCAGTCACAGAGACTGTTGTTACAGCTGTATAGCAGAGGAAAGACAAACAGTTGACCCGATGTGTGTTTTTTTATGTATCTCTAACCAGGTGGATGACCAGATGAAGCTGCTGCAGAACTGCTGGAGTGAACTCCTCATCCTCGACCACGTCTTCCGGCAGGTGGTGCATGCCAAGGAGGGCTCCATCCTATTGGTCACTGGCCAGCAGGTGAGTCAGTGATACCCCCCCCCTGAAAATTCCGTCTACCCTTTCCGTTTTTCTCCAAGATCCTGCCAACCATGTCCCCTCCCTGCACAACCTGACCATATCCCTTAAAACTTTATTGATTTAACAGCCACACAGGAGTCCCCCCTTCATTAAAAATAGATAGTTCTTGTAGATCTAAAAAAAAAATGTCACCAAAATCATGATTTTTTTTTTTTTTACATTTTGGCAAGAAAACTCCAACAGTGAAGAAGTAAAGCAGGCTGTAGAATAGTGAGTGGGTGGACAGCTAAAGAAAAATGTGGCTAAATGTGTTATTTTGTTTCACTGGGTGCTTTGAGGAAGTTGGCGGGAGCTGATGCCTGAGGCCCTAACAGAGGTCCTCAAAATACAGTATCAGGATACTGTGTGCTAATTTCTGTTTCAGCTTCACACAGACACTTGGAAAAGCATGCTGTCAAACAGTAAACACATGAACCCAAAGCAAGCAGAGCAGAAGCTTTCAGTGTTCGGTGATTCTCATAATCTCAAACGCACAAAGGCGAAAGCAGAGGTGTGAAACTGCTCATCATGAATATGCCTCTGACCAGTCGCATGGCTGTCAGTGAGATGAAGAGTCATAAATTATGGATTGTCTTGCTCTCCAAAACATTGCTTTGCTACAAATGTTTTACAACAATAGATGCCGGCATAAATATTGGAGCAAGGCATGTGCATGTGTGCTACGTGCAGGAGAGTCCTTTTTCGTTTCTATGATTCTGAATGAACATCCTGAAAGACAAGGTCAGGGTAGACTTGCAGAACAGGTGGGCAGTTACTACCTGTGGTAAGCAAGCAGTATTACTACAGTAGTGGCAAGTACAACCATGTTAATATGATAGTAGAAGTAATAAAAACAATGTCTACTGGGCTTAAACAAGTACAAGTCTGGCAGTGTCACTCAGCTGATCTAGATTATTTTGTTGTAGGTCAAGGAGAGCTGATGTTTGAGTGAAAACAAAATTACTAAGAAAAGGAAATGAGAAGTATTAAGGTAACAGGTTGTGATGAGTGGGAAAAATAATGGAGGAGGGAAGAGTAGTTACCAACTGATGGACAATGGAAATTGATGGAAGATGAGGAGTGATGAGGAGCAAATGAGAGGAGACATGGAGGACTGACGATAGGATGGCAAGACAGAGAAGAAAGGTGGAGGGAGAGGGCAAGAAAAAGGCAAGAAAGTAAGAGAAAGAAAGGAGGCAGAATAAGGTAATAAAAAAAAAAAAGGTTAAAAAAAAGAAAGGAGTCGAGGAGATATCGTTGAGGAGATGATGAGGCGAAGCAGACGAAGAGACCAGAGCGCTGAGGAGGAGGAGGCAGAGGAGGAGGAGGAGGAGGAGGGGCTGGTAGTCAGGGGAGGCACAGGGTGGCGGTTTCGTTTGCATACTTTGGTTAATGAACAGCTGGTGTAGAGGGCTGTTTGTGTGTGAATGTCTGAGTATGTGTGTGTGTGTGTGTGTGTGTGTGTGTGTGTGTGTGTGTGTGTGTGTGTGTGTGTGTGTGTGTGTGTGTGTGTGAGTGAGAGAGGCTCTGAAACAGTTCATTATCTCCTATTATTCTCTGCCTGGCCAGGGGTGACAGCGAAGCAATAATACCAGGGATATTTAGACCAGAGTAGCAGCATCACCCAAAGCAAATACTACAGAAATACACACTCGTACAAATGACTGTTTGAGCTAACAAACTGCACTCTACATTGACAACATCAGTCTGCAGTGTGCTATGGGTTAAAACTGTGGGGGTTTTGGAGAACATTACAACGTCATTTGCAGTGAGAAATGTCTGATTTTAATAATCGACAAAGAGCAGTTCCATGATGATATTATAATGTTAATGCCTCAGTAAAAGGATAATTATGCACTTTTGAAAGATTATATTGATTATTTGTACCACAGATTTTCTTTATTCTGAGGATCTTTATTTCTCTCCACAGAAAGTGAGATTAAGTTTCATGGAGGTAAAGATTTTTTCAGGCCAGTCCAGCAGATTTGTGGCATAAACCAAACCAAGCAGAAAACAGCAACCGGAAATGAACTTAAACGGTGACTGGAAATGCAAAACAATGTTAAAGTAATACTAAAAAAATAAATAAACCCAAACAGGACTTAATCACCAGTCTCCTGGGTGAAAGTTCTGTCTTTAAACTCAAGTCTACATGACACAAAACTTGTGAGTCACATGATCTGAGTGTTCCAATAACAGAATGCAGGGATGTTTGTCCAAAAAAAGCCAAATGTTGTAATTGTGCAGAAGTATGGATATAGAAAGAAGCTTATGCTCTTAATTTTGAATATATACTATAGTTTTACAAGGTGGGACGTTTTCGTCAATAGCTAAAATTGAATTTCAAAGTTGTTTCTTTGTAAATATGAATGCCCAAATGTAGCAAATCACTGTATGCACATATACTGGTACATTATCGGGGACAAAGGTTTGCTACAACATGAAGCAGCCACTGAGGAAAAGCTACAGTCCAAACTCCATAATTAATTTATTGCTGCATTAACATAATTTTGTCTTTGACAAGTTAAAATGTTTTTAAAAATTCTTAATAAAGTGCAATATGGTGAATCGTTGCATGTATAAAGAAATGAATTCACAAAGTTTGTGTTAGAAACAATCCAAATGTCATCAGAATGAAAGTTTTTTTTTTCAAAAAAAAGTGACTTTTGGACAGAAACTTTGTTCACAGAGACAATTTGAACAGATGTGCTGTCCCTTTGAATCAAGCTGCTTCTTTGCTTTTGCCAGTTTTACACTAGACTCATACTGACATTTGAAAAGAAGTCCACTGAACGAGCTGATTAACTGTTGTAGCCTGTCATTTGCTTCATGTCTTGCTCTTTCTCTTGTCCGTATGCTCCCTGTTCCTCGCTTGCTAATTTCGATCTTTTGTTCTTATTTTCTGTCTTTCTCTGCTGCTGCATGTTGTCATGTCACCAGCAGCAGTGAGAAATGGCCATGAGTGCTTGTTCTTTATCCTGTCAGTGGATCAAACACACAGTGCAACTTGTACAAATGTGTGCAAACATGAAATGACTTGAAAGTGTTGAATGATTAAGCAAGGCCTCACAGCTTGGCAGTTGGTTTCAGTATCAATCTTGATACTTTGATAGCACAACGCTCCTGGTGAACATAAAATTCAAATGATAAAGAAGAAAAAAAAAACAGACATCTTCCATCAGTCACACATTTCTGTGCTTTCAAAACAAGGTACGTCTTCCATGTGGATCTCCCATCCACATTAGAACACTCTAAGCATCAAACTAATCTCATCTTCCATATTCATCTTTAATGTTCTGCTAAGATCACTCATCACATCCATGATTGGTTAAGATTTGAGGGTTTATTCATATATTTACCCTCTATGTCTCTCCAGGAGAGATAATAAACTAGTATTGATTGATTGATTGATACACAGGTCATCAGAGTCAGAGTTAGTGCTAAGTCTGCTATAGTGACATTATAGCATTTTTTTCTTCTCTCTTTTTACTTAAGGCTAGGAGGCAATAACCCAAGGCATCACCATCAACAGTCCAATCCTTCAATGAACTTATTTCATGCACAGTTGATTTTATGTAAATTGATTGACACCTTGGAAGGGGGGCAGTGTCTGCTTTTCACAGAGTCATAACTCTTTCCGTCTCGAAGGTGGTAAGAGGGAAAGAGAGAGGGACAAAGGAGTTGGGACAAAGTGGGAGAGAGTAGTGCAGTAAAAGCACCAGGCAGGAAATGGAGGGGGAAAGGCAGAAGATGAAAACCTGGTGCACTGTCAACATTTACTTCACTTTGACCCTTTTCTATTTGAAACAGATGAAAAAGATGAAAAGGGAGCTCCAATCATCCTATTTACACAATAAATAAATTCCAAACCCAGGGCTGTTTTTAATTGCAAATGGGAGCTCGCAGGGAACCTTTTCCTCCCTGAGCTTTAGGAACTGCGCACGCCAACATCTACCTTCCCCTGGAAACCCTTGCGCAGTCAATTATGGTAATGAATCGTCAATAAATATAAAAATTTAATATGGTCCTGCTTACTGTGAGTGGCAGCTAAGGACTTGCCTCCCAGACAAATATGCTGCCGCTGCAAATATGAAGTACACTTGAAAAAGGAGTGTGTAAGTGTGTGTTTATGTGCGATGGATGACTTAGATTTAAGGAAGATTGGATTACTGGGATTATCTATATCTATCTATCTGTCTGTCTAATCATGTTGAATCCATAAATCTGTTGTTGTATTCTGTATAATTATACTTTTGTACCTTTTCTTATGTCTCTCTCTATCTGCCTTTTAAGGTGGACTATGCAGTGATTGCTTCACAGGCGGGAGCCACCCTCAACAATCTGTTGAGTCACGCCCAGGAGCTGGTGGCCAAACTACGCTCCCTGCAGCTGGACCAACGGGAGTTCGTTTGCCTCAAGTTCCTGGTCCTCTTCAGCCTGGGTGAGTCACGATCTAACTTATCTCTTATCACCTGCAATGAAGTAAAGAAGGTGATACAAGGAAGCAGGGAATGAAGAACAACAAAGATTCCCGGTAGTCATAAAGGATTTATAGGGAAACAGGAAAATGACAGTTGATAGCAAGAAGAGAAGAGGAAGATGATAAAAGGTGACACAGGGAGGAAGAAAGGAATTAGCAGACCAGTAGTCTGGAAGGTACAAAGGGAAAAGTGAGGAAGGTAGGATGGAAGTATTGCCATCTTTCAGTGGAGAAAGAGAGAAGGTAGAAATTTGAAGGCATTTTTATCCAGTACTACATTCAATAAATCTAGTTAAGTTTAAGTTTATGACTACAGCCCTCTAAAATCATGCAAAGGATAAAAGCCAATTCATGGTTTCGCCATCCCCATGCTCTGGCGGATTTTGACAAAGGTTAGATGCATGTCAGTCTACATGCACAATTCTGGAGAATTGACAGCCAACCATTGTGTTTAGGCAGCATAAATGGAAAGCATGTACAAATCAAAGCACCTCCATAGTCCAGCAGCAGCTATTTCAATTTTAACTCTTCTAATAATGAATTATCAAGGTATGAATAATGAAAAACTTCCTCACACAGCCTCAACTGAAAACAAAAATGCAGTTGGCACCCTTGCACCAGTTCAGTCGCAAATGTTGAACCACACGTGAACATCAACAGAAGGGTCCACAGTACAATATATGGACATGCAGATGTGGAAAGCATGAATTCACCTTAAGGATGAGAAGTTCAGTTTCATCTTTTAACCTGAGGCATTCATCAGACAGGTTTACTTTGTAATGATTGGCCATCTCATAAGTATATATCTATCACAGCAAATCAATCATCTGGTCTTTCGCTGCATCTTCAACTTGATGGTTCACAAACTACTTTTGAGAAAGGGTGTAGTTTTTTGAGCTTCGGTTTCTCAGATTTACAGATTTGGAAAGGAGAGAAGAAGGTTGGAGGGTAGATAAACTGAGTAGGAAGGAAGGAAGAGATGAGACAGAGGAGATAGGAGGAGGACGAAGTGGGAGAGACTGGAGGTGAATCGGGAATTGGTGGAAGGCAGTAACCTGCCTGAAGTATATGGGAAAGACAAGTGGGAAGAAGAGAGAGAGAGAGAGAGAGAGAGTGAGCAAGGGATTTGGGAAGGAAGGGAAGTGGAGGGATAAGTAGCTAAATGAGTTAAGGGACAAAGAGAAGGTAACGTTGATGGGATATGAGTGTATGTGTGCTTGAATGTGTGTCGGGATCCCAGAGCTGCTCTCCTCTCTCTAAGCCGAGGTCAGACATTGCCAGGAGACTGTCATCTCTGACTCTTTCCTAACAAGTCTACAACAAATGACCTCTGGGGAATACACACACACTCATGCACATACTAACACTTGACCAAAGCTATTTTACCATCGTACATTACTGAAGCCAATGATGTCAAGGTAGCTTTGCTCAGTCTGATACCTGTATGGCACCAAGAACAACAGTAGCATACTTATGATGAATATTTTCTTCATCTTTAGCTTCCTGTCCCGTCCTACCTCTAGGTGTAATTCATAAGGGTCGAGCTTTCACTTCCTTGCCCCCTCTGAACAAAGAAAGAGGGATTAATGAACAGCGCACACACACACCTACATGTGATCAGACTGGATTAATGCTTGTGTTAGTGGAATTTGTAAAGAAAGAAAGAGAGACGAGAGGGATTGCAGTGGGACTTAGGAGTGTGTATATCTGTGCACATGCATGTGTTTGTTTGTGTTGGGGCTTTTTATAGGGCAGGGATGTTGCTGGGGCTCAGGGTCTAAATAATTTGGCAGAAACATCATCCATAATGAAAGGCCCACCTGAGGGATGTGTATCGCCCCCGGCAGTGCCTGTTCTCCGGCGTTGCCCAGGCCTCCCGCAAAAGAAGCCCGACACAGATGCCGTAGAGCGGGCTGAGGGGATCAGTGGTGGTGGAGGGGGTGCTTGTGGGGATGAGGGAAGGGGAGGAGTTTGAGCAATGTAAAGCCGAGAGATTTAGAAATTATGTGATTAATGACATATATAGCTGAGCAGATATGTGCATGTGATTGGCTGTGAGAAGGCTGAGACACGTACCTATCTCCCTAAGGGGATGAATGTGTGTAGTATGCATGGCAGTGGGAAAACAGGTGTATATTCCTGCATCTCTGTGTTTGTTTAGACATCTGCCTGTGCCGTACAAGCAAAGACAGTTTACGACTGTGGTGAAATGAGGCATGAAAGTAGCTCAGTGATGACTACTGAACTAAAAAATTACTCTTCTTCTCAATTAGCTTTATTAAATCTCTCACACTGGTCACAGTACTCTAATTGAAAAATTAATGTATTCATCCTGACTTTGGTTTGATATGGGGAACTACAGTTTGTTCTACTTCACTGCTGCTGGGTTACTTACTACACAGAACATTTCTATACATTCTTTTTTCTCCACGAGGCTGGTTCCTTTAATATAATGTGGATGAAGAACATGTTTTTCATATTACAGATGTGGGATTACAGAAACCAGATAAACCCAGATAATGCAGCTATTTTAGCTGTTTTGACCCAGCTTTTTACAGAAGACAATGGAACAGAAAACATCCACAGTGACATAAGATGGAAACTGTTTATGGACCATGATTTCTTCCCAGCCTCAATCAATGTCCTTTTGTTGCTTAAACATAACCATGGACATGATTCTGTTTGTTAAAACTGGTCTATGGTATAAGGTTCTTGCACATTATACACCCTCCATCCACCCCAACCACCTCCTATTACCTGTCAACTCATTCAAACAAAGTACTGCTTTTGAATGTAATGCAGTCAGGGATTCTATTGTACTTAAACATAATCAAGAAAGCATATTAAAAGTAAAAAGTATCCTAAAAGGATACTCTATATCTTCCCTTAAACATGTACAGATATTTCGCAGATCATTTTCCCGTCTGGCAATATGGTTCTATCTTTTATGACGTAACAAGTACCACTACAACCATCCTGGTATCTTGGGAAGGTATGTGAATAAGTCTCATCAAGTGCTGTCGAATGAATTTTTTCATTTTGCACGTCATTTCATGCCATGTTGTTGCAACTAATGATCATTTCTCCCTGGTCTTAACCTTTTCCAGTGATAGTTTAACCCCATATTACACAAATGACACAACAAGCTTAAAATGTGTAGATATGATCCCACAATATCATGTTCCTGCAACAATTAGTGATTTCAAATGAGTCTGTAATTTTCTGTATTTTGTTTGTGTTGTGATTTTTCTCGGTATTTCTTCTCCTATCTACAACTCTAACCTCTCCCTTTATTTCTGTGGATGGACAATCAGTCACCTCCTTCCTGCCAGAGGAGCTTTTAGTTAAGCCAGTTGTCAATAAAGACAGGGGTATAGATGTCACCCAGGCTGAGAGGAGGCACTTGTCATGATCTGTGTGTGTTTGGTTGCAGAGTTAGACATCCAGTTTTTTAGTTTATTGCTTTATTTTATCACTTTCTATCTCCCTCCCCAGTCCCCTGTCACTCTTTCCTTGTCTTCAGTGAAGGCTTTTACCCTCTATCAAGAAGGAGATTATCACTCTGAGATCATTGATCTCCTAAGTGTTTGTAGGACTGTGAGCAATGAGTGTATGTCTTGGGCATTGAGCAAAGGACACACAGAATGGCGGAGGGAGAATTGGAAGTCTGCTTGGGTCAGAGTTCAGTAAAGGATTACTACTAGTCGTTCAGTGTCAGTACGCTGTTAATAGGCCTTTGATTTCCTTTAAAAGAATTAAAGGACTAACAGAAAGACTGACGGGTTGCACAGGTAATAGAACATCAGTAGAGGTGAGGAATGGGTCACAGGTTTGAATATAAGCTTGAAAAAGTGGAATTGCCTTCCGACTACACAGACAGCTGTTCTCAGTAGAATTATGACTTTGTACTGCTTTAGCCCAGCTTAATGGTATGACATGGAAGAAAAAAATATCTAAGAATAAAGGAGGTAAGCATCCTTCCAAAAACAAGTAAGTTCTAAGATATTATGCTGCTTGAAATGTGGAAAAAAGAGAAAATAAGAATTTAGCAATTTTTACCGCAAAGCATATGAATGCATTCCTCATGCATCGCAAATGGTTTCCATACTGGGAAAGCAGATGTAGTGACAGAGGTCAGGCAGTGTTCAGCCAGCAACCAGTTAACCCAGCTGAGTGGGTCAGACCCCATCAGGTGTAATTGGGTGAGACATGTGCTGCCAGTCCTTGTCAGCCAAGAGGAGAGCCAGAATACCTGCCAGACCAGCACAGGGTGGTAAATGGTCCCAACGGAGAGAGCAGATTTGTGGACATAGCCCTAAATAAAGTCCTCGCACTAAAGCGTTTAGCAGCAACAAAGACGGCGAACAGCATTGCAGTGTGGAAAAAATGTGGAATTGTGTTTGATTCTTTTACAATGAAGGCTTATTTAAAGACGTCCCATTATTTACTGGTTCTGTTTACTATATAAACTTAAATTCCAAGTGTTTCTCTTATTACTTCAAATGCTTTGCTAAACTCTACATTTGGGTTGTGCTTTGCAGTACTGTAGGTGATTCTATCTTTGGTCAGGAACCCCAGAATCTGGAAATATAAAACAGATTCATAGTGTCATGCATTATTATATTGTCGACCCATTTATTTGACTGGTATTGTTCCTGTGTCCTCCAAATGAGGGTTTCATTATGGTCAGTTGTGTATTTTTCTCAAATAACTGATACATTTGAAACAATAACTGTCAGAAATTGACAAAAGAATATTCTGTCACAATTTCCAAATAATGTTATCTTGTATGTTGAAATCCAACAGCTTTGAAATTTAAAGAAAACTTAATATTTGAGTTGTTGGTCCTGGCTGTTGAATTTTCTGCCAACAGGGCAATTTATTAATAGATTAAAGACTTCTTCTGTATTAAGTATCTAAAATAGACTCAATTTTTCTTCTGCATCATTAAACACAAGGACAAGGAAGTATGCTGTTTAACCTTTCGAAAATTTTGGGAAATTTAGTCACTGAAAATGATCAGTAACAGTTGATGGATGATGCTATAAAATGCCAAATCAAAGTCTAGATTGTAGAATCACCAGAAGAATTTTAATTTCTGCTCTAACAATATGAAGTTTTTTAATTTAATAAGTTTGTTTATTGAAATCACTCGTCTTGTCCATTCATAAAAACCAAGACAGTCTGTGGTTCAGGAGCTGCCTCAGCACCACATTAGTTGTCTGTCAAGTGATTAGTCAGTCGCTGAGGTTGGAGTCAGAGATACCCACCCATCAATCCCCTCCCACCCTCCATCCCTCTCCATCCATCCAGGCCTTTTCATTGTCTCTTGTCTCATTGCTCTGCCCTTTCTCTCTCTCTTTTCACATCAGTCTTTGTACACCTCCATCTATCACAACTCTATCACTACATCCTCCTCCTTTGGTTCTCATTCATCTTAACCCACCATCTATCTCTTTCTCCATCCTCCCTCAACTTTACCTCTGCCCCTTTCCTTCCTAAAATGTCTTAACAACAATCACTGAAACTTGTGTCGAATCTTAGTCGGTGCTTAATTCTTTAAACACAGGCAGAACAAATATAATGTAGTAGTAAGATAATTTCACAAGCAAAGAAATGATCTTTCCCTACTGAATGGCCAAACCTTGGAATAAGTTATTGTTATGCTCAAGTAATATCAAATAGAACTCAGTAGAAATCGCAAAATGAATTGAATTTAATTGAAAGTGAAATTTTGTCATGGCAAAATTTCAAAAATAATCAAACACTGATTTTTTTCATTCCTTCTTCTG
Organism: Acanthochromis polyacanthus; assembly: GCF_021347895.1. NCBI lineage: Eukaryota > Metazoa > Chordata > Actinopteri > Pomacentridae > Acanthochromis > Acanthochromis polyacanthus. The sequence continues at coordinate 24,644,138 of NC_067116.1, read as the reverse complement.
TATTTTTTCCCTGTTTATACTTCACAATGTTGCAATATGACACATCTCTCATTAGCATGTTCACCGTGCCTCACACTGAAGGCGGACTTTTTTTTTTGTACTGCGAGGTCAGACACCAATCTGCTGACAACAATACACAGCAAACGTGATTAACCTTGATGAAAGCAGACAAGTTTCTTCTCTCTATGTATTTGCCTATAATGTTTGTTTCCCCACACAATGAGAAAGAGAGAGAGAGGATGAAAAAAAGCATGTAATTCCCAGACAGGTACGTCCTAATTAAGCAAGAGTCGAGGCTGCTCTGAATCAATGTCCTGATCCCGGGCCAGTAAGCAGGGGAGCTGGCTAATGCATGCCCCCCTACACGCACACTCGCATACCCCTCCTCTATAAAGCCTGGCAAATATTCATTTCCTGAAAAAGAACTAAATCATTTAGAATTCGGTCGGGGATTGATTAACATCAAGAGGCAGTGATGGTTCAATATTTACACTCATAGAGACCAATGTAGGGGCCAAATAATGGAGCATATAACCTGCATTTAATTAATAAGTAACACTTTACATCTTAATAGGGACATGGCAACATAATAGGGACATTTCTTTCCTTGTGGGAGCCAGGCTTTCTGTTGGGGTGTAAGTCACCTTGTACCTTTGACCTGATCAATACACAAACAAAGTGTGGTTAGCATAGGCTGTTAGGCCTCAGCCTACGGGGAACTTTGATTCACTATGAAATGTGCCCTTTCCTGCACTTCAGAGAGGTAGAGAACATCAGGAACAGTCAGTAAAGAATATGTTGTCCAGAATTACATCAGTGTTGCTTAACGGTAGCACAACAAAAATGGCTCAACAAGAACACAAACAAACAACTTAGTTAAACTTGCAATAGACAATTACGACCCTGTATCTCCCAAAGCTATTGTAAATTGGTCACTGACAATTTAGTAGTACAACTACTGTGTGTATAGTATGTTGTAGGCATATGAGTTCACACTGTGGGGATTCACATCACAGTACTGGGAGAAATTACTTTGTGCTTAGGATAATTATATATTTCCTGCCAGTCATTCAGTAAGTAAGTTAATGAAGTGCAAGGATGACAGTGTGGCACAAATGCTCATACGTTCTGATTGAACAAAACAAGCACCATTAGGGCTTTATTAGATGCAAAATAACATTTTCACCTCAGATGAAGTCTTACATGAAAACAGAAGATGTAAAACAGATGCAATAACTTGCAGAGACTTCACATGTAATAACCTTTAACTCAGAGGCAGGACTCCAGACGGTGATTGATTTTACTTTAGTTAAGAAGCGAGTGATCTGCCTCAAAGGTTGCACTGTTTTAAATGCAAAAAGGGACTTTTAGAAGAAAAAAAAAATCATAGTTGGGGCTCAATGTCACTTTAGAAATGGTAGTGTGAATTTGCCTGGGTGCATTGATTTCAGCCGCTTGTATTTTGGCGTGAGTGGTTAGCAGAGTTTGACTGGGTAAGACACAAAAAAGATGAAGTATGGGATGTGCTATGCAAGTTGTGCGGAATATGTTGCTACTGACCCCATGCTATCTTCCAGAAACTCAACAAACCTTCAACATAAAACTCTGAATTTGCACAACAACGGTATGCATCACAAACTCTACAATGAGCTCTTTTGAGCGCTACAAGGACAAATGTGAGGGCATTGTGTGCTCAATTCACTACAACATATGACATCACTGAAGAGGAGATGGCTTTTATTCAATTCAAAACAGAATGTTTTTGGCACTGGTGACACTAATAGGAAATTGTGGTCTGCTCATAGGCAGTTTCACCTGTGGAGAATTACAAATCATTTGTGATTTTTTTTTTAATCACACTAGATGTACATGATAGAAGACCCGGATACTGTGTGCTGCATGTGTGTAAAAGGTGGCATGAATCATGCTTCATTGTGTGTGCGTGTATGTGTGTGTGTGTGTGTGTGTGTGTGTGTGTGTGTGTGTGGGTGCACAGGCATGCAGCCTGCTTGATAAATGTTTGTGTGTCCCACAAATTACACTCTCAGTGACTGGATTGGTGCAATGACAGCAGTAATGGAAAATACAGTAGTGGTGATTGCAGGAGGCCTAAGACTATAAATGTATGTATAAGGTTCATAAAGTGAAATCCATGCACCAAGCGGCTGCATCTAGTGCTTTTTCATCACTGTTTTGAAGCTTGGCGAAGTGCTCAGCAAACACATGCTGATTGAAAACCATTGGACTCTCATCTACCTTTCAAACAAATCTTTTTACCCTCCATCTGTTTCCTTCAGGCATCATTCTAATGCAGGAAACAAACAACAAAAAAAAGTTGTTCAAACTTCGTCCCCAACAGAGCCAAATCCAGCTAATCATGTTTGAGTGTCCCGACTTTTCTTTCATTTTCTTTCAACTCATTAGGAGTAGGTGGGAGTGTGCCCTAAAGCAATGAACCTAATCCTTCAGTCTATTTTCTGTCAATTTTAGCCTAAGAAATCTAACATGGTGAGCAGTCATCTCTTGATGCTGGCGGCCACTTTGTAGGGAATTTCATGTAATGAGGCTGTCTAAAAGGCTTTCAGACTTTATCAAGCAATAAAAGCTCCAGGTCTCCAGCCTGCCACTTTTACCTGGCAGTACTGCAGGCTGCTGACATTAAGCAGCAGTTGCAGTGAGTTGTGGTGGTGGCGGACATATTGAGGATCGCTGCCTCTCACCCTTGACTCACCTTTTAGCCTCAGCCTACTGCCTGAGATATGTTCTAGTTTTCTAATGGATTTCGACAGTCACCAGATTATCTCCAAATGACCCTTATAATTTACAGCTCAGGCTGCTTTTGTCCTCTTCTTAGATCTCGCAGTCTTGTTGGGATATACAGTGCACTCGGAAAGTTTTCAGAGTCTTTCAAATTTTTCACATTTTGTTGTGTTTTAGACACATCTAAAAATCGATAAAATTGATTTTTGAATTTCATCAGTCTATTCAGACTCTGTTATTTTAATTCAAGTTCTTTCATTAAAACTAATCTAATGAAAGAAGTTTGGGATCACCAACAGTTTGCTTTGGTCAGATGGGTTACCAAGAACCCAATGGTCACTATGAATGACATTTGTCATGAAGGTGGACGAATCTTACAAATGGACAACCAGCAGTGCAGCCCTCCAACCAATCTGCCTTTATGGTAGAGTGGTCAAACAGAAGCCTCTCCTCACTAAAAGGCACGTGAAAGTCTGCTGTGAGTCAAACGGCCCCTGATCGACTCCCAGATCATGGACTTTTTAAGCTACTGACACTGGTGTGGAGAAAAAGACGGAGTCAGAAAATGATAGGAGATTACTGAGTGAAAACATTTTCGAGAGTGCTTAGGATCTCAGGCTGGTGAGAAGGTTTTCAAGAACACATTGACGTTAAATATATACCGGCAAAACTACACAGGAGTGGTTTCTGCTACAGAGAAAGAGGGGAACTTTCAAAGGAGTGCATAGATAGCGGGATCATTACCTTGAGATAAGACTTGAGCCTGTTATTGCTGCCAGTAATGCTTTAATTGTCAGCTAAGTAAAGAATCTGAATACTTAGGTAAATGGAATATTCCCTTCCTATATTTCTTATGAATTCACAATTACTGAATCCATTTTAAAATGAGCAGCTTGAAAGGGTCTGAAAACTTTCAGAATCTGCTGGACGTGGTAATTATGTTGACACTCTTTCAAACAAGATGAGTCAGTGATCAGACAGTAAAACAACATGCTGGTAGATAGAGTCTTCGGCTGAATCCTAACAGAAATCATGTAAAAGTACGTATATATGATGTTTAAGTCTTGGCAACAAGTATTGGTAAATAGCATATTTTTACAGCGCTAAAATGTAGGGAACACATTTTAAGAATGTAGTTTGTAGTCACTTGTTTTCTGCACATGTATCTAATTATTTTATTGGTAGTTTTATCAAGGAAAATATACAATGCATTTTGTGCCACATACTACTGCAGCTTAAATGAAAAATTGTAGATCATGGAAGTAGGTTGCCAATAATGTGCATGCCGAATGTGCTTTGGCTAAGATTAATATAATAATCATCAACAGTCAATTGAAACATTACATACTGAAAACAACTGGATGCCAAAAATAACTTTGCTAAACTTTGGCAAAAAAGGATGTTTTAAAACTTCATGCTAACTGAAGAAACACTACTTATACGCAAGCGAAATTAGGAAAAGCTGCAACTTCATCAATAGCAGTAATGAAAATTGTCATCTGCTAGTAGTTCTGCAAGAGTAGCAAACTCTTCGTGAATTCCAACACTCTCGTCACCCAGTTTCAGTGCAAACATGCAGCCCAGCACTCCACATCTGCCTGAATATGATGACTGCTGCATGGTGGCAGTGGGATTTAATACACTTTAACTCACTGGCCTGCCGAAGCAATTCAGGACATTTCCCCTAAACTTCTTCTCCCCTCCATCAATACACTCGCTAACTACCCTAGCAGTGAGTACAACTAGACAAATGCTCCTGTAAAAGTAGATTTTTTTCTCTCTCAAGAAAAAAATAAACCTTTTCCACCTCTCTCTACCTCCTCCTCTGCTCTTCTCCTTGCACTCCCATGTGGGGTGATTTAAGGTGGGAAGACTATGGAGAAACTGTTGCCCTCCATCTCTCCCTCCCTCTCATTCTCCCTCTCCCTTGGCCTTATTACAGGCTGTCAGTTTATTATAAAACATTAGGAAAGCAGAGGGACACTTGCAGTTACTGTCCTATCGATCGGCAAGGATAGATTCTGTGATTTAGAGTCAGCCTCTGCTCGCGCCCTTCACGTTCTCAGTCTCCTATTAAGGCGCCAGCGCTTTGCTTTGGCTATTGATGTCTCAACATTAACAGTTACAAGCTGCTACAGAAAATCAATGTTCAACTTTTATTACCAGCTGCATAACGCAGAGGACCTCCTACCAGCTGGTACTTAGCAGTCGAAAGGAGGCACTGACGGTCGACTCGGCATGTCAGGTGTTTTCTAAGCGATATCTGCAGTAATATCAATCATGTGTATAGTATATGGGGGCTTTTAAGGGGCCAGTTGAGGGTCTTAGAGCATAGGGGCACAATATAGGAAGGTATAGCACGCCACACAAATTAGCACATGCTTGCTAATATCAGCCTCTGTGTGTAAACAGAGACTTAAAAGTGAGGATGTGAGACAGGCAAGGAAGTTATTATAGTAAACTCTTAGCATTTGCACTTTTTTTTTTTAATCCGAACACCTCTGATTCCCCATCACAACAACAAACACACTGACAGTGCGCAACTTAAATGTAATCAAGCTAAAATAGCCATCGATCCCCTCAATCTGCACCACCGACTAGTCATCCATCCGTCATCAGCATCAAGCTGGATGTGTGTGTTGTATGAGAGAATCTAAACCCAGGTAGCATGTATCCAGAGCGGCTGAGGCCTCTCAAACATTTATGAGGGGCTACCAAGCAGCGGTATGGCAGCCCTTCTGGGACAAACAGCCCCCGGTTCTGTACTCTCAGTCCCGATCAATGGAACTCAAGTTCATTACACACACTTTTCAGTCGAACGGCGGCAACTGATTCCCCCCCCCCCTCCTCTGATCGTCAGGCAGCCCACCACTGGGGCTGCATTGCACTTGGTTGTTTACGTGACTGTGCGTACAGGGCAAGACGGGGGAACTGAGTGTGTACTTGTGTGCATACGTGTGTGTGTGTGTGTGTGTGTGTGTGTGTGTGTGTGTGTGTGTGTGTGTGTGTGTGGTGTGTGTGTGTGTGTGTGTGTGTGTGTGTGTGTGTGTGTGTGTGTGTGTGTGTGCAAACAGGGGCTGATCCCAGTGGACGGCGCTTGAGGTTATCATTATGTACAGGTCGGTCCGCTGCAATGCTAATGTTAATGCATTCTCAGTGGCCGCAGTCGAGTCCCAATGCTGCGCTAGCAGGGCTGCTACTCCTCTCCAATTAAAGGCTGAGGGATGTCTGTTTGGGGTAGGGAGGACAGGCCTGGGCTATCCGGGGCCCCGAGGAGAACAGGCTCACATTAGTCAAGGAAAACAGACTCGGAGAACAAATTGTGCATACATTGGAGTGCTGCAGAAAATCCCACTCCTGATTTGAGTGATTTCTTAACTAGAGATCATCTCCTCTCAGGCTCTCCTTTAATGCAGTTTAACAATTTTTTTTGGAGATTATTCATCAGCCTTTAACTTCATTAACTTAATATGTGACATTAAAACAGTGTTATGAACCAATTTTCCAAAGCCAAAAAGCATAATCTGCAGAGCACTGTCAAGTAAAAATGACAAACTGTCAACAAGATTGAGCTGGTTCTAGCAATCGAAGAATCATCAATGTTTCACTCATAAGTTGTAGATGTACAACATAACTGTGTGGGTCAGTGTGTGTGTGTGTGTGGAGGGTATATCGCGGTGTTGCATGACAGCAGGGATGGAACAACTGCCACAGTCATGCAGCGTATTGATCAGACTGCCTGCCTCAACCTTAATCATTACATATAAACAGCAGCAAAGAGTTCCACAACCTTCCCTATAGCTGTCTGAACTAGTGACTACTCTTTTTTGGCTACATGTTTACACACTACAGTTTATTTCAACCGTGTAAATATATGTAGTAATGTAACAGACACACACATTTATACACTGGACACTCGTGTAAACTCACAAACCATAGGATCCACAGGGTAAAGTTGTGGCCACTTAGTCTTAAGGTGTGTTGCTGGTAAAATGTTCAATAATACAAATGCAATCAGATGGACCCCCAGTTTTACTCACCAGCCTTGTCAAACATTGGTAAAGTTGTAAAGCCCTTCAGTCCACGTCTCAGTAGGAGCTACAGTAATATTGCTGCAACTGTCATCTCAGGCAAATCTTTATGACAAGACATTTATGGCTGCTGTAGCTCATGATGTGTCATTAGTGTTACTCATTGGACAATCATTACTAAATATAAAAGACGTGCACTCAGAGTTGTAATGATTAAGCAAGATAAAAGGGGATGACGCACTAAGCTGTTTGACTTAATTTCCATTTAGGATACTAATTGTTATTGCTTAACAATGACACAAAATGTTTCCAGTTTGGAAGTCTGTAAAACATAATCTTCTTCTAAGAAACGAAACTCGCTCTGCTTGACTTCAAACTCGCAAGTGCGTGAAAAAATGCTGAGTAGACGAGGAGTAAAAATACTCTTCTACATTTCACCTACCGGTCTGATATTACAAATGCAGCTCATTGGCATTACAGCACTGCCTGGCATGTGGATTGTCAGTCATTGTGTCTCTCTGTGAATATGTATAGTGCAGAGGCATGAGTTTAAACTATGGAAGTGGTAAGCTATATGGTGGTCAGGTGGCTGATACAAGATTATACACCCTTTGCTCTTTGAGCTTCTGTGTGTTGTGCGTATGTGTTTGTGTGTGTGTGGTTGGACAATGTAGTTACAAGATACTTCTGGCAGAGCAGAGAACAGCGGAGCTTTAAGGTGATGTGTGTGTGTGTAACCAGAGACAGTGATTAAATGTTTGAAAGCACAGATGATCCAACAGTTGCTGTCTCTTTTCTCCCACTCATTCTTTCCCTCTTCATTGAGCCCCCACCCACCTGTGACCCTACACCCTCACTCCTGAACCATCCCAGCTCCTTTCTTGTCTCTTCCTTCTTGTCCTGAAAGATATTTTAAGCCCTGTGAGTTCAAGACACAAACATGCATACAGACACGCACACACTGAGCAAATCCACTCCTTGTAGTGTGATTAAAAAAGAAAAAAAAAACCAAACTCAATATGGTAGTTATTGGATACAAGGCTCAGGTTGCCAAGACAAGCAACACACGCTGATACAAAGGAGATCATTAATCAATTAAGCTTTTCTGCCAAATGCACAGACCTATATACAACGCAAATATGTCAACAGAAAATAAAGCTGTGTAACATAAAAGAATATTAAGTGTTACATTTGTCATGCCAGTTCTTGGCCCGAACAAATTTCCATTGCATGAAGTTGCGCTTTAGTGCCACCTGGCACTGGTATTCACAGCAACTGCAGGAGTTACACTACTAGTCTGTACACTCTTCCACTGCTCAGCGAAGAGAAGTGTGAAAGATGCAAACCAATTTCAGCAGGCTTATCGCTGAGGTTTTTCTTTAAACTACAGACAAAAAATATATAATTAGAGAATGAACAGATAGTGTCTGCAAGGAACTGCTCTGTGTATGTCAGTAAATAATTCTGTTCATACCAAGCTGTGTTAGACACAACAATGGTATCTGATCACTCTGTACTGATTACTCCAGTACGCAATTCATTATCAAAGTACGCAAGTGCTAATTTTTCCCAGATATTTCATTTGATTCGGTTCTGTTGACACTTTGGGAGGAAGAGAGTCATCTCATTCCACGAATACTCTGGGAAGTGAATGTTCAGAACCTTTTCTTGTTTTCTCTCCTCACTTTCTGTTGTTTTTGGAGTTGTACTTTTACAGTTATCCACCATGCCAATGTGTAATGAGCAACACAAGACCACACAGACATGAAATAACCCATTTTGTCCTTTAAAATTCTTCCAACAAAACTGCTGAAAGTCTCAAAGCACAGATCCCCACAACCACAGACGAACTCGCTCCACAATATCTTTTTTTATTAAGCAAGCATCGTTGTGGTTGATCCTCACAATGATTCATTTCCTCTGATTTCCTTGAATTGCCCATTTGAATGTCCTGAAACATGCAGCAATAATCCAGTTCACTAAAATCAAGTTCAAACATGCCATTTTACATTAGCTCTGAGGGGGAGGCAAGAAGAGCCACCGCGATTCAATACTTTAGAATAAATTAAACTCCAATTTGCACTTATATGACAAGTGGAGTCAACTTAACAGGGAACAAAAATCACACAGAGAACAAAGAAGTCAAAGGAAAGTGTAGAGAATATGCAAGACAGTCTTTAGTCAGCACTCTACCTGCCGGCTTCCATCATCAAATGAAACTGAAGCAAAAGAGGACATAGAGAGAGAGAGAGAGAGAGAGAGAGAGAGAGCAATGGGTAGATCTAAAATGAGAAAGTGCGGGAGAAAGAAGGAGTGAGACACAGTGAGGGGGGTAACTGACGCTATGGATTAACTGTCCTTCATGCTGAAAATATACATCCCCGGGCGCTTGGCGCTGAATTATTAATTCAAATTTGTCAGAGAAAGAATGAGAGAAATCTATTGACGGGGACACGAGCCCTTTAATGGTCTCATTAAAGGGGAGGCTTCCCACACCAGGCACCTTCTGTACTGCTGCAGGAGTTTTCAGGGCAGCGGAGGGTTGGAGGGGGGTACTTGACCCCCCAATGATTTTCTGTCACTTTATCATAAACAAGAAAGGTTGACATGCCTCTCCACTGCCCACACCCTCCCTCCACCACCAAACAAACCCTGTGTGTAATTAGCCAACGGGTGCAAAAGTGCACTGAATGTAAACGCACTTCGCATACATGCATTGATACAGAGACAGCAACACACACACACACACACACACACACACACATTATGCGCGATGGCTGCTTCAACTAGCATAAATGTGATGCAAGTCAAGAAGAGCCCAAAGAGTCATCTCATAGGTCACAGCAGAATTGATTTCTAATTGTTTCGATTTTTTTTTTTTACTTTTTCCACAGATCATTTCCTCAGATTACACCAAACACTGAGACTTTGCGTGTGGATTGCTGTCCATTACGTCTGAGCCTGTCAGTCAAGTGTTAGCATCATTAGCTGCATATAAGTACATGACTGGAAGCCGTTTGGTGGTGCTGGTGTGTGAGACGAGGGGGGGTCCGTACAATCCAGACAGCATTAGGAAGGTGGGAGAGCAGGGACCTGTGGGTGCATCACTCAGTCCGAGGCCAGCTCATTGAAAGGCTTTTGGTTCCACCTCCAGGGGGGCTAAAGAAGGGGGCAATCAGAAGCGGAGGTGGGGAGGACCAGAGGGACTCACAGAGGGCTAAGCACTAGGTTCATTGCTGATTCAAGTCTCTCAGTATCCCTCTGGCAAATGGATTTTCATAATGCTGAGACAATGTGATTTTTTTTTCCACCAGCAATATGAGTTTTACCCCAGCGAGTCTGCATCATGTCAGAAATGCAAGTAAGGATTATTTCATTATCGATTCATCTGGCAATTATTTTAAACTAACTGATTAATCGTTGAATGTGACTGAAAGAAAAACGCATCTTGCTGGCAAATTTTTCTGTTGACACCAATTTATCAGTGGAGCTCTGATAGTGGTGCAGCAGTACCATTAACAGCAAACCATCTTCTGAAAAAATAATAGGAAAAGCTGTTTATACATAAAATCCTATGTCAAGAAGTCTCAACACTCCATTAATACTTATTCCCACTGATATTAACCTCCCTGGCTGTGCCCATCTGTTGAAGGCCCTCAGTAACACAGCCACAGACAGAGCGAGCTGATTCAGGGTGTAAATTTGTTTTCCCCTTCACCTCGAGATAAACCCCCAGCACCTTCCAGCCAGCATAGGCAATGAGAGAAGCTTGTCTCCCTCTCGCTCCGAGCACCTTCTTTCTCTTGTTTATTTTATCAGACCTAAGGCGCATTTCTCTTCCTCTCAATATCTCTCGACCTCTCTCCATTGCCCCCACCGAGCCCGCCGACCCATCCTTGGGCGACAGAACTCAACCAGCCCCTACCTGTTTAGCTTAACAACAATAGCAATGTTGTCGGCAGAGGTTTAGCTCTGACTTAATATATCCCCAGCTGGACCGTATCTGCTTAATTCTCTTTCATAGCCGCATGGCATTTGGCCCCTCGAGAGGCTAAAGAGACGGTTTGATGAGTTGGCGGGCAAATTGAGCCTTAATGCTTTATTCTGACATGCTGACAATAGGCCGTCCCCACTGGTGGTCTGTTTCCAGGAACTGTGAGACAGTTGTTATTATGCATTGTTTGCGCAGAGGACATTTGGCCTCTGGACATAGGGCTCTGTGTTAGCTTCAGGGCATGCAGCTACAGTATGTAACTGTATGCTGGTGAAATAACAGGTCACTGTTTAAGATAAAGGGTCACTGCTCAGGGCTTAATGAAGCCTTTGTTAAATGACTAAAAAAGTTAATGAGTATCAAAGACGAGGTATTATCACTTGATTCAATGTGAAATAAAAACAGAATCAAACTTAATTGACAGGCGCTCTCCTGGCTCATATAACTACAAAGGGATATACAAGTTTGGCTGTTGTGCTACAATAAAGATAGTAATTTCTGGAGAGGCATTGATCAGTATGCAAAATATGCAGAGTTCACAATGAAGTGAAATGAACTGTTGTTGCATGAAGAATAAAGAGTCTTAACACAGTGGATGAGGCGTTTCATTTTTAACCCTTACCTAACCCCATCCCCTCCATAGCCCGAGGGCACCAGTGTGCTCCTGCCAAAGGGCTGGTTGGATAATCAAACAGCATCTGAAACCACTAATCTCCACACTCGTCTGTAACTTGCTGAAACTGGCAATATGACGAGAACATCAACCTCACATAGTTACTGACCCGGTGAGAAAGTAAGCAGGGTTTGATTTTTTATCTTTCGAGCCCCTTTTTAATTATTTACGCTACTCTTTTTTAAAAAAAACTTGTTGTATTTACAAATGAGGAAAGCACCACCTGTCAGGGGAGAGAGTTTCGACATATTCGTCATTATACTTATATTTAATTAATAACTGAATCTCACTCATCTTGGAAAATAACTCTTTTGCCATCAAACTGTCTTTTCCGAGCATATCTCTTTCTGAACCCCATGTGTTTTGCAGCATAAAGTTCACAACATGGCAGTCAGACATCAATTTTTTTGAAAAAACTGACAATAGATAAATTCTTACACACCCTCCCCTTGTATCCTTTGATAGAATAGGTGTTATCCTGCTAGCCTTTCGTGTATGAAGTCTCAAAGACATCCCATTAAATGTTAAGGAGCCTACAACTGCAGTTTACCACTTTTTTTTTTTTTTGACGTGGAGGCGTATCGGAGAAAAGGAATTCCCCAAATGGGACTTGGAGGAAAACAAGGAAGCTGAGAGCTCCAGGGAACTGGGAAACTTGTTTTCTGGCAAGCATGGATAGATGAGGACTGTAATACTCTAATGGGGAAGTAGAGCCTCCTGTAGAGGAAAGAAAAAAAATAGACACTTCCATGTGAAATGTCTGTGGAGTACTGATGTGAGCTGAGGTGTGTGTGTGTGTGTGTGTGTGTGTGTGTGTGTGTGTGTAGCTGGGGTTTGTGTTTTTGTGCACTTCATGACTTTATGGTGGTGTGAGCGTGCGGAAGGGGTAAAAAAAAACACATTACTTTTCTCCAATACAAAGCTTTTCCCCCAATACAAAGCTCAGTTTGCATATCAAGGCAATGCAGCACAACTCTGATAATAGCCTACTTAATGGATACCGTTAACCAGGCGGCCATTGCTCTTTGCCCTATGGCCCTTATTTGCTTTGAATGCTCTCGCTGCCCTGTTGTTTTTTTAACACATACACACACATTCTCCCAGTGAACATGTAGCACTACATGTTGCTTGTAGTAAGTCCTTAGCCCTCACTTGGTTCTCTCAGAGTCAAAGGGCATAGAGTTCACTTCTTTCAACGCCCCCATCTCTGATTGGAGCCAAGCTGTGAGGCAGATTAACGATGAATAAAGTAGCTGCGCACAGTGTTGACTTGATAACAATCCAGTAGGGTGCAATAAAGAAGACTTAGCCCGGACACAGGTTCAACTCGTCGTCCTTTGAAGCGCTGCCGCTGTAGTAAAAGGTGCTTGAGCTTTGATAGGCTCATATAAATGCCTGTGAAAGTCCCGATTGGAAGAGCCAAGCCCCCTAATTCCTGCCCTATACAGGAAGTAACCAGTTTGTTTTTCACTCACGTTTAATTGGCCAAGTTTACCGACTGCAGTTCACTCAACAACTGTTTATGATCCAGGAGTTTTATGTGTTTTTTTGCTTATTTTATTATATATGGCTCATAATAAGTGCAGACATACACAAGTGTCAAATCGAACACTGCTAGGATCTATTACTAGGCTGTCTTATTGTATAATACATATTTATTTCTACCCTTATGGCTTGTTTCAGCCACAAACAAAGTGACAAATGTTTGGTTTTGCAGAGGATGGTGAACTTTGACATGAGCTGATGTGTTTTTATCTCTCTGATCCGAGTGTTTTTCTTTTTTTTTCTTTTTGCCTTCCACACCACAGTGTCCACTCTGTGAGGCATCTCTGAGATCAGAGTGAAATAATGGAGCAGGCATTTGCATGAGTGAATGTGCAGTGTGTCTAAATGCTGTGCGTGTGTGTGTCCCTGGAGCAGGTTGATTGTAAGGGTCGGTGAAAGAGTGTAAAAGCACATGCAGAGAGGTACGCACACACAGCACAGAGCAGATCCTGTCTAATTAAAAAGCACAGCGGAGATTTCAGGGGTTCTGTGAAAGAGAGAATGAATGCTCGTATGTGTGTGTGTGTGTGCTGTTGCATTAGGTCGCTGGCTTCAGCATGATCGCCCGTCAAATGAAACAATGTATTCTGTGGGACCTCAGGGTTTCCATTTGAGTATTCGGACGCGGCACTGCAACGAACTGTGGCTGTTTTATGTGAAAAAAAAAGTTGATAATTAGTCCCACAGTGACTGAAGGATGAGATGGAGAGAGAGAGAGGGGAGGGGGAGCGGGGGGGCATTGAAGCAAGAGGAGAGAGTGCTTAGCACATTTAATACTCCAACCTGACACTGTCTGGGAATCATTGATCAATTCTTTATTTATTTGCCGTTTTTTTTTCTACTTCACTCTCACTTTTTTCTCCCCCTCTCCCTTCCCCTCCTGCCTCTGACTGATCTGAATCAATCCACTTGTCTGATTTGATTAGTAGCAAAATGAAGACAAACTTCTTTTCAATCTGAGCACTGGCTTTGCAGTCGGGAGTGGAGATCAAGCTATTGTCATTTGCGCCATTTCTTGCTCCCTTTATTTGGAAGCCCTGATTCATTATTTTTTCAAAAGAGGCTCTGGTAATAATTAGCAATTAAAATGCTGTCTTTTTTGCCTCGCTTTCCCCTAATTAGCTTGACAGAGACATTGGGTGCTAATTCTCTGTAGTTTCTCCCCCAACATCCACAAATACATGCATCAAACTCCTCTCCATGTGCACACACACTCATGCAGACACGCTCAAAGAGACAAAATTTTCACTGAGAAACCATGGCAACCCCTCGCGTGTTTTTGCTGTGATCTGGGCACACCTTGTCATGTTTCTGCAAATTTCACCAAATCACACAAAAGAGGCTCAGACATCCCTGAATTGATTATTAAACAGCATGTCGTGTTTGTTACTGAAGACGTCTGTTCTACAGAAAACACTTGTCCTTGCATGTTTTTAAAAAAATTACAGACTAAATTATTGTTGTGCCTAAAAAGTAAATTTTCTGAAATATTTACCTCATTTTTGTTAATACTGGGCCGGACAGAATGCAGTTTCCTGTTCTGAAATTGTGAATGAAATTTTCATAATTTTTCTTTTGGCCTTGGAATCAATTTATTCTGTATTTTACTCTTCTAATCCAAGTCCAGCACTCGGTAGCTGGACAGTTTGGCTATCAACAATTATTTTATGGCAGAAATGATTCAACACATTAGCAGATAATGCCAGCCTTAGCTTCTCAAAACATCGTGGTTGTCCTCTGTACTTTTTTCCTGGCATTTTTGGACTTCAACATCCCACATGGAGTTTCGACAGCATGCCTGATCTATAATGATGGCAGTAGGTTCAGACTCAGTTTACTTGCATTGCACTCCCTTTTTAGTTAAAACATATTTGTAACAATCAAGTAAATAAACCCACAAAACTTTACTTTAGGAAATATAAACATGCTATGACACTTTTGGTATTTTTTTGTTATTTAACAGAATACATGAAATTATTAAATGCAGGTACTATAACACATTGCATGAGCCAAATATGTTAATGTAGAAAAGTTTTCTGAAATCATCTGATAAAATAAGACAGAGAATAAATTTAGCTGACCTATTTATTCAGATGTATTTATTGTGTTTATTTCCATCTACAATGTATGGATAGGTGGGCAACTTTTTATAACTGACACTTTATGATACTTGTTTTAGGGACTCTTCTCAAAGTAGAGCTCAAGATATATTGAGGCTTGATACCAGTTGCTATTAAGGATTCACAGTTTCCCCACTTGGGATTTATTCCTGGCAGTGTGAAGTCTTTGAAATTGCATTTAGACCCTACCGTATGGGAATTAAATTCACAGCAAATATAACTCAACAGTCAGCTTAATATAAGCATGAAATAGCCAGAGCAATTTTAAAGACGGTTGATGCATGTGCGCAAACTCATATCCACATTTACCCCAACTTTCTGAGCAACTTGGAAACTTTTCTCTCCATGTCTTGTCCACACGGTCAGACTGTTTCATGTCCAAATAAAAATCACAGCCCCCTCATTGACCTGCGTGGGATGTCTATGTGTTAACGCTTAAAGCGCACTCGCACTCCGCAGGGTTAGCTTATGTAAGGCTATATTAACGCTTCTCAGAGGTGCTTGTGGTGCGAAAGCCGGCTCAGAAGTCGGCGAGGGGGTCGGACAGCTGAGTGGCAGGAGGAAAAAGCACATGTCATGTTTGTTTGGAGGCTCCTTTGTCACAGGGCCACACCCCTCCCCCCCGTTTCTTCTTCCTGCCCTCCTCTTGGCCTTATTTAGCCCCCGCCGTGTCACCCAGAGGTCAGGGTGAACATACACAGATACTCACACATACACAAGCAGCGCAAGAGCAGACATACACACACACACACACACACACACACAGATTGTAATAGCATGGTAGAGTGCATCATAGATGGAAGTGCCTTGAAGGACCTGCTTCTCATTCTCCAGACCTCATTAGCTGCTGATTTATCTCACCCTCCTTCCTCCTAATGCTCTGGGTGGGTGTATGGGGTGTATGTGTGTGCGCGAATGAGTGTGTGTGGGAAGGGGGCACTGTGTGAGAGATAAAGAAATATGTGTATTTCCACGGATTAGTGTCTGTGTCTGAGAGAAAGGCAGAGATTCAGTGTGAAAGATGGTATATTTTAGCGTGTGTTGGTCCGGAGGTGTCAACTGTACACAGGGACTCTGTCGTTCCCCATTAGCCCACTGTGAGAACACTCGACCTGGGGTCAAACAGATTAATAAAAGATCACACACGCACACACAGAGCTGCTACCTGATTAAATATTCTGCAGCCCTGTGCTTCATAATCATGACAAGTACACACTGCGCTCGGGTTCACCATTATCCATTTAGCAAATTTTTGTCTTGTCTTGCAATAATCTGCTCAAACCCCCAGTGAGCTTATTATTGTCAAGGAAAAGTGCTTATAGCTGCACAGAAAGGTAGGATTTTGGAAAGATGCAAAATGTATTTTGCACAAGGAATTAATAGTGAAAGAAGACTTTCCACCGAGATGAATGCCAGCACATAAATTGCAGTCTGTATTTACAATTATTGTTGTTTTTCACAAAATTGGTGCTTTAAAAAAAAAGCTTGTATCTCTATATTTAAAACGTAACAATAATTAGAGCACGTTGTTTTGTTGTGATGAAAAATAAAAAGGGTGGCTGGTGAAGAAGCAGGTTAAGGAGCAGTTGTGGCGCTAATATGACTATAACTCTGGCCTACATAATTCATTGACTCCTGGGGAATTCATCTCTCAGGAGAAGAACCTTTTTGCCTTTACCTGATTCCCTCTACACTGTGGTCCCAAAAGACGATTCAGAGGGAAAAAGACAAGAAGCGAGGAATATTTCATCATGCAGTGAAATATCAAGCGAAAATGAGCCACAGCCAAAAAATTCAAGTTGTAATACTGTCCCCTGATAAATGAGAATACTAGTTACTCTAACCTTTATGTTTGGAATGTGAACCACTATGACCTTCTACAACAGATTGCTTAGTTTAATAGTAATTTGTGTCCACATTGAGCATAATGTGATGCCAACATGTTTTAAATCAGAAATTTTAAAACCCTCGTTTTCATGTTTTGTCTACTTTCTACTGTCCTTGTCACCAATAAAAGGAAAGAAAGAAACCTTTGAAATAGAAAGTGAACTAAGAATTTCTACTCAGAAACTGAGCATCTGAACTCAACTGTCCTTTCTCTTGCTTCCTCCTGTAGATGTGAAGAACCTAGAGAACTTTCACTTGGTGGAAAGTGTGCAGGAGCAGGTCAACGCAGCGCTGCTGGACTACGTCATGTGTAACTACCCGCAGCAAACGGACAAGTTCGGCCAGCTGCTCCTCAGGCTGCCTGAAATCCGAGCCATCAGCCTGCAGGCTGAAGAGTACCTTTACTACAAGCACCTGAACGGCGACGTTCCCTGCAACAACCTGCTCATCGAAATGCTGCATGCCAAGAGAGCTTAGGAGGGGACTGCACGACATTCTCAGAGTTTTGCTGCAGCCCCCCGCCCAAAAAAAAACCCGACACAAAAAACAAAACTCCAAATGATGCTTTCACCAAAACGAACCTCCAGCTCACATTTGGCTGTGTGATGATCTGAAGGGTGGAGAGCAGAGAGAACTCCTGTTTATATTGAGCTCATTTTGATGTTCAAGTTACAACTTGAAGTGCAGATTTGGACAAAGACATGCACAGAGACTCATAACGTGCACAGATAAAAAGCATATGGATCCCTTTATTGTAAAGAAAAAAAATCCAAAAATAAAATGTCAGACAGAAGAGGCGCTTCTCCTCAACCACACAGGAAAAACATTGTTGAAAAGAAAAAGAGAAACACTTGAAGCAAACTCTGCATTTGACACTATGTGATGATTGTCTGTACGAGCAAGACGATCAGACTGCAACTGAAAGAGTGAACAGTCCCTGAGTGTTTTAGCACTGGTGATACCATTAGAGGGTTTTGTGCTGAGAAAGGAAGCTGAATAACACTGCCCATCTTACAGACAGCTGTGTGACTAAAGCGGTTGCTTATTTCGAGGATCTTCCTGTGTGTATTCTAATTAAAGCTGGCTTTTAGCTGTTGTGGTACTGTAAAAGGCAAACGGACAAGCAGTCAGCCAGGCAAGAGACTCTTGCCTACCATGTCTGTTTTTTGAACTCACACCAGAAGCCTGCCGTGGCAGCTTGACCCCACTGAAAAGGGTGAACTGACAGATAAAAAAAAAAATAAAGGTCTAAAAAAAAAAAAAACCACAAAAAACCTTGAACATTCTTTAATGAACAAAAAGAGGCTGATAAGAAGACAATGTGTTTTTTTCTCTTGTAATGAAAGTCATTTGCTTCTCATGGTCACCTTGTGGTTCCCCTTTCTTACACCACCACCACCCCAAACCATCTCAAACTATGTACCTCAGAAAGACCAGTGTTAAATAAATTCACTTAATAATGTCAGCTGAAATAATAGTATTTATAGCCATTTTCCCCCCCCTGCACCCCCCCTCCCCCTCTTTATTATTTCACTGGAACAAAACAAAGTGTGATTCTGGAGACGGATCAATCCTGCCTTTGTTCGAAAAGACCAAAGCCTGCTGCAGAACAGAAGAGGGAAATTACAAATACCTTAATAATCAGTATTATAAGAGAAAAAAATTTGTGATGTCACAGTTATGTGAGTCTTGCCTTATTTCATTACCATGCTAGCTAACCGTGCAGATGTGAATGAAAATATGTACAAATATATATATAAAGTATTAATGTTGTAAAAATTAAAAAAAAGAATAATTCAACAGGTGTTTACATTCATGTGGTCATATGGGAGAGAACTGTGATGAAGCAGAAATTGCAAAGCAATGATTTCCTAAAAAAAAAAAAATGAAATCAACGAAATGAAGAAAAAGATCCCTCTGGTTTGCTTTCTTTGGTGTGTGTACAGTGTTTATTTTTATTTGTTTTGAGCAGTACTTAAATTATGTCGTGAGACACTAAAATCAAAGAGGAATCACACTTAAATATTAATTTCTGTGTCTGCTGGCATTCAAAACTTTTGTTTTTTGAGCATTGCTGGGTTCCGTTTCACTTTCAACCTGTTATTTGTAAGACCTATATTTTCTTTTTTTATTTACAGTGCTTTGACCTTTTTGATGTACAGTATGTCACTGGTTACGCTTAACAATGAAGATAATTTATTGCGTCGCTGGGTTTCCATCTTTGTGTTACATGACGTGAGGTGTCCACGCCAGAATAAATTTGTTTGCTGTAGCATGTTCTTGTTTTGTTTCCATGAGTAGTTCTAAGATGCAGGTCTGGAGCAAAAATAATGGGCTTTCAAAAAAGAAGAAGAAAAGAAAAACCACTGCAATTTTTTTAGTCTTTTAAATGTTCATGCAAGTCTGTACATTGAAAAGAGTATTGTATTTAAGTGAGTAGGTGTGAAAGATGTTGGTGCCACATCAGTTTTTCTATTGAATTTCAACCTGCATCATTGTTCTGTCCGGTTTGCTCTTATACCAAAGACTGCATCTTTCCCCTGTGAGCTGTGACTTCTCGTATTGTGTCCCAAATCGACAAAACTGGCTTTTTTTTTCTTAACATATGGCAGCCTAGATGATCCTCATGTGTACAGTAGTTGTTACTGTTTTTTATCAAAAATGTCCCAACACTTGCCTCCCACAACAACCTGTGGTGTTTATTTGTTTATCTTGTCAACATTTTGTTAAATAAGTCATGGAATAATCAAAAGTCTTTCGATGGCATGTTTAATGTACAGAAAATTCACTTAAATCTGAAAGCTGTTTCTGATTCTGAGCTTCAACCATCTGTTACCCTCATTAATTGTGTCCCCCGTGATCAGACAATCTTATCATCCACCTTCTCAACAGTCTGTGTTTAGGTTCTGCAGCTGCCTTGGACTTATAACATCCAGGTCAACTATAAACCACATACAAGGAAAGTAGTCACTAATGTGGTCCGTGCTTTTTACTGCATGTTTGTTTGAACACTGCTGCAGTCCTACTCTACCAACAGGAGGGTTCTGTTTGGAGATAGCTTAATAAATGCTTTCAGATAGTGTTTTTGGAAGTTTAAAAAAAAAATGGTGAGAAATCCAGTTGTTTGCTTCACAACAAACTAATTTTAAGCTACACAGTCATTGTCAGACAGACCTGTATGCAGGATTAATGCTTTGTCAAGGACTTAAACAATGACTACCTTTGTGCATTATATGCTAATGTACATTTTTCCCCACACATGGATGCGCAAAACATCAAAATGCCATTTCCTTCCCGCTTGACTATGACTTTTGCCCCTCCTGCTGACATTCTGAATGCTCCTATCACTATCTGGTTCTGGGGAGTGTCTCTCTCTCTCTGAGGCTAATTGAATTTTTCCTCATATTTCAATAAATAATTATTATGCTTATAACACCAGATTCTCGCTTCCTCCGCACACTAACGCTGCCTATTTCCATTTCACTGCATTTTTTTGTTTTTTGTGGGGAAATGTAATTCAAGCACTCCTTGCATATTACTTAAGATACATTAAGAAGAATTATAGTTTTCAGCACACAAAAACAACAGTCAGACATGATCAAAATTCATATGCAGACAGGAGAGTAAATTATGCACAATATTACTCTGTTCAGCCTCATGCTGTTACTTTCGGTGCTATTCTAACCTATATTTGACAGCTGATAATAGTGTGACAGAAAACCCAGGTGGAGAGAGAGAGAGAGGGGGGATCATATGAGATAAATGTTCCCACTTGGATCAAACCAGGGACACAATATGTATCCTACAGAAACAGGCTACAAGAACGCCCTGTTACTTAATGAGCTTAATATGAAAGGTGGTATGCTTTCTTAAGTCACTGTACAGTCAAAAAAAAGTTAAGACGTTGAAGGAAATATATAAAAAAAGAAATATGATTTTAGTAAAAACTTGGAATGTAAGTTTAGATTAAAAACATATTTGAGGCATCAAGCTTACATTATTATCCAGCACGCCATGTGTTGAATGAATGAGTCCCGGTTCACTATAAATACTTACAACCAGTATAAAGGAATGCAACACTCAAGGGCACATTTACTAAATTTCCCCGTGTCTCTATATTCATAATGGGTAACAGATAATACCTGTCAATTTGAAGAATTAAAGAAAAATGAGCCCGATAAGAAGAAACACTGCACCGAAAGTGTGAGAAAAAAAATAAATCACAATACAAAACCGTAATCTTCATCACGCCAGACAGGTCAATCAACATAGACGAGGCCGCAGCTTTTCTGAGGCGCAGGGCTGCGAGGGAAACACAAAGCTGCAAACTCGAGCTCCATGGGAACATGAAGACTGCAACCAGGCGCCAAGGCATCCGCTTCTGAAGGAGGCGGCTCCTGGATGGAAGAAGGGAAGGGGTAAGTGGGGTGTGTCAAGTCACTTTGGGAAAACAAATTATATTCACACTGTAGTAACACAAGACTGAGGTCCGAAAACACAGATTTTTAAGATGGGGCTTTTCCAACTTCATATGCAGAACTGTATCCTTAAAATCAGTCACAAATTAAAACACTGCTTCCTTTCTTTTACTTCACGATTCAGTAAAGCAACACCCCGTCTTACTCAATATGACACTGACTGTCACAGCTTCTGGCTGTCATTTTTATTCATCTGTATTTTCATAATTTCATGTATCCAGCCAGACAAATTTTGTAAATCAGTAATTGATTGAATCACACACCAATTCTAAAAATTCCACATGATTTAAAATGACACGGTAAACTATTGTTGAGTGAAATAAAATGAATTAACATCCTCAAGTGAGGTCTCTAAGACACATCCTGAAAACAGCTTAGTCTCGAAAACAATTAAGCTCTCCAGAGCTGTTGCACGAACTCCGTTTCAACTTTTGACTCCAATCATCCCACAACCTTCAACAGCACAAATGCCATGTAAATACAAACTAGAGCTCCATTATTTACTTAAACATACTTCTGCTATTACAAAGCCACTCTTGGCATGAGACTCAAAAATGACAAGTACAACAGTGTGTGCCGATACATGGAGTTGAGATTTTATATTTCACAACATGACATTAAACTAAGCTGATCAGATATTAAACTACAGCATCACAAACTTCTGACCAGCTTCCTCCCTCTCTCTATTACATCCAATTCTTCTCATGTTTTCTTTAAAAGAAATACACAGCTTTGAAACTAAACAAAAGTTGTTTAATGCTGAGGCACACTAACTTTTCAGCATTTTCAGAAAATGAAATCCTGCAGTAGTAGCCCACAGCTTTCTTTAAGTGTCTCATGTATATATAATATCATACCAAACTTTTTTTTTTTTCCTTTCTATGAAGCAAATGATATGAGGGATCATTTAATTGCTGAGGCGGTGAAGATAATGTTAGCAGCGTTCATGTGCAGTATTAAGGATGCTGGTCACAGACGGGCAAGCGGCCAGCTCGATCCCCGGCGCACAGCGTTGCAATCCTCACTTGGAGCTTGGCTTGCAGTGCCTGGCCTCCTGTCTGTAAATGTGTTAAACCTGCTTTCACTCGCCCTGAATTTGTATAAATAATGTATATACATTTATCCACAGACTCTAACAAGTGCAGCCTCAGGTGAAAATACTCAGAAATGCATGCTATGCGCATCCCCGAAGGTGGACATCAGCTCCAAACCAACCAACTCAAAAGATAACCACACAGAGAGCAAGAAAAAAAACCCACAAATGAATAACTTGCCAAAAGCAACATAAACACACATACACATAGGTTTTTTTCCTCTCTCCCTCTCTCACACACACACACACACACACTCACACACACACACACACACACACACACACACACACACACACACACACACACACACACACACACACACACACACACACACACACACACACACACACACACACACACACACACACACACACACACACACACACACACACACACACACACACACACACACACACAGTGCTGTCAGTTTCTAAACAAGTTTTCCTTTCCGTCACACAAACAGCCCCAAGTTGTGTCTGCCAGTGTTATGTGAAGCTTTTAAACTCTGGAACCACATCACTCGTGTTTACTGAGATGCGCTTGTATGTTTCCCCTGCATTGTCAAGCACAGTCAAAGGGAGAGAGACCGAGGGCACAAGAAAAAACAAAAGCTTTTGGAAGTGTTCCAAGATTGCAAGAAAACGTGCAACTGAATGCTGGAACATGTAAGTTTGATATTCAGTCCAGTTTCAGGCAGGCCCGCAGGCTCGGCAGGCCTGAGACGAGCACAACTACTCCAAATAAAATGAACGGCACATGGTGGCAAAACTTGTCTTTGCATAGAGCACACTAGACCACACAGATCAGTGACTTTATGATTGATTACAATATTAACTGTGTATTACGCTTCTGTTGTTGTCTGGCTTCTATTTTAAATGATTCTCCAGATGAGTACTCCGAGTTCTACAATGAGTTTTAAATTAACATCTCCAACCAGATCTCCACCTGCATGTACTTGTTCAGTCACTGTAGGTCATTAAGTTAAATAGAGGCTGGAATTTTATTTGTATTTTTACTGCTGAGCCAAATGTTCTCTCAAATCAAAAGGACATTCTGGCAAATTCATTTGCACATTATTGCATTACAAAATGCAACATGCACTGCTGTCACAAGCAAAATTAGTTTGCAAACAAATCTACTTTGTCCATTTAGAGATAAAGCCAAAGACTTTCCTGTGTGCCTTAACCATCTTATCAGTAAAACGTAATCGGATTTTTTTTTTTAAACGGTTTTTAAATTCAAAAGTTTAACCTCAACAAAGCACACAAAAAAGGATATGAGAACTTTAGAAACCATTTCAAACAGATATCAGCAAGAGAGTTTCATAAAACAAGCATTCATCTGAAATTAATGGCATTTTATTTAGATTTTGCCTCATATTGTATATTAAGATAGTCATTACATGTTAATGGTTGTTTAAAAATTATTAGGAAATAATCTCCAAAACCAAGGGAAAACATTTTTATTGAATTTTATTGATGAATTAAATCATTTATTCATTTGTTTCAAAGTTAAAACTGGTGGAGGCCCGCAAATGAAGAACAAGGAGGCTAAACAGAAACAGCACAACTCTTCAGAGAGGCAATTAACCTGCGTTCTAATCACTTACACCAAACAGCGACTGGGGGACCCATTGTTTGGCGGCCTGATGGACAAACTTTAAAAATGTAAAGATCAAATTAATAGGCAAGCATTGTTAATGGGAACACTCACAATTATTATGCAAAAGCCTCACCGTGGCACGCAAAACAAATACACTAAGGTTTGGAGATGGAATGGTTCGAAGGCCGCTGCCGTTTCATTTCAAAGCATGCATTATACATCATTGTGCATAAAGAGGAAGCCTACAGCATTATGATGTTTTTTCCACGATGATTATCCTTTATTAGTCATTAAAAAGAGATCGAGAGAAAAAAAAAATACAACTTTTAAGCACCTGAACCTCGCTGCCAGCATTCCATTAATTGCCTGCACAATGGGGAGAGCCTTTGGAGATTTTTCAATTTCAAAAAATGAGGAGCATGCATTCAGTCGTGCTCATGTTATACCGGCACTTAAATCCTACAGAGCTCACATAAAAAAGGACTCAAGGTTGCATCCGATTGAAAGCCTCCAACTACAGCCACTTTAGAAATCCATTTAGTGAGCGGGGGTTTAGAACATCTAATTCAAACAGAGTCGCCCTGTTAAAACGGTTGCACCAATGTCTTTTAAAAACACACGCACTTTCAGGCACACACTTTTCTCCTGTGTTTGCTTGGCTCCATTGTAAGAAAGATGAACCTGGCACATACAGAGATGGCAAGACACAAAGAATTAATCTTGCCAGACCTCAGCCAAGTGGCGAAGGTGAATGCTGGTGAATGACTGCATGTGGAATCTTGACCTTTGCTTCAACATTATCAAAAGGGCTGCTCTATGGGAGCAACAAAAAGAGGTATGTGGCATCTGTAATGACATGACAACCTGAAAATCACAACACCGTTCATCAGCTGCAGAATCCCGCATAGAGATTGTTTTCTGAAGAAAAAACCCAGACGAATCAATTATATTTTTGGTTGGACCTCTGAGAATTTCTTTTCTTAGCTGAATAAAAAAACTTTCAAATTACAGTAAGAAGATGAGAAAAAAATGTTAGTAACATGAAACAATGTTTAATTTAACATAATTTTGCTCTACAAGTGCTTGAGCCACTACACAGCACTGCAATTTACATGATTAATTTTGCTGACCGTGGATAGTTATTACTTACTGTTAACAGATGTAAAATTCCTTTAGCACAAGATTGTAAGCATAAATGACTACTTTCAGCCGACTGATCAGTGGTTTTAAGCTTTCAATTTTGCTCATGCTAATTACAATGCTGTTCCTTCTGAGGAAACTATTATTACTCTCTTATTCTCTATTACCTCTGTACACACATTTGTTTGCCTGGCCACAACCTACAGTTTAGCTACCCAAGCACCTGTAGTGGCACACAGAAACTGATTGCTTAATCTCTACCTGAGCTGGTGTGGTGTGTGACAATTTGTGTTGTGACTTTCAAAGCATCTATATAGCGTACAGCATTGGATCTAGTTCATAGTCGGAGTTTGGGCATTGGTCATTTAGCAGCCATCTCGGGACTACTGCTTTCCCCATTTTATTTGTTTCTGCACTGTTTCTAGTGACCTCTCAACTACAGTGCATCTCCCTTTGCCAAGTGCTGTTTCTGGAGGTCCTCCCCCTCAATCCAGAATGTGTTGAGCAATGACCAAATTATCTGAAGTAGACAACTACTCTCCTCTCAAACAAATGCAGCTGGCACAGCATCAGTTGTCAAACAAAACAATTTAAGTTCTATAACCTGCTAAACTAATTTGTACGAGTTTGGTTGTAAAAGTGAGGATGCTTCCAAGTTACTGCAGTTCCCCAACTCCTGCATGTCAAAGTGCTGATAGCAAATGGTGAAGTGGTCAAAGCACAGCCTTCTCCTTGATAGAGGGCCATCCAGTGTCAATATAAAATCAGCATGGTTGACTTTGGCTACAGGTCCATCAGCATGTCTATGTTTTCTTGCAGACAATCTGTACCAACAGCATTCCACACAGTGAACCACCTTCAACAGATGCTATGGGAAACCTGGTCACCCTTTTGATTAAGGCAGTCATAATGTCAGTAAGTCAGGGAATCTGCAGGATGTGTTTTTCAATCCTGGGCCTGTACCTAAAAACAGCTAACAGCGTTCCAGGGAATGTTTTTTGGAGAGGCAGCAAGCCATCCATTTTTTAATTGACCTGGGGTCTCATCTTTAGAGCAGCTTTGGCAGTAGTACTTGCCTTTGCTCTCCAGAATATGTGACCTGTCCAAACGTGCTTGGAAAACCATTACCTTTGTCTGATGTCCACAGAAGTCCCACCAGACCAATGTAGTGATTTTGCAAGGCTTCACAGCACTCTTCTTTGGGGGTAAAATTAAGCTAATAAACTGATGAAAGTTTGATACAGTAGATTGGAATGCTTTAGGGCACTGGAATGGCCATTGAGTGATCTACAAAAAAAAAAAAACAGCTAACTGATGCTGACCAACAGCAACAGTCACTATGATCTGGGCTCCCCCTTCCTTTGCAAGTTGGCAAACAACCCAAACTCTGTCAGTGGGCTCAAGCACTGCTCTACTCACTCAGCTATAGAGTCTGTTAGATCCTCAGGAAGAAAGATAATTAGGCTATCTGTTTTAAATGCAAGCATTTGTGAAAGCCTCGACAGAAGTTTTGGCTGTCCCACTGGGTTGTGGATATAATCTAGTAGCTGTATGCATTTACAGGTATGCCTATTCCAACTGGGGTAAAGGCCACCTTGTCAGTGTTGTTGGTGTAGCAGCCACGTAGTCAACTTGGTCCATATTTTCAAGGTTCTACCATTTGTAGCAGCCAATCCCACCGTGGGTCATCCGCTCGCTACATCACTACATACTTGTCTATTGTCGCTCTTGGTCAGCTTTGCAACTTGCTGACTGACCAGAATGGCCATTTCATTCATAGGCCTTTTTCTTTTTACGTCAAACTTCCACTGGAAGATTAACTTTTACAGTCATTTTGCCTGTGAGGTGTGGCCTTTGCATGTTTTTGGACCTGGATGTTACATAGATGGTGTATAATTGTAAAAAGCTTGTTACTTGCCGTTTTGCAAAAGGAGCTTGTGGGAAACACAGTGTCTTTAAGAGTTACTGTGTACATATGAGCTTTTCATTCACACACACACACACACATATACATATATATATATATATATATATATATATACACACACATATATACACACACACACACGTATGTAGTGTACACAGACAGCCACTGATCCCATCACATAACCAGACTGTTTTTAATCTCATGGGACAAACAACAACCTTGACCTACAGCTTGAGATCTCAGGAACCAACACAGAACAGGACCATTACAGTCATAAATACACACATCTTTTACATTACAAACATGTACTGCAATCATATTCAAGGATTGATCTACTGACAGAAACGACTTTAAGAGAGCATACACACATACACTGAATGATTCTTTCCTTGTGAACAAGTTCATCTAAATAACTGAGCTGAGAGGCAAGCCTTTTGTCACTCTGTGCTCCTTTCCTATTTTTTTTTATGTTTTACTGGAAAGTGCTCCACAAATGTTGCAAAGCGAAACAATACATTTGCATCATCAATCAAAATAGATATCCTTGACTGTATACACCACTCCCTAACTCTGACAAAAAGTAAAGATTTAGCTTCCATTTAGTGTGTGCCAGTGTTCATCATCTGCTAACATGCATACGTGTGTCCACAGATGGATATATTTGCACACGTGTCTCTACACAAGCATCTGCAGGTCTGTTGGTAAGATCAATATCAAAACCCTTAGCAGGCCTGAATCAGGCAGAAAGAAACTTTCCTTTCATCTTTTCCTCCCTCCATGCCTCTTTTCTTTCCTTCTGTCTCAGAGCACCACGGACAATTGCTGGCAGGCCTTCAGATGCAAACAGCTGCTCTCAGATTGTCACTGTGATGGGAAACTGATTATTTAGTCTGCTATCCCTCCCTTAAGAGAGCAACAGTTTCTGTAAGCTACTGAGGACTCTTAAGAGGTTCGGTCCTTTGCCAGAGGCAGCAGTAAGGCTGTAATGTGGCTCCTATAAATGAACATCACAGACGTGAACACAGCTATGAAAAAGTAGAGTATGGGCCCCAAGGAAGGTCCCTGTGGAACGTCCCCTTAGCATCTGTTAGGAGCTGGCTCTGCTTTAGAAAAGCCAGGAGTTAAGTGTAACAAAGGATCACCTGGAGTTCTAGATTTGTGAGACTGTCGAACTAAACTCATTCCATTAAGTCAATATTTTTTTCCCTATCACAAGTAATAAATTGAGCCGCATGTAAGCATTTGATTTTCAGGATTCTGTGCTTCATTCTTGGTGGGTTAACACCAGTTTTAGGTATATAATTTTTTGTGGGTTTGACCTGTGTGTGAGTCATCCTCTGTGTTTGATTTCCTACCAGTTATTTCAATCTGACTATAGCTCCCAATAAATGAACAGAAATCACATTGTATTTAAAAGCGGAGATCTAAAACTTTTCACATCACCATACTAGACTTTAAATGACACAGCATCTAGTGGTGGTAAGGTGATCTACCCCAGTAATGACAGTGTGCCTTAAATACACCTTTTGTAAGGTAGAGTTCCGCAAAAATCTATGTAGGGTCTTTTTATTTAGTCTGTCTCACTGTTCATTCTGTACTCAGCCAGGGACAGCAGTGTGTGGCACAAAGATTGGCAGTTAGCTAAAACTAATCTACTGGAGAATGTATTTTCAACAGAAGGTGATACATGAGAAAAACTCCACTCAGGGATGCCCTAATGTAAGTTATGAGAACATTACAAAAACTTTCCTGTGCATGCGCTTAAATTGTTACTGCTAGCATGGCTGTCTTTGCTGGGGCTCATTTTTGTCTGGCATGAAGCCACTACTTGGCAGAGAGATCTCTAATCATTGCCACTGCTGAGTAATATACACCTTATGTCAAAAAGTCACTTTAAATCTTTAAGATCACTTTAAGGTACATAAGCCTTCAAAAGTCAGGGGAATACTGTCAGGACAGTGCATTTGTCATCCATGAACACCGTATTACTAGCACCTATAAAATAAGTGGGGAAGATAAGGGGAGAGGCAAACTAAATTGGTTGGGTTAGACAATCACTGCAAAGGTGCCCTTGAGCAAAGCATTTAAAACCGTTGCTATAATGGAGATGCTCAGAGACAGAGGGTGTATGTCTGAATGTAGAAAAGGCTGTCTGTGAAGTAAAATGCAAGCCAATAATCTTGAAATAAATGTTTAACTAGACACCTTGTTCTGTAACTATCTCTGAACAGTAGCAGTAAAGGTGAAAATATAAAGGTAGTAGGAATAAAGAACATTGATTCTGTGTCTAATCAAATCAATTATCCAAACCAAACATGTATAACAGTCATCAAAGCATTGTTGAATAGACCTCCAGTGCCTAGTGCGAGATTGACAGCAAGTGGGCGGTCTTTTTTTGTGAGTTCATGCTAACAGGCATTTGACAACTGCTCTCTGTGGGAGTGTATCAGAGCCCAACAGTGCATATCAAGCTTGGAGTCTAATGTGAGGCGAGTGATGTAAGGTGAGGTGAGGCTGTGTGAAGCCTGAGGCTGTGAACACCAAAGCACAGGGCAGCGGTCAGATCAATACTGGCTCTGCTACAGATGTACGAGATCGAGGTGGTAGACCCCAGCCGAGAGTCAAAGCTTCCTGATAGACTTATGCTGGTCATTCATGTGCATACACAGTCGTTCATAATGAATATGACAATAATTGTTAAGATGGTAAATGGTTGTATTTATACAGTGCTTTTATCCAAAGCGCTTTACATGATACGTCACATTCACACACACATTCACACACTGATGGTGGAAGCTGCCATGCAAGGCACTAACCACGACCCACCAGGAGCAATTAGGGGTTCGGTGTCTTGCTCAAGGACACCTCAACATGAGCACGACGGGCCGAGGATCGAACCAGTACCCTTCCAGTTACAAGACGGCCACTCTACCCACTGATCCATGCCGCCCCATCTGCTTTCAT
The DNA here is from genome assembly GCF_021347895.1 of Acanthochromis polyacanthus. Taxonomy (NCBI): domain Eukaryota; kingdom Metazoa; phylum Chordata; class Actinopteri; family Pomacentridae; genus Acanthochromis; species Acanthochromis polyacanthus. The sequence continues at coordinate 24,613,923 of NC_067116.1, read as the reverse complement.
AGAATTATCCCGTATTTTTCTGCTTTGTTTTTCAATTAAAAAATTACAACATGGAGTAATTAAGCATTTTAATCAACACTAATAACTGGAAAGGTAAAAGGCAACACTTAGTTTTTATGAAAGCAGGCAGAACGAGCAGTTTGGCTTAAAAAAAAATAAGAACAATTTGAAAAACTCAGTGGTATAAAACTGCACTGAGTTTGACACCACGAGTACCCACTTCAAAATGAAAATACTACTTAAATTGAATGTAATCAAAGAGTACATGTTTAAAGCAGAGTGACTAAAAGCTTGTTCTGTGTGTAATATGCTACTGTTAAAATATTTTTAATATATATTCACCTATTGTCTTTTGACTTTGAAACTGCTGTTACAAAAAAACAAAATGTACACCTGTAAAAGTAACTGCATCCAAATGTAAAGTGTGTGCTTTGTAATATCAGTTATACCTGACTGATATTTTCAACTTTTCAGGGAGCAGACAGACACACCCAGTGTAGTCAAATAAGACACAGACATTCATAACTGATATAAATGTCATTCGGAATTTGTAAAAACTTATAAATAATGGATGCTCCAAGTAGGCAGGGGAGCATCTTCAATGAGCCCAGAGTGCAGCACATACTTTCTCATCTCCAAACCAAGGAGCCATCTTAATGACTGTGCCCAGAGACCTGGGGGTCTCCATCAGCCTGCCCTACCCATTTCCCCCATCCCGCCCATCGGACCCCCCTCGTCAAGCCCATCCATGCTCCCAACCACAGCATATCGTGCAGAGGGGAACATGAGCTCTTAAATTAAACATTGACAGCAGCGGCCGCTGCCTGTTTTAGGCAAATCAGCAGAAAATGAAGCAAACAGGGTGCCTCAGGAAGATCATGTGTGTGCAATTGAGACATTTCTTTGGGGGGGGGGGTGACACGGGAGGGGAGTCTCTTAAGCCTTGTGGAGAGCAGAAAATGCAAATAATGTCACAAGAGTGTGTTTGCTTAGTGGATATCTCCTCTTTTGTGTTTTGTGGATAAAAGAGGCTGTTGGAAGAAGGAGAGAGGCAGAGAGAGAGTGAAGAAGCTAGATTTATGAACTGGAAAATAGTAAATGGAATATACTAGAGTACTTTTCTACCTTAACGGACAAAGCGTTTTACTGTTTGACTCTTAGTCACACACACACACTCTGGCACACCAAGACACATGAACCATCAGGAGTCACTTTGGGTTTGGTGTCTTGCCTGACAAAGAGGCAAACCGGGACAGATATTTTGTTCAAAATGTTGACACTGGGTACCGAAACATCCTGTATCATCAGGACTGAAGGTAATAGCAGGTTGAGTGGGCAACATTGGATGAGGTAGGGACCACTATACCCCTCTCCTGACCTGCATTCACACAAACAGGAAATTGCCTTCAGGAAGGAAGTCATATTTTTTACAGCTGTGCCCTATGATGAGGACAGCCCAGTGTTACAGCTACATTTCCAATGCATGTATGAGATTTATTCTAAATGTCTGATGTCTGCAAGGAGGCATTCAGTGTTATACAGAACCTGACAAAAATGACAAGGCAGACAGATTGAAGATATAACGATTCAGTTATGAATGAAAACTGTGGTCATTGTCTTTTCCTGTCGCCATTAAAAAGGCCTTTTCCTGCACCAGCCACAGATAAACCTTTGGCTCCTTGTTTTTGTACTTGGATGAAGATCAAGGCACCAGGTCCAGACTCAGTGCTTGTGATCTGTCAGGGTACAGGGATTTATATGGCCCTTGCATCCTACAATACTCATCACATCTGCAAGTCACAGCGATAAATCATACTGGTAGGCTGTACAGACTCAAATACTGGACATAAGGCAACAGATTCTATTTTTGAAGCAAAGGTATTTTGCATTGTTAAAAGACAAACAGCTTTTCGAGATGAGTTATTTCACTCACCAGTGATTAGAGGAGCATGCACACTTGTACACAGCCAGATTAAAAGGTGTGATCAATTTCTCCATCTGACAAAAGAGTGGCTAAAGTGTGCAGAGAGGTGGAAGCTGGCAATAGTGGGGGAGGCAGTCCAGAGTTCTACAGGAAGTGATTTAATGTCCAAAAAGACATGCACTTGTTTTTGCTGTCTCTTTCCTGTTGTGTTCTGATAGGGACTTCCTCTCCCCAGTGGGGGTGGATACGGTGTCATCCGTCCATCCATCCCACCCACCTCCACACACCCATCCACCCACAGCTAACGGAAATGTCCTAATGCTGCCATGCCATTGCAGCAAAAGAAAAAAAATCTTTAAACTCTTTGAACTTCAATGTAATTAGTCACAAACTGGCCGCGTGGCACTTCATATCAAAACGGTAAAAGACCTGAGGTGAGAGACCATGAGGAAGAAGGCATTTGTTTGTAGCATGTGAGCAGTAACCTGTGTGTGTACAATGCATGAGCCTGGGGAGTCAGAGGGCTTAACCCCAGCCATGGTAACACCAGGATGATCTCTTCCCGTCTGCCCCAGTATCTCTATGACCAACTCCCTTCCTTCCCGCTAAAACACACGTCGATACAAGCACAGCCACATGCATGCAAACGCACGCAAATGTCACAAGCGTCTTCACTTGTGGACCTCTATCGCTTGCGCTCGAATCATGTTCAAGTCCTAGAATGCTTTGTTGTACTATTCTTAATTCCTTCAGCGATGGCATAAATAACAATAGAATGCAATTCTAAACGAATACAACCCACAAAATTACCTCAAGGGTAATTTTAGTACCTCAAAGCAACACTCCCAACATAAACTGATTTTTACAATGATAGGTTTCGTTGCAGGGATCCTGTATTCTTGATTTTTTTCATTCCCTGTAATTTTTCTATTAAGAGCTCTTTTAACATAAATCGGTCTGCGAGTACTTTACTCATCAATGATGCCAGGGGGCACCACACTCTGCAAATACGGATAACTATCTTAATAGTAGGTCCTGCTTTACCATGTCCCCTCAGAGCTTTCTCTACAAATATAAAAGTCTCAAAATGAATAAATTATTTGATTACTGGGAGACTCAGAGTTTTATTTAATCAGTTATTCATTAATGGTCTGATTACATGTGTAAACAGGTAGGATTTAAGGACTAAATGCTTAAAGAGAAAAGCTGGCCATACAGTCTAAATGAAGAGAGGATCAAACCCAGTGACCTTACATTAGGACCAGTCTCTCACTCCATTAGGTTTACCAGTCACCTAAAAAAAGACTCATCCATACACATATTTAACAAAGTACAATAACAACAAATCAAAAGGAGTATCAATTTGTCAAACAAAATATTTCACATGAATATAAACTGTAGGCAAAAGAGTCCCCCGCTGTTCTAACTTTAATAAATTCAGCAATGTAAAGTTTTAATCAGAGATCAAGCATTAAGTTTATTTTAGGTTGTTGCTAGGATCGTAGAAGATTTTTGGACACAGACACTTTGTTTCTCCATGGCTAAATACTAAAACAAGTTTTATGTTAAATGATACAGTTACATGGTACTGACTTTGGTCATTCCTATAATACATAAGAGATGCATAGGTTACATTAAATATGTAATTTTCTCAGCCTTTCCTGTATTGTGGTGAAACTGACTTTGCTTTGACCAAAGCACCTCATGTCCTGGCGCTTATCTGCTCTCCTCTCTGTTGAGGGATTTAATGCAGACTATCATACATACACGCACATGAACGAACCGTGACCCACCCACCAACCTCGTCTCTTACTCATTCACTCCGTATACCAACACACTTGTACAACATTAGTCACTCACACACAGCCATAGAGCAGCATGAGCACACACATTCACCTACAGATGGAGGAAATAAAGTCAGTCGCTGCCTGTGTCTGCTGAGGATGTGAGGTGCAGTGATGGCACATTAACGATAGGACCCATGACAGCTGTACGCATCGGCCTCACTGAACAAAGAATGCAACCAGTTTTTAATTCAATGAGGATTGTTTAAGTGAAACAATGGCTCTTTGCCCCACTGAGGGTAAGGAAAGGGTGAGAAAGGTGAGTTTTTCAGTGGTAGCTGACCGGTGTTTTTTTGTTTTAGGCTACGGATGATCCCGTGGGTTCGGGGGGGTCGTGGATCAGACATATCACTGTAGTGCAGCAACATCCGCTGTTTTTCAGGTAAGTAACAAATAGGCTGACAATGACTGGGCTGAAGGGGAAACAAAGCCAGACGTTCTCACTCAGGGAACCATAAAGACTATTTAGACGCAATATGAGTCTTATACGTTTATACTTTCAGACTATATTTTTAGAGCAATCTTTTCCTGAAACATCCTTCAATGAATAACCAAGGAAGAGTAGTGAGGATGACTTTTGCTCAAGTTGTATATTAGAAACACTCTGAATTTATGTTTGATATTTGAAATAATCTGACCAGAGGATAGTCAGTTACCCAGAATGAAAATAAATAGCCAGCATCAGATACTAAAGAAGACTGAGGTGCCAACTGGATACATCGATTCAACTATTAATGCACCATCACTATTCTCAATAGATGCTGTTATTTATTTTGCTTATTAAACAATCAAGTCCAAGAAGAAGAGGGCAATACACAACATTTACCATTAAAATATAACAATTTTGAAATCAGCTTTTAATATAAAAGATTCCATAGCCAGTGCTGTAAAATAAGGGTCGATGCTAGAGGTTTTGTAAACTTTTTTTCCATTGCGTTTGCAACAAAAAGAACAACAACAAAAGAACCTGCATAATCAAATACAGTTCTGCACCATAACCTTACCAGAAGGGCCACACTTGTGAAGACTATCACACTGTCGCTGTGACAGAGAGGCCTCGCTTTGTTTTATCTGATAATTTTCGATCATGCAGTTAGTGGCGATTGTGTGAAATCAGGTTGTTTTACATTTAGTTATGTTACACTAGAATTCAGTTAATTATTAGAACAGTGCTTTCAACATAAGATAGAACAGATTCCATTTAATGAAATACATGAGACTTTATAACACAGACAATGCATGTGATCGCTAAGAGGTCATACAAATGCTTTGGAAATGACACAAATTCTAACTATGCGGTTTTATTTATTCATTTTCCTGCACTTACACATGTGACCAAAACAGAGGGCAAAACTGTGTGTCCCTGTGTGTGCTTTTTCACTCCAGGTTGTGCTTTCCTCACAGCCCATTTGGTCTATGCTAATGGAGTCTACTCATGCAGAGCAGCAGGTCTTAATGAAAAACCTTTGGCTGGTGATCAGTGCTATTGATCAGCCTGAGCCATGGCTTTAAGCAGGGCTAATTGATCAATCACCACAGGTTGCTTCGGATTAATGGAACATGACTGGTGCCCCCCTAAGGCATAAACACCTCTCATGAAGAGTGTATGCGTGTGTTGGTGTGCGAGGTACAAACATTCAGTGTACATGTAATTATGTGCATTTGTAAGTGAGGAAGGATGCAGGAATGGAAGGAGTTTTAGCCACCATCCTCGAGAAAGAAAAAAAATATTACGTTTGATTAAAACTACACAGAAATGTAAAAAGTAGCACTGACTGATGAATGATTCCGTGAACTTTTACCACAAATTTAATAAATCTCTCTCCAGTTTATTGGGGTAAACAGAAGTCAAAATATTTCATTAAGAATCAAACTCAAATAACTGCCTCTAGAAGAAAAGACTCAAAAGTAAAACTGTATATCCTCTTGATAGCACCATAAAAGAAGAACTGCAGGCTGATCTATAATTGATTATTTTCAAAAGTAGTGAAGCATAATAAACACTTCTTTAAAGATCGACTGCAATGCAAGAACAATGTCTGTCTCAGTTTAAATGTTCAATGTTCCGTCAATGTTTACATTTGTACGTGAACTATTTGTTTTCTTGTAATATTACTGTTGTTAATGATTATGTGTTTATATGTATGTGTTTTGGTGTGTCTGGCATCCAATGATGACTGATCAGACAAAGTGTAAGTGTTATTCCTGCTTTATTCTGTGTTCATTCCTTTTGGTAGAAGGCTTGGCTGGATATTTGGGTATTTCAGCCTCGAGACAAAACACTGCTTTGTCTTAAGACATGCCTTAGATTTGACTTAGATTAACTTTGGGTAGTCTTGATGAAAGCCTTATTTGAGTGCATTTGATCTAGACAGTTTTTTGAATGTGCCTCTGGGAAAATGATAAAAACACCAGGTTAAGAAATTTAAAAAAAAGACTAAAACCAGTGCAATTCATAACATAGATGTATATTATCAAAAGTCAATAAAATACAAATAACAAAACTTGTCTCACCCTGTTTTAAAGTTCTGCTAACCTGTCTAGAACAAGAAATGGAGGAGATCTTTTGAGTCAGTTTAAGTGCCGTTCTACAGAATTTTCCACAATGGCAGAAATATAATAGGAATACAATACATTTTTCTGCATGAAAAATGATTAAAGGTATCAGGTATTAAGTGCAAAATCTCCATATCAGTGTTAAGCTAGCGTACATTTGACGTATCTCACTAATCCTAAGCCTGACAGATATGACACCAGTGGTCCCCCTGCCAGGAAGGACGAAAACACGGGCCAAAACAGGAAGCCCTAACACACTCTCACACAGACAAAACCCTCCCTGTGAACAACTGACTGACTGGCCAGTGGCGGTTCCATGGAGGATTTCTTTTGTATGTGTGTGTTAGGGTGGATTGGAGGTTCCAGCTGGCCTGTCAAGGGACTCCCAATCGCGTGTGAATGGTACTGTGGCTAACAGGTCCAACACTGAAACACTCAACAGGCTGAAAAGGTCAGCTGGGGTGAGGTTATCTGGGTAAAACCAGGGGTGCTGTTTTTTTTTAAACCGCATGGACATCTAAATTCTGGTTCATTAAAAAGTATTACAGTATGTGTACATCCGATTATTTAAAATAATTGTTTTGGAAGATAAATGAAGAAATATCTTCCACAGTGCTTTTCCTACAGTAGTTATGTTTTACTTGCTTTGAGTTGTTTTGGAAATATACTCTCTGATGTTTATCTCTAACCATATCTGAAACACAAAGCATCCTAGTGCCTAACAAAGCAAACCAAAGCTAAGAACAAACAACATGTCACATTTATCATCTGCTGCATGCTTCATAGATGAATCAGTCACTGAGGTGGCAAAAAAAAGTGTTAGCTTTTATTCTGATGGGATGACAAAACAAAACTGTTCCTAAAAAATGTGTTTGACTCACACCAAGTTCATGTTGACTTTGCACAAGGCACGAAATGACTGACAAAAATGTAACATCGTGAATCACATCATTAATTACACGCAACTAAAAATAACTGCAACATTTAAAAACACCTAATTTTGGATTAGCCTGGGCAGCAGAACCGGTCAAAGCAAATCTCCAGAGCAACTAGCAGCCAGTGCAGAGCCTCCAACTGTTTCCTGTGCTGAAACCAGACGGCCAACTCAACAACACGCACACACACCATCTCCGCCTCCCGTCATTTAGTTAACCTTGACCAACTAACCAGTCACACATAAACAGCTCACACCCTCCTATCCTGGCTCGCACATTTTGTGGAATGAGACCACACTTCCACCCAATAACCCCTGGTGTGAACTTAATTGTGTATACTCGGGTATCGAGTTTCGGACCATGGCTGGGTCTCAGTGCTCAAAGAGAAACAGACTCTGTGAGCTTGACAACGAGTGAGAAAGCGATAGAGTAAAAGAGAGAGAGAGAGAGAGACATGGACCACCCAACAGCTGAGAAGAAAAACAAAGCTGCGTGGAGAGCAAAGTCAGCTTCGATCACTTTAAAAGTAGGACAGTTGCAAGTTGTTGTGCGGTAGCAGTTCGCCAAGGGTGAAAGAAGCTGAGGAAAAGAGAAAGCTGAGTGTTGACAAAAGTCGATTGATCTTGGAGTCTGTGTTAAACAGTATTTAACTCAAAGAGAATATACTAAATTTACTGCTTTGATTCAATACAACCTCTTTTAAATTCAAATTCAATCCTAATCTGTGTTTTGCTTTGTCATATTTTCAGTCTTTTTTGTCTTTTTATGGTTGAAAATTTGGCAGTTGTGCGAGGTAGGACGTACACATGACCAGCTCACTCAGAAGTCCGCTGGTTTTCATTATACACATTTATCCAGCATTCTTATAATTCAGAGCTCATGATTTTCTATTTCATAATAGAACTGGTTCTTCAAAAAACAAGTTCTTCACATAAAACTAACTATCTTTTCTATTCTGTGACATTAAATGAACATGGCTATTTTTGGTAATTTACATCATACAATAATTAACAATTAACACATTTTTAACACATTTTATTGACTATATCAGATTAATTAATTACTTTGTCACTCAGAATACAACAAAGACCGCAAACCACTCGACCAGATTTCAAGAATGAGGGCATGGCCAGGTTTGAATCACTGCATCAGTTGGGAAAGCGTGAGGAGGTAAAGTGATAAGCACTCTCACCCCTGTGTAGACTAAGCATTCATGTGCCTTTGAGCAAGGTACTTAACCTTTTAGTGTGTGAATCTAAAGCACAAAGCATTCTCTGTTGATCATAAACATGATGACACCACATGCAAACAACATTTTTCTCAATGTAAGTGTACTTAAAATAAAGTGTGCTTTCAGATTTGACAAAGCAGTCGGCTGTTTGACGAACATCTTACATTTTTAGATTTACTCACTGTCCCAATTATGCAATCCTAGATGCTACAGTTTCTCCAAATTAGGATGTAAAGGAACTCGAATTTTGAATGAAGCAAAGTGTTACATGTGCAGCAATATGTATGTGGTTCTAGTGCTGGCCACTAGGGGGACATGGATGTGCAGAGTCTGGCCTGAGAGTTGGAGGCTTCATTTATTTCAGTGGAGAGGCATTTGGTCGATTGGTGAGCATGTGTTAGGGTGTGTGTGTGTGCGTGCGCGAGTGAGTGAGTGAGTGAGAGAGAGAGAGTGATAAAGGGACCTCTGCTGTTCCCTGTAAGTAGTTTTGTTTTGCAGGACCACTGCATTCAAATTCATTCAAGATCATTTTACAGAGTGCTGGTAATTTAATTGGTGAAGTGAGGCAGTTTTACTCATAATATTTGCAAATCATCTAATGGCATTATTTACAAAAATCTAAAGATGATATTAATAGTACATACTATTTAACATTATAAAAGTCTAATTAAATGGGTCTTGCATCAATTAAATTTTAAAGTTATTTTGAACAAATTATAAGCACATTTTAATTAATATTTATTCTTGTTTTTAGGTTCAACTGCATTGGCTATAAAGTAGTAAGAAGTGTATCACTGCACATGACTGACTTCCATTTAAATAATTTTTTATAAAGATAAAATGACTAAGTTAAAGCATGAAGACCTTGATTAATTGAATTTTTCATTTATTTATTACAGCATTAATACTGGATATTAAAATATTGGATATTATATTAAGTTCCCAAGCATCAGGTATAATGTGAGGGGGTTTATGCAAATACTGAAGGAATTATGTGTGGGATACAACCTATTTTATCAAATCATAAGGATTCCCAAGTTACTGGACACTTGACTTCTACAAGTTTAGCAGTTCAACAGTCTTGCTTAGTGGTGGGTTTTTGGACAACACCTGAATTGTATTGCTGGGTGACAGGATCAACGTAGTGTTACTTTTCATTTTTACCAGGATTTACTGACTACAAGAAAAATATATTTAAAAAAAAAAAGAAAAAAAAAAATCACAAAGCTGTTTTTTGAAAGTCCTACAAATTAAAGACCGATTTGAATCAAACTGAACTGCACTAACTTATTGAGAAGACAGACTTGTTGAATGTGTTAACCTAATCCAGTAATTGTTCAATCCTCTGCGTCCGTTTTTGTCCGAAGGTCAAAGTTCAAATTCCACCGAACTTCTAAACTTCAGAGTCCCAGAGTGACTGATACGCTTCGTGGTGTGTACTGTATGTGTGTGTAAGAAGTTAGTTACCTCTCTATCCGGATGAGTGCCTTTAGAGGTTTGGCTCAGGGAATTTTCTAGTCTCTCTGGAACACAAGGAATGGACAGCCGACCTGCAGACGGGGACACACACACACACACACACACACACACACACACACACACACACACACACACACACACACACACACACACACACACACACACACACACACACACACACACACACACACACACACACACACACACACACACACACACACACACACACACAGTTAAATCTGCCAGCAGTGTTCAGCTGAAACGTAACTGAAAATACACATGCACACACAGACACATGCTTAAAACATGTAAGCAAACAGAATATATTAAAGTCATACTGAGAGGAACAGTAACATATAAAAGGTCAGAAATTAGATATTTATACTTAAAACAAATGAACAATGACAGAATTTCATGCTTGTTTTGTCCTGAAAAATCATAAAATTGTGGGTGTGACTTTTCCGCCTCATATACTTAATGTGGAAAAAAAAGAAAATGATGCAGGGAAGGGAAAATTTTAGCAATTTAGTCTTGGTACAATTCCTATATATGATATCAGTTTCTAAAAAAAATATTTCAAAAGACATCTCTTCACCAACTTACCATCCAGGATAAATCTTGATAAATAGGATTAGAAATTCAAAATATGTATGCATACACATGGATATACCATGTTGGTACTGGCAGCACCAAATATCAGAAACGAAGTAAAATTACTCGAATAACTATGAAACAAAGGTGTCCATGTAAACTCAGTAAAGTTGAATAGAATAAAAATGATCCGAGGATTTCTTCCGTGTGTGTGACCTGTGAGATGCACTGATCTCAACCAATTATAGAAGGAAACAAGACAGAATCACAAAGGATGGCCCAAAGGTGGAGGATTATAAATTGGAGCCAATTAGAGCAGAAAACGGAAAAAGCAAGACAAGCATGGCTAATGATACCATATTCATCAACTTCTGACACTCATTTTACATTACAGGCACTTCGCACATGCTCTCATTTGGACTGTCTTTGAAAGAGGCGAATGATGAGAAGGCACAGTACATATTGTTTATGGTCACTTCAAAATGTCAAATGACTGCTAATGGGCACCAGCATTCAGACTTGAATTCAAAGGGACAATATCTGTCATTACAATGCCACCTTCATTTCACTAGCTGAATAAAAACAAATGGTGCGTGCATTTGCATCCTTTAGATTTGCAATTCAGGTCCATAGTCTCATTTCATGTTTTTGCTGAACAAGCACACAAACCACAAACTATTAGTACAGACACAACCATGAAACAAATTGTATTTCAATTTTAAAACACTTTGTAGTAGTAATTGTATGTATGAAGCAGATTTAGACATTTATTCACAGCAGACACTAATGTACAAATGACTGATGCTTTCAATCATTTGTACTGATATCTGAGACTATGTGGTGCAAGCATTCAAAGAGTCAATCAAGCAATTCCTGATTGACAAGCTAATGCAGTTTAGCTTGAATTCCTAATCTATGTGACACAGCATGGTAATGTCAAAATATCAGATCCATTTGCAACAGCTTTGTTTGGACTGATTGTTTTCTAACCAGGGCAATCATCTAATAGAGCAACACCAAACCTACAAAAATTGGTTGATAATTCTGAGTGCAGGAATTGTGCTAAATGTGGGATACATTTCCATGTCATGGTATAGAAACTTGGCCTTTACATTATTCACGTCCACAGCAGTCCGACAATCTGTATGTTAAACGTGGAAGTTACACACAGATATATGGATGCAATCTTGGTAGGTTTATCATTGTCATGAACCCATCCGCCCCATCTGACTGTCTACCTGTCTGTCTCCCTCCTCTCGTTCAGGGCCTGTCATGGCCGCTCTGCAATAGACCCCCTGTGTGTGGATTAATCTCCCTGGATGACTACTGATCTGAAGGTGGGACGGCCACCATCCACCAACAGCAAAACCAATTTCACTGTGTCACTGCATGACACTCCCGCCCACCATCCCCACTAACACCGACGCATGTACACACATTACAAAATATCTTCATCTGTCTCTGTCTCATCTGCATGGAAGAGGGCAGGAGGGCGGGTGACTAGTCCGAAGGAGAAAGGTCAGCGCACTGAAGGAGTTCATCATTCTGAGGTGTCAGAGCTGCTCTTTAGCACGGCATATGAAGGGGAGAGGAAGGAGGACAGGATGAGAGGCAGGGAGTAACAGACAAGGGGGCAGGGGGGTGTGGGGGTGGGTCTGTTTTATGTTAATCTGGTTATTGGTTACCAGCCAAAGGTTTGTCACAGCCCACAGAGTTGGCTGCCATCCACTGACTGCAAATCAGCCGTCATACTGTTTGTGTTTCATAATCACGTGCTGTCTTTGATTGTAACCTAATTACGAGTAAACTACACACACACACACACTTGCATTTTACTTGAGCTACGAATGGTCATTTGGTGGCTAAAAACACCAGAGGGTTTATTGAAACACCAGAAGCTGGTCGTCAAACACGCATAAGCTCACATTTAGTCATTCAGAAATGATCACACAATGTACCCACTACGCTTGCTGGCGTCTGGCATGAGGTAAACAGCTTTTAATAGCATCAAACCCACTGCAGTTTGTTTGGGACCATCTGTCCAGTCTATTGTGTTTCTCTGTTATGGCTCTTTGGAAGCCTGTCGGGAGACAGCTGATGTATGGACGCTTACAAAGGTCCCAGCCAGGCCCTCGGGATCTTGCCACTCTATGTGTTATCCGTTTCTTTTCTGTCTAGTTTGTCTCTTGTTTTGCTTAATAAATTATTTTTTTTTTAGATCATGGGGTAGGAATTTGGGTAATTTTGCATCTTGTACTGGGGCACTTTACCAAAGGTAGAAGTATGGGTGACAAACAGGAATGTGTGTGTATATGTGTGTGTCTCTGCTGTTGCTAGGGCGTGAAAATGCAATGTACATTAATTTTGCTTTTAGATGCCAAGCATGATTGATTATCTTTTGTGCAAAAAATGGTTTCATCCAGATCTTTTTGAAAAATGCATATTTCAAAAGTCTCTCACAGATATTGAAAGACAGAAAAAAAGTCTAAACTATTCTATTTCCATTAAGATTATTCTGCACTACAAAAGATGGCGGTGAACCCAGAAAAGTGTTGACTATTAATTAAAGGGTTAGTTGAAGACCGCCACATTATACCGTGAGCGCAGCTGTGAGAATCAGTAGATCCTGATTGAAAGGAAAGTTCTGCATTATTTTGGCAACCTACATTGTCTGAACATCACCTACATGTCATAATTTGTGATTGTTTATAGAAAATTACCAACTTGAATATAAGGTGCTTTCCTGAAAGGCTACATTGGAGGTGACGGGTGGAGAGAAGGAGGTGAAAGCTGGGTTAAGGAAGTTTTCACTCCTTTCTTCCCAGTGTGCCCCTGGCCTCTCCAACTTCTACTCAAATGCTGAAAAAAGCCAGATGTAGGCAGGATAATCACCACCTAATAAGAGGCTATATTGAAAGCAGATTGGCGGCGATATACAACAAGCTTGAAAGGTGTGTGTGCGCACATACACACTAACACATCCATAGCCAGTCAAATGCATACGAACACGTATAGTTGGGGCAGGTATAATTATGGTGCATGATGACAAACTTCAGAGAGGACAGATCATTCACATTTTGTACACATATGGACAAGCATGTGTTCAAAAACCAGCAGACACACACACCAGACAGATCCCTTTTTCTTCTAACTTCAGTCTTCTACCACATCCTAGAAAAATGTTAGCACATGGCAAAAAAAATCAAAAATTTCATAATAACATATCAATTATCAATTTAGAAACAGAGCACAGAATCCTCTAAGGTTCTGTGTATGTTAGTGACTGTTTCTATGTGAACCCCTATGAAAGAAGGAGGCTAAACAAAGCAGCTGAAAATGACAAACATTTTTGATGAGAACTGTCTAAAGGATTCATAAACCCTGATGTTTCCAAATCTTGTACCATAGCATAATCTTTCACAGAACAATTGCGGTGTGAGTGACAATTTTTGTCTTTTTGTTGGTCCCCCAAAAATATATAAAGTAGATCTTTTATCCCTTAATTTTCACAAAAACACTTCAAATTAAGACCAGAAAAAATACTAGCAGTGCTAAAACCTCACATACCCCAAATCTCATGAAAAAAAATCTTTTAACAACCACTGTTATATTACAACAAAAACAGCCCAATTTAATAAATTTGGCATTAATGTGGTCGATGGTTCCATGGTTTTTACAGCAGTATACGCTTTTTCCTGCGTGGAAGTGTTTGATTATTGTACATTCAAAAGTTGATACAAGTGCTAATTTGTCAAATACTATCATTTTTGCAGTCTTTTGAGTTGTTGCAGGTTTTTTAAAAAGTAGTCCATTTACTAGCACTGACTTACAGCACAGGAACAAATTTCAGGAACAAAAGTTTAGCTGTGAAAATCAGTGCTGCTGCTGAAAAATGTGCATTACACTATGCAACAAAAATTATACTGTGCAAAAGGGATGGGTAGTAATGTTGAAGACACACTGATCGTACTGCTTAAGTTTTCAACATTCTTTTAATTTAATCAGTTGAAAATTTAAAGTAGAAAAATTTATATTAACACCCCAGTAGCATGCAGACTTTGTTTGCCCGCTCTTGTTCGACATTTTTATTTCAATTCCATGTCCCTTTTCTTTGTTTCCTTCCTTTGTGTCATTCTCATCTCTTTGTCTGCTGCCATCTTCTGTGACACTTCTTTCAGCTTCTTTCTTTGCGCTCTCCTGTGGAGTTTTACCTTGTGTGGCTTATTAGTATGTTTTGCATGCATTTACACAGGACGAGGTGTGCATTTCTTTTACCAAACAATCGCCCTCCCCTGTGCATCTGTTGTCATTTAATTAACACTCAGAGGAAGCTCTTTGGGAAGAAAAATAGTCATTTTTAGTACAAAGACCACATGCATACAGACTTGCATGCATAGATTAATAAGCGCTGAGAAAAATACAATATGGACAGATCAAACACCAACGAAAAAACTAGTCTAAAGGTCCAAAGGTATTTTTTGTTCAGCAAAGGGCAAAAAATCGTATTTCGTACAACCAACATGTACCCCGAACACCATTTAATGTTTGACCTAATGTCAGAGCAAGTGAGTGAGTCAGGTGATCTTTAAAACAGGGGACACTCAGTGGACGAGGAGGCAGTTAAGGGAACGCAGGTTCAGTGGGGACACGACTTGAGTAGGAAGAGAAAGTGTCTGAGGATGACAAGGGGGGATAGTGATGTGTTGGAGGTATTGTTGGGATAAATGATTGTCATTTTTTCTTGTTTCTAGGAGCAACAAAAAGTTTTGACTCTGCACAGCTGCCTGCTAACATTCTGTTGTTACATCTGGGTTTTTAAATTAGAACTTCCAACCATTCTCAAAAAGTAAACACACTGCCTTGAATTTTTTTTAAGACAAACTGCAGTAGCGCTCCTCTAAACACACATTAATAGGTGACCAAACAACAAAATCCATTTGCACACATGCAGACTCTAATGCATCAGCCATAAAAGAATATACTGTACCTCCATATAAATATATATATACATACATACTTATAATCCATCCATCCTTTTGCACATAAACACACAACACAAGCATTCGTCCAAACGCACACACCTCCCCTGTGTAACAGCACACCGAATGTCCTGCTCTTACACCATCAGCAGCATCAAAAAGTAGAATCTATATTCCCCCCTCTGTCTTTTTTTTATTTGAGTGACTATGAGCAGGAGCAGCAGCAGGAGCAGCAGCAGCAGCTGCAGCGTCTCTCCATGCTTGTGCTCAGTCGGGGTAAGGCAATAGGTTTAGCAGGCGAGGAGGCGAGGCAGATTTATGGTGGTGGATGTGACCTCTGGGGCCGTAACACGGTGATGGGTGAGTGGCTCTCAACGGTAAGCTACTGGCACTTGACAAAGTGCCCGAAGCAGAATGAATTTACTTCTCTTTTCCTCAATCATCAAGCAGCCACTGCCCTGACCCCCATCCTGACTGCTATAACAAGATCTCCCATCTCACAAGGGCCTGAAAAATTTACTGTCACATCTACTTTTCAATGAGCTCAAGTGAGCACTTCTTTCACCTTCAGCGGAGCAGGTGCTGCTGTAGAGGAGGGCTAACCTGCCCCGGCGTGTTTGTGTGTGCATTTTATGTGTGGTATATATATGCGTGTGTGTGTGTATGTGTTTGTATGTGTGTGTGTGAGAGAGAGAGAGAGAGATAGAGATGAACATACATGAAGAAATCTTTGTACACACACGTAAGCTGGTCCTCCTCACTTGCTCCCTCACTCACCCCTGAGTCACCCAAAGTCAGTGTCTCAGCCATGCAAATCCTCACAAATACATAGACTCACTGGAATGCGCAAAATGTAAGATAACAGGAAAAAGATGGACAAAGACACAAAGACGTGCAAATCTTCAATGGTTGGTTGCCCACACACACACAAAATTCCACATACCCTCTCTTTAACACACACACATACACAAAATAAGGTTGCCAGACAGGGACACAAAGGGCACTGCTATACGGATGTCAGTAGACACCTCTACCATTTATATTAGAAGTCAATCTACCTTATCACATCTTCTATATACACACACACACACACACACCAGGCATTATGAAGTCTGTGTGTTTGCCAGCTTTCATCAGCTTGATGGCAGTAGAGTTGGACTTAATGATCCTGATATTTTTTTATATGCAGTCGATAAATCTTGGTGCACACACATTTAAATTTCACCTTTCTTGCACTCTAGTTGCTGAGGTGAAATCACAGTGAATGTGACAGAGGATAAAGTAGATCAAACTAAAGATTGCATTTGTGGTTAGGGTTCATTAGGAGGATGAAAGAAATGGAATATATTTCTTTAATTTCCGATCAATTTTTGTATTTTTTAGTTATTTTGTGCTTCATAACTCAAAAATAATCAAACATTCTGGATACTTTATGTTTTTTTTTAGACAATAACATATTCAAAAGTATATTAAAACGTCTGAAAGATTTAAGGGAAGAGAAAAGAAAATAACTGTTCTTAGGTCAACTTGTCAACAATGTAGGAAATGCATCTATTTGTATTTTTATACATTAAAATAAACTGCACAAACTCAGTTGCAATACACCTCAATATGTGAATATACTTTTGGATTTTGGAAAGACTAATGACAAAACAAAGGGCTTCGAAAAACCTTGTCTACCAACTAAGCCTCTGCTGTAGAATAATTTTAACTTGCTGCAAGAGAAGGCAACAATGTGCATAAAGTCACTTTAGCTTAAACCCATTTCGACTCAAAGTAGAAGAGTGACTGGAAAGAAAGTATTTCTGCCATTACATGGGATTTCCTCTAGATATCTCCAAATATTTTGCCCTTCTAATTCCTTTGCCAGTAAAACATATCTCCAGAGATACATTTAATCTAGTCTCTACAAACAGACAGACTGATTTACTGGCAAAAGAAAGAGAAAAGCAGCTGGGAAAGGTTCTCTTTTTCAACAGCGCAAGGATTAAATGGTTACTGCATCAAATTATCCATGGATATAACAGTTGCTATGCCAATCAATAAACTGTATATTAGACAAAGAAAGCTGGCTATGCCAACAGTTCATTTTGACAAGTTCAGTCTTTAAAATGTCATAACTATGTCATAACTAATTCAACCTCTTTTCTTTTACGAGCCCACCCTTGCTCACTGGGATAATGTTATCATGATGAGGCAATAAAAATCAATGATTAAACATGTGTAATTTTCCAGAGACAATGTATTAAAATTTATTGTCTCTTTCTCTCTCTCTCTCCAGCGAGCTATCACATCAGCCCTGGAGCGGCAGACACTCTGTGGGTTACAACTGAAAATAAAGAAGGGCATTAAAAGCTATTCAATAAGCCACTGTAAAATTGATCAGGCTATAAAAGTCGCTACAGGCCTTCTCCCCCTCTTTTCCTGCCCTCCCTCTCCAAACATAGGATTATGACTGTGGCGGAGTAAAGGAAGCAGAAGAAGGAGTGACAAAGAATCACAGAGAGCAGAGTAACTGGAGCAGAGACAGGTGGGACTTTTTAGGGGGAAGAAAGAAAGAATGAAAGAAAGACAGGAAGCAGAAAAGTGAGATAAAGACTTTGAAAAGAAGAAGATATCAAACAGGAAACAGGGACCAATGTGATGTTTCTGCTGACACAGCCTGAGTATTCACTGTATAATCATTTAGCATTTAAACAATGTGATTTGCCCGTTGAAGTGAGTTATTTCACACAATTTACTACTCCGACATCAGTTTTTCCTATAGTCAATATTTATTTCTTTATTATCTATATAAAAACTTATTATTTTTATCACACGTGGCAATAAGTTAACAGAGAAGATGTGTTACATTATACTAGCACTGTCAAAATACACCTGTATTCTGGGAAACAGGGCCCTCTGAAAGTCTATCATCTTCATTTTTATCAGTTTTAGTGGTCTTATAACTTTCATGACCAATGAGCTTACATTTAAATATTGATATTGCCTGACTTGGCAATCTGTTATATAAAGAAGAATTTGTTGTTTTTTATGGTGCCAATTGTTAAATTAGTGCAAATTCTTCTGATTAACATTTTACTAATTCCACTCTTTTGCTTTGTCATGTGCTGGTAGAAACAGCAAGCATGCAGAAGTGATTATTAAGACAAACAGTATCAGAAAAACTGTAAGAAACAAGCAGAAGAGATTGAGGTGGATAGTAATAAGAAGAATCATGATTTGACCATTGACCAGTCATATATTATAAATTAATAGTACCATGCACCTTGTTAACCATTTACCGGTAATGTTTTTGGACTCATCTGGATTATGATGATTTTACAAGGATGTAAATAAGAGCACTGAAAATAAAAAATAAAAGGTCAAAAGTGGCTTGTATAAATG
Source organism: Acanthochromis polyacanthus (assembly GCF_021347895.1). Lineage (NCBI taxonomy): Eukaryota > Metazoa > Chordata > Actinopteri > Pomacentridae > Acanthochromis > Acanthochromis polyacanthus. The sequence goes on along the minus strand of NC_067116.1, from coordinate 24,594,997 downwards.
GTAAGAGTATGTTCTTCTGATAATAGTTTGGAAAAAGTTGCAACTGTCGAGGAGCCCGTTTTCCCAAAACATCTTGAATTTTGGCTTTCATGTCCACTGTTCATAATGGTAATACACACCTAAAATTGGAACTCTGTCTGTAGTATATTCACCCGATACATCATAAAAGACAACATAACAGAAATATCTGGAATTACAAGAGATTCCATTGCTGCTTGTATGAAAGCAATACCAGGGTATTATCTGCCAAGTGCACTAGATCACTGCAAAACTGGCAGCAATAAGGCCAAAAGAGAAAGTACATCTGTATGGAAGTAATTTTCATCTCATCAACCTTTCCACTTTAATGCAATGTAGGCCAATACAGCCAAAAATTTTGGGTCACTAAAAAGGACAATTGTGCCGATTCTTTTTCCAACTTCAGTAAGTGCAGAAAACTTTCCAAAATTGGGGAGACACTCAACAATAACCCCTGGAGAGCTACCATTTGATAATCAATATGAATAGCGCGCCACATGGGCCGTCTTATTGCCAGCCTAAAATTACAAAAGATGAGAAAAATTCTAGTGGCTAAGAGCCGTGCTGTTGGCTCAATCAGCGGCAGTGGCTCGGCAAACTGCGTTTTTCTTTTAACTTTCAATTCTCCTAAGCATCCGTGCTTCACAGCCCCTAGGGCTATTGCCTTTCTCAATCTGTCCCTGGAGAGGCAGGAGTTATGGTCCCTGTCGATTGAGGAGAAAGGGATGTTATTCCCCTGTCACCTCCTGGTCGCGCCGCCATCCTCCCTGCCCTGATCTACGGCCTAACCCCCCCTCCACCCCCACAACCTTACTGCCTCCCTCTCTCCCTTTTCCCCACTTTGCTTTGTCGTAAGCTGCCGGCTATGTCGTTGCCATGGGCTGTTGAGATGAGGATGATGGAAAAATGTTCTGCGGGAGGGGGGTGGTGGTGCTGATATTGGTTTAGAGGTGCTGTTGGCAGCTGCACGATGAAAGTAGTGGTGAATGCTTTAGTATTATGTTAAGACACTTGCTGAAAAATTGGTCTGCGTGTTGTGTATGAGAACGCACTTGTACAAACATGGCAAATACATGCAGGACAAGAAGAAAGGATGGAAACATTGTGATATAGGCTGATGAAGTTTTTTACAATACTGAAAGTATACACAATATACAGTGTCTGTCCACACTATAAAAATTAATATTTACTAAGATATAGCATAGAATCCCTACTTCATTGGAGAAGGAGTTAAGGGCGTGGGATGGGGGGGAATGGTGAAGTATGAGACAGCCAGACCCAGGGGAGATGACCTATCTCAGGGTACATGCAGGTCATTGAATGACACTCTTGATAGCAGAGAAGTGACAAGGTTAAACACAAAAGGCATTTAGCTGACAATTAGATGTGGGTGCTGTTAACTCTGTCACAGGAGTCCCTGTAGGTTTGGTTTCATGTAAGGTGGCTTAACGCTGTTGAAATGTATCAGCCTTGAAATATATAATGCCTGAGTTTCATTTGATGTCGTTTGGTCTCAATTCCACGACTATGCTGCCTGTTATCTCACATTTCAAAAGATATCACATGGATTTTTACATTTTATGGAACTTTTGTAAAACTACCTAAATTGCTATTTAGACAGAAGGACAGATGAGTGGGGTAAGTGACAGGTAGACACAATTACATTCGTTTTGATTGGATTTTAATGGGCTCAAAATGAGGATGGCAAACATTGCACAATCCCTGGATACACACAGTACCAGCAAAAATCCTTCAATAGATATAAACTGAGCTGTAATCTGTAAAAATCTGAGTGTTATTTTCTAGTTTTGAAAAAGTTCCCAGGCAGAAAAAGACTCGTGGCTTTGTTCTCTAGTTTGCTTGAAAAAGGAACTATCCGGATTCAACAAACTGCAGGCCCCCTTATAAGACCACCACCATCAATGAACATCAGCACAGATATTAGTACAACTGACACATGCTCAATGGAGGACTTACAGGTCTCAGAGTGCTAAGCCCCATTTCCATACTGGCCAATGCTCAGCTTTTTTTGTTACTATTATGCACCTTAGGCAAATCTTGAGTTTGCGAGGGTCTCTCTGGGTGAAGGAATAAATAAATAAGCAGATAAATAGATGAATAACCCAGAGGAATGGGAACCCATGCGGCTTGGCCATCCATCATATATCCTATTACCCCACACTCAGCGGCTCCTGCAGTATGTATAATGTAGTCAACCTCTGTAAGCAGATACAAATTCAACTCTTTTCCTCCTCAATTTGTTATATCTGACAACGCCACAGCTCGTGCCTTGTTGTTTCTTTGAATTATGAATAGATTCCCTTCACCAGACTTTCGCCTGTGCGTGATAGCGTAGTGCTGTTATGCAGAACAGCTGTGGAAAACAAATTCGTAAAGCCTGGTACGCTTTGTAGCGGTTGGGCGAATATGCATAAACAGTTGCGCTTAAAGCCACTTAAGAACAACCAAATGGGCTCAATATTTCATCTTTGGATTTGTTTCATTGGGTGTGATGAATATAAAATGCCAGAGTGTAATACAAGTTCAGGAAATGCAGTTGTTTCAGTGTTTTAAATGATGTTTCAAATGAGATTTTTCACAGTGAACAGTGCCATGGCAGACAAGTGATTTAACTGACGATTTAAATCTTAACTCCTGTCACAAGGTTCTCTTCCTAATTTAACCATGGAACCGCAACTATTACAAATATCATTCACAAAGAAAAGGAAATGGGAGGAGAATAGGTCACACAAAGTGAGAGAGCAAAAGAGTAAAAGGAAGAAAAGCGGCACAGTAAACACAAATTAACAAATCAGATGCAAGAATAAGAGTGAGAGTGAGAGAAACCGAGTTGAAAAGAGGAAGAGGAATGTAAATACAGGGCAAACCGATAACACATTTTGACCGCTGCCTGTTTGTTTGGGTATTTACACTGCGAGGCTACAATCAAGTCTACAAAGCTTGAGCCCACATGACAAGAGCCCATTTCAGGGCCACACATCCTCTAAACAGCCAAGCTAACAAGCCAAATCTCAAACTACACAAAAACAAATACACACACACAAAACCACCAAGTCATACCCAGTTATTTGTCCATCACTTCAAAATGCAAAAAGGATGCAGGGAAAAGGCAATTTAACTCATACACAGAGAGAGGGCAGGCAGATAAGCTGCGAGGAAGTTGTTTTTTTTTTTTTTGGGACTTGGCTGAACTTCCGAGCCCTGTTTGGTTAGAGCAGATGTAGAATTAGTACACATCACTTTGCATCAGTGAGACATTGAACACAAGCTGCCGTTCAGAGGCCAAATACCTCTATGTCACAAAGACACACACACACAAGCATACCTCCCCTCTAGTGTCTATGATTCTGCTGTGGTAATTATCAATGTGATGTCAATTCCCAGAGGAGCAAAATTCTTACTCTTACTCTTCCTAAAGTATGTTTGCTGTCCCCAAATACCCGTGTCCTGTTAAAAAACGGGAGAAAATAATAAAAAACAATCAGTTTTTTCCTCTTTTTTTCTTTTTTTCCACTAGGGGGAAAATATCTCCCAACAAGATTCAAAACAGACCTCAAACCACGCACATTTGATCTATTTCTGAATGTAATAAGCCAAACAGTACTGTTGGATACTACCACATAACATCACAGAAACTTCTCTTAGAAGTGATTTTAAGTATAAACTACAAATACTACAAGGATATTATCACTTAAATTCAATCACACATTCATGACAGACAAATCAAGGATATTTAGAATCATAATGCATTTTGCCACAACGCCAGATCCACACATGCTCATCCAATTGAGTATAAAGCATACATGAAAGACAGAGAAACAGAGGGGTCGAGTTGCAGTCATCCAACAGTGGTTTTGAATTGGTTGAACTCAAATCTGTCAGATTTTTGAGTGTTTGTAAATGACTATTCAACTCTCACAAAAGCTAGCTTATCTATACTCTAAGGCTGTGTCCGAAATGGCATACTAACGTACTACATACTCAATGAGTATATACTGTATACTACGTACTACAAGTATGATTAGAATGCCAACCGTTCACACTGTAGTATACTACTACATTTCCCATAATGCATTTCAAACCTCCGACGACAAAAACCGGAAGTACGGCTATCAAATATCTCGGCTGAATGCCGGCTTCAGGTCGATTTTACGCTAACAAACACTCGCATAATTAATGTGGCAATTTCAAGCCGGCACTCCTCATGCAGTTATTAGCCAGATTATGCGAATCGTTTCAATTGTAGCTGCAGGCTACTGGAGGTAGCGGCTACTTGTTCTGTATGCAAAGCGACCTGCTGCAACTAGCTGCTAGCATTCAGTAGCACGTTGTGAGCCGTCTGACAAATTTAAAACTGTCAGAAAACGCCTATTTTTCAAATCTGTGGGGTGATTAGGACGACTACTTAACCACATAAAATAAAAATCGCCCCGGTCCGGCCACAGATCCTGCGGAGACTTTCATTTCGGTGGGTAGCTCGCAAAGCATTACGGGGCGGTTGAGTATGACTAGTGTGGTCACCGTGCATACTTAAAAATTTTCCGGTAATAGTATACGTCCGGGTATTTCTCGCGTACTCAATCTTTTCATACTATCTAATGTGAACGCACTACATACTTATTTTGACGTCACACTTAGTATGAGTAGTACGTTAGTATGCCATTTCGGACACAGCCCAAGTTGCCACTCACAGAGCACGTTGATACATTTGGTGACACTATTATTTGATACAGGTAAAAGCCAGAAAATTAGAATATTTTCATAAACTTGATTTATTTCCGTAATTGCGAACAAAAGGTATAACTTTTACATTATATGTAATCATTGCACGCAGACTGATGCACTTCAAATGTTTATTTATTTAATTTTGATGATCATAGGTGGCAACAAATGAAAATCCGACATTCCGTGGGTCAGAAAATTAGAATATTACCTGAGGCCAATACAAAAACAGGATTTGTAGAAATGTTGGCCAACTGAAAAGTATGAACGTGAAAAATATGAGCATGTACAGTACTCAATACTTGGTTGGAGCTCCTTTTGCCTCAATGACTGCATTAATGCGGCGTGGCATGGAGTCGATCAGTTTCTGGCACTGCTCAGGTGTTATGAGAGCCCAGGTTGCTTTGATAGTGGCCTTCAGCTCTTCTGCATTTTTGGGTCTGGCATTCTGCATCTTCCTCTTAACAATACCCCACAGATTTTCGATGGGGCTAAGGTCGGGCGAGTTGGCTGGCCAATTGAGTACAGAAATATCATGGTCCTTAAACCAGGCACTGGTAGATTTGGCACTGTGTGCAGGCGCCAAGTCCTGTTGGAACATAAAATCCCCACCTCCATAAAGCAGGTCAGCAGCAGGAAGCATGAAGTGCTCTAAAACTTGCTGGTAGACGGCTGCGTTGACCTTGGATCTCAGGAAACAGAGTGGACCGACACCAGCAGATGACATGGCACCCCAAACCATCACTGATGGTGGAAACTTCACACTAGACTTCAGGCAACGTGGATCCTGTACCTCTCCTGTCCTCCTCCAGACTCTGGGACCTCGATTTCCAAAGGCAATGCAAAATTTGCTTTCATCAGAAAACATAACTTTGGACCACTCAGCTGCAGTCCAGCTCTTTTTTTCCTTAGCCCAGGTGAGACGCTTTGCGCGCTGTTTCTTGTTCAAAAGAGGCTTGACACGAGGTATGCGGCAGTTGAAACCCATGTCTTTCATGCGTCTCTTGGTGGTGGATTTTGAAGCACTGACTCCTGCAGCAGTCCAGTCCTTGTGAATCTCCCCCACATTTTTGAATGGGTTTTTTTTCACAATCTTCACCAGGGCGCGGTGATCCCTGTCGCTTGTACACTTTTTCCTACCACAGTTTTTCCTACCCTTTGCCTCTCCATTAATGTGTTTGGACACAGAGCTTTGAGAACAGTCAACCTTTTCAGCAATAACCTTTTGAGTCTTGCCCTCCTTGTGCAATGTGTCAATGGTTGCCTTTTGGACAGCTGTCAAATCTGAAGTCTTCCCCATGTTTGTGTAAGCTTCAGAACTGGACTGAGAGACCATTTAAAGCCCTTTGCAGGTGTTTTGAGTTAATCAGCTGGTTAGTGGGTGGCACCAGGTGTCTTCAAACTTGACCCATTTCACAATATTCTAATTTTCTGACCCACGGAATGTCGGATTTTCATTTGTTGCCACCTATGATCATCAAAATTAAATAAATAAACATTTGAAGTGCATCAGTCTGCGTGCAATGATTACATATAATGTAAAAGTTATACCTTTTGTTCGCAATTACGGAAATAAATCAAGTTTATGAAAATATTCTAATTTTCTGGCTTTTACCTGTATACACATAATTAAGAGTTTTCCTTGTCATTGCACTGTAATATACAAGGATGAGTGACAACATTAAAACCACTTCCCTAAAATATCACAGGACATGGGACCTCTGTGGATCCTTGAAACAGATTAGTTCCGGCACATCCTGTGGATACTTGATCGGATTGTGATCTGGGAAGTTTGGAGACCTGGTTAGCACCTTGGGGTCTTTGTTGTTTTCCTTCCGTCTTTGGGCAATTTTTGCGTTGTGGTGGAGTGCACTGCTCTACTGGAGAGTGCTGGTGCTATGAAGGGGTGTGCTTGATCTACAACGATGTTTAAGTGGGTGATACATGCCAAAGCAACACCCACATGAACGCCAGCACGCAAGGTTCCCAAGCAGAATTTTGCATTGTAACAAGAGGATCAATATTACCGTCAGTGGTTTTCATGTTGGGGTTCATCGGTGTACAGTATTTACACTACCAGCCAAAAGTTTGGACACACCTTCTCATTTGATGGTTCTTCTTGATTTTCATGACTATTTACATTGTAGATTCCCAATGAAGGCATCAAAACTATGAATGAAAACTTCTGGAATGATTTAGTAAACAATAAAGTGTGAAATAAGTTAAAACATGTTTTATATTTTAGATTCTTCAAAATAGCCACCATTTGCTTTGATTACTGCAGTGAACACTCTTGGAATTTTCTTGAGCTTCATGAAGTAGTGACCTGAAACTTTTTTCAAACAGTCTTGAAGGAGTTCCCAGATATGCTGAGCACTTATTGGCAATTTTGCCTTCACTCTGTGGTCCATCTCATCCCAAACCATCTGAACTTTAGGTCAGGTGACTGTAGGTCATCTGACGCAGCACTCCATCACTCTCCTTCCTGGTCAAAGAGTCCTTACACAACCTGGAGGTGTGTTTGGGTCAGCGTTCTGTTGAAAAATAAATGATGGTCCAACTAGTCGCAAACGGATGGGATGGCATGTCGCTGCAGATGCTGTAGTAATCATGCTGGTTCAGTGTGCCTTCAATATTGGAGAAAAAAAGAAAAAAAAAACCCACAAGGGCCCCACAAGACACCCCCACACCATCACACCTCCTCCTCCATGCTTCATGGTGGGAACCATGCATGAAGTAACCATCCGTTCACCTTTTCTGCGTCACACAAAGACACGGCAAGTGGAACCAAAGATCTTAAATCTGGACTCATCAAACCAAAGCACAGATTTCCACTGGTCTGATGTCCATTCCCTGTGTTTCTTGGTCCAAACAAATCTCTTCTGCTTGTTACTTTTCCTTAGTGGTGGTTTCTTAGCAGCTATTTGACCATAAAGGCCTGATTGGTGTAGTCTCCTCTGAACAGTTGATGTAGAGATGTGTCTGCTACTAGAACTCTGTGTGGCTTTTATCTGGGCTCTAATCTGAGGTGCTGTTAACTTGCAATTTCTGAGGCTGGCGACTCGGATGAACTTATTCTCAGCAGCAGAGGTGACTCTTGATCTTCCTTTCCTGGGATGGTTGTCATGTGAGCCAGTTTCGTCGTAGCGCTTGATGGATTTTGCGACTGCCCTTGGGGATACATTCAAAGTTTTTGCAATTTTCCAGACTGACTGACCTTCAGTTCTTAAAGTAATGATGGACTGTTGTTTCTATTTATTTAGCTGACTGGTTCTTGCCATCATATGGATTCTAACAGTTATCAAATATGGCTGTTAACTGTGTACCAACCTGACTTCTGTACAACACAACTGATGGTCCCAACCCCATTAAAGAGGCAAGAAATTCCACAAAATAAACCTGACAAGGCACACACGTGAAGTGAAAACCATTTCAGGTGACGACCTCATGAAGCTCAAACAGAATGCCATGAGTGTGTGAAGCAGTAATCAAAGCAAACAGTGGCTACTTTAAAGAATCTAAAATATAAAACACGTTTTGACTTATTACACATTTTCTTGTTTACTACATAATTTCATATGTGTTAATTCATAGTTTTGATGCCTTCAGTGAGAATCTACAATGTAAATAGTCACAAAAATCAAGAAAAACCATCAAGTGAGAAGGTGTGTCCAAACTTTTGGCTGGTAGAGTACACTGTACTGTCCTGTTAGTAAAGATGGCATGGAGTTGAGTGACACATTGTCCACTTATCATATTCTCAGCAGAATATTTTATACCTCTTCCAACATTTCTGTGCATACATCTCTTCTGACAACACTGACAGTTATTGCTAAAGCCTTCACTGTTCCCTTCACATGGAGTGATACTGAAGCATTTTATTAAAAAATACTATAGTATATGAATTTGTCAGTACTGCACAACTCGCTGGCAGACAGAGCCAATAGCCTACAGAAGTGAACTTGATAACAGGAAAAAGGATTCAACAGCAAGCACTCATAAAATTGCTGCAAACATGCTGTCATTCCACAAGGGAATACTTCTCTTTTTTAGTATTTTAGGAGCAGGGGATCCTGCTGCATGTCAATGAACTGGGCTAAACATGCGTGACAGGTGATGGTGTGTGAGTGGAGGTGAGTAAGAGGGAGTCAACCCCATGGTGGTGTCAACGAGGATCTGTGTGTAATCTGTGGAAGACGCATGCAATACACCGCCAGAGTACTTTCTATCTAAGGCCCCTAATTGCCAGGGATGCTGAGGAACACATGTTAGGAAAAGAAGAAGGGGAAGGGTGTCAGATGTCAGCAATGTGCAGGCACATGGTTCCTACAAACTGGGTTATTTAAACTGGAAATGACACCAAAAATCAGGTCTTTCTAAGACGAACTTATGAGGGCCGTGTGATACTGCATGATACCTTTTCTTCATTATAGTCACCAGGAAAACAGGTGAAAAATATGGGGTACAGACCAAGAAAACCAGTTGACCAATTCATTTGTCTGTATATGTATCTATCACTGAAACGTGCATAAAATTTTAATTGAAATCAAAAAAACCATCTACTATAAAATTATTGCACTCATAACAATTAGAAACAGTTTCATCGTAAAAAAAAATACATTATGGATAAGTAATCTTTTCACAAATTGGAATTTAAACAGAGACATGAATCGTAAAAGAAAGATAACTGCTGGGCCGCCTTTGCTTGTCGAGAAAAAGACATTAACAAAGCAAGAGAAGGATGTGAGGTAACAGTGGTGACCTAGCATATTATTATGGTTTAAAAGGGCTCACAACCTTCAACTCAGCCATTATGTGGGGCCTTCTCATCAGAAATGCAACACTCATGCACAAACACAAACACCCACACAGCCCTTTAAATTCAAATCCCTCCACACTTCACCTTCTATTCCTCTTTCATTCCTTCATTATGCACTTGTCCTTCTCTTGTGCTCACAGCAAATATGTGCTGTTCAAGTTTCTCAACATGTACCCTGAACATAACCCACTCTCTGCTATGGACATTTGTGCCAAGCAACTTGAAAAGACAGATAGATGGAAAAAGTATAAAGGTATCAAAAGCGCTCACAACCCCCTGCCTACACCCACACACACAACTACCAAGAAAGGGGGTGACCTTGTACATACAAGATACCACTATCACTTAGCAGATGCTGTGGTTATTGTTAGGAGAAAAAAAAAAAATCGGCCCATCTGTTTGTTGTTTGTGCTTTATAGTGAGGTCGTTACTGTCAATGAGAACCAGTTCTCAACTAACTTACCTGGTAAAATAAAGGTTAAATAAAAAAATGTATTGGACCATGTGTGAAGTGTAAATATAAATAAAGGCAATACGATTGTAAAGTTATTGTTTTTCACACAAAGCTGGTTGCATTTTAATGCTGTAGTACTGTGTGAGGAGCAAATTGGAGAAATAAATTGGGTTAAATATTATCTGAATTATTTCTGCAGTTGTGTCATATCAAAAAGATTTTTCCAGCTTATTTTGATTTGTCTTCTTGCACTGTAGGCACAGGGACAGATTTAACAACTCTGCATGAGCTGAATGAAGGAGATGGCGATAATGTCGAGGACCATGCAAATCATTTGCAAAGGAAATGCTATAAATCACAGTCAGAGCTGCACACAGAGGCAACGTAGCAGCACAAAATATTTATGATTCGAAGACCTAGTGTACAGTGTATTAAACTGCTCTGTTTTATTGTCAACACATGGGACAAAATGTTAAGCAATAAAATCAACAAAATTTATTGAATAAAATGTTCCTAAAAATATAAAGAAGGAAGAAATATAAAACCCAGAAGAAATTAAAGAAATTCTGCAGTATTTCTAGGTCAAAAAAATGAAAGCAAATTTATGGCATTGACTCCTTGAGTTGTATCTCTTCTACTGAAGCACACACAGAGATAACACAGACACTGATCTAATCATCAGAGACTTGTTCAAGTATAGAGTAACTTGTAGCCATTGAATACCAGTTGCAAATGGTTCTGCCTCAATTTTTCAGCACACCATTGCTTACTAAGTAGCATAGTGGCAAACATGGCATAAAAACTAAGTGAAAGTGTCAGAAGTCAAGTTGGTATGACAAGAAAAGAAGGGATTTCCCAGCGTCAAACCATGGCAAGACTGAAGGTTCCTAAGGGGCAGTGCATGGAGCTCTGCAACCCTTTGAGAGAGTTCACTGATAGTTGAGGAAACATCTTCATCACAGATCAAAACATCTTAGAGATCTAAGTAGCAGCCCCTGACCTTAATCCCACTGAAAATTTACATTCAAAATACAGTGGGAGCACTTAAATAATAACAAAGCCAAGTACACAGAACAGCACAAGTAAGTCTTTGGAGATTATATGAGATAACATGGTTTAATAGGATTTTCAAACCTGTGGAATGCATGCCTAGTCAGATGCAAACAGTCATTAAAGGAAAAAAGCGAGGCAAACTAAGATATTCTAAAATGCGTTTACATTTTGCAGAGATTCAACTATTCACTCAAATTATTCAACTGATATTATCCGTTGCAATAAAAAAATTAATCAAAAGTACTGTTGTCATGTTAATAATATGCATATCATAATATTGTAAATCATTCTGTTCCAGTAATTATCTGGTTGAGACTCCAACATAAACACTTATGGATACAGGCTCGCTACACTTGTATTTTGAGCGTAATTTGTTCAACAGAAAAGTGATAAAACACACAAAAATAAAAAGTGAAATGTGAATTTGTTTGATAGCATTACTACTGATTTCAAAAATTTCTATTATAGTCATATCATTACAGTAGTGTTTTATATGTACAAAATACAGACTATAAAGATTTCAGTCCTTTTTTCTCTGTTTTAAATTTGGAGAGATAATGACCAAACCCAAGTTATAAATCCATTAAATCTGTGAATGATGCATCAGCTGGGGAAATACAACAAGTGATTCTAAGAGCGAGCTTAAAGGACAGAATGAAACCAGGGATAACCTTTCTTTGAAACTGGCATCTCCACTGATTTCCACTGTGAAGTGAGCCTCAGCCCTGCTGAATGCAGCATGGGTCAGGCAGCTAGACTGAATCCAGGATGTCTGGTTAGTGTTAGAGCTGAACAGGAGATTTCAGATGTCTGATTTCAATCCACAGGCCAGCCGCTACACTTAATGCCTTGCAGGTATGGCAGCGGGGGAATAGTGGGGGAACATAGTTGCATATTGCTGCAATCAAAATTATTCAAACCCCTTCACCTGCAAGACACTCTAGTTGTGTGAATGAAATTTAATTATGACAAACAGAGGGGTGACAAATTAGAGCAAAAGCCAACATTAGGTATATTAGGTGTTGGGCCAGCACATTCACTCAGAATAGCTTGAATTGGCTTTGGCATTGATTCAACAAGTCTGTGGAGCTCTACTTGAGGGATGGAACATCATTCTTCCAAAATATATTCCCTCATTTGGTGTTTTGTTAACGACGGTGGAGAAAACTGTCTAACACAAACTCCGACATCTCTCATAGGTGTTCAGTTAGGTGGAGATTTGGTGACTGTGAAGACCATTGAATATGAAAATCCTTATTTGTAGTGACTTTACCCTCTAAGATGACAAGGGAACCCAAGTCATGACAGCAATATGCCACCCATAGCACAACAGAGCAACTCCCATCACTGCATAGGTTAAGGGTGCTTAAAATTGTCCCTCATCTGCATATAGCATATAAAACACAAACAAAGGAAGCTTATACATATTTGATAGATTTTTTCCTTATAGTAGTAAAGGTAGAAAAAATTTCCTAAGTTAGACATTAATAATGGAATCCTTTGACCACTAAGTCCCAATAATGTTTCTAGCAGTTACTCTCAAAGTTTTAATACAACTATTTTGGAAGCCTGTTCACTGTGTTCAAATGCTTCCAGCTCAATGAGATTCTTTAGTTTTTTGTGCTGCCATTGCTTTCTGAATATTCTACCAAAGACTTCATAATGTGTTTCAAACCCAGGGACTAAAGAGGGCACTCAAGGGCATTCCAGGAACAACTCCCAAACTAAGATTTGGCTGATTTGAACATATACTTGGGATTGTTGTCTTGCTGAGAAGTCCAAGTGATTAATTGTCAATTTATGCACTTAGGGGATCACATTCGCCATCCAAACAGCTTGATATTTTGGACAGCAAAAGATGTCAGGCACATGGTCAAGTTTATCAGTTCCTGCAGCAACAGAACACTCCCAAAACTGTGAATCCTTAATTGCTGGAATGGTGTTCTTCTTGTCATATAAGCCTTGTCCTTTGTACATCGATGAGCCATGTGCTCAAACAGCTAGAGTTTAGACTCTTGGCTAAATCCTTAGAAATTCTGAAAATTCTTGGAAATGTAAATGTTGCCTTCTTTAAACCATATGTGCAAAAACCTATAACTGTATATGTAGCTTAGACTTGATTCAACATTGCGATCATACTGGGCTGCAGGGTTTCTAATATTGTGACCACTGATTCATTTTATGAGGGTAGACAAAATCCTAAAAACATATATTAAAATATGACTGACTGAACTGCCAACTAACAACAGCTTTAAAAAATTATCATGAAATAAATGAACAAAGCAAAGCTAATAAAGACGCAATTTACTGCAGGTTTTAACGAGGTGTACCAAATGAAAGTCTTTATAAAGGCATTTATATAAAGCAAAGAAAGGAATTTGGGCAAATGACTTAAACAAAACATGTTTATGAAGTATGAACACTAAAATATGAGAAGAGGGTGTAATTAGAATTCCAGTGATCAAGAGGGCATCTTCAATCATACAGCAGATTTTTGGATAAAATAGGGGCTGCCTGCCTACTCTGCCACCCATCCGGTCACACATGCCACACTTAAGCTCTCAAGAGGGCCATGTAGAAAAAAAAATAGTGAAAAGGCTTAACTGCATTTGAGGTACTAACCGGTTAAGTGAAAATTAAAATCCTTCACAGGCAAACTTGGCCTGCCGAACTGAAATTTTCAAAGAGCAAGGCCACAGGTGCTGCCCTCTTGACAAGATAAGGTACTTTAAGAAAAAAGGTACAAAATTGTCAAAACATTCCACTTATTCCTATATATTCAAATTTAATCTCTCATTCACATTGAAAATATCCCACAATAGGTGGCCTTTCTTGTTCTTTTTAAATTATGGTGGATTGGTTGTGCTTTTTGGAGAAGTAAGGTCAGCAGTCTTCAGTAATCATTTTATCAAGCAACATTATGACCTGCTATTATATTTACTCATAAAGACAGTCATTTCTAATCCATTGATCAATCCCTTTTTCTTTTGAATCAAATTATTCATTATATTCTGCAAAAACTATAATAACCTAATATCTGGAAATATTGCAAATAAACAGGCTTCCAATCTGTAGCTTCTGAATCAGAAGTTAGGGGAAAGCTAAAGGAAACAGTGCAATGTATGGTGATCAATTTATGATTTGTTGATTCACTTATTGTGGTCAAACATTGTTAAAGTTACATGATAATGAAACAATATTGATATTTAAGTTTCTCTTAACTGCTAAATAAAAAGTTAACAGCATCATCAGAAAAACTTACTGAGGTTTATGTCTAATATTCACTTGTGATGCAGGTAGCACCATAGTAACAATACGCCACATTGTGCATTCTGTTCATTTTCATGTACTTGAGAAGTAAAACACAAAAAAAGACTAAATACTACTAAACAAACAAATGTTCATACTTGCACACGCAGATACACAGACAAGCATATTAAGCAGTGTTAAAAGCATTGTTAAGATGGAAAAAAATCACCAATCTGACACATTTTGCAGGCACAATAAGTCAACAAGCATCTCACCCTAGACAAACGAGTAAGGTTTAGGGGTGTAATGGTACATGTATTCATCAGGAACCCATCAGTAGGTGTCAGTAGCAAATTTCCTAGGCTCAGTCCAAGCCATGAGGCAAACTAACACACTCAGAAGTGTATTTACATCAATGCACTCCCAGAATGTGATTTTTAGAGCTCCACCTGGAACATTTTGGCAGTGCACCAGTTGTTGTCAATTAGCTATAACATGCTAGCAGGGTTAGCCTTGCAAGCTGGAGAGACTCTGTGCTAATTTTATTAAACATGCACAACGTGGTAACTAACACGCCACGTTAAACATGAGTTCAGACTTCTTATGCAGTCAGAATCTGCGACTTCCTTCATGTGTAAATTCCCCAGTCACATTTGTCCAGTCATAACTCTGACAAAGTTCTTAAAACTGCTTTGTTCTCCTTGTTGGCAGAAAAAAGAAGCAGATTTACTTAATATCTTTCTATGGCTGAATTTGTGCTGCTGACTAATAGTTAATTCAAGTTCTTTATGGATATACTGTACTTGGCTTAAAGGATGTTTCTTTGCTTATTTTATGCTTCAGTGCAAATAGCTCAGTCTTTTTTATTCACAGTATGCAGATTTTGAGTCACTTAGTAAGCATTATGGCCAAGTAGGGACTTAAAACCAAATGAAAAATAAATTTTTTTTGCATTTTTTTTTCTCTGCTGTACTCAAACCATACTGAATGGAACAGTGATATCAAAATCAAGGTTGATACCAAACCATGAATTTTGTGATTTTGTGCACCATTACACCCTTAGTATCTAGCTAGCCAACTTGACATTATCAATGTTTTGATCTCACTGAGAAAACAATCCTGCTAGAGGCGGAGCATTAAATTATAAATATGATAAACAGTTTGTTGTCAGCCAGCAGTAAACTGTTAAGAGATCAGTTTACTTTCTCTTCTCGGTTATCCGGCTATATTTCAATATCGGCTTCATCCAACATTTTTTAATTCAGTAAGAACATGGTAACCAACATGATCTGATCCCAGGGGGTGGGGGCAATTCAAAAGCCCACAACACTGCGGGCAATCAGAGTGTTTCAAACATGACAATGTACTCTCACCCTTGCCTGAACTTGGCCTCAATTCCAGCTGCCAGTTGCAGTAGATAACCTACATTTAGTAGTAAAATCTTGAAGAAAATTTCCACGATAACCCTGGTTAATGGTTTTAGGACCACTACTCTATTCAAACTCCATGGGTTTTGATGGACTGGAAAACCTGTGCAATATTTTACAGATTATCGAAGATGCTGTGAATGGCTACAAAATCTAAAATTATATCTTCAAGAACTACAGTCAAAAGTCGCAGTTATGAGTGTCAATGAAAGCAGTGTGTCCAAAAGCAATCTTGTTTCCTGCAAGGTAAAATAGTGACTCTTTCAAAAAGTCAGGTTTTGCTGTATAGCATTGTTGACAGCTTACCTCTGGTACTGTCCTCTTCCATCCCCTGGCCAGGTGTGCTGCTGCAGGCGTAGGCCTCCTCCTCCTGGCTTGGGGTTGTTCCAAGTGGAAAACTGACAGGACGAGAGTTGGTAACTGAACTGGATGGTCGGGAACTGGCGCAGTTCTATAAGAAATGAGAAGAGAATGTCATCTGTTAATTTTAAAAGGGTTTCTAAATTATTGGAGATGCAAATTCATATGGTTATCAGCCTTATGAGTTTGTCTTCTATACAGATTCCAGTTTCCACTTGTATATGTTTGAACAGGTTTTTATTGTGATAGAAAACAAGCATGAATTGTGTTGGCATTGTACACCGCTCATTAAATCGTCTAAATGTAAACATCAAGGATCAATGGTGGTGTTTTCTTTGATTATCAAAACTCACAAATAGCAATAAACAAAAAATATGTCTATTGTTGACCATTATATTTTTATTCCCATATTTTAAGCACCTAGTCCGAGGAGCTGATGTATGAGTTTACCTCAGAGAATTCCTTGTTTCACACAGGCACACACATCTTCCAGCAAGACCAAAATAAACGGCAATCACACAAAACGATTTGTTTGCACAGCTCTCAAACAGACTGGGAGGGCTTCAACAGGCTCCAGGGCCTCTTATATTTCATACTGTACCGCTATCAGGCAGGAATGCCTCATATGGCTAACACTCAGAGCCTGCTATTCTCACTTTGTGTATTGTTGATGTCTAGCTTCAGTGCATATGACACATAGACAAGTGGAAAGAGACAAATACATGCACAGCTACATGTCACTGTAAATCACCCCTACCAGCAGTTCCAGCAACAAAAATAAATGGGATTTTATGTCTTTTATCGAGCAAGCCTAACAATGTACAGCCATTCCACAGCTATTTTCGAGGCACCGGAGAAAGACAAAAAAGAAACATTAAGTCTCAACTGTCCACCAGCGAAAATCAAATGCCAGTCCTATTCATTTTTTTCTGGTAGACTGATTCCAAACTAGCTCCTATATGTAGCTTCCTATATCTTGTCAAAACTTGAATTAAGATCAAAAAATCTAATCCGCTTCCAATTTATATCTATAATTCAGTGGTGTCAGGGACATGGAGCGCTGGGGGGGGGGTTGTTTTTTATTTGGGTCCTGCAACTGACAGCTTTATTTCACAAAGCAATCTGGCTGTGTGTGCACAAGAGGCAGGTCAGGGTGGGTCAAGAGGTACATGGTATCAAGCAGGCAGGCAACACTGCTCAAAGTGGCTCTGTGTGTGTGTGTGTGTGTGTGTGTGTGTGTGTGTGTGTGTGTGTGTGTGTGTGTGTGTGTGTGTGTGTGTGTGTATATATATAAAATCCTACCCCTCTGGGGTTAAAAAAAAAAAAAATAGCTGTATGTAAGAGCCATGCTCATGTAGAGGGCCACAACATGGAAGAGGGATAAAGAGGTCAACAGTAGTGTGGAATTAAAGAGGAGACAGCATGTGATTAGGTTTGGTGGAATTTATGTAAGAGGTTGTCAAGGTCATACATGTCACGTTGCTCTACCAAAAGCAATATGTAGTTAAAATGTTACCACTAATTTTAAATTATTTCCATGTTTTTGCTAAGTTATAAAAATACATTTAAACAGTGTATACTGTTAAGATACAGTAACTGACTGATTGACTAGCCTGGTGGAAAACCTGCAGAGAAGATAGAATATCCAACAGGCCAACTCTTGGGTCGCTATAACCTTAACAGTGCTTAGTACTGGCTATTTGTAACTCTGATGTTGGAGACAATAAAAGTTTCAAACGGTCTTTTTCATTTAAATAACCACTTTCAGTCCTTAAATTGAAGTTGCAGTGAATTATCCCATTGGGTTAAATCTTCACTCGCAAATAATACAACATATAAACCCCTCTATCTCCGACAAGTGCCATTCGTCTTCAAATGACCCCATATGCAGTAACACCGCCAAAGCCTCTTTATCCCTCACCCGGCAAGGCACCATACCCAATCCTATGTTTTACAACAAGGGGATATATAGGGGCATGTGCGGTCATCTAGAGCCAAATGTCTCCTGTCTAACCAAAGAACAGGTAGATACAGTATTTCAAGCAGGATTTATGGCACAAAACAGCATTAGCTAAAAACCGTCAGGCGACAGTGATGGCTAAAAAACGCATTCTGGTAGCGGAACCCGGCAAGATTGGAAAATTGCCACCACAAGAGGGGAAAGGAAGCAGTAAAAATGACAGTAGATGGGGGGGGCCTCACTGATAACGTGAGCAGACAATATATCGGATTGCACCTGGCGGAAAGGGTCCCTCCAACCCCAACACAGACACACACATGCACACATTAATTTATCTGTTTATTTATTTCATTTCTTCCCATCCGTACAGTGTCCATCTCTGATGTGGCTGCGTGGGTGGGTGGGAGGTCAAAAGGAAGTGGGGACACGCTGAAATTTTAAAAATCAATCTCCTGTTCAGAAATGGCTTCGTGGAGGTGGGGGGGGGGGGGGGGGGGGGGGTTTACTGTAAAACATATGTGTGGGTCAGGGTGCAGAGGAGGGGCAGGGCAGGACAAAGTGTTGCCAGCCATAAAGTGTGACAACAACCCGGGAAGAGGACTGGAGTTAATGCCATCGCTCATAAGGGACAAGAGGCATTTTGTGTGTGAGCACGTGACTATGTATGCACACGCGAGATGGTCGGGTAAAAAGAGTGTGGAATGAAAAGAGCGAGTGTTTGTCACGGTATTGAGGTATATAATCGTATGTGTGTGTAGTATGTGCCTGTTGGTGTGTGCCAGAGAATTCAAACTACTTCTCAAGTGCTTTGCCTAGGTAGGCTATAACCCTTCTAGACATACAATACAGAGTCATATTTGCACACAAACACACATACACAGCATCCTACAGTTTCAGCCAAACAGCAGTGTCCAACCTGGTATAAATACTGGCCTGACACTTTAATGTCAGGGGACGGCTTGTCCTGGATTAGAAACTTGTAACCCACCACGGAGCTTGACATTGCTGGGATGAAGGTGCTGCAACGGGGGGAGTGGGGGAAGGGGGGGGCAGCTATTATGGAGAGTCTATATTTGATGTATAAGGGCATCTAACATGGACTGTCGACTAGTGAGAGGCTAGCAGATGTACAGTGCTGCTTTGTGGCCAGCTTTCATTGGCATTGCTGGAGCAGTCATTTTTTTCTACAAGAAGCAAAAGCTGTAAGGAAAATTGAGTCTGTCATAGTGTTTTGCAGACATGTTCACACACGCATATACACACACACACACACACACACAGAGGCACATGGACCTGCGTACACACTTGTTCGCAGAAAAACGGAGGATTACATACTGAAAAATTAAGCGCTTTTCTCCTCTCCTTGATCCTGTTGACCGTGCTCCGAACCTGAAAGAAACAGAGAGATTAGAAAAGAAAAAGATAGGTGTATCTGTTACAGCAGCCAGTGAAACAACTTCTAATGAATTCAAAGGAAATGTCTTTCATAGCAAACACCTGCAGGTATGCAAAGTATACAAATGAACCTTTTTGAAAAGAGAAGAAAATGTGGAAGGGGAATAAATAGCATATTTTTAGGATTAGTTTGTAGATGCTGACAGGCAGTGGCTGGGACAGCGTTTGTGTGTGTGTGTGTGTGTGTGTGTGTGTGTGTGTGTGTGTGTGTGTGTGTGTGTGTGTGTGTGTGTGTGTGTGTGTGTGTGTGTGTGTGTGTGTGTTCCAGTACATCCCAGTGGCTAATGGGACTTGAAAGTGACACATAGAGCTGGCAAACTAAGGAGACGACTTCAAGCTATCATCTGTCAACACAGAGCGCCGGGACCAACAAATGGAGCTATTGGAGGAGAAGGGACCGCCCTAGCAGAACAGATTACATTTTTACACTCCAGATGAAACAGTGCACTGCACACCGTCATTTAACACACACAATACCAGACAAGGATTACATAGATGTTAGAGGTATACATAATACATGACAAAATTCCACTGTATATTTGTGACCTAACCTCAGTTGAACTTATAATTTACTTCTTTATTTTCCTAATAAATATTTTCTGTATAATGATCTAACAACTGACATCTACTGTAATACTGAGGAATTTAATGCTAATCCAAGATCTTTGCTTGCAGAAACTGGACGATGGCTAATTCTATTTTTCATGCATTTATTTTCTTTTAAATTAGTAATTGTATTTTGCAGTCTAAACTATCAAAGTACTGCGATTAATAACAAAGGCATTTTTCATGGAATATTGTGCAACTAATGTCATACAAGACAATAATTCAGGATAGTCCATCATAGATCACAATCGTTAATATTTTATACATTGCATTAACCTCTGAAAAAAATTATCTACAAAATAAAAGGATAATAAAATTTAAATAAGAACAATTACTTAAAAACATTCACTTTCAAAAATGTATGTTTGCAACTGCATAGTCTAGTTGACTTTTGCTGATCATTTGATCCTAGATTTGTAAATGTAATTTAGTATATATAAAATATAATCAAATCTCAGGATTCATTTTAGAATACAGACATATCTATGTGTATATTCATTTGATAATGTAACATCTTCATGCTATTTTTAGTTCCAGTCAGTTGTTATTCTCAACAAGAATACAATACAAAAAATTTAATGGAAAAACAAATAAGAAAAAGAATGCAAAAGAGCAAGAATTACTCAGTTTGTCAGTAGATTAGTAATGCCAGCTGAAGTCTTGTATGAAAAGCCTCTGGCCCTCATGAGGTCTGTTTGTGTGTGTGGGTGCATGCGTTTGTGCACATTGTCAGCAACAACTGTAAATTTGTATCAGCTGGGCACTCATCACTACAGCCCATCCCAGCCCGGCCCACTACGTTAGTGAATATGCATTATGGCTTATGGCTTCATTAAGTCACGGCGTGTTATAAATTATGACACCACACTGAACACACACACACCGTCTCAGAGACAGCATGTGTATACAGAGGTTGTTTTGCATACATACCACTGCTGAAGGGCTACATAATGAAGAGAGCCCAAGTCTTGTGACAGGACTGAATCAACAGTGCCAGCATCATGTTTCTAAAACCCTTCTTATTTCTGACAAGATCCTAGGTAGGCCTTCAACAAGTGCAGGCGTTGGAGAGACACCATCTTAACATTATTTAATGGGGAAAATAAGACTTGGGGATTTCACTGATATCAAAAGCAGCCGGCGTGCTGAGGCAATTACATGACACAACTTAATTAATCATTTGACAATGAGGGGAAGGGCATTGTTTTAGATGATCGTTATGTGTTTAAGGGGTTTTACGCACACTCAAGGTTTCAAAATGATGCAAAGCATGGTTCCCCATGTAAATGGGCGCTAAGCGATTACCATATGAAAGCAGTGCGCCCGACAACACCTGCCGACATCCTTGGCGCTGATGGAAATAAAAGGTCATCAAAGCGTGGGATTACAAGGTGACCACCAAGGAAAAGCTAATTGCAATGAATAATGGAAAGCTACTGTCAGGTAATTAGCAATTAAAACGCTGCATTTTGAGTGTAATAGCAAGAGACACAGTCTCTCTTCCATACCATATTTGTAATTATTCAGCCTGGAAACCAGCCTCATAAATGGACTATGTTCTGACTTTCAGGCACTAGTTAATTCACCACCTTACTTTAGCACATCAAAGTAAAATTTTCTTGTTAAGGGTTCATTTGTTATACCAGGTTAACAGCTAACAACTTTGCAAAGTTCTTACACAGAGCAGCCTCAATCTGTTTGGCATAGCTGTCAAGTGCTACATCAACTGAAAACACAGCAGGACGGCAGCTTAAAAATGACGAAATGAAATTGCATTCTATATCCTGTCTATTAGAACCTCTCTCTTTCAGTGAGGGACTGAATAAAGACACAGGGGAGGTTATCAGTCCCAGTTAGTAAGTCTAGTAATTCTGAAAGAATACAGACTGAACAAGAATCTCCATGTTTCACTGCGGCCTTTCATCACTACTCTGATTACAATGAAGAAGCAAAGCAACAACTTCTGATTACTCTCATTTCTGTGATTTTTCGATTCATTTTTTCTGTCCCATTTTGGAGAGCAGATACAGATGTAGATACAACACAAAGTAAGCAAGCAGGGTGACACAAAACCAAAAGAACCCCCCTGACAGGTAATGAAGGCTCAGAGGAAGGAAAAAAAATATGTAGGAGTGCATAATGGCAAGATTACTGCTTTTTTTTCCCCCACAAAATCTTAACACAGAAGTGTGATCCTTTTGAAAACGGGAACGTGTACACAAGCTGCTCACAAACTATGAAGACCTCAGGGTCAAGGGAAGCTTGAGTGCTAGAAAATGAATTCCCAAGCTCTAAAAAAGCCACTTAAGCAAGAATGCAGAGTTGATGCATTTTACAGTGCAAAGGGTCAGCCTTCCTTGGCTTTGCATTGTCGGTGCATTGCCTGTGACTCAGGGACAGCTCTTCATGTTCTGTAGAAGACGTGAATGACAAAAGCAAAGAGAAAACTGGGACTAAAAAAAGACAGGGCATGCAAAGGTTACATGAGATATCCTCTTAGACGGTCAGATGGATTGCAGAGGTGACAATGAAAAGAGTGGGAAGATAGGAAAACAAAAAGAAGGGGGGGGGGGGGACTAACTTAATACTGACCATTAAGAAGAGATGAGGTAGTTAATAATTTACCCAGCTCTTCAGAAAAGCTGCTTTTATATGATGGCAATGACATTGTATATTCAGTCAAAGCAACAAAGGGCAAATGAAAAGATGTGGTATGTTTGCATTCATCAGAGCTGGGGACTAGACAACTGTGGTTCATTCTTGTTATATTGTATTTACATTTATTTATTTGATGTGATACTAATAGTCACTCTTTTTTTCTGTTTGCCATGACAAAACCCTGAATATGCACACATATTTCACTTCAATAACATATTTCTTGTCAAACACTTCAGTGATTTTGAAATTAAAGCATATATTAAACTCTTAATGCTTGCCCAAGGCAGATCCCAGACTTCAGATTTTAACTTTTTCTCTCAAAGTTTGGAATGGAACATGTCTAAAAATGAGAAATGGACCACAAGTTTGGAAAATGTTCTTCATTTTAAGAAGGCACTCAAATGCAATATTGCCTATGCACATCTAAAGTTAACCTCATTTACACAGAAGAACCACATCTGACCAAGAGTGATTTTCATGACTTGAGTCTCATCCATTAAATTGTACCTCTCCGTCTCAACACTCACCCCTTCTCCACCCCCACACGGCTATACTGTATCTAAATGGTAATAATGCAGCATCTCAATATGATATTTCCTCACTCCTTCATTGCATATTGTTGGCTGCATATTGTTTTTCTTTTTGTCCTACTGTGGTTGCTGCCTAGGGCCATGCAAAGCCCTGGCCAGCAGCTTTGTCAGGATGCTAAATGGAGGGCCGTGAGTTTAAAAACTTAAAGAGGCAGTGAAATATTAGCCAATGTGGGTGAGGAATGAGTGGCTGAGAACCGCAGCGTGTCAGTGTTAAATGGTCGGACTCGGATGCATATAAGTTAGTCCAAGCATGAAGGGCAGTGGGACGCTCGCGTGGAAACGATGTCCCCTCCCCTCCTTCCCATCCCTCACCCCCTCCACAGACACACATTCACACACATACACGCTCGTACTGTCACACCCCACCCACACAGCTTTTAAGCAAGGAGCCCATCAGAAACTTGTCATT
Organism: Acanthochromis polyacanthus; assembly: GCF_021347895.1. Classification (NCBI taxonomy): domain Eukaryota; kingdom Metazoa; phylum Chordata; class Actinopteri; family Pomacentridae; genus Acanthochromis; species Acanthochromis polyacanthus. The sequence continues at coordinate 24,571,193 of NC_067116.1, read as the reverse complement.
TCTCTCATTCACTCCGACAGCCTTGAGACACAATGCAGACTTACCTCTGTGTTGTACACCCCATATATCAGAAAGATGAACAGGCCCTGCAAACACAGACAAAGAAAGAGAAAGGGGGGGGGGAAGAGAGAGAGAGAGAGAGAGAGAGAGAGAGAGAGAGAGAGAGAAGAGGAGGACAAAGTTGTTACTGTTGTTTTCTCTCTTATCTTAAAAAAAAAACAATAAAAAAAACAAAGATCAAAAGTAATGAGTGGAGCGACATGTATGGGTTGATTTGTACTCTATCCCAACTACACAAAGCTGAAGTAGACTGTAGTGAAAAGTACTGAGAGAAGTAGAACAACTTCTCCAAACTGGGCCACCTCTGTAAGGCTCAGCCTGCATTTGTTTCGTCTACAATAGTTCTGCTCCTCATTCTAGGCTGCACTAAGCCATCAAAGGCTCAAGCTCAAGGTTCCACACAGCTGTATTGAAATAGAAAATCTCAAGTGCCTGTGTTCAGTCTGCATTCTTAGACACCGAAACACAATATATACATATATGATTTAGTGTCAACAAACACACACAGAGCACACAAATATATATTGAAAAACAAAGTCCATGCATTCATGAAATCATGCAACGGACACAAATACCTACAAATGTGGAAACAAAGCCTTTATTAAGACAAACTTATTAAAAGACACAAACACACACACACTTGTACATAAAGAGAGCAACTCAGGCCAGACGAGACTATCAAGGAAAACCATTGGAGGAAAGCGGAAAGAGAGACAGAGGGAGCATAATGAAAAAAATGACACATAAAAGAAGATATTTCATGTTCACAAAACTGCACGGCTAGTACCCAGAGCCCAAGAATGCCATGCCCTTGGATGCATAAAGGCTGCACTTTTGGTCACAGAAAAAGAGCTATTTTTCATTCCAATCCATTGTGGCATCCACTGAATGTGCAAGCTGTCCATTCGCCTTCGGGCCATAATGTAATCCTGCTGCCTCAATGGAAACAGTGAGAACAACATTCTCAGCGCACCAATTGAACTGTTTCACAAAAGATGTACCGAGAAAAATGAAAAGGCAGGTAAAATCCTATAAATTTCAAGGCTGATAGATGCAGTAGATTCTTTGATAAGAAAACCGCACGTCAATGTGCATCCAGCTAACACAAAAAAACCTTTTAAAAGTACATCCCTACCCTTTTACAGCTAAGAGTGTGTTTGTGTTGCTTCATTTTTAAACGAGGGTAAGGACACATCCTGATGACAGGCAGACACAACCTGGTCAATGCATCAATCAAGTTGAGTTTGGAGCGTCCAATTTTTGCCAGAGGGAGATCTCGATGCATCACCATTGACAACATGATTTGGGGGCCCATTCAGAGTGACAGGGCGACGATGGCTGACGATGACGACCTCTAGCCCAAGCTACTGCCCATTCACCTCCTGCTGGCTGCTCTTGTCCTCCAGGGACTGAATTGCCCTGTCTGTCGCGCTGTCAGGTGACAATCTTAGGACATCCATCCTTTCAAAACTGACAATTTCACTGGTCTCTGACATGCTAAAGACAACAGGCATAACAAGGGATCTCATGCTGAGATCTCTACATTTCCAACTGTCCATTGCGTGAAATGGTGGACACAATGTAACGGAGTACAGAATTTAATAAAAGAAAAAAAAAAAAAAAAGCATTCCAAGGACATATGACCATGAGGTGATGTTTACCAATACCATAGATTGAACAAATACTTCTACAGCTGAGATTGCTAGCTTTCAAAACTCACGAGATAGCCCCCAAATTCCACTCAGCAAGTCACGTGGCTATGACAGTGTCAAATGTTCAATGACAGAGTACTACAAAAGAACAAATCCTATGTTACAAAATTTTTACTGCTATAAAGACTTTTCTTCAAGCTACAAATACTAATGTAAAGATGTGTTTAAATATGTGGTCATGATGATGTATCTTTTTTTTTTTTTTTAAACTTAAAAACAATCTCTGCTCCAAATTCCAACTGTTGGTTGCTGGGTCAGCTAAAGGTCAGTGTGAAAGACTGTGGAATGCAAAGCTTCAAACCTTTTTCAGCATTTTGAACTGATCATCAATTCCATCCAGTGGAACCATGTATATCAAGCTTTAGTGAAAGCTCAAGAAAGCAGGTTTTTGTTATTTCTGTACAGTCATAGGGTGACTGTAATACTAAAAAAATGTCAGGTTGAAGTAACTGAAGTATAAAGTTACAGAAAACTACTTGAAACATCTATTAGCAATGATGTGCAACAACAGCATCCTGATCAATTCAGTGCTGCTGCCAATAGCGTACCATTACTGCCACCACACAAGAGTTATGTTTTCACTACTTTTTTTGTCTGATATCAGCAAACACTGCTAAGCCGATTTATACGGAAAAGAATTAACCCAGCAAATTTCAGCCTCAGGGACTCTTGCACCACTAATTAGTTGAAGCTGAAGGTGAGTTTATGCCATCTGCCCAATTTCCACTGCTAGATTTCTTAGGTCAAGCGAACTTCTTTGCACTTCATGACATTGATTCTTGCTATAGTGTTTCTTTCTGAAAAACTTTTAAAATGTTTCATTGGTCACAAAGTTTTTTTTCCAGTCTTGACCAAAATTGGCAGAGAAGATTTTGAGATCATGGCTACCACAAATTTATCCTGTGAATTATAACTTTCTGGAAGTATTCACCTGTCTTATTCACAATCAGCTGTAAATGCTTACAAACAAAGTGAGTTCATATATCAGCAATGGTCTGATCAATCAAAACCAAACTTGGTACATGAACTCTTGACCCAAAGGTGAGGAAGCACAGCTAATTTGACCACTAATAGGGGCTGCAGTAAGCAAATATTTCCTTTTCCCAAGTTTGCAAAGTCACATAATAAATAAAAGAATAATAAAGAAATAATAAAAGTAGAATAGTAGAATAGTTTTCATAATAACTATTCTACTAGTAGAATAGTTTTTATTCTACTAGTAGAATAGTTTCCTAGTAGAATAGTTTTCATAATAAAAGAAAACTATTCTACTAGGTCTGTTATGTCCGAGTGCAAGTTATTTTGGTTGATAAACACAGAAATAAGGTAAAACAAGACTTAATTTTTTGTAATTCCCATCACAAGCTATTATTTCAGTTGACAATTATTTTAAAGCGCAAGCAAAGTGTTTATCATGTACAGAAACACACTCTAATCACACAAACACAGATGCATACCACCATTTGCATACAATAATAGACAGTGGGTGGCTAATTTGCAACTCATACTCTATTGTATTGCATTAGAATTGCAATTCCCAATTTATTGTTGCAATTTGATTATCATGTTTTGATCATTCCTCTCATTTGTAATTAATCTTTTGTTGTGTAGGGAACAAAGTGGGGAGAACATACTGTGCACATTAGGAAAAATGATCTATTAAAATCTAATTGAGTTAAAAATAAGTGGCATCACAACAATGATGATGGATTGTTTAAAATGTTAATTCATTAATATTACCACTAAAAACAAACAGACAAGAAAATGGGGGCGCATTATTTAAATGCAAGTGTGCTTTTCTAAACTCAGGCCTGTTTCTTTTGAACTCAAGAGAAAATGCTACAAATTTATGCAAAGAATGAGCGCAGTTGCTTTCAAAGTATTGCTATACTGTACATCAAACAGGGGAGCATAAATTAATTAGCATCTCACTAATTAGGGAACAATTGTATGTTTAAAAAGTTAAAGCCAACAAACATTGTGTTTGACCAAAAACATCCTCACCCCAGAGAGATGTACTATGCTGCAACGCAAGACAGAAAATAGCATTTGTTTAAATGAGCAAGCACGATCCTTCTTATCAGATACTGAGAGCTTTGTCTGAGAAAGCAGAGAGAACAAATCAAAGTCAGAGATTGATTTACGTTTAGGAACTCGAAGTCAAGTCAATTAAAGCAGTGGATGCTGTGGCTCTAACCCTGATGCTGTTTACTACTGGCTGTTTGTGATGTTGACAACCTCCTTTTGGAAATTTACCTCTGCTGTCCTTGTAACTCACTCTTCGTAAAGCATCAACTGAGTGCATTAAATGTCTAAGGTGATCCATTAACTGCTGGTTACATTTAGCTTACGCTTTATTCCATTGTTTAAGTGTGTACTTTGTGAGTGAAAATGCTAAATTAAGTCGATCTTCCTCAAAAGTCAAAAGCTAAAGGTCTTTGGCGCATAAAGATGTTTTTAAAGCCTGTCTACCTGAATTTAGATTGGCAACTCTTGTATTATTAAATAAAGTGCAACTTGAGTTCTCAGTTACCTAAATCAGGTGGCAGAGAGCAGATCTCATTGGAGGCCTTTAGTCAATTAATTTTATGAAGAGACAAAATGAACGAGCATGTACAAGCTCAGTATTCAGCTGAAGGATAGTTTGCACAGAACACAAGGCTGATGGATGTACTTGTAGTTGTCAGGATGACAGTTGTGGCCTTTCAGTTACAATGATTAGCCTAAAGTACATCATTAGCAGGTAACAAACAACATATTTGTAATATTTGCTATTACAACTTCAGTGTAAAGATGCACATTATTTTAAGTCACAGTCATGTAAAACAAAATGCAATGCAGAATTTCAATTTTGATAAAATCATGAAAAGAAATGACTTTAGCCATACTTGCACAATGACTAATCACTAAAGTCCACACAACTTCTACTGATGCTAATTCCACAAACATGATTTTAATGTGCAATATGGAGTTGGTCATTTCTGCAGATTTCAACACTAAACACTTTAGGCAAAAATGCACTTTTTTTGCTTTGACTAATTCCTCTCTTGATATCTCCTTGTGTCAACAGGATTATGTACAGCTAATTAAAGACAAAGCAATATAAGACAGGTATTAAAACTTCAGGAACGGAAAATCTCAATTTCAGGACTAACATAGTGTATAGTTGCATATGTCCAGCAGTCACACAAACCTCTCCAACATCTTTATTGTGAGCAATTATAAATCTGTGTTCGGTCCATACATTAGCCCCACTGCACATGAAGTATATCGTCCTAATTTTGACAACAAGCACACTGTAGCTCCATGTAAAAAGCCCTTTCTCCTTGTTTATTTGTAACAATAAGCAGACATTAATTTTACTGAGTTCATCCATTTGCTTTATACATGCTCCCTCTGACACTCCACTGCAGTACCAACCTGAACAAAAGCACACCCACACCGTCCGTCCCTTATCCTTTCTGTGTTACAAATATTACAAATTCCCAGTTAACAATACCTCTATATCCCCCCCTCCCCGTACCTTTCAGCACCCCTATTTCCCGCCTCCATCAACCTCCAATTTGTGTAGAGTTAGGCAGCAGAGCGCTGGCAGGTAAAATCTCAGAAAACAGCAAGTTTATGACATTGTCCTTGGGAAACAAATTTTCAATGTACAGATGTGAAACTATGATTAAGGGGAAGGGCAGTGTCTTGGCAAGGAAAAAGAGACTGGCAGGGCAGCTTTTTCTTTCTCGCTGGAATATATTGATTCTGTCAATTTAGTGCTCACTTTTCTATGAGAAGAGGGTAAAAATGTTAAGATGAGGTATAATGACAGGAGTATGATGATTTGGTCTAAGTTTCTTTTTATTACAAGAAAGAAACAGCTTTGGGTAGTGGTAGCAATGTGACTGAAATCCTTATCACCTTTATTTAGTAGTAGAAAATTATTTGTCTTAATGCAAATCTATGAATGACATAGTAAAATGTACAAGCATTGTTTTTCAGACCTCAAGCCTTGCACTGCTTCTAGAGGAATAAATTCTGACTTAAACGCACCATTTCAGAAATTACAGTCAGACAAGTCTAGAATGTCAACACTTTGGATCAGTTAAGCTGTCCTAGCACATTTATTATAACTAAAACTTGTGATCCACAACAATTTCTTCCACTGGTGTGGCATAAAATATAAAAGCATGGCTCCTTGAGCAAGTTTCCATCTTGCATTTTTATAAATTAGATAACAGTATTTGGTTACTTTCATTAAAGCAATCGTAAACCACATGCTACACACAGTTTTGAAAAGAACTTTAGGCACTGCCTTTTCTCAATGTCAAAAATGATTTAAAATAGTTTAAAATCAAAACAGATATACTTTTCAACAAATGACATCCTTCAATCAGACGACAGCTTTCTCTTAAGTAACTCAAGACCACAACCTCACATCCTTTTAGAGAATTTCAGGCTTCTGCGTCACCCGATGCCAAAAATGAGAGCTATGTGAATAAGTTGGCCCGACGTCAAAATATCCTAGCCTAAATTCAAACACACAGAGACACTTTTCACAAATAGAGGCTATCTGCAACGCCACTTGGCAAAAAAGGGAGGAAAAATTCTGCCCTCACACCTGGCAATCATTAAGGAAATGAGAGACAGAAGAGGGTTAAAACGCTGTGATGGGGGAAAAGAAAAGAAATTCACACTTCTGCGCTGGGACTTGCTAATGTCTCTGACCCCTCCACGCATAAACAGTTTAATTAACAGTGTATACATAACTTTCACTTTAACTGCTCATGGCATGTCAAATCAAAAGTGTCTGTCAAAGGCTGTGAAATAGGCAATTGATACTTTGCAGGTCCTCAGTATCAAATCCAGCTCTGTGTAACTGCTCCAGCTGGCAAGAATGGAAAGCAGGCAGACAGGCAGGTAGACAGGCAGCCTACTACACTGCCAGCTTTGAAGAGGTTAAACACCTCCCAATAAAAGCTTGAAACACCCCAAACACTCGTTTAAGCTTGAGCCTGAGGGACAGAGGTACTGATGATTTTCAGTTGGAAAAGAACAAAATACAAACTAAATAGACGATGATCTCATCTCAGGTCCAACTGCAACTTCATGTTTGGTTGATCCTGATTTGAATCCTATTATTATTTCCATTCAAAAGCTTACACTGGATGTTAAAACTGCAGGCAAATTACAACAATCCTAAAATACTGGAATAGCTAAATTATCTTTTATCACTTATAGGCATTTAAAACTGACATGTTATGTTTATCCAGTATCACAACTCTTTAGAGTTGGTTGTCTTTGTTACAATGACACACTGCTGTTACACAAATTAGTGTGTAAGTTTTCTTCCTGTTTCCATCCTATTGTACATTATTAGGGAAAGTGGATAAGTCATTCTTTTGAGAAGAGCAATTAGGATTCCCTGTGTCTTTCCCATACACACATCCCGTCGTTGGGCTGTCACATTGAGGAGGGGACCCCCAAGCCAGGCTGCCTCTGCGGGGGTATAAAGCTACAGAGGAAAACTGAGAGGGTACACACACACACACACACTCAGGCCAGCAGCAACACCAGTACTAGTGTGTGATGGCTCAGGAGAGGAGCGAGAGTTATTAGCTTAGCCCTGAACCACCTACTTAATATAGGGGCCGCGGTGATCGCTAACAGAAGCCTGGCAGAGGTGACAGCTTTTGGCCCTGCTTGAGGAAATCCAATTGAAAAGCAGCCAAGAGGAACAACAGCCCGAACAGATGTTGCTCGCTACCACTGCGTGCAACTTGGGTACACACAACCCGGCGGCAACAAACCGCCATGGCAAGACTGACACACAAACACACACATAGTGGACACAGAGCGGAAGCACACTCACATGTACTTTAAAAGACACGGGAAATTGCACAAAAATGACAATACAAGGAAAAAAGTGCCCATAATGGCAAACATTTCACACAATGCACACAAGCAAAGTCTATCTTGGTTCTGCTTCCCTTCTTTGCATTGCAATTAGAAATTTCATGATCCGACCTTCACATGCACTTGTATAATTGCTGCTTTAATCCAGTTTTTCACTTTTTTTTATATATTTCAGTCTATTTTTTTTTTCAAATGGCTATGACAAGGACTAAAGCCCCTCATACAGACAATCTGTCCTGTTAGTTTGACCAAGGTCGCGTAAAACTGGTCACCTGTGCTGTGTTACAGAAACAGCTTAATACAATTACAAATATTTTAGATCACTTTTTAATTAAAATATACAAAATAAAGCACTGAACAACATTTGAACACAGATACTGGGCATTCCTTTCCAGTTTAAATACGACTTAAGCATCCATAAACCCCCACAATTCAAGGTCAGTTTCTTTCACACAGAGCACAAAATGCTCTGGCAGCGACATCTAAAACAAAATTAGAAGAAAAGTAGAAGAAAAAGAGAGAGGAGTTTGTAGTCTGTTGAAAACATCTATATTGGCAGAGACCAATTAAAAACCTTTTCCCAGAGAACAGATCAACCCCAACCATTCATCCATCCATCCATCAATCCTCGGCTTATGTTTTTTTTTTTTTTTTTTTAAAACATCTCTGGTAAGGTATCGCAACAAAAACCAATACACATCCCCTCAAACTATTGTAGCCCCGTTCTCCACTAATTAATATGACTTTGACAAGGCTAAACTCAAATAACATTAATTAATTTTTCTATTACCACTCACTGGTACAGAGCACAGGAAGAAAGGGGAGAGGGAGGGCGAAAGAGAAGAGAAGGGGGGAAATGGGCTTAAAATCGAATTGTGACATAATCTTTTATTACCAGTCGATTGACCAATGAACGCCCCACATTTCCATGCTCTGGCATTGTATCAAGTGTGTGGTCATAATCGATTTTACATCAGGACGGAACAAATGTTATTGATGAAGTGCCCAAGAAACAGATGAGCCCTCTTATTTTACTTGTTTTTACAATTTAAATAAACCAATGATGGAGAAGGAGCAAAGTGACAACCTGAGTAGAATGCCCAGGGTTTTTTTTTTTTTTTTTTTTTCCATCTCAAGATTAACTTAATTCTGAGGCGTTTACACAAATCTGGCTTGTTGGCAAGACCAAGTGGGAGTTGGTAACTACACCCTGAACCTGATCAACAGTGCGCACATGTGGTAATGTAATGGGGGGAGTGGTAAAGAGAGCACAAGAAAGAGAGTGGAACTGTAAACAACTAGCTTTTAAACAAGACAATTTGGCGTTGCGTGTCTTATGTGCCAAGAAAAACACAGCCATGGAAAACTGATACAACTTTTAACACATGGGTCAACAGCAGGTGTCTTTGAACTGGCGAGGGAAAGCATGCTGCCAGTGCAGAGAGCTGTTTAATTAAAAATACTTAGGTATCCAATAGGCTTTTCTGGGGCGCCCTCTTGTCAAATTGTATGTGATCCTGCTGTCAATCTTCCAACATGTTTTCTAATTGCATAGTTTTCCACTGACAGATAGGAATTTTTTTAAAGAAAAGAACAAGTCCTGAGAAACAGCAGCTAGGGACTGGGTTGGGTTATAGAAACTGTACACATGGACACACACGTGTATATACACTTGTTCACACACATACATGCACTGCAGCACTGTACATGGAGCTGCTCAGCGTATTGACAATAACATACGTATTATATGCACAGACACTAGCATGAATGCTAAGGTGCCATTTACACCTGGTATTAACATCTAATCTCTGTCTGGATACTTTTAATACATTGATATGACATGGGACTTTTCTGTACACTGCACTGTGTATAAATTTAGTAGCAAAACAGATAACAACAATGTTTCAAAAGCATTTACATTTGTAACACCTAAAACATCTGCTCAGCAAGTGAAACTGCACACTGACTCCACACCCATGCTTGAATTCACACAGGGATTGTTTTTTAAAGTAAACCTCACCTAGAAAACAAAGGATTTTAACCTAGAAGAATCAGTTCCCAGTATCAATAGAGCACAAATATAGGACCTAAGAATCAATATTTCATAAACCTTTACTGCCATTTAAAAATGCTTCCAGTGGAATGCAACAGACCTGTTTGTGTAACATGCATCCACAAATTATCAATTTGCATGCTGAAATTAATAATCAGTGTGCAAAATGATATCATTTATGACAACTTGTATTTGACACTGGAGTACAAAGCAGAATCCACCAAAGAGGAAACAAGCAGTATTAATGCATCACTACTGCAGCATAAAAACTGTAAGAAGGTCTAGACAAGGGCAAATGACATGAAGGGGACAACACTTTCATTCTGAGTGTATTTGTTTTAGTTTAAGTTTTACATTAGCGGATAGTCGCTACATATGAACATGTGGTGCTGCCAACCAGCTTCATTGAAGGCATAACGTACAACTACTACCTCCTTACTCGCTTACCACCTGCAAACAGTAATTGCATTTCGAGACAAGCACAATCCAGTCAAAGGTGCAGTTTCTGGTCTCTGTGTGCAAGTGAATAAGAAATTTCCAACCTGTGTCACACCAAAGGAGCCCCTGCTTGACAATTTTCTATAAAAGCACCTTAATTTTTGAGAACAATATGTGGAACAATGGTTTTTTTTTTTTTTTTCCCTATAAAGAGAATACACTTTGCTCAGGGAACAATGGGATGTTTTGCCCTTGGTCTACTCTTTTTGTGCTGGTAAGTACTCCAGTCATTCACACGCATACATTTGTGGGCACGAAAACAAAATTTTAAATTATCTGAAAGATCTCTGTGAGCACACAAAACCTTATGTATTCACAGTAACATCTGAACGGACACCTAAAATTGCACCACTGACAAGTCTGTGTTGCAGTGTCCTTGACTAACAATGACAAATGGATGCTATATGCAAAGTCTGAACAGTTGCTTTTGTACCAACAGGAAAAAACATTGTCCTAGGTACCATTATGAGATATGTTCAATCTCCTGTTTCTCAACTAAGGTTGAGGTGAGCTGAGCTGAGGTTAATGGCACGTGTCAAGCTCAAGAAGTGTCAGGTGAGAGTGTGTGATGATGTACGTAGGTCTGAGAGAAAAGAAGTCGGGCCCAGAGAGAGAGCAAAAGACAAAGAATATCTTTTCACATATTTGGGGATGTGAATTGTCATTCCGTGCCCTGTGCTATATTATTATGCCATATGTTGTGACCTCGTATTTTGTTAGGGATGTAAGTGACTACAGATACATTATTTTGATATGAAGAAATAATGGGCTTTAAAACATTTACAATTAATTCTGACTGTTAGTGTAGTTATTTCAATTTCAGGGAGTGTTCCTATCACAAGGTTTTTGAAAACGCATAACTGCAAGTGAAATAATGCAAAATAACCCCTGTAATCACAGTGTCCTCACAAAGCGTCACCTTGACACACACCTCTAGTGTCACTGTCTGTTTGTCTTGTGACAATTAAAAGTCAAAATAATACCCCAATGGACACACCATATCTTCCAATGGCCTTTTGCCAAAATGTGTGGTGCAGTAAAGTTTTTTTTTTCCCCTCAAACTGAGCTCTAAAATATTGAATGATAAAAGGTTCCCAAGAAATAAAATGAAAAAGTATGTAAACAGAGAAGTCTGAAAATGTGGAAACCAAACTGGTGAGAAGTTAAGAACACTGCAGTGACAGTAAAATTACATCCTGAAATTTGCAAACATGCGCAATTTGAAAGAAGATCTAAAGTAACCTTGTCTCCGTGTGTATGTACGAGTATGTAAGTGCGGTTCTGTGTCTGTACACGTTTCGACATAAGCCCACTTCTGTGGCTCCTTGCATCCACGTATTTGTGTATGTGTGCATGCGCATACGTGTGTGCTACAGCCAGCACGATGGCGGCAGGGTGTATCCATCATTGATAAACCGGCAGACTCGGTGACTGTCACATGCAATCACACTTCACTACGGTTCGCAGGACTTCAAAGTGAAAATGAATGGTAGTTCATCGACATGAAGACTTCATATATCTTCGGTTTTTTTGGCTCTTTCTCTCTCTTTATGTTTTGTTAGAGACTTGTATTCTTCTCCCTGTCCCCTTTTTGGTGTGAGGTTCACTGTTTTTGTCAGTGTCTAAAATACATGATGGGACACTGATTTAAAAAATAAAAATAAAAGAATTATTTCCATCTAGGCAGTTTTTGTTAGGTATTTTACACTGATGACCCTCAGATTTTCTTTCAATCCTGACACATTTAATACTTAAAAAAAAACAAAAAAAACGGAGGTTATTTTTATTTCGATATTGAAAGTTTGTGTCTCCCCCACTTTTTAAAGCCACAGTCCAGATAAAATCCATTTATTTAAAGTGTATGAATAAAGTTGTCATAGATATAAAGCTGCATTAGGCTTTGTGTGACCAGCAGAGAGCTCAAAGACAAGCTTAGGTAATGAGTAAAAATGCTATACTGACTTCAGTTATTTTGGTCAATGGTGATTATTTACATCTAAAAAAATAGTAACAGATTAACATGTACGCTAAGTGCAATTCTAGTTTATACCACCTGGTTTTTGCATTCTATTAAAACAAATATATTTGCATACTTTCATTTCTTCATCATGTTACTAATAATTTATAATTGTTGTTGTGAGCTTGTGGGCTGTGAGAAGCTGCCCGTGATATTAAATATATCAAAGAAAAATCCTGAACTCTCGATATCCTATACATGAAGGGGATCTGGTGGCTCAGTCAAGTTGTTGGGGGTTTATTTATGGGCATAGTTTACGTCCACTTGTGCACTTAGAGGAAATGTCCATTCAAATCAATGCAAAGTTGTTCTTCTCCTTAACCTATGATGAAATATTTCTATTCTGATGGGAGTGGCTCTTTCAGGATGACGATGGCCGCATTCACAGAGCATGAGGGGTCACTGATGTGATGAATATGAAAATTATGCAAATCATACAAAACGGCTTACACAGTCACCAGAACTCAATCCAACTGAACACCTATGGGATATGCTGTGTCAGGCACCACCATTATCAAAACACCAAACGGTGTATTATTTGAAAGAATGATGCTCCATTCCTCTAGTAGAGTTATGGAGGCTTGCAGAATTGATGCCAAAGCTCACTGAAGCTATTCTATTTACCAACACATGACTGAGTGACTTTATGATCGTTTTTCCTTTAATTTGTCACCCATTTGAACATAAAAGCTTTAAGTATTTACATTTTAAAAAAATCACCTCAGTGTTAATGACGTGTAATTCTGTTTTACATGCCAAACACTATTACGACAGTAAAAGTTGATTCTGAACTGCCTTCATCGTAACTCAGCAAATGACAGATAAATCTTTTTGACATTGAAAAGTCAAAGTGAACATGGCAAGTGTTAAATGTGATAATCAAATTTGTAAGCACTAAAGAGTCAAATAAGACATAATTCCAGTGCTGTTGTTGCTGAAGCACTGGCAAGGCTTTCCTTTGATCTAGTAATGACTCTGAAATGACACTGTGCTTTTAAAAGCTGTGAAGATCATGCTATAGGTCTGCCTGCCTCTCGCCGCCCTGGCTCAGTCTCTGCTCTCGCTCTCCAAGCTCCTTGATTGGCACATGCTTTCACTTAATGAGGGATAATTACTAGGAAAACAAGTGGGAGACCACATCTGCTCAGTGTAAAAAGAAGTCCTGGCCTGGTGCAATCTGTCAGACAGGGCTTTCAGGTTATGTGTGTGAATGTTTTACCCACCTTCAGTGGCCTCCCAGGCCAACACAAACCATCCAGGACCCTCCCTCCTCCCCATCCAGACAAGAAGCAGATTAATAGGAATCAGCATGTGGCTGTAAACACTCAGCGGGAAGAGTGTATATCTGCGTATGTTGACATGCATAGGAAGTGACCCAGGGTATCTGTCGAAGACTGACCAGGGGCCACAGCAGGAAGGGCAAGAGGCCAGTGAGGACGATCAACATCCCAATCAGTGTCCTGCTGCCAGAGCTGCTGTTCTCACTGTTTCGTTTATTTTCACACAATGCTGCCCTGTAACAGTAGTAAAATACACAGGTAGCCGCCCTGCTTCCCAGACACTCCACACATTGGCCATAAATCACCTCTAGATGGGATACACAATGCGCTAAATGTTTCTTAATGACAGCTTGGGTTACAAGTAGTCGTCCTGATGACATTGTAATGCTAGCAGCGTTTAAATCACAATTTTTTAAAGAGGAATTGTCTTGTTTAAAGGTGAATTTACAATATATTGATGTTTAAACGGACAGGGGTGGGAAATGAACTCTTTATGCATATTGACGATGAGTTTGTTCATATATTGGACAGTACGATCATGTATATTACTCAGTTTAAAACTGCTTTTAAATTTCTTGGCATTTTTTGACCGCAGCAAAGGAAAGACATTCCACATTTGCACTGCATCTGGGCCTACACATAGCCAGAATGATAAAAGATGAAGGGAGGAATTTCATACTCTCAGCTTTCTTCATATAAATCTTCCATTTATTAATGAACAATAATTTTAGAAAAGAGGTATTTTTAATTTATGCGGATAAAAATAAAACCAAAACTAGCACAATTTAATTGTCAGCTTTGTTTAAGTAGTTAAATATCAAATAAAATGTGCATGTATATGTATAGCTTTAATAGTCAAAACGTGTTCTAAAAGGACTGATCTGATCAAAACAGCCCTATTCATATTAAACTAAATTAAGATTTTAAAATCAAGGAAAAAGTATATGCTTTGAATATGTTAACTGTGTAATTATTGTAGTAAAGTAGATTTAACAAAAAAATTCTTAAAAGACAATAAAATGGGATTTAGCAACACCAGACTTTTTCTTCAGGGAGATCCAATTATTTGTCTATAGACAATTTACTAATATCATAATCTTCCCAATTTTATTAAAAATGATACATTTTCCAGCTATTAAATAACTTGGAAAGACAAGAAAGTCAGAGCAGCATTTTTTGTAAACTGTAATGCAGCAGAAAGAAAACGGCTCACATGTAAAGTGGGACCGATATTTGACAGCCTTTAACCTTCCGACTCTCACTCCTCCCTCCTCACCCCGAACCCAGCACCTCCCTACCACCCACTCACTAAAAGAACAACACAGCTTTGCTTTCTTGCCCTGTGCTGATCCAGTTCTCACTAATTACCCACAAAGTATACATCAAAGACGGGCAAATCTACAGATCTGCGCAACGTGGCAGGGTAAGAAAAACCAGGGACTATCCCTAACCTGGTCACCCCGTGTCATCTCTGATATAGCAGCGTGACTTTGTGGTGTGTGCACATGCAAAGTGGTGTCAGGCAATACAAAAAGCAAGGCGGTGAACTTATAAATAGAACAGTCATTGTTTCGACATGGTAATTTTGGGTGTCGGAGTTGTTCCCGAGACTGTCGGCTGTGTTGGGGTGGGGGGTGGGGGGCTGGGACTGTATGTGGAGGAGTGAGGTCATGAAGTTGAGAGTCAGCTGATGGGATAACACGCCTGCCGACATGCATATACAAACACAAACAAAACTGTAGACGCACATGTATCAATATTAGGATCAAAGCACAGATGAAATACTAAATCCATGTGCACAAGGAAAATGAGAGTAATGCTTCTCACACGGACACGGACACACACAGATATGGTTGGGCAAGGCCAAAGGGATGGTTTGCTTTCTTATGACACAGTCTATTACAAAATTGAGCTGGCAGGTAATTCTAAGGCAAATAAATGCCAGCAGGTTTAACACAAGGAAGGTCTTAGGGGTTGGCGGCGAGAGCAATGACAGAATTCTCTCGCCTCTTTTGACAGGAAGCCTATTATTCTCACTGCTTTATTTTCCCAGGCTGGTTTTTTAAAAACTGATCTCTCCAATACCATTTCTTCCCCCCTCAAAAAATCCGTCCCTCCTCATCTGAACTGTGGCAGCTCCTTGTTCAGTTTCGCTGGTCTGTCACTTTACTCCTAGACTTAATATTTATATTATGAGGAATGAAGGTTGATATTTTTTTACAGCTTCTTTCACTGACTCCTTTGCAGTTAATTTCAAGGGTAACTTAGGTGACCACTTTTATGAGGTATTTTCTGCTGCAAAAGCCTTGATGCTAACATCCTGAATTAAGCCTCCATCCTGTAAGAAATCTTCCCTTCAAGCAGGTGAACATACAGCATTATGGAATGTTGAACAGAGCTCTAATTTCAACGGTTTTAAAACTTAAAAAAAAAAAAAAAAAAAAAGCACAGAACTACAGCAAAGATGAAAAGAGGACAACAGGGGAAAAAATAAGTACAAGTTGAGACAACACACTATAAATATACTACTTAAAAAAGCTGTGCTACATCCTCATTATAAGTTGCCATCTCAGACAAGCGTGGGTGGGAGTCAGCGCTGACCTGGTATCCCGTTTGAATATTGTTTTAATGCCGCGCCTGGTAATTGAGGATGCAACGCAAACAGTGGACTCTTTTTCAAAGGGAAAGTTATTTTCCCAGGCAGTGGGAATGCAAACAATCATGTCGTATATTTATTTGTTTGTTTATCAACCCCACCTCATAATTATCCAAGACACTAATTAAAATATGGTTTTATAAATAAAATCTCCGTGATTTTACCTATGACTACATTAACTTAAAAATTTTCATCATCCTCTCAGTTTATTTTTTATCTATACTCAAACATTGAAAAATCTGTTTCCCCATAACATGGGCAACAGTCTCATAAAAAGTGTATTTTCTATTCATTTCTAAAGTATTTGTATGGTTTTAGAAAGCAATTCAATTGTAAATGAGTTTAGTTCAAATGCTGTATTTTCCCCATTTTAAAATTGATTCAGATTTAATTATTGGTGAATAAACCAGTGAAGATATGAAGCGTTTTTGTCGTATAAAACAATACTGCGACTAGAATAATATGCCAATGAAGTAGATGAAATCTAACAAGGTATGCCTGTAGCAACAGCGTAATATCCAGTTTACTGCTCTGGTTATTGTCCCAGTACGTGCAGTAAATTCCACTCCACTGGGAGAGATGGCCACCGTTTTAAATTGCATGTGATCTGAGATACAGCCGACAATGAAGTGGGACGTCAGGGGAATACGGTTCCTGTTTGCTCAAACACTCCAAAATGAAAAACATTTCCCTCCATAATCTGACCAGTGAGAGGTTTGCCATGTGTACGCTCTTGTGTGTGTCACTGCATGTGTATGGAAGCAAGCACCGTGTTATAACCAAGGCTG
The DNA here is from genome assembly GCF_021347895.1 of Acanthochromis polyacanthus. NCBI lineage: Eukaryota > Metazoa > Chordata > Actinopteri > Pomacentridae > Acanthochromis > Acanthochromis polyacanthus. The sequence continues at coordinate 24,554,225 of NC_067116.1, read as the reverse complement.
TACGGATATTGGTTTTACTGATATTTAAAATGGCATTTAAATGTAAAATAACCTTTGTTTGGTGTGTGGTAAATGTTTAATGATTAATTTAAATCACACACACAACACTTGCCACATACACTTGAAAAAAAAATGTGTTCAACCAACAAACTACATTGAGTCAGAGGACATAACTTTTCCTCTACATTAAAAAATATATTTTTAATTACCTGTATTGATTGTCTAAATTTTCTGGGATTGTTAAGAAAGTTAAAGACTTGAAATCCTAAACTCAAAGTGAAGAAAAATTTGGATATTAAGGAAATATAATCAAGTTTATCAGCTTAGTTAAAAACCAAATAATACAGAAATTTGCATTTTAAGTACACACAAAATTAAGCTGATGCCACTGCAACATTATTAAGTCAACACAACTCATAGAAAGAAGGTTGCAACTGAAAAGGTTTATCCAAGTCTGTAAATCAAACTTTATCTTGCAGCCATGCACTCAGGTTGTGAGAAAAGCTCTATAATTATTTTTAAGAGTCAAAACACTGCAAAAATAATAATAATAAAAAAAGGATATTTACATTAAAATATCTGGTATAATCCAAAATTCCGGATTCAGATTTTCAAAAAAATATAAAGAGGAGCAGCCCTAAAAAAATAAATAAATAAATTCTGTTGAGCCAGCATGGTACAACAGGAAAATGGAGGGAGGGGAACCAGGAAAAGAAAAAAAAATGGCTTTGAATGGGCCGGTTGTGCAGGTCCAGATGAGTGGAAAGGAGCTGCCTGACTGGGAAACTGGATCCAAGTTCGGGCTGTTTTTGTTTCTTCTGCCAAATGAGAAATTATAATAACTTGTAACTCCCTAGTCTGTTGGCCGCTGAGGGCAGTGGTGACAAATGGTTACGTACACACTCAGCACGCATTTACAATACTTATGAGGGTATTACAAAAAAAAAAAAAAAAAAAAAAAAAAATCAAGCTTGTTTAGTGGAAAGTACATACTGGGTAATAAGTCAGTTCATCCATTGGCTTACTTTCTGTGAATTTCTTTCAGGTACTTTCCCTCAATTTACGATGTATTATGTATGGAGTTAGAATTAAAGTAAAAGATGAAATTACAGTTTCTCAGAGAAAGATGTTCAATGCACCATCTTTTAGGGATACATGAAGAAAACTGCTACAAGACAGCAGCAGCAATCTCACACATGATCAACACTGAAAGTGACAGCGTGAGGCAAAACAGAGACCACAATATGCTGTACTCTGATTTTTACAGAAGCCCTAAAACTGCATTGATGCCACCTGATTGATTCAAGGTAACATTAAGGGCATGCTTTCTGCCACTTATAATATATAGAAAAGTTTTTGCCCTCGCTTACCACTTGTGACGGCCTACACAGCTAAAGTTTTCTGTAAATATCATCAGGCCTCATTCACAGATGTTTTGCTATTTTTACTGTCAGCTAAAAAAAAAGAAAAAGTAACAGAGGAGTCATCTGATGTGTGAAACATTTACAGATCACCAACTAATTCAAAGCACCTGCTAATATCAAGTATATTACTAAGCTGGTATTACAATGATGCTGAACAAATCATAATTAAAGCATAAAACAAAAGCACAGAAAAAATAAGTTGAAAATGTTAGTTCTCCTGGAATATTTAATAATATTTTTCAGGCACTTCATTTCATACTTGATGGCAAACAAATCATTGAAAAGCATTATAAAGATTGTCATATAACATTAAAATGTTTTAAATAACACTGAGTAAATCCCATAATTAAAATGAAATCTGTGCATGGGAGCTTTTGATGAACGAGGCCAGCTGTGAAGTCTCCTGAATGCGTATGTGCCAATGATTGGAGACGTCTTTTTTTTTTTTACCTTCAGGGGACAGATGTTGAAGTACGAATGGGTATGGTGCAAAGATGACACTAATTAGTGATTAATGACTCAGTGTTAAAGTAGTCAGTTCATGATTTGTGGCAAAATTTAGTCTGAAGAAAACTACTTTCATACTAGTGCTGACAGTAATTTCAACCAGTTTCTATTTAGCAGAGAAGCCTCGGACAGAACAAGCGGAACAACAATTTATCAAGTTATTCCAGTGGAGTGATAGTGAAGCTGAGGTTTGGCTTGCAATACAGGAGAATCAGGCCACCCAAATTTCACCCCATCTGATAATGTTATATGCCATTTATTATTGTTATGTTTACAAGACAAAAACGAGGTTGATAAGAGCTCTTCAAAGCAGGGAGAAGTTCCACATAAGAAAAAAGATTTACATGTCATAATCTTCTACATTTTGCAGTAGTTTTTAAACTATAGTTGGCTTAGAATCAGCAATTATGGGGGACATAAAACAATATGAATGTGAAATCCACTGTAAATCCATTAACAACAATATTCGATGATTTCAAAACCTAAAAAAAAAAAACGGTGTAAATAAACAGTCAATGGAATTCGATGATGAAATAAATGTAAAGGCTCAAACTGATCTCTGTATTTACAAAATCTTTCCAGTTACGGTCAGCGATCCTAAAAATGGTTGACGGAACTCCTTTAAGTATAATTAACAAGAGACTGATTAACTCCTGGTAATACACCAGACTGAGTCCTCTATGTGTTGTGCATTAAGCTACAAAAGGAATAGAACCACTGACTGCAGTAGTATAAATACAGTTTTGCAATAACAGAGTGACAGGCCAAAAAAATAAAAAAATTAAAAAAAAATCCCCTTTTCTCAAACAATCACTTCAGATGCCGTAGAAGCATTGCTTACTCTCAACAAATCTCCCATATGGCAAAAATCAATAAGCAGAGCAACACTCTATTGATCATATCTATATCTTGGATACACTCTGATGACCATCAGCCAAGCGTGTGTATGTGTCGTTATGAGGGGGGGTTCTTCTCTCATTTCAATGCAAACTATAATCATTTTGAGGCCTTAAGCTACTTTTAAACCATGCGTCCGGTTTAAATAAAAATTGTACTTGCAATCAATTTCCCTTGGCATTATCGGGCATCTAATATGTCTTTGTGCACGGCTAATGTGAATCAATGAATCAACTCCCCATAAAATCCACAGATGCAATATGCAACAGATTGTAATGTAATGCAATGCTGTGGTAAACAGATGAAAGGCTGAAAGGCACTTTGTGTTAACGTGTAAAATAATTGCACGGATTGACTACTTCAAAAACAAACACCTAATAAACACTTACTGTGTGATTCACTGACCTGCATGCTATTTCTTTCCCAAAGTCATCTTTAATGCTGAAAGAAATCAGAAATTTCAACTCCAAGGATTAACTGAATACACGTAAAATCTTCATTAACACTCACTATTCTGTTTATTTCATAAAAAATGGAAAATGTCATCGGTTCCTGTGATATAGAAGACCGTAACGTGAAATGAATGAGAAATCGATGAGAAATCTCATCGATTTCTCTATATATTTGCATTGTAAGGACAAGGCACAGGGCTGCCCTCCACAGGATACAAACTGACATGACAGAAATGAAAGGATACATCAATCTGAAATGCACTTTTCCTGCAAATTTACCAAAACTAACCACATGGACTTAATGCACTCTCCACGACTTGCAGAAGACGATCATTAGCCTAACATTTTCTTTCCCTAACTCCCTTCACCTCTCTACTTTGTTTTCTCCCTCTACCTCCTGTCTCCCTCTTGCCACCGTCTCTCTCTGCAGCTCAAAGTTATTGATAGTTTAAAGTTATGGGCTAATAATAAGATGGACACTGCATGGCCAGGAGCCTATTATACCCAGGTAATGGATAGTGCGGGTTTTGAATGACATTGCCCAGAGATTGGATGACGGAGGGTGGAGCAATTTATGGTCTACCCAAAGAGCCCCCGTTCCCCTTTTCCCTCTCTTGCTCACAACACGCGCACACACACACACACACACACACACACACACACACACACAGTGCATTGCATGCTATTTATCTCTAGCTTGATAAGGAAGCAGATGAGGCATGTCTGTATTTATGGTGAAGATGTTCATAAAAACTAGTGGCTCAGAGTAGGAAGTTAGAATCAACTGAGGCGAACATCATATTCACTCAAACTCTGTATTGCACAGCATTCATGAGGTGCATACAAACACAAATACATTTTTGGTGAGATTGCCGTGCAAGCACAGTTCCAAACAGGTTTGTAAAAGTTCCTTCTAAAACTTTGCCCCCTAATTTGTCACACATTGCTTGTTGCAGAAATGGCATTCTAACATTAAAACAATCAGCTCATTCACCATCAAACATTGTTATTTTATGCTATTTGGAGATGATTAAAAAATGAATCAGGAAAAAAGATCCATCAACAGAGCTGGGGAAGGTGCAAAATTCTTTTGTTCTTAAGAAAAAACCTCTTTATAACAGCCACTCCCACAATATTTACTCAACAGGTATAATTTTATCACCAAAACACAGGAAATTTGTCTTCTCTCACAATCTGTGTCATTAAGTCAACAGTGGTGGAAGCCACAGAATGACAGAAGTATCACCAAACTTCCCTGTAGAGTGTAGAGGGCTTTTTCAGAAAAAGGCAGAAACGGTCCTATTTGTTTTTTAAACTTGTGGTATATTGCATATTTCTGACAAGAAACACAAACTTGCACAGATGCATGCAGCAAAGTCTTGCAGTGCTCCTGTTAGGACTTTGGTGATAGGAGTTGCAGTTTTTCCTGACAGTCTGACTTTAAAGGGGGGCTGAGCAAAATCTCAAGTGAATGAAGCCAGGTACCATCACCATTGCAATTTTAACAATCTGGTTACACATAGCTGATGAACATTAAGTCATTAACAGCTTCTTTGGTCTTTGTGCTGTCTACAAACACTTGACCGGCATTTCTGACACACTGCTGCTGTGGACTATTTCAACACTACATACAATACACATGGATTTATACATTTCACCAGTTTTTACTAGAAATGCTGTTTTAGGGCAGTTTTAGTCACAATTGACTGCAGCTAATTTCATTGAACAGATTCCAGCTGACTACAGACACACACACCACCACACAGCTGCCTGATCAGTATTACAGATTTGTGTAGAAAGAACCGCTTAAACTTCCACCATCTACATTAATATGGGAGAACACACAATCTCATCTTCATGTCTTAAAAGGGTTAGGATGCAACTCATTACCTGTGCCACCTTTAGTATGTGTGAATCTAAGAGGTGGAGATTTGTGGAGATGTGAAAATTAGTCCTATGTCGATCCCCATCCCTCCTCCGCCCCTTGGGTGCAGCTCAAGCATACCTGGTTCACATCCTACTCGGCTCAAAAACTGTAAAACTGCTCTAAATTATATAATGGCATGTTGTAATAGTGGAGATATTCAGTCAATATTTAAAATTGCTTGGTAAATTTCTAACAATGATACTTCACTACTGAAAGTCTTGGGTCAACATCTGCTATGTTAAACATGCTATAGAAATAATGGTGTCTTGATCTGACTAGTTTGCCTTTTAAATCAAAAGTGAGTTTTCGCAAAATCCACAAATTTCAAAGAAGAACTTAATTCCTGTTGTGCAAGACTAACGCAAATAAGGTGCTTCACAATGGCCTGGACACTAGCTAGAGAGTGCTTTGTTGTTTTTTGTTTCATTAACCAACTAAAATTACTTGTCCACATCAGTGACAAAGCACAGCAGATCAGGCATAATGCTGGTACAGAATTGTCTTGAATGCTGCTTTTATCCAAACTGAGCATCATCTACTATCAGTTCAGCAAACGCACGCAAAGCTCAAAAGTCTTGGCTTCAGAGGTGTGAGTAGCAAACATACATTTCTATCAGGTGTGCTGTATGTTTGTGTACAATGGCCTGCTCAGATCTGTATTGAGAGACGTAACAGCAACAGTAGAGATACTTCAGACCGTGTTGTCAGGATGGAGGAGGAAGAAGAGGAGTTGGGAGGGCACAAGGGAGAGCAATGAAAAAGGCTTGTCAACATTATCTGTTTTATTGATTTAACAGTAAAGGCTTGCCGCTTAAGCTTTATGTTGCTTTGGCTGGCCCCATTGAAAATACAACAGCTGCGAATAAAAAACGATTTCCTAAAAAAACATGAGCGTTCCCATTTATTTATTTTTATTTTTATCTCTTGCCTTCCACCTCAGGTTTTGCATGCATCATTCTTAAGGTTTCACACAATTCATCTTTATGAGTAGCCATTATAGTGGGACTATGCTCTACTGTACTCTCCTTCCCAAAGGGATCAATAACAGTGAAGAAGGCAAGACTGTCTCCCATAGTGATCTGCTGTAACACTAAGTCTAATTAACATATTAAAGTCCCTCTCTGGTTTCTGGTTAAGTCCCTAAAGACTCATTTGTAGGATTAAAAAATTATTGAGATTTACAAATTTTTCTACACAAAAATAACTCCCTCCTTCCATGTAACTCTACACATTACTTAGTCCAGAATTTGCAGATCTATAAAGTCCTCGCCTCCTCCCATCCCTTCAGCATGTCCTGTCGCTTAATCACATCAGCTCACCTACGACTGCTCAAAAACTGCACAACACAACAGCAAATTGCATTACTGGGGTAGTTCAGCCATACATGTTTGACCTGGAAACTAATTTTGAGGATGAATAATGATATGGAAAGCCACACCCTACATACAGGGGGGATTGGCTCCTTAAGTATGTTACGCACAAACTTGGGCTTCATTAGGACAATGCAGTTCGAGGCGTAAATGTTCAGTCGTAGTGTTGACTACTTATTTCGCCTACATTATGTCTTCCAGCATATTAAAAAAAAAAACAACACTACAATGGAAAAGAAAGAAGACTAAATGACTCATCTTCCAACATACAATAAGATGATGATGTAACAGGCTTGTGAGGCTGTCCTTTAACCACGCAAAATTTTGAGCTACATTCTCACATCAGTATACTAACAGTGTCACAATAATAATGTGCTTAATGATTACCCTCTTAATTTCATGTGTTAGAATGTTAAAAATTTTTTGGTCAACTGCTGCAACTTTGTCATTGACAAAGTATTAAACATACTGGAATTAGGCCCAGATGAAGGCAGTAGGTTTCAGGATCAAAACATCATACATTCCATCCCACTGTCGCTCTGCACCAAAAATTTTAATGAGCTGATAGTGCATCAACATCATAAGGACACAACCTCTGTAGTCCATGAATATGTGTACAATATTTGGCAACCCATCCATGGCCCAACTAGAGCCATGCCACTAGCACAACAAAAAATTGTCAGACTCCCTCTCCTGCTGAGGTTTTCCAACTTTAACTTTTATCAAAACAGAAATATAAACAGCACAGATGTCTGAGATGATGTGTAATAGCTGTTGAACAAATTATTTTATTACCCGTTTATTACCAAAGAAAAAAGGCCACCTACAGAAATGTCACAGCTACATAAAATCAAAGGAGAACGTAAGAGCTGTGCCGCACTGTTTCACTGACTGAATGGAGACACAGCCACAGCACATAAATAAGCACTTTACCTCAAGTTGTATTGAAATTCCCATAACGCACGATCTTGAGGATTACCACTTAAAGTGCCACAGTGAAAGTAGTGGGGTCAACAGAGCAGCTTACAGCCTGGTGGGGTTCCTGTTGGGGCCTGAACTGCTGAGCCTTTTGAAAGACACACTATGTAGCTCTATTATGACAGAGCAGCTGGTTATTAAAAGGGGTCTGCTATAGTTAACCAGAAATCCCATCAACACAAATGAACACACACGGGCACGCCAACACAAAAAGATGCTAAATGATGTGGGGCTTTTTCTTAGAGTTAGAAAGCAATGCATGATTTTTCAGAACGGAGACTTTGATCAGATAGATCTTAGGAATTTTGCAGGCATTGTCAGGTTATGTGTAGGTCTTGCACTATGTTTTTCTCTTACATTTTTTCATTTTAACTTATTGTTTGGTTTCAAGTAGAAATCTCTTAGTTGTTTTATCATCTGCATTTGGCCGTGCCATTGTCTGTCAGTATAATTGGCACTGCACATTTAAAGCGGAACAGAAAAGGTACGTGCTTCACAGGGTAAGAGATAATAATTACTGAAATTGTCCTGCATTTGGCATTGTTCCAATACAGTCAAAAGTCTAATATATTGCCAGAAAGACAGAAGTCCAATAGACCAAGAGAGGTAGGCAGACAAACAGAAAGACTGCAAACTGATAGGTAGACAGATGCATAGAACAGAATAGAAATCCATATTAACCATTAACATAGCAACATGCAGGGCAGTCACATTGTACGAGCTTAGAAAAACCTTCCGTATTAATTACTGTGGGCATGAAAAAAATATATAATTAGATATGAGGGAGAAACAGAAACTATTTATGGTAACCAAAGGGCCTAACTTAATGATCAGACTGCAGCTAAAACCTCTATTGATTTTCTCGTTAAATATACAGCTCAATTAAAGATACAGCTGATTAAAAGACGACTACAAATTGCAGCAGCAGCTGTAAAATGGGGGGGGGGGGGGGGGGGGGGGGGTTGGGTAATGTGAGGCTGCCTGCTGCATTCAGAGACTTACATGATTTCGTCCACGCTTTCTCCATGATCACAGCAGTGGAAAATAATTCTACATAGCTATTATTCTTTTTCCATTTAATACTGTACAATTTGACCAGTTCTTCAACGTAGCTTTGATGCCAACAGGTTTGCTTCTCATGGTAGAATTTGTTCTATGCATATTGTAAACAGCGGCTATATGTGTTTCTTTCTCAAAGTTTGCAACAAAATGAGCCACTGAATTTTAGCACTTAAAACCAGTGTTGATAAGTCACAAACAACAATAATGCTGACCTCTGAATACATAAAGCAGAAATAATCAAACAAACAATACAAATCCACTTTCCTTGTTAAAATGAAGCACCTGCTTAACACAAGCCAGGCCGAGGCTCTTTTTCCCCCCTTTCTGCCTCAGCCTTGTCACTGACAAATAAAAACCTTGACAGTCTGTGTACCCTCACCACGTGAGAAGGGCAGAATTACAATGTATAATGGAAAACCTTTCTGTTTCTCATTGATGGAAAAAACCTGTTTGAAGTCTATAAACTTTTTTTTGACTTCCTCACAAGTTTCGGCAGAAGCATTTTTCATGTTACATTTATTCCTCTGACAACAGATGGAGTTCAGTTTCACACAATGTCTAGGTAGCAGAGCTCACATTTACATTCAGTCATTCTGACAATATAAATTTGAAATACTCAGTTAAATACAGTATATCATATTTTTAAAAATTTGAGAGTTACTTTGTTTTTCTGTAGATTTTCATATTAAACAAGGACAAGTTCTGTACATTCAGACCTTAGTTTGTGAAATCATCTATATCCTTGGCAATCTACAATGCAGAAAATAATACAAATAAATAAAAAGCATTGAAAATGAGAAGGTGTGTCCAAACTTTTGATTGGTAGTATATCTATAATTTTTTTATGGATTGCTGCTTCTCTCGGGGTCAAATAAAAACCTTGTGTGACTAAGAAAGCACTCTTTCACACGGCAAGCGCTCACGTCTATAAATGCGCTGACCACCATTATGCTTGTTTTTTAATATTTACATTAGTTTGAAATCAAAGTTTTTCCTAAAACTTAAGCATAAAACCTCATCAGTACTGGAACATGCAATTCTTTTGTTTTTATGTGAAAATTGCTTAAGCTTTAAGATTTTCTCTCAGTGATGGCAACAACTGTGGTGTTGTGTGTGTGTTGAAGTGTGTGTACCTGTAGGGAGTTGAGGAAGATAAAGATGTAGGCCATGACAATGGAGAAAGGTACCAAAACGCCACACAGCCACGTCAATCCAAGAATGGGCAGCAACACCAGCACTGCTTTCACTGCTGCCCTGTGTTCATACACACACAAAAATCACACAGACAACATACACATGAATACTGGCAAACAGACAGATGCACTTTCAGACTCTGAGGTACTTGACTGGATGACTGAGCTGAACTTGCAGCACAGAAGGAAAAAAAATTAATTTAGGTATTCCATAGAGCTTCTTTTTCCTCAGCGATCATCTCAAGGTCAATTTCAGGTTTTCTCAAATTTTCAGTTCTTTTTGGACAAAGCTGAGCAGCTCTGGCAGTGTGGCTGTTCCGTATACAACGCTATGCGGCTAGGAAGGTTCATGGGGTGACAACATCCCACCTTAAATCCGCCCTAATTCTGTTTAGAGTGAAATTAGCTTCCCGCTCAGGTGACCGCCAAACCGCAACAGCTGCCTGTGTGTTCGTGTGTGTGTGTGTCATGGCGTGCGACGAGCCCTAGTTTATTCAGCGGAGGAATGTGTTTGAGTTTCCGAGACGGCTGCCACCCAGGGGTGCCAAATGGTTCAAGGCTTGCTTTGAAAACCTTCACAGAGCACCTACTGTGAGCTCCAGTGAGCTGAGTTAGTGAAAAAAACGTATCCACTGACATAATTTTTGCTGATAGGATTATATAGAGGCTTGCTGGGGGAAACCTACTACATCACATGCAGAAGAATTTCCCTTTGATGAGACAGTACCAAAAAGGAGGCAAAAGACAACAGCAAAGACAGCACTAGTAGGACTTAAGCTACTGCATGGATGTCAAGAATTGCAAATAAAGCAACGCAAAAAAGTACATTTACCAATAGTGCACTATTTTAAAATAAATATACTATTTCATAAGGAACCTGACCGAGGCTCTACTCAAGTCTGTTAAAGAATATTTTGATGAGCGTTGTGCTGGTACACTCGATACTTCACATCAGCTTTATTCTCAGTTACTCAACAGATACACATAGAACAAATAAAATAAGCAAACATGTGTACTGATGGATTTATAGGGAAAACATGGAGTTACAGAAGTTAGACATTACATTTATCATATATGCTTTTAATTACAGAATATATTACAAAAATGTCATAAATAAAATGTATGTAGTCCTCTTTCCCACCATGTCAAGAGAAATTCTTCCATACACCTGTTCTAGAGATTACTGAATTAGATGATCTGTAATAAAGGACAGCAAGATCGTTGGTAATTCAGAATTCTGGACGGCAGCTGCTGAAGTGTTATTTAACACTGATAATAAAGATCTTGAAACCTGATAATAATAGTATTAACTACTGCGATTATTGCTTGTATTACTGACAGTATGATGAATATGCTTTATCTCTAATATAATACATTGTTAGTAGATTGGAACTAAATGAAAATGGCATTCCAATAAGATTTAAGCTGAAGATGCAAATTTGTTACGAGTGAATGATATTAAAACATGGTGTCTAAAACATCATAAGTGGTTGAAGCTAAAAGCACTTAATATGAACATCACATCTCGATTGATGAACACAGATTGCTGTTTAAAAATGACAAATCCAATATAAAATCGCCCAGTGACTGTTGCTCATCTGTTCCAAGGCCCGTGGCGCAGGTGAATAAATTTTAAAAGGAGGACAAATGGTGCCTCCTTGTGGTTGGTACCTGATTTGATCATAGGCTTGCTCCGCAGGACTGGTTCCCATGGCCAACATGATGGACCTTCGCTTGGCTGTAGAGATGGTGATGACCACCACTCTGGTCAGTATCAAAATATTCACCTGGAAAATAAAAACAAGAGAGTAGATAAATGAGAGGAGTGAAAAGGCAAAATGGCAGCGAGATGATCTGGAAAGAGCAACATGAAGAGGAAGAAATTAAGAACAGAAAATTTCGAACAGACAAAGAAAAAGCAAGGAAAGAAGCGCAGGCTCATATATGTGTGGTATAAGATTTTAAAGAGAGGAAAGGAACATAAAATTCATAAAACACAGACGTGTACTAAGCAGATGCTGTGCAAAAAATGTTTGCCAACATTAACAGGAAACATTCCATTTCATGCTTTTGCAGGCTTTAATATTAGCTTTCACAGTCAAACCTAAAGTGGAGCTCAACAGCCAGAACAACATTTACACAATGGCTGAAAGTTACCAATATTTAGTTTTTACAATTGAACAGACTACATTTATTTTGCTGACCATAATGATGAAGATGACAGGCCCAGCGAAGCCCCAGATAACGCCATTCTGGACACTGAGCCAACAGTAGCCGTCAGCTGAGTATTTGCCTGAAGCCGATGCTAGTGTGATGGTGACTATCAGCACCGGCAGACCTGGTTGGATGAGGGGAAAAAGATACAAGCAGAGGAGGTAAAGGGACAGAATGAAACCAGTAAGAAATACACAATCAGGAAAACAAAGCAAGGCAGCAAAAAGAGGGAAGAAGAAATGAGGTGGTCAGTAGGAGACCATTGTGGAGCAAATAGTAACACACAAGCAAAAAAAAACAAGTACTCTTTGACCAAAGTATTTTTACATAATCATAATTATGTAAATCCATAATAAAATGGCATTAAAATGTAATCTGACTGAAACCGATTTGAACACGTCCTCTAAATTTTAATATCAATATTCATCTAAACAAAAACATGCATAACCACTGTATATGTGTGAAAAGAATGACTTGGCTTTGTCAAGCCACTGTACCCCAGCCGATGAGATAGTAGTACTTCATATGCTGGTCTTCGTTTAGGTTGACTGCGACCACCTTGCTCCACAGCAGAAGACCCTCAACCAGCATCCAGCTAAACGCTGCCATGAAGAAGAGATGGAGCAGGGCTGCTACAAGTGTACATGCCACCTTCATACACACCCACACAGGCATGCAAACAGGAAAAGGTTACATTTTGCACTTCAAAGTGAAGGTTTCTAAGTAACATGACATTACAGTAAACATTAGACAAAGCTAAACCACTGTAGTATTTTTAAAATTACACACACACAAATCAGAATGACTACATTTCCTAAATAACTTTTAGGAAATGTAGTCTATGTTAATGAAATACCCATCACCAAAACCTGCATGCTTAATGTATAAACTAATAATTATGTTGGAAATGTATAATGTATCTGCAATACAAATACAAATTACTGAAGCCCTCCGAACTAATTAATTGTTAAACGTTCTCGATTGGTCCAAACCATGTATTTAGAAAAACCTTGTTAAGAACTGAAAAAACTACCTTTGTAATGTTACCATAACTTCTTTATACATATGAAACTAATTGACAAATTTCCACCAAGCATCCACCTACCCCCAGGGGTGAAGCTAAATTTGACATGACCCAGGGTCAAACAAACTACAGGCCATTGAGTGACCACTAAGAGACTCAAATATGTGTTCTGCCTGTTGGACACAGCAGTAGTGGTCACTTGTGTCACATTCAATGCCAAAAGCATTTGTTTTGCTGGGATTTGCAGCTATTAAAAGCATTAAGAGAGTGTTTACATTTAGACAGCCTTTGAAATTTACTAATCATGTTAACTCAAGCTTGTATATGCCATTATTTAGGGATATTGGACAATTTTAAGCTGATTTTTAAAAATCTTTCTTGGTATTATTGAATTTTTACAGGAAAATTAAAAAGATAAAAATATAAAATTTTTCTACGATCATATTCAGCCTTCTACAATTAAGATGATGCCATCTGCAACTTAAAATTGACAATCTGTTCTTCACAAAGCACACATCAATGGTCAGCAAATGACAACAGACACAACTGAGATTTTCTCATGAGATTTCATCATTCACCTTCATCCCCAATCTGTCTATCTTGGTATGACAAAATGAACTCATAAGTATTATTAAATGAAAGCAGTGTTCATTGTCTGTCTGTACCTTGTTGTGAATGGCCGAGCCGCTGCAGAGCAGAATCACCTGAGCGCAGATAAGAGCGATGAACAGGTTCTTATGGATGGACGTCCTATCAGATTTGGGGATACTATTGATACAGAGAGGGATAACATCACAAATCAGACATGGTTCAAGATATGTCGACTTTAAAGCATAGCGAGAAATAGTTTGAACTGACAGTGAAAACAAGAAAACCACGCTGAATAATACATGAAAAACAGCAGCCTAAAATGAAACATAATATGCTATCTGAAGCCCTAAAAAAGAAATCAGACACAGACCTAGTTTGATGCATTCAATTTAAAAAGCAAGGTTCAACTTCAGTTTTAGTAGTCAGATCTCATGCTGAGAATTATGAAACTCGGTGTTCTGGTTGCGGTCTGGTTTACAAGATGCATTACACAGGGATGACAAGTATGATTCTGCAGTTCTAAGCTGTTTTCAGTAGTCATTTTATATATCTTATCAAGTATTAAAACTTTTATAAGGTTAATAATAACTTTATATTAGACATAGACCTCTTAGTACTTAAAAGCTGAAACTACCACATGAAACAATTTGCCCTTCAGAAACATTTACAAAGGGACAGGACAACATGCTGAAAATTAAGCAGGGAACTACTGAGCTACTTGTTTATAGACTAATTACTTTTTTAATAACAGGCTAATCTCTCATCCAAATTTAGACTTTGCTTCATTCTATTCTGGTGCCAACAGCTGCAGCTTACATTGTGCATTAGGTTATGGAGATGCAGCCTGTATGCTGCTGATTTCATGAATTATTCATGACAGATAGGAAGAGGACCAAAAAACAAAGCTACATTTAGCAGAGCAGTTTTTAAATAGTTCTGGGTTTTAAGTCTCCTCAGCTGAGCCCATCTTGAGTCTTATTGAGGAAGAGTCCAATCAAAGTCCACTGCAATTTATGGTCTCAAGTCCAAGTCTTAGCTGTGTTTGCAAGATATTGATTCTTGTCAAGGCAAGTGTTGGACTGACAGATTGGAAGACCAAATATATTTCTAGAGTCGAGTGACGAAAAATGAGTAGTATCCAAGGATATATAAATGAACTGACTGAGTAGCTTTGGGCCAGTTAATGGATTCTAATGATTTGAAAAAATTGTATTTTGTTGTCCAGCATAATTCACACTTTGTGTATGTTTTTTACGTAGTCCATTATGTTTCCAATGTCGGTTTGAAATTTGAAGCACTGTTCCAATTTTTTTTCTGCTTTCCCAGCGTGTTTTATTACTAATGTAGCTCTTCAATTTTAATTGTGCAAAATTACTAGGTCTTAAGAGCATGTAATGTGTGGGCGTCTTCAAGTGTGCCTGTTTTGGTATGTGCAGCATTGCAGAGTGAAGTAGTTATTTTGTAGTAGGGTGGCTCGCCTGTGATTTAATGAAAATAAAGAGTGAATGCTAGTGATGATGTGACTGCTCTCTAGTGCAGTATGTCTCAAATCAGAAGCTACAAATTGACCAACATATCTGTCCTGCTGCATTCAGAAGCTTTACAATTAGCAAAAAAGCAACAGGACAGCACATACTTTACCAGAGTTAACCATATTAAATTTTAGTTTGCTGATGTTAACTTAAATGTGTCTGCTGGTGGGGAAGTGCTTTATTAGTTTTATGCATTATTGTGTTGCTATGCATCTGCTAAAAAGGATTTGGTCCGCTCTTCAACAAAACAGTCAGATTAGCAGTAGAATAACCTTACATCACAAACACGCACCGTTCTAAATATATATCCTGTGCAACTTCTAAGAAACAGAATGCCAACAATATGCATTCTGCTTACTCATCTGATTGAAGCTCCTGCTTGTTTGCACTTCTTCCCTTGCACAGGTCAGCTGTGGTACCAACAGAATACCAGTCAAAGCGCTGCCTCTGCTTCTCCTTGTGCCACAGACACTCATACCGTCTTTAAATGGCATCAATAAGTTGAATGTACCCATTTCAGACTGCTTACATAACATAAATAGAAGAGGAAGCTGAAACCGGTTGAAAGGAAAATGAACTGAAGAGCCTCTAATTACTTCTCGATGGGTTCAGCCTATTAGGCTAATTTCATATCGGTCTCACTGACTGAGACCACCATAACGGCAGGATATGAATGCAAGTGTCTTCTGCTTTGGGTGTCTGATTTGTATTTGCATTTAACAAATGTACATCATACACCAGTGTGTGAAATGCATGACTGCGCTCTGTTTTTAGGAGGGCCATAAATTGTCAAGCAGCTCCTCTCCAGCTGATTGTGATCCCTTAGTGACTGTAATGTTAATTAATGGTTGCAGAATGCTGCCATAAAGCTTCTGAGTGGACTCGCATGTAGACAACAGTAATTATTGGATTAGTACAAGTCAATACTCATGGAAGCCATAGGAAGAGGACCAGCAACTGTAATGCATGCAGATATCTCAGTGTTTCACACAGTGGACTGTTGACTTTTTTATACCATGACATTGTCCAAATTAGTGGTCATGCTTCATGTCAGTTTACATACATTGAAAAAATACACTTGTATGCCTATATATTATTAGTTTCATAATAAAATTACCCTAATATAAACAAATACAATATAAACTTCTTTTACCAAACAGTAATGAAATCTACTGAAAGCAGAACAACAGTAATAGTCAGAATTTTAGAAATAACTCAAATTATATTCTGCTATTATAAGAGGGTTTATGTAGTGAATTGTATACAAAAAATGTTAAGCTTTTCACAGTTAGTGACAAAATGTGGACCACTGATTTAAGTCACACCTCAGTCAGGTGTGGCTTTAAATGACAATGCTAGGATAGTGTGACTAGTACTTAGACAGCCCTTTGACCAGTAAATACAAATGATAACTAAAAATGCAGTTTTATTCAAAAGTCACCATTACAAGAGAAATAAGAGAAAGGGCTGTAGGCATGCTGGGTGCTCGCATGTCACTTAGGGCCGTAGCCTTCATTATTTGTCATCAAAGAAACAGCTCTGGATGAATGTGTCCAAGAGTGAGAGCTCGTCCCCCAAAATGTTTGGCAACCTTGCCAGGACTTTCAGGTGGAGTGGAACAACTTTCCACAAATCATAAATCCACAACCTCGCTAACTTTTTGCATTACAAACATGAGGCACTGCGCAGTGCAAATGGCAGATGCATTTATTAATGATGTGGTTTGTAATATACTTCACCACACACTGTCTTCTGTAAAAATATACTCGAGAGTCGACACTTGATACTAAGCGCACAAAATTATTTTAATAGCAATATGTAGCCTTTATAAAGATGGTAAGGCTGATCTGTGTTGATTGACAGAAACAAACAGAAAACAGGCAGCTGTGTTTGCATTATGTGTAAGCAGTACAAGGAAATCAGCTACTCACTCCAGAACTGTGAAAAGCATCAAGGTCACAACCAGTGCACACAGAGATGCACCAGAGCCAATGAATGTCAGCTTGGTCAAAACAAGCTCTTCCTCAGGACTCCACTGGGACAAAAAGGAAAGGTGAGAGTGAGAAAGAGAAACAGAGAGGTGAATGTTGTAGGAGCGGCCGAGGGTTAACAAGCAGCCATCCCAATCAATTGAAAAATCACAGGTTTGATCCATCTGATGCTCTGTCAAAGACTCCTTAACTGAAGTTGTAGTGCGTAAAGCCCCAAGAACATTTTCCACTTATCCACTATTATCTATGTTGGTAGACAGAAAGGACAGTTCTATACTACAGGTACACTGGGAGTGACACCTGCTGGTTGTTACAGTGCACTGCAAATGCTATCCACTACTGTAGAATAAAAATTGCAACCTGGATTTCGATGTGATGCAAATCGTTTTATTACTTTCTATTTGTTGTCGCAAGAAAGAAAAAACACACATACTATATACATGATTAATTTCAAAATATAAAGCCTGGAAAATGTACCACATCACTCATATCTTCACACAGTCTGCAATTCCTCTCGAGCAACAATAAATTCAGTGTGCGTTTTAACTCGCTGTACAAAACATTCTGAATTACCTTCAACTCCATGTAATTCATCAGCACCGCAAAGTTGGTGGTGTGGTTACAAAGACAGGAAGTCACATCAGAGCCAACAAAGGTCACTGTACAGCCATCAGTGGACCAGCAACTCGCATGACTATGCCTTTACGGCGCCATACAAAAACATAAACACGCATCACTGATTCATTTCATATAGAACACACATTTAGGCATTAGTAGACATTTAAATACGTTAATAAATGAGTCGGGAAGATAAACATACAACAAGAAAAGCACTCAGAGAGCGCAAGACTGTCATGATTGTTCATTCCCCCATATGGCACTGTCAGAAATGTCTGTAACTAATCCATGGATCCAGACTATAAGCTGCATTACTGCCAAAATCTAATCATTTGAGCCTTGTATCATTTCTGATCTGCCCTGAAAATGTCATCCAAATCAGGTAATCTGTTTGCGAGTACGTAATTGAGTAAGAAACCAACACCAATTGTGACATAAGGCCACCACGGTCCTTGGTAGAGAAATAACACAGATTTACTACTGTATCCACATTACAATGCTAAGGAGGCCAAGCTGTATTAACACAGCTAAAGGAAATGATCAAATCGACTTGGAAAAAGGGTTCATTGCTGGGGCACAACTGGCAGGAGCTTCAGTCACACAGACTGTAAAATTGGTTAGATTTTCTTTATAAGCTATTACTAAAGTGAAATCCGCATTTAGATCTATGATAAAGGCATCAGTCAACAGGGTGAGAAACTGAGGTTGACAGTGCACATCTGATGACGTTGATATTCATGCATTAGTACGATATGTATGGAAAAACAGAAGAACAACAGGTGACTGAGAGTGTCAATATCTGTTTAAGACAGCTCATTATTCAAAAGTCACCAATAACAAGAGAAATAAGAGAAAGGGCTGTAGGCAGGCTAAGACATATGGCACTCATAAATGATGTGCCATTCGTCTTAGAAATTAAAATCACACTATTCTAAGAATATCTGATCATGATTTACCGAACTTCCTCAATGCAATATATCATGAATTTATCAAGGCTGTTTATGTGACTGTGATGTTGGTCAAACTCACATCAGGCTGAAGTTCCAAAAAGCACAAACCGGATTAACTCTCTGTGAATACTCCACCTAGAAACAGAAACACATGTTTGCATTCGTTTTCTCTCTCTGTGGGCAGTTATGAACCAAAACATTATGATAAACCCCCTGCCTAGTATGCTGTTGGTCCTTGGCATACCAACAATACCACTCACCGAGACACGGACTGATGGTGATGGTGTCTGGCATCAAGACTTTAGCAGCAGATTCTGTCTAAGTTACAATTTGGATTCACTACAGGCCAACACATCCTCCAACAGTATGACATCTGTTGATGGTTTATGTTTGTCCTCAGACCATTGTCAGTTCCACTAACTGGAAAAAGCCTTGTAATTTCTGGCTCTGGTAATTTGGCTCCTGTCGAAGTCGCTGAGCAACAATTTCTCCCACATCCACCACAACAGTGACATGAACCAATCATTCACACGCCATCCAATATATCCTAAACGCACTGCTATAAGTGAGTCTGTTATTCACTTTATCTTTGAGTAGTCAGAATGTTTTGACTGATACTTCTCTATTACCTTTGACTCAAAACAACTGCTATTTGTTTGCATTTTTATAAATTATCTGCAATGACAATGAATTTCAGTTTAATAACAGCACTAAATGTTTGGAGTTTGCTCAAAAAGCAGAAAAGTGTTCTGCAAAGTATTTATCTTAACATGTTGTTGACAGACCCAAATTAACATCCTTCAATCTTCAAAGTCTGGTTTTCACTTAACTATCAAGAGTATCTGGCTTGGTTCAGCCTTGTCTGATTAGTCATTAAGTCTAAATGTATATAATTTATATCATAGGCTGAATAATCATACTGTGTGGCACCCCCCTGAAAAACCAACAGTACCACTTGTGATGAGGACAGGGTGTACTGGACAGCCACAGGGATGGTGTGAGCCTTGGAGGAATCACGGATGGAGGCTGATATGACAGCAGAAGCTAAGTGTCCTGAAGCAATTCTGGAAAAGCAGACAATAGTTACTGCTTACATCTGTCTTACAAAAATCCTGAATACAAGAGAAGTTCAGTATGAACCACTTGAATCCGCTGTCCGAATCTGTTCCATATCGAGGTCAACAGTTGTGTTTTCTTCTGATCAGACACATGTAACAACTGATTTTCTGAACTGCTGAGATAATATGAAACATTGTATAAATGTAAGGAAAAAATTTCAAGAAAAGGCAAAGTGTGAATAAAACACACTTTAGACAGGTTGCTTTGGCAACCTGACTATACTTGAGAAAAGACAGAATATTCAAGTAAAATACTAAAAGAAAAGACTAACCGCTTTGAGTTTGCTTGGTGGTTCAGTGTAGGCTCCTTGGCTTCAGACACAATCTCACTGAGATGGCTGTAGTGGGTATGAATAAACATCACTTCCTCATATCCTAATGAAGATAGGGAGAAAGCAGAGCAGCCTCATATTTATCCTTTACGGACACAAAATACTTTGTTGAGCATTGCATCAGTTTCATTACTCACATTTCAGACACTACTTTACGAATTAACACCCTACACTTCAACAGGTGATTCACTCGCCTGTTCAAAGTTATATATTATACCAGGGTATGGAATCGTAATTATAAATTTAATAAGCCAAAAAAATGTACATTGTGAATTTATTCAGGATCATAGTGTTTCACATTTGAAGAAACATTTACATGTAGATACACGGCTTACAGCAGTATTGGGACTTGTGAATGTCATCCATCTACTAAATCATGTTATCAAATCATATGCATGTAATATTGTTCTACACAGTGTTTGTACATCTGAATATTGCAGTGTGTGGCACTTCTGCTTAAGGTTAGTATGTGTGAAGGGTGCATTTTCAGGTGTGTGTGTGTTTCCTACCTAGCGTGTGAATCCTCTGGAGCTCAGTGTCAGGGATAAGCAACTCATCAAGACTAGTGCCTCTGGGCTTGTGAGAGCCAACTGCAGATGGCTTGAAGACTTGATTACAGCTCTCCTGAGACAGCTTCTGCCACTTCATGTACACATCTGACAACAAAGACAGCAGAGACAAAGAAAAGACAACAATTATAACAGCAACCATAAGTAAAAAAATGCAATAATATTTTTTTGGTATCGGTGTTGCAAAGTCAAAAGCAACTAGATTTTGGATCACAAATTGGATATTACTGATGTCACATACTGAACAGCCACAACAGTGAAACAACCTGTCAAGCCCTTTCGTACTGCAAAAACAGGTCTGACTGGTCAAGGCATTTCTTTCCACAAAACTGCTGAATATGTCCTCATTTTCAGCTGATCCAAAAATGATCAAAGAGGTGGAGCTTGAGTTTAGCTGAGCTATGCAAACATCTCTGAGCCATGGATTGTCCTACGACAACACATATCTGTCAAAGTAGCCAGAGCCTGAATTAATGCATAGTTTAAAGCCTTAATACAATTTTAATGGGTCACTTATATAAAATTCCCCCCCTCCCCTCACACACACAGTTGTCACAGGAAAATTTGTTGTAGACCCAAACTGTTTTTTGTTTTTTTTATTGTTGTTTGGCAATTCAGCATTGGCTTCATTGTTCAGCAGTGGCGGTTGCCACTTGGGTCTGCAACAATGTTAAGCATCATATTTCCATTGCCAGCTTGCCATCCTCCCACTGTCTATCTGGCTTGCATGTCTTCCCCAGGTATATGACACACATGCGCTGGCCATCTTCATGATGTGAAAGAAATCATGATTCATCAGATCATTCCACCTTCCTCCACTGCTACTTGATCCAGTTCTAACGCCCACATGCTCACATGTACGGTGGTGAACAGGCATTAGCATGGGCACTCTGACAGGTCTGTAGCTACACAGTCAAGCAAGCTGATATGCGATGTTGGTTTTGGCACTTTTATATCATTGCTAAGATTAAAGTTTTCAGCAGTCCCACTACAGCAGCTTCTCTATGAGACTGGACCACACATGTCAGTCTTCACTATACACATGCATCACTGAGCCTTGGGCACCACTGACCCTGTCACCAGTTAACTGGTCATCCTTCTTTGGAACACTTTGGTAGATTCCTACCACTGTATACCGGAAATATGCCAGAAGATCTGCTTTTTCGAGTTGCTCTGTGTCTGTTGTCTAGCCATCACAATGTTGGCCTCATTAAAGTTGCTCTCGTCCTTATGCTTGCTACCAACCCATCACCTTCAAGAACTGAGTGTTCACTTGTTCCCTAAGATATTACACAATGGCAGGAGCCCTTGTACTACTGTATTATCTGCCTCACCTGTCACTGGTTTTAATGTTGTGACTGACCAGTGTATCATATGCCATAACTTTGACGATGTGAGCAATTTAAGCAGATAAATAAATCTAACACATTGTTTAAAAAAAAAAAAAAAGCAGAATAGTCAAAATATACACAATAAAATGTGATGTGCACTTTAATGTCTTTATTACCTATGTTTTTGTGGAAAGCGTAAAGCCTCTTTTATCGGCTGACAGCATGTCTGCAAGAGCTTCAATGAGATTATCAACGCTCCTGACAACAGTGAACGGCCCAACACTGACCTACAAAGAAAGTACAGGCAAAACTACTGAAATTTAGACAGAGATTAATGAAGGTAAAAGCATGGCTGTGCGTTTACCAAATACATGATATTGTACACTTAACTGGTTATTTCTTAAGTAATTTGAGAGTTAAAACGATCTATAAAAAACAGTTGAAATTACTTAAATCTTGACAGAATTTTAGAGAATGATCTTACAAGAGAAACAAAGAGAGACAGGTCACCATCTTACCCCATTCTCCGTCAGACCCATCCACTGTGTAGCCATGTGTGGCTCCAGCATCAAATCTGCCACATTTACGTAGTTGGTAGCAATGGACACCATGACTTCTGCTGCATTAGCTCCTGAAGAGTGAGTGCTAGCTAGTGCAATTAAGTCAATCATGTGGGCGAGATAGAGGACATCACTGGAAGTCAGGAGATGAGGGCTGCCAGTCTCCACTGTATGCACAACAGCCTCGGTCAGCTTCTGCAGCATGGTCAGATCTCTGTCCCAGGAGTTGTTGACACTCAGCTCCTCCATCACCTGACGTAAAGTATATATCAAGATTTGGAGCCTTTTTAACTTGTGAAAAATTGACTGCAGTGCAGTGTAGTTGATCCACCAGTTCCTTACCCACAGACCTCGGATCACAATCACTTCCATTCACCAAGCACATCTAGTTCTCTAAGTAAGTCCTGACAAACATCTAGTGTAAAAATAAAAATGACTCACCTAAATTTTAAAAAGTTTGTGAGGACAGTATTTCACCTTTATGTCGTACGAGTAGTTGCATGAAAGGGAATAGCCATGCATATCTGATTTTGTTGGAAAGGAAATCCAATATTTGTCATCAAACATTTCCGCCTATTTCTAATTTCACAATATTATCAAATTCTTTGTTGGAAAATTCTTTTCTCTTTTCACCTTGTGAGCATGCAGCTAATCTCAGCTGTTGAGCTGATTACTTGGGAATTTATCGTATTGTACAGTTAAAGTGATTAATTGCTGCAGTCAGGTAAAACATCAGACTCACAGGCTTTGTCAGAGGATCCTTGTTCAATCTACTGAAGAATGGTGTCTTTGGGAAATTGAAAACATCCAGCCCCTCTGCAGAGACAAAAACAAACATAACATTACATAATATAACCTATTACAGAAACACCAAACATTTACAACCCTAAGCAACTTTCATTTTGCTGTTACCATAGTGTCAACAACAATTAAAATTCAACATTATACAAAGGTAGTAAAAATTAAGAACGTTTGCACTGGATAGCATGATAATGTTCACTTAATGTTGTACTTTCATGCTCACAGAATCATTACATTGTATCAACATAAAAGTGAACTGACATTGTAATTATTATCAATACCTTTCTTAAACCGGCAAACGGCTCCATTTAATGAGTTGCACTCGGTTAGCTCACTGCTCTCTGTAATAGGGTCAAAGATGCCACAGTCCTCATCAGATTAGAGCTGTAGATCAACTCAAAGGGGAATGTTTGATTCTGCATAAATTTATATCCAGGGAGCAATCCAATAATGAATCCGCTAACACAGTGAGGTTCCCTAGAGAGAGGAATGGTTAAGGTTAATTATAAAAGATGAAAACGAAAGAGGGATACATCAAGCCCTGCGCATATTGCAACAATTTACAAATATTGTAAAGTCAAGGCAAGAGGCCCAACATAAAATTTAAAATACACAGCATCACTGACAACATGCTTGTATGCACAAAACTTCACATTTCTTCCATCATTTTCCCCAGCATTATCTCACTAATCACTGTTGAGCGACACTCCTTCATTCAACACTTGTTGGACAAAAGAGTAACTTTTCAGTGCATTTCAGAATGACCTCAATATGTAATTTTGATTTGCTGTGCTTAGTGTTAGTATTTGAATACGTGTGCTTGCTTAAAGAAATATTGCGATTCTCGCAAATATAACGTGGTTTAGTTTAAGCAGCTTAAATGACTCAGTTATAGTTATCAAAGTTTGTGTTTACGGCAAAGACAGTAAAGTCTAAGCAACAACAACAGTCATATCCTTTCATTTTGGTCTGCAGCACATGTCACATGGTCAATGTTACTGCTTTGTTAAAGCCACAAAACTATTAAGATGGCTATAAAAATCATGGGTAGGGATTTGTAAAAGTTGCTATTTACAGCTAAATTCTTTAGTGTACTTTTAAACAACAGTAATAAAACATTTTATCAATGGAGGACTTCTGAACTCAAATAAACTTAACACAAGAAGTTTAAAAATAATGTTTTAAAAAGGATTTATGGTTGAATGTACGCAGGTGTTGGAAGAAGTCACTTTGGTAAAAATGACTCCTTATGAGAACATTAGCTGCTACAAAGACTGAATCCAGATATACAGTGAAGCTGCACGAGTAGTTTGACAAACATAACAGTATGTCTGAGATGATCTAATGAGAGAAAGGGAGGAAAAAAATGTAGGATTCTGAGAAGACAGCAGCTGCCAGGTTTTTAAAGCCCTACAACTGGCTTATGGAAGACAACAGCATGGCTTTCAACAACTAGAGCGCATACTCTGACTCTGTATGCAAGCACATCTTTAAAGGACTTGTAAATTAATTCTGGCACTGTAAATGTAAATCACTGAAGGAATGTAAGTGTGCAATCCTTTCTGCACATTCAGTTCCAGGACATGGAGTAAGACTTTTGGACTTTCATGGCTCACTGGGGACCATGATGTCAGAAGGGGAGAGTCTCTTTTTGAAGGGTGGGACTCAGTGATGTGAGTCACAAAACATTTACAAGAACCATTAGGAGCGTGAGCATTTGCCAAATACAACTTGGTCATCATCTCCCTTATTCACTAGAGAAAGAAAGGAAGAGAAACTGATATGTCCTCTTTCCTTCAGTCATGCAGCAGTGCTTAATGCTGGAAGGGAAAGAGTGTGTGTATGTGTATGTGAGTTTGCCAAAGTATCTCACAATTTTAGGAAGGATTAAGGATACCCTGATGAAGCTTTTAGGCTGATCTCCATCTGAGTCATTTATAAAGTATCGGTCAATGCCAAAACCTAAACTAAAGTTAATAGTTTCCTACGATACAGAGTTGTGCTTTACACATTAAGTATGAAAGTGTGCACCAACGCTATTACTGCACTCAGACAGCGTTTTCAATATATAAAAATTTGCATGCACAATAAACTTAATATAGATTCATTTTATCATAGTGAAAACAATGATTGCTGTTATTTTATCATGGTTTTGAATTCAGTAATTGTTCATGCACTTGGAAGTGCATGCAGATATATAAAAAAAAACAACTGCCAATTCTGTGCATTTTATGTACTGCAGATAAATCCTAGACAAGATCTGAGCACCAGTTAGGGTAATTGAAAGTATAAAATTAATAAACTAAGCACTGAAGGACTATAGCTACAAATCAGGACATTTGTTTTCAAGATTAGCCGCAACAGATCTTGTAAATAAGATTTAGAATAGATCAGATGGCACTTGGCCCAAATTCTTATCTCATCTTACTCTTGAAATAAGCATCATTTTACCAATGTTGCAAAACATATACTTTAAAAATAATAACTGTGTGCACTTCACTGTAACTATACTCTTGACTATTCAACTGTAAAGCTATTTTATTCACAATAGCTGACAGTAATACTAGTAGTCAAAGTGTCTTTTGAACTGCAGCCAACATGTGTGTAAATTAGATCACAATGAGCTAAATATGGTTGTAAAGGAAGATGGGATAAGACAGAGGAAATTTGGGTTCAGTTATATGTGCTAAGTATTCACTGCATTTCTTGTACTCTGCCTGGAGTGCCAGATGGGTGGAGATCACCACATCAGGCCAGCTCAGATCTTGGCATGTTACTGAAAAGTGAGCAGTCAAAAATGACTTTCAAATGGTCTCTATGCGATTGTTTTTCTGCATAGCAACCCCACCCAGTCCTGATGCCAAACTAGTTGTAAACATCAAGCCAAGGTAATGCTGAGCTATACCACTAAACCTTGTGGACAACCTGGAGACTCCCCTTCCTTTAATGGGGTTAACTGTCTCCTGTGCTTGGTTGATAAACTTCAATACAGATTTTGGCTACTCCTCAGTTTCTTCCCCTGTCCTCTGTTTGCATCCTAACTAATGTACCTTGACATGGGCTGTCTCCACACAGCGTTGAAAAGGGAGGGCTCTATTTCCATAGCTGCTCCACTCCACTTGAACACCAGCCCAGAGGAAATGGGTGAGCACTCCTTTTCCATGGTGAATATTTCACTGCTGTTCAGTACCCGATCCCAAATGTGCAGCTCAGTGATGCTCCCTGAGAATGATTCGTCAGTCTTGAATGAGCCTCCAAAGGTGTCCTGTTCCTGCCCAATAATAAAAAGTCCATCAGGGCCAATGCTGTCAGTACTATTTAGGCCTTCACCCTTTGAGACCATATGGCCATGAGTATATATTGCCAACGTCCACCTTTCTGGCTCCAAGAAACACACACAGAGTGCCAGGAGTCATCATGGTCGAAGGCTTCTTGGTAAGGTCCATGAATACCATGGACCAGCAGAGCCAGCTGTACACGTCTGCCCTGGATCAGGTTCGAACGGAGCTGGAACTCATTAATAAATGACTGGATGGAATAAGAGAAGATTGTGGAAATTCCAAAGCAGTGTGGGTCAAAGCGGAGATGGGTGCAAACAGTCACTGAGCCCATGGAGGGGAACTTGTGCAGGAGACGGGCGTGCTTCCTGTCCGAGCGCCCAGTGAAATTTAGAATCTGGGTCTTGCTGAAGCCTTTGGTTTCACAACAGAGAGAGAGAAAAAGAAGTTATGAAAGAAAAATCCTGGCACAAACTTTGGAAAGAAGGGAGCTAATCATAGAACCCCCACTGTTCAGTCATATTCTTATTGTAAACAACACTGGCAAAGAAAGTTGTGTAGCAGCACCATCCGATTTTATATAACCATGCCTGATAGGTGAGTAGGCAAACTGACTGTTGGACAAGAAAAAGAATGAGACTACTGTTTAAAGAAGGGTGCTAATATGCTAAAAGTGTAATAAATGGCACACTGGACCTACTTGTCAGATGCCGTCACCTCTTTCCTGGCAATCCACACAGGCTGAGAAATGTTCAATGATTTTAAAAAGCTGGTAAGCTCTTGGTTCTCTGTTGGGTTGGAGACGGTAGCTAAGGCCCCAGAGCGCTGGTTACACAGCTCCCCAGCACTCTTCCATTGCAAGCGATCAGGCACATACTCATAGTAGGACTCATCATATGTGTGGGTTCTGGTTTCCAGTGTAAAGGCTATTTAAAAAAAAAAAAAGAAAAAAAATTTGGTAGAGAGATCACAATCAGACAAAACTAGTATTATTCAGACAAACTGCCAAATCTAAATCTGATCATTGTCATTGCAGAACTCTGGCATCTGGACTAAAACCAGCAGTAGAGATGTGTCACACATATTAAAATAAACTGATTGGACAGGTGAGACAAACGGTTACATGTCAGGTCAAATGTTTTGCGATACAAATGATACTCATGAAGGGTTTTCCTGCATAGATGAAAATAACAGGGCTTCTGAAGAGGTTTTAGCCAGGCCCAAAGGATATTCATCAGTGCCAAAAATGTTACATTTTTAAACCAATTTAATTAATTAAGGCTCCATATACTTAAGCAAATAGACATCTTTTATTCATCCAATGGTCAGAAATAACAGGGAAATGCATCGACTTCTGTCAAATGAGGTAATGTAGACAAATGGACTTTCCTGTATGTGGACTGATCATGCTTACATGTCCTGAATAGTCAACCCCAAAAGGCACATTACATTCAGAGAAACTTTCCATTGAGAACACAGACACAGCCAAACAATGACGTACATTTTCCATGTTTAGTTCAGTTTAGTTCATCGATCAGAGGCTGGGAAAGTGCTCATGTTTTTAATGTGCATATTGAAAACCTTAATAAAGCAGGTGGATGAATGCACACTTATAGAGGCTCCTTGTCAATATCATGAGTGTTAAAAACCTCCTGGCTGTCTCACTGTCTGGCATCCCTCTCTAATTTGCACACATCCTCTTATACATATTCTCATAGGTAATTCCTAAAATGCATTCTTTTGCTTTTTTTTTTTTTGTAAGATTATTGAAAACCAAAGCCTTCAGTATGTGTCTGTTTCACTTAGGTACAAGTGAGTCAATTATACCTGCGTTTCCTTATTCTTGAGTTAAGCTTTGTGTGTTAGCTAAAATTCGCTAGCCAGCTTATTAACAAAATGTACTAACTTGTGGTTTGTACAATGTATAATATGGAGGGACGCTCTTAAAAGCATTTTAGCATTCACCCTAGTTAGCCAGTTGCTCTGAATGATGTCTCTAGAGCAATAAGTTAGCTCACTAGATGCTAGTTAAGGTTCATAGACTGTTAAAGTTATCTGCTAAGTTAACAGACTAGCTACTTGTTAAAACCACATTGTGCTGACCATTAGTGATACATGTTAAATTAAAGAAGAAAACAACTTACCTTCTATACAGCTGTGAAAACAAACCTGAAACAGACGTATTAAGTTTAGCTCACTGGTGAAGATATGAAAATATAGAAGTGTTCTAAACTAGCAACAGGTGCGCTGATTAGCAAAGGGTGGACAATGTGAGTTTCATTAAAGTCTCACCTTGTAATTTAGAAAAGAACACCATAACAAATAAGTTTTAGACAGTATTTTACAGTTTTATCCAGGAAGATAAGAAAACTGTCCATTATAGTTACTTTAATTTGGCTTAATCACCCAAAGCCTACTTTCTTTAAATTTGCCAGTTATACTATTCCATGGAAACCCCACAGTCAATGAGGCATTATAGGAATTTAGACTAATTAATAAAGGGAACAAATCGATACCAATTCAAGTATGAATCATTGTGGTGTGGTCCTAATTATTTACACACAAATGAGTGAGTGATAAGCGAATATTTAGGGGTTTTACAGCTCTAATTAAAAGTTGCCAAACAAACTGTCCTACAAGAGAGAAAATGTCAATACAAAGATCGGTACTTACAAGCAGGCCTAGACTGGGGAACAATAACCAGTGCATCCTGAAAAAAATAGCTTAATTAGCTGGGAATAAAATGCGACTTCATTATAGTGCTATTTTATTTTTAGATCCAGCAAAACAACACGATTATTTTACCTGAATTATTTGTTCTTTTTTGCGCGTCTTCTCATTCCAATCACGTCGTGTCAGTGAACGCAGCATTCAACCGCTCCTTAAAAGTTAATTATTTTCGTCTTTTTTCCCCCCCTTTTTTTAAGTAAAAGAGTGGAAAGTTTACCAAAGTCTATATTCTTTTTCGCTGTGTACTACTAGTCCCTTACAAAAGTACAAGAGGAGCCGACTCTTGAGAGCATGAGGGGAGGATGCAGAGGAGGCTGCTCAGAGGAGGAGTGGGTGGAAACTTGCAGTCAACAGAGCAGAGGGTTACAAAAGTAGGGTTCGGGGACCTACGGGGGCCTCTGAGTGGGTGTCATGGGTCTTGCCAAACTCTGGGCTTGCAGTCATCAGTGGATGTGGATCAAGTTAAATGGACAATTTATATGTAAAAAGACAAATAAATACATGTAGTGTTTTTGTAAACACTTGATTGAATGTCTACCTACAGAGAGGCAAATAGTGTCACAAGGTTCCAAGGAAGAAATGCATAAATGTCCAATTTCTGCATTTAATCAACTATAAGAAAGGCCAGTTATGTAATGTGCATACAACATGTAACATTTCTCAGTTTAAAAGTATACTGTTCCATATTTCAGTGCCAAGAAACTACGAACAAGTGTTACTGAGTGTCATCTTTACCACGAGTTCATGGTTTACTGAATATTATCCTTAGATAAGGAAGGTTTGGGTTTTTATAGAATCAAGCTACGTGAATTCATTGTAGTAATACAAGTCGCTGTATTATTTTTACATATCAAATTTTTACCATGTGATACAAAGCACTTAAAGGAAATAAAACAGTGCTCTGTGCTATGCATTAAGAAGAACCCCCAAATATACAAGTCTCTCCTTAGTGCAAATTGTATGTTACACAAAATACAAAGGCAAAGTTTTCTGCAAACATGAGAACAATATATGCCCTATTACAGTAAAGACAACATACACAGCAGAGAAAAGAGACAGTCTTTCATGAATTTTTACATATCAGCGTACCTGGCTGCTGAACAGTGACACCTCTCATGGTTATATTAATAAGAAATGCAGCAGAAGGTGGCCTCTGAAAAATATTGTACAACACTGAAAGCCTGGCACAGATAAACAATTACTTCCAATTGTGTTTATTCACTAATAATTACATTGCTAAACTCTACATGTTCTGCTGACTGAATTTTTAGCTCCAGGTCATGTGTCAATAATGCCTTTAAAGTGCTGAGAAGCAAAGTCTTACCAAACTCAGGAAGAGACCTCCGATACATCCCAGCACCAGCTGTGAGGAAGACTGCGTGAATATAGGTGCATTTCATTGATGGCTACGCTAAAGCAGTCTCTACAGTGTTTGCTGTTTGTGATGTGAGGCTACAAAAATATTACCCATGACCCAGCAGGAAGCTCTCCCGAAAGTTTTCTTAATGCCAACAGTTCATTTTTACTGTGAATGTTGATGGTGGAAGGACATCGTAAACAACAACATAAATATGCATTACACCCAGTGTGGGCTGCCGTTGGATGGCACACCTGGAGCAAGAGAGTACACAATCTTACTCACAACTCGATTTCTAACAGCAGTGTGAGTGGTGGCTCTGTCTTTGGTCAAGATTTCATCTTGTGAACTCTTGTCAGAGCCACCTGAACTTCTACTCTCTTCAATGCCCTGTTGGCTCCAGAAGGAGGACAAGGACTGCAGGGCAGAGAGGAGCTCGTCTCGGGCAGACATGATCGTCTGAAGACAGGGAAGCTGCAGGGACAGGGCCACTGCTCCCTCCTTGGACAGGCCGGTGATCAGCTCATCAACAGCCCTGGCAGAAGAGGAGATCAGCTCTCTGCAGCTGCTTAGGTCAGAACTTCTGTCTTTTCCTGAAAGGAGGATGACAGACTGATTAGTGGCATCAACAACAACAAAAATCTGGTACATTTTGACTGAGGCAGATTTTCTTCACATCATTTACAAATACATGTGTCCAGAATGCCAGTCACTATGTTTGTTAATCATCTATATTATTAAAACCTAGCTTTAAAGAAGGATCATAGCATTTTTAATAATTCCATGTTTACTGCTGAAAACATTCAGTTATATTTCACTGTAACTGCATTTAATAATAATAAAAAATTATATTCTTATAGTGCTTTTCAAAATACTCAGACACTTTACATTATAAAATCAGCAAACTGAAAATCATCTTGATGAATTAAACAAAACAAACTAGAAAAAATATTTTTGTCTTTTAGTACGTTGTTAGTCTCTCATCCTTGTGACCCAGTGACATCCAGAAGTCACTCTGAATAAGACTCAGGTAAACTCCCAGGCTATGTAAGAGTCAAAAGCTTCACCTCGCAAAGTTGTAGACAGAGAGGAATGCAGCTGTCTTATGGCCTGAGTTAACTGGAAGAGTTTGGTCGATGTAGCTCTCAGTCTCTGCAAATGAGAAGCGGTGGAATCCTCCTCCCCTTCCTCCACCTCCTCTGGGTCTGATTCTCTCTCCTGTTTGCAAACATGAACACGCCCCAAAAAATAGGAACAGGACAGAGTAAATAAACAGTACGGAATGGAAGTGCAAACCACATAAATGTTTATTTACCAGGTTAAGACAGACTGTCAACTACAGGGCAACTTTGCAGTGCCGAAATTTGTTGAGAGGAATGCTGTTAAACAAATTATATAATTCTGGTCTTCCACGAATCCATATTCCTTTGTATAATTAATAGCATTGCTTAAAAAATATATACATTTTAACAGCAGCAAGGGTGAGAATTTTCTTATGAGTATATTTTACACATAACGCATAGTGACAATACATAAGTCATTCAAAAAGCAACTGTTACCATTTATGCTCCTCTTTACAGCAACTACAAACCCAAACATTTTGGGTATCAAGTCTCTGCTACACTAAACACTCACTGCCACACGTACATCCATGATCATACACAAGTCTGGAGCTGCATTGCATGTCTTTCTCTAAGCTCACCCTGAAAGTAGCTGTTACAGGCTATAACTCAGGTTTATTTGACCACAATAACACTGTGGGCAGCAAAATGCTCCTGCGTCTATATGTGTCAATTATTGGTTTTTACAAAAAAAAACCTGCTAGTTTGTATGGCTAAGATAACGGCAAACAAGCCTGTTAAGCTGTGACTTATGCCATTTCATTCAACACATTCATTACGTGAACGATCGTCAAGGGATGACTGCCGAGAGATAAGCTTACAGAGCACTGAGCTTTACAGGAACAATAAAGGCTGAGTGGCATCTTTAACAGGGCTGTTGTGGGAGTGGATATTAATCTGTAACATTTAAGCCTGTGTCAAGATGGAACCTTGTTTTTAACCTTTACATATCCAGTGAAGCTTGGCCGAACATGTATTCTGCCTTTAGTCCATGGTTTAGTCAAGTGCCAGTAGTTTCTGTGATGAAGCTGCAGATGCTAGTGCCATTAATCATCACTCTATTTGGATCATTTTTCATTTAAGCTTAGCAAAGTAGAATTTGAAACATTACAAAAAAGCAAAGGGTAATATATTATTTAAGGTAAATTATAGTTTAGGCTATATAGTGGCACCAATAAGCCATTGTAATACTACACATCCATACAAACCTATTTTTGCAGGTAAAATACGTGTGGTGCAATAAAGTGCTTTTATAGTTAAATGAGTTACACACATTTTGAATTTAGGTCAACTCTGGCTGAAACTTTGTGAAAGGTTTTCTCTCATTGTACAGCTTTATCATATCATTGACAATAAGCACTATAAAACATAAGTCAATCAATTAAATATCACATGGCAGGAAATGTCTTAAGAAGGTGTTGCTTATATTTGTAGGAGTTGATAACATAATATATCAAAATTTACCTTCCTAAAAGTTTAACAAAACTTTCTATAGTGGAGGCAATACACACTTTGTTTAAATGCCACTATAGTTCTCAGTTTGTAGCTTATTGTGTAGCTGAAACTCACAGAAATATGGTAATGCATGTAGCTCTGCAGAGCACGAGCTAAATCGAGCGTCTTCGATTTTAGGCTCTGCAGGACCTGTAAACAGAGATGACAAGCAGCAGAGTAGCAGTTCACTATGGAGTTATGTTATTCAACAACAATGTACTAACAACATCGGTAATATCAGCTTAATAATAGGATGAATAAAATAACATTTTATTACTAAAAATGAAAAGGGAGGACAAAAAAGGAACAACATTTTAAAATAATCAGTCTCTTACTGGGTTTCTGGGATAAGCAAGCTGAGCATCTCTCAGCATTTTCCTGGTGATGGTGAGACTCTCTTCTAAAAGAGAGCGAATGCCCTTTGTGGTTCCCTTCAGCAGACAAGTGACCAAAGATTGCTGAAAAGATGAGGTCATATTTTTATGATCATATTTTTTAACAATATTGTTCTGCTGAGTTGCTAAAGCCACAAAAAGTAAAGCAGAGCATGAGGTTTTTAATTCTACTGATACCTCAAATAACCCGGTCAGTTCTCTCTGGTGGACAAACAATGTTACGGTGACACTATTTCTTACCTCAAACCTAGTTTGCCATCACCGTGAGGCATTTTCTCTTAATCGGTGTATATACTGTGTAAGGCATGACACATATAGCCAAGATTTGCCACTTCAAGCTCACTGAATATTGCTGCGGTACTTTACACAACATTTCTCTGAAATCACATCCAAGCAAACTTTCTCCAGTATTTGAAGTCTGTCAAATTGGATTATCTGTAGGTGACTTTTTTGTCATTGTTTTGTCTAGTTCAGTGATGCTTTTTATCACTGCTAAGTTCTGATATAGCCAGTGGTTGTTTCGAGTGGATTTTGAGAAAGGTAAAACGTTAAAAAAACCAAATGTGTATGAGTGTTTGTTTATACTTGTATAAGCTAATTACTTTGTTTAATAAAACTAAACAGAAGAGAGCACAGTTTGATTGAATCTTCATATGACCTTCACTGCCCCCTAACACTAAATGCTGTGCTCTTCTTAAGACAGAAGCAATTCAAATTATTTCCATATCATGTGTTATTAAAGCATGAGATACCACTGCACTTGCAAATCAAACATGTATTCAGACCATTAACTGCCTACCTCTTAATGAGATCCTCACAGCAAATACTATATTCTCTGGCATTGTGAATTGGGGGCTTGATTACAGTAGACCCCAGAGCCTTAACACTTATTGGTGGTGCTACCTTGCCTGTGGCCTGGACGCCCAGCCCCACGGTGTTCAGCGGCATGCCTGTCACTGCCGCCAGGTGGCCGAGCGCAAGCAACGCTGCATCCAGACACTGACTGCTCTTCCTGCGTGCTTCCACCACCATTGATGTGATTTCAGATTCGCAACCCTGGGTGGGAAGAAAAAATTTGTTTCAGTCCACATCAAGTCAGCATAAACAAACTGACAAACAGATTAAATTAAAATTGATTTAATAGTGAATCAATACAAGGAAGCCAACACAACAGTGGACAAAGTCTGAAGGGTCAGTAAATAAATTAAAATGCTACAAGATATTAAAAATCAGGATTGAGATGGGGAAAATTGTGTGTTTAGGTGCCGAGACTGGTAAGGAATTTAGATTTATTTTCCATATATTCATGTTCTGTTTGGGGCTCAAGGTTGAGAATTCCCTCTGCTTTGCCATTTCCATAGACAGAGCTCAAACAGCTCAGAGCTAAGATCCGTCAATCAATGCTCTGCATTTTGATTAGCCACCCCGTCTCCAAACTATGCCAAATTGAAAATCATTTGTCAGCTTAGATTTTGCACTCCTCTTAATTATATACTACAAGTGTCAGAAAAACCCTAATATAATGCCATTGTGTAGCTTTTAATGTGTGTCTGTATTTTTTTGTGTTTACCTGAATAAGCATCTGGAAGAATCCTCCCATCTTCTTGACTTGGCTCTTGAGTTCCTCAGCGATAGTATAGAGCAGGCCGGAGGAAGGTTTCACACTGGCCAACCACTGCATGGTAACAAACACTGCACTCTCTATGGCAACTGTAGCCTTGACCAGCTCGGTCTGAGCCACCATGTTACACGCAAACACTGCAGGAGAAAAAGCTGTGGTTAAAGTTTGATCCAATCCCATACACTTCAGCAGAAGATAAGATAATGTGCAAAATGATGTTTTTTAATCACTGCCACAACTGGACAACTATCAATCTACTGGCAAAGAATAAAACATTAGCACTAGCTTACTACTTCTGTCGCTAATAGCAGACTGATATCTAGTTGAAACTCACCGCTGTCCTGGCTGTTGTCATCCAGGCTGTCATACAGGTCAGATATGCTTTGGGACGCCGTGTATATCAAGTTCAGATCAGAGATTAGTTTATCTCCCATGCTTTCTTCTGTCCCACTACAACCACGCAGATGGGCCACTGACTGACCAATCAGCTCTTTGCAAATGCCGGGAATGGCAGGGTCTGTAGTGCTGGAGTGTGTGGAGGGAGGTTTGGTCACACCCATCAAGCCTGGATCAGGCAGAGGGACAAGATGATGTGGACACAAATGACCTCATCCGACAAAACATTCTTGCAATGTTGTATCATAACAAATGTTCATTTGCCATTAAATCTAGTCTGGTAGCCAGTGTTTATATAACAGCTGTAATATTTCATCATTGTGTGTAATTCCCCACTTTTTTAATCTGCCTTTTTAAACATCAAAATCAGATTTCGGTGGACTATTGGTGCTTGTCTAAACTTGACAGCACAAGATATTACATCAGAAGACACATATAATGATACATTTATGACAAATATTTGCTTCCTCATGTCCTCATTAAAGCCAAACCTTTGTTTAAAAAACAAAACAAAACAAAAAAAAAAAACGGGTCAGACAAAAGCATGATTTTTTGTTGTTGTTGCTGCACAGTTCCTTACCGGCAGATTGTGAGGAGCCATTGTGGAGGCTCTGAATCGGATGAACCCGGATCTCATAGAGACGCCCTGAGATTCTCCTGCTCTTCAAAAGACTCCTGCTCCTAAAGCCAGAAACAAGCATCAATCAGAAGCTGTGTGTGATGTACGTATGAAGGCAACACCCCATTTTAGATTTTTCTTAATCATTTCGTTAATGCTCTCGTTGAGAATGTCTCTCTGTTATTATAGACGCAGTTGCAGGCCATTATATTCATTACAGCTCAAAGTTTGTGTGTCAGTTTGTTGTGCCAACATTTTTTTGTTTTGCATTCTTGTCATCTTCTTCATTTGTGTGGACTTCTTGACAGCTATCATGCTATCATGTATTTTCAGGCCCTGCTGTAATGAGGGAATCAACAGACGGATTAGTTTAGTCACACTAATGTGGAAATGCATCTTTGGCATGCTTTGGATATTAAGGTTAAGTTAATCAGATTTTAAAAGAAAAAGAGAGCAGGAGAACAAATTTCACTTATTAGGAGCAACCTAGAGGTGAGAAAGTCAGGAAAGAGCAATGATTGTGGTCATGAGGCGTAGGCATGGGTTTAATGGGGTCAGAGGCAGAAGTAGGATGGAACCACAGACCCTGTACCATGTTTCATTTGGCCGGGTGTAGTGGTAGTTTGGGCACCACCAGGAGAGTTTCACAAAGAATAACAGCAGAAGAGGAAAATGTTGGCGGTTCTGCATGTACAACAGGTGCTGCAGTGCCTGTTAGGGTCACGCATTAACAAGCAAGAAACACAGGAACCCCTCATCCTGTTTATTTTTCTCAACACCTTGGCATGGCTTTTATGGAAATGAAATGAACAAACAGAATAAATACAATGAAGATGGAAATATTCTGTGGCCAGAAACTTCACGTCAACTTTTCTGAAAAGAAAAAAAAGAATGGGGTAAATGTCAAAAATGTGTGCCAGGTTGTAAATCACACTGCTGGAAACTAGGAGGACCTTGTAAAAATAACCAAAATCTTCCAAATGGTTAAACAAAAATGATTTTCCATGTTCCATCCACATACTTTTCAACTTTCCATATACATCTTTTTGCCTAGCACATTGTTCAAATTAAAATAGTTGAGCACGAGGTCTGTGGATTCAAGCAAGGTTCACACTTGCAGTGAGGTAGTCCTGGACTTCTCTAAGGGAGAAGTACATATTTTTTCCTACTGACATATTTCAAGTGACTGAGCAAGAATACCAAACAATTCCCCAAAATCTAAAAGGTCCCTGAATGAGGGACTGATGGATGGGAAGAGAGAGGAAGAGCTGGATAATTACCTTCGGCGAGAAAAGGAGGAGGTAGAGGCAGAGGAGGCCGATATATCTTGCTCCCACTCATCATCAGGGTCATAAAACACATCGTCATCTTTAGAGGTGGAATCCCCCTGTGGAGAGTAAAGTAGTGCTGACATGCCCAGTCTCATTTAGTCAACTTAATGAGAAAAGCACACCAAAGTGAGGCAGCCTCTCTCTGTCAGGCATTAAATAACCCATTCCAGACTGTAAATAAGGTCAAATGCCTGGGAAATTGGAAATTGAGTGTAAGATGATGTCAGGCTTTGAATATGCACAATGAGGAAGCGACAGGGTGGTTGACTGAATACGATTCATGCTTTATACATTATCTGATCAAAATACTGGTCAAATTAAATAAGCCAGCACTCACCAGATTCCTGTGAATTTAGCAGCCTGATCATGAGGGCACTCTCAACATATTATTTATCATTACGACACTATTAATAAAGGGCATAAACACCTCTCTGATTTTATTCCATCCATGATTATATGCAAAATATCCAAAGTGCCCAATAAATGCCATAAAAACAGGCTGAGTTAATCTGAGAAATTAGGCTGAAAAGCTGGAAAACAACCAGTACAAACTGATGATATATTCAGAATTTAGGATTTTTAACATCTGCAAATCTCGAGGTGATTTCCACTTCAGAAATCAGGTCTATCTACATATTAGCAGTAAAATTTTAAGTAGTTAAATGTTAGACATGTCAAGAAGATACTCCCTTGTTAATGTGTTTTTCAGATACTAAAACATTAATTCAATCAAAAGAGCAATGACTTCAGAGGCAAACCTGCTCGATCTCCCTCATGGCGGCCATGTTGTTCTGAAACTTGTCCAGGCTCCAAAAAGTTGTGATTCCCAGCTTTGTGTTTTGAACCCGCACCTGTAGCAGTCCACCTTGCTGCACGTTTTCATCTTCAGAGCTTTCGTGTCTGAAACAGAGAAAAGTAACATAAATTTTGACTAC
Source organism: Acanthochromis polyacanthus (assembly GCF_021347895.1). NCBI lineage: Eukaryota > Metazoa > Chordata > Actinopteri > Pomacentridae > Acanthochromis > Acanthochromis polyacanthus. Next base: position 24,515,507 of record NC_067116.1, on the reverse strand, counting down.
TCCTAATGATAATATTTGTTGAAAAATGGCCAGGAGCTGATATTTTCACTTTTCTGAATTGCTGAAAATGAGAACCGTAGCAGCAGCCACACTATTCTAAAAATCTGTACAAAACCTCACTGGAATTAATGATCATAATTGTGTTTGTAGCCTGAATAATCCTGTCTTCTCATACCTGCTGAAGACTGTGTGTTTCCTCAGTTTAGCACTGATTTTATTGGCTTCCTCAATCATCAAGGACAACTTCATGGCATCCCACTGTGGAGAGACTGAAGCACAGAAATGAAACATTAAAATCCCTGTAACCAACAGCCCTGAGTGAAAACCTGAGTATCTACTCAGTAGCACTAAAATTGGTGGGATTCACCTCCCAAGAACAGTTTTAATACGGTTACTTACATTACCCAATAACAAATGTGAGCCTGTATTTAGTTTGACCATGAGACGTGTAATTCTCAGAAACATTCTGCTGGTTGGGGCAATGGGGGTATAAAATCCTCAGCTTCAAAGAAACATATCACCTTACACTGCTGGTAGAATGCCTAGCTCTTCATACAAATAAAAAACTAAATGGAAACGAGGAATAGCATGATAGTCTTTACAGCACTCATATCTATGGATGTGGCCCAAGAGTCATATAGAGAAAATCTTCATTTCTCTGCTCTTTTTGCCTAAATAGCCGGCACAAACATGCAAGGTATTGTATGGACAGCTGAACAAGGTGGAGTGTGAAATAACATACATTTTGCTGTTTACTATCATGTTGAAAATATATTTATATTGAATTCAGTGAATAATATGCAACTTGGTGAGATTCAAGTTTTTACATTGTGCGGTTTTCTTGCATGTAGACAAATCACTATCCGTAAAAAAGTTGTTTACTTCCTCACAATAAATCACATATGAAATGTTATATAGCCTATTTGTCTCTGCTCCTTTTAGGTGCATGTCCACTTAATTGTTATTTTATGTGCTGGCAAACAGATTTAATCTAAGACTTCTGTCTTAAGTGGCAAACACTGCCCATACAGAACTCCCTTTAGATGGTGTGAACTGCTATGTTCAGTACCGACTTCAGAACCCTCACCCTTTCGGGAAGTGTGGTTTTCCCTTAAAGCTTTTTTCTTCTGCATCTCCTCCAGCTCTTTGCTGATCTTTTTCTTCTCCGCCTCCAGGGCATCAACAATCCTTGCTTGGCACACACGATGTTCCTCCATAGCCTGAAGTGAATAGTGGTAATGTAAACAATATTAAAAACCATCAGGCCAAAAACATTCTGCCTGAAGTCAGGCTCCACCACATCCCAAATGCCCCATTGGTTAAACATGAAACCCGGTTTCAGGATATTTGCTTAAGCCTCTCAAATTCATTTCATATCATCAGAAATCTTCAGAATGAGAAAATGAAGAGGATGATGTCATGAGCCGTTATAGATTTCCTGGACTCCGACTTCTGAGGATCAAGGGGAAAAAAAGGCTGACTGGAAAAAGATCTGTTTAAAATTTCACACTTCTCTTTTTATAGATACTGCAGATCGACCACCCACTAAGACTGTAGGCCACTTTTATGTACTTAAAGGAGAACACAGTGTCCTCCTGGAAACATTCAGAGTAGAGTCATCAAATTCTTAAGTTATTATCCATTCTGTACCTTTGGAGGCCTGCCATTCTACCATACATAGTTTTCCATACATCTTCAATCCATATGATAAACCTAAAGGCATATTTTATAGAAAAATAAAATGGTTTTGTTTCTTGATTACCCCTATTTTTTATTTTCTAGACATTGTCAGTTAGGTCATCAGTGGTCAATTTAGAAAACTTCACACATCATTTCACACGTGTGGGACATATGTTTGATACAACAAAACCTACTCCACACCAAAAAACATCCCAGGTATTCAACTCTTTTTTAAAATGAAGACAAAATTCAATACATTCTCTGGTGTTGCACTGAGTCCTGACCTGGGCCTCCATGTGCAGACGCAGGCGTTTCTTCTGGGTGTCCACCTCCTGCTCCAGCTCCAGCTTGGCCATCTTGAGCTCTGCCATTTGGCTGGCCACCCTCTGCTTGTCTAACTCCTGCTGACGCTTACGTTTAGTCTCCTCATTCTGAAAGAATGGGATATTGGTATTACTCAATACTGGTTGCATAATTTGAGAGGGTGTGGGGACATGCAGAGACCTACACTGTCTGATCGTTCTGTAAACTGCAGTATAATACACAAGGTTTAAGGAAATATATTTATTGGTTTGAATTTGTGGTTATTGCTTTTTTCAGTTCAGAAAACCTGCATGCAAACTGACTTCTAATAACTGCAATAGAAGAAGAGGTAACAAGACCATTTTTTCATTCCGAAAAAAAATAATTTAAAAAGAAATACAAGTCTTGTTTACCAGCTCACTCTCTAGGGCTCGGATTCTGTCTTCATAAAGTGCCTTCTGGTCAGATAGCTCTTTCTGAGCCACCTCCTTTGCCATTTGGATTCCCTGCATCATCTCCTCTTTTGCCTTTAAATGGGCTTCTTCAATTTCTGCCTCAAGTCTGGGACACACACAAAAATAAAAAACTGCTTAACGGGAATTCAGATTTTCATTAATAATTCTCAAGTACAGTGCTTGAAAGAGTGCACTGGTGGAGTGGTTTTACAGTTTTTCCTTTATCTAAAAGACCTTTATCTGGTGCTTTCTCACTCACTGTGCTCTTTGAGCTGCAAGTAGCTCGTTTTTGGCAAATTCAAAGTCTTTGTGCCCATCGCCTGCCTCTGTCCAGCATGATACTCGCTTCCCAGACTGCACCTCTGTTGGATGATTGAAGCGGAAGTAGTGGTCTCCACCAAGAATCACTCTGTCGCCCTGGAAGCCAGACAAACAATGAGAGGAGCGTCTGATAAAAAAAGCTTCAGACAGACAGGCTGTGAGTTTGGTCTATGAGTGATACGACAACTAGTTAGCTGGCAAAGATAAATGTTGAGAAAAACTTTTTGCTCTACTTACATGATGTAAGACAGTGGAGTTAGAGATGAGGTTGCCATTAACAAAGGTCTTGGCATTTTCCATAGGAGTGATGCTGACAGTACCATGGATGCTGGATATGACACTAAAAAAACAAAAAAAATCATGAGATTAACTTAATTACCATTTTAAACTGTAATGCAGACAGGCCATTAACCACAGCTGCTAATACTTGTTTAAGTAATTATTTATTCATTTAGATTCACTTGTCACTGTAATTTCCATTGCATTGCTTGTAAATTAACAACTACCTTAACATAGCTTAAATATCAAAATTCATCAGAGCAATTAAAACAGTACATGGTTTCTACTGAAAAATAGCTGATTACATTTTTACATATTATTATCCTCTTTGTTACTGCAGCCATTCACTTTTTAAACAAGCACACACGCAAGACTGCACACAGACTACATAATATTTATTCAACAGAACAAAGTTTCATTGTTTTTGCAGCCCTCCAGGGATTTGTTCTCACCAGTGCTGGTCAGCAATGAGGGCTCCAGTCAGCTGAATGTCATGGATGGATCCAGATTTGAGCTTGCCCACTGTGGTTCGACCTTCTTTGATCATGTAAAGAAGCATTTCAGACAGCTGAGGGTCCTCATTCAGATTCACCAGGTTGGGAAGACGGTTGTCCACCTTGAATGTCACACCTGCTTTCTATTTACACAAAGAAAGAAATACTTAGAGCTTTTCTCTAACATACAATTTAATTAGCATATGAATACAGGCATCTTTATTACAGCTTGTTGAAGAGTTTGTCAGTTTTAAATTTTATCTTCAGCACTGTGAAAAGATTTGTTTATTGCTGCACATAACAAAATGGACAGTATTGTACAAGTAAGAGAAAATGGAGTGAAACGACATGCTATGCAAAAAATAAATGTAAAAAAAACTTACTTGCAATTCTTTAGTCTCCTCACGTTTGCGGATTTCTGCTTGCTCAAGTTTCTCTCTCCATGCCCTGCAGAAAACGAAATATAACATAGCCTATGATCAAATTTGACTATTATCATCTGAGATGCATCTCCTACTCACTCAATTCTGAAACTTCTTGCTTTCTAAAATTTACAGAAAAAGGAAAAGGACAACTTTGCCTCAAGTTTTTTTTTTTCCTTTTTGAATATGATGCTTAGATTTCCCCTTACAAAAAAGTCTAAAAAATAGTAACAGAACTAAATCATTATATGTTCGCATCCATTAAGCATAACGATATGAAAACTGTGCAACTACATCCACACATATATACATTATACAAATATACCATTATTGGAACATGAATGGAAACCTAACAGGGAAAATGAAGAATCACTTTGCAACTAGATTTTAGTCAAATGCAGAAATTTCCAGCTTACACTTGAACACCCCCACCCTAAAATGTCAGACTGTATCATGTCTGATTAATAATGTTAAAATTATTGCAGTAATGCTGACCGGTTGGCTTCAACCATTTCTCTTTCTTGCTGACAAAGTTTGCTCCTCAGAGTGGCGATCTCCTGCTGGAACAGCCTGACTCTCTCTGGTTCAATGCCCTGGGAGCTCATCTGGGCTGCTCGCAGTTTATCCACCTCTGCCTTCAGCTCTGAAACAAAAAATTTGTCAAAATTGCTTTTTCACAAAGATAAATGCAGCAGCTTTGAGCAAACGTCTATATGAAATTGCAGGGAGTTACATAAAACGGCACAGAGGACATAAGGCCGAATAAATATTCAGATTTTGTCAGTGAACTGCCTAACATTGTCACTTATTGAAGACAGTCTACTGAGCAGCATTGACCTGATTTGTAATGTCTGAGTCATATACACTTTGAGCGTTTGACGCTGACAGCCGACGTGAGACAAATCCACACCAAGAGCTCCCCTTAGTGCTAAAAACTTCAAACAGCAGCACCATCGTCTTATGAAAAATAATACTTGCATGACAGTTAGCCGCCATGTGCAACTGACAGTGCATAAATATGGCCTGGAGGCAAGGTTAGGGCCAGGCTTTAATTTCAACTGGATAGCGCATGAGCTGTGATGGATAAATGGGTTGACAGGAGGGTATGTGGGACAGAAGGAGAGAGAAAGAGATCAAGAGCAAGCCTGCAACAGAAAGACATTCACCATATAAAGAAAGAGAAACAGACAGTGAGACAGAAACAAAGAGAGGTGGATGAAGGAGGAGCTAAAGGACAAACAGCCAACCAAGACATATGAAAATAATTAAGCTACTGAGGACAAAGGGGACTTTTAGGAATCATGCTTTATTGCTTAAAAATCTCATTTTGTACTGTGAGGCTTTTCTAGTGCACAAATACTGACTGCACCTGCAAAGCCATGACTTTACACTGCTTTGTATAGAGACGCCACATTCGCTGTTCTCTGTGAGTAAGGCTACACAGGATTTGTGCCGTTTGTGCGAGATGGCAAATGCTCAGACTCACAAAAGAACCTGATTATTTTTCAGGAAAGTAAGAGTTCCTTGAAGATCAAAATTGTTTTGTGAAGGTCACAAGGTTTTGTAGCCGTGCTTCACTTTCTCCCTACACTGATGTCACAGGCTACGGAGGCCAAGGACTTATCTCGGCCACAGAATGACTGAAAACCCAGCGACAGACAACAGTGTACTCACAGGCTCACACGCACTGAATAAAACTTAATGTTACTCTTTTCTATTTAGGCTTAGATAATTAAATTAACTGTATTAATCAATACAATTCAAATGCTTTTTGCAATGATTAGCTCCAACATTAAAGATTATAAACATCTTTGAAGGTGGATGGAATGGACATCTGACCTCTGATGAGCTTGGCATTGGTGTCCTCGTTGACCTTGGCTATATTAATGATGGTGCGGGCCTGCTGGGCGTAGCGCAGAGTGCTCAGGCTTTCCTCCACATTGCTGCCCGCCGGGCTCAGCGTAGCTATCATGGCCGTCTTGGAGTTCCCACCAAGGCTCTCTTTCAACAGCCTGCAGGAGAGAATAAATGGGACTTGGTCAAGATCATCCTTCTAAACTAAAATGCTGACCAGTTACAGATATGCTTAACCACCATGGTTCAGAAAAAAAACACCCCAATTTATACATATTCATTTATAATGAAATTCTGTTAATAAATTCTACATATCTTAAATTTGCATTTTGATTGTTAGTTGGTCCCTTCTGTTTTTGCTTCTTGTAAAAAAATTAAAAAAGAAAGAAAAGAAGTGCTAGAAAAATAAAAATAATTTATAAAATTAAAGTGTTTCCTCACCATGTAAGGACAGACTCTCTGTATGGTATAAAGACCTTCTTCCTGGTCAGTGCCTGGTCTGATAAGGCAGAGATGACCTTTCCAAGTGTTAGCAGGGATTTGTTGATGCTTGCACCCTCCTACAATGACAGTGAAATTAGTGAGTTTACCTTTTCTGTCTTTGATGAAACCACACAAATAAAAACAACAATTCAAATAAACTTGAACTTTCTGCAAGAAGGAACATTTTCAAAATCAGCAATCTGCACTTACTCATCATAGTCTCACAAACAACATTTCCATGACAACTTTGCTTGTTAACACAGCAGCAGTTGGTTATAATGCAACTACGGTACTAACAAAACATTTCTCATGTATCATTTCTGTGTGAATCTTCTGCCAAAAGCTGAGCAAATAGGTATAAATACAACTAAAACTTAGAGAAATCTCAGCCTAATAATCAATTCAAGATATAACTAATGATGACTGATTAATTCCCACATACTATTTGCTAATTATTGCTTAGGTTTCAACATGTCAAAATGAAAAATGGACATCACAAACTGCAAGACTCAAAGTGATCTCTGATAAATAGTTGATACACATATTCACTTAACAATGTAAACAGGAAAAGCAAATTCCCACATTTGAGCAACAGTTACCAAGGATAGCAATATGTATGTGTGTTTGTGTGTATACCCTGAGTCGGTCTCCACTTGTCTGGGCTGAGTTACATCGTTCGCTGCCTGCCAAATCAACCAAGTTGATCCTGCTGGTGATACTATGGTCATGCTCCTCTCCCTCCACAGATTCGGTCTGTGCACAAGCACAGTCAAAGGGATGGATGAACATTCAGCTAAAACACGTCCCGGTCCCACATAATCCATGTGTCACTCCAGAATAAATGTAGAAATTGTGTTGATTAGCATAGTTCTTACTTTATTAATTATTTACAAAAGCAAATGTCAGTGGGAGAGGTTTTATAAATATTTTTGGCTTTATTGTGCAACATTCAGTTGTGGTGTTCATGTCGATTAATGCTGTCGCATAGGAAACTGTACAGTCAAACCAAGTGGCCATACCTTAGTCTGGGTCATTACCAGGGTGAAGACAGAGTGAGATCTGGAGCTCTTGTCATTCATTCCTGTGGCTGCTGTGGCCCTCTGCTTGTTGCCCAGCTCCAGCCAACCCTAAAAAACAGACACAATAAATCATTGCACAATTATCACTGATTCTCTGACATCTCACTTGGAGATCCTTGACGCTTAGTATTCCTCTCCATTGTGTACCTTTCAATGCACTTTGAACACATTAACATCCTGTCAAATGCTTCTGCCTTTATTGCTTCCTGGGCTCTACTTGACACTGAACCCTGACTTGCTCACTCAGTCTGACTTGTTTTTAATCTGCTCAGAATTGAAAGAAGAAGGAATCTTAACAGCAGGTCCAACCTACCTGAATGTCATTGTAAGAGCTCACCACATTCCTGTGAAGAAATAACAAGGTCAACAGTTCAGCAGAACATAGCATTTACAAATGCTCATCTGACCTTGGACCTGAAAGATTAATACAGCAAAAGAGAAATATAGGAAAAGAATGAAAAGGGTTTTCTTACGCAGAGAGCTCAGCAACATAAGGACCATGAACTGGATGCTCCCTCACCCTCAGCTGGAAAGACAAATCAACAAGGTTTTATCTCAGGTCTTCATCTTCATAAGTTATTCAACACTACCAGTTAAAAAAAAGGTCACCTTAACATTATGCACTATGAAATTTGTGTTCATCCGGTAAATGTACACAGAAAACCTCAGGAAAGAAAAAGCAGCCACCGATTTTGCAAAAAGCAGGAAACATTTTTTATATAAAATCCTCAGAATTAGGGGAGGTTATGTTCCACGCTTACAAGTACAAAAAAAAAAAGCAAAACACATTTAAACTTAACCAGCAGTTCTTTTATTTCTTGAGTAAATTCCAATTAGATGCAAATTACTCACAGGCATTCTCCTCTGGTTTGGTTCATCTCTGGTCACCAGCAGGTCATGGATCTTTTCATTGTACACTTCAAAGTAGCTCATTTCCACATGGCATTTTACCTGAATACAAAAACCCGAATTGATAACTCGAGTTATGCAACCAGACTGAAAAGATGTCAAATGCACACATTCCAGTCTTTTAAAGGTTGGAATGCTTTCTGAAGAAAACCTTTTGAATTTACAAGCAAAACCTGCTTTGAAAGAGATATTTCTAAAAAAGAAAAAGAGCAATTAACCAGCAATGAATGCCTCAATGTGACACGTTACCTCTTCATTTTCCATGGAGGCCAATCTAGAAAAAAGCTCTTGGCAGAAACGTGGAATAACTCCAACCTCTTCCTCAAAGCCCATCATGCTGCAAAAGAAGCAATTTAAACAAATTTAAAGGGCAATTTTAAAAAAAACATGTCAAAAGGAGCATTCATTTCTAAGAGTATATAGAACAAGAGCACGACAGGGAATCTGATTCAGTGATGCAAAGGTGACTGTTTTAAATCGAAAAGAAAAACACTCACGTATATGATTTGCCAGAACCCGTCTGGCCATAAGCAAACAGGCAGGTGTTAAATCCCTCAAAGGCCCGGAGCAGCAGAGGTTTGGCCAGAGTCTCGTACACCGTCTGCTGGCCGGCAAAGGTGGGATCTCTGTCATCCGTCGAGCAGAAGGAGAAGTCGTATGTGAAGGAGTAGCTGTGTTTGGAGTGTGGATGCTGGACAACAGTCTCCTGGCCATTCATGAAGATGACCTGCACTGCCTTCTCTGCTTTCTCCCTAAAAGAAAGCAGAATATGGAAAAAGCACACTTTCAGAAATGTATTTCATCCACTAGAATTTTTTCCCTTTATGTATATCTGAGCACTTAGATAAACTGTTCCTTTACATTCATATAAGTTAAATGCCATATTTCCTTTTCAGTGTTTTAAAAGTTATTGACAAATATATTATCCTCATTTTCCAAATTACTTAAAGCATACATATAATCTGATTTAACTACTAGAAGTGTCAGATGTTACTTTGGGAAGCCCCAGGCTCTCACATGGTGACATGTATCTGTTCTTCAGGTCAGCCATCAGATTACAAACCTGGCATTGAAAGGACGAACTCGGACAGCCACAGTCACTGCACTGTTCTCCATCTTAAAGGAGTCCTGCTGCTTCAGAGTCTCACTGGGACGGGTCAGGAGTTTTTCACTGGTTGTTGGAGTGGTAGCAGAGGTCCTGGCCTGGGACAAGTCTCCCTTTTGATTTAAGGAGGTTGTATTTCTCCCTTGCTGCCCGGTGCTGAGTTTGTGCACACCTGCAGGCACTTTGCTGACCCGAGGAGCAGCTACAGGTTTGGCGTCTCCTGCTTGCTGTGCTCTGGATTTGGGCCTTTCCAGACTAGCACATTTGACCAAAACCGGTTTAGGAGCTTCTTTCCCTGCAAGTCTCTCGAACACGTCTCTCCGGGCTGCGATTTTCTCAAACGGGGTCTTTTTGGTGGGGGTTTTAAAGGTTTGGGCCTGGTCTTCCAGTTGCCTTCGTGTGGAGGAAGAGGAGAGCGTCTTGGTGTGAACCAAGCTCCCCTGTGCCCCCACATGAGCCGCAGCTTCTGCTCTGTTCTTTGCTGCAGTTTCTCTTAAACTCGTGGACCTGAATATACCGGGTGTCCTGCCGTTTGGTTCAGTGAGGACTTTCGGTGCTGGCTGCGGGGTGACACCGCTGAGCCCACGCTGCGCATTTTTATCCATGGAGGGAGTCCTGGTCCTCCGCTGCAGGGTGAGCCTCTTCTCCGGTGCCGGTGTGGTGTTCTGGCTACTTTCCGTCATTGTTTTATCAGCTGTCTCACCCCCGGTTTTCCTCCTTGACCTCCTCTGCAGCGTTAGTCGGGCCCGGTAAGGAGTATGCAGCCCACTGCCGCTTTTTGACAGCGCAGAGACGACATAAGTCCTGTTTACCTGTCGGCTTTTGTCAGACGACCTGCTGTCTTCACACGCTGACTCCCCAGATGATATCTCACTTTTAACCAACGTTGTGTCTGTCGCTTTCCGCTCTCTACCAGGTGTCCTGGACGTCGATGTTGACAGCAAATGATCATAATAAGCCGTGTGCTTTCTCGCTTGTACGCTAAATATCGACATGGCTAAAACAAGTGACCAACAGTAAGACTAGCTTGTTAAAATAAGATTAGCTAGCACTCCTGCTGCTGGAGCTATAATACACGACATGAAAAACATGTAAAACAGACGCAAAAACGACTTGAAATTTCGGCTAAAGGTGAATATATTTCCATTCGAATAAAGGTTTAGCTCAGTACAGACGAACAGAGCTACTTTTATTTATTATTGTCTCCACCTCGCTTCAGCCCTCACCCGCCTCAATTTCAAATTGTCTCCGTGAGCGGCAGCTGATTGGGTGAGCGCTCAGAGGTGTTACGTCACGCCGTGGTTGAGACGTGCAGGTACATCAGAGTGACGCTAGAGGGCAGCAGGACTGAGGTTATGTCACTGTATAGGAATGATGATCTCATACAAACCTAGGACGAACCGAGCTGCAACCAGTGGAACCACTGTGCCACTCCTGTTTCCTCTTCTAAAATTAGCACTCAACCGTTAAAGTGATGTATTCATCATAGCTTAAATAAAAATAACGCTTGTCTAACTGCTTATGCAGAGGAAGACTGCGAGATCCCAAAGAGAACCGGAAGTTTAGTACAAATTGTGCAGACTCTAATGGTGGGAATACATAGTTGCAATAAACTATCCTGCATATATTAATAATTGTCAGTGTTGATTCCTATCAAAATTTGTACATTTTACACAAAATTTTTCACTTTACATTTTTCTATTGCTGGACATAGTTAATGAACTTTTAGTTCATTCCTTTAGTTTGCTGTTGCTGTTTAAATGTTTTTTTTATGTTATCTGACAGCAAGGTGAAAAAAAAACATTTCTTGTAGGTCTACATTTATTTGGCAAAAACATATATATTGTGTTATGAAGTTTGATTCTGAAAGACAAATCTCTACAGAAAAACAGAAAGATGGGGCCAAAGTATCAGGGGACACCACAGACTGTATATATAGTGGACGTAGCATCTGGCTCCAGAATTGAAGCCCACCCAGAAGTGTCAAAAACTTGCAATATCCCGCCGTCCGCTAGGGTTGGCTCCAAAAAGCTTTTTCTCCATAGACCCCAATTCATTTTTGGAAAAAATAAAATTTGATAGACTGATTTTCTACAGCTCAGGATTTTTTTCCCGTTAGTTTTCATGGTCAAAATGAGAGATCAGGTGGTCGATCTTAAAATAAATCAATACTGAATTTTAAATAAATCGTTAAAGTTGGCGGAGCCAGGGGGCGTGGCTATACTTGATAGACAGCAACAGAAGCCTCTGCGGTAAAACGTGGGCGGGACAAGAGAGTCCTCAGCCAATCCTGCCCCTAGTTGCACTCCAGTCCAGTCTGTTTGATGACGCTTTTTACGTCACTGGCTCCAAAAAAATCCAAAACGGCGACCAGGAAGTAGCAAAATCCGGGCTTCATTTTCTCGGCGTTGAAACCAACGGGTGACGTCACGGTTAGTTTACGCCTGGGGGACACCCTGGACAGGTCTCCAGTATATTTCAAGCCTACACAGAAAGGCAAACAATCACAGTCGCATTCACACCTATGGGCAATTTAAATTCACCAATTAACCTCAGCATATTTTTGGATTGTACGAGGAAGCAAGAGTACCTGGAGAAAACTCAAACATGCACAGGGAGAACATGCAAACTCCATGCATGGGTTTATGAACTTCGAGCTGCAAGGTGAAAGTGTTAACCACCAATCCACCATGCAGCCCTGTCATCATACCGTTGATTCAAAATCTACAATACTGGACAAGGAGATCAAATAATTTCTGACTGTAGGCGAGTTAAAATAGGAAAGAATAAATTAAAGCTGTCGTGAAAATATTGATAAACAACTAATGATATTTTCTGACCCGTATGTAGTTATATGCCACAGTGATACAAATTCAATAAAATGGATTGCTTTCAATATTAAGATTTGCTCACAAAAAAGAAAAAAAATACATTATTTTCATCGAGCTTTCATTACTGATTAGGTAGATATGACAGGCTGATCACAAAAGATAATATATAACTAGATAGTGTCGTCCAAGTAGAAATGGGCTTTTTAAAAATTGTTTTAGGAAAGCAATAGAATAAGATGTTCTTTTTTAAAGAATCAAGACAGAGTCTTTAGTCTTGCTAAAATAATAATTTTGTACAATGTGTGAAATTATGTAAAAAAAAAAAGGAGTTTGCTGTATTCAGTGTCTTAATGAAACCATGACTTGGGTTCAAGTGGGTGAATTAGAAAAGATAATTCTTTTTTGAATCCACAAATTACCCAAGACATTTAGTCAGAATACAATAAATTCACATTTATTTTTATTTTCAACTAAATCTACAAACTGAACATTCAACAACCCCTGAATAAATAGAACTATTGTAGGAATGAAAGTAAGAACCTGCTACTTCTTGCGACGGTCATGTTTTCTTATGATGTCTAGTAGGTTGTTCTGGGTGACTAGTTTGTCGCCATGTCCCGTCTTGGTTTTCTGTCTTTCCCTCCTCTGCTGTTCATGAAGGTGGGGTGAGTTTAATAGTTGGGGAGGCAGGATAGACCCTGTGGGTTTCACCCTGTTCACCACCTCCAGGAAGAGTCGTTTGTTGTTGTTGTTGAGGAAGGTGATGGCCGTTCCCCTGTGTCCCAGCCGACCAGCTCTGCCCACCTGAATGAAGAAAAAATAAAGATAAGTCGATAATCAGACTTATTAACTGTGGAAATAAACATTTTGCCATTGATTTGCCTCCACAGGATTTCCTTATTCTATCGTGATTACCAACAGGGACATATACTGTCACACCATGGTTGAGATGTGCAGGTACGTTTTATGTACTACAGAAACAACACGGACATGAGTGCTATGTAATGTTGTTTCACTAACCTGGTGGACGTACTCATCCATTGTGTTGGGCATGTCAAAGTTAACCACCAATCTGACATTGACGAGGTCCAGTCCTCTTCCGAGCACACCGGTACTGATCACCACTTCAAAGTCTCCATCCAGAAGACCCTAAAGACAACAGAGCAAATACTGCAGTCACACTGGTTGAACACTGCTAAAACTCGGCATGCACGTAATTTATAAAACAGGTTTTTGTTTTTTTTGTAATTACCAAATACTCTGCTGGCTTGAACGGCTGGTCCATTCTTATTAAGCCACTACCTGCAGAAATTCTTGCTACGTTATCATGGAGAACTGAAAGCTCCCAAGATACTAAATAAACTACACTTAATTACAACAAAATGGGCACAAAATAATGCACAAGACACATTGTGTATTTCCATCTGATGGGATTGAACAGAAATATATACAAACACAAACATATTGCTTAATATCTCTCTTATGCAAATATAAATGGCTTTGTTTATTAGAAAACCAAATTAATGGATTATTAAGATTTATTCAACATTGTTTTGGCCTTGTCTAATTTGATACATTTACTCATACTTTTCTACTTTCCTGTTCTCTTGTGTTCACGGTTTGTTTAGTTAAAGTAGCTGTGATCTTGGGGAAAAAAGCTCATATGGTTTCAGTGTTTTTCAAGAATAAAAGTGAATGAAAAAAACTTTCCTCCTGCATTATTAAAACAACATCTTTTGGGATTTAATGTACCGACAAAAGGCAAATTCCAGCTGCAGTTGTCTGTAGTCAACAGCTAATTCAGGAGCAACATTCTTGGACACCGAACATGGGAGCTCTGTTATTTATCCACTGGACTGTGTGTGTTCTGTCTGCCACTGGCCTCACCCTGAGGATGCGGTTGCGTTCCCACTGGCTCTTGTCAGAGTGGATTGCCACAGCTTTGAGGCCTGTCACCTTGGCGACCGCCTCGCACAGCAGATCAGCACCCAGTTTACAGTCCACAAACACAACCACCGGGGGCTGGTACAGCTTACTGTCCTAGAAAGTCAAGAATGAGCAGGTGAGACTTTTGTCACATCCCACATTTCCCTACACAGATAATACAGTATCTCTGTGAACAGTCTGAAACGATGTGTGCGTGTGTTAGTTGAGGAGTGTCAGGAGCAAATGTGTTTGAGGAAAAAGTAACTGAACTAGCAGAAACATTCACATGCATCTGTTTGGCTACGCTTGCAGAAACTAAAAACTACTTTTATCAGCAGATGCAATAAACTAACTGTAACGATGTGTGCTGTAACAGATGAGTGAAAACGTCCCCTATTACTAGTTCCAATTTATTTCTTGCCATTGACAACTTGAAAAAGCAGGAAGAGCTTAATATAGCCTAAATATGTACATATTCTTTGGTCTTTGTCTAAAGCAAAAGGGTAGGTAAAAGAAAGGAGGAGTTCTCACTGCTCTGATTATACTGTTGTTGTGACAAGTTGGAAGAACATGTTATCTTTTTTTCTGACTTAAGTCTAACCCGAAAGAGATGCAACCTATGAAACAACTGTTTCTAGTCGCTTCTGAGTCATGTCCACTCCAGAGTTTTGGTTTTCTTGGGATGTCCCCTCAAAAGCCCAGCCTAACTGCCTTGCAATTTTATGATCTCCCTAAATATACACACCCACTCACTTTTCCCTTTTCAGAGAATAACTTCACTGTTATGAATAACTTGGTTTAACAACAAAAACAACATCACAACACGCCCATAAGAGAAAGGCTCCTATTATTAACCACGCCTGACGAACGTCAGCAGGGTTACTGCATTCGGTGCGGTATCTGGCTGGCTGGGTAAGTATGTCTGTATGTGGCTATGTCCGTTCCGATATCTCTGCAAGTGCTGAAGTCAGGATAATCAAACTTGGCACTGAAGATCAGTCTAAGGTCCCCTGCTCAGTTGTGGCGTTACAGGTCAGCAGATCAAGTAGGAAGGGAGATACGTATGATGATCAAAATTGATACATATTGCATCATTTGTATCGGGAGGACAGGGTTTTCGCCAGTAGAGGGCGTGGTTCTGCCCTCTACTGAGGGCTCGTCTAGTTCCCACTATGGCCGAACAGCACTTTTTTCATTGGCTTAACTATGCAGACTCTTCCTGTCCTGCCTTGTATAAACGGTTCAATCCATTGCTGGGATTCCTGGAGTGAGGCCATGGCTCTGGGCCCACCCATTTCCTCCAAACAAGGGCCAGGGCTGCAGCAATGGCTGTCTAAATATGGTGTAGTGGGGAGACTGGTCATGGAGCACAAGGAATTCCCATCTCCAGTAGCCGGATAATAAAATACAACACTGGCACCAGAGCATGTGAAGACTGAGCAACAAATAAACTGTAATTTGCGAACTAAAATTAGAGTACAATTAGACCTGTTCTTAGACAAAAGCTATGAAAAGTGCTGACCAGTTAAAGAAAGCACATTAGAAGTAGAAGTGAACTTTCTGCAAAATCACAGTCACAGTACAAAATCCAAACCTCATGTTTATTAACCTACATTGAGAATCTCAAACAGCTTCTTCTTCTTGGAGGGCTCCTCTACCCAAAGCAGGATCTGTCTGACGTTGGCACAGGGCTGGTTCTTCTCACCAATAACAATACGAACAGGATCACGCACCAGCCGAGCTGCTAGCTCCTCTGTCCCTTTTGGAATGGTGGCTGATGCCAGCAGAGTCTGGTGTTCTTCTGGGACTTGCTCAAGAACCTCCAGCACCTGCTGCTGGAAGCCCATCTTCAACATAGTGTCAACCTACAAGATGTACCATAAAATTACTGTTTTAGAAACTAGTTTTGAATGATTTTTAATCATGAGACAGAAGATTTTTTTTCATAAACAATTTGTTGTTTTTGTATTTTTGGGATTTGTTGGACTTTAAAATAAATTCAGGCAACTGTTTTCCCTCATAATACAAAATTGAAATAATAGTGATATAATTTCAAAATCACAAATTATAGTTTACTGGAAGATGTTCATTTAGATGCAAAAAGCTACAAAGAGCTGAAACTTTATTGTTTTTGATGAATACATTCTCATTTGATGAAATAAAAAGTAGAACTGTTACTGTAAATGAAGTAACAACCCTTTAAATTTTAAAGCCTTTTTGTTCTCAAAGTTACAAAGTTTGACATAAGAAGTGATATTTAAATTTTTCTGAACTTCTCACAAATGTAAATGTCAATATGTTGTCATACCTCATCAACCACCACAACTTTCACTTTATCAAGCTGCAGTGCCTTCTGCTTTAAGATCTCGATGAGCCGCCCGGGGGTAGCGATGACAATCTGAAGAAGATTAAGAGAAGTAAAGCACAATGACGTAGAACTACTGTAAATTTAAAAAAAAATGTTTAAGACAGTGGTGTGACAGGGAGAGGAAGAAATTACTGTCAGAGCAGATACTTTACTTTGATGCTGCTCTTGAGGCGGTGGAGCTGTGGGGGAAGCGGCATGCCCCCCACCAGCAGTGCAGTCCTCATGTTGGGGATACCCATCACCAGCTCCTTGGCCTGTCTCTCTATCTGAATGGCCAACTCTCTGGTGGGGGTCAGGATCACAGCCACTGGGCTGCACACACCATGAGCTGGTTTCTAAAAATAGAAGTAAGGTGTGATATATTCCATGTCTATTAGAGAGGTTTTCTGAATAGTTAAACACAGACAGTTTAATTTTTTGGTGATAAAGTTGTTTTCCTTAAGAATGTGTTTATTTATTTGTCTCTTTCCTCTGCAGAAGGAGGTCACTGTTACCTCCAGGGCAGCTTCTCTGTCTGCTGGAGGAGTCCAGCTCAGCAGGGCAGCTGTTTGTTACAGAAGTAATCTGAATCCAATCTCACCTACTTAGCATTCAAATGCATCACTATCCTGCTTAACAACAATAACAATTTTAATAATTCTTCTGGCTTGGTAGGATCTTTTTGATGTTTCCCAAAAGAAGAAAGTGATATGAGGTGTGCATTCCTTACTGCTGGTCATCTGTAAAGCTGGTGATTAAAGATTTTAATACCTGGATAGAAATATGCCCTGCAGCAAAACAACTTCATGAAAAGATGAGCTTTAAAACATAGCTCTATGTTTTTTAGGGAAAAAATTAAATAAAATAAAAGTCTTTGACATTAAATCAAAGCATAAATGCAGCATTCAAATGGTGTTCCACTGACTTGGGAACAAAGTTAAGAAACTAATTTCTGTTGTTATCTAACTGTGCACACTGTTAGCTGTTTAACTGGTGACAAATTCAATGATCAGATAGGATACCCAGCACACAGATACTCCTTTGGCAATATATTATAAAAGGTCACCTTAAAATGCTGCCTCTGTTCAAATTACAAGATGCCACAGGTGACAAGAGAAAGACGGGATCAAGACGTTGGCATTATTGAGGTTGACATGTCAGTTAGAGCTGTAGCCAGGCATTTGAATGTCCACAACTCCAGCATTTGTCATCAAAGTAATCATATCAGACAACATGGCACAACAGATCTGCCACATGATGCTCTGGATGTAAATGTGTATATTACATGATCCCATCCTTCAAAATGTCTGACAGCTTCCTCAAACTCTCCAGGAAGACAACATTTCACAAGCAGCACTGACCACCTGACTACTGATTTGTGATTCCTGGTCTATGACTACACTCTCAATCTGCCCATTATCATTTTCAATAAAGTGTCTACTTGGTCGTTTCATGGCATCCGTTCTGTTGGATCCCCAATGTTAAAATAATTGAACACAACGTAATAAAACACTACATGCTGCTTTTACATTTTTGTTCAGTACATTTACACAGTCCTCCCCAGTCACAGTGATGGTGTATACAAGTTAACATTCCATCCAACATCAGAATGCCTAGTGATTAATGGATATTTATTGATAAAATCACCTTAGCTGTTAGATTGTATTCTTATTTTCCAAGCTATAGAAATATATTATTTCAAATGCAGCAAACATGTATTTGATGGCTAAAATATAATGTATTTTAAATGTTGTGTCACACCAACCTTTGCCTTTAAAATCGGAAAAAATTGCGGAGAAGCAAGGCTGTTTAAATTTATTCTAAACAGTCTGGCTTCTCCATAAGTCTAATGTGTGACACACAAGTTGCTGGTGTTTTACTAAAATTGATTTCCACTGGATGCAATTTCTTACAGATTAGTTATCCTATTATTCCCTAAGCTTTCTCTTACTACTATTTGGCAATTTCATTATACGAATTCATATGAATCAATATTATGTCAGCTGCATTACTGTACCTCCAGTGCCCTCACTACCACTGGTAGCAAAAAGGCTATAGTCTTCCCCGATCCTGTGTCAGCGCTGGCAATCACATCCCTCCCAGTGAGACCAACAGGCACCATCTGCATCTGGACCGGTGTGGGCGCCTCATATCCAGCCTTTTTCAAGTTGCCACCTAATGTGGTAGGGAAACCACAGTGCTCAAATTCAACAATAGGTCTCCTGACATCTTTCCCCTGCGTTGAAATTCCCAGTTCCTGTTTGATTCGCTGCACCTGATCATCTGTTAGACCCGATATGAACCGATCCTCCCTGTAGGAATATCCTGCTTCATTTTCACCCCCTCCACCAGAGTCACCTGCTGGCTGTTGAAGAGTCCTTTCATCTCTGTTTAAGTCTTTACGTTCAAATGCATCTGCCCCAGTCCCCAACCCCATTTGCACTAAATGGTTGGCTTTGCATTCAAGACTGCAAACATCGTTGTCAGTGGTGTCACAGATGTATTCCCCATAGCGACCACACATCACACAAACAGGCTCTCCTGGCTCAGGCCATCTCTGGCTCTTTTTGAATGATTTGACTGGTTCCTCCTCCTCCTCATCATCATCTTCCTCTGTATCATCTGAGGATGACTTCTGTCCATCGACATGTACTGAGATCTCTGTCACACATGCAGAATCTTCTACAGCTTCTATTGTTTCATCCTGTGTTTTGGGGTCTTCACATGCTTCCTCTTTCTGAACAGGTGCCTCTGAACTATTTATGTCAGTCTTCTCTTGACCAAGTTTGCTTTTCTTATTCAACACTTGGCCCGATCCCTGGGTTGGCCTCTTCACTTTCAGGGCTCTTGGCATAAACATTTTTAAAACAGTAGCCTGTAAACACAGGAAAGCAGATGTAAACACTGAAACAAAGCCGAGGTTTAGGCTTCACGTTATTATGATAACAGCGACTTAGGAAGATTGGTGGGAACTTGTGTCCTCTGTGCTCGTACAATAAAAAAAAAGACTAAAGATAATTACATAGCGTAGTAATAACGACATATGGAAAAGCCCACCATGAGCAGAATTAAAGCATATTTCCAAGAGTGTGAATACCTTCTTGAAAAGACATTTTTCAAATGAAAGTTTACGAAGCCAAATACAACCTGAACAAGTAAAAAGCTAACGCGTTTTGGGTGTTTTAAAAATAGACTTTTCCAATCATTATTCGGCCTAAACGTACTCATAAATACTGGTAAGTATATGAGCTAAATATTTCATATAAATTAGCAGCAAACGCATACCTCCTCGCGTCTAATCTTCCAACAGTTCAAAACATTACGACGCACATTTATGACGTAAAGCTGCATTGCATGTCGGGAAATGTAGTTCATATCATTTCTTTTCTATTTGTTGTATTTTTCCTCTGCCTCTGTGTGTCTCCATTTTTTAAAGAAAACAAAAGACTACGTGTCGCGTTTTGTGTTTTTCATCAAACAGAAAATTACTAAAGTTTTGACTCCATAGAAATATCAAAATATTCCATGTGAGTTCATGTTGTATATTGTGGGCGTGACTGCACCCTGCAGGAATTAAACTTTTCATTGTCTGTGAATTAAATGCGGCTCAAAGAACTTAGTGGTCTGAAATAATCACAACACAGTAAGATAAATATGTAATTGAGAACACGTAGCTTTATATAACACAATTTAGCTTTGTTTTCTCGCTAATTGCTAGCATGCTGCATTCTCTTCATGTCGTATTTAAATACTCGTCGGAATCGTAAAGCACATCTACAAGCATAGAAGTCAGTCGTGTAGTCTACAGGTGTTTTTAATTAGATTGTACATTACCTACTGTCATGTTCTCAACGTGCTCAAGAGAGTTGGTGGTCCTTGCTATTGTGAATATACACGTCGAAAATGCAGAATGACACCCAAATGACAACTACCAATATGTTCAAAAGTCATTTGAATAATCATTTTAACGTCAGCCCTGTCGAGATATAGTAAGTTGATTAGGTTTAAACTGACACGTTGCGGGAAAATACGTATTTATTCCCGTTGAACTCAAAGAAATCAAACAAAAGTGTTTCATTCCCAACAACATGTGAAGGCACCTTCGCGCCTGCGCACTACTCAACAAAGGTGCAGGGCTGGAGAGCCTCAGTGCGGCAGGAAAACTGCATCACGGCACCAGGACACTGAGCAGAGGAGGGAGAGCAAAACACACAGGTTATTCATACAAAAATACATGGCCATGAACGGAAGAAGCCGACTGCTTCCAAAGAGGCCAAATAATGGAAATATTGCTGTTTTTATTGAAGCCGAAGAGCACTTTTCCCTGTGATACCCAAGGAAACCTAGCTTGGTCCGACGGAGTCCATTTCAACTGTTAGGGAGCAGAATGGATGAAAAACACCAAGACTAGCGACTCATTGTGTCAACGAGACTGAAAAAAGACTAAAACGAAGTCAGCACAGTATTTTATGACTGAAAAGACCCTTGAATAATCCGTGGAAAGACTTCTCACCTCTTCAATTTACTGCCGTTTATTGTTTTTCCCGTGAAATTCCAGTAGTGGGATGCTTTCTCGTTGTGTTGCTTCTTAGGATTTAACAGAACAATCCAGGGAGAAATATGGGTGAAGTTCAGGACGTCAGGGATGTGAAGAAGACCTTCGTTGCCCCTGCAATAAAGTCTTTTGAGCACTATGACTTCTCCAGAGCTAAAATCTGTTGCAGCCTCACATGGCTGGTGGCCAAAGCATATGGGACAGGTAGGTCCATTACTGTACCTCTGTGTAGTTACCCAGACACACGATGGATATGTTGTATTATTATCACATGCATGTCTGTCAGTATTTAATCTGTTACTACCGCACCGAATGTCTTAAATATATAATATGTCTGTAGTAAATTCTAAAGGGGCATAACACAAAAACAATCTTCAAAACAGACCTAGAATCCCCTAAGCCATGTCAGTGATTTTCCACAAATGCTTCCCTTTGTTGTTACCCACTTTGGGCCATTTGAAATTAATTCCCTGTTAGTGAAACCAGAAATAATATGCCAGCAGAAAAGATGTACCCTCATTCGTGTGCTGGATCCCAGTGACAAATAAAACATGTCTAAAGGAAAGGGATTATTCAGGTATCTGTCCCAAATCATGTCACCTTCAGGGTGCTGCAAGTCCAAATTAGAAAGAGACGCATCACATGTTTTCTTTTGGGTTTTTTATTTTCATTTTTTTTACAATTTCAGCCAGATACATAGTACACAAATGATATGCTTGTTAGTAGTATAATGAAAAGGTTAAAATGATGGTCACTATCTATCGCAAGACAAAAATCAACTGTAGTTGCAGAAATATTTAATCTTTCATGCATCTTGCTTATGCTCATATTACAAATTTGATTCTTATATATGACATGATATTCTGGTAATAGATCATCAATACACATCAAGGATAAAGTATGTTTGGCAATGCAGTTACACTAGGTTTGGACCACTACACATTCCTGTGCTATATTAAAAGTATTAAAGCACATCTATTAATTTTGAAGAGAGATGGGTTGTTAGGGCAGGGAATGTGCGGATATAGCTTAGTTCTATACTGATGAATCACCGCCCACATCTCCAACAGTGCAGTGAAAACAAAATGATTAGTGAGTCGGAGTATCTGGCTAGTAAAGGTTGCCTCGCACAAGAGCCTTGGTTGAAAATCGATTCAAAAAGACCAGTTATGGCTGTTTTGATGGGATTTTTTGAGTCTTTCCTCAAAAACAAACCAAAAGACTTGATTTTAGTGCAGTATTTCTCACAGGTTGAGAGATACATGATTGGCCGTGTTGGTGAAGAACAGGTAGAGGGTGGCAAAACAACTTGGCCTTCACAATTAATGGAAAAATTAGTCATTTTTGCATTTTAAGGTTTATGATTGAACCCTATAAGACATGCATTTCCAACTGGACATCAGAAAGGAAGAACTAAAAATATGGTACCAATCTGCAACACAAAAACATCTGTTAATGTGGGCCATGCAAATAACTTGCACTGGGAGTTGCTGTACGAGGTGAAACAAACAGACAAAGCTTTTTGTTTTTCAGTTTTTTAAGTAGGAATCCAACTAGACTCAACAAGTCACAATTGAGTAAATCTGTCTTAGTAAATTGAAAGTGCAAGATCTTTCTATTGTATTCTTTTTCTGTGCTCTCCTCTTTCTAGTCCATTCATTCAGTAATTCATTTTGATCCCTTTATTGTAGTTAATGTAATATTCGCTGCTTAATGTTCACATGAGCTTAAACACATCATCTCTGAAATAACAGACGCAGCTCAGTTCGTCTGAGCACGTCATTCCTTGCCACTGTGTTGTAATAGCCCAGCAAACATGAGATCCCTTGCAGATCCTCTGTGTATTTTCAATCAGGACTGAATGAAATGGGCTGATTCCAAAAATACAGCCCTCCAGAGAGAGAGGGAGGGAGTGAGAGCACAAGAAAGAGAGAGTGAGCGGGCTCATTTCCAGATCCCAGCCTACGCCGCTCTGAATACTTCACATGCATCTGCCTCATTACACCAATGCAAGAGTACATCAAGAATATGCAGCCAAGTAGATGGAAGATGCAAACCACAGAGCAGATGATGTACTGTCAGGAAATACTGTCACACAGCATACACTGATGCCACTCTCAGTGTACTGGTTCATCTGTGGTTCAGAAGCAAGCCTCAGACAAGATCCATTGTTTAATGCTGGGTTAAAGCAATTATTGAAAGAAAATATATGTAATTACCTCCACATCCACTGAACAAGACGACTTTGCAGATGTCCTTGTTAAAGCATTGAACCCGTTCTGCTCTGTTGTCAGCAACTACTGAAAGGAATATTGTGAATGTTGAAGGAAGATTGAACAGATTTCCCTGCATAAGTGAAAGCCAAACAAACGAAATGTTTGGAAATACAAAATAAAAGCAGCTGGAGAGTACAGTTTCTATGCATTATTTGAACAAATGTGAATGCGATGAAATGTTTCTCATTAGGTTTTCAGTCTCTAGTGGATTGTTGTGAACATTTTCTTGCAGTTATTTACAGATGTCTTACTTAATTATGGCAGTGTCAGAATAGTGTGATTTTTAATTCCAGGAAATTGGGACGCAACAGATAAACACTCCTAATGTTGACACTTTCGTTAATTAGTATCACAGAATTAGGTGCGTCATAGAACATAAAGCAGAGCCACCAAATGTTGGAACACAACAACACACAAAGGGAGCTTCTTTAAATCTTGCAGCCTGAAAAATATTCTGAAATACCAATCGCTTGATTACCCAAGTGAGAAACAGATATACTGAGAGCCGCAGGGGTTTCGTTGTGTAGCTCAGCCTGACCTCTGACCTCCCTATGCAGGATGAAAGAGGAAAATTTAATTTCTTTGTGGGGCTCCATAACATGGAAAAGCATGAAACTCTGATAGCTGCTACTGCTGCTCCCTGCATTTGTGTTCCACAATAACACAGAGACTATCTGTAGATGACCTTGTTGATAATGGTCACTCCAAGCAGGTGATTCATTGACTTTCATGTGCATGTGTTGGAGGATGGGCAGCAGTGTTTGGGAGCATAAAACTGTCACTGTGGCTAACCACAGTCCACATTTTTCTCAGCGTACACACACATGCACACAAGCAATTCTGAAAATTGGTATCTATTCGGCTGATGACACAGTGACAAGCTCTGCATCTGGAGTGTGTGCAAATTAATTTTAATGTTTTCACACAGCTGCAGCATCTCATTTGAAACTAATTAATCATGGATTTATTGTTTAATGTGTTGTGGGGAAAAAGGACTTGAATCTGTTGGACTGTGTAGAATAGCGGAGCTTTCTGCGTTCAGGCACGGTTTTATTAAAATGCTTCCTAGTTCAGCAAACAGTGGAGAGAAAGGTACTGGACAAAAGTAATAAAAAGCACAATGTTTCTGAATTATTTGTGGACAATCCCCTTGTGATGGACTTGCCTGAGGTGATGCACACACACACTTACATGCAGCCTCTCTCTTTGATGAGGCAGGCAGTGAAAAGGGTGTTCCCAGGGAGCTGGAAGCTGCAGAGATACAGACGAGATGAATTGATCGGGTTCCACTCCTCCTGCAGTTGCTATGGCAACAATGAGGTCTATCCACACACATCCCTGTCAAGATATTGTCAAAACATGGCAATGAAAAGAAGTAGTTCAGCCAAAGTAAAGCTAGAGAATCTCTGTACCATAGGGAAATAAAATCAACTGAAAAGCCAAATTTGGTACAAGGCTGCAGTTACTATATGTAAGTGAATCTCAAGTTTACCAGATTTTTCACTTTTTTTCCCCCTGTAGTCTTAACAGTGATAATTTACTGCAATCAAAGAAAGACAGATTGAATTAAAAAAAGCATTGTGTTTAGCATGCACTGCAAATCTCTTGCCTTCTGTTCTCTGCTTACATCAGAACTTAAAGTGTCCTCATTTACCTTCTCCTATTACAAACTGCTCAATTAAGCAAGATTTTTGTGAATATTGGTGGTAATATTTTGATGTAGTACTTTAGAAACAGGCTACTGACAGCCAAAGTGTTAAGATCTAATGTGCAAATGATTCACATGCTTTAAATTAAACACATTAAAGCCGTGTTATTCTCACTGAGCCGCTGCTGAATATAGTTGAAATAATTTGGGTTTTTTTTACTTAAAACCCCATTTCCTTTTCTTTATTATACAGACAGCATCCCAGCAGACTTGAAGGACCCTTTCTACACAGACCAGTATGAGCAGGAGCACCTGAAGCCTCCTGTGGCCAGCCTCCTGCTATCTGCTGACCTCTACTGCAGGGCCGGCAGCCTCATCCTGAAGAGCGACACAGCCAAGCCCCTGCTGGGTCACGATGCCGTCATCCAGGCTCTGGCTCAGCGTGGTCTCTATGTCACTGACCAGGAGAGGCTGGTCACCGAGAGGGACCTGCGAAAGAGGCCTCTGCAAATGGTAAGACAGATTTTTAAAAATATCTTTCCAATTTGCACCTTTTCAGGCGCCGGCTGTTACTGAGCTCGGAAATTCCTGTTTTCTCTCTGTGCACCTGCAACCTTGAACAACCTGCCGAACAATCTGAAGCTCGACTCATTTTTATCCTCAGGGCAATTCCGGTTTTTAATTTGGAATTATTTTACTCCCAGCTATTCTTGTTTTAGCTTATCCATTGGTTTTTAAAACTTAAATGCTCTAATATGACTTCATCCTGGTAGCTTTTCCTTTTACCATTTCACTGTTATCCACATTATTTTGCGTGCCTGCATCTTTTATTTTTTACTCAGCCACATTGCAAATGAGGCCTTCATACTTTAAGTTTAAATAAAGGTTAAATTAATTCATTATAATTTAATGCAAATTTTTTCAACGTTAGGTTTATCTTGAATATTTCCAGCAGCAGAATCTGACTGCAGTTCATACCTGAATCGATAACTGCTTTGCTGTTTCTCTGTAACTTAGGCATGTTTGATGCACATCATCTTGTTCCTCATTCCTTTATTCCAACCACCTTGTCTTTTAAACTTTAGTTAACCAGGAAGGAAGGCTTTGTGGAGTATCAAAAACAGGAAGTGGTACCTGTAGTTACATATCTGTGTTGGCATGCATTCGTGTAGAACGTGACTGATCCTGTATCTTGACCCATCTATTCTGTGGTCATTTAAGTTTTTCACATAATATTTTACTATTACTAACTTTAAATAACGCTAATAAAACACCCTCACTAAGTCAGCACATGCATCTGAAAAAGCTGAATAAACTGAAAATGAATTTAATAAACCATAATAAATTGACCTGCAGGCTTAGTGTGGACAGTGATTAGCACATTTGTTCTTCTGGCTCAACCATTTACTTTGCATTTGGTTGACAGGAGACTGATAAAAATACCTTACTAGAGTGGGAACCACATTGTCTCTCAATAGCCAACAATTGTGGATCATTTTTATCATTCATATTTTATTAAAAAGTCAAAACAGCTCCATTACAACCTGATGAAAAAGTGCAACAGACCAATGCAACGAAAGATGACTCGTGAACAGATGCAGCAAGACAGAAGGAGCTTCTGGTATTTACTTGGACACTGTGTTTTCCACACAGTATTTACTTCTTCTATAAGAAATTAAAACCAACAATTTGACATTTACATTGCATTGACCTTAAGGCTTTCACTGCCTAATATGTAGCTACATATTCTATATGAGAGTGTATAGAACAGAATCTATACTCACAGCGCGTTCATATCTCATCCTGAGTGCCAGTGATGCAGCTGAGATGACTTTACAGGCAGCTTACTGAGTGGGAATGAGGTATCCTCATTATTTTGAGGCAAAATCTCAATAGGAGGCTTTATTGCTTCAGTGAACTGCAATTGAGACACGATTAGTACACAGTATGCCTGCAGTCTGTTTGTAGAGTCTTGCTGGTTTTAATTTCCTTTCTATGCTAATTCAAAAGTTATTTAAGTTTTGATGGGGTTTACATTTCAAACACTTTGTTTTGTGAAGACAACAAGTATTTCAGAACAACATTGTTTCTCAAAATTAATTCCCTGTCATGTAATTTAAAGCTAAATGACTGTGACTGTTTGTAATTTTGAGTAGATGTATTGTGGCTGTGCGCTCTAGCTTGTTAACACAACAGCAACCACAGCTTGTGCCATGAACCTTAGAGATATTTGTGTATTAGTGTCTATCTGCAGATGACTGTTTTTTTTTTAGCTTCTCAGTGTTTTGAGTTTAATTTCTGGCCTAGGGCTGGGGGAGAGTTTTACACTTGATTCTAACTCAGCACAGATCATGGCTGAATGGTTTTCTAGAGAGCTACAGAGTGTGTGATAGAGCAGGTTGTGAATGTGAAAATAAGCTGCAAGAAGAGTGTGAGGCTACCTTTTCCCATTTCCTCCTTGTGTCGTCCATTGTTCCATTTTTCATCCTTCTATTTCTCCTTTCATCATCTATTCTGGCCCTTTTCTTTTTTATACCTCATTTCCTCCCTCCACCTAACACCCCTTTTCTTCACATGTCCTCTCTTATTTTATTTGCCTCTCTTTTAATCATCCCCATTAAATCCAATCACTCCTCTTTCCACATTCCCTCATATTATTTTCTTCTTCCTTCCCCCACCCATTTGCTGCATTCTGATTTAATTTCCTTCTTCTAACACACTCATCTCTAGCAGAAGCTTTAGTTGCTCGGTTCTTACAATGTTAGTGTTGAAGAGTTGGATTCCATGTAGGTATGTCATACATTTTACTGGCACTAAATGTAATTATTGGTATCTGTAAAGCAGCACCTTCAGTGCATATTAATATACAGCATAAAGCATGAGACCTATATGTAGCATCAAGCTTAAAGATATGCTTAAAGTATATTTGTGCAAACGTGACTTATGTGTGTAATGAATTTTAATGAGATTTGTAAATACTCATAATATACAGCAGTGATTAAAGTTGTTTTCTGTTATGTTCTTAAGCATTATGAGACAGTTAATGCAGATTACCTGCTGCACATTGGATCTCTGGAGGTGTGGGGGTTGGGGGTCATGTATTATTCAAAGACCAAGAGCATCTAAGTTGGCTAAAGGTGACTGTCCGGGCTACGCTCTGTGGAGGAGTGGTGACTCACAAAGAGGAGCAGAAACATGCAAAAAAAAGTGCTTTCTTTTGGAAGACTTAAACAATGTGGTCTGATGTCTTGAGAGGTTTTAGCCAAAGAAAAACATCACTGGTTTCATTCTTGAAGCAACTCGTGAAAGAGTCTGAGCACCTACCTGTAGTTGTAACTGTAAGCTGCTCCGGATAAGAGCTCCAGCAGTGTCAGTAAATAGTGCTTCATGGCGTTTTAGCTGAGCATGTTTTTTTTAACTCAGCAGTTTGCATAAGGATTCAGAATTTTCAGAATAAGCAACTTTAGAGGATGTTCGAGGCAACTTTAGTAGGTCAGTCAGTAGCAGAGTAAGATGCTGCTGATGTCTTGTTTGACATGTGTCATAACTGTGCACATTTGCTGACATTTTCACTGGGTTGCCAGCTTGACTTTGCTTTGTAGTCTTATTTTTTTAGCCCCTCTCTCTCTCTTTCTGTCACTATTCTGCCCACTCATCCTTCTGCCTTCTGCCATGTGACGGGTCTCTACACGTGAAGATGAAGAATCCAAATCGCAGTTACCGCCCACTCAGCCGCCTACACACATTCTGTATTACTGACTCTCTCCTCCACCTGTAGTGCTCACAGAGAATGAGGGAGAGATGTGGAGGCGGGCTGACGATCTGAAAATGTTGCTCTAGCCTTACACATTATAGGACACATTAAGCACAGCAGTGAGCACAATAATAACTAAGAGCGATTATCAAAAAGCTTTAATTGCTAAGTTTGTGATCAGCGCTCTGTGATTGTGGTGACTTACGAAGAGAAACAACTGGTATCATGAAGAATTAATTTCTAAAAACACAAAAAACAATCAAATAAATCTGCACAGTGGCATGAAATGCACTTTCTAGTTTGCCTCAGATTCTTTCTGGGCATCTGAGTGACACCAGAACCATCAGATAATCTGTGTTAAATTACAAACCAATATCTAGACTTGATGAATTGACAGCCCCGTAGGAAGTCAGTCTAACAGTCTGTTGCCATGGTAGAGTTGGGATGAGAATGGCGTTAAGAGCCAAAAAAGCCAGGGATTCTAGATGGTGAATGAAAATAGATTCGGTGTGTTTGTGCTTGCATGTGTGCCCACACTTCTGATGAGTGTGTGAGCATCTAATGACCTAATTGCACACAATAAAGTGCTAAAGAAGAGCTCTGTGCATTCCTGATGCAAGTCAGCATGCAGGCAAAGTGATGAAAGTATAGAAACAGTGATTCCCGTTTAGTATTTTCTTTTATTCATTGCATTTAGTATTGTTGAACATGACAACACTTTGTGCAGCAACGCTCCACTTCATAATCAACTTCGCTGTTTACTGTGGCCACAGTCTTATCTACAGGTTACTTTGCAGATTCACTGGAGCAGTCATGCTTAATTGCTTGACTGAAGGGTACTTCTGCATCGCTTTCCCTTTTCTGCCCATATATACTCTGGCAGCCTTGGCAAATTAGCATCTCAGAAAATGCAGTATGGTTATCTTTGATAGCAATAGATGGTATATGTTTTTTATTAAATTATCTCTGCTTTCAAGGGGGTGATGGCCAACTCTTCCTGAAATCAGTCATTGTAACTCAAATAAACATCCCGTAACATAATACTAAGTAATTTTAAAGATGTATTCTTCTGAAAAAAAAGCTTTACACTCAGGAAGAAAGCCACTAAGCATCATTTCACACACGGAACACTAATAGTGCAATAAGCATAGGTATTGTTAGGCCATCATTTGCAACATAAACTGATTATGTGGTGAGATATAGAACACTGACAGGATAATTACTGTGTAATAGTGGGATGTATTCGATGCAAAAAATACACATGGTCTGCTTGATAAATCTCAAAACTCTATTTTTTTTAAACTAATATACTTCCAAGCTGCTGAACTGTGAATGTCATAGCTTTAATATTTAATAAAGCAGCAGTAAATAGGTCATGTTGCTGGTAAGAGTTTTATAAAAAAACAAAATATCATGCTTGTATTCTGTGAGCTGTATGCTGGGAATACTGAAAGTAAGAAGCACAGCACCTTATATGGTTTCTGAGTTACTTTGGGATGTCTCTGTGACTATAAGGTGGGAGAGACACAAAACAGACAGCTTTACAGTCACACTTATGGTGGAGAACGCTTTCAAATATCACCTTAATGGCAGTTATGCTCCTAATGTATATGCAAATGGGGCAATACTGTAGCTCTGGGTGAAGCAGTGCTTTACAGTGAAAGAGTGAACTTACTGTCCACTTGTAGGTATTTTTAGATGTATTGCCATTTCTATGGGAGGTGGAAACAGAATCATGCTTAACTCAGTGCTGGTTCTCTGCTCAGTTGTCTGCCAGTTATACAGCCCTCTTATTGCACAAGTCAGATTTGCACAAGGCGTTTAAATTAATTATTCAAATTCTAAAACTTTTGCTTGTTAATTTGACCTCAGTTGGTCTGCACCAAGCCGGGAAAGAAATGTGACCCAGTTAATTGTATCTGCATATTCGGTCGGAACGGTGGTATCCGAATATTTATTTTGAGATCTGAATATTTGGACCCCCCCCCCATTGGCATTCGTCTCATCAATTTGTCAGCCGTCCCCCCGTCGAACGTTACGAACTGAACCGAATATTCAGATATTCGTCATTAATCCGGAGCCCAGAAATTGCTATTCGGGCCAGTTCGTAACGTTCGATGGGGGGGACGCCCGACAAATTGATGAGATTAATACCGATGGGTGGGTTCCCCCGTCGAATGTTATGAACTAAACCGACTATTCAGATATTCGTCATTAATCCGGAGCCCAGAAACTGCTTTTCGGGCCAGCCCTAGTTAATTGCTGCTAATATATTTAAACACAGGAGTGACAAACTATGTAAGAAAATGAAACACAAATGGGACATACAGTACCCTCTGCAGCAGCTCTGGACAAGAGTAGAAAATTTTCCTCCTGCAGCTGATTATGCATGAATAATTTTTGCTGCTTTATAATGTCAAGACTTGTAATTATTCAAATCAGATGTCCTCCTACGTAGGATACAAGCATAGTTCATGTAATTAAATGTTCAATGCAGCTTTTTACAGTGTTACAGAAAAAAACAACAGAATTAACCACAGAATCAATTTTAGCATAATATGTAGATGATATAAGTCACAAGATAACATGATGTAACAGATGAAACACTTGTGCACAGATTTCGAATTGGGATTCTTTTTAAAGACAACATATTTCAATCCCAGTTGGATCTTTGCCGGGCTAAATGGTTGAAAAATGAGTACCACACCCAAATATGCACTGTCTCCCAAATGTTAGATGTACTGTGTGACAGACGGGAACTCTTGTGTAGCATGAAGGAGAATACACCTCCTTCAGTTATTCTCCCTCTCTTGTGCTGCCTCTATCACAACCCCTATTGGGCAGGCGCTTGGTTTCCATGGTTACACTCTAGTAGGCAGGGTGTTGTGATTGTGTGTAGGAAGGTGCAGGAGTGGGGGTGCTTATGTCGTGTGTGCAATGTGAGCTTGTATGTGCAGTTATGTGCTCTGTGCATGTGTGTGTGTGTGTGTGTGTGTGTGTAGTGGGGGTTGTAGTGATGGTGAACACTGCCAGGCTCTAAGGGAGAGAATGCTGAAATGCTGGATTCATACAAGAAGACAGACGGCATTTCTAAGACGCTGCATCATGTGCAAAGATGCACATCCGCACGCACACACATACACACACACACACACACACACACACACGCACACATGCAGAAGGTGACACGCACTGAGTGCCAAGCAGAAAAACAAAATCCTTCTTACAATCAAACTGGCTTCTACAGTCCTTATTCTTTTTCCTCTGCACTTGATCTCATGAACAAAGACGAGCTGAAGCAGCAGGGTGGAAGGGAAGCCCATCCAAGTACTTTCTGTCCTCGTCTGCCTCAGCAAAGTCACAGCCAGTGCGTTATGCTCAGAGCCGGCGATGGCTCCCAGGCAGTACAGTATGGATGGATAAACAGCGAGCACATTCTGAGATGTCATGTCATGGCCTGAGACCTGTGTCTTTCTGAACTCACTGGCATTAGGCTATGTTTTTGATCAATGCAGTTGTTTTCGAGTTGTTCAGTTATTTTAATACATTGAGGCAGAGGCAGTAATGCTCAGACTGCAATAAGAGTGGTCAGGGGTCAACGGGATGTTTCTCTGCTCTTAATCCTGAACACAAAAGCACGAAACATGGTTACAGTAAACTTTCATATCAGATAAACTGCAGCTCTGCAGCCAATTATTATTTTTGATCTCTGTACACGTGTGTCCTCTGTATGTTTGTAAGTCACTTCCAGTTCTTTATTTGGTTTGGTTTCCTGTAGCCAGTCAGTCCCACCTGAGACCAGCTCAGAGTCTGTACACAGATCAGTATCATAAAGAAAGTGCAACATTTCCCAGACAAATAAATAACAAGTGCTGTGTTCAGTATTACAAACAGGTTGTGATTGAAACAGTTATCTCACTACTTTGGCAGGTCCCTACTCTTTGCTTTAATGAATAAAAGATGGTCTCTTCTTTCAATCTCTATGTCTTTATAATGCAAGCAATTTGTACTGCAGCACATGCGACAACAGGCTGTAAAGTTTCTATTTAGAAAGCACAGATTTCGAACCATGTAAATGCTAAATGCTATATCCTCTAAGCTAGGTGTAGCTGCACATCAAGCCTACTATAGTGTAAAAAGAACTTAAAGCAGGGATTTTGTGATTTATCATTCCCACTCTGCAGGTCTACTCTGTGGAATATAGAGCAGTAATGCAGCTTTAATGAATTAATGTCTAAAATATTCAATTTTAATTCCGTTTAATTCCATTGCTTCATTAAACACAGTAAACTGATGTAAAATACAGTTAGTCTCTCCACAGTAGTGGAAATCTAGCATAAACAATGTGCAACTAGACAACAGAGAGCCATGATCCTTGATTGATACCTGGTAAAGTCATGCAGACAATGTTTGCGGATAATCTACAACACTGTGTTCTGCCTATAGACTGTTTATAAAGATGGACGTAACCACCAGCCCTGAAACATGAAGCCAATGTGACAGTGACTTAAATCTGCATTTTCTGTTACAACCAACAGAGGGCGACTCCTCTGACTGCAAAAAGAAGTTAGATTGTAGAGAAGTCTAAGAGAAAATGACCCCACTTCTCATTTAATTTGTTTCATCAGTACACATTTTCCACTATCAGTTTATGATGATTATGGTCTCAATTGTTAGTTTCAGGTCCTTTTGAATACAATAAATATTAGTTTAATAAATTACCGTCCCATTCAGAATAAAATAGACAATAAACCGCTCATGCTTTAGGGCGTGACTATCTTGTGATTGGCAGGTTATTAGTTTACCGCTTACTCTACACAATCACTTCTGAAAAACCAAAAAGGTGATGGCCAAATTCCATAATGGATGCTTCAAAATGGTAGTCTACAAATTAGTGTGTGACGCCAAGGTTGCTACATCCTTCACGTACAGTATATGGTTCTACTTAGTTGCAGACTCTAAATCAGGGTACTTGCAATGCGCTCTGATGTAATGTTAAATGGAAACTATGATATTAAGAGAAAAGGAGGCTTATTTGGACAGAGACACTGTATGTGAATATATAACTCTGATAAAATGAGGAATGATGCATTGAACCTGGTTTCCCTGTTAGCAATTTTCCATCTCTGGTCACTTTTGTGGCACTTTAAAACCTATCTGCATTCCCACAGGGACTCTGACCGCCGGGTAAAATAACTATTTTGTTTATGGGAAACAGTTGATAATTCTTTTAAAATGAAATCCAACACACCAAAATCAAACGTCTGTTTATTCCTATCCACACATGAAACCATTTCAACCTAGAGGGCCTTTTCAAACATGATGGAAGGATTTGGAATGCAGACATATCACCAGGGTAGGTCAACACTGGCTGGTAGCCATGATCCTGTCCCTAGATAGTGTTCTAAGGTTAGCTTTGAGGTTTCCATATAATTGCTAGGTTGGTTTTGGAGCATATGGAGGGGGAAGGTATGCTGCTTAAAAGCTCCATTCCCACAACTGATGCCAGACCTCACAGTTGGTATTTTGTCCAAAAGTGTGCATGGGCATGTGTGAAATTGTGTGTGAGAGAGCATTACTTTTATTTCTGCTCACAGTTGGGCAGACTGTTACAGAAATAATGCCATCTCTCCTTTTAAAAGGGGAAAAGTAGAGCTGAAAAACAAAACAATAACAGAAAAGGGGAAGTTTTTAAATTTCGGAAGGGCTTTGCTCATAGTCTTAGGCAAACTATCCAAATACAAACTGCAGGCCTCAGTCATTGCTGCAGATAAGTGAAAAGCAGTGTCACCTGATTGACTGGTTACTGGTCAAATTGATTTCCAGGGAAAAGTCAAGATTTAGTTTATACAGTGGTTAGGTTCACTGCTTGAGCTTTGACCGGAATATCTTGACATCTATTAGAGAAGAGTGCTGTGAATTTTGATTCAAATGTAAATATTTCCTATTCATCCTTACTTTGATGATACCTTAACTTTAAACTTTACTTTGTGTGAGGACTTTTGATGTGCATGTTAGAATTAGCGTAGCCCTATAAGGTACAGTCAATTCCAGCTATTTTCAGCACAAAAAATCGCTAATATTTTATTTGTAAATAAAAATATGACGAGAAATACAGGGAATATTGGACGCGCATCGCGAGGTACATTTCCTCGAAAACGACCTATTCGTGGATTATATACCGACTTCAAGACATGTTTTGGACAAAATAGTTTACTGGCTTGTTTCGTCTGGATGTCCAAGGTTGGATTATGGCCGTTTTTGTGGAATATTTTCATCTGTGTGTAATAATGAACCCGCAAATGCGAGTCGCGCTGTGTACGTTAAAGCCGTGTATAGAGAACGGATGGATGGATATTCGTTGTTTGTCGGACAAATGTGTTTATATTACCCGCTGTGGTAATCACATCTGAAAGTGGTTTATACCGGCTGATTCACGAGAATCTAAGCTTTCCATCGGCGTATAGTGTTTCTATCATCGAGTTGGCAGTGTCGTTCTATTTCGAAAAATGCTTATGCAGATATCAAAATGGCCTGCCTGCGGGCCACTGAACCGCAACGGGTTAAAGTGCTGCACAATTCCTAAGTCAGCCCATAGTACCACTGAGTATGCTTTAACATTGCTGTAGACTTACGTATTTGAGTATATATACTTTAGTACAATAGTACTCAAAAGTTTGGACACACTTTCTCATTCAAATGAATGAAACCAAACTTTTGATTGGTCGTCTATGTATTGAAGATAATGAAATAATAATATTTGGAAAGACACCTTTCTTAACATTGACTAGTGAATAACATTGAACAGTGATTATATGGGACTTTAAATCTCATGCATCAAGGCTTGTTTCAAAAACTTTGTTCCTAAACTTTGTTGTATTTGAAGCTTTTCCCCATTTTAAATGCATGCAGAAGGAAATACAGAGGAATATATGCATACAAAAAGCTAAAAGCTTGTTCCCACAGCACTGCTCTTTACTTTACTGTACTTGCAGTGACCTTCAGAGACCAGAGAAAGGTACAGCTGAGTGGTTTTCCATGTCCAGCTGAGTTGGCGTGAAGTTACCTGAAGCTAGACAGAATCAGTTTTTAGACATCTGCCACAGTGTGGAGTCCCTGGGCTTGGACAGGAGAGCTGTAATACTAAAAGCAGACTGTATTTCAATATTACATCACCCTGGAGTTAATGTTAAATCACTGTGTGTGTGTGTGTGTGTGTGTGTGTGTGTGTGTGTGTGTGTGTGTGTGTGTGTGTGTGTGTGTGTGTGTGTGTGTGTGTGTGTGTGTGTGTGTGTGTGTCCGCAGTCATGTGGAAGCCCAGGACACTGCTGTGCAGAAGTTTGATGACTGTTTAGTTTATGGTTCTTCTCTGCTCCCACTTTTCTTGTGGAAGTTTCTTTAGGAACTTTGGGGGTATCATAATGTAATCAATGAAGCCTTGAATTCCAGTAAAAATGGTCCCTGACTGTTCATTAGCTATGATCCAATGGAGCTATCTAAGCTTTTACAGTACGACATGGTTTAAATATTACTATAGTCAGTACTTGAAGCCAGATGACTTTGGAGTGCAATAAATTTAGTGTGTTGATTTGTAAGATTCCACAGAAACATTTTTTCAGAGCTCTTTCACAGTAAAGGTGAGGATGGCTGTGTTGTTCATCTTTTTATGGGCATCTGGCTCTGGCCTCAACAAGCCGCTCAGAGCTCTGACAATGAAGATCTTAGTTTATGTACGACACACACACAACAGCGAGGTAAAATACACCACACTCTGTCTTTTGTAGGTTGCTGTGGTTCATATTTGCAATTCCTTTGTGCGATGTTAAATCAGGCTTCTACGGTGGATTTCCATCTTTGCTTTTTCACCACGGAGCCGTATTAAAGATGAGCAGTGTTTGCCTATTTCCCCGGGTGGAAATACAGAGACCCGGCAATGTAGCAGTACAATAAAAACAGGATATTGACCGTGAAGCAGCATCTTCTTACCTCGTGAGAAATCTATATAAGATTTATGGGCACAGTCAGCTTAGATGAGAAAGCAAAAAAAAAGTATGCGTGTGTATGCGAGGTGTTAAGGTCTGTTTATTTGTGCCTGGATGCATTTATGGAATGCATTCATCAAATTTTGATTGAAATAACTCAGCATAACCATTAGTGGTTTTAATAGTAGCATGAGATTAAAGCAGCATCTTGGGGAAAATGGAATTAAAGGTTAGAGAGGCATCGTTATAATTAAAATGTCGCCTGTTTAAATCCTGGAGAGGAAATCAAATGGAACGAACTGGCAACATTTTCCCATCTTTCAACCATCCAGATACCCCCAAGCAAGGCATTTGATCTCTGAACAGCCCAGTGGAGCTACTGTCGGCCACTGAGGTTTTGCTGGGCAGCTCCGAGGTATGCAGTGTGCAGATACGTGCATACTGTAATAGCATGAAGCAAAGCAGTGTTGAAGGAAAGCATATGTGCTCAGCAGACTTAAAGGTTAGAGAACATGACGTCATGAGATGTGACAGAGGAAACGGCTTCATTGCATATGACAGGCAGGTCTGTTATAATGACCCTTTCTTTGGACAGAAGTATCTGCGCCTCTTTGCTTTCCAATTCTTCCTCCCTTGTTTGTTTCCCCTTTATGCCCATTCAATTACTAAAGCATTTCTTCCTATTAAATTTCATCTACCATTTACACACAGTCAGCTGATCTTTCACTGACTGTCCATTTCTCTGAATGTTACACAGTACAGCAGCTCTCCCTGAGAAGTACATCAGTCGAGGCATACTGTCTGCTGTATACACGATACGTCATGAATACTGAATTCAGGGGACCTTTAAAGTGGCATTTTCCAGATTTATTCAGATAGAATGAGATGTTTGTGTCTGTTTTGGTTCAACAAGGAAACACCGGAGCTCTGCTACAGGATCAGTTGATAATCCAAACATTTCAAAGTACAAGTCAGCAACTCGAATGCAGCACGAATGCAATCAGAGAGCAAAAACAGCAAAATGAATGTTGAAATTTTTATCAAAATGTTGAAATCTTATAAAAAAAAAACACTATGCATTGTTTAAGGATTTCTAATAATTAAAAGCAAGTGAATATATTAACAGTGGTCCCTCATCTATCACAGGGGTTTTGTTCCAGACCCCCCGTGCGATAGATGAAAATCCGTGAATTGGCGACTATACTTATTTTTATTACTTTATGTATATTGTAAGCCTTTATAAACTCTCCCCACATTCTGCATAACACCACAGTGCACCACTGTGCGCAGCAATCAGACGTCTATGTGAAACACACGGCCACACACTTTATATTGTTTTCAATTTTTTAGACTAGGAAATGCTTATTTTACCGGAAAAATAATTAAAATAATGTAGCTGTCGCTGTGGCTGAACTGTTGTGCTGCAATGCACCATTTAAATGTCATTATTGTGGTTTATGTTTGTGTTACAGTGTTATTATTGTTTGTGTTTTATTGAGTTTTTGTCGTTTAGTCCGCCTAGTTTGGTTAAATGTTATGTTGTCAGGACAGTGAGTGTGAAGTGTAGTGTGTTTGATGACTTCCTACCACATTTACAGTAGTGCTTCTCTCTGTGTGTATCGAAATAAAAGCATCTGTTAGTTGTAGAATGCATTAAAGGCAAATATCCTTTCTCCAGCGTCGTTCTTCAATGCAGCTTGCCACAATAATAAACATATAAAAACACCTATATACCGCATATAGCGAAAAATCCGCAGTTCCAAATGCAACTTTAAAATCTGTGATACAGTGAGACCACAGAAAGTGAACCGCGATATGACGAAGGACCACTTTAAATGTTATTAGTTCATCTTTGGAAGCTGCCTTCGTGCTTCAGCATTGAAATAATTCATCTCCACTGGTTTTTTTCATTCATTTATTCACATTTGTGGTAGAAGTGGTGGATTTTTGTTGATAGTTGGAATAAAA
Source organism: Acanthochromis polyacanthus (assembly GCF_021347895.1). NCBI lineage: Eukaryota > Metazoa > Chordata > Actinopteri > Pomacentridae > Acanthochromis > Acanthochromis polyacanthus. The sequence continues at coordinate 24,476,836 of NC_067116.1, read as the reverse complement.
CGGAAAGTTAAACTCTTTAAATAGTGTTTCAAAATGTTTGCACCATTCGTCTAAACCTAAAAAATGTGCTCAAAGAAGTTGTGTTCATTTCATAAAATATGCATGAATTCAGTGTCAAAAGCACCGAATTCTTGCAGCATCTGGTCCTACACTAACCTCCTCCTCCCACACAATAGCATGATGTCATTTAATATCTTCAGACGGGGGTCTGTGGTTGAGCAAACAAGATTAATTCTCCTTGTTGTCATTTTATCTCATTTGACCACAGCAGATCCAAATCAATATCCTCAGATTGCTCAGCAGAGGGAAGCAGATGAGGAGAGAAAAGAGCCCTTTGAGGATCTTTGCTGGTCCCTTGGCTTTTATAAAATTGATCTTGCCTGTAGTCGGTCATTTTGTTTTAGAAATGAAGGGCAGATTTATAACTGTGCTCTGCAGCCTGATCGCAGGATGTGTATGAATGTGCGTTTGGTTGTTTGTGTGTCCTCGGGATAATGTATTGCAGTGTTTGGACAGGCTAAATGAAGGCCAATAGGAAACATCTTGGCAGTGTATTATTAAATGGGGCTGCTTTGCTGCCTATTTGCCAGATCAGTGATAGTGGAAATTAGGCATTACACTAATGCAGTGTCACACAGGAAATTTACAAATACACTTGACAATCAGTCTTACCAAATACTTTTTTCATGCCATAGTTTGGGGAAAATGTCATTACTATATCTCTGTAATTCATTGTGTTTGTCCTGTGGATTTTCCAGCTGTCATCACATAAAGCTCACAAACCACCAACTGCTGCACAACAAGACACTGTCTGTTTTGTATCGCAAAGTTACTATAAGGAATTAAACACATTTTTACATAATTCATTCTGACTTTGTCTCTTTCACCTTTATGATTAGCACAAAATGACACAATAATCTTACTGATAGGGTAAGCAAACAGCACGGCTTCAACATCACTTTCAAAATAAAACCTCCAGTGACACCTCCAGTAACTTTGTTTCACCAGATGATTGCCATTTTAAGTTTATGGTTGATTGGGTGCCAAGATAGGTCAACTGGTTGAGTGGGTGACCCATGAATAGTGGCTATAGTCTGTGATACAGCGGCCTTGGTTTGATTCCAGCTGAAGGCCTTTTGCAGGTCTTCCTCCCGTTCTTCTCCCTACTGTCCTGTCTGCCTCTCTACTAGCCTGTCAAATAGAGCCAGCAAAAGGCCTAAAAAGGTTTATGGTTGATTAAATAGGTTAGCTCATGGAAAAGTTCTTGCTTATAAATATTTAGTAGTTTGATTTCTGTAGTGGCTGAAGGATACACAAGGCAGCGTAGACCAGCTGAGGAAATGAAAGGTAGCAGCCTAGAGCTAAAATAAAAATAAAGATCACAGGTATTGAATAGGCTGAAGATTATCCACATTAAGTAGTGTATGACTACAGGTCATTATAAAAAATTAGCTGCAGAATGACACAGGTCTCTAAAAATCCAGTTTCGTCAACTTTGGCTACAAAATACCAAAATGATCAGGTAAACATGTTTGCATATTGCAGCGTTGAACTGGTTACCACACATTTCTTTCTTCTGTTTGTTAATTCCTTTACCTGTCACACAAAACAGTGATATTATGCAAATTGTTCTTTTTGGAAATAGAGCCAAAGTCGTGAAGAAAATACAATACAGTTTCATGTTTGTGTTAGATTATGTTCATATTTTAGAAAATATCTGATAACAGAGAATTTTTCTACCCATAGCTTTACCTAATGAAAAGTACATGCAGGTTAGTCAAAATGCTCACTTCATTAGAGTATGATGAATGTTATGATATTTTTTTTTGTTTTTGAAATGTGAACTCTGCATTCAGAGATAATGATGAGTGGAGCAGCACCAGTTCTGTTACTTGGTCACAGAAAGATGTCGTAACAGTCGCTGTGACCAAACTGGGTCTTGTAACAGGGGGATGGATGCACTTGTTTCCAGGGCAACAGCCACGAGAGAAAATTCAACTGAAGACAGAGTTTCAGATGTGCAATATAGAAGAAGAATATAGAGTCCTGGTCCAAACCTATAAACCAAAGTATTGCTCTTTCGCTGCCTTATTCTCCGTGATACTACAGTAAAATGTGAATGCTATGATTCCTTACTACATTTAGTTTCATTTTTGCAAACAAAAAGAAGAAAATGGTGCAAACTGGAACAACTACTTGCATTTTATGTATTTGTATTCTAGCTTACACTCTGTATTGACTCATTCATTTTTCATTCTCTGCCTCAGCAAATCTGACAGATCTTTGCTGTATTTGTTACATATCCGTTATCTACATCCTTTTAAAGTATCTGATTTTCTTATTGTCTGGCTTTCACTGTCTGTTACTGAGATTAAAACTGTCATAGTTCAATGTCCAACAGCAAAATGGATAAATCTGTCTCTTCTGACAGCGTGTCAAAGAGACAAACAGGGTTTATTTTCTCATCTATCACGCTTTTGTCAGGCCTATTGTACACTTGGCTATGGTTCTGACCACTGCACAAGTACATTGATGGATTTACTGCTAAGTGGCAAGGAATGATAAAGTAAAATACCTACATATACAATCTTAATGAAATCGGTCACTGCAGAGCCACCTCACAGCTCTTCATTTCCACCCTCTAATCTTTGTTTGCACTGTTTTCTCTTCCAGAGCGCCCATCTGGCAATGATCGACACTCTGATGATGGCGTACACAGTGGAGACTGTGAATGTGGAGAAGGTGATGGCCTGCATTCGTCAGTATTCATCCAGCAACCCTGAAGTAGAAACACCATATGACACAGAGGATGCAGTGACCACCTGGATCAACAAGGTTGGTATAAATATAGATATGGATCTCTGTGCATTGACTTGTGATCTACAGATTATCCTGTTCAAACGTGTCACTGTCACTGCATTCAGTGTCTTTCTAAGAATAGTGCTCATATTGTAGAAAAGTTGATGATCTCTCTCAGGGGCCTTTTTCCAGTATTTTGCTGGTAGAGCTTTACCTCTGAAATTCCACGTTGCACAGTGGAGCTACAAGATATTTCAGTCCAAAAACTGACCTAACTACCATGAAATCTATTCAGTGTTCACCACTTTGTCTTGATGGCCTGAGGTTACATGGGATGACCTGTGCAGGTGAGAAGACCTCCCACAGGGTATAGTGAAAGTGAAGTGGTCCAATTGTAACAACTTTCAGAGCGTTTGGAATACTTTAACAGGCTGATACTAGTCATGCAGTGCACTTATATCTTTCAAGTACAGTTTGTATGTTACTTGCTGTATGTCCAAGAGAACAGACATTCCCTACTTATCTTGTTCTTATCTGTTGCAGATAACTCATACTTATCTTCTGCTTCTTTACATATCTATTAAATGAACCGTAAGGCCTTTTAAGGGCAAGTGCTAATAATCTTGCACAGAATGTGGTCTGTAAACAGTATTCTTTTTCTATTTTTTTTCATTAAGAGGTAGGATTAGTAGAGAGAAAAGAAAATCATATAAAATGATCAATAAAATCAAAAGTATACTAAGTATAGAACTTCTCAAATGTCACTGACAGCCTAATGCACCTGTTTCAGGTTAATGGTTAGACTTATTATGCTTCAAGCTTTCAATTTTCACAAAGTATTGAAAAATACACAGCTTGTAGCTAACACTTAAATATCAGAAATGTTAGTGTTTCATGAGATGGAGTTACAGGTGAGTTTGCTGACCACCCCTAAAGGTCTGTAAAATGAGTCCACCCTCCTGCTGGTCATGTTGATGAACTCTGCAGCATAAAGTTGTGAAAGTGGTACCTGACAACTGTCTGGTTTAACTAAATACCTGAAGTTCATGGTCACACTAAACCAGGAGCTGAGAGCAGAGAGCAGGCGGAGCTGCTAACACTGATAACATTCAGTAGCAGTTGTGTCTAGCAGGATAAGCATTACCTACAGATCAGTTATCAGTATTATTTTGATATCAAATTGTTGTGAAGAAATTCATAATGTTAGAGGTTATTTATTGTGGAAGACTGCAGCTCGTTTGCTGTTTTTAATACTGTAAATTTTGTCGGGTCATTTGTTAAGTATCAATTTCAAAATAAGTTATTATTTTTGCTGTTTAATGTATAATTCAGTAACCTGATGTTTAGTGTATGTGTTCTTCAAATTCCTAATGTAATTAAAGCTGCAAGCAGCGACGGACGGGTCCTCGCATCCTTGCTGATCGGCGAATCCACCCATGTCCACCAGGTGGTATTGCGACCGAGAGTGTATTTGGGCCCATTGATGTCATCAGGACTGAACTCTGATCACACATGTAAAGTTTCAGACAGATCGGAGCATGTACAGCTAGTTATAGAGCATTTCCTTCCATCCACCAGGTGGCGCTATGACTTTGGCTGTATATCTGCATGTGATTGTCATCAGAGCAGGACTCTGATCATACATGTAAAGTTTCATGCAGATTGGAGCATGTTCAGGGCAGTTACACAGCATTTCCTGTTTCATGGTGAATTGTAAATTTCCAGGGGTCGCCATTTCCACGCCCTCAGACTTTTGAGAAGCATTCTGATAACTTTCATTACCTGTGCCTGCTGTACATCCTGGCCAAATTTCAGCTCTCTCAGTGTTACCCTGTTTGAGTATATAGCTTTTGAAAATCAATCAATCAATCAAGATTTATTTATAGAGCACTTTACAACACTCAAAAGTGACCAAAGTGCTTTCTAGTTAAAATCAAACAATAAAATTAGAATACAATTAGAAAAAAACAAATTAAAAGAAAGGAACAATAGAACACGTCAACAAATAAAATCAAATAAAATAAGATAAAATAAAATGAAATGTCACCACATTACTGATTATTAAAAGCCAGTCTAAAAAGATATGTGGTAAGAAATGGTCAAAAATGACTCAAAATTGTCAAAAATATGACACATAATTCAAAATGGCCGACTTCCTGTTGGGTTCTGGGCATGGGTGTCAATTACATTTTTGTGCCTCTTGATGAGCTACATATGTCTGCCAAATTTCATAACTGTAGGTGACAGGTGCTGGCCGTAGTAAATGTTTGAAATTTTCTAGGTAGCGCTATGGAGCTATTTTTCCACACATGTGCAGTTCATCTAAAATATCAAATCTTCAGCAGTCCTGATCTATGTGGTAATTTTGGCGAACGTTTGAGGGTTCCAAAACTGTCTAAATGTACTTTGTTTGTCATGGCAACAATCCGTTGCCATGGCAACAGCATTTTGTGAATTGTCAAAATTTTCACACTGTATCATCGTCAAGGCATGAATACTGAGCTGTCTAATTTTCAGAATGATATGACAAAGTATCGGGCAATGGCACATGCAAATGTAATGGCAATAACTTGCTGTTGCCAATAGGTGGCACTATGAGTATTTTCAAATTCATGAGTGTGAATGTGTTCAGACCCGGACTCTTCTTCATCAAATGAAGTTTGGTCCATATTGGACCATTCGCAGCTGAGACATAAATAATTCAATTTTAATGGCGAGAAATCGAAATTCGCTGTGCTGCCACAGACACGCCCTTTGACCACGAGTCACCATTTTCTCTGTGAGTCATCATCAACATGTTCAGGCTTATGTCACCACATTTGAGGTGAATATGATCAACCTGCTAAGAATAGTACATCAAAGTGTAAAAAATGTCTACTTCCTGATACCACACAGTGGTGCTATGACTGTCAATGTATATAACTACATGGATGTGGTCAGAGTGGGACTCTGATCATACATGTTAAATTTCCGGCAGATTGGAGCATGTTCAGGAGAGTTAGACAACAATTCCTGTTTGATGGCAAAGGATCAATATTTTTGGAAGTCGCCATGACCACACCCTAAGACCTTTGTGGAGCATTTGATAACTTTTCATCAGGAAGGTCTGTTGCATATATTGGCCACATTTGAGGTCTCTCAGACTTACCCCTGATGAGTTATTAATCAAAAAAAAATTTACAGCTAATTCAAGATGGCCGACTTCCTGTTGGGTTTAGGGCGTGGCCGTGATTGACTTTTTCGTGTGTCCTGATGTGCTGCATATGCCCAACAAATATTGTGGCTGTAAATGAAACGTCGTGGCAGTTGGCCTAATGACCACTTTTTCAATTTTACAGGGGGTGCTATGGAGCCATTTTGCCACACGTGTGCAACTCCCATAAAATATCAAATTTTTCGCCAGTCCTGATGTACATGCAAAGTTTCCGCGTTTTGGGGTATGTTTAGGCCGCCAAAGTGGAGTTTGAAAAGACAGGAAAAGAGTGAAGAAGAAGAAAAAGAAACCCTAGGGCAGGGGTCGGCAAGTAGATGTGGCTTCGGGACAAAATGTTTGCAAACAATCGAACAGCGGGCCAACCTGCGAGGGGGTGCGCTCCGATTCCGCGAGCGGGGGGGGCGATACCGCGAGCAGCGGAGCTTCGACAGCTGATCGCTGCTGCTTGGGACACAAGTCTCAATTCTGATCACAGATGTATTAAAAATGACTCCCGAGACACACACACGTTTTGCACACACTGTTGCTCAGTGAAATCTGGCTGGTACAACCGTGTCCGACCAGTAGCGCAAACGCGGAAATGCCCGGGAGCAGCCGACCACGTGAGTTTCGTGTTGCGGTGACGGACTGGCTTGGCTCTGTGCCAAATCAAATTTTCAAAATTATCTGGCGGGCCAGATATTATTCCTGACGGGCCAGTTTTGGCCCACGGGCCGCCAGTTGCCGACCACTGCCCTAGGGTGTCAATAGGGTCCTTCGGCACCGTCGGTGCTCGGACCCTAAATATGCAGCAAGCTGTAAGTGGCAGTGGTTAAAAGCGGTATTTCATTCATTTTTTCAATTACAGATTGTTAACGTGGCCAGCTCATGATTAAGGAAATTGTTTAAAATGTGTATCCTGAGTTGCTACATTACTTCCTATAGTAAATATGACCTAATACCCCTTGATCCTACATGCTCTATGTAAAGCAGGTTGTCTGAATTATAAAGTGTAAGTGATTGTACATGGCCTGTATGCACAGATGGCTGTGGCTCCTCCATACAGTCCAACAGGACCCAGTCTGTTTACATTCTTCTGGTAGAAGTGATGGATTGCTGCCAGCTCTGAGCTTCACACACACAGACACAATAGCTAACAGGAGGTGTGGTCCTGGTGTCCTACTGGTTGGACATATGGCTCTCTGTTGGAGTCAGCTGGCATTCCAGCCATCTAAAAATCACCATTTTAACAGCCTCTTTTCACTTCATCCATATGAACTTTAGATATTTCATTAAATGGTAAGACTAAGATTAGATTCAGTTCCACTCTACTTGACTTCACTGCTATTACATTCAAAGTCCAGTTGATGAAGAAAAATCAAAACTCCTGCACTATATACTTCAAACACAGGCTTGTATTGTGGTTCTTTATGGAAGAGGCATAAGACATAGCAATGTTTTATTCTTTACTTTAAATCACAGTGGAAAGACAACAACAAAAAACAAAGAGTGGACGTGGTAATAGTGCTGTTATCTCTGTATAAAAGTTAGATGAAATGAAATGCTTCATTATTAACTGTTTGATAATGTTTAACCATTGATATGGAAGCCAAAATTTCAGTATCACCTGAACTATGGAATCTAATTGAATTTGAATCTGAAGGCTATTACTCTTAATATATGAGCAATAAGAGTTGAAGAAGAGGTATTACTCATAGACTGCTCCTTGTATTGAATTGTGCTCATTTATGCAGTAATTTTAATTGTGCTTATCTATTCTGTTTTAGGTAAATGAATATCTGAAGGATGTTGTGGCTCAGGAGCAGAGGAAGAAGGAATCTCAGACTGCTGAGCCAGCTGGGAGTCCGCGGGTAGGTGTTTTTCCTTTCCTCTTCTCTCCCAGCTTTAACACATCTTAAACTACAACTAAACACAGAAACGGTACAAGATTGATGGACAGTTTGAAACATCTTAAGTAAAATCCTTAGGTCCGCTTAATTGATTTAGCACGACATTCGCCTTTTGACTGACAGATACTTGTCTCAGACCTCTGTGTCATTTTAATATCTGGGACAAGCTTCCTTGACGGAAGTTAAGCTGCTAAAACCCAGCTACCATCAAAGAAAATCTAACTCATACAAGTCTGAGCTTTAGATTAAGCTCAATCTGTATTTATTAAATCACAAAGTGAGAGACTACCAGGTTAGATTTTCAACATCACAACAAGTTTATCCGCTCTGACAACTCGGTATGCTTCACTCTCTTCATTTGTGCCTTAAGATCTGTGCTCTCTAATGTGTCTAATTAGGTAAGCAGTCATTTAGCGTGGGGGTGACCTACGTTCAGGGTCCAGCCCAAAGTCCAATTCTGTTATATAACTGACTCTAGTATCAGCAGTAATCTCTAATGCCAGCAGACATCCAGCAGTAGCTTGTGTGTTTGTTTCTGTGTTTTATGCATTTGAGTAACTGGAGAAATCTGTGTTTAGATTTAGTAGTTTGACACTGCATTTGCTATAAAACCATGGATTCAGTCACTGGTGGCAATAAATGAACATCATGAAATACCACATTTACCACAAACACAGAAACATATTCAGTGAATTAGGGCTTCCTAATTTTTTTATATGATTTCGATACATCAGCTGTCATGTGCAATGAAATAGACTTAGACGCTGCATTTTTTTTTCTGCGTTTTGCTGCAGACACAGATCAAACCAAATGAGCACTGCATTTTTCTACTAATTTTTAACAAATACAGCAAAAAAAACAATAACAATCTAAGCATACAGTATGCATGAAAACCTTTTTGCTGCATGTATTATGTGCAAGATCAACAAGCCATACTACAATATTAAACAGTAATTGTAAGTATCCTAATATTGTCCCCATCATCAAGCTTTACCAGTCATGGATAATTATACACAGCACATGTGAAACCACATGAGACCGGCTGACTATAATATATAATAGTTGCCATATGGATATAAGTGTATCTGGCAAAGATGTTCTTTTGTTTGATGAAGTTACATGTAAGCATTCCAGGCTAATTCAAACAATTTGCAAGCTTTCCTTAGATTTCTGTTCACACAAAACATTCATAAATACAAAGGGATGCCTGAGTGCCAACTTACTCCTCAATAAAAGTTGGCCTGAATCTCGGTCTGGCAACTTTACAGTGCGACTTTGTTTTAGAACCAGTTTGAGACATAATATGGGCGGAATCAGCTTGGCAGCTCCAAAAATTATAGCAAAGGGGTAGCAGATGCTCCTGGCTTCATGAATCTGAGCCAACCAGATAATACAGTCCTTTATGACAATTTTATTGCGGAAATTCATACAACAGAGTTAAAAACCCGATATATTTTGCAACTGCAGCATCTGTGTTTGTGTGTAATTAATAATGTCTTTATGACTTCATTGTGTGCTCACAGTCAAGCTACATTTAGCATTATGGTGCGGCAGCAAGGGTCACAATTGGCATGGCAGCCACCACCTATCAACCTAACAGAGCAGAATGATAAGAGAGGAGGGAGGAGGGGGAGGACTGGATGGATGATGTCACTCTTGTATTCACCTCCATCCTCATCCTTCATGCTTTGCTTCTGCCTCTCACCTTCATATCATTCATTATGCACCAGCAGCAGTTTTCAGTGGTGGATTAAAGTGACCTTTCTGTGTTTTTTGAATGATACAGTGGGTTTTTCTAAAGAGTTTCACTGACCCTTGAAAGTCATAAATCCCCTAAACACATGTTCAATAGCCATGGAAAATTTCTGTTCACATTCGTCTGCTACAGTTTGTTCTCTCTCTTCACTCATTAATTCAGTTTTTTTCCTACATTTCACTGTTGCCCAGCCTTTGATCTCTACTCCAGTCCTCCAGACTCGCCGTCCTCTCCCTCCTTTAGCCCTTTCCTCACCCCTACTTCTCTGTCCTCCCTCCTTTCCTAGATTCCCTTCTATATCACAGTTTATGTCAGGAAACACAGTATGACACAACACCGTCAGCGATGCTTCATGTAGAGATGTTTAGAGAGAGACTTCACCCAAGGGTATAAATCACAGCTCAGTCACATGTGTTTTAGCCTGCAGAAAGTTGACATTGAGAAATGCAGTTTGTGTGTGTATGTTTGCCATCTCACTCCCACGGCCATGCAGACTTCAACAGTGTTTGATGCTGATCTGACCGGTCAGTGTGCAGACGCAGCGCTGCATGCATCAGTCATCCCTCGCAAAAACACAGGAAGACACACGCACTTTTAACTGGTAAAGTTCAATCCAAAAGGGGCATCACATCATCATTAAACTTTTTTCAAGCTTGTTGAACAAGACAACCCTTTTCAGAAAACATTAAAGTTATTGCTGACACTTTTTGAAGTGTAGTCACCCTGCCAGCAACCGAGTGCCTCACATGTGGAGCCACGTCTGCTCATTATGTGAGTGAGAACACATCCACTCATTTGACCCCCGAGCTGGAGAGCCGGCCCTTCGCTAGCATCATCACTAACCTCTGGGCAGCTCACGCGGATTGTTGTGTGTGTTTAGTTTGTGTCCTCGTGGTGACCATCTCTGTTTTGCTTATGGGTGATATTGTTCTAGATTAAACTGCGGTGAAAGTCACAGTCACAGTACACTTTCAGATGAACTCAAGTCCATATGTGTTAGTCACTGTGTCTGCTTCTAGCTGCTGAAATAGTGTTTTAATCACTTAGTTGGTAGTTTGGACATGACAGTACAGTGTATTGCATTGTTGGAAATGTGAACTCTGAGCCAACTGACTTGACAAAATAATGAAAACGACTCTGCATGTTGTTTAGTTCGGGTAGTTTCTGAACTTTCATTTTAACTTCAAGAAGTCACTACCTTAGACAGGAGTGGTTGCATAATAGCAACTTGCTGTGCTGGCAGACGGAGGCACTGTCAGCATCTTTGCAATTTGAATTTTATACTGAGCTTGTTGGTGTGCTAGTGTTCTTTTTTTTAATCTTCTGCCTGTCAGTGTTTCAGTTTATATAATTTTCCTGAAGTGCCAAATCTCTTCATGTAACTGAAACATGTGCACATCTGTTGTAAAATGGAAAATTATGAGCATAATTACCACTGAGGTTTCATTTAACTATACCAGTGTTGTTCACCTCTATCTTCCTGTTTAGCCTTTGCAAATAGAGGGAAACATATGTTTCTTTGATTACCATAAAGTCTCACACAAAGTTACACTTCTGAAAAAGGGTGGCAGACTGCATCATTTTTAGGTGCCTAATTTTTGCAGAGTGAAAAAACTCAGAGGAATAAATCACACAAACTGCACCAATATGCAAAAAAGTACACGTGTTTTTTTTTTAGTTATGTCTAGGAGCTTCATCTCTCCTCTCCCTATCCCTCCATCACCTCCCACCACACCGTACTTCCCCCCCTTCTGTCTTTGCAGCATGACTGCAGTGTGAGTCATGCAGGCAGCCTGTGTCTCAGTCACACATAGAAAGACACAAACCCTCCTAGGACAACACTGTCGAGCTCACCAGGGCAACAGTGTTTTTATTTTAACCTTCTGCACTATATTCAGGGATGAGGTTTGAAGCTGCAAAGGCAGCGTTAGGACAGAGAAGGGAGGACTTAATCCTTTTAAGTTGCAAAAGCTGAGCTACAGCTGAACTGGACATGTCTGGATGAGAGGATGAACTTTGGTAGAAAGAGAAAAAGAGTCGTGGTATGATTGAAGCTGTGCAGGGCAGAGCGCATGTGTATTTGCATGTAAAAAGCGTGTGTGTGTGTGTGTGTGTGTGTGTGTGTGTGTGTGTGTGTGTGTGTGTGTGCTCTGCTGTAAGGAGATGATAGATGAGGGCCTTACCTCTCCCCAGGGGTTCACTTGGTGGTTTTAACAGATTTAGCCAGTCTTTAATCATCACTTTAGATGTGGACAGACTTCATTTCCTTCATCTTATTCTCAAACTGGGCCAGCAGGGTTTGAAGTTTGTATTCATAATAACGTGGCAGCGAAAGTTCAGGCTGACCACTGAACAGGCGATTTGTGGGCTTTACTAACCACTGGACTCATCACATGTTATCACAACAGTTCAGTCACTTCCATCTGTCACTATTTCATTTTACTGGTCTTATTATAATACATGAATATGTTAAAATCTTCTTTATAAGCATAGCAGTGCCCTCAGATTTAAAATAAACTTTAAAAATCAGCATTACTGCTCCACTGTTCCTGATAAGTAAACTAGTTTACAGTGCCTGATGTAACAAAAAAAAGCATAAAAAGAAGGTAAAATAGGATAATTATATAATGTATGTATATTGTATTGTACTGCATCTCTAGAAACAAAATTTGAATGACATCCAGAGAAATGATCAAATGTCTTTCCTCCGTCTCTGCCATGCCTCCCTCCTGCCAACCAAATGTTCAACTTGGCCTGTAGGTCTGTGCTGACATTGAGAGGTTATGTTCTGAGGAGTGCAGCTTTTTTACCATTTGGCCTTGATACATGGTGTGAGGGGCAGTTTGTTTCTCTCTTTCTCTGTCTACAAAAACACCGTGTCATTGCCACTGAATTTCATTTCACTGCAGCAGTTCTTTGCGGTCAAGAATCCTAATCTGTAAGGTCCGGGTATTCCTAGAGAAGCACTACGTTTATTTCCTTGTTACGTGTCATAAATCAGTGTAAGAGAAAGTAGTGACAAAAGTACTTTCTGAAAGCACAAAAAAAAATGAAAGAAGCTCACATATGCTTTGAGAACATAATGTAAGTCATAAGGTAGAAATAATGCATGCGGGTGGGTTCACTTAATTACTGTCAATAAATTGCACTAAGAAGGATAAAATGCATGAGAAGTGGAGTGATTGTTCACCTTTAGTTCTACGACCAAACTGGCATTAGTGAGTATTCTTTTAGAAGTGTACTGTATCTAATAAACTCAACAAACTTTGCTATTGGCAAATAGATAAAGCAGCTTAACCAATATGTTGTTGATTAGATTAGATCAGGTGTGTTCCTCTGATGGCATTAGACTGTGCTGGTAACTCTCATTACTATTCAGGGAACTGTGACGCTAATCAAATCAGGAGAACCCAAGAAGGCTACTATTGATCTTTTCGTCCTCTCGCTCTTGCCTTTTTTTATGTATTTTGAAGCTTTCAGTACAAAGCAGATGTATTTTCTCACGAGTCACAGCTCGCCTTTGAAGTTGAGGACTTGCCAGCCACTTTGAGTGGCACTTACATTTGGTTCTTTGATGCTTCTAGGTAGTGTGGGGAATTAGCTGTTAACTGAGGCAAGCCTCTCCTCTGGAATCAGCTTACATTGTCAGAGGATAGCTGACAGTTTGGTTACATTTATGCGGTGAGATTGTTGTTTGGGTAGAGTTTTCCATTGAGGGCATTTGAATAGCATGACAATGGACAATTAAATGTTGAGTGCTTTGTTTCAGGAGACACACTTTGGTATTTTAAAGAGGATCTGTTTGGGGAGGCATATAGCGCTGCACGAAGCTCCCTCTCAAGTTTAACACATCACCGGCAAATTAGAAGGAAATTTGGGGATCTAAGGTTGTTTTTTGATGCTGTAACAGAATCATATAGTGTTTTTTTTTTAAAATAAACTGGGGTAATTGGATATAGATGATGGATATAGCAGGTAAATTCCTTTTCAAACTCACTTTTCAATTACTACAATTTTTTTTTACCACCATGTCTGCTGTTTTGATGTCGCATTCCCCTTTGACCAAAACTCATTAATAATAGATGCAGAACAGATCTCTTAAGCAAGTTGTGCAAATAGTTGTGTCATTTCAGGACTAAAATACAGGATCCACAATCCCATTACACATTTGTTGCACATGGTGTTGAAATGTTGCTTTTGTTTTGTTCATAAAAGGGAAAATGATATTTTAAGTTTCAGTCCTATATTATTATTATTCATAATTCAGCTCTTTTGTCAGTAGATGCGTGATCACAAATGCCCAATGTACACACTCAGAACTAAACACCACATTACACTAAACACAATTTCAGGGTTATTTGTGTTGAGTGGGATGCTTTTCATAGGCGCTCAGAAACACACTGCTTTTTTTTTCTCTTTGGCCTCCCAGTTGTCATGTCTTTCCTTGTAATACTAATCGCATTACTAACTAATCTCACTAACAGGTATTTCTGTGTTGTTGTTGTTTTTTTCCTTTGCTGTGCTGCTGCAGTCTCCGACCAAGTGGTACATGAAGCTTGTGCCTGTAAGTCAACTAATCAATGCTCTGCTCTTTCATCTTTGTCCGTATTGGCCGTCTGTCCTCCCTCATCCCTCGCTCTGTCTTGTCTATGTGTGCATCAACCTGTGACTTTTCTGTTACATAAACACAGCTCCTGTTTCAGTTAACATGTAATCCCTTTGTGCTACATCTATGCGATTTTCAGTCCCAACAAAATATGATAATTATCTGTCACTGTAATTTTTAGCTCGTACGATAAAGCAATAGATCATGAATGACATAGATCTATTAATTATACTTTGCTGTTCTTTCCAGTCTCTATTAACTGCTCCATGAGCTTAAGGTTAACTGAAACATAGACATAAGGAATGCAGAATGTGTATCTTCAACACGCTTTCCTTGTCTTTACTAATGGGGAGTTTCTTGTCAGTGAAGAAAAACACCCTTGGGGAATCACTGAAGAGGTCTCAGGGGGTTGACCAAAAATACAAAGTAAAGAATTTCAATTTCCGAAATAGGTCATCTGGGAGCAACTGGCATGAAATGGTGTTAAAGTCTCTGTGTCATCAAATACTGAACCCCCTGTTGTTAAATCGTTTCTTTGTACGTGTACATATCTGTAAATTCATGCATACCATTTTTCATTTACCATGCCGTGTATAAATACTTATGGCTTACATTTTGGAGAAAACACTAGACATGTTGATTTTTTTGTGCTTCGTATCAAAAGGACCAAGTTATCAAGATCAGGTCACAATGGACGGAATAATAATCATTGACAGTCATTTTAGTTAATTTTGCAGCTGTGTTCACACCAATAATGGCTGGTTGTTCAGTTTCAATGGCCTCACTATGAAGTCTTCTTTTTTGCAATTTAAAACAACATACGCTACAAGGCTCCAGAGCCATTCACTTACCTTCATTCATGAGTAAATCTAATGAAGCCTTGCTGTGTTCTAAAGTGTTTGTTGCTGCTTTTAAGACACACTAAAGATGCAGCTGTTACCAGGATCACTGTAATATACTTGCAGCCATTGTTAGTGAGGAATAAAGAAAACAATGGGCCAGTTTGGGGCTTAATAGCTACTGCAGATGTAGGCAGTGTAATTTTACACAATGCACTTTGGTTTATAGCATTTTATCTCATGCAGGCTCGCTACAGGAAGGAGCAGGCCTTGACCCAGCCGGCTCCCTGGATCCCCCCAGTGGACAACCTGCTTAAAGACAGCACTGATGGCTCGGCCCTTGGTGCTCTGCTGCACTTCTACTGCCCTCAGCTGCTGCCACTGGACGGTAAGAAACGGGCACGATACATTCTTTATGGGCACGTCATTAGGAACTTTACAACTACAGCGAACTGAAGGAAGAGTTGTGTGCGTTGGTTTAGAACAGGACAAGGTGGCTGCTGTTAATCTACAGGAGGTTAATTATACTTTTGATCAAACAAATGATCCCGAAATGTTGCAGAAGCTGCTGAAATGCTCAACTTTTTTGGTTCTTAAACCAAAAAAACAGAACTCTTGTGGCAGCCGTGATTCTGCTCTGTTTTCATATCGTTAGCTGATTTTATTCAGCCTTATTTTTTTATTCCGTTCCCT
Source organism: Acanthochromis polyacanthus (assembly GCF_021347895.1). Classification (NCBI taxonomy): domain Eukaryota; kingdom Metazoa; phylum Chordata; class Actinopteri; family Pomacentridae; genus Acanthochromis; species Acanthochromis polyacanthus. The sequence goes on along the minus strand of NC_067116.1, from coordinate 24,461,040 downwards.
GTTCATGCAATTGATAAAGAATCACTCTCAATCAACAGAGGCAACATAATCACATCACATTGCTGATAAAGGACACTTAACACAAACACAGCCAGACGCCACACAAATCAACCTTAACTGACCAAATCACAGGAACAAAAAAAATCAATCAACGTTGTTTAAATCTATTAGCACACAGCTCCACCCGATGGTTAATGGGATTAGACCTCTCTCATGATTGGTCAAACATTCGTACAACTTAAAGCATCAGCAGTTTCTGAGAAGATATATTGCTCCTAACACACTGCTTGCATCTCCGATCTTAAACAATTACCATCAGCACAGTGAAAAACTACTGGAGTGGGCGTTATAACGGGAACAGCTTCAATCATCAAGTTTATATGCTGACCCAGACACCTGATGGTTTTTTCTGTCCCCTCAGATGTCTGTCTGAAAGACAACATGAGTCTGGCTGATCGACTGTACAACCTGCAGCTCGTACAAGACTTCTGCAAAGACAACCTGAACAGCTGCTGCCACTTCAGCCTGGAGGACATGCTCTATGCCTCCTCCACCATCAAGGTACTGATCAAAACTGGCTGCATTTGTCAAGAAAATGTAATAAATAAAGATAAATAATATAGCATTTGCAGGGTTTTGCTGGTTATTTGTTCAGCTTAGAGCCTGAATGTTACAGCTTAGAAAATGGGAAGTTAATCCCTTCACTTTTAAGCAATATGTGGATGTCCTTTTGGAAATGGTGAGAATGCATTTTGAGGCGCTACTCTAGTTGTGTTGTGTCTATTCTGTTGTGGCTTGATGGTTTTATTGCGATGCTGATCCTGTTTGGTTGTCCAGAGGTTCTTGCTAGAAACTGGTTCTCGACTTATTAGTATTATCATGACAGTACTGGAGCTAACTGGTCTGTCAGAACTTTAAACTGCTGAGCTGTGCAAAATGGGACTTCATATAAAATGACTATTATCGGGAAAAAAACACCAGTCCAATCCAAGCTGTGGGTTGTTTAATAGAAAAAAATCCACCAGCTGAGTTAAGTTGATGGTTATTTCTATAAACACGGCTAATTCATTCATAAGTTTTTCAACGCAACAGATTAGAAACCCATATGGTATCCAGTCAGAAAGGCTAAAGGAAACAAGAGAAATGAGCAGCACTGTAGGCCAGTGTGGTGAGTCATGCTGTGGAAAAACCTTTCAATCCAAACTATCTTTCTTCACCAACCACAATCCTGGAGAGCTCCACACAGCCTCCTCTAACAACATGTGCATGTGTTTTTTTCATTCTCTACTCACACACTCTTTACTGGTCTTTCGATATTAATGTCCTTTAATTTCTTTTTTACATACTTTTTCTTTTCTTTACTGGTCATTCTTTTCCAGATCCTCTTTTAAACTTGCTTTTTTGTCTTTCTTTCTTTCTTTCTTTCTTTCTTTCTTTCTTTCTTTCTTTCTTTCTTTCTTTCTTTCTCAGTTTGGCTTACATATCTTTCAGTCATCTCTTAGGTTTATATATGTGTGATATCAAAACTGTCTGCTGCTGATGTGAGATTATAGATTGTCATTTTTCGGTGTGGGGATGTGTGATATCGCTACAGTGCAGCTTGGATTCTGTATTTTACATTAAGTTCACTGCCTGCCCTACTTTTCTTTCCTCTACCATAAGAACATATGTAGGTCACTGGAGATCCACCACAGATCTAGTAAAACATCCAAAAGTGACTATATTGAGTTATAAAGTATTTAGAGAGGGCACAGATGTTGTATTGCCGTATATCTCAAAACAGGAGGACAGTGTTCCAAGTTAAATGTCACAGTTTTCTTCTCATATGATATCTTTCAGTTTTTTAAACCAGTTTTGGACCACAAAGTAAATGATAAATATACTATGCTATACTTATTTATGTGCAGTATGCAGACATTTATGCACACAGTAGAGAGACTATTCCACCCTTTGACTAATGTTCTTCTTCTGTAAAGGATCTATAATGGCTCAAAAACATTTCTCTGTAGCCATGTTTTCTTGGTCAGCTGCCTGTGTACTTTAGTTCCTGCACCTTTTCATCAAATTTCCATTATGTCTACTTGCGTCCACAATTCCCACAACATCCCAAAACAGTCACAGGCACTGTTTTGTCACATAAAGGGCACAACTGCTTCCACAGTCATTGCTTGATTTTATTTGTCTGGTGGTTTCATGTAACCTTCCCTCCCTGCTGCTTGTTTGTGTTTGTTCTTACTGTGTCTATCTCAGTGTGTTTTGCCTGAGAGCTGCATAAGCAGATAAAACTAAAAAAAGTTGATGTGTCTGGATGAGTCTGACGTTGTCTGACTGTCACCTCGGCATGTCCTCTCATGCGGGATTGTTGTTCTCAGCAGAGACCGAATGCAGGTCACTGAGAGGACAAACCTCAGTGGACTGTTTGAACTGACTAAACATGTGTCTTGGACCTAAAAATGTGCTGTATTTGGTGCGGTTTTCTGCTGCTAAGAGTCTTCCACACACGCCAAATACAAGTCATTTGACATGGTAAAACATATTTATCAAATTAATAATGAAATTAATCTGTCAGTATTTTCATTGGATTGGTTACTGCTAATGAAAGCCACATTTTGTTTTCATATCTGAGGATAAAAAGTAGGAGAAATTTACTTTGCAGTACCAACCAGCAGCACCAACAGGATGAAACAGCAGCTTTGAGGATTAGAGCCGAGAGAGAAAGGCATGACAAAGGCTTGAAAACAGAGATTTAAAGGTGCCCAGTAATGGTAGCAGCAATACTAACATTGTACAGACACTATTGTAATATATGATAATGAAATCTAATCTGAGGGATACTGCACTTATGGCTCATTTTGCAGCAAATAGCAGCGAATGTGATCCATCTCACATTCATCTCCAAGCAGCCCACAGCACACACATACATTGACAAACCACATGGTGTCAAAAAAACTATTGAGTGGAGTGAAGCAGCCAGTAGCTGTATTTTGCTGACGCTGATTTCAGGAGGGATAAAACAGTCCCAGCAGGCCAGAGTTATTGCCTGAGAGAAGCAGTGCAGCCAGAACTGCATACAGAACTAGTCAGACTCAGTCACCTTGACCCATATTCCAGGCAGTCACACCCTCAGTGGCTGCATGGTGTGGTCCCTCGCACTAATGGAGACCTCATTACAGAGAACAAGCCGAGACGTTAGAGGGGAGGGGAGGAGAAAGAGGTGTTGATGTGGAAGAAAATGGAAAGAGGAGAGGAGAGGGGGAGTGATAACAGAGTTTGAAACAATTAGAGAGGAGATGGAAGAAGCTGATCAGGGAGAAAGAGACAAAGAAGGGGAGCATCATTTGGGAATGCGATGCCAGGATTAGACACTGCAACACAACCACACAGTCTCACACTCTGACTGCATTTACACCCCGCTCAAAGTGTCCCTTTGCTAATTCTTCCATCAGATGTGATTAGAGCTGATTAGACCTGATGGTTTCCAAACAGAACTAAAAAAGATAAAAAGATGCAAAGGCAAATTTCTCAGTTGTGATTGAACAAGACAATTAACCAAATGGCCCCTTTGCATGGTAAATGGTGAAACTGCCCCTTGTAATATCAAGATTATTATCTGTATTGATTAATCTGCCATTTTTTTTAAATTTGTTGCCTAAAGCTACAAAGACAGCCAAGCTGAAAGTCAACGTTCATCTGAATTCAAAATTGGTCTCCTGACTGAACATCTAACTCAGTGTACAACACATCCTGCTCTTGCTACAGACTTTGTTGCTGTTATGCTAGCTCATGTGATCTGTGTGAAAATGCCTGTGATTGGCTAAAATCTACAATCATGGCGTAGAATTTATGAAGCATGAAAACTGAGCCAAGAGGAGGCACGGTCTAGTTTCCTCTCAGACCACTTGAATTATGAGGTGGAAAGTTTGGAATGACATTTTCACCTAACAGTGCCATACAGTACTGCTTACTCCAGCTTTAATTGTTTTTTTATTCTATAAATTGCCAGAAAACTGTTCATTGTCCTTGACATAACATATTTAGTGAATTTTTTTTAATGTATTTTTAAAAAATTGTAAGATAAGATTTTACTGCTACAGATGACCAGGAAAAGCAACAAATCTCTATTTAAATGAGGGAGGGTTTTTGTGTTATTCTTTGAAAATAAATGATTAATCAGTTTAAATTTGCATGAGATAAAGGTCATAAATGTGACTTCTTGGCTAAGCAACAGTGACATGGAGGAAATCAAAACACAATGAAAAAAAAGACATCACAGTGCAGTTTAAATGTGAGGGTCGGGCTGGGCGGTGCGGTAGCTGGTGTGAGTGAGACACTTCAAGATTTTATCAGTTATCCAAAGAAATCAAATGCAGAAACTTGTAATTTAGCATGAAGCCTCACAGTGTAAACATTTAACAACTGAGTCCGTGTCGTCATGCCCATACATGCACAGACACACACACACACACACACCAGTCCGTCTGGCATCTTCATGTCAAATCTTGTGTTTCTTTGTGGCTGAATATCTAGAGCAGAGTTAAGTGTCTGTTTCCTTCCCTCTCAATTTGGTGAAATTAGCATTGCTCCATGTTATGTTCAGTAGTGCCTCAATAAGAGACAACACGCCCGCCTTCAGTACCCAACCCCCAAGACCATACATTACATGCATTACTTAGGGCCATTTTTTTCCTAATGGACGCCAGGTCAGTAAATCACATCAACCCACTCCCATTTACTGGCTCTACATTTAATTAATTCACAGCGCATCTAAATTACCATCTGTGGATCCAAGGAGGAGAAATGAAATTCACCAGCTCTGGGCTTTCGCCAGCTTTCCCTTTTTTACCAGGAGGTCCATAGCAGACATGCTAAGGTTGCCCTGAGGAAAGCAATTAACACACTTACTGTAATTCATAAGCTGTCTCTTCAACACGATGATCAGTCAGTTAGTAATTCATCTGTAATCTGATTGTTGATGTCAGAAATGAATGATAGTTGTTCGACGGTGAGGTGTAATCAAACAAACAGCAGCACACAATATTACAAATGACCTAATTACCACATAATGGTTGTGACTATATTAACCGCAAACTGGTTCCTGTGTTCGATTAAAAAATACCAGATTATGCCACATTTTAGAGATAAATCCAGTGTGCCTCAAATTGACTCTAGATTTAATTTCATCTGCTCGATCACCAGCAGGTAAAGTGTGAAGCGCTCATGTGATGTTTGAATAATAATTGTTCTTTTCAGTATCATGATGCCCTTTTATTAATTCATCACGGGATTTCTGTGTGAAGCCACTTTTAGAAATGCACTTTTTTTTTAACATTTAGACTTAAATTTTTTGAAATGCAATGCAAGCTCAGGTTTTTCACTGAGCAAATGACCACAGCCTGATAAACTTGGCAGTAAATCAAAGAGTGGGTTTTCCAGATTGGAGTGAGTCTGTCTGTCTGGCCTGCTGGACCTAGATCTTTTAATCAACGCTCTGGCCCGGTGATCGTGGAGATTAATGCCCTCTGAATGCTCAGTGTGTGGCTTGGCCTTGTCTCTTGCTGAGCTGGATAACATCATTTGTAGGATGTGTGACCTGCTGTTCCTATTTTTACGCATTCAAGCTCGATATGTTGCCAGCGCATCTGATAACTGTCATGTGTGAGAGTGTGCATGTGCAGCATATACAGGCCAGAAAAGAAGGGGGGGGGGGTGTTTGTGCGTATCCCTGCAGAGTGGATTAGCCCTCCACCACCACCACTCCACCAGCCTCAACTCTGAGCTCTCTTTTAGTAATCACCAATCAGGCTCCCGTCTTCATCCTGAGAGTCACACACTCAAATCTCCAAATAGCCAGATCTGGCAGTGCTGCAGACCTGGCAGCCCACAAGGTAGCAAAGGCGGTCAATGGGGAAACAGGAGAGGGTGTGGTGCAGTGGTTAGCCGTTTAGGGATCTGTGCGAGTGTGTGCGACTGCTGAGGGGTGGTATTAAGCGGTAACACACACACACACCTGGTGTGTCAGTAGTAGTCAGACGAACAGATGGGAACAGAGGAGAAGTAAGCTTGGGTTATTGCCTCCAATCTGGGCAGGACGAATGAGAGGAGAGCTTTGTCTCTCTCATTCTGTCTTTATTTTCTTTTCCTCTTTCTTTTTTTGTTCCATTTGTCTCAATTCACTGAGGAATACTTCACATGCTGAACACGCCTAAAGGTAACCCACATTATCTGACATGGTGTTTGTTAGTTTCTCTGTACTGAAGTACTATTTAACATGGAAATCTTAAGGAGAACAAATGTAACTCAAAATTTAGCTCAGAAAAATTATTAAACATTTCAAATGATATCTGACACAAAGGTTATGTTTTCGTGTAAAGAGTTCAGTTTGCATGTCAAGCTTTTTTTCTGCTTTATTTGCATTACCTTGACAACCATTTGCTCTACTAGTTTGTTCCCCTACAGAAGGATTCTGTCACAGCAGACACACCTTTCCAGATTCTTGCATCTTTGCACATTGTGCATAGGAGGGAGAAAGGGTTAAAAAAAATTGTAGAATGCTGCAGGAACACCCACCGTAGACCAGTGTCACTGGTGTTAATTGACTCTGCCACTCCTGGTGTGCTTTTGAGCTGCAGTTTAAGGGCTTAAGAGGACTGTGTATGGCCCATGTGTGCTGGTGCTTGCTTGGTAGAGCAAATGTTGCTGAAGTGGTGAATCAGGTGTCTTTAGAGCTGAGCCATGCACCATTGTCTTTGTCTGGAGACCACAGACTGAGGGCAGGGAGAGGGTGTGTTTCCTCAAGGTCGTCCCTGCTTTACTGCGCTGGTTTTGCATATGCATGTGTGTGCACATATGCATATGTGAGTGTGTGCTGGCATATTTATCAGAAAACTGATCAATTCGGTGGAGCAGTTAATCAAAAATAGTTTCTTGAAATATATTAAAGTGAAAAATAGTCAGAGCTGGATTCAATTTATAATTCAAAGTAACTTGTTTAGAGTGGATGAATTTGATTTGTTTGTCCTGTTTGCGCGGATGGCTCAAATCACTCATGGCATCTTTGGATTGTTTTCTGTAGTGTTGACAGCAAAACAAATTAAACAATCATACTGGCTGAATCATATGATGTTGTTTTAGGAATCTCAACATATTTCCCCTATTATTCAATGCTGCATGCTGCAAATTCAGTTGTTTGTCAACAACAAGTATATTAGTTTGCACAATCCACACATTTTTGCTTCGTAATGAGCAAACAAACAGCAATGCATTTGGGAAAATGTAATGGTGAGAGAATGACTTTGTAGAGTAGATCTTTTTGCTGTGCAGTGTCCTCGAGCAGTTTGACCTCCCACTGTATGTTGACCTGAATCAGAGGTGGACATGACCTGGCACTGTTAAAAATCCCTCCAACATTTCTTACTCAGTCTAATTCAGGGTGGCTGCTGGGTGCATGATGGTGACTGAGAAATGAAAAAGACATCTGACCTCTATTTTATAAATGAGGTTAATGCCTTAATCGCTCCTCTCTACTAGCACAGGTACTATTCGCATTGTCATGAAAGAGGAAGATTATTATATCCAGCATGTGAAAAATCACAATGATGATAGCATTAGCTTAGCTAACATGAAAAAAAAATCTCAGCTTGCCGTGACGAAGAGAGGAATAACTGTATCTCCTCTTGTAACATCTTCTCTTATTTGGTAATTTGGTGAATTATTTGTGTGCAGACTGGAAAGTGCAAGTGCACTTCGAAGTAATATTGGCAGCCTCAGATTAACAGCAGGGGTCAACAGAGACACCTGCTGGAGAAATAAATACAAAGCAATTGTAAAGCAAGTGATAAAGTGGCAAAGGAACACATTCAGATTTTTGTCCTGGAAACATATGTGTCTCTTTAAAGTATCTTTGAGCTGAGTGATTGAATGTAACCTAATCCCTTGTTTTTAATCATTTTTTTGTTTTGTCTTCTTCAGAACAACTACCTGGTGTTCATGGCAGAGTTGTTCTGGTGGTTTGAGGTGGTGAAACCGTCTTTTGTGAAACCAAGACTGCTGGAAATTGAAGGAACAGGCAAGTGTTTAATCCAAACCTAGTAATACCATTTTAAACAACAATAGCAAAGTTAGTGTCATCTTGGTAATAAAGTGGCAGTAAGTGCAAGAAATAAGGACAATTAAATAAAGGTATCTGTCGTTGTGTTTTACCTAGAACTCACACAAAGCAAAGTACTAGGGGAAAATTGTACATTACATTTACATTTTCACTGTAAAAGCATCATTTGATCATTGTGTCTCTGCTGTGACACTTCAGAACCTTCCTCTTTGTTGAAGAATATGCCAGTCATCCCCATCTCCAAAGCAACTAAGAGGAGTTTCATGGAAAGACCCCCAAGTCCTGAAAGACCCAGGTATGTTAGCTTAAATTATGACAGTCAGTATGAAACTCTGGGAATCCACAAGCTTAATAAGCTCAGCAGCATTTTATTCAAAAATCTAGACATATAATGATGTATGTTTGCCATTTTCTTCCTTCAGTTTACCCCTCCGCCCCCAGCCTCGGAACTCAGGTAGCTAAATATTTGTTATTTACCAAAATTGCAGTATTCTGAAATAAAATTACTTGTGCAAAAGTACAAAATCCCATTTTTGATTTTTACTTTGTGTCTTGCAGGTGAGATCAAGAGGTCGACCTCAATGTCGTTTGTTGATGGCAACCTCGGCACGTGGCCCAAAGAGAAAAGGTTAGTGTTGTTGTTGTCATGGCAATGTGCTGCTCTTTTAAACGACCCAGTCCCCAAGAAAATCAGTCATTGAGGGATTAAGGAAAGATGTTTTGAGATGCTGTCAAACCAGAACCTTTCCTCAAATAACCTTAAAATTCTTGTTGGCTTAAGTATGTGTGGATTTAATCGCAGTTCCATGCTGTTTTCCTTCTTAGGTCTGGGCCTTACGGAGTGTCTTTTGACATCCCCTTTGACAAAGAGGACTCTGCTCCTGCCCATCTTTCCTCCACACGTGGCATGGTGAGGTCTGTCAGCACTGACGATGGCTCTGGTTTTAAAGTCCACCACATGCCCCGTGGAATGAAACGCAACCTGTCCTTCCAGCCAGTGAATGGTCAGAGTGTTGGCATTGAGGAGGAAGGCTGCCCTGACAGCTTAGCCGGCATGGAGCCAAGCAGGCGAGCGTACGCCAATGGACATGGAAGTGTCATGGCAATAACCCCCTCCATGGAGGAAGCCCTCCAGATTATCCACAGCCCGAGCAGGCCCCCAGCAGAGGGCATCAACAATGGTTTCTTCCTGCACAGTCAGAACCTGGGGACTGGTGTTGGTGGATTAGACCCAGTGTCAGAGGTGGACTCCAAAGGTCCTCTGAGTACCACAGACACCACAGAGGTTGACACCGGCATCCATATCCGAACAGAGGACATGCTGGATGAAGATTCCTCTCTGAAAGACTGCTCTGTGAACATGGAGCTTGATATGGACACACCGAGCCCCTGCCCAAGCAATCAAAGCAAATCCCCTTCAGGAGTGAAGATGACCAGCTTTGCCGAACAGAAAATGAAGAAGCTCAATCCATCAGCGCCAGACTCTGGCAGAGGCAGCAGTAGCTCTATGAAGACAACTCCAGAGGGCTCTGAGTTTGGCCTTCCATTATCTGTCTCCTGGGCCCCGACCCCTGAGCACAGCCCCATCCATCAACACACCCCACCGCCAATTTCAGCTCAGGCATCACCCACACCTGTCCAGCTTCCACCCAACGACCCAGCTCAAGTCATGGCTACAGAGATGGTACAGCTGAGGATGAGGCTTGAGGAAAAACGGAAAGCCATAGAAGCGCAGAAGAAGAAAGTGGAGGCTGCTTTCACGAGGCATCGGCAAAAGATGGGTCACTCAGCATTCCTCAATGTGGTGAAGAGAAAAGGTGATGGGGCTGCTAGTGGAGAGGAAGGAGGGAAAACTGAGGGAGAAGGGAAGTCAGCAAGCACAAGTCCCACCTTTAAGTTTGGGAGGAGCAAGGCAGACACACCTGATGGCGCGGAACAAAGCACCACAGCCTCCTGCTGGCAAAAGTCACCTGGTGCAGGTGAGGAAGGTGGACAAAGCCATGCTCAGCTCACTGAAGTGGATCTCACAGAGTATACACGTTCCATTGAGAAACTCAACCATTCTTTGGCCTTCCTCCAGACTGAGATGCAGCGATTGGCTCAGCAGCAGGAAGTGATCATGGCCATGAGGGGGCAACAACATCAGCAGGCATGGGTCATCCCTCCTCCACACACAAACCCGTCACCACAGAAACACAGTCGAGCCGTTACTCGATCCTCAGGACCCTCTTCTCCTGCCGACTCTCCCCGTTCCACCCACCGCTCTCCAACCAGCATCAAACGCAAATCTGCCTCCTTCCATTCCCGTAATCCTCGCACTGCTCGACCCAACGAGCTCAAGTTAGCACCCTACAACCGAGTCCTAACTGCCCCACAGTCTGTCGATAGCATCCCAAGGCTACGTAGATTTTCGCCTTCCCAGCCTTTGGCAAGTTCTTTCGTTTACATGGGGGAGAAACCAGCACCTGCAGCCCCAGATGGAGATAAAAACAAGGAGTCAGATTCATGTCTTTCCCCAGAGAGGGAGGTGGGGAGCGTATGTGTAGTCCACTCACCCCCAAGCTCCCCCAACCTGCAGAACAAAAGAGAACCAACAGAAGCAGATGCAAATGCCCAAACCCAAGAAACAGGTGCTCACGTCCGATCAAAGACCTCTGACAAGGAAACAGATGACCAGAAAGCCATAGGTCAGAAGTCAACCGTAGAACTGAAACCCACTTTAGAGGCGTCATTCCCTGAAGTTCTTGCCCATCCTGTGGTAGAGACCTTCACGGTGATGCCCACAGAGATCCCTCCCCAGCCAGAACCATCTGAACAAGCCAAAAGCAGTTTGATTGAGGTTCCTCTGTCGGTCGTGAAGCCACTGGAGGATCTGACACTTGATGACGGTTTGGAAATGCAACAAGGGAATGCGGAAGGCTTGGATGATGAACAGAAGATATGCCGTGGTTTCTTCTTCAAGGTAGACTGATATTTCAAAGCACTGTTATATGAAGAGAATTTGACACTTTGATTTATTTTATGTCTGACAATCTTCTTCTCTTTTAAAAACAAATGACTGGTTGATCTGCACCAAGCTGAAGTTTGTAATGTATGAAGGAGACAAAATTGGCACAAAAAAAAAAAAAAGGGCACTCAACAGAATTGGAAAAAAAGTGTACTAGTGTTTGTTAAGACAACACAGTTTTGGTCAAACACAACGATTAGATTGAAATCCTATTAACCGCAGCATGCAGGGTCTGGGTTGCAGGTGTTTACACCGCTGGGTGTTTTCAGCTGCTGTGACACAGCTCAGGGTAAAATAGTAATTCTATATTTGTACCAGGTCAGCCATGTTTGTGTTGACAACCAAAAACTCTTGATCCTAACATGAGATGATTAATGGTTCAGGAAACATGCAGGCTGAAGATGGGATCAACTCCCATTTATAGTTTCCAAGATAGTTGCTAGCTGCTTTCTGGGCTTTGATGTAGGTCAGGAAACTGGGGCTGTTGTGAATAATTCAGGCACAGCTGTGGAAATGTGAGGTTGGAGAAAGGTTGACTAGATTATGAAAGTGGATGCTGAGGGATGTGCAATGAAATTTCACATGAATACAACTCTCGATAGAACCAGTTTGTACTTAAGTTAGAAGTCAATTTAGATTAGTTTTTTTACTGTCTGGTTATTGAAAACATGGTTTTATATTTACAACACATTTGTGTCAGGTCCGACCTTTGACAAAACACGTCTTCAGTATTCACCTGCTCTTTTGTTATAGTTAAGATTCACACAAACTGTCTTAGCCACAGTGAAATGTCAACACCTATGCTCATGGAATAATGGAAATGGTGATTATCAACGGTTCTTGTCATCAGAGGAGAATGGTTTGTTGCATGGTAAAGATTTAAGTGTCTGAAGAGACTGCAGAGTAATGTGTCCCTTTCTGACCCAGAAAAAAGTATGTATATATCTTCTGTTGCCTCCGCTAGCCTTTTTTGCTGTCTTACTTAATAATACAAAAGAGAGTTGACCTTTCACGGTAACAGCTCCTTTTATGAATTATCTTACAAAATGCATAGTTTTCACAAATCTATCTTGAGATCTGTAAGGCAGCTTCCTTTGTTTCCTTCAGGAGGATGGGAAGCCAGAGGAGAACATGGCACAGAAGAGGGCTGCACTGCTGGAGAAAAGGATGAGAAGGGAGAAGGAGAGTCAGCAGAGGAAGATGCAGCTGGAAGCTGAGCTGGAGCAGAAGAAAGAAGAAGCTCGGTATGCAGACTTGTGTATTCATTCTCTTTGTCAGAGGAAATTCTAAAATTTATTTGTCAACTTTTTCATTTGGTGGCTTATTTTAGTTCTTACTTTATGGCATTTAGTTTTGTAGGTCAGTTTCATTTTGTAGGTAGTTTAATTGAGCAATTGAAAAATATCAGAATATCTAAGAATAAGACATAATTTAGCTCATTCCAAAACTGTAAAAATATCATTTGACACCATCAAAACCACCAGTATTGTGTAGGTCCCATTTAAGCTGCCAAATAATGTGCTGAGTGGCACTGAGACATTGGCAGAGGGTCTTTTGGGTCCTGTGGGTTGCCTGGTGGCTCCTCCATGGATCGGGCTTGCTCCGGCACATTTTCAAGATGCTCAGTCAGGTTGGGATCTGGAGAGTTTGAAAGCCATAAAGTAAGTTTGCCTCCAAGCTAAGGTTTAGTGTCACTGTAGTAAAAGATTTTGTGACACAACAAACAAACAAAAAAAACTCTTTAAATGAATCTTAATTTTCTTTCAGTGATTTTTTTTTATCCCATAGATTATTGTATGGATTAACAGAATGATCAGTCAGGTTATAAAACATCAGAAAGTGGTAATGGTAAGAAGCCTATGCAATTTTCCAAAGCCCATTGTAATATATTTAGATTGCATATCTGGTGTCACCAGCAGTCCAACACCCAAAGATGTTCTATCTACAATTCTGTAAATCAGAGAAAATGAGCTAAATTACATGTTTGCTGAAACCGAAAACTCTTGATGCGTTGTTTGATCATCCACCTTCTCCACACTTCATTAAGTGAAAACATAGCATTTCTTATCACTCTCCTCACGTTCCTCCCAACCCTGTGTCTGCTCAGACTGAAGGCAGAAGAGGAGCGTGTCAGGAAGGAGGAGGACAAGGCCAGGAGGGAGTTCATCAAGCAGGAATACCTCAGGAGGAAGCAGCTGAAGCTGATGGAGGACATGGACACCGTCATTAAACCTCGACCAGCCGGTGGGGCCAAGCAGAGGCGAGGCCGACCCAAGTCCATCCATCGTGACAGCATGGATTCACCCAAAACCCCCGTCAGAGCTGCCACAGGTAACCATAGAGACGACCACCACTCGGGAGGTCAAGTTCATCCCATCTGTCAAATCAGTGTCCTGCTGCCACTCTGCCTTGTACCACCTGAGAATGTGTTGTACAGCCAGCAAGGCTTTATCACATTCCTGATCCTTCCTTTAAAAAAATCTTTGTTTTATATAATATAATCAAAAAAGGCTTGGTTAAGAGTTAATGATAAGCAGCAGTGTTAATACCTGACCACTAACATGTCAAAAATGATACGACAGAGCTTTTAATTTAACATGTTGACACACTGAAGGAGCAATGCAGCACAAGTGTATGCGTGTTTTATGTAAATGTTATTCAGCGTCATATAATGTGAATTTTTACACCACTAGTCATGATTATAGGTTGTGTCCACATCGGTTTTACGTGTATTTTATCGATGTGAGAGCATTTCACTCTTACCACTGACGCTGCATTGCTCTGTGACAGGGTTGGCACAAAACGCAGCGGGCAGCCTGGTGATGTTTTCATTCATGGTGTGTAACTGTGTCGTGTTGTGCCACATATTGTTGTCTCGCAACCAGGTTCACGGCAGCGTGTCTTTTCAGTCTCCAGCTTGTCCCTGGCTTCCCTCAACCTGGGAGACAGCGACAGCGTTCACTCTGACAAGAGAGCACCAAGGTGAGATGCTTTTGCAAGTGTGTTAGTGCTGGTCAGACGTGGGTAATGTGACTTCTGTGGCATTTGATAGAGCCTTTTAATCTCAACGTAAAGTTTCATACTTTTTGGATACACGGCCCCGATTTATTCACAAGGTGTAGAAAAATCAGAAAATCCAAATAAACAAAGAAGCCCTGCATTCTTGGCATCCTGGGTATGCTGAAAATAACGCCTCCTTTTTACCTGGTTCACTTGCTTTTAGTACTACAGTTACTAAGCCGCTGTACATAAGCATTAAATTCATGCATAATATGGAGTAAATTCACACTGAATTACGGGGCAGGCCATGTGCTTCTCTGGTGTACAGTATATATATCATGCAGTATTTGGCTTAATAGCTGATGAAAAGCCACATTCCAACTATAAAATTTCATATTAAAACCTGAAAAAATGTGTCATATTTTATTCCAAGTCTTTATCTCTCCTTATTTTCTAATTGCTCTCTGTCAGTACTAATGGGGATATTGTGTGACTATTTCTTGTGTTTTTATTGCCTTGCTCTACGGACTAACTCCAGTTCTCAGATCTAACATTTTGCTGTTTTCTTTCAGTCTTCCCTCTTAACTACTGTCTTTCGTGCTGTTTTACATTTGTCAGAAGTTCTAGTTTAGCCTCTGGCAGTCTCTTCTACTTTCTGAGCTCTCCTAAACTGAGAAGGAGAAGGTTAGTTTTGCTTAGCAGTTAAATCTTAAGGCGCTTCACGCTGTCCTGAGCCCAATCCTGCACTGAAACCCTTTCCTCACAATGGGTTTTATTCAGGATTGAGTGAGCACTTGAAGCAAAAGCAACATATTTTCTTTCCCTTCAGTAAAGATCCTCATGGCTTCAAAGCACCGGTTAATGCTATGCTTTTTGCCGTAACACCACCACAAGACTATCACTTCTCTTTTTCCACTCACCCCTCTGCTGCGCCTTCCTCACTCAATTTACTGTCCTCCTCTGTTTTTTTTCACACCTAATAAAACATCAAAGTGGCTTGCTTTGTTCAGATCCACTGCATCACAGACCAGTTCTGTAAAAGTCACTCTGCATACAGCATCCATCTTATCAAGTCATTAACCCTAGACTGTTTTAAAATGTGCTAGTGTTTAAAAGTCATTAAATAACTTTTGAAACATGTCAAGATAAATGTATTTAAAGTTAGACTTTTGACCTTATTGTAAGAAGCTAAATGACTTGTTAATGTGGACAGTTTACTTTCACAGAGAGCATTACAGGCACATCTGAGCTACACTTGGCTTTAGCTGTTCTTATGGTATGATCGCCTTGCATTGAATTTTCACACAATTACACAGGTGGAATAGTGTATTTCCAAATTCCTTATAATCCCAGTGGCATAATTGGTATTCCCTTTTTACATTCAGAAACTGAAATATCACTTTGCCAATGTGTAGAGGTAATATAATGTGCTTCCAGTCTTACAATGAAAAGAGCAAGTAAATGCCAAGTGCTGCACTGTAGGTGATTGATCTCCTTTATTGACCTTAAATGCACCAAACTGCACTCACTGTCTGTGCTTGCAAGCTTTGCTCATTCACTGGTTACTGAAACCCCAAACCAAGTCTTTGCTTTTGATGACCAAACTGAACGCTGGAATAGCCCTGCTTTAGCTGCAGTATACTTTGCTGAGTGTTCAGGATCAGCATCCATGCAGAAAGGTGAAGGTGGGCTTGTGTGTGTGTTTTAGGCCAGACTCCGCAGATGGCTTCCTCTCTCCAAGTCGCTCAAGCAGCAGGAATGGAGAAAAGGACTGGGAGAATGGATCCACCACCTCCTCTGTTACATCCAACACAGAGTACACAGGTAGGTCAAATTAGTACAGACTGTATTTCTGTTACATGTGTTCTATTCAATTGACAAAACTGTAAGATACTAATAACGTAACAATGCTCACCGTTGTGATCTGAATACTGCATCCACGGCTCACATTCCTATGGCAGAATAACTGAAACAACACCGAGAAATGCTACCAGCAGAAATCTTCATACATGATTTATCAAAAGAAAGAATAAAAATAGGGAGGGAGGTCTTGTCTTTGACATAACTGGAGTGGTTGCTATGGAAACAGTCTCAGCATGATGTTCTCTCCGCCGTTTTCATTCAGGACCGAAGCTGTACAAGGAGCCCAGTGCCAAATCTAACAAGCACATCATCCAGAATGCTCTGGCTCACTGCTGCCTCGCAGGCAAGGTCAACGAGGGGCAGAAGAACAAGATCCTGGAGGTAAAAGCGTGGAGCTCTTATGGACAGAGTGATAGATAGAGAGACACACATTCTTTTTATTTCCCCTATCACTTCTTTGTAGTACATAAACATATATAAAATTTACTTTCAAAGAGAAACTACTGAATTTATTGTTACAAGTTATAATAAAGAAAGTTTAGATTGTGTTTTAAGCTGGGAAAAATGGGAATGATATATGGAGGACTGTCTATAGCCTCTATAAACTAAAAGCTGAGCTCTCCTGCAGTGGAAGTAATTAATAAAATATGAGAAACTCAACTTCAAAGCCTTTCTTAACATTTGGCAAAAAACAAGAATCCAGCAACTTATTGTCTTTATTTGGAAGTGAACTTACTTATATTCAGAGTGCTTTACACTAAAAAAAAGTCCTGATACACCAAGATATTTTATTTACAGGGCAAACACGCTCCTAAAAATTGCTCAAAGTATCAGAGTCCAAAGAACAAGCTGAATCTCCCTATACTCTCTGCTTGTCTTCAGCATTTGTGACCTTCATATCCGCTGAGCTTTACTCTTTTGATCTAAACAGGAAATGGAGAAATCGGAGGCCAACAACTTCTTGGTTTTGTTTCGAGATGCCGGCTGCCAGTTTCGCTCTCTCTACACTTACTGCCCTGAGACTGAAGAGATCAACAAGCTGGCAGGTATCGGCCCCAAGAGCATCACGCGCAAGATGATCGACGGCCTTTATAAGTACAACTCGGACAAGAAGCAGTTCAGTCAGATACCAGCTAAGACCATGTCAGCCAGTGTGGACGCAGTGACGATCCACAACCACCTCTGGCAAACCAAGAAGCCAGCCACCCCTAAAAAAGTAGTGCCTGCCCAGTCCTAATGGAACTTGATACCCCCAAGCATTACCATTTCCCCCTCAAATGGAGCATAACCATCTCAGTTTGCACTTCACTGTACATATCCATGAAGATTCAAACACCTGCAATGCCAGTTAGATGAATGCGTATTTGTCTTTTTTCATGTTGTCTTTCTCATTGCATTCCCGTCCTTGTTTGTCCTGCATACTCTGGACCGGACATGATAGGATTTAAATATAATGAACAACTGGAATGTATGACACTGCTGAAGAATGGTGTAAATGTAAGCCACGTGTGTGTTTTTAGAGACCGTCAGGTTTGAGTCAGTCCATGAAGGCACGTGTGAGTGTTGTTTTCATTCTCTATGTGCCAAACGTCAAAAAAAGAGACAGTATGAATGCTGGGACATTTTACTCGGTACACTGAAGCACTGAATGTTTTTAATTCATGTACAGATGGACTTTTGTTTGCATTAGCCTGTTGATGTGTGGCCTTATGCGCGTTTTGTTTTAGCGTGAGAGTGCAATGAGATGATTGTAAAGCAACAGCGTTGGGTTTTTTTGTTTGTATTTGGAAGAACACTTTTTTCTTCATCTCTGTGGGTAAAACAGTTTGTATATTAAGGTACGTAAAACTCCAAAGGGCCAAAAAAAAAACCAACTTGCATACAGCTAGTGTTATCCACACAGTACATGTGTGTTCAGCTCAACAAAGCCAAGCGGTTTCAGCTTTTTCAGAACCCTTTTTAAGGAAGTGATTTTAAAGAATGCAGGACGTTACTGTAGATCACTGCGTCTCAACCTGTGGGTCAGGACACCTGCAGACAATTTGCTCTTTATGTACAATGTGAGAACAATAGATTTCTGTCATGTTTGCAGTTGTAGTGAATCCCTCTTTCTCCAAAGTAGTTGCAATTAGACAAAACTGCATGACAGTAAAAATCTGAATTAGGTGGAGGCAGTGTTAACTCACTGGTTAGTTTGCATCGCTTCAGCCGTAAAGGTTGACAGCCAGTGTTGTAGCTCACCATGCTGCTGGTTCACAGCAGGTTTGTGAACAAATAAAATAGTTAAGTATTATTTCTTTTTTTATTGTTGTTGCAAAATGCTGCCTACTGCACCATGTAGGATCTTTACAGTACATTTAAAATAATGTACAACCACACTCCCATCCACTGGTATAAGGAAAATGACTGAAATCCAAGACACTTATGAGGTATTTCTCTTCATATTATGATTGAATTAAACTGTTGTACTTTCTTGACAGTATTAAATTCCACATTCCATCTTAATATCTGCACTATAAACTGAAGCTATAGACACTTTTGGTCCACCAAGCACCAAACGGTAGTAGCTCATATGCTAGATTACGGATTAGTTTAAAAACAATAATATATTCTGTTAATATAATAAATAACAGCACCAACCATGCCTCACAGTAAATATTACCCAGTTCATTTTAAAAAAAGCCACATCATAAGACGGTTGTGTCATTTTCAACATGTTTGTGCATCGGCTGCACGTTCATCGCACAAGTGGGTTTTGAATTAAACGAAGCATTAAGAGTGTTTTTGTCTGTCGCTTGTAAATGCAACATGTCCCGAATAGGTCAGTAGTATGATGACTTTGCTAGATTTATTTTTTCTATTGTTACCAGAATAAAATTCACTCAATAATGCAAGGCAGGATAGGGCCGATAGATCCTTGTTGCTGCATACGGGTAGAGATTCATTATTGGGTTTCATTGGTGTCGGCGTCATGTTACTTTTGCCACCAAATGTCTCATCAATGCCACTTGCGGGTACGATTTCTGACTAAATAAATCTGCTAACATGGTGCTTTGTTTTCAGCAGGGGGATATTTATGACCAAAACAGAGCATGTACATGTTTTTTTGAAACTGTAATCGAGTATGACAGAGAGGAAGTGTTTCACTGTTGATTACTGAAAGGATTTGTCCACAGAAAGCTCTGTCCACCTGCGTTTGGCTGTTTAAGGCCAAGGTAAAAGATTATTTAAACTGTAACGATATTGTACAGTGTGTTCATGTGAGCTACTTATTCACTATGATAACTTTGTTTTGTTTGTCAGACGCTGTGCTGTCATTCAACATATCGCAGAACATGTAGTCTCATTTTTGTTTGTTTTCTTTTTGGTTTTGCATTTAATAAAATTAAGCATGGCCTCAACATTTACGTGGCATTGACTGTGAAGCAATCCATCCATTATCTATACACCGCTCAATCCTGAAGTGGTCATCAGCAAGTGTTGAGCCAATCAGAGTACGATGCATAGACTGTATATAATTTTTTTCGTTAGTTTTTATGGTCAAAATCAGAGATCAGGTGGCCAATCTTAAAATAAACCAATATTGAATTTTGTATAGAGAGTTAAAGTTTTGGGAGGTCAGGAGGCAGGGCTAATTGATTGACAGTCCGGTCTGGAATGATTGACAGGACCTATGGAGGAGGCAGCTCTGCTCTCCTCGTTTGGATGAACTCCGATATGATCACTGCTGGCAGTGTTGCCAAGTCCGCTTATTATTAGCGACTTTGGGCTTGTTTTTCTGTAAAGTCGCTTGCAAATCTCATCAGTCGCGGGTTGTGGGTTTTTGGGCTTGTTTTCTAAAGTGTAGTCACGTATTTGGGCTTGCTTTGCTGCCTGTATCAACTCCTCCCGATTCTCTCCCAGTTCCCCACAACAAAGCGAAACCCGTTAGTTTGTCCTTTTCCAGGACCCATCCACTCCCTCGTTTCTTGGTTGCCGCCCCCACCCACACTCAAAATATGCACAGCAGCGCATGACGATGTTTCAGAACCTATGCAGGCGTGAACTAACCGTGACGTCACCGGTGGTTTCAACGCCGAGAAAATGAAGCCCGGATTTTGCTACTTCCTGGTCGCCATTTTGTTTTTTTGGAGCCAATGACGTAAAAAGCGTCATCAAACAGGCTGGACCGGAGAGCAACTAGGGGCAGGATTGGCTGAAGGCTCTCTTATCCCGCCCACATTTTACCGCAGAGGCTTCTGTTGCTGTCTATCAAGTATAGCCACGCCCCCTGGCTCCGCCAACTTTAACGATTTATTTAAAATTCAGTATTGATTTATTTTAAGATCAGCCACCTGATCTCTCATTTTGACCATGAAAACTAACAGGAAAAACATCCTGAGCTGTAGAAAATCAGTCTATCAAACTTTATTTTTTCCAAAAATGAATTGGGGTCTATGGAGAAAAAGCTTTTTGGAGCCAACCCTAGCGGACGGCGTGATATTTCAAGTTTTTGACACTTCAATTTTGGAGCCAGATGCTACGTCCACTTTATATACAGTCTATGGACCTATGCAGCGAGGAACAGATGCAAGGTCCAGCGGATAGACTCCTCTGTGTGCCCAGTCCTATAGTCCTGTCGCGGGTTTCCTGATAACAGGCGCTGCTGCACCTGCACGGTTTAAAATGTCTACACCCGAAAGTCCACCACGTCCAAAGAAGCAAAAACGTTTGCAAATGTACAGACGTAAGTAAGACTGGAACCCCTGGCAATAGGTACAGGCCAAACTGTTTTCTGTTGCTCATGGACTGACTGAAGTAAGGCAGCATCAGGAGACTAACATGTAAGAAACATGAGAACAGAGAGGACCCAACCAGCAGGTCACAGTTTTTCATCTCCAATCATCTCCTGAAGTAGATGTGATAAGGGACATCATGATGAGATCAGCTAGATTTCCTACAGTATATGGTTGTGAATTTAGCAGAGGATGCTTATGATCATGCTGATGTGGTCGTAGACTCTACAGTATTTTAGTGACTCAATAAATGCCTACATCGTTTATTTTTTTTTTAATGCTTTTAAGTTTTAATAAACATTCATTTAATAGCCTATATGTGATCAATAAATGGACTTGCCTATCTAAAGAAAAACTCACTCAGAACTCTATGTTAACAGTACTAAATAAATCAATAAATACACACATAAATTGGTTAATACATTAATTGTGTTAAGATAAGTTTTAGATTTTGAATTATTCTGCACTCAAGTGCTTATCTCAAAATACAATCTACCCACTCCTTGGGTGATAGTGTCCCTGAGGAGCCATGGTAGGCATCCCTCATTTTCATTTCTGAAAGGTGGCATTCCTAGATTTTGCAAATGTGAGATACATGCTCCCCATGCAGTTTTAGCATTAAATACAACATGCTGGCACCGAAAAGCACAAAAAAAACCTCTGCACCTTTCTCGTCCATGGAGTCCTGTGGAGGAACATAAACGTAGATTTATCTGCTCATCATTAAAACAGCAGTTATCGACCCGTTATGATTGATCAGCTGTGACCTGTAGGACACTTAGCTACAGCTTAGAGTTAACTAGTTTATGACACTGACTAACCTGATTTAGTATCAGTGTTAACACTAAATTAGGAAACATAACCTCAGATTTACAGAACAACTTTAAAACACGATGTGAGAACATGTTTATATCAGACGTTACGGTCGGATGTTAACTTACAGTAACTTCACTGCTTTATATGTGATGTTGTCCAGATGTGGTGAAGAGTACAACTAGTTGCAAAAATGACTTACCTGTAGAGTTTATCTTCACTTTTGGAGGCTAACATTGTTAGCAGCAGCTTCGGTAAACAGCAGAAGCCGTAAATGTGGGCGGGACAGAGAGTCCTCAGCTCTCAGTCAGTCTGACCCATACATAGATATTCATATCTGTGGTAGCTGCAGTTCCCAGTGAACAGGAGAATTTTATTAGAGGAAGTCAGACACAGTCACACAGAGAAACATCAGACGACACACTGAAACGGAGCTACAGCTCTGTGTCTTGTGGAGGATTTATTTTCAAAGCTACATGTGTGACGGTAGTAATCCGTGCCAGAGCAGACCTCATTAGCACTTCCGCTAGATTGGCTAACTCTTCCAGTCACTCCAGGGATGCCATTGTCGGTTCTTAAATAACCAGAATATGGATTAATTTTTCGTTTGGAACCTGCCCTGCCAATGGCAGCTCTGACTGCTACGCCAAGGAGCGTGCTGTCTTTCTTGAGGAGGGGGGGGGGGCATTTGGGATCTGGGTAGGGATCGCAGAGGGTAAAATGGAAAAAAAGGTTCGTTATACCAAATGAAACTTTCAATGTTGGGGAATTCAATTTGAGAAGGAACCTGAAAACAAAACAAACCTGCAACAGACAAAGCGTGACATGAGACAAGGTTAGTTGGGATAAGGATGGGGTAGAGGGGAGGGAGCTCAGCACAGTAGTCGGTCTTCTATGCCACGCCAGAGCGCGCTGCACACGGGATTCCTGACCACTCTGGCCTTTCTGTTTCGTTCTTTGGGTGAACCAGTCTTTGTTTTCAGGTCTGAAATGAACTGGGAGGTCATGTTTGGAAAAAATCCTCCTCAGTTTTTCGGAAAGACCTCCAACATAAGGGACAACAATGTTCTTTCTTTTGTTGTCTGGGTCTTCCCTGGTGGTAGTTGGCTCCCTATCTTTCCTTCTCATGGTGGATTTTAAGAAGGCCCATTTAGGATAGCCACAGGTTTTTAGGGAGGTCCTTATGTGTTGATGGTTAAAGGAGAAAGAACACCATGTTTGAAATACTGACCGACAGCTCAAATTGAACTGTCTGCAGTTACGTTTTGATGGATGTAAAATTTTCACTCAGCCACCAGGAGCTGGGTCTTGAAAATAACGGCCATCTCGTTACAGAGTGAAAGTAGCAGTTCCTCCTTAAGGTCAGAGATTGCAGCATCTGAGGGCCTCTTCAAAAGAAGACGTAGTTGATGAAGATGTTCTCCAGCAGGACCAGGAAGACCATGACCTAGCAGCCTTGAGATCTTAGACAGCGTCTCCCTCAGGTGGGTGTCAACGGTGTTCACAGTCAGGTCTGTGGTAATCCTGTCAAAAAACAAACAGAAAAAAATCTAGATTATAAATCAACATGTAACCAAAGCACTCTGTGTATAATGCCATAGTATAGGATGTAGTTCAGAAAATGTCATAGTATAGTATACTTTTCAAGAATAACAGTATGGTCTATAGTTCATAGTATAGCATGTTGGGGAAAAAAACAAAACAGATTATTATGTGGTTCGAAAAGCGCAAAATGATAGGATGTTGACGAAAATTGTCATGTATGATATGTGGTTCAGAAAATGTCACACTGAAGACATTTTCAGAAAATACTGTAACAGAAAATGTTACAGTATATTGTCAAAATAGTATGTTATTCAAGAAAACAGAGTATAATATGTGGTCTAAAAAAGGCCATAGAGTAATAGTTCTTTGCACAAGTAAAAACATAGTAATTTTAAAAACGGTTTGAATTCTTATATGTTGCAAAATAAAACAAAAAAAAAGTCATAGTAATATGTCAATTAAAAAGGCCTATAGTATAGCAGGTCGCTCTGAAAACATATTAGGATACCATGTCGCCCAACAAATGTCATAGTATAGCATGTCGCTCTAAAGATGTCATAGTATAGCATGTCAGCCAAAAAAACATCATAGTATAGCACGTCGCTCTAAAAATATCAGAATATAGCATGTCGTCCAAAACACGTCATAGCATAGCATGTCACTCTAAAAATATCAGAATATAGCACGTTGTCCAAAAAACGTCATAGTATAACATGTCGTCTAAAGAAAATCATAGTACAGCATGTCGGCCAAAAAACGTCATAGTATAGCATGTTGTCCAAAAAACATCATAGTATAGCATGTCGTCCAAAAAACGCCATAGTGTAGCATGTCGTCCAAAAAACGTCATAGTATAGCATGTTGTCCAAAAAACATCATAGTATAGCATGTCGTCCAAAAAACGCCATAGTGTAGCATGTCGTCCAAAAAACGTCATAGTATAGCATGTCGCTCAACAAATGTCATAGTATAGCATGTCGTCCAAAAAAGTCATAGTATAGCATGTTGTCCAAAAAACGTCATAGTATAGCATGTTGTCTAAAAAACGTCATAGCATAGCATGTCGCTCAACAAATGTCATAGTATAGCATGTCATCCAAAAAACGTCATAGTATAGCATGTTGTCTAAAAAACGTCATAGCATAGCATGTCGCTCAACAAATGTCATAGTATAGCATGTCGTCCAAAACACGTCATAGCATAGCATGTTGCTCTAAAAATATCAGAGTATAGCATGTTGTCCAAAAAACGTCATAGTATAGCATGTCAGCCAAAAAACGTCATAGTATAGCATGTCGTTCAAAAAACGTCATAGTATAGCATGTTGTCCAAAAATGTCATAGTATAGCATGTCGTCTAAAGAAACTCATAGTATAGCATGTCAGCCGAAAAACGTCATAGTGTAGCATGTTGTCCAAAAAACATCATAGTATAGCATGTCGTCCAAAAAACGCCATAGTGTAGCATGTCGTCCAAAAAACGTCATAGTATAGCATGTCGCTCAACAAATGTCATAGTATAGCATGTCATCCAAAAAACGTCATAGTATAGCATGTTGTCTAAAAAACGTCATAGCATAGCATGTCGCTCAACAAATGTCATAGTATAGCATGTCGTCCAAAACACGTCATAGCATAGCATGTTGCTCTAAAAATATCAGAGTATAGCATGTTGTCCAAAAAACGTCATAGTATAGCATGTCAGCCAAAAAACGTCATAGTATAGCATGTCGTTCAAAAAACGTCATAGTATAGCATGTTGTCCAAAAAACGTCATAGTATAGCATGTCGTCTAAAGAAACTCATAGTATAGCATGTCAGCCGAAAAACGTCATAGTGTAGCATGTTGTCCAAAAAACATCATAGTATAGCATGTCGTCCAAAAACGCCATAGTGTAGCATGTCGTCCAAAAAACGTCATAGTATAGCATGTCGCTCAACAAATGTCATAGTATAGCATGTCATCCAAAAAACGTCATAGTATAGCATGTTGTCTAAAAAACGTCATAGTATAGCATGTCAGCCAAAAAACGTCATAGTATAGCATGTCGTCCAAAACACGTCATAGCATAGCATGTTGCTCTAAAAATATCAGAGTATAGCATGTTGTCCAAAAAACGTCATAGTATAGCATGTCAGCCAAAAAACGTCATAGTATAGCATGTCGTTCAAAAAACGTCATAGTATAGCATGTTGTCCAAAAAACGTCATAGTATAGCATGTCGTCTAAAGAAACTCATAGTATAGCATGTCAGCCGAAAAACGTCATAGTGTAGCATGTTGTCCAAAAAACATCATAGTATAGCATGTCGTCCAAAAAACGCCATAGTGTAGCATGTCGTCCAAAAAACGTCATAGTATAGCATGTCGCTCAACAAATGTCATAGTATAGCATGTCGTCCAAAAAAGTCATAGTATAGCATGTTGTCCAAAAAGCGTCATAGCATAGCATGTCGCTCAACAAATGTCATAGTATAGCATGTCATCCAAAAAACGTCATAGTATAGCATGTTGTCTAAAAAACGTCATAGCATAGCATGTCGCTCAACAAATGTCATAGTATAGCATGTCGTCCAAAACACGTCATAGCATAGCATGTTGCTCTAAAAATATCAGAGTATAGCATGTTGTCCAAAAAACGTCATAGTATAGCATGTCAGCCAAAAAACGTCATAGTATAGCATGTCGTTCAAAAAACGTCATAGTATAGCATGTTGTCCAAAAAACGTCATAGTATAGCATGTCGTCCAAAAAACATCATAGTATAGCATGTCGTCTAAAGAAACTCAGAATATAGCATGTTGTCCAAAAAATGTCATAGTATAGCATGTTGTCCAAAAAACGTCATAGTATAGCATCTCACTCTAAACATGTCACAGTAGCACCCTAAACTAAAACTGCCAATGGGTTCCCTGTTTTCCTTTCTGAACAATTCAAAGGTCCCTCTCTATCTCCCCACACATCCACCAACCACTGGAACACATCTCCAAAGTTCTCCTGGGCCAGCTCAGTTTCCCTGCAGAAGAAGTGCTGCCACATGAAGGAGCCTTTTGAGAGGCAGCTGGCATCGTGATTGGACGGTATTTTGGTCTGATCCAATCCAGCTTCAGCTCCAGAGACGGCATGCGGGACGAGTCAACGGAGGCCGGGTGGACGAAGGCATGCAGCTGAGTACCATCCAGAAAACAACAGAGGAGGAGTGCAGCGGCCCAGGGCCAGAACAAACAGAGTAGCATAGTATGTCTCTTAGAGAATGCGAATGTTTGTTGCACATGCTCCCGACAGAACCAGTCCAGGTGGAAGACGATGTGAAGAGAAGCTTCAGAGGATGAATAGATGGCGGGGGAAGGTGTGATGGGGAGAGGTGGGGGAGGAGAGGGGGGAGGCTGCCACCCACCTCACTGCCTACTCTCTGCCGTAGACTGTATATATAGTGGACGTAGCATCTGGCTCCAGAATTGAAGCCAACCCGGAAGTGTCAAAAACTTGCAATATCCCGCCGTCCGCTAGGGCTGGCTCCAAAAAGCTTTTGCTCAATAGACCCCAATTCATTTTTGGAAAAAATAAAATTTGATAGACTGATTTTCTACAGCTCAGGATTTTTTTCCCATTAGTTTTCATGGTCAAAATGAGAGATCAGGTGGCCGATCTTAAAATAAATCAATACTGAATTTTAAATAAATCGTTAAAGTTGGCGGAGCCAGGGGGCGTGGCTATACTTGATAGACAGCAACAGAAGCCTCTGCGGTAAAACGTGGGCGGGATAAGAGAGTCCTCAGCCAATCCTGCCCCAAGTTGCGCTCCGGTCCAGCCTGTTTGATGACGCTTTTTACATCACTGGCTCCAAAAAATCCAAAACGGCGACCAGGAAGTAGCAAAATCCGGGCTTCATTTTCTCGGCGTTGAAACCAACGGGTGACGTCACGGTTAGTTTACGCCTGCTCTCTGCCCTGACTCCACCCATGTGGTCACTTGGAAACTACGATGACAAAGGGACAACGAAATTATATTTCTATAACTGGTCTGTAGCTTGGTGAGTTAAGGGTTTGCCTATGGAGCTGTAGGCTGCTGGTTCAAGACCAGGCCCTTCTTAATTTTTTTTTGAAAAACTTAGACAAGGACAAAGAATGAAAATACCAGTGGTGGGTCTTGAACCTGCTACTTTCCACTTGGTAGTCTCTCCTCTTATCCCCTTGAGCTACTCACTCAGATACTAATTTTTCTTTTTTTTGCGCATTTATCGTCTATTTTTTGCCGTTTTCATGTTTTGTTTTGTTTTTTTAAATTTAACTCGAGTCCCGACTCGACCGCTTTTCTCAGGAGGTTGGACTTCAGCCTTTGTGCTGGAGGGTTGAACCCTCAGTTCCAAGACTTTCCAAAGCCTCGACACCTCCCGAGTCCTCAGGACCTGAGCTTTCACACAGTCTGAGGGCTGAAATTTTCTAAGTCCCTCAGTAGAGCTCTGTTAGATTTAACTTTCAGACAGTCCAAGGACTGATATGTTCTAAGTTCCTGAGTAGTTCACTGTTAGTTTGAACCTTTAGACAGTCTGAGGGCTGAAATTTAAGAAGTTACTGAGTAGATGGCTGTTAGTTTGAACCTTTAGACAGTCTGAGAACTGAAGTTTTAAAAGTTTCTCAGTACGTTTCTGTTAGTTTGAACTTTCTGGTTAACAGAAGTCTTAAAACTTGTGACCATGAGTCTTGATTTCACATTTAGACCATCCATCTGAGTTCTTCTCAGACCTTCACCTGTGGGTTCTTTAGAAATCCTGAACAAACTTTGATTCTTTTCACTAAATAGTAAAGTTTGTGGAGAACGTAAATGTTTGAAGAAACAACTTGATGTTTTCATTTCAGACTAGAAAATGCTTAAAGACCTTTATCTGTTTTTGCTCTTTTTGATCGTTTTATTGTCTCTTCTGTTTAATTTAATCTTCTAAAGTTAAACTGGTGTTTTTTCAAATGTTTTGTCTTTAGTTTGATTCTTCTTAAATGTTTAGTTTTGCTCTTTTCTCACCTTTTATTCTTTTCTAATGTCTGATTTGATTTTTGAAATGTTTTGTCTTTTTAATGTGTTTTTTCAAATGTTTTATCGGCTTGTTTGAAAAATTTCCTTGTCTGTCCATCCTCTATACACCGCTTTATCCTCATTAGGGTTGCTGGAGGCTATCCCAGCTGACTTGGGTGAAGGCAGGGGACACCCTGGACAGGTTGCCAGTCTGTCGCAGGGCGACATATACAGACAAACAATCACACCTATGGGCAATTTAGAGTACTCAATTAACCTCAGCATGTTTTTGGACTGTGGGAGGAAGCCGGAGTGCCTGGAGAAAACCCACGCATGCACAGGGAGAACATGCAAACTTCATGCAGAAAGATCCCAGGCCCACCCCAGGATTTGAACCAGGGATCTTCTTGCTGCAAGATGAAAGTGCTAACCACTACGCCGTTGAGCAGCCCTCCTTGTCTGTCCCAGTGTTTAATTTTTAGATTAAATCTTTTAGGTTTTTCTTAAAATGTTTTACCTCCGTTTAATGTTTAATTTTCTTTTTAAATGCTTCATTGTATTTTCTGTTTAAATCCTATTTAAAGTTTTGTCTTTAAGATTTAATTTTCTAATTAAACATTTAATTGTTTAATTAAATGTTTTGTCTTTTTAAAGGTTTAATAATATAATTAAATGTTTTGTATTTTTTTAAATCTCATATTCTTGTTTGTTGTATTTTTTAAATGTTTAATTATCTGAAACATTTCATCATTCATTAATGTTGATTTTTTTTTTAATTTTTGTTTAATTTCAGAATGACATGTATTTTCTGTTTAATTATCCAATTAAATGTTTTGCCTGTTTAATATCATTTAATTGTATTAATGTTTAATTTTTTTGAAAGATTTATTGTATTAAATGATTTTTTCTTTGATTTCATTGCTTTTTAAATGTAGTTTATTTCTTTAATCTTTTTTCTGTCAAGATTTTAACCCCAACCTTAAAAATGAAACAAACCCTTAAATCACAATGAAAATATTTCTGTTGTCACAATCATGAGTTCATAAATTTTTCAGTTTATCAATTCAACTTTATTTGTTTAGCACCTTTCACACAAATAACAAAACTGAACAAGGAAAGAGAATAAAACGACGCTAAAACTATGATTGAAACTCAAAAACATATTTAAAAAAAAAGATTTAACATGGTAATGTTAATGTTGGCGGAGCCAGGGGGCGTGGCTATACTTGATTGACAGTCCCATTGACTGGTCCTGCCCCGAGTTGCTCTCCGGTCCAGCCTGTTTGAGGACGCTTTTTACGTCACTGGCTCCAAAAAAAATCCAAAATGGCGACCAGGAAGTAGCAAAATCCGGGCTTCATTTTTTCGGCGTTGAAACCAACGGGTGACGTTAGTTCACGCCTGAACCACATGGAGGGGCCTCAAGATAGTCATCCAAATGAAACCGTACAAAAACCAAACTAGCACAACCCAAACACTAAAGTCTCCTGGAGCCTACCAGAGAACCTCTTTAAACAGAATCAGGACAGGAACTCTTACCTTCTGGACAACCAACGTTGGTTCACAAACAAGAATACAGAATGTGTCTGCCCAAAAACTTCTAAAGACTCACTACAGCCAAGATAAAGACAACTCAGCTGCACCAAATCCATTAATCACTGCACACGTTTGCACCATGTGCTATCTGTGGCTAAAGAAGCACATTTACCAAGACAACTATCCAGTACAAAGCCCTAAAACATACCAAAAACACATTAAAGAGGACTTTACTGCTGGAAGCTGCAAGCCAATGCCTCAAGAACAAACTAAAGCAACAGAGCCAAACTCAGTTCAGTGAAGAGAAGCAGAGGAAATGTTTGACTGGAGACAAATGAAGCAGGAAGACACTGAGCTGCTCAGGTTTTCCTGATAACACCAAGCAGCCACCTGGACAGCCAATAGGAACACAGATTAATGTCAAACTGGTTTCATAGTAGAACCTTCACTGTTCGTCGTAATGTTTTCTGAGCAACACATCACACTATGACGTTTTTACAGTGAAGGTTCTACTATGAAACCAGTTTGACAGCCTTCTGGACTTCCACTAAGCTGTGTGAGACACTTGGAGGAGATATTAATTTGCAGTAAACGAAAGTATTTAATATCTTGGTGTTAAACTTAGATATAATGCTATAATGTTAAATACAGATGTGTCTCATATCTGGGTGTTAAATTATGGAATGGACTGAGTGAGGGTTTGAAGCTGTGTAATTCTCTGTTGAGTTTTAAAAAAGCACTGAAAGGGAAAATAATAAAAGAGTACAATGTAAGGGACTGATATGTGAAAAAAACTAAGAAGGCTAAAGTAGAGTAAAATCTTGTTTTTTTTTCATCCTTTGTGTCTTCTATTTCATGTATTACTGTAATGCTCTGTGATTCTAGGGATTGTATAGGATAGGCAAAATAAGCTTCGGCTTCTGCCTATTCCTCTTTCGGTTACAGAACGTGTAAAAAATTCTTATTGTACGTGTATATGTATGTATGTATGTGTATGTGTATATATATATATATATATATATATATTATTTATTTATTTTTTGTTTCTGAAGGTTTTGGGTTTTTTTGTTTGTTTCTTTTTTTTTCATCTTTTTTTAGAGAGGAGTAGGGGATGAGGAAAGAGTAAGAGAAGAAAAGGCGGGAAGGGAAAAGGAAAATAAAAATTGTTTGCTGTAATCTTTGTAACCGAAAAAATAAACCATTCATTCATTCATTCATTCATTCAAGAGCACAAACTCTAACAGAAAACTTTGTTGACATGTTTTTGTTTTGTTTACAGATGTTAAGTTCAAGGAGTTTTATTCGTGACGTATAACCAATCAGATCACTCCAGAAGACGCCAAAAGTAGCGCCATTTTTAAATTGATTTATTACCGTAAATCAGTAAAAAATAAAATACTGATAATCAATGAATCACTCAGCCCACAATTACTACAATTCTACAATGTACGTCTCTTTTCTTTGACTTGTTATTTGTACAATATACAATGTATATGATTGCATTTTTTCATACCAAAACCTATACTATGATGTTTTCTAAGAGACATACTATGCTACTCTGTTTGTTCTGGCCCTGGGCCGCTGCACTCCTCCTCTGTTGTTTTCTGGATGGTACTCAGCTGCATGCCTTCGTCCACCCGGCCTCCGTTGACTCGTCCCGCATGCCGTCTCTGGAGCTGAAGCTGGATTGGATCAGACCAAAATACCGTCCAATCACGATGCCAGCTGCCTCTCAAAAGGCTCCTTCATGTGGCAGCACTTCTTCTGCAGGGAAACTGAGCTGGCCCAGGAGAACTTTGGAGAAGTGTTCCAGTGGTTGGTGGATGTGTGGGGAGATAGAGAGAGACCTTTGAATTGTTCAGAAAGGAAAACAGGGAACCCATTGGCAGTTTTAGTTTAGGGTGCTACTGTGACGTGTTTAGAGTGAGATGCTATACTATGACGTTTTTTGGCTGACATGCTATACTATGACGTTTTTTGGCTGACATGCTGTACTATGACGTTTTTTGGACGACATGCTATACTATGACGTTTTTTGGCTGACATGCTATACTCTGAGATTTTTAGACGACATGCTATACTATACTATGACGTTTTTTTGACAACATGCTATACTACGACATTTTTTGGACGATATGCTATACTATGATAGCCTAGCCGCGCTAGACAACCCACGGCAACGAATTTAATTCTCTGCCAGGGTGGGTCTAGTTACCCTCCATAAGGCTCGAGGCTGGATTCTCCTAAAACTGGCCGGACCAATCACCATGAAGTGTAGAGTCAGAAGGCGGGCGTAACGAAGTGACAACAGAGGCGTGACGATTCTGACAGAAACAACCGGCGCACAATAAGCAGTTATCTTTCGACTCGGCTTTGGCCACAGCCCTTAAAGATTTGAAGCTAAAATTCAACTTGAAAGATAAACAAAGCACGGCACTTAAGTGTTTCATTGAGAAGAAAGACGTATTTGGACTTATGCCGACGGGATATGGCAAATCCTTAATATACCAGTTGGCTCCGCGGCTCCGCTGGTTGGGAAGCTAATGGGACTTAGCCACACAATCCGCCGGTGCTCTCGGAACCACGTCAGCCTATTCGTTGCATTGATTGGTTGTATACCTACCCAATTGCTGCAGAGGGATTTGATAGACAACCTTTTAGCCCGCCTCCCTCCCTGTCGAGCTTCCCTAGACCCTTGTGCCGTCAGAAACATGGGATCTACCATGGCTAGGCTAATACTATGACGTTTTTTGGCTGGAATGCTATACTATGACGTTTTTGGACAACATGCTATACTATGACGTTTTTTGAACGACATGCTATACTATGACGTTTTTTGGACGACATGCTATACTATGACGTTTTTTGGACGACATGCTATACTATGACGTTTTTTGGACAACATGCTATACTATGACTTTTTTGGACGACATGCTATACTATGACGTTTTTGAATGACATGCTATACTATGACATTTTTTGGACGATATGCTATACTATGACGTTTTTTGGCTGACATGCTATATTCTGAGTTTCTTTAGACGACATGCTATACTATGACGTTTTTTGAACAACATGCTATACTATGACGTTTTTTTGGACGACATGCTATACTGTGGCGTTTTTTGGACGACATGCTATACTATGACGTTTTTTGGACAACATGCTATACTATGACGTTTTTTGAACGACATGCTATACTATGACGTTTTTTGGACGACATGCTATACTATGACATTTTTTGGACGATATGCTATACTGTGACGTTTTTTGGACAACATGCTATACTATGACATTTTTTGGACGATATGCTATACTATGACGTTTTTTGAACGACATGCTATACTATGACGTTTTTTGGACAACATGCTATACTATGACATTTTTTGGACGATATGCTATACTGTGACGTTTTTTGGCTGACATGCTATATTCTGAGTTTCTTTAGACGACATGCTATACTATGACGTTTTTTGGACAACATGCTATACTATGACGTTTTTTGGCTGACATGCTATACTTTGAGTTTCTTTAGACGACATGCTATACTATGACATTTTTTGGACGACATGCAGTGCTGCATGAGTGTCAGATTATTCCTTATTAAAAGAAATACAATTAGTATTTAAACAAGATTTATCCATTAAAAACTTCTCAAAGAAGACTGTGTTACAGCGACCTTACAACTCGTTCTAAATTATGTCTTTAACCTTAGGGTGTAGAAACAGCACACATTTCCAGATGCGACTTCTGTTGTGCATCCTTTTTTTGAACGACATGCTATACTATGACGTTTTTTGGACAACATGCTACACTATGACATTTTTTGGACAACATGCTATACTCTGATATTTTTAGAGCGATATACTATGCTATGACGTGTTTTGGACGACATGCTATACTATGACGTTTTTTGGACAACATGCTATACTATGACGTCTTTAAAGCGACATGCTATACTATGACATCTTTAGAGCTACATGCTATACTATGACATTTGTTGAGCGACATGCTATGCTATGACGTGTTTTGGACGACATGGTATACTATGACATTTGTTGAGCTACGTACTATGCTATGACGTGTTTTGGACGACATGCTATACTATGACATCTTTTGAGCGACATGCTATACTATGACATTTGTTGGGCGACATGGTATCCTAATATGTTTTCATAGCGACCTGCTATACTATAGGCTTTTTTAATTGACATATTACTATGATGTTTTTTTGTTTTATTTAGCAACATATAAGAATTCAAACAGTTTTAAAAATTACTATGCTTTTACTTGTGCAAAGAACTATTACTCTATGGCATTTTTTAGAACACATATTATACTCTGATGTTTTCTTGAATAACATACTATTTTGACAATATACTGTAGTGTGACATTTTCTGAACCACATATCATACATGACAATTTTCGTCAACATCCTATCATTTTGCGCTTTTCGAACCACGTAATAATCTGTTTTGTTTTTTTCCCCAACATGCTATAGTATGAACTACAGACCATACTGTTATTCTTGAAAAGTATACTATACTTTGACATTTTCTGAACTACATCCTATACTATGGCATTATACACAGAGTGCTTTGGTTACATGTTGATTTATAATCTAGATTTTTTTCTGTTTGTTTTTTGACAGGATTACCACAGACCTGACTGTGAACACCGTTGACACCCACCTGAGGGAGACGCTGTCTAAGATCTCAAGGCTGCTAGGTCGTGGTCTTCCTGCTCTTACTGGAGAACATCTTCATCAACTACGTCTTCTTCTGAAGAGGTCCTCAGATGCTGCAATCTCTGACCTTAAGGAGGAACTGCTACTTTCACTCTGTAATGAGACGGCCGTTATTTTAAAAACCCAGCTCCTGGTGGCTTTGAGTGAAAATTTAACATCCATCGAAACGGAACTACAGACAGTTAATTCTGAGCTGTCGGTCAGTATTTCAAACATCAAGTCCGACCCGGCTGCCCTAAAGCACACTGTGGGTAAAACGGAAACTTCACTTTCCACATCACTGACGTCATTGTCACACTCCAAAGCAGAGCACCTGTCTGCTGAACAGAGAATAATAAACAGCTGAAACAGTTGGTCTGTCCTTCTGTAAGTGAAAGTTAAACAGAAAGTGGTTCACCGAGGATGTCATCCATTCAGTCTCCTTGTTCACAACCAGATGAGGTTTTCCTTCTGTTGGCTTCACTCAGAAGATCCTCACAGTGAACATGAGACGCCTGAGATGAAGACAGACACACATCACAGTATCAGCATCAACAGCAGAGGTTCATTTTAAAGTATCCCTGGAAAGATTTGCTCTGTCATGTATAGTTTTCCAAGCACTGAAAGACAGAAAGGCCTGTAGTCACTTTCGCTTTAGAGGAGAGGATTTTATTATCCAGCTTATCTGTGGTGCAATTTAAATGTAATAACTGTAGTGTTCATCATTACTTTGGTCATATTCTGGGAGTTTATTTTACTAATCTACACTGCAGGAATACGTACTACAACATGTGAATCAGTCATTAAACAATGTTAACCACTAAACAGTAGATTTACTGTTTTCTCCAGTTTAACTTCAGAGACACAGCAGATATTCAGGACTATTGACAACACAGAACCTTAACCTTACTGTTTTAATCACATTTAGGTTTTCTAAACATTACATTAATCTGAACCAACGTCTCCATTAACAGTTTTATGAACTAAATGCACTACATTACAGTCACACAACACACTTCAGCTGTTTACATGAAGCACAACACAAACATCATTAGCTTAATGCTACGTTAGCTTTAGTCAGGCTACGACTGAGCAGCTAGTTCGGTTAGCATCGCTAACATTAAAGCTAATATTTACTGGTTGCTAACTTTCTTCTCTGGTCAACACACAGATATAAACTCCACCAACATCTGGAGTGCATGGCACACATTATATCTGACACTAATTAAAACCGGCACCGATAAGATATATACATTAGCTTACCAAACTATCAAAGTCCGTTCAGTGTCTGCTGGTAGACTCAGCCAAAGGTAGAAAACTGGTTAACACAAGCCAACAGGCAGGAAAACTGTGGAAAACATTCTGCTGCTCCAACGATAAATAAACCAACAGTGATCATATCGAAGTTCATTCAAACCATGAGAGCACAGTCTGGGCTGCCTACTCCATAGGACCGGTCAATCATTCCAGACCAGACTGTCAATCAAGGAGCCCCACCCTTGGCAAAACTTTACCATCCATCCATCCATTCTCTATACACCACTTTATCCTCACTGGGGGCGCTGGAGCCAATCCCAGTTGACTCAGGTGAAGGCAGGGGACACCCTGGACAGGTCGCCAGTCTGTCGCAGGGCTACATATACAGACACACAATCACTCTCACATTCACACCTACGGGCAATTTGGAGTAACCAATTAACCTCAGCATATTTTTGGACTGTGGGAGGAAGCCGGAGTACCCAGAGAAAACATGCAAACTCCATGGAGAAAGATCCCAGGCCCACCCTGGGATTCGAACCGGGGATCCTCTTGCTGCAAGGCAAGAGGGCTAACCACTACCCCACTGTGCAGCCCCCGAAACTTTACCGCTCTACAAAAAATTTAATATTGGTTTATTTTAAGATTGACCACTTGATCTCTCATTATGACCATGAAAACTAATGAAAAAAAAATTATATACGGTCTATACATCATACTCTGTTTGGCTCCACACTTGATGATGACCACTTCTGGTCTCAGAAAATGAAAACCAACTTGCCAACAAGTTTGTATAGGTCTCTAAAGATGTTTTTGATGCCAGGGCTGATTTTCTGACTCAGTCCACCCCTGTGTGTGTGTGTGTGTGTGTGTGTGTGTGTGTGTGTGTGTGTGTGTGTGTGTGTGTGTGTGTGTGTATATATATATATAAACATATACTTTTTTTTTTTACTTGAGATAAAAAATGAGTTTTCTGAAAATTTATAAAATGGAGTTACCTGTTTTTGCAAATGAACTCTTCATATATATATGTATATGTCAGTGTGTGTGTACACACACACACACACACACACACATATATGTGTATATATATATATATATATATATATATATATAAATATATATATAAACATACATATATGAAGAGAAAGGTCGGGCTTGTAAAATTTTAAAAAGGCATATAATAACAATAAAAATAGGAAATGGAAATAGAAACAATTCTGGCGAGTCCCCAGACTACAATGTGACTTTAAAAAGGACAAAAAAATCATAAAGACTAGACATATTTAATCTAAGAAATCTTACATATAGAAATAATGATGTTAACGTGTTATTTTACAACTTTAGTTTGAGGTGTTCTTTTCCAGGATTTAGACTGAGTCGAATTCTAACTAACCAGCAAAATCAGTCATTAGCAACATGCTAACATTCAGGGTAAATACTATTGTTCTGTATATGTTAGCATAGCTTGAGGCAAACCCACTACCTGAATGACAGCAGGTTATTTTTGTATTTTGTTGGTTTATTAATATATTCAAGTACCTGTAGTCATGATATAACCACCTCTATAGTAACAATGTACCCTGCCTACCTCTGTTTTTGCCGAATAAGTTTGGTCTTGTAGGTGTGACCACGGGGTGTCAGTGCTACAGTTGATTGGTGGTTTGCGGCTGCGTCCGCATGGCAACGGGCAGCTGTGTACATGAAAAGGGACTCAAGGAGCTTTCTGGAAACGGTGAGGGGATTTCTACGTTAAAACAATCTATCGGTCCTCCTCTACGTGGACGCTGTAACATCTGGACACCGCAGCCGGAGCGGAGCGGCTTTAATGCGGCGTATCGCTGGCGCAGACTGACAGGTGAGGAGTTGGCTCCGATTCCCGGCGCCTTGTTCCGTCCTGCTCGGTTCTCCGCACGATGGGGATGAAGCGAGTGACATTGTCGTGTTGTGTTGTCCTGCATGTGTGCGACTGGGCGCTATGCGGTGTCATTGTCTGGTAAACAAGGTGTGTCTGGCCAGATAAAGTGCTGAGGCTGTTAGGTTTGGGCCGCAGAGCTTCAGGAGCGGATCTGGATGTTGTTCAAGGGAGAAGAGGGGACGGACAGGGCGGTGTCAGGGCGGCCTCTCCGGGGGCATCACTGCTCCCTCAGCCTCACTCTCACACAGACACCATGGATCACGAAGAGTTCTTAATGTGGCCGTAAGCTGTCTGTGAGATGTTGCAGCCATTAACCATTTATAGGCCAAGTTAGATAACTACAACCGAGTGTCCCTGCAAAACAATATACCGTTTAGGTTTAGGATTATATGCCGATTAAAAAAAACAAAAATATCGTCATAAAAGCTCAGTTCAAATGTCCAGCAGCTGTATGGATGGTTCAAAAGTAACAGAATACCACAGCCCTTGTTTTTGGACAAGTTCTTCACAAGATTGATGTTCTTATTGAGCTGAACGGGTTTTTCTTTCATTTAACAGCTAATAGTAGAAATTATTTGAAAACTGTATATTCCACAGTTTTTCTTTAAATTACAGATAATAATTTCTTTAATTAATTTTTTAAACATGAATGTACTTGTGGACACTACAAAACAAGCCAAAACTGTAAATAATGTCCATATCTAAATTTGTGTGTGTGTGTGTGTGTGTGTGGGGGGGGGGGGTTGATATATGGTAATTCATTCTTTTAGCGTCACCATACAATGAGACTATTTTTATCATTTTAAAATCAGCAAAGTTATTTTCAGAAATACATATTTATGTATATTTAGGTTTATTAAGTTATAGATAATATGTAGTAAAATCACAGAAAAAAAGGTATTATCTTACATGCACCCCACAAAAAATATCCCAAAACTGTATATAAAGCCCACTTCAAAAAGTCATTTTTACAAATAGCAATTTGTTCCTTTTTCAATATGTAACCATAACTGTATTACTGTATTTGAATCAGCACAATTTTTTAAACATTTACATGCTTTTGTTTGGAAGATAAATATGCATATTAACAATTTAAAAAATAGTAGTATGAATAATTTGCATATTTTTTCTGTTTTGTTAACTTACAGACACCTTGTAAAATGTAGTAAAATCACAGAAAAAGCTTGAAAAAATAATTAATTTACATGTTGACTGTAAAAAAAATAAATACATGAATAAATAAAATAAAAACAGGCTAAAACTGCTAACAGTCTTATCATTTTTACAAACAGTAAAATTATTTTTTACAGTGTGTGTATGTGTGTAAAGTTACAGGTTTTACTGTTTAAATCAGCCAAAAATATAATTGTTTTACAGATATTTGCCTTTTTTTAAAACAGTTTTAGAATATTACAGTATTCAGTTGTTTTAAACGTATTTTTTCTACCACCCTTGCTGCCAGATTTTCACAATTCTCAATTTTTTCTACAAAATAGATGTCCTTAAAAGCATATTATTGTAACTGAACTGTGAGCCAGTGTTTAATTAAAGTCTTAAGTCAGTGTTTACATCATTAGCATTGATCTTAACCTGCTAAGTTGTCTGGGCATCCTCACCCTTTATTGAACACAAATGCCTGTCTAAACTAAGACACAGCCATTTACATTGAACAGCAAAATAAATGCAGTTTTTAAGCTGCTCAGCTGGTGACAAATTCACAACCACAAAGTTACATCACTTCAGATAGTGTAACCCAGGGGTGTCAAACTCATTTTAATACAGGGGCCACATTCAGCCCATTTTAATCTGAAGTGGGCCGCACCAGTTAAATTGTAATATAATAACCTATAAATAACAACAACTCAATATTTGTCCCTTTGTTTTAGTGTATAAAAGTACATACTGAAAATGTGAACTATCATTTTTACAAAACATTATGAACAGCCTGAATTTTTAAAAGAGAAATCAGTGCAGTTTCAACAACATTATGCCTCAGTTTATCATTTACACAATACAATTTACAGACCACAGTATATCTACAAAGGAACAAAAGTTTTAGTCACAGGTATCTGCCACTAAATGATATAGTATTTTTACTTTATGATCAAAATGACAAAAGTCAGACAAAAAAACAAAAACAAGGCTCAATATTACATAAATGAGACACTAAATAACCAAAAATGAGACAAACAACATGAAAGAAAATGAAAAAAGAGACAAAAAATTTGACAGTTACAAAGTGAGAACAAATGGACAAGAAACGAGACCGAAATGATTAAAAAAAGAAACAAAACAACAAAAAATAAACAAAAGCACAAGTGTGACAAAAAGTAAACACAGAACAACAAAAACATGAGACAAATGACAGAAGTCAGACAAAAAAAAAGCCAACAACAAAACACAACTAATTATTACAAAAATGAGACACAAAATTACAAAAGAACAATGAGCAATCTAGTATTTTACTTTGTGATCAAAACAACTCGTCACGGTCTAGTAATTATTTTAGATTTATACTCGTACAAATTTACAATATGCAGTTAATTTTACACTTTACAAAGTCGTCCTGCAGGCCAGATTGGACCCTCTGGTGGGCTGGTTTTGGCCCCCAGGCCGCATGTTTGACACCCCTGGTATAACCTGTACACAGACACTCCCTTGACCAATAACTGAATAAACCAATTTAAAATGGAGCATTATTCCAATGACACAATACCACAGATGACAAGAAAAAGGTAAGAATGAGCTTTTGGCAAATTGGATGTTGACATGTCAACATCAGAGACAGACAATCTATCCCACGATGCTCCTGATAAACATGTTCAACAACGTGATCTTCCCCCAAAATGTGCTCTAACTTCACTGAGCCCTTCATGAAAAGTGAGACAACACTACAGCCAGCATCAGAAACCTCATCAATTCTTCATCACAGATGGGTTACTCATTACTAATCACTGATTTTTGTTCTATAACCCCACTCTCCATCTGCAAAAGATCATTTTCAGTATAGTATATTTGGTTGTTTCCTGACATCTACTCCGCTGGAGAGATACCATGTGTTGGGATAACAAATACTTATTCCCCTATGTAAAAAAAAAAAAAAACTGCTAGTATTTTCTGCATGCATGCTCATTTTAAAATTTCATTCAGTATATTGGAGCTGTTTTAATAAACAAAAATGATTATTCGGTCAGTCAGTTACTTCGGTGTTTCCTAGATCTAACATCAACCTTATATTGTTAAACCTTATATATTCCCTCTTTCTGTTTCTCAGCCAGCTCATAAGCTGCGACCACTGACCTGCAATCATGACGGCAGAGGAGACAATCAACATCAAGGAGGCGGAGGTGATCAAGCTGATCCTGGACTTCCTCAATTCCAGGAAGCTGCACATTAGCATGCTGGCCCTGGAGAAGGAGAGCGGTGTTATTAATGGACTCTACTCTGATGAC
Organism: Acanthochromis polyacanthus; assembly: GCF_021347895.1. Taxonomy (NCBI): domain Eukaryota; kingdom Metazoa; phylum Chordata; class Actinopteri; family Pomacentridae; genus Acanthochromis; species Acanthochromis polyacanthus. The sequence continues at coordinate 24,420,032 of NC_067116.1, read as the reverse complement.
ATGCTCTTCCTCAGGTACGACAACAGACATGCATGCAGGAGTAGAGCACAAAGGGTAGATTAGAATAAGTTTTACAGAGATTTTAAATAAAGTTTATCAATGTCTTCGCCACAACAGCAGAGATGTATAAGGAGAGACTCGTCACTTAAAGAATCCTGAAGCATAAAGGCGATCATGTAGATGCACTGTCACGAGAGCCATGCCATGCAACTATGACCAGTGGAAGTATAACACTTAGAGAAACATGTTTCTTCAACCTTGTTTTGATGCAGTCACTCAACATTTTTTAGCACGTTTTACCAGAGATGACTGCCGATTCTCTCCATGGAACTTTGATGCTCCAATAGCTCTCTCGTCATTCGTCTAGACAGGAACCCGCTCTTGTTAACCTAAAATAAATGCTGGATGACTGTCAAGAAGCCTTGCCTATAAGAAATTTATCAACAGGAAAAACTTTCCAAAAATGTTGTCCTCTTGCTGAAGCATTTAACTGCACCACTGTGGTTTTCAGAGGATTTTGAAAATGCTCATTGGTTACTTTCAACAGGCAACTCATTCTGGATGGACAGTGGGAGGAGGTGATGCAATTCATTCAGCCTCTAGAAGGGATGGACAAGTTTGACAAGAAAAGGTGAGAAAAAATATTCTATTTCATTGTTTTACATCATCTCTCTACTGACAGTAAGTATAGGACATGTTTAAAGACCAGATTGATTTGATTTCTTGTTGAGGCATTATGAAGAGAACTTTTTAGTGAGTGCTTTTTGTACTGCAGATATATTTAGTACAGTATTGATTGACTGACAAATGATTAAACCAATAAAAATACATGGTAAGTAGGAGTTAGGCAAGCCATACATAAAGGTATGAAACTAAGGAACAGATTTGTAGGGCAATATGAAACAAAGATCAAACGTACATAAAGTATCTGAAAATTTCTTTATAGATGATGTGTACCCTCACTCTGTGTCCAGGCTGGATTTGCCAGTAAAGTGGAAGGCTGGTAGCCTTAAAAACTAAATTAGGTCAGGTCCCAGAACTGTAGTGGTGTGATCATGTCATCCCACTGACATCCTCTGTTTCTTCCCAGTCACCAACCCCTCTGCACAAATGGAGAACATTTTTACACTCAAGTCCTACCTAATTAAACTATCAGTTTATTGAAAAGAAACAACTCATAAAACATCACACGAGGGTTAATCAATAGTGTATTTTCTAATACCTGATTTGTGTTTCCAGGTTTCGGTACATCATTTTGAAGCAGAAATTTTTGGAAGCTTTGTGTGTAAATAACGCCATGTCAGCTGCTGAAGACCCTCAGAACGTACGTATATGTTTAATTAACCATCATTCACACTGGTAATTCAGAAATCCTATTACGAGGCTAGTAGTCAGAAATCCAAATACATCAAAAATGCCCTCAAGCATGGAAGTCTAATGTCTCCCAGCTCCAGTGCAGCAGTTCAGTGATCAGTAGAAGCCCGTGTTTTATTTGGGACAATGGAGTTGTACACAAATGTGTAAAAACAGTGGGAAAGCTCCTAAACTTTAATTATCTCTGAGAGAAATCTGTCTTCCCAGAGTGATACTCTGACATCCTGTATGTGCACACACTGGCCCACTTGAAAACACTCTGAGCTGCTGGTGAAACAACTGTTTATCTGATTTCCAATGTATGATATCTGATTTTCCACAATTTTACTATCATTAATCTAACAATTATTCTTAATTCATATAAGCTTTCCACTGAAATTCCAAAGAATAAAATGGGTTTGTGTGCACCTCCTTAAACCAGTAAAAAAAAAATAATGATGATTTTACTGGCTTCCATTCAAATGTCTGATATTCTGCCTTTTTACTGAACAAGCAAATGCCATCCTTTATCATCAAGATACCAGAGAGCTGCTACATGAAACACACCTAAATATAATCACAGCATCAGACTCATTTTCTACCATCTACAGCTGGAGCTCACCATGCAGGTGGCGGTCAAGTGCCTCCACAATCTGGAGGAGTTCTGCCCGACCAAGGACGACTACAGCAAGTTGTGTCTCCTCCTCACCCTGCCTCGCCTCACCCACCATGCAGAGTTCAAAGACTGGAACCCAAGCACGGCACGTGTCCACTGCTTCGAGGAGGCTTGTGCCATGGTAGCAGAGTTCATCCCTGCGGACAGGAAGCTGAGCGAGGCTGGTTTCAGGGCGAGTGGAAACCGCCTCTTCCAGCTGCTTATCAAAGGGATCCTTTATGAGTGCTGTGTTGAGTTCTGTCAGGTAATATGATACCCTGAAAATGAAAGAGATACACTCAAACTTCATTGGCTGGTAAAATACGTAATCCAAATGTTACCTCTTCACAAATGTAGAAATGGTAAAAAAAAAAATCCATAGCAAGGTATTTTAATGTTGTGTAATCAGTTGTTTGCTGCAACAAAATACCGTCTGATTTTAGTTAATTAGTGTCATCTACTATAATATCTAGTGCATATTAAATTCTATTTACACAACTGATTTTACTGTGCCCAGTGATAAACTGGCGAGCTGTCCCGCGTATCCCCTGCCTTTGCCCTGAGTCAGCTGGGACAGGCTCCAGCCCCCCACAACCTTACAGAGTATTATGCTATGAAGATAATGAATGGATGGATGGATGGATGATTGCACTTTGCTGTTTTCTAGAGTAAAGCAACGGGTGAGGAGATTACAGAGGGCGAGGTGTTGCTCGGCGTGGATTTGCTCTGTGGGAACGGCTGTGATGAGCTGGATTTGTCGTTGCTCTCCTGGCTGCAGAACGTCTCCCCAGGTGCCTTCACCTGCGCCTTCCAACAGAAGACCCTCAACATCCATGTGGACCGGCTGGTGAAGCCGAGCAAGGCTGGCTATGCAGACCTCCTCACTCCTTTAATCAATCGTCTGTCCCCCTGTCCTACCTCACCCTTTCGTCAGAGACCTCATTCAGCTGACACCTACATGTCCAGATCGCTCAACCCAGTTCTGGATGGTCTGTCCCACGGTCTGGCAGCACAGGATAAGAGAGGCATGGAGGCCAACATGAAGTCTGCTCTCAGTCGGAGTCTCGTGGAGAACAATGTGCACCTGCAGGATGATTCACCTGAGAGGTAGGATTCAAAGACGGAGTAAACTGGAGAGAAATATTTTTGTTGCTTGCTGTGCTAAATGATTTAGACTTAACAGATGTGCTGCACATCTCAAATCACAGTGTACCACACATTTGCTTTGCAAACTAGAAATGTGTGTGTGTGTGTGTGTGCGTGGTCAGGTGCTGGCTATACTTGTGGGGACCAAATGTCCCCACAAGTATAGGAAAACCAAAAACAATGTCACTTGTGGGGACCTCATTTCGGTCCCCACAACTTTAAACAGTGTTTTCTTGGCCATGTTGTTACTGAAAAAAGTAAAAGTGCAAAAACGTTTCTTTAGGGTTAGGCATCGTTTTCGTCTGGGTTAAGGTTAGGGTAAGGGTTAGGGTTAGGGGTTAGATATGAATGGGAGTCAATGGTATGTCCCCACAATGATAGAAAAACATAGTATGTGTGTGTGTGTGTGTGTGTGTGTGTGTGTGTGTGTGTGTGTGTGTGTGTGTGTGTGTGTGTGTGTCTCACTGAAAAACAAATTTTTACACAGTGAAATGTCATAAAATTTTGTTTTTTTCAACTCTTAGCAATTGTTTATCTGTCACAAAACAAGCTTTTGGAATCCTAAAACACAACAAAGCACATAAAACTTTAAAAAATAAAAACATAACACCAGTTCAGTTACTATTCTTTCGTCCATCTCGTGCTTGTATCAGATTCAAAACCTAGAAATGAGTTGACCCATCACTTTTGTCAGCTAAAGGCTTCCTTCACTCAGCAAAGACTACTATATAATATTACACTCATAAACCCGAGAACAAATTGCCTTTTGACCCATCATGAAATTTAAGTTGTATAAATGACAGCTAATAATTACCATTGAGATTATTATGTATAATCCTTTCTACTTCATTTACACTCCCTCAATTGTATATTTTTCTATATTTTAGGATATATTTCGTTTTCATCCTTCACAGTTTCTACCAGTCAGTAGTAATCATATTGCATTACAAAGCTTTTTCTTTTCTAAAGCTCTCTCATTCTGCTGTCTCCCCCAGCATGTGCATTTGCAACCTTAAATACTAAACTCAGTGGTAGATCTTGTTGCATGATTATAGCCTCATTTACCCCATTAGTTCTACCTTAAAAGAGACGTACTACCTCTTTTGTCAGCAGTTCAGCACATTAGTGCAGATGAGTGTTGCTGGATGGAATATATAATCTGAAACCTTTAGCTGATGACTCATAATTGAAAACGAGACTATCAAGCCTGACACTAAATTAGGGCTGTAAATTAAAGATAATTTCACTGATTTAAACTGATATTTTACAGCCTCAATATAATTTTACTGGGGTCTTTATGGCTCATCATGTTGTCCTTCTCTTTTTCAAACCAGTGCTTTGCTCTGAGGACTGGCAAACTATGGCCCCTGTGAGTGTGACGAAACACTAAGAAAGTAAAGACAGGATGATTTAATGCTCACCAGCTCATTAGAGGAGACACAAGATGTTGTCAGGTTCTCTCTGGCCCCACCTGCTGGATGCAGTGAACAACTGGTCCAAAGTCTGATCTCGTCATTCCACTATATAAACAAGTTCAAGAGTTTGTCATTCTCTGCCATAGTTTGTTTTGCAACATGATATGCAACTCTTTACAGGGTTTCAAATGATACTATATACTAAATAAAATTATCATTTGACTTAACATAAATCTAATTGTTTCATGTACTATTGTCATTTTATTAAAGTGCCATGGCTTTGACTTTGTTGCTGTTTTGAGTATACATTAAATATTTTTTTCCTTCATTGTGGCGTTTAAAATCTAAATTGTTTATATATACATACTTATACTGTTAATCCTCCTACCTACAGGAAACACCCGCAAGGGCTGGATGGACCCAACACCACACGAACTCCTCTGACTCCAGGAAAAGATGGTGGTCCACCCTGCAGCACAGAAACACAGGAGGTGATCTGAACTGCAGACCATAAGTAGCACCTTCCTATATGTGTAGTGATACCATGTGCAGCCTAGACCATAACTAGACCACAGATTTATGAGACAAAGTGTCGGGTGATGTAATCTTAAGTGTGTATTAGATCCTATTTGAATCTAAAGGTAAAGTTTAAAGGCGAAGGAGTGAGGCGCATCACCTTTGCTTGCTTAAGCTGAATTGGCTCCATGAATCTTGCAAAGACTGTATAAAAAAGAAAACATCATCGTTGCCCGTCTGGTAACTTAAATCAAAGTCAGAGAGAGATTTTCAGTCAGTCTTCCCTCCAGAGTCATTACTCCAGATTTAAGAGATATAGAATTATTTTCCCTGAACCCCTGAACTGCCTGGGCTCAATACTTCTACTGCATCATAAATCCTGCCAAAACTCTCTACCACAACTGTCCATGGGCTTTTGCACCCTGTTGCCCTCTGTCCCAGTGTAGAGGGTGAAGATCATGGACACTGTAGGCACATTATCTGGTTTGATGTGCGGTCACACCCACGATGACCTGCTGCTTCCATCATCGCTCATCTTTATGCACCCCAGGTCCCATCTAGAGGTGCAAAGTACTTTGAGATTAGATTGTTGTGTGTGTGTGTGTGTGTGTGTGTGTGTGTGTGTGTGTGTGTGTGTGTGTGTGTGTGTGTGTGTGTGTGTGTGTGTGTGTGTGTGTGTGTGAAAAGTGGTGAGAGGCATGAAGGAGAATATACTATAGACTGGCTAGATATGATGAGGTCCTTGAAAACTTTTTTATGGGACGGATGATGGAGGACGAGGCCTTGGGAATTGAAGAGTTGTCAGTAGTGGCTGTTAGAAAGAGTTTGTCTATTATAATCCGGTGTGTGCAGTTGGATGTGTGTGTGAGGTGGCAATGAGCACTGCCAAGCTTTGAAGCAGAGAATACTGAAAGGCAACAATAAATATTCTATCATTCATGTTTCAGGGTTTGCCCAGGTAAAACAAATCCCGTCAGAGTACAGTTTTAGGGATCTCCTCCCAAAACAAGCCTTACAATGTGTTTATTCTATGTGTGTTTGTTTGTCCAGCGTCGTGACTCCACAGAGCAGATCCAGGAGTATTACAGGCAGCGTCTCCGTGTGCAGCAACATCTGGAACAGAAGCAGCAGCAGAGGCAGCTGTACCAGCAGATGCTGTTGGAGGGAGGAGTGAAGCCGCAGGATGGAGCCCAAAACAACCTCACTGAGGCATTCCTCAGCAGGTAAGGAAGTCATGCTAAAAGAGTCAGTGTCATTTATGAATAAAACACAACGCGGTACCTGCAAGATATTTTGTCTTTTGTCCATCTAGATCTATTCAGAAGTTGGAGGAGATGAATGTGGGCATTGACCACAAAGGAGATGAAGTGATGACACATCTGGGCCAGCAGTGGAATGGACTGACAGGGAGCAACAGCACCTCCAGCCCCAGGATGTCCAATACCCGGCACACCACAGACAAGGGCCCGCCGAGAGACAAGCCAGGTGGGGTGAGCAGCCACGGTTTGCTCAGCGAGTCTCCAGTTCCCAGTAGCCAAAGGTAAGAGCTTGCGAAGTGTTTGGTTACTTGTCTTAAGTAAAACATCCTGTTCTTATGAGGTCATTCCAGATTTTGATTGAGTTTAGATGCTTCGAGTGGTTTTGAAGCTGCTACTAAGTATAAATAATATTTTATTTTGATTTAATGGCTAACATGGAAATTTTATTCTCATATGTTTTGCAGCAAAAGCATGTACAAATTGTAAGAATGTCACCTGAAACATCCTATCACTCTTAAGCATTTTTAATTGATACCAAAGTGTAATACTGTTAGATTTCTATATTGCAAAATAAGTAAAGTATAGCTTTGAAATAAATCTGTGTGTGCATTTGTGATCACCAGTGCTGAACGAATCAGAGCGTCTGGTCCTACAATTCAGGATGACACTAGTTCCTCTGCAACACGCAACACACACGAGGTATAGCAAACTGCCCGCAAATCTACTACAGAACTCCATCAGTTATCAAATATCAAATGCTGGAACATGTGAAAACTTGCAAACCAGATGACAACTTTTGAAGTGATGAGGATATTTTTTTCTGATCTTTACCAGCCAGGGAAGTCCAAAACACAATTTGTTAAAGTGAACCAGCTCGAGGACACACAGGCGGTGCGTGCAGTGGCCTTCCATCCCTCTGGAGCACTCTATGCTGTAGGCTCCAACTCAAAAACCCTGCGAGTCTGTGCCTACCCGGAAACAGTTGCCACCAGGTAGGAACCATCCATAGGTATCCAGCAGTTTTTAAACAAAGAATCTGAATGGAGTGTACTTCATCAAGAAGGTCTCACATCAATGGAATCTAGAAGAAAATAAGAAATAGTTTCAAGAGTCAAAATATGCAGATTCAAGCTGTTATTTATAAAACACACTTTTAAGAAGTAATTTCCTAATTGCAGTTTTTCATTTCTCTGGTTTATATGATTTGCTTACTTCTTAGTGGTTCTGGTGCAGTCAAGCAGCCAGCAGTGCGCTTCAGACGAAACAAACATCACAAGGGCTCAATCTACTGTGTAGCCTGGAGTCACTGCGGACAACTGTTGGCTACTGGCTCCAACGATAAATACGTCAAAGTCTTGCCTTTCAATGCAGATAGCTGCAATGCCACAGGTACTGTTTCAGGTGTTTTACATGCACTTCTATATTCACAGAACACAGAAAGCTGAAACAGAAATCCTTGTAACCCTCTTGTCTCCACCCAAATTTGTACCTTTGATTCAGGCCCAGACCTTGAGTTCAGCATGCATGATGGTACCATTAGGGACCTGGCCTTCATGGAAGGCCCTGAAAGTGGAGGATCCATCTTGATCAGTGCTGGGGCCGGAGACTGCAACATCTACACCACTGACTGTCAGAGAGGACAGGGCCTTCACGCTTTGAGTGGACACACAGGTACATCAGCTTTTCACTTACAACTGAATGAAAGAAAACAGATTTGAGGAAACTCTAGATGTTTGAAATAAGCTTGCAGATATAGTAGATCATCTGCTTAGTTCTTTCATTATACCTTGATGCTTTAGATATTTAACAAATATACACTTAAGATTTTTTAAAACAGTGAAGTCATACAAATCAACAGTACCACAATGTTAATTAGTTACAGTGAAATAAACAGGGTGTTAACACAACTAAGTGCAGCAAGGTGAAGACATATCATGTATTGTTTGAACAGGTCACATCCTTACTCTGTACACGTGGGGAGGGTGGATGATCGCCTCGGGCTCACAGGATAAGACAGTTCGGTTCTGGGACCTACGAGTGCCCAGCTGTGTTCGGGTTGTGGGCACAACTTTGCACGGTTCAGGTGAGCGCCATCATGCCTGACTTTCACTGGAGGTGATACTTTGCAACACATTGTTACAGGATACAGAAGCATCTCAATGAAATCATAGGAAAACACGAATGCTTCCACAAGTGCAGCTTAACATATTATCTCAGGAGCAATAAAACAGAGTGCACTCGTCTAAATGTGTTGATCTTTTTCATATTACAAACATATGGATTTAAAGAAAGATAATATTTTAAATACTTATATTTGCATTTGGATCAGCATTAATTTGGCATCTGATGTGTAACTGTGTTCAATCATTTGAAAAGATATCTATTAGTTCTGTCACATTTGTCACTAATTCACACCACGTCACCTGTGTTACAGTAGTAATGCTGGAACACCTTTTTCTGAATGTCAGGATGTCCTTAGTATGTTAGTGGATTGCTTCATCTGCTTTGTGCTGTTTCTTATCTAATTATCACTGAAAGTTGTTAATGAGCTGAGTTCACAAATCAGATTCTTCAGAGAACAGGTCAAGGTCAACAAGCAGCAGAGGAAACTTTTACTGAATAGAAGCTGCAGTGTGTGCTTCAACAGATACTGCAGGCCACTACAGTCTTTGCATTTCAGCAGCAATTTGTTAATTTGACAATTTATCTCTCTTTAGCATGATGGTTTATTTTTTATTTGTTAAAAAAATACAAAACATTTCCCCATAATTATTTTATTGTTGTACTGAGTGGAGTATGAAAGTGGTTTCAAGCTGCACCCAATCACAGAAAGCAGAAAGCACTTGATATTGTATCTCTTGCAGGAAGTGCAGTTGCTTCAGTGGCAGTGGATCCCAGTGGCCGTCTGTTGGCTACCGGTCAGGAGGACAGTACCTGCATGTTGTATGACATTAGAGGAGGCCGCATCGTCCAGACATACCGCCCCCATGGCAGTGACATTCGCTCTGTGCGGTTCTCACCTGGAGCCCATCATCTCCTCACTGGCTCCTATGACAACCGAATCATCATCAGTGACCTTCAAGGTAAAACCTTCATGGAGAAAGAAACAATTTAACTATGTACCGTACGTGACACACAAGACAGATAAATAGAAGGGGTTAAATTAAGAGAAATCATTTCCATTTTGAAAGCTTATACCTTCTTGGTGTCCATTTGATGTCAACAGTTGCAACACACAGAAGCTGCTTTTGAAGTTCCCCCCTTTTTGCTGACAGTCTGGTGTTTGGCTGCACTGTGTGATGTACTTTTCTCTGACTTCAGGTGACCTAACAAAGCCCCTCCCTCAAACGGTGGCAGGGGAGCACTGGGATAAGGTGATCCAGTGTCGGTGGCACCCACATGACCAGACCTTCCTCTCCTCGTCTGCGGATCGAACTGTCGTCCTCTGGGCTCCGGGCCCCTGAGAGTCAGAGAAACAGTGATTAACACCCAGAGCAGCAGTGATCACAAGAGCACAGTGTCCACACACATCCCAGCATGGCATCACTAACTGCTGCGAGGGCCATGTACGTGCAGTGGTGTGCGTACACATCGTGAGCATCAAGCTGTTTTTATGTTGCTCAGTTTCAAGTTAAGTGTGTGTGCCATGTGTGTATGTAAAAATTGCATTGAGGCAGAAAATGCAGTCATTTTAAAAAGGACAGTTTACGTGTTTGTGTATGTGTGAATACTACTGTATATGTCTTTGTGAGTATGTGCAACCAAAAATGGCATTTTGGAAATCTCTGTGTTTGGCTTCGCAGTTTAAGCTAGCTTAAAGCTAAATAATATGAAGATTTTGCAAATGCCATAAATATTGGAAACAAGGGTATTTTTGTCTTTCTTTTTGGAATCCATGTGAGGTTAAAAACTTGCATAAGATGTGTCTGTGCATTCGCTTAATACCTTTCTGCTTGTGGCTTTTGTAAGTAGAACATTAAGATAAAAAGGCAACGATGTAATTACAATATACAGATGGTGATAATGCCTTCACTGAAAAGTATTAGTAAGTTCCCTGCAAGCACACTGTCAAATTAGATTAGTTCTTCTCTCACAAAACCCAAGTAAATTTTAGTCAGCCATAGTCAGAATCTGATATGAAAAAAATGATTTAGGTTTGGTTCAGCAAGACATGAGTTTAACAAAACTATTCATTAAAACACTGCTACTTCTATAGTTTCTATGAGACGCAGTGACTGGACTACATGCTGTGGAAGGAAGCCACGTTTGGTTATGCATATCATAATGTGCCTTTTTGTAACATTTGTAGAAACCTTTTGGATGTATGAATTGATTGATAGATTTATTTACTTATTTGCAGCTTTATTTTGGTATTTTTTCTTATGCCTTGTCAACTGTAAAACCTTACAATGTCACTGCAGTGCAGAAACTTTTCACTCATCTGCATTTGTGCACACGTCTGTTCTTATTAAAAATGTTTTGGTAATGATTAGTACTTTATGTGAAGGCAGAAAAGAGAATTTGCACAGTCAGGAAAGTAATTTGTTAATGTATCTCACACAAAAATTCAACACTGAGTTCCAGTCAAAGAAATTGCATAAATTGCAAGATGGGGAAAAGGGAAAAAGTACATGTTGTTATAAGACCCTGTTTGAGTTCATAGTCATTGCTTAGTTGCTTGATGAATTCGGTGTAAATTCAAAAGAAGAGCAAAGTAAAACCAAAGCTTAGATCAGCCATGAGAAGTGACTGAAAAAGGAGGGAAACAGCTGTTGTAACACGAGCTCAGTCACTGTTCAGCTCCTCATATCATAATTAAAGTGTAGGAATTATGCATGCTGTTTTTGCCCCAAAAACAAGTCAGCTTTTAACCAACAAAGATGCAGAGTAAGAAAGAGGAAGTAAAGGGCTGTATGGTGAACTTTAAAATGTAATAAACTGTAACTAACAGTATAAAAATAACACAATATTTTCAGGACGTTCAAGTGAAGACAATGGTAATGATGCACCTTAAAGAAAGAAATGCTGCAGGACTGCGCAGTATGAAATGAGAAATCTGCTCACATCTTTAAGGATGTGATTTGATCTTCATTTCTACTGAGCACCTATGTATGTAGAAGCCTGGTGCACATGAGTGAAAGAGAAGGATGTGAAAGAGAGAGTGTATGCCATGGGGTGATCATATTATGAATCATATTTTAACTTATTTGTGGCTCATATCAGAGTATTCAGTGTGCTTGTCCACATGTGTAGTTTTAAATAATGTTTGTGCACAAATGTGTCGCAAATGAGGGAACTGGGGTCACTGGAGTTCAGTCTGTTAAAACAATAAAATAGTGGCTGTCTAACACATGTTGTTCTTGCATTTGAATAAACAAAGATATTTTTAAGGGACACTTTGAAACTAGTTGATGGAATAAAGATGTGAAGTGAAAAATTAACTGTGTTTTATATTTATGCACCAAGTATACCAGTGAGTGCTTAAAAAGCCTGTTAGGGAAATGTTAGGTTAGCTACTCGTATCGCTGGCATGGCTAAACTGTGGGGGCTGGGACGTGGTCATGGCCTCTGACAGAAAAGAATCTCAGTACACACTTACTATGAGAGCCAAATCTGATCAGCTATTTTTGAGAGACAATGAAAGCAAGTCATGTAGTTCACAAGGAGAAAAATCAAGTGCAAGAGGTTAGAGACACAGCGGTGATAAAGGGATGGAGGGTAGAAGAGCAAGAGGGGCATTTACCATCACTCACATGCTGCGCTCGATCATTCCCTCTTTTGTGCAGCGGACAATGAGGGCCAGAGGTACAGGGTTTAAAAAGGATACGCACACTGTTACAGACAGCAGCCGTGGAGAGAGACCAGCCAAACCAGAGGTATCAGAAAAAATTGGAATTACATAGAACCTGCATTTACTGTAACTGCCAGGAAGGTACTACTTCATTTCGGCCTTTAAAAGGCTATTACTATCACACCTGCATTTGGAGAGCAACAACAACTACAAAGACGCAGAAGAGATGAAGTTTCAGGATCTATGCTTCTCCTACTGGGGGAAACTATCTGCACAACTTTCAAACTGAGCCTGGAAACTAATGCTTGTTCTTGTTATCTGGCAAAACTGAACAGATTACACATGAGCACATTTGGGATACAGGTGCATAGGTGCGCTTTGGATGTGCACTAGCGAATTTGGTGGTTTTAAAGAGCTGCATTTAGGAGGATTTGATATCAGTGTATGAAATCAGTGGTTTGCTGGCCGGGTGACAAAGAGCAACAGTGCTGACAGTTCAGTTGCTCGGTATTGGAAGATTAGTTTGTGTTGCATGGATGGAATTAGTAGTGAACAATGGCTGTGAACTGCCTGATAGGCAAGCTTATTGTCATGCAGCAGTTTGGGTCAAGTGCTTTGCTGGCTGCCACCAATCTGACAGCATGTTAAGGATGATTCAACTTCTTATCTGATGTGGGGACACACATTGAAACTGTACGTTGCGCGTTTATTCTTCCTACTAAGATGCATCAGGAGGATAATTAATAGTTTAAAGATTTTAAAAACAGTTTTGAAAGAAGACATTTGAGTTTCCTCCACTAATGTACCTCATGTTAAGAGTATTTGCTGTGAAGAGAAGATGTGCTTAATTCACTACTTACAACAGCTGAAATAGTAGTCCATTGTAATGTGCAACAGAAACTTGCGTTTTTGTTATTTTCAGCTGCTACAGAAAAGGATGTATGATGAATTTGAGCCTAACAGCATGAATTTTAAGCGTAATATCTGTAGCAGTCATGGGTTCACAGCGGGGACTTTAAAACTCCAATTATTGGACTTTATTCAATAGAAAAGGCTTGTAAATCTCAGAGAAAAACAATTTATGCAGCTAATTTATTCATATGAATGAGCTTTAAATGATGTACCTTCTCCATTCTGTCCTGTCTTTCCTGAACAGTTGTTGAATGTTTAGACGGACAGCGTTTTCCCGGGCTTCTCTACAATGCTGTATACTTTAGCAGGAGGAGGCACGCTCTGTGGTGTGGCCGCCCTCGTGCTTCTCATTGTTTCTACGGCAACGGACTTCTGGATGCAATATCGATACTCGGGTAGCTCGGCCAATCAGGGCCTTTGGAGGTTCTGCATCAACCACAAATGTCATGCTCACACCATAACTGTAGGTAAGTACTTCAGACGTGGCATTTAACAGAGAAAAAATGTTGTTTTGGATGCAAGCTAATACTTTGTGGTCAAATTTTGAAATGTGGCCATGTTCAACTGGAAGGAAATCTTTAAAACTATAACCAAAACAACACAGTACAATAAATGTTCATCTGGTAAAATCGAATAAATGGATAAAGGAAATACAGTTCACCACTGGGTGGACAAAGTATTTACTGACAGCAATGTACAAATAGCCCTTTACAAGTAAAATGACTGCATGAAAATCCTAGTGAAGGAAAAGTACCGGTACATGTTTTAGCAGCAAAATGTAGTTCAAGTATCAAAGTAAAAGTACTGGTTTGATCTGTCTGACTGGTATTTTATTAATCAGTCTGAACATTACGACCACCTGCCTAATATAGTGAAGGTCCCCATTGTGCTGGGAAAACCGGTCTGACCCACTGACGCCCAAACTCCACAAAACCTCTGAAGGTGTCCAGTGCTATCAGGCACCAAGATGTTAGCAGTAAATCTTTTAAGTTGTGAAAGTTAAAAGATGGAGCCTCAATAGATCAGACTTGTTTTTCCAGCACATCCCAGAGATGCTCAATCATGTCAGATCTGGGGAATTTGGAGGCTACATCAACACCTTTAACTCCTCCTCAAACCATACCTGACTAGTGTCTGCCAGGAAAGTACAGAGTCTGCAACAAGGTTTAGCTTCCCACAGTACATCCTGCTTCCGTTTTTTCTGCTGGTAAATAAGGCCCAAGCATCCAGCTGTGCATAAAAGAAAACATGACTTATCATAACAAGCCACCTGCTCTATTGCTCCATGCGCCTGTTCTAACATTCATATGCCTGCTGTAGTTGTTTTTGGCAGGGAACAGGGGTCAGCACAGGTATTTTGGCAAGGCTGTGGCTATGCAGCAACCTGCAATGCATAGTATGTTCTGACACCTTTCTATCATGGTCTGCTTTAAGGTTTTCATCGGTTTGCGCCACAGTAATTTTAGCGTATGATCAGACCACACAGGCTAGTAACGCTCTCCATTTTCATCACTGAGCTTTGGGCCTCCATGACCCAGTTATTGGTTTGCCAGTTATCCTACCTTTGGACTACTTTTTGCAGAGACTAATCGCTGAACACTGGGTACACCTACCAAAACCTTCTGACGATATATTATGGTGCTTAATGCTGCCTAATATATCCTAACTCTTGACCAGTGCCATTGTAACAAGATAATCAGTGTTATTCCCCTCTGCTGTCAGTGGTTTCCATGTTATAGCTGATAAGTGTGCATGACATCACTGGACAATTAATACTGATGCATCGATGGGAAACAGCATGCTACTGTTGTAGTTGCTCCATATGGAGCTAGTTTTAATTACGTATGATTTCATATACTAGGGCACCAAATAAAACTGAGGGGTCTTCAAATGATTAACTGTGGATGAAAGAAGAAAAAGCAATTTTATGACACAAGAGTCTGTTTTCTCTCTTTTTTTTGCAATTCCAAGAGTTTCCATATGGAACAAAACAGAGGTTTAGAGGAATAAATCTCTCATTAGTAGAGCCAAGAACAACTCAGATGTCCAAAATGTGGACAGGAAATCAAAGGTTTAATGTTGAACAACGTGCTGTATTTTTAATATTAATTACATTATCTGTAGTGTACAATCTTCATTGTACAATCAACCAAAAATTAAAGCTGGGAAATAAATGTAGTGGAGCTGAAAACACAACAATACCCTTCGGGGAGAAATATAGCATAAATCAAAAATACAAGTACCTCAAATTGTACTAAAATACAGTACCTAGTTACTGTCCACACTGGAGGAAAACCATACTGAGCTACATACTGCAGCTCATGACTATCAGCATTTCTAGCAAACTCTCCATTTGGGTTTGCCCAAATGTAGCCCCAATTTCAATTAAACATGTTAATAGAGTGCACACTGGTTTCTCAGAAAGTTAATTAAACAAAGATGAAAGACTTGGAAGATATATTATAGATGCCAAAAACTAGTTTATTCAACTGGATAAGAAATATGAAGTCCACTGAATGATAAAAGAGTTTGACTAATTTCATAAATTGCGTCAAAGCAAAATCAAGATGGCGTCCCAGCGCATTAGAAAACAGTAACTTAAACAAGCGGTTTAAACTTATTTGTGTGTATGTGCTTTCAGACATTTTCGTACAAATATTTGGTGGTATCGTGAAAAAAAAAAACTCCGTACATGTCGTCCTGACAGCGGTTCCAGCCGAGTTTCGGGGTTTTCGTCGACGTTAACAACTGTTCCTCATTGGCTTGGACGCATGCTAATAGATGCTTATGCAAAGTCTGACTTGAGTTGTATGTTCAGTATAATGGACATATTTCTGACCTTTTTTGTGTCCAGCCTTCTGGGATGCAACACGGGCCTTCATGCTGCTGGCCGTGCTGAGCTGTTTCGCCGGTGTGGTGCTCGGCCTGAGCGCCTTCACCAACGGCACCAAGAACCGGAGGGTACGCACAGGTGGCATCGCCCTGGTGCTGTCAGGTAACGCAGCATGTCACGGCTAAAAAAAATAAACCCGGATTCGCTGCTGCTTTACGCTGTTCTTCCTGTCTGGAGTTTTTCCCACAGTCGGTAAGAGCTGATTTGAGGTCACTTAAATTGTGACGAAAAACGTGTTGCAACCTGTAAAGCACAATATTATACGCTTTAAATGCACCACTTCCGTGTTGTATGAGGTTAACGGCGAACCAATCATATTCAATTTATTTTCTAGTAACCTCTACCTATAAATGTGATCTTTTTTTTAAATGTGTGGAATCATTTAACCTTCATGCGGTATCCGTTTTGAATATCTCATAAAGGCCTTCCGGCCCAGGTCATACATAACCAGGTTTTGTATGACTCATATATGCCCTGTAGATCCAAATTATCCACAAATTCAGTGTTTCACTTTATATGTCAACTTCCCTCAAACTGATTGAAACAAATTTTAACACTTTTTACAAATTATATGACATCATTTACCTAATTTGCATAAAAATATACATATTTTGAGTGAAAAAAACCAATAATTACAAGTTATGATTTCGGAGATCCAATACAATATTATGTATTTTTAGTGAGGTGCATATGTTGAAATTCAGACAAAATAATTTTTTTAACCCTTTCAAAGTTTTTGAATGGCCACAAATACTTTACATTAACTGTCTTCCGGGTCATATATGACCCAGTTTTGTTTGACTCATATATGGCATGTACATTAAAATTATCTACAAATTCTATGTTTCATCTTATTTGTCAACTTCCCTCCAACTGATTGAAATTATTTTTTACACTTTTTTAAATTGTATGACATCATTTACCTAATTTGCATAAAATTATATATATTTTTGACGTTAAGAACAGCAATAATTACAAACTATGATTTCTGAGGTTCAATTTAATATTATGGATTTTTAGAGAAGGCTATATATTGAATTTCAGATCAAACATTTTGTTTAACCCTTTCAAAATTTTTGAATCGCAACAAATACTGACATTAACTGTCTTCCGGGTCATTATGACCCGGTTTTGTTTGCCCCTTCTCTTCAACTGGGGTAAATATTAGCTCAAGAGCTTCTGCTGTAGAAAAGCCTTCTTTTCATTTTGCTGTCTTGCATCAAAATGTAAAAATGGTCGGGAGAGACACAGGAAAGGGGTGGGACTCAAAGTCATCATTATTACTTGTTTATCATACTGCAACTTTGAAGGTGTAGCATGCCAGTGTTTGTGTGTGGGAGGCACATCAATGATTGTTTCTGAAAGCGCAGCTTTGAAGGTGCAGGTGCGGGTCAGTGTGTGTGAACATGCATGTGCGTGGGAAGAACACGAGAGGCAGCTCCTCTCAAAGGAAAAAAATCACAAATTTTTCTGTTGTTTGTGTGTGTGAATGTACGGAGGGGTGTGTGTGTTTGTCAGACAATAGTCATTTGCTGGATAGGTGTGTATTTGAGTGTTTGTGGGGAGGGGGAGGGGGTGGGGGGTTGGTTGAGAGTTGGAGGTGTGTGTGGATGAGTGAGAGAGTGGAGTTTGATTCTTTGATTGTGCTAGAAAGCCAGGAAATGTATGTAAGTTCTCTGTATGTAACAGATGCTTTTTGAATGTTTTCCTACAGCGTAACCTAGCGTGTGTGTGTGAATGTGCATGTTTTTGGGGGGTGGGGGTGGGGTGAGATGTTTTTTTTTTGTTATAGGTGAGTGAGAGTATGGTAATAGATGTGTGCATTGTGCCAGAAAGCACACCAAAATCAATTTTGTAACGTATAGCGCCACCTAGTAGTGTACGGGTCACTGGAGACCCGGAAGGCCTATAGTGCCATTCTGTTTTATAAATTACCCATGATGCATTGCAGGGGGGGTACTCAATTGAATTTGAAAAGAGGTTGATTATGCTGAACTGCCGTAATTTTCATGTAATTACATTAAAGGCAACTACATTTTTAAAGAGCATCTTGATGCCTTCGGGTCGTCAGAGACCCGTATGCCGTATTAGGGTTAAGAGGACTCACAGGAAATGCGCGTCTCTTTCTGTGTGCTCATGTTTATTCTCTATTCTCAGGTTTTCTTGCTCTGCTGGCTTTGGCAATCTACACTGGAGTGACTGTCACCTTCTTTGGCAAACGCTTCTTGGACTGGCGCTTCTCCTGGTCCTATATCCTGGGCTGGGTGGCCATCATTCTGGCTTTTGCTGCAGGTACAGTTATGTTTATTGCGATGGAAATTTAAGGACTGCAAATACTGCTAACCACCTGTAAAAGAAGCAGAAGATGTAAGATAGCCCAGTTTTTCTGGTCATTATTTACCCACTTAAGACACTTTTTGCTCTCCGGACAGTGAAGTAAGTGAACTTCAAGTGTCTGCAGGAGTTAATGTGCATGTCTTTTATGTCAAACATCAATTTTGTTGAAGAGCTGCCATATATCTCAGATAAAGTGATTTCAAAGCAGCCTAACTGCATATAAATAAACTTCATAGTTTCATCTGACTCTCCTTGAAACCAGTTGTTCCTCAGATAATCCAAATTAGAAAATGTTCTTGGTTATTCTTGTATTGAAACTAAGTATTTAAAGCCACTATGTGTAGGATTTGAAAATGTTCTACTTTAGTTACAATTATCCCTAACTAGCAATGATCTATGCTTTTACTTCTTGAGAACATTTAAATATATTTTGATCCACACACCATTCATGGATTCAGTTTCATTTGGAGATACTGTATGTACAGTCATGTCAAAAATAAAAACTTGTATGATTTTCTTTCAGGTGTGTTCCAGCTCTGTGCTTATCAGCGGACCACTGCAGAACCTGCTCCTTCAAATAACCAAGACACCTGAACAAGATGCAACAGCATTTAGCCCTAAGACTGTTGCATTGGATGTCACTGCTGCTTTGAGTACCTAGAATGGAATAAATAGAAATCATAGATACTTCTGTGGTTTCACTGCAACCTTGTTTCACTCTTAACACTTTTTTTATCTTGACCCCAACTTATAAGACAGCATTTCACCAAATGCGTGTCAAGTACACTGGTTTATTTTGTTTCTATTTACCTTTAATCAGTACACTCTTTAGGATTAAAACCACCCTAAATGTGGTATTTCACTGCTATATCTGTATGCAAGTGATTCCCCACTAGATGGTGTTCTTATGCCACATATACAGTGGGTACGGAAAGTATTCAGACCCCTCGAAATTTTTCACCATGGGTCATTGCATTGCAGCCATCTGCCAAAATCAAAAAAGTTCATTTTATTTCACACTAATGTACACTCAGCACCCCATCTTGACAGAAAAAAAAAAAAAAAAAAGTAGAAATTTGTGCAAATTTATTAAAGAAGAAAAACTGAAATATCACATGGTCATAAGCATTCAGACCCTGTGCTCAGTATTGAGTAGAAGCGTCCTTTTCAGCTAGTACAGCTGTGAGTCTTTTTGGGAATGATGCAACAAGTTTTTCACACCTGGATTTGGGGATCCTCTGCCATTCTTCCTTGCAGATCCTTGCACTGAGGAGAGGCTTCCATCGGGCCACTCTGCCATAAAGCCCCGACTGGTGGAGGGCTGCAGTGATAGTTGACTTTGTGGAACTTTCTCCTATCTCCCGACTGCATCTCTGGAGCTCAGCCACAGTGATCTTTGGGTTCTTCTTTATCTCTCTCACCAAGGCTCTTCTCCCACAATTGCTCAGTTTGGCTAGACATCCAGGTCTCGGAAGAGTTGTGGTCGTCCCAAACTTCTTCCATTTGAGGATTATGGAGGCCACTGTGCTCTTAGGAACCTTGAGTGCTGCAGAAATTCTTTTGTAACCTTGGTCAGATCTGTGCCTTGCCACAATTCTGTCTCTGATCTCCTTGGGCAGTTCCTTCGACCTCATGATTCTCATTTGCTCTGACATGCACTGAGCTGTAAGGTCTTATATAGACAGGTGTGTGCCTTTCATAATCAAGTCCAATCAGTTTAATTAAACACAGCTGGACTCCAAGAAAGAAGCAGAACCATCTCGAGGAGGATCAGAAGAAATGGACAGCATGTGAGTTAAATATGAATGTCGCTGCAAAGGGTCTGAATACTTATGGCCATGTGATATTTCAGTTTTTCTTTTTTAATAAATTTGCGCAAATTTCTACATTTCTGTTTTTTTCTGTCAAGATAGGGTGCTGAGTGTACATTGATGAGAAATAAAATGAACTTTTTTTGATTTTGGCAAATGGTTGCAATGACAGAGAGTGAAAAATTTCAAGGAGTCTGAATACTTTCCCTACCCACTGTATAGGAGGCATTATGATTATGAGACTAGGGGTGCAGGAGAAGTTTCTCTGTCACAAAGTGGTGAAGTCATTCAGGCTTTCAGTGAGTTATCAAGTTTCAGTAAATGTAATATTTGATGATTCTGGTTATCGTATCGTTAGAAGTTGGCAACTATTTGTCTTCTTTAACACTGCACTAAACAGCTCACTTGCCCCAAATATTGAGCCATAAGCAATGTTAACAAATCAAGACGATTCTGAAGTTAACCAGGAATAGCTGTCAGGGAATTCTGCGATGTCGAGAGACAAACGAGGAGGCAGATTTAGAGACACCCTGGAGACTCAGATAGCTTATGTTGAGAATAAGGTTTACTGATATCAGCAGAAGCGATGCAACAAGCAGCACAGTGACGTGAGCACCGGCAGTATCAATTCTGAGGATTCTGTTCAACCTTGGGTATATACTGAGTTGGGAGGAAAGCCATATTTAGATTACGTCCGAATATGGAGACAACTTGACTACTCCGTGACATCAGACTAAACAATATCTGGTCTTAACCCAGTCATGTTTTTATTACAGCATTTGTCTCTCTCATGGATCTTCTTTTGCAGCATCTGCCTTTCTCAGGGTCAGACAGAGAAGGCCTGAATGTGCTCCCAGCCTCAGTTTGGGAGAAGCAAATAGGAGCAGGGGTCAGAGGTAATAACCTGGAGGATGATTTGAGGGGATCTATAACTTGGTTTAAGGTGACTGAATTTTACAGATGCAACCTGCAGGATATTCTGGGATGCCTTCAGCTAACAGCTGTGAGGAAATACCTCAATAAGGGGAAAGAGTAATTTTTTCTCCTTCACAACAGCAATACAAGTGACATAATTCAGCCTTTTACACATCACCAAATGCAAACATGTTTTTAGGCTTAAACCTCTTCAGCACACATGCTTTCCCCCCCCCCCCCCAGATTTCAGTTGGAGTTGCAGTTGAGTTTCAGTGCTTTTGTAGATTATTGCTCTTAGATATTTAAAACCCTAATGGGGTTTGGTTCAGCCATGTATAATCCTCCTTTTGAATACTGTATCGTAACTATGTATTCATGAAGTTTTCCATGTGCTTGTCTTATGTAATATATTCAAAGACACTCTCTGTACATGTCCTGACAAAAGCAGAGCAGGAGGCAGCAACTCAGCCAGATTCCTCATAATACGGGCATGAAATCCAAGTGGATCTAAGGTATGCACGGTGATTGATTTTAATACTTTTCCATTTGTCTTTGCCACTCCCAAACTTCAGGAAGTACATTTCCATCCGCTGTATCGAGCCTTGTGTACAAACAGTAAAGGGGCAAACACACAGGGGATTATTTACTTCGAAATAATTGTTTTATTTTGAACAATAGCAAAGCCATCTCACAGAGACTACTTTGAATTACACAGAATGCAAATAAATATATATAGGACCATAGTCGAATTAAGGACATTAACAAATGATACAAAATTATTTACAACACTTTGAATAGTGCAAAACCACACAAATTCCGCCCTCATTAGGATTCTTGAATTGAGTCTGTTTAAAGGACAGTTATTGTGTGTGCTGCTCCCTGGTGGGAGGTTATAAGAACTGACAGTACTGTATATGGCATGATGACAAAAACCTTTGCTAAATATTAGAATTAACTCTCCTGACTGAGGATAGAGCAAGAGTAAATTAATTCACTACAACTTGCCAAGAAGAGCTTCCAGAATGAGGGTGACATTAAATCATGGATATGTGTTAGGTTGATTTAAAAGGATCATAAGAGGGGAAAAAGAAAAAAAAAGCAAGCATTCTGAGAAGCTCAACACAGTCGGATCGATTAGTAAAGTGAACTCAATGAAAAATGGTGTTTCTCAAAGGGATAGAGAAACCACCAACAACGTACAGAATGTGAAACCCATCATGAGCACAAGACTGAAATGAAACAAAAAAGTTGACAACCTAAAACCACTTGGCAGGTAGCACCCACCACCCCTGAGTGAAAACAATTTAAAAAAGGTCTTAGCACCGTCAGATACCACAGAATGCCAGCTTTGCCATATTTTCCTCAATCCATGTCTTGGATTGTGACAGGCACAACACATTTTTTAAAGTGCGCTCGCTCACTTGAGCCATTTCTTTCACTCACATATTTTGTTTTTTTTTTGTTTCCTTACACAATTTCTTTCCCACAAACATCAAGCTCCACTTAAAAACTGCACACAAAGATAAATTACATTTTGCCATGCATAATAATTTGTTGCATATTGAAATTTCTTTTTGGGACCACTTGTTTTGCTGTTTAAAACTTGGACCGTACAGCAAGTGTGGTTCTAAATTCTCCTCTTCAGGTGGTAAGAGTAAGAATGCATATACAGTATCAGTCAAGTGTCGATATTGCAGACACATACATGAACATTAGAAATACATTATTGGTGCTACTTTAAATAACCTGAAGAAGAAAAAAAAAAAAACTAGAAATGCCACTTGGTCCTCAAGAGGCCTGTCAAACAGAGAGAGGTCTGTACTCTAACACGGGATGGTCATTTTTCTGGTAGACAGTACATCAACAAGACATCTGAACCAGACAGATCTTAAATCTACTCTTGAAGACCGAAGTCATAGAAAAGTTGTACACAAAAACATGTCTATGCCTCTGAGACAACCTCCTCATTTCCTACTGTACTAAGTATTTGTGCATTGATGATGCATTCATCCAGTAGAGACTGGAGTGAAAATAACCTCTGAGCATTGATCATTAAACAGGTTTAAATCATGCCAAAGACGAGGAAAGTAATACTGCAATCATTACTGATTGGAGAAAGAGAGAAAGTATAAGACCATCAGGAAAGTATCTCGCCCCTGTGGGCTGATCTGAACTTGAAATTTCAGACATCATCATTTCAACCCACAGCTGATTAGGAATTTGAAGTACCACAAAAATGAATTTAAAGATCAAGACAGGCTTGAACATACTACTGAGAGATGGAGGGGTAAATATGAAAATGTTTTAAGTCATCTCTGTGCACTCATGCAAACGACGTGCACTGTGTGCATCTTTGGCTATGCATAGCATGATGTCTCTGGAGCCGAGGTGCAAAAATAAGCACTACAGCAGGCTAATGCTGATTGGTAAAGCCCTGTTCAGACTGCATGCTCAGGTAGAAGAGGACCATGGACAACATGAGTTCACAGATGTGGAACAGTTTCTGCCAAGAAAGTGGCCATCAATTTGGCCAGTGTGGCACCTTGCTGCGTTAGAGCCGTTTGGCTTTGGTTTGAACAACAGACACACTGCAGCCAGGCAGTGTGTATACATTTTGGCTTGGCTCTATGAGACTAAGACGTGGCATGTCCTTTAGTTTACTGCACGGGGAGGAAGTCTAGCCCTTCAAGTCAACAAGTTGTTTCTGAAATTGCACAGGTTGGCCACTCTTCCTCTATGTAACAGAACCGCCATGTTGAGACCAGAGTCTGAGTACATTGAAGTTATCCCCCGCCAGGTTCTGCTGGGAAGAGGCCAAAATAATCTTCCAATCATGAGTCAACCATTCTCTCCTTCAGTTGCCGAGTGTTAGGCTATGTGTCTTTGTGGTACCTGTGAAAAGAGAGGGAAGCGGTTGAGTGGCATAGCAACAGCCAAGGAGCAACAGTCAACCACTTAGTTGCTTGGTAGTCAGGCTACACCCTTTACAGGAATTAATTTCCCGTTTCCTTGAAGGAGAACAAAACCAATTATGTAACTGAGTAAACACTTGATCAAAATGAATATCAATGTAGATCAACTGGATTAGCACATTATGCAAACACGCCCAATCACAACATTGCAAAATCAATGTATGCTGCTTTTTTTTTTTTTTTTTTCTTATTTTTTAAAACATCCCATTAGTGAGTAAAGACATCAGATGATAAGGCAGGTGTTTTGGGTACAAATAAGGCTGACTTTCCTCAACTTAGCTTTAATTGCAAGGTGGTTGTTATGCGGCATACAAACTGCTCAGCAGAGAAGAACAAAAGACTAAAATCAAAAGTGAAAGACATCGTACCCGCTCTGTAAGGTGAACTCTGGCAGTGCACCTAGGGATGTCAGCTGTTCCTCCAAGGCTACAATACGCAAACCAATGTATCCTGAAGACAGCAGCAGCAGCACAACCCTGTAACATATTAACAATGACAAGTCAGTAAGAGCTTACAGCCTTTTTAATAATGTAAATGGCCAAGTTATGTATTACTGGAACTTCTCACAGGTTCCTGGAGAACCTCTTATGACTGTATAACACTACTGTGTAGTTGTTATTATGTGCAATATTTATTATCTTGTACTTTCGTGACTTTTTGCACTCTTCTGTTTTTGTTCCTAAGAGCCCTGTAACAGTAAATTTCTCCTTTGTGAGATCAATAAAGTCTATTTTATCTTAACAACAGTTGATGATAACAGTAACAGAAAAACAAAAACAAAGCTGGACTTCTTTGCAATTGTAAAAAGATTCTACAAAACAACCTACTGTGTAACCCCCAGAAAAAAAAATTCTCAACCATTCCTTCAAGGATTGTGACTTTCACGGCAAGGATCAGCTTTAGATTAGCACAAAGAAGATAAGGCACTGGATTAAAGGAAGAGATAGAACAGACTAGAAAATGGACGTGCTACTTACAAAATCAAGTAAATGAAGAGTAGTGTGTTGAGGGTGCTGGCCTCTCTCTGAACCAGCAGGGACTTGGCTTTTTCAGTCACATTCCACACCCATGATCCACCTGAAAGGGAAAATGAAAGGTACACATAGCTTGAATACTAAGGATCTAAGATGCATATTTATTTTATGTAGCTTTTATTTATCCAACATATCGTGCATATTTTGTCATCAACTGTAGAGAATGAGAAAAACATATGTCATGTTTAAAAAGAAGAGGTAGGTTTCTGAGGGACTATGCATGGTTTTATATATAGATGTCAACCTAACCATCAACCTGGGTGTATCAAGACTAAAATGATTCCTACTCTACCAGCCATTTCAGTGATCAGTTTGAGTTTTGCAGGACTTAAAACTAATGTTAACTGGTAATCCGTGCATGCATTACCTGATACAGACAGCTCCTCTGACGATGAGCTATCACTCTGGTGCATATGCAGGCTGTTAAATGTGGAGCCGTTTCCATTAGGCACTGCCTCTGCAGAAGGAAGACACAGATTTCCATTAGTTAGCATTTATGAGCTCCTTACAAAATATTATGCATCAACAAGTCTCTTTCATCCATGATCATTCTAGGAATATGCAATGTCTAGTATAATTCGTTTTATTGGGAATTAGTGTTGAATTCTCACCTCTGTGTGGTCTGAAGAGAGGTTGGTCCTGAAAAGACTGAGATTCAGAGCCATCGAACTGGTCGAAGCTGTCGTCTAGACTGGACTGGCTTGAGGTCTGTTGATGAGAGTCAAAAGACAAATCAATACAACTTCAACCCTATGACATGAGCTATATAAAAATGCTTATTTACATTTGTTGACGTGGAGGAAAGTTCTCTTACCACAGGTTTGCTCTTATCAAAGCTGGTTTCAGCAGAAGAGAAGACAGGGCTACTATTTGTGCTGCCGTCCTGTAACAGAGAAAGTCAAAATATGTCATCATGTTGTCAGTTCTAACAAATACAGTTTAAAGTCTGCATACCCCAAGACATTTTAGGTACAATATAGAAGGAACAAACTAAGAGGTCTATAACAGCAGGGTGGCGTCTCTTCCAAACAAGCACCGTGTTGAAATGCCTTCAAAGTCACAGCTAAGTAGAGCTTGACACAGTGTACTTTTACAGGCTTAAGGCAACAATCTGACAGTAATGCATTTGTGCTAATGTCATGTACGTTTTACGCTGCAGTTCTACCACATTTCAATCAGATGCAAAACTTTTGATTTTTTTTTTGAGTTCTTTAACCTTTAACCTGAGTAGCTCACCTCTATCTGAGGACAGACTGACCGCAGGAGCTGATAACATGATTCTCTGTTTCGCAGCGACACAAAGAGAAACTGAACAATGAGAAGGAAGAGAAAGCAGGAATATTAGCCATCTGCCCTGGTAGTGAACCAGCATCATAAGTTAATCCAGTAATTGGTTAGATAACATCAATAGCAGAGTTAAATGTCATTGAACAAGTGTTACATTTAACTTTGAGCATCACTAGTCATTAAAGAGACTATATGCACTTCACAGATGTTAAGGATTGTGCTAATGTGAGAAACGGACCTTTTCTCCTTCAGTGGTCCGAATCGACAAGGCGTTGGGTACCAGCAAAGCTGTATTCTGCTTCTTCACTATGTAGATGCTGGAAATTGGAATCACTACCTGCAAAACCACACAGCAGTGCACAAAAACCAAAATTAGTCAAATCACTCAGCTTAAAAGAACAGCAGGTCAGACCTGAACTGATGCCTACCTTGGTGTCTTTAAGCAAAACTGAGGAATAGAAACAGGCATTGGTGTCCGTGATGTACAGTCGACCATGGTAGGGCACTTCCTTCAGCAGGGCACAGATGTACGCTGGGAAAAAAATGAATCACAAAAAAGTTAATTTCATACAAATTATTTTCATTTAAGTCCCTCATTCTTGCTACTTTTTGTTCACCTACCATGTATCAAGTCTTCACTTTCAGGAATGTCTGGAAACAACTTGTGGAATGTCTTGTTGTGCTTAATGAAACTCTGAAAATGAAAGGAGAGGATGCTTTTTAAAAAAAATGAAAGCAAAACCATTCATATTATGGTGCACTGAAAGTACAACAGAGATCTGTGCTGTGCTGTTAAAAGTTTAGGTGGACTTACACTTTGTGTGCCAGTACTCTCCGTCTTCTCAAAGCCTTTGCTGTCAACATCAAATGTCTGCGACCTGCAGAGACAAAGAGCATACCTGTCAGGTTAGTGAAAGTCTTGTTTCAACAGGACTGTGGTAATGTTAGAAGATAGAAACAACATGACTGCACACTTCAGTCTATTAGAGGATATGTCTTTTCATCTCTTTTTCACATGAGACTCTTCTCAAGAAATCTTTTACACCATCTGTGCTGCGCAAAAACCTTGTTGTGGGTGCTATAAACGAGTATAACTTTAATACTACGAGAAAACAAACATATGAATGCCTTTAAAAAGCGAAGGCCATCATGGCAGAGCAGGGTGAACATCTGCTAATAAAATTATTTAATTCCAGATGAAATGGTGCCACATTTGTCTGTCAATAAGGACTTCATTGACATCGATGGCATTGTTCCTGCAGCGGGCGCTCAAAACTGCTTAATTGGTATAGGAGAGCGTTCTCAATGATCACACAAGTAGGTAGCAACTGCCTTGAAGATTGCTCTGCATCTCTGCTGCCAGCAAATATCACAAATCTATCTCAAACATTTGAATCATGTGAGAAAACAGTCAGCCTACAAAGGCTGTGCAGTCATGTGTGTGTCACAGCTGAGCACCAGCTGACAGTTGGGGCAGGTCTTGTGATACAGGTTCAGGAAAGCTACAACTCTCTACAACATCAAACGTGTAATTACAAGCGTTGCAAGACACTGACAGATTTAAAATAAATAAAATGAAAGATATACATATATAAAGATTTGAAGAGTTTAAAAGTTTATTACTTTCATCCATTTCATCTTAAATGTTAACTTAAGCAATTGAAGTTGATGTGTAATTAAGGTGACCTCTTACCACCACTGTATATGTATGTAAAGCTTTATGCAAGATATTTTGAGTTAATTTTTAGCCCTAAAAATATCTTATAACCGTTTATACAATTGAAAACCTTTCCCCATGAATCCTACCTGATGGCTACTTGTCTGGTGAGGGTTTTGTGCTGTTGCTGGATCTCGAGCTGCGCCGCCTCCAAGCTCAAAGCCTTCCTAGCCTCCACCTTCTTGATGCTGCCATTGCTGCTCCTGCTTTTCTTCACTTTGGCTGGCAGCCCGCCACCACTGCTCTCTACTGGGTAGCTGCTGGACATGAGGGGGAAGAAAATAAAAAAAAAAAAGTACAGATTTAGCAACATGCTGTATATTTTTTTACAATCCCTTTCATGTGCAGATACAACAATGATCACACAGAATTTCTTTTGTGAGAGTTACTGGAAAACGTTTATGGCATAATTACTTGCAACTTGACCATGATTCAATTATCAGTGTGAGCAGCAACTGATAAAACTCATCACCTCTGTAGCAGCATACATTCAAAAATAGCACATAGGCATACCACAACTATTAAACAGGAAGCCAAACACTTAAAGCAGATACAACAGACTTCTGATAACAGAGCAAAACCAAATAAGAATAAACAAACAAGAATAAGTCAGTGTGGTAATCAAGCCGACCACCACTCAAATGCCTCTAATTGTCATTAAATTCTGCAAAAACACATTAGACTTGTACATCTGGTAACAAATAACTGCATCATTCAATGCTTGTACAACAGCACATACCATATTTTACATCATCTTGAGATCAGAATAGAACTCCTTATTCATGTTAGACATTTTATAATCACAACCTTTCTACTCAGAATAAAATCTGACTGGACTGATAGTTGACAATGGGCTATACAATGTAATTTCCAAATAAAAAAGTTTTATTGATGTAAGTTGCGTCAGCACTCAGGCTGTGCAATCACACCTCCGGGTTGTTTTACAATCTCATCGA
The DNA here is from genome assembly GCF_021347895.1 of Acanthochromis polyacanthus. NCBI lineage: Eukaryota > Metazoa > Chordata > Actinopteri > Pomacentridae > Acanthochromis > Acanthochromis polyacanthus. The sequence continues at coordinate 24,391,063 of NC_067116.1, read as the reverse complement.
CATAGGTTTGTGTTCTAAAACTGACAATCCTCTCCATAAAGTGTGGGAAAAAAATAGTCTTCTAATAGTTACTGGATTTACTACACTGAATAAGCTCTTCCAAGGCCATGGCACGTCCCTGACCAGGAACAAATGATCCACAAAATCACCTAAAGACTACAGCGGAATGCAAACAAAATGAACCTAAATCCATAAAACACATCAATGACAATGATACAGGACAAATATGAGTAAGCTTTCCATCTTAAAGAACAAAAAACAACAACACAGACCAGCTTACCTGGTAAATTTAAACCGTTTTGATGACCGAAAACTTATATACCTACTCACAGTAGGCATTTCCTATTCTTACAGATGAAGGTGAAAAAACTGTAACTACCTGCTCTCTAAAAGTAAAGCAGAGAAGTTTAAAAAAAAAACAGCAACCAACAAAAACTGATGCCCCAAAAATATCTTTATAGTCCTCTTTAAGTTCCAAATGTGTGGTCCAAACTAAGTTGCTGTCCTGGTTAAGCCAGAATTCTTCGCCACATCCTGCTAGAAAAAACTGCTGCTGCGTTGCTGTATGAACGCGCTAGTCAAGAGGAAGCCACTTTGTGTTGAGAATGGTGTGACACTCCGTAGTGGGTGACGTCAAACTCAGCCACTCCTCCACAGCCAAACAGGCATACAGAGACCAGCATACACACAAACCCTCTCATACACACACAAAGTCAGCAGAGCCCAGCGCAGGCACTGACATGTTTAAAAAAACACAAGGCCCATCCCACAAAATCTTCCACTGGCAAAGATTATCCAAGATTAAAGTCTTTTGATTGTATTTCTTCTGGTACAGCAAAAGCACAATAATTCTGATTTTTTTTTTTTTTTTTAACTGCTCTGTGCTTGAGGGAGAAAGTAAAAATTCTTGTGAGGCGCTCAGACTAGCCCATCTGCCCCGACGTAAGAGTGGTGCATTATCCACAACTTACTCCAGGCAATAAATCTAACTAAGGACACAGAAGAACACACAGTACTACCTCAAATACCTTTCTTAAACTCACTCAGTTGTTTTATATAGTAATAATCAAATATTCAAAAACCTAACCAACTCTCCACATATCTGCAGCACAACAATAAATGACCTTTATATAGGTTAATCATAGTAACAACAAATATTTAACTGCAGTAACAATTTATTTGACTGGATGCATGATGGATCGCATCGTGTTACTTTCTTTTACCGTCAGTACCTCGTGCTTTGCAACTGAACAATCTGTCTTCAGCAACACCTTGAGCAATTGGGACAAAGGTGAGAGAGGGAAAAAGGAAAAACACGAAACGCAACTTCAGCTGGATGCCTGCTCTGCAATTAGATTCAAGTGAGAATAAAAAACAGAACTGTTCAAGACATTAGCGTAACAGAACCCATTTACTTTCTTAGATGTCAAGAAAGTTCAAGTCTGTTCAGTTATTAACTATTTGAGACCTAATTGCAGCTTGTTTCTCTATTCCAGTGGCTTAAACAACCCAAACATTTTTACAATATATTCTAAAGTATGAATACTAAGATAATATCCAAAATATCCAAACTTTGGGTAAGTATGCTACTGTGGCTGGTGTTTAGAAAAAGGCAGCACACTGGGAGATCAATTTCATAACCAATGCTGAACTGGTGGCCAGATGTTCGCGTTTTAATATGCTCATCGAACCCATTTCCACAAGGCAGGGGGTTAAAGCAGCAGAGCAATATAGGCCATATTCAAATACATCAACTGTTGACTTTCTCAGGAACTTCCGCTCTTTACACAGGGCTAACCGTAACCATTAACAAGATGACACCACTTCCTGGAAGACTCAGGAAACTGCAGATACTCCTCAATTGCAGCTAAGAGGTGTTTCTATTTTCACTTATAAAAAAAAATTGAAGTGGAAGTTTAGATCTAGTTCCTTCAAACAAACAAACAAACAAAAAAAAATCAAGAATTTAATGATCTAATACGCAGCAATGAAACATTTCAAGATTTTGCAGAAAAAACATTTCGTGCCAAGATTATCAGGTCTGGGTCAAAGGAGGAATAATGATTCACCCTAACAGCCTATAAAAGCTTTCAAGGCCAAAGCTATCAAAGGCGGGCAGGTGTGTTTCAGCAATCTGTGTAAAGGAAAAAAAAAAAAAGGGCACCAAATGATAGCAGAGTGGAAAACACACTCAGGAAATGTCCTACGTAACAGACACATTACTAAACAACCATTTACTAAGCAGGAGGCGCTCTGAAATGGGTGTGAATAAGACAGATTAAGACCTTGGCCTCTGACCTACTTCCTTGTGAAAGCAATAAGTGGTTAAAAAAAAAAAAAAGTACATTTTGGACCCAGATTTACCAACACCCCTCATAATTCTAAACACTCATAGGTGTGTTAAATTCTCAGAACCAGCAGATTTAAAATGGACATGCACAAGCCTGTAGAGGCATATCGGGATTCACTCGGGTGTACAATTTGTCCTGGGGAGGCTTCAGCACAAACAGCACCCTCATATGATAGCATGTTCTGTGAAATACAGATTAGATATATCATATATATAGCTTGGGTTCTTTATCTGCATTTGTTGTGGTATGATCTTAGAAGACGAAACAAATTACTATAGCACAGAGTCAATGGTCAATAGCTCAGATCTGTGACCACTGCAGTACTTGCATGTTTTTCAAGATTCATAGCGGATGTTGAAAACGTGATACAAGTCTGAAAAAAACTGTATTCATTACCACAAGTCCCAAAAGTTATGTTGCAAACCTTGTTTTCAAAATAAAGAGAAAACAATTTCAAGAACTTAGTCTACGTTTAACCAGTGTTAAGTTGATCAGATCATCTCTGCCTCTGAAATCAGTAGTGAAGTGTTTGTTTGTCTTACCTTCTCAGATCCTGAGAGCTCTGAGAACCAGCCGCAGCCCCACGTTTTTTCAACAAGCCTTTACCTTTCTCCATGACCAACTAAACTGTCCTGTGTTAGCCTTCAACAATCCCAAAAAGCTTGTAGCCACCGCAGGTGAAGACAGCTGAATGATTGACTAAGGCACTACCTTTCGCACTTAGACCCAAAGCGTTAACAGCCAAATCAACGGGAGTAAAGGTCTTTTTGACTGCAATGATGCATGCCAGAGTGCCACATGAAGATAGTGCCAGAGTCAGAACTACACAGCAGGACAGGGAAAGAGAAAGAGCAGAGTGAAAAGACCAAAGTGAAAGGAGAGTCGTTCACTTTCAAACCCCCAAATGCCCTCTCAAGCTTTGTCCTTTCTGATGCAGTCTCAGGCTGTGTTGTCTTGGAAACTGATAACAGTAGGAGGTAGATGGTGAAAATGTGGGGGTTGAGAGAAACAGTGCCACGTTATGCTCAGTTTAGCAAAGCAAACAACAACATTCAATACCCTATTCTCAACAATAACAAAAAGATGGTTTAAAAAGCAGCCAGTACAATGCCTGCATGACAATAGTGAGCTCACACTCTTTATGGAAGATGTAAGGGACTGACCACATGACTATTTGTGTGTGACCAGTCAATAGGTTAATGAGGTGGACTATAAACGTAGCACACCCTATTCACATTCACAGACATCAGCTGAGAGCTGCTCTTCATCAATAGTCTATTTCAAAACCTATGACGACATCCATCCGGGAAACTCAGCTGACAGATAAAGTCCAACTGCACTCGTGACATCAGTCCTAACTTAGCCACCATATATCACCCCTTAGCTCCTCCAGCTAACCACCACCTGCCATGTTTTCACTGTAAACCTCTTGGAATCGAGCTGCAGGATCAACACTGAGACAGCTGTGTTATAAATACATTTTGGCCACAGTCAAAACAGCACAGGTTTGATCCTCACTACAGCCATAAGGCCTTTCTGAGCCTGCGAAAGGAACTCAAGCCCGGCAAAAGAAGAGGAATTTGTCCTGGATACCAACTGCATAAAATCATGTATGCTAAAGGTTCTACAGGGAAATGGGCCAGCGCTTTATCCTTTAACCTCACTTTGCAAAGCTCTTAATGGGCAGCACATCTTTCCAAAACATATACCTTACACAACAACCTTAATCTAGCAACTTCAAAGTCACATAATGCTGATAGCTGGAGATGGCCCAAGAGTCCAATTAATCCCTCAGCATATCACTTCTTCCTGGTGACATTCAAGCAGTAAAATGGTGTCTCTGCAGTTTCCTTCACTGGCCTATTCAGTTCAATAATTACTGAAAATAATGTGCATGCTATCGAGTGGAGAAAGGGTGATATTTATTGTCACATGTGAAAATCAACAGTCAAACGAGTGTAGATAATGCGTAAGCTTTTCAATCAGCATATCCAGAGTGTTTGTCACTAACGTTATCAGATAAGACTTACACAATGCTTGTAAGGAGGTGCAAGGTCACTCGTGTTCACCTTTGCTCCTGAAAAAGCAGCCATGTTTAAAATAGTCTTCCAATCATAAACTGATAACTAACTTCCTATGTTAGATATAGCATGCAAAAATTTAAAATACATATAGTATACAGAACTGACCACGGCCTTTACACCACAACATCATTTAGGTAAATGCCTTATAAAGACTGATCATATTTCTTTGATTAAACAAAAAAAAAAAAAACGCCAGAAATTAAACATTAAATCCACTCTGGCTTCATAAAAGGTGACCACATATGTTTAAATTCACTGAAATCTAGTTTTGAATAAGGTGAGGGTCTCTTTCTACAGAACAGGACATTCCAGTCAGCAAGAGAACCCCTGAGGATATAGAGAGATATGATGTTTTCATTTTCTGTCCCAAGATGAGACAGATGATCCCAAAAGTCCTGCTGCAGACGTCAGCCATATGTCAGCTGGTCTGCAGTGCTAGCACTCTGAAGACAAAATTGCTTCTACACAGAATGCTTTCCCATGACCAACCCTGCAACAACATGAGCCCCAGGTTCACGTGTGGGGATCGCAAAAGTTTTACATGCATGAAATCCCTATGACATCTGCAGAGAATGAGCAGAACCAAAACACACGAGGGCACCATCTTCTGGACAGCAGTTGGTAATTTTTATCATGTGACCTGCTGATTCTCCAGCATCCAATCAAAACCAGTTTATTCACACATCAAATCACCTGACAGTCATAATCTGTAAATGTCCGTAACGATCCTGGGAGCAACAACAATTAAAGCAATTATATTTGTTAAAGATTTAAATCTGGCCTATTACAGGAAAATTAAATTAAAATAAAAAAATAAGTTACTCCAGTCCAAAATATCACTGTGGGGCGAACCGAAAATAATAATGTGTCCGCATGTATATATGTGAGAGTGTGTGAGCTTAAACAGAGCAGTCAGGAAGGGCACCGAAATGAGCCAGTGGTAATGGCAAAATAACACACAGTCTGTGGCGCCCTTCCAGGGCTCAGTCTGCAGGAAAATTCTGTGTGTGTACGTGTGCCAAGTGGAACAGAGTGTGTGTTTGTGTTCATGTGTTGCAGAATCCGAATGTGTGTTTGAGTGGGAAGTCATGCGGCCGTGTGCACGCAGCATCTCCTTCCACGTCCTCTGTGCAAATTGCGCTCAAAGACAGAGAAGGCCTTTCTTCAAGGCGACACAGTACTCTTAGTGACTAGGCATGTGAGCAGAGGGAATGGTGTGGTGGGCGCTAGGAAAATCCCACCTGACTTTAAAATCATTAAAGGTAAAAGTAGGCCACTCTAGTGTATGCAAGAGGGGCTCAGACTTAATCTACAGTAAAAATAAATAATGTTAATCTCAGCTTGTCACAACAGCAACTTGTCCAGATGAACGGTAATACGGTAAATTATTTCGTCTGTCAAAGCCATTTCAGGTCCAAAATGAACTGCACGTTCACTTTCAGTCATGAAAATCTGGTACAATGTCGTTTAAGGATGACTCACTGTCCAGCTTAAAAATTAAACACATGTTTAACAAAATAAAGCAGGAGGGCTCATCTATATATTATGGAGAGCTACAGTCTGTGACTTCACTGATTAGTAACTGTTCGCTGAATATCTATGGCCCATAACTTCTCTTCTTATAATCCTTTTGTACTTTTACTTCAAATAAACATTGTATTGTTAATATGAAATTTATTCAAATAATCACATCATTCAGATATCACACTACACATTAGATTTCGCTCTCTCAGTGTATTCACATTGAGCTTTTACTGAGCTAGCAAAGTATAAACAAATCTACAGCTTTCACCAAATGAAAAAATGGCTAATGCATGGTATGCATGGCTGACTGAATTCAACAGTGTATTGCAAGTACCAAAAGGTGAAAGAGCTATGAAGTATACAACCTTTTTTTGGGCTCTGTGACAAGGACAGTGGAGTGGTCATTAGCACTAGCCCGACGAAGGCAACACATAACCTCAACCATCGGCAGCTGGCTAACTTGCAACCCTTCATTAAGCGATAAACAGTCCTGCAGATGTGGTTTTCATCCCTTAACTTCAGTTTTCCCTGCTACGCCTGCAGCGCATCTCATAATTTAGACCTACAGTTTTCAGTGCCCACAGCGGCAAGGAAGCTCTGTCCTGGGAGCATCTTCCTGGAGCCAACAGGACGCCTGCAGACCTGCCCCACCCAGCCTATTCTAGGCTCCTTCAACTCAACGAGCTTCGCAGCTATACCAGGTTCCTCCCTATTAAAAAGCAATTCATATTTCTTTGACTGTGTGTGTTGCAAACCTGTCTGCAAAGTAACTTGCATTGAGCTCGAAAGCAGGGACTCAGTATTTTGATATGCACTCAGTTACTACCTTGAACTAATTTATTTCTCCTCATTGCTTTCATTCAGGATAATTGACATTTTCTCCTTCATTCTGGAGATTTATTTATAAAAAAGGACAACATAGATTAGAAGATGACTTTGGCTAGATGCTACATACGGTAAGAGCCTTAGCTCACAGAAGCCTGACACTGTCACAACAAGTGCATTGGTGTGCATGTGTTGTGGAAACAGATAATCATTCCACATACCATACTGCAGACACGCCATTACTATACTGATAACCAGCAGGCCCCTTCTGATTTGGCAGTGCTCTTGTGCACCAGCAAAAGGCTATCTATGGGGAAGAAAGTGAAACGCACAGAGGACAAGAAGTGCTAACAGTGAGATAGTGGGAGCATTTATATAACACCATGTACCACCTGTGGACGACTCATGGGAGCTAAAAATAGCCATTTCTTAGAAAACATAGACTTGCTCGTCTCATGTGTGACCAGTACGCAAGTGTATGTTTCCCTGAAAGTAGGAGGGTAGAGAGTAACGCAATATGTGTGTGCATGTTTGAAAACGTGTGCCATCCGTAAATGCTCCTCTACCAGGTCTGTCTATGCTGGAGCTGAACAGGACTGGATCATCCGTGATCTTGACAAATGATCAAATAGTGATGTAAATCTGACCCACATAAGCCAGTCGATGAAGTCATGCTTTCTGAGCAGTGGGAAAAGACAAGATTAAGAACCGACCAGATCTGGACTAGCTTTGTTTAATGGCGCTCTTCCACTTGTAATGCTGTTTATTTATGTGGACTGGATTAGAATACCACTTATCTTGCAAACATTAACAATACACTGAGCGCAACAAGATTAATTTGGGTAAAGCACCGTGTTCTTGAAAATGAGCAAAATCAGAGAAGAAACAGGTTAGAAATGAAACAACCAAGTGTGTCTGTAACGACACTTCACAGAAAGGCCTGGCAGATCACATGATATATAGACTTTTACAGCTATGAAGATATTTACAACGTAAAGTGCCATCACTGTTAAAAAGTATCATTTTAACACTGGAAAACATCATAACCAAGATTATGGGAGTCTGCTTTTAAACATACCAACGGGGTCAGGTGTGTAGGTCAATGGGTGAGCTAACGACGTGCTGTGAGGCTAAAGCATATTGCAGTCTCCAGTACCGATTGTGCTAATGTACACTATGATTGCAAAGACGCTCCCAACAGTCTCAGTACTGCTGCTTTGTGTATTGTAGCCCGTTACGATTTAGCAATTTGTATTAACTGTAACCTTATATCAGTGTAACTGTCTGTGTGACCGTACCGTTAGCTTACGTACATTTACGGTAAATGCAAACATATCTTCAGTTAAGCGGAAGGCTAGCATACTAGCATACTAGCATCCACTGACTTGAGGGACATATTCCGTTACTTTTCGGATAAAGTCCCTCCCTAAAACACATTCCATGACTCTATGTTAAAAACAACATTAGGGTGAACGAAAACAATCATATATCGTCGGACAAGTCGGTTGTCAGCAGAGAAACGCAGAACGTTAGCATCCACCCTGTTGATGATGCTCACCGGCAAATAGCGGTTCAGCAATTCACATTCATTCCGCTCACCTCTCTTTCATGAAGTGCTTTATTCTGACGATGGCCTTCTCGTCGATCTTCCTGAGGAAGGTTTTCAACCTCTCTCTTTTGTTTTCAAGCATTCTTCCCTCCGCCAGTGGTGGTCGGTTCGTGTAGAAACGACACTCCACGCCAAACTCCACCGTTCTTGTTTGGCTTCGGCTCTTCTTTTTTCTCTTCTCACTTCATCTACGACTGATTAAGATAATGAGCTTAAATCGGACCAAGTCAGAGGACCAATCAGAGACGGAGACGACTGGGGAAAAAACGGTCATGTCAGACCCGTTGTCCAATCACAATATGGTAGTTGGCTTCCACCGACCGCCCATTGCCTTATATGGTAGCCGGGCTGTCCCATTCTTGAGACCTATAAAAGGTAGCCCTGTGTTATTATTGTACTGGTGTGGTCCTCCAAATCAATAATTTACCTGCAATTTTCACGTGTGAACAACACGGGGTGTACACATTGGGGTTTATCATGCGTGTTTCATGTGTCATATCACGCTTAACTTAATACGAGACAGAAAATTACTGTACTGATACACCAGGGTGGGGCTACAGAAAGCTTAATTTCTGTTATGGCAAAAAAAAAATACCCTATACTCCAATATCAATAACAGTAACGGAATATAGAATATATATATAAACCTTTGCATTTAAGCTTTTAAACTAGGGTGACCATATTCTGTTTCTCTGAAAAGAGGACACACTTCCAGCTTGCGGCAAAAAAAATCATTTTTTTCCCACCCATTTTTAGGGGTTTTCTGTGGGTCAGGGGGCTTTCTGTGCTTCTAACCCAGTTAAACAAATATTCTGAATTCCCCAGAAAAGAACACTTTACCTGGATATACAGAAAAATAGCCCCAAACACTCACAAACAGTTGCTTTATAAATAATATATTTATTAATTTAAAGCAATTCTCCTAAACAATATAATCAGTCACATACAAATATGGCATGCTCTAGTCTTTAATAGTTATTGACTCAAGTTGTGTAGGAACACATGTATTTAGATATTTAACAAAATAAGAAATAATCATCTCTCTTAAGTCTGACACTTACACCTTAGTTAGGAAAAGTGAGGTAGAGTACCATTCTTCAAAATAACCTCCAAATTATCAATTATGTAAAAATAGAAATAATGCCTCAAAATACTAAACAAAAAGAAAAAAGAGAGGTAGCCTATTCTTCAATGTTCAGTTAGCCCATTCTTCAAAATAATGTGTCTGTCTAATGGCAAATGAAAAAATATATATAAATAATGCCTCAAGTCAACAGTCCTTTTTTCCTTCTTTTTCCTTTTGTTATTAGCCACAGAGACATAAGTCCCAGCTTTGCAGACTGTACATTCTGCCTCCCATTTGTCACGACCCGGACGAAAACAGGGGGACTTTTTTTGCATTTCATCAGTGAAATGACATTTGCGTTTCGGCATTTTCTTTCTGTTCGAGTGTTCTCTCGCAGTGTGCCTACCTGCCTGTCAGCCTGTGAGGAGTGAGTGTGGAGCGCCTCTGTACTGATTGGTGAATGAATGAATACACGTTCCGGGGTTCAGCTCAAACTCCGCCTCTCAGAGCATGTTTCCAAAGGAACCACTCAACGTGAATGATAAATACACTGGTCTGTGACGCGCTCAAGATAGGCAAGATCAAAAACCCGGACATTTGAAGGACTTTATAAACGCCAACTGGACAGGCCGGACAGCGTCTCAAAAGAGGACATGTCCGGGCAAAAGAGGACGTATGGTCACCCTATTTTAAGCTATCATAAATGGTTGCCTTTAAGACAGCAGCTATAGTAGTAGTACTGAAGGACTAGGTTTGCTGAACAATAAACACTGGCAGCATCCATTAAGTCACAAAGTGAATTCACCTTGATCTTGTATTGAGTCAAGATTAAGGTGAATCAATGAGCATTTATTTCTGTTCTTCTGAAGGAAAGCAAAGACCAGAAACTCAGAAGGTGAGTTAATCAATTGGCGGCTTTTATTTTAATGCCACAGTATGAACCACCTCTAGCCCAGCATTGAGCATGGATAATGAAGGGGCTCTCACAACCCCCACTTCACTGGGGCATAAGGCAGCAACTGCAGCAACAAACGGTGAAGTCACACACCTACTGTATGATCAGCAGACCAAGACTGTAAGGGCACAGTTTAGACAACCAGATAAGTCACATTGTAATCACACTGGAGGACTGTGCGTAACCTAGTAAAACCCAATAAAGCAGTTATTTGAAGTGGTTTTGAACGAGTTGTCTGATGACTTTCTGTAGCCGACCCTGAGCTCTGACCCTGTGTTAAAGTTGTAAAATGGGGCCTTCTATAAAGAGTGAAAATAAATCACATAGATTACTAGTTCAGATGTTTTAATGGCTGAAATTCAGTTGACAAAACCCGATGAATGAGCAGACTAGTTTTCCAAACCTGAGTATATGAAAACATTTTAGAATGTGCCCAACTGAAAAATACAAGCATTTCTTAGACCCTTCTATGTCTGATGTCACTGCGATGTCACATCATGACAAATCAGTGTTGTGCCATTAAAACTCAGTTCACTATGATTACAACACTACTTCCTCAGCAGCATTTCAACACTGTGCTGAAAAAGGCCTTGAGCACATTATGAAAGAAGCAGTTGAGAGAAATACGCTTAAATCTTTGTCATGAAAGCCTTTTCTCTTCATTTTGCAGCTCAAACGCTGCCACACCACCAGGAACAGAAGAGGCAGTGTGTCGGCACATGACACAGCAGCAAACACGCCACCTCCACACAATCTGGCCCACACTTGACAGCCCCCGGTCTTCCCTTCCGCCTCCTCTGCTGCGAAACAAGGCAGACAGAGAGGAGGAAATCGTGCTTTATGAGGACGCTTGTAACGCAGTTGGGTGGTGAAGCTGCAACGTAGGCAATAGCAGGCGTTGCATTGGTGACTCATCAGTGTGGAAGATGGATTATTAATTAGGCTAAGAGGGAAGCCACATAAAGGATCGAGGAGGCACATATGCCCCAGACTGCTGATGTGTTGGTTGGTTTGACACAATTTGATTGATCATTAATTTGTTTGGGAATGAAAAAGATCTGTCTGACCTTGAGAGATCATCTTGTAGCCCAACAGCGTGAACATCATTCCCGCTGGAATTGCCCATTATCTATTTACTCATCAGAGCAGCTGAGCAGATATTCTTGGATAATGTAATATGTTCAGATGGAGCAGTTCTATTGACAACCAAATGGAAGAATGTTCTGTCACTGATCTTGCGATCATGTTTTCCTACTCTTTGCATTTTTAGACAAATATGTTTTCAGGGGTGCATAAAATGAAGGCAAATACTAAAGTAATTTTCCAGATAAATGCACAATGTGACAAACATTTCATGATTAGGCTATATCTTAACACTTTATCCGGGCGTACAAATATATGAGAGTGTGTGAAATGTAATACAGAGAGAGAGAATATAATAAATAGATTTCAACTTTCAAAAAACTTTTTGCAGCATGAGTGTAAAATTCACTTCCAATGCTGTGTTTTTTCAAAGCAAAACCAAAAGGAATATAGAATAACAGAAATGGCATTTGTTTGTTAGAGTAAAATGTTTTTGTTCTGCACATTTCGCTAATATTGACAATCTGAGTCACGAGGCCTGAACTACTCACCCTTGATCTGGTCAATATTTGTAAATGGCTTTAACATCATTGAAAAAAAAAGCGCACCATCTCTTAGGAGCCAATGAGCAGAGAGTCACATAAGCAGGGAAGATTTAAAATATGCTACTGTAAACATTATAAAAAAACTTTTATTAGTTGTCATTTGGGGGCTCTCTTTACATTTCCTTTGTTCCTCTCTGTTACACAAAGTCACTGCTGACTCCAGGATCTTTGACTGGCTACTGCAGTTATGAAACTTTCATGTTTCATAAATGCTTGTACCTCCTGCTGAAAAGTTAATATAACGTTCAATTTCTGAACGAATGATTTACTACACAGTAGATTTGACCACTGATTGCAAATGGAGACAATTCACACAAAAGAAGGGTGTACTCTTTGAAAAGTATTGATGTAACCATGAACGAAAATTATATCCATATTACAGAAAACACAGATTAAGGTTTCCAGAGACAAACTGTGAGTTAAATCAACAGTTAAAACAAGAATGCAAGGATATTGATGACTGCACTTAAACCACTTTGTGAATTGTCAACATTAAATGAAGGCCATCATCTGTATATCAAATCTGAGGAAAGCTAAGTTTGAACAAAGAATTTTGGATCTGTGCTATCAGTTACACATCTGGGAAAGTTAGAGCCGGCCTGTTTTCTCTCATGTTGCCAAGCACAGACATCTGTTTGCTTTAAAACGATATAGATGCATGCAAGTCTTTGCAGGAAAAGAAAGTGAGGTGTCCTTTGCTTGGATTGCTGCCTATTATCTGTTGCAAAAGGAATCTTTTGCCAGAGAAATTCTTATTATCAGCTGCTGGAGTAAATACTCTGACCTTGGGAGGCTATAGCAACACCTTGGCCTGGAAAACCGGGGCTGTGACGCACAGACAGCTGCAGCCACGCAAGTTATATCACAGGTGTGCCGAAATGCTTATGAAGCAGGATAAAAAAAGAGCACCATTGGTTGTACACCTACCTTTATGAAATGTATAGTTTTGGCCTAATACTGTACTTACACACTGCATGATAATGCACGTCAGAAAACATTGTATAAATATATGTTATTTAAAAAATATATACAACCACATGTTCAACATAAGGCAGCATTGCTCAGTAGAAAAAAACATGTTGTCAAGAGATACAAGAATGTGTCATAACCTGGCAGCACAACATTTTATTTTAGCACTTGGAATGTTCTATTCAAATAGGTAATAGTTTTATCATGTGGCATTTAAATCAGCCAGCTATGTGCAGCTCAAAGCCTCTTTTAGAAAGAAAACATACTAGACATTCTGTTTGGAAATAATCATTCATTCTAAAAGGAATCTCCCTGCTAATGACACATTCCCAGCTGGCATTTTAAAATGGGATTTTTGTGGAATTTCCAGATCTGAAAGAGAGACAGATAGTTTTTTTGTGTCCTGGCATGAAACTTTCCCGATTTGCATGAGTAAAGCATCACATCGGATTAAGTGAGACAAATAGAATTGTCAAGGGCAAATAATCACAGTGGCTGAGTAAAATGAGAATATAGTGAGTCTCATAGTCAAGGCTTTTCAGTATTTGGGTGTTCATTCCAAGGAAAAAGACTATCAACAAAATATCTGTCAGGGCAGTCGAGGCAACGGCTTCACCTTTATCAAGCTATCTCTGTCTCTTTTCTGTTTCAGTTAGTCTTCTTCACATATAAGAGAGGGAACTTTGTATTCCATCAGTTATTTTACATTAATGTTCATCTTTATATTGTGTATTTTGATTCTGAAATAGGGATGTGTGCTTTCAAATACAATCAACATATCAACATCAAGATGCACAATATATGGTGTATAGCATACTCTAGGACGGCATCAGTAAGGCATTTTGGATTATTGTTTTTTTATTTTAAGGGTTTTTTTCAGTTAGGTATACATACGCTTTAGCATAGTAAATTAGAAGACTGATATTTTTAAAACTTGCCAGCATAAAAAGCACCAACTAGCTATCTGAATTAAGCATCTGCTTATCAGCCTAAACTGTCATCTTGTGTGTCTGTAGTCTGTCTGTGGGGTCAGAAAGGTCAGTGCATCACCAAGGATTCACCCCAGCAACAACCTCTTTCATTCAATGAGGCCAGCGAGCGGGGGCACCTTACTGCCTACTCACTGATATCATCTTACCGGTAACACTGGGACATTGTCTGCGGCTGACTCCCAGCGGCCCTCTTTGGAAGTCATTTTTGAAATATGTTGTACAGTTTCACACTTTAGATGGATGTCTCGCAGCTAGACTGATAAGGGTGATTAGAGTCTTAACAGTGTCATATGTATGAAGAAACCTTTAGCTGATTTGTTTTGTTTGTGTTCTCTGTGCATGAGCTGCAAGAGGCTCAGGTGTAATACATACAATCCTCAACTCAAAGGGTGTTGGGTTTCTACCTGGCAGAGCCTGGCTGGCCTTTATCAGCTACTGTTACCAGGCTACTCTCATCACTAATTTAGCAGTGTTCTTCACCCTGAAGCTCTGGGTAGTTGGTTGGTTGGTCACCTAAGCGTGGGGAAGGACAGTGTTTCTTTTTCTGTCAGAGCTGTGCACCACCAGGGCTCCCAGACGAGGACCAAACCTGAGCTGGGGCTGATGCAGAACGGGGAGGTTATGAGCCCGCAGGACTCCAAGGCAGCGGGGGCCGAGGCCATGGAGGAGCAGAAGGCCCAGAACCACAGCCAGAATCAGGGTTGTTTGGAGCCCACAGCGCCTCCGCTCCCTCCCCCTTCACCACCGCCACCAGGGCCACCAGAATATCCGAGACCGAGGCTCATCTTCCACACCCAGCTGGCTCATGGGAGTCCCACAGGCCGCATCCATGGATTCACCAATGTCAAGGAGCTGTATGCCAAGATCGCAGAAGTGTTCAACATCTCCCCCTCAGAGGTACAAATAAACCTGACTATGGATATAGTATGATTTCTGAGTGGCCTTTCTAGTTATGTTGAAATAACCAAGATAAAGAAAAAGTATTCGGTTGTACTCCTGTCTTGCATTTCTGGTCTGCCAGGCCAGATGCAAAAAGGTGTTCGGTTTCCATTCTAGGCTTTTTTCCATGATACACTATTGAAGATCTTTTTCCCTTGCTACTGTCTCCCAGACTTTCTACTTGTCTGCGTCTTGACCAGGATCAATAATGGAAACACATAACCAGATAATGTGTTGTAGTTGGTGAACACCCACACATGCAACCTCCATGTATAAAATAATGATAATCCATGAAACAACATTAACCTAAATATCTACTCAAATGTATCGATATGCAGCGAAACTGTGTGTTTAAGAGACAGTAAGTGATCCATTTCATTTGCATTCTTTAAAACTGATTTCACAACAGTATTCAATTTAACTTTCTATATATAGTAGCAATTCACAATATATGTCATCTCAAGGGACCCCAGATAGTAAGGAGAAGGCCTTAAAATATTTATTCGGCAAAATCCAACAAATTCTAAGTTTCCTTTGGATTTCCTTTGAGCAAGCACTTGACAACAGTGGGAAGGAAATTCTTCATATCAATCCTAGTTATGTAATAGTAAATATATAACTAAATAATTTAATTGTCGTGCTACAGAAGACCCAAACTGTCTTTTGCAGTCAGGTTATAGCAAGCAGCTGCTCATAAGGCCAGAAACCTTGTGAACGCTTAATAATTAGTAGGTAAAGGTGCACAAACCATTCTGCAGCCTGATACTCTTCTCACCGCTAAACACAATCCAAGATTTTCATGCGGATACCATGGAAAGTCCTTTATTGTTTGTTTGCTTTTTGTATTTCAGACAGACATTTAGATTACATCTATCCAGAGCAGCTGGCAGCAGATGCAACCAAAGAGTGATCAAAGAATGAGTAGGAGGAAATAGTTGAAGGAAAAAATATTTTAGATGTAAGCAACTGATTTTCTGTCTTGAGCTTGTTCACATTTTGTCTACAGAAACAGGTTCACTGAACGAAACTGTGGAAAATGAGATACCGTGACATAAAAACATCACTCAGTATATGCACAACTAGCTGTAGCATTAACAATGCATCTTGTTTTATCTGCAGTTCAATATTATGCTACCATAGTAAACTGTAAAAGAATGTGAAGCCTTTCAAAAATGTAAATGACGAATGTCACGGTTGCTGCTGATCTTCTGCATTCCAGAAAACAGCATATTAACACAGGCAGCAACAGAACAATAATTATTCAGCATTGACCTTATCAAATACTTATCAGTAGTGTTTTCAAGGCCACTGTAAAGGTTTTTGCTGTCTGTGCATTTGTTGGCAAAACTGAGTACAGATGAAGTTATATGGACCAGTGCACAATACATTCCATAGTAACTAATCTTGATAATCTTGTCAGTCAACCACCAACAGTGACTGTATTTGTTCTGTTTCCTTTCAAGTTTCCAATCTGAAATGTAAAATCTGCTTGAGAAGAAAACTGAACACAACTGATGTTGATTAACACTGGATATTACATTACTTTGAACAAGTTCTTTGACTTTCAGTGACTATACCAATGTGCAATTCCACTTAAATGACAAACGATTCAAAGCAGAATGACCTTTCAATTGCACTAGTTGTAAACTGACAAGTAGAGTATTTCGTCTCCTAAACAATTAAAAACCAAAAAATTATATTGAAAATCAAGGCCTGAAAGTAAAAACTCATTGCACAAAACTGAATAAAGCTTTAGAAACCCTGTAATCACTGACTTAGCTTAATTCCATGAACGTGGTCATAAAATGGCCTGTAAACGGAACTTTCTCAGTTTTGGATCTATGGGTGGTATCTGTCTGCATGTCTGCGTCATGGCTCCACATGGAAAAGAACTGTCAGAGGAGTTGAAAAAATCTGACCTCTAGCCTGAACTAAGATAAGATGGAAAAGAGTACAGGAATATTTATGACTAAGCAAAAAGTAGCTAAAATGCAGTTGCAGCAGTAAACAGGATGTATAGGATGTGCCATAGTGCCACTAATCAGAGTCACAGTGGCTGTTTTCTTAACTTGATGCCATGGGCGATGCACTACTTGCACAGTCTAGCTCTGAAAAATAGACAGGAAAGTGCTTGACGGGAGAGTTATCTAAGGAAATCAGTTTTTGTCACTTCTCAGACAGTGAAAAGGGTACTGCATAATGCTAACTTCTATGAATGGCATCCAGGAAAAACAACCCTTTGCTTGTGCTGTGGCACTAGACTTGATAAATAACTAAAGCATCTTCTGTAGTCAGATAGTGGTCAAGTAAAATGTTTTGGCTCATGTGGGGTCCAACAGTTTTCCAGGACTATCACAGGGAATGCATAGTACCAACAGTGAAGCACAGAGGTGTGAGTCTGGTGATATGGGGCTGCATAAGTTCAAAAGGTGATCAGCATGAAGAAATATGTAGATGGTACTAGAAACTCTTAGGCTTGGCAGAAGAGCAATATTCTTAACAACATGAAACATAACAATCCAAAGCCCACTACCACTATTACACAAGAGCTTCTAAAGAGGAACAAAGGGAACCTGATGACTTAACCAAGAATGTTGTCTGACTTGGATGGAAGAGTGGTATTTTTAAAGAGAAAGTTACAGCAACTCCACCTCTCAAGCAACGAGCAGCTGAAAAATTTCTCTGAAGAATAGCAAAACCCATCTTGTAAATTTGACAGCCTGCATAGTGAGGAAGGTCAAGTCTGTCATGAAAATTAAAAGCGACCACACAAACATTAAACTAAATGTGGGAATGGATTTATATATATATATATATATATATATATATATATATATATATATATATATATACATATAGATAGATAGATAGATAGATAGATAGATAGATAGATAGATATAGATATATATGAGGCTTGTATTTTTATTACTATTTACTGATAATGAATAGCCTTGAAGAAATGAAATTACGGTAAGGGGAAACAGTGTTGAAACATTTGATATTTAAGCAATATAGCACAGGGTTAGGGATTTTGCTGCCAGTGTTACCAAAAATGACTTGGAGTGTCAGAGAGGAATAATTAGATGTTGTTAAAATGATATTAGGTGTTCTTCACAAGAAGAAGGTTCTTGGTATCTAC
Organism: Acanthochromis polyacanthus; assembly: GCF_021347895.1. NCBI lineage: Eukaryota > Metazoa > Chordata > Actinopteri > Pomacentridae > Acanthochromis > Acanthochromis polyacanthus. The sequence goes on along the minus strand of NC_067116.1, from coordinate 24,372,922 downwards.
CAGTTGTGTGACACTGCCTAGAGACTGTATGTTGTGTATGTGACTCTCAGACATTCTTGTCTAATTTAAGTAGAAACTCTAACTTTCTGTGTTTTTCTTCCTCTGTCTGTCATGAGATAGTCTGACATCCAGTTCAGGGTCTGCTCTGGCCATTATGGGTTAAAATAACCTTCAGCATACTTGAAAAACAAAAACAAATGACAAACAAAAAAGAAACAGTTTAGACAACATTTGGACAGAATAGTCTTAACTATAAGTGATGCAATAGTTGAAGATGTTTATTGCAATAAATGTATTACTAAAAACTAATCATCTGAATTTTGAGTGTTTTTTTAATCTAATAATTGTGTCTCTGTAAAACAGCGGCAAAAGTAATAAATAAGGAGATGCTCTTGGCTCGATTTGATTTCATGCAAATAAGCAGATATTTAATGTTTATTTCTTGACAACATCTGATATAGTACTTTATTTGCTGTAACAACCAGTATATCTACAAGACCTTGAACTGATTGCAGAGCTCTAGATAAAAAAACTCTCTCTGAGAAATATTTGGCGATAGTTAGTGATAGTGAATACTGCGACAGTTTCCTTGACCTCACTTGGACTGAACAGCATCAGCATACAATTACTGCGTAGTCAAATGCCAGAGGAGACCTTGGACTGCAGCTATGCAGTTTCACTTGCCAAGAGACTTACTATGAAAAGGAACTGCCCCAAGATAATAGGTCACTCAGGTTATCTTGAATTTCCTTCATGGATTATCAAGTTAAACTTTAACTTTAGGTCGTAGAATACCAAATTGAAGCCTAATAGCCATTGTTTTTGGTTCTAAGCTTAAAATATAAATTATGAAAAACCCTTTTCACTGACTCGAGAATCTGGAGAGGTTCAAACCTGCAAAATCTAACATGAAAATGAAGTCATGTAAGACACATTTGCTTTGATGCATGCCTTATGTTAGGTGCTGTGATCCTGACTTTTAGGTTCTTTGGTGAGAAGTTCTTTACCTTTAGTGTGTATCATTATCAACTGAGTATATGACTCTTTATCAAGAACCAACCTTTAAAAACCAACCATGACTATAATGTATGCTTTAGATACATTTGGAAAACAGACAAAACACAATGAATCAATTATTCTGCATTATGTGGCTTGTTTTTTTAAGACTTGAACATTTGTTTTGCAATATATAAAACTTAATGACCAATCACTATGGATGTGTTCAGCTTATGTCATTTAAGACTCTGAACAAAATGGCCACAGTATCTATTCCAAATTGTTTGGCTCAACCGCCCTCTGCTGTTTAATCTCTGTACTGCACAGCTAAAGAAATTCTGGTAGGCTCAGTTTGCTTTTGCAATAGAGGAGATAGAAAATGAAATGAAAAACCAAAGGGTGCTGCAGGATTACAACAGTCTCTCACTTTTATTTGTTGATGTATTTAGTGTTAATGTTTACACTTTAACTACTCGGTTTTAGAGATAATGAAAATGCTGTATTACTACATAAGGTCTTCTTCTTTTCCTTTCAGCTTTTCCCTTCAGGTGGTCCACACAGCGAATCAATTGCCTCCATCTAACCCTGTCTGCTGCAACCTCTTCTCTCACACCAACTACCTTCATGTCCTCTTTAACCACGTCCATAAACCTCTTTGGTCTTCCTCTAGGCCTCCTGCCTGGCAGTGGGAAACTCAGCATCCTTCTACCAATATATTCACTCTCTCTCCTCTGGACATGTCCGAACCATCTCAGTCGGGCCTCTCTGACTTTATCTCCAAAGCCTCTAACATGTGCTGTCCCTCTGATGTACTCATTGCTGATCCTATCCATCCTGGTCACTCCCAAAGAGAACCTCAGCATCTTCAGTTCTGCTACCTCCAGCTCTGCCTCCTGTCTTTTCCTCAGGGACACTGTCTCCAGACCAAACAACATGGCTGGTCTCACCACAGTTTTGTAAACCTTTCCTTTCATTTTAGCTGACACTCTTCTATCACACCTGACACTTTTCTCCAGCCGTTCCAGCCTGCCTGTACACGCTTCTTCACCTCTTTTCCACACTCTCCATTGTGCTGTACTGTTGACCCTAAGTACTTAAAATCCTCCACCTTCTTGATCTCTTCTCCCTGTGACCTCACTCTTCCACTTGGGTCCCTCTCATTCACACACAGATACTCCATCTTGCTGCTGCTAACCTTCATTCCTCTCCTTTCCAGGGCAAACCTCCATGCCTCTAGCTTGTCCTCCACCTGTTCCCTGCTCTCACTACAGATCACAATGTCATCTGCAAACATCATAGTCCATGGAGACTCCTGTCTAACCTCGTCTGTCATCCTGTCCATCACCACAGCAAACAAGAAGAGGCTCAGAGCTGATCCCTGGTGTAGTCCCACCTCCACCTTGAACTCCTCTGTCACACCTACAGCACACCTCACCACTGTCTTACAGTCCTCATATGTCCTGCACCACTCTAACATACTTCTCTGCCACTCCAGACTTCCTCATACAAAACCACAGTTCCTCTCTGGGCACCCTGTCATAAGCTTTCTCCAGATCTACAAAGACACAATGCAGCTCCTTCTGACCTTCTCTGTACTTCTCTATCAATATCCTCAAAGCAAATATTGCATCTGTTGTACTCTTTCTTGCCATGAAACCATACTGCTACTCACAGATGTTCACCTCTGCCCTTAGCCTAGCTTTAACTACTCTTTCCCATAGCATCATCATGTGGCTCATCAGCTTTATTCCTCTGTAGCTGCCACAACTCTGCACATCTCCCTTGTTCTTAAAGATGGGCACCAGCAAACTTCTCCTCCATTCCTCGGGCATCTTCTCACCAGCTAAGATCCTGTTGAACAACACAGTCAGAAACTCTGCTGCTACCTCTCCGAGACACTTCCATACCTCCACAGGTATATCATCAGGACCAAGTGCCTTTCCACTCTTCATCCTCTTCAATGCCCTCCTCACTTCATCCTTACTAATCTTTGCTACTTCCTGGTCCACAACAGTCACCTCTTCTACTCTTCATTCTCTCTCATTTTCCTCATTCATCAGCTCTTCAAAGTACTCTTTCCATCTTCCCATCACACTATTGGCACCTGTCAACACACTTCCATCCTTATCCTTTATCACCCTAACCTGCTGCACGTCCTTCCCATCACTGTCTCTTTGTCTTGCCAGCCTGTACAGATCAGTCTCTCCCTCCTTACTGTCCAACCGAGCATACAAGTCATCGTAAGCCCCTTGTTTGGCCTTTGCCACCTCTACTTTCACCTTACGCTGCATCTCCCTGTACTCCTGTCTAGTCTCTTCAGTCCTCTCAGTGTCCCACTTCATCTTAGCTAACCTCTTTCTCTGGATCCATTCCTGTACCTCCTCATTCCACCACCAAGTCTCCTTATCTCCTTTCCTACCAGATGACACACCAAGTACTCTGCGACCTGTCTCCCTGATCACATTTGCTGTAGTTGTCCAGTCATCTGGAAGCACCTCCTCACCATCCAAAGCCTGCCTCAACTCTTTCCTGAAAGTCATACAACACTCTTCCTTTTTCAGTTTCCACCATTTGGTCCTCTGCTCTGCCTTTGCCCTCTTCATCTTCTTCACCACCAGGGTCATCCTACACACCACCATCCTATGCTGTCTGGCGAAACTCTCACCTGCCACTACTTTGTAGTCACTGATCTCCTTCAGATTACACCTTCTACACAAGATGTAGTCTAACTGTGTGCTCCTATCTCCACTCTTATAGGTCACCCTATGTTCCTGCCTCTTCTGGAAGAAAGTATTCACTACAGCCATTTCCATCCTTTTTGCAAAGTCAACCACCATCTGTCCTTCTGCGTTCCTCTCCTGGATACCAAACCTGCCCATGACCTCCTCCTCATCTCTGTTTCCTGCACCAACATGTCCATTGAAGTCTGCACCAATGACAACTCTCTCACTTCTAGGGATGCTCTGCATCACTTCATCAAGGTCCAACCTCCAGGACATTCCTAACGAACTCCTCCTTCAAGATAACTCCTACTCCATTTCTCTTCCTAGCTACACCATGATAGAACAACTTGAACCCTGCTCCTAAACTTCTAGCTTTACTACCTTTCCACCTGGTCTCCTGGACACACAGTATGTCCACCTTCCTTCTCTGCATCATGTCAACCAGCTCTCTACCTTTTCTTGTCATAGTTCCAACATTCAAAGTCCCTACTCTCAGTCTTAGACTCTTGGTGTTCCTCTTCTCTCTCTCTCCCTACGAACACACCTTCCTCCCCTCCTTCTTTGACCAACAGTCGTTCATTTTCCACCGTCACCCTGTAGGTCGACCGCACCGATAGCGGTCATTGTTAACCCAGGCCTCGACCGATCCGGTATGGAAGTCATACATTTGATTCGCATGTTTGATTTGGCCAAAGTTTTACGTCGGATGCCCTTCCTGACACAACCCTCTGTATTTATCCGGGCTTGGGACAGGCACAATAAGACACTGGCTTGTGTCCCCTTGCGGCTACATTGTATTACTACATAGGGTAGGCATGAAAATGTTAATACATATGTGATGTAAATAATAATTCTGTTCAATCCAATGACATACTGTTCAAACATATCTCTAACAAATATTTAAAGGCAGTGGATAATGGTAGCTTTTGTAGTCATTTTATTGAAGTTTTACTGGATTACACATAGCATTTTACTTTTGCATGCATGTTCAAGATATTGGATTCTGCAGTGGCAGCTTTTTTATTGGTTAATTCATCCCTCAGATCCTGTTCTGCACCCTCAACTCTCACAAAGTGGACATGCAGAAGCTGCTAGGGGGACAGATTGGACTGGAGGACTTCATCTTTGCTCATGTTAGAGGCGAGACCAAAGAAGTGGAGGTGACAAAGACAGAGGATGCTCTGGGTCTCACCATCACAGACAATGGAGCTGGATATGCTTTCATTAAGGTGAATGAGAGGTAGCACAAAATGGGCTGAAGGACAGAAAAGTTTCTTATTAACTATGTGCAAAAGCCTGCAGCGGGATAGCTTCAGCTGATCAGTCTGACCTTTAAGTTCAAGGTAAAGTGTTTAAAATGTAAATCCTTTTTGTAGCGAGAATCAGCTATTCATCATTTTTCATTTGCCAAGTTATTATTAAAGTACACAAACTTTTTAAAGAAAGTACTGTGATGCAAGTAGAATGCTAGGTGCATTCAGTGAATTATTATGTTCAATTAGTATTACATTTCTGTTACATTTACAAAGGCCAGCACTGGACCTTACATAAGTTAACACTGAGCCATGCATTAAAACAGATCTCTTTGTGACTTATTCAAAACATACTCCTAACGATAACAATGACACACAGTATATTTTCGTCATTTAAGAAGCCAATGCAATAATTTATACATGTACATGTCCATAATTCCATTTGCTTCTTTCAGAGGATAAAAGAAGGCAGCACCATAGACAGATTGAAGACAGTATGTGTTGGTGACCACATTGAGGCCATCAATGACCAGAGTATTGTTGGATGTCGACACTATGAAGTGGCTAAGATGCTAAAAGAGCAACCGAGAGGCATACCCTTCACTCTTCGACTTGTGGGCCCCAAGAAGGCCTTTGGTGAGTGAAAACTATAAGATATTATCTGGAATTTATGATCATCTGCACAATTATTTGTTTGTTTTAATTTTTTAAAAATTGCATAAAGAAACTATAACATAGAGAGGCTTAAAATGCAACCACAATTTTATCAGAATTTCACAGATGCTTTCTTTTTTTTATTTGATAGATAAACCTGGTAAATTCTAGTTTAATGCTGTAAATACACAGTCATGGAAAAAAACATTAGACCACCCTTGTTTTCTTCAATTCATTGTTCATTTTAATGCCTTGTACCACTAAAGGTAAAGGAATACAATGAACACAACAAAAATGCAGCTGATTACATAATACTTGATGTCATATTTGACATGCTTAAGTTTAACTGTATTCCCAGGGTATATAAGAGGCCATTTCATGTCATAAGCAGCACTACAAATGCAAAGCCTTACCTTAGAGTGGTTTCCTGCTTACACTGAAGCCATGGCACAACTCAGAAGTTGTCAACTCTCACATAATGCCTAAAACAAAAGGCAGCCATCTTGGCACTGCTGGATAATTGGCATTATGGGGGGACAGGTAGCAACAAAACTGAAGATCTCCAAGACAGCTGTTCATTACACCAAGAAAAAACAAGCCAGACATGGTAATACCAAATTGCTAGCTGGTCGCAGCAGGAAATGTCTTTCTATCCCACGAGATGACTGTGCACTCATCTGTTCCTATGTCAATAATCGTCATCAGACCTCCAGGAACCTTAAAAATTCATGGGCACTGTTGAGAAATGTGACTTGTTCGAAACCGTCTTCTTGAAGACTGACGTAACACAGGACATGGAAGAAAGTCTTCATCAATGAAAGGCAGAGGAAAGTCTGGTTACTCTTTGCTAGGAATCACAAGGATTGGACTGTTGATAACTGATCTGAGGTTCTCTTCAGTGATGAATCCAAATTTCAGTTGATGCCCACTCCAGCCAACTTACTGTTTAGGAGGAAGCCTGGAGAAACCAGACTGTCTTGCTCCTACAGTAAAACATGGGGGTGGATCAGTGACTATCCAAACCCGGTCTCACAGGGATTCATGAAACTGTCACGTAAGTTTTAGTTTCGGTTTCGTGCGCACCAACACGATTTCGTCATGTTTTTCGTGCCGCTCACCACGAAATGTTTTTCGCTGTGGTAATCACATCTGAAAGTGGTTTATACCGGCGGATTCATGACAATCTAAGCTGTCCATCGGCGTATACTGCTTGTGTGATTGCGTTTGCGGCCGCCGGCCGCCGGACATTCTTGAAATTCCTATGCAAATTGGTAAGTGTACCACCGGCTTATGGTTAGGTTATGGTTAGGTTATGGTTAGGGTTATGGTTAGGGTTATGTTTAGGGACGATGTCATGCAAAATATAGCGTTGGATTCGCCACGGTTTTACATTAAAAATATAATATACACATTCTTTTGAAATACGTTCTGAGTGGCACGAAAAGTCCGCCGTTTAAAATACATTGGTGCGCATTTCGTGGTGAGCGGCACGAAAAACATGACGAAATCGTGTTGGTGCACACGAAACCGAAACTAAAACTTACGTGACAGTTTCACGAATCCCCGTGAGATCGGGCTCGACTATCTGGGGTTGTTTCAGTATGGGTGGAACAGGGCAAATACAATTGTGTTAAGGGCGAATGAACCAGGTCAGGTACAGGGCTACTCTGGAAAACGGTCTTCGTCCATCAGCTGGAAAATTCTTTCCTGCCTCGAATGAATAGATTTTCTGACAACACAATGATTCTTGCCACACAGGCAGGTTCAGTTAAAGCCTGGATGGAGAACCAGAACTTTGTAACCATGCCTTGGCCTGCTCAATCACCAGATTTAACCTAATTGAAAACCTGTGGAAAATCATCAAATGCAAAATGGACAACCACAAAAGCTGGCGAACAGCAGTCCATATATATATATATATATATATATATATATATATATATATATATATTACAGTGTTGTTGATACTATATCTATAAATCAATGCCGTTAATACTCAGTTGTCTTTGCACACATTTGAACCAAAAATGTCAGTATCCATTCCTTCTGAATCCTCCTACTTGCTTTCACTTGTTGCTCAAGGTATAAATTCATGCTTTAAAAAGATGGAATGAAAAACAGCAGGGCTCCTGGTGCTGAGAACCAAAATATGAAAACAGTAAAATAAGGAGGAGGGAAAAGAAACTTTTCTGTTTCTCCTGTTATTGCCAAATGTCCCAGCAGACGTAGGAAGCAGAAGTATTGCAATTCATAAAACGAATATTTTATATTATTTGCATAAAACTTGCCCCAAAGCCAATTTTTATCACATGACTGCCCATATAAAGTATGGCACCAACAGCTGATTGCTACCCGGCTTTGATGTCCACAGTTGCCTGATGTTGTCCCCAGTGGTTGATGGGTTTCAGTACTTTTCCATAGCTCATCAGCCAAACAGGAAGAGGAGTCAGGAACATGTGGAAGAATACTGGCTGCCTGCCAGCGAGCCTTTAAAAGTTGTTAAACTCTGTAACTGCAATTAATTAATCAGTGTTTTGACTGTGGCTGTTAGGCCTCTGAAAACAATGATCTTGTGTGATGGAAGATGTGGCTCTGCAGGGTCGAGTATGGCTCAGCTAGGATTTGACTTCTATTTTTTTTAACTATAAATAAAATAACGTATAATTCAAATTTGGGGAGTTTGAAGCAGTATTAAACACACAAACAAGCAAATGTCCTTGTTTAAAGTTAATTTATATGTTGTTAAGCCATTTTAATATGACTTATGGTTTAAAATTTAAAAAGAAGTGCAGTACAAATACTGAGTTTTCATTCCTCACAATGCTAATACAAAAATTAAGAAAGCTTTGAGAGATGTTTGGATGCTGCAAAACCGTCAGTCTATCAGTCCATCCCTAGACAGGAGAGATATGAAGTAAACCTTTTGCAGGATTTCAAGAACAACCTGGAAGTACCAATCATTCATAGAGGAATTCATACTCATTTGTACTTGCATGATGACCATCTTTGACAAAATGCATTTCCTTCATTTAAACTATAAATTCCACAACTTACCCTATTAATCCTTAACTTCAGCCTAAGCCTATTATCAGCATTTATGTTTAAAAGGTTCCACAGCCCTGAAAGCAAGCCAAACCATCCTCACACTCAACATTTAAAACTATACTGTACTTCACTTTTGAGAGCATCATTTCAGTCCTCACAGTGTAACAGTATGAACAGAGATCCAATGTGATGAAACATTAACACACAGTCAGGGAGGCAGAGAAGACACAGACACTTATTTTTGGCATTGCTTACACTCATACAGCAGTCACCTGCAAAGAAATGATAAATATTTAATCCAAGGGTACTTGTTGTACTTTCTCTGTTGCGATAGAGCTTGAAAGCTACTTTTTTTTAGTTGCATTTCATCTATTTATGTACCGTAAATAAAACTGGGGCAACAGCTTCATTAAGAAATACTGATTTATCAAACTCAAAGTCATGCCAGGACAAGTAACTTGGCTTCTTGTTTCAGCTATTGCTGATTTTACTTATGTTGTATGTCTCCTGTTAGTTTATTTCTTATTTTTAACAAACCATTTGTTTACATCAGCTGCTCTGTGCTGCCTCTTGGTGCAACTCTTGGAAAAAATTTTCTCTTACATTGATCAAATTCTTGTGCCTGTCCCTTGGGGACTAACACCATGACGTTATCCCTTTGCTGTTCTGGGAAATAGTTTAACTGTCAAAAGTTCAATAAGTGGTTTATTTATTGCATCTGGTTTAGAACATGGAAAGTGAAGAAGGAAGCGCTTTTGTCTGAGTGGATCTGAATGGGTTGGAGCCTTGCTGTCCACAATGTTGCTTATCACGGGAAGCCAAATCCACGGTCAACCGGCGGACTTCCTGCCTCCAATCACTATATTGTCACCACCTTGTCATGGTGCATTGTGTCTGGTAACAGAGTTTCCAGTCAGCAGCCTATAGTTCCATACCAATGGAAAGTAAACACCAATCACTGTGTGGAGCTGAACGGTTAAACACAGCAGTTCACTACCAGCTCCTGGATTACAAAAGCTTAAAACTAAAGATGGTGCATACTTCGATAAAAATCTCTCATATGGCACAAAAAAACTCCCCAAGTATTTTTTTAGTCTTTGGGGTTTCTTCTGTATTATGTGGCCCAATGCACATGCACGTCTTGCCGTTCAACCTTGTAATAATGTCACACAAACAAAAATCCTGTTTCTGGAAAATATTCACAAATACACACTACTGTTCAAAAGTTTTGGGTCACTTAGAAATGTAATTAATTTTTAAAAGAAAAGCATTTTTTAAAATGAAGATAACATTAAATTAATCAGAAATACAATCTAGACATAATGTGGTAAACGACTATTCCAGCTGGAAACGGCTGATTTTCAATGGAATGTCTACATAGGAGTACAGAGGAACATTTCCAGCAACCATCACTTCTGTGTTCTAATGCTACATTGTGTTAGCTAATCATGTTTAAAGGCTTATTGATGATTAGAAAACCAACGTGCAATTATGTTAGCACATTAAAGTTTAGTAAAACATGAAATTGTCTGGGTGACTCCAAGCTTTTGCACGGTAGTGTAAATCTTCACTGACTGAGTATTCTGAATCCTAGCAGTGTCAAAAGACAGTTTACAGTTGAAGATGTCTGTCAGCAGTTTCACCAATGTCTTATTTATATTTGTGGTTTCCTGGGAAAATAATATATTGGACATTTTTTTGAATGGCCACTGGGACAATTTAGCAACAAGGCTGAGTGACAGCACCATATCCAGCTCTCCACTAGTCCTGCGAGTAGCCACATTTCACATCAAATTCCCGGCCCTCCCCTCTTTCACGTGGGCGAGCTGTCACTTTGCAAACCACCACGTCACAGTCTATTTTCTACTACAGGTGATGAACCGAGCAGAAACAATTCCCCTCAGTTCGCTGTATAACCCCACCACAGTTTTTACGTGGGAATACCAGCAAATGAAATAATTAACCCTCGTGTTGTCCTTACCAAAAAATGGTGTTGCCTTGTCTGAAAAAAGCCCAAAAATTCTGAAAAAATTTCCCCAAATTTATAAAAAAAAATGCAAAATCTTCAGGAAGAAAATTCCTGAAAAGTTTCCCTCAAAAGTATTCTTTTTTAAAATAAAAAATCCCCAAATTTGACAGCGAAATTCACTGCATTTTGGTTGACTTTTTTCTGAATGTTTTTAAAACATTTTTTTTAATTAGCTTTTTTTCACAAAAAAATGTTCAAAAAATTTCCTAAAATTTTTTTTGAGCATTTGAGCATTTCTTTTTTTGTATTATTAATAATGTCAGGAAGATTTCACATGATTTTGCATGTTTTTGCCAAGAAATACGTGACAATTCTAAAGGCAAGTACAATCACCAGCATGTATTACACCAAACAAAAGTGTATCTGTTTTAAAACCATGCAGAAAGACAAACAGACTACTGCAGATGCTGACCTCTGACCTCCCTCTGGAACAGATTTTTTTCTCCTACAAAAATTCGTACGAAACGGATGTGTAATTTCCTGCAGAGCCCAGAATAAAATAGCTTCAAAATAGCTTCTACATCCATGTGAATGACATCTGTGATGGTGCGTTGACTCAAATTATAAATCAGCCTGCTGATATGCTCACAATTCTTATATCTACAGATGTTTAAAGGCTATAAAGTTTGAAATGTTCACAATCTTTGTTATGTAAGAACATGTGTTTACATTGACTAGCAATCAAGAGAAACACTGTAATAGTTTAGGTTGGAGAAAATGAGATTTTACAGTTGTAAAGCATTTAAAAACTCTAAAATTTGTCCTGATGATAGCAAGATCAAAAGTTAAGGCATCACCATGATGATTACAATTTACTATGTGGATATCTGAACCACATTTAATTTAAATCTGTTGAATAGCTTTCACTGTGGTGCTCAAGGAAAAGTTACTAAAATCATAGCCATTCATAATACAGCCTAGACTCTGAACCAAAACAGGTGAACTGAATAACACACAGGTCAACTTTGCCAATTACGAGGGTAAAAAAAACGACTGTAATTATGATGTTGTAATAGTTTCCCGTAGATCTTAGCAGCTGATTCACTGAAAACATCTTTGCTGTTAACACAAACAAAGTTATCAGTTTCATTGGCAGCAGACGGACTGGAAATCCATGAGTCACTAGTCTTTCTAATACAGAGCTCTTCATTTACTAGAAGCATTATTATTAAGGAATGCACTAATATCAAATGACTATAACTGGCTTCAGCACTGACGTTTCTGTGGATGAGATATGATGCCACTACCAAATACATAATGAACTTAAAATAACTCATTGCTTCATTTTACAACCAAGCATGACTTATTCTATAACTACACGACCTCTCTCAGATGCCCTTTTTTCATTTGTGCAATATTGTCAAAAATCCAGAGCATCCTGTCTCAAAAGGATGCTGAGAGACAAGTCCATGCATTTGCTCTTTTTAGAATAAACTATTGTAATTTCTTCATGTCGGAGTGTCCCAATAATTATCTAAAAGGCTCACAGTTGATCCAGAGTAGTGACATAAACTAGCAAGATAGATCATATTTCTCCCATTTGTGGTTATTTTCACTGGGCCGATGCAAAATTTAAGAATAGACAAGCTCCATTATATCTTAAAGATTGTTGCTAGATCCGTATCTGTCTGGCAAATGGAAAGTGCCGTATCCGTAGCCCACAGGCTACGGGTATGGGTCCGTATCTGTAGACACTACCTATCTTAAAGACCTACAGCACCATACTATCCCAACAGGGCTCCTTGGCTCTGGAACCAGCTCCTGGTTTGGGTTACTTGAGGCAGACATCCTCTTTGCTTTCATTATTAGGACTAAAACTTTCCTATATGCTAAAACTTAGTTATTCCTGGCTCAAGTGACCCAGAACCATCTTTAGTCATGCTGCTGTAGACCCAGGCTGCTGAGTGATGCCCCAGAATGCACTGGGCGCCTCCCCTCTAACCCTCCTGTCTTTCACACTCCATGCATTTACATGCAACTGTTGCATGTAAGTCTTCTTCTGTCCTCTCTAGTTTTTGCTTTATTCTCTGCTCGCTACTCACTGCAAGTATCTGTGGCTCCAGAGCAGCACATTTCTGTTCTGCTTTTACTGGCCTCATCAGCCTGCCCAGAGTTTATTGTTTGCTTGTTGTTTCCACTAACCTGATTCTGGTTCTGTTTGAAGGCATCTTCCCCATCAAAAGGAAGTTTTTTTTCTCCCTACTCTTGAAGAGTGCTTGCTAATGACAGAATTGTTGTGTTTCTCACAGTGATGGTTGCAAGAGCTTGACCTTGTTGCGCAGACTGCACTGAGATGACTTGTGGTATGATGTGGCGCTGTATAAATAAACAGTTTAAACTAGTTGGATGTTTAATCATTTGTGAGAAAAGAGGCGCACATCCAAACAAGGAAATGAGTATTATGTGGTTTTGGACTCTTTGGTAAAATGTGTCATTCTCCAAAATGTACTGCGTAACAAGTGCTACTGTGTAGGAGGAATTTTGGCTTTTGGCAGGACATAAGTTTCTTAGAAAATAATAAAAGAATGTGTTGGTTGTTACCAGTGAAAGCTATAATAGTTGAATAGGCACAGGAAGAGAAAAAGGAAATTCAATTTGAAAGGACATGTCGCTGTTCTCCATTTAAACAAACTCCATGTTGCCAATTACTAAATGAATAACTGAATTTGAATAACTGTTTTCATCCTGCATGTCTGGTTAGATATGATTGGAATGAGGACCAGAGCGCCAAAATCTAATGAGGGCAAGATGGTGAATGGGAAAGAGACGCTGCGACTTCGCTCCAAGGGTTCTGCTACAGTTCAGGAAGTGGTAAATTTGACACACTCTGTGGGACAATGAAGGATTTCACTTCCTGATGTACTCAGACAATAGCATGTCATTAGATCTATCCAGCAGAGCTATAGCATTATATAGGGATTTTTTGAAATTTCTTCTTGTTAACACTTTTTCTATTCAAAAATAATAATTTTTAGAGATAACATATTTTTTATATTGTCAAAGAACTTGATTTGACTTTTTACTGTATGCACTAAAAGCTCACATGGGACAATACAGATCTGACACTCAGCTGACCCCAAGCTGAATTTCTTTTTTTGTAGGAAGTGACCTTTGGAAAGCACCTCATTCTCACTTCCTGAACTTTACCGCAGGATATTTCACAATACATCGGCCTGTTATGTGAACTCGTAGATCATATCACTTTGAGATTTGTTAATTTATGTTTTGCTGGATAAATATTACATATAGTACAAACAGCTAACATCTACAGTGATACTGAGGATTTAATCATCTGTAAACTTTGATATACAGCATTTATATTGCTATGTATTCTTGGCCCTTGCATGTTTTGGCATGAGAATATATGCTCTCAGAGACTTTCTGTCACCCTATTTAGAGTAGGAACACCAGTACATTTCCAGAAACACCTCTGTGTTTTTCTGCTCTGTCAGCAGAATGAGTTTGAGGAACGGGCCACCAAGAAAGTGGATGACCTGCTGGAGAGCTACATGGGCATCAGAGACCTGGAGCTGGGTAAGACCACCCACATACCACCTAAATCTTTAAAATATCTTCAGGTCTATATTTGAATGTAAGGAAGTAATCCAGTCTTCAACAGATGTTAACACACAAACCAAGAAGTCCCTGGAATCGACGGTGGTTTTACAGTTCATGCTGCAACACTGCCTTTCTGGGCTTCATGTTGGGAGAATTTAAGAAAAATTTAAGAAAAATTCCTCCTCCTTCTCACCGCAAATCATCTTTGATGTGATTTAAAGTGTGCATCCACTGAACAGCTGTGCAGTATTTAAGTATTTCTTAAGTGCCCATTTCTCCTCAACACTTTTGACCTTTAATTTCACGTCATCTGGTGTTGTTTAGCATTTATTGCTTTGTGGTGGAGGAAGAAATAGCTGTCTATATTCTTAAGATCAGTAGCTTTTTCTGGAGCTTGTATCCACATCTGTTAATCTTCCTCAGCTGACAGAGTTGTCCGGTTGTCTATGGATATCTAATGCAAGTCATTTCATGCTCAGCTGAGCAACTTGCAGCTGAAGATGGCCTTGCAAGTATAAACAATCAGTGGACCTGAACTTGGGAGTTTTGGTCAGAGCCAGTAATAAAATAATGATAGGAGTCTAGCAGGAATTTAAAGAAATTTGCAGCATCAATAGTGGCTTACTTTCTTTCATTCCTATTGAATATAAAAAAAAACCCTCCCAAATGAAAATTACAAATCAGCTGTGAGTAGTTGTGCTGACTTTGTGTGAGTGATATGAGTGTTCCCTTTCCCAGACTTTTAAAGTCAGTGGCCTCATCTCAAAATAAAGATTTGACTATTTGGACCTCATTTAAGATGATTTAATGATTCATTAAGCTACTTTTCACTCTGGTTGCTTGGCTTTGCTCCCACAAAAATATAATTTGTTGCATACTTTTATCTCAGTATTATGTGGGAGGATGTGTTTTTTCTGAGAAAAAAAAAGTTAGAAAAAAGTACTGTTCACATACTTTCATCCACAGTTTGCATCGAGAGACAAGATAAGCTTGCTAAGAAATGTTTGTGTCTGAATGTTAGATTTTCCATTCATTCAAGGAGAGAACAAGTCATCCTTTTGATTCTTCAGGCATATGAAAGTCTGATTAGCATACAATTTCCTACTAATGTCCTGTTGTTTGAGCAAAACACGTACATACAGAGTTAATCCTGACATGTGAATGAGAGCATGTTTAAGAGTGTTATAGTGCATTATAATTGGGATTATGTCTCTTCATTGGGATATTGTACTGTGATGTAATCTTAAAATATTTATTATGTTCACTGATGAACTGATTTGGATTTCAAACATCCATCCATCCCTCCATTATCTTTACACCACTTAATCCTCATTAGGATCGTGGGGTGCTGGAGTGTATCCCATCTGTCTTGAACAGGTCACCAGTCTATCACAGGGCTACACATGGAGGCAAAGAATCACTCTCACATTCACGCCTACGGACAATTTAGAATAACCAATTAACCTCATCATGTCTTTGGACTGTGGGAGGAATCCGGAATACCCGGAGAACACCCACGCATGCACAGGGAGAACATGCAAATTCCATGCAGAAAGATCCCTGGCCCAGGCCAGGACATGAACTGGGGATCTTCTAGCTGCAAGGTGATGGTGCTAACTACCGAGCCACTGTGCAGCCTGGATTTCAAACAGACCATCAAAATGAATTCAATATACAGTTTTTAGGGACATGTTTGAGATTCTGAACACATGCATTTTCTGCACATAGATAGGAGCTGGTATGTTTTAATCTGTGGTACATTTCATGACTTTAAAAGTGCAATTGTAAAACCATTCTAGATAAAGACAATATTCTCACCCCAACCCCTTCTGCTATCCCTGTGCTTTCATCTCTTCATCCGCACTCTCACCCTCTCACCCTCTCACCCCAACCAGTTGAGGCAGATGAGCCCGGTTCTGTCTCAGTTTTTTCTTTTTCTACTTTATCCCATTGTAGTTTTCCTTTGTGCGTCTATATATAAATATCTCTCTCTCTCTCTCTCTCTCTCTCTCTCTCTCTATATATATATATATATATATATATATATATATATATATATACACACTATATTGCCAAAAGTATTCGCTCACCTGCCTTGACTCGCATTTGAACACAAGTGACGTCCCATTCCTAATCCATAGGATTCAATATGACATCGGTCCACCCTTTGCAGTTTTAACAGATTCAACTCTTCTGGGAAGGCTGTCCACAAGGTTCAGGAGTGTGTTTATGGGAATTTTTGAACATTCTTCCAGAAGTGCATTTGTGAGGTCACACACTGATGTTGGACAGAAGACCTGGCTCTCAGTCTCCACTCTAATTTATCCCACAGGTGTTCTATCGGGTTGAGGTCAGAACTCTGTGCAGGCCAGTCAAGTTCATCCACACCACACTCTGTCATCCATGTCTTTATGGACCTTGCTTTGTGCACTGGTGCACAGTCATGTTGGAAGAGGAAGGGGTCAGCTCCAAACTGTTCCCACAAAGTTGGGAGCATGGAATTGTCCAAAATGTCTTGGTATGCTGAAGCTTTCAGAGTTCCTTTCACTGGAACTAAGGGGCCAAGCCCAGCTCCTGAAAAGCAAGCCCACACCATAATCCCCTCTTCACCAAACTTTACACTTGGCACAATGCAGTTCGACAAGTACCGTTCTTCTGGAAACTGCCAAACCCAGACTGGTCCATCAGATTGCCAGATGGAGAAGTGCCATTGGTCACTCCAGAGAAGGCGTCTCCACTGCTCTAGAGTCCAGTGGCGGCATGCTTTACACCACTGCATCCCACGCTTTGCATTGCACTTGGTGATGTACGGCTTGGATGCAGCTGCTCGGCCATGGAAACCCATTCCATAAAGCTCTCTGTGCACTGTTCTTGAGCTAATCTGGAGGCCACATGAAGTTTGAAGGTCTGTAGCGACTGACTCTGCAGAAAGTTGGCCACCTCTTGGCACTATGCACCTCAGCATCCACTGACTCCGCTCGGTCAGTTTACTTGGCCTACCACTTGGTGGCTGAGTTGCTGTCGTTCCCACACACTTCCACTTTCTTATAATACAACTGACAGTTGACTGTGGAATAGTTAGGAGCAAGGAAATGTCACGACTGGATTTGTTGCACAGGTAGCATCCTATCACAGTTCCACACTGGAATTCACTGAGCTCCTGAGAGCAACCCATTCTTTCACAAATGTTTGTAAAGCAGTCTGCATGCCTAGGTGCTTGATTTGATACACCTGTGGCCATGGAAGTGATTGGAACACCTGATTCTGATTATTTGGATGGGTGAGCGAATATTTTTGACAATATAGCTGTGTGTGTGTGTGTGTGTGTGTGTGTGTGTGTGTATTTTGAAATGACATCTTGTGAATTAGTGGTACTTATATAAAATTTTATAAAAATAAATCGAATTGGAAGACACCATAGTACATCACATTTGAATGTAATTGAATGCACCATCAAATTAAAATGTGTGCCCAAATGTAGATGCTACCATATTTTCAATGGCAGAGGTTTATAAATACAGTTTGGCATTATTCTTGGGAACAGCCAGTGACTCTGTCATTGTCTGTTTTTGTTAAACCAAACAGAACAGCAGTCTGGATGTTTCTTTGGAAAACTCAAATACAACCTTAAAAGGGGATAATTCTGAATAACTGTAACCTAGCTCATAAAGCAAGTTCTTGGTGCCTGTGTTTTTTGGCTTTGTCTGCTCAGAAACAAACATTTCTGTACAGTTAAAAAAAAAAATCTTGGATTGTCAACGGTCTGTGAAAATGCACACTTGTGTGTCTCTTTTTTCTCTGTAGCAACCACGATTGTTGAAGCGGGCAAAGACAAGAAGAACCCCGATGACTTTGCCGAGGCACTGGATTCAGTTCTGGGAGATTTTGCTTTCCCTGATGTGTTTTTGTTCGATGTATGGGGAGCTATTGGAGATGTCAAAAATGGCAGAATCTAGATGTTTATTGTATACAAAAGAAGGAGCAAAAGCACTGTTCTCTGGTATGCCCAGTTGTAAAAAAAAAAAAGAAAAAAAAAAAGGAACATGTAGAAATGTTTAATGTTGCTTTTCCAGTCAATGAATCCATCCAATTATTTTCTTTTCAATCACAACTGGGCCAGCAATTAATTCTGAAAACTATGCAGTAGTTGTAAATGTATTTGTTTTGAATTCAGAGGTGATTACTTCTCAAGAGTGAAAAACAATGACAGTAACATTATCCAGCTCACCAATATACAGACCTTTTTCCAAGTTGGATTTACACACGTGGACAAAATTGTTGGTACCCCTCAGTTAAAGAAGGAAAAACTCACAATTCTCACTGAAATCACTTGAAACTCACAAAAGTAACAATAAATAAAAATTTATTGAAAATTAAATAATCAAAAACAGCCATTGCTTTTGAATTGTTGATTAACATAATTATTTAAAAAAACAAACGAATGAAACAGGCCTGGACAAAAATGATGGTACCTCTATAAAAGATTGAAAACTATTTGACCAGAGTGACATGATTAACTCAGGTGTGTCATTTAATTGACATCACAGGTGTTTCCAAACTCATAATCAGTCAGTCTGCCTATTTAAAGGGAGACAAGTAGTCACCCTGCTGTTTGGTGAAAAGGTGTGTACCACACTGAACATGGACAACAGAAAGCGAAGGAGAGAATTGTCCCAGGACATCCGAAAAAAAATGATAGACAAACATCTTAAAGGTAAAGGCTATAAGACCATCTCTAAACAACTTGAAGTTCCTGTGACAACAGTGGCTCATATTATTCAGAAGTTCAAGACCCACGGGACAGTAGCCAACCTCCCTGGACGTGGCCGCAAGAGGAAAATTGATGACAAATTGAAGAGACGGATCGTTGGAATTGTATCCAAAGAGCCCAGAGCAACCTCCAAAGAAATTAAAGGTGAACTCCAAGGCCAAGGTACATCAGTGTCAGATCGCACCATTCGTCGTTGTTTGAGCCAAAGTGGACTTCATGGGAGACGACCAAGGAGGACACCACTGCTGAAAAAAACTCATAAAAAAGCCAGACTGGAATTTGCAAAAATGCATGTTGACAAGCCACAAAGCTTCTGGGAGAATGTCCTTTGGACAGATGAGACCAAACTGGAGCTTTTTGGTAAGGCACATCAACTCTATGTTCATAGACTCAAAAACCAAGCATACGAAGAAAAGAACACTGTCCCTACGGTGAAACATGGAGGAGGCTCAGTAGTGTTTTGGGGCTGCTTTGCTGCATCTGGCACAGGGTGTCTTGAAAGTGTGCAAGGTACGATGAAATCTGAAGACTATCAAGGCATTCTGGAGAGAAATGTGCTGCCTAGTGTCAGAAAGCTTGGTCTCAGTCGCAGGTCATGGGTCTTCCAACAGGACAACGATCCAAAACACACAGCCAAAAACACCCAAGAATGGCTGAGAGAAAAGCGTTGGACTATTCTAAAGTGGCCTTCTATGAGCCCAGATCTGAATCCCATTGAACATATGTGGAAGGAGCTGAAACATGCCATTTGGAGAAGACACCCATCAAACCTGAGACAACTGGAGCTGTTTGCTCATGAGGAGTGGGCCAAAATACCTGTTGACAGCTGCAGAACGCTCATTGACAAATACAGAAATCGTTTAATTGCAGTGATTGCCTCAAAAGGTTGTGCAACAAAATATTAAGTTATGGGTACCATCATTTTTGTCCAGCCCTATTTCATTAGTTTGTTTTTTTTAAAATAATTATGTTAATCAACAATTCAAAAGTGATGGCTGATTTTGATTATTTAATTTTCAATAAATTTGTATTTATTGTTACTTTTGTGAGTTTCAAATGATTTCAGTGAGAATTGTGGGTTTTTCCTTCTTTAACTGAGGGGTACCAACAATTTTGTCCACGTGTGTAAGACTGAGTTTTATAAAATGACCTTCCCATATATACAGAACATCATGTAAAAGATGCCTTTGTTCACAAACTGCAACAGTAGGTATCAGTGAGCCATCTAGAAATCCAGGAAGTTTGAAAAGCACCAGGAAACATTTGTCCTCTGATGAAAGCCCACTGAGGAAAAACAGGAAAGGAACATTTATTATTTCAAAGTCAGAGGGCATTTGTCTGCTTCTGTATGCATCTCTGATTTAACTCCAAAAATTCAAAAAATAATTACAATTTAAATATTGTCCTTCAAGTAAACGACTGATCTGAACTTGAACTTGCAAAAACATCTGTTTTAACATTAAAAAAACAGATCACCCAAAAACGGAATACCAGGGAGCTCCAGCTGTACGGCACTGATTTGCTATTCAGATATCGCATCATGACTGTTGAATATGAACTGCCCACAAGAGAAAAGACATAAATAAGCTCTGTGCATGCTTGTGCTTAAGCCTGTGTGCATATGAACAATTTCCGTGGATTTCCTTGCAATGCTTTTGCCAGTAAAAAATGAAGGTCTTTTTGCTCACTCCTAATAAAATTCCATCATATCACATATTCACTTGCTTTCCACTTTTGCTATGTTTCAAAGACCAAGAGAGAATGTGTTTGTTTCAAAGAGAGAATGTAAATATATTACAGCAGTTTGTTGCAGCCTTTATACTTCAGTATCACTGAACTTGATTTCAAAGTGTTTTATGTCTCTCCATAGAAGAATCTTCACTGTAAAAACAAAACAAAACATGGTAGCATCAGACTACACATTGGAGTTGAACAGCTATGTATGTTTTCTGGCTCACCAAACAATGTGAACAAGATTTATGGTCTTTTTGTTCCCTTTTTTATTTTTCTCTGCAAACATGTAACTTCTGGCTGCACAATTTTAGCTATATCAGTATTTATCATCAGGTAGTGATGTTTTGTTTTGGCGCTTTGTATATGATTGCTCCTCTTTACTAAGACCTGAAAATGTATGGCACATTTTACATGTTTAAGCTTTAAATAAAGTGGTTAAAGTCGCTGCTGTCAAGCCTGTGTGTGTTCAAAAAGGAAAAGCGGATTTCAGAATGATTTTCTGCATTTCACTTGAGCTTTATTTGTATGTACAATCACACGGCATTTCTGTAAAGCACATTCAGCCTGTACACTTCATTTTTACTGGATGATACTGCTAAGGAGTTAGGACAAGACATATCTGAGCCATTATCTGTGACTGGTTCAGTTATTTGTTTCTTAATTGGGTAACAATCTAATTGGCATAAGTGTTCAATGTACATACAATGTTCAAAGCAATTCATTTACAGAATCAGTGTAAATATTTCATACTGCATATCTGAATAACTAAGCAATCATGTAGTGTCAGAAACAGTGAAAAACAATTTAGCTTTGTCAGGGCTAAAATGAGAAAATTATCAAACTGGATGTATTTAAACAGGTGACATCGACTTAAAACCTAAACATCTTGATGATGCACAGATGCTCTTAAAATCTTACTGGCAGTGTGCCTCTGGAGTCGCTTTGGATCGAGGAAGTATTTGCATCAGCAGTATCCTCCAAACTTAAATCACACATACTCGTTTAGGAACTCATAGACTTTCTACAATGTGTTAGCACCCCTGATCATTCATTTGAAGGGAAGACAAGCAAGAAGAATTTTCACACTTACTCTCAGTCACTTTTCATACACCGCATATGCATTTTACTTCCATGTAAAAATGTCAAAGATGGGTATATTAAAGCCTGGTCAAAAAAAAAATCACAACTATGTGAATAGCTACACACCAACTTCTGGCGAAGTTTCAAGAGTTTAAAGAGAGTATGAAATCACCAGTGAGAACAAAAGCAAACCAGCAATACAGTGAATAGTCAGTAAAGTGGTAACACTGCTTTTGAAACAAATAATATATTACTATCACAATCTAATGTTACAGAACACTTTCAGACATAATAGGCAATTTAAATTTAAACTTTCAACTGAAAAACAGCAATTGTGCTTTCTGCTTGTATCAGTTTCAGCAGTCTAACCTTTGCTTTTCTGCCACGTTTGACCACAATTCATATATGATAAAGATGAACAGGGATTACTAATAGTGTAAAATTAAAGCTATTGCTCTCCATCATTTTTACACAGATTTGTAAAATTCAAGTTAGGGTCTAATAATTTCCAGATTTTGGCTATAAGGAAATTTACATCTTGAAAATATGGAAACAAATTCTGTCCCATGGCCTGTGATTTGAAAGTATCTCCAGCATTGTAATAAAGGACTATATTATCTGCATAAATAGGTATATAGAATACAATCACTCCTACAATGAAATGGAAATAGTACTGGAAGTACTTGAAAGATTTTAAGAAAGTATATCACTTTGATTAAACCGCTTCTACGTTGTGGCATCTCTCACAGTCTGATATCAATGTCTGATGTTTTTGAAATCCACTTCTCTACTGTTACAATGAACATTCAAGGGTTCCTCACAAAATGTTGAGCTAAATGCTTTGAGAATGTGACACACAAGAGCATCTGGGCAAAGTGTACATGTGCTTAAAGGGCATATTGTCTCACAAATTTGAAGCATTTCATGTGAACAATTGCCAGAATGATTACTTTTATCTACTGTAACATAATGTCTAAAACACGAAACAGAACATCTAGAAAGTGCCATTACTGATACTGCAGAGTACAGAGTATGCGATAACATAACAAGATCAAATCCTTTCAGATTATTGGTGAAATCATCCAGCCGATCCTGGTCACAGTCCACTAAAAATTCAATGGAAACAGTCAAACATGCACTGTGACCATGATGACACCACTTAGTTTGTGGCAACTAAGTCCAGCTAATCATGGAGGAGGAGGAGGAGGCTCCGGCTTTAAAGCAGATTTAGCGGTCACATTAGATTTCTCTGTCTCTTCTGTTCCATCAGAGTCCAGGCTGCTCTTGAATGAAGCTCGTGTGAACCTGCGGACAGTCTCACCGAAAGATGGGTACAGGCTTATGACAGAGTTCCGGGACCAGTCGAGGCGGGGGTAGATTCTCTTAAAAACTGCCCTGCGAAACAAAATGTAGACCCAAGGGTCTAGGATCTGGTTCAAGGTGGCGAAGCGCAGCCAGAGCAGTAGGAATCTGATCTGGAGAGGTCCTCCGGATAGCACAGTCTGAGCGATAAAGACCTGGTTGTAGAGGATAGATTGAGGGATAAGTTAGAGACAGAAGCATTAAGACAAGAAAAACCAAAGAGAGGAAATAAATGGAAGACAGTAGTGGGTAAGGAATGAGGTGGTTAAAGGGAGAGAGTAAGAAGAAGAAAATTACAAGGGACAGCAAATTACAGTTTAAATGAGTTAAAAGAAGAGATTAGAAAAAGGGAATGAGAGAAGGAAGGTGAAATTAGTTGATACTGCAAATGCAAATGGACACTCACTATGTGTTAAGTCCACTAAGGGAATGACAGGGCTAATTTTGCCATGGCCCTCCTGAGGCAATGGCTGCTGTAAAACAATTATCCCCCCTGCTTTAGTTAAGCTGCAGCATTTTATGTGAGGCATAGCCTTATTAGCATTACCAAAACAATCTCCTGTGAGGGCAAAACATGCTAACAAGCTCCTTTAGGAATGACAAATTGGCTTAGTGTTGCTCATGGTTCCTATTCAGAATTCAGCTGGTGTCAGAATTCTGTTCTCCTGTGGTTTACATCCAAGCAGTGGAGGAAAATAGTTCCCTAAATCCACTTCAAAATGTTTAAAAAAATGTGTTGCAAGTCATGGCTCTTGAAGTGCAAACCAACGTTTTCGTTAAGACAAACTCTTCTCAGTGGCAGAAGTGCTCTGGAGACTCAAACATCTAAGACCCACAGTTTTCCAGAGTGCCAGTTAGCTTACTTAGTGGTCGAAGAGTGGCATTCACGATGTTGTTTACTGGGACTATTTCAAGCTCTGAGCGTCAAACAGGCCCGACTCTAGATAACTTTCTGTAGCTTGGCTGCATTTTTCTGGAGCACGATTTTTACTGAGCATCAACTACTCTCTAGATGTTTACCTCTCATAGGTAACACTTTCTGCAGCTCTGCTATAAAGACGTGCTTGAGCAACTAAATAAAACTATAGTCTGCAAATCGTGAAGCTATTGTGGTTTTGATGAGAAACCATCTGGTTTGTTTCAGGAAATGAAAGAATGTGCAAGGGCAATAAACAGCCATGACAAGGAATTAAACTGCTTGAGTGAAATGTTTATAAACTGACTTGGAATGAAATGAAGGATACGTAGCAGAAAAACAAAGACGGGGCATGGGTTGAATTGAAGCAAGCTTCTTCTATAGATTTTTATGAGCTTATGAGTAACGGTTTTGAAGCTGCAAGGCATAGAGTAAACTGCATTTTAAAAACGGGTCTCTTGCTAAGTGGCTTTAGCAGATGCTTTGGACATGCTGATGTAGTTGGACAAAGAATAGCTCAGACTTAAAGTACGATGGGAGTGAGTAGTGACTAATGGTAAGCTGTGTCATTATTACAATATGTGGACGATTGCATTTTACTCTTTACTCGCCTTAGTGGGGACACTTGACACATGATGTATATCCAGGGGTCAAGTATCTGATTCCAGGTAGCCATTCGTATGTAGAACAAAAGCATTTCAGGTGTTACTGAAGCTGCAGTCGCCACGCTCATCAGAACATTAATCTGTGCAGGGCGTCACACAACTAAGGTTAGACAGGACCGCAGAAAAACATGTGTTCCAGTTAGGGACTTTTTAATTATTTCTCACTCTATTTCTTACTTGGATGTGCTCAGTTTCAAGCCAATATGGTTCTGACTGACTTACAGACTTTAGAGGACTTCCAGTAGAGGGACCAAAAACAACAGCCTGGTAGCTTCTATAGCAAACCCACTAAAAGCATTGTCTCCAGAATCATTTGAAAACATTTACAATAACACTACACATAGGGGCTTTAAGCTTTTCTTTTGCTTTTACCACAGATTCATGCAACTTAATATCTGAAAACAACATTAAACAAACAATGGTTTGATCAACGGAAATGAACCTAGTGTGGGAACATTTGATGTTGCTTCTGCAAATACATGCTTTACCCCAAATCAACAATAGTCAGCAAAGCTCAACTAGCTTGATATAGAGAATAAAAAGGAGTTTTATCATTGTTACACCTTGACAATATGGTACCATTTTACCTGAAGCAATTACTGAGATTTTGAAACTCTGCTCACGAAACACTCAAAAACACAAGCAGTCAAACAATCATAAAAGTTGTAAGGATGGCTACCACTGTGTAGTCCAGTTGTATATCATTTTTACAGCAGAGGTTAGTTTCCAACCTATATGACTGTTAGACCACATGGTTTTGGTTCCCGATTTGACCCTTTTTACGTGATGTTTGATATGTAGCAGTTGTAATGGCTTAGTTTTCCTTTCAAGGCACTATTTCAGTCATGCTCTGGAGTTGAACTGTTTCATTTCAGGTCAGGCATTAAATGGCTCTTTGATCCAGGGCAAGAGCAGAAAGGCTGTCAGAACAGCTAGTCAGGAAGCTTCGTTGCTAAGAAGAAATGAAACATATAGAGGGAAGCCGAGAAAAGGAGCTTAGAATCTTGTGATGCTTCATTAGGGTTCAAACATTTGAAGAGCAACGCTGATAACAAAATGAGTTGGATAGCTCATGTCATGGTGGGCGATTTCATATACACTGCCAGTCAAACGTTTGGACACACCTTCTTACTCAATGGTTTTTAATTATTTGTATTATTTTCTACATTGTAGATTAATAATACTGAAGATTAACATTTTTTTGTTTGCAACATAATTCCATATGCATTTTTTTTTTATAGTTTTGATGTCTTCAGTATTAATATACAATGTACAAAATAGTTAAATAAAAAACACTGAATTCAATTCTATTCAACTCAATTTTATTTATATAGCACCAATTATAGGTCAAATTGTCTCAGGATGCTTCACAGAACCCATATGCCGGAATGTGTGTCCAAATTTTTGACTGATAGTCCTTTTTTCAAACCTTTTTTTCCACATAGCAACTGGTGGACACTGTAAAATATTGCTAATGTGTAAATAAATATTATTTTTAACCTCAATTAATTACTTCATGAGTGGGGTTGCTATGTGGCCAGTTTCCCTCACAGTTTAGCATATCAAAATAAACATTTTCCATGTTTTGTTTTACTCGGATATTTCATTAATGATAAAAAAAGATTTAATGTAGCGTGTGGAATGTAAAGAGTACATACACTGCTAAAAAGAATGCAAAGATGCATGTACTGAAGGACCGAGTGAACAGATATTTGCCTTCTGTCTTCGACAGAATAAGACACACTCTTCTATTGCTCTTATCACCACACAACACATGCTGCAACAGACCACATAGTACAGTTACAGAGGCCCACAAACATTTACACGGGTTGAAGCAGGGCCAAAGACCTTCCTGTGGATGCCAGTAGCACTTTAACAAGACTAGAATGCTCCATTTATTTTACAACTATGTGTCAGTTCACTAAGTGGGTCCTCGCCATATAAATTTTATCTGTATGAAATTTACATTTGGAAAAAGGCTTTGCAGTTTAAGATAGGCCATTGTTTAGAAATTATTCATATGCAGAGATAATGAAATTGCTTTAATGACTGAATTCAGCCTCACAAAGTCTGTGTTATCCTTAAAGTTGCTGTAGGTCAGACTTATATTGAGAAAGGCATTCAACTTAAGTAGGACTAAAATATCAAATGATGTGCCATCCACGATGACTAATTTATCATATTTGCCTTCAGTAATGTGTGTTTATAATACTGTTAAGCCAGAAAAATGCAAGAGAGAAGTAGCAGATTAAAACCTGAGTAAAAGTGACTTCTAGCATTAAATGGGCAGTCCAGTGAAAACTTGGCTCTAAAGGAATGATGTAAATTTATCCTCCATCATCTTCAATTAAAGCCTGCACAGTGACTTGGTTAGCACTTTCGCCTTGCAGCTAGAAGGTCCCCATCTTCCCGGAATCTTTCTGCATGGAGTTTGCATGTTCTCCCTGTGCATGTGTGGGTTTTCTCCAGGTACTCCAGCTTTCTCCTACATTCCATAAACATGCTGAGGTTAATTGATGATTCTAAATTTGCCGCAGCCTCACCCGGCCAGCGACCCTAATGAGGATTAAGCAGTGTATAGATAATGGATGGATGGATCTTCAATTGAAGTGCACAATTTAGTGAGCGTAGTAAAGTTCTTGAAAGGTACAACAAATCAGTCTTACTGTTACTTACTGCTTAACAAGTGAAATTACCAATAGCAGCTTAATATTTGAAGATAAATCCTGAATTTTCCAATAAAACTAAAAATGTGAATGTACACACACACACACACATATACACAGAGTCTACTTATTTGAAAAAACTCACCAGTAGGGGACACCAGCAAACAGAAGCGATGATCATGATCAGGATAAGCTGCACCATCATCTCCACTTCATGGTCTCGTCGTCGCTGGGTCCTGTCCTGTCCACAGCACACCTTGATCAGGGTCACTACGCTCACTGTGTTCAGCAAAAAGGACACAGAGATACAAACCAGTCCAACCAGAGAGAAGATCAGGGAGAAGGCCATGTCCTTTCCCTCTGAGCTAATGTTGAAAAAGCACCAGGAGCCCGGCATCTGTATATGGTAGCTTCCAAGGCCTGTTAGGGGCAGCAAAGCTATGCAGCCAGCAATCAGCCACACCATCAGCACCATGGAGACCGTCCGGCTCTTTGGCATGCTGGTGGAGCGTGCAAATGGATGGTTGATGCCAATGAAGCGCTCCACGGCCATGGTGGCGCTGAGCAGCAGTGGGCACAGTCCGTAGAAGACCATTGACATACCCATGAAGTTGCAGAAATGGCAGTTTGGGTCTATCTGGCGCCAATTAAAATGTGTAATATAGAAGGAGACCACAATGGTGCCTGTGACCAGGAGACCCATGAAGTCAGTAACCACAAGGCCGCCCAGGAAGATCAGGAAGAAAGAGCGGGAGCGACTACATGTCCGCTGGAAGGACTTGAAGAGAACAATGAAGGCAATGAGATTGGAAGGGAGACCTAAAGCCATGAAGATGGCTGAGAAGTAGATTGAGGTGACACTGGGGTGGAACTTGAATGGAGGGCTCCTGTTGGAGTAGCAGAGTGGGGTGTTGTTGGAGACTGGAAGGACTGAGGCATTCATGGTGGTCGGCTGGTGTGGAGTTGTTGATTTTAAATGACTTAGAGATCCGCAGAATACACAAGTGAGAGGTATTTCATTTCTTCTTTTGACCTGAATAAAAAGAGAGAAGTTACACCTTGAGACATTCTCCATAAACGGGAATTTGACTTGTAGAAAAGCAGACAACACTTACAAAATGCATTGAATCATACAATACTGACGAAATGAGCAAGCACAACACAAAAGAACTGTCAATGTACTGTTGGGCAAGCTTTGTTGCACTTTAAGTCTATGTGTTTGTTCTTGTGCACCCAATGCTAAATGGTGTTCTTTACTTTGATTGAGTGCGCTGCAAAACTGTGGGTCTTGAGAATTGGCTAGGAGTCAATCAGCCATCCACTTTCTATGCATGCCCATTTCTATTTAGAGGCATACGTTGCAGGGTTGAGGTCTCAGTGTGCACTAGGAAAAATGTAGAATGAAAGGAATCATCCTGGATAGGTTAGCAGTCAATCACAGCCAACAGATTACTAGAGCAGTTTTGCTTAATAAACTTTTGTTTATTTTCATATTTGCCATAATTTGTATTGTTTTTTTATGACAGAGTTGTGTTGTTCCAACAAAGTATGATAATGTATGAATTAAGAAGTACTATTTAAACCACATTATGGAAGTAAGCAAAGTGAGCGAACCCAGAATGTTGGCAACATTTTATTATTGTAACCTAATCTCATTAAGTACAATATTATTGGTACCAACAAGAATGATTGCTTACTCTATGAAAAGAAGGCCATGGGTTTAAAAAAACAAAATAAAAACAAAACAGAATTATCCTTTAAAACAACTCTCCTTTACTCTAATAGCTCCGCCGGGTACAGAGAGGGCATTTTTCGGGTGGCTGGAAAAACCACACAGAGTCGGTGTAACAGCACAGATGCAGCATGTACAGCACATAACACCCACACAAGACCCATGCAGACAGTGACAGCATGGGAGAGAGAGGGAGTGAGTGACACAGAAACTGAAATAGACAGAGAGCAGGAGAGCTGGCATATCCTGGCAGGAAGCGCAGCAATGAGAGTGGTAGTGACAGAAACACTAACAGGAAATCAACACTTAGTGTCATAATCAGTCTGCGATGTTGTCCCTAGTGGGCTGTACTCAATATGGCCTGTCACAATCAAATTGTATGAGACTGGCTTCAAGGAAAGTGGAAACCTAAGACATTAGACTGGAATGTGAGGTGAAACCCAGTATCAGAAATAAATAATCAGGATTTTTCCGAACCGAATATCCCGATGGATATTGATATCATATCAAATAAGAGAAAAAAAAAGAAAATACAAAAATCCCACAATATTGCTCCTCAAAAATAAACTCAGTTCAAATAAACCCACTGAGGGATTTCCCAGAAATTTTGAAAACTGATGTTACCGGATGTACTGATGCTGTCTTTGTAAATTATTTAAAAACAACTCAGTGTATTCTGAAAAATTCTATTTTTCCACCAAAGGTCATAGAAGGTAACACCTCAGATTATATCAGATTATGTGTGTAGCTTCCTGTGAGCCTCCTCAGTGTACAGTTAGTGTAAGGTTAGTATAGATGCTTTAATGACCCACGTCACGAATGACGTCACAGCTTTAGCTGGAGGCAAAAGAGGAACCCCGTGCGGCCGTGACCGAAAGGCGAAAGACTGAGGGACTAGGCTCTATCAACTTTTCTATAATGTCGTCCTGCTGTATCTTTGGATGCCAGAATAGGAGGAATGACATTGGCGAACGCAAATTAAAGTTTTATAGGATTCCAGTGAACACTCCTGCTCAGAGGGAACGAAGACAGTTGTGGTTAAATGCACAGAGGCGAAAAGACTGGACAGAGACGATCATTAAAAATGCTTGAGTTTGCAGCGCACATTTCATATCAGGTAAGCTAAGTAAGTAAGTAAGTAAGTTTGATGTTTTTGTTAACGAGTCTTTGTTCCTTTCCCTACACTATGAAGAACTCTAGCCTGTAATATAAAATTGAAAATGTCACATATTTTAAGCTTTTCATAAAAACAACAACCAACAGTATTCAGAGAATCATATCAACACATAATAGATTGTTGTGTTAAACTTACCCTGCCATGCAAGTGCAGTTGGCTGTTAAAATTGTACTGTCTTCTCGATTAACAATCGAGAAAACAGTACAATTTGGCGCTGGCTTGGCAAAACTTCGGACCGCAGCACACAAAGATCCGGA
The DNA here is from genome assembly GCF_021347895.1 of Acanthochromis polyacanthus. Lineage (NCBI taxonomy): Eukaryota > Metazoa > Chordata > Actinopteri > Pomacentridae > Acanthochromis > Acanthochromis polyacanthus. Next base: position 24,342,304 of record NC_067116.1, on the reverse strand, counting down.
CGTAGGTTGATGTACTGTACTGTTTGGACATGTCCATTTATGACATAATTATAGGCATCCAGTGATTTGTATGCTTTAAGTTTTTCTTTGCTATAAACACAAGGGGTCTCAATTAAGTACATGTAAATGTCTGGCCACTCCACCTTCGGCAGCCCAGTCAAGTCCTCTTGCCACTCCTGCAAGGTGTACGGGTCAGCGAGCCTACTACCATCCGCTAAAGTTAATTTCCTAAAATAGCTTTCACGGTCTTGTACAGAGAGTGTCTGGGCATAGTCTGACATATCCGAGACGGAACAAGATTTCTGGAAACTGTCCATTTTCCAAAAAGGCAACGCACAAAACTTGTTAACTACGTTAGCACCCAGTCCCGCTTGACTTCTCGCTTCGCTTTGGCCTCCAGCATAAGCCCCGCCCACAAAAAAACGTCACAATGTTTGTAAACAAATAAAGGGCCTATACTGCAACTGTTACTATGTGTGTGTAGTTGTAATGTTTTCCAAGACAAGATTATTACAATTACTGTTTACGTCTCAATGATTTATACTCATTAAACATGCCAAAGGTTCTTTCTGAATTTGGGAAACACTGTTTTAAGTACTCTGCACCTGTTGCAGAAGACACTGAATCTGAAGGAACTCATCACCATTGGAACTTTTAAAAACCGTATGAAAGATCTTGCAGCAGCTACTTATCACATTTGTTGTTGCTTTAGTGTAAATTCTTAATCCTGTGCTTTTATCTAGCATGTATTTTATTTATTTTGTTGTGTCAGTAGGTGTTATCTGTTTTTAACTGTTGCTTCTCAGGCTCCTGTCTTCGTCAGGCTTCCTTTGAAAAAGAGGTCATTGTATCTCAATGGGACTGACAAGGTTAAAAAAACGTCTAAATAAAATAATGATATTAACAATAATAATAAAAAGTTGCATCTATAAGGAAGAAGGGATTTTCGTAATCATCAGCAAATGCAGCAAAGACAACTAATGGGGGCGCCACAGAGAATTCTATTTACGCTACTAAGGGAAGTAAACAAATACGGGATGCTGCTTTCATTTTTTTCCCTGTGCTGTTAGTGACATACTGTAAATATCAGCACTGACAGTTGTGCTAGACAACTGTTCAGACGTTTATTTCAACACCCAGAAACTGTGTCATGAAAATGCACATGCAGGACTTTCTTGTTCACATGAAAATGTTGCCACTTATCTATGTTTCCCCTATAGCCTGCTGTGAACCCAAAACAGAGTACATTTAACAGCACAGTTCATTTAACAGTATGAATAACAGGCTTAGCTGCTGAAAATAAAATGCAGGCACAAGTTACTTCCTTTACTCCAACACTCATATTTTTCTAGAATTAGTGTGAAACAAACAAACAAAACCCATTCATTTTAATGGTCTAACTTTTGGCCCAATGCACCATGTTGTGTGAAACATAATGGTACATGGCAGAACTGCAGTTTCACATGCCTGATGGAGCACATACTGGGCGCTTGTTGGGTAAAAGCTAAACATTCGACGGTTGGACCCAGAAAATCACCAAACAGGTGTTTGTTTTTCTTTTGAGCCAATCTTGAATTTTCATCTTAAAAGTAGGAAGCAGCAAATTTACTAGCAGCAGGAGAATGTTTCTAGGTCCCAAAAAAATCTTTATAACAGCTTTCAGGCTGTGCTCCTGTAAACAAAGCTTAAAGCACTTTATGAGAACTTCATAAGTGCCTGAACTACTGAAACACACTCCAGCTTCTGCACTGTTTGGAATTTGGTGAAGCCATAATGTGAAAACCTGTTAAGTAGACAAATAACATTTGATTTTAGACACACAAAATGATGATACATGGAACATTTAAATTACAGCTGAATTTAGATTTGCATGAGAGCAGTGTTTTGTTTTTGCATTAGATGAATGATAATGCTGGACTTTTTATGTCTTATTTTGAAATTACACACAGATTTACAACTCGATAAGATTTTTTGACACAAGTTAACATTTTTGTGAATCACCAGAAATCCAATCCAATCCAAACCGTGATTTGAGTTCTTTAGGATATTTTTTTAAAACTAATACATGAATTTTTATGAGAAATAGATTTATTCTCTATTAATATCTACTAAGAATAACTTTTCTGATATATATATCCATTCTGGTTTATGGATACCCTGTATCCATGCTCCATCTACATTAATTAAAACATTCATTCATTCTCCTGAAAGCTGTGGTTAAACATTTTGTTCTTTTTTTTTTTTTTTCAAAATTCACAAAAATAAATATATGAAAATTGGGACAAACCTCAGTATTGTTTGCTAAAAGCTAACTACCATATTATCAATTCTGAGACAGATGATGCTTGGCGCCAGCACTTGTATGACCTTGAAAACCTTTTGAAAGTGCCATTAGTCAAAAGTGCCTGTTAGCATCCACAATCAATATGTCATTTTGAATATTGCCTCACTATGGTGGTAAAATGGTTTTCTATGCAGACTAATGAGAAACCACATAAATGTAATGATAAGATGTGTATTTGAAATGGAAGAGTGACGATGTTGAAAGTAAAGCCCAGAAGTTTCTAAGCAGAGACTGGGGAACTGCAGAGAAATTTTGTCCAAATGTTATCGCTTATTTAACGCTTGATTCGAGTATTAGAATTCCCATAAAAATGATCATGTGTGTAAATAAGTCCAGTTAAAAACAGAAACATATGTTAGCTACTGTACTTCTAGAAACACACAAACAATAATGCAGCTGTTGATGTCGTCTTTTTGAGTTATGAAAATGTCTAATTAAATTATGTTCAGCCAACAATCTATATTGGGTTAGAGGAAAAAGATTTTTCTCGAGGGTCAATGATATGTTTATCTTTATCTTTTAAAATTGTCCAGACGTGAAAAGATAGAGAAGGCAACTTAAAATCATTACAAATTTGTTAAATTACCTCAACTTCAATTTAAAAAAAAGAAATTTGAGCCTAAATTACACACTATATTAAGTTGATGCAATTACTGCCACCATTACTTCAATCTAACCCATCGAAAATAATGTTTGCAACTTGAAAGATTTAATCTAAATTGGTAAACTAGATTTTTTTATCTTGCCACCATGCATTTAATGAAGTCACAGAAACAGATCACTTGAATTACCTTTTTAGAATATGATTTACGGATAATGTGCTTTAGAATGAAGAAGCGCAAATCAACATAAAATGAAGACAACTTGCTGGAACTCATAGTTGGCAGATCAGTCAATTGACAGAAATATAGTCAGCAACTATTTTTGGGTATTTTTTCAAGCAAAACAATGAAAAGTTGCCAACCAATTTTCCTCTAAACTGTAAAATGAATGTGTTTTGGTTTTGAATTTATGTTTGAACAATGAAAGATGTTTGGAAATGTCCACACAGGTATTCGTGATACGCGACTCTTGATTGATATAACTGAGTGACTATCCTGATAGAAATCACCAGATAAAACACTGATAAAAAATAATTGATCGTTCCAGCCATTCTGGTGTGTTTTTACTGCAGTGAAACAGCCTTTTACCCTTTTCTTCAACTTTGCCTCTGGGAATGACTGAGTGTTGTACTTGCAGTTAATGGGCTGATTTGCTGTCAGTCAGTTTCATTTTGTGTGGACACAGTATGAAGGGCTGACTGGATTATGATTTTTACTACATTGAACAGTACAAAGAAAGAGAGGAGAGTTATTTGGCTGAAGAGACAAAAAAGTTCTTTGTTTTCTCTTTTCCGCTTTACGAAATCTGACATTTAAACTGTCAATAAATCTGAAAAGGCTGTTTCTGACACCGAGCAGCTAATTAAATTCTTCAGAGGATTGTGGAGCTGGTCCTTAACTTGATGTACATAAAATGCTCAAAAAGACAGTTTGAGTAGGCAGTGGGTGATGTGCTGTAATGTGCCGCTGAGTTTCAGAACTGAGGAAGCATCTTCTAAAACTGTGTGAAGACGGGATTCTGTATCGTTTCCAAAAATCTTGGATCAGCGTCTGGCAAACATTGAGCGCTGAGGGCTCAAGCTGTGTTTCATTTTAGCATGTGCACCATCAGTGGGAGCTGATTTCTAACTGTTGGCCCGTGCTGTTGTCACGCATCACCCACTGACATGCAAACACAGGTAACAACTTGTTTCCACAGGAACAGAAATTGGCACCATTTGAAAGATCACTCTTTTAAATGCTGAAACATTGTTTTGGAATTACATTTCAGCTGTCCAAGTGTTTGTCTACACCTCGTCCAAAAACAAGGGAACATTTGCAATTCACTGCAATAAAACAAAACTAAACCACTGCAGATAACAAAAATGCATCCTTCTACAGGTTCTGCCCTATTTATCCTGAAATATTTTTAATAAATAATCAGAATGGTAGAAGATAAGGATGCATTAATACTACAGCCAAAGTCTAGTATCCCTATTCTTTGGCAGTACTCCTGCAGTTTACCTATACTGAATGACAGACAAAAAGTTGCTGTTGTCAAATGCAACATGCTTGAGTTACTAAAATGTGTCTTACCACCACAGAAGTGCTTTCATGGGATCAGTTGGCTCTCAGCTGGAAAGTTTTTACTACTCCATCCCTCTGCTCTTAGGGATTAAAACTGAAAACAATAATCACAGGATGAGGTGGAAAAGATGTCACAAACGGCAAGTCCCATCTGATGGAAAAAAGAAAAAAATCCAATACAACAGCCTGCTGTTAACAGTCACCCAGGATCATCTCCACTCTTCCAGCTGTGTCTTCTCCCACAGCAGCTCAGATACTCATCTATCCCCCTCCTATCATGCTTCCTTTTGCTCAGTTTAGCCCTCCCCCTGGAAGACAAAGGGGGACGGACTCTGGGAAGCCACTGCACTATATTTTATCCAGGAGAATGAACGCAGAAAGAGAGAAGAGTTGCAAACATCAGACTGGAGTTGCATTGTTCTCATGTTTGAGTTGAAATTGGTGAATTTAAAAAAATGTATCAAAACTGTTTTATACTGAACTCAGATGAACAACCCCAGTGCTAAAAATGTGAAAAATAAACTTGTTTTTACAGCATAATGTCTGATGCTTTCCTGCATGCCAACCTATATAGCAATCGTGATTTCAATGCAAATAAATGCTGCAAGGCATCAGAAAATGTCAAAGAAACGACATCAGTTAAGACCACTGACTGTAAATTCTGGATTACACTTGAAACGCTCGACACAATGGAACAAAAAATCTGGATCACATCAGCAGATGTTGTAAAGTTTTAGTTTCAGGTTTTATATAGAAACTGGTCTGTACATACTTTAAACTCCAAAATAGCCTTTTGCAGACACACATATGCAGGGCAGATGGCCACATCTGCCACATACTTTTGGCTAAGTGCAGGCCTGTGAGAAAAGGAGCGATTCCAGCTGAAGTTAATGAGGACAAATGCTGGACAACAGCTATTTTCTCGTTCACCATTGTGCATTAAAAATGAGGACAATAATCAGCATGTTGAGTCTGCGAATGCGCAACATGGGTCAAAAGTGACGCAAATCCAATGGAAAATGGGTATCTCCTGACCCATGCTGTGCCTCAAAGGATTAAACAAGTCGTTCTAAATAATGAGAAATACACTTATGAGCTTATGTGTCCAGAGTTGGATAGAACATATGAAAGAGAAGTGCTTCCTGGGCATCAGAATAAAGTGCTTGAGCAATGCTGACCAGAAAAACCAAATCACAATGTGAGTCTTATCCAATTGGGACAACAAGAGATTTTCCAAAACACACACAAGAATGACAGGGACAGAGTGTGTTGTCATCATCAGGCAGACATCACTGTAATTTCTTCGCCCATCACCACCACTGTGATCTTGCCTCTAGTTTGGGAAGCCTTTGGCCAATTTGACGACAGAGGCCTGTAATCTTGGTGTAATCTCGGATACAGACTTGCCATTTGATGCTCTAGAAGCAAAAGTGGGGCAATCATCCTCACTTGAGGCTCATTCCCAAGATTTAGGTGTTTTTGTGTCTCGTTACATTTCCATAAATGTTTATCTGGTTAGAAAAAGTGAAAATGACATCTACACCTTCTCCGTCACTGAAAACTTCTGAATGATGAATGAAGATGCAGAAATTTTTTAATATCAAATATTTAAGTACTAGATGCACAGTGTTATCTATATAAGGGAACGATCATTCTCAGAGTACAGGCAATGCACACTGCAGTTTTATCCCTCATGTGTATTTTGACCAAGACTGGCTTCCAAACTGATGCCACAGATTGCGTTTGCAGGTACATCCTTTAAACTGAGATTTTAGTTGAGCGCAAAGAAACTTTCCACTTTCAGCAGAAGAATTGGAAAACAGCTTTCCAGCTTCAAACATACATCATTCTGTACATGAAATGTCAACCAAGCAAAAAATCGAAGCAGCAAAAATGACCAAAACACATTTCTGAGAGGACAGAGACTCTAAGGCTTTTTTTTTTTAATGTACCACTGATGTCTTTTGCACTCTTAGGATAAGATCAGGTTTAGGACCAGGAATCAGGGACAAATATTTCTAGTTCTGTCCCAAAAATTCAAATCAAAATTAGCACTAATATCTGGGGCAGTGGACACAAATATTCTTGATAATTTTGGGCATAGATCTACAAATTTATATGATGTCATTGCTTTGCAGCTTTATGCTTGTTAGTAAGGTGCCAGAAAAACTATTTGAATCCTTAAACAAACATACTGCTTTCATATGCAGATCTAAAGGAAGCATGAGTTTCCTTCCACTTGTTTAAGCCAATGTACAGCACATTAATCAAATACAGTAAACCCACATTGGATCCTTCTTCCCGTTGCACCACTTCAAGCCTGCTAACTGTACTTATTTTATTTCTTGGCACTTTTTCATCACATGTCCAAAGTAGATTATTATTTTTTGGCTGTGTAATGAACATTTTGTTACAAAAAATAATAGAATAAACTTTAAAATCCAAATCTCATCCAGCTGCTAAGGTAACAACAAGATGCAACACACAATCTGAAGCTGTGCAGTATCACACAGTGGACGCTTTAACTCTACCAAGCTACAGCCAGGCTTGACATCCCTTCATCTATTCCCTGCGTGGTAGAAGAAAGGGTTTGAGATAAGGAATGAAATGGTGGTTGTCGGAATAACTACAATTTATTACACTTAAGTAGTCCTTTGGGCTTTACACGCTGGGTGTGTGAGGAAAACCCTTTGGCAGAAAACAGCTGCACTGCAGAGTGAAGCCAAGATCTAAAACAAAATATGAAGCAACCAGTGAACCAAACACAGTTTTTCTCCTACTGTCACATACATGGATCTAATGTCCTGGACACCATCACCGGAAGGCATAACGTTTTAGAGACTATATTGAAAAGGCTCTATATTCTCTGCATTTTGACTTTCCTTCCACAAAAAGCTGGAATGTCTTACACCTAAATCACAATGTTTTCCTCAGTGGAAAAAAAAAAATATTTAAAAGACTTACTTCATGCTGTAGTTTTTGGGAGGAAAACAACTGTCCCAAACTATGATGTATGCATGCTCAGGTATTGTGCTTGGATTAGTTCATACAACCACAAATAAGGAAAATGTAAATATGCAAAACACTTTTCTAGTAGAAAAAAAAAACCTTCAAAGTGAAATCAAGTTGCAGCATGTTGACTTCTCACCCTCAGAGCCACTGTTTACACGCCTGACCTGGGATAAAATCTCAGGGGTGCATTTTTAACTGTGCCTCCATTATGCGCCGTCTTTATTTCTGCACTCTGTCTGAACCAAGACAAAAAAACGATACACAAACAACAGAAGAGTTATGTAGACGCCAACAAGACAGCCTGCAACGCTTCACTGTTTGTAGTGGCCTTTCTGACCATTGAAAACTACAAAACTCAAAAAAAAAAAAATGTTGTGCGCTCAAGGATTATACGGCATTTAATCAAACAAATGTTTCTTCAGATAGGCTGAGAGTGCACGCTCATAAAGGCAATCGAGCATTTTTTCGTTCAGCGGATTTCTGCCAGCTGTGGTTTATACATGGTCACACGCACCAGTCAAAGCAAGGCACAAAGCAAAGTAGCTCTACAAAGTTTTTAGGAAACAAATTGCAAAATGTTACAAAAATCTGATGATCAGACCCAAGAGAGATGAAGATATGACGCCTTTTTTATTTCTTAGTTTGTGTATCTGATTTCTTTCCTCAGCTCCTCATTTTGCAGCTTAGTCCCTCCCAGCAGGTGAGGAGTTGAGGAAGAGACATTAGGAGGGAGAAGGTGAGGCAACATGCATTTGACAAAATGAGGCATGCTCGCTTCAGAGCTGTCATTTTAAATTGTCAATTAAATACGACATGTGGCACAGCTGCATCATCTGTCCATGGCTTTATTATAACCTACAATCTTTGTCAGGTGGTTTTCACGACAACTTAGAGTATACATTTACTTTTAACATGAATCACAGCATGGCCTAATGTGACAAGAACGTACGGCTGTCACACATTTTTATGTTTTTATTGAATGCACACATGTCCTGTGAAGTCTAAAAGAGGTGTGGTACACTAGAGATTACTATAATAATAAAGGGTGATACAAATTTTATACACACACTTGTCAGTCCTGTTCTTCACAGAGTTTTTACATCCCAGCTGAGTGTCACGCCTCTTTTATGTCACAGGTGCAGATGATGACACAAAGTATACATCTGTGCTTCCTTAGTCATAGCTCCTCTGGCAGTTCTCCTCTTTTCTTGAGATGCATTTCACAATTTTAGACATCTTTTATGACATTGCGCCAAGACTGGTTTCCTGGTCAAAGGCTGGAGGAGCTAAAATGGCATGATCTTATGAACAAAAAGTAGGACAATTATTGCTATATTCTTAACACCTTAGTCCCATAATGCTGAATTTAATGCAAGACCATTCTCATAAATTTCCTTTTTAAGTTAATTTAAGCTGCAAGACAATATCTGACTGACCCCACACTTCCACAAACTTTACGCAGTTGCCAGACAACAAAGCTGTAACTCACGACTCAGAGAAGAGCTTTCCTGAAACAGTTCCAAATAAAATCCTTATTTAGACTTGAAACTTTCCACTGTTGACTCCAAAATTACATTTCATTGAAGTGTTCACACGAAAAAGCCCCAGCTCTTAACAGACAGTTTCAGCCAACACCAGCTCGCCAAACTCACTGAACAAAGGAACGTGAGCAGGGAGATCTGGGGAGCAGCAGGAACATCCAAAATTTCCCGACGATGCTTCTTGCTGTTGAGTGAAATAAACCGCTTGGTGACGCTAAGCAACTGGATACACTGTCGGTGAGGAAAATGGGAACATTTCTACAAGCTCAGCGGGCTATGTAATAAATCTCCTCGCTAGACTGTGGAGAGATGCAAGAAACTAGAAACTAGGGAGCATTTACTGGTAAAATAAAATATTAAACACTTGCTGTGAACAAACTGCGTATAGACCGCCTGTTATTTCATGAAAAGCCTTTTATCACCCATTAAATATAACTCAGCATTTTTCCTTTTTTTTGTGCATACAGTACATCTTTTTTATCTGTTTACCCTCCTCACTTTCTTTGCCTCCCGCTTCTCTCCCCGTCATCTTCGCACAAACACACCACATTTCGACAATCCTATTAAAATTTACATATCCACATATATTTCTACAGGCAACCTTCATAAACAAACATTTAAATTCTCAACACTTTGCTGAGACTGTACGCATCTGTACATGTGTTGAACGAAAAAGACAGACCCATTTGGGAGATACGAAGAACTTTAGAGCAGCTGGAGACTCATCTGAGACACCTTGGAGTAAATGCACCATCTCCTGCAATCTAACCACTTTGATCTCATCATGCTGACTTCATTACTCTCTCTTTGTCACTGTAACTGGAATATTGGATCCATTGTTCAGCCGCAGACCAGTCTGAAACTCCCATTAATGTTACACTTTAGTTTGCATTCATCAGTCCTTATCATTCTCTATAAATTACATGCACTATAAATTAGCAGTTCTCCCATTGTTCTCTTTGTAGATTATCAACTGTACTCAGACTCCCTCTGTGTCTCCGTAAGCTCACGGTGTCCAAGTAAATTATATTATATTTCACTCTGGCTAACCGCTTTAAAGGATTTTGGGTAATTTCCTCAACATTATGCACAATCAGGCCTAACCATAGGAGGACAATTGGCACCCAGTCTCCTAACACAATTTGTTCCCCTCGCTCTCACACAAGCACACTTACATATTCCCTTTCTGCTTTGCCTTCATTTTTCCTGACACAGATGCATTGTACATACATCTGCTGACTGTGTGTATATAATATTTTATTCTCTGGTGATATTTTCCATTCCTGTTCTCATCACTGTAATGAAAAATCCATCAGTTCCACACAAACCAGATGCCATAAAATGCATTTAATATATCACATAGGAATCTAATATTTGTGTCTAAAATAAATTCTTCAGCATGATTAATAATACAAAAATTATAAAGACATAGAGATATCACCAAGTCTTAGTAACTCATTGCCATTCCAATAATGCAACCACATCTGATACACAACACACTATGACCAGTAACTATCTACTAAATTTAGGTACGGTAGTTCTTTTCCCCCTCTTTTATAACAATACTAAATAATGCAATTAAAGGACATGTCAATGTATTTCATGAACTATTTATTGGGCAGTTGAAGCATTTCAAGCAACCAAAATGAAACTTGAATAAACCACCTTTGCATGTATTTAGCCACAGATTTGCATTAAAAATATTGGGCACTTTTGAATAACCATTAACTAAACCTTTACAGGCTCACTTGACAGATTCTGACATCTAAAGAAAACTCAATTGCATCATCTTTTGCAATTTAAATTTGCAAAGCTTCATGTCCTCATATTGACAAATTGAACTTAATGTAAAGCTGACACAGAAAACAAAAGGTCCCAGTAAACAACAAAACTTCAAAGTTCAAAGAAAAATCATAATTCAAACTAGGGAGAAACACAAGTAAGAAAGACACTGGCTAAAATGCGCATGATGAACACATGCAGGGAACATGAAGTCTTCACAGAGCAGCACCTGACTGTGGCAAAACACTCAGGATGAATACAGACGAGACAAAGCCAATTGCATGGCTGAATGCATAACTGAGAAAAAAACAATCAAGACAATCACAAGTGTGGGAAAAACACAAGATGAGGAAGTAAATCAAACCATGACCCACAAGAAGCCACACTTGAAAACAAGAGAAAGACAAAAACAAAATCTAAAAAGATTATGCACACACTACATGAAGGGAATATGCAAAAATGTCTTGTTTGAAGTCTCCACTTAGCCATTAGCCTCTGCTTTTTCAACAAAACATCAACACTAAAGCAATCAGAGCCGTAACACTTCATAAAATCAACCTATATGCAGACGACGTGTCGTTTTTTTTTTTTGGCAAATCTTAAACATCACAGTAAGAAGCCACTTTAAACACTACCAGCTTTTCTAAATTCTTAAACATAACAAGAAATGAATCACCGACTACAATATTACTACCAATATAACTGGCCTTCTTGCACTAGGACTGAAATTCTGTGAGCTATTATCTGCAATTAAGAGCAAATTCGTAATGCAATATTTAGACTTTACACAACATCATGCTTGATTCTTATGAAAAGCAGTCAGATGTCCCTAGTATTTGACAGTGACTGATAATTCATGCAGAACAACCCTGGTGTCCATGCCACCAGGGACACTCCATCTGTTGCCTACATAGGCTGCTGAATTCCATCCACCAGTGGATTTATCCATCACCTACAACTGCTTTATCCTGTAGAGCGTCTCCACTGGGTGCACCCTGGGCAGGCTGACACTCTGTTGCAGGACTAACACGAAGAGACAGATAGCTATGTCAGCTCCCACGGCTAATTTACATCACCAATTGACCTAACATGCATGTATTTGGACTGTTGGAGGAAACCAGAGCAGCTGGAGAAAACCCACACATAGACAGGAAGGACATGTTGCCACAGAGCATGACATCAGCTGACAAACAGGTGCGACACCAGAACCTTATTGCATTTGTGCCTCGTGACTGTAGCGATCAAGAAAACAACAGGAAGAAAAATAAACTAAGGAGCAAGCCAATCTTTTTTCAGCGGTGCTGACTTCCTGTAGAATATGTATTATCATTTATTTTGCCCCTGCCAATAACTCAATGACACAGTTTTTCTTTTTTTTTTTTCAAATTCTGACTCCAACATTGTCCCCCTTTTGCTTAATGTCCCTGTCTTTAAAAAAAAAAATCAAGTTCTATTTTGTTAGCAGCCACTGAGACAAGGCAGAGAGCTGAAGACTGTTGGTAATGTAGGTTATTGAGAATTTGTTTCTTTCTACAAAGCAACCAGCTGTAATTAGGAATGCTCCATGACTTTTGGCTAAACTAAATATAGAATAACACAGAAAACTAAAAAAAAAAAAAGCAAACACATCCATACAAAAGCACAATCAATCTGCTATCCAATTTTTTTAGCTGACATGCAGCCGTCTAAGAACACCAGCCCCAAGCATGCTGTTTTGTTTTTAACTCTAATGAGCGGTGTAGTGCGAAAGACACCGAGCGCTGAAGCTGCCGAAGAAAACAACAAACTGAACTTCGCCTGAACTCAGCCAGAGGGTCATACCTGAGGCAAATGTCTCCATGGATGCCATGCCGACATGACAAAACTGTTTTGTTCTGTTCTTAAAAACTTGAAGCAAGGTGACGATACATTCCCCGAGAAGTGCCTGAGAGAGTTGCGAGTGATTTTCTTTTTGGTCTCCTTGTAGACGCGAACGCACCCTGAAAAACAGCTGAAAAAAGAAGGTCTCCTCTCACTTCATTCCCATCCATCTCTGCAGACATGTTGGAACAGAAGTGGCCTCAAGGTGAAAAGTGTGACTCATTCTGGTTATACATGTTTATGACGCCTTGTCTCAGTAAACTAGGAAGCTTCGCATATTCAGAGATACAATGTCTGTCTCCGAATATGATGCATCAGTGAGGTTGGCACATTGGCAGGTCACATGCCTGCTTATGATAACAGATTGATTGTGGGAGTCACATCTATAAAAATGGTCGTTGCGCTTGTTGCACGGTGTTTCCTCAACACATTTCAAATCAAGACTTTGCTGCTGACTCTGTCCTGAGCAGTTCATTACTTATCTTTTGTACTGATTCTCTCGTCAGCTTCTCCAAACAGGGAGCCTGTCGACTGTGATCTACTGGAGGTGATGCAAAAAGGTACCTCACACAGCCCCACTTCAAAGAAACCAAACCATCTGTTAAGTTAGAAGCACATTGTGGTTAGATACGCTGGAAATAACCTCACCAGGTTAACTCCAAAACCCACAATGTTCCAGTGAACAACAACCTTGAAGCAAAAAACACTTCCCCTTTGTGGCTGAATCAGTCAAACATCCTGTGAGTTACAACTTAACACCTGAAATCTACATAACAACAAAAAACCCCAGCCGTATTTATCACATGAACTTTTCGTGACAGTGCTTCGGATAACTTTGTTTCATATCCTGAAGCAAAGCAGCTCCCAGACAAAAACAATTAGGTTCAAAATTCCTTTCAGTCATGATTGCACTCACATTAATCCAACAGCTGAACCTCTCAGCTACTGAACTGGAATCTTTTTTTTTTACACACTAACACTGCTGCTGTCATTTAAAAATAACTTTGTGGGCCCACTGGGGAGCTGTTCATTATGCTCTCTTGTCCCTAACATAATCCTACGCTCTCCAACTTGTACGGTACCACGAAGGCCACAGTTAGGCAGTAAATGTGTCTCACAAGTCACACGGTCATCGTAACAGAGGAGATTGCCCCCTTTTCTTTCGGTGGATGTGCGCTCTCTATCTCACAATAAAGAGCATCAGCCAACACAGATAACTAAACAGAAAACCAGACGGCTTTGGGGCCCATGAAAAAGATCTGAGTTTAATCAGTGTCAAATCATGACGCTTTGTGGTTCAACTTTGACCTTTTTCTTACCCAGGTTGTGAGCACTCACAGGTTTCATTTGCACTGAGGGATTATTAGTGATGTTGCAGCTATGCTCATCCTTGTTTTATTGTGAATTAAGTGGTAACTAGTGTAATTTATAATCTATCTGTCCTTCTTTTTATCCCATTGGAGCCATTTTTAGCAATTAAGGTGACCTCAGCAACTACTTCAGGGAAACTGAAAGAACTGAGGGCCTGAGCTAGTAAAACTGTTGTAACTGTTGTTTAAGAAATGCAACCAGCTTTCTTATTGCTGTTCCAGTCTACATCTCCTTGAAAATGTATCGGAACAGATGAAACACCATAGGGGGGGAGAAAGATTTCTTTTTTATGGATTGTCTGGTCTCAGAAGTTTGCCCATCTCAGTTATCTCACTGCTGGCACCAAAGCAACCAAACAGATGTTTCTCAACAGGAAGGCACTGTAATCGATGCACTTCCTTACTCTCGTGGAAATGGCCTGTCTGCAACCCTCCACTTTACACTAATGATCAAACAAGTTTGGCTTTTTTCTAAGCCAAACTCACTGTAACCTAAGTTGGTAGCACCAGTCACAGCATACATAGGCTCCCCTTAAACACACGGTGGCAACATAAAGAACACAGACAGGCAACCCTCTTCCTTACTTGGTGGACTTCAGTGGTTAGTTAACGCCCTTTGTTTACTGGAGCTCCTATTTGCAGGTTGAGGCTGGGATGGCTGAGTGAGCATTATGCAAATTCCAGCGTGTAGATTCACTTGAAGCTGAACACACAGAGCTCCGTTAGAAGGCTCCGCCTGTGTTCACTGAACTTGAATTAGAATACATTATCATCACTTTTCAGCCTAAACTCAATTTCTCAGCCTCTCACTGAGCTGGAATATGATTTCATTGTGTTCAAATGGACATGTGTACAAGGGGGCTTTAATGGTTTCAGTGCAGATGGTTTCATGTATCCTTAATCATTACTGTAAAAATTCACTTGAGAGCTCCATGGAGTCGATAGCATTGTAGCATTTCTTCTCTGCCACCATTTTTATGCTTTGTTTCCCATTATAGAACCATTATCCCTTCAGTACTGAGCTGATCTCGTGATGAGCTGAGTGTCTCAGCTGACATTTGACACCATACTCCAAATGAGCTTTTTAGAAACAACTTTAGACAAATAGTTTGTTCTCAAATGAGACACATTTTGTAGACTTTTCTGTTCAGAGTACAAAGTTTACAGCTCTTGGAATTTGTGAGCCATAAACTGAATGGTGACTCTGAAGCCCAAGCCAAGTCATTATCTCACTCTAATTCCTACCAGAGGCATTCCTTGTCCTTGTATAGGCATATGTTAAAAAAAAACAAAAAAAACTGAACGAGAAGTATGTGGCTTTTTTCTAAACCAAACTCACTTTCCACTGTGTAAACTGGATCAAACACCTTGTCTAAGAAGCAAACATTACAGAGGGAATACTGCTTTGTGTGTAAAATTTATGTCAAAGTTTTCTTTCACTCAAATGTGTCTTAACATCATATCTCTCGACCTTTTTCAGAGTAGTGACAGCTGAATTAAGAGAGCCCCAGAAATGCAGTTTAACTGCATTGCAAATAATAGAAGTATGAGCTCATGATAAAATAATACAAGTAGAGAGAAATACTGGACAAGCAGAACACAAAACACACATGAACTACACTGAAACATGTTGAACAGCGATTGACAAAGCGTTGCGATATGGTTTGAGCTTCATTTTTATGTAATAATACAGCAGAAGTAACAAGTAGGTTGCTGTGCAGTGGTCATTGGGAGATTCAGAAGGATTTACAGCAGCAGCTGTTTTGGGTAAACAGAAAGCAGTTGTTCCAACTTTTTGAAGAAAAACAGCTAGTTATTTTACAGTTCAAAACATTATTTCAACCCCACAGTTGTACCAACCCTCAAACAAGGCTGGGAATGTGCATAAATAAATGCAAACAGGATGTGGTGACAACGATGTCGTCCGAGAAATATTAAGTAGTGGATGAGAGAGAGGGAGGTGAGAGAGGGGAAAAACAAGAGGCAGAGAGAAACTGTGAGTATCCCCTCTTCCTTCTCTAACAGGAGCCTGTTTTAATAGCAGCAATCAGTCAGTGGTAGAGCTCTGGCTGCACACAGAGAGACAGAAAGGAACCAGGGAACATAAGACAGATTATCGGAAATAACAGCACGAGACCATAAACACAGGAATCATGTCACAGCCCAGTTTTGAAATGCCACTGTTTACTGCTAGCAGATGCTTCAACACGCAGCTTCACGGCAGGGGAGGAATTATGCACCGAGATACATTCAAAACTTTTTATGTTTCTTACGTAAAAGAATCTTGCAGCAGAGTGAACTATTCATATGACGTGGTCAAAGCTTTATTTGTCTGAATGCACATACTCCTCATGTCGCTGCTAAGTGTGTCACTGCTGCACAGCTTCACTACAAATATATCATAATGGTCTAATTAGCATAGAGAAAGCAGGAGAGTCTGCAGAAGACAATACATTTCAATGCATCATCTATGTTAATCTCGGATTTAATTGAATGGAAATAGGTCTTCAGTGTTGTTATTGCAATGATGAAGCACCTTATAATGTCCTGCAGATGGCAGCAAAGTCTTTTGACAACAGTGCTCTTTTTTTCAGACGGTACAATATTTGAAGTGTAATGTTTTCACACCTCTCCACAGAATTCATACCAGGTGTAGACTCACATGTCTGACTGGTTTTAAATGTGTAGAATCTACCCATCTATCTAACCGCCCATCTTTGTCCATCAATGTCGTATCAGTGTTTCTTCATCCACTACTCCGGTCATGATCGTCACGTTCAGCGATAATGATTTGACAAGTTGATGGAGCAAATCCATCACTTGTGCTCTGAATACAAGAACAAGTGATGCAGCTGAGGAAGAGCTCCTGCTGCTGCCTCTACGTTTTATTTATTATTGCTCCACGGCTGCGCATTTACATCATGGAGATTTCAAAGCAGAACAGCTTCCTGCTTGGTAAATCTGCAGGCATGTGGCATGGTAGCCCTCTGACATCTTTACTATTCTGGCTGGAGTTCAAATGTCAGTAAATCTCTTCTTATAAAAGGTGGTCATAAACACCTAATGGTCTGTCATGAATATTTCAGAACCCTGAATATCACATCGAAATGACCTCTGGAAAACTACAGCCGTAACAAGACACATCTCTCCGACAGATAACCTCCACAGCTGGAGCAACACAAGGCCCCTTTTCCTGGCTCTTTGACTCTTTTTTTTTTTTTTGTGGCATGATTGGATTGATTTGTCATTTGCAACAGAAAGAGCTTGGCCACGGGGCTGTGGATAATCCAATTTATCGCTTTGCCATTTATTACAAATTTCTGTGGCTTTTGGGTCCACTGTCACATCGATTCGTTGATTGCTTGCTTAGCTGGGTCCTAATGAGCTGCTGTCTGAATCACTGCATAATCGCCGCCCTAATTCACTTCCTCGCCTACCCTCACACTCGGTCTGCCGGCTCGCCACTATTAGAATAGAATGGACTAAAACAGCTCTCTGAGCAGACAATTAGTAACACCATCCTTGAAACCGGGTGTCATTCTACGTGCATTATGCTTTAATAAATGACAATCTTTTGGCGGCTTAGCAGAATGTTGCCACAAGTTGCCGTTTGAGGTGATGATCTAGTTTGCAGGGGCACCGTGATCATCTGACGTGACCGGAACAGGCAGGAGTTCATGACAGTCAGATTTTGGATTATTTGAAATGCAGACATAATTCACAACAGCACGACCACTACTTAATGGTTTTACAATATAATTTCATCTATTTTGTACATATGTGTATCCAGTGGTGTTATTGGGTTTAAGTGCGTAACAAAATCTCACTTAGTGCAGACCTAGAAAGAAGCTAAAATATAAACTTTTTTTAATTTGATCCCACTTATCCAATGGCTGAAAACTTTATTGTTCCCCAGAAAATGTGGCTTTACTTTACAGCCTGTGATTATACTATAATTAAAGTGAGAAAAAGTTGAACTTCAGACCATTTTTGAACTCTAGATACTCTGCAACTACATTGTAGTATCAGTGTAACAAGGGGTGAGACAGGATCAATATGATATGATATTCAAAGTTTTCTCTAAATAGTGACTTCTTTCACCTCTTCTGGAAATCCTCATAGCTGCTCTTCGAAAAAAAAAAGGTCTAAAAACACAGATTTTTTCATTATTACAAATAATTCTACATATGAAATCCCTCTTCAACATCCCATTGTTGCCACCTCATCCTTTTTCTTTCCTCCTGTCTTTCTTGGTAAATACAGAAAACATCTTACTGATACCTTGTGTGTACATATATATCAAATAATCCCTCTGGATGTAAGCTAAAGTAATAACAAAGCTCTGTGTAAAGCAAATAGTCTGGCTCGGCACCAACACATCGCGTTCATTTGCAGACATCTTACGTCGAGGTTATATCTGAAGAGCCTCACTTGAGGACAGATGAGAAAGTAAATACCACCAGGTGAGGGTTTACCTCTGCACCAATATCAGCCTGTCTGGGTGGCATTTATCAAGCGTGAAAAGGGGCTTAGGGACACATCGGGATATGTTTGTGAAGTGCCTGGTGGATAAATATAGGAGGGAGCTAATCAAGCCATCTATCAACAAAAGAAGTGCGCCATCTGTGAGCCTCATCACATGTCCCGCAGCACAGATTTTTGTCAATGCGGTTTCCAAGCTAATGAATGATATACAAAGTAAGTGCTGAAGCATTTGAAGTATCAGAAGTCTCGCCATCAGTTTGCGTATTAACAGATGGGTGTATAGACAATCAGACATGAGGGGAGATGTGTGGAAGAATCACATTATCACAGATTACATCAGCATTAAAATAAATTAAAAAAAAATCACATGCAAAATGGTTTTCAGACAACATTTCTTTAATACAAAGTCAACATATCTACATACACAGTGGCTTTAAACCAATTATTGTTTCAGTTAGAAGTAACAGTTTGAAAGTGATAGCACTCGGCCGTCATACAAAGGAAAAACTATTTTGCTGAGTTAGGGTTCTTTTTCATTTTTGTCGGTATGTACTGTATATGTTCTATTCTTTTTGATGTCATTTTTTGTTAGTGTTGTTCTTTTTGTTAGTCCACCCTCCTCCCACTCCCTTCCCCCAAATATTCAATGACATATTCCAGGTAAATTTGGCGGCTGTTTTTCAAAAGTCTAGCATCTTTACATGAAGTCAAAAGAGTAACACATTGCACAAGCTTCGAAAGACTTCCACGGATTCAGTATTGGTATGGGCCCTTTTCCCCCCAGTCTTTTTCAATTCCAAAGTCCGTAACTTCGGGATTTGTAGTTCATTGTGAAACATCTCAAGGTTCCCGCTGGTCAGAAATGACGTGCTGGAAATGTGAATTTGCAGCAAGTTTTTGGTTGTCTTGGTCTTTCCTTGGTTGCATCGCGCTGTTAGGTTTCATTGAGTCCTAATTTCTTTCTGCATCCCACAATGAAACATGGTCGAACAAAAACACAGAGTATGGTTCTATACAAGGCTTAAGAATGCACTAGGGAGAAAATAAATCAACATGTCATGTTGCAACTGAACCATATATGGCCTTTAGCATATAGCTGGATTCATCCATCAGCTAATGGTGCATGTATGGATTAACACCTTGGCATTTTAGGTAGTTGGACAGCTGGAGATCTTCTAGGGTTTTGTGGGAAGCTATCATGGAATAAAGAACACCTCCGACTCTCTCAGTAGCAGAGACATTAAGATTACACACCTTTGTAATTGTATTTTTCTTCTTTGACTTTGGAGGTCTAACACAACCAATTTTAAAACCCTCCTGTGTCTGTCCACACCTAGAATGAGAATGTAACAGATCCTTGAACTGTTGATTGATTAGCAATTCAAATAGTTAGTTGGTGGAGATGACTAACCTCCCAGCCACAGCTAAATTATACCAGCAGATCACTGGTGCTGATTTGGTGCCCTCATTGAGGCTATAGGTGTGAGAACAGAGGCTGGCATGTTTCCCAGTTTAACTGCTAGCAGGGGAAATTAAAGGTAGAAAAAAGTGAGTGGTAATTAAAGACCAGGGAGCAGGGCTGGAGAAAGAAGGTTTCAGAAAACAGGCTACACAAACACCAAGAAGTTGGATATGAGCAGAACCTTGATCTGAGTATTTCTGTCCCCATTTGAAGTATGAGATCTCGAGGGTCAAATGATACAAATACATATAATCTATATATTTGTTTATTTACAGGTATACTCTTGACCATAGTGAATATCTAAGAAAATGAATGGCCACATTATGTCTGAAAATAACAAAAGTAAAAAAAAAAAGAAAGAAGTTAGAGGATTTTCTTAAAAATTGCGAGGGTCATAGTCTGTACATGATCATACAAGATACAGTACATCGAGTTGGTCTGATATAGATAACAAAAAGGGTAATTTATGACATTTCTGATTGATATTTTGTAGATCAGTTCATCGACAGTTCAAAAAAAAGAATACTAATGCTTACAAGTTAATGGTAATAAAGTAAATCTCAACAAGGTTTAAAAATGGTATCTCCTCGTCAGTACAGGTTCTACCCCGGGTTAGAATTTCAACATTGGTGAGTGGAGGCAGAGGACCTCACATCCTCTCAGCTTTCCTTAAGAAACACAAAAGGTCTCTAAGATTATATATATATATTTAAAAAAAAAACACACAAACAAAAAAGAAAATAATGAAAACCCATCATGTTTTCAAATATGAAAAAAAAAAGCAAAAAATGATGGTGAGGAGAAAATTTTAATTCATACTAAGTGTTTGGATATATCTTCATATTCTGCATTTAAATATATATGCATGTGTGAGTGTGCAGTATATATTTATATATAGGTATATATATACACATATATGCACACATCCACACAGACATGTTATACTTAACATTTCTACAGTGAAAAAATAGAATGTCTTTTAACATAATATGAACAGATAAGCATTTCTCTTTTCCTGCTAATTTTAAAAAATGTGATACAACATCTCTGTTAAAAAACTAAACCAAAAACAAAATAAAAAGTCAACTATGTAATGTAAAATAAGTCGTCATAATACAACATTAATGTTTTTCATAATGTTACAATAACAATAAGGCTTTTTTGGAAATAAGAAAAGATTACACACAGTTCTGTCCATCGCTCTGGTTTTTGTGCACACCCACCGGAAACCCGTTCGCAGAAGCCGCAAACGCTCGTCTTGTACCAAAGCGCTGATCTCCAAATGAAAACCGGGTGATTTCAAAAGCTTCATTTTTTTCTCCTTTTCCTCTTGATTAGACACGAATACATTAGTGCGTCAACCTGCAGTTCTTTTAGGGGTATCTGTTTCAAGTTTATCTTTATGTTTTGTCTTGGGGATGTGCAAGTAACTCACTTGCACTGAAGGATTCCTTCAACACGTCATGGCATCGAGATCCAACATGGCTGCTTGGTCTGGCTGTATCACCCACGGAGACATCATCTAGAAAACGGAGGGCAAATACCAAAGCGTCTACTTGGTTTATCCACCTGTTACCAAACACACATACAGTGGAACTAAAAGGCCAATTTTTCAACCACGTTAATGTACAGATCCGTAATTGCAACAGGCCTTTGCCACTCTTGAGTCTTATACAATGATATAGATGATTACAGAGGAGGGATGGAAAGAAAGAAAAACAGAAAAGAAACAGGAGCGGTGGACGATGTCGTCATGTGGATGCGCTTTCAGTCATGCCCAGCCGGGGCGCGAAGAGTGAGCAGAGCTGGCGTCTTTAATTCATCAGTTTCCTCTCCCTCAAGAGTCACACGTACAGCATACATGAGATAAGCAGCATGTTTGGTTTTTTTGACAGAAAAAAAAAAGATAATTCCTTATAAGACAAAAAAGTTCCAAACGATGATGATGAGCGTTGGTCACTGTACACAAAGAAAGCCCCACCACTGAGGCCCTCCTTGTTTGGTTGTTTCACTTGTTCCAAAGCTTCTCGCCCACCAGATTCATCTCTTGTTCAGAACGGTGGATGTTAATACCGCAGCCCCATGGTGCAATGGTTCCAAAGAGAGGAGTGATTGTAAAATATCACGGGACGCGGCTGCCATTTCTCGCAATTTCGCCATCCGCAAGACGTCCCAGCTGAAGCTTCTTGCAACAGGCGACGTTCCTTCCCCCCTTTGATTTATCTGGTGACTGCGACGTCGAGTGTCCTGGGGCACTTTTCGCTGTAAATACACTGTGGTTCTTCACTGTGGTTACCTGGCTTAGGATTTTACATAAAGTTCACAATTCATAAAATCAACCAATTCTAAGATATGCGTTGCTGCTTTCTTCCGGACGACCACTGGAAATGCCTTCTCTAAGCTCTTAGCGCTCGAGAACAGGCAGCTATGTGATGCACACTTTCGTAATTGAGCGTTTTTTCCACACAAATTATGCATATTACTAGTGGAACAGTGTAAAAAGATTCACTTGATGCCAAATGTGAATATTTTCGTGCCATTTTGTCTCTTTTTTTTTTTCTTTTTGTCTTGTCTTGTTTGAATGACCAGACTTTGGGGGGAAAAAAGACATTTGTGTGTACACAGGCAACCACAATTTGGACATTTCTCTGGATATCACTCACAAAAGGTGTCGATAGAAATAATTTGAACCCTTTTTACACCCAGGCATACCAAAAAACAAGAATATCACCCAATCTTGGCTACATCCATCTGCTTCTCGTTGATTTTTGATTTCCTTTTTCCTTCATTATCTGTTGCTTGTCACTGTTGTATCACGAAGATGTTTTTGAGAAATGTCCACGAATGTTTACAATGTCCTCCACACATTGAAACACTTGAGGTAAGGTAAGCAGTCTGACACTTTGATCGATACCCGCCCCACAGCTTGAGCCACAGCTTCTGGTTCCTCCCCTGCTGAGGATTTTCTTCTTCTGGAAATGATGGGCAATTTTCTTCTATTCCTCGTGACCAATTGGATTTTTTTTTCTTCTCTAAACTGGTTGGTTTGGGCGCTGTCTTTGAAAAAAATCTACAAGATCCTGTTCGGTGTGTCTGAATTAGCAGTGGTGATATGGTCGTCTGCTGTCGTCGTTTCAAATTTCAAAGTTTCTATGGCTCAGGAGACTGTTGAGGTGGAGGGGGGGGCAACAGGATTCTGGGGGGAAGAGATGGCTTTTTACGTTGCATAGTGATCAAAGCTTCCTAAGTACTCCAGAGCTGCGTGGTAGCAGAATTGGTACTCATCCTGCGTGGAAGAAACACACACAAACATGCAATATTGCATCAGAAAAATCTGTATTTTAAGGAGCTAGTTATCGTATTGTGAGATAAACTAAAATAAACTGCAACATATGCGAGACAGTTTTACAAATCCAATACTTAGCATCTAAAATACACAGTATACAGAGGTAGTTAAGACGTTGCAGCGTTACAAGGCATAAAAAAAGGAGAAGTGTGAGTCTTTGAGTGTCTCTGACCTCAGTCTGGACCATTGCTGGCCTCTGCGTCCGCAACATCTTCACTGTCTGGAAGATATCAACCACACCTTCGTAACGCATTCTTTCCAGAACGATGCTGAGGGTGATGAAGACTCCGGTCCTGCCCACACCAGCACTACAAATGCACAAGCACACTGAATAACTAAAGACACAACAGATATGTCTTGTGCACTCACATGATGAGGGAATGTCTACATTTGTAAACAGAATATTTCTAATATGTTTTGTACTGCAATTCATGATCCACATTACTGGAAGACAAATGCATGCCACATGTACAGCAGGATTTTGATGAACAAACTTTGCATACTGGCAGCTCTGGCTCCTTGAAAACAGCAAACTTCGACTGCTAGAAATTCTGCTGCAGGGTAACACGACAACAGTGATGGCAAGGGAGCATTTTGCACGTGAGAACCTTGCGAATCCACTTGCATGTGTGCCCACATTCGCTCCTAACACAAAATGAGCCCTCAAGGACACACAGACATACTCCAAATCACACAAACAAACAACCAAGCAAACATTTTGTCTTATCAAGCCCCACCTCCCGCGTGTGAAGAAACTCTGCCTGCTGCTGCTGCTCTCCAGAAATACAGTCTGAGTCTTAACTCAGATCCTGAAATACTTGAGAGCTGCCTCTCTAAGCTGCTTTGCTGTGAAATGACTTCCACTTCACCAATGGAACAATAATTGATATGACAACAGATTTATTTGGGCTTCTTCCAGCTGCTGATGCTATTCTGCTGAATGAAGAGTGAAAGTGATGGTGGCTAGCAGACACTTCGGGCTCATGTTTGAATATACTGACAAGTGTGTGTGCGTCTGTTGAAGGACAAAGGTAGAGTTAGGACAAAAAAATGGCATGTATCATATGAAAAAAAAAATGAAATGATAAACACTGTATTCTAACGACATACCCTGCCACCCACCACCACCCTGCAGTATCTCTCAGCCCACCCAAAGCCTCTTCTCGAGAGCCAGTCACAGCTTGTCACATGGGCTCTTAAAACTCACTCAGAGCTCCCCTCTCTCTCTTTCATTTTCCCTCAACCTCTCTCCCTCTCGCTCTCTCTTTCCCTCCACGAAGATCGACTCTCCAAATCTGAAGGCTTGCAGAGCCACTGCAGACTGAGAGGATTTGGTGTCCCCATTCACAGGAAGTAATCAGGCAATTAATGACAAAAAGCATGTGGGTCTATTAGATAGAGGCTGAGGAAGCGAGAGGAGGAGGGGTGGGGGTGGGGGGTGGGGGGAGAAGAAAAGAGGGTGGGAGTGGAGGGAGTAAGAGAAGAGGTCCAGGAGAATGGATGGATAGAGAGGAAAGAGAGAGCGAGGATTAGGAAACAGACAGGCAGATGACAGACGGCGAAGGCCAGTGACAGAAGACGAAAGTAAGAGAAAGGGAAGGCATAAGCTCTCTTCTCGGAGATGACAAAACCCAAAGGAGGAGGAGGATGAAGATGAGGAGGAGCAGGAGGTGGCAATAAAGCAACCAGCCAATATCCACTTCTCAAGAGAAATGTCTTTCCAGAATTAGATATCTGCCTTGTGACACCAACCTGTAGCCTGATAAACAGCAGCAAACTTTAATGATTTACTACAGGTTGGCTGCTTTGCGGCGTTAATCCTCTTATGCTCCTCTAAAAGCAAACCATGTTCACTGAGATGTGTCAAGGATCCTCACACTGCGCTGCTGAACACAGAGATGCTCATGTGACTCCTGCAGTCAGCTTTAATAGGCTGTGGGACTTTTCATCCATTACTCTGGTCCTGCAATAACCGAGCCTTTCACTTTAAGTCGGCACTCTCGCTCTCCAATAATGGCTTCATAGGAGGGTAGAATAACTCAGTCTTATTGGAGCTTCCCTGACACATATTACAACTCCCAGAGGGCCACTTGATGGCTGGTGACATCATTGCTTTTTAATACAGGGGAGATGATGTTATGTTTGATGATGTCATGGAGCCCGTGCGATAGAAATGTGCAGCAAAAAAGCGACAGCGACTCTGTTCCAAAAGTTAAATATTTTTATGAGACAGCGAGGGAATTATTCAGCGTGGTAACACCTTTGTTAACGCTGTCCCATCCAAAAGAACAGTTGCATAATTAGAGCCTTTTGTGAACGCCAATCAAACCACGGAGACGTGCTTCAGAGATCACATAGAGGTAGGCGTCTTTACTGGAGGAATTTCTAGGCATTCCTTCCTCGCATACAAAACCTGACACAAGAAAGACGCCCATTGTCTGGCTACAGAAAGTCATTCACATGGATCCTGCTCAAGGTCTGCCACTGGATATGAATAATCTGAGACTTGGTGGTGATCACTACCATGTCGCAGTTTCCACCTGCTTCCAGCATGTCGAGTTAATCAAGAGAGTTACCTTGGAAGCTACACCTGAGGTGATGGAACGGTCATTAGAGCAACAAAAAAAAAAGGCCGTAAATTTATGAGTCTCCTCTTTGAAAATACCAAGCCACATCTGAGCCTTATCAATTATGGAGGAGTGGAACCTATGGAGGTGCAGAGGTAGTAAAAAGTGATGGCAAACAGGAGAGGTGGGATCATATCTGATGATGCTGTTTGAGGTATAACTGTGGCAGAGCTGTGCTGCAAAACAATAACCACCTTAAAAATAAGCTACAGGGCCGGGAAAGAGAGCATGCCGCTCCCCCTCTTTACAGGGACACTTTTATTAAAATATACAACCTTCTAAAAATACACATTTTGATCTTTAATGCAGTATCCTCAAGGAAAAAATGTGCCATATGACATTTAGACACCTTACCTGCAGTGGACAGAGATTGGTCCATCCTGTCCAAACTGCTCCTTGGTTTTATGGACCTGGCCAATGAAATCAATGAACCCCTCCCCAGATTTGGGCACGCCTTGCTCCGGCCAATCAGTAAACTGGAACTGCCTTACTGTCCTAGACTGACCGTCCTGCAAATATACAGAAAAGGAAGTGAGTGGAAGAATAAGAAAGACAATTTCAGCCACAACCATGTGAGAAGATTGTTCTTTTGTACAATTATATAGTGAACAGCATCATTACTGCCAGAGATCGAGGTTAGAATCCCACAACAACCAAACTACAGTCTTTGCATGCTTCCAGCAGGACCAAATCTGCAGTTACACATCTCTCCAGCCCGTTGTTTCTATTTTCTCCCCTACTGTCTTTGAGCGAGTGTGTGTCACAAGCAGGTCCTAGTTAAAGCTAATCAATAGTGTATCTGCCATGACAAGCGTCTTCTCCCAGAAACCACATTGAATAGGATAATCCTGCGATGCGATCAATAACGTGACCTGATGGATGAGCAGAGTGAGGGAGGTAAGGAGCGAGAACGAAAGACTAATAGAGCAGGAGGTGGGATTGGACAATGAAGATTGGAAACAAAAACCCTGACACACTGACATGCATGCTAGGAAAAAAGTCAATCTGAACAACTTAATCTCATATCGATTCTTATAATCTTGTTTTGAGACAACCACAATTGCTTCCTATGCAAACAAACACATTTAAACACAATTTTACAATATGGTGGCATTACACTAGGACGAGCAAAGTGGTGTGCTTTATTTTGAGAGAGCTGATTATCTAGTCAGAGACAGCACAGTCGATACTCGTGTCCTTGTAAGGAAAGTTCTTTTCAAGTTGTCTTCGGGGATAACAAATTTCACAAGAAAGTTAGCAGAGACAAGCATTTTTTGGCACAGACAAGCTCTCCGCTTGATGCCACCGGTAATTAAGACAACCAGGTGTTCTTTTCTCCAGTTGTTTCTCACTTCCCTGCACAACAGTTTAAACATTGTGTCTCACACTCACACATTCTCCTTCTATTTGTTCACACAAAAAAGGCACAATTGGTTGCATATTCAGTTGGCAAGCAAACTAAAATGATTTTTGTCATTCTGAGATCCTGGCTGCAGCTTGTGAGAAATGTTACAGTCTAAAATGTGTTTGGAGGGGATTTGTCTAAATTGTGTCATAGAATCAATGTAATAAGGAAGAGTGTGAACCTTTTCTGAAAAAGACAAATGTTTACATCTGATAATTTATTGGGAAACAAATTATCAGCTGGACTCTGTTTAAGTACATAGATTGGAATGAAACTGCATTTTTTGGGCAGAGCTGGTTGTCTATTGGCAAAAAGACAGAAAGACAATAATCAATATGCATGTACAGCCCTTTTCAGACATGAAATACATAACATTGCAGGCTTCATCAATTTTGTAAAGTGACATTCAGAGGTCACTTTGTGTCAATGCTCTTCACAGCTTCAATTAGACATAGTCACCTCAGTGATGGAGTGAGAAACAGTCCTTGCACAGTAACTTCCACATGTGGAAGACTGGACAGTAACACAAGTAATGCATATTACACATTTATACATGAATAACTAAAGATTAAATCTAATTCTGCGATGTAACAAATGACATAACTGCAGCTAAAAAAACTCTGACAGCTTCCCTGTCTGATGTGAGAAGTAAACACTTTGACTCATTGTATGATTCTGATCGATCCTGTTTTCAAATCGAGGATAATTTGTAGTTATGAGTTATTACTGAAGTTAGTGCTATTGTTCCATGTGTGTAGATGCATGCAACTCTCTTCCTTTGGAGACACTCATTTGGATCCTGCTGCTGTCTGATGTTAGCCTAGCCACGCTACACCCATGTTTCTGACGGCACAAGGATCTAGGGAAGCTCGACAGGGAGGGAGGCGGGCTAAAAGGTTGTCTATCAAATCCCTCTGCAGCAATTGGGTAGGTATACAACCAATCAACGCAACGAATAGGCTGACGTAGTTCCGAGAGCACCGGCGGATTGTGGCTAAGTCCCGTTAGCTTCCCAACCAGCGGAGCCAACTGGTATATTAAGGATTTGCCATATCCCGTCGGCATAAGTCCAAATACGTCTTTCTTCTCAATGAAACACTTCAGTGCCGTCCTTTGTTTATCTTTCAAGTTGAATTTTAGCTTCAAATCTTTAAGGGCTGTGGCCAAAGCCGAGTCGAAAGATAACTGTTTATTGTGCGCCGGTTGTTTCTGTCAGAATCGTCGTGCCTCTGTCGTCACTTAGTTACACCCGCTTTCTGACTCTACACTTCATGGTGATTGGTCCGGCCAGTTTTAGGAGAATCCAGCCTCGAGCCTTATGGAGGGTAACTAGACCCACCCTGGCAGAGAATTAAATTCGTTGCCGTGGGTTGTCTAGCGCGGCTAGGCTAGTCTGATGTTGCAGCTATTCAATAAACTCAGAGGAAAGACTTCCACAAACAGCTGGAAGCAACAAATTCAATTTTAGCTCTTGCAATGTTTTGCCAAAACTCAAACTACACTCACCATCGGAGAGTCTCATCATTCTGACCTGTCCTGTTACACTGCAGTGAAGCTGCATTTTTATTGAAATTTCACCCTGTAACAGATATGAAATTGTGTAATGCAAGGTGAGAGAAAAAGGTGTTTTAGGATCTTGGCAACAAACAGTCTTTTTCTTGCTTTATGTGATGTTTTGGGATCAACATTAATGCTTAAATGAGGAAAAGCCTTTTTTTAAAAAAAGTGACAGTATGTAGTTAAGACATGAGCCATGTTGAAAATGATTTGGAGTGTTACAAGGCTCGACCTAGAAAGACTACCACAGTGACTTTTATGGAAGAGTGACCAGGATGCTCATTCAGACATGAAAGCGACGCATTCAGTTGTTGTCTGATTAATGGAAAGGACTGTAGATCTGAAAAGGCCTTAAGTGGCTACGATTGTGGACGCTATTAGGTCTAATGGCAAGCAGCGAATGCCTGAATGAAACTTCATGTCATGAATGATAATCATATTGAGCAGAATTACCTGAGGATCTATAAACATTGTGGAGGACGTCTGCAGTTGGATGGCAGCTGGCCTACAATCTTATTCAATCATTCTAATTTTTGCCACCAGCTAACCATTCCCCTCCAGTGAAAGCAGGCTAAATACAGTTGGTGACTGTGAGCTACAATTTCTACGGCTACTGTATGTCTTTCCATTGAAACCTGGTTTTCCTCATGTCCCAGTATATGCTGCAAAGCTATGTTAGCTGTTGATACATTTCTGCACCGCCAGGATGAATCCTCATGTACATTTCTTGTACTTGACAAATGCAGTGATTTGGATTCTAATAAGTTAAGCTCCATATACCGAATCTCTTCGTGCAACATCTCATGTCTCTTCGCCTGTTTTATGATGCATTGCATGTTTTCTTTCTTTCGCTGCCTTTGTTTTTCCATCTCAAAAACATTTAGCCTCAGCAGGGGGATTAAAAATGAAAGAGGGGCAAAGACAACAACACAATAAACCAAGCAAGCCAAAGAAAGAGAGGAGGAAAAAAAAAAGGGGAGGAAAATTTAACACACAACCTGAGGGCCCACGCGGCGTGTCAAATTGTGTGATTAAATACGTGACTGGCTCGCTAGATGTGAGTGTTGAGGCGTGGAGTCTATGCTATTACTGCGCAGAGGCATGCGACACACACACAAACATGCACCCTTAGTCATACATACACCGAAACACGTATATCTAATCTATGGCACGTGGGGTTAAACCCACTTTACAAACGCTTTTACATGCGCACACAGAAGGTAACACTGAGCTGGAACCTGCACAAACCTACATAGACACACAGAGTACACACTGCACACTGAGCTATCATCTCCTCCATCTCTCTGCTTTGTTTTCTTAACTGCGATGATAAGCTTTGTCTCTTTGCTATCATTGTGTGCTTTGATGATTCCGTCCCCTTTGAGAATCCTCTGAAAAGAAGCCAACACTGACCGACCCTCGGGACAATGCGTCTGCATGTGTGTTACAGCGATCATATCTATATACATGCATATGTGTCTGGATGATTCTGTCTCCTTGTGAGTCACTGACAAATAAATACAGAAAGGTACGAGGCAGGAACTGAACCCCTGTGTGTACATGCTGGTAACCAGAATTAATGTCTGATTTCTGCGGCGATCACATCGTGGATGTTGTTTCTGTTTGTATACAAGAGTATGTGTGTGTGAGGGGAAATTATGTATGAAATTTTAGACATCAACAGGAAAACTGCTAACTAGCCACAGCACCACCTGGGAAATTATTGAATATGTCAGTGTGTTTGGCAGAGAGGAAGCATTTTCATTTTTCTGCTACATTTTTGCTGTTGCTGCGTCAAACTGTCCGACCTAATTGGAGCAAAAACAAACCCTGAGGTAAAGAGATAACTACAGCAGAGTAGAGCAGGTTTTTAACAGTTCAAGGCGAGGAAAGTCCATTTGGCCGTTAACTATCATCAATAACGTCACTAAGATGTCTTGCTCCGTGCGAAAATTCATCTAACTACCAGTGTTAGATAAGTTCCAGTTCCACATATTCTTTAGTATCCAAATTAATTAAGTAAATTCTTAAATCACTGTACATTCCACAAAACTGATGTTCACTGAGTGGACTCTTAGCTCTCCAGTTGTCAGCTATGGTGGAAATAAAGTCTCCCTCTCCAAGTGTGGCCTTCAAATTAAATTCCATCACCGCATACTCTCTTTGAAGCCAGCAAACACCTTTCTGTGTCTGCTTGACATCGCTCTTCGTGGGTATTCTCTCTATAATTGGTCAAAATGAGGGCGAGTCAACTGTGGAAATTGGTAACAGCTCCTTTACGATAAACCCAGCGACGAGATTCTTCCGGTCTTGTCCACTTAACGACTCTCCAACAGACTGCACTGAAATCCAGTTTGTGTTGTCTTGCCGCAGCACGGGCTTCTTGTTCAGTTTTTTTAAGACGGCTTGCACATTGCAGCTGTGTCACCTTATCAGATGTTTTGAAACTAGATTTTGTACATTTTGCAGTTGAAACCAAACTTTTGCAATGGACAACAATACTCTTTGCATCTTTCACCTGACTGAGACAAAACTCAAGTAATGGCAATACTTCTAGCCGTTAAAAGGAGGACTCGACAACTTTCTCTTACCTTTCATTATTCATTTAGCTTTTTGGCAAGTAGTTGACATGGGCTTCCATCCATACACATCA
Organism: Acanthochromis polyacanthus; assembly: GCF_021347895.1. Taxonomy (NCBI): domain Eukaryota; kingdom Metazoa; phylum Chordata; class Actinopteri; family Pomacentridae; genus Acanthochromis; species Acanthochromis polyacanthus. Next base: position 24,310,692 of record NC_067116.1, on the reverse strand, counting down.
TTAGCAGATAGCTTATTAAGAACAAAAAATAACTGCTTTCTAGTAATTCCAATATCTTGCTCATTACTGAGCTACCAACACTGCTACCTATGAAGAACAGCTGCAATCCCCAAGTCTTTTAGGGGGTTAGTATAAAAGTATATTTAGGGAATGACATCATGTTCCTGTGCACATGTGACATGGTTTTCTAAAACCTACTTAATCTGCAGCATTACCCACACTTCAGTGAAGGGTGGCCGGTTGCATTGCTGGTGCAACTATGCAAAGTCCATCATCATCTGGTCTTTTGAAGGTGCTGAAAACATGACATTGGTGCATTGCTTCTGATGAATAGTGGCATAAAAAGGAACCTCTGAATCTATTTATGTTTAAGACTTCTGACAGCAATTTAATACAAACTTAATTTAAGCTATGATGACGAGCCATCAACAACAGTTACTGAACTGTATTAAAAAAGTGTCTCTGATCAAAGTTTCCCAGTGATATACTGCAGAAACATTCACATACAGCATAAAAGAAGCTACAAAAATTGTGTTAAGTACTTGTATTTACTTTTTTGTTTGCTTTTTTTTCAATTTGACAGATTAACTCCACAAAATATTGTACTCTTTCACATCTTGAAACCTATCCAACCCACCCACATCACCAAACACCCACAGCTATATCTTACCCTGGCATCCGTGACCTTGAACTCTCGGAGGATGTACTGAGGCATGTTATACTCTGCCATGGGATCCACCACAAAGTACTGATACCTGGCGGAGCGCTCTGCTGGCCAATATTGGTGGCACTTTTCCTGTTAGAAGAAAAGGGTTGACAAAATTCTCATTAAGTTTTCTTTTTTAAATTCTATTTTATTCTATTCTCAATCAGTAAATGTTAAAAAATAATTTCAATCAAAAATCCTACCCGTCCCATTTCTCTAAGTTTGGTCAACATGACTACAATAGTTGAGTTGTTCTCCCAGAGCATTCTCCAGAAGTCTTCTGTAGTCTCTGCCAGAGGGCCCTGTGTGGCGATGTAGGCCTTCTGTTGCCTGTTTATACAATAAAAACCCGTGAAAACCATTGATGTTTGACTTGTATAATTAATTAAGACCATTTCAAACACCACTGATGCAAATTCCGGGAACAGACATTACCTCACCCACTCACATGCCTCATGATGACATATTTTCCACTGTCTCAACCCTCTACCTACCTGTATCCATCAATGAAGCTGGCATTGATGTAGTCAGATCCTTCCAGGCCTCTGATTGGCTGCAGGCAGACGCGCGTGGTCTCGTAGGGCATGATATTGACCAGCCGATTTTTGAACTTGTTGCAGGGAAGGTTGGCACTGATGAAGCGCGACGTGTGGGCTTTGGAATTGGCCAAACGCTGGTGAGAAAAGACGAAAGAATACTTTTATACTCAGAAAGAAGAATGGCATTGTAGGAGTGTGGGGTAAGAAAAAAAAAACAGCACAAAAAGATGACATTCAGAAAGCATGGAATGAATGATGGGGAGGAGGAGAAAGTAGGTGAAAAGATGATGAAAAGAAAGTATTGTGGCAAGGGGAAGAGGGAAGAAATTGGCAAAAGCCATGGTAGTTACAAAAAAGGAAAGAAGAGACGTGAGACGAGAAGAGAGGGAGGAAGAGCAGGCGAGGATGATAAAAGGGAGAGTGAAGGAGGGAGGGGAGGGGATGGGATGGGAGACTAAGAAGACAGGTGCAAGACAGATAAAAAGTGGAGAATATCAATGACAAAGTAATAAAGTAGACCCAATCTAATCTGATCTTTCACCCATGCTTTACGGATGATGGCACAGCTTCAAAGGGACATTGTTTATCAAGAACATATTTATCGGCAAGCAATTCAAAAACTTTATCCCTGTTCGCAACTTGTGAGGTTCTGTGGGGTCAGATGCAGCGATGGAAAATATGCCACACACCCAGACTAACAAGCCTCTGGATCAAGTCTGTACGAAAAGAGAAAACTCGCCCAAAAGTGGGTCACTAGCGCCTTTGATAATGGCAGTGTGGTATGTGTGCATAAAACAGACGCACACAGGGATGTTCAGAAAGAAAAACACACACACACACATACTGCATGATGATCAAAATGAAAAGCTGTACTGCTACATCATCATCGTCACGAGGACCTCAGTGAGAGTTTGTGGGTCAGCAAGCCCTATGATGCCTGTGTTTGGCTTCAATGTCTCAAGAAAGCATGCGTGTTTGTGTGTTTGCTTGTTAGCCTGCAAATAGAAGACACCCCTGTCATACTGTTTAAGGCCCCTTTTAGAGCGAGGAAACCTCGGTGCTCTGAAAGCCCCTTAAGAAAAGGAGTGAGAGATGAGCTGAAACCGACCTCACTGAAAATAGTAGGTGGGAATGTAGATTTATTTCCTAGACTCCTGTCACTCAGAGGCTGCAAAAAATACAAAAAGTGAAAATGTTTTTCCTTGAATCTTTGTCCGAACGAGGACTAACTTTTGATTTTCTCTTTATCATACGACAATTTTCTCCTCTAGTTCCCCTATAGCACCAGCATCTCCAGCGTCAGTGAAGTCTATCCAGTGTTTTCCTCCTCCTTTTCCTTTGGCCTCATCCTTTGCTACTACCCTCCTTTTGATCTGTGTTTCACAAAGGCACCTGGAAAGGCTTGAGGTGGCCTGGCAGTGCAGAAGACGCCCTCGGCTACACCACCAAACAGCACAGAAAGTGCAGGGAACGGAGCCAAAGCTGGCAACTTGTCATCCAACAGGGCAGAGACACACCTCGGGTATGTCTGCTCAGGCTTGCCAGGACCTCCGCATTTATAGTCCAGTACACTGCATGTGGTCAGCTGGATGATGCACTGCATACATTAGGAATGTTTGACCACAACAGAGATAATCATAAACGGATATATATCTGAAGCTGGGGCTTAGAAAAAGAGTTTTGCAGTGATTTAAAATGCAACATAACAAATGTGCGTTTTCAGAGCCAAAGCAGCAGACCTAAGATCTGGGAATGTTCATAACAAATCTATAATCAAACTGTCTAATTTTGTTAGATTTAAGATATATTACATGATGAATTCAGTTGCCCCAGTAATCATTATCTTTTAAGTACATCATCTTCATTCATTTTCATTTAAAACAAAAGAGAATTTGTCTTCTTTTTTTACATTTAGATCCCATTAAAAACTCCCGAGAGTTTCCGCTATTTAATTCTGCTATTTAATTTGGCTATTTAACTTCAAATGAATCTTTTTTTGCTCCTTTGTGATGTAACTCATTGATGGTGCCAAATACTTTTTGTAAGCAGGTTACATGCAGGAATCTGTGCATACAAGAGAGCCCTTCATGGTGAGTCCTTCTTCCAGATTTGTCCTCCTGAGTCCCGCTCATTACGGCCTAAAGCTGCATGACGCTGTATTCCACCTGAGAATGACAGCGCCATCCCGCCCATCCCTATAGATCAGTATTCTGTCAAATCGCTTCCTTAGTGCCAAGTTAGCATACAGTCATCCCTTTGTTCATTAGCCAAACGCTCCTCCCTCTGCTTGCCCTGCCATCCACATCCATTTGTCATCATCAAGTATTAATTACTTAGCTCCCCCGCCCCTCGTCACACACACACCTCCCTCCTCCATCCCGACTACAGCGTGGACGTTATTAATCCCAGTTCAACTCCTGACGCCAACTCAGCATTATCCCCGTTACAAATGGCGATGGAGATTCCATCACTGTTGTGCGCCAGGGAGTTAAAAAAAAAAGGTCGAAACACACCAGCACTATTATTGTTGCTTGGCAGGGCGGCCATGTTGATGAATGGCGATGGGACGATGACGGATGATTTGAGAATGAGGGTGTGTGCGATTCAAGGTCAGCAGATACTGACTGACTGGAGAACCGAAGCTGAGGTGCGTTTAGAAGTGGATGATTGTTAAGATCCTTACTGGAGATCTATGAGCCCGGCTGTCTATCCACACGTGCTGCTTTGTCATGAATTTCTCCACAAAAGCATACACTCCACTCTCTCTTTCTTGAACTCAGATTCATGCTGCCTTCACTGAAAAATCCTTTGTCTTGCGCCTGCTAGATTAAACCCAAATTTCTTTGCTTAAGTATATTATTCCAAATCCTCAAAAATGAACACAGTGGCCAAACAGTGAAGGGCTTAAACATTTCCATTCTCTGGATTTGGAAAGAAGAAAAAAAAAACCCCACAAAAATGTACCTAGTGTGTATCTAAGTGATTAAATTACTGAAGTGAGACTCAAGAAAGTAAAGGAGATTTGCTTCCAAGACCATCTGGGATCCTACTGCCTGGACAGCATCTTTAAACAAACAGCAGCCATGTAAATAAGGGAGGTTTCATTTATTTTCCATTTACCTGGGGCTGAAAGAGAATAATCTTTACCTCAAATGCTGAATCCTTTACACTTAAAGTGTCCATTCTGTGTTGCCATTATGTCTTTATGACCAAAAAGCTGAATGAGACATCCAACCTGTCTTTTGTCTTCCTTTAAATTCAGCTTTTCAAGGTTATTGTGTAATGATTTGCTGTAAACTGCATCTTCGCTGTAATGTTATTCTTCAGTTCTCCCAGCCAGACACAGTAACCATCCATTTTGTGTCTCTTTGTTAAGTTTTTCCACAGTTTCTTGCCAGGGTATAGAACCACTGTGAGTGTAGTTAGAATATCAAAATGCAAAGAAATGTGTGATGAGAAAACACACAGCAGTGACTGCAACCAATAATTACGCACACTGCAATTAATGACGAAGAGCAAAGAAAAACAAAAAAATGAGAGGCAAAAGGAACAGGATTTGCTTCCAAAATAACTTCTGAGACGATAAAGCTGGCAGCGAAGCTCATTTAAAAGGCTTACAGTGGCTTTAAAACTTGGTGACAGAAAAACGTAGCAGCGCTGTCTTCATTATTGAGTCATGATGAGGACGAAAGAGTGGAGCGTTAATACATGCATGGTTTTAACATGCTTACATGTTGCTTGCTGCTGCCTTGGATTCAGAATGGCTGTTTCAGCCTGAGAAAAACTACTCAACAATTTCTACGCCAGACCACAGCAAAAGTTAAAGCTTTTGTGTACCTTAAACTCTAGCTCCATGCCGGTGACATGCTCGCCGCTCTCCACCTGCGCCAGCTTCTGGATGTAGGAATACAGGCTCCTCGCAGCCACCTCAGTGTTTCCACAGGCCACCGCCTCGAGGAGTGCATCGTGAATGAAGCTGTACTGGTCCTCCGTCTGCACCATGTAGTTCCGCTGGGAGCGCATCAGTGTCACGTGGCCGTAAATATCGACCGTCTTCTCGTGCTTGATACGCTCAAGCATGGCGTCGATGACAATAAAGCAGCCTGTCCTGCCCACACCCGCGCTAAAGTAGAAAAGCAACGAGAACAAGAAGTTTGTTAGATAGATGTTCACCGTCATTGTATTTTCTATTGCCTTGCTTTCTGAGTTGAAGAACTTGTCACATTTCATGTTATATATGCTTTTCTGACTCCTAAATACACTATGCCCAGCAATATCTGTTGTGATGTTGCAGGTTAAATAATTAGGCAGGCGAGGAAACAGATATTGTGGTAGCAAGAGAGGGAATGTAGAAACGATTAAAAATGACAGATAAACTGAAGTCTCCTGTCTGAAGTCGGCAAAGTCTTCTTATCTTGAAAAATAAAGAAAGGTTTCAATTTGAATAAGCCATTTGAGAAATATTGGTTGTAAAAGGAAGAAGAGCTAAGGAGCATAAAGTGAGAAGCAGGGAAGATGGGAAGGGATTACTGTGAGGCTTTTGACAGAAAGAGGAAAAAAGCAGAAGGTGGAGAGAATGGCAGCAGGAAAAAAGGGACGCCTTAAAGAGAAGGATGTGACCAATAGAGAAAAGAAAAGATAGAGGTCATGTGCGAAAGAGAGCGTTTGTGTGATGTGTGTTATGTAATGTATAATAGCACATACAAAAGGAGGAGCTCTGCCTTTCTGTTTGCTCATGGATGTATAACAATATAATATAATACTGGTTTGAATAAAACAGGCTTCCATGTGTCATTGCATGTTTGATTTGGCTTCATTTTTGTCCTCAGCTCACAAAAGCAGGGGTTACTCCTAAGTTCTCCTAAAGCACAAAATGGTCTCATTTGGGTAAAACTTTAGCGTCAAAACAGGCTATATTTGATTTAAATGTAAATAAAAAGGTATTTTAATCAACCACAACAACATAATATTACAAACTGACCTGCAGTGAGCAATGATGGGTCCAGCATCAGGCGGGTTACACGTCTTCACCCTGCGGAGGAAGGCCAGGAAAGGGGTGGGGTACTCTGGTACACCGTGGTCAGGCCACGCCGTGAACTGGAACTGACGAACCTCCCGCTTCTCACTCGAACCATTCTGCAGAGAACAGAGACAGGATGAAGTGGTTAAGCTCGAGATCTCTGTTTGGACCGATTGACCAGCTAGTCTTGATAAAAACAGGGATCTGTTTGCAGCTGAATCAGGTGCCTCTCAGCTTTAGGACAGCAGAAATCTTCCCCTATGCTCGAGAAGGTAAATGGTTGTATTTATATAGCGCTTTTATCCAAAGCGCTTTACATGATATGTCACATTCACCCATTCACACACTGATGGGGGAAGCTGCCATGCAAGGCGCTAACTACAACCCACCAGGAGCAATTAGGGGTTAGGTGTCTTGCTCAGGGACACCTCGACATGAGCTCAACGGGCCGAGGATCGAACCGGCAACCTTCCAGTTACAAGACGGCCACTCTACCCACTGAGCCAGAAGGTGATATCAACTCAGTGTTCCATGGACAGGCATACTGGATTTGCACTTTGAACTCAGTGAAGCCCTCTGGCATTAATGAGGAAATTATTTTGTTTCTACTTATATATATATTTTAGTACTTTCTGTACTTTTATCCCTTTAAGACAGGTCTGTGTTCCTTCGTTTCTAACATGGTGTTTGGCATTTCGACACTGACCCTTTGACTTACCATCCCAATAGACTTAAAACCCTGCTCAACCAAACCTGTGATGACAATTATGTCCCGAGTTAAGGTTGATTATATTTGCTTGCTCCATGTCTTTGACTCTGATGAAGACACAGTAGTGCCCAAACAATAGTCTGTTTGCTCAATTAAAGGCTGTAAATTAATCGGAGAGCTCCAGTCCCCCTTTTGTCCTCTGGAAGTAAACCAAAACGGTGTCCGAGTAGCTGCGCCGCTTTCACAAAATAGCTGGTACAGACACGGTGCACTGTTGAATAAATTTTAGGTGTTGTTTAATCAGTGCTTTAATTTACTCTATAGCTATTACCACTTGCCTTCAAATGACCTAATCTACTGGATGCCATCTGCCTGCACAGAATGTGCTACACCATTGACTGGGGTAGTCTGACTCAGCCCAAATTTTCAGGTCTGTAAAGGACAAAAGCCATGGCCCCGAAACAAAGCACAGTTTGAGCCTAAATATTTTTCAAACAGAAAGACGAATTCTGAATAGCTTCTGGTTGGAGCTTTTCTATGTGAAGTTTACATGTTCTCTGGCCTTCTGTGCTGGTATCAAGTTTAAAGCATTAGGATAAAAAAGTGCATGTGACCACATTTTGATAAAATATCAATGCTTGGATCATTCACACAGATTTTCTCCTCACTGCGAAAACTTTAGCTGAATCAAAAATCATTGAATCACTGCTGCTTTGCTCTCGGAAGAAAAACACTAAAACCAGCAGCCTTTGAAGGCCGAGCGTTTCATATTCTAAACAGATTTTTGCGAATTAGGTTAAAACGTGCCTTTAGGAAACACTTTCAAACAAATATGGCTGATCAAATGGGCTCAACATACAGTAATAGCTGGAATATTTTCCCTTCCAAACAGTGCTGCGATGCTGATATCGATGCTTCCTCATTTTGTTGTTGAGACATCAACAGACGCATGCAGCAAACACCCACATTACGTATCTGTCTGTCAGCTCCCGCCTTATAAATCAACTCTTGAAGCTTCAAAACTACAAGCTGGGATCCAGAGAAAGATTTTTTTTTTTAAGGATAAGAAGAGAGAGAGAAACTTCCCTTGCATTTTTCTGTCTTCCTCTCCTCTCAGAAGATCCTCTAATGGAGGTACTGTTTGCATTTCAGTGCAACGCTTCTGCTTCCCTGACAGAAGGATTTTTTTTCTTCCTTGCTGAATAAATGAATAAATGAGTGCGGTAATTAAAAGCAAACTGACCTAGTTCTTATTTTTCTTTGGACATTCCCTGTTTCTGCAGTTGAGGCAAACTGCATGGATATGACTGGTGTTTGGCTGCTGTATTATTTATTTTTTTCCAATTTCTTTTGCCGTTGTTAAGGATTTATCTGCAGACACAATTCTGCATCACTGTAGGACTGACAGACATATATATAGCTACCACAGCGCCTGCTTTGTAGATGTACTGGGTTTGAAGATGTGTGTGTGTGTGTGTGTGTGTCGACTGGCAGCCTCTGCTACCTTACACTTCACACAAATCCAACAAAGTAAAAACAGCTCAGTGAGGAATCACAGCAATGGCTTTAGTGTAAAGGAGGAGGGGGAAGGACAGACAGAAAAAGAAACTGTATCAGTGGGTTTGATAGGGGCTGAGAGCGGCAGAATGTAAATCGCCCTGAATGTCAACCAGGAAGCTTTAAAGCACCGTGGCTGATGATATCTTGTTGTCTGTACTGGTTTGCCTCAGCGCTCATTGTTCCACTGACAATCTGGCTAAAAAAGTCAACGGTGACTTTAGCGTGATGCTAACAGGTTAAGAGAAAAACTCTGGAAATGTCTAATCCTTCCGGTAGCAGGTTCTCCTCGATGCGTTCCAAACAGCTCCTATTACAACACTTGTCTTTACATTACTATGCGGTATGTGAGACTGTAAGTGAGAGTGGGGGTGTAAGTAGCATTTTGTGTCTTTTTTTCTCTGCTCGTGTGCGAGTGTCTGCATTTAAGGCCACATTCATGTGTTCTGTGGGTGTACATCTCTGTGTGGCAGCATCATATTTATGCATGCAAGGTGTGTATCTTCATGATGTGATTGTGTATGTGAGCTTGTATGTGCAGAAGCTTCATCTTGACAACATGTTCATATGTGTGGAGGCACTGTGTATCTGCTGCTGTGTTCCAGTGTCTGAATTTGTGTGTGTGCGGGTGTGTGAGCACATACAGAAGCATGAGAGCAGTCTGCCAATTATGTATATTGAGTTTCTCTTCTGCTCACTTTACCTAAGTGCTCCAATTTGGCAGATGCACATAAACAGATGATCTATTGAGGATAGCGCGAGCTGAACAAGGTAAATGGTGTGGACTGGAAGGACAATGGAGACAAAGGGTTATACTTGTACATACCTTCGCATCGAACGGAAAAACAGCACAACGGTTTTACCATTATTTTTGTTGCTTGTGTAAGCTTTGTGTCTTTACTTTCCAAGGTGCGCACTTTGAATTGGCTCACTGTTTACTGGGCAGACATTGAATAATATGTCCTTGCTGGTTTGTTCAAGCATTGCTTGAGCAAAGGGAAAGTAAAGGCAGCGGCACATGCGTGGAGGGAGAGAGAGAAATCGTCTTACCTTGTGCAAGGAAAAAGTGCGAACACAGAAAGTGGCCAATTCAATGGTGTCCAACAGGGTCACTTGGGTCATTCCGTAGGTTTCTGTGCCACGACTGGGCCAGTACTGGTCACACTTAATCTGGGAGAGTCAGAGAAAGAGAGGCAAGATGAAATGACAGAGGCATCGACTGCAATATAGTCCTGCAGCAATGGTCTGACTGCACTTGATTACTTTTCTGCTACGGGGAAAAATGGTGTAGATTATTTGTATTTTTCTTTAAAACCAACTGAATCATGTTGGGCAGAGCTGAGCCAGGAATGCTGCAACTTTGCCCACTCAAAACAGTGATGGGGGAATTACTTTGGTGGCACATCTGCATGCGAGGAGGGAGGTGTATATTGTCATTAAAATGATTGAAAGATTAGCATGGCTGCACTGCTGCATGATCCAAACCCTCTGCACAACTTCAAATTTTCAGTGTGGTCGGGTGCTGCTCGCAGGAGGTTACTGTTTGCTATCGTGAAGAGGATCTGAAAACAGTAACATGCAGATAGTGGAACGAGATGAACGAGAGGACTTGACAAACGTAGCAATGGCAGGCTTGTGCATACCCATAATCTACCTCCAGTGAGTGACTAACTGCAAGATGACACATTCTACGAAACAGCATCTCCAGTAATGAACAACATCAAACACATACATGGGAAAATACAGAAAAAGTATGCTTCCTTTGACATAAATATGTTTGCTCCTGCACCACTCATAAAGCAAGGCCTCCTGTAGATTAAAACAACAGGCGGTGTTGACAGAAACACCAGGGTGGCTTCACTCTGATTCACATCTGAGGAACAACACGACGCACGCAGATGTGACTGTCACAGCACCTCCAGTCTTATAGCTTAAGTTCACCAACATCACACAAATCCTGCTCGCACCCTCACCTTAATCCTACAACAAAGGATTCACCAATAATATAAAACACACATTCCTGAAATGCCACTTCAGATTGCCATAGAAAACCAGCACTGTAATTAAATTTAAGAAAGAGCAAAATGCATTTCAGAACCAATCCTGGATGGATTCCTTCCCGTGACTGTGAGCTTCTGAGCACTTTCTTGTCCAGTGGGTTTCCAGTATATCTGAAAACACGATATCTTCTTCCTCCAGCACCCTCTTCAGCCCACCTAATAAAGATTTATTCAATATGGGGTGTGATGCGGCAGCCGACATCTGATCGGATGTGACAGCTAGTGAGTGAGACGCGCTGCTCTCCAGCTTTCTCTCCCATTTCCTGCTCAAGCTGACACTCAAGTTCTGCCGCCCACTAATCCTGATCACGTTTGACAGGAGTGGAATGCGCATGTCAGGATGGAGGATAGGTAAACAATTGAAGACGGACAGAGGGAGGGAAAATGAGTGGAGACACCTGGGGTGAGTGAGCCTGATGTTGACACAGGTGAGAGCTGACAGGATGAAACATCGCGGTTGGCTTTTTGACATTTAGACAAGTCCACTCCTAGACAGAACAGAAAATCATCACAGCAGATTCATCCTGAGGCAGTGATGGAAGAAGTGTTCAGGTCCTTTGCTTGAGTTGAAGCGTCTGTCCAACCTGGTAAAATGCTCAATTGAAAGTAAAAGTCCTGCATTCGAAATCATAAGTAAAAGCTTACCAGCGACAAAATCTACTTAAAGCACCAAAGTAAAACGGACTCACTATGCAGCAGGTATATATGATTATCACTAAAGCTCAGATGTGTTTGCAGAAGGTAGCTAATTTTAACTGCTTTACATACAGCTGGGAGTTTTAATCTATATTTTATACAATGATGATACATTATATGTCAATGTCGTGATATATTTATACTATTAAATATAGTGGGGTAAAAAGCGTAATATTTCACTTTGACCTTTTCCAGTTTTTTAATGTCCATGAGTTGGTTAAAAAGACAGTGTGAACATCACAGCCACAATTCAAAAAAGCAGGACTGTTCTGAACAATGGAAAGTCCTCCTTTCCATCTCAAGGACACACCCTTTGCAAAGACTTTGAAAGGATACATGTCCTTCTACCCGCTTGAATTAAATGTATTTAAGGAAAAATAAAAACACCCTAACACTATTTCACCATCCCAAAAGCAAAACACTGTGCACTCAAGGCAACTTTTCCTCTAGCTTGCACTATCGACAGACGGTTTTAGACGCCACTGGTCACAGGTATTGCAAACAGTCTATATCATTCTGTTGCATAAAATGAAATTTTAGCTTCCTGTACTCAGCAGACTAAGTGCAACAACTTGCTGTGCTCTCATCACAGTTGAGGCCGTGCAACAGCTTGTCATTTCCACTGCAAATAAAGAGGCGGGGGGGGGAGCCTGTAAGTCTGTGAAGATATTCCCTGTGGACGTACAGTCTACCTTTCAGATGTGCGCAGGTACAATGTCTTTGAGTTAATGCTGCTTCATCGCCTTCCCCTGTTGCTTTAACCAAACCATTTAGATTTCTACAGCTCTGTGAAAGCAATCTATCACAAGAAAATGAAGTCCGATTACCTACCAATGCAGTTTAGGTGCGTAACTGGGAAGTCATTATAAAGTTGTGCCATTTTCAGGAATCACTCGTTGAACTTGATTAGATTTTGAGGTATATTTGAGGAAAAGCATTTTAAAGAGGTGTGTAAGGTCACTCGGATGGAGGTTTAAAAAGAGGTCTACGCAAAGCAGACACAGACTTACCCGTGACTTTTCTTCCAGCCTGGTCATCATGACAACAGTGGCTGCTCTTTGCTCCCACACCATCCTCCAGAAGTCCCCAAATGTCTCTGGTAAGGGACCCTGGGTGGCGATGTAGGCATTCTGCTTCCTGTAGCCGTCAATGTAGTTAGCATTGATGTAGTCGCTACCTGTTATACCTACATACAGACAGACAAAGAAAAAGGTGATTTAAAGACAAAACACTGCACTTTTGATGTCTTTTCCTCTTTCAATCTACTACTTCTTTTATTTACTGGACTTTTTTGCTTTATTGGTTAGTTGCACCCTTTTGTTTTGTGCCATCTGCCTCAATAATTTCCAGTTTTCACACAACATGGACACCGTTTCCCAGCCAATAAAAGGTGTCTGTGTAAATGTGAAGATTCTAGACAGGAAAATTGGCTGAAATGAGTTAAAATTTTGTCCAGACAGAAGTGACAAGTTACAGCAGACCGTGTCAGCTCGTGGGACATATTCAAGGTGTTATTCTTGCTGAGCAGATCTTAGTTGTTGTTTGATACCAATAATTTAGTGCATACTACAAGACGTAATGTCCCTGAATTTCCTCTGCTGCTGTAGAGCTGACGGGGAAAAAAAACCCACAGCTTTCCATTTGAACAGATTCAAACACAGCAATGGTCTCACTGTCACAACTGAGTGTGTTGGTCTTGTATCATTTTCATTTTTCTACCTCTGTGGTTCTGCCTAGGTTTCTATAGATATGGTGTAGAGGCCTAAAGCTGATTTACCACCACCACAGTTGGAGGTACTTGAAGAGTAAATCAGCCACAGAGCCATCACAGCCGGGAGGTAGATCTAGCTACCATCCCTCTCAGCCTGCCACCATGCTCTGTTTCACACAGGTCCCACTAAATCTAGCCATAAGGAGCCCCTCTGCATTGCTATGTGGACGGATGTGTATATAGCCCTTGTAAGCCCACAGCTAAATCCTGCATCCACTGATCACGTGAAACTAAAAAGTGAAGGTGTCCTTGAGCTTAGCGCACAATCAATAGTTGCTGGAGAAAAAAGGTTTAAGAGAAAATGTGGAAAGTGCTAACAAGATAATCTTGTCATTAGAGGATGTCTAACACTGAGCATCTGACAGTGATAAGACAGAACATCACCCATCTTCATTTAACCATCTCCTACAATCCTCCCATTTGGAGAGAGACTCCAGTGTGACAGCCTCTATGCAGGAGAGTCACGTCTCTTTGACTGATGTCTCCTCACTCAAGTGACAAACAATGAAGCACTCCACTAGGCTAATTTAAGAGAGGAGATTCTGTGAGGACAACAATCAGTGTGGAGAGGAAGAATAAGAACGAGAAAGAGGGAAGACACGAAGCAGAGAGAGGGGGAAGGCAAAAAGAATGAAAGTAAGAGAGAAAAAGAAAGCCAAATGCCATTAAAACGGATATCACGTTGCACAATTTGACTGTGGTGCCTTGGCTTTAGTCATAGCTAAGTGAACAGAGAATGGTGGCGTGCATGAATTGTTCTACTGCTGCGACTAATAGCAAAATCACTGCAGTGTAAAATAGAAATTTCAGACTTGATTAATTTATGTATTTATGGACGAGGCATTTTTTTTTTCCCCGGGATAATTTTGTTATGCAAGTTGTCGCACCCTCAAATTGGCCTGACTATAGCAAGATGTCGAAATCTAGTCTGAGCAGTTAGCTCACACAAAAGGAAAGAACTCTGGAATAGGGAGTTCTGGCATTACTGTGAGGAGCTGGGAGCTCTTCTGGTGATGCAAAGCCAGAACAATGTCAGCGGTGAAGGGTGACTACCTCTGACAATGTCCCTTGAGATTTACAAGTCAGAGGAAGAGTTTTTCTGGCTCTGAAATTCTCACTACTGTGTCTATGGAGCAGTTAGAGGGAAGTCAGAAAAGAGGGGTAGATGTGATGAGACAAATGGGACACTGAAAACACTGGTTTAAGTCCTGGGTCACTCTGAGTGTAAGATGTGAGTGCCGGGCCCAAATATGAGCTGAAACAAGTCATCGCCTCAGCCCCAAAATTATTCACTTGCCACAAACTACTCTGCTTCTCAGAACCAAGTTCAGCTCAAGCAAGTTTTATCTCAAACAAAATTTACTACTGTTCTGGAAATTCACTGCTGAACTGAATCTGAACTTCACATACTACAAATTATTTCCTGCACTTTCATTTACATTTTATTCTACTTTGCTTCATGATTCAAAACATTACTTGTGTAATCCAGCTTAGTCGTGTGGTTCTTTCTTTTCTTTTTACGTCTTCTATTCAATTTGTTGGTGGTTATGTACAAATTCCGAGTCAGAACAGTAGCCTAGCTTCAGTTTCTTATTAATTCTAAAGTACAATAATATAGACTTCTTCTTTATTGACTGCATTCAGTGTATTCTATTGTGCACTGCTGTTCTAGTCTTCACTGTCTTTTCCTAAGCGATCTAGCATATATATTCAGTAACAAATCCTTCTTATTCAAACTGATGCCATGTGAGGATTTACTAAGTCATCTGTAGTGAAATAAGCTCATCTCTGAAGGTGGTGAAGGTGTAGTGTGAGGCTGGGTGAGCTTTACCCTCGATGGGAGCCAGGATGACACGGGAGTGGTCATAGGCAATGACGTTGGCGTAACGATTTTTGGGCTTGTTCACCTCCAAGTTGGAGTGTTCCCAAGTGAACTGCTGACCTGGATCAATAGACTGATGGGGGAGAGAGACAGCCAGAACATGCACACATAAAGAAGCAATCAGAGGAGTCGTGAGAGGAGTTGGGCAATAACAATACAACCTGAATGTTATCATAGAGAGGAGAGAGAAGGGAGCGAGATTGAGAGGGTGATTTCCCTGAGAGAAAAGAAGAACCAGGGTATCACGAAAAGCTGCTTGCTGACTGGTTTAAATACAGCAGCTGCACACGATACTTTGTCAGGATCATTAATGTGGCGGCTGCATAATGACAAATAGCATTATTGATGAAGGTGGCAGCTCTCCCCTCTCCTAGATGGGGGCGTGTGGAATGAGGCCCGACGTTTGGGTGAAAGACAAATTCAGCCGCCTCTTTAAAATACAAGAATTCTCAATAAATAATCTGTTCCCTTGTCAGGATAATGAAGTATTCCATTACGATTTGTTGTTTGCTTATAGGCGTCTGGCGCTCTGTTGGCGTGGGGCCGGAAGCTTGAGCGATATTTGCAGTTAGAACCGGAGAGAGCGAGAGAGGGAGAGACTGAAGCTAAAGTTAGGTCCAGCTGGAAACTAATCTAACATGCAATCTGCATGCAATGATTACAGCAATGAGAGATTCCCTTTGTTTTAGTCTTGTCGCTTTCTCTATCCCTTCACTTGTCCTGGTTTTCCTTATCGGCATCTTTACATCTTCAAAGACTTTTTTCTTTATCTTCCGCCTCCTCTCTGATGTTTACACCCTCTTTTCTATTAAACAGTCCTCCAACTAGTCTCCTGCATTTTCTCTAAATGACTGTGTAGCTGTGTGTGTGTGAGCATATAAAGATTGGGGTCACTCTGAAACATCCCTCAGTTCAAAAATTGAAAACCACATCCATGTAGTCCCAACTTTAATAATGTGGTTTTTTTTTCATAAATTACATTCAGGAAATGCGTCTGGTGAAAGTTCAGTGCTGATTTTGGAGGAATAGCTCTTTCCAAAACTCGCTTAAAGTCCAATTGAATGAACATTACTCAAATTTCTCAGGTAAAATCCAGAATTTCTCCCACTCCCTCCTCACGATCCATGATATGTTAGAAAATGAACGATAGCTCCTGTCAATAAGATGGGGTTTGCAGGAGATAGCTCCTAATTGCCTGACAGGAGATATAAAAATTCTGTGGTGTCACTACTGTCAGGTAAAAACTCTGGTTGCCTTTTCGTTGCCGTTTGTATGTCAGATTATCTCCTCTTCATCTCCACTCTCCAGCTTTGATGCCTTGCTTTCTCTCCCCCTCATTGAATTCTCATCATCAACCAAGCCTCTCCACCTCCTCTCTCTCCTCTCTCCCCCTTCGCCCCTCCATCCCCCCCCCCTTACATCCCGCCTGGCTAAAAACCAATCAGTCAAAGCCCCGTAGAGCTGCGCTTGGCAAGCCGGGTCGCCAGGACAAGCAGCCATTCATCAAGAAAATAACAAAATTAAAATTACACTTCTCTATTTAATTTGGTCATTTATTTTTCCTGGGGGGTGCTCGTGTGAAGGGGCAGGCAGACAGAGAGAGAGTGGAAAAAGTTGGAGATGAGCGGCTGGTTTAAGGCTCTCTCAAAGCCAACTAATTAGAAGTTGTAGTCGGAGCAAAGCGTCAACTTTGGCACCACGTCTCTCTCTCTCTCTCTCTTCTCCCCAATGAACGGAACAAGCTTGTCCATTTGGTATACAGCCCGGATGTGGATTTATGAATAATAGATAACCAAGAAATACAGGATTGCTATGAGCAGTCATTATCCACCAACATCCACCAGCAGGCATGATGACGGCAATCTATGCTGGTCCACCCATTTTCCTACCTTAGCCTGGCGTGCAGCGAGGCGACAGGCTCAGTGATTTAGGGACAGCGAGGAGGGGATATTGCTTGTATGCAAACGAGAGCTGATTCAGCGCTCCTGATTTCTAATCAACTCTGGTGTCATTTATAACCGCTGCAGTCTCAGAGCTCAGACAGCTCAGTTACCCCCCTCTACACACACATACAGTGCTACAGCCTGACTGCCAGTGCGCACCCGCCCCCTCAACTCAAAACCCTCCTCTCCCCCAAAAAACCCACATTAGCGGAGTCCTGCGTAAAAGCTCGGCAATATCTCTATTGTCGAAGAAAGGAAATCTTTAGTTTAAGTTCACTGGTGTATGTGAAGAATTTTAAACCATTTATTTATCTGTTTACTGAGCTATTTATCACAATTATGTTTAGGAGGGTGAGGGGTAGCTAAGCCTGCAATCTGCAAAGGTGGAAAACATTTAATTTTTTGAATTAGATTTCGTTTATTCAGCTGGGCTGCGCAGTGGTATGGTGGTTAGCACTTCTGCCTTGCAGCTAGAAACGTCTTGGCCGTCCCGGGATCTTTCTGCATGGAGTTTGCGTGTGTGGGTTTTCTCCGGGTACTCAAGCTTCCTCCAAACTGTCCAAAAACATGCTGAGGTTAACTGGTAACTAAACTGTCCGTAGATGTGAGTGATTGTCTCTCTGTGTGGCTCTGTGATAGACTGGTGACCTGTCCAGGGTGTCCCATGCCTTTACCCTAACTCAGCTGGGACAGACTCCAGCCCCGCCACGATTCTAATGAGGATTAAGCGTTGTACAGACGATGGATGGTTAACAGCTTTTGAACATTTCTATTTTCCTCTGCCGAATGTAGTTACCTCATTTTCTAAGGAGGCAAAAACATTGTGTGATATCACAAAAGACATATTTGTTTGTTGAGGATAAATACTCGCAATTCCTTTCTCAAAAAGGGTTCATCTTGTATATTACAGCAGAATGATTCTTTCATTTAGCCATGAATTTGAGGAAATTACATTTGGGAGTTCAGGAGTGGCAGAAATCCACCAAGGGAAATTTTATATAATTGAAAACGACAATTGTCTTGCTTTGCCATTTTGAGGCTGCAAATATTTGTGAGGAAATGTACGGCTGAGAGCAACTAATATTCCATAATTGCTCAAGTACTATCAGCTACAGTGCTGCCAACAAGCAGGAGTAACCCTTAAAAAGAAAAACAAATCTAGTCATACAATGTAAGCAGAGGAGACTCCCTTCCTTGTCCTTTCCCAATGAAAACACAATCGGACAGAAATCAATATTCTGAGGCAAATGTGACCTCTGAACCGTTGGCCTACTCACCTCGTATTCCTGGGAGAGTTTGAGGTTGTCATTGGCCTTGAGAAGTTCTGTGTGTTCAGCCAGCTCTGAGATCGGAATGGGAGGATGATTCATCATACCTACTCGCCGAAAAATAGAGAGAAATTTCAAGAAGAAAGGAAGGAAAGCTCATCAGTACAAAAGATGGGACTCCGGTTCAAAACTATACAACACACTGTATATGGGTGAGAACTTCTTGTTTGGGTAACAATGGAGGTTGGGTTTTAGTGATGAGGAAGCTTGAGCAGAACATGGTGAATGACACACAGCAAAAATGTACTTACTGGTGATGTTACAGGCTTTTTACAGGACCAGGTCAGAGCTCAAAAATAATCTGTCAAGCAGAGCTGACTGATGATTTGCAAAGGAAGCTAGTAGCAATCGCCAAATAGTAGAAATTCCTACGATAATCATGATGCTGGGGGATAGACGGTTCAACAGAAAGAAAAGTTGCTGAGTGTGACCAATTATTGCACAGACACTCAGAGGAGTAAATAATTTTAATGGCTTGGGAAATTAGTTTAAAATGATACAAGATGAAGAATATACGTTTTTGATGGTGAAAACAAAAAACAAGAAACACCACAGGCGCTTTTAAGTCTTTCAATCAATGCAATGCTAATGCTGACAAAAATCCCTTGCACTCCTCATTGAAGATAATCAAAAGTAACGTTTTCTTTCAGCATGGCTGCTTCCAACAAAAAAGAATTCAATACTGGATCGCTAGTTGATGGCAAAAAAAACAACAACTTTGTGATGGAAATAAGTCTTGAATGGTTTCACTTGGAAGATGATTTTAAGAATTCAAGTTGACTTGGTTGTTTCTCACCAGCTATATAGGAATACCACTTTATATACAAGACATTATTACTATTTTTTATGAAACAGTGTTCAGGCCAAACATCTTATCGGCTTGCTTCTACTGTAGACTTAATCTGTAATGCCCTTCATGTGCTGCGTTGTTGACCAGTTTTTACTGTTGCCTCTATAAAAAGCTGCTTATTCACGAATCGAGCCCTGACCTGGGGGCTTATGGGATGGGAGGTGAGAGAGGATAAGGAGGTTTAGGAGTGTGTGAGTGATGCTGAGTGACACAGTGAGCTGCTCCATTCCAGCCAGCTAGTGCAAAGCAAGCAAGATACCTTTTTCCTTCATCTGGCGGTTCCCTCAACACAGTGAACACTGGCTCTAAGATAAATACCCCTTACCTTCCTGTGCCACAAATAACCATTCTCAGTTGCATGTCCAATATGCACTCCTCCCAAATCCTGCTGCCTTTTATCCCAAGAAATTCGCAGAAAGAAGGAGCTTTTCACTTGGGTGGGGAAATGGTAAGATTTTTTTTTTTGGCTCGCTCCAATATCCACTGAATATTGTGTTGCTGCTGCTATAATATTATCAGCACTGCTGTGCACTCCAGTCACTAATCCATTTAGTGGCATAATGCTGAGGCCATGTAATGGAATATGGAGCAGCCATAGATTGTGGCTCTGTCCCTGGCAGTACTTAACACTTTCATATTTTTAGTAAGAGGCCTCTTTTCCTTCCGAGTATTTAGGGCAAAAGTCAACAAAATGTTGACATCTCTTCACAAAAAGTTGCCCGGGCTTAATTTTGCATGCACATCGACATAATCACATTAACCATCCTTAATTTTCCTTTCCTGACAATGCCTAATATCCCTCCAATGTCACGGGGGTCAACCGTGTTTTGGTTGCTTTTGTTGTACTTAAATAGGGGGAGCCTGGCTCTCTGTGCTGACAGTCTTCATTAGTGATGGTAATTTATTTTACACTGAGAGAACAATGCGGCAGTCTGAATTACATGAAGATTACAATGCATATATGAGACTAATGGAGATGACACCGGAAGCCGTGACATCCTCTGGACATGAATGGACATACTGCATTAACAGAGTATTTGACAAGGGTGGTACAACAAACACTCACGCCTCTCTCAGTGGATAATTTCAATGAGCAGCTGCTATTTTTAAAGCCTATGTTGAACTTCTATCTAACTAGCTCAAACACAGCTTGTTCAGTAAAGGGAGAGCTCATATTATATTAATGGATTCGGACAAAAGTGTGCGTGTTTGTTCATACGCGAGTTTCTCAATGGGCGAACAAAGCATCAGCACGACTCGAGAGTCAGAGTTATTAATCACGTCTGGTGCAGGAATTCATTATGACGGGCATTAAAGAAAAGGGGAAATGTTGAAAATTAAATTTGACTGTCAATTTACTAGCCTCAAATTCAAAGGGAGAATCAGAAGCTATGAGTGAAATAAGTAAAGCATATGCAAATGAGAGGCCCTTACTTCTCCTTGAGAGAACAAGAGTGGGTTGTTTGAGGGGAGATCAAAGGATGTTTGTGCTGGATTTGTGTATTTATGGTTGTGTAGTTTACCGTGTATGTGTCTCTGTGTGTACTTGGGCGTGTGTGTGAGCAGCAGACATACACAAACTCCATCAGTTGCTTTCAGTCTGTGTTTACTGCCCACATTACTGTCTGCATGTATGTGGCTGCTGTGGTTGGAAAGATGCATCATACTGTGTTCATGTAGTGATCCAAATCAAGCATGATGCATGATGGCAGGAGATACAGTATGCTCAAGGTTAGACATACCAGTTTTTGGTTATTCCATCAAACTTTGGTCAAATGGTTTCAGAATTTTTTTTCTGACAAAAAAAAAAAACTGTAAGAGGATTAAATCCAGAATTTCTGCTTGCACCAGTTTGCATATCGCTCATAAAAAATATTGTTATTTTTACACATAAGAGCCTCACAGCTAAATTAAACCACTTCTCCCAAAATCACTCACTTCTTTTGTTCTCAAGATAAATGATCCGACTACACCTGATTCGTTCTCTTATTCATTTTGCCATTTACACACTCAAGGCGCATTGCAATGTTTATTCAAGAACAGATTTAGTTTCTAAACTAGGCTTTTCCGTGACCCATAGCTGAGCAAAGTCAGCCAAGGACAAATTGTTGTTCTTCCCTACCTCAGCACAAAAGCTCGAACCCCCCTAGTGCACAGTTGTTCTTTTTTTTTCCTATCCACGTACAGACGCCTCCGTTTTTTCACTGCAATCAACAGTGATCAGTGAACACAAAAAAACAAGCTAGCGTCTAATTACACATTTCCAATCTCCCGATCCGCAGTCGATGCACCGAAGAAATATAATGATTCCTTTTCATAAGCCAAACTAGTCTTTCCAAAAGCCTATTCATGATGTTGCGTATTTCCATATAAAAGGGGAGATGTCTGTCTGTGGGTAAGCAAAGAAAATAAAAGGGTGGGGGGGGGAAAGGAAAACCAGAAACTCAGCTTTTCTCTCGGATCATTCTTTTTCAGTGAGCAGGGAGAGGGGGTGATCAAATGTCGAGCCATTGTTTGCCACCACTTTAATTAATTCTGCTCGTTATCTCCGAGCACAGAAAAGACCCCGTTGGTTCAGAATGGAAATGGAGCAGAAGTGGTGAAGGAGGAAGGAGATGGGAGAACAACAACAAGGAGGTGAGGAAGGGGAGGAAGAGAGGGGGAAATAACACAGATTGTACTCGTTGGGAAAAAAAGCATATCTGAATTATCTATCCATCTGCAGATGTGATCGCATAGGTTATTTATGCAAGGTGGATTAATGCACAGCCAACAGCCCAAGTGAATATTGTGACTGACATCCAATTAAAGGGAAAAAAAAACAGCCCAGTGTATGAAAACCAGAAAACCAACAGAAAATTAATTAGTGCTTGAAATTTTGCTGTGTCATGTGAAAATAAAACAAATGCAAATTATGTATTTGTAAATTGAGGCAAGCGATGCTCAAAGACGCCAAAACAAAACCA
The DNA here is from genome assembly GCF_021347895.1 of Acanthochromis polyacanthus. Lineage (NCBI taxonomy): Eukaryota > Metazoa > Chordata > Actinopteri > Pomacentridae > Acanthochromis > Acanthochromis polyacanthus. The sequence continues at coordinate 24,288,665 of NC_067116.1, read as the reverse complement.
AAAAAAATATATATATAAAGGGAGCTGGTGCGCAAATTCTAAAAGCATAGAGACTAACTTTCATAGTCAAAATCAGCTTCGCTCTGAGGACTGCTTAGACCAGAATCTGTAAAGAACAGTAAACATAAGGGAAAATGGTTTCAAAAGGCTATAATGCAACAGAAAAGGCTAAGTAAACAAAAATGTAAGATGTGCAAAATGATAAAAGCCCATGAAGTAACACACAAAAGCAATATTACAGTCTTTTTTTGCCGTTTCTTTTTGCTTTACCAACAGTTTACCCTGAGTAAACTCGGGCCTTCCATAGAGTGGCCTGAGCGATAGTTTCCAGGCTGCACAGACATTATAAACTTTTTTCTATTTGAAATCTAATCAGAATTTCCCTTTTGCTACCAAAAACCAGTCACTGTCCTCCACAGTGGCAGACTAGTTGGCTATGACGGTCAGTTTCTGATTCTCCTGCTCAGAAATCCCCTTCTAGCCAAGCCCCACATCAACAGTCATATAGATCAGGGATAAGAAAACTGATTTGCTATCTCTAAGCTTCCACAGGACTGAGAAAGTGACAGCGAAGGGGAAAAACCAGCTTATGTTTGCTGGTGAAAACTAATTCTGAAAGGCTTGCTTTGTCTGTGGCTTGATGCTGAGGCATCGGGAGTGAAAGGTGTGGAAAAGCGACCGCATTCTTGGCTGACAGCTATGGAGCCGGAGCTGATGGGGAGTCAGAGCTCTGAGGAGTGTGGTGACGGCTGAAAATGTTATCGGCTCCAAAAAAGAAAGTCCACAAGCAGCTGACGTTACATCCGGGTAGACTCAGGTCTCCCCAACTGCTCAAGCAGAAAGGAGCCATCTGCGACAACGTTAAGTGGACATGTGGCTAAGAGATGCAGTTTGATGTTATGTGTCCAACCTGCCTATCAAACGAAGGCAACGAGATTTTACAAAGGCTGGAAACTGAAATCGAAACGACAGGATTTCTTAGTGATAAGAAGGGACCACATTGTCCGAAGAAGGCAAGTTTGATCCAACAAATTTAGACAATTTGTTAAAAATATACGTGTAGAAATTAAACATTTCTGTTCCAATGCCAACCCTCTGCTATTTTCTGTGTGATATAGCAGAAAAAAGAGTCCTAAACCCAAATATAAATCGGTATTTCTCTTCCTACCTAAATAAGAAAAAAAATATATGTCTCCCTTAAAGCAGTGCTAAGCTTAATTCTGCAAAATCCGACTTGCAGAAATGAGTTTTGGTGGGTTTACCTTTCACAGGCGTTTTAAAGGAAAGAACGCCATGCCGGTGGCGCCGAACGAGTGCAGAGAGATGAAGACATTGAACATCCCCCTCTCCCTAATTGATTTGTGACAATGACTAATTAAAGCTAGCGGGTGGTGCTCTGATCCACTGTCTGCAAACGTCATTCATCACAGCAGGAAGGAGGTACAGGCACGTCTGATTATGTTTACGTGTAAGTGTGTGCTGTGCGTTTCCACGGAGCGGTGAGGGGGAGGGCACGGCTGTTGCCGTCGGTGCTGTAATCTACAAGTAGGCTGTTGATACGCGCAAGTGACTGGCTGCTGTCCGTGGGATTTGCAAGTGTGTGACGCTGTCTGTAAAGGAAATGTTTGAGTCGTACATGCTTCATCGCAGAAGTCACTTTTTTGACAGTTACGGGGGTGTAAAGCGCTATATGTGATGCTGTATTGATGGGAAAAAATAGAAGGAAACGGAGCTGGAGACAGAATAAAAAGAAAATATATCAGAGAGTTGTTGAGAGGTAAACCCAATTTACATGTTGTCTAATTTGCAGGAGTCTTTTTTTTTTTTTCTATTTTTTGCCTCAGTGGTAATGATGGGAATTCATATTACTAAACTGATCATGTGAGAATATACTGGCATATTTTTCTATTTACTTATTTATTGCGGGTTGGAGTCTTTGTCATGAAACAGTGCACCAGCTTTTTAACTGCAATAGAAGGAAAAGTCGACAAAAATGAGAAAAAAGGGAGAAAAAAAAATCAATAATAAAGACAACCTCCCCCACAAAAACTAAGCACTTATAGCAAAAAGGGGAGTGCTTGGTTCCAGATAGACAGCAGATATCCACTGACTTGTGCTGCTTCATTACTTTGGCCCCATTTGCCAATTAAACCCTAGGCGCCAATGAAGATAATGAAAAAAACGAGACACTCTGCACCCCCGAGGAGTTATGGGATGTCATTGTGAGGCTGCCACATCACCTACAGGCTTTAAAGCACAAATGCACGCACTTACAGACACACACAAAATGTGCACACTCTGTCTCTCAAGCATGTTTCTTATTGGAAGCCTAATCAAAAACATATTTTACGTTCCTCGGCACTAGGGGTCACTGAGCACACATTGCCGATGCGGCATATGCTCTGTTGGACTGAAGAGGCCTTGGATAACTGCACTGGGAGTATGCTCATTTGAACAATGGTCGCTATTAGCTGATGGGGATGTTCATAAATGCTCACCGGCCCAGTTAATTGGGCTAAAACGTCCATTCAAATTAAATTCTCCGGGTGCGGAGATAACGACAGCACCCAGTTCGGCGGAACAACTGCGGGGCTGTCGAATGGAAACGCTTGTCATATATAAAGAGAGGTCTCAGCATGTATTGGTGAACGTTACGTAAAAGGCGGTCAGAGATTGTAACTAGACTTTGTATTATTTAAGGAAGGGAGAGGAACAGTTCAGGGCAAGATGAAAAGCATTGGAAGTAACAGGGACAAATAGCAAGAATGGCCATTATGAGACCGTCATTACAGAACTGCTGATAAGACTGAATAACGCGCTAGATAAAGAGGACAGTAAAATGAACTTCCACATTTCTGTGTATAAGTGGGTTTGCATCTCCATTCATTCTCGCATCTCTCCTCTCTGATGTAAAGGAGTTTGTTTCTTTCTTCCAAAGACCCAAACTCAAGGCAGCATGCCTGCGCTCCCAAAGAAGCTGAAGAGAAACGCGCTATTTTGAAAAAATCTGAGCCTTTTGATGAAGCAGAGACCAGCCGCGGATGACAGATGGATGGCTGAAAGACAACTAGGATAGGAGACCGAAAGGCGGGAGGCAGGGGAAAAAACGGAGGAGAAAAAGAGCGGAAACAAGACTGGGTGTGTTTATTCCACCTCTTGAGAATTTTCTTCTTCTTCTTTTTTTTTTTTTGCAGTTTGCTTGGGCAGGTTAAAACAATGCCATTTGAACTACAGCAAAAATTCCTCAAAGGTCGCTGTCTAATGTCAAACTGTTGGAGAGAAGAAAATCTGACAGTCTTCTGTGATATGACGCTACACTAGAAAGTGTACAACATATTCATTAAGCTTAGTTAAATGTAACTGCTAGGATGGCAATCACATCAGACGAAGATTCATGTTTCCAAAACTGGCCAACAGACATGCTGTTTGCAAATCCACAGGAGTTTTTATAAGCCGTGTTTACAAAACTTGGCTTGTATTTGGACAGTGGAAATTTAACTTAATCAAGGACAGTACAAGAAACACAAAAAAGTAAAATTTAATTCCACTATAACTCAGACCAAAGAAAACAAATTGTAGATGCCACTGTAGCGAATTCGCAGGAGGCTCAGTAACAGAAAGACAGACCGACAGAAAATGAGTCCCAGAGGGAGGCAAGAGGAAGATGGCAGGCAAAGTTTAGCTGGAGAAGCCTTACAGAAAGCTTGCAGAATCAAATGTGTCCGGGTGCTAACACCAGACTTTAGTTCAGATGAAAAGAAGAAGAAAAATAAGAGAAAAAAATGGAGGTATGCAGAAACCGAGAATGAAATAGGATTTGCTTCCAGTCGAACAAACGAATTACTTTCTATTTGTTACTCATCAATGGTTAATTGTTACATGGGGATGTGGCAAAAATATGGTCTGAAGGAAGTTATGAAGGCACATAATGTCAAACAGATGATATCGGGGGCACTCCATGGACATCACAGCACATATAAAACTTTAAATTGCATCATTTTAAACAGCTTATCTCTGTGGCTGTGGACAAATCATGGAATTTATATGAAAGCACAAAAGTGCACATTTATGTTCTGTTTTACAAGAGTCGAAGGCTGTCTCTAAAAATTCCTAATTTTGTTCCAGTAAGGAAAGTCTTCTGCAGGTGTTGCCCTAAGTAATACGATCTGCAGCCAATGACTTTACTTTCATAACTGGGTGGCTGTTAATTAACGTCCTTTGCCAGTTTTTGAAATTTGCTTTCCATCCCAGTCGGTTCCAAAAATGAAGTTCCTGCAAAAATATGTTAGTTGGTTTATTTATCTTCTAAGAAATACCTTCTACAGAAACATTGCTCTCATTCCCAGTAAAACATATAAGCTATGCACACTTATATGAATCATGCTACTCAGTTTTACATTGTTGTGATTCTCAACGTTGATATTGTCTTTCCTGTACCTGGAGTTTGGAAGTTGATGCGTCTCATCTCCACAGGGTCTGTAGGGTGATGGGGTGCGATGTCTGCATTGTTCAGGAGACATTTGGTGCGTGGCTCAGACTCTTTTCTCTTGCGACTGGAGAGTAAGACAAACATATAGTACAAAAGAGGGGAAGACATACAACACCAAAAAACAACAGAACAACTTTTAGTGAAGCTCTTGATCCAGCAAAACCATTACCATTCTCACTAAGAGCTCAGCAGGTCAAGAAAGAACTGAGAAGCTGAGAACACGTATCAAGCATATAACATCCTCCTTCACCCTCACTAATTAAAGGTATTGCCGTTTTTCTGCTTTTTTTTTTTTTTTTTTGCTGAGGCACGCTATTTTGTCTTCTCTTGTACAATTCATTCAATCTAAGTAAGACTAAGCCTTACCTGTCAGGTTTGCTGTTTCCAGAGAAAGCAATAGGAGTCAAATAAATATATAAAGATGGTGAAAACACAACACACAAGGAGAAAGGGAAAGGGGGAGGCAAGAAGAGAGATCAATCAATAGAGAGCAGTTTAAAATTCACAGGGGTCGCTGCTGGGCTCGCAAAAAAAATGCGAGATAGAGCTCATCAGCATTTGGATGAGGTGCGTGCATGTGTGTGCGCATGTGTCAGTGGGTGAGAATGAGCGAGCATTCAATGAAATGTGCAAGTAAGCACATACGTTTGTCCAGCCTGTATCTGTGTGTGAGTGTGTGTGTGTGTGTGCGTGTGTGCGTGTGTGCACGAGGGTGCAGATACAGATGGGAAAGGGGAATGTCAGGGCCAAGGGCAGACCCGGGAAACACTATTCACCAGGGAGAGATGAAGGTGGGGAGATGGGAGAGTGAGGCGGAGAGAAAGAGAAGAGAGAAAAAAGAGAGAGATCCAAGGAGAGATGTTACTCTCCCTAACCACCAAGACGGAGGTAAGGCAAGGTCAGGCAGTCAGGGATCATCTGACAGTAGCAAGCTGTACTTGTGTTGCTCACACCAGCAGGTCCCTTTAGATAATTCAGGGATCTTCCCTGGTATTTAGGGTGACCTACTCTTACCCCTATGTTCAGCCCAGACCTGCAGTCACTGAGATTAATAGCTACAGCTAACAGTAAAAGAAAGGTGAAATATTGACTGTGTATGTATGTTCCAAAGGATGCCGAGGAGTAATAAATTAATTTAGACTTGTCGCGGAAGGAGAGCTGCTCCTCTAAGGATCATTAAACTTCAAAGAAAGCTCCTATAAAATAAAACCCTCTACAGCAAGACTGTCAACAGCAAAAATTTAAATGATTACAACAATAACTAGCTTGGACGCCACTGAAATAATACCTTTGCATAGTATTCTTTTGAGAATTAATAGGCATTATATGAGATATAAATCTTGTTAAATCTCGTGTACCATGAGTCCACTTGTCGAGCACCATCTCGTAGAATCTCCTCCTCTCTTCTTTCTCCAACCAACTCACTTCCCACAACCATCTTTTTTTCCCCACAAGAAAACCTCTATTTTTTCTTTACATGCAACAATACTGTTGGGTGTTTGAATATCATGCTGCTATGAATACAAAATAAGCCCAACTTTCAACATGCTCCCTAAGATGCAATTACTTCCACGTAACCTAATTCTGCAGTTACACTACAGATAACTGGTTCAACATCAAATGACAAGAATATCTTCCTTGTGTGTTGCTGAATAAGGAGAGCCTGCTCAATCTACAGCACATTTACTCTAATTCATAAAAAGCATGGATTATAGTTAGAGCTTGTGTGCGCCTGTGGCTGAGTGCACAGCTACGGGTTCAATTCCTTTTATCTTAATGATAAGCTAATGACAATAACTTTTTGTTTACTCATGCAAAATATCAGTGTATTGTATTTTCTATCATTTGAGGTTGGACAGTGTTATTTCTAAACTGTAAAATCTAAATGTGCACAACAATCACCACAAAAAACTACAACTCCCAAGCCAACTCACTTTTTATACAGGAGAATGGCAATCACGATGCAGATGATGAAGACCACAGCCAGGACAGGGCCCACCACCCATATGAGTCCATCCCCGGGCTCCACTGGCAGAGGGTCCACCTTTTGCTCTTTGGTCACCACTGTGTCGGTATAGGGGCTGGTTGCAAACATTTTCTGAGCAGAAAAATCAATCAGAAGTTAGCATTGTGCATGAGGCACAGGTTATAGTGTGACAAATGCAGGAGATGTCGAAAAGTACAGTGAACTTGGTGCAGATACAGTGTTAGACTGGAATGGACATGACTGAAAGGCACATTATCTTTAAAATCAGATTTTAAAAAGACATGAATTACACCGTTATGAAAGCCAGAAACTCAAATATAATTTTTAAATTGGCATTTTATCAAAATCATTTTATTCTACTTGTCTGATTTTAAAGTAAAAAATTGAACAGTTGGTTCTAACCAGATTTTGAAACAACAACAAATAACATTTATGACTAAGCTGTGATCAACATTTACTTTTCTGCCATACTGGGCTGAGCTGCAGGCTGTGTTTAGAAAGTTCAGATATGAGACAAGTATGGGAACAAATTACAAGCAGTAAAATATCTAGATAATGAAGAGACAACATTTTTTTTTAATCCAGTATGTGCAGTGCCCAGTGTTTCCCCTAGGATTGGTGCCTTGGGGGGGGGGGGTGTTTGTTTTCGCGTCGGTCGTTGTCGCCGTCGTACAAAAACTCGAAATAAGGAATTTGAGTCATAATATGTTTTAATTACCTACCTACATTTATGTAATGCATGTATTTTTATTAATTACTTGCTTATGCCTCGAGCTAACAACCCGATATCAGGCCGATTTTGGCTAGGTTTTTTGTCAGAGCTTGTCTGCTCTTGTCTCACCCGACACTAAACTAAAATTGGCCTGATATCGCATAGTGTGCTCTAAGCATTAATTACTTACCAATATCAGTTTTGTACAGCCAGGGGGAATATTTCCCCTCTGACAACCAAGCTGGGTCAAAGCCAGGCGTAAACTAACCGTGACGTCACCCGTTGGTTTCAACGCCGAGAAAATGAAGCCCGGATTTTGCTACTTCCTGGTCGCCGTTTTGGATTTTTTGGAGCCAGTGACGTAAAAAGCGTCATCAAACAGACTGGACCGGAGAGCAACTAGGGGCAGGATTGGCTGAAGACTCTCTTATCCCGCCCACATTTTACTGCAGAGGCTTCTGTTGCTGTCTATCAAGTATAGCCACGCCCCCTGGCTCCGCCAACTTTAACGATTTATTTAAAATTCAGTATTGATTTATTTTGAGATCGGCCACCTGATCTCTCATTTTGACCATGAAAACTAACGGGAAAAAAATCCTGAGCTGTAGAAAATCAGTCTATCAAATTTTATTTTCTCCAAAAATGAATTGGGGTCTATGGAGAAAAAGCTTTTTGGAGCCAACCCTAGCGGACGGCGTGATATTGCAAGTTTTTGACACTTCCGGGTAGGCTTCAATTCTGGAGCCAGATGCTACGTCCATCTTTATATACAGTGTATGGGTCAAAGCCCGACATGCGGTGGTGAGATGATGACTTTTGCTGCGGGGCAGGTGGGGGGGCTTGCCGTGCAGAACTTTGGCTGCTGTCACTTGGCCTGGGAGAGGCAGAGCTGCTCTGGGTGCTACTGCTTGAAGAGCCAGAGGGGCGGCTGGTGTTGCCATTATCACCCTGTGACTGTGAGCGTTTAAAAAACGCTGAGATTTTGCTTTGTTTTTCATGTGCCATTTTCCGACAGTCGCTGGCGGGAGTCTGCTCACATGTGCGCTCACGCTTGTGTGTGTGTACACGTGTGCGCACACGCCGATATTAAAATATATAATTTTCACCATTTTGTACCACTTATTGAGCGTGTGAATCATTTTTAGCCCATTTTTACGTTACGGTGTTGAAAGGCTTCATCTAATTATTTTATAATAATAATAATAATAATAATAATAATAATAATGATACTTTATTTATTTTAGGCCCAATATTACAACAGACGTCGTCTCAAAGGACCAATTTTGCATCATAAGAAGTCATGCTGTTAAAAAGAGCGTCTTCATTTTTTTTTTAATCTCTATGAAGTTTCATCGTGGGTCCCACTTCCCTTCGTTATTTTTTCATTTTTAACACTCCTACACGATTGAGAACAACAACAACACATGGCCCCGCTATACGGTCGTAATTACCTCATGGCGCGCATCACTGTCATCAGAGGTGGTTTTTCTTCTGCTTCTTTATTTTATGGCTGAAATCACTATTTTGGCCGTAGTTTGTTGTAGAAAGTAAAACACGAGATGCGCCATTGCAAACTAGTGTTTGTGTGTGTGGTGACTGTGGGGTGGGGGGCAGTGTGACTGTTTACAAGATGGAGGGAGGGGGGAGTAGACACAGTGGAGTGCTGCAGCGAGTGCTGTAAGGACAGCATGTGGAGCGGCCTTTATGCAGGAAAACTAAAGTTTGCGTGTAAAAAAGTAACAATTATTTTAATTTAACTTGACCTTCTGGGGGGCGGGGGGTGCCGTTGGGGGGGCGGGGCGCCCCCCTAATATAATGGTAGGGGAAACACTGAGTGCCTGTGTGGACTTGGAAACATGCTACATATGCTAATTCCAGCTTCTTTTACTTGCTTTTAAAAAAAAAAAAAAAAATCAAAGAAATTCAATTTTTGTTTTTTCTTCTTTTTATGATTTATGTCATTATGATTTTGTTATACTGCATGAAACACATGTCAGGGTTGTCCTTCCGTCTAGCCATGGTTGTGCTGTTTCCATAGACGTGTTGGACTTTATAGAGCTGTAAAAAATGATCCCATAATGAGGAAAAATGTGACAGGTGCAAGAAAATGCCCAGAAACTGATTGAGGTTCATAGTGTTAAATGACTAGAATTGAATTAATAAATCCACTCAGACAAACTGAAATTGACTAAAAGAAAGTCCACTGAATTGAGTTCAAATGAGCTAGGAACTAGGAACTCACCCCAGCGGTGGCATTGAGCTCCGCCAGCAGGAAGAAGACGTACTCCTGGTCAGGTTCGAGAGGCTTGTTCTCGCAGATGCTGTGGCTGTGGTCTGACCCCACCGTGAAGCTGGAGGGCAGACGCTTGAAGCAGGCTATGATGTAGGGCTTGCTCTGGTCCAGCTGAGCCAGCTGACGCCGCGAACGGCGCTTTGGGGTCACCTCCCGCAACAACTGATTGATATAAAAGCATAATGATTTGCATTTTCATGTTCCTCTTTGCATCCTTGCAAAACATCAGGACTAAATCAATTGACTCTCATAAACAGTCTGATGGACTCATGTTTTTTGATGCTGTCAGTGGTTTATTTAAAATTTGCAGTGCTGATGAAGACCAGATTTAAAATAAGACAAACAGAGGCACAAGCTTTTTGATCAAATGCGCACAAAACAATTTGTCATCAGTAATGCAAACTTGTAGCCTAGCCGTGCTAGACAACCCACGGCAACGAATTTAATTCTCTGCCAGGGTCGGTCTAGTTACCCTCGGTAAGCCTTGAGGTTGGATGCTCCTAAAACTGGCCGACGAATCACCATGAAGTTTAGAGTCAGAAGGCAGGCGTAACTAAGTGACGACAGAGGCGCGACGATTCTGACAGAAACAACCGGAAACAACCATAGAAACAAGGATAGACAAGAAGATGGCTGCGCACAATAAACAGTTATCTTTCGACTTGGCTTTGGCCACAGCCCTTAAAGATTTGAAGCTAAAATTCAACTTGAAAGATAAACAAAGGACGGCACTTAAGTGTTTCATTGAGAAGAAAGACGAACTCCCGCATCCTCTGATTTCCGGCGCTCTAGGAACGACATCAGCCTATTCGTTGCACTGATTGGTTGTATACCTACCCAATTGCTGCAGAGTGATTTGAAAGACAACCTTTTAGCCCGCCTCCCTCCCTGTCGAGAGTTCCTAGACCCTTGCATCTTCAGACCCGGGTATAGCGCAGCCAGGCTAGCAAACTTGAGCTTAAATGATACAAATATATCTATATGGTTTGAGTGGTACAACGACTGGGGCACACCATGCCACTGATAGAAAATTGAAATTTGACAGGATTACACATTATTATATTCATATAAATTTGTTCTGGGTTTACAGTGAGTGACTTTTCTGCACGGGGACCTAAAATCTTTTAGTTAACTGTCTGAGATCAAGGAAAACAAACTGTAGGTGTAGCTGCTGAAGAAGCTGCTAACTGTCTGGCAATATTCCATGTAACTCGGCTCCAACACCCCCCTCAACATCCAAGCCCTCTCATTCAGTTCAAACTGCAGACAGAGGCGGGCACCAAGCAGAGGGAATGTGTGTAATCCTGAATCCAATAGGGATGGTTGCTGTTGATCTCGCGCTCAAGGTGACCCCGAGCTATGGGAAGAGTGGGAGAGGACTGTGTAATTCTCTCTTCTGCGTGCTTGGGGGGGATAAATTAGCATAACTGAGATGTACTTATGTCTGTGTTGTGTTTGCCTATTCCTGGTACACGGTGTGCACAATACAGTTAGCATATGCAACCACTGGTAACACTAACTCTGGAATCTATCCCTGAAAACACAGGGATTTAGTACAGAGAAGAGACAGTTATTTACATATATAGTGTATGCTTCATTTTTGCGTGATGCAGTACTCCAGCCATTTTGTTTTGTATGGTGGATGAAGCCCACATCTCATCTTTTTAAATGATCTCACCTCTTCCATGTCCATTTCATCAGGGTTCTTCAGGTTTTTAACTGTTCCTGACGTCTTCTTAAGTGGCACCACTACCACATAGAAGTTCCTGGAAACACAGGACCAAAGTAAATTGCAAGAAGTTACCAAACAAATATTAAAAATAAATAAAACGCCCAACCAAAAAAAAACAAAACAGAAAACAAACCAGGAATCAGTTGTTGATATTGTATGCAAATTTAGATGGCCGATAATGCATCGAAACTTTCCACAAAAGCATATACTAGACACTTTGAGATCTCAAACCATTACAATTCCCCGAACACTTAAAGATAAGACAGGGCTCACAGGGTACATCTTTTAGCACACGATACTCACTTGACATCTTTGCTATCGACTTGTGGGAAAGACATGGTGAAAATGTTGTCTGGCTCAGCATAGATGTCCAGCTTGGGTTTCTTGACCAGTATGAGTGGTGCAGTTCTGGCCACCACACGATGTCTTGGCCCACCATCCATGCTCTCTTGGCAGGTCACTCTGAACTCATAGGTGGTGTTGTGCCTGAGCCCAGTGACGAGCACCCTCATCTGCCTGGCGTCCACATCCATCTTCTGGCGGTTGTACTCAACCTGGAGTTCAACAGATAATTCAGAAGTTGAAGTGCTTGTTGGCAAGTGGGGTAGCTGATCAGTAGATTTGTGGGTAAATAGATAGGACAAACAATACAGTAGATGCAGGTAAGAATGCAAGTGTATTTTGGGTTGTGAATAAATCCACTGAAATCAGGGAGAAGTACATTTAATTTCAAGGGTTCAAAAATGCTTTGAATTTAAAAGGTAACTCGGGTGATGTTTGTTTCTGTTTGTTTTTGCAACATTAAACTCACCGTGCACTTGTATGGAGACCTGCTTTCAGAAAACTTCCATGCAAGAACCACTGTAGTCTTGGTGGCCCACTTGACAGTGAAATTCTTTGGAACATCTGTTTAGTGGACAAATGCAAGAGAAGAAAAAAAAACAAGGAAAAGTGTACCCTCAGTGAATGGAACATGTAGAGAGACCAAGAAAAAAGAAACAAATGAAGAACCTTTGGTTTAAAAATAAACAAAAAAAAAGCTGTTCTTCCCCTGCAACGTTCCTCTGGGTTGGAGAGTGAGTGTAACGGTGAGCTGTGATTGGTTGTGAGAAGGGCGACGCCATTGGTTAAGACACACAGCACGAAAGACTCATGGACAACAAACCCATGGAGCACAAGGGTGCGTCCACTGGCTCACCACCGTGGGTAGTGCCAACCCATCTCACCACTGTCTTTGAACCATGACCACTCCATGATTAACAACTGACCCATGTGGTCCAAATGCCAACTGTTCCCACACCTCTACTGAGTATGGGTTGGCACTGCCAACGTGCTGCCACGCGGACATAGAGACAGACCCAAAACACAGCATGCCAACAGTCCTCAGCAGTGCATCTGTGGGATGCCATGCCACAAGCTGTCCTGTTACGGGACAGGGGAAGGGGGAAGGAGGCTTTAGGAGAGGAAGGAAGTTAGGAAGGGAAGAGTATCTTAAAACAAACCCAAAACCAAAAATAAAATATCAAACCAAAATCTGATTTCTGTAATCTTAGAATAGTCCGAACATACTCTTGGAGTGACTGGATTTGACTGAGGTCCTACCTTGTTTGAAAACTGGGGATGTGAGATGGCATTAGCTGCATGAGCGTGTTTAGCAAAAGGGCTGCAACGATGACTGACAGGAGTGTCTGACCAAACAGCACTTACCTTGAAATTCTACGCTGCTCTCCTCTTTCTCAAAATGACTGACTATAACTTACTGACTTGGGTTTTACCTGGTTTGGGTTAGTGAAGTGAGTATCCCACGGCAAGCAATTTAAATATCAATCTTTCCTCTTTCTTGAGGAGAGGTGGAGGTGTTGAAGGTGGGGGTGGGGCAGTTTTCATTTTTGTGTTGTTGCAGATTTTTTTAAAGCCAATTTCCAACCCCCTGCCAACCAGGTTGGGAAAGAAACAGGCAAGCCCTACCTGCTGGATCAAAGGCCACCGTCCGATACTGGAAAGGCGGGCTGTAGGGCCCTGGACCTATACTGGTGTGTGCACGTATTTTCACGTCATATGCTGAGTTCGGTTTGAGGCTGTTGAGAACATAGCTGGACTGGCTGGGGGGCAAGCGAAGTTCACGTGGTACATCTCCAGTGCCGGCTTCTTTATAGGCCAAAGTATACTCTGTAATCACTCCGTTCCTCTCTGCCAGCACTGGTGGCTTCCAGGACAGCTGGACCGAGCAGCATGTCACATTGGAGCCCTCGTTAATTTGAGGGTATCCCCCTGGCGAATTCTCAGGCACAGTGAGGTCCACCACAGCTTCTTCCCCAAAGCCCCCTCTGCTCTTTGCTGAGATCTTAAAGAGATAAGTGGCGCCTTGATGAATGTTGTCCACAGAGTGCTCCCGTTCTTGGGGAGCAAACTCCAGTGTGGCCAAAGGAGAGACGTCTTTTCGGCCAAACTGGAGTCGGTAACCCTGCAAGTCCATGCCATTAGTCAGGTCTGGAGGATCCCAGTGAACCATAGCAGATGTCTCAGAGTCCTGCGCCACAGACAGATAGGGCGGACCAGGCACTGCATAGATAAAGAAGACAAAGAAATTTCATTTCAGTGCTTTCCAGTTATATGAAAATATAGATGGTTACATGACAGGTGGCACAGACTAACATATCCCAATTTAGATCATGAATTATTCAGTATGGCGCTTCATCCAGCTGTGATTTCCACCCCTCTTTAAGTTACTAGGCAGAATATAGCAGCCAAAGTTTACATGTTTCATAATTACAGCAATCCTCAAGTGCACTAAGTGCTCTATAGCTAATGTGATTGCTATTGAAACAGGTCGACAGAAATGACTGAAGAATTTACTTGTCATGGCCAAACAAATACTCGCATCAGACCTGTCTTCAATATACTGATTAGTACAATAAATACTGTAAGATAATATAACAGATCACATCAAAGATAATGAAAGAATTCACAATGCCTTTAGTTAATATTAAAGCATTACAAAAAGTACACCAATGATAATACTTTTAATTTCAGCTATTAATCAGTTAACATCTTAACAAAATGAGTCAGGTTGTGCTGCACGGAGATTTGAAAGATCCTCAGAGCCTTTAAATTCTTTAGTGATCACTGTGCCCATTATCATTTCATGATACATGTAAGCTTCAGCCAAAAATCATTTCAGCACTGCAAAGCCCCACTAAAAGTTTAAGCAAAGAACAGTGCCTCTTTCAGCTGTAGTCATCTCTTGTTGTAAAATGGATGATTGACTCTTGGGGTCTAGACACCATTCTTCAGAGTGGCACAGTTTTGCTGCTCTTATGGATGACACACGTCTTATCTTAACCCTCCTTTTAAGGTCCCATCACTGAGATAGAGGCAGCAGCGGTTATGGGAAGCCTTCAGTTCTCAAACTACCGTCAAAGCTTTGCGAGAGATGAGTGTGGCTGATTCCCACTTGAGCCCCATCTCTCTGTAAATAGATTATATCTTAACTCACTCATCTACGTTGCTGCTTTTTCGAAAATACAAGGTAGCGGCAGGACAAATAACTGGCAAATATTAGTGGGGCTGCAACTGCAGAAATGCTCAGTTGAAAATATTTTTGTACCATGAGAATGACTGGATAAATAAGAAAAAGTAGGTAATGAAAACCCTTCATAAATTCAATTTAATGTATCTGCATGAGACTGGTGAGAAGATCGGCAATCTTTGCATGTTTGTGTTTTGAAAAAGCTTGCCAACTGGGTCGGCAAACTGGGTCTGCAGCAAATAGGTAGGTCCTGGCAGCAAGAGCTTTCTCAGCATAAATTAAAAACGCTGAATAAGCTGAATACAAACAATTAATTCCAGCTGAATGTGTAACATACATTTTATCATTTTCTTATAAAGCCACAATTATAGATACATTGGAATTACTTCTTCACCACCAGAGTTAAACTATTGCACTAATTAAAACTGTGACATCCATTTCAGCCCTTTTTCTGACTACTTGCATCTCATGTGTTTCTTCTTTTCTGTATCGTTGTGCACGATGGGCACGTACATGTGTTCATGTTCTCGAGTATATATGGCCTGCTTTGCAGTCAGCTCCGTCTCCTATATCTCCATCCCAGCTGCACACAGTGCTGTTTGGCTTGTTGCCCAGTATGGACTTAAAGTAATTTGGAGAAGCTAACATTAGTCTGAGGCAACAGCGCTCACTCTCCGTGGAATGGTGTCATCGTATGAATGTGTCTGTGTATATGTGTCTCCATGTTGTGTCAAGATGTAAATCTTGGTGTGTACGTAGTATACACATACACACACACAAAAAGCAATCCACTCCACACCGTCCCTCTTCCTCTGCTCTTATTATTTATTTTCTGTTCAGTAATGATCTTCTTTCTGATGACTGTTGCTGGAGGAAGACGGGGCTTTGTGGGTAGATGGTGGCTAAGTCAACTGAGCTTTTGCCGGTAATGGATAGGCGGGGGCGCCCGCCGAGCGCTGGGTGAGATGAATGCTCCTAATACTCCTTGGCTACATAGTAAAGCTCAGCTTGGTGTCATTTAAAAGCCCACTCTGCCTCCTCACGCTCGCCACTAATCAAGGAAATAGAATCAGAGATAATGACTCTGTGATGACTCTATGTGCGTGTCTTTCAGTCCACATGTGCTTCACTTCTCAATGCAACAGGCTACCATACACGGTGTGACCATTACGGCCTTTAGAGCCATGAAACAGTTTTATTATTTGTGCATTTGAAACTGTGGGCTACTCTACAGTGGGGAGAGGGATCAGCGGCACCGAGCCAGCAGATTGGTGTTGGGAGGGAAGAAGGAGGGGGTAGGGATTGTTCACGGTGTGTGCAGATCGTCTGCGTGTGGTGCTACAGGGTGATAATCAAGAGAACAAGGGCATGGTTAGGGGGTGAAAAATGAGTGAATGAGGGTGATGAAGGTGACTGGGGGCAAGGAGCAATCAGCTGCAAATAGGGCCCAACAGGGATATGAGGAGGCAAAGGTTTGTTTGTGTGTGTGTGTGTGTGTGTGTGTGTGTGTGTGTGTGTGTGTGACTGATTCTGGGGTTTCTGGACACCTTGATTGTCCCTCTCCTCCTCTGTGTCACCCTCCCTCCCCCACACACACTCTCCTTTATCCTTTCCCCATTTCGTCACCTCTTGCCATGCGCACTGCCCAATTCCCTACTTTTCATTTCCTAACCTCCTCCCCATCCCTCTCTCTGTGTCCATTTTAGGGTCGAACCCGGTTCAATCCCTCCTTGTGGGCCTCCCGGCACGTTTCCCATCAGGCCACAGTATTAACAGCTTGCTGTTGACACTCACTCGGCCTGACTGAGAAAGAGGCGATCGGGTTTCCTCCTTCTCATTTCCTCCCTCTCCTCAGCATGCCACACATACCAACATATACATATAAACACACGCATTACCCCTGCGCTCTGTGCAAAGGAGGAGATGAACATAGCTGCATTTTTATTATCACCTAAAACGCAGATGGAAGATTCCCTGCTTTGTGCTCCATTTCTTGACAGGGAAAAGAAATCTCCTGCTGATTAACCGGCGATAACAGCCTGCTTATGGAGACTTAAAATACCTAAAGACATGTGGGGGGTAGCATACCTTTTTTTAATCCTTAAAGGTCATGACAAATCCACCTCTCCCATGTTCATTTTCCCTTTACTTCTTTCAGTGTACTGTAGGGGTATATGTGAAACTATGTGCCAGGGGTTTATGGAGAGCTGTAACTGGTATGGAAGGGAAATGTCATGGAGACAAAAAGAATGAACAAGCATTCAAGTATCACTCAAGTACTATGATGTTTTTGCTCAATTGGAGTTTTACGCAATGTCCTCAGTTCCTATTTAACACCAGTTTGAGTTTATTAGCATCTGTAACCACTATTACTTGCAGTACAATTAATAAATAATGCAAAACATCTAACATAACTACAAAGAACTCAAATAAAACTATGATAACAGTCATTTTAACTTCATTCGTTCAGGATGGTTGGTGATTACTGCACCTTTTAACCCCATGACTATGTAGATGGGACAGCGCATGTAATTTTAATGTTTTGTCAATGAGCGTCCCTTACAAAAAACTTTTTTTCCTCTTTGGTAATGGTTAAGTTACTCATTATAGGAGGAGTTTGGAAAAATTTTAAACTCAGCTTTCATTCAGTCAACAAAGACGATTTCAGACAGACAATAAATGTTTATCTGAGTCTTGGAAATAGGTGAATTCAAGTTTTATACACACGTGGACAAAATTGTTGGTACCCCTCAGTTAAAGAAGGAAAAACCCACAATTCTCACTGAAATCACTTGAAACTCACAAAAGTAACAATAAATAAAAATGTATTGAAAATTAAATAATCAAAATCAGCCATCACTTTTGAATTGTTGATTAACATAATTATTTAAAAAAACAAACTAATGAAATAGGGCTGGACAAAAATGATGGTACCCATAACTTAATATTTTGTTGCACAACCTTTTGAGGCAATCACTGCAATTAAACGATTTCTGTATTTGTCAATGAGCGTTCTGCAGCTGTCAACAGGTATTTTGGCCCACTCCTCATGAGCAAACAGCTCCAGTTGTCTCAGGTTTGATGGGTGTCTTCTCCAAATGGCATGTTTCAGCTCCTTCCACATATGTTCAATGGGATTCAGATCTGGGCTCATAGAAGGCCACTTTAGAATAGTCCAACGCTTTTCTCTCAGCCATTCTTGGGTGTTTTTGGCTGTGTGTTTTGGATCGTTGTCCTGTTGGAAGACCCATGACCTGCGACTGAGACCAAGCTTTCTGACACTAGGCAGCACATTTCTCTCCAGAATGCCTTGATAGTCTTCAGATTTCATCGTACCTTGCACACTTTCAAGACACCCTGTGCCAGATGCAGCAAAGCAGCCCCAAAACATTACTGAGCCTCCTCCATGTTTCACCGTAGGGACAGTGTTCTTTCTTCGTATGCTTGGTTTTTGAGTCTATGAACATAGAGTTGATGTGCCTTACCAAAAAGCTCCAGTTTGGTCTCATCTGTCCAAAGGACATTCTCCCAGAAGCTTTGTGGCTTGTCAACATGCATTTTTGCAAATTCCAGTCTGGCTTTTTTATGAGTTTTTTTCAGCAGTGGTGTCCTCCTTGGTCGTCTCCCATGAAGTCCACTTTGGCTCAAACAACGACGAATGGTGCGATCTGACACTGATGTACCTTGGCCTTGGAGTTCACCTTTAATTTCTTTGGAGGTTGCTCTGGGCTCTTTGGATACAATTCCAACGATCCGTCTCTTCAATTTGTCATCAATTTTCCTCTTGCGGCCACGTCCAGGGAGGTTGGCTACTGTCCCGTGGGTCTTGAACTTCTGAATAATATGAGCCACTGTTGTCACAGGAACTTCAAGCTGTTTAGAGATGGTCTTATAGCCTTTACCTTTAAGATGTTTGTCTATCATTTTTTTTCGGATGTCCTGGGACAATTCTCTCCTTCGCTTTCTGTTGTCCATGTTCAGTGTGGTACACACCTTTTCACCAAACAGCAGGGTGACTACTTGTCTCCCTTTAAATAGGCAGACTGACTGATTATGAGTTTGGAAACACCTGTGATGTCAATTCAATGACACACCTGAGTTAATCATGTCACTCTGGTCAAATAGTTTTCAATCTTTTATAGAGGTACCATCATTTTTGTCCAGGCCTGTTTCATTAGTTTGTTTTTTTAAATAATTATGTTAATCAACAATTCAAAAGTAATGGCTGTTTTTGATTATTTAATTTTCAATAAATTTTTATTTATTGTTACTTTTGTGAGTTTCAAGTGATTTCAGTGAGAATTGTGGGTTTTCCTTCTTTAACTGAGGGGTACCAACAATTTTGTCCACGTGTGTATATATATATATATATATATATATATATATATATATATATATGTATATACACACACACACACATATTATGTTTTTCTATCATTGTGGGGACTTACCATTGACTCCCATTCATATCTAACCCCTAACCCTAACCTTAACCAAACCCTAACCAAAACAATGGCTAACCCTAAAGAAACGTTTTGCATTTTTACTTTTTTTCCAGTAACAACAACATGACCAAGAAAACACTGTTTAAACTTGTGGGGCCCGAAATGAGGTCCCCACAAGTGACATAGTTTTCGGTTTTCCTACCGTTGTGGGGACATTTGGTCCCCCACAATGTAGCAAAAGCTATAACACACACACACACACACACACACACACACACACACACACACACACACACACACACACACACACACACACACACACACACACACACACACACACACACACACACACACACACACACACACACACACACACACACACACACACACACACACACAGATAGATTATTGTGGATACATTCTGATGCCTCTAACAACCAGAGAGTCTTGCTGGAATGTCTGGAAGATGGAAAGACTCAGCCATTGATAAGATTCGACTTTAAAATGGCACGAACACATACTCTCTTTGTCGTGATGTTCTGCATTTAGGCCTTTAAATTTCCTAAAAAGAACTAGACTATGATGTCACATTTCTGGAGGCAACCGTTCTCCTTAAGTGCATGCTAGTCTGTAAAAAATAGAATAGAAGTTAATTCATTAGTAATGTGGTACAATAGTTCATTTATTTACATCCTTCATCCTTCATAAATTGTGCCAGCTGAGTGAGTTCACACAAAGGCAAAGCACTTCAAAGATTGGTTTTACAGAGGACATCTAAACCTAAGCCTGTTAAAGTGATGCAGAAACAGCACAGATGCGTTGCTGTTTTTTTTTCTTCTTTTTGTATTTTCATATATGTTTAGATCCATTGTTAGTGTGGTTTCTATTGGATACTTGTCTAAATTCAAATTTATACTTACATTACCAAAGCTAAAGAGGGAATTAAAGACAAAAGATGGTTTGTTTGCTGGGATATTAATATCAGTTTCTAATGTGAGACTGACATTTGTATATAAATGGACTGACATTGTAGAACTAATGTATAATTTGATGTTTTTGTCACATCTGTTTGTATTTGATCTTATTCTATTACAGCTCAGAAATGCTCTAAAGTTTGCCGCTAAAGTTAAGTTTGCTCTGGAGAACAATACAATATTTTTCAAAAGATTTGCCTTTTTTTTTTTTTAACTTACTGCCCCTGGCTAAGTCCCCAGAGAACACAAAAATCTCTTTTGTTCACTGCTTGATACAGACCTTCGAAACTACCCCACTACTTCAGAAATTTCATTTAGAAGTGGGAACACGATGCTATCCACTAGGCCATCCTAACATCCCTCTGAACGAGAAGGACAACTACTTTACCTCCAAAAAAGGCTGTTCTCCCTGTTTTTCTCCCAATCCTTCACCCCTCTTCCCCTTTTTTTCAATTTATCTTGGCCTCTGGCATAAACCATTTCTTTAAACTTCAAAAATAATAATAAAAAAGAAGAGACTTTCCCTCTGAGGGACAAGCAGAATGATCTAGACTGGCATATCACTCAGCCACTCTTGACAGGAGGATGGAGAGTGACAGCGTTCACTCGAGCCCCTTTGGCAGTGTCGCGCTCCCTGACACCTGCAACGCACACCTGTCACGATCTGGGAAATTTGCCTACGTTTGTGAGCACGGGTGTCGGGTTGTGAGAATGTGTCATGAGTGTACGGTGGTGCGTGCAATGCCACAGCGTAGGTCTGTATATGCCGTGTGTGGGTGCCTGCTTTGTAGGGGAGACGACGTGCATGTGAGTCACTCGGTGTGTATGTTGACATGTGTACGTAACATAATGGAAGTATGTAAGCAGTTGTGCACATATTGGCTCTAGGAAGCTTCCCAAAGCCAATTGGCAAAGATGTTCACACAAAAGGGCGCTTCTACCTTGGCATGATGCCTTTCTCTCTCAAAGAAGGTTTTCACACTCACAGGCTGCCAGCCTCGCAGGTTTAGATCATGTTCATGGTAAGTAAGCTGCAGGCACAAATAGTCTCAGCAAACTGGGGTGCATACCAACGGTAATAAAGGAAAAACTGAAGAAGACGAGGCGCAGGAATTGACTTGCAATATTATTGCATTACAGCTGAACCCAAACGCTCAACAGGGGTTTTCATGCTGTCATAATCTGCCGAAGAAAATCTCAAAGTAGCTCAAACCCTGGTCTTGATCTCTTGATCCATCTGACCACATTAAAATCTGTGGACAGCCCTTCAAACGTGACTGAAATGTAAAATGCAGCACTGACAGACACAAATATCAGCTTAGTCTTAGATGTGTCTGAAATAAAATTAGCAGACTGTTAACTCAATATCATGTATTTCTGAAGGTCTCCTCAAGAATTCCCAGTGCAAATATACAAATATCCGGATTTTAAGTATTTGTTTATGGCTGCCTTCCACATCTTCCAAACAGATTTGGATCAGATAACACACAGCACTGTGGCTCCAAATGATGGTTCCTTCAGTTTTGTAACCAGCTGGACTGGAATGCTGCAGAACCCAGAACCAAGAAACCATCCTGAGCAACATAAACTGACCTTTATGGCTGCGTAAACAAACGTTGTATGACCAATTCACCAGATAAATGAGGTATCCTCGTACTGACCTGCCCCTTTGGTCACCACCAGCTTGGGTTTGCTCCGAGCTCCATCCCCCTTGGTGGTGTATGCTGCCACCGTGATGGAGTAAGTGGTGTCTGGTTTGAGTCCTCCAATGACCATTTCCTATGGGAGACATTGAAGAGACAGGGACAGGAAAATGTCAAAATGTGTCTTGAATTTTTCATGATTTGACCCCACTTTGTGCAGCTCAAACCGCCTTATGCAGAATGTTAATCTAAGTGAAGTGTCTCCCGGTCCTCTTTATTAATTTTCACGAGGCATGCATTAAATGCAATGTTTCCCCCTGTGTAATGGGAGACCATTCCATTACGTAAATCCTTAGAGCTGCCAAGGTGGAGGAGGGAAATTAGGTATGTAAATGGAAAGTAGCCTCCCTGTATTCCACGAGCAATATTCCAATCAACAACTTAACTTTGATAAATGCATGCTGAATACATCCTAGCCATTCGCTGGCAGTTTTTTTCCCTCAGCCATTAAGTTTCCTTGAGTCCTCTTCAAAGAGAGGCTTCCGATCAATTCTAATGAATCTTTCAAGGGAGCAGGTTTGAACGAATGCAGAATGAGGTTTTTAACAGGCTGGTTGGCAGAGGGATGGGAGAAGTCAATAAAGGTAAATGAGCTATAAGTACTGTCTTGCTCTTGACATGGTATTCATGTAATGTAGATGGACTGGGGTTGCAAATCTGGGGTAAAAACAGGGGTACAATGTGTGTGTGTGTGTGTGTGTGTGTGGGGGGGGGGGGGGGGGGGGGGGGATGATAACCAAAGATGTGATGAGGAATTTAAAGTAGGTTTCAAAGGTCATACAGGGACATTCTGTAAACTACTGTCGCGATCTATAAAACTTAAAGCAGCAAAATAATTCCAAGGCACCACGTCGAAAATGAAAATAAATGGATTAAATATCACACACACGAAAACAAAACAAAACAAAACACTACCAGAGCACAAGACAAAACACACTGCATCAGCACACAGTAGCATTAGCATTCCAGGCACAATGGTCAGTGGATTTTGCATCAGCCATTTTTTACAAAAAAAATTATTAACAAGCCAACCGGCACCAGAAGTTTGCCTTTTGTTCTTTGGTGGCGCACAGAGATAGTGTTGTCTGGCCAGGCAACTGAAGTGAAGCCTCCGAGCCACTTTGCTACTCAAACTTTATGAATAAAGATTTTGTGAACCTTAAATCCGACCAGCTTGATGCAATACCCGCTGTTTATACCCTTTTTCAAGTACACAAAGCACTCAGGTGAAACTTCGTACTCACATATTCAGCTGTATCGTCCGTTTCCCACTAACCCCCCCCGCCAAAGAGGAGAGTGCAGGAGAGAGAGCAATGTTTTTTTTTTTTCAAAGAAAGAGAAAAAGAAAGGGAAGAAACAGGATTGTGAGAGACGGGGGCATTAGAGGTTTGGGAGCAGAGGGTGGATGTCAGAAATAGGTCACTGGTCACAGTTTTGGGAGGTCAGTGAAGAGAGATGCTGTTTGAAGCTCGTGTTAAGAGGTGCAGCTGAAACAAAGCTGACAGTTGTTTACGCCTGCTGTTGGGGTTTGAAGATGTTCAAGTAAGCAACTGTGCAGCAAATAATACTCTGTAAAATCATCGATCCCTCAGCTACAGCCAGAAAAGACATGACGATGTAGCTTGAAAGGGTTTATTGGCGAGGTTGTGCGGAAGAAAAAAAACTGAAAAGCTATTTTTAACTGGTATTCTTGGTATGTGCATTGCTTTGAATCTTATAATTTAGGTTATTTAAGCTCTTGAACTTATGGGTCAACGAAACATCAAAAATTTAACACGATGCTGGTGGCATTTGGCCTGCATGGAGCCTTCATTCATGCGCAATAAATTGTTTTTGATTCATTCGTTCCAAAAATATGTAGCAATGTACGCAGCTATTCTTTTCTATGTTGCTTACGCTATTGCTTCAAGGCTATAATTTCCATTTGGATGATAGCTACTGTGCAAAAAAGTCTGTTTGGTAGGATTCCTCCAGGACTGTTGACATAAGTTTTGTCAAAAAAACAAGACAAAAAAAGGGCATTCAATACAATTCTGTCAGTCGAGGCTGATTTTTTGGTAAAAAAAAAAAAGTTTTTCATGCCAATTTTACCCTTCCCCACCAAGCATGGAACACTATAATCAGTATTTTCTTTTGAGTCTTTGCGCTTGATACAAGCACACCAGCAAATATTTCATAGCAGATGTTGCCACAAAGCAGGGGCTGAGACATTCCTCATAAAAGCCACGGAGGTAGAAGAGGGAGGACAAGATTAGTGAAGCTTTGATTTTAGCTCTTGTTGTGTGCTGAGGGGAAAAGAATATTACAGCAATATGAAATGAAATCCAAGAGGGAAAAGCACCCATATCGCTTCCTGTGCCACAGCAATATTTGCACAGCTACAACAGTGTAGTAGATTAAGTACACGATTTTACAGTCTGTATGAGCAAAGAAGTTCTGCAAAGTTTTGAAGTGACTAAATATATTTGCAAGTTTATGTGAGCAAAAAAACCTGCATTAATGCACAGTGCAAGCATGCTACGTGGTGGACTTCATATTTTTCCTGAGATAACTGTGATGCAGTAGGGAAACTGTGAGATGGTCATACCTGGGCATCAGCCAGCATCACGTCCTTGATGAGGGGCAGGCCCCGTGACTCGCCGTTTTCCACACGTACATAGTGGACCTGGTAGCCACGGATCTGACCGTGCTGCTTGCCTGGCGTCAGGGAACGCCACATCACCTTAAGAGCTGTGGAGTTGAGGACCTCCACCTCCACACGCCTTGGAGGAGCCCCAGGCACTATAGGAAACAAAACAAATCCTCAAATCAGAATGTACTGTTGAAGAATTGCCATTTTGATATATTTGACTCAATATACTTCACACCATTTCTCAGAACAATACAGGATAAGAGATGCACATCATATCGTGTCAGGACATTAATAACCCTCTAATACCCATGCATGTACACACAATGCCCATGAAACATACTGACTTACTCCAAGAATGATCGACAGAGGCTTTAAAACCCAACCCACACATGCTGGTGTCTGACTTCCCACAATACCACACCTCTCATCAAACCACCCCCCCACTTTCTCCTGTCTCTTCCACCTCATATGTCTCTCTATGGGAAGCCTTGTCTCTCAGTCATAATGGCAGACCTTTATGGCAGGCCTTGCTTCTAGGCCTTTCGATCTGCCATGGTTGGTCCCTTCCTAAGATGAATGTACTATTAATAAAAATTCTTCCACTCAAACTGCTTCCATTTGCTCCTCCACAAACACTTTGAGTCGCCTCCTTCGCCCCTTAAATCACAACCCCATTTCCCCCTCCATCTTCCCCAGGATCATGCACCAATCTTGTTTATTACCAGAATCTTCTCTACCTTTTAGCCCTGCCTGTTATTTCTTTGCCAGGCACTTTTCTGTCACACGTTATTATTGTAATGACACCAGGGAATTTGCTCGAGCTATTGTCAGTGGGTTGTGGCTTTCATCCCCTCCAATGCCTGACAGGGGTGTCTTTTAAAACAGGTATGGAAAGAATTGGAGCTTGTCTCTCCTGTTGCACATGCCATAGATCAGTGAAAGAAATACTCTTAAAATGCTGCAGTAACGGATGCCAAATGGATCGTAGTGAAACAGAAGCCAATGTCAGCCATCCGTCAATGATTCAGATGGGCTGTGACATGCTCACATCTTTACTTTCCAATTTTGCGACGATATTGCTCAACTTCTTTCCTTCTTTGCCATTGGATTCTACAATACAACTCATCCGTGGCATGCATATTATCAGAGATGTTGAGGTGGAGATGTTTTTGCAATCATTTTGGGTTTTCTGTTTTTTTTTTTTCCAAGCTTTGTATTTGTTGTGCAGAACTGCTGCATTATGGTTTTACAAAAGTGTACCAAATGACCAGAAGGGAAAAAAATCTATTCATGAGTACAGTTTTTTACTTTTTCCAGGAAAAGTCAAGTGAGCAAATTTTTAACATCATGTGACAACGGTGTACACAACAGTATTTAATGCACAGTGTTTCAATCTGTTTTTTCAGTCAGATTTTTCAGTCAGGGTATTTCTTCTGCAGCCTCACACATACATACATCTTTAACCTCCGACCTGCTGTTACCACCGTAAATGCACAGACAGATATGGCCTTGCAGTGTACATCCCTCATAAATGCTTATGGCTCTCAGCTGAGCAATGGGATACTGTTAAAAGCCTACAGACTGATGCAGGATATTGGATGTGGTAGCTAGAATAAATTTAATTTGCCTGGTTATGTTTTAATAGCAAAATGCCTTATTTCCCAAGTGCCTTATCTAATATGAGAGTTTCCATTCATAAGCTGTTTGTCATCTACTTATTTTAAAAATACTGGGGTGTATTTGGATGCAATCCGTGCAACCCAAAGAAAAACTGATATATTTGGACAGCACTCATATTTTTTCAGTCAAGGCTTGTATGATGGAAATGTGTGTTGGACACCTTATATCTCCATCTCTAGGTAAAGTTGGCTTCTAAAAAATAAAGATGCATGTACCGTCTTCATCTGTCCGACAGGTCAGGGGCTCGCTCTCAGGGCCTGAACCGTTCACAGTGGAGGCGGACACAGTGACGCGGTACTGGGTCCACTTCTCCAGTCGCTGCAGCAGCACCTGCTCTTCAGTTGCAGGCTCCTCCATGGCCTCCTCATCGTCACCGGCCCCGTCTGACGGGCCCACCACCTGGTAGCGCACCCTATACCCCGCCAGGGCACCATTCTGACTCTTCAAAGGCGGGGGGCGCCAACTTACCAACAGGGTGGTGGAGCTGGTGCTGCTGCACTTAATGTCTTGAGGGGGAGCTGAGGGCTCTGGTGAGGTGGAGAGGACAGGAAGGGAAGGAAGGAAGGCGAGGGTTGAGGACGAGGAGGACGGGGGAGGCAGGGGAGGAGGAGGAGGAGGGAGGGAAGGGTGAAAAACAAAAATAAAAAGATGGGAGAGATAAAGAAAATGAAAAAAGGAAAATTCAAAACTCAAACAAAAAACAAGAAGAATAATTTGAAACAAAATCGCAAAACAAAGACAGAGGCAAAACGTTTAAAAGGAAAAAAAGAAGAAAACCGACAAACAAATGTCAACGTAAGATTCATAAATGAAGAACGACACAAACTTGCGTAATAATGAATCAAGATGGCTAATTTTATGAGATACCTGAGGGACAAATGTTGGCTATGCAGGCATACTGGTTCTGCTAGATTTCTGTCAGGAAGACGTATCAAAGCTTTATAGTGTTGTTTATCACTGCTACTTCAGTGCTACCACTGAGCTGTGTGCATAAGTTTCAGTAACTCAACGTCATAATAGCAATAATTTAAACTAAACTATAAACTAGATTTTAAAACAAATCTGTTTAGTAAAATCAAACTCAATTTTCATTTTGCACCAGAACTTTCAGCCAAATTAACCCACAGTAAAATGTAGCCATATATTATGAGCTAGCAGGGAGATAGTCAGATGTATCCTTTTACAATTGTACAGTATTGAAACATTCCAAGATGGTGGCTGTTATTTTTGTATGAAATGATCTTGGAAAACATATTAAAATATACACATCTGTGAACTTTCTGAATCAAACTCAGTTCCCTTGGTTTCTAATCTGCACCAAGCTCTTAGACAGCTTGTGCTTGTCCAGAGAATATGCTGTGCAGGGAGCGATAAAACGGCTCACTCTACCAGAGTTTGGTATTATACGGAAAAGAGATCATGTGCGAAAATGTTTCTATCCAAGTGGGGTTTCCTCTATCCTCCACACATATTTTACGGGAAAACGTATTCTTTCCATCTTGGTGCGACGAAGTCACTTCATTATTACAGTTTTGTCTGTTATGTAGGTAAACATAGCACAAAAACAAACTTAAATATCATCAGAAAAAAAAACAGGCATTTCACACACAGCAAATAAAGAACAGAACTCAAATGAAAACCATGGAAACAAGCAGCATGTTGTCATTCCAAAACAAAGGCTAAAGAAATAAATTATGAACTGAAGGAGGGTACTGGGAAATGAATTTCTCTGTAACCCAGGTGACTCGAAAGAAAGAACCACAACAACAGTTAAGGTTCAAAATGACAACTCATGAGAAAAACATGAAAAAAACAGGATACTCAGCATAAAAAGAAAATAAGAACATTTAACTTCTAACAAAAAACAACAACAAAAAAAACAAACAAAAAAAAATCACAAGCACCGTCTGCATCATACGTACCTGACTCCCAAATACACAAAATTTTTAAGACTTTCTTACCACCAGCACCTGACAACAGAGCGTGCTTACTCGAGTCAGTGAGCTGCAACACTTTCCTTCCCCAGAGACAATTTTTGAGATCAATCCTGGCTTTTGAATCAGTAAACACCTTTGATTTTGATTAATTGAGTTAGTTTTGGACCCATTGTGGGTTACTGGGAGGGAGAGAGTTGGCTCTGTGCTGTAGCCAGGGCTGTTTAATACTGTAATGTTGGGCCGGAGGGTCCACAAGACTGTGAGAGGGGGAGCCATCAGGGGGAGAAAACTCACTCCTACGATATTCTGTTCTTGCGTACTTGGCCAAGCACACAAACATCCTTCCTTGTTAACAATTTGCACAAATAAATCCCATTTCATTGCGCTGTGCTTATGTATCTCTGCAAAGCTTATTGCCATTTTAAGATTGCCAAGACCCAAAAAAAGAGGGAGCAACATGGAAAGCTTGCATTGCGGAATTCATAAAAGTTTAATGATAGTGTTCTGACTGTAATGTCACTTTGGCCAGAACATCTTTAAAAAATGAAAACAAAAAACAGGACTTTTTAGTAGAAGACAGGCCTCCTCCCAGTGAAAACGGAATGTTCTGCACACAACAAATAAGACAGGACCTCAGCCACAGTTTCCAAACCCTTCTCTGTGTCCAATGGGCTTATTTACTTAAGGTCTTACTGGATTTTGAGCCTTTCAGCTTCTTTCCTTCGCTCATATTGTATTTGCAAACTCTCCACGTCAAGAATGATTGCTCAGTTCTCAATCTTTGTGGTGCGGAAAAAGGCTATGAATCTGACAGGGGCCAGGCTATCACAGTGCACAGGCATCCTCATGCCTGATAACGGTTTAAGACTGGCTGGGGCACAGCTTTAATAAAGTGCATACCCCATGAAGGCCAGTGGTAGGATTATGGATACTAGAACTATACAGCCACAAAAGAAGAAACTCAGCTAATGCTTCACTTGAGGTTCTTTTGAAGCTTCCCTGAAAGAGTTTCCTAAATGCTATTTGACAAATAATTAGTCATGTCTGCATTCATATCCTTCTCTTTGACTTTTAAGTCTGTTGTGATGTGACTGGGAGCTCTGGGTATAAAGTCAGCAATGTCAAGTACCGGTGGCATACCTAATCATTATGACTACCTTCAGATTAAAAGCGTTTTTAGTGCAGCATCTTTAGTGGATATGAATCACACACATTATTGCTAACAGTTTAGCTACACGGGTCATTACCCAATGCCTTTTGTCAGCTCTTTAAATGACACAGATTGTCACTGCTTTTGCTATCAGAGTTTAAGCACATGTCTGTATCTGAACTGTATTTTCATCAAAACCCTCCCAACGGCAGGATGCTTGTATTTGTAAATCATTATGGAATTAATCTCCTCTGATGCCAAATGGCCATGGTGTGGCTCACACAAATATTCCAATATATCTAAAAACCTACTGCAATTATAGTAAGTGGGGGGGCTAAACTGCTTGTTTGGTTAAATACAGAGGATTTAGAATCTGCCACTTTAATTTGAGAGATAGCACTTGACTGGCTACTGGCAGGTTCTAGGTATAATCTAAATGGGTAACAAAGCCTGACAATCCAAGGCCTTGGCTCATAGCTCATTGCAAAGCATGAAATTAATTCTGACGCTATGAAATGGGATTCTTATCTGCCACTCTGGGGCCCTGTAGTCCCCCAACACCCACTCCCAGGGTCTATCTCAGGTCCTGTTACCATGCCTTCGATCTGGGTAACAGCTGGAGGAATGCTGGGAGCCCTGGCGGCTCTCAGGTTGTGGACCTACTCCGGCCACCTCTGAACGGTCTCACAAAAATGATCTCAACCTGGTCTGATAGGGCAGCATATCCCACGAGGCCTTGTGTCTGAATGAGGGCCACTATTGCCAGTAACATCTTGATTTACTCACTACAACCTGAGGTAATATTGGCCAAGAGAGCTTGATGAAATGCTTTTTTTAGTGTTCTTTGTTTTGATAAGATGTTTGGCATCAATCACAATATACCAAATAAAGACAGAGAGAACTGTTGTTGTCTGAAGTGACTTTTTTCCTGAGTTCTTGACAGAGTGGTCCCCATGACAATAGCCTCTGGTAATGCTACTTGGACTGAGCACAAACTTCAACAATCTGTGAACATTTTTACTACAGATAATAGACAACAAAGCAAACTGGAAAATCATGTTGTCTGTCTTACTTTTCACTTTGTGGCAAAGCGTTTCAGTCTGCCAGACATTTCAATGGATTCAAATCACGGCGGAAATGGTTCTGTAGGGTTGCGAGTAAAAGTTGAGCGTGCTCATGAAGCAGTATTAAAATTGCATTCAGCCATTGCTCCTTAATTTGCTTTGGATAGAACAGGCATGGGCAAAATTGATTTATTTTTTACTGCAGTAATGCTCGCTGTTTTTGTGGATTTTCATTCGAGCTGATCCTTCCTTTAGATTAATGTTTAAATATAACCTAGTATCTGCAGCTAATTCAGTCAAGCATCCAGTTGGAATTTCTCAGTATATATAGTATAGTATTTGTGTGTGCAACACAGCCATAGTGACAGTACAGTACTTCAGACTGTGGCTCTAATGGGATATTTTGAGGTTGTTTTGTGTGACACTGCTCTGCGAGAGAGAGAGAGGTGGTTATCGAACAACTGTGCCAGTTTGCTACCTTTAAACTACTGGATACTGTGTTTCTTTGTATCTTCATATATGGCCTATGTACTCCTTGTTAGCACACTACAGTTTTTCTGGTGTTTTCTGAAAAGGCTGACAGTTTCAAGTGTGTTAAACTGCATCGTGACAGCAATTCAAGCCATATCCGTAACAATGCTTTTCAGTAAATTGGATGCATAGACACCGTTATTCCTGACCTGTACAAGCAGCCAAACCACAGATATGTCAGTTTAATTTTTAACTGTGTAAAAATTGCTGTGTAAATATTGCCTTCCAATACAATGAATAATTGGAAGCATATATTCAAGTCCAAAGCAGGTCTTTGGGAAAGAGTATGGCAGACTGAATCACTACATCACACATTCACTTACCTCAGAGAGTCCAACAGATCAAGTTAATTATTGTGTTGCGTTACAAAACATTTTGATTTGTCTGACTTTGATTTCTGACTTCAGCAGTGAGAGACCACTTGATGCATCTCACACTTGGTTGAGCAGGGACGCTTCAATGAATTAAAAAAAAAAAAAAACTTGGCTGAAAAACAATCAGAACTAATGAGGCCGAAGGTGAAGAAAGGGCAGTATAGGTAAAGGTGGCTGTTGACCTTAAAATAATAGCTAAAAAACATTTGATAATATTGTCATGGAAAATAGAATTTATGTTGGACATAATATTTACAAAGTTTGTCACTAATCTGAACACAGTCTGAGTCTAATTTCCAGGACAGTAATATCAAATTTCAATTGTTTCTGTATATTGTAAATGTTTGACCCTAAAATGGGAGAGTCCCTTGTCTCAAGCAGAGTTAGACTTATTCTCCACTCAAAAGGCAAGAGCATGTAAATCCTTGCCAATATGTGCTGCTGTGTTGTAGCTGCTTGTGTCTGTGGTGGACTTGGGTTCATGCAAGAACCCAACAGAAAGACAAAAAAAAAAAAAAAAAAAACACAGCAAGCTACTGTTTGGAGGGATGTCAAACCAATACTCTTCCAGATAACCCAGAAATGAATAGGAATTGGTAAAAAACATAAAAGATCTAACTGAAAACTTCCATCAAAAGAGTTAACATAAAAGGAAGAGGACACAAAGTGAGCAAGGTGATGTCAAGCCATTCCGAGGAGAGGTTTTGTTCCAATGCATAGGGGAACAAGTGGCAAAGAGAGAGAAAGAGCTGGGATAGGGGGATGTAAGAGGAAGAGGAGGGTGTATCCAATCCAATCAGCTTGCACTTTACTGGTCAAGAACAAATGCAAAAAACAGGGGCAAGGATATCACAAACACATGTTGACGGGTGAAGATGTGCACAGACACTCGAGAGACGCCAAGACAGAAATGGGGCTGGATGAACATCAAGTATTTTCATGCCTGGACTGATCAGAGATCAACGGTGCAGTGAAAGGATCTCAACAGCACCCCATGTGGGCAGGAGTGAGTGTCGCATGCAACTGGCGCTCTCCTTAGTGACTCTGCACTGTCTGTGTGGCTCTGCTGCCTAGCAGTAACAAAAAGAACTGTGAAGTGGTTGGTCCAAAGCCCCCACGCCCAGATGTGGGAGGACAGCCAACAAGTTGCACTGGTGGAAACAGAAAATGTGTTAAAAGAAGTCCACTCCCACCGCCACGGCTCTCCTACGTCCCTGTTGAAAATCTTTGATTTGTGAAATCTATAAAGCGCAGTCAGTTAATTGAGAATAACAGTCGCTGCTCCAATAGCACATATGCCTTTGTCTTTGATTTTCGATTTCATGTATCATCAAGATCCACAATGACTAGCTCGGATTCACCCGTAATCCCATAAATCCAGCTACGTTTTCAAGGTTCTTTACCATTAATGTATTAAATGTCAGTGCTCAGCATCATTGTTAATCTTTGTGTGCAGTGTAAACCCAAGAGACATGAATTTAATACCCTCTCATCCCAACAGTACTTATACCTACAATTGGGTATTTGATTGGATAAGCTTAGTGTCTTTTCTTTCTCTGCAGATTCCACTGCTGTGCACTATGACATCACTCGTGTTAATTTTAGCCGGATTGGTTAAATAATTCAATTGTGTTCTTGTTATCTGTAAATTACAATAAAGAGTGCAGAACTGATTTGCTGGGATAAATTTAGGGAGTATGTGAGTACTTCTGGTGACTGCTTATGAGTTTGTTTTTCTTAGAGGACTAAATTCAGCTCCAGTTTCCTCATCATCAATATGCATGCAGTTCATGTCAGAGCCTCGGCGGTCTTAGAGGAGAACTGACATTTTTTGTGTCTCTGTCACGTGGGAGGTGCACTTGCTGTTGACAAAGAAAAAGCAAATACGAACAAAAGTGAAAGGGAAATAAAGAAACTGCCAAAATTGTCAGTCCACATAAGCTTGATTTGTTTGACAGTGAGGAGTACATTCTATAGTTTGGCACCAAGTTAGAAAATAAGGTAATTCCAAAAATAGAAAAGGTTGTAAAACCAAAAAAGTGTATTTAACCCTTTGTAGCTTCTTTACTCTTTTTTAGTGTGAATACCATCTTACATAAGGTTGAAAATACCCTAGTCATACCATAACAGTGAGGGTAAGAAAAAAAAGGTCAAGTACAAAAATATTAAGCCACATATTGAGATTAAGACAAGGAATCAACAACACACAAGTTAAATCACTTTGTCATGTAGTCTCAATCAGCCTTCAACTGTGTTTACGTCTGAGGAAAAACACAGTCATAATTCAAAGGCGATGAGGCAGTTGACATCAGAGAAAAGTTTGCAAGCACCAGTCAAAAGGAAAAAAACACACAACCTCATTAGAAATCACTTAAGTAAAAGGTCCACAAAGACATAAAACCATTATTCTTTAATGATTTACTGCGGAGAATCCTTGTGTTAGCCCACCCACAAAGACAAGAGTAGAGAAGATTGAAAAAAGGGCTACATACTGGCTTGCAAGGTCTTGTGCGAAATGTCATTTGTGAAGGCTCCAATGCCTTTGTTAGAGATGGCTGCCAGGGAGAATCGGTAGTCTGTGTTGGGGCGAAGACCTTCCAAAACATAGGAAGTTGTAGGTCCAAACATTTTCTTCATCTGTTGATTGAGAAATAAGTTAGTGACAACTTGATTACTGACAAATGTAATATGGGATCATTGGGAGCTTGTGTACATCTCGCAGTGAAAATACAGCAGAAAGTTAAAAAAAACACTGAAATTTGTACCTGTGTGCCAAAATTGCCTTCCTTGTAGCGAAGTTCGTAGTTTATAATTCCTTCCTTATCGTAGGCAGGTTCCCAGGTCAGTTCAATGCTGGTATCAGACACAGTACCAACCTGGAATTTGGATGGCTGACCTGGAACTGAAGAACACAGCAGAGGACATTGAAGCAGGAAATGTTACTAGAAATCAGTGACAAGACAATGAAGTTAATATTATACATTCGAATGGTACCATCCAATAACCACTGTAAAGGTCAGTGATTTCTTAATAAAATAGCATATTTGTTATTTACACAATAACATGATGAGCATAATTAAATTGTGCATAAATGACAGAAGAATAGATTACAGTGAGAAAAAAAATTAGCTGGCTGTCAGGCAAGATACAATTGTGCTCTACATATTTTTGGGTCTCTGAAAGTGGATATGTCATCTTGCGCTTGCAATGATGGAGTAATCTTTTGCTCACACCCAAAACTGATTCTGTTAGCTCTCAGAGGCTCGGGCACAAATTTGGTTGTTTTTTTTCAGACTACAAAGATCAAACAGATTTGTCATCATTTGCTGAAGATGCAGATGCACAGGCAAACTTTACATAGCAGGGGAGAAAAAGTGCCTCTTTGGCAGCAACTGCAGCCTGTTTAAAGTTTTATAAAATGCGCTGCTGATGCATAAGAACGGCTAAAGTTGTTCCTCATTGTTTGTCAAAGTATTCCCCTTGAACACAAGACTGGAGAACAGGTCTAGCATTTACCAAATTTCAATGTTGCTTGCAAAACCACCTGAAAATTAGACAGGCGCCTATTGTTACAACACCTGTACCAAGTTGACCAAAACAAGCTCTCATATCCTTACCTCCTTGGAGTACTTTGACATGGATGGGCTCTGAAAAAGGTCCATCACCTACAGAGGTGAATGCTAACACTTTGATTGTGTAAGTCTCTTGAGGAACTAGGCTCTGGATGGTGGTGATGATGCTGTCCTGGACATTATGGATCTGCCAGAGGCTCATGGGCTGGGAGTCATCCATGGTATAATAAACACGGTAGCCCTTGATCTGCCCATTGGGCTCCTCTGGCTCTTCCCACTGCACCATCATGGTGTTCTGGGGAAGAATCTGGGCCTTAATGTTTCTTGGTGGACTGGCGGGAGCTTGTTCACCAGTTCGAGTTTCTACCGGCTCACTGGGAGGACCCTGGCCAATTGTGTTGACGGCTGAGACACGGATTTCGTACTCTGTGTTGGGGTAGAGGCCACCAATGCTGTAACGTGTAGTGGTGATATCATCTACCGTCTCATACTTGCTGTCTGGGGACTTGGCCCTATACTGAATGATGTAGTATGTCACCGGATCTGGGTTTCCTGAGTCCCAGGTGATGGTCACACTGGTGGCAGTGGTTTCAGTGACCACAGGGGTACCTGGAGGCTTGGGGAGAGCTGTTACGGTGACAAGACAGGAAGGAAAGAGGATTCGGTCATTTACCATAACAGTTACAGACTGGGGAGTTTTGCAGCAAAAACAGAAAGCATGGCAATTCCTTCACACTGATCCAAGAACATCATTATAAGACAGACTGTAGTTGCAGTATATTTCAAACTTGACTGAAGTTAACCTTCTTCATAAGTACCATCCTTCACAAGCACAGTTATCTCTTACATTTGACAGTGATCTGTGCCACAGCTTCAATGATGCCAAGGCTGCTCATGGCCACGCAGGTGTAGTTGGCTGACTCACGGACGCTGCTCAGTTCGAGAACGTTCCTGCCCACTGGCATCTCATCCTCGGGTGTTAAGTCCTCTGAGTTGAGCATCCACTTGACATAAGGCATAGGCGACCCCACTGCCACACACGTAATGTTCACACTGCCACCGGGCATAATTTCCTGACTTGTTGGTGGAATGGAGAAGCGAGGAGGGACCCGCCGGACTGGGAGAAGGCATGAGGAAGGGGAGAGGATGACAAAAGAGGGCAAGGGAGTCAAAAAAAGAGAAAGAGAAAGGTAACAAGAGAGGCCGATGAAAATGGACCCTTCTCAAGGAAATACTTAACACAAAAGGTTCAACGTGGTAAATGTGAACTCAAACACAAAATAAAACTAGACTTTTCAAAACATAAAAATATACAAATAATGAGAAGGAACTAAACTAACAGAACTGCTTCAACAACAATATAGATTAACAATTAAGCAACGATTCATAGCAACAAGGTTCCATTGACCAATATTTGACCCATCACAGCACAATTAAAGACACAAAAATCTATTACGAGTTTCTCATCTTTGGAACTGAACTGCTGGCATAAATACAACTACAGCATAACCTGATCATGAAGTATGAAGGTGTGTAGTAAAGGCCATGTGATAATGCTATCACATAAGGCCAACATGGCAACCTGGAACTTCCTGTCCTCTCAGGCAGGACGTAGGCCATTTCAGGCTTCTCCCACAGCACAGGAAGTGTAGGGTTACTGGACTATTGACCATCTCGATGAGGTCTCTAAACACATTCTAGCGTAGGTTTGCACTTGACACCTGTCTCTACTTCCTAGTTATCTTAAAGATGAGAAACTTTAATCAGATTTTGTGGTTTAGGGTAGATCCACTGGACAAAGCCTTATTAAGATCTGACACGGTTCCATTGATAGATGCAGCTATCAGTTTCACAGACAGCATGCATAAATAGATCGAGGTAAATTAAGGAGTAAATGATAACAAAATCAGATATAAAAATTGAGATAAAATGCATAGAGGAATATAACTGAAGGGTCGCTAGCATGCCCAGACAAAAGACGATTGGAGAGGAAAATAGAAGTACAAGATAGAAGAGGATATAACATCCGAGGAAAGGATAGGAAGAAAGGGAACAGAGTAGCAGAGAGTGACAGAGGAAGAAAAAGAGAGGGGAAGGTTGGAGGAGGGTAAAGGGGGGTAACCCGCTTCAGTGCTGTGTAAACTTTGTTTTTCTTCGGCTAATGTGACAAAATGTGATGGTGGCACATTGTCACATCGCAGTCCCAGTAAACACAAAATAAGTATTGAGGAACAAGGTGTGTGCCTAGAAATACACAGAAAAAGAATTAGAAGTAATTGTAGCTAAAGAGTCTACTATCACAGAGTGTTGGAGTAGAGAAACAGAACTGATCAACAGGGTGTAGAAATCTAGAGAATAAGAGAGAGAAAGAGATACAGGGCAAGGGAAAGAGAGGGGTAGCTGAAAAAGGTCAGAATGACAGCTC
Source organism: Acanthochromis polyacanthus (assembly GCF_021347895.1). Lineage (NCBI taxonomy): Eukaryota > Metazoa > Chordata > Actinopteri > Pomacentridae > Acanthochromis > Acanthochromis polyacanthus. The sequence continues at coordinate 24,251,436 of NC_067116.1, read as the reverse complement.
AGAGAGGGAGACAGGGAGAACCTCAAAACTCATGGATAGGACTGGAAATTTGAGTGGAGGGAGGTTGATAATGAGCCTGAGGCGCAGAGGAAGGGCGTGGAAGGTACTGTGTTCTTGCATGTGCGTGTATGTATTTATACATAGATGTGTATGTTGGGTTTTGGCGTTGGTATAGGCATGAGTGTGCGTGTGTACAGTATGCAAGAGTTAAGAGTGAAAAAGTATGATTTAGCAAAAACACTGTGTTCATGAGAGGCATCCCAGCAAGCACTTGACAGATAGTGACATGCAAGTGGCTAACGTTAATGCTCACCCAGATAAAACAAATTTTTCATTATTTAGACAAATTAATGTAGGGTTCTCTTTGTCTATGTTTATTCTAAGGAGGATGACTTTAGTATGCGCTTTAACAACCTAAACCAAGTTAAACTGAAGAATAGTTAAGTAACAAGCTTGAGAAAATCCTTATGTGGTAGATTAAAAAGTAAAAGTTTTTTGAACAGAAACAGGAAGGTCTTGACAACAAAAATTCACAAAAATGAATACAGTCAAAAGCTACGGACTACTGAAGGGGTCTATAGCTACCTCTACTCAACGTCAAAATGTTTGTTGGGATGCAAAGATCAAAAAGAGAGAAGGAAAGTAGTAAAGATGTAGAAGTAAAAAAAATGATGAACTAAATGGAAGAGATGACCTTAGAGACAGACAAGACAGGAAAGACAGGGACGAGAGACAAGACACGAGGCAGAGTAAAGCAGACTCGAGCAGCAAGACAGCAGACAAGACAGACAGAGGGAGACGGGCAGACAGTGACGGATGAGCACGCAGACATACTGTACAATACGCAAAGGGGAAGGGGAAGGATTGTTGGAGAAAGGGGGAAGGAGGAGGAGGATATAAGTGGGGGATAGAATAAGGAAACTGTGATTCTAAATAAAAAAAATAAACAAAATAAAAAAAGATCATGGCTCAAAGTGGGTTTGGAGGTCTCACACACTGGGGCTTAAAATCAAGAATCACCTACACGTCCCCTCCTCCCCACCTTAAACATTGCACATCAGTGCAAGTGTAACTTGGGAAGTCTTGAGATGGGTGGATGTGACGTGTGCGGGGGTATATAGGGACTGAGGAGGAAGGGGTGGAGTTTTGGGGGAGACTGAGAGGGGCATCAAGGATAGGTAGCATTCCAAAATACACCGTGTCGATCCAAATGGGATTCATATGATCGTTGCATGGGACAGTTTAACTCTTCCACCAAACTAAGGCACAAATATCACCTACACACACTCTAAGGGGATTTTTACTGGACAACACATAAAAACAGTATTTTGACATGTAGTTCAAAGCTTTTTACTAAGTAAAAGCAAGCTGACATTGTGTGTAGTCTCCAAGTAGTGGAAACCCATCTAGTTTTATTGGCTTTTAACAGCCATATTCAATCACAGAAAACATCTGTTTTGCATGTAAAAATATTAAAAAACATTGACAGTCAAGTTTCAGTTACTGCGGCCCATGTTGGGCTTTTAATTTTTCCTCCTCTGAACTACTCTACACACATATCATCTCAGCTATTCACTGTTAATTTCCATTACTCTACTCCCCAGGGCAAGACATGACCTGACCTTGAGGGCAAAAAGTTCTTCAAAGCTGACCTTTGAAGAAATGCTCCTTTGTGGTACACAAAGATACACACTGTGAAAATGTACCAAGAAAAAATGGTCAATGGCATTTTCGAAGAGCATTCTGTCCTTAAAAATGTCAAATCTCCAAAGATTACAATTTAACAAAAATGTCTCAATTAAAAACAAACATGGCCCTTTGAAAAACATCTGTTGTAATACATATCAAAGAATCATTGTGTGCTCTACCGTGACCTGAGTTGGAGAAAAATAGAATTAAACAACGGGAAACATGACCTTTTGGTTGAGATATGCTATGTCTCACTATGACATAGTCACAAAAAAACATGTTGAATGGGGAAAAAAACATCCCATCATAATGGGACAGAAAATATATTGCTGCATCCTAATTTTTCAAAAAATGCCTAACTTAACAACAAAGGTGAAAGGGCAGCCCATTCCTCACACAGACATGCATGGGTGTGGCTATGGCATGAGTGACATATACAGGTGCGCCCCCATCCACTTGGGCAAACACCAGAGAACCAATACAATCCAAAAAATGTCACCCAAGCCCATCCAAGCATGCCATTCATTCCCGAATATAGCATTATTCCAGACACACACGTACAAAATCAAATGAAAGGAAACAAATCAAACTGAACAAATCCACAAAAAGAACTACGTCCGAACAGCATAGACAGTACCAGAGTGCAGCTGTGTTCAACAAAGAGGTATGCATCAATACTATTAGATGTTTTTCAGCTAAGATTTGTCTCTTTAATTTTGCTTCCAATCCAAAAGAATGGCGAAAACTGAATTGGACAAAAAGAGTTTGGTGTTTTTAGGGGGAAACATCCAATCAAATCGTGTCTGAGGGTGATCTTCTCTCCCTGGGGCTCAGGTCAGCCAATGGACCGGGAGCTGTAGTGGCTGAGTGAATGAGGTTTCCCCACAGGAATATGTCACTGTTTACCGCTGAGTATCTACAGTGTCAGGGCGATATGGGAGCTAACATCAGTCACCCGCCAAATACTTGTAACTTTTGGCTGTGGCTGGCAAGTGAAATGTGAAATATACAACTCACTGAGCCATTACAAAGACAGAAGTTTTCCTGCTTTGAAAAATTAAAAAAAAAAAAAAGTCAGGGGCAACTAATGATGAATGGTGTGTAATCAAACCATGATTTGAAAAAACTGGAAAGCAGCATACACCATGAATCTGAGAGATAAGTGAATTTGGTCTTTGGTTACAATGGAGGACCAAGAACTCGCAATCAGTTGATGCTACAGCACATTACACTATAGACTGGGAGAGAAAATTATGAATCTTAAAACGCAGAAAACACTTGGGGGAACAACATTTACTGTGCAGCTAAATGTCAATGTTTCATGCAAATGAGTCACTGCACTCATTGACTGGACACAGGCCTGTATGGTATGACTGAATGTTCAAGTGAACTGTCATGTCAATGGTCTGGTAACCCTGGACAAGCTGAGAATGTGCGCCGCACCCTCTCCTATCCTGCCCTTAAAATGTGAAACAAAATAAATAAAGAATCCCAATTGCATGGACAGGCTCCTCATTCACAGAGACCAGGAGCCCAGCCGGCCCATTTGGAATTAAGAGAAAATAAAACAAACATATACCTTTCATTTGGACTACTAACAACATATAATCTTGTTTCAAGCCCCAATGTGGAGAGAAAGACAAGAAGCCTTACACTGGACGAGGTGAGAAGCAGTCGAGAGAGAATGCCAGAGTACTGCACTAACTCTAATAGTGGGCAGTGTTGTGGAGGGATTTGTGCCAAAAAACAGAGGTCAGAAGGTGGACATTATCGGCCATTTTGGTGAGGCAGGTTTTGCTGCCCCAAAATGAAGGGGGAAGCCAAAATAATGTGCAGCCTTTAGTGTCACCTTGAAGCTGAGATTACACCCTCTTGCTGCCTGTGGACACAGGCGCAGTATGGAGATCCTTTAGTCACACTTGCCGGGTGAGGCCTACGGCATTTACATATAAGCTGTAGGGGTCGGCCTGTATTAACATACCTTGGCTGCGCCAATGCTAAACAGTCACTATGGGTGGCTCATCAAAATGGAAATTATTATCTAAGGAAAACTGACAGGAATCATGGCAGGGGTGTCTAATAATAGCAAGCAGTGGATTGAAGGGATTTCAGAGTGTAACACTTTCTTTCCATTGTCTTACAGGTAGATGACAAGCAGTCAAATGATACTGCAAGCATGTCCTCTCACTGTGTTGATTGATCCCTTCAGTGAATATTATCAGTCGGATTGGGGAAGGGAGTGTATTCACACAATCGCATTGGAATATGAGGTAATGAAACTTTTGCTTTGGATGACAAATAACTGCATTTCTGATATCGATATAATTTTTTGAAGGGTGGCTGTTATCTTCAGGACTCCTTGAGACAAACATCTAATAGAGATGGCAGGATTTTGCTTTGGCCAGTGAGAACATAAGGTGTAATCTAGCTTTCTTTCCCAACATTACACACAAATGCATAGCAGGACATGCAAGCACATTCAAAACCAAGCAGATACCTTTGTAGGAGGGTAAACATGCTCATGCGTAGATAACAGCTCAGTCTTTCTGCATCAGTGTTATTTTCAGGACTTAGATTTAGACATTGCCAGGTTTCTGTATTCTGGGATTGGTTTAGTGGGATTGTGCCATACTTTGTGGACACTACAATGCTGAGGACAGCACGGACAGAATATTAACTGGCGGGTTAAGAATCTTCAGAATCTTCTCAAAGAAAATTTCGGTGTTGAATGTTTTCGGAAAGGGTTTGCCTTGTTGATATTGTGGAACTCACTGAGGCTCAAATAAAATCTCTTTTTGGCTTGAAGATAATTAGTAAGTAAATAGCAACTGACAAAGTGTCATTAAGCGAAATAGCCTGAGCTATGAAGTTTGGTTAAAATGGCAAGCTCATATGGCAAATCTGGTACCGGTTCTGACTGAAAAACATATGCACCGCTATGGACGGATGCTACCAAAGCATGGATATTACTAATTAGTTTTGTGCTGGAGCAGCAGTGTTTTTCTATATGACTTTCAGATACTTTGCAGAGATCAGTTTAATCCCCAGAAGATCAGCACACTTTGACAGCCACACATACAAATGTTGCCACTCTCAGAGGAGACTTGATAGCGAGAGCCCGTTATCTCTTCTACCTGAAAGAATAATATGCATGACCTACCCAGATTCGCTGAGCTACATGTAATACCTCGAACCAAAAGCCGTGGTTTCTTCCCAAAAATATGTATCTCACGTTTTTATGAGACTAGCAGAGCTGTAAAATTTACAGACAAGCTCACTGCATTTGACATGATATTCAATATAGATCCGATTACTGCACAAAGCCAGCTGCAACATAAAGCAGTAAACAGTGTTTGCACTGATCTCTGGTTCATTTAGAATTTTCTTCTCATTATTGTTCTGAGACTACAACATGAACCCTTAAAAACAGTAGTGTTTTTTTGTTGTACTTTGAAAATATTCATGATTTTAGTCATCAATCTAAAAATTAATTCCATTGGATGAGTGTGTGTTTGTGTGTACAAGGGAAGGAGGGCTTTTGAATAATAGATTATAATTTGATTGAGTGTCATGGCTGCGAAGGAACACAAGCAGCAGTCATTCAACAAAACCAATCACATCTAGCTGCCGCCATTTGAAAATAAAAGTATCTTTGAGCACCCGCTAAGCAACAGCAAATGTGATGTCGAAGTCATTATATTGTTATTGATCCACACGACACTGTAAATGGCATCCCTTAATGGGTGCCTGAAATCACCATGGAACCCAATCAGGCCCAATCAGGTCTAATTTTTTCGGTAATGGATCGCTATAAACAAGATGACAGGAACACTGGCTGCGTACACACTTATTATTTCATTCGGCATTTGCATTTGCACTCCAAGACTCAAGAAGCAGAGCAGCATCATTTTGGAAAAGAAACACAAATCTCACAAACAAATGAACCACAAAAAGACAAACATTGTTTTTGAACGGAAAAAAAAATAGGTCAGGAACAGAAACTAAACAAAAAGGAAAACGCACAAACACAACACCATTATCACAACACAAAAAAATTTACCCAAATAAAGGTAAGCCAAAAAAGGGGTGTATCAGGGAAAACACTTGTAGAAAACCAAAGAAAAGAGAAGGAACCAACTGAACAAAACACAGGGAATGCAGAAAACAAAAGACCATCGCGGCCAAAGGGATTTTGTACAGGCATGCAAGCGCAGTTACATTCTCCCATCATGCAACAAGTCCTGTTATTTCCACGTGCTGGGTTTCCATGACAACACGTGCAAGAAAGCCTTTAGGTGCAGAAGCAATACCAAAGGATGCAAAACGAGAAAAGGCCCCACAATGCAAACATAAAAGTAAATTAACAAGACCCGAGCTAATCGGGTTTGCTTTCATCATTTCTTCCTTGGAAATAAATAAAAATTTCTTTCATAATCATTTAGCAGTTTGGATTAACTGATTAGTATTTCTTCAAATTAGTAATTAATCGAGCTCTGTAATAGGCAAATACAGCTAAAATTTTTCAACATGTTGAATTTTATTTTTTTCAAATGTGGGTTAAAAAAAGTAAAAAAGAAAAAACACACCAACCTTCTCGAAGCTCTGAGGGATGTAAAGGGGTTGATGCAGAACACAATGACATGAGGAGAAGAGAAAAATAGGGGAAACACAGAGAGAGTAAAAAAAGCCACCTCAAGGTGTTTAGCTGCAGCTACATTTCCCTTTTCTTTAACCTTTTTTCCTCCTTTTCCCCCTGTCCCTGCTATCAGTGACACCCGTCTTGAAAAGTAACACTTGCCTGCCCCCCCGCCCCACTTAAATAAACTTTGAACCAAAACAATCAGATTCACCCCAGTGGCCGCACTGTCGCCTGGTAAGAAAAAAGTAGTGAGGCGCCACTGGAGTCAAATCAAGCGTACCATACTCATAATTCAAAATTTCACAAGCTCCTTATAGCCACAAGGAGAGGCTCCTGTGGTGGCCGTATTTGCTTTTGCTAGAGAAAGAAACCAAATAAAGAAAAAGAAAAAAACTAATGAGAGATCGAAAATAAAAAAAGACACAGTTTGGGATGAAATTAGCAGCTGCAGTTCAAGACTGTTAAAGCAAATGATTTCAGAAGCCAATCAAAATCATCTTCCTTATGGTTTCTGTTTGGTTCGAAGTCTTATTCCCCCTAGAACAGTATGCCCCACATACAGTTTAAGATTGCTTTATCGCTTTGTTTATTTTCTTTCCCTTACATTGATCCCCACCACAGCTGCTAATCTCAAGTGCATTTTGCTTTGTGAACAAAACATAGTCAACATCAAGTATCAGAATTGATTGACAAAAGTTAACTGAAAACAGACAAAGGTTGACACCATCAAAGCATAACAAGTGCGTTACATAGTGTGAAGGTACTTAAGTAATTATGACCCTTGTGTACTCTCTAAAGGCATGCTGATGGAGCCAGTGTTAATGGAGATTGCATGAATTGTTGGAAATGATATCGGGGTATAGCTGTGGGTTTTTGACCGAAGGAACTGCTAAACATCCCAGTGCTGTGTCAACAAAGTGTTCCCATCATTGCTTTTTAATGATTCCTATAGTGCTCTTGACTGTATTTTCCCATGAACCTTTTGACTTCTAGCTATGCTGTCCATGAACACGGTGGATAGCCACTTGACATTGTCACTGCATTGCCGTGGAGATAACATGAGCCTCCAGGATGAATGCTGGCATAGAGAGACACTAATCTTGATGAACCATGTATATATATATATTTTACCTTCAGCTCCTCACAGTTGAACTTCTCTTCCCTGTGCTGCTACTTCACAGGGTATGATAATAGCAATAATAATGAAAAAGCAGCTCCCTGACCCATTTTATAATGTCAGAGTAGTGAATTATTTATTGGGAACAAAGTTATTTGGTACACAGCAGAGGGAACAAACTGAGTAGATACCGAGGCATCTTTATTTAATATGCACAGTATAAATAATACATGTCGAAAATGCATCTGCTTCAATTTATTAAAGCTCCCTCAACAGGGATTCATTGTCATTTAGCATTAGTGGTGGTGGGTAGGCTTTTGTCTTCATCGTCTGTTTCCTATGAAACTCTATGTTCTCTGTGACTGATTGTTTTTTATATCATCACTTTGCCGGAACATGCCACCAGAAATTACTACTGACTGTGGAAGACTTTAAAGATGATACACCAAAGCAGAAACGGGGGAATTCTATGTATTTATGCTCCAGAGCAGCATGAAGAAGAAGTAGAGGATGTGTACTATTTATAATCTATGCGACAGATCATTTTTTTCAGTGTAATACAGAGCAGCTGACTGTGTTAACAGTCCCTTTCTATTCGTTTTCTTCCCCCAGATCTGGAGAAAGTTAAAGGGGTTGAGATTTTGATTGGTGTGCAATAATACCTCGCCACTCAATCAAAATCACGACTTACCGTTGTGCTCCTTTACCTGCAAAAAACTAATCAAAAAGAAGTCCTTCCAGACTCTTTTTGGGTCCCAACTTTGACTGAGGGGGAAACATTTGATCGGGCACACAATTACAGGTAAAAGGTGTCTCACAACCGATAAAGTAAAGACATACGGCTTGTTGTGCTACACATTTCCTTCCGAGTGAGTAGGGGAGGGCATTGAAAGACAAAATGGAGCATAACATCATAACAGAGAAGAACATTAGTTGGTCAATTATAGTTTTACATTTGGAAGTTTCAGTGCATATATGAAATTACATTTATGGGCAGGCAATACTATCAATGCTAAAAGATTTATATTACTCGGGTAATACTATTTTGCAAAACACATTTTGTGCAAACACAGCTAGGCTGGAAGCAATTATCATTTGTTAAGCTCAACAGTAATGCTACTTAAAGCTGAGCTGCACTGTGAAGACATTTTAGTTAGAATGGGTAGATGTTTTTTATTTATTTTTAATTTTTTTGGCCTGGCTCTGGGGCCGGGTTGCTCCCTACCTCGCACATAAAGGTTAGCAGGGGACGAGTAGCGCACGCCTTCCACATTAGACGCGACGCACTCGTACTTCCCCTGGTCTGTCTCCTCACTGTTCTCGATCTGCAAGGCACCTGGGAAATGACAACATCCAGCCAAGACAAGAAGGGAGGGGATGTGGGACAGGGGGGGAAAAAAGAGAGAAAGAGAAAGAAAGCAGGGAGGAAAAATGATTAGTCAATCTGTCTGTGACAGCACACGAAGGAGTCAGGCAATCTTCTTAATGGTGGGTATCTTGAATTTCTCAGGACCATTTCGTCAAGTACTGTTTCTCTCTGCAAATGCTTATGCAGATTGGCATGACAGACCGGGTTCCACTCCAGCCTCAGCCATCCGTGGATGAAGAAAGAGCGAGAATTAAATAAAAAAAAAAGAAGAGCACTGAATCAGTCACACTAAATTTGTAGCTGTGTTGTGTGTGGAGCTCATGTGAGATGTGAGATCGCTTACCAAAAGAAAACTGCGAGACAAAGTAATGATGTAAGTGTGATGAAAAGTAACGGAGAAGGGACACTGGGATGGTCTTGTAAAATGTCTGTGTACGCTGAAGGGAGGAAGGATGGGTCACGGGGAAATATTTGCACAAATAGATGTCCAAATGAAGTCCGGCAGGGTGCATGATGCAGTTCAGTTACTCTAGAATAATGACACATTTAATTCAAACGAAGAAATATGAAGCATGTCCATATGCTTCCATTGTGATTGGGTTATCTTAACTCATTTCTATTCTTCTTTTTCACTTATTTATGTGTTTAAATCACTCTTTACCAGCGTACTGAGATTAAATGGATTCTCTACATATTGTGTTGAATCCACACATATCCCTCCTTGATCTCCATTCTTTTTCTCCCCTTCATATTGTCATTATAGCATTTTGCACCAACGCCTTAGGGCTTATGCGTTTCAAACAGACTCCATTTCTTATCTCTTTCTCAGATTTTATCTCTTGTATGCGCAAAAAAAGCTCAACCAAAATGCTTGGCAGTGATGCCGGAGAGAGGGCGCGGGGGGGGGGGGGCGAAGGAGGGAGGTGAAACAACGGGCGTCAGATCATTCCTCGTTAGAGCGCTGTTGACGGCACTTCCTGATGATATCATTAGGGCTTCTGGCTGGCTCAGCAGACAGATTGCAGCCCAGGCCCCTCTGACAAACACAGCACCATTGCTCGTTAACGTTTAGCCAGGAAGCATCAATATGCCAGCAGCTGCCCTGGATTCTTTGTAATATACCATAACCTACTCCATCACATCAGCAAGTAGAGTGAACACAATGTTGTACAAGGCTACTATTCTGGAACATTGGTCTAATAACATGTTTCAGCTGTGCCACAAATGAGATCATCGATCCTGCTTAATTATAAAGATTAGTCACGCTTCCACCTTGTCCGTGGCTCTAAGAGTATTTTACACCTCGGGGTCAGTACAAATATATCTACCCTTTAAAAAAGGAAAAAGAAAACTGGAGCGACAACAATCTATACAGCTCTATTTCTTTTTACCTTCTCTTCATTTCCCTCTACAGCTCAGATCATCCCCATCCCTCAGAGGGAACTGTTCCTGGCACATGGCGCCTGAACCAAATGAAAACGTCTACCTGCAGAGTGCAGGTGGTACAGTCTTCACTGTGGGTTTATTCAAGCATCTGATTTGGATCTGTTTGATGTGCGCTTGGAACAGCAAATGCCAGCCCGGTGGCAGGTGGGTTGGAATGTGCTCAGAAGCCGAGCGCCTCAACACTAGGGAGACCACAAAGTAAGGACTGTGTGAAGTTCAACTCCAGGTGGACCGTTCCAGAAAGCCCTGGCAGCGGCTCATCGGCTTTGCTCCCTGTGCTGAATTCTAAAATCTTAGGAAGCCCCCTTTCTGTTGGCTGTTACCAAACAGTTCAATCACAAGCCGTGCCCAACCACTTTGAACAAATACAAAAATTACATTCAACAAAAGTTATGTGATGCTAAACAAAAACTCATCCACTAATATGCTGACAGGTGACACATATAGAACCAAATGAGTGCCAATTAATAACAGAGCTTGCTGCTGTGAACAAACACAAAAAGGACAAAGAGGAAGAAGGAGAGAAAAACAGAGTCTTTGAGGAAACTCATCTGTTCCTCGCCATCTTTAGTGGAAGCTCCTCGCCAGGTGGTATCATCTGCTGTTTCCAAGCCTAGACAGGCTTCATTACATATTCTAGCTATTATTTCAAAGCAGAGCGGTGAAGAACACATACAGAGTCCTTCTACATGCAGAACATAGAGACAGGGAGGAAAAGTTAGGTAGATAAAAAATTAAAAGCACACAGGAGAAGCACGAGGGAGGAGGGAGGCAAAGAGGCAAAAATGCTCAGGAACAATGAAAGAGAAGGCAGAATGGAGATGCATTATTACTGATGAGTTTACTCTGCCTGACAATTTGAGAAAGAAAATCTGAAAATTTACCTCTGTGAAAATCTCAGCAAGAAACGGTTTACTTTAATTTCCATTTTGTCATGTTCTCTTCTATTCCCAGCTTCGTCTTTAGTAAACTACAAAGAACATTTTAATTACTCCATCCTAAGTAGTTAATGACATCTGTAAGCATTAAAAAAATCTTGCTTTTGTGGTGACCAGTGATGAGGCAGTCAGTTTAAAGCCCGATAGCTAGCATTTAAAGACAACAGATTCAAACAAATCCTCTTTGATGTCCTATCTCCAGCAGCAGCATGTATGTGCAGACACAAAACAAACTCCACCCATGTGTCTTTTTCCAACCATTTCCTTTCGTCTCTTTAAATTAAAAAAAAAACCCACTCCACTCTGTGTCTTGCATAATTGTGATCCGTCTCCTCTGAAGGCCTGTGGCTCATCAGAAAGCAAGTGGCCAGTGGCTTTTTTATATTTTTCTTGTATCAGGAAAAAGACCAAACACAAGAAATGGAAAAAATAAATTTGCACACACAATAAAAAAGCATGCACCCAGTCTGTTCACACAATGGGTGTTTACTGATAAAGACGTCCCCAGTGACAAACGGCAATTTATGGTATCGCTCTCAAAGTGGCCATACTGTGCTTATGAAGTGAGTCCTATACAGGACCTAATAGCATGTGTTCCTTGTCTCCAGCTATTAAGTCTTATCACAAACAACAAATGCAATAACTACCGCAGATTGTTAGAAGACAGAAAACCAACAAAAACTTTACTCCAACTGCAAAAAATGACTGTGCAGGTTCAGCAGTGCCAATAACTGCAGAAAAGATTGGTTGGATTTTTAACAAGTAATTGTCATACGATTTCATTTTTTTTACGTTAAAATTACGAGTGGATTTATTTTCCATTACAATGTAAGTATTTGACTGCTGCTATGATCCAGCGTGACGAGTGCGATTTGAGGGAGTTTACTTGCTACGTTATCTTGCTCAAGGACACTTAAAAAGGGACACATGAATGTTGAAGGACACCGTGTGAGCTGTTGTGGGAATTGATCTGAGAATATCCTGGAACAGGACGGACTCTCAATCCACTTACCAGCCACACTGACCATCAGTAAACTGCAGGAAGACTGCCCCTGCTGAGTTATAATTCATGTTTTACTAGGTCAGATGAGAAAAGATTGGGACATCTTCTTTCTCTTGTGCCGTTCAATGATGTATGCTGCATCATTAGGATCCAAAAAAAGAAACTAAAAAAACAATTCAGGCTTTGAAGCTCCTCATAATAATGACATCACTTCCAGTTAGTCTCCATCTCAGTTCCAAAAACCACCAACAATCACAGCCCACAGCCTCCGCTGCTTCCTTCTCTCAGCTGCCTTGCAGTGTGTTTTCTGCCTTCATCCGTTCTATAAAGAAGGCTGTAACGGGTAGCCGGTCTGGAGCATTTGTCCCAGCCATGACAGCTGCCCTGGTTAACAGCGCTACATGCCACAGGCTGATCTGATGAGGAGCGTGGAGGTGCCAAGGTGTGATAATAAAGGAGGCGGCCTGGGCAGAGTTCAACAAATACATGTTGACTGTGGGACAGACTTTCCAGCACAAAAGCCGGTAAAAGCAGATATTTGGCACATGTTCTCTTCAGAATATTAAAATTTTAACATTGCAATAACAAAAAATTGCAAGGATCTACATTTGTCTTGAAGACAAGTAGCCTAGCCACGCTACACCCATGTTTCTGACGGCACAAGGGTCTAGGGAAGCTCGACAGGGAGGGAGGCTAAAAGGTTGTCTTTCAAATCACTCTGCAGCAATTGGGTAGGTATACAACCAATCAACGCAACGAATAGGCTGACGTAGTTCCGAGAGCACCGGCGGATTGTGGCTAAGTCCCATTAGCTTCCCAACCAGCGGAGCCGCGGAGCCAACTGGTATATTAAGGATTTGCCATATCCCGTCGGCATAAGTCCAAATACGTCTTTCTTCTCAATGAAACACTTCAGTGCCGTCCTTTGTTTATCTTTCAAGTTGAATTTTAGCTTCAAATCTTTAAGGGCTGTGGCCAAAGCCGAGTCGAAAGATAACTGTTTATTGTGCGCCTGTTGTTTCTGTCAGAATCGTCACGCCTCTGTCGTCACTTAGTTACGCCCGCCTTCTGACTCTACACTTCATGGTGATTGGTCCGGCCAGTTTTAGGAGAATCCAGCCTCGAGCCTTATGGAGGGTAACTAGACCCACCCTGGTAGAGAATTAAATTCGTTGCCGTGGGTTGTCTAGTGCGGCTAGGCTAGAAGACAAGGCTACTTGTGTATCTATTCACTAGCATGGGACAGTGAAATGTTTCACAGCAAATGTTCTTGCAGGTTTCGATGTCTTTTCTGTGGTTGCAGACTAGCAGGAAATATCACAACAGACAACATGGGAAAAGCAAGAGAGGATGGCAAAAAAAAGCATATGGATTGGGGAAATCAGAAAGTGAGATGTGAAAAAAAAGAGCAAGTGGTGGAAAGAGAGAGTTTCATTTATGAGAGGTGCACTGGACAAGAGACACAGAACGAAAGAACAAAACAATCAGTGAGGTGGGAGCAAGAGTTGACAAGACAGACAAGCGCAGAAAAATAGAAGGACAGATGAGGGGATAAAAGAAAAGCGAGGAGGGGCCTGTGTGGATGATTAATTTCAGAAAGTGCCTGAAGCTGCGGTCGGCCCACCCCAGTCGCTGCTTGGTAGCAGCTTTGCCATGTGTACCCCCCCTCAGTCCCATTTGTGTAATTCAATTAGTGTGCTCCAGTGGGCCTTGATTGATTTGTTTAGGCGATCAACAAAATGGCTGGCCAAGTCGCACTCTTTTCTTCCCTCCCTCTTGCTCCTTCTGTGTCCCACTCAGGCCTGCCGGTGGCACACTGCTCTTTTCATCATTTTATCTCTCTTTTTCAGTTCATGGCCCTCATTAGTCCCTCATTTCTCATCTCTTTTCCTGTCATTTTCCCTCATACTGACACTGCTCACTAAAGCTGTATTATAGTGCAATTAAAGCCCTAAACTATCTCCTTACTAAGTAGATCCACACAAATAACAACCCTTCTAGTGCATGAATCAAGCTTGCTGAAAAACAAAGAAGAATGCAGAATGTAACACTTATATATTATTAATGGTTCAGCGCTCTTACTGTGTTGATTGAAAAGAAACTATGTATAATAAACACATAGTTGCATGTTTATAGATGCATTCTGTTATAGAGAAATGTTGTCGGATCATACCTGAAACTTGCTTGTGCAAATCACATGAATATCTGAAGCCAGTGCGATCTCAACTCACAGTTGGTGAATTCTCAAAGATTTTTAGCTGCTACATAAAAAAAATTGCATTACTGCACACTATTTGCAACTATAGATGGCAACGGCATTCCGGAAGTTACAAATTTCATCTGCCAACGTGCAGTTTTAATAACTGCACAAATAAGGACAGGCAGTATCACTTCACGGCAGCCCAGTCTGGACTTGCCATTCTCTCTCCGTCTCTCTCTCCTTCATCTGCATCCTGGCTGTCACTCAGGCATGCTCTGCCACCACCCCAAGGTCATTATACTGTGATCGCACCAGCATGGGGCTCCACGTGTGATGCCATTGTTGTCAGAGCCCATCTGGTGCCTTGTAACGCTCCCATGAAATCAGTAATGAAGCAGGTAGGGAGTCGAGCTACCTTTATACCTGCCTCTTACCTCAAGGCCAGCACCTGCATTGGCTTTGTACGCAAGTTTTTTTCTTAAACATATTGGGCGTAATTTCTTAAATGGAATGACGTAAAATGACTCAGCAGCAGAACACTGTCTTATCTGAAGCTTGGAAGAATCAACCTTAAGCAGAGGAAACTAAGCACTAGTATGCACTTATGCAGCTATGCTAAAAGAAATGAATCAATTCATTTCATTTTCTTGAATTCTGACACCCTGATCTTTTACATTTGCATCCACCTCCCACACAACTGGTTTATTCTTATATTCTCCACACTCTACTAATGACAATTCAGTGTCAGTGGGGTAATGTGGTGGCGAGAAGTTGTCTTTTACAGGGCGTTTATCTCATTATGCAAATGCAGAGTTCATAAGTCATGGTTGCTTTTGTTTGCCACAATATGATTTATGAGCTCTTAAACAAAATACAAGTGGGGAGGGCTGAGTTTGGCTACGCTGGCAAAGAATGAGGGATTTAAAGGAGTGAGGGGTTTAAGTTGAAAAACTCATGACATTTGCGAATGTGTTTGATTACATGCGGTAGCTTACAGATTTGTGTCATCTAATAATGCTTGTGTGAAATGGTTGAAAATGCAGGACTTTAGCCTGCATTGCTGAAGCAATTCACCTCCTCTGCTGCACCAAAGTGTCATCGTAAAACCAAAAGCATTTATTCCATCCCCTTCAATATAAGGCCAGTCATTGCAAAACGAGATATTCACTTACCTGCTCCGCCTGTGAAACAAAAGCACTTTACAAAAAACACACTGAATCACACCAAATCAACTGGGGGTGAGTGTTTCAGCAATAAAGCCTGATGGATAATTACGGGTGAAAGTTAAATTCTCTGGGGAAATGAAAAAAAAGAACAATAAACAAAGCTTCTGTATAATTCACAGGAGACAGACACACTGCTTTACATTTGTGTCATTTCATTCCTACCTTGACATCCTTCTGTTCATCCTCTGACATAAAAGGTGTTTTTTAAAAAAAATGGTTAGAGTGTATATGTTGCCAATTTTGAAAAGGCAGCCATTGCACCAGGCAGTTTCCTGGCTCATAAGTTGCTGTGCTGCAGAATGGCTGGGAAGGGAATTAAATCAAATGTAATTTATGCCGGCGCCTCCCCTGACATACCGCGAGTATCTCCAGCTATGAGGGAGGTGCATTAACATACGTGATGTGGCTAGTGCCCTGGTGGCCAACAGAAAGATGAGGAGGATATCGAAGTAGAAAAGGAGTAGGAAGAAAGGGGGTTGCTAATACTGACTTGAACCTTTCACAGTTTTCAATAGCTTGGTCTTATCCACATTTAAAGCCACCATCTCCCACCTGCTAACTCCTGCCACCCTCCAGCCCCATGTCTATGCCCCAAAAATTTAAATGTCAGAGGCACAAAACACCTTGCAACAGCCCTCACGATCCCTCCCTCTGCTTTTAACCTTCCCAGCCCTGTATCATAACCAGCTGGCAGCACAATTTGAATTCCTCAGTAGTTTCCTGACACCAGCCATGTGGAGAAGATAGTAAGAAAAGCACAAACACAGACACACACAGAGGTGGAAGAACAGTACAACAGTGACGAGATGGGGTGTGAGTGTGAAACACTTACGACCAAACTGTGTACAGAGCACACAGACCACAAACACAGATTAGATATTAATATTAGTAAAAAGAGAAAGCCTTTGTCGTTTTTCTATTAACAGGAAAGTTCATTTGGTCATATTTAGTCACTTTGGTAGAATTAAGAGTGGTTATGTCTGGTTATGTGTCAGTTAAAGTCTTTTTTGTTCCCGTTTTCATTGTGATGGTTAAACGTCTTACCTCGAATCGGGGTACCCTCTGGAGGAGACACAAAAACGAAGACACAACATCAGTTAAGTTCATGGCTAATGTAAGTAATAGAGGAAGAATTTTGGGATGGACGATTCACTGAAACTAGGTGATCAATCCATTAGGCAATCTCTTACAGAGATGGGGATTTTTTTTAATATAAAAAAAACAAAAACAAAAAAAACAATACCTCTCATTGCTGGTGTCACAAAAGAATGGGGAGGTTTATTTGACTGGCACACTCCATTTGCTTATCGCTGTATTTTTCCTCTCTTCTTGACTTAGATATATTCTGAGAGGAAACACAATGCTTCATCGACAGAGCTGAAGAAGCTTGAGTTCTTGGTGTGCATTTTATCAGAACTGCACTTCAAGGCAGAGAATGACAGCTTTGGTTTTTGAAACTGACAGAGTAAGCTCCAGTAGCGCAAGACTGTTCCTCGCCAATTGACCTTGAATAAGAGGTCAGTAAAACAGTTGAAGGCGCCTCTACTCTATACGGGGGATCCACATTAGTATTGAATAAACTTGTCGAGGGAGGGCTGGAACCTCCACTGAACTAGAATTTCAGGCTGCACCTTCAGGCAACTGCAAGTCAAATCAAACAGATTGAAGTTATTATTTATCCTACAAGTCATAAACCTGTTTAACTGTGACAGATAGAGTCTTTACCTCAAGCTTTACCCCTCCTCAGCAGCCATTCAATTTCCTGGCTCTTTCCATTGCTTCATTTTACTGAGAGTTGTATGTTTCCCTATTCGTTGTTTATTATGGGTCTGTATTGTCTTACATGTCTGACTGCGAGCCAAATGTGCCATTTGGGACAATAAAATATTGAGCTCATCCAGTCACTGGCTGGTGGGCTTTTTAAATGTAGTCTGTTGAAATGTAAAATGTATCCCTTATAGGCAGAGCTTTGGGTGTGGGTAGGGGAGCCAGCTTAACTTCAGCCCCTTCAAATTCAAATTAAACTGTTGTTCCGCTCTTGGCTGTTTTTCCTAATTCCTTTCTCTTCTCTCGCTTGCAGGGCAACAATGTGCCCTTGGCCATCCCCTGAGAGTGCCAGCAGGGTGGCATTCACTCAAGAGAGGTGCCCTACTTGACACAGGCCTGGAGGCACAGAGCTGAGAGTCAAGGGTACGCACTGTCCATTAAGCCTAACGCTACAGCTCCAGGCCCTGCATGTGCACGCAATCATGCAACATATACTAGTTCAACTGGCTCAACCAACAAAATGCCCCTTCCTACAAATGAAATACAATCAAAAGAATCTGGGATGATAAGTGTACGATGACCATTCATACACCCTTCTCCGCATATAAACTACTTATAAATTCTGCAGTGAGGATATGTGCATACTTCACACCAAGAATATATAGTTTTCCAGAGGCAGTTGCGAGTGAACAGATATGAAGATTAAGTATAAGACGGCAGACATTATCTCACACTAAAGTATTATTTCCTCTGCAAATTTTCAAGTTAAAGCTAATTTATGAGCTTCATTTTAAATCGCCATTTAGAAATTATGAACTTTATTATTCTTTGACACATATTCCAGCCATTTACTTCCTGTCACGGATCTTTTATGCTATCCTCAGCTGCGAAGTAGCCTAATTTGTAAAATCAGTTGCTGATTGAGATATCACAGCGAGGTGGGTTTGCTCAGATGCGTGTGATAAATCCGTGATGCGGGCAATTATAAACCGCTACAGCCATGTGTAACAGTCATGAGTTTAAATACCTGTCCTGCTGCTGGAGAACCCTGCCGATGTGATGCACTCAGTTAAATCGAACTTCTTTTTTGCCATTGTTACTGACAGGCCTAATGAGTAGTGGAACAGGCACGAGCCTCAACCGTCAACCGATGTTTAAGGGCACTTATATCTACTCGTGGGAGTTGAAATGAGACTCATGCATGAGCGCCCAATTCCACAGTGACAGAGACTTATAAAACAGAGCTGGCACGGCTTCACGGATTTGACGAAAAGAATAAGTACGAGTATTTCTGTCTGTGTGTACACAGTTTTAATCATGAATCTGCACATATCTTTATACATTTGGCCTCTGGTGTTTAAGATGTAAAGCAGTGCCAGCAATTTCCATATTCTGTACAGTACAATATAAGAAGTGAGGGTGGCTAGGTTGTAGAGATGACATTTTGAGTACCTTCCAGTCAGATTGTTATTACATTTCTGGATATAGAGTCATTCTTTGTGACACCAGCAATTAGGATTCAGTCACTGAGTTTGGAGTTTTTCCTGGTTTGCAAAAGACCTTTATCTGTACTCAATTCCTGTATTAGAAATGTCACAGTAAACTGTGGTTTTGTATGAATTAATACACGTCAAGACGTCCGTTTATTTGTTAAATCTGTGCATTTGTTGATAAAAATTGTACTGTACAAGCGAAGGTATTTAGTTAATCCAATAACGATCCACATGGTGTAATTGAGGTGGAACATTTGTACAAAACATGTCAGACAGACAGTTAAAAACATAATTCGCTCTTCACTATTTCTTACTTTGAAGATTTCTTGAAACTCAACCTTAAAGAATATAGTTATTTAGCATTAATAAATGGTCTAGTGTTCCAACAGCAACATCTTACAGTCATTGCAAACTCAGGCAAAACCAAAGTGACACTTTAATAATTCCTGTAATGATTCTGTACACCACATAATCATAGGTAATCACAAGACAAAGGACAACAGGGCTGTGGGAAGGTTACATTGTTACAGAGTTAGAGTTTGATTAGAGGCTGCATGAAGCTGGTTTATTTTGCTTTAGCTGAGATGAATTTTAGTTGGGAGTTAAGAGGTTACTAGTTAAAGGTTAGAGGTTAAGGTCAGAGTTAGGTTAAGGTTAGGTTAAAGTTAAGGTTAATAAAGCAGGTTTGTTAGAGGGGAGGGTTATCACATAGATTTATAAAGAACTGAGTGATAAATGAGAGACTGAAAATGACAAGAGCGTTATAAGGAAGGTTGGGGATAACAGAGGTAGTTGAGTTCAAAAGTTCAACAGAAAAAATAAATAAAAGGAGAAAAAAATGCCCATTGGAACTTCTAATCTTTTTATAATCAATTTCCAATACTGAAGCAGTATGAGAAGAAAAAATAAAACTTCAATGAGGAAGACAAGGCAGAATGGGGCTGCAGCGTCCAGCCAGTTTTCAATTACAGTCGCAAATCCACCTGTATTACAGGGATGCAACCTAATGGCCATAAGCTTCCCTCTAAGCTTTGGTCAGCCAGGGGTTGATCAGATTAGGGTGACAATGACCTAAATATATCTCAACATGCTGCTGTCCACCTCATATCAAATGTGGCATTATTTTTCCACAGAGCAGTCCAGCTGTTTTGTTAAACAAGCTTCTGAATATATTAAAAAACATTATTGAAGGCTATAGTCTGGCCAAAGGCAATCTGGCCAGAGATGTTGTCCATCTGCGTGTGAGGCGAATGGGGTTGCGTGACTGGCTGAGTGTCAAAGACTGACCACCCTCCAGAGGGCGTCTGGCTGACCTTCTCATCACCACAGACACCTGTCTGGGATCTTTGTGGTGTCGCAGCAGGTTTCACAGAAAACATGGCTGTTGCTACCACGTCTGTACAGATCCTGCTCACTCCTTCCAGAGCGGCTCGGATTCCGAGTGTTTTTCTGCAGATTAAGTAGAACTGAAATCCAGGTAATTCAAACATCTGCATAAATCAGTGTGTATACGGGAACCATTTAATGCCAGGTCATGACTTTATGCCTATATATTAAAGAAGACCTTATTCTTTATGAATATTCTTCCCTATCACCTCACTGTCACTGTGGTCTTTAGCTAATCTGTTCGGGCTGACAAGGCCAACAAGGGCCTGGGGTCTGCAGCCATGGGAACTTGGAGAGAAATGTCAGGCTCCCTACACACCTCCAGAGGAGCTCCCCAGGGATCCCGATGCAAATATCACTGCCCCGCCAGCACAGCATGGTCTGGAACGTAAGGAACCATTCTGCCAGCTAAGCAGCTATCCAGTAAACAATAGCAAATGTATTCAAAACTGGTATTGTGATGTTATTTATTTGGCCTAAGTGTGAATAATTTAGATCAGCATTCGCATTTCAACATCACAGCGAAGGTCATAAGAGAAAGACGGGCGATTCATTTTTAAACTCATATTTGTCAGCATACTTCCCATGTTTCTCTTTTTCTTCCCACCATTTATGGCAGAGGACCCATCAGTCTCAGAGTTACCCCCTGAGGCTTGAGAGTAAAAAAGGAAGACTGCCAAAAGCAACTGGAGCTACAGCAGAATCTGAAAAAAAAAATAAAAAATTCTAAGGCTGTCATGGGAACTTTCACCTGTTTTCTGTTCTGGGGTTTTCTTAAGTGGATTTCTTGAAAAAAAAATCCTGAGTAGGCCTTGAATTATAAAAAATTGGAGACCCAAGATGGCTACTCGAAGTGCTGAGGAGATGAGAAGATGGCAGCCTACAGGGGACTCAAGCATGCAGACCTTTTTCTCATCAGCATAAATCCTGCCGTGCTGCGGAGCTTTCCAGTAAAAGGTCTAAAAAAGGCAAGCCCCCAAAGCTAACATTACCTTGTGAGAGCCACGGTTTTGAAACAATGGAAAGTAATTTCCTTCTTTGCCCTCCTACATACACACATAGCTTGAAATGTAAGTAAAATACATCCAGTGCAAAGTGCCTGGGTATAGTTGTGCGAGCAGTTCAAAAAGTCAGAAAGGAGTACAAAATGTGGCAACATGTAACTATCAGTTGAGCCCTCGCCCTCCAGAATGGGCAATAAAGTCTTTGCAAGACATTTGTAAGTAGTGGGGGTGTGAGCCAATCTGGCAAGAGAAGAAAATGCTCTCCTGAGAAAATATTTGGCCAAGACCAGAGGGTTGACCCAGCCCTAGTGTGGAATTGGAAGGTTCAGCCGTACACAAATCCTGCAGTGGCCTTCACCTGGAAAGAGCTCAGAAGTCTCTCAGCTCCTATCAGTGCTCGCTACATTTTCCAGGGGTATTTTTGGACAGTAAAGCTGTTATTGTGAAAACTGAGGTTCAGCCGTTTACATCTGAGTGTAAAAAAATAACAGCCAGCCAGTGTACTGCTTGAGAAAAGTGTTGTATATCTCACCAAGAAGTCTAAAAATACTGTAGGCTATGAGTGCACAGGAATAATTGTCTTGGATTCAAACAGTCCAATTATTCCCTCAAAGCTGGCTGTCTTGTTACAAAGCAGCAGAAAACAAACAAAACAGGCATGATGGAGGCAGCAGTACAGACAGAGTAAAATCTGGGTAATGTAGTTCTGGGTAAAGTAAATACGGCAACAGTTACTTTCAAGGTAACCTTGAAACAGCACTACTAAATCTGCTAAACACTGCAGAAAAGTTATTTAATATGCATGTTAGCAAAAACATGAAGTAGGATGTTGCCTCAGAAGACTTACTCAACAAGCAATCCCCACTTGACTAAATGCTGTGCTACTAAAAGTGGATCATAATGCCTCCACATCTCAAGCTGTGTTTCTGCTGAAAGTTCCGGTGTTGTGGGTGAAAGAAGATAAAGTTGATGTTGGAAGGAGTGTGGGCAGAACAAAAGCAAAAAGTTAAGGATATATACTGCAAAAACAGAACATACGGAACAAGTAGGAAAAAGAGAAGGGTTAAGGGGAGAGCAGGGGATTCATGCATTTGGACAGAAGTTTAAATATGCCATCTGCTTCAAGGAGAGTGGGTTGGCTTGCTGAGCTTTGCAAGACACTTACCAAAGGCTTCTGAAAATGACAAAGCAAGAAGTAAACAGAAAAAAAAGGAGGAAGAACAACACAGTTCATTTTTAATTGAGGTTAAATTGAAGGAATTAAAGGAGCTACAGTTTAGTTGTGTGTTGTGTCCCACCTCAGCGTTTTAGCAGCTTTTACAACGATGAGATATCATGCAAGGAGCAATTAACTTTTCAGTCACAAATGCAACTTCTTGGTTAATGGAAATTCTACTTACAATTCTAAATTTTAATTAGAGGAATTTTGCTTTTGAGAAGATCATAGTCGTGGTGTCAATTGCAAAGTATCTCATAATTAATAGTATTTTTTAAAAACTGCATTAATTCTGTTATTGTAATGCTCAGTTCTTTATTTTCATTTTGGTTTTAACTTGTGTTATGGGTCACAACCAAATGAAACGTGTTGAAGACTCTGTGATGTGGACTGAGGCACATCTGAGTTTCAGACACAAATACAGACAAAACACATTAAGAAAGTGACAAAAACAACAGTCTGTTTTAGTTGAACAGGACACACAAAGACAACTGAAGAAGACGGATGATACAGAAGTTAGACAACAGACAAGAAGTGTAATTTCCTTGTCCATCATCTGCACAGGCTCAAAAACTCAAAAAAGGACTTGGGATTGTTGTTAGGTAAATCGATTTTGAAGAGCAGAGCTGTCCCTCCACATGACTGCACTACAACTTAAAATATTACTGCTGGACAGGAAAAGCTTACCAGCTGCCAAACGTTCCTGAGAAACAAACACCGAAACCTCAAAATTGTCTCTAACACTCAATAAATCTTTAACAGGTTTTATCTGTTTATATGATTTTTTGAACATTCATATCAAAATAGTGAAGCTTAATTGCATAACGTTTGAACACTAGAACTCCATTACAAAATAAGACAATATTATGTCAGTAAAGCAATGTTAGATTAATACTGGATAACAGAAAACCTCTAATAAATATTTTTGATTGTAATTACATTCTAAATTTGCCAATGCATAATTCTGTTCAGTCTTGCTTAGTACAAGTATAAAAATCTGGAATGTAAAATATCTTTCACTATATTTGGCAATGTGTTTGACAAAGCCTTGGCATAAGTCTAAATGGTGGGGTAAAATTAGATTGTGATAACAGTAATATGAATTTCTGTCTGCTACGTATCTAGAGGTTCAGTAAATTTCAACAGTAAGGGGACCCTATATGGAGTTTGGCCAATACTATTGAAAAGCAACATTTTGCAACGGGTTCCATATATAATTTCTGTGTCACATAATTCACATCAAGCCATTAAGTTCATGTTATTCCCTTGATAAAAAAGGTTACACACCAGTAAATGTACAGTAATGATGCACTAAGAATGTTACCAGAAATCTAGCTCTCAGAAATTGACTATGCTAAATTGAAATACAAAATATTACAAAAAAATTCACAACTATGTTTGTTCCATCTGACAGAATAGGTTTTGGTGGGAAATACTGATCGGAAACAATACAGGGCACCTATAAGGTGAAAAACCTAACTTGTTTAGGAGAAGGACTTGCTGTGAATAAAAAAATGAACATAACATGATGTTAGGGCTGAGTCCTTTGTGGACGCTCTGTTCTGTAACTTGAGTCAAAAGCACAGACTGACAGTCTTTACTGAAGCACCTCAGTACAACCTGACACAGATCCCTGGGTCACTATGAATCTACAACATCGTCCCAGTGAGAGTAAACAGTCACGTCAAGGTTTTGATTTGAAGATTTTGAGTCAAAGGTCTCCCTCAAGAATGACAGCAAGTCAAAGATGAGCCGTGTCATACAGAACCGTGGACTTGCTGTGCTCGGTAAGGCATGAATAATGAAATGACAAATTGATTCTTTTGAGTGTATAGCTCTTAGGGGGCCACAACTAGGGCAGGAACTCAGTGGCAACAGACTCTTTATTTAGTGGTGTCTACCCTGATTTACGTTTGCAGCAACAAATCAAATAGGAGTCATTGGATTTTTCAAATGGTGACAAATCATCGACCTAAAATATCTACCCCTTATAGCCCAGAGCCACTCCAGGGCGGCACTTAATTATCTATATAATTAGACTTTGCTTTACTAGGCCCCTCAGTGGGATTTAATCAATGGGAACAAGACAACATATCCACCACTGAGTTTTGTCCGTAGAATATGGACCTTGGTCTCATTGTCTGCTATGACACACTTGTGGGATGCTGTGAATCATTTGCTTCAGTCTGCAATGTGAAATTCCTAAATCCAAGATCTTATAACACATATTTTGGGTGATGATCTACAGGTATAATACTAAGCACAATGGCACTAATGCTAACAAATAATAATAATAAGTCGTCTCAGGTTATTCGGTTTACTGCCACTCTGTTTAGATTAGATGGTGAATCTGTGCTCCACAGTCCCTAACCAAAAAGCCAAATGTAGGTTTTAGTTCCTAAAATGTTCACATTAGAACAAAAAATCTACATGAAAAGGAAAACGATCCGATTTGTTTTTCAGACAGTGCTGGAGCAACATACAACTTCATCGCCAAACATTCCCAAAACTAGGTATATGATATTTGTGTGTTCCCAGTCTATGTGGCAATTTTGGAAAAGAAAACAATGGGCACTATGGCCACCACCTTAGCTGCAAAACACAAAAATTACCATGTTAAATATTGTCAAAATCTCCTGGGAAAACAACAGATGCTTTAATTAGTGAGAGGCAAAAACAAAACCCAGCGACAAATTGCTTGAGCTTTCCTTACCTGAGCGTAGCTGTTTGATTCGCCCATTACTTGCACTGGGATCAATGGGCAGGAAGTCTTTGTACCAGGTGATTTCTGGGTCAGGGTTGCCGCTGGCGGCACAGAGCATGGTCGCTGTTCGAGTGCGCTCCACCACTTTGAGTTGAGGGCCCATGTCAATGTTAGGGAAGCCCAGCGGGAGAAGGTCCTCTGTGACAAGAACAGGAAAAGAGTGTATGTGAGTCCCCTGACTTGAAAAGTCAACAATTACGACTCAAAGAAGTTCCCCTTTCAAAGTTTCTTATTTGTGATTTTCATATAACAAAAAGATACAAGTGCACTGCATTCATTCATTAAAATCTCACCAATATTTTCTCTTTTTCACACACTCGTTTAAAGGTGTGGAGCCTCATGAGTTGATGTGGTATTAAAAAACAAGCATGTGAAAATCTGTGCTGACGGATTAGTCAAGTGGGGAACAGATTAATAAACTGTAGAAAATGTTAGCTAAACTAAGCACACAGATTGGTAAACCGATCTCACAAACTGGCAAGAACTGCCTATGGCTTCAACTGCTTTACATTAGCCCGCCGGTGGTGGATGTCAACTAGGAGGATAAGTAACAAATGTGTGATGACGATGATGCGATGATTTACAGATTTGAGGACAATTTCTCATGTCACATGGATTCCAAACTTCAAACAAGCCTTTAAAGTGAAAAAAAGCAATTTTGTCAGTCTGTGTGCACAGTTTGCCAATCTGTGTGCAAATGGTTTAGCAATCCGTCTCCTCAGTTTGTTGATTTGTCCCTTTGTTATAATAAACCATATGCACAGATTTTGACATAAATATGTTTTATTTAGCACACAGAGGGATGATTCTGGAAGCACTTTTTCCCCTTTTATTTCCTTTTGCTGCCAAAAACAGAATTTGGCAAGTGTGCTATTTAAGAACAAATGCCAAGTATTTGATGTGTGATTTCAGTTTTGAGTAGGTGTGCAATAGAATAAAAATGTATCTGCAGCAACAATTATTTGCATTTGAAATAAACAAATAAACCTGAAAATATGTAGTCAGAATATTAATTTCAATCTTAATCAAAGGAAATCATCATAGCAGCCTCTCTGAGTTATCAGAACCTTACAATACACTTGATTCATCATTTGGCTTTTTCTCAGATTTCCGTATCCTAATTTACCCTTGCCTATTGAGACAGATGCACAATGGGAATGTGAGGCTGAAGCATAAACCAACTTAAGAATGCTTTCTTTTACAAGTCTTCCCACTATGATCTAGCTTGTCCACTTGAGAAAATAAATGACTCTAAATGATCAGCAGGGGAGTGAATAGGAAGAAAGTCCCACAAGAGAAGAAAACCTGTCAATCCCAGCAAACTCTCCATCTGTATTGCCTGAGTTCGGTGAAAAAAATGTAATTAGTTACAAAGGGTTCTGCAACAACACCATTTGTTAAGACACATTACTACTAACAACAGCCTGTGACTGAATGCTAGTTAAGAGATATAACTGATCAGATTTGACAGGGTTGCACTAAAGGTGCAAGAAGTTGTGTAGTTGCAGTGAAACATATTTGACATTACTATCAGTAATCATATGCTAATTCAAGAGCCATCACAATATTAAGCACTTGCTTCATTAGAAACACAAACACTGCAGTATCCTAGCAGCTAGTAATCACGCATGATTGAGCCATTATTTCAGTTTTGAGAGATGACAGTGTAGTGCACTCTATGGCTACTGTTCTCCTTATCCAGACTCCCAGCTCTCTTGGGGCAATTAATCCCATGGGTCAAATCGCCTGACCTCTACCCCGACTGGAACCACAGTAGTGACTCATTCTCAGATGATGAGAGCCGGGGGGGAAGTACCCTGAGCTGCAATATGCATCAGACACCCAGGGCCACATCACAAATGGGAGAAGATTGACTGGCTTAGATGCTTGCCAGTGGCCCAGCAGAGCTCATTTTTCCTTTGGCAAGACAATGACCTCATCGCCCACTTTACAGACATCACGGTGGCCTCTTTGGCAACCCCAAAAGCACTAAATAATAGGGAAATTAGGACAGCAAGTTGAACTGCAGTTTGTAGTCACAGACTATAAAAGCAGAAGGTGTCTGTCTTTAATGGTGTCTTATGAAAAGCTATTTCACATTATATTTTTCACTCTATGCATATGATATCATGATGGATTTTAAAATATTGGCCAATGCTGTTTCAGTCCCAGTCATGCCAGTGAGACATTTCAAATTAAATGCATGACGAAAAGATGGCAAGAATTTCAATTTAATGAATATTATTGATTAATGTTGCCTACATGATGAATTAAACCTCATTTTTTTGGTTTTCTTTTTTGTTGTATGACCAAAATAAATGAATAAAACTAAATGAAGCTGTATGCTTGCTGTATGCAGTCACATTAAACAGCAGAACTGAGCAATGATGATTTCACGTGAGGTCACATTTTGAAATGTGGAATCTTAGACAATAAGGGACATGTGAGGGAGACAAAGGGGAAGGTTCAGAGGATCTCAAAAGTGAGTCCCGACAGGTTATCTCTAACTAAGGCTGACATCAGCAGTGTGCAATGAATATTTTAAAGGTAGGTTCAAAAAAGTACAGGCATTTACACTGTTTTAGGTTTCGTGCTGTATCCACTCCATCAATTATTGACGATCACCTCCGTATAATCTCTTTATACCAAGTTCCCCTGAAGCTCTGGAAAGCAACGGCAAGCCTACGTTTCACTTTAGATGCTTCAAGACGAGACAGAGCAATATGTTCTCACAAACCCCCTCCTCGGTGTGTCATCAATGATCTATGTATAAGATAACATAAATGGTGCTGCACTCCCATACACCTCGAGATAGTTCTGTCTGTCAGGAAAAGATATCTGTGAAAGGTACGTCTGGCTTGCTCTATGAGTGTTACATTAGATGCATTTGATGTTGCTGAGGTGTATCTGTATTTCACATGTTAACTCTGCATTCATGGCATCAAAAAGTAGACTCCGGCCGACACAGACTACATTAATGAAGTTGAAAACATACCCTCAGCAAGAGGATTTGAGACTAATTAAATTAGGCAAGTGACAGAGGGAATCTGCATGAAGGAGCAAGAGAGGGCAGGAAAGGTGGCTGAACACACAAACAGACCAAAACAGCAGTAAACAAGACGGATTCGTGGAGACATTATGCTATCGTTACAGCTGCTCTGACCTGATACAGCACCAGCAGCCTTTCCTGAATAAATGGCACGTATGCCGGTTACTTGCTTCCAGGGGAATAAAGTCTGATACCATCTTTCCCCCGAAGCTTACAGGCTCTGTCGATAAAGGCGGCCATGCAAAAATAAATAGATCACTCATCGAGGGAGTGTTACTTTAGGGTTAGCCAGCCTGACTGTGAAGGAGAGAAGGCAACCAATGACATGGGCTGATAGTATGCGCGGATTCCCAAGGGGCCACTCACTCATAATGGCGTAGCAAATGCATTTCTATGATGTGACTGTCCTGTGATGACAGATCTTCACAGGCCAAATAGAATCAATGTATGTTCGCAATGGGCCAATGACAGCATAAATGTCTTATTTTTTGCTAGGAGCAACTTTTGTCACTTAAAGCCACCAGTCATCATATGATGAGACATGTGATGCAGACGCGCCCTCAAAATGACCCTCATCTACTTGGTAACAAAAGAAAATGGATTTTTTTTTACTATTCTCCAAGTGCATATGTTTCAATGGGCAATGAGGGGGCAATTACAGAGAATGCAACCTGTCTCCTTTGGTGGGCCACTGTGTTATTAAAAGGGCCACAAAAGTCACTCTGACGCATCCCACTGAATCAGAAATTGGTTAGCGCTTTTATACTTGTTAGTATATGGAGGAGGTCTGTCTTGTTTTCTCCACTGCTGTGGTGTACAGCACTTAGACAGCAACGACAAATGCCTTGCAAAAACACTGCTGAAGCCTTTCTGTAATCACACAGAAATCCATTTATTAAAAATAAATCAACAAAAAAACACACAATGAGGATTTTAAATTTTCTGCACGTTTACTCCATGTAGTAGCTGGCTTGATAGAGCATGACTGCAACGTATCCACCTACAGGCTCCAGCTGACCTTAGCTGGCTTTGATTTTTGTCATTCTCTTTGTTTTTTTTTTCTGTTTTTGGGTTTGCGTGTCATCATTATCCATAATTGTCTTTAATTTCAGTTCACCATTTAATATCATTACAGAAGTGACAGGTGCAAAGCCTTTAATCGGTCTGGTTAGCTCAGCCACTGCCCGGCTGTTAATCTGCCGACTCATGCCTGCTGTTGCATTCTGCTTTTCTATCATTACTAACTGTGGCCTTCTTAAAAGGTCCGTACTTTCAACTCATTTAACTCTCCTGACTAATCCCATTTGCGGTGATTCAGCGCTACCAAACCATCTCTTTACAAACCCTCCTCCCCCCAAAAGTCCGGTGACTGTACTGAAGATGCTACACAAAGGTGCTGTAATTAAATATGCCATTTTGTGGGCACTTCTACGTTTTTCCCAGCTCACCAACTGCTATGTTATGCCCACTATATAATTACCCAGCGCCCTTCATCTGTTGTACATACAATGCAATACTGTTGTGTCACAAGTATTTTCCAGCATCATGAATAGTACCTATTCTCTATGAGCACTTAACCCTGGCACCTAGCAGCTCCCTTTGAACTCCACAAAGACTGAAACAATTCATAATTGTAGTTAACTGTCGTTTCTAATTAGCTCTACAGTATCACCCATGACACTCGAACCCTTGGTCTTAGTGCTGTACTGTTTCAGCGAGCCACCTCTAGCAAAGGAACCACTAACTCTGGCAGGTTAGTATTGTCTGCGTGTTATACTGAAAATAGATATTGGCATGATTGTACTGCATATGTTACCCATTTTCATCTGTTGTCAGTATCAAAGCCACTCGTTCTAAATCACCAGTTAGCTCTCAGAATGGAGAAGGCTGTAGCAAAAGAGAGAGGAAGAGAGGTAAATCCCGACTTGCTGGGACTGCAGCAAATGCCGTGGGGTGCTCCACCACACCCCGCACCTATTACTCATATTATTATTTTCACTTACTGCAATGATTTAATTTCATCAGCAGTGTAATCAGGTTAACTGATTACCCAGCGCCACAGCATAGAGACACAGGCTTTAAGCAGGCCTGTGCATTAATACCAGAGAGGGACTGCAGGGAGACAGGCAAAGTGAGAGCAATGGAAAGGGGGGGAGAGAGAGAGAGAGAGAGAGAGAGAGAGAGAGAGAGAGAGAGAGAGAGAGAGAGAGAGAGAGGGAGAGAGAGAGAGAGAGAGAGAGAGAAAGAGAGAGAGAACAGGAAGGAGAGGTTAATATTAAAAGTTAGAGAGTAAAGGGATAATAAACATGGTGGAAGTGGACGAAGAAAACCAGTGGCACAGTCTCTCACACATAAAAGGAGTCTGAAGAAATAGATGTAGAACTAATATGCAGACTCCACTTCTGATACTCCAGACAATGCGGTTTCATTTGCTCTGCACCTGAACCACAGCCAGAAGTGTTCACGTCAAACAGCTGGTCTAGAGACAAAGAACTACTGACTGGGTGAAGAGGGAGGCTATATACTACAGATGGGGCACCGCCAGAGCATTTTGTAAAGTCAATTTGCTAGAATGCATGTGTGCATGAGCAGTCGAAGTTGCATTTATTGGATTTGGAGTTACTTTTACATAAATATCAGAAAATAGTCAAGACCCAAACCCATAGTGACCGTATGGGGCCCCTTCTTGTCTCGCAAGGTTCCCACACTAATGTGGACCACATATTTGAATCTTAACAGCTCTCACTTCAGTGTAAATGTAAACTTGGCTTTAAAAACTGAGTAAATGTTTCCCAACTTAGAATACATTAAAAACTCCAAACGTCTTTTCTTTATACTGTAAGGGGGGCTCATTTAGTCCCCCTTCAGCATTGGGTTGTGTTGTGAATTAAAGGAGCTATAAGCCACCAGCTACTGAAAGGAATGTGCAATACCAGGTGTTGCTGCAGCCTTTTTCACTTCTTGTCTGTGCTTGACAGTTTGCAAAGTGTAATGACAGTATGTATAGCTAAAGGCATATCTTCAAACTAATCTAAATAGAAATTTGAAGAAAATTTCACATGTTCCCTTTCTTCTGTGCATCTTTCTGTAATATTCCTTGAAATCTATAACCAGCAAGATTCCCGTTGCATTGCCTGAGTAATACACAAACGAAGACAGGGGAATAGTGGCACAGAAAGATCCAGGGACAGAGAAGAATAGCAACACAAGGGAAATCTAATCACAGTGTCTCTGGCCCCAGCACCGATAGCCCTCTCCGGATAGCCATCTCAGCTGAATAATGGTTATTATACAGCCAGCACTCAACCTCTACCCCCCTGCTCTGTTCCCAGAGAGACGTCTGATGTCCTATTGGTATTCTCCACACCTAGCACAACCAGCCACCAAGGGCAACATTTACATCCAAATCTCCCAAAATACAACCCAAGAGAAACAGACTGAATGAGCAGATGAGAGAAAGGAAGAGGGGCAAGGGAAGGAGTGATAAAGGATGAAGGAGACAGAAAAGATTGAAAAAGTAATGGACATTGAAAGCAAGGCAGACGTTTACGACATTGTTTACTGCACTGCAAAGTTAGTATGTTGGGTCACATGCTTGACCACACAGAAACCCTGCAGGGTAGAGCATCTACTTATTTTTCTGTTCTTGCTGGTGTTTTACATGCATTTATAGAGACAAACTGTTTACTTTAGAATTCAAAGTAAGGGTTGATTGACTGTGTGTTGTACTGACAGTGGAATTAATAGTAAAAAATGTGTTTCTGACTATTTTTGCATGAGCTACATGTATGTTTCTTAAGTGTGCTGTGTACGTAAAGAGCAATATTGTGCTGTAAGGAGAGAATCTACAGCAGGTAAGTGTCCTTTTAAAATAAGTCTTGCTGTTTGTCCCTCTATTATAAGTGGCTAAATGGGTAAATGTTTAATGTGAGGGTGATAAGGAATTTAGAGTGGCAGACAGACTGGTTGTTCCGACAGTTCGGACTGTGACTTGCAAACATGTTCTGCACCACCTCCAACTCTTAACACAGTCCATATTAGGCCACATTCATGAAACTATCAGAGCCACTGAGTTAAACAGTGAGTGGACAGCTTATTTGCCAAAGAAAGACATTGATAGCAGCCAAGAGAACTAACAATTGGCAGCAACCACTACAGGTATCAGCTATGACCACAGTTCTGTCAAATATGAAAGCCAAAAGAAGGAAGGAAGGGCGGACTGATGGCAAATACCAGGGACCAAACCAAGTAAAGAAAACTCGGCTTATAGATAACACTAGGCAGGAAACAATTTTTAGCCTC
Organism: Acanthochromis polyacanthus; assembly: GCF_021347895.1. Taxonomy (NCBI): domain Eukaryota; kingdom Metazoa; phylum Chordata; class Actinopteri; family Pomacentridae; genus Acanthochromis; species Acanthochromis polyacanthus. Next base: position 24,218,828 of record NC_067116.1, on the reverse strand, counting down.
AGGCTGAGCAGTGTTGCATTAGGGCATAATTTCCTGCCCATTACAGGTAAAGCAGTGAACTAAGGCTTTGTCCATATAACATCTTTTTGTCAGATATCGAGACCTAGTCCATATAAATTCACACAGCCCTTGGCTGATAGATTTTCAAATAAACACACCACTTCTGCACCTGCTGCAGTCAAATATCTTCTGGGGTAGCAATAAATCAGTATTTCTGATAGTGAATAAATTGCAGAGTGTAATTAATTCATTTATACATTGCAAATACTTAGCCTAATAAGTTCAACATAGCCTTCTAAGTTGCTGCAATGATATCAATACAAGTTCACTGTACATACAATACAAGCAAATGAAAGCAAAAGAAATTAATTACCCAGTAATGATGTATTCTTTTTGGGCTTGTTTGATCAAAGCAGACATTGCCTTAACTTGCTCATAATTACATTGCCATTCACAGTTACACTGTTCAAAGATAAAATATTTGCTTTATCTCAATATATGAGTTTCATTAAAACTCATGGATCAGTACCCAAGGTTGGACATGCACTGTTTTACTCATTTAATTAAGAAAAGTGCAAGACGAATATTAATCATCATTTTCATTACTTTACCAAAGCACATGTTTTCAGCTGATTAGAAGGCATGTTGGACACGTCTCTCCATGAAGGGGTTCAACCGTGTCGGCTGACATGCCGTCTTTCCTCTACCTATAATTTTAAATGCGGAAAACCAGGGTCCAGCACTTGGAAAGAAAAACGTGCACTACAGGCTGTTTTTCCTGATGTGCCAAGCCACCGTGATAGACACAGCACAGACATGAGAGAGGAGTAATTGTCTAGGACAGCTCCAACGATCCCCTGCCTGTGAAGAAAAGAGATGGAGTGGGAAAAAGAAAAAACACAAAAAGGGGGGAAAAAAAATTCTGTTTACCTGTCTCAGCCAGTGGCAGTTTATCGAACCCCACCCCACCTCCTCCACCCACCCACACACACACACAAACACACGCATACATACACACACACTCTCTCACTTTCTGTCTTGTCAGGCTCCTGAGGCGTCTGGGGTAAGACAGGCGAACTCCAGGGGAGACAGGAGATGAGGCTGGGGCCATTAAAGGAAGTGCCTCTCCGTAGAGAAACGTCAACCAGTCAGGTCTGGTTTAGTGGTGGGTGGCACTGAGTCTGTGTGTGTGTGTGTGTGTGTGTGTGTGTGTGTGTGTGTGTGTGTGTGTGTGTGTGTGTGTGTGTGTGTGTGTGTGTGTGTGTGTGTGTGTAAGTGCAGTGGGCACCTTGAAACCTGACGTCTGTTTACCACATAATGTGGGTGACACCGCTCCTGTACAACCCCCTGTATAATGAGAACTTTCATTCTGTTGTTTAATTAAGAGAGTTTAAAGTTGTGGGGAATGCAATGCCAGCCATCTCAGTCTATTACAATTTGATTCTCCAGCGATAGCCTAGAATGTCTAGTTCGATAAAAGAGGGATTTTTTTGGAGCTACATGAGATCCACAATTTCTAAAGTTATTTCATTCAACTTTTTAAAAGCAGCTGGGATTTTGCAGCATAATTTTAGACCATTCCTAACTAATGATGACGCTGATGAGAAACAGTGTTGGGGGTGCCTTGACAGCTTACTGAAGCATAGCATGCTCCATAAGTTTGGCTATAATCTTGGCATCATGACCAGTCCGTGCAAACTAAGTTTTAAATATTATTTAAGCAGCTTCTGTGGTAACACACAATGCTCCCTAAAGTCAGTATTGTCATCCCATCACCATTCTTCAGCACCGCCTGATCAGTAATGACTAGAAAAGAACTGACTTATTAAGAAAAGAATAAAAAGCCAACATGGGTTTTTGTCTCCGTATTGTAGGCTTGCATTTCAAATCCGCTGCTTTTCTCAGATATTTGCAGTGTCGCAGGTTTCATGTCTGAACAGGGCTTGTGTGTATGACAGAATCAACACTTGGTACTCCTGACATGTGAAGCAAAGGCGCCTCTAAGCTGGCCAAGCAACTGAGGGCCAAAGCAACAGCAGACTGAGAGGAGATGAGCTGCTGCACTCTGCCATCACTGCCAAAGCAACTAATCTACCCCAAACAAATACCAAAGCTTCAAAGCGCAGACTGACAATATTGGTGGGAGGTACATGGGTAGGGCTGGGGTCTGAGGTTATATTGTCTTGGTGGGCCATTAGCTTAGTGCCATCAAGGCGCTAATGACAGGTTTGGAGGCACCGCTGCTTTGGTGAGCAGAAAAAAACAATTATGAATATGCAGTGGCCTGAAATGAGCAGAGGACCGGTCAGATGAGTGCTTGGTAATTGCTTGATGTCACTTTGAGACGTGGAGGGGGAAAAAAAGCATGCGGCAGTAATGATCAGAGAGGAAATGGGCCTTCACCAGGGTGGGAACAGTCGGAGTGCTGGATAAATAAGTTACTTAAAAGATGACAAGATGGAGGGGTGTGGGTAAATGCTGATCAGCTTAGCAACAAGAAGGATCATTAGGAGGAAAAGTAGGCTGAAGACCTCAACTATTACTGCATGATCATTTCCTGCTGTAAGGCAAGAGAACCCGGTGAGTGGTCAGGAAAAAGAAAACTGCAACAAAGGAAAAGCAAACAGGACACACACGTGGTGTACTAAATGAAGTTACCCCCTAAGACAATCCAATGACCCCCAAACAGACACCAACATATGATGCTTAAATGATTTTCAGGACAAAGAAAAGACAGAGGTTAAAGCTACACTTGTTGGATGTAGTGGAATAGTCCCCCTCCACTGATATTTTCAAGAAGAACCTCAAAACATCCATGTCGTCATTGACTTTTGCCTGCTAATGCTCTTAGTATTTCAAATGTTTGTTTTTTTAGAAATTGATCTTGCAAGTTGGTGTGCTCTTTTGCCTGTTATAGTAATTTTACATTCATTATTTTGCTATTCTCATTGATTTATACAAGTTTTTGCCTGTCTGTGTATTTTGATTTGATTTGATTTAAGGGCCAAGAAGCACAATCACTTAAAAATATAAACGACTACTATTACAGTAGTGGAATCTGGGCTGGACAACAGGAAACACGCTTTTTATTCATGAAGAAGTCCTGGGTAGCATCTTAAAACCGTCTTGGTCTGCCATTTCCTTCAGACTCCTGATTTCTATTTATCACTCTTATAACTGAACCTTACATCGGTCTAAGAGTTTAAGGTTTTTCAAGATGTGTCTTGCTTATGTACTGTGTCTATCTTTCTTGAGACGTTGCTTTATTCAGTCTTAACTGAGATGCATCCTCCTGTTCTAGAAGAAATACACATGACTGTCATTTCCATTCAACTTTTACCACAAGATGCAGAGACGGGGCACTTGTGCGGCATGCAGTACTTTAAGTCTTATCAACTCTGCCAGTCCTGCAGGGACCGCAGCACGACCTCTGTGTTGTACGACTTCAGTCACCCGGGTTGGTGGCTGATGTATATGCATGAAGCTGGTGGTCCAGGCCATATCCCCTTGCTCTTCTTTATGCATGAGCTGGGCCACTCCAAAAGTCGTCACTCATACAGTTTCCAAAGGGCTGCACCACCTCTTCCCAGCTCTCATTCCCTGCTCAGGTGTGAAGCAAAAGGTCCTGTCCTGGTATAGTTTGGACACTGATTTGACTTCTGCACATTACTATCGATATTGATGCGAGTTTTTAATAGATCTCATGTTTCCATTTAACATTTAAAACAAATAGTTTTCCAAAATCCTATTATAGTTGTTGGTACCGGTATTTTTTCTAATTATTTTCTTTGTTTTGTTGCCTTGTCAGAATAATTAAAACACATTATGGGCAAGAATATTCAATGCCCATCTGCACTGGTCATCCCATTGCATAGTAATGTGAATATTCATACTCATAAAACTTCTCACCTCATGCTGGTTGAGCCAGTGGCGGGAGGAGGACAAATGTCAGCGCACTTTGGAGATATTTAGAGGTAAGCGACAACATCAAAAGTAAAAACTAACTGGAAGCGCTACTCTGCTACACTGTCAAGACATGAAGCAAAAAAAACAAAAAAACAAACAGCTTGTTTAAAATGAGTAAATTACATAAAACATCTATATAAGGTTCCAGTATTCAGCACTACAACTGGCATTTGGACTCGCAGGGTGCCTAGCGTCTTTCCTCAACCTCACGGCACAGTGGGTTGATGGGAATTTTACTCCCAAGTGAGTCATACTAACATTACAGGGAAAGCAGTTTTCACACCTCACCGCAACACCAGCCTAGCTAAAGCAGGTGTGGTTTTAAAAATCATAGCACTTTTATATTACTATAATTATGATTATAACCATTACTAAGTACTAGTATCGATATGTAGTACTGGCAAATACTCCAATGTAGCTGGGTCCTAAAAAACAAGATATGCGTTCATCCCTGTAAGATAGTGTACAAGTGATACTAGTCATATTTGAGATTATATACATTTGGGATGTTTTTTTACTTACAAATTGAAATTGAAATTTTTAGTAACGCAAAAGGCTGCAATTATGGAAGTATATAAATGCAGTGAATTTAACCCAGGGCTTAAACTGTTGTGTCATTGGTGTGACAAATTCATGCGATCACCTTGTGTGACAATCTCATGTGGTAATGCCTCACATTGCAAATCAAACTGCAATCACAATATCCTTCAGAAAAATCGCAATTACTAACGTTCCCCAGATTGTTCAGCCCTAATACACATGGAAGGTGGTTTCACAGGGGGGGGGGGGGGGGGACATAAAATAAATTCCAAATTGCCATTATTGGTTTCTTATTAAGGAACAGATTATGGAAAATGCCTAATACAAGAAGAGAAAATCCACTGCGAGAGGTTCCATCAGTAACACAAGCGTGCTTACAGTTGTAAAAGCATCTCAGAGACACTGATCTTTCAATTTAGTGTTCTGGTCAGCTCATTGCTGTGACAAAGGATCCATTTATCTGAAGTTTCTACCCAGTAATAAAACAATCAGCCAGACGTTAACCCCCAATGTGCTTACCCCTCTTCTTCTCCTTTTTTTACTCTCCATAAGTGTCTTATATTGGTCGTGGCCAGATGTCTAGGGTGGCCAGGGTCGCTCTACTTGAGTAGAAATTATATGAAATAGATGGCAGAAGTTCAGGAGTCGGCCACCCTCGGCCAGAGGCTAGCTCCCTCCACTTATCCCACTCCATCACTACCACCTCTTTTCCTATTCCCTATTTCTCCTTTATTATTCTTGCTACAACTTAGCTTGCATCCTGTTTCTTCCTCCTCCAATCACATCTGATTACTGCACTACGGGTTCAAGGGATCATAGACTCTCATCTAGGTGAATTTCCTCTGAAGGGAACTTTTTTTACACAATCGAAAATTAAAGTGAGAAAGAAAGATGGTGGTAATAATGTGGCAGGCACGGAAGAGCCGATAATGACATATAGGAAAAGGTTGAAAGGTATGTAGTGACATATCTTCCAGTAATGAAAAGGAGGTGCCGCAGTCACTGAAGAACAGCGAAGGGAGTATTTCTGAGGAAACAACACCAACACTTCTTAAGCCCCCAATAAGAGATCAGGGGCATGAGGGGCCATCCACGTGGTCAACATCCACCTATTGATTTGTTGTTTGTGCCAAGTCTGCCCTCTGCTACACACCAATAACAGCTTAAGAATCCCAGCTCAGCAAGGAGTAGCACCTCATAAGCACCATCACAGAACAAAACAAGAGATTTGCTGCACATCTAATTCTCTTGAAAGCGGGGCCAAATAACAACCGCCAAAAGGACAGAGCAAAACTGGTAGTCATTTCGTTGTGAGGAAAAACGAGAAGGGTATAGGGTTTACCATTTGCGAGTTTAAAAAAACTGTTTGCACTGACTTGTTAATAATAGGAGTCACATGTAAAAATGGGTTGACTGTGAGCTGCTAACCTTCGCCACTGGGTGTAGATCTTAACAGCACTAGACAAATATATTATTTACTGCTGGATGCGGTGAGTGCTGCTTGGGAATGAGAATTGACTTGTTTGTCAGGGACAAGCTGGAGATAATGCAGCTGGCAAAAGCAGAAAGAGAGAGTACCTCAGTGGGGACATACGAGGTACGTCAGGGTGTAAGCTCTGGTAAGAGAGTCCTTCCTTGTTTCTTCACATCTTTTGCGACCTCTTTCATCGCATCTTGGCTATTAACTAAGAACTTTAATGTAGAAGGATTACCAGCAGAACTCATCGTTCTCACACGTTCGGAGACCATGCGGAAGAGGGGAAAGGTTGATTCCGAGGCAGTCAGAAAGGAAGAGGAAGAACAGACCGATCTGCTGCTGATACTGCCAAGCGTATTTTTCACTGTCTCATTACCGGACGGCCACTGCCTGCCTGCTGGCTCTTTCTCTTTGTCTCCCTCCGTCTCTGCCGCACACACATACACGCACATAAAAACCTGATTTAAACACACCACAAACCAAACACTCTGCCACTCAGAGACTGTCGACCATACTCGCTCACACTTCAGGAAACTAGCTCTGTGCCTCTCTCACACGCACACACCTGCTCTTGTTTCACTATGTGTTTTATTAATTTTTCATCAGGCTTGCCTGCTGCCCTGGACTCACCTTCTCTTCGAAAATAAACACAATAAAATAAGCATTCAACCCTGCAACACCAACACGGCACTGCATTTGCACTACAAAGAGACAACTCCGAGGGAAAAAAAACTGACCACAAGCAAATCACTGCAAAAAATAAATAAATAAAAGTAACTGTAAAAACAGAAAAACAAGCATCTGCAAGAAATAAGTTTAAGGAAATAGATTTTTTTCCTCCCCATTTTATTAACTATATATTTGTGAGAAAATGTCAAATATAGTTTCAGGAGGTTACAAAAACCCAAGGGGCCGTAAAATAAAGCCAAGGGGAATATTTCACCAACCTAAACGCATGTTTGTGCTGGTGCTTGTTAGATACGTACAGGGAATACTGATGAAATGAATAGCAAGGAGGAGAAATTTTCTCTGTTTTCTCTTTTATCAGTTCTCTTTCCTCAGACTGTCTCTTCTCCTCTGTTGTAGCCTGTGCAGAGGCTTTTACAAAGCCGAAACTATTTTGAAATCAGGTTGCATCACGCACATCAGATGATCAGGAGAATTTCTTTCTTTCTTTCTTTTTTAAATTCTGATTGCAAATATACTAAAAAATGCACAAATACGAACAGTTCACACCCAAATGTAACATCGTCCGAACCTTACTCGGTCTTTCTTTCTTAGCCTCTTCCTCCATCCTTTCTTTTTCGCAGCAATCACAGTCCATAATAATGTGTCTGAATTTGCATGTTTTTTTTGCTTAAAATGTAAGAGTTCATGACTGTATCACCCACAGACACCCTCCACTTCCATCACACACACCCAACCCACTCAAATACAAAGAAATAAGGCTAGTAGAAAGAGAAGGAGTGAGAACAAGTGTGCAAGAGAAAGATACAGCAGAGAGGACACGGCCTCCAGCATAACAGTGGAGAGATTATGTGAGAGGGACAGAAAAGGGTAGACAGAGCACAGAAAGGAAAGGTGAAACTGAGAAATAGCACATTTTAAAGCTTCGTCTGGAGTCAATATTCGGTTCAGAGGTTGACCAGCCTCTGCCTTCTAATTTTCACTCCAGTTTTCCTTCCCTCTTAGCCGCTCACGTTTTTCTCATCTAATCACTGCACCTCTGCCTGATCCCCCCGATGAGAGACGGAGAAGGATAAGTTTGATTGGTTCCACCTGGTTGGGAGTGGCAAAGAAAAAGACCACAGGCTCGTTATAGCAACCATTTCCATAAGCTGTGACCTCTGTGTGAGTGCACCAGAGGTAGGTTTCTGGTGCCGACTAGCTCAAAGAACCCACGGCAGAGCACTTGACTGGCTTCAACATTGAGGTTTAACTTAAGGAACGTGATTATTTCTGTCTGACAATCAGCTCTCCCCTGTTGTCATCTGTTCAAGGGTGCTCCAAACACAGGGACAGACACATCATATTTATGTTTTCAACATAAAAAATTCAAAATCAGACTAAATTTCATCAATCACAGTGCTTTTTTTGTTTTGTTTTTTTTGCTCTTTGGGCTGCCTCAGGGGAGAATCCATTTGCAACAGTTTTCACTGCGCTAAAGACTGCTGCTGACTAAAAGACAAGCACACAAAAAAGGATAACTCCCCATGATCTCCTCACAACAGCATGAGCTGACAGTATCCCAGTGGCAACTTTGCCTTCCTTCTGACACTCTAAAACACTCCCCTGAAAAAAACCCCAGAAAATCCTAAAACTAGAAAGAGAGAAGAAAAAAAAGCTCCCATGACAAAAACCCACAGCAAGCTGCAAGTTGTGTCACATCTCAAGAGTGTGCTTCATACACTTGTCGGTCCCTCTCCAAGGACTCCCAGAGGACTGTGTGCACGTCTTAGTGGAGCCAGATGGCCCCCATCTTAGGTATTCAGTTGCAGCAGTAGACTAACAGCCAAGGTGGTGTCACAGTCAATGCTAAATGCACCCTCTGCTATTGCCACTAAGATACACACAAATAGTGCTAACAGTACAGTATAATAAACAATTATTGAGACAAAGTTTAAAGAGTAACTGCATGTCTTTGTATGAATAAATGCAGGTGGACTTGTTTCGTGCATATATAGAATGTCGTCGTGTGCATATATGTGTACATATTTTTGTAGATGCAAGTCAGTGAATTAGCAGCTGGGTGTGGTTATGTGCATTGTGAATATTTGCTGTACAGCTGCTTATCTTTACCACTGCAGACAAGCATCAAAGTGTGTGTTTGCGTGTGTGTTGTGCTGTTAATTTCTTCTTAAATTCCAAACAGATTTCACGTGCTCTCATTGCAGATGAGCTGTCACTGTGGCAGAAAACGCTTAACACTCTTCTGTGTGCATAGCTACGTCATGAAGAGTGGCTATATACAAACTGTCCTCATAGGAAGGCTCACTTCGCTGTATGTGGACTATTTATACATAGCTACTGTTGTGTGGTGTTACTCTGAGTGAATGCTTCTTTATCTCTAAGTATTCCCATGCAAGTAAGGCCCTTCGTTAAAAGAAAGTGTATCTATACAAGCAGCCGTGCAAGTTTGTTCACATGTACGTTGTTGTATGCGTTTGTTTGTGTGGGTTAACGTGGGTGTTTCCATGCATGCAGCTGTGTATTCTCGCAATATGTGTGCCATGGCTTTCTGGCCAAGTCACCCATCGTGGCGACCCATTTTCTGCCTCTCCAGATCCCAGACCACGTCCCCTCTGTTTACTGCAAATGCGTCCCTTGTGCCTTGTCCCATATCCCGTAATCCTTTGCCCCTGTTCCAAGAACCCGTGTTCAGCTATTGTCCTCCTCACCTGTTCTACACTGCCAATCGTCCGCAACACCTCCTGTTGTCTCCCTTCATCTTTGGCCAACTTTTCTCCATTTTTTCCCCCTATTTTTTCCTCCGATTTGCTCCACTTCCATCCCTCCTTGCATTCTCCCCCTACATTCAAACTCATCCTTTGTCTTTCTACCCATTACATCCTCATTTTTTCCACAACAAACTGATGTCTCTTCTCCAATATTCTCCATAGTTCGCAGTTTATCTTTCAGCCATCTCCCTCCCAATACTGATGGGTTAATGCAGGGGCCCCTGACCTCATTAAAGATGGAAAACAGACAGAATGTACTGCTCCTCTCGCCCTTGTTGCTTATGTTGCACATTCACCCCCATCATCACACTCTCATCCCTCCTTCAGCACTGGGTCTTGCCTGGGCAGGAGAGCTTCTATCTTCCTCTGGGCTCTAGAGGAAACCTCGTTGAGTTGATTCCAATAACTTTTCATTTTCCTTCTGCTCCTGTGGGCTGCCCTGAGTTTGCCCTGTGCTCTTTCACACAGCCACAACTGCATGCACTGACGTACACATGCCCGGGCTTGCAGTTAAAAATTGATGTGCTTGTTCCTTGTTTTCAATCAGTCTCTGAGTCCACTCTTTCTTTGGAAAGGACTTTCCAGATTTGATTTTCACAGCACCTATACAATAGCCATATATAAACTATGAATAACAAAAAAAACGAACTTCTGTGGACAGTCACATTTTGTATTCTGTTCTTCAGGCTGTGTGCTTCAGCACATTCAGTTTGACATAAAAATGAGCTTACGTCAATACAGAAAGAACTATAAGGTTCTTCAAACACACAGAACCCAAAGGTGAGACATTCAAAAGTAAGTGGACAGAAACAAAATCATATTTTTTATAATACTGTGGAAAATTCTTTGCAATGACCCTCATTAGTTTCTGAAGTCTTTGACCCATTGACATTACCAGAGTGATTAAGGTCTTCCAAAACTTTACAGCGGCCACTTTTCATTGTTGCAGAGACTCTCTGCTTATAGTGTGGTCTACAGCTCTTCTTCTGGCCTATTCCACTCTATACTAACATGACACCCACAACTATGGTGTTCAGTACTGTCTGGCTAATTATTCATTCATTTATTTATTTACTTGTTGTTTGTTTGGTTTTCTGTTCTCTTGTGTATGTGTTTGTTTGTTTGTCTCATTGATGGGTAATTATTAGTTGGGAATAACACAACACCTGATATTCTTCAGATGCAATAGCACTGCTTGCTAGTCCCTGTCCCTGTCCGTTCTTTCTCGTCCTGTCCACCCTTTGTTTCCCTTCACGTCACCACTGAGGTGTAGCACTGCCCTCCCTGGCTCTGAACAGGGAAATGTAATAAAGAGTGTCAGCTTAGCTTTCAGGGAGGGCTGGTGATGGTCACACACATGCACTAAATAACAAAATATTTGGCTGCAAGACTAAAATATGCATTAATCTCATAAAGTGTTGACACCCCTTCCATGGAGTTAAACAATGAGAAAAAATACATACACACAAAAAAAAAAAAACAAGTAGAAAACATGTCTATTTGGCCTGAGATCAAGGGTCATGTCCTCAAAGGATCTTATCACTAAAAATCTTTCTAAATGGCACCTTAAGTTCTTAACAAAGAGTTTCTTCTTAAAAATTATTCACAAAACTCCGGAAAGTAGTAAGTTAGGAAGGAATAAAGACAATTCCTGAACTAAGAGAACTGTTGAAAATGCTGCTATGAATGACATCATATTTCATGTTTTTACAAACTGCAACCTGGCCCTTCTGTTCTAGAGGCTTTCCAGAGGGTTGCATCTTGTGCTGAATCCTCAGAGGTTAAGAACATGAAATCTTCTTGACAAGGAAACATGTATGCCTACATCCTGGAGAGCATTCTTGACTTGCTGTGCAGCCATAAAAGATCTTTCCTTTACCTTATAAAAGATTTTCATCCACAAAAATTCAGTCTGCCAAGGCTACCAGGATTTTAGGAAACCAACTAACTTAGTGATTTGATGTGTCCATGGTTTGATTTTAGCTTAAATGTGCAAAGCTCATAGTTTATAGAACAAAAAATGCACAACTGTGCAAATATCGGTTTCTGAATTATACATGCTTGAAAAAAACTAAAGCACTTCATAGAATTGTTGCAGGGAACTAACAATGCAGGATGAAAATTTGATTCCTATTAGGTTCATACTACTTCCTGGATTCACACTTTCAGGAAATAGCAGATGTTATCTGGTAAATGGAGCGCCTCAGCTAAACAGTCATTGTGTGCCAATCAGTACCAGATATTATATCCTATTGTCCAAACAACATTGGGTGGTAGATGCCAATACTTTTTTTAAATGAGTACAATGAATGAATATACATGAATATACATATAATCATTAAACACCAGATTTCAAAATGAAAGTTTTGAAGGGCAACTACAAAAATAGTTGGTTTATTCTAATGTAAACAAATATCTGAAAAGCTTCCGATTTGATAACCGAAAATCCATCCAATGTTAGCCACTGTTCCTTGAGAAATGTCTCCAACAATTCAAGCATTGTCAAAGACATTTGCAAATAGTTATTTTCTCTTGTCTGCCGAAAAAATTAATCGAATAGCCACTGCAGCTCCACACCTGAGGCCCTGACACCCCCATAGCACCCAGTCAAATGCATCTGGGCTTGTTTCTAACAATAACTAACCCAGGATGCTGGGCCAGACTTCCAATCTCTGGTCCAACACCTCCACCACACACACACGCAGACACACACACACACACACTCTCCCCAACCCTGTGCTTGTGGATCTGACAGCCAGGAAGGCCTAGCTTGTGTGCTGCCAGCCAGCCACCCAGCAATAGCTCGGCTTCATCCAGCCCTGGAAACATGGCAGATGGCAGCAGGAGAGAATGGAAGAGAACAGAAAAGACACTGTGTGTGTCTATGTACATGAGGCAGACAGAGACAGGTAGAACGAGGGAGAAGAAAGCGGGCGTGTGTGACCACATGCTTGCTTGCTTATGATACTGTCCTCAATGACCTCTAAACTAGAGCAAAACAAATGCTGGAATATCTTAGCTGAAAGCAAAGTAGCACTTTAAGCACTCATTAAAATTCTGCTTTTGGTGATTTCGTCTACACAGTTCACAACAGGTTGTTATTTTACGCCTTTTCCTCCGTGTGTGTGTGTGCGTTCGTCTTTTGGCCACTGTGACCCGGCTGTTTTCGGATGACCAATCAATCCATTTCATTCAGGGACCTTATGTGTTTTCAAATAGAGGTTCAGCTCTTCCATGAATGACCGTTGATTAGCGCCATCCCACTGATGCATCCTTCATCAACAGCCTTCACACTGTCCATCTGTAAGCGATTTTGAGTCTATTTTAGGCTATGGTGAGCACCTGATAAATTTGAACATCTCATTTAACTCCGTTTCTACTCAGCAAGTGAACATTTTTACATCTATAATGTAACCTCTTGGCAGACACCCTTTGCGTGCTCCTATTATGGCCAAATCAAGAAAATTATGCATATTTTAAATGAAAGTCTTGTATGAACATTTGATGAAACGAATAATAATCATGTAAGATAAAATTCTAAATAATTGCATGGTCCCTGTTAAAAGTAAAGCAAAAACAGTAAATTTTGAAACACATTCTGAGAGATTTTCTTTTATGTGAAGAAGGAAATAAAGCAAATGTAACAAATCTTAAACCACCAAGATAGCCAGATTCTACAGACGAAGTCAAAATGGCTTTCCACAGAAGAGTGAAGCACTACCTCCAATTCAAAGCAAAAAAGGCTTCGAAGTGCAGCCCTCGCTCGCTGCCAAGTGCAGTGCATAACCTCCAAGGCAAAATGTCATCATAAAAAACCTGTGGAGCTCATGGATGTCCACTTTAATGATTTATTTTGTAGTTACTCCCCTGCACGCTAGTCATAATGCAAGATTCACCTCGGATGATGGACAGCTTGGCATTGACGGTAATCTCGCCCTCGGTGTTCTCAGCCACGCATTCGTAGATGTTCTCGTCACGTGGTGCTCGGAGAGGCTGAATTCTGAGTACGGCACCGGCGCCCTCGTCAAACTCAATGGTCTGTGGTGAAACATGAGAAACAGAGTTGGATTAGACATGTGGGATTTCAGCTAAAATACGACCAGTTTTTTACTTTAATGCAGCCCAGCGAAGGCAAGATTGGAGCACTTAAGTCAAACATTTCTTATGGAGATACAAAGACAAGTGTGTTATCATGTTAACATATAAGATGAGATAATATCAGTTCTGAGAAGATACTTTAGTTGAAAAGGCACCATGTTTAGATTTGTTTACAACCTATAGAAGGCTTAATAAATACAGTTATAAAAACACATTTTCTGACCACAGATTGTGTGTGTTTTGTGTTTGTATCTGTTGTTTCTATCTATAATTATGCCCTTTGTTCTCTGTGAAGCCTTTGGTTTTGATCCCTGTTGAAAGAGTCTCATAAAAACAAAATTGTACTTCAATCAGAGTTTAACGTGATGAGAATGCAGAGGGGAAGAAAGCTATAGTTACAATAAAAAGTCTATTCCACAAAGACGATTTCTTCCGAGAGGAGCTACGCAAAAATTAGCACTCTTCATGTCTGAATGACCGAAAATGTAATATTAGTGGCCGACAGTGGGAGAGTTTTAACATGGTAATCACACAAACTGGCCTCAGTCAGCATCTGAAAGCCACATTTGAGCTCCTTGAATACCAAAACATCAACAGTCATGCAACCTGCAATAAAAAAAAAAAACGAACCTTGTGAAAAGACTGAATGGTGACAGTCTGAACAAACTACCTTTTGCTTAGTTTCAATTTTGGATGGTTGAAGTGTCAGAGAGGATGGTTAGCGTGTCAGTCTCATAGCAGACCTATTGTTCTAATATCAGTCATTCCTCAGAGAAGCTTACACCATCTCAACAAAGGACTCTCTGCTGCGATCTCTGAGCAAAGCATGACTTTGAGATACTAGTACAAGTCTTCAGCAGCCCCGCTGCTCCACTGCTGCACATCTCAGGGCTGAGCTGCTAATTAGGCTAAAAACACTGCAGAGCATGGCATCATGATCGATATCAAAGCAGCTGTCTAGAGGGTAGAACAGAAAAAAAATCCTAACTACTTCAAAACCCCTTTACAATTTTTTTTTTATTTCATGCTAAACGGAGGAAGAGAAGCGTCCGTTCTGGCGGGCTCCTTCACGCCCTTGGCTTTGTTTCCCACTTAGCATGCAGAAGAAGAGAACGTACAAACAGAACTTGTCTTTTTATTATGTCCTCCATGGAGATGCTGATCTCCCCCTGTTGATGTTGTTGTCATTTTTTGCTTTTTACCCACCCCTCCTCCCCTATGGTTATCTTCATGCTGCAGTGTGTGTGTGTGCATCTCTATGCACTGTGACTGCCGTCACCGTTAACGAAAGCAACTTTTTAATTAAGAGACACTGAGCATCAATCAAGACTTTTAGAGATGCCATCTGGGATGCCTGCCGAGAAGTGAACAACAAACATAATGAATAACGCACAGACACATTCGCACAGACAGGGCTGTATGTAGGGAAAAAAAAAACAGCAACTGGAAAAATGTCACAGCAGAGTCACTCAAGTGCAAAAAGGATGGAGCTGGGGGGGGGGATAAAAAGGCTCTCGAATTCATTACTGGACACACCGTATATTGCTCATAGGTTAGAGCAGCCAGTCAATGACAAGGCAGGCAGTCTGAACAATTTGTGGGGAAAAAAAGCATCAAAAATGCTCTTGTTGATAAGGCGATGTGGGAAAACAGCTGTGCTTTCAATGGTCTGTAGAGCTGAATGTGTTTTTGTCACATCAGCAAATATGACAATGCATGAAAATAAAAAAATAAAATGTCTCGAGTCATTTGCTGTTTATCAGTAGCAGGGATCAAGTTGTGTTTCAAATTAACATGTTATGCAACACGCAAATGTCAAAGCACGAGTATTAGTATAGATTTGCATTAGAAAAAAACATAATCAAGTGTATAATGACTTAGCCCACTTGAATGATGTGTCTTCATATATTTAACATGCATGTGAAAATATATGGTCACATAAAGTAAATATAACAATGGTAAATAAACAGAAAGTTGAAAACCAGAGTTCATGAGGATGAGCCGGGTGTGAACTTCCCAAGACAGCTTAGATATGATTGTTTTGTATGCCCCATGAGCATCATTTCAAAAGACTTTCTGCAAGACCACAAAGTTCAGGACAGCAACTGCATGAGGATTTAATGCAAACATGATATACAGCTTCTGAGCATGAGGCCATTGTGGTATATATATTGCTGACCATAAGGTTGCCCCTCTCTCACCTGTAGAGTGCAGTAATGAGGAGCACTGACTCACCTCTATACGCTGGGAGTTGACCTTCTTCCCTTTCTTGTTCCAACTAACCCTCGGCTTGGGGTCACCCGTTGCCTGGCAGACAAAGGAAACCACTCCCCCTGAGACGCCAATCTGGTCGACGGGAACTTTTGTGAACCGTGGTGGTGCTGAGGAAGGAGAAAGATAAAGAGAGGTAGAACGAGAGAGATATATTAGACATAAGACAAATGTTGCACCACAGGAGCTAACTCAGTTCCTTTAAATGCATTTCTTAAAGCACAGATTTCCAAATGTGCATATGCATACACCTACACATAGACACGTAACTCCATAATGTCACCCATGTGCAGACTCTTACTTTATCTCATTCTCACTTCGCATCACACAGCTATGTCTGCTTCTCCTAGAAGTGTGTGCAGGTCATGGAATTTTGAGGAAATTTTGAGCTGAATATTCGTAGTTTAAAGATGTTGCTCCATAGCAAAATATACTTCAGCTTAGCATACTGCCAGTGCAGTGGCAACACCCTCTGAAACAGATAAAACTTGTGTAAACCAGTGATAAACGTGCTCGCCACACAGTGGATAAACCGTGTTAGTAACCATGTAGTCAAATCTGAATGTTAAAAAATCTACAAGTAGACACAAAATTTTACATAAAGGTATATGTCAATGGACAATGCTAAAACCACACCCAGTCGCAGCAAAGATGCAGCCTCTCACAAGGGGCCAAAAGCACCAAAAACCTGAGAAATAGATGCCCCACACGCAGCTTTATGAAAATTTACAACCGTTAATGTTTGAGCTGCAGAATTCAAAATGGAGTCAGAGGACACTTCCTGAGAATTACAGAATACCTAGGGAGTACTGTGAAACCACAGTTAAAACTACTGGCCAATGATAATGGAAGCTTGGGCAATTCTAACATTGCATGCTGATGTAAAAACATAATAATAACAATCAAACACATGTGGTGGGCGGTGGGTTCTCCCACCTGATTGCAAGTGAACACACCTACCATCACCCTGGAGTGTAACCACTTTGATTGCACATGCGAAAAATCTGCCTTTCATTGGTCACACCAGTACGCCTGACATTTAGCAGGTCTATCTCTAAAGTGTTATTTTTTTTCCCTCAACCACATTCTGTGTTGCGTTTACTGACGAAGATTCCTGTGCAGCTCTGAGCTCCCGCTGTTTGCTTCATTACACAGTACTGCTGCGCTTTATTCACAGGTGCTTCGGCAGTTTGTGGCTCATACGACTGAGTCACCACAGTTCTGGGTTCTATTTTAGCTTTGTGATGTTTTCTGTTCAAGTCGAGTACTGCATATGTTAATGACAATTGCTCATGCTGGCTTAGCTGAATCTTTTTCTTTTTTTCTTCCTATTTGCTTCATTAGAAACGACAGTGAGTTACAAAGAGAGTTGTTGCTGTTGAAATGTTCTTTACACACTTCATTGGCATTATTAGATACTTGTAATGTAGCTTACTTGTATTTGCTGTGCTTTGGTTGTATCCTCTAGTATTCTCACCACATCATCAAACATGCTAGTTGCTAACACTGTTGATGCTGATACCAGGTTAGGTAAAAATCAGGTGGGGCATTTAGGCGTTCGGTTGGGGAGGGGTCAGCAGATTGTTTAATTTAAGCAGGGTAGGCCAGTAATGGTGAGTAAGTACATAAAGCAAAAAGATAGCGCCCCCAATGCTATCGCTGTAAAAAGCTACTGTGAAACAGTGACATCTACTACAGCCAGCAGATTGCTAGCTATGCCTCTATTTAAAAAAAATCATCCTACCTGTGTGGCAGGATTTGGAGAACAGTCCTTATATTTAAATTTCTTAAGAATGCTTGAACAAAAGAGAGGTGGAATGACTTTGTGAAGAGCCATGCTGACAGTGGGTTGTAGGATCACCACCAACACTCATCACTGCATTGACTACTGTACACTAGGACATTATACTTCCATCTGAGACAACTAGGATACCTGGTTAATCCACTGTACCGTAACACTGACTTTTAAAAGAAAAGCCAGGAAAGGGGAGTTTGGTTTTAATCTGACATTGTCTTCAAGTGTTTAAAAGTCATTTTCCTGCTTGATGGAGTGCAGAACTGACAAAGTCGCAATCAGTAGTTCAATTCTCGCTTGGATCACACATACTAAAAATTTATGCGCCCATAGAGCTGAGACCCTTTGGTTTAAACTGCCCATCAAAAGGAAGTAACTCTGGTGCTTTTGGAGCTGGAATTTTTTCGCTCATGCTTGGGTTGCAGGAGGTTTAAGACAACAAGCCTGATAGAAAGAGAGAAAGAGAGAAAACAGAGTCTCCCGGGGAACTCGTTAAATCTGAATCATACAGATATGTGGGGATGATCAAACGGCCAGCGCATAACGTCAAATTAATAATTAAGGGACCATGGGCCGACACCAGTCTCCAGGCACTGCTAAACACATATGAAGGAGAGTTCCTGCATTCATTATCGGGTAAAGAGAGATAGGGAGTGGGAGAATGAGGAAAAGAGAAATAGTGTGAGACAAGGGAAAGGAAAAGAAGAAGGGTGAACGCACTGCCTGAGGAAAGCAGAGGCACCGCATGCAAAGTTCATCCAGCTCCCCTAAATAACAACCCAAATGTATCTGATGCAAATATTTCAATAAGATACACAAACTAACTTAACTCCTTTTTGATGACTGATTAATCTCGATTTTTGTTTCCCTAGCAGAAAGTACTGGTTCTGCAGTCACATACATCATAACAAGCGCTACAATGTATTTCATCATTATGAGTGTGCCAGCGTAGGAAACACTTAACCTTCATTTTACAAGCAGAAACATCTGCAGATGCGAGATTGTTGCTGAAAGGAAGCATATGAGCTCATGCTATCCATGGTTAAATGATGTTTTTAAAAAAATTCTTTCGGCTAAGCACTATTGCTGCTACAGTGTTATATTTCTTTTTTTAATACTAACAGTCAGCAGCCAGAGCTGCCAACTTGTAGATGAGCCGTTACTCTTATCTTCCTTTGATTTTTGTCTGCTGTACCACACTTTGTTCTTTGGTAACTTGGTGCATACACAGCTCAAAGAGTAGAGCATAACACCAACTACTAGGCCAGTGGCAGCTGTGTGATTCCCATTATGTGCAACCATGCTAAGATGTGTACATGGTATTATAACACTTTTTCAGACTTAAAGTGTTAGCTTCATGGTGTATGTGGATAAAATTGTCACATATGATGAAAACATCCCCTGGCGGGTTCTGAGAGTTGGACTTTGACAGACACCACACTGGGCTGAAATAAATCAGCCAAAGGGCAGGGATGAAACGTCGGCTTTTATAAGAAGTATTAAAGGGTTGTGTTGCTGCCTGACAATCATTTTAATGTTGGAAATATTGATTCTTAGTCTTCTGATGGTCAAATGAAAGTGTATTGATTGTTGCATCCTTCAAAAATATTTCTCAGCTCTCTTAAATCTCACTCTGCATCTGTTAGAACAACGTCTGGTGAAGTCTCTCACTCATTGGAAAGATTTTCAAGAATGTATAATGTCTTTGAAAGATTTCTGCAACCTCTCAGACCTGTGTTTATATCTCCACAGTGCAAGATCTCCTTCTAATAACTGCTACTATAATATATCCAAAAGCTTGGAAAGCCTGAATTTTGGATTTTATTAATTGTAAATTAAGGTCCCAGCAGCTTCAAATCTTCAATTACATTGTATAATACATATATTTTAGATAGCTAAACAAATATCTGTTTCTATAAGGGAAAAAAAAGGATAATGATAATATGTAGTGCCTTTAGGTGGAGAGGCTGCTTTTATCGTGTTTACGTGCACCTACAGCAAACAATTCCATTTTACAGAGTGGTTCATTCTGAGTACAACACACAAGTGCACTATTTCCAAATTTAAACATCAATAATTTGAATTCTCCAAACAAATCCTCTTGTGGAAAAGGAAACTGCTAACGAGTTGTTCTGCAACAGATGCAACTAATCAAAATCAAAGCATGAAGGATGAGCAAATAAAAAAAAAAACATCTAGTAGAAAAGCTGAAAATAAAGCTGAAGTTACTTTGCGCTATGTTTCCCATGGATATAATGGCATATCCACAAACATATAAAGGTTGCAGTGTGATATAAGCATCTTAGCTTTTCTCTGTCTGCAAGCAGCAGGCCTACTTTATTTGTCTGGTGCATACAATGATCCCTTTTGGCATTTTACACTTACAATTTCCATTATGAAACGACACAACACAGCTTTACACAACTCCGCTCCTCTGCATTTGACCTCCCCTTACAATGTGCCCTCTGTTGAGACAGAAGAGGGATTTACACAGATCAGGCCTGTGGCAGTGGTTCTGCTGAAGGCCAGCATTCTTTGATTAGTTTTCCCCTGGACCATTTGACATTTCCACCCAGCCGCCTTCTCCCTCTCGCTTGCTTCATAGGATGAGAGAGATGTACAATAAATGTGACTGCCTGCATGTCGGTCTGAATTTAACTCCTGACAGATTTAAGATTTCCTTGAACTGTACACAGTTTTCAATACTACCTGAGGAAGGTTTGAATAAAGGAAGGCGACAGGGAGCTGGGAGGAAAAATAGATGAAACGAAAATGAATGACACAGTGGTGAATGATATGATGACATGAGCAGGGGGAGGCAGAGGGGTCAGTGGTAAAGAGGAGAGTAGAGAAGGTGACAAGAGGTTCAGAGAATAGAGGAGATGATGTGAAGAGAGAGTGGAGGACAAAAAGTCCTGAATATATTTTTTTAAAGTTCTTGTAACTTTTCCTACTCTTTTTTTTTTCCCCTGTTTGCACTTTAAAATGCCCTGCAACCACACATACAGCAGGATGAAAGTCACATGTTTTCATGCAGTCAGTCAATACATAGAAGTGGTGTTTTCACAGCAAATTAAGTCTCATTTCCTTTGCTGACAGCCTATAGCAGAGGATTCTCACCTATAGCTGCAAACCTACATTTACTCTGCCTGAATGCATCTTGAAAATTGTAGTTCGAAGTCAATACTGACTGCTGTTTGGTGTTATTGTCACCTTAAGCTGTATTTGACACCGTGGGGTCTCTGTGCCATCCATGCGAACTGACCACACTCAGTGCAAGTTTGATGCTTTTGACCCAAGTTTGCAGTGACCCTCTTGTCTAAAACAGCATTTAGTGATGAGAGAAAGAGCGAGCAAGCCTTTGTGCCGATTCTGAATGACAGTCTAATTTCTTCTGAAAATGGAACAAAAACTATGTGCCCGTCGGCGAAATGATCAAGTAAAATGCAGCCGAGAACTTCTAACACGGCCACCGAGCCAGCTGTGAGGCAGCTCTTAAAGCATGACAAAGGAAGCATTGCTACAAAATGGGTACTCCTGCTGCTAACTTAGGTGTTTTGTGTGTATGTGTAACGCCTGTGACGACAGCTGAAAATACGTGTATTCATCCCATAATTGACACATTCAAGTGTCACTGCTGTCGTAAGCTACTCTCTGGGTGTCACTGTCTACACATGTCTAACAGTAAAGTTACCTAAATTTTATAGCAAGTCATAAAATGACATATCTATATTACATCAAGTATCAAAAAAGATTATATTTTCAGCTTTGCTCTTACGATTGTCGACTTATATGTTATTTCTATTGTTTCTCTTCTTCAAGATTATTCAAATAATGGGTTTAAAAATGTAGAAATAGTAGTCTAGGCGGAGTAATTCAAGGTAGGTGATTCATTCATATCTCACATTATGTAGTAATTATTCAGAAAGAGAATGGTGGAAAAAAATGTCTTATACATGTATTTCTGCACTTGTGTCCAAGTGTGTGTATACACAATTTTGCAAGCTATGTTCCTGAGTTTGTATGTGTGTTTGTGTATTTATGCATCAGACACGGGCCCACATATGTCTATTACATTGTAATTACTACAAATTAAAACAAAAATTACTACATTAACCTGTTTTTGTTTTTCAATTTTCTTCAGCTGTGTACCTCTGGGCCCGTGCTGCCAGTTACTACTGACTTTAAGCTATTCATTTAGTTTTTTTTTGTCTTGAACCTTGCCACACCACCAGTAATTGCAGGGTATAAAAGGTTGAAGTTGCCTGGATTTAAAGTGCTTAAGACTCTGCAATAATGAGTAAAAGCACCGCCCTTAATATCAACTGACTCACAAAGTTTCCTGGTTTTACTGGAGCCTTTCCTGTAGCTGTACTATAAGCTGGTGGATGATGCCAATCTCATTGTTCATCAGAACCACCAGGCCCCTTTGAGTTTAGTGGGTAAAAGTAGCATACAGTCCATTTTCATAACTACAATTTATCTAAACGGTCTTCTATTTTTGTGAGGGTTTAATTCCCACTCGTGCCACTTTGTGCCTTGTATAAAAATGCCCACCAAAAAGGTGTGCGTTATGGTACCAGAGATGACATTGAAAGGACATTGCACCTGCAGTGTCCCTTCCACCAAAGTCCCTCTATTCCCTAAGCTTCCCTCAGACAGACTGAGGTACAGCACTGCCCAGATAAGCACACAAGACCGGTCTTTATCTGCCTGGCAGGGGGACATGGCCTGAGCTAAAATAACCAGCAATGGGGGCCCGGCTATCTTCACAGGGCCCCGAGAATAGAACAGATCCACACAAACAAGACTGGATAGAAGGATGGAGAAAAACTCACACTGTGCACACAGACGCTTCTTTAGCTAATACAGCAACCACCTGCTACTGGCCGCTACCTCTGTTGGACCCGATAACGCAGAATACACAAGCACTGTGATTATAAAGTGGCGGCGAGTGGGAGGTGGGAATGTGAATATGAGACGGCTCCATTTACAGTACTTTACTGTTGTCGTTTGGTGTGGTGGGGGAGGCCGGGGGACAGTGTGGGGTTGGTGGGTGTGGGTGGGGGGGAAGCTGCGAGAGGAGGGTTGGGGACTGGCTTTATGACTAATACCGTAATTGATGGAGAAAAGCTTCTCGGGTCATAAATAGGAGCCATTATCCGCTGAATTAGCAGAGTGGGAGACAAAATGATGCACAGCCATTCAGTGATTTGCAGAGAAAGGCAGAGAATTGGTAAAGGGCACTTGTTATCCATCTTGCTACAAATAGGTATCTTTCACAGCGCACAGCGCATTTACCAGTGGTGTCTGAAAAGAACATTTGGTACTATTAGATGTATTACAACTAGCAAAGTAATTCCACTTTCTCCTGGCAATCATATGGCAGCCAGGGAAAGGGGTATAATCAGGGTGACAATGCAGATTAGAGTGACATTAATTTAAATTTTTTTTTCTAACATTGTACTTGCAGTAAATGACTTGAAAGCGCACAAGTTACTCCACACATTTTCATCCCACTCGCTGCCACTTTATCTCAACAGACACTCTGCTGGCCGTATGCACTGGCAGGTATAACCTCCAGCCTATTTTGGTGTGTTTACAAAGTGCATGAGAGCAATATGAACCACTGTGTGTTCCCAATTTAAAGCAGTCGATTTAGTGAGGCCAAACTGAGATTAAACTGAATTTTCGTATTAGCCAAATAGAAGACGCATGACAGACCTGAGCACTGTTAATACCGACTGCTTAGGGGGGAAAAAAACAATGAATACAGTGGAGAGATTCAGCAAGTCAGCTAGTTTAACTCCAACTTTGCAACTTTGAGGAGTTTCTATTGATAATGATTTGTAAAGCAGTGTGGAGATTTATTAGTTTGCAATGTCTAGACCAAAAAACTCAGCAGCTCACCAACTGTCTGTCTCTCAGTCATGGACCTGAGTAAAGCAATAGATCCAAATGTGCCTTCAAGTAAAGGCACGAATAGACACACAGACCACACACAAACATACGCAAACACAAAGTTGTGTTTCCATGACTTCAGAGCAACATCACACTGACTTACATTCATTTCCTGGAGACTTATTCTAATCTTAACCATAACTACTGCTTGCCTAATCCAAACCTTAGCCTGAAGTTAACCCAAAGCTTCAATCATGTCTTCACCTTAAAATTTAATGAAGAATGTTATGGGGACTAAAAGCACATCCCTATAAGGAAGCCAAGTCCCCATAATGTGACTGTGCAAACAGATTTAGGTCCCCACAACATGAGTAACGCCCGCCCACCCTCCAGGCCTAAACAACCGAGCCCCATCAATCAGGACCAATTCTCACAGGCTGCCTGGGCAAGCGCCATCACTATGGAAACCAAGCCTTTACTCTAAAACCGTCTTGCTTTGTCTTGTCTGGAGGTTTTCACACACAATCATTGCCAACGGGCCGGCAGACGAAGGAACAAAACCTGAACCAGGAGAGAAAGACAGAAAGGGAAAAGAAGAAAGGAGAGGGAAAAAGTTCGGTTAGTCTGTTGATGGTTTCTGAGGGGGAAATAGCTTGAAAATAAAGACGGACAATTTGGGGGCCTCGACGTGAGTTGCCTTCAAGGATTCTGATCTCCAGCAACAGGGCTGGCAACTTTCCTGGTGTCTAATAATGAGATCATCTATCAAATTTATGACAGAAGGCACCACATTTCTTTGATATGATATGAGCTAAATGTGGCCACACATAAAAAAGACTGCACCTGTTAGAAATTAATGTGTGTTTGAAAATTGGATAAATACTTTCCCTTCCCCCTTCATCTGTTGCTAAGATGCTCTTGACGACGACAGTTAAGTTCTAATTGTGTTGCCGATGGAGAAACTGTATAAAGAAAATTATACCGGTGAGATGCAACTGAGACTATCTGGACGTGTGCTTAAAATAAGATGCAAGCTTCGTTAGAACAAAAATTATAATCTAAAATGAGCTGCAGTTGTGTTCCACAGGGCTCGTTTGGGTCAGATTTTATTCCTATGTAACCCTTGCTTTGACTGTCCAAACTTAAGGGTTAATGAAACAGTTGCTTTTCCAATTAAAATATAAGGAAGAAAGGCTAATTGGGATTTGCTCTTGGGGCAGCTGGAGCACCAAGTGAGCTGTTGCTGCTTGAATTGAGCAGCCAGTTCCCACGGCAAAAAGAAAAGAAAGAAAATCGTATAACCTCAAATGGAGTTTGAAAATCACATTTTCCTTTAAAAAAGATTGACACACAAACCCAGGAATAGTTTACCTGTTAGAAGACAAATTTATATTTTTTAAAGTAATTTCACGTAAAAAAAATCATGTTTAACTGAAAACACAATACGCATTTGAAGGCATTATCACATGTTTCAAAAGAATTCAAAAAGCAAGAAATGAAATGATGTCTCTTTATTAGGAAATTCTGTCCCTTGTTATATTACAAGAATGATTTCAAAGCCAGAGAGAGATGACTAAAATGCCAAGTTTGCATGCAAATCCTTCGCAATTGCATCATACAGTGTGTCATGTACATTGACTAGGCTCCAGACTGACTCACAGGGCACAGGCTTAGCTGCCCATGAGGGACTTGTGGCAGGATGTGGGAACCTGGCACGAAATAAGTTCTGGAGTGTTGGTACCCAGAGGTGAAAACTTTGCCCAACCACACTGCTGTCACAGTGAAGCTGCATTTCTAGAAAGAGTAGCACAGTCGTAATGTGCACAAATTGGTCCCACTGAAACCATTGTCGAAGGCTAAAGAAAAAAGTAAAAGACACCGAGTATCCTTCAGCCCAGTGGAAATAAATAGACTTGATTCCTCAGAGAGAGGGCGGAAATTAAGCTTAAGTATGTGCCTGATTTCAAAACGGCCACAGAGCGCACAGACAGCAGGTGAAATGAGAACAATTTTGTGTCATTTAGAGACCCACTTGAGGCAATTGACACTTGTTGGCTCATTAAATGAAGAGGACACCTTAAATTGCTGACGGTGTTATAGGTCTGATCAAAACAGAGGACAAGAGAATAAAGAAAATGGAGACAAAACAAGCGTCCATCGCTCCACTGAAAACACAACATAAGCCACTCATAAACACTCATCGCATCTTTCTTGAAATTTAAATCCAAGTGAAGTCACATATAAGGAAAAGCCTTCACCTGTGCAGTCTGAGAGGGAAAGTTTTAAAAACTACCAAGTGAACAAGGCATCAAGGAATATCTTTCTTTTTGAGGGATTCAGAAACCTTTGAAGATCTAAACTTGCTAATAAAAGCACTGGAGACATTACAGTTTTAAAAGCCACCCTGGTGATGGGTTGAACTCTTTTCTGTTGGAAGAAGAAAAAAAAAACAGAGGGATAGCACCTTTTATACACTTCAGTCTCCTGTATTGTTCTGTCAAACTGAGTTCATATAACATCGCTCAAACTACTGGAGCATGCTGCTGAAAAGAGGCTAAGAAAGAGAGATGATCGGGGGAAAAAAAGAAGAGAATAGACAGAAGCATTGTCTTCGGGACTGCAAGCTTAGAGGAGAACTCTTTGATCCACTGCTGACCAAAACTGGGATTTTAAAGGCTCATTTTAATACAGTGAATTATGCTAAGTGAGTTTGAGCGATAATGTTTTATCTTTTTGAGCCAGTTTAATAGGAGACGTGAATCTATTGCATGCTCTCCTTGCAACCCGACGAGCCGCACTGTTAATCATTTTAAGTTAATTATTTTAATGATGCTTTCTTGTCAACACTTTTCAGTCATCTTATAATCAGTACGTCTCCAGCAAGCAAGCACATTTCCAGCACATTACCCTAGTAGGAGTAGTACAGAAAATGAACAGTTAGATGAATATGTACATGTTGACATTCAGTAGGTTTTTGACACAGTTAAAAAAAACAGCGAAATAAATAAAAGTGTTTGTCTTTTATTTTGAAAAATGTGGACATTGAGCAGTGTCATTGTCCAAAAATATTAACAGTAACTGTGACACTGAAGGCAATCAAATGTTGGCATGGAGCCTATAGGAAAAATAAAACGAAATAAAAAAACACAGATACAATTATGCTACATTGTTAGACCTGGGTTATACACACGTGGACAAAATTGTTGGTACCCCTCAGTTAAAGAAGGAAAAATCCACAATTCTCACTGAAATCACTTGAAACTCACAAAAGTAACAATAAATAAAAAATTATTGAAAATTAAATAATCAAAAACAGCCATTACTTTTGAATTGTTGATTAACATAATTATTTAAAAAAACAAACTAATGAAACAGGCCTGGACAAAAATGATGGTACCTCTATAAAAGATTGAAAACTATTTGACCAGAGTGACATGATTAACTCAGGTGTGTCATTTAATTGACATCACAGGTGTTTCCAAACTCATAATCAGTCAGTCTGCCTATTTAAAGGGAGACAAGTAGTCACCCTGCTGTTTGGTGAAAAGGTGTGTACCACACTGAACATGGACAACAGAAAGCGAAGGAGAGAATTGTCCCAGGACATCCGAAAAAAAATTATAGACAAACATCTTAAAGGTAAAGGCTATACGACCATCTCTAAACAGCTTGAAGTTCCTGTGACAACAGTGGCTCATATTATTCAGAAGTTCAAGACCCACGGGACAGTAGCCAACCTCCCTGGACGTGGCCGCAAGAGGAAAATTGATGACAAATTGAAGAGACGGATCGTTGGAATTGTATCCAAAGAGCCCAGAGCAACCTCCAAAGAAATTAAAGGTGAACTCCAAGGCCAAGGTACATCAGTGTCAGATCGCACCATTCGTCGTTGTTTGAGCCAAAGTGGACTTCATGGGAGACGACCAAGGAGGACACCACTGCTGAAAAAAACTCATAAAAAAGCCAGACTGGAATTTGCAAAAATGCATGTTGACAAGCCACAAAGCTTCTGGGAGAATGTCCTTTGGACAGATGAGACCAAACTGGAGCTTTTTGGTAAGGCACATCAACTCTATGTTCATAGACTCAAAAACCAAGCATACGAAGAAAAGAACACTGTCCCTACGGTGAAACATGGAGGAGGCTCAGTAATGTTTTGGGGCTGCTTTGCTGCATCTGGCACAGGGTGTCTTGAAAGTGTGCAAGGTACGATGAAATCTGAAGACTATCAAGGCATTCTGGAGAGAAATGTGCTGCCTAGTGTCAGAAAGCTTTTGTAAAGGGCTTTTGTAAAGGGCTATATAAATAAACTTTGAAATTTTCTATATTTACTATTTGTTTTATCACTCTACTTTCTAGCCAACCAATCATTTACTAGATGGGGAAGGATTTTTCACCATGGTGACCCAGAAAACAGAGAAAAAGCTTCGAACATGTTGTAAAAGGGTAAAATTTTAACCAACCCATCATGTTCCCCTCAACCTAACAAATTCCTTTTGGTTGCTCAAACTCAATTAAGCTTCTGACATGTACTTATCATTGTGGAAGTGTCAACCAAATCATGATATTTTTTGAAACCTACCCACATAGCTTTGATGCCTAAAACTAGTCAAAGAGAGTGTGTAAGCTGAAAACCAACAAAGACTCAACACTAAACATCAGCTGAAGAACAATGGTTTCATGTGAGACGTGAATCATGATCTCCTGATTGAGGCTCCTCTTGCTGACTTATGCCTCCATCATGGCCTCCCACCTCTTTGTGTTGGACTTTGTGGCTCTTTGGAGCTGAAAGTCGTTCATAACTGTCATATGTGAGATCATACATCAATTTAAAAAAACACACACACATTGCTTTCATAATGTTGACTATATTGTAGTTGAGTTGTGTAGAGATGTAGTTCTGTAAGGACAGGGTTGACTAAAGCTGATGAACAGCTGGTCCATTTATGTAATGCTTTAGACACCCTAAAAACCTTAATTCTGACTCAAGATTACTGTTGATTTCATGCACTGCAAAACAGGGGGGTTGATGTGTCCCAAAAAAAGCATTTAATTATGAAGAGAAGATGTTTTTTTGCATTACTAAATTATAATGCACCCCTCTGCCATTTGTGTGCGTACATCTCAGAGAATTCAACCTTTAGCCAGCACCAACAAGATACTTGAAGCACAAATTCGTGTCTGGAACTCAATTAAAAATTAACTTGCTTTCCTCTCATTTGACAGAGTAAAAAATAACAGTACATAGAGTGAAACATGGGACCCAGCATGCAACAGCAGGGCGCACACAAAATTGAATTTGATAGAATTAACTTGACAGTCTTGGCTCAAACATAATTTGAGTGAGGAAAATAAGGAGTGAGTGAAGAAAAAAGAAAAACAAAGAGCAAAGGGAGAGAAACAAGAAGCGAGAAACAGAGGAGCAAAGATGTAAAGAATGAGAACAAGGAAACAAGAGGTCCACTAAGGGGCTTCATTTTTTTTCCAATTGGCAGTTTCAAAGGATTATAAATAATTGAACACCCTCACCTCATCACTGTGAGTTCTGGCCAATTACTATTAGAAGTTCTTTGCCAAAATGCCACAGTTGGGAAAGGCCAAAAAAGGACGAGGAAGAAATGAGGAGAAAGTGAATTGCCCTCAAAAAAATCACAACAAATAACTCAGTCTACCTGTCCAAAAACCAAAATACCAACACATATTTAAAGATAGTGTCACGCAACTGAAGAAAAGCCAGGAAAGTGCTGTATAGTGAAAAATGACGGACAAAGTTTTATGCTTTTCGCATAAAACTTGGGGGGAAAATATGAACAAAGGCAGGATAAAATCACAGGCATAAAGGGGAATAATCAGGGGGAACTACGATAGCAACTCGAAATAGTGGTTCTTGTTAAAATACAGCAGCTGGGAAAAAAAGAATCCCCATGTGACTTTTTAAAGACCTGAACATCCAATGACAAAACTAAGGGAGCTGTCACAATAGGAATTGGTAAAAGTGGCATTGCTGTAACAGCTCAAGTTTGTCCAGATGGGGATTCCACAGTAAAAGCAAGACGTGAGCGGTGTGTAAGTGTTACTGAAGCATTTGACTGCTTTCATTCTGCACCGAATGGCGTTTCTGTCTTCAGATCCAGCTGGGTGTTTGACTGTGTGCTGCCTTTCAGAGAAGTGAATGGGTGGACAAAGTGTCTTCACCAAACCAATGGATGGAAAGCTCATGAACTAATATTCTCTACAAAAACACAACCTTTCAGTTGTTTGATTTAAAAATGCATACATATGTGTAAAATCACTCTTGTTCTTTTAACCAACACTGTCTAAGACATTTGTTTACATATTTTACACTTACAGTTTTGAGCAGTGCTGAGTCTTTGCTGAATTCTTTTTTCTCTTTAATCATGACTTAAAAGCACCCTGGTTTGCAGTCTTACATGAATTCTATGAATAGTTAATGAATCATGAATTAAAACTGCACTGTACTGCGCTGGTTGTATTATTAGTGTGTGTACAACACAAATAATTAGCTTGATTAAATAGTTATTTTAATGCTTAACTTTATTTATCTATATATTTATTGCCTATACTTAAATCTTATTTATGGACTCATGAAAGACACACAGTTTGTTGGAGCTAAAAGAGACTTAAACAAACGCTAAAAATACATACACGCATATCAAAAAGTAAACAAATTTACTGTTGGTCTTACTTGTAAAATGAATGCATGACACTGCCATCTAGTTTTACGACCATGCGTCAACAAATGCTATAGTTCGATAATCCAATCAATATGCTACAGCCACCTACAATACAGTTCAGGTGACAGTCCACACATTAGGATTATTCTGTCTTTGCATACACACACATACACACACGCGCGACTGTGTGTACCTGAACACAAATGTATGCAAACGCGTAGACAAATATAGACATACACACCAGCCGTGCATTATGATGGTTGGGGTTGCAGGATTTATTGAGCCATATATCTTTCTCTTTTGATTAAAAATGTCTCCTTCTCACAGTGATTTATGAGTGTAAATAAAAGGAATGGAGGGCAGAGAGAGAGAGAGCGAGAAAGAGAGAGAGAGAGAGCGACGGAGAGAGAGCAAGGGAAGTAAGAGGAAGGGATGACATCATGCTTTTAGATGGGCTTTTCTGCAAAACGGTGGCATCCTTTCAGTCCACCAAGTGGGAGTGAAAATAATTGGACAACTGCTCTACTGGGCTGAGTGTGTGCGTGTGCGTGTGTGTGTGTGTGTGTGTGTGGTTGTGCACGTGGGGGTGAAAGACAATCAGAGTGAGCAAAAGGAAAGTAGTCTGTGAATGTGTGCATATATTTGCACACACGAGTGGCAACACTGTGAGGCCCACCAATAGAGATGAGAAGGAAGAGTGAGACACTGTGTGCATTGCCAGAAGGAGGGTGGAATAGGGGGAGGGGGGGGGGGGGGGGTGTAAAAATAAGAAAGGGACAATGAGACAGAGTGAGAGAGCCCGACAAAAACAGCAATCATATCTACAGGCAGTGTTAGACAAAGACTGGCAGATACTGACAGATGGGGAGAGAGCCCTACCGTTGTGAGGGAGAGAGGGAAAGCTAATCTCCATTAAGATGAAGCAGACTGCACTGAATGTTATTTAAACCAGGGAGAGCAAACAGAGGCTGCAAGAAGAGAGAAACTGAGTCCTCACATCCAGCGGGCAAAAGAACTGAAGAAACATTTTTCTGTGCAACATGTTAAGAGGAGACGCTTTTACACATTTACTTTACTGTCATGAATGTGTGGCCTTAGTGTCACCGAGACAGAAAAGGCAAAAAAGAAGGAGAAGAACAAAGACATCTGTCTGACATCTGTCTGAGTGGAATTTCAGATATTTCTTTTTTTTGGCCAGCTGAGCTGAAAGACACTCCAATTACGCTACCAGACACTCAAACCACCATGCAATCAAAGGTAGACAGTTCTATAGCAACATAAGAAAAAAAAAATCAAGTGGTCCTCGTGTTATCATGAACCACTGAGAATAAAATCACCGAATGTCAAAGCTGTGACTGATGTCAAGATAGACCCTGCGAACAAGGTGAAACATGTAATTTTTCTTGCAATTTACCTAAGATAGACAGAAAAATCAGCCATGACTCGACTTCCTCTAAATTTCAGCACCTACACTATTCGACAACATGCCTGAAATGTCAAACTGAATCTGTTGATGATTATTTTTAAATGACATTTTAAGATCAGTTTTTGTTCTCTTGCTCACTATTTTTGATTAGTTCTGTCACTGTAAATCCTCCTTTCATTGTACTAACGTTGCAGCAAAAGCAGTGCAGTCGAGAAGGGAGGAGATCCAATAAAAAGGAGACAACATCACGCCCCTCGACACATGCAGTAAATCAACAAATACATACGTAACATGTTGCATAAAGAATGAATGTACAGTCAGCTGACACGTGCACGCAAACAGGCGCAGTCTCGTCATACTCCAAGGCTATTGCACACACAGAATTAGAGGCATATACACAAAGATGCACACACATTTCCCCCTTCAATGCATGTATAATTCTCTTACATTCTCATCAACACACTCACCTACACGCTCACACACACACACAGGATTTGCAAACAATGAAACCCAGGGGGAAGCCTCCCTACCTCGCCATCACTCTTGTTCTATTTCTCTGCAGAGCCTCATCTTTGTTTTGTCTCCTTAATGCTGCTCTAAGCCCATCTTAACGGGGAAATGGTGCGGAACAAATCCTAAGCAGGAGTTGACAGGGTGGGATAAGAGACTACCGACGTTCCCCTTTTACTAACATGGGAAGTTACGGAGGACAATATATACAGACAGACATCATGCCTGAATGGTAAATATTTGCAGATGTAAATGTTGTAAAATTGTCTGGGTGGTGCCTATTGACATCCAAGAAAAAAATGACATCAAAATTGACTGATATCCAACCTCACTTATTGTAAGAGTGTCAGCTGAGGGCCTAGAAAACAAATACATGTGCAACAATTTCAAATACACAAAAGCACTTCAGCCCCATTTTTCAACCTCATTCATGTGCATTTAACAGAATATTTCAATCAGCACATCTGTCTATACAAGCTGCATTTCATACATGTAACTACAATGATTCCAAAGCACAAGGGACCTACAACTCAATACTGAGCGTCAGCGTCTGTTGTGCAGACACACATTGATCACTTGAGTAGCTCCTGCCCTGCTAATGTGCTGCTCTTGCTACGGCTTCTATAAAGATGTAGCTTCCAACTAAAATCTACCTCCTGACACTGCAGTGCAATACCTTTGTTGAAGCAGAAAAACTATATCAACTATGATGCTAAATTCTCTTTCAAAAATGGGATTCACAATACGTACAGCAAATGCATGTTTTAATGCACACACTACAAACATATCTGAAAGGGCAGTAGCAAAAATTTGAAGGAAATGCTCACCAAATCCTTGCCAACTTGTCAATTACACATTTCACCATCCCTGGTTTCTGGTGTCATATATGAAAGAGGAATCTTCAAAAGAAGTTGCACAGGAAAGACGGGAAGCTATCAGCAGCGGTGTAATTGATCGTTATCCAGGTACTTACATAAGGCGTGGGAGCCGGTGAGCAGCAGTGATAGCAGCAGGGTGGTCACAGGCAGCAGGAGTGGCAAGGAGAGGCGCAGGGCACCACTGGTGGCCATTTTGGCTCCGGTAGGGAAGGGGGGACAGGGGAGGGCAGGGTGGGATGAATCTTTGACCTGGCTGGAGAGCCGAGGCCCCGGCTGCGCTGGGAAGTCTGGGGTCTTCACGCAGGACGGCTTGGCACTCTACAAGAAGACAGAGAGACAGAAAAATTAATAAATGCTTGTATTTTTGTTCACTATTCTTACTTATGCAAGGACCACAATACTGGCACCAGTTTCTCTGTAATAGTTGCCTTCATTTCTGCCTACATTTGACAACATCTTAACATCCAGTACACAGATATAAATCACTGCTTGTGCATAGGGACACTGAACAAACATGGCAATTTGATTGTTGCAACAGCTCCAGATGGGACAAAAACACCTACACATAATGGTGCCAAACTATATCTATTACTTCTGAGCATCTGACAGGCAACTCTTAGTTGGAGCCACTCACAGTTCCAAAGGTGGTAGTTTTACCCGCATCAACAGGACATGCGACTTTTGATAAACCCGCATGACAATGACACTCTGCTGCACTTTTCACAACCCTTTTACTCCGGCTGACACATAAATGGCTGTGAGGTAATAAGGCGTCCGTAAACTAAAGGAAGCAAAAGTGTCACATCCTCCACAACCTGTAACCTTCCCATCTCACAAGCAGCATCTCCTCACATCTGTTAATTAGCAGGGCGGTCATTGTTTTCTATTCTTTTTTCCCCCCTTTCCTAATCGCCTGATCTTGCCATGACTTGCTTCTCTCATTGCCTTGTAATTACACAGGCAACCTAATGATATTCCAGGCATCATCTCTTTGTTTTTAGTCAAACTGCCATTAATCCCCTCAAACTGCACAAAGGGACCAACCACACACACAGACACACACTCCGGTTGTTTCAATGATATGGCTGCTGCACCACAGAGCCACCAACGAGCGGTTATACATACTCTTAAATTAAAAAGAAATGAATAAACAGACATAGAAAGAGAGAGGTGAGAGAAATCCATGACATGGTTGTAAGGAGTATGATTTTTTTTAAAAACGTGCATTACATTCAGTAGATACAATTTCAGAAACGTATAAGGACAAGGATATGTGAACGGGAAGGAAGCAATGCCAGCCTAAGCAATCAAGCAGTGAATATGAAAACCACCAAGCCATCCACTCTCAGAGGACCCAGATCACAGGAGAAAGAGTTGAGCCCCTGTGTCAGCCAGCATCTGCCCTGCTTTAGTGTCCTTGTGCCAGACAATGAACTCCCTCAATCTCCGGGGATCCCAGTCCTCGCCTCACCACATGAAGGGTGAGGGTGATTCTTTAGAAGGGAGATTAATTAGCTGAACACTAGGTGGCTAACAGGGCACAATAGCACAAACTGTGCAGGCAGAATGTAGTTCATCTTTTTTTTTCCCTCAGTAATCTAGATGATAAAGAAAATATACTTTCAACATAGGTTTTCCATTTTGATCCTTAAAACTGTCACTTTTCAAAATGTCCCTGAGCACATCATAAAACCCTTACTTTCTACACACTGCAAGTTGGTTTTGACAAGAGTGTCAGTGGCTGAAATGTGAAATGAATGTACTTCAAAAATAGCCTTGTAAACTGACAAGCTCGATCATTCAGCTGCAATTATGGTCAGAGGCACATAGGTCAAAAGAAAGTGACTGTACAGGCTACCACTGAAAAGCAGGGATACGTCAATGTAATATTTAAACTACCTCACTTAAAATACATGTGAGTGGTAACACTGGGAGTAAAAATGGGGGCAAAACTGACTAAAGCAAAATCTACAACAGCTGAGATCACCTTGGTTCAATAAAATAAAATGATTATACAAATAAAAGCATAATTTAAATCACATACAGCAACCTTTACCTCTAATTTTGTAATTTTGTCAGTTGTATCAAGCTGCTAAGTTGTCAAAAGAGTTAAAAGGTTAATGTCATGCTGCTGTTTTACAGGGCTTTATGTATTTGGCAGTGGCCTTGCGAGAAGCAGAAAACCACAGCTAATTGCAGTGTAACCCAGTACTTCAGACAGAAGACATATAAAAGTGCCCCACCCTTCACAACTACTACACTAGGCTCCTCAACTGGCATTAAAAAAACTCAGCAAACACATCCAGCTGCAGGCAGAATAAAAACCGCAAACACATACAGCAAAAACCCATATAGGCCACAAAATCTATTCAGCTAGAAACACGCCGGGTTTTTTTCCCATTACATACGCAATTCAAACAGAGAAATTGAAGAACACGTGAAACGAACGCACTTACAAAAACACAAAGCGGAAGATCAACAATGGATCTTTTGTGGCGACAGCGTGCCAAGAAAGAGTGCGTGTTTTTCAGAAGCTCATCTCATCTTTCAACACACACACGACCAACATGTGTGTCCCTGTTTGATTTTTTTTTTCATCTTCCTTTTCCTTGGCCTAGAGGGCAGGTGATATTGCTGAGAAGTGAGGGAAATACAGAAACATGAATACAGAGAATAAGGGAGTATCAAATTGTCTAGGGGACTTGTGAATGATGCCCCTATTGTTCTGAGTGTAAACATTGGTGGAGGTAGAGGGAATCTCGCATGCCTGTAGGGAATTACTCTATCTCTGCTCACAAGATGCCTAGGTTATGATTTATGGCCCTCCCCCGAGGGCACGGCTTTCTATCTCCACCTTTGGTTGCTATATAAACTTCACAACACAATTACAACATCTATTGTTGTTGAACAGCCAACATAACCTAAGGTCATGTGTGGGCTTCAGTTTCACCATAGAAGCCGTCTACAATGCTTGCTGCTGCCTGCTTTTGTCAGTCGTGCATAAAAGACGAAGAGAGAAGTTTACATAGAACAAATACATTCAAGCCTACACATATTTTAAATGGATTTGGGAGGCTAAAAAAAAACAAACTGAAATGTAACTTTTATCTATTCCATAAAATTTACATGAGTGTCTGAAAGTTGCATATGGCAATCATTTGCTAAAAATAAAAGACAGGATATGGAAATCACAGCATGTTTCTCCTGTTA
The DNA here is from genome assembly GCF_021347895.1 of Acanthochromis polyacanthus. Classification (NCBI taxonomy): domain Eukaryota; kingdom Metazoa; phylum Chordata; class Actinopteri; family Pomacentridae; genus Acanthochromis; species Acanthochromis polyacanthus. The sequence continues at coordinate 24,182,603 of NC_067116.1, read as the reverse complement.
AGAGGTGTCTCTTAGCAGCTGTAAACTCTTGCTAAAAAAATTTTCTTACTTTCCTTGTAAAATGGGCAGAGGAATGATAGACCATTTAGCATTCTGGCAATGCTACCTGAGAAGCCGATCGATTGATAAACCCTCAGCTGCTTCCACATTATAGGCTGTAATCAGGAGGAAACCGCTAATGATCAAGTTTTAGAGATTTCAATGGGACTTGGATGGCTGCATCAACTTGCATATTAGTGCATTTGCACTAGTTTGCATTAGTGAGCATGATGAACAAAGAAAAAGCATGCTATCTCAAAGCAACTTTGAGTAACATGCCGTATCACGTACCAGCATTTATCAGCAGAAATTTTACAACAGAATTCTACCGTACTTCTGCAACTTGGATTATGATTTTAGTTTTGCACGTTTCTAAGCATAAACCACAAAGTGTGAAGAGGTTAACGTTAGAAAATTACAAATGCGTCGGAATATTTCTACTGGATGTTGATCTAACAAACCAGGTTTAAAAGGTGAATCACTGATTGATTTATCAGACGCATCTCCAATAGGATGCCCACATTGTTCAGCATTTGCTAATTTGTTACTCATAAACACTTATTAGACAATACAGCAAAGCTATGTATTTTGACATTTTTCCTAAATACTTTAACATTAAACATTTCAATCAGATTTAAAAATGAAATTAAAAAGTGCTTTATTTTTTCTAATTAAAGTCTGCATTCATACAGTGGCACATTCAAGTGACTATTCATTAAACTCTATACTATTCCCACTGATGGGCAATGAATATATTTTGAAGCTAGAACTTTTTATCCCCTGTGAAAACTGCCCATCACTCTAGATATTAACCCGGCGCCAGACTTCAGTAATTACACCTAAAATGGCAGCACAATTTCCACTGAGTGGTGGCAGTCACTGGCTATCAGGGACTCTCACTTTGACATGGTCAAGCTTTAAATTCAGCTCGTTTCCCCATGCAATATTGATACTAATGCATTTGATTACCGAGATTGAGAAAGGCACTGAAGGGAAGGGGAGATGGAAATTTGCGCCATAAGCATGAAATGAGAACAGGACCAGTAGATATAAAAATGTGTGCACATGCACACATGCCACAATGGACCGCAAAAAATTAACAAGGAAGGAGTGAATCGAACAATGAGAATGAAGGTGCAGGTCGAATTTCACAATATGAGGCTATGAGATAAGCAACTTCAAGACACCAAACTGTTTCCATCATGCACACTACTGTTCCGAACACAGGAACTGTTAAAAACACACGCACATACCCTCTGAAGATGTGTAGTTGAATCTACACAGAGAAAACTGCTTATCACCTGAGGCGCCACATTAATAATCCCTTTTATGAGATGAACAGTAAGCTCACTTCACACAGGCAGTTAAAAAGACCACAGTTTGGTTGGGCTTGATGGTCAAAACCAAGTGTTTGATGTCTAGACTTTCAAAAAGAATAATATTCTCAGTGTTTGTTGAGTCCAAAACATGACTTTTACAGACTGTAGATTTTTTTTCAAACTGTGAGTTTTTCCTTCTTTGTCTGGTTCTAGAGTGTATGTAACAACAAGATCGAGTTTTCAGGGTACAGGACACTAACTGACCAAGCCTGTAAGGACTCCTGGCTGTAGGGATGATTTTGATTCGCCATGGATGGAAGACATGTACTGAGGAATGTCAAGGCATGTAAAAGGAGCTGAAGCCTAAATATCTTCATTTAGTGTGTTCTTCAATGTCTAAAAATACTCTAAAACACTACTAATAAAACCTATTCGAGGGGCCACTTTAGCAGTCTTATCTGTTCAAAATCCAAAAATGAAGAAAAGTAGGCTCAAAGGAAGGGAAGACTTGTCTCCAATATTGGTAATCGGAGAAAACTATTACACCAACTTATCTTTCCAGTAAAACATAGCACCAAAGAGGACCTGATACAGTTGCTGCAGTTACAACAAGACAACATGGTCATCAATATCCCCCGCCACATGTGATGTCTATGAGTCTATATCCAAAATAGTGATCAAGGGCCATAACTCTGTTAAATATTATCACACAGGTCTCATTTTCGAACTTGATCAAGGTGTCCATGGTGTAAAGCTACACTCTAAATTTCGTAATCCTAGCTGTAATAGTTTCTGAGAAAAGCTGTCCCCTTCATCTCGGACGGACGGACGGACGGACGGACGCACGGAAGCACGGACGGACGGACGGATGGACAGACGGAGGCCAAACCTATATCCCCCTTTTCCACTTCGTGGAGGCGGGGGATAATAATAAGTCGAAGTCAATTATCCTATTTTCTGTTGTAGGATGATGGAAAAATAATAATTTTGAAGCAAACAGAGGCCTTTTTATGGTCCTTTCTAAACTCTGCTATCTGCCGTTTATGTTCAGCCTTCAGCCGCTATCTCTCCCTCTGCAGTCTTTCACCTTGGATGAAGTTTTTATGCATCAGCCCCGAGTTACAGGCTTTTACCACAACCAGTTTACTGTCTGCCATTGATTCATACCTCAGAGGACCAACCACATACAGATGTGAGGTGCAGGCCCACTCATTTTATCTGTATACGATATCTGTATACTATATGTTCTTCGACGTTATGACTAGGGAATGTGTATGTGTTGTATGTATGAATAATACAGTCCATGTGTTTCTGCTAGCACCTTTTTAAGGCTTGTACATGCCTGAGACAAACGTGTTTATGAGGGCATAAGCTGCATGTTTCTAGTGGCTCAGACTTTAATAGTGTATACAATTCTGTGTCCAGTGATTTCACATTTCTGTATTTTTTGTGCTTGTAAGCCTGCAGCTGCAAAATCATTTGGTATGAATTCATCTATCTGTGCCCATATAATTTATCTGTTTCTGTATCTGTGAGTAATTGTGAGTGTGTTTGTCTTCATGAGAACCAGATATATGTACCAGACACACGCCCCAACCTCAGCTAGAAAACAAGGCTATAGCATCCATCTGCTCTGTTAAAAATCTGACAGTATTGATTATGTATTACTGACAAGCAATGACACCAACAAACATGCACACAAACTCACCTCCTTCCACCTTTGAAGCTTTCTGAACATTGTTGCATTTAAAGCTAAACCCTCTGTGAGACGTATGTAAAGGAAGGCATGTTTTTCTTCTAAATATATCCCCCTGATCAGACTAGTCATCCTTCCAATCCTCCAGCTCAGTTTTATTTTCCTCCACCTCACCCCCTTTCACTCCTTTCCCTCGTTCCCTCCTCTCCCCCTCCCCTTCCCCCTTTGAACTCATGCATACTAAACTATGCTTGCATTGCAGATGTTTGGTGGGGAATCACATGAATTTGCATGGAACCGCAGGACTATTATGTAAATGCTCCAGTGTGTATCTACCTCCCCGCTTCACTCTTTCGCTGATCTCCATCCTGTGCGATCACTGTCAAAAGAATTTGAAATAAGGTGCACCTGTCATTAGCTGTGCGTAGGGAAGACCGGTGGAAGACGAAGAGCTGACGCAAGCGAAATGTATAAGATGCACATAAGGTGTCGCCTGTAACGTTTTAAGCATTTAGCAGGACGGAGATTTAAATGCAATAGCGGTAAAAACTGGCCTCATCTTTTTTTTTTTGCAACAGGTGGTAAGGTGAGCTGAAATGTGATCGCAAATATGACCCTGAATGTTCGGTACAGAAATCAGAGGCAGAGGAAAGGAAACGCTTATAGAGACATTAATATTCCTAATTTAAGGGGCATTCCAGAGTCTCACATGACTTTGGAATAAACCAGGGCATCTCAGGATAACAAATTCACACACGTGACACTGCCACTGTGAACCCAGCCTCCAATTATATTGGGACATTTGTACCAACAGACAAAACTTCACAGTATATTATAATACATTTTCTATTACAGTGATGCATGACCAGTCTTTTTTGCCTAAAGTGAAAGCTGCTTTCATAGGTGAGGAGGGCTGCATTGCCGTGACCTCATTAAAAAATTGCAGAACGCCAGACCCAGGCAACCTCTCCTTGGAAATAGCTTTTCTATGAGCCTTTGCCCTTAACTGTTCCCAACCTCCCAGTCCCAGAAATGGTGCTTGACACCTCAGAGACACCTTGTGTCGGCCATCTGCTGTCCCCCTGGGAGCACCACAACCTTTCTTTGGGATCTTAGGAGCCTTTTGAGCTCCACTTTGCCTTCTAACGCAGATTTTGCTGCAAAATAATGCTGAAGATAACATTAAAGGTTTAACCAAAATTAGAAGTTAACTTTCCCTGTGAAATGATGGCCTGGCAGCATAGAACTTTAATGTTTACTTCTAAAGTTATGCGTCTGCCTGAGACTCAAATTTCTTTTTTATTGCTCTGAATCGTCAGTAAATTTTTCTGATCAATCTGCAGACGGCCTTCACAGCCTCCGGAAAAAAAAAATAGATTATAGAGTGTTTTGTCTGACTGCTTCCAAAAGGAACTGGAGGTTTACAAAAAGATTTGAGACTAAATTACAGCAAGCCCATTGAATCTTCAACCTTTTGTTTTTCTCCCGGTGTTGCCCTGAGTTCGATCGACCGGAAATGGGTTTACGCCGAACATTATAAGGCAGTACTGTCCTTCAAATAAATACCCGGGGCTGTGAGGCTTTTAGCTGAAATCCACCTCTGTTGAGGTTGAGTGCACAGCAGCAAGCTCTGGGGCTGTGCAGCAGGGACAAATGGATTGGCAGCTGGGAGGCTAGGGCGGCAAGCTGACCACCTAAATGCGGACTTTATTGCACAGCCATTTTGTTTGCTGCTGAGAGGTGACACACTGTCTGCCACCCATGTAACCTCCCCGTGCTGTGATGCTACAAGTTGGCAGACAAAATTCACACACTTGTTGTTTTCTGCCTCTCCTGGTCTGCCACCCTGGCTGGCAACGACGATAAAGGCCGAAGGTTACAGGTGGTGCTGTCGCTGATAGCCATCACCTTGGATAGGAAAACTCTAGGAGGAGACGGCACTGCTAAACATTACATACTGCATAAGGGGGGCATTTAATTATAGGACATTTCACAGGTCACAGTTAGAAGCGGGAGAAATGAGGTGAGATGGGGGGTGCCAGACAGTTTGTCATAAAAGGGGCGGTTGTTTAAGAGAGACTGTGGCGGTGAGGAGAGCTGGAGAGAGGGGGGAACTGGAGAGGTGACATCAGTTTTTGGCCGGCTGCCGATAGAGTCAGACAAGCATCACACCGACTGGCCAGCGGCTTGAATATGCCCTTTAAAAGCTGCCACAGGAGGGGGAAAGAAGTTTTTGAAGGGCGGCTGGGACAGCTGGAGAAGCACGCTTCATATTCATTCTGGAAATGGGATGCGTATGGGGGGGGGGATGAGATTATTCTAAGTGATCGAGTAGGAGGAAGAGGAGGGAAAGAAGACTGGCAGACCAGGGTGTTTAGAAAACGTCTCCAAAACTCCTCTCTGCAATTGGCAGGGCTCGCTGTGTAACATTTGCTGTGTGGTTTGAGAAGTTTCATTTCCAAAATGAGATATATACCATTTGAAAGACTGTGACACCTACACAACAAAATGAATGCTGGCATGTTAATAGAATTGACAACTGAGTGAAACCGGTGCTATCTTTGGCCCATAACTTTAAAAAAGTATAATTCTAACATATAAAATCTTCTCTTTTTGCTTAATTTATGTGTGATATGCATGTTCCAAGACAGAGCTGTGTATTTATCTATTTGCTTTTTGTTTAAATACAATATGTGCAACAGATTCAACATGGCAGATGATCAGAGAAAAATATTCTACCCCAAAGCCAACAAGGACATGTGACAGTTAGAAAGGGTTTCTTTATTTTTTTTGCTTAATATAAAAACAACAACAACAACAAAAACATTTTCCATGCCAGATATCTAAACTGAATTATGTGAAACATTCTTTTGCTACCTTTCTTGTATAAATATGGAACATCCAGTATTTCTGGGGTCTGATAGTTGTACCTTTGCATCTTTACTTCAAAAAAAAAAGTAATTTAACTTATTTAAACACAGACATGGCTCTCTGCCAGCAGCATCCCTTGACAATAAATTAGGTCCATTATGTGCCTTTTCAAATTCAGGTTTCCAATGTAATTCTCACCTGCTTTGATAGCGATCATTCAGTTAAATAGAATATGAGGCTGCACCCTTTGCTGTTACAAGGCTGCTGTTTCAGGGTTCATATCTAAAGGCTCTTTTTGTTCTGGCAGCTTTTTAATGAATCTTGTATGTCTCATGGGTGGGGGGAGAGAATGACACATAAAAACACATTGATATGCAAAGACACACTGCTACAGAAACACACACTCGAATACACAGGGGCAAACTCTATTGAAGAGTCTCTTCATCAGGTGTGGTCATCTTTTTCAGGTTCCTTATTTTTTTTTTCAGGGAATTAATTGAAAATGGAGTTAATCCTGGTAATTTGCTTCTGAAACTGGGCCAAAGCCCATCAGCAGGCTTAATAGTATTTAGTAACCTCACTTCAGTAGCCAGAATTAAGATTAAACTTTTTCCACGTGTGATTAGGGAAGGTGGATTTTAATTTGCACATCCTTGTGCCATTATCTGATTATTGACTAAAAGAAGGGGTGAACATGAAAATTATTGATCTCTACAACTAATTCAGATTTCCCACTATTATCAACGCAGCAAGAACTTCATTCGCCAGCAGATGAACACAAGACACCCAAAGTGGGCATCATTCAATATACCTCGGCTTGACTTTCTGCACAAACAGGTAGCTAATATTATGTAGTGTACAATATGTCATTAAATTGCCTTATTTCAATTATAAATCTGACTATATAGTTCAATGCATAAAAAAGAAAATGAACATTCTTCCATAGAAAACAGTGTTCTGGAACACTAAGTGCAGCAGGCTCTGACGATCCTGTTTGGGCTGCAGGTTTGGGGAGTGTCTGCACCCCTGTCAATCACACAGCATTGTAAAGAGCAGAGACAGATGGCGAGGTTGACCCACACTCCGTCTTTCAGCTTGTCAGTACACTCATCACAGTCCCACCACCAGCACTACCACTACACTCTGGCAAAGACAACGGTTTTTTACAGCCACTTACTGAAAACCCCAAGTTCTGCTTTTCAGCATGCTACAGATAACCAAAGATATAAAAAGACAGAAAAAATACCTGACTAATTTTACGGAAGACAACAAAGACAACAGAAGAACTAAACACATGCTTTGAAGCCAAAGCATCAGAGCAACACGTTCTAAAACTACATCAAACATCTGCATAGCAAAGACAGATTCTGTTCCAATCTTGCTGTTGATCACTATAATTATTGTCAATTATAACGAGTAATAATTAGGCTTCACAATGAGGCGTTTTTGCATGTCTGTACCTCAGCACACGACTGTTCCAATTTAACCGTGAAGTGACACAAATCACCCAAAAGAGTAGCTACACATTCAGACAATTCCAGCTACTGTGTTTCAGGACAACCAGAGCTGAAAAATCCCCTCCCCAGTGTTGCTAGATAACCATCAGACAGACCCATTGGGAAAAGCCATATGTCCTTTGACCAAATACTGAGGCTTAAGCCAGTCGCTGGTAGATGCTGTACAAGTGGGGGGGGGACATTCAGTGGGAGGTAATAATGTGGCATGATCTGTATTAATGTATTCCTCCACAATATTGAAACACAGAGCCAGCGTTGTGAATTGGCCTTACTTTCCTCCCACCCATGGAATAAAGAGAGAGTTTGTGCGGTGGACAGAAGGTTATTGTAGACGACAGGCATGCACGTGGGTAAAAGCCAGGAAAAAGACGATGACGATGGCACAATAGAGCTTACAAGAAATGCTCACACACACATATAGATAGAGGTCCATACAGTGCCAATGTGTGGCTTCTTTCCTCACACATTCATTGCATTTTGCTTACAAAGTCAGCGATTGCTCCTTTGAGCGCCCTTCCACCTTCTGACTCTTTCACTCCTAACAGATGCCCCCCCACCACCACCACCACCACCACCACCGTCTTCCTTTTCAACTCCCACCTTACTCTGTCACTTCGTGAATGAATTTCAGAGGGCCCAGATAGGGAGTTGAGGAGGGCAGTGTGTGTTGAGGCCAAAGGTGAGAGGTGAGACAGCTGGTAAACCTCTTTAAATCCTCTTTTCTTACACTACGCATTCCTTCACAGCAGGACACCGTTAGCTAGCCATCCATCCCGGCCTGATTTAACTTGTGTGCACACGAAGCGCACGCTCAAGTTTTCGTACACCTTATGAGTGCGTTTGCGAGTCAAACTCATGCTATGGCACGCAAATAAAATATTTTTAGGAGAGCGAAAAACACAAAAGCAAATTCATTCTGCAGCATTTTTCCCCCCTAGTAGAAATGGGGTGGGATGGGGGCTGCTGGGTGTGTTTGTTTTCCTGCCTGCAGTACCCACACTGATTTTAAGTGGTGGTAAAGTAGGTGGGGGTGCTTTTAAGTCCTGAAACTAATGCATAAACAAGACCCCTCTCTCTCTCTGTCTTGCTGTCTTTTATTTTCTCTCTGTGTTTGTCATTTTAGCACTTTGCACACCCATGCTGTGTATTGTTGTGCTGTGTGTCACACTGCATGGAGTTAGGGGAGGAATGGAAAGACTGAGAGGAAAGAAAAGAGTGAGTGAGAGAAAACTGTACCCTACTGCTGCAATTTAGGAATGCAATATGCTCACTGAACAATGGATGAGTGCACATGTACACACTCAAACATGCACACAGGTACACATATGCAGACTGACAGTGACTGGAGACAGGAAGCAAAAAGGAAAGCTTGTTTACATACAGAATTACAAAATGAGCGAGAAAACACACCAGTGGGAGAGGAGACACACCCCTGTTCCTTGATTGAACGCAATCACACACACACAGACTCCGAGGGAAACCACATCCAGAGTAGATGAGTCTGGCCGAGGCATGACGAAGCCATGGGGAGGTGCTGGGGTCTGTGATGACAGTTTGTTGGAGACGGATGAATGTCTCGTATTGGCCCCAGACAAGCCTCTGGAGCTGGTGCCAGTCCCAGCGACCTGGAGAACAATACTGAGGCGCAGAGTGTGGGAGAGGCCGAGACAAGGAAGTCTTGGGTGAGCTCAGGCTGCAGAGTCAGTGCTTCATGCAGCAACATGAGCATTTAGCTCAAGAGCACTTTGGCCGTGATGGTGTGTACTGTAATTCCAGCTCAGACAGACCTTCTTGTGTCAGGATTAAACCAGAAACCTTTCACAGTCCACTGATCCACACTAAACTGGTTAGCGACAACCAACAGAATCCTTTTCTATTCTAATCTGGTTAAGGGCTGCAGTGATTCTACATCCATAACCAGACGGATCCTGGTCTCATGTCACCAGACATATTCTCTATTGTTTTTAGACATGTCTGTCAGAGTTTTATCAACAACTTTCCCAGGTTTTGGCTACTGGTGGTGGTTATTTAGTTTTTCCAGGTATCCCCAGTCTGCATTCTCATCATGTGGCGTCCCCCTGAAGAGCTATCAAGAAGTAAACACAAAATTGTGGAAGATGCCAAGACAGTCGCTTACCCAGGAGAAGACAAAAAAAAAAGAAGGATTTCCATTGTTTTGACATCTATGAGCACATCCACTGGGCATTTTCCATGGTGTGTCTTTGCCAAACACTCATCACTGTCCCAGTAGCCTCCTTTATAGCCAAATTGTGCATGCACTTGGTGTAAGATATTACTTTTTTGAAATTACTCCTCACTTTTGTCTGTCAGGCTTTTTTCCCCCTTTTTTTTCATTTTTGTACTAAGTCATCCAAAGAGGAGACATGTGCAGGCTCACCTTGATTGGGAGGAAGCTCAAATAAATGTGTTTGTAATTAGACCAACATCACCGAAATTCAATTTACAGTACGACGAGTGCTTCACAAATGACCACTGGCCAGTTTCTGAATGTGTTAAAGCACCAAAAGACATGCATCAGAAAACACCACACTGGACAACAGTTTCTCCAGTGTGGTGTCTTTTGATGACACACACCACACTGGATAAATTGGAGTTTATCCATTATTGTGGGCTCCTGCCTCCTTCACGTGTTAGTCTTTGTCCTATTTATTACTGGAAGCATAATTGCGTTTGCCACTTTACCTGATTAGTTAGACCCAGACTCTTCCTGCATCTGCTCAGTCGTTCAAATGATGAAACCCTACGCAGATAAATAATCTTAAAGCTGTTTAACACAGTCTCTGCTCCTTCACCCCGGTACGGAACACGGTGAAATCAGTTCACGCAGGGTTGTGTGAAAGGTGGAATGAAAACTCTCAGGCTTCCGTGGTACATGATGGAAGCTTTGCAACAGAGTGCCTACGTGCCTGTGAGGCCTTATCAACAGCACGAAATCAAAACATCAGGGAGGCAGAACTAAAAACATTTTCAAAAGAGTGATACAGAGAACAAAATTTGAAAAGGAGCATAAAAATATGACATCCGAGCCAGGCTGCCGTACCACCAAGCTGCTCATCTTCTTGGCACTCGGCACACTGCTGGCTTTCATTCAACCAGGAGGCCCTTTTTTTTTTTTTTTTGCTCTCCTTGCTTTTTACATTTCTTTTTGTTTTGGTTATTTACCATAAGAGTTGTGTACAACTCGTTTGCTTGCTTGCTTGGCATATTTGGATCACCCTCACTCGCTTTTCTTTATTGGATTGAAAAAGACGGCTGGTTTTTGCAAAAGCCTCCAGGTCCTGAAATGCATGCAGGCTGGAATCCAAAGCCCCTAATCACAGCTAAGGGAATAGGCCGACTGGAGAGTCACGATTCGTAGCAAGGAGGGGATGGAGGGAGTAAAGGAGGGAGAGGAGGTGAAAATGAAGAGAGGGACAGTGGGACGAGGGAGGAAACGACTAGACAGAGAGCAAGCCAATAAGCCATAACTACCAGTTACACTACAGCTCTTAATTATACATAAATAGGACTTGATTGAAGGCCTTGTCTGCTGGAAGGTGTTATGGAGTGTGTGCTGTGTGTACACTAGTTCTGTTTGTCAGTGCACATGTGTATATGAGCACAACTGTCCATGTGTGTGACTTTGTGATCGCAGAAACACGAGTGTGTGATGTAGCGTGTTAATGCATTTGTATGTAGAGTCCGTGTGTGTGGTATGTGACTATGTGAGTGTTTGTGGCCTGCCACTCCGGTACACCTCAAGCTGTTCAGCTGTCGTCAAGCTCGCTCAGCAAGAAGCAGGCTGCTCCATCTGCTCGACCCGTCCCTCCTCTGCCTCCTCTACCGACTTGCTACGTACGCCTGTGTGTGTGTGTGTGTGTGTGTGTGTGTGTGTGTGTGTGTGTGTGTGTGTGTGTGTGTGTGTGTGTGTGTGTGTGTGTGTGAGAACGCGCATTAGCACGGCTTTTCCTATCACGTGCACTAATGTGAATACCAGCACATACATCAATGTGCGTACAGCCTTGTATACACACACACAAAGCAGCTTAACAGGTACTATAAAGTTAATCACTATTCTATTGCCCTTTCATCCCTCATTTCAACCCTGTGTTTGCTGGCAATGATAGCAGGGAAGCCTCTGAGGGAAATTAGAGACAATGACACAAAATGAGAGGATGCAGAGTCAACAAGACAAACCCACCCAGGCCCACAGCAAGCCTGTATATATTTAGCACTGTGGCTCATCCACAGCTTGATAAAACAGAATCTGTGTGAAATAGAACTGCTGGATGAAGGTACAAATATTGTCAGAATATTTTAAATAATAAATGATACATAGAAATGCAAACATTTTTTCCTTAGACAGCTTTACAATGACACTTTTTCTCATCAGAAATATATTAAATGAAAAAAAATGAGGAGCCTACTATAGAGAGGAGGAAGAGAGCAAGCGTGAGGTATTCCCCTCATAATATGATTATTATGATGCCACTGTGCCACAATATATTATCACATTCTTTAGAGGGTGACAAAGTATATTAAAGTTAATGCTTTCATCATTCATATAAAGCCAATTACGATGTTTTAAAAGGCAAGTTTACAACTTGATTAATGAACTGACAGGAGCTTTACTATTTTAGACATATTAAATATTCAATATAGGACGTTTAATGTTTCACAAGAATAAAATGCTTCATTTTGTGAATGCTCTGCGCCCCACATATTAAATGTAGGTGTGAACTGAGTATGTGGCAAGTGTGTGTCTGTGTTTGTCACTAACAAGGTCCCACGAGGGCACCTCAGTCACCTGGGCATTGCAGCACAGCTCGTAGCTCGTAGCCAGGTCAACTCATGAATGAACCCAGAGCAACAACAGCAATATCGCTTTCCAAGTGACAGTGTGTGTGTGTGTGTGTGTGTGTGTGTGTGTGTGTGTGTGTGTGTGTGTGTGTGTGTGTGTGTGTGTGTGTGTGTGTGTGTGTGTGGCAGGCTGCATCAGAGCTGTAGTGCAGCTGGCTGCCATCTCCCTGCGCCATGGAAATGTGAACCAGCTGCCCCTTCTTCCCTCATCATCAACAGCAGATAACACAGGGGCTATTGTGCCCCCCGACACACACGGACACACACAAACTATGCTTTCCCTCTTTTCTCTTTGTCATTACCTCAATATTTTCTCAATCTCACTATTTAATCAATCACCGACACAGGTTTATAGCTTTCTAAACAGAGCCAAGTACCTAAACTTCGAGGTATCCGGTGATGTTTTTTTAACTCAAACAGTGCCATGCCCATTTTTCATGAGTGGATTTTGTTTGTCCTGTTCACAATACATGCACACAGATGATGCTATTCACATTCCTACCAATGGTTCACACTACTCCACTGATATGCAGGTGGTGATAACCTGCAAGGAAATGCAGCACCGCAGCAGCAAGGGCATGGTGGAAAACGACGGACCAAACAGATGTACCGCATGCAAATAAGTGAATCCTTGCAGTGACCAGATGTAAAGACAACAGGAAAAAACAGACATTGATTGATTACCCTCAACAAAAAACATCCCAATATCTACTGATAAGAGTATTGAAGTTTCTTGACTTCTGTCCGTTTCCTTATTGCAGTGTCACTAATTAACATTAATTAGCTCAAAATCAACCCAAACGGTATGTGAATACTCGCTGCAGATCTGGATGTAAACAGCAGAGACTATTTCCCACAAAGTAGCTGGGAAAGCAACCAATCGTGTGATATTTAGAATAAATTATATTTTATTCATACTTTAATCAGGCACTGGCGGTAATGTGCTTGATTTTCTGCACAAACATGTTGTTTTGTTTGATGCAGTAATGCAGCAAGTACACCTCAGGCTTTTCTATTTCACATTTGCACTGTGTTTTTCTTCATATTTTCTATAAATGTTGTCATTCAATCTCCTTTCCTGCTCTGCAGGCCCTCCTTTAATTCCTTTGACGATCACTTGTTTTCTTTAGTTTTTCCAAACTTCCCCTGCTGCTTTCCACTCTCATCTTTCTCTCCTCTCCCTCTCATCTTAACATCACTCATCTGCCGTCTTTTTTTTTCTTGTTTGTTTAACTTCTCTCCCTCGGTCCACCCCCTGTCTGCCTGACTTTTACTCCTCTGTGAGTAGAGGAAGAGAAGAAAATAACAACATGGTGACTGGTCTTCACACAGTCATGCTAACACTGTCAGGGTCAAAATAGACGGACACACAGTTGTATCTTACAGGGATAGCTAAAAATGCATGCCTACACCATCAAACGTTAGTTAGAGCAAAACACACACCACAGGAACAAACACCAAAGACCCCTACAAACAGGCAGCAATAAATTGTGAAACAGACGGATCAGTGCTAAGAGTATACAGCAATTCCTTCAACAAACATGTTTCAGTGACAGGGAGGCCTTCTCGTCCTAATTAAAGGGAGGAAAGTCTGTTGGAGTAATGAGGAGGCAGGGGGGTATGTGGGGTGGGGTAGCGAAGGAGTGGGGAGTGATCAAATGACACCCTGACATTTGAGCCCGAAACAAACGAATCGATTGTGATTAAATTATTCATCTGTCTGTTTACCATGGAAATGGCTGGGTTCAAGGGAAATGGGAAGGAGAAAAAAAAAGAGGAGAGAAGCCAAAGAAAATGGGAAGCTGACAACAGCCCTGACGGTAAGTTCCTATACTAATCTTATAATAATGATCTCCTCCGCTGAGTACAGTTTGCAGCAGCTGTACCTACTTATCTGGCATTTCCTATCTGCGATGATATCTTAATATTATTCCGACAAGAGTGTTTCAGTCGTGTTCAATAATGAACTTGTAGCAGCCTTCCTCTACTCTGCAGTTTTTATCCCCTAAGGTATACCCAAGGGTATCTTAAACCTGGGATATCACTAAACATTTATATAATATTAGATGGTCTGAGACAAGACTATACCACACACGGTTTTATGGAAACATTAAGGCTGCTGCATCTCTTTGTAGCTAAATATTCTGTCCACAGTTTTTACTTTCTTTCATTTACTTGTAAATATGGCAATATTTGCTGTGACTGTACCTTCATCCATAGTGATTTAGTGTGGCGACTGCACTCAGCAGATGGTTTGGAGTGGAAATGACTTTTTTAGAACTTGCTTAATGCTGTCTTCACTATCAGTTTACTGGCATGAGGTGCTTTTAGGAGAAACAGTCCAGGTTCTGGACCAGTTTTTGCAGTCTTGCCATAGAATTTGCATTAGTAATAGTGCCTGCATGTAGGCGCGGATCAGTTAACGTTGCGTACAGAGTAGCTACAGTGGTTACATACATGGACCCTTTGCAAACTATAAAACCCATATCAGCTAGAGCCCGAAAGCATGGCCAGTTTGCTGATATTTTCAGCTGTCATTGGCCGATCACATATGTACCAGTATTGCCACATATGCTGTCTGATGTATGCTAATATGAAAACTGTCTTTTACAGAACATTGACTCCATTGTTCACAATACTTTGAACTACCTGCAGTGCATGTAGCAGAGTACGTAGCAGAGCATACCAGTAAGTAGGGATGTCCCGATCCGATCACATGATCGGAAATCGGGCCCGATCACGTGATTACAGACTCGATCAGGATCGGAAGTGACCTCCCGATTTGGACTCGGTTGGATATATATGTTTATTTTTTATTTAATTTCCTTTTTAAATGAGATGTATATAGATGAAAACAGGAATAGGCTCAAACCTGACAAGGTGGAAATGTTGGTTTTCATCAAGAAAAACATACATGTCCTTCAGTGAAACTCTAGACAAATATGTGCCATTCATAAGAGCACATTACTACTACTGGCCTTACAGTATTATAAAGTGGCTCTTTGTTAACTTTGTTCCCTATTGTTTACATGCCTTTGAGTTGAGCTGACCTGCTGTTTATTTTATAGAAGTTTATTATTTATTTATTTTTGCTGTTGTACCTAAGCCAAAAGGGAAATTTATTATTTATTTTTACTTTTGTACCTAAGCTAAACGGGAAATTTATTTATTTTCTGATTGTTATTTTTAGTCACAGAAATGTACTGTTGTAAGTGTTGTTTTGAATTGACGTTAAAAAAATTAAAAAGGAAAACTTTTCGTAAGTTTTTTTTGTTATTTTTTTAAATAGATAATATACATATTTTACTGTATTAGAAAAGAATCGGATCGAGACTCGGAATCGGCAGATACTCAAAATGATAGGACTCGGACTCGGAGGCAAAAAAACCTGATCGGGACATCCCTACCAGTAAGGTTCTTGTGCCAACAGCCGAATTTATGAAATTTATTATGAAGACAGTATAGGAAACCATCAAAGCTTCACATTCTAGAAACAAGTTTGTTTCTAAAGTGACTAAATTGATTACGAGATTATACAAATTATTAATTTTTGTTTTCTGTGTCAACAACTTACATACCACCACTACTGACTCACATATTACTATAAACTATTGCTAACTATTGGGTCTTTATTCAAATGTAATTACTAAGAAACACACTACACATGGCCTCTAGAAAATACCCAGTCAATTACTGGGACCACACACACATTGAGAAAAAAATGCACATTATGCCTCGTACCCTCAAAGCCCCTCCATTTTTCCAGAAACTCAATATGGCTGCTGCCTCACTCCCTCCCAGCCTCCTGCATTCCACAGATAGAATAGATGGCCGTGCTCGGGATGGCATTTTAATGAGTGTGTGTGGGAGAGAGGCTCTAAGAGGGTGACGATAGAAGGGCACACGCATGCACAGGCGCATGGATGCACACAAAGACGAATACACACTGATACAAAGAGCCACTGAGTGAGAGTGTCACTCATATGCAGGCACACATATATGAATGCACACAAAGACAAACTCACATGAATACAAAGTGCTATTATGCACATCAACACACATACACACACAGTCATCAAAGTCCCCTATCACAAAAAGCCAATCCTCAACACTGACGAAAGGGCTTTATCCTCAATGTCATGGGTCTGTGCCACATACCAATCATTTAATAATCACTGTAAACAGCTCCCGAATGTGTACAGGCTGTACCCAGCATCTCTGTATTGACATTTCAACAGTGCACTCAAAGCTGGAAAAAGACCTATTTTGACACCCGAGTATATTGTCGTCTCCCTGAAAAGATTTTTAATTTCTGCCAGCAGGAAGTCAATGTATGCAAAAGACTTAAAAATCAGATAGCCATCTTGTTTACAGCAAAGTCTTCACGGAGGTCAAGGCCAGCTACAGGTCAGTCCTCTAAAAGACTATAAGGATTCAACATATCGCTTACAATCACAACTGGGAGGAAGTTAGACTGCAGTTTTCCACGGTACCCAGGGTGAACAAATTTGAACTGAGGGCATCCATTTGAGCATAGAGTTTGCATACCAGCTGTAAAATGGAGAAATATGAGGAGCATAATTCAGTTTGGACTACTTGGAAACAAGACAGCTTCTTTTTAGAATGAAGTCAACTCATCCAACTTCATGAGAACAAGTTAGCAAACTGAAAAAAACCACAGACATTCAGACATCGAAAGAGCGCTAAAAAACATTTCACGGTGATGCCAAGTCACAAAAGGATGTTATCAAATTGTTTTAAGGGAGATGATGACAAGCTCACTAATTTTCCTTTAATCTGTTTGTCCTCTCTCTCTTCATCTAGCTTCCAATACCAATTACCACAGTTTTAAATAGTTTCACCCCCTATGTTAAGTTTTAACTACAAAGGAAGAACATTATGCTGCAAATAAGTAAAGTATCCATGGAGAGATTAATAAATAAAGATATGGAAAAAATACAAAGCAGACAGATGTGTCGACACATCATTTCTTGGAGTGCATCCACAGACAGTTAACCTCAGCAGTGGCAGATTATATTAACCTTTTAGAGGAAGTGTTTGCATATGGAAGGAGAAGAGAGAGGGAGAGCAGGAGAGAGCGAGCACTGCAGTATAGCCGCTGGGTTGAATTAATGAGATTGTAGGTATCTGCATGGCTGCACATTTTGACTGGGCTTTGGATGAAGACAGAGAGAGAGAGAGAGAGAGGGAGAGAGAGAGGGAGAGAGAGAGGCAAAATGGGGAGTGGGGAGGTCAGGGCGAGTGAAGGAGGTGAACACACACACACACACACACACACACACACACACACACACACACACACACACACACACACACACACACACACACACACACACACACACACACACACACGTTACTACTGAAAGTCTCTCGTCTTCAGCTCCCCAGTTATAACCTTCAATTAACCTCCAGAATACAGGAGTGTATGAGTAGTCTGTGTAAGTGTGAGTGTCTGTGATTGTGCATATGTGCAGGCATATTCTTGCTGACGTTCATGTGTGTGTGTGTGTGTGTGTGTGTGTGTGTGTGTGTGTGTGTGTGTGTGTGTGTGTGTTTGTAGTCATTGGTTCACATGCATCTGTTTTTGCTCAACTGAAAATCAATTTTAACTAACCCCCCCACCCACCCAGCCTCCGATCAGTACGCATCTGAAGCTCATTGAAATTCAAAACAGTCGAAACACACATTTCTTTATTAGTGTAGTGCTGCTCAGCTCTGGACATCCAGCTAAATAACTGGACACACATGGAAATACTAAAACGCCAGCAGCATGTCAATTTGAAGGCATTTGAAATGACATGCGAATGCTTTCTTTCTCTTGTTTCTCTCAACAAGGGCCAGCTCTTGGTCATTCTTTGCTCTTGCAACATGAAGAGCTTCCCTCACATTATCCAGTTCAGTATTTTGCTTCCACGAGACCCTAAATTCATGAGAAGATTGAATGTTTTGGTGTCTGTAAAGCTGCAGCCGGGTTGTAAATCAAAAGTTCAATCCTGCAGCAATATGATCTAGAATCGCATAATTTATGAATCTTTGAGTAGCAGTAAGTTCAAGTCCAATATTTTTAATGTGTTGACATCTAAATAGTGTTTGTATTATATCATTATGGCAATCATCATTACCATGCTCTGATTCAGTGGAGTTTTAGCTTCATCCTATCATAGAATGATATATTGCATGGAAACCATCCGTTGCTTTAAAGGAGCACCAAATCACAGTCTAAATCTCCATTTAAGGCAGTGATACAGGCATCGGTCTTCAAACATACATGCATACTGACTCCTGTGCTCTGAGTGTCACAGACATTTGGCTTCACTTGAAGATAAAACCACAAACAGGGAACAATGAATATGCATAAAATCAGGAACAGATATTTGTGACGCGTGTAGATTTTTTTTAAAAATGCAGATTTTTGAAAGTTTGTCTCTGTTAAATGTGTTATACGACGCAAGTGAGGCACAGTGTGTGGCCCTTTTTTTTTTTAGAAACCTCTTCACTATCAGATTATGGGATAAATATTACGTCCGGTAAAGCAGGATGATGAATGAAGAGAAGGTGTTAGATGAACCGACAAAACTGCAAATTAGGATCCCACCCCCCTTTCAACTAAACACTATATTCTGCCTGTTGCTACACTCTTAGCTTCTTCACCACCCAAGGCTGTGACTAAAAATAGCAGGTTCCAGCCTGTTTGAATGTGTGCATGTGTGAGTGTGTGTGTGTGCCGCTGCTCAGAAGGAGGGTTGAATTGAAGCTGATGAGGGTCATATAAACACCGAACATCTGTGTGAGCCTATTCATACTGTAAAAATATAGCAGGCTGCAGCGTAAGCATGTGCATGTGTGTGTGTGTGTGTGTGTGTGTGTGTGTGTGTGTGATGGTGAATTCGGAGAAGCAGAACCCCGCTCTCCGAGTCTCTCTCGCTCTCCTTCACTGTCAGACTAAACCACGTTCGCCCACCACCAACCCCCATTCTGCATTCCACCAGACTTGAGGGGCCCTCACTGACTTCCTAACTGCCTCTCTCTCTCTCTCTCTCTCTCTCGCCGCTGACATGTGCAAAGTAGTGTATTTACAGACGGGTACAGTAGGCGACAGGACACTTGAGCATTTACAAGGACTCATTAAAACCATGAACGCACAGTGTGTATCCCTGTGTGTTCATGTAGAAATCATGTCCTATGTATGTTGACATACTTAGTGACGTTGTATTACATGTTCGCTGACATTCAGAGGTGTGGGAGTGTGTCCATTCAAATGAGGGGCGAGTAGCAGGAGGCTGCGTGTAACCACTTGTTCATCTGACTGACTTGACATCAACCACTTAGCGGCTATGTACAAACAGTACAGCTCCATGTTTCCAGTGTTGGCTAACCTGAAGCGGACCATTTATATCAAACCTGCAGTAATATTCTATCTTGGGTGAAGACATGGGTCCCAAATAACAAACGCGTAAACTGTGAATATGACGCTGCAGAAACAGATTCTTCTTGATGTGGCAGCAGCTGATTGACAGAAGACCTGCTCTTTCAAAATAAAAGCCAGCACAGGTAATCAAAGCTCACTCAAGCGAGTCGAAAACAGTCTTAATTGGGTCTGTGTGTCTTTTCTATCAGTATGGTGAAATGTTGCTTTTGAGTAGGTCATCTACTTGAACTAAACTTTTGGTATATTTTATTGAAGTGAGTAATTCTACGGTCTGGAACTACACCTTTAAAAATCAAAGCTCTGCTAGCAAGGTGGCCTGATAGTAAACCTGTGACAGCAGTGCAGTAAAAGGAGGTCAAATGCGGATAGAACACACATTAAGCAGACCTACAGTGTGTACAAAAGGGGTATTATATACGGACAGGAGGGATGTAATTTCCTGTAATAGGCTGAGGATAATTGGCCTTTTGCATGTGCATATATGTGTGAGTGTGTGTGTGGCAGACTCTGTGGTACATTGTTTTGAGGTCAGTGAAGGCAGGAGGTCTAGAATAGCTGCAGCCAGACTAGAAGAAGAGGGCAGCACACACACAAGGGAAGATATTTCAAGTGTTGTTTGAATAAGCTGCTCACTTCACCTGTTACTAGGGTTAACTTTATGTATTAAAATAGTTCATGAAGTCAAATGGTTTCCATGTCATACAAATGCTGTTCAAATCTTTTTTCTGTTCTAAAACAGCTGAATAAGGCTGGGGAAAAAATACTCGTTTGATTTATTTTTTTATTGCTTTGTGTGGAGCTATTTGTCTTTTGACAACGGGTCAATGCTTTCTTACACTGATCAATGTCAAGCTGTGTTTAGAGAAGGCCGAAAGAGCAAAACACAGAGAGAAGGAGGCTACTGTTACACATCATGTGACATATTTGGGAATCTTCTTAGGCTTGTTTGCAAAATATGACAGACTGAATTCATCATTAAAACCCTCAGTGCAACGGAAAGACAAAGATGAAAACAGAAGCGGAGGCTCCATGTAAGATCACCACCACCACCGGCACTATACACACACATTGTACATCCACCAACATACCCTCTCTTTGCCCCAGCCTCCCTCTGAGTGAATGAAAAATTAATAAGAAGCTGACAATTTACACGCAAAGACTACAACCAATATTCAACCACTGCTGGCACCACTCAACCTCCACTTTACATCCAACAGGAAAGGGCATGAGGTGCACTGTGGAAATCAGCAAGAAGGACATACACATTACAGGTAGCCTTTTCCTCCAGCTCTGGAAATTGGATGAAACTTTCAAACACTGAAAATCAAAATAGAAAAGCAGAAACTACCCTGTGGTCTGCAGCCAATACCAGTTGCAACAGCAGTTCTCAGTTTAAGTTAAAGCTGCATGTGAGGAAATCTAACTATTTCAGATTTGGGGAATTATCTTTTTGCAAAGACATATTGCAACAACCAGAGTTTTTACATGTGAAATGTTTTTTAAAAATCCCTCACTTTTCCATTAACTTCTACAATAAGTTGGCATTCTGCTAGCATACCCAAAATGTATTCATTCTTCCCTGCTATTTGATCGTTTTCATATCCAGACAAAAAAGTTTTGAAGATGTTCTCACCCTATTTGGGCTATAGAAAGGTGGAAAAGGAGAGAAAAATAAGATGGAAAATGTATTATTGTATATTTCTCGCTAAGGTGAAAGACAAACTATGTGAGAGCTTTCAAATGCTGGCTGGGAAAGACTTGAAAGGAGACATGGATGGTAATAGACAGTGAGTTTCTGGTGTTTGATCAGTGTAAAACTGTCTGAGATGTTCTAGGCTCTACCGCTGCTTGACAATTAAAGCGGGAGAAGTTATCGGATCATATAGGAATGATAAGACGGTGCGATAGTAGCCAGTAAGCTGGGGGGGGGGGGGGGGGGGCGAAGAAGAGGAAATCTGGCTGATGAAGGAGGAACGCAGCAGGGTGTAAAGACAGGATATACTTTAAAATTTCAGCGAATGCATCCGCTGCCAATGCAACACCAGTGATTTCAAAATTTACTATTTCCTTTATGTCTCATCGCCACACAGATAAATGGATGTTTGCCGTATGCATTTGGTATGAATGTCTGCAAGCATATGTGTGTCTGTCACGCACAGTACGATCTCAAACAGTTCCACTGCATTTGTCTCCAATTTCAGAGAGGAAGCAGTCTGTAGGATTCCTCCCACATGCAGCACATCCACTATTGTGGCCTTTAACAAATCAATGCAGTAAATCACAGCTACAAGTGTTTTTCTAAGTGTGGTCTCCTCTTCACTTCTTTAACTGAGAACAGCGCTGGATTCCACAACGGCAACTTCAACACAGAGCCGAGAAATCGGCTGGTTGGCAACAGGGCTTTTGGTGTCAATAAGGTGAGCATTATTTTGGCAACTGTAATCGAATTGCATTCTTGTTACTATTTTTCCACTTGAGCACCAGGGCAGGGGCGATGGAGTGAGAGAGAGAGGAGAGAGGCTGAGCCATCAAGCACTTTGGCCAAGGAATGCAAAAGAGAAAATAAAGCTGAGGAGAAGAAAAACAAAGCAGAGCAGGAAAGAGACAGAAGGGGGAGAGAAAATCAATACCTTGCCTTGAAGAGAGGCCTACACCAAAGGTGCAATTATGCTAAATGTGTTTTGTTTACGCGGCAGCAGGCCACAGACATTTCACAACTGGGGAGGGAGGAGCCAAATTAAAACATTATGACTCCGGGCTACAATAACTCCAAACAAATTTACTCCGAATTTGCCGTTCCGCCCCACATCTTTTTTGGCATTTTTATAGGAACACAAGATGTCATGAAGAACAACAAAGGCCTTTCTACATTAAAGCTTTTTTCTGTCTCACCCTTTAAGCTGTTACTGTCCCAAAAATATAACTTTATTTCTGTCTGGAAGGCCCCTTTCTCTACTCCTTCACTTTGGGAAACTTAGCAGCATTCAGTTGGTGCTGGCACCATTTTCTGACATTTCACTACATGTGCTTTTTCATATGCTGATGTGCAGGTTTGTATCCCAAATTCATAGACAGCTCTAGTTTAACATGAAGTCTTGGATGGTGCCTTTTCTGGTCAACCTCCTGGCATGAAGCTAGTAAGCATTACACACTGTTCCACTACATTCTCAGCCCACATGCCTTTGAGTAGGAGGATCAAGTAAAATTCTCCAGTAGAGTACTTTACACTGTAAATTGCTAATGTCCAGAGTTACTCCTCAGTTTTGTTTACCGTATTCCACTGTCACAGTTCTCTCCCAGGAGGCCCTGTGTGGAACTGGATAAACGTGAAGACAGACTCCTTAAAAACAGTCCATATCCCCTGTAAATCATCTTAGATAAATAAAAGAAAAGTAGACAGAAGCCTTTCAGAGCTGGAACAATACCACAATCCTTGGGGACTAAGTATAGCAATAGCTGCCAGACTATATGCAGCTGTGAAACAGCTTTATGTACGGAGGGCTTTGCATTGTGTTGGGTTTAAATGTGCCCAAGTTTAGACACTGACTACTCTGAATAGAACAAAAATCCTACAGTTATACATCTAACTTCAGCCTGGTCACAGCCACTATCCAGTGGCTTGTGGCCCCCCAAAAATATGTGTGCTTTAAGACCTCCATGTGAAGCTCATGTGATAGTGGTTGGAGTCTCACTGCAACAGCTGGGGCACTAAAACCAAACAACAACAGAGCCACATGAAGAGATGTCGTGGCAAAGAGGGGGCAATTCTTCTTGGATGTCACCCTACAATGCTGCGGAGTGCCACAAGCCTTCTGAGATGTGGTAAGCTGAAAGGGGCGAGGGTGTGAATATAGCAAGGTTGGCTTCAGAAAATGCCGCCACGCCATAGCACAACATTCCTGTCACAAGTATGCCCAAAATCGCCGACAGCTGTTCCATATTCTTCCACGAGTTCCATCTTCTTTCTAAAGATATCACAGCAACGTCTTAATGCTAATCCAATCAATGATCTTCTCTGGTCTTCGTTTGTCAACCAGCGGCTTGCTGTGAAATTTGAGCCGACGCATGACGGACAGGAAGACAGCATCAGGTGACAGCCACTGCCAGTGTACCATTACAGACAAATGCTGGAAGTGATTTGAGCTGTGAGGATCTGCAAACTACATTACCCATCATGCTTGACATAGTAGGCCAATTTGAAGGAAGAAAGGGAGAGAGAGTGAGAGGGTGGCAGCACATCACACTGACTGAAACCTGGGCTGGTATTTGCTAGGAGGAATGCAGAAACCAAAGTTAACATCAAGAGGTGTCATCTGATTTCTTGTCAAGTGCCAGGTGATGAGTCGGGTGCTGCCAAAAGATGAAAGCAGAGGGGAGCATAATTCACTTTGTGTCAACAACCCTACAACCCAGTATGACATCATCCCTGTAAGCAATAAAGAAAAAAAGTCACATACCAACAAGTCAAATGATACTGCACCATGTTGCCGTGTTTACTTGCACGAAGAGTTCAAATGGAATCAAACAGTCCCGTAATTGTCCAAATGCAACCTCTGAATCAGGTGCAGGCAAGAAGAAATCAAATCTTGCCTCAACAGCTTATAGTGCTGCGGATCACCTGCTGCCTTTATTAATCGATACTATTTCCATCTGTGGCCTTTAGTCCATTTTCACCCACCACGGAGGTCATCCAAAGACGGCACGGTAAGCACTAAGGGGGGTGTCGCAGTAAAAATGGGTGGATGTAATACATTAAGCCTGAAATGAAGGGGGAAGGCTGTTGTTACTGAGTAGGTTGTAAGTGAAGATTACAGCAGTAAGACTTTTCACTCGGACTTTTTTTTTATCCCTTAATAATAAGGGAGGGACCAGGACAGGAAAACAAGGGCAAGGAACAGGGAGTATTGAGAGGAGGCAGCTTTTCTTGTGGGGTATCCAGCCATGTCCTTCCAGTTCTCTTCCATACCCTGCAATACAATGCTACGTGCTAATCTCAAAGTGGTGCACAACTGCCCGGCGGTAATGTGGAGCACCATTAAAATCTGATGAAGCCCACATCAAACGAGGCATAAATGTTACTTCTGTCACACCGCTAATAACGCTTCCCTGTCAGTTCCTCCTCTTCTCTATCATACTTTCTAATTTACTCCATCTCCCTCCTCTCACCCACATGCTTCCTCCACTCTTGTTTTCATGCACTCTCTTCCTCCCTCTCCAGTCTTCTCCTTGACAGGGCTGGCAGCCTCAGTCTCAGAGGAATCCTTTCCATCTACCCCTCCTCCTCCTCCGCCTCTCACTCCCACTCTCCATCTCTCTCTCTCTCCTTCCTTCTTAGTAAAAAAAAAAAAAAAAAAAAAGCTCGCTTATGAGGCACACACACATATCTCAGCATTCTTCTCTCTGCCTTTATCCCTCCCTCCTTTCTCACCACCCTGTGTTGCGTGCCCACGCCGCCCGCGCCAACAGGTCAAGTGCATGCAATCGCCTCAGCTAACGACCTGCACCGACTCAGATCAAGCGAGATCATGGACCCTGGGTAAAAATATCTCGCACATTTGGCTGCAACTCAAAGGTGAAGTGCAAATTGGCTTTGTGGAGGTGGTGGAGGTGGTGGTGGTGGTGGTGGTGGTGGTGGTGGTGGTGGTGGTGGTGGTGGGGGGGGGGGGGGGTTCCACTTTGGAATGCTTTGGATGCTGGTGGGCATGGATTTGAACTCTTGAAAGCATCTTAAGCACATCAGATTGAATCTGCGTAGTCAAAAAATGAACAAAAGAAGATTTTAAATTATGTCTTGTGCAGTTGTTGAAGGGCAACATGTCCTTCTGTTTGTTATTTGAGAGTCAATTACAGCATTGTTTGGCTTGCAGATAAATTGAAGCCGATGGGACCAGAGGCCAAAGTCATCTTCAGGATAGGACATATGGGAGAGGGGTGTGGTTAGGGTTTGCTTGGTGGTGGGAGGCAAAAATGGGGAAAGGTGACATGCTGTAAGGAAACCACATGTGAGACTGTGCAAGAAGCTTGATGCATAGTTTCTCCCAAACTGCTTCTTCACTTTCTGACACCGACAGATGAACGGTACACTATTTCCCACTGTACGCCATTCATGTTTGGCAAGGGAAGATGCATCACACACATACAGGGCTGCAGCTGTGAACTGTACACACAACTTCACATACACAGATGGCTGCTGTTCCAAATTATGTGATGATCACAAATTAATACAGACACAAGCAGACAGTTGAGTATACACAATATGTATGAGCATGTACGTACACACAATGCTACTACGGTTAGCGGAAAGGAGGCTCTCATCTGTTTACAGGCTTGTCTGCCAATGTTGGCTTCAGCTACCTAAGTGAAAAACATCAAGTAGAGGTTTCAATAACAATGATGGCAAAACATTTTTAAAGGCGCACGAACGGTCTAACAACCTGCACAAACATGACTTCAGTGAGTGCACACAAGCACAAGCTAATTTCCCATGGTATGCCAGCCATTTTGCACTGTAGATGCCTTTTATCTCATTGATAACAGTCATTAGCACATGGGAAGTCATGTTGTAATCGCTGCATATTTCGAATCACAGGCTTGGAATGTGAATTTCGCTTTTTATCAAGGCTGTTGGCTTCAAGTAGTGGAGAGTCTTACTCACCAACCACATTCAAATCCCCCTTTTAAACCATAAACCGCAGGGGTCAAACCTATCTAACCATGAATCCACTCGTGGCTGACGCTCTCTGGATTCCATCTCGTTAACAAAAGCAAAGCCTCGGACCACCACAGAGCATCTGCAGGCATCTTTAGATATGCACAAGATCTCACACACACACTCAACCACAGTGGCCTCATAAGCTGTTGGAGGCACGAAAAAGGCACACGCACACATACACACAAACGGAGTCATCTTAGGTTACAGATACCTTCTGACAAAGTCTCCACAGACCCATTTTATGCGCTGTAAATTCTACACAAAAGAGAGGAGGGGGGTAAAATCAGTACATTTTGTGTGAAATTCCTGCTTTGAAGTGAGTGACGCACTTGAAGTGAAGGAAAATAGCTGACTTCAAAGACCGGCCCAGGTTCCTCAAGGTTCCTCCTGGCTTCTTTCTATAAACATACTATGTTCAACTCCAATCTGCCTGAGAGGCTTAAGGTTGGCTGTCAGCGTGCAAGGGGCAATTTAGCAAAATTGTTACACTTTATATTTCATCCAAATAGGTTGAAGTCACTGCTTACTTCATAAAGGAAAAAAATCACTTTCCTATTTCTCTCATCAGCATGTTATTTCCTTCTTTAGTACACCATTGTGATGCATATTAACCCTCAGGCCAAGAAAATGTATGTCACATTGCTAAACCGGTGCTGCTCTTCTTCTAGGACTTCATACTTGTTTGTTTCTTGTGTTATTGATACACATATTTACATTTTTTTCCACTCTGAATACACATATCTGTCCATGCCTAAAATTCCATACTGAAAAATCACCAACTGCCAATATGTCAGCTCCTTTTGGAAAAGGAATATTTTGTCTTCCTGTCCATGTCAACTTCAAACACCTCTTTTAGATTGACACAGCGGCACAGATTAAACCTAAACACTTCAGCTAGCTACCCTTTACATCTCTCCTCTCAACCAGAGTTCGATGTGAATCAGACACTGCCCAGCTTTGGTTAGCCAGCATTGCAATAAGGAATGAAAATAGATTCAATGACACTGACATTTAAATGCTATTTACCTGATACTGAAAAAAAATGTAGCAGAGGGATTTGAATGATAGTGCACACATGTGATCAGAAGAGAGGAAGCAGATGGACAGACAGGGAGGTAAAACAAAGCTTAATAGTAATATTCAATGTAATACAGTGCATTTTTAATGTTAATCAGTGAAGTATACTCCACTTTAGACTGGAGTCTCTGTTGACAGTGAGAAACACGGTGACAGGTGTCTCATGGGTCCAATACGAATCGTACACGCATTAAACGAATTTGCATCAGATGTGTGTCTCCTGTTTGAAAGTGGTGAAGTTTTGACCCAGCCTGGGATGAAAATGCCAATATCCCAGAGGGGTCAGACATAACAAACTGCTTTTCACTGAGCATAAATATGACACAACTGCTCATGTCTCGTCTCCTCAGCTTCCTTTTAATATTCAGATCCCATATGACACAAACACAGGCAAAGGCCACCATCCATCATGTTCAAAGTAGCCTTCTTTCTTTCTCAGTTTGTCTGCCTGCACTAAGGCTAGGCTGTCCTTTGTAACACATGCTGCTCCCATGCAATACTCCCAAAGGTGTCAGCCAAACAAGATCCCTCTGTGATTTACAATGTAGGGGCCCCCTTCATTATTAACTGGCTAGGCTCACAGCCTGGGGACCAGACCATTACCTCTTCATGGGGGTAGATGCCACAGGCAGCAGTTGGTCTCCCCGTGCGGTAAAACAACACATTGTAAAAATGATAGATATGGATTGTAGGTCTAGACTTCAGGCAAAGTCAGAGTCCTTGGTGGACCAAAAGTCTTGTTGAATGTTACCTTCATGGTTGGCTAAGGCCTGAAATATGGTATAAAGCAAAACTGATCAAATGTTTTTTTTTTTGCAAGAACTGCACACAAATGCATTATAAAATCAGATAGACAGTGGACACTTCTTCAGTATATGTGCCATATTCTAGGAAACGGGAAGAAAATGAATTCCTTAATTCACATGCGCACTCAGTTACATAGGTCAAGACTTCATTCAACCAAGGCCCCGTCCACACGAAGACGAAACGCTGAACAGTTTCAAAAATGATCGCCGTAAAGACGAAGGCATCTCAGAAAATGTATGCATCTACACGAATGCACTCGATACGCATGAAAACGCTGCAAAACACGTTCCAGACCTCTAGGGGCGCTGTAACGATATGACATAAACACGCGCAAACAGAAGAAAAAAAAACTGTGGGCATGCGCACTTGCGGCAAAAGTTGTAAACAGAGAGCTTCATCAGCACATTTGCTACACTGTACGCCACCATTGTTGTTGTTGTGGCCGCGTGTGGCGCATGCATGTCAATGAAGATACGAAACTATGACGCAAGCGTTTCTGAAAAGCAGCGGATCACCTGTACACACAGAGCTGTGTAAACGGCGTTTCAAAATCTTTCCACTCTGGAACTCATTTTCAAAAATGATCGTTTACAGACCCCCAAAACGCCGTCTTCATGTGGATGATACGCAGATTCGGCAAGAAACTTATGCGTTTAGACCTCGTTTCGTCTTCGTGTGGATGGGGCTTAACATATACCCTTCCACTCCCTGCTCTACTTCGATCAGTGCATCAACACACGCAGTGTAATGCAAATGAAGGTAAACAAAATTGAGTTAGATAGGCAGATAAATGATCTTGTTGGCTGGGGGAGTGGTTCTAGCCTGGCCAGTTAGGCACATCTCATCTGGCATCAAATCCTCTCTGAGCCCTGGCACAGGCCTCACCCGCGGCAGTTGGCAAGTGGAGCGACGGCCATCTTAGTGATTGCGGAATTGGGAGCACCCCTGTGTGTCTAAAAGACAGTTTGGCTGTAGTTTAAAAAGCCACTAAACCTCAATCTGCTCCTTCCTGTTTTTGCCCTTATGGTATATCCCTGGAGGGCACTGGTTCAAATTCATTAGTGCTCCTTTATCTCCATGAAAATGGGAGACCCTCTGCTCTCCGTCTACCTCCTGTCTCTAAGCTGCTGTCTCCATTTCCCTCCTGCCTGCAGTTGCTGTTGTTCTCTCTCGCCCTCACTCTTTTTCTCTCCCCCTCACAAACACAAACACACACTCAAACTCTCACTCTTGCTTTCATTGTTTCTGCCTCTCCCCTTGTTTTCCACTACACTAACCCAAGGGCAAGTATGGTGGGGCTGTGAACAGCAACCCCCAATTCCATGCCAAAGCTGCTGTTGTCTTCCCTTTCATGTCTTTAGCTCTACCTCCACCCTGTTGAGACTACAGATTGGGGTAAAATGACAAATGTCGTAA
The DNA here is from genome assembly GCF_021347895.1 of Acanthochromis polyacanthus. Lineage (NCBI taxonomy): Eukaryota > Metazoa > Chordata > Actinopteri > Pomacentridae > Acanthochromis > Acanthochromis polyacanthus. Next base: position 24,152,839 of record NC_067116.1, on the reverse strand, counting down.
GGGCTGCCTTGAGGGGTGGGGACTGAAGTTAGATTTATCCCCAAATTGCCCCCCACCCACCCCACTGGCAAAAAACACTGAATCACACCAGTGGACAGGGAGCATCATTGCCAGGTTTCAAGTCCTAAGCTTTGTGCTCACGTTTAAGCTCTGAAGTGGACATTTTTGTTGCAATAACTTATAAAGAGCATGCAAATGCTGCTGATGATGCTCATTGCTCAAGGACACAGACTGGGAATTGTTAGGATCAAACATCCAAATATATTCTTGTAACAGCAGATGCAGTTTCTCAGAAAAGTAAGGAGTATCTTAGAATGATGAGTTCTTATTTAATTAACTTCAGCATTTGGCTACTGTGTGGGTCAAGTAGGATTCTCTTTGATTCCCAAACATTGTTGCTGATTTCCGCATCTAGGTATTTATGATGTCTCCCTACCTTGAAGTGTATTTCTCTTCTAGTTCCCACTTGGTTGCATCAGGCTATGAACTTAATCAGAGCAGAGCTGGCTCACTCCTTCCCTCTGTCTCAACACCATCTACCCATATCAGTGGAAAATAGACAGACTTTGATAACAGCCTTATTTATTCCCTTAAATAAATCCATCTACTTTCCGCCAACTCTGCTTGCCCAATTCCCTATTTCACCAGATAAACTAACAGGGGTCTGCTTACATTTCACTCTTTATACTGGATGGATTTAAGCTGTCTCTGAGAATCTGCAGGTAGTAGTTCCACATCTCGAGCATTTCCCCAAGATTTGTGGTTATTGATGAGAAATACTTGCTCTTGCAGGAATAGCAGCCAGTGAATAGCAGGGACTGCAGCCTTAAAGTAACTAAACAATATTTGGAACCTAGACCAAAAGTGTGGTTTAATTGGATTTCTGTCTAAGTATTGGCAGTAAATGAGCTTCTGCCATCACTGACGTTAGAGGACAGTTGTCAGACAGTTCCAACATGCTTTATGCCAACTGGGACATCCCAGATGAGTTCAAAAACATGAAATGCCAATTTAACTGGGTAGCAGTGACCCTCTCACAGCAGGAGGTTGATTAGTCTCCACAATTGCTCCATTCAAATTGTGTTCCAGAAAACTTGTCCAAGATGCCAAGTCAGCTGTCCCATTGTCTAATGACCACCTGGCTGAGCATCTCTTCAGCCAAGTCAATCAAGTCTGACCCCGTTTAAACTGCAACCACAATGCACAACTAGAAAGCATTGTATTTCTTGTATCTAAATATTGAAAATAAGCAACCCTATACTTCATATTCAGCTACTCCGCTCTCTCCTGTTACAAATCTCAAACAAAAGCTAAACAAAACAAGGCAATTTAGTGTGCAAGATAATCTTCCTTCTAGTGCAAAACCAGATGGAAAAAAAATCTTCAAAACCTTTATTCTTCCATGGATTTGATCCATAAACAAAAGGGTGACAGCAGCAAGGGGGTTGCCTTCCACCCTGCCCTAGTCCTAATCTCCCCAGCCATGACTGGTATCTCTGATTGTTATGTTATCATTCTTCCCTCAACCTCAATCACTTTTTAATCAGGATTATCTTCTCTGACACTGAGACTCAAGAGTTAATTAGGGGTCCAGCCACTGCAGGTGCTACAGCTCTATCTGAATTGCTTGGATTATTTTTTAATTCTCCTCCTGCCCTAAATAATTTGATCTCAGAATCTATAAAACCTAGAGCTACCAGACTGGGCAAACTGCTGCAAAAACATATCCACGGAAAACATGCTGGCCAGTGCTTCACAACAACAAAACCAAAGTTAAAAAAAAGTCTCTTGGTGTGTATAGTTTGGCTTCAAGGTTCTTAAGAGTGAGTTACATAATTTGTTTGTGTGCATGTGTGCATGTGAGCATGTGATAAATTCACAGGAGCATTTCCTTATAAACTCAAACTCACATATTATGATGCTGCGTGTTTACATTCTACCACAAAAGAAATGTCAGAGAAACAACTAAATCTTAAACTCCTCCAAAAGGAAAAAGAAAATGCCAGGCTGCCCACTCTGTTTCCTGTCAGCTGGAATACGGTGGAGAGTGTCTGTCTCCATTTACATACAAATGTCACCTTCTATCTTCCCAGGGGCTGAGGAAGGTTTTACTCTCTCCACCGTGATGCGCTTGACAAACCTTTCTTCCCCGTCTGGGAGACAAGCTTGTGTTGCACAGTGAGAAAGTGAGAGGAAACTCAATGCGTTTTGCCTCTGGTGCCTTCTCTCTGTCTTCTTTCTCTTTTACGCGCCACTGGTACACTGTAATTTGTGTATCCAGACTGGAGTACATAGGCTTTGTTTCCATTTCACTGAAAGATGAGGCAGCATGCTGTTTGAAAAGGCGCCCCGGTAGCTGAGGTTGTAATTACTGAGGAAGCCTTATTATTGGGCTTTTCGATGGAGGGGTTTTGTTGTGGGAGGGAAATTATTAATACAAAATAAACCCTACTGCAAACAGGGGGTGAAATGGGAACATCCAACAACGCCCGTCCTTGTAGTAAGTGAAGTGATGGCGTCATCTGCATATATAGCAATCATCACCAGCTCACAAAGAGCAACCTGGCAGCACTGCTTATATTCCCAGAGAGGCACAGGCAGCCATTTTCTGTAAGTGGCCCACATAGAGAATCTGCGCCATTTCTCATAAACCGGGACATGTATCCCCTGATGCATAGGGATGAACAATCAGCCTGACAGGCAGGTAGTTACTCCTTCTTAACCTCAGCTAGCGCTGAGTGATGCAACAGAACAGCATGCCCCCTCCCTCTCCTCCTCATCCTCCTCCTGCATCCCAGTATAGTCGCTGTACCTCTTCTCACTCATCGTTCTCCTTTTCCCTGGTCTCTCCTCATTTTTGCACACTCCCTCTCTTCATTATTCTCCTTCCTCTTTTTATCCCCCCTCCGACTATTCACCGACTGCCTCTTTTCCTCCCTCTCTATCGCTCTCCTTCCCAGAGGCCCGTGTTTCCTTGCTTGCATTACACACAATTACTTCCATCCATCAATTATCTGCCTACTCCTCTTTAGCTACCCCACTTCCCTTTCTCTGCTGTAAGACAACAACCCCCACTATCCCGAGTACATGTGTTTCTCTGTGACCCCACTCTCTTACCCTAGCCCACCCCTCAGGGCAGCTGAGTGTACCTCCTCACACCCTTGTCCTCCCTCCCCATTTCTCCTCCTTTCTCCTCCCCCAAAGCTCCGCTGAAGGCCCCCCACCCTCCCTCCCGTTTATACCAGATGTCCCTTAAGTTTGGGCGTGCATGTGTGGAGAGGGCAGGAACAAAAGGACAGGGTGGTGGGGGTGGTGGTGGTGGGGACACAGATGGGTGGTGGCGGTGGTGGTGGGAGGTGGGGTTGGGTGCAGTTTGGGGGGGCATCTGAATGGTGCCCAGCCGTCTTGCCCTGGGCTTTCTATGTGCGCACAATGAGCACTGCCGGATTAGCAGCTTTTAGGACACACATACACACACAAACCCAGTTGCATCTTTTATGACGATTTCACACCAAAGCAGAAACCCAGGCGAAACCTATGTTTGGTGTGAATTAGCCCAACTCATGACCCCCTCCTCATCGGCAGGATTGTAGGAAGGTCGGACAACTCTGCTAAAAATACCACAATGCCTCTATTTTATAGTGACTTCTCACTGAAGCTGTAATGTGAAACCTTTTCAACCTTAAAAATCGGGTTTTCTTCACAGGGCAGGTGCTGGAATAGGATTCTCGAGCTAAAGTGGCATTCAATTTTCATACAGTGTCTGAATATATAAATACTGCAGTTTAAGTAGAATTTGACACATTCGGAAAATCTGCCAAAATTCTGTCAAATACAGCCCTGCAAGCAAATAGTGTCCTAAGTTTCAGTGCTATCACTGCAGAACAACCAGAAATAACTCAAATAATCTTTGATGTCACAGACCAGTCGCAGACAACGGTGCTACAGCAGCAATGTTCTTAAGCTGCTGCGCCCACATTTAAATCTGAATTATCAATTAACTAAGCACCAATTACGAAATTATAGCGCTTAGAAATGCTGAACCAACAGTGCCAACAGCTTGAATGGGTTTAGTACGTTGCCCAGGGAAACTTAAAACAGGACTCACTCCTGCTGACGAACAGGAAGGCTGTTGACAAGAAAAGACAAGTGACCTTCATTACCAGTCGGCTGTCATGCACTTAGTCTTGGCAAAGTGTCCACAAGTTTATCGCCTCACAGCGCTCTAACAGACTCAAATTATAGTGTATGCACAAACAGAAGTGTTTTTTGGAAACTGTGGCAGATCATGCTTAAGAAATGCACTTCGTACAGATGGCTCAGCAGTCTGACGTGCAGGAACAGGGTTAAAATGAACTAACTGCAACCTGTTTCAACCCTTCAACTATAAGAATGGGATCCTTAACCCCCCTACACATTCCCCCGTCAACAAACCATGTGAGTAAAACCTCTCAGGGGCCAAACTGCAAGGGCACAGGGCAACCCCTCCTGCCACATCTAGTTTGCACAGAGTAGAAGGAGGCAGATCCCCCAAGGTGAACCTCTGTGCATCAATCTGGGGGAAGGCAGCTGGTAATCACACTTAACAGAAACAGCCCAACAGCAAGCATGAGGAGACACCCAGGGGGAACGCAGACGGAGAGACAGGACCAGACACGCCCGTTTGATGCCTGTCCCAGACTGGGTGTTAATTACCTCTCACCATGAAACACCAGTTCACATTAACTTCATAACCATAAAGAGGATGGGATCAGGGCCAGGGGGAAAGGGCAGTGAATTGGTGTTTGTGTGACTATATGTCTCGTACTGCTTCCTCTCAGGCTTCAACAGACCATGCACCATGTCTGTTCAAGTGGTGCTATACCTTGAGGGAGGCGGACTAAAGTGAATGAGGGAGTAGCAGGCATCAACAGAAGGTCTGCTCCTGCTCGTCGTCAAAAGCAGATTACCGTCACTTCATCAGAAGGAGCTGAAGCGAATCATTTTTGTCAAACCTGGAGCTACCAAGGGAACGGGCAGGAGGCTGGGGAGGTGACAGTGTGTTGATGTATTCCCAAAAGACTTACCAGATAGTCTGGCAGGGATTAGTATGTTTATGTGTGTGAGGGGCTACCATCACCCCTGCACACAATACATGACTAAACTCTCTGATTAAGAGTCCCTTCCTACCTGGCACATCTGGGATGATATAGGGGCAAAAATGGCTAATGATGGAAAAAAAATCTGGTGTAAATGCACGGAAGGCACATTTAACCAAACACTTACACAAAAGCAATACATACAGTGCCTTGTGAAAGTATTCGGCCCCCTTGAAATTTTCAACCTTTCGCCACATTTCAGGCTTCAAATATAAAGATATAAAATTTTAATTTTTTGTCAAGAATCAACAACAACTGGGACACAATCGTGAAGTGGAACGAAATTTATTGGATATTTTTAACTTTTTTAACAAATAAAAAACTGAAAAGTGGGGCGTGCAATATTATTCGGCCCCCTTGCATTAATACTTTGTAGCGCCACCTTGTGCTGCAATTACAGCTGCAAGTCGCTTGGGGTATGTCTATCAGTTTTGCACAGAGAGACTGAAATTCTTGCCCATTCTTCCTTGCAAAACAGCTCGATCTCAGTGAGGTTGGATGGAGAGTGTTTGTGAACAGCAGTCTTCAGCTCTGCCCACAGATTCTCGATTGGATTCAGGTCTGGACTTTGACTTGGCCATTCTAACACCTGGATACCTTTATTTGTGAACCATTCCATTGTAGATTTGGCTTTATGTTTTGGAGCATTGTCCTGTTGGAAGATAAATCTCCGTCCCAGTCTCAGGTCTTTTGCAGACTCCAACAGGTTTTCTTCCAGAATGCTCCTGTATTTGGCTCCATTCATCTTCCCATCAATTTTAACCATCTTCCCTGTCCCTGCTGAAGAAAAGCAGGCCCAAACCATGAGACTGCCACCACCATGTTTGACAGTGGGGATGGTGTGTTCAGGGTGATGAGCTGTGTTGCTTTTACGCCAAACATATCGTTTTGCATTGTGGCCAAAAAGTTGGATTTTGGTTTCATCTGACCAGAGCACCTTCTTCCACATGTTTGGTGTGTCTCCCAGGTGGCTTGTGGCAAACTTCAAACGAGACTTTTTATGGATATCTTTGAGAAATGGCTTTCTTCTTGCCACTCGTCCATAAAGGCCAGATTTGTGCAGTGTACGACTGATTGCTGTCCTATGGACAGACTCTCCCACCTCAGCTGTAGATCTCTGTAGTTCATCCAGAGTGATCTTGGGCCTCTTGGCTGCATCTCTGATCAGTCTTCTCCTTGTTGGAGGTGAAAGTTTAGAGGGACGGCCGGGTTTTGGTAGATTTGCAGTGGTCTGATACTCCTTCCATTTCAATATGATTGCTTGCACAGTGCTCCTTGAGATGTTTAAAGCTTGGGAAATCTTTTTGTATCCAAATCCGGCTTTAAACTTCTCCACAACAGTATCTCGGACCTGCCTGGTGTGTTCCTTGGTCTTCATGATGCTCTCTGCACTTTAAACAGAACCCTGAGACTATCACAGAGCAGGTGCATTTATACGGAGACTTGATTACACACAGGTGGATTCTATTTATCATCATCAGTCATTGAGGACAACATTGGATCATTCAGAGATCCTCACTGAACTTCTGGAGTGAGTTTGCTGCACTGAAAGTAAAGGGGCCGAATAATATTGCACACCCCACTTTTCAGTTTTTTATTTGTTAAAAAAGTATAAAATATCCAATAAATTTCATTCCACTTCACGATTGTGTCCCAATTGTTGTTGATTCTTGACAAAAAATTAAAATTTTATATCTTTATGTTTGAAGCCTGAAATGTGGCGAAAGGTTGAAAAGTTCAAGGGGGCCGAATACTTTCACAAGGCACTGTATATGGCCCATAAAAATAGAGACAAATAGAAGAAAGAACATTTGCATATGTATTCAATCAATGGCAGATAGAGATGGAGGAGAGGTGACTCTTCTGTTAATTCCCAACAGTGTAGATCTGAAGAGGTTATTTAGAAAGACAGAAGGACAAAGAATAGTGTTGTGAAAGAGAAAGAGAAATTGAGTGAGGAAGACAGAGGGATGAAGGAAACCAAGAGGGACCAAACACCAGAGGAGCCTGAAAGTCAGCCAAGATGCAAGGTGGACTTTAACTCAGCCAGAGATGGATCAATCCTGCTGAGTTCACACACCTTATCACAGCTTCCCCTTATCTGGCCCCTGCCTCTCAACCAGTGTCATCTCTGGTCACAGCCATCGCTGTCTTGTTTAAGAGTGCTGACCTTTAGTCTTCACAAGAGTTGGTGTGTAAATATGACTTTTTGGGGTGGTGCCACACCATGGTTACTTTTCCTCTTGACAAAGTTCTGGTGAGGACTTGAGCTACCGATTTTAGCCCCAAGACAACGAGCGAGGGTGTCTGAGTGAGTAAATCCTCTGACAGCCAACAGTCTCATATTTCTCTCCCTTTGGCCAGGATGAAATTGTCAGTCTATGGAGTGAAAATGACACACCTGTCTCCAGAAGTTTAATCTTGATGATGTTTTAAATTGTCGTGAATGCAAGGTTCTCTTTGTCATCTGAGCACTTGCCTATTTCTGTCTTGACAAATAGTATTAGCGCAGATGTAAAGGTTACGACACTAACTGCATTGCCAGTACTGACAGTGCAGATTCAAATATTGAGGCCAAATGGTGATGTTTTGCAGCAGTCATATTCCAGTAAACCAGGGAACCTTCTCCACCTCTTCTTCTATCTTCATAAACAAAAACATGTTTGTGCAGCATGAAACATGTTTGTGGGTAACTATCTCACAGAGGCCTGCACATTCAAATGTTTATCACGAACCTCTTTCAAAATTCAAAAAACACTGTTAGCATGTGCTCTATCTGCAATCTCGCACCAGATGATAAGGTGATGCAGGTAAAGATAGCCCGTAGAGGTTGTGCCAACATTCATCCTGGAACAAAAAACAAACCACACAAAAGCGCTCAGACTAGTCTGCCACCAAGGGTCTTATTCTGTTGTTATACGTCTGTTCTGACTACAGATGCTGCATGTGTTTACAGACTAACAGAGACAAAATGATGTTTTAGACACAAGTAGTTCAATAATTACTTTGATGATAATTGATTGGTTCAATGCCAATGCCTCTTTTTTTGCTTATTCTTACGGAACTGTTTTCTTGAAACAATGAGTTTCAGTCTTCTGACACCAGGCACAGTGTTTCTGTGGCTTCAAAGTACATGAAAAAGTATATGAAACTACTACTGCTGCTCTTATACACATGCAAAGTGTTGCAATTTGCACAGCTTTTCCCATTGTATGCACACAGACGCCCTCGCAACGAAGCTGTTCCATGTTACTTTCATGGAGTTGTTTCCACAACCTTCACATGCGGCAAGAGAAGAAATGTGAATGACAAGGGATGGCTAATCCACAAATCAAAGGAGAGAGGAGGGGACACTTTACAAGACACACTGCCTCCTGTTTTCACAGCCAGACTAATTGCACCTCGTGTCGCTGGAAGAGCACTGATTTAGCACTCGGAGCAAATTAAAATGAATAAACACAATTAGCTGTGAGTGCAACAGCGCCTCTGCATAGCACACATTTCTCTCTTCCTCTCTACCACCACAGTCACTTCAGAGCAGCTGTTATTAACTGCGTTGTTGCGTCAAGTGCAATGTGACTAATTGCAAAGCACTTGATGCCACCAAAATGCTGCTAATTTAGATCTGAATAAAATGAACAGGGCACAAGCTGGTGAAGAAAAGTGGGCTTAAAAAGCTTTGAACAAAGGGAAATCATATATGTACAGTAAATGTCTTCTCTTTGTTGATTAAAATTTGGATTTGGAACAAAGGTTTTGCTTAGAGCATAGAATGAATTAAAATAGTGAAACTGGAAAAAACAAAAGTTATTACTTGACTTTAGGAGAGCCCATCTCTTATCTTCGCAGAAATCACTCTGCACAATATGTCTATTTGTTTATTAAGACTACGTCTGACTCTTCCAAATGGTCTAGATCTGATTTTGAAACTTTTGCAGGTTTCTTGGTTTCAGTTTTGGTGCAGCATCTGGAAAGTCTCTAAAGATAAAAGCCTCTTAAAGAATCAAGAGCTTTGTTTGCACCACAAAAACCTATTACCACACAACTGCCTAAGTTGGTTGTATGTCAAAATGTCACAAAGACACTTGATGTCACGAACCCGAAAGCGTAAAAAGTACATCAAACAGTCAGAAAGTCTCCGAAATTTTCCCACTCCGTTTCGAATACCTGAAGTGAAATACATGACTTGAACAGTTTTACAATAAGTCTGCGAGGCCACAGCTATCCTTGAATCTCCCTCTCTCCTCCACTTTGATCCTGTCAAAAATGGAGAGAATACACCCTACTGTTGAGGTAGGGGAAATAAAAGAAAACAGCTCAGAAAGTAATAATTGCAAAGGAAATGAATTTCAAAACCCCGAGGAGGACACTTCTCCAAGACCTCCATACTTGGGGGGAAAAAAAAGCATCATATCCGGGGCACAATTCAATTAGCTTTTCTTCCAAGTGTAGGGAAAGGAGCTCCGGGGAGAAATCAAAAGTTTAGTCCAATAAAAGAAGTTTTCAAGGATGTAATGTTCTCACTGCCCCCCTCTCCTCCACCACCTCCTCCTCCTCCTGCACTATGCATTACGGCTGCTTACAAGCTTGCCACTCACAAATGCATCGATTTGTGATTCCTGCGGACGGAAAAATAAATAAAGAAGCTAAATTAAATAAAAACAACACCTTTGCTGATGCTGGGGTGACAGACACACTGGTCACGCTCAGCCGACCGTGCCTGGCAGCTTATCCCTGGCATTTTCATTGCCTTTTTGTCTTTCTTGCCCAGTTATTTGACAGTGATCAGGGGTGATAAATTGTTCAATTAAAGCCACATTAAGAATCCAGAACACACTTGACGTGCAGCCTCTCGGTTTACGTGTTGTCCAATTACTCTGAAGGACAAGACTCCTTCTTGCTACTGACAGTCAACATGTGACTCTCATCAGAAGACGAATGGGTTTATTTATGTAAGGCAGCAGGCTGATTGAATACTGGAACGTGAGACTGATGAGCTGGACTCGCAGAATAGGTAAAACCTGGATTTTCATTACAACACAGAGAATTGCATGATAGAGCGGAATGCATATATATCCTGCCCCCGGTGGGGAAATCGGTTTTTAGCTCAGCAAGACTTGAAATGAACAGAAAATGTGTAGTTAATACTGCAGTACGGATAACGGAACTCACTCGCTAATGACATAAGCATCTTCCAACTTGACTCCTTGTTCAGTTTGACCTCTGAAGACTTCAAGTCATTTCACTGTGATTTTTACCAACAGCAAGAACAAAAAAAAAAAAAAAAACAGCAACATTTGAGCACGTCTGTTCAGCAAACCCCCAGTAAATGAAACGCTTTACTAATCTTTGTTTGGCTTTCAGTTGCTGTCGGGGTGGGAGAATGGAGGAGGTGAGCGGAGGGAGGAGGGGGACGTTGCCTGGGGAAGGTTTAGCCTTAAATGTTCTGATAAAATTAAGATCCATTGCAATTCAAATTGGACTCACTTGACTTACAGAGTCCCGAAAAAAAGAGAGAAAAGAAAAAGAAGACGCAGCGTCATAGCCTGGAGCTGTATCTAAAAATTTCCAACACAACCAGACAAAAAGTTACTTCTCAAGGCAGAAGATTACCCTTAAGTAAAAAGAAGTAGGCTAATGCTGAAAAAAAATGTACAAAGGACTTTGTGCAAACATCAGAGAAATAACTTGAAAGAGCTATTTGTAGTGTGTTGATAACAAAAGGAGCAAAATCACTTTAAACTCCACAGAAATGTCACTATAAACATACAAGAGATGCCTTGCAAGTAAACAGAAAAGTACTACTGCAGCGTAGAGAAGAGCTTCCAGAGCTTAGAGAAACTCCTGCAGTGATTTATTGATACGCTTTCTCGCTTTCATAAGCAACACTAAATGTTTAATAGGGATTTTAAGGCCTGTAAACAAACTCGCTAACCTTTACATGCATAAAAAGTGACAGAAAAGTGTTTAAATTGAACATAAGGTTGGGACTGAAATCTCCGCAGAAAGGAAGTGAAGTGGTGGATCTGTGAGTAAACATGGATGTAAAGTTTGCAAACAAAAACACCGAGGCTTTAATCTACTGCAGATTTGATTGAAAACGGCAAATGCAAAGAAGTTAAGTTGACAAGAAGTGAGTAAAGCAAACGCAAATGGATGTCTTCAAAAGAAAGAGAGAGCTGCAGTATCTTTTCTCTTTTTTCCCCAGCTGGACTGAGGTACAAAATTAAAGCAGAGCTGAACAGGGCCTAATATATCTCCCCCTCAATGCTCTCCGGACTTTGGACTGCCGTGTACCCTCCTATCTTTAACCGTCCGTGTAAACTGATGGCAAAGCAGTAAAAAAGAACAAAAGTTGCAGTCACTTACTTCGGCGGCGTGAGAAAAACTCTCTACCCCCCTAGTTGGGGTCACTTTTTAAATCCGTATTCTCCGTTCCTGAGCGGTCACTTTCTCCACAAGAAAAACGGCGCATCTCCGATAAGAAAAAACGTTATATTCCACCTTTTCTCCCCGAGTAGCCCAGAGTCACTTGTTAACGGAGGGAGCGGGTATAAAATACTCCTATTATTCTCCGTGTATTCCGTTTCTCTCCCCCCTTAAAGATCAGAAGCTCCGAGCCAGAATCTCCTCAGAGAAAGAAAAATAAAAAAATAAAAACTTATAATAATCCGTGCACGACACCGCCGCGCACGGATCTCCAAAATGTGTATCTGTGTTGCTGGTGTCTCTCGTTATCGCCGCGTCCCAGGTTTGGATCCCTTTCTTCCTAAATCCTCACCTCATACGGGCTGGGGGTGGGGAGACAGGAGTCAAATACCCCCCCTCTGCCTGTCTTTCTCCCTCCCCCCTCTGAAGCAAAAGAAACGGGGAGAAAAAATACGGAGCCCCGTGCTGCGTTCAAAGTCGCCACATAAACTTCGCCGCTCATAAATCCTGCTCCTTGCTTGGTGCGTTCAGGCGCGTTCAGTCGGAAATCATAACACAATGGGGCTTGTAACGAAACGAGTGACTGGGGCTGATCTTTGGCTTTATAAATCTGGGGCTGCAGTGGCAGGACGAGGGGGAAGTACAGGAAATACAGTGAGAATGTAGTCATACTGCAAAGCTGTAAAGACTAATTGTAACAATATTCCACATTTTAGGAATATTATAAGAATAAGTGCTAACTTAAACACTGACAAGAAGTCTGGTGTAAAATGCTGGGACTCAACTGGTCAATTTCTTTACATTTTCATAAAACACACTTGAAGTTCAGTGTCGATTCGCCCATGTAGTCATTATTCATCTCCTAGCATTGAAATTATCTTCATCGCACACAATGTAAATTCTCTGAGCTTCACATCAGATCAAATACAATTTCACACAGCAAACCGAGGCTGATCTGTGTGGCATGATCACAATAAAAAAAGAACCTTAATTTTGCTTGTTTAATAAATATTTATTCCCTTTCAGTGCCCACTCGACTGTGTGATGCCTCATTTGTCCTTGTTCCCATTAAACATTCAAAACAAATCAAATCAGCATAATTTGTTTTATTTTAAGTGCTAATAAAATAACCTTTGGAATAAAACTTTTTTTGCGGGGAGCAATAAACTACAAAAAAAACCACAAGAAAACAAAGCAAAGCAATCTACTGCTGCATACTGATGTCTTGTGATATGGATTGGAAACAATTAATTCAAAAAATGACATTGATTATAGGCGGCGTATGACTTTCTTGTGTGTTTGTGGGGAAGTTTTTGAACATGATTGCACCCAATCACATTGGCTTCTTGCTGGAACTGCTAGTCTGATTGGCCGGTAGCATTTAAATTCAAATGGGGGACAGCTGGTGTCCACTACACACGTGGACAAAATTGTTGGTACCCCTCAGTTAAAGAAGGAAAAACCCACAATTCTCACTGAAATCACTTGAAACTCACAAAAGTAACAATAAATAAAAATTTATTGAAAATTAAATAATCAAAAACAGCCATTACTTTTGAATTGTTGATTAACATAATTATTTTAAAAAAACAAACTAATGAAACAGGCCTGGACAAAAATGATGGTACCTCTATAAAAGATTGAAAACTATTTGACCAGAGTGACATGATTAACTCAGGTGTGTCATTTAATTGACATCACAGGTGTTTCCAAACTCATAATCAGTCAGTCTGCCTATTTAAAGGGAGACAAGTAGTCACCCTGCTGTTTGGTGAAAAGGTGTGTACCACACTGAACATGGACAACAGAAAGCGAAGGAGAGAATTGTCCCAGGACATCCGAAAAAAAATGATAGACAAACATCTTAAAGGTAAAGGCTATAAGACCATCTCTAAACAGCTTGAAGTTCCTGTGACAACAGTGGCTCATATTATTCAGAAGTTCAAGACCCACGGGACAGTAGCCAACCTCCCTGGACGTGGCCGCAAGAGGAAAATTGATGACAAATTGAAGAGACGGATCGTTGGAATTGTATCCAAAGAGCCCAGAGCAACCTCCAAAGAAATTAAAGGTGAACTCCAAGGCCAAGGTACATCAGTGTCAGATCGCACCATTCGTCGTTGTTTGAGCCAAAGTGGACTTCATGGGAGACGACCAAGGAGGACACCACTGCTGAAAAAAACTCATAAAAAAGCCAGACTGGAATTTGCAAAAATGCATGTTGACAAGCCACAAAGCTTCTGGGAGAATTTCCTTTGGACAGATGAGACCAAACTGGAGCTTTTTGGTAAGGCACATCAACTCTATGTTCATAGACTCAAAAACCAAGCATACGAAGAAAAGAACACTGTCCCTACGCTGAAACATGGAGGAGGCTCAGTAATGTTTTGGGGCTGCTTTGCTGCATCTGGCACAGGGTGTCTTGAAAGTGTGCAAGGTACGATGAAATCTGAAGACTACCAAGGCATTCTGGAGAGAAATGTGCTGCCCAGTGTCAGAAAGCTTGGTCTCAGTCGCAGGTCATGGGTCTTCCAACAGGACAACGATCCAAAACACACAGCCAAAAACACCCAAGAATGGCTGAGAGAAAAGCGTTGGACTATTCTAAAGTGGCCTTCTATGAGCCCAGATCTGAATCCCATTGAACATATGTGGAAGGAGCTGAAACATGCCATTTGGAGAAGACACCCATCAAACCTGAGACAACTGGAGCTGTTTGCTCATGAGGAGTGGGCCAAAATACCTGTTGACAGCTGCAGAACGCTCATTGACAAATACAGAAATCGTTTAATTGCAGTGATTGCCTCAAAAGGTTGTGCAACAAAATACTAAGTTGTGGGTACCATCATTTTTGTCCAGCCCTATTTCATTAGTTTGTTTTTTTAAATAATTATGTTAATCAACAATTCAAAAGTAATGGCTGATTTTGATTATTTAATTTTCAATAAATTTTTATTTATTGTTACTTTTGTGAGTTTCAAGTGATTTCAGTGAGAATTGTGGGTTTTTCCTTCTTTAACTGAGGGGTACCAACAATTTTGTCCACGTGTGTATGTCCTGCAGGGAGGCGAGAGACACAAACACTAGAGGCACATCAATCTCCTCACCCACAATCAGTTGCCATCAGCCAGCATGCAGCAACATGTTGCTCCAACTTTAAATGAGAACAGTTGTGCTTTCCTTAGATTAGATTCTTATTCAGAATATGCTGGTTTGGAGGGTAGTAAAAGTGACTGATTCTGGGGTTTACGCTGTGGCCTCAGAACAGATAATATAATTAGCTGAGTTGCAACTGTTGAGCTGAAAATTGCTGGTAGCTGCGTCAAAGCCCCCTCCTGAAGCATTAAGGGCCAAGATGGAAAATTGAAGGAAATGAGAATGAATTAAGAAATCTTTGAACGCGGCTACTTTTTCTCTCTCTTTTTTTCTTTGAAGCACAGTGCATCAAATGAAAGGCTTCTTCTGCCCAGTTGGGAGGGAGAGTAGCAATATATTTTGTGTGAACTTTTCAAGGTATGCAGGCAGTAATGGATGGGAACAAGCCCTTTTAAAAAAGGCCCGTCTTTGCTGTGTGCTGGCAGAAAGCCATCCGGAGCCACAAGCAATCCTCCACTGCCCCCTTTCTGCTCTTTGTTTAAAACCCAGTGTGACATGCAGCAAACCATAAAGAAGTGCAGAAGGATGTGTGTGTCCGTGTGTGTGTGTCAGCGGGAGCGAGGGGGTCTAATCAATTTGCTCGAGAGCAAAAAACATGTGTTTATGCTACGTAGATTTCTCCCTCGGCCTCTTATTCACACTACAGCCCCTTATTTAATCAAGGCGGTAAATCTTAGCGGCGAACCCAGAACTCTCACCACCATTCCCCTGTTGACGTGAGCCTTAACATGGTAAATTTCACTCGGGTAGGGAAATGCGCTCAGTGGCCGAGGCTAGTGCTTTGGAAGGATAAAAAGAGCACTTACTGCCTGACATGTGCAATCCATAACAGAATAATGAGACTCCTCCACTCTAGGAGCTCTCTTCCCTCGCTCTCCCTCTCTCCCACTTTTTTGTTTTCCTAGCGAGCGTTCATAAATGCCATGTAAATTCAGAGAGCGGAAGATGTGGCAAGTGCTCAGGGGAAAGCGTTTAATCGTTTGCGTCTTGTTACCGAATCACGAAACAGCATGTACCGTGTGAAGATGCTCCAAACAACCAGCGAACCTTGTTGAAACTACTGGCCTCCTTCTGTCAGCTGTTATGCTTCCAAGTGAAGGTGATCCTCACAGCAGCGTCTGATTATCACTGCTATCAAACAGAAACCTCTCGCACAAAAAGCATTTTGAGGAAGAAGAATGCTTGTTTTCTACACGTGTGTGTGATACATCTTTTAAAAATGATTTTGAAGTCATGAAACACACTTCATGTTAAAATAAATGAAAAAATTATGATTATACATGGAAAAACTTTTTTTTTTTTTTTTTTTAAGTATGATGCCAACCTCTGCAACCCTCTGAATTCAGGCTATTCCTGTGTATTTCTGTGTCACATTTTCACTCACTGTGGACTCATTTTTCACTGTGATAGAAAGTCTTGCACCTCTGTGGAAACAACACAACCACGGCTAGAAGTAGAGAAAACTCTACAAATACCTTCTGTGAGATAGTTACAATGCCATAAATCATTAAAACAGGAAAAAAAGGGACATTTCTTTGTTTATTTCTTTGGCAAAATGTAAGAAAATCAGCATTTTTCCAGGTGCCCACAGGTGTTACCAAAATTAGACAAACAAAAGGTGCCTCCACATACTATAGATGTTTTACTACATTTAATTTATTTCCATACTTGTGTCCCGTCTGCTCTATGTAAACCGTAGGTCAGCCCCATTCAGCCAAATAGTCCGTGAATTTTGTTGGTCAAAGCTGAGTCACTCATGGCTTCTTGGTTGCGTTCGGCAGCATCGATTTTTTTGTTGTTTGTTACAAAATTGCTTTAGTGCAAACAATCTTTTTTTTTTTTTTTTTACAATTTTAAAAATGAGACATTTAGAATAAAAAATATTTGAGTGACTTTGATTAGGTTCTGGCCCTGTACTTCACACAGGATGCATTCAATGACTGTCAGAAAGTTAAACATCTAACTATCCTTTCTGTTCTATGTTTCTGGCTCTGACAGATTGTGTAATTTTGTCAATTTTCTAACTAAACAAGACAACATGCCTTTCAAAGCCACTGGTGGATTTTGGGGCTAATTAAATAAAGAAAATCTGGTAACCACACTACAAGAACAGTATCATTCCTTGTTGCCTCAAAAGCCCTAAAACACGTAGAATTTGCTTTTTATGTTACTCGACTGTAAATCACAAAGATTTATGCTGCTATTAAAAGGTCAGCCAACTAGTTTAGGCAGGTTTTTTCTTCAAAATATTCACATTCAACTCAAAAGCCATGAAAAGAGCAGAAAGCTACAAACATGTCAACTCTGCCAAAGTGTAGTTTGTCCAGATTTGCATTAATTTTATTACAATTCTGTTTTGTTTTTTTTTTGCCAAAGAAGAATGTTGCTTCTTTCTGTATTGTCTCGCTGCTCCCTTTCGTTCATCTATGTCACCCTTAGGGGTTGAGGCACAATCACCTCCGATAGCAGCAGGCCATCGCTCACGCTGTCCCTGGAGGCGACAGCCCACTTACTGCCAGCTTCAGCTGAAATGGAGGACATTTCATCACCCTACCGAAAACACAATTAAAAACACGTGCATGGAGCGGCCGGCCCTCAAGAGCCACCCTTCGCCACAAGTTTAGTTACTCCGAGTCTGCCTCACCCTCTCAGATATTTACTTTCCCTGTGATCGAGTGTTTGTCAGCGAGCTCGGAAAGTGCTAGGCTGTATGTTGTGTTTTTTATTGTGCACAAGACAGTAGAAGAAAGCGAAGGAGCGGACCAGTGCTCAGTGTGTACCGCTCTTCTCTCGCAGAGACATTTGCTGCCTTGTAGCTTCAGCGGTTAGCTGATGACTTTGCTCTGTGCTAGAATCTTTGTCTTCCTCTCCTGGAAGCCAAAATGGAGGACGGCATGCTGGGGTTTGCGGTGATGGGTGGTTTGCTTAACAGACACACACACACATGCTGCACACACAGACACACACACACAAAGCAGGAAGAGAGGCAGACTGACGGCTATTAGAGTGCAACGATGCTCAGCCTTATCTCCCACCGTGATAGAGATCTACAAAGAGCTTGAGAGAGATTATGAATTCATTACCTTGATACACAAGTGAGCACTGCAATAGACAGGAGTTTGAGAATGGAGATAGGAGCTGGGTGGGTGCACTGGGAGGAGCAGTGATAGAAACGCAACAAATTACATGCTGCTGATAGAGGAAAAAATCTTCCTGTTCCCTCTGCATTTTTAGGAAATTCTGAGCTTTTAAGATGCAATGTGGTGTAATATTCTGTGACAAACGTGTTTTATTCAAGGTCAATCATCATGTCTTGATCAGCTTCATTTCAACAAGCTTACAAGGTTTGAATCCTGATTTCTAACAAGAGGCCACCTTCACACTTTATCTTTCACTTTTTAATTTGCGGCAATAGGACAGGATTCAACACTGACATTACATACAGCTATAAAAAAAAGCAGTAGCATCTGCGACCTCTTCCATTCCTTTGTGTTTATTTTGATGGCCTCTTTTGCGCTGAGTGCTTAAAGATGTTAAGTTTTGCAATTTACTCCTCAGAATGAGTTCGACCACTTTGCAAAAAAATCACTGTGAAGTCCAATTTTCGTGCATGCGATATGTCATTTACTGCATCCCGGCACAACTGCGTGTTACGAGTCTAACTTCACCGTCCTTTGTGGAGAAGACATCAGATAAATGCCTAAATTACAGGGTGTTATTTGTTAGTACAATGCGCTCGAGTCAATATAACTATCTCGAAGGGCTTTTCTGTTACCAAACACGCTCACTCCTGAATCTCTTTTTCCTTTAGCCCTCGTGCGTTTCTTTTAACCGGCTCGCTCTCAATATGGCTTTCTCTTGGAGAGTGTTTTCCCTCCAGCTCTGTTGAACTCAGCTGACATTTGGAGGCAAGTGAAAGGGTGCAGCTAAATAAACCAAAGAATTTCAGAGATAGAGAGATAGAGAGAGACTAAGACAGAGAATAAGAAGGAGTGTTTTTTTTTTTCTTTTTTGCATTTCTGTTTTTAACTGTGTGTTAAACTGACAAATGTTTTATACAGTGTCTGCCTTGCACTGTGCATTTCAGTTTCAAAGCTGACATTACTAGACTGAGCAGACAATTAATTTAACTGCGGATGTTGTAAACTAGTGAAGGTTTCATATGTTTTCCAGCGGCGAGACTCATGTGTGGGGTCTGATCGGTGCTTGGCTTCGTTACACACTGTGCATTCAATAGTCGTGTTGAAGCTGACTTTGCTCCATGACTACATATGTGGGAGAAGGAAGAAATGTATTCCTGGGAATTCTTTACTTCTGAATGGGTGAAAGAGGTAATGTATAAAAGTGGCGTCTCTTGGACTACTGATGTAAACAGAGTTCGTCTAATTTTACACAACGTTGTCAAGAATCATCAGAAATCAACTTGCAGCGACATGTAAAAATACAATTTGTGGTAACAACCATCTACGTCTCACTTCCTTGTTATGTTCAATGTTTCTGTACTGGCTTCTTTTAGTGTGTAATGAGCACTTTTACTGACAGATAAGTACCTGTAATGGTATAGCACCATATAAATCTTTCTTTTGGAAAGTTAGAAACACATCTTTGATTGTTTGGAGGCCTTGCAGAAACCCCCAAGTATATAATTTATGTTGTGTGTAGGGGTGTTTTTTTCATGCAGTAATATATCATTACTCTGTGTACATGTTATGTGTATGTGTCGTGTCCCATGAATACGCCTTTTGTATCTCCACTGAGTGACTCTATGTGCTGTGTGCGCATATGTGTCTTTCAACTGTGTGTGCGTTCAGAACGCATGCACCTTTCAATGTGTGTCATTGTTTACTGTATGCTGTTTTTGAGTGCCTTTAATGCTTTCAGGTCACAGTGCTGTGCGCACACACGTGTGCCTTTCAGCGAGTGTTTGTGTATATGGCGTGAGTGCGTGTGCATTTCTGCACCGCGGATAGGCGGGTGAAGCCAGAGAGGCCAGGAGTGATGAGTGATGCCAGAGGTGGTTTTCTACCAACCTCTCCGCTGGCTTGCTGGCTCGCTAATGGCCTCCTCAGTGGGTTGGCTGACCGAGTTGCTTGCTCTCAGTGGCTCGGCCTTCCTTATTTGGTAGTGGAAGGTGGGGGATGGCGGTGGCAGGGTAGTGGATGGGGGGGGGAGCAGCGGCACTGTTTACATGCAGGGTGAGGAGGTCAGAGCGCCACAGTGCCATGGAGCAAACGCAGATCCCTTAAAAGAGCAAGGGAGTCGTAGCTCCGTGGCCATCAACTGGATGGATCAGGACAGATTCACCATGAAATAGTGTGGTGGAGTGTGTGTGGCTCTGTGTATGTGCAGGGGGAGAGGGTGAATAACAGCACATACTTTGGTGAAGCCCCAGAAAAGCGATACTGCTACAGGTAATTTCCACTCACATGCACACCCCGTTCTCTCTTTCCCCTCTCTTGCTCTGAGGCCCTGGACAGTTGAGGGGAGTCAGTAGAAAGGAAATTAGAGGCAACCATCCTTATAGTTTTGCTCTTGTCCGCTTGACTGCCTGCATGCCTGCCTGCTTGCTTGCCTGCCTGCGTTCCCTGGGCAATGTTTATGCTGTGCCCTGCCCAGGACAGAATAGATTCGCCCACACAGCACTGTGCTCTCAACCAGAACCTAAGTAGGTCTGGCAAGCTCGAGCCACAGTCCCATTCACTCTCACTCCTCTGGATTAGGCCCTCTGGCCTGGGGCAACACAGCAATGACTGCATTAATAGACCTAAGATAGCATCTCTCCACCCCACCCTAAAAATACATAGAAGTTTTTTTTTTTTTTTAATATTAGGACACATCAGCAGGTTGTTTATTTCCATCCACCAGCTTCCCTAAAGTTTAGAAAGATAGTTTTGCAAACCACTTGAGAAACTTAAATGCTGGAGTTTAAAGTGTCTGTAGGGTTAGCTGTTCTAAGCAGTAAGAAATGCTTTCAAATTCAGTGTAACATTTGTCCAGAATTTATGATTGTGCTGCACTGATCAAGAGCACAAAGAAATTCAGCTTAGATAAGTTCCAAATCTAAATTGTCATAAAACAAAAAGGACAAGAGGACCTTTAAAATGCATCACACTGCATAGCTTTACGCCATCAGTGAGAAAAGCATAATAAGCAAAACATCGTTCTTTCCCAAATACCATGAAATTACATGCACTGGCATAATCAAATTCATTACCTCCAAACTTGAGGTCAATTTACGTTTCTTTAAATACCGCTACAAATAATTGGAGCGTATATAATTGAATAATGCTAATTTATTGCTGTGGTTTTTTTTTGTTTCCTCTCTTCATGATGTATATTAGTGCTGTTGCTAGTACAGTACATGTGCAGTGAAGGCACCACTGTGATGACAGTGGTGGCAGCTCGTAGGGCACATTAACCAGCCTGTCAGACTCCCAGCGCCATGCTACGGATAACACTGCTGTGAGAGAACACAGTGCCTCTTGACGCCAGCTGTAAAGATTAGCAGAGCTTTGTTTAATTGTGCTGCTAACATCCCAGGAACCACTTAAGAGCTGCTGCTGTCTTTTCCTTAGAAATTGTCTTTAAAGCTCAGTCAACAATTACTGCTGTCTGTTCATTCAGGTGCAAAGGCCTCAGGAATTTGTCCAAGTCAGATACTCTTAGAAAAACTCACCTCTCCCTCCTGCAGAGGAAGGCATCTGAATCAGCGACAACCGCGGCGTTATGCCAACAGATAAGCGTTGATGTCAAAAGGTAAAATTTAAACCCAGCATGCTGATCAACAATAAAAAATCCTGCCAAGGTGAAGAATATTAAGATTTACTTTCAAAATGCTGTGTATCCAATAAAGCTTTTTGACATATCACAGTAAGAAAAACACAGTTTTATCAATTATAGTTGCATTTCATTTTAGGAGGGTTTAACTTTTGTGTTTGCAGGTTCACTGTCATGGCTACATGCAATGAAACTGAGCCATCATTAATACATCAATACCTGCACTATTGTTGACATGTCTGCCATGAAACAGGCAGATTAGGGTCAAATGCTCAGTGTCAATTATACAATTTTAAGCCAAGACAGCAGCCACAGGCCCTATTAGTACCCCCTCGAGAAGATGTTTCCATTCTACTCAGGGTTAAGATTGCAACAAGCAACAGTCAAACAAATGCTGGTGACATTTTGTCCAATTAGATGTTTATGCCTCTTGAGATGGATATACTACCATTAGGAAAAATAAAAGTTGCAACACCAATGACCTCTTATCAGAGCATCATTGAAGGTATCCTCACTGGAGGTTCAATGGGAGGGGTTGATCTGTAAAAGACCTGAAGCAGCTCCGCAAAAGTGCTCTCCTGGTTTCAAGAGTGGCAGTGATAAACTTTAGTCTTTAGCAGAGACGTTGTGGCATGTATTATTATGGGTGATAACCTGCATTCAGAAAAATGCATTTACATTGTTACAGTACTTGACATTACTGCTGTTTCAAGACTCAAAATGCCCCTTTGACACCAAATATTGGTTTAGTTTTAGTTTTTCAATGGTCTAAAAGTTTAGAAATGTATTTTTATCGGTTTTTGTCCAGTGTTTTCATCCACTTTTAGTTGTGCACATTTTAACCCATTTGAGGCTGTTGCTATCTTCATGTATGGTTGCCATGGTCACAGGTGCTATTCCTGCCTATTGTAAGATCATTGAAACAGTTGGTGAAGAAACAAATATATTCTCACCGTTATATCCAGTTATTGTTATCATATTGTAACTCTGAACAGCACTATTCCCTCCGTTATAGGTAAATAACGACATCCTTCTCTTTCTTGAAACTGGTTCTTGTTCTATTTCAGTCATGCTCGATCTCAGTACAGCGTTTGATACAATTGACCATGACATTCTTTTGAAACACCTGGAGGATAAAGTTGGTCTGCAGGAGACAGTTTTCAAAGGGTTCACATCTAAACGGAGAGAAATAACTTTTTGATCACAGTGGAGACTGTTCTTCTTCTCCTGCTCCCATTAAATATGGTGTCCCCCATGGTTCAGTTTTAGACCCCTTTATTATCATTATACATGCTTCCCCTTGGGCTCTGTATTGAGACATATATCTAGATGACACAGTTTCATCCACCAGTGACATCAGACAGTGCTCACAAAGGAATCTTTATGACTGTCTAGACAGTATCAAATGCTGGATGGCAAAAAACTTCCTTCAGCTAAAAAAAAGTGAAGTAACTTTATGTCACTAGCCTAATCAATGTGCTCTGGTTCCTGTCTGCTAGCATGCAAAATGCTGTTCACAATCAGAGTACCTCCTGGGACTCTTCTTTAAAAAGAAGGTGAATCACAGGCTTTAAACAAGTTTGTCAAATTAAAGCTGTTTATACGACCCAAGGACCTGGAAACAGTTATCCTTGATTGTACCACCTCTCAGCTGGACCACTGTAATAGCTGTAAATGGGGTCAACACATTCCTTTTTTGCCCACAATTGCTTCAGAATGCAGCTTCTACACTTTTAACTGGAACAAAAGAAAGACAACACATAATTCCTATTCTTCCACGATTGCATTGGTTACCAGTGAAAAAAAGATTTGAAATTGTTCCTATTCGTTTTTATATCACTCAGTGGGTTAGCTACAAAATACATTACTGATCTGCTGATTCCATATTCTGCCTCCAGGCCACTCAGGTCTTCTTCCAAATACCTTGTCTCAGTGCCCTCAAAACCAAAAGGTGACCAGGCTTTTTGTGTTGCTAACCCCAGGCTCTGGAATAGTCACCTGTCCCACATTAGGACCTGTCCCTCCATCAGCAGTTTTCAAAGACGCGACTGTTTTTATTTTGCTTTTAGTGTATTTTGAGGTTGACCCATGGCCTTTTTCAAGTCTTTTCTTAAATTATTTTTCAATGTTCTCTAACAATGTTTTAATCTTAGTAGCCTGCATTTTCCATTTTAAGTTTGCCCTTCGTGTATTATTTATTTATGTACTTGTACTGTTAATTCATTTGCAAGGAACTATTAAGTCATTGGGATCAACTTGTGTTGCTTCTAAATGTACCATGTAAGTAAAAGTAATCTGACTCTGTCCATCCTGTTGATCTAGCATTAGCCACAAACCAGCAACCTGTTGTCTCCACTACAATGCAGCAACTCATTCAGAAGATGATTCACTCTCTCTTTCACTAAAATCTCATTTACCGCCTGGGTTAACAAGGAGAACATTAATACTATAATATGTCTTTAATAAATATCTATAGGATCTAAATGGAGTGCTGTCATTAATTCTGGAACTGAATCATTCTTCAGGTACAAATGTCTTAACTAAAAGTCACATTAACATCACATCCACTTCATCTGATAATGATACATTACCTTACTTCTTTATAAATGTCAGGGTGCTGTTTCATTGCCACTTCTTTAGCTCATATTTCAGTTTCTTTGAAGAATGTTAAACCATTACCGACAGTCACATAAAGTTACTAAATGAAGGTTGCCTAATTAATGGTAACACAACACCAACAAGCTTACAAATTAGAAGCTAAACTGTGATTCCATGAAAGCAGTGGACAAAAGAATACTGTTTATGCCCCAGGAATTAGTAATTAGTTCATTTGTCCATTTGCCTGTTTGTCCATCTTGAACATCATTATTTATTATTTATTTGTTGTATAGATTACTTTTCATTAAGTTTTCTTTTCATTTCACGTTTTTATCTTGAGTAACAGGTAATCAACTAACATTTCGTGCCATAGTTTAATGACGAGAACATCGTAAAATGCATATTTCATCTGCAGGCAATCAGGCACATGAACATGTAGGGCATAAGAATATGAGACATGTTGTTTTATGTATAGTGTTGCTGTGTTTTGTGTGTCTTAATGTGAAATCCTTTTCCTTTTCTTTTATTTAAAATTGCATGGCTGATTATGTGCTAAGCAGTTCAGGAGTGAATTCAGAGCACAATCATTTTACTGAAAGGTATTTCAAAATAAACTCGACTCATTTAAACTGACTAAAATTAGCGTTAACTTGGAAGACAATAATGATATAAGATGTGGGAGCAAATCGACAAAGGAAAAGTCATAACCAGCAGATCAACTTTTTTAAAGTGCCAAAATGTGTTTTAGGACATTTACAGAGGGATAGACTCCATTCCATAGAATCCATTTTTTAAAATTTATTAGCTAAACATATTTGCAGAGAACATTTTATAATATGAACATTTGAAATATCTCCTAATACTCCTGTGCTGACAAGTGAACGAAACACATTCAGGCAGTAACCACCATCTGTGGATTGAATGTACATCATCTCTTTGTACTCTCAGTTTCCAGCTTATTGAGCCCATTGAAGGTGGTCCAGATGCGTTATGTTGTCTCTCCACCGTTTCTGTAGACAAACGAAGCAGGTCACCAAGGCCTCACTATCACTGTGGCTCAATACACCAAGTGCAGCTCTTAATATGAGGCTCGTGGCCTCCGGCGGCAAGGTGACGAGAAGCAGGGGGCCGTGCGCTCATGCAGAGGGGATGTCTGGGCTTGCATCTGCTCTGACACCCATTTGCTTGCGTTCATTCACAGTTTCTGCATGTCTGCTGCTCTGCCAGCAGCACTAATAATCAAGTGATGATATGGAAATGAGGATGTGGTGTGCAGTGTATGTAATGCCAGTGGAGTCAACTACAGTAGATATTTCAGCTCGAAATTAAACTATCCAGTGGACTGGAGCCGCTGAGATGAGGACGCTTCATAACTCGGCCGAGAGATTTCATTTTGGCCTAATGCTGTAATATCTGGATGAATAATATGATCCTACCCAGACATAAGGTGGACAGATATGCACTAGATAAATCATGGGAAATTAAAATGTCATAAATAGCGGGATTAAATTTCAGTAAATTGAAAATGTTGTTTATTGTTATATATCTATACAGACTACTGTGATATTTAAATTATTACGGATTTGTATGACAGCACTCGGCATTGGTTGACATTTGCTAATTTATTTGTTAATTTTGTGTGTAATTTGGTATTCATTCATCTAGTAAAATACCATTTTAGCTTTAAATCTGGTCTGACACTTGCAGCTAAATCAGAAAATCTGAATTGGAGATTGAAATGAGAAATGTATTTTTCCCCTAATCTTACTAAGTGCTGTTTTCAAAGAAGTTTTCTTCTTTTTTTTTGTATATTCAATAAATTTAGGGTCACATTATCTAAAAATTTCAAGAAAGAATCCATAAAAACAAAGTAAAATAAAAAAATAAAATGGATACAGCGCCCTCCATAATTATTGGCACCACTAGTTAAGATATGTTGAAAGCCTTAAAATGAATTCAATTTTCATTGCAAAAGCATACTCCCACACTGAAAATTGCACAAAAATGTATTATAAGAGAAGATTAGGTGCTGTTTTGTCGGCAAAAGGAGGTTGCACAAAATATTAACATCAGGGTTGCTAATAATTGTGGCACACATGATTTAATGTAAAAGAATTATTTCCTAATGTGTGATTTTTTTCCCCACTGAATAAATGCACTTGAATTAAAGGTTGGATTTTGCTCTTTTTTCATTGTGGTCCTAGATTATTTAGAAAAAAAAATGAATTTATTAGAAGCTAAAGAACACATCTTAATCGGGGTGCCAATAATTATGGAGGGCGCTGTACATACATAAATTAACAATTACCATTAAAACACAAGTTGATTTCAATTAAGGGAGACTTCGGTTGCTATTTTACAAAGTTTCCAATCTTAAGAGGACTCCAAACACTGCACACAGTCAAGAAAATCATTTATCAATTTCAAAGAGAGTGCATGCAGAAATGTTTTGAAAGGAATTGTGCACTTAGTGCTCGGTACCAGAGTGGAGCACAGAATATGAATGAGGTTGGAAAAAGACAGACAATGGAGTGCATAACACGTCTAAACTGATGTGCGATCGCTTCCAGATCTGAAAATCACCAATGCTGTTTGTTGAGTGGAAGAGTTGCAGAAGTACATGGGGAGCTCCTCAGTGGCAGCCTGCTGTGACAGGTAGATGATAGCTTTCTTTCAGCCTCAGCTCGGCTGTCAATATGGATGGATGAGCTTAGCGCAGGGAGCGACAAAATGCACAAAGGAAGATGACAGTTTACTATGTGTCATGTTATGGTTATCATCAGGAAGAGAAAACAAAGACACCGGCAGCATCGACCCAAACTTCAGTGAACTTGCACACTGATTTTATGGATGTCTTTATCCAAACGTGGTATAGGTGCAAACAGAATGTACACTCAGTACTTTGTAAAGTCAGTGCAGTTATTTGGGTGATGAAATAAAGGAAACTTTTGATGTCCAGCTCTTTCTGCATGGAGCCCTACGATGTCCTTCATATTTTTCTCTATAGTTCTGATTAATTGCCTCCTGTGCTCTGTGAAAGGATCCATTAGTGACAGCAAAAAATGTTTTAATTAGACAAATAGGACTTATTAGCTTCTCAATTAGGGAGGTAAGCTGATTTGTCACAGTCTTGCTTTTTGAATAATAATTTTTATTGCAAAGCACACCTAACAACGTCGCTTCGGAACACTATACAGTGCCATCTGCAGTGGTGCGAAATATGAGAAGGACATGGATGGAAAAATAGCGTATTCACATGGGATTAGGGTACAGTGTGACTATCAGAGATCTGTCACCAAAGGCAGAAATAGAAAGACGGAAAGGTGGAGTTACAGAGAAACAAATGAAGGAGGAACATAGCTGGCTGAAGAAATATAAAATAAAATTTAAAAAAATCAGAGCAGACCTGAGGATTAAAAAAAAAAAAAAAGCATGAATTTGCACCCCCCAGTGCAAAATCAGCTATGCAGGGTGCAAGACTGCTTCTGGAGAACAAAATTAATCAGAAAAAGAAAAAAAACACTTCACTCCTGCACGGAAATTGCTTTGTAGCAGTAGTTCAGGATTATGAAAGTTGTAAAATTACACAAGAAAATGCAGAATAAAATACACGGGATGCGAGGAAGCACTGCCGGAGTCTCCAGAAGAGATTTACTCCTCTAAAATGGGGGAGCACTTTGCCAAAATTTAGGGGCCCACTTACCGCTGGGTTGTTTTCAAAACCTCTTTAGCCTCATATCTTCAGCTGCTCCAGTGGCTTCTTCTTCTTCCTGTTACTCACTCGGTTGTACCTTTAAAGTAGATAGAAAAAAGAGGGGGAGAGGGAGAAAAAGAAAATGAAAGAGAAACATTAATGAAAGGGACTACTAAATGAACTGCCTCCTCAAGTGGTAGGTGGGGGAATTCGACGAATGCTGAGATGAGTTTCTCTCTCTCCCAGCTCTCCCCTCTTTGCCCTATGTGACCACAGGACGACAGTTCTCAGGCGAGGAGGAGGCTCGCTGCTGATTGCCTGAGAGCTGTGGAGTGCAAATCTGCATGAAATCCCCCCTGGCTTTTTAAAAAATACATATATTATTATTATTTTTTGATCATTTTCTCCTTCACATCTCTAATGAGCCTGGTCCGAATCAGTGGGTGCACACGTGTGTGGGGGTGCACGTGGGCGATGCATGTTTTCATAATCACCCATATGTATGAGTGAATGAGTTCATGGTTTCTTTAGGATTTTGTGTATTTATAGGGAGAGATGGATCAACATTTGTACCTGCCAATAATGTCTGAGTGTGTGTTTAGTGTGTTTGTATTTTTTTAGCAACTTCAATAAATGTTCGCGCTCGACATCGACATATGTTTTTGTGAGTCTCGACATGTAACTGCACATGTACACACACTTGTATGAGTTTCCATACATCTGGAGGCCATGTCTAATGCACCGTGGCCTCACTCGATTTCCAGTCGATACTCTCAGTGAGATCTGCAGTGGCGGGTAGCAGCAGAGTCCACCCCAAGGAGCGTTCACTGAACAGCTGAGGAAGGTTATCTCCAATGAAAGGTCAGAGGAGCTCATCATTACCCTGTGCCCAGAGTCTTCTTCAAGAAAACGATACGAGTATCATTGCTGGAATGCATGATCAATACTGAGCGGATACTACAGGAGAATTTCCCTGAATGTGCTCTGAGGCTTGTTGTGAAAATAATTGTTTTGTACCAGGTTTAAATCGAGAGACAGCAGCTGAAAGTACAATATTTATGTAAATTCCGCACACCAAGATCAAATGAATTTGCAGATAGAGTACTGATGAGAACAATTCACACCAAGTGTAAATGAAACGCCTGTGGTGTGATATTAGGGCTGCGATTAACTACTATTTCTTGCTTCTAGTGCATGTCTACAAATGCTGAGTTATCCCTGATTAAAGATCAAAATTCTAAAATATGTACAGTGATCTAAGACACAGAAGCAGCGCTCATGCTCACTTTAAACAACATGGAATCATATTTCTGACATACTTTAAATAGCTGGTGATTATTTTTCCCCGGATTTATTAGTCGACTAATACTGAAAGCGCTATAAGATATAATCATCTACAGGGCTCATGTACATTTTCACGCAGTTATTTCTTAAATTAATTTGTGCTTTTGTCAAGTGCTCTGCTTCTGTAAAGAAATAAAATGTGGACATACACATCATCAAGGGGTGATGATGAAATTAACTTGCAAATTAGATCTACATTGTCAACAAAAAAAATTCAAAATGCTAAACAAATTTGCTAAAAAGCACATGCTAAAGAACAGTGAAATGCTATATTGTTCAAAAACTGCAAAAACTGATAAATAATAGCAAATATCTTTAAAGGAATGACATTGTTTACCTCCAGAAAAACGGTGTCATTTTACATTTACACGTTGTGTAGAAATAGCCCTATTTTTAATGTGAATAAACGTGTTTTATTCACAACCAATAGGTAATGAATCTTTTTTATCCTGTTATTTTATCAGATATTATCTTTAATTTCAGAAAATAGGAAAAACCTACATAATAGGAGTTTAAAATGATTTAAATGTTTTTCAATCCTGATATTTTTTCTTGAAATAATCAAATATCTGCAAAACATTTTAAATACAGTTAAAAAAAATTGTGTCATTTTACTGCCAGTCATTATAAAAGAAAAAAAAAGTCTATAAAAGTAAAAATTTTTTGGTTTGCACATTATTTACATATTTGGTTTGCTTATATCCAATTAACGGAAATGAATACATGTGTTCTCTGATTTTACTAGTTATTGTCAGTGATTTACCAAAACTGGGCAAATTTGTAAACAGTATAACAGTAAATAATTCAGTTAAAAATTGTTAAACACATTTTTTTACAGTGTTCAAATATTAAATGTTTAGAAAACGTAATTTCTTCGTACTCAATAAAGTCCTATCAAAGCTTGCTGTTAATAAGAGATATTTATTTAAGGAGGGAATAGGAAACGTTAGGCACCAGGAAGGATAACAAATTTCTCCAGACTCCTATCTGTCTTCAACCCGATGATATTGACTTCTCTTCTCCTCCCCCGCTGTCTCATGAACTGGGCGCTGCATGTAGACAGTCTCCCAGCATCCTCTGTGGGCATTATTACCTCGATGGCCGACCGTCAACATAATCCTTTATTCTGACAGGCCACCGGGGTCAGGCTGGCCCTCACTGGCCAATCAGTGTCAACTAACAGGCTGGCTGCAGTACGATCCCCTGGTACGCTGACTGCAGCACAGGGAGTGGATGTATGTGTGTGTGTGTGTGTAAGAATGTAGGTTTGTGAACCTGTCACAGAGTACATATGGGGCTAAAGCAGCACTTGTGAAGCTAGATTAGATTTCATGTGGCTTGGCGGGTATGTATATTAGATAATATCAGAGAGGGCTGGAGAGCCAGAAGCATTGGTTTGGAGAGTCTGTGAATAAATAAAGTAAATGTATGTGTGGCCGTTTACTGCACATGAGACTGCATGCGTTTGGGTCAGTGAAAAACAGAGGCAAAAAAAAGAATGTGAGGCTGAATTCTGCAATACTCCCACACGCCTGGCTGCCAAGACGAACGCGGGGGAATTTGTTTAATGTACAGCATTTATTCACTGCTCACACGCTGTTGCACTACCGCTTCCTCCGTCGCATGAGACACTCCCTTGGCTGGGCAAGCCGCCATTAATCAGCCGGAATGATGGGTTAGCCGAATAGCATGGAAGCTAGAACGCATCCTTAATCAACATGTAAGATATTGGAAATCTTGCCCTGCAAACTCACAACGGCAGGCAGGTGAAAGCACAGTGCTCAGATTCGGTTACAGTTTGTTTTGTTTTTTTTCCCCTTCCTACGTAACATGGGTTAAGTTATGCTTTGTCCACTCATGTGGAAAGCAGCTCCGGTTTGTTTTCTCATGACCCTGCAACATATTGGCATTGAGTTTAGTCACCGTGCTGAGACAGATGGCCGAGCATCATGGTGCACGGCAAATTGGGAAATGAAAACATGCATGCTCAGAAATGGGTCTATGTAGTTTCCAACAATGTGACCACACAGGGTACGTTCAGAATAGAAGAACATGGAACTGAGATTCCCCGAGAATATGCATGGGGAGAAAAAAAGACAGCACAAAAATAGGAGAACACACGACTGACCTACTCTGTGCAAATGTCAACAGATCCGCTCCTTGAAAAGTTTAGGGGAAAAAAAGCACATTTCAAATGGATGATGAAATGTCAACAGAGTCCCTACCCTGATATCACAAAAGTGAAGATTTTTTTTGTCTTTTTCAATAAAAAAAATGTTGCCATGGTAGCACCTGATGTCTCCCTGTCCTCATCTTAGCCTCACCCACTCTGTTGTTCTCCAGGTATAGAACCACTGAAATGCTTCGAAGCAGGAAAAAAAAAAATCTTTAAAACAAAGTATTGAGAAAGAGAACGGAGAGGAGAAGGGGACGGAGGTGAAAGGAAAGCACGGTGAAGGTGTGAGTGGAAAGGAAGGGAGAAATGCCATGAGGTGTTTGACAGGATGGGATGTGTGGAGTGTGAAAAATGAGAAAAGGAGGAGTCAAGAAGGGACAAGTTGAGCAGAAGGAAGGCAGTGAGAAAACGACAGGGGACAGACAAGAGGACGGGAGGAGGAGGAGAGGTGAGACCAGGAGGAGAAATAAAGATGAGAACAGACAGTAGGGGAGGAGAAGAAGAAATGAACCAAGAGGCAGAGAGTGGAACAGAGAGGAAATGACAAGTGGAGAAGCAAGATCAGAGTAAAAAAGTAAAGGAAGAGAAAAGGAAGTCATAGGAAATGAGGAAACAGAAGCGAAGACAGTGAAAAGGCTCGGCTTTCAACTCTTTAACCTCTTGGTAGTTCCCCACAGTCTTAATTACACTACATGTCAAAGAGTCTGAATCCAAATTTAGCTCTGTTACTTCTAAGAATGACATAAAATTAAAGAATGTAAAACTTCTCAAAAGATGGGTTGACAAAATAGGGGTTTTGCACATTGGATCTGGAGTGAATTTCAGTGGAACTGATATGGGAAAAGCAATGTTATCATCTTTTTTCCTCCTGAAAAATGGCAGATTATCAGAATGTTGCAGAGAGAAAAATAACATTAATACTTGGTGTCTCTTTTTGTTCCCATGACTATTTTTTGAGAGTAAAATACTGAGATAAAATTGAGTGTGTGTCAGTAAGACATTTATTCTCAAAGAAAACAAATAGCTGTTTCCTTCAATTCATACTGAACATTGCACATTTGAAAATAATCATCCAGTTTCTTATGACAGCAAAAAGCAAGCCTATAAGCATTC
Source organism: Acanthochromis polyacanthus (assembly GCF_021347895.1). Lineage (NCBI taxonomy): Eukaryota > Metazoa > Chordata > Actinopteri > Pomacentridae > Acanthochromis > Acanthochromis polyacanthus. Next base: position 24,120,414 of record NC_067116.1, on the reverse strand, counting down.
CTTTCTCTTTCACTAATGTGGGCTTCCTGACCTTAACGGTGCAAAGAGATGCAAAATGAATTCACCGAATTCATAAAAGAATTGACCTCAACCCTGTTACATTTACAATGTGCTGGATTTTGTTGAGTTCACTTTGACAAAACATTATTTGAAAAGCTTTTTTCATGAGTCTTACAGAAAAAAAGCACAAACTGTTTCATGATCAAGAACTGCAACACAAATGTCACAGCTGAGATTCTTTCAGTAGTCGCCATGTGTGGCTGTCGACAGCTTTCCAAATATAGTGTAGTAAGGCAGTCTGTACCTGACCACTCACAAGGTGCATTGACTAAATGACAAAAACAGGAGATCTGACCATTGTGGAAATTATTGTTTCAATTCAAAGCCATTTAGCAAAGAGTACAGACCCCCACCAAATACTCTTTATTCTCTGAGAAAGCAACACTTCATTGGATAATAACCTCCTTTAGTGACTGAAATGTGTTCTAATCTACTCTAGACAGCATTCTGACTCACACAATACTGTCATAAATGACCAATAAAGGGACTTTTTTTTGTATATATACAAAACAGTACACCACTTTTGTACCACTGTCTATCTACTCAGCTGTATATTGAACAACACCAATGTGTTGTAGTTAAGTAATGTGCTCTCCTACTCAGCTACATTAGGACACATTCTGAGGTAATGAGACTGACAAGAGTTTAAAGGAGCTATTATAGGGTGTGATAAGGAACATCCAAAATAAAGGTTTGTTGAGTTAAAGTCACTGCAGATATAAAACCTTCACTTGATGTTAAAAAACCCCTAAGATATCAAGGTCTTGCATCCAGCTCAAATAAATACCTGATGCTACTATTCATGAAATGAGCACAAAATAATTTAGGTTGTTGCTAGAGGTACGGACCCGTATCCGTAGTCCACAGGCCATATTTGCCAATCAGATACACGAGATGTGGTCACGTGACTCCCGGTAGATGCTGGAGGTACAGACCCGTAACATCGGTACTACAGGTACGGACCCTAAACCTGACCCTAACACTAACCCTAACCTTAACCTTTGCTTACCTTTCAACAGTTTGCAGTGGTTAGCAGCTTCTTGACTCGCGAGACTCGCGTACGGGTCCGTATCTGTCTGGCAAATGGAAAGTGCCGTATCCGTAGTCCACAGGCTACGGGTATGGGTCCGTATCTGTAGACACTACCAATAATTTAATATCTTAGATTTTCTGTAAAATGCTTTGATAAGCCTTTTATTTTTTTAAAGGCGCATCAAAATTCAGTGAAACTGGCAAGAGGTTCTTTCAAAATAAGGCAAAACACGCTCGGCTTTTGTCCTCCAACCTCATTATTCTCCGTCGCTATTAACTAATTCTGCACCTCTGTGCTCCATCAGAGAACCTTCACACACTCAAACAGCCCAATTCTCAGATGAAACACTCCAGCAATGAGCCACTATGACTGAAGTTTCATTAGCAGAGTCTGTTTTGAGCAGATAAGTACAACAGAGTCCATTATACTTGCATGCTCTCAGCAGATCCGCAGTCATAATTACTGACCGAGACATTGGTTAAGAAGTCCATGAGGTGGCTTTTCTGGTGCACACCTTCATCCATGCAGCAATTTTAACTTGAGCTGGGAGTGAGGTCATGTGTGCAAGTTCTTCTCGTCTTTTTTTGTTTTTTGCACGTGTAGGTCGGACAACCCCGTGTGCGCCTGTGCAGTGGCAAGTGTGTCTATTGGCATGCAGTGACTGATATTCAATTAGTCCACCTGCCACCTCTACATGGCTCGGCATTCCAGCGCTCAGTAAATCAGCTCGCCTGACAGCACACAGGTCGATATTAATATTAACGCCTCCATAAATAATGTTATTGTAGGCCCCCATGTTAATGGTTCATGATATGATGGGCATGATAAAGTGGAGAGTGTGCTCTATTGTGAAGGTGCAGGGGTTTAAACAGGGAGAGAGAGAGAGAGAGAGACAGACTAAATCCCCTTCGATGTCCTTCGATAGGAACGTTGGTGACACTGGGTTGGAAAGGCGCCGAGGTGGTCACAGCTGTGTTCCCAAGCCTGAATGGCTAAGGGGGGCGGGGAGGTTGTGAGAGTGTATTATGTGTGTGTGTGTGGGTGGTGAATTAGTGGAGGGTTAAAGTGGGCGGCTGTTGGGACTGGACACAGCGGATTAATTATTATAAATCATCTCCCAGGCCACATGTTTATGGCTGCTACTCACATTATTGTCTGACTATCCGATTTCCATCTTGCACACAGTGGTGGATGCACTGTGTGTGTGTGTGTGTGTGTGTGTGTGTGTGTGTGTGTGTGTGTGTGTGTGTGTGTGTGTGTGTGTGTGTGTGTGTGTGTGTGTGTGTGTGTGTGACAACAGAGGTCCGGGGTTGAGTAGAAGAATAGCTCGGCTGCTTTGTGACAATGGCCCATATTTCATTCTGACAGCAAACATATCACTGTAACGTCTTTATGTGGTTGCTGCAAATCTGCGGATTAGCCATTGGCTGGGAAGAGACGGTCGTCATCAAATTGAGAGGTGTCTGAAATGTCAGCTTGTTAACTTGACCTTGTAGGCAAACCGAGGGCATGAGTCATTACGTTTAGAGAAGCTTCAATACCTGTGCGGAAACAGCAACTTCCTGAAGGACGACAATACAGCTTTGTATTCTGGGGAACAGGAGCGTGCGGGTCAGGGATGGGATTTGCTGAGAGTGCATGTTTTATTGTTTTTTTTTCCCTCAGTTCTGTCCTGTTGTATATACACACAGATGCACACATTTCCTCCAAGTAACTTCTCACACTCCTCTACCTGCTGGCCTTTGAGCAGCCTCCTTACTTCAAACACCAAGTTCAAGGGAAGCTCATCAGTAGTTACTATGGGAGAGAGGAGTTTTGCTCATTCACATGCCCTTCCACACAGACGTGACTGAATTTCCAGCATGCAAATTCAAACTGGTGATGCGGTGGTGGCAAGCTTCCCCCGAACCCTCTCCTAGCTGTGGCATAAATTCTGCTCGGACCAGCAGCACAAATCAGAAATTCATGCCTGAAGGGGTTGATATCATCAACAAAGCAAATATGGTGCAAATATGAAATAATCACATTTTAATTCCTACTTTCGATCGATGTTCATTTTTGAAGCAATGTTGTAAATTTAAAAAAAAAAAGATCAACAAACATTATCCCCTCGCAGGCAACAGCCCGCAAATAATTAAATGAATGAATAAATCGCTGTAGAGAAATATTAATCAGCTCTTTCGCTCATCTGTGAGGGAGGAGGTGGCTCTTGCGCTGTGTGGTGATTGGCGGGAAGAGGAAAAGACGGACACACACACACACACACACACACACACATACACACACTTTCATATGCACTTAGTCCTGTGTGTTTTTACAGTTATCTGCCATTGTTGAGACTTCTGGGAAAAGATTCCCAAACTGACTTCGGATTGTGTCATGATGTCACCTCCACACACACACACACACACACACACACACACACACACACACACACACACACACACACATAAACACACACACATCCATGCTACAGATACACACGACCGTCACCGGCCCCAGACCAGGGGTTTTGCAAAGCCCGGATCATCCCCGCTAATCCATACTCATTAAGGATGAACTCCATGATAGCGTGCCACCACCAGCAGCCGCCGCGGCCCCCACCCCTTTTTACCCCACTTTCACGTGCGTTATACACTCGCCGCGCCGCCGTGGATAAGTGGCAGCTTTGATGGTGATTTTAATAAATTACCGCAGATTGTTGCACGCGTGTTTGTAATTGCTGCTTGAGTAAACAGCCCACCTGCCACACCTGTCTGCGCTAATCAGGCCACGTTTAATTAAGAGTGACAGGGCTTTCATTTCATGCCGGCAAAAGTGACGTCTGTTTTGACCAAAGGGGAGTCGAGCACTCTTCAGAAATGGGAGAGTAATCCAAGACGAGGCGAACTGTACTGTGACGGTGCCAGCGAATCCCTTCACTCTGGTAAAATGTAAAAGGATTTTTTAGCAAAACTTCAAATCAATTATTCAAACACTTCCATTGTTCCTCAGGATGCAGGCGAAACTGTTTCTGCACTCAACAGTTTTTACCCGAGGAAAGGAGCATAAATAGAATGTTCATCCTCAGTGCTTCTCCACATTGCAGAGAAGGTCACTGCTGAGTGGAGTTCTACCTACAAGGCCCCTTGGGCTGAACAAAAAAATGCCACCCGGATGCTTCCCTCCCAGCTCTCCATCTCCAAAATAACTCTCCCTCTGAGGGGTTCTTAAATAAATTACAGATATGCTATCCTCCCAAGATGTGATCTCTGTTCTCCAGCGCAAATTAAAAATTTAAGCCCATTTAGGTTTGTGCCCAGTGTAACTTGAAGCAGTGTGGTTGCAAGTGGCGATATCCAACCAGAGTTGTGTCACAGCAGTACTTAGCAGTGATGCGCGTTGCTCTGGGCCCTGCGTTGGAGAGAGGAAGCAGGGTGATGTTAGAGAGAATATCATGTAACTCTAAGGTCACAGGCTTGATCTAACTGCACAACACTGTTTCTACCCGCAGCTATGTGTCGTGTCAAAGTGTCAAGACACCAAACTCTGACTCGCTTACTCTGTGTGAATCACTCCATGTGACACCACCTGCCAACAGCCTAAAATGTAAAAAGTACAACTTCAGAGGCTCGACTTTGAGGATGATTGAACCTTGTGCCAGTTTTATTTTCAACCAGCCTGCCCTCCTACTCTTCAAAGTCGCTTGCATGATTTTAAAGTTCAAACAGTGAACTCAGTCACATGAAAAGGAGACATTTTGTCAAAATTTATGCCCGAATTGAAGTGATTAACCTGGCCTGTAACAAAATGTGCTAAGTTTATATATAAAAATCAAAGCGAACATCAGCAGCTGTGCAGACTGCTGTGCTTTCACATGTGTTGGACTGCTTTATTATTTGGCTTCCACTAGATCCTCCTAAAACCAAAAGCATGACAAGACAACAAAACACTTTTCACATTTAAAATAACCACTAATAAAGCATCCCAGGATCAAATCCACAGCTACATATTTGACCATGAAATGCTGCATAGAAATCAGAAAATAAATAGTCGCAGTGTTTTGACTCACTCAAATCAATTAATAAACTCAACAAATTCATTTCTCCTCATGACGACAAAGGCACCATGCCAAGAGAAACAGGATTACCACCAATCTCTAATGCCTGATTATTAAAAATAAACAGACTATTAAATACACCAGAGGATTGCCTGGGAAGCTTGCGTATCAGGAGAGCACATCCTATTTATTTGGCGTTTTAGAGATGGGTAGAGACCAAAAAGGCTAATTAAGTGACTCTACGAAAACAATATCCAGTAGAACAGGAGACACTGTGTGGAGCAAACGTTCTCCGATCATTAAGCAACGGAGGGCTAAATAAATGAATTTGTACGTGTGTGAGTATGTGTGCTGTAGGGGCATTTAATAGACTCAACCTCACTATGAACCCAGTGAAAGCGTTTTGTCATTTGACCTTCATTAACATCTTCTATTCTTTGCTCCAACTCTGGTGATAAATCAGGAAATGGCGTCTATTGTATCATCCAGTGGCATGTAGTAAAGCATTCTCCCCTACCTGACTTTCATTACCTTTTGTCTCTTGAAACAATCAGCAGAGCCTTGATAAAACTCAGGTTTTAGAAGGTACTTGTCTTGAAGAGAGTTTGCAAAAGAGAAATTAAACAGAAATCAAATCAAACCACAATTCAAAACAGATCCCAGGAGGAAATGCAATCCTGATGCAAAGTCTGCTTTAAAAACTTTCACGTAAGTTGAGGGATGTGATGAGGAGCAAGACCTTCAACCTCAGATTAAAGATAATTATAGAAAGACCTAAAGAAGAGAGCCTGAAGGAGAAAAAAAAGTAGTTCTCTTTTGGAGCAGGAGACTTTACAAGGGGGGGGGGGGGGGAATGGTTTCCCTCCACTGAAGCATTGCTGGATTAACCTAATCAGAAGATTAATCAGACTTGAAACACTGGAGGCTGTGCCGGTGGCCTCTTTATCTGACTGTGCTGGGCAGCAGAATTAGGATAGAGAGTAGGGAGATGGTGTTCCCACAACCTCTCTCTCTAGAGCTCTCTGCTTGCCAAAAGATCTCAGAGGCAGAAGGGGAATTAGAAACCCCCACTTTGCCCCAACTGCCCTTTTGGAAGTGGGTTCCTCTTGCAAATGTCTCATTATCTTTCAGACAAGAGCCTCTTCTAAGTTTATTATTTGATTTTAATATCAACATTCCAGCAGCAAATCGTGCAAGACAATGGGCTGAATGATCAAGTTTATCTTGAAAAAAATAATTGTGATGGCAAAGAAAACCTGAAGTCAGCAAAAAGCCGTTTTAGCTGCATGAATAATGTGTCTAGATATTGTCTGGGATTCCCTAGTTTTGCCTTCCAGATTTGAATCATGGTGCACAAGTTCACCAATGAGGTAAGCCCTTTTAGTGTTTGCTTCAATAACTGGGTATTTAACACCTTAGGAACACTTCAGTTTGCTCCAACATAGTAGAAACCCTGTCATTTTAATATTTCACTAAGCACATATCTTAAATGTTAAATGCAATTTAACACCGTTAATTTATACTCATTGACCCTGTTATCAAGGGATCACGTTCAACCCACCAGATACCTGCCCCTTCTGCATGCTGCCTCTTAAAGGGCAGCACTCAGCTGTGAACAGGCACCAGACTAACAGGCCAGTATTTAAGTGCAATCCTTCCTTGCAGAGACTTAAAGACGCGATGAGCCGATTGCCCTCAAAACCAGTGGAAATTAGCTCTGGCTGTGCCATGTTTGTCTGACTCCGTAATAAAGGGTCACATCTGAGAGGATGAGTGCTTCATATTTTTTTAAGCCTATGACCACATGGTTGTGAAAAGCCCTGGAAAATTTGGCAGGCAACAGCAACAAAAAAATGTATTGTGGTCAATCTGCATTGAATAAATAAATAGAACTTAGTGAGTACTTATCTGTCTCCATCTGTCTGCCTTAAATTATGCTGCAACTAATCTCACTACCTAGGCTCAGCAAAGAAAAAATAGGACTGGAGCACATGTCCATGAGAAGAAAAAAAGAAAACAAGTGAAGCCTGCAGTGTGAACAGGGAGGGCATCATTGATCCCAGCTCTCTGGTAGCCAGGTCATCGATTGCAGCATACAGCTGTGATACTTGGCACACCTTGCTGACTCCAACTACAACCTTGAATCTGTAGCCAAGAGCGAGCATTTCCCCCACTCCTGCAGTCAGTTGACCGAAAGATGCAGAGAAATGTATGAATTGAAGTATTTGTGTGTGGAGGAGTCCGACACTGCCCTCATGTAATTGTGTGGGAACATCATATTTCAACCACAGCTTTGCTTCCTCATCCCCAGGAGGCAATTTTTCTCAAACAGGGATCATTATTCTATAGATGCAGCTGCTGAACAGGACTGAAACTGCAACTGGAGCCAATGAGCAAAGGTGTACGCTCCTTGGGGTGCACTGGCGCACACAAATGGGAGAGCCATTGAGGTGACTGGGAATTTGAAGAAAAGCTGAAGAAAATGAAGGGTCAAATTTGAATCTTTTGCACTCCCTGGAGATCCATCGATCCTCCAATCTCATCGAGCCATCTTTTGAACAGCTAAGTAAAACACATACATCAAAGATCAACTTGTTTTTCTTTGCTTCTCTCCTCCACACATGCCCTTACTACACCCACTGTTCTATTTAAAGATGTGTATCTCCCAGCATTCAATATGAATACACTTAAAAGAGCATATTTGAGAAGAAGAGGAGAGCACAAAAAAAGCACTTAAAACGAGTAGTGGCAGGATGCAGCTAATAGCCGTCTGATCAGCTAGCGTTTCTTCTTCGCCACATTATCTCCAAATTCAATATTGGCTCTTCAAACAGTCTGAAAAAGAGGGGGCTGCTGCGTCTAAACTCTCCCGCTATTTATGCACCCCTGCCATACTTAGTTGGTATTCCACCCTTTTGCTGGTGTCCCCTCCGTGTCTCCTCAATCCCTGCCAAAACAATCCATAATATGTAAAGAGTTTATGCATAGACAGTGACATCTGGTGAAAAATTACAGTTTCGTTCTATGTTAGAGGCTTGTCCGTCAATGCACAGCCAGTCTTGTTATTGACTCTGACAAATTCTACTGATACTACTGATAACGGTTTGACAAATGGGCTCCAGTCTTCCTACTTCAACAACCAATACATCTCCTTGTGTCCCCCTGTTTCCCACCTCTGTTAGATTCTATTATGTGATATGATATCAGTCTGCCTGAGTACAACCAGGAAGTGTTCAGAAAAACAGAAAGGCATTTTGGGTATGGAAATCCAAAGAATAAAAAGAGATAATAAACCTCCAGGACAAATCTACAGGGATCAAATATCATCAATGTCAGTTGTTGTGAAGCTTTAGCCATCAATCTCATTGCTGAGAGACTGACACGCAATGATTCTGCTGGACACATCTTGCGTGAAATATGAATGGTCATATAATTAAATGAATCCCAGGTTGACTCAATTAGTAACTTGACCTTTGGAATTTGGAAATGAAAATGAAGGTGATCATTCTGAAGACTTGGTAAAAGGTGGGCCTGGAGTTACTTTAGCTTCACAGAATCTAAAGAACATTTCCAGTTGGCAAATTGGAAAACAACGTACACTATACTAATTATTTAGTTATGATTAAATTGTTTGTTAAAACCAGTGTTGGAGGACTCTGTTGCTGAACTATGCTGAGCAAATCTCTACAATTAGTCTACTTCATTAAATGTGAACAACTGAGCAAGGACAGAGTGGTATTTACTCAGTTTACCTTCAAGCACTTTCCCAATTACAGGTCTGCAAAGTGGCGGCCTTCCAGTCACGACACCACGTCTTTAACCATGGAGAAGAAGAGAAGATCACATACTAGTCGCTAAAAGCAAAAGATTTACCTTTGATGCTTTGAGGATTTGTTTTTGACATAACCAGCAACTGAACTCAGATTTGGGCGGATTTATCTAAAAAGACATTTCAGGGTTCACTTGACAACAGTGCCTTTGGCATAAAGACCATTTCCTATAACTCAGACTATGAGTAGTACTCCATTGCCAATAACAATATACTTCATAATCCAACAGTGGGATGGCAATTCCCAATTTCTCTATGTGTGTTCATCTGAACAGAATTACTTAACACCTACCAGAGTCTGCTGGATTCACTGTGGAGTGAGTCCTCTGAGAGAGGCCTCTTTAGGAACTTTTCACAGATCCACACATACAGAGTAAAAAAAAGAACTGGTATGAATTCAGATGAAAGCTATTATCACACTGGGGTAGTTACCTTTACAAGTCATCATCACAGTGGGGTAACATAAACATAGTGTTTAAAAAGTGAAGAAATAGGTGCATGCCACATGTGCTCACGATTTATCCCACAGTCATCTGGCTAACTAAGAGAATAATTCAGCACTTTTTGTTTGAAGAGGAGGGTGGTATGTGGTGATAGTAGCAACAAAAGAAAAGCAGCAAAAACAAAAAAAATCACAGTAATTAGGACTCTTTCTTTAGCACAGTACAACACAGTCAAGTATACGGAAAAACTGACATCAATCAGTCATCCATTAGCTATTACCTGCCTATCTTTGAGGGCGGCAGGTGGGTTTGAATTAATCTCAGACAGTATAAGAAGGTAGCTACTCCCTGGATGTGTTGCCAATAAAATAAAGCTGCAGGTCAAACAATAAATTAAATGTATAAATAAATGTTTAAGTCACTCAGTTGTATGGTTGAGCTTGTGCAGAGGAAGGAGCAGGGCTAAGGAGAAGGCAACAACTATTTTTAAACCTGAGACAGGCTCCATAATTATTTTTCAGGTAGGCTACACAAGCACTGATTGACACAAATGCGTTGAGCTTTTCCAGTGCCTTGCCACTTAGTCACTGGCATTCACCTTGAATGAATATCCAACATTCAGTCAGCGGCTTTCCCACAAACCTCCGCTCTGAAGCAATGTTGTTTGCGACATCAGTCAGCGACTCCTCCAATTCATTTGACATTCCCATCAACTTTGCCACTGTAGAACGATTTCTAATCCACTCCTCTATGCCAGGCACTGTCTGCTGGGGGAAATACTCACAAAACTACATGCACATTCCGCTTAGATGAGCCCTGACAATACCCCACAGTCAGCTCTTGACACATTGTTCTCCCTCTCAAAATCATCCAATAATGGGAGCGCATAACATTTATCATTGCCCAGACGAGTGAACCATAATGGCAGGTCTCTGATCCATGCTTCAATTTTGCCAGAGAGTGTGAAGAGCGATACCCTTCATTTAGATCACTAAGTAGGCTGAAAATAACAGCCAGGCAGGGTAGGAGGTTAAGCCATTTTTCATCAGAAACATTTGCAGCTGTAGTTTTTTTTGCCCCAAAAAAGAACGAAGCTCAAAAAGGTGACTGAGAACTTTCCCGGTGGAAAGCCACTAGCAGTAGTCATGTATACTAATTTTTTCAGTGCCCCAGTGAAGCTGTACTGAGGGACCTGAGTCAAAAACATGATTTTTGAGCACCCCTTGGACACAGATCGCAAATGGCGCTAGCATCCTTTCCCACATCATTTGATATATTTAAAATGTCAACATTTATATGAGAGTGGATGATCTTATGTCAAAAATCAGCATCTGTTGTCACATTTCTTGCTTTTTCCATTTTTTTTTACCACGTCTGTGATAAATCTAACTCACGAGTGAAGTGCAAGCTGTTGATTAAACTGCAGTCACAGAATAATTTAGTGTCCCTCTGCAAAATGTGACACGGGTACTGCTGATAGTACTGTCCTTTACTAAAAAAAAGATTTAAAAAAAACTTTGTCCATATTATTCTGCAACAGTGATAAAATTAAAACTCTTTGCATCAGCAAAGGCTTGTCCGTATACTTATAGGTCTCATGTGACCTTTCAGAAGCTGCACACTGGTGGCCGAAAGGCACGACAGCTTTAGAAAGGAGAATGCTAATGTTAGGTGTGGTTTGTGCCTCTTGGTGCTATTTAGCATGGTGTGATGAGAGTTCATCTCCTCACATCCTGGCTGTCTCTCTGTCTGAGAGCGAGTACAGAAATAGTCTTTGTCACCAACCACACAGCGGGGCACCTTTCACACAACATGTCCAACACGACTGGACCGAGGCACCGGCGTGTGTGCCAAAGTGTGTAGCTGTGCAGGGTATTGTTAGCGAAACCGTACATGTCTGTGCGTGCCAGTTCAGATTTTAATAAAACACGCTGTATGCTATCAACAAATTCTTATCTTGTTTCCTCAGGAAGCAGGAGAAACCATCTTCAGCTTTATTTTTGTCGTTTTTTTTAAGTGGTTTCACATGAAGGGACATTGGCAATTTCTACTTTCAGTCCTTTGATATGCTTTCATTGATTCAATGATTAATTTTACTAGGAGGGTGCAGCTGATTTGGCACAGCACCAATATCATCAGATTTTTATCGGAAATAATTGTTTACGCTTCCATTTTCATACCACTTCAGAATCGTAACCTGAACTGAGCCGAACTGTCCCCCAAAAGTCAAATGGGAAAACATTCAGCACTGTGCCAGCTTAGTATGGAATGACACACTAGAGCTGAAGAAAAATGATCTGCGAGGGTGAGGGAAGCAGCAACAGATAAGAGGATTACTCCATTACTATCTACCCCAGGGGCTGTTACCCCAGAGCAGAAGAACACGGTTAAAAAGGGCAAGACCTTGATTTTTTTTTTTTACCCCCCCTGACATGCTCATATCGTTTGAATGAAGCAAAGTCGCTACATGACACACTATCCCGCTCTGTACAGGGCAAAGGCATGTTTTTAGCCCGAGCTCAAATGCGGCATCCTGAGGTGTGACCTTGCTCTCCCGTCCAGCCTTCCTCTAACCTTCCTCCAGAGACACAAGATGGATGGATATGATATCTGGTCTGGAATTTGTGGTTTAAAAACCATGGGATTTTTAACAAAAGGTTCTTTTAGAGGGGGGCAAAATGAAAAAAAAAAGATTTCAAAAGTGTTCTGCATGGTCACTTTTAGAAGTTAAATTCTCCTTCTTGAAGACAGGCTGTAATTGTTGTCCAACTGAATGGTGTCACTCTTAGACCTGCTTAATCAAAGTATTGCATATAGACCAGAGGTATATGTGTCTCCTAAGGGGTATGTAGGCAAATATCATGATACTAGATGAAGTAAAAGGCAATTAAGGTAATCTAAGGTACTTGATAAGGTACTTTTTTGAGGTGGTGTCCACAGATGTGCTATGTTTTATCAACAACAAAAGAAAAAAGACTGCTTTTATATCCCCATTGCACATGACAAATATAGGTGACTATCATTTATAAATGCCTAATGCCCTGATTATGGTCAAAGTGTATATATAGCAAGTTTTGCAAACACAAAAGCACAGATACATTACTCATCATCCATCGTTCTCTATGAAATATTTCCACAGAAAACTCACAACAGATGCAAAATGTAATTTAGTCTGATTCTCTCTCATTAACGTCAAAATTCTGCACACACACACACGCACATAAAAATTCACATCGAGGCAGACAGCTACTTTAGCAGTGCAGCTTGAGTTACGTTTGTGTGGGCGATTGAGGCAGGGCTCTCACTTTGGTTTAAACAAAGACATCAACAGTGTCGGTGTCTCCACGTCAAGACTGAAACGATAATTACTGTCATTCAAGCAGAAAGCTCATAGCACAGGCGGGAATTAATGCGCGTTAGCTAGTGACTATGTCTCTGTAAGATAAACTTACACCAGCTGTCTGAGGCTTCATTTCAGAAACTGCTTCTGTCTTAACACTTCAATTCAACTGCGTTTGCCTCTCGGCCACGTTGATGCTCCAGCCGTGAACGTCATGTGCATCCTGAGCGCTCCTTTGGATTTGTATGGCAATTTGTTTGTGTTTCTGTCTTGATAAATTTCCAATGAGCGAAAGCAGAGTTTCAGTGTTTAGCTTAAGGACACTTTGAAATGCTATACTGTTGAAGAAGGAACATTATCCGCTGTGTAGTCTCCTAATGCTCCCCTGGACCATAAACAAACATTTCACATTAGAGTTTTAGGAATTTACCTGCTTTGCTGGTTGGATGACTGAGTTTATATTTCTGGCAGAAGGAGCTTTCCTGACTTTGCAGTAAACAATTACGACAGTCCGTAACCAAAAAAAAGACTTTATAGCAAAACAAAAGGCTTTTGACACCACGTTAAACAAATTACCGATACTGTTATTTATCTTGATTCTGAAAGACTCCAAATACAATTGTTAAAATTTAAGGTATAAATGAGCAGCAAATTAATCTTACTCCAGTGGTGGCACTAGCTCGCAGATGAAGTATTGACGCACAAACCTTCCCTTATCCTGCTGCTATATTGCTGCAAACGCAGTCATGAGCTAAATCAGGCTTTACAGCCGATAACAAAAAATCACAACTTGACTCTTGTCGGACCTTAACCCCAACAACAGATTAACTTTTGATGCTCCTCACATTGCTGTCACTTGAATGCTAATTTAGTATCAGCATGGGATTATGGAAGTCAACTATGATCTACGCTACAACTAGGTCACAGGGCCCCAAGAGAAGCCCAGACCCAAATCCCACCAGGCATTCTTTAAGAGGCAGGGTGGCTTTGAGGTCACTGAGTGCAACTTTTAATCACTCCACCCACATTAAAAGTGTCTCAGAAAGATGTAGCAGTTTTGTGGCATTATTTCATAAAATTAGTAGTCAGTTTAGTAATGCCTCTGGTTGACATCTAACTAACAGGCCTATTAAAAGTCATTGTAGCCTGATTTTGACAATTTTAGCAAGATATGTCACACTTGTTTTGTTGACATTTTCATTTTAAACCACAAATGTGCAATGACAACTGAGGATAGTAAATATGTGGACCGGTATGAATCCTTAAATCTCTGTTTAGCTGAGAACACATGGAAGAATACACTGAAAAGACAGAGACACAAGGGCCAGACATCTGTACCCCCTCAATGGCTGTGTATGAAAGTGAAGTGCTAAGTGCAGTTTCGAGGAAGTTGTCATAACTCAAACATTTCAACTCAATTTAGTATCAGAAGATAGTAGATGAGAATAATAATCAGAGTTTCTTCAAGGGTTTGGGTAAGTTTTTACCTTCCTATGAAAAAGTAAAGTTAGCACAGCTCATGATAGAGGTAATTTTAAAGGAAAATGAAAGTCTGGCTGGTTGGTAGGAGAGCTTTACTGAAAGAAGTGTATGCAGCAGGTGAGATTAACTGTTTGAAAGCTCGGGAGTTCCATAGCTATCTGTAAGTGCAGGCTATCAGCAGCAAGAGAAAATGCCGAGATGGGAGAGCGGGTGTATTTGGGAGCAATGTAATGTGCAAAATGGAATTTCCTTCATCCCTTTAACAAGGCGAGTGACCTTTGCCCTCTGGGTGGCTCTCTCCTTCTATTTCTCCATTAGTACATGGAGACAGACAGGCACAAGACACACAAACGCACACAAAGGCATTTGCAATTTCTCTCTAAAGCTGCTCTCCAAACACACACACGCGCGCACTCACTGTCCAACAGTCAATATTTTCTGAAGGATGGCCTCCCTCGAGAACCAGCAGACAATCTGAAGGGGACCCTGCAATGAAAGGGCCCGTGATTGCATTCGACCGTAGCCCTTACAAAGATGTCGTACATCAAATGCCAACAGATAAAAAGCCATCCACGAAGAGTTAATCAGCAGAGTAGCTTTCATTGCCACGCAGCAATTTGTCTCAATATCATGAAAAGAAAGACAGGCTCTCATAAAAAAAAGCACCAATATAAATAAATACATAGCCTAACTACATAGCAGCGCTTGTGTTTCATGTAGCGCTAAATGTGATGTTATCTCAGACGACTACGTGGCTTCAAGTGATGCTCGGCTTTTATCTTACCATTTGCCAATATTGCCTGACCTTGAGAGTGAGGCAGGTGTGTGTCTGTGTGCGTATGAGGGTCTTTTTATGTCAGCGTTTGTACACTTGTCTGTGTGTGTCACTGCACTGACGTCCCCTCCTCCCCTTTCATTCAGCTGGATTTGAGAGCCCGACCAATTTGCATTTTGAGTCACAGTGGAAATGCCTACATAAGAGGCTGTTGAGCATTCTGCATACTTGCCACCTCATGCCTGATAGGAAACACGGGTGTGATTCTTATAGAGTGGCACGCTGGGTGAGACCGAGGCTTAATCACAATAGCTGTTAACCCCTGCCTCTGACCCGCTCGTATCAGCCACCACATTTCAATCAAATTAATACGCTGGCCTCGCTGAAGCCGGTGAAACAGGCAAAAAAGATCAATGGAGGAACAAGGTATTTAACCTGGGCAAGACGCTTGCCAAATACTCCAAAATGCACAGTGAGCCACTTCAAAGACTTCTGCTTGAATGGGTGTTTCAAGGATTATCCAGTGGAGACTACTGAATCAGAATGCCATTTTAAACTTGCAGTTATAAAATGGATCAAAATACATGCTAAAAAAATTTCAGCACAAAAAAGTCATTTTTAAAACAAAACAAAGCCAGATTATTATATTTAGATCTATCTCTTACAGAAGCAAAAAAAGAGCAAATTCAACCTTTTCTTAGCTTTAGCAACAAACACAATTAATCTGATTTTATTGTTGGAAGTAACGCCGGTTCCTTGTAGTTTGGTATGCCACTCACATTCTAACCTTGGTTCTGATCTCTTTGGAGCAGCCCATCCACCTTGGCAGTGAACAGGCTCCATTATGTTCAAGGCCGAAACACCCCTGGGGTAAAAATTCTTCATCTCTACCTGGAAATCTAGACAGTCGTTGCTTCGCTCTCAGGACACGTCAACCCGGACTGTCACCATCAATTGTGTTAGTCTGCATTGACACAAGCATCTGCCACCATCTATTTACCTATACACTGAAGGCGGGGCATGCTTAAACTGGAAATATGACTGAACACTTTAGGTTTGGTTCTGTGTCACAATAAACAACAAAAGCACATACACACTGATGTAAACTGTTGGCTTTTGTGTGTTTGAAATGTGTGTGTAGGAACATTACTCTGCACTGTATAAGTAAGTACTGTAAGTTCTATTTTTTTTTTTCGTCCTCTCTTGGGCCACCAAGCCAAATATCTGTAAACACTGAATTCTCAAAGTCTGATTCTTTGCAGTGACACATAAACATGCACATCCTGTCACAGATCCCAAAGGTACCGTGTCCTTGGGAGATCGAAGTTTCGTCAAGCTGTACATCAGACATCTGCTAAGCGCCTCATCATGAAAGTGCCGAGGTTTATTCCCTCATGTTGCCGTGCCAAGAACAACTGGCAGGCGCCAAGAAACCTTCCACTCTGCCACCAAGGTTAGGTGAATGACAATGCTGAGTTACTGAGACACAAGACGGAGGAAGGAGACAGCCAAGGAGGGAATAACAACAGGAGAGGAAGGCTACAGTCACGTCCATCTGTATATTCTTCTCCCATATCTTGTCCCATTTTTACTTCTAACTTTGATTGAGTTCCTAGTACCCTCTCATAAACTAAAACTTTCCTTCTTGCTTTTTTCTTTCTGTTTACGTTTTCTCACTGTATCTCTAAAAAAACTCACAAAACAACGAAAAATATACTCTATGTTACTCTCTCTCTCACACAATCTTCTCTTTCTTACTTGTCCCACCTCTTTCTCTCGCTTCAGTAAAGAGAGGAGCTAATGCTGCCTCGGTGTTATCAGGCATCAGACAACAACTGGCAACAGGTGCTTCAATATCATCCACAGGAAGGTCAAACAGGAGTCACATCGGAAACCCAACCCAGCTGCCCCCATTTTCTCTTTAATTCTCTCCTCACTGCTTCACTAAGCTAAAAGACAGACAGAGGAATGTGGAGGGATGAAAGAATATGTGAAATACAGAGGCATTTGCATTGCAAACAAATTCAGAAATCAATTGCCAAGTGGTATCTGACTTTTGTACAGCTAGAGGAATACTGGCATTGCCTGCACAAATGACTAAATTCTAATTGGCTGTACTTGCCATTTAACATACATCCCACTTAATATAAATCTGCATTCAGAGCAGCCTTTTTAATCCATGTACATGACTGAATAAACTTGCAATTCTCAATAAAAATATTATTCCTATGACTTTTCATGAAGTCTAACTTGTTTCCAGAACTGCACTACAAAAACTTAGGATTCTGCTCACTGTGTAAAAAACACATCAATTCTTTTGCCAGGGGAGTTGGGAAGATGTCCGTGCTCCACGCAAGTCTGACCCATCAAAAAAATTGAGTACTTTCAGGTGAAAATAGCAGGAAATATTTGGTGTGTCTAGATATGTCCATTAAGTGAGTGAAGTATGTATGTCCAAAGCTGAGATTTTTTTGTGGTTATTCATCAGAAACTGGTTGATCAAGATCCAATAAAGTCACAGGAAATAATTGTAGAAACTGCCAATATGCCATGCTATTTACAGTTCTTTACTGCGTATGTTGTATGACTTTAACAGAAAGTTAAGATCTCCATAAAGACATCTTGTGGATGACAGATAGTCCATAACTGAGATCAGCAACATTTTGTACCTGCTGCACATCTCCATCATACATTAAAATTACACTGAACAATTAAATCAGATTATCAGTGAGTAATAATGCCTTCAAAACAGATGTGGCCCTCCTTGATAGCACTGTGCAATGTCAAAGACATTTCAATCCAAAACTATGTAGTGCTACTTAATTTGTGCTACTTCTGAGGAAGTCTTGAAAACAGGACACACGAGTAAATGCATATAAAGGTCAAGAAAATAACAAAATGTTGACGTGCATCATTAGATCATCAAACTGACCATTAAACATGCAATTCTTCTATCTATATATGTGATCTGATGCAGACATAAACTGGAATATGCTCTGCTGTCTATCACAGTCAAGCAAAAGACTAGTTCTGGTTTAAGGCAATGGTGCAATGTAGTCATAAACGAAGATTTTCTACACATCAGGAACTACATTTTTACTTTTAATTGTACTGCTGATCAGATCATTTTTTGTTATTGTTGTTCTGTTTTCTTGATTTACTGCAAATAAGATATTTCAGAATATAATGACACCAATAATTCATTACTTTGCATATAGACACTGAGCAGACATTGTACTCATTACATGTTTGTATACATTCAGTATGTGGTATGGAATCAGGTTAGTGCCCTAGTTGCATATCCCAAACACATAAAGGTTGTAGATATAAACTTTGTCTTTCATTCAAGCTAAGTCCAGCACTAAAATAATGGAATGGAGTCAGCTTCATATACGAATATTCTGCAAGTTTAATTGCATTCAACTCTACAACAAAGTGCCGACACCCAACTTTTTTTTTTTTTTTAATTTCTAACAACAGGAAGGATTTTGTGTTTTTTATGCAACAAGATCAAAAATAATTGCACAAAATGGCTCAGATTCTGTACACTCACCAACAACCAAATGGGATTGTCTGTCAAACCCTTTCATGTGGGATTCTCTTGTTTTTCTTAAAACAATTCCAGCTATTTACTGACATGAGGCTGCATGTTGCATCCAGACAAACACACAACTGTTTCCCCCAGCAGTTTTAAAGACGAGGACAGTGCATCCACCATCTGTGGATGAGGAGCCACACTGCATGTCTGGAGATGTATGGGCTGTAGAGTAAGCTAGGGATTCCCCAAAGGGTCTCTGGCCTGTCGATAGGCTACAGTCTTTCCCCAGGAATCCAGGGTGAGAGACGAACCATCCATCAGGCCTCAACTCACAGTATACGAGGCAGAGGGGGAAGGAAAAAAAAGAGAAAAACCGGATGATTAATGTGCCTTCTGTGTGGCCAGTCTTTTTCCTCAGCACACACACACAAGATGAAACTCAGTTGTGAATGTACTCTCACACAAAAATGCATGGACATTTACACATACCTTCCGGTAACACGCACACACAAAAACGAAAGGCTATATTCCAGAGGGTAGGAGATGAAAAATGTCTGAGCTCAATGGTGTTCTTGGCCAACATCCGTGGTGAATGGAGGGGTATTGACTAAAGAGCAGGACAGCTAGCCCTTATTTATAAATGCTCCCACTGAGCCAGCTGCAAGCATCACAGCACAAAAAGCACAAACAGCTGTCTGAAAAAAAGGCACACTCATTGTACTGTAGTTCCCATAACTAACCAGAGCTCATCGCCAGATGATGAGCACATATGCGATTGTTTCAGTTTCTGAGCTCACAGGAACATATGAAGGGCTTGTTTTCAGAAATGCCTATTTGGAACATGATTACTATGTGTAATTCAAGAGTTAGTATTTTAGAAATAGGATTTAGCATTGAGAGGCAGCACCATGATAATTATGTTTTGCATAGGAAAAAAAAAAATCACATCCCAAGCTAATTTCTAACAGAGCAAAAATTTATAGAAGAAAGAAAAAGGAAATCCGAAAAATTGAATCCTGTTATATCATGCAAAAAATATTGTGATGCAGGAATTTGGCAACTGTATGCCACTTAGTTTTCAAACCTCTCCCACAAATCCACTTCTTAAAATATTCCCTTTTTACATCCGACAGCAGCCCAGGTGCTTGTAAAATGAAGATTTTTTTTTTCTTCTGATTCTTCTATAATGGTTCTTTTCCAGGCTTTCGGCTCCATACAACCGAACGAACACAATGGGAATCTGTCCCATTGTGAAAGAACACGGTATTTTGGCCATTAAAAGCGCCACACTCAAGTGGATTCATTTTTGTCTGGCCACAAAGGATGCTGGCGAGCTTCTAAGCCGCACATTAATATGACCACAGATCAATGGAGCTGTGAGCAGTCTGAAGGTATTGTTGATGCATTGGCTGGATTTATGAGGGTGCAGAGATAGATCTGGTCTGGGGTTGACTGCGAGACTTCACATCCGTCGCAATAACTAGTGTTTTTAATGAGCATTATGCAGGAACAATTTACGTTAAAAAAAAATAAATCCATGCTTCTTTCTGAACAAGCCACAAATGTTTTTCACCATGTTTCCACTGAATGATCACATAATTTGATTAATTTAATTTGTAATTTCTTTGCTGTTTACACAACATGATTTCTGTGTCTTTTGAACAGGTAAGTGACTCAGTGGTCTTGTCAAGGCTTTAAAGGCTATAAAACACAGCTCATTTGGACCTGCTATTCAGATATGTATTTTATATAGCGCATTGGATAAAAAGATTTTCCCTACATACACATAATCAGCCACAACATTTCAGTTAAATGACTATTTCCGTGTAGGTTCCCCTGGTGTCGCCAAAGCAGTTCTGACCCATCAGGGCTTGGACACAGGACCTCTGGGGGCGTCCCGTGGTGTCTGGCACGGTCATGTTGGCAGCGGATCCTTTGTATCCCGTGGCTTGTCGGATGAGTCCTCTGTGGCGTGGGTTTGTCCCAACACATCCTGCTTGTTCACATAGAGATTCTGGGAATTTGCAAGCAGGGTCAACATCTCGGGCATCTTGTTGATTTCCCCCTGCTCCCAAACTGTTTCACTGAGGAGTGGTGTATTGCTCTGCTGGTGTGAGACTGCTCTCATCAGGGAATACAGCCACCACGAAGGGGTGAACATGGTCACAGGCGGGTGGTATGTGTCCAAGAAACACCCACAGGAACGCCAAGTTCTCCGAGTAGAACATTGCATTGTACGCTTTTTTTTCCCTCTCCAGCAGCTCATAGTTTTTAATGTCGTGGCTGATTACTGCAAGTAAATATATGTTTTGTAATTAAACAATTTTAATTGGTATAAGAGAAAGAGTAAACATTGCGTGAGTGCAGAAGACTGAAAGATTCCTCTCTGCTTGGGTTCAGAAAAACTGCTGAAACAACCTTGATGATGCGCCAGAAACAACACAAATCAATACAATGACATTTCCAGACTCCCGATATGATTAAAAGAATCTGTTAGAACACACTGTCTTTTGTGATTAATTCCGCGGAAACATGTAAATTATCATATTGCAAATCCGACTGTGCCAGACATTTTCTCTTGAATTAAGAAAAATAAGACTTTAAGACTAAATGTCACATTTAATGACTTCCCCTTTTCTTTCCATGCTTAGCGCTAAGCACTCATTAGTTTTTCTGTACAGTGTTTTCCAGAGATCACCTGTCAATCAAACAGTGGTGAGCGCTGCTTTGACTGTGTGCTACTTCTTTTTCTTCCTCAGAATTTTCTCTTATATTATTGTTCAGTCACAGCGAATTGTTATCTCAAGCAAGGTGATGTTTAGGGGTGTTTTGAACCAGTATTGAGTTTGACATATCAGAAGGAGTAATGGAAAAATATCCAGTGGTACCCAGACTGGAGTGGTTTTTAGGACCGTTCTGTCTGTTACTCTGTCCCGGTCTGGGCGGGGCTCCGCTGGCCCCGGGCCCCGGACTATCAGTCAGGCTGATGTATAGGTCCACAGGGTACAAATGAGACCTGTCACAACAAGGGTAATGATGTCAGAGTCACTATAGCTCACCGCTGGAGGAGCAGAGGGAGGGTGATGAGGGGATAGGAGGATGTGGGGGAGAGAATGGGGAGAAGAGAGAGGGAGCTGAAAGAAAAGAAGGGAAGTATGAAAAGTATGGAGGGAGGAAAAAGGCTGTACAATGAAGAGGAGGGCCAGAGAAAAGTGTAAAATAGAAGAAGGGCAGGGAGAAACTAGAATTATCTAATGCAATGTGAATAGATACATAGATAGGAGAGACCGACTTGAGAAAGGGGAGATGGACCGAGGAAGAGGGGAAGTCGGAAAGGAAATGTGGAGAAAACAAGGAACAGAGGGACATAGGGAATGAAGAGAATGGAAAAGAAGATGTGAACAAATCATAGGAAAAGAAAAAGGAGATATGGGAAGACAAGGAGAAGTTTGAAGCATGAAGCAGTCAGAGATAGTGGGGTTTTAGGAGACTGAAGAAGAGTAGTAATTTAGTAAAGAATAAAACAGCTTAACTGAACACAAATGTTCAACCTTGACCTCTTTGTTTTTGTAATCCAGTGTTTATTGATTTTGTTGTGCAGTCATCTATGCACATAACAAGAAAACCACAGTGTTGAGTCAATGTTTTGTTTTTTTTGTTCCCAAATCTCAACTTACTCCCCTGACTTTGTGCGAGTGAAGAGGAAGAATGAGGTGTGTGAGCAAGAGGGTGTCATCCATGGAGGCGTACAGTAGCTGACATGGACAGGATTTTAAAAAGACCTGTGTCCTCTTTGTCTCACTTTTTCTTTCTCTCAATATCACTGCATCTCTCTCTCTCTCTCACCGATACGTCTCTGTTGCCTCAGCCTTTCTCTGTCTCTCTGTTTCATTCTCTCTCTGTCCTCATCCTCCATTATCATTGACATCATCCTTTCCATCCCACCGTCCGCAACGCATACACACACATATATACACGCACATACACACACACGCAGACGATGCCTGCATCCTCCCTGTCTTTGCCTCTTTAGCAATCTCTCTCCATCTCAAGACGTGGCCACTAATGGATTGAAAGTCTTGGGGAAGAAGCAACAGTCATTTAAAGATTAATGTCAGGCCTAGTATTCTGAAGGGCAGTCAGCCCAGCCTTTCTTTGTGTGTGTGTGTGTGTGTGTGTGTGTGTGTGTGTGTGTGTGTGTGTGTGTGTGTGTGTGTGTGTGTGTGTGTGTCCAGAGGACGTGCGCATGTCATCTCTGCAAAGATGCCCTCTTCATTATCAGCCATTAGGCAAAGACTCAGAGAGAGAGAGAGAGGAAGCCAGAGAGGGTTAGCTGGCTGGCCCATACAAGCACATATCACAGCTTGTCACCTTCTTCTCAATACCTACTACTAGATAGCCATTACAACCAAGGACTTTCATCAATTAACATACCTCACTCGTGCATAAATATGAATAGGCTCTTCACAGTCTTTGAAATATGCCTCTTAGCTGCAACTAAAGTCTGCTTTAACGAGTGATTTAATCTCCTACTGAGCTTTAAAGCTGCACTTGGTATGCTTTGTATTCATTTATCAAATTTCAGCAGCATCAGAAGTAGCCTGGCATTGCCAGACAAATGTGCAAATTTGAATTACATTGGAGTCTCTCAGTTCATGTTTTATTTCCAAGAAGGGTTACCAGCAGGTGGAATTCTTTCGACCTCGAACCAGTCAAAGTAACGAAAGGTTCGTGCAAAAGTGCCTCTGTTACAGTATGATATGTTAGATAAAGGACTGTGATTGGCCCGACACGGGGGAGACCGGGTGGAAATCTGTTTGAACGGGAGGAGGGCCAGACGCATTCTGCCACAACAAATGAAACATGAGCTGTGAGATTCTTCAGGTTCTCAAGCGAAACTATAAGTATTTTATGCCTAAATTGCTTTGGATTTTTTCAGTTGCACCAGCACTGACTAAGTGCTCCAGACCAGAGAGAGGTAGACAAAGTAACCCGTTGTCTTCCACATCAACCACTAATTGGAGGGATTCACATATTCAATTCAGTTGTGGTTATGACTTCACTGGAGCCTCTTGGAGCAGTTGCAAAATGTCTAAACAAAAAGTTAATAAACTACTTCAGCTGTTAACACCAGAGATATCAACATGGGACTTTACGGTTCACTGTGTCTTGAAGCCTATCGATGCGCACACTGTGGCAGACACAAGTTCCACCCGCACAAGTTACTGACAAGACAAACAGACTTTCCCATTTTAATTAACTTGCATCTCTTTGGATTGTGGGAAGAAGATATCAAGAGGAAACCCATGCAAGCATGAGTGAACATATGAGCCATTTCCTACTGAATCAGTGTTTCTCACTTAACTTGTTCCCAGAAGATGATTTCTGTGAAAGCAGGCAGCACCATATTATCAGATGTAACATGAGACGCAATTTCTGGCAGGGCTCGAAATTTCTTGCATCTCTTGCAGTAAAAGTGAAATTATAAACTGGGCGGATGGACCGACAACTTTGAAGTCTCCTAACCAGCACATCACATTCCAGTTTTAGAATATCCAGTACATCCGTGAGCAAGGCATCGAACCCCTGCTTGCTCGCTCAGTTCAAATCCTTCTCAACAGCTAAAGACAACAAGGCTTTGTTATGCTGCAAGGGCATGACGACATCAACCGTGAATGTTGCAGCCTTTTAGCATGAAAACCATCAAATATTTCCCACTGAATCCAACCCTGAACATGGTTTAAGACTGCCCAAAATCCTAACTTGAAATAATAAGAATAAGAAATCCATAGCCTTCACATTAGTAGGGTAAAACTGCAGCTTCACCTGATTTATTCCAAACACAGGAAGATGGAGAAATGAAAACCGTACAAAAAATTACAAATATTAGAATTACGCATAAAATGCTTCTTCTTGCGTATGATTACACAGTGTTACACATGACTGCAATTATCTAGACGAGAATTGTTTTTTTCTTAAATGTAGAAGTCAAATGATAAATAACTCGTGAAGTCACTCTCCTCCAGTGTTTTTAGATAAATCAATAGCAGAGGAGCTTACTTATTGTTCTCTAAAGCAACTGAACATTCCAATTCCTCCTGTAGTGCAAATGAAGGATGGACTTGCATATAAATTTTCTAATATTGAACAGCAATGTAATCCGAGGGGCAGCCACTGAAAAATACAAACTCACAGCAAACAAAGGAGTGATTATAGCAGTAAATACAGCACAGAGACCACTCAGAAATACACTGCACGCACACAGAGACACTGAGGAATCTCGACGCCGGGATCTGAAGTAAAAAGAAGCACATATACTTGAGCAATGCCTTTCAAACACTAATGCTCAGCGTGCACCCTGTGTCAAATGGCAGCTTCTATTTAATTGAGCGACTGCCCCTCGAAATATCTGTGCATATCCCTGCTGCAGAGAAAGAGACACTTTGAACATCTGTTGTGCGTGTTCCTGTGAAGCCCGCGAAAGCAGCAGCCTGAGCTCTACTAAATATTTAATGGGCCTGTCTGATGGTCATAATCGCTTTTAAGAACAATAGATGAAAACAAAAGGCGCCAGTGAAAAACTGCACCAGAGGTTAAAGCCACATCGCAGAGTGACAGGATGGGCTGGTTAGAGGGAGGGGAGGGCAAAGAGAGTAGCGAATGCAGGTTGAAGAAAAAAAGAAAAAGAAAAGGGAGAAGCACTCAAAGCCATAAAAAATACATGGCAGGTGACTATCAATGTTAAGTGGGTCTGGCGTTTGACCCAGGAACAGCATATAGGGTCCCATGACAGGCTGCACACTTTAGAGCTATATTTGGAAGAGACACACAGGAAGAAGTATGTCTACAACCTGCAGTGGCATAACACAGAGTATACCAATATGACATCTCATGCAGATTCCATTCAATTTTGTTGCCATTTCTGCTATATTCAGACAAGAATGGGACTGATATACGATTCTGACAATCAGTGCAAACCTGAGCAACTAATTTGGTAGTCAACAGTCAGAAAAACAACCACCAAGAATTCTGACAATCAATGAATTATTTAAGTCAGAAAAATGTGCAATTTGATGCCATTCTGTGTTTTATGTCGGAGCAGTTTAAAGACATGACCTTGGGCTGTGGGAACTCGATATGGTTGCCTTTTCACTATTTTTGTGACATTTTATAGACTTGCTGATATAAAAAGTGAGCTCACCGCAAATACACAATGAAGGAGAAAAAAAACACAGTTTGTCCTCATCTAGCTATCTATGTGTGGAGATGACCGGTAGAGCAAAGTCTGACTTCATCACTCTTACATAAAGTCAAAGACATTTTGTTTGTAGCACTCAACATGCCTAAAATTGCATTTCACACACAAAGCTACTGTAAAATACTTGTGATGCTCACAGAAATCTACAGGCATTTTGAATGACAACCATTTTAATCTAAAGTACATTTACCATCTGCTCCTATTCCAGGAGGCGAGGATGAGATTCACATGCTCACGAGAACACTGAAATGGAATGGTAAGTATATCACTCTGGTATGAGGCACGCCTCAGGTGGATCTCTTAACAGATCTATGTATTACTGCCTGAACATGGAAAAGACATATAGACGTGTCAGTCAAACAACACTCTTCACGCACTGCAAAGCAGAGAACGGATGTAGGAAGCTTTCTACTGTCAGTTTCATCTCTGTATTGTCTGATGGATACGTACAGATATAGCTCAGTAATGGAGGAAGAATTGTTTGAATTTGCACTGATGCAGCTGAGGCAGCATTTGAAAGTAATTTATTAACTACTTACTAATTAATTATTAACAATTATGTATATAGACTTGTAAATTATGTATTTTGTTAAACTATCATCAATGTGCTGTAAGTCATTTCAAAACCATTACACATTGTTAGCCAGTGATTCTTAGATATGCTAGCAATGTGCAAAATATTCAAGGATGATACCAGGATTGCAACAAACACTATATATAGGTAATAAAATCTGCAATTGTAGGGTAATTTCAAAGAAGAAAAATCGACATGTAAGTAAATAACACTATCACCATTATTCACCAGTATTTTTTCTGTAGCTAATAAAAAATGACTTCAAATGTATGTGAAATATTTAAAAAAAATATTCTAATAAATTCATTAACTTACCACTTAAATGTTACTATAGAAATGTTTCTCTTGTGGCTAATAATTAATAAACATTTACCACAAATATAAAAGTACAAATGTAAATTATTCAGCAAGAACAAATATATCTAAGTTAGAATCATATTTGGCATGCATTACCAGTCTTTTTTTATGAACTTCCATTGTTCAGCAGAGATTTTTATTTTAAAATCTATGAAACAAATATATAAAAATTGTCAAGTCAGATCTGAGAACAGAAAAGCACCGGGGAGGCATGTCAAGAGAGGGAGGGACAACGAGGAAATGTAATTAAACGGAAAACACAGGCGATCGGTGGAAAATGGTGTTGGTGTTGAGCTGAAGGAGGTGCAAGGCAGAGAGAGAGAAAGAAACAGAGAAAACTGAGAGGAAGCCAGAGAGGCAATGACACGGAGAAGAAAAATGATGGACAAGGAACAAGAAGGAAAAAAAAAAAATTAACTCATGACATGGAACAGGAGCAGGCAGCCAGATAACCACAGAGCATTTTTTTCCTTTGTGTCAATTAAAAGTGGACCTTACAAAGTTATACAGGAGGAGGAGGAGGAGGAGACAGAGGATGTAGCTGATCTGAGGTGGCAAAGAGGTCGACATTTCAGCTCACCTTGTCTCTCTCCTGTCTGTCTTTCTGCATGTTTTAGAGCCACCACTGCTGCACTCAACTGCTTCCTTCCTTTTACTGGATGCTATTAACTAACCTCTCCTGCTAAGTTACTGAAAAAAATGTGTGTGTGTGGCAGTCTGGGGGGGGGGGGGGGGGGGGGGGTTGAAGAAGGGGACATGGGAAGAAAACATGCCGTCTGTCTCCGGGAGGATGAATCAAAGTGATGAACGGCGCAGCTTTGAGAAATCGGCAGTCCTATTTAGGGTTTGTCAAAGGTCTGACTGATTTATTTGGCAGGAACTGATGGAAAGGAGGGTTCTCCATTTCCATGTTTCAATCCCAGATAAACAGGGCAAGCTAGAGGTGATTTAAAGGAGATTTTCTGTGCATTTCTTGCTTTTCTGAATCCAGGGCTTGGTGTAGTAAAGAAAAAAAAAGAGAAAATGTAAAGAAAAGGGGAGCAAAAGAGGTCAAAAAAGAGGTGGGAGATCGAAAAGTAAGAGGGACAGGGGCAAGAAATGTGAGAAAGCAAGGAGAAAGTGCAAGAGAGGCAGATGGAGAATAAGAAGCAGACAGGTTCACCTCTCATTAACTCACCTGCCACACACCATGCCACAAAGCAATGCACCTCCCAAGGACATGAATTAAACAGAGAGCCAACTACCTCAGAGAAAAGCAGCCCTGCCAGCACTTAGCCAGGCCTCATAAACAACCAGCTCGCATTTGTCACTTCCTCTTCACCCAACAAAGCGACAGGAGAAATAAATTACTTTTAAGTAGACCTTGTTCCTCCTCTCCCTCAGCATGCTCTTCTTGCCTCAGCAGCTGATTTGAGCTAACAGTGCAAAGTGTCAGACGGCAAGAAGGTAAAAGTCAACAACACAACTCAAGCAGCAGATTGAGGTCTGAAGTTAATCCTCACAGTGATTACCAGGAGAAAAAAATGCACTAATGTGCACCATTTATTTACATTAGACATTAAATGTTCTTCTAATCAACTTACAAAGAACAAAGGGATAGCTTGGATTCTAATATTAACAAACAGAAAAAAAATAGGCGATTTGATCAAGACTTCAATTGAAGAGGGCTGCAATGAAAAGCAAATTTATTGAGGACATAATAGAATTTGTGGAAGTAGTTAGGTTTTTTTTTCAAATGCCCAGTCAAAGCCAAAAATGAATCACTGAGAAGCCAGGAAGGAGAATACTACAGTCAGGTGGTTCAAAGCAACATTTCACAGTACTGACAGGTCAACAGCACACTGATGATGTGTTTAAATAAGGGCTGCTATGTGGGAATGTGTTGCAACATTTTTCATTAAAAACCAACAGATTGCATTGCCAGGTAGAGATCTTGCCTTGACTTTACACAATTTCTGGAAGTTGATCCACGTTTATCTTTTTGGTCAGACAAGCTAGTTTAATGTTGACTCCACATGGCGCAGGAGGATCAGCTCATCCATTAGAGTCCTTCTCGTTGAACAACTACAAAATATTAACACCCTTCCAGAAATAAGAATGTTCCTTGTAAATGTGTGACCGCTCAAGAGAATACTCAGATTTTTCCAAACATTTTCTCTTGGGATAAGTCAGGGGAGCTGTGGGAGTGGGTAGAGAACGGCAGGTTCCCACCACTATATCTGCGAACAGCAACAAAAGTCAGGTAGAGGTCTGACTTCTATCAGTGCTTTTGAAAGGAGATACACAGAATCTGTGTAATAAACAAGTACACTCCCTCCCTTATTCCCTCAAATCCTTCAAACCCCTGAGCTGCAGAGCACGACTTGAAGCTGCTCCAAAAGCTCTCCATCACCCCTCCTCCTCTTTCTCATTATGTATCTATTCCTCAACAGCTGAGATACGCTCTCCTTTTCTCCTCACATCCCTGGAAGCTTTCTCAATAAAAGGGAGAGAAAAAGATGAAGGAAATAAGCAGGCTACTGAAATTCCTGGCATGTCATCCAGGCGATGGCTTGCACCGTCATCCACACGTCTACCATCGATCATCTTGTGCCGTGCTGGACGCGAATCACGAAACACAAAGCACCTGGATGCATCAGCCTGAGGGACCACCCAGGCCCCAAGATTTGTGTATGGAACTAATCACTAAACACCCTCGCATATTTGATGAATATACCTGTCTTGCTGGTGTAGGACTAGGCCTCCTCTTTTGACATAAAAATGTGAAAATGAACAACCTTTTTCTCACCCTTCCTCTGCCCTATTGCACGATTCTCCAATGCAACTGTAGTAAATACCCCATTAGCATTCCACATTTGGCTGGAATCCTACTGCTAAAGGCTGCTATTGAGCTAGTCTCTGGAGAAAACATTGGTTTGTTAATCAACTGAAGGCAAAACAATTACTAGAATCCGATAATCAATGTTCGTGGCGAGACAATAAATCCTTGGTGGCTGCTTGTGAGAACAGCAAGTAGTAGGGAAATGGGATGCTACTAATTAAAGAAATCTACTAGTATGCTATCGTTAGTTAATAGCTACGCTGCTACACCATTTAGCCCATCTGATTAGGCTGTTTGACATAGCCTGTGTAATAGCCACTACAAAGTCCTTTTTCCTTTTTCTTACAGGGATGCTAACCCAATTACTACTTGACGAATGATACTCTGTGTGTTTGCTGTCACAACTGTTGTAGTATGTGGTTATTACTATACACTGGGCAGTATTAAAGAAAGATAACTAAAAGACAAATGCAGATGGGGTTCTGCATGGGAATGACTGAATGCAAAAATATACTAATTAAATATGAAAGCACATGTACCTATAGATGATCTAAAAAAAATCATACAAACTTGTGGAAACTTGACTGGAAAAACTTGTTCTGTTTCAGCAAAAGCTTTTAAAAGAAGGTCATAAGGGTTAGAGCCATTATGAAATAAGGATATACCCTTTCAGGATGTGCCAGACATAATCTCTCAACCGTACAGATTGAAATTTCAATTCTAGTCGTCCTCTGTGGGATCAAAAATCCGGATTCGGATTCAGGCACTGGGTGGAGAGCCTAATAGGTTGCTGGGAATTACACAAATAGAATCAGGTAAGATAAATCTGTCTGGATTTAGGAGAGCCGTGTGAGCTGCTAATTGCAGAATATACTGTGGAATAGCTGAACAGAGAGGAGTTCAGAATGTGTGCAGTACCTTGACATGTCCAATATCAGTGCGCTGTAAGGAATAATTATAGATCCAGCCCTTAACACTATGAAGGACTTCTGTCAATAAGATGAAATCAAATCTGGTCTAAATCAGCATTGTATTTTGTGACATGAAACAGGACATAATTAAATGACATTTTGTACTATTAAATGTTCTTTGACTTCGTCCTGCAAAACTTGACTCTGATTGCAAGACTACTGTAGATTTTTTGTGTGTGAATACAGCACAAAAGGTGAGTGCGGCAGAAATAATGATAGACTGTAAAGGCAGTCGTCTTGGCATGTCTCCACTTAGCACAATGGCAACCATAACTCTGCCATGATCAATAGATGTTCATGACTCGCTTTAAAAAGGTTCCATCCACCACCCTCTTCCTATCCATCTATTCCTGCCTCATTTCCAGTCAACTCTTCCTCCCCTTCTCATCTATAATTCTACTTCTGATGCTTCCTTACCTCATCAAGATAATCTCTTCTTCTCTATCCCCTGTCCTTCCTCACCTAATTTTTCTTCCGTCCCTTCTTGTTTTCCTTGAAGTCCTTGCATCTCTCTTATTTCCAACCTTCCATCTTTTCTGCTAACTTCTCCCACTTCACTTTCATCTACACAATATCTTCAATGTACCGTATTTTCACGACCAAAAGGCGCACTGTACCAAAAGGCGCAGTCTCAGTTATGTGTGCCATTACTGTATTTAACACACACATAAGGCGCACCTGATTATATGGCGAGGGTTTTATATACAATCCACGCCCACACTTCCCCCTTTAACGTTCTCATGGTGTCCTCTACTACGTCGGCCTTACAACAACACACACACAAGCATACAAGTGTGCGTATTTAAAAATAGAGCGAGAGCAAAACTGAGTTTGGTTGTGCTTTATTTAAGTATTGATTACAAAGTACTAACATTTTTTTAATCAATAGTCGCGGGCATGGTAAAACACACGGATTAAACAAGCACACAAGTGTGCGTATTTAAAAATAGAGCGGGAGCAAAACTGAGTTTGGTAGTCACATTTTTTTTTTACCGGTAATCGTCATCAATCAAACCCATGGAAGTCCTCATCCTCTGTTTCTGAATTGAACAGCTGCGCTAAACCTCCATCAAACATGCCAGGCTCACTTTCTTCACTGTCAGAGTCACTTTCCGTGCCGTGCGGCGCCTCGGAAATGATGCCGGCTTTTGCGAAAGCTCGAACAACAGTGCCAGCAGACACGTTAGCCCAAGCATCTACAATCCATTGGCAAATTGTGGCGTAACTCGCCCGGCGCTGCCTTCCACTCTTAGTGAAACTGTGGTCTCCATCGGTCATCCATCGCTCCCACGCCGCTCGCAGCCTTACTTTGAACGGCCGGTTCACACCGATGTCCAGCAGTTGGAGTTCCTTTGTCAGGCCTCCCGGAATGACAGCAAGCTCAGAGTTCATTTGCTTCACTTGTTTTTTCACATCGGCTGTGAGATGGGCACGCATAGAGTCACAGATCAACAGCGATGGTGATGCGTGGAAAAAACCACCTGGTCTACGTCCGCCTTACAACAACAACACACACAGGACGCACTGCACCATAGGGCGCGCCGCACAATTTGAAGAAAATCTAAGACTTTTATGTGCGCCTTATAGTCGTGAAAATACGGTACTTCTTTCACTTCCTTCTTGTCTTTCACCTTGTTCCCGCCATTCATTTACCTTTACATTCAACTTCCTTCTTCCTCTATCATCTCTTGCACCTGTCCGTAACCGTTCATCTCCTTTCTTTTATTCATCCTGCCACTCTTTCTCCTCTCCTCCACACACTCTCAGTGCTTCTCTCCTTTTATTTCTGGCATCCCCTTCTTACTTCCGCATCCCTTTCGCCTGCTCTCAGTCTTTTCCTTTCCATACCTCTCCTTCTCTCATATCTCTCTCTCCAACCAGTCCTCTCCTTCCATCTGCCATTTCTTCTTTCCCAAATGTGGTGTCTCCCCTGCTCTCCTGCAATCTGCAGTTCACAGGTTTCCCAGGGCACATTGTTGCATCCCAACGGAAGCTTGCACAGCATTCTCCCATAAATAATTGAAGAGGCCCCACATGGCCAGGCACGCTCAGTCTAAATGGATTATTCTGGGAGAGATCAATGCCGGCCTGTGAGGGTTTTATTAGGGCCTGCAGATGAAATGTACAAGGCCACCGCCAATACTCTTCTCTCTCTGTCTTAATTCCGTCTCGCTGTTGTGTGACATTCTCTCTGTCTCCTTCTTCGTCTTCTTCTCACTGTTACCTTCAGCCATCCACCCACGCTGGGTGAGGACCCCACCACCCCTCGAGAAAATCGTGCATGGCGCCTTGCACTACTGTTCTGAATCAAACATAAATGACTAAGGCAGTATATGAATCATTCATTCTTTAAGATCCCTTTGACTATGATGCAGGCTGGTAGTAAGCAGGCGAGACAGTGTTTTGTTATTCCTGCTGTTGTCACAATGCATCAGCCTCACTGACCCCAACCATCACCAGCCTCCACTCAACTCACCAGCTTGGCGGGAAACATCCGGCAATACCCACTGGAGTTGTCATGGGCAAGAAAAGTGGGGGAGGTGAAATGCTACTGTGACCTTCAAGAGTTACGACCCCTGGGAGCGAATGGTGGCTGTAATGGCGAATAACCCTCTGCAAAATTGTCTCCCTAAGGGGATTTACATCTGTCTCATCCAGTGAGAGCCTTCCTAATTGTCTGCTTTCCGGAAAGCATCCCGCCATGCTGGTTACCATCGACAGCTTGCTGGCTGTTTAGACCTCTCGGGTTATAATGGAAAATAGAGAGAACAGTATGGCATGTGTCCCTTTGTACTTTAACAGTGGTGTACG
Source organism: Acanthochromis polyacanthus (assembly GCF_021347895.1). NCBI lineage: Eukaryota > Metazoa > Chordata > Actinopteri > Pomacentridae > Acanthochromis > Acanthochromis polyacanthus. Next base: position 24,087,083 of record NC_067116.1, on the reverse strand, counting down.
TTGCTTTTCTATCCTGGAAAATCTTCTTCATGCTTTATCTACAACCTCATCATTGATCCAAAGTCTACATATTTTGCACTATCCGACGAAAAGCTTTGGGCTATATTCAGATACAAACAAGCATGTTGTAGAATACAGCAACAGTGTCACCAACCCATTTTCTTTTCTTTTTCAAGCCGTTCAGTGGCATCCTTGGTTTCCTTTAATCCTTGGATAAAAAAACAACTCATGTACAAGCAGAAAAAATGCTCAGTCACTTAACCATTCAAGTCTGGTTATTTTGAACCATATAGCTTTGGCAAAAAATAACTAATCTGTTCTCCTGGTGTTTTTATGAGTCTGATACATATCAAACATGTGTTTGTAAGTCTGTTAAACTGTCTGTGGTAAACGAATACTGCATGCAGCGAAGAGTATCCACTTTAAAAACCTCTTGCACCCAGTTGCTGCAGTTTGCTTCAAAATGCAGTCAGTCGGAACTTGGTCAAATTTGAACACAGAGACATGACAGTCAGACCTACACTTTCTAAGGATTCTCTGGCATCAATTGCAAGATGCTCTTTAAAACTACAGAACTTGCCTGAGAGTTACCAGCCTTTTTTATGCAAGAGTACACTGCAGACAACTGAGCTACTAATGGCTAAATACAGATATTTAATGGTCTATAGTTGCCAAAATGTAAACAAAAACAGGTTAGAATAATAAGTTATATCCTCCAAAATGTGACAGTAAATGTTGCTTCAGAAGCTAGACTGCAATAAACCCTTGAATCAAAGTGAATTTAAGCGCTAATATTACCTGATTGAAAAGCTGTAGTTACTCTGACTCTATGGGTTGTACCAGTTTTGGACTCACCACTTCCCTTGGAAACTAGGACTCAAAAACACGTATATTGGGGCAAGTAGAATGAGCCTCCTACAGTTTTTCAAAGAGATATTCTTCAACCTGAGTCATTTCAAATAGTTTTTTTTGAGCAACTGTGTCGAATCCACAAATGGCCATTCGGGATCAACAGCTGGCTCTGATATACTGGGTTGAAATAACTTAAAATTATGCTCAACAAACACAACCAATTCATATTTCAAGAAATGCCTTTCAGTTAACCAAATAGTATTGCTATCAAGCGGAATTATGTTCTCAGTTGAGAATTGCATTTGTATTTTGGTTTTCACCTAGAAAATGCTTCATCTAAAAATAAAGTTTAAAAGAAAGCAAGTATTGCACAGATTCTAGCTGGCCCCAAATTCCCTTCAACCAATATGTCCTCTCTGACTGTGTACTTTACAATACACCTGATCACATCCTTTGTTGGCACATTCTCAGGTGCTTTAAGCACTCACATTACCACTGCAATTATCCTTGAGTAAAGAGCCTTTGAACACTAAACATGCTGCTTTCACCTGAACTAGGACTCCCAGTGATTATGATGTCTTCTTCTCACAAGTGAAACTGAACCATGACAAGGTTACATTTTTCCCTCCACGATACGCGCTTTTGTGATTGCTGTGAAAACAACATAATCAAACCTTCCAAGCATAAAATAAAGGGGTGCAACATACTTCCTGCTGCCACTGAAACCCTTGCACATTGTTTTCGACTGGGATTATGACTGGCAGACAGCATTGCTTTATTAGACAGTCAGGGGAGGGCCCAGAGGCTTTTACCATTCTTCTTCTTCAAAAGCACTTCCTTCTCTTCCTGGAAATGGAGGAGAAATGTTGCGTAATTCCAGGATCACCCATCTTCCTCCTTCCTGACATGTTGGCACACACCAGGAAAATGTGTACATATCAAAGCCATTAAAGTGTCAAGCTTGGTGGGCTCAAACCAGGTCAGAATGTACATGGAGGGCTTGTGAATAGTGCATTTTGCCCCCATTCTGACAGTCAAGACATTCTCTAAAGAGCTTATATCTGAGCCATTTAAAATGACAAACCAGTATTCAAAAATGGCAAGGACAATTTCTTTCTTTGCTGTTAGGATATTCCACAACTAATTTGCATATGGATTTGAGGACCATATGCTTCCTGACAAGATTTACTGTACAATATGGTGCAATTGGACATAAGGCTGAAGACGAAAAAAAATGCGCTGTCACATTACTCTATCCCTTCTTTGCTTTTCTTTTATTACTAACTCGGTTTAAATTACCTCTGGACTGCCAGCTACTGGTGTTTTGGTTATAGATGTCAATCTTCCTCTGTTTTTTTTAATTTACCCTGACCATTTACATGTATTGAAAACAAATTACTCTGCTGTATTTGCATGTGGCTCAAGGGGTGGAGGTGAGAGTGGTATGAGAGGGGGATACTCTGGAATTGACATTTTGCTACTTAGAATTTCAAATTCGGCCACAGGCAGGAGGGAAAAATGAGGAGAAAAAAAAACACAACCCACTGTTTATCTGGAGGTGACAACTAACAAGCGCTCTCCTGGTAATTAGACTGCCACACTGCACATGAGCGAAACTCTCCATAAAGTGCGCTTATGATTAAATATTTTCTGCTCTCTCTCTCTCTTTTCCACCTCCTCTTGCTTTGCTCTGTTTGTGTTCCCTTAAACAGCTCCGCCAGCCATCCGCATCCATTTCCATTTTGACTGCATTAATGACATGGCCAAACACTTAAGCTTGGAGGCCTGTAATGAGACTGCAGAATGTGACTTATGGTTCATCTTGTAAATGGAATAAACGTATATGTTCGTTTGTGTGTGTGTGTGTGTGTGTGTGTGTGTGTGTGTGTGTGTGTGTGTGTGTGTGTGTGTGTGTGTGTGTGTGTGTGTGGGTGGGTGGAAGCAGGTGCACATCTGTCACTGTCTGCATACGTGTGGTGACCACTTTAACAGCCGTGGTCTCTTCTACGTGCCTGAAACTGTCTTGACGACCGAGCTGGTGACAGGTAAGGCATGATTAAAGTATATTTCTGCAGGAACAAACAAGAGAGGGTTGAACATGCCATCAAATCTCCCGTCTCATACATAGAAAGAGGCTAGTTGTTTAGTGTTGAGATAAAAAGTGCAAACAGAAAAAAAAACAAAACCCTGCACATCTCCACCACCAAGACCAACATCACTAAAATGTGACCTATGCCACTCTAAACTCATAATGAGTGTTTTGTGATGTCAGCCTTTTGACGTTTCTTTGAGAGCACGGTGTGAAAAAAAAAAAAGGATTTTCACCTTGCACCTCTGCACCTCAGCTACCTGAGCTAGCAAGATCCTTAACTTAAAGGATCAAGACCTCTTTGAAGAACCTTTTCATCAAAAAGGCAGCTTGAGTCCGACAGTAGTTCAGACTCAAGTTACCTTTTTGATGAATCCCATGGTTGTTCCTCACGAAATCCTTTATTTTATCTCGTGAAGAATAAAGTCTTCACTGAATCTCAAAAGAGCGTGACGGTGCACCACTAGTGTGTGGTCTCTATACATGTCCGACGTGGGTATTTGATTGCTCCGTGAACAAACGCTGGCTTGCGGAGACGCTTCATAAAATGTCTCCAGATCATTAAGTAAGAAGGAGGGGACTCCAGTAATGGCTGGCCTTCCACGGGCAGAGACAGCAGACATTGAATGACTATCTCCTGTCACAGTGATCATTGGGTATGACCACATCTTAATAACAAGAGGAGGAACTGAAACATACAGATACATCTACGCTGGAGTGGGGATCAGAATTATAATTAAAGCTGAAATATTAACGTCTTACAAATCGTAGGCTAAAGTCCCATGGGTGCTGTCGTGCATAAAAAAGATGGAACATCACAAAGGGAAGTCAGGGGTGAATGCAAATCTCTATGTGTGTGCGTCTCTCAGGCTGCATACACCAACTCACGCATTACATCATTTGTTTCATCACTGGGCTTCAGCTCCAGAAAATTTAATGTCTTCCTTGCAGGAGGCCAAACTTTCTACTGCTATTGAGAAGGGAAAAAAATGTGCATGAAATATGGAAAAGGCAAAATTCAAGAAGCATGTGATTGGTTGCCAGAATAAATCTGTGGTGGCACAAGTCCGGATATAATTTAGAGCAGATTGTGGGGTAGCTCCACAGAGGTTTGGTGCAGGCAAAGGGTGTGTGCTCCCTCTCATACAATCCACTGGTGGATGGTACCTGCCTGACTGATGCTCCTGGGCTGTGCATGTGAGGAGGAAGAGGAGGAGGAGGAGGAAAGAGCAGAGGGAGTCACTCCAAATTTCTCATGTGACAGAGCATAACAGGGAATTGTAATACACAGCAACATCATAAATTTGATTACATTACATAGCACTGCAAGCCCGTAAGCCATTTCCAGGCACCATAAAAAAGCTATAACTAAGTTACCACGGGTACAGAGAAAAATGAATAAAGCCATTTTCTTTTAACAACCCGGGCGCGGGCGAGATATTGTTCTCTCCTCTGGCTTTTATGAGCTTTTGCAGACCCGCGATGCGCTCATTGCGATCGAAACGGGAGACGGAGCAAGATGGAAAAAGCACAAGTTCGTGAGAATAATGGACCGGGCTGTTTTGCGGCAAATATATCATCGCGCATCTCAAACCAGTTACATCCTCATGACATGTCAGAAGTGTTCTGCAATCCTCCGAGATAATGCTGCATAATAATGTGGAATGTAAAAAAAAAAGAGAGAGAGAAGTGTTTGCATTGGTTTTCTTGAAATGATGAGAAATAAAACTTTATCATCATGTTATTCCACTCATATATTCCATGGAGGTGATTTAATTTGGAAGCAGGTGCGCGTAATTTTGGGAAAACATCCCAAAAAAAGCTCTAAATGGAATTATTAATCTGAGAATATTTAAAAATGTTAAGAGCTTGAAGCTGAGATGTTCTTAAGTTAGTTTTCTTCGCTTCTCATTGGGTTTAAAGCCACATTAAATAGCCCTGCACCAGGCATTTCCACGGGGACAACAGTGTCAGCATCTACACGGGAGCGAATTTCATCCATATCGGAGTTTCCAGCATTCAACAAGGGCATGACTGGCACTTGGCACAAAAAAGTCGGTGTCATTGCTATACTGACTCCACCTCGGTGGGGCTGTGGAAAAGCTCGAGTGGCGCACCTCGAAATAAGCCAACTCCTCTCCAACACGCCATCGACAACGTGATGCGCAAATGCAAACCCAATCCAGGGGTGTAGACCAACACCACTACTCTCCAAAAGTCCAACACGTATACGTTGGGCTTGAACATCACATTCAACAGAGAGGAAGAGGGAGACAGAGAGATAGAAAGGGGTGAGAATAAGAGAGAGGGAGCAGAAATATCGAAAATGGCATTTACGATCGATGCCTTAGCCTGCCAGAGAAGCTGGATGTGCCACAGTCTGCGGACACGCTCCTGTCAGTAATGCAAAGCATCTCACGATTGACTTGGTCAATGAAACACCCCCCTGTGGAGATGCACTTGCTGGATGGAGAACAACCCCCCTCCCCTCCGCACACACACCCACACACACACACGCACGCACGCACGCACACACACACGCCCCGAAAAAAAGATGATTCAGAAATATGCATTTATGTTCCAAAGCTATTTATCGTATGCAAGGAGTGAAAAAAAGAAAAGAATCCTCTGTGCTACAGAACCACCCATGTTTCTTCAATACGGGAGATTCAAATTTGTAATTAACTCTCAGTGGGCGAATTGAAAACGGAAGACCGTCGTTCAGAATGATGGATCTCTTTTCGTATTCCAGCAGCAGATCCGCTCCGCCACCAGCAAGCAGCACCAACAGCAGCTTTGCGGTGGCACAGTCGGATCTCCCGCTGAGTCCGGGACTGCCGAGCTTCTCGCTCCATTTGTGGCAGATTTAAAGGAGGCTTCTTTGCAGCATTCTGAAATGATGCTCCTGTTCTGGCACTTGCCTCCGTTTCTCTGTCCGAATAGCGCACAGCTCTTGCGCTCCGAAACCAAATGCCCACATTCCGAATTTTTCTCTAAGCTTTTACCACAAAGACAAAAACCGTGATTGGCATCCCCGGCTCTTGTTGGAAGGGGGGAAAAGTAGGGGAAAAGGGAGCCAGAGAAGTCTGCCTTACCTTCTTGTCAGCGTCTGAGTTCCAGCTTCTTTCCTCTCAGCTTATGAACCCCTCACATCTTCATGTTTAAAACAAGCAATAATCCCCGGGTTTGTGTTAAATGTGTGCGTTCCCTGCGGCAGGTCCAGTGAGGAGCGGTACGCGTGTTCCTTTTCTTTTTTCTTTTTCTTTTTTTGCCGGGTTCAATAATGTTTGGTTTTTTTTAAAAAAAATCCACCCCAAGAGCGCAGGTTGCTCAGGACGCGCTGGTTGGGTACGGCAGGAGGAGTCGCTCCCTCAGCAGCAGCCGCCGTGCGCACTTGGAGAAACCAGAGCTCTGTCCGTGCGGAGAAGCTGAGGGAATGATGTCATGCGTCCGGCCCTCCCTCTCCAGTCACCCCTCAACTCACGGCTCTCTCCATCTTCCCGTCTTCTCTCCTCACTCCAGGCATCGTCCACCCTTCTTTGTGAAAAGCTGCTTTAACATTTTTATAATAATAATAATAAAAATAATTGTTGTTTGGACAATGGAATTTACGCATGCACAAAAGTGGGACTTGGATAAAAAAAAAAAAGCACTAAAAAGATCCCACAAATGATATATTTGTTGATTTAGTGGCACTGAATTGATTTGGGGAGATTTTAGTGCAACTCAGTAGAATCTTATTGACTGTTTCTATGATTTAAATATTAAAACAAGATGCATTGTCACAAGAACCTCATGTTTCTTTCTGGAGCAGTGGAGACATTTACCTTTGTTTGAATGTGGTTTTCGGCTGGAATCCAACTTGTTTTGGATGGTATTTTTTTGCAGTGCTCCTCTTGACATGATGAAGTCACGCTGTTTTCCCCCGCCTCGCTGAAGGTATCGTCCAGTCACATCGCCAGCCTGCTTTTACCCGGGATAAGAGAGAAGGTAAGGTAGCATGAAATGGACCAATGCGCACAGCGTACTGTGTGGATGCAGCCTCCCCCTCCCCGGTGCAGTCAGCTCATCTTAAAGATAAAGCATCATATCTTCACATCAGAATTAAAGAAGCTTTTGCTAATATCACAAGCTGCACCAGTTACTACTGCTAAAGCTGGTAAAATTGTTAAAAATGAGACATATCCTTATCCCAAGAATTGTAAGGAACAGCCGCACACCGAAATCTTCATGATAATGTGACAATCAGTAATTGAAAATGTGTATCATGGTAGAGCTCATGTGTCACTAAATAACTGGCATGTTTCAGTTGTTTTCACATGCATTTATTTTCCTCACAATGTGTGGACAAGCTATAAGGTATTTTCTGCATCCTGATTTTTACTGCCGGCTGCTTGCTGGAAAAAGAAAGAAAGAAAGAAAGAAAAGACTGCGAGGGTGTTTAATCAATCAACTTCAGCAGCAGGTTTTACTTAATCAAATCTTTAAAGTGACAGGGCTGCTTTCCTCAGTTCTGTACAGTGGTGCACAGACGCCGTCACAGGGACAAGCTGAAATGTATCGCCTACTGGAGAGCGGCCATTCATGGAAGGCACTTTGCCTCAAGTGGCAAAAAAAATCGGCTGCCGATGGACATCAGAAAACACAGCTTTTGCGTGTGGTACATCACTGGTCACTATCAGACCATCCTTTTCTCATGCAACCTTCTGTGTCGAGACATTCAGAAATATACGGTCTGTATATTAAACATTTATGGTGACAGATTAAAAACAACATAACTTTCTTACTATGGTAGACAGATGTACAAAAATTGAACCCGCTTACATGTTCTGAAATGCATTCTTCATGAGTGCATCGTGTCACATTCCCCCCCGTTTACTCTGAGAAACACAATTTGGAATCGACCATCTTAATGTACCACATGTTTGTGATCAGATGTTAATGCAAATCGCACATTATCAGACCCTCAGCTTGATGAATGCATTTTATCCACAGCCACTTGTTCATTTTTTCTGTCTTTTCAAAGCATTTACAGAACAAAGAAAATGTTCAGTGATTGATTGCCTATGGAAAGCATAAGACTTGGCATATTAAACTCGTGAGCAAAAATTGTGAAAGTGATGAAAAATCAGATTGGTTTGTGATGAATGGACTAAAACGCACACACACACACACACACACACACACACACACACACTCACAGACACACACACATAGGTATTCGGTCTTTCAAAGATGGCAGACCTCAACTGATTTCTGCGGCATGGATTGGTGGAACAAAGAGAAAAAGATGCAGAAAATAATATCTGGAAAGCACCCCACAAGAGCCAGCTGTTTCATCATCTGTAGCCCTAAGGGGGGCCAGACTCCCAACCTTGGAAGTGTTCAAGCCTCCCTCTACCCGCTAAGCTTGACAGGACCATGTGTGACCTTTAAGCCAAACTAAAGCATTTGGGTTCCTTGAGCTGATAATTTGATTGTCCTTTGCCTGTCTTTGCCTCTACTTCAGATAATTGGACATTCCTTTGATAATGTGGGCTTGCGTCAGTAAGGGGGCACCAGACACTGTGAGGCACAAGCCAACAGGGTAAGCAGAAGAATTAGGATATTGTAAGTGACTTTGCTGTCACAAATGTCGAGGGTCTGAAAATACTACGATTCTGGCCTTGCTAACAGAACTCGCTGTGTTCCTCATGTGTTTCTTTTCACTTTTTATTTGCTCCTGTCAAGAAGTATTTATTTTCTATTTTATGCAGACATATGTAAAGACATAGGAAAAACAAAAATAAAGAGAGAAATGAACAAAAACGTTGCACATTCTGTAAATGCAGATTTGTTTTTTTTTGTTTTTTTTGCCATGATGGTCCTTTACTGGTGGAGGTGAAATCACTGCAACATAAATTGCAACATTTCAATTTACATCAGTGAGACCAATCAATAAAACAGTTAATGTAATCTCTGGGCAAAACGTCTGTTGTAACCTTGCCATGCCTCCGAGGCAGATGTATCAATGAGAGCCACAGTAATGAAAAAAGCCAGCTACTACAAAGTATTAATAGACGCCACAGTGTCTCAGCTGCAGTGGCTTTTTTTCCCCCTGGGTTACAGCATTAGCCATGAAAAAGGTTATAGCTGAAATCCATTGGTTTCTAATATAAATCTCTCTCAGCTAATCTCAGGGTGAAAGAAGCAGAATTATTTCATTTGCAATGTACTTCGAGTCAATGAACTTGTCAATCTTAAAAGCATAGTAAAGGGCTATTACACACTCTCCAGTTGTACACCATGTGGCAAACCCCACTATGCTGGCGAGTTAAATGGAAGTAGATCTAATGCCACCTAAGAAACCGAAGGGGGGGGGGGGGGGGGGATCACACTGCAGACTGCAATGAAAAAAATTTGTTGTTTGATTTGCCCAATTACTCAATGATAGTAGTTGACTTCAACTGAGGGTTAATATAATAACACTTTATCCAGCTGTGAACTCTTTCAGTAAGTCTGACAATAAAGCCAAGCAGCTGAACCCACTGTTACAGGACATTTCAGGAGGCCTGGAACTGTTTTCATCCCTTGATAGAGTGTATTGTGGGGGACAAAAGATAAGTAGGAAATCACAGGGGCTGATATGTCTCCTCTGTCCTCATAAAATGACTCGTGTGTTTGGACCTCATGCTCCAAACCTTTTCTTCAGGTGTTTGCTCTCTTCTGTGTCCCTGTCAGCCTTCCTTCTGTCTAAATAAAGATAAAAGTGGTCCACTCTCCTTTAAAAAAAAAAACCAAGCGACTGCACCATCTTTGATTTTCTCACAGCATCTCACTGCTGCTCCTATTTCTCTCCCTCTTTTTTTCCCTCATCACCTACCTCCATTCCTCAATCAAAGCTTTTTTCTTCTTCTCCACACCTAATCCTTCTAAGTTGACCTCTCCTCTCCCTAACTCCCTTTTGCCTTCCTTAATATGTTCGCCTGCGTGTGGGAAATAGATGCCAGTCAGAGTGACTGGATGAGTGGTTTAATTAAAGGAGAAGTAGTGTTCTGTCACCTTGCGCTGAGCACCGGCAATCAAGAGCCACTGACTTGAAGAAAAGTCAGACAAGGCCATTCATTGATTGGCGATGTCAGGAGTGTTACTTAGTCTGATACACTGAAAGAGCTTTGATTTAGATTGGGGATAAAGATAATTCACTACAATGGAATTTAGTGTTCCAAAGGAGAGCCAGTTTGCAATTCCAGTCCACATTTACGTATGTCAACTGTATCATCTCTACGACTCTGTTCTAGATTTAAAATGAAAAAGCAATAAATAATATACTGGTAGGCAGCTAAAGTGTGCATTCACTTAAAACTATCATTCAGTTTTGTCAGTACAGGGGCATACGGTTTCAGCATTTTTTTCTAACTTGTATGTGGCCTTTAAAGCCTCTGTTGATCAAAAAATATTTCATTTGTTAAAAGAAAACATCAAAGACATGATTAAATAAAACAACAAGCTTTGGAACACCAAAACTGTTGATGAATGAAGAAATAATGGGCTGTTCAGCTTTGATCAGTGCCATTTTTTGGTGTCCTGGCAAACATGTTAGCACACAACATGCTTCCCACACACACATCAAAAATATGTTTTTCTTTTTTTAAAGAAATACGTTTTAAAGAAAGGCATTGTCGTGAAGAGTTGTCATAGCTGCAAAAAATGTAAATGTTTTGGTCTAGAGAAAACGGTGAGCGTATCAGAACCAGACTTTCCCACTTCTGAAGGTAATTAGTTGTTTATCTGTGCAGCTCAGTGATCAAAGCATGTCACTTAAGATACCTGAGATCAATTGGCAACAGGTCACTATGCTAAAGTGGCTCTCCTCTTACTGCATGGAGCTTTGGATAAAGTACCCACCAAATGATGTGCATTTCACCAGCTGTCTGAATGGCAATTAATAAAGCCACTTGCATTAACAAAGAGTTTACCATTTCAACTGACTGGTACTTTAAATGAAAGAATGAACCTAAATGAAGGACATTTTATTCCATTAAAAATGACTTTTCCTGATCTTCCTGTATGACACTGTCAGAAATTTAAAAAAAAATATTGCCTTTCATAAGGAAGTAAGAATACCAGAAACTTGGTCGCAGGTTCTGATGAATTTTGACAACTCTTGAGATTAAAAAATAACATTTTCAAAGGAATGTATTTCAAAACAAACGACATATTTTGCTGAGACTTGTGAAGAACATCCCAAAATGCTTAAACCTGAAGTCTTTTGCTTGGAACAGCAACTCACCCACAACCCAGAGGATGCAATCCACTAGTTTCGAGTAAATCATCACGATCTCAGGCTTGAAAGCTTGGAGGTTCCAATCTGATGAAGCCACTTCACACCTCACTTCACACAATAACTGTAAGTTAGTCCGAACAAGCTAATAGTACCCTGTGAGAATGATGTTTGTGATGCATTGCTACAGATTCAGCTATCTGAATTCACAAATAATAGTGGTAACATTTTTGATGACATGTTCTTCATATAAAGTTCAAACAATTGACACTTGCTCTCCTTGAACTCCAAGTATCAGCACAAATGCCTGTTCTTAAGCTGCGCAGATAATTTTGAGCTGTCTCCATGAATGACACGTGTTTTTTTCTTCCCTCACAAGTCCCTGCAGACCTGCCGCTGAATCTGCACTTGCACCCTCTATCTCCAGAATCTATAGCAGTCACTGTATATGAGGTGTAGTACCACATAAGAACAAGTGATGTCATGATTTCAGAATTATTTTGGCACCAACTAGTTACTGAAGTTTTGGTTTCCATGACATCCCCAGTCAGTCTTCCATTAAGATTAGGACTGTTTGCAGTAATGTCGCCCACAATTCAAAAGAAGCTCAGAGAGTCTGCGTTATAGACACTGAAGGGTACATAGGCTTGCAGTCATTACTACAGATGACTAGAACGTTGGAAATCTGTACAGCACACTGTCAGAAATAAAACCACTGCTCTTCCTCCTCTTTTATAAAAAGTTGAGTATTACCGAGTAATCACGAGCCAAACTGACAGTTGATGTAATGAGGCTGAGCAAATTGTTTGCAGACATCATTGCTGCTGTACTGATATGCATAATTCTTGAAAACGTTTTTGATGCAACGCAGGAGTAAACAGGAGTGCTTTGGAGAGAGAAGACATTGCAGCAACAAGAGTGAGCTTTACCCTGAAGCTTTTCGTTGTTGCTGCAATCCACTCAGAGTTATTTTTTCACTATTTATTTGACTTTCTTTTCATACCCTTGTTTTCTGTAGGACATGTGCCGGCACAAGGGCAAACTGGCCTATACTTGGAGTTGAAAGACTAAAATAAAAAAAATAAATTAATTCACAGCAAATAGGCTTTGTGGTAGTTCTCGACATCTCTAACTATCCCAGTGTTTGTTATCCATTAAACTAACAGGCAGAGTACATTTGCAACAGTTTGTCAATACAGTACACATGCCATCATCTAGAACTGTAATTTTATACCTTCACTCCTTTAAAATCATTTAAACTTAACAATTAAAGGATCCTGTGATTTTTGTCATTTGCTGGCATCCAAAGATGTAAAAATAAGAGTTTTTTCTTTACATTTTTCAGCCCTATAAATAAGTCTTGTTGAAAAATATTTTCATTATGATTTCATTATCATCATCATTAACAAACATCATTACTTTAATTTCTGTACAAAATGAAATTCAACTTGAAGACAGATGTCATACAAGGTAATGATAATGAAAGGTTTATGTAACTTAAAAGAGGGCCAGGATTCTTTAAAAAGCTGTCATATTTATTCTGAATTAGCACCAATAGTCACTTTATTCCTTAAGTGCCTTTAGAAGTATTCACTTCGGTGTCACTGCACGGAAAGGGGCCTTTGTGGTTGAATCACATATAGCAGTATAGCAGTATTAGATGTTTAAATAAAATGTTTACTACAAGAAAAGTTCATGATCAGATGGGTGCTTCTGTATATTGGGGGTAGATGGGCTGCAGTGTGACAATTGGGAATAAGTTCCTGTTATGTTCAGAGATAAAAACAGTAATGCAGATAAAGCTTTTGAGGTGAGATTCTTTGTTACCATGGAAATCATTGCAAGCTCCATCTACACAGCAACAATAGTCTCAACAGTTAAAGGATCTTAGATGTACTGTGTAGTTCAGTAAATGGACCATGAATGGCGTGAATGCTGCCAGGGTTAGGGAGTTGTGACGCTGTGACATTTAGCAGGAAAAGAATGGCTCTAACTCAGTTCACAAAAGAAACAACATTTCAGCACCAAGTAGGTGCAATACAAGTAACCATTTCTTCAAACCCACGCTGACTCTGGCTTTTCCTTTACAATTCAACCTCCAGCTCAGTTCATTATTTTGAAGTAAGCCCGTGAATAAATGAATGAAATTTTCAATAGTCAGTCCCTCCAGGAATTTTTCATCCACCGTGATTTCTGCAATATTTGAAGGAGCTTGGAACATGTTTGAATTTTCAAAAAAAAAAAATTTCATTAAAAAATCATAACCCCTTTTTATGAAGCAAAGTTTCGCAAAATTCATGTCTCTCATCTCCAGACACCAACTGATTAGTGTCCACAGTGAGGATGCCTACAGAACTTTCTCTGAAATTAAGTCTCCTCCAATCAACCTGCTACAGTTGACAAACGTAAAAGTTCCCTAAACTGAACTATCTGTGCTCCTGTAATTTATATGGAGCTACACAGCATCAAGAGGTACTTAGGTCGCCTTAGAGTCCTTTCAGGGGAAAAAGCAGATGCACTTTTACTATTTAATACATTGCAGAACAATACTGAACACACCAAAACTATAAAAAAACAAAAATGTAACAAACCAGAATGTTTCATATTTTAGATTTCTCAAATTAACCACTGCTGGCCTTGATCACGGCTTAATCAGGAAAAACCTGACGGCACAATTTTCAGAATCTTAACCTGCATCATAAGAGACTCACCTGAAATGGTTTTAACTTATTAGGTGTCAGATGTTTGTATGTTTTGCCTTCTTATTGTTCTCAAAACCGTTGATTGTGTTGTGCCATGTTGTTCAATATCAAATAGTGCCATATGACAGCAGTAGGATTGCAATAATTAATATTACAACAGCTGAAGTAAGTAAAGAGAAATGTCAGTATATCTATAAGATATAAAGATCAATCAGTCCACAAAAATTTCTTCCAGCACAAAATCCATCAAACGTTGTGATAAAGCTGGCTCTCGTGAGTAGAGGAGAGGAAAACCAAGAGTTACCACCTGCAGAGGAGAAGCTCATCAGAGTTACCAGCCTCAGAAATCACCACTTAATAGCACCTCAGATTAGAGTCCACATCAATACTTCGGAGTTCAGGTAGCAGACAGATCCTAACATCGACTCTTCACGACAGACTGCATGAATCAAGCCTTCAAGGCCAAGTTGCTGCAAAAAAAAAAAAAAAAGTCCACTTCTGTGCTTTGGCCTGATGAGTTCAAATGACAGATATATATATATATTTTTTTCAAACTGCCTTGTCTTTGTCAGATGCAGACAGTGAATGGTTGGTACCTGCATATGTGTTAACTGTGAAACATGCATGCAGGAAGAAGTGGAAGGATATTAGGGGGCTTTGCTGGTGATAGTGTTCAGAACTGACCAGTGCACCGCTACCGCAACATTCTTCAGTGACACAACAACCGCATCTGGTTTACATTTCGTAAGACAATCATTTGTTGCTCCACAGAACAAAACACCCAAAGCACACCTCTAGTCTCTGTAAGAGCTATTTGTCCAAGGAAGAGAGTGATAGGAGTGCTGCATCAGATGACCTGGCCTCCTCAATCATCCAACCTAAAGCCCAGTTGAGATGTTTTCGGATAAATTGGACCTGTGCGTGACAGAAAAGAAGCCAACAAGTGCTCAGCCTCTGGGAAAACTCATTCAAGACCGTTGAAAACCAGTCCAAGTCCCTAAATTTCAATCCAGTTTCTAAGTTTCTATATCACATACCATGGTCTATTGAAAGCTGCAGACAACTTTTCAAACACTCAGGATCATTGCACAGACTCTAATAGTTGCTTAGCAACAATTTTCTTCAGATTTTTTTAAAATAAAATAATTCTTAGAAATAAGGTGATAGTTAAGAAGGTCTGAAGGATCAAGACAAAGTTTCTGAAAAATGTCAAGATGATAAACAGGGGCACATTAAATATATAAAATGACTTGCAGTAAACGGAATTAAATGCAAATTAATACAACCATTATGATGCAACATTTGAAATCAGAAAAGAGGAAAAACTCCAGAGGTATACAGCTGTTTAGCTTGGGTTTTTAGTTTGCATGCTGTTGGTTCAGCTATTGAATGTTCAGAGGCATCTGAGTGGAGCTGACACTGGCAGGCCAAGCTGTCTTTACTAATATCATTAATATTATTTTTTACAGCCGAAACTTTTAATCTTTTCAGTGCTCTTTTTTCTCAAACCTATGTATAGTCAAACCACATGGAGTGTTTGTTATTGCCGTCGGATACAACCCGCAGGGGTAATAAAGCATCGACAGAAAGAGATAAATAACTAATCCTTTACAACAACTTGGTGAGATTTAAGGGAATATCATGGTTTGGTATAAATAGCATTAAATTCAGAAAAACAGGTAAAAATTCTTTTAGAAAACGGGTCATAACAAGATCGCAATATCAGCTCCTATCAATATGTCCACAAATGTATCCACTTATGTTAGCCAGATGGATGAAACCAGTCACCAAATGGCATATGCAGTAGTAAAAGTAAAGGCTTTTTCTGTTGACTATGGCGAAAGTCGGTGAGTAGGTAACATGACAGTATGAAGGGTGCAGGCCGTGATAACAGAGAATGGAAATAGAAATGCTGCTGTACAGGGCGATAAATTGTCTATAACACAGACTTATAATGGCTGTGTGAGGGTGCTGCTGTATATGGGAGCCACTGAGAGGCACTTGGCTCATTAGGTTGAGGCACAGAGACGACGAGTGGGTGTGGGAGCGAGCGAGTCGGTGACACGACAAGGCTTTGATGCGCTGACAGGTAGAGAGCTCATTCTCCTGCTCTTCCCCTGTCATCATTCCCTCTTTTCACTTCTCGCACATTCTCTCACACTTGATAAACTCACTACCAGATGGATTATTGTTCCCAATTCGGTGTCTCCGCCGTTACACTCTGTGTAAGCTCTCTCCGGTTCCTGACACTGTCTCTTTTTTCTGCTGCATCTCCTCCTCATTTGCTTCTTCTTACTTTTGCTCAGTCGTTGGCTTCTCCCCCTCACTGTGCTCAGTGTGGATATCTATAGCAGCAGCCTGACAGGACACTCAGGTGGGCGAAGGTGTGAACATCCTTCAGAAAAAAAAAAGAAAGCCCACAGAAGATGATATCTGCGTAAATACAGGATCTTCACAATGTTAGCTTGTCATCAGAGCAGCTTAGAGGAGGAGATAGCCTTGTTAAAATAGTTCTCGGGTGGGCATGTGTGGATGGATAATATACTAACAAGCAGAAAATAGTCTGAATAAGCAATGTGCACCTACTGTGGCTGGAAACTGTAGATGAAACTGGCTACCGGTCATGATTTTGAAAATGCTGTTATGATCGCCTCGTTATATATTTGTTTTCATGTTTGAACCATTATCTCTTTGACAGTCTTGCACAGACATACAGTATACAGAAGGAGATTTTGGGAGTGCTCATATTTAGTACATGCAACCACACCCAGTAGCAGGAGAGAGTTTCACTGACTGAAACAGGGGGTCTGGGAAGTTTCATAGGTGTTTGCCAATAGGAGTAACCGCCTCAAGCAAAATCTGTAGGAGACATGGTTCCCATTTCCCTGCTGGTTGGAGCAGAGGGACTTTTTTGGCACATTGTTTTTAAGTCAACAGTAGCGGGGAAAGCAGGAAATACAGAGTGAGAAAGGAGTGTATGACATGCAACACACACTGGCTGGAATCAAACTAAGGATACTCCAAGTGGCATGAGCTGAAACTGCTCTGCTACCATGACACTCAGTGTTGCAGTTTCCATAAATAATGTGACATGGTAGTAACCATGTTAGTCATTCCACTCCTCCCAAACAGACAAAGCAGAACAGAACAAACATGTACCACCCTTTTAAAATGTGCATAACATGCTTGCATTTTTAATGTCTTTGTTTATTTGACATGACAAGAGAGTTGCACAGTTTTATGTACAGACCGCCTAACAGAATTAATTTGCCGCCCCTTGCTGGGCTTCTGACCACAAAGGGAAACAGCACCAACAAATTGAGACTCCTATAATTACATGTTGTAAATTACACGCTCATATAGTTAGACTGTGATGCTTAACAGCACTGAAAAGCCATTTGTCAATTAACTTTTCTAGCAGGATTGTTGTTTTGAAATTCAAGACCCTTAAACATGCCAGTAGCTTTTTGTGTCTCGCTCAGTGTCATGAAGTGAGGTGGTATACTGCTGGGAAAGTTTACCCTCAGGGCTTTCTTTACATAGGCGACAAGATTATTTGATTAGGTTTAGGAAAAGATCATGGCTTGGCTTAAAATAGACCCTTTCACAATGTTAACCAGGTGTCTGGAAGCCTTTTGGTAGAACGGCCTGAGGGAAGACTTCTCCCAGGTGTCTGGTGATAACAACATTTAATAAAAATGTTAGGAATACAACCCATAATTTAGAAAATTAAGAGACTGCATGTAGGTCCTTTTATCCAAATAGCCTCATAGCTTCAGTGCAGCGAACACTGAGAATGAAACCTTTTACCCTGACATTTGTAGTAGCATGCTCCACTGAACAATGCAGGAGCCACCCTGACCTATTTTAACATTATGCACAGGAGCTTTTATATATCTGTAAAAAAGTGGTTGTGAGTCAGAGAGCTGGACTTCAGCTCATCAGCGCATTATCACCCAACCTTTGTCTACCCTCTTCGCTCCTATACGGCTGCCTGCAAAACACTATCTCTCTCACACATGGCTCTGTGATAAGATCTGACTTAACCTTGGTGAGGTGCACCACCTCCAACAATAACATGACCTTGTCACAACCAGAGAACATCACTTTAAGGGAATAAGGGTACTATTAGGGGAGGAAAATAGGCTCCACAGATAAGGCCAGATTTCAGTTTGGGGCCTGCATGTAGCAAGCAGTATTTAGTTCAGCATCATTTCCTTCTCATGGTTACTTTTGAATGTTACATCAGTCATAGATTGCTAACAAGAAACAAAAAAACCAAACTATTTAGTTATTATCTGATGGCTCTGTTAGTCACGTGTAGGGAATGCTAGAACATTACTATTTTTTTTATATTTTAAAAAAATCTATAAAAAAAATCTGATTCAGGGTTGTCAGATTACTTCATGAAAAATGTAAATTGCATGGACTGAAGGATGGAAATGTCCATTTGACAGCTGACCAGTGTGCCCATCAACCACTTTGCTCCAGATGGAAGTATCTCAACAATTACCAGGTGGATTGGCAAAGACTTTCAGAGGAACTAATGTCTGAGGATGTAGAGTCTGAGAGACATGGTGTGAGATACATCCCTGATTTTGGTCAAAGCTCAAAGCTCAAAGTAATTTTCATCTTTGGATTACTCTTATGTCCCTTGAAATTTGTCAAGTGAGAAACTACCCTTTCAGATCAATAGTATGAGGTAATTTTATCCAAATACTTTCCATTTTGAAAAATGTGCCGATTTCCGATTTGAGGTTTGCTGGTAAACCATTTGATTTTGTACTTTGTGGCAGAAAAGCAAGCGATGCGCCTCACGTCTGGGGACTATTTTCCCATTGCTGGGGTCCACAGATGTGAGGTTAGGCTCCTTCTTAAAGACTTTGGTGTTTCCTAGATCATCTTCTTCTTCTTTTCCTTTCGGCTTTTCCCTTCAGAAGTTGCCACAGCGAATCAATTGCCTCCATCTAACCCTGTCTTCTGCATCCTCTTCTCTCACACCACCTACCTTCATGTCCTCTTTAACCACATCCATATTATCACCATGAATCTCACATTTGTTGCTTTGACTAGAATATCTATTTGACAGAACCCTGAAATTTGATACAGAACCTCAAGTAAGTCAGTAATTAGTTTTGCGATACCTGAACTTTTTAAAAGTGCAATCATTAAGTTACAATTTTAATTTGTCCAACTTTATGGATTATGATTAAATGCCTGTGTTATTAACGGAATGCCTTTCAGCCTTAGCTGTACTTTCTCTAACGAATTGCAATTTTTCCTTTACTGTACAGTCACTTGTCTGTTGTACACATGCAAATCCTTCTACTGGCTTGAAAGTCTGAATATAAATTGACTGACCTTGTGAAAGAGCACTTCAAGTGCAGCTAAATCTTTTCCATTCTTACATTGTTTTTCACATTTTGTGTCATTTGCATATCTTGCATGAATGGTATATGTTGGAAGTAGAATGGTTGGTATAAAGCAGTCGCAAAGTTAAAAAAAATATCACGTTTTTTTTATATATCTACTGAGTTTTTAACTTTCGAGGATCACAAAAGCAACATTTCTCTGAGTGTATTTGTTAGAACATTTTGCTGGTATGACATTGGCAAGATATTTTAGGTTAATGTATGTGTATTTTTCATTATTATCCGTCTTTATCTTTTTCAGAAAGATATCCCACCTCTCCAATTTTCACAAAATTCTCAGTGCATACTGTATTTCTAGGTCTGACCAGTGTGATGAAAGGGGATGGGCTATTATTCAAGGGCTTCATAACAGATGAAATCCTGAGAAATTGAAAATTAAATGGAGCCCCTTTAGCAGGTATGGTAATTAAAAGTTAATGGAAAAATTGTGAGAGTACAGATATGGCAGTAGTTGTCAGGTGGAACACATTACAACATAATAATTCACGCTGGGACGCCAAAGGTCACAGCAAGAGCCTTCTGGAAGAGCTGGGGATCGGAATCAGTGAAACATCTGCAGGAGGTGCCCGTTTGATAACTGAGGTGATACCAAAGTCTATGCTGCTCAGCATTAAAGATTTGCAGATGCCAGATATTCATAAACATATGCTTCAATTGTGCAATTTTTTCTCAATGTTCACAACACACTACATAGATGATACAGAAGAGCAGTTTCAGGAGCTGTTTCTCCAAATAGGCAAAGATGGATCAGTTACCAAGGTTTTGCCAGTGGGCGCTTACTTTACTGTTGCCTTAGAGGTTGAGACTAAGGTGAAGATGGCTACTGCCAAAGAAATATGTGGATTTTTTTTAAAGGATTGATACTGATGTGTGTTGTTCTTAGACTGTATTAGAAGAAGATAAAAGTGCTAGACTTCTGAGAACATCTGAGGATGGAAATAACTTTCACTTCGAAAAAAAGAGTTACGTGTAAACAGAACAGAACTATTTCACACAAGGAAATAAAGCAGCATGTTGCACACAAGACCATACACTATATATGACACCTCGAGCATGATTTTTTTAACACCTAGCTACTAATTGAATCACTGATTTTCATCGTGTTTTTTTCTCTTTGAATTGCATTAACAACGGCTAACTCCAGGACTGCTTTACATCACAATGTGTTGTTGTTGATCCTATTCAGGTAGTTATGGTTTAACATCACCAACGTTTCCAGTGTTACTTGTCCTCTTGTGCATTGTCAGTTTTCTATCTGCTTTCCTGCTCTCTCCCTCCCCTTAACCCTCATCCTAATTGGTTGAGGCAGATGGCCACCAGACCTAAGCCTGGTTCTGCTGGAGGTTTCTTTTCATTAAAAGGGTGCTTTTTCTTTCCTATGCTACCAAGGAGCTGCTTCAAGGTAATTGTTTGGATTTTTTGAGGTTCTTGCTGTAAGATCTTCAACTTACTAGGTAAAGTGCATTTAGATTACATATGTTGTAAACTGGTGCTGAAAAGATACAACTGTTACTGAATTGACTTGAAATTAACATTTCTGATTAACTATGAAACACAAATACTTTTTCACTGAAAACATCTGCTAGGACAGGTGTAACCGTAACTATTGCTGCGAAAAGTAAGAATAATGATTACAAGGTCTCCTGTCACATAATTGTTCCAGTTTTGCTATCTTACAAGGGTATTTCAAAGAGTTCTTATCCTCATGAGAAAAAGTCACAGAAGAACAATTGCTCTTACATTATTTTTCAGCATAGTCTCCTTTTATGTCAGTGCACTTGGTCCACTGATTCTCAAGGTCACATCTTGAGCCTCAACTGCATGCATGACTTGATCATTTTTCTGAAAATGGTGACCACTCAAGTGAAATTTCTGTTTGGGAAACAGAAGTCAGATGGTGCTTTGAATTGTTGCCCCATCAACAGTTCAAAGCCACTTTTGGCTGCTTCTGTCACCTGTGCTGTTTGAACAGGTGCATTGTTCTGGAGCAACAGCACTCCAGCTCGAAGCTTTCCTCTATTTTTCCTTTAATTACCTCAGACATTTGAGTTTTGTGGACTGCTCTATAAGGCTTTAGTTTAGAGTATCTGGTTATGCCTCAAAATTGGTGTTACGCCCCTTGTTTCTGTGTGAGGCTGAGAACCTTTTAAAATATCCTGGTACAGTACTCTACCATATACCATCAGCTGATGTTTCAGTTCTGAGGGAGAACATTGGCTTGTTATTTGTCCAGACACAGTAAAGGCTCATACCAAGATGGAGATGGTGAAACATTCAAACAAAGCCCTAACTAAGATGCTTTAATCCATCGATGCAAATCGGACAGGCTTCTTGTCTTTTCATGGTATGCAGTGTCTATTGACTCAGTAGCTCATTAGTTAAACTTTGAGTCCAAATTCTTAGACTTTATGAACCCAAGTGAATAGCAGAAGCGAGCCAGTCTCTGGCCTGCAAGACAAGGAGAATGTAAACTGTGAAAGCTATACATTTGTCAAATAATGTGGACTTAACAGCATTACCCATAGGTCTGCTTCTTCTTTTCACCAATCTTCATCCCTGTCTTCCCCCCTCATACAAATTGTACACTTGCAGCCCTTAAGGGAAGCGGTTGTGGTGAAAAAGAAGTGCCTTTAGAGGCCTATTATCCACAGCGTCTGCAATGCTGATATGGAGGTATTTAACTTGAGCTCCTCTCTCTGCCTCTATCTGCCTCATCTGTCTCACTCTGTCTGTGCTTCCCAGTGTTTGTGTTTGTGTCAACAATCATTAATCATCTCTAGACACTACAACAAATGCTCTGGGACACTTTCAGTTAAGTACAGCTTTGACAAGCACACAATAGCATACATACTGTATATGTCCACACACCTTCATGTGCACGAAAGCTGAAATCTAAAACCAAAACATCACTGATCGCTGAAGAAATGCACTTTATCCATTTTGAACCCACTATTCAACACATACATGACTGAGCATAAACTTTTTTCATTGACATTTAATTAAATTCAG
Source organism: Acanthochromis polyacanthus (assembly GCF_021347895.1). Lineage (NCBI taxonomy): Eukaryota > Metazoa > Chordata > Actinopteri > Pomacentridae > Acanthochromis > Acanthochromis polyacanthus. The sequence goes on along the minus strand of NC_067116.1, from coordinate 24,064,736 downwards.
TCCAAGCACACACACAGATGCTTCTCAAAAAATGTGTGTTATTAGCCTACACTTCAGTTGCCATATGACCAAGTGTTTTGCTCTACTGGAGTCATTCTCACATATTTACACTGTTACATGTATCGTGAGAGCATCTGTATTACAATTTAGTATTTTCATCTTGGAAATGTTTAATGTCTACATGGATAAGTCACCAAAGGATGTATAGAAAAATGAATGTTTCGTTTCTTATGTTTCCACCAAAAAAGCCCACGGGTAACCATGCTTTTAATTTATGGGAAACCTAATCTAACATCAAGGTTTTGTTTCAATTTGACACTTTATTCTGTCTATGCTATCTGGCTGCAGTACATATTGCATTAGGAGGACATGCCTATTTTTATGTAAATGAAATCAAGAAGGCCACATAAATAATGCAAATGACCTCAAGACGTCATACAACAGCAAATGGTTGTCGTTGCTAGGCGACAGTGCCTGGTTAGGTATACAAGATGAAAACACTAGTGGCTTGAGAAGAGCCTCACATGCCTCCACATTACACCGGGTAATGAGCCAGGGTTTGCTTCTTTGTCAATTTAATCGGTTAATACAGATTAGAAGAATGATTTAGTTTCATCATTTTTCTTTTGCAACAATATTTATTCTTCAATTAGTCACATTCATGGTTCATTGTAATAGTTTTAGATTGTGTTTTTTCACAGATATAAAGGACACAGAGTTTGCTTTTGTTTTTTTAAGGTTGGTTAGCTGATATTTAGTGAAAGCTATAATATTTCTGTTTGTGTCTTAATTTTTACAGTTGGCTCACCACTTGCTTCATTATGATGAATTGGCTGAACTTGCAGCAGCAGAATAGACTGAGACTGTTATCATCAGTGCTGCTGTGTGTGTGTGTGTGTGTGTGTGTGTGTGTGTGTGTGTGTGTGTGTGTGTGTGTGTGTGTGTGTGTGTGTGTGTGTGTGTGTGTGTGTGTGTGTGTGTACACATACAAGAGAAAGAGATTAAGAAAAAAGGAGGGAGAGTTGACATTTTAATATTTTCTTAAACAAGTCAATAGCCAATAACTTACACAACACATATGAAAATGACAGTATAAATATGGTCAAAGTTTGGTTTTGGAGAAGCAGGGGATGATGGGGGCAGTGGTTGAAGAATTCATGATTATTATTATTCATTATTTTTTTAAGTGTAATCCACTTATTGTTCAGTTTTTCTTTTTTAAAATTACTACTTTGCCAAGGAATGCCATGGAGTTAGGTGACAATCGGTGTTTGTCTGTTAATCTGTCTGTCTGTGCGCAACGTGACCTAAAAATGGACTAACAGATTTGGAGGAAATTGCCAGAGAAGGTCAGAAGTGACACAAGGACCAAGTGATTAGATTTTGGCATTGATGCTGCTTATAGTCAGAACCCACAGATTTATTAATGATTTCCGTATCGTTGCGAGATAGCGGCATGGCGTCACTGTAGCTATGACAACAAGTGAACACTACGGCTGATGATCACATGATTGTGATCCTCCTACAAATCCACCGCTGTGGACTTATCAGAAATGATACAAGGAACAGTTGATTAAATTGCGGGGGTGTTTCCAAATCCCATTAATTCCCACCGCCTGCTACATATTTAAATCTCGCGATTCAGCATCCATATATAACACCTACCATACACATGCATAACACACGCCTGTGCTCATCGCAAGGTCATTTTGTTTGTGGGTACATTTATATTAAATGGCCACATTCTATGTTGCTGTGATTTCTGATCATCTATATTAAATAAATGCTGCATTTCTGACAATGTCATATGGGGCGGATGAACAGCCTTAGTGGAGTGCTGCGCTCTCTGAGATTATTTTCATCTTCACTTGGTAGTTAATGACGTTTCAGCACCAAAACTACCTGATTTAGTTTACCTAATTAACAATTTACATCCACTACTGGTGAGTAAATCATGGTTTGTCTTGATCGGGTTAAAACAGACCCAAGCTTCTCCTTCATTTTAATGGTTACCAGGGTGCCAAATCCCAGCCCTTCCTAATGAAGCAAAAGCAACGGCATTATTACATCTCTGAAAAACTTAGAGATTTCACAACTGCAAAGAGTCCCCTATACAAAAAATGGTTACGTTGACCACTTCAAACAGTTGACCTGTATACAAATACTGCTGCTGTTCTGATGAGGTCAACCCGCACAAATCTGAACGTGATATGAGTTGTGTCAGATGGTGACACAACAAACATGAAAAAATGTGTACATATTTTGATGCATGCTGTTTCTGGCAGAGGTAGGCCTTGGCCAACATTTTGAATTACTACCCCCATCCATTTAATGTGTGATTATTTTTAAGTTCCTGTTTATTCATTTCAAAATCACCTTGTGGTCTGCTATGCTACCGAGTTTGTGTATTTGTGTTGAATGCCCTCTGGATGCCTCGAGGTCAAGATTGTGGCTGCATCCCTCCCAGAGACTGTTCAGCTAGTTTACGTTGTGTCATCTGTTCACCTATTTCTTTAAGACACACTTACATCAACTTTCAATAGCCTAAACAGCCTTTGTTGTAAAGTTTATAGAGGAACACACTTCAATGGGTGGCGGACAGTTGCACCTTTTCGCAAAGTTTTATTCCCTTTCTTGGTTGTTTTGGTTGCCAAAACACAGCTACTTTTTAAAAATATAATTCCTCAGTGTTGAACATGGGAGTTTGGTCTGCTCATGTATGTTTGAGATTTGTGAGAAGTTGTCAAAGAAGTTATTCTGTTTTGTCTTCGGGTGCTTACCAAAAGAACACACTTACTTTATACTCCACATGCTTCTCACATAAGCATTCGTCATGCCACCCTGCAACAAACCTTCCAGCCCTGCTCAGTCAGACACTTACACTGGTGAACCCAGAGGCCACAATTCTGACATCACATCAGATGGCTGACGTGACCTCGTGTCCCACCACTGTTCCAGCAGACCGACCTTATTACACAACTGCCATGTTAGTGCCAAATGAAAGTGGCAGCGGAGCCTGTTGCCAAATCCTAATCACAATGCATAATTGGCAGCTAGTGCAGTGTGTGTGTGTGTGTGTGTGTGTGTGTAAGTAAGTGTGATACAAAAAGTGTGTGTGGCACGGTTTTGACATCTTAAGGTAAAAATATCATTGTGATAGAGGGACAATGAATGGTTTAAATGAGAAGCAAGCAGAGGCATATTAAACTTGACTTGTGATTAAGAAAATGCACTAACCAAAGGCTTTTCAACTTACAGTGTATATAAAAATCTCAAATAAAATCATGGAGTTCCATAACAGTTTCCAAGGGAAAACTGGTGCTTAGTCAGAGGCCATATGTGCATGCTGGGGGCACACACTGGGCTGATTAAATGAAATGCTGTATATGAATAGCAGTTGTGATGATGCAGTGGTGTTTGTAGTCAGCGTTCTAACAGCAGCAGTATTGCAAAGTGAAAGACAGTTCAAACATTGGATCTAAGAAGAGAGCTCAGATTGTTTTGTGTGGCGAAGCAGTTTTAAAGCTGTCTGCCTGAAACAGCCTGTAGGCCTCACGCCATTAATTTGCCTCTTGCCCGATTTCTGAACGGAACATTTAAGGAAGTGGCTTCCCTGATTTATATGGATACACTCACAGACCACTTGAAGATGGATCTTAATCATTAGCCAATCCCTCCAATCAGTTGAAAAAAAGTAATATTGAAATGTTAAGTCAATATGATACAAAAAACATTTAGCATTCTGGAGAACTAAATCTGAAAGGATCTCTGTGTGATAATTGAAGGAAACAACACAAAGTAGGCTCTGTACTGACAGTGCATGTAGAGTATATCTTCAGCTGTTTCCCCCCCCCGACTATACTAACAAGCTCTGCCAGCCTGCATATTCATCACAGTCCCAAACATTTACAACTCCTAGCTGCCCAGTCCCCTCACAGTGCTCCAATGCTGGTCACTGAGCTGTTCCAGTGTAGCAGGTGGGAGCTTTGGATATGTTGCTCTGATGCAGATGAACGGCAGTTTCAAAAATGGCCCAAGTTTAGATTTTCTCACCTGGTGTGTTTTCACTATGGGAATTGCTCTCTACACTTGGCTATATTGTGCTATTAGTCTTCCTAGTCTATCAGAGGAACACCTGTGTTGTAGACGTGTTTTTGTTTTGTTTTCATGTGTACTGTATGCTTCTGCACACAGCTCGCTGTATCACACCCAAATTAGCCAGTACATGCACTGCAATCAAGGCACAGAAAGTCAGATATAGCATCTTCAGATTTTTGTAGGTCTTTTTCAGCTAAAGTAATTCAGATTCTGGACACTTTAAAGACATTTAGAGCACCCAATCCTTTTCTGGAAGCTGTGCCACTGCTTTTCTTTCCTCTGATACTTGTCAAAGCAGCTGAATGCAGTTTCTATGTTTTCCGGAACAATGCGCATTTATGAGGTCTTAAGTTGGAAACTTGGTCTGAAAAACAACTTGTGTAGTTCTAAGAGCTGCTGCTATTTGGAAAAGTACATAGTCTGACCATTGCGCAAAGTGCAAATCCGAAGAAGCTCTGAAGTGCTTTGCCATATTCGGTACTTCTGTTCTGCTTTTAAATCTGACTCATGATGATTGGCACAGAACTAATTCATCAGGTGCCTCAGGCAAATCTTCATTATCATTGAAAATGCTTCACATATGAAAAAAAGTAAAACCTGTAACCCAGCTGCAGCGTCACATAACCACACTGTAAAACTGGTCAGCGTTTAGAAGGTGAAACTGCAAGAAAATAACACCACCATGAAGCAAAACTAGAAATAACCACATGTTCCTCCATAATTTCCATGCAGTACACTCTTATTCACTAGACCTACATATTGTTAAAATAAATGAAGAAAATGCTTATAATTTCTGACATTATGACAGTAGAACTGTGTTAAAGATAAATAGCGTTAGGAATACCAGGGAGCTGAGCGCTTAATTAAACAGAGTGCAACATAATACTGGATCACTAATTATGTAAGATACAAGGGATCGGGGGAATAAATCAATACAAAAAGAGTAGATAACACATGTGGCAGCGCTTGATATTAAAATTAAATAAGGTGAGAAGAAAAGGGTACAGTCTATCCAAATTTGATACGGTGATGTAAAACCTACAATATCCTGTTAGATCGATAAAAATGTGATTTGGCGTTTGGAGCTTTTAAGCATTTACATCACAGTAATTTACTCACCTCATGTGTTTTCTAAATTTTAGGTTTTCATTGGAAATCAGAGCATAGATTGATGTTTTGGGATTCACATGTTCCTACAGTACGGAGGGAATGTGACTGTAAAATCACAGCCAGGTTCTATTTAAGAGGGCTTCTCTTTGTAGGAGTCCATTTGTCTGATGAAAGTCCAGCACAGAAATATCATGAATAAATGCAATTTTGCGAGTAAGACAATATGTGGGAGTCTGAAACTTGTGGGATAAACGTACCTTATTTCAAGCATAGAAAGAACTCAATTATACGGAAAGGAAAGATAAGTGTATGTTCCTCTGAGGCATAAAGTAATTCAGAAATATCATGATTAAATATTGCACAATAAATGACAAACAGCATTTGTACTGGAGAACATATGCTTTCTTCTGTTCTGACAGATAGCACAGCTGAATGACCATGATGTGCTCTTACCTCAGCTGACGCTGACATCAGCTGGCATGAAAGATATTTGACTTTGGAGTTACATATTCATCAGAGCTCATCGGAAGTGACAAGCTGCTTTCATAATGTGTCATTATTATTCAGTTAATATTATGTAAAATCATAATTTCAGGATAACGTTATTGTCTCGTCGCTGAGTTTAATATTCTACAGGTTGCAGCAGAGTGACTGCTTCACTCTTCAGGTCATGATCTTTTAAAAACTCTGAAGACAAGAAAACATAAGATGACCCAAAGGTCAAACATTATATTCAGTCATGTGCAGCTTGTGAGCACACATCATTATACCAGAGACACGTGCTAGTAAGTGCACAAAGAACAAACTCCCTACTACACTACAAAATGTAATGACTACAATTGGACATTGTTTTTTTGAAAAGCAGAAACATACTTTATACTTCATAATATGCATGCAAATTGTAAATGGAGTTGAAATTACCCAGATTCAGACAAAACTGAGATGAAAAACAGTCCACGTTCTGCTTTAGAATCGGCTCCTCTGTTCCTCTTTTATAGATAAAATTCCATTTTTCTTCCTATCTTGCCTCATTGGACGCATGAGGAGGTCAAAGGTATCTATGCAGCTGCACATGCTCACTCATATGATTTCATGTTCCATGGAGCCCTTATCCTCTGTATCTATCTGCTCTATGAATCATTTTCACCGCAGTCTAGACCTCTGGGGTAAAGTTCAAGGAATGAATGATAATGTCCTGTAGCCACAGTGGGTGAATGAAACAACACAGAACATGTTCAATTTCACCATTTTACCATAACTTTGTTCATGTCAGTGAGAAAAGTTATTTTATTGCTTTTATTTGAACATTTTTATTTATTTTTTTTCTATTTCCACTGTTGGGATTCCAGAGCTGCTTTTTTGGTTTTCCATCAATGGACAGTTTAAGCTTTGGAACAGTTGCATAGAATTCATGCCTTCAACGGTTGTGCGTATTCATATAGTCCAATTTTTTTCACTATCATACAGTTATTGCATATTTTTGGGATACAGAATATATTTTGATGTTGGTTCTGAGTTTTGAATGAACTGTTAAACATCATATAGAAATGTAGTTGAATTAACTGGAATCTTTTTTCAGAACTTTATCACTGGAAGTTAATCTAACATAAAAGTTACATTTTTCATGTTTTCAGGCCACTTTACTTCACTCATAAACATGAGGCTTTTTCACTTAATGAGTGAAATGAATGCGCTGCTCAGAGGTGACTCATGTTATTCACTCAAGTGTTTAAAAGAAACCAAATGAGAGATTCTTCCTTCAGCTAGTTTGAAGTTAACAGTTTGGAAACCTGTTGCGTGCCTTTATTATATACATAAAAATAAGTCCTGGTTGTGTCTTTCACATGGACTAAAAAGGGTAGATGAAGGTTAAAACTGAATTCAGTGCTTTTTATGCATAGAATTTACTGGAACCAGCTCAACATGTTTGTACCGACTCTGGTACAAAATGGTAAAAGCAGTCACAGCTGCAGGTTTCTAAAACAGATTCAAGATGATAAAGACACCTCAGTCCTGTTTGGACGTCCATTTAGTGGTTTCAAGACAATTGTAGAATTGATTTTAATATTTTTCTAATTACATTTAAGCACTTCATGGTTTTGCTCCAAGCTATGTTGCTGAACTGCCCTTTGAGCCAGACTGCAGCCTCAGATCCTCAGGCAGGACTCTTCTGGCTCATCCCTAATGGTGACTGGGTTATTTCAGTAAGTGTGCCTTCTTATCTTTATTACTCGTGTCTCTATATGTTATAGTTTTTGCACTTCAACATTTCTTGTTGGGTTTTATTTGCTGCCTGTTCTTTTAGTGGCTTTTTTCTACTTATTTTATTATCCTGTTTTGATTTGAAGTCATCTTCATGATTATTACTATCATCATCATCATCAAAATATCAAGGTTGTTGCCAGAGGTACAGACCCGTACCCGTAGCCTGTGGCCTACAGATACGGCACTTTCCATTTGCCAATCAGATACGCGAGATCTGGTCACGTGACTCCCGGTAGACGCTAGCGGTACGGACCCGTAGCATCGGTACTACAGGTACGGACCCTAAACCTAAGCCTAACCCTAACCTTTGCTTACCTTTCAACAGTTTGCAGTGGTTAGCAGCTTCTTGACTTGCAAGACTTGCGTACGGGTCCGTATCTGTCTGGCAAATGGAAAGTGCCGTATCCGTAGGCTACGGGTATGGGTCCGTATTTGTAGACACTACCAAATATCAAAGACTATAGTTTGAAGAACTGTATGCAATTCTTTTGATTAAGAAAATTAGCCAAGAAAAACTTTACTCACCTCACCATATAAATAAAACTCATTTTTACTGCTAAATTTGGAAATTCAAACCAACCAAACTATGAGAGAAGTTTATACAACGTTCAAAATTTAATCCATGCTAAATTTAGTGCCTTTAGAGAAATAACTGCCTTTTTTGAAAGTTAAATTTCAATGCAGCCATTTAAGTGAAAGTTGTAAGTTAAACAACACTTGATAATTTACAGTGTGTGAAAATGTCGATAAATGATTGATTCATGGCATAACTACAGCAACTTTCACAAACAACACATATATAAAATTCTCACAGTTTTATGTAGATCAGACAAAGAAACTCACAGTGTTAATAAAAGCACCTTACTTTAAAACAGAAAAAGTGATAACCTCATAAATATATGCAGATGCAGTGCAGAAATTTCTCACATCAAAGGAAAAACAGATCAGCATATGGACTGAAATGACATCAAATCTGTCACTGTCAAGGATATGCATTTAATGAACTGAACAAACAATACAAATAGGACAGTGCAGAGCCAGCTGTTACTCATTTATGGTATGTCTACTTCTGTTATAAACAGACTTTCACACGGCTGTCCCTCTAAATGTCCTTATACCCTTGGTACCTTCTATGCAACTAAAAAAATATTTGCTACCTGATGAAAACACAGGAAGAAGATGAAAAGGGGATTGCTTTTCTTTGCTTTCCTGGTGAGGGGAATATCGTCCAAGTTGAGAAAGATGGCTGAAATCCACTGCTAAATGTCTCACAGGCCAGTGCAAGTTTAAAAGTCCAATCACTCAAAAGACTTTAGCTTTCAGTCCACAGCTAGCAGTCAGTGCTTAGCATATACACATCCCACTTTTAGGATGGTGGCACCAAGAGATATTAGAGACAACACAAACGCAAGCAGAGAATCCTCAAAAGTAAACAACTTGACTCTTTTCTTTGAGACTCTTTGAGACCTATCTGACATGTGGGTGGATTTGTTCTGGTTCTCCCTCAGATATTGGATGCTTGCAATGAATCCTTTCATCCTGAGCTCCAAGCTAAGCAGCATTATCATAGCACTGTACTTCAGCACAGTGGATCAGATAGGGGAGGCTGTGGGTTAGGTTTGCTCTGAGAACCAAATACCATCCGGGAAGTCCATTTTGAAAGCTTATGTCAATGCATAGCAAATTATAGTTTAGCATTGCAAGATGTCACAGCTCTGGAAAGTCATTACTACTGTAATAACTTGATTATCTATTTTAATGATGCAAGGTGAAGTGCAGCATACTTCTACAATATACTTTGATACAAATGGTTCCATGTTGCTGATTGTCTGACTTAGGGCTTTGCTATATGATGCTATGAAGTTACAGTCAACCCCTATGTTAGTCTATAGGTAATGATTTAGCTTTTTTTTTCTGGGAGGCATTTAAACAGTTAAAAGCCTTTTGGTGTATCGACTGTTGCAGAGCTACTTGCCAAAGGTCTGCTGTGATGCTCCCTCACTTTAATTTTAATATAAAATGAGTTTTCAAGTCTGTGGTCAGTGATTTTAAAAATCCACTTTGGTTCCGAGTTCAGTGGTTGACAGTTGTGCTTATGATGCAAGCAGGTGAAATGTTGGCAAAAAGTTTAAAATGTATTTCATAGTCCATGATCAGATTTTAGAGTTTTGTCATGGTAAAAGACCTGGCTGCTGGGAGGACACTTACAGGGTGATCAGTGGCCCAGTGGTTCAGGCAACTGTTTAACCCTCTGAATCCCAGGCAGAGGGTTTCCTGGCATGTTTTTTCTTCACCATGGACTAATTTTTCAACGTGATATGAAGTCCTGGGTGTTTGTGGAAACAGTACAAACATGGCAAAGTGAAATAAATCTAAAATGCCTGCTGTGTAATAAAGTTGTAGTGCCAGAAATCAGACTAATAAGACAGCTATAAAAGTTGAATTTCATTGAGTATTTGTGCCCACAAGTGTTACCAGTAATTTAAAAAATGGGAGTCAACATTCAATAGATTAGCTTTTTGACAAGGCCAATTACATTTTTGCACCATCTACAAACTTGATGATTTGCACACTACTTTGCAGATCAACTCTAGAAAGATATTTCACCATGCTGAATGTATCTTTCAGTAACTTCCCAACAACTTGCTCCTCTGTGGACCATTTTTAAGGCATTCTGTATTTATTTTATTGATCAAGCATGTTTTATTTTGCTGTCAATCTCCCTTGTTGCCTTTTCCCTTCTCTGTGTAAACACAGCCTGCAGATCATCTGAAAAGCTTATGAGTTTTTGTAAACGTGCTTCAAAGGAGACATGTATACTAATGTCACTGTGATAAAATATCTTAATTTTGGGTATACCAGTAGCTCAACTAGTTGAGCAGGTGACCCACAATCAAGGCTATAGTCCCCAGGGTGGCGGTCATTGGTTCCATTCCAGCCCATGGCCCTTTGCTGCAGGTCCTTCCCCCATTCTTCTCCCCATGTTTCCTGTCTCTCTCTTCACTGTCCTATACAATACACCCAAAAGAAAAAAATCTTAATTTTAGGCTATTTTTTGGCTGTTTTCCCCCCTGCCTGAACAATGTGTTACACATGATTTACAGGTTCTGACTCTGATAAAATGTGTAATTTTGCAACTTTTTAAAGAAAACATCCCTTTCAAACCTGATGGCATGTTCAGAGTTTGAACAGTGAAGTGACTGCCATTCCTTTTTATGGTGCAAATCAATAGCAAAACTTAACATCATTGTAGATCCTTAGAAACCATCACTCAATAAAAGGAAGAAAATATTATGTTCCACAACTAGACTCATTTAATGAAAAAAATATTCCAATACACAGATTCATCGTTTTGCTTTGAAAGTATCCTTTGAGTGCAAGACAAATTGTCATGCAAAGCAAACTGTTTTTAGCGTACCTCGTCTCAGGTTGCTGTGTCTTTTTACGCAGCTCGGCAACTCATTGTTATCCCTGAATATGATTTCAGAGCCTGGTGGAGACACAAGGGCTGCCATTGAGTGTGTTTGGGCTATCGCCACAGTCTATTTTACACCTCACTAGCTTTGGATGAACCCATAAAATTACTGTGTCGGGCGGGCCTCGGCCTGGTAAACCCGGCACTGGCAATGCTCTACCGTGCTTCATTGCTGTTGAAACTCATATAAATTCATGACCTCTTCTCGTCTGTCTGTGCCATGAGAAAACAGGAAACTCTCTGTTGCCTTATCGACAAGATACCCAGAATATCTTAGGCTGCCTATGCTAAATCGGAGCGTTAGTATCTTAGTGTAAATGTAAGTAGCCTTGCAGCGAATTATGTATCCAAGAAATGCACTTTCAAATCAAAAAGCAGGTGGCAGAAATGAACAGCAGGAAGGTGGAAATATGTTGGAAAGAGACTTTGCTAATGATGTTGCTAATTTGATGGACATGCACAAAGAGGGAGGAAGGGAATGAGATGGAGGGGTAGTTGGGAACATCACAAACGCTTGATTTATGCATGCAATGGTAATTAGCTGCTCTATTTTCTCTCATCATTTACTGGCCACCTGAGATGTCCTTGGGCGAGGAAAATAAACAATTACACACGCATACAACCGGAGTTTGTGATTCCACCGGGAAGCTGAGGTGAGGAACCTGTAGGCTGTTTTGATTTTAACTGTTGATTGACCCACGCTGCTCTGGTCCTGATGCAGCACACGGTCATCTCTCGGTGGGCTCTTAAAGGGCGCGACTCGGTAAAAGAACTTCTCAACACTGTCTATGTAGGAGGTGTATAGAGTGAGCAGCATGCTAGCAACAGCAGCAGCAGCTTCAGTTCTCTGTTTATGTCCACACAGGATGAGTTTAGAGACAGTGCTGAGTGTGACTGCGGTGGTCAGAGCCAAACATACAAGCAGAAAATAGACTTTAAGTTAAAAATACCCTTCAGGTCATGTTTACCTGCAGGTAGCACTGTGTAGACAGCTGGATGGTATTGTTGTCCTGAACATAGCTGAAATGCCCTCTGTCTTGACAGGCCAAAAGTGGCAAAGTGGTGATTTTTAGGGCTTCACAATTATCGATAATATATACAGAAAAGGCAAATAGAGATTTAAAAAAGAAGTATTACAAATGAAAAGTTAAGTACTCAAAAATGAGGATGAGGACTGGACATTTATTGTGATACTTTTTAAAATCATCAAGACATTTATTAAAACCTCTAAAAATTTCTCTGTGTATCAAAGTTACATATTTCGAGTTTTTCCCCCCTACCTGCCTCAGAATGTCCCAGATGTAACTCCACATCATTGCTTCCTCTACAGTGTGTAAATCCATGAAGTTCTCTTCACCGCCTCCCCACTAACTGCAGCTCAAGCAAACACTGTAAAAGGACTCCACGCTGCACATGCAAAATGTAATTAGAGTAACTTAGCCATACATGTTTGAACGAGAAAACCATTTTGAAGAAGAATACTATAGCAGAAAGCCCCACTCTGCAAGTTGACACGATTGGTTCCTTCAGTTTGTTACGTATAAAGCTCTGGGTGTCTGAATCTGTATTTTCTAAAATTATCATCAATACATGGTTTTAATGGGGAACTGCTGAGTTATTCCTCTTGATTTGGCCTCCTGCATAGAAAATACACCATATGGACATGTTGAGGAGGTAAAAACCCCTAAATTTTCACTGGAGGGAGTTTTTCGCTACAAAAAACCGACTTTTATGATGGCGGCCCCTTGATGATTCATCTTCCCGGTGATGAGAAAAATAAGAGCCAGAGATAGCAGCATTTCACAGGCTAAATTGTGTTAGAAGTAAAACATTTTTCCCGATATTTTTATCATAGAAATAAATAACCATAAGTGAGAGAAGTGTTACAATCATGCATAAAATCACTGAAATATCAAAGACAATGTACAAAAAAGAATGACTGCTGTTGTTGTTTCATCATTTCTGAAAACATGTTTCAAACGCCTCTGTTGTCTTTTAATTCATCCTCAGGCCAGTTTGTCTCATCATCATGGGTCTTTGGATGTGGCAGAAATGCTAAAAGGAACACACAAAAGGGATAATTTAGTTCCTACTTTAGTCACCAAGTTTACTTCATCTGGTGCCATGATTTCTGTGACTGTCTGGTTCAAAAGGGCTAATTGTTAATTAATTTAGTGAATGAGACGGGTCTGTTGGCAATTTCACTACTTATGATGTGCATTAGGGAAATAGTTGGGTGTTCTGTCTTTTTTTTCTTCCTTCCTGCAGGAATCAGTTTTGAAAGTTTCCATCGAAAAATAAATAGAACTATCTGAAAGACCATATAAAAGCTTGCTGCATATTTGTTTTTGTAGTTCAGGGGAACTTCATGATCAAAATCAAAGATGACCGAGCAAGAATTGGCGGTAATTGCCCAAATTTGCCATGCATGCTTGGCCAACATCTTTCCTGTGACAAACAAAAGCACTGTTTCGGAGCACCTACTTCCAAATAAGGTCGACTCAAATGTCAAATTGAGGAGCACTACAAATGATTTTTCAAGATATGGCAGAACAGATATCTCAGTGTGACACAATAGAACCCAAAATCCACCAGAGACAAAAAAGAACAGCTGTTGGAAAAACCATTTTTTTATCGCATGCACAGTGGCAGTTAATAATCTCTCTTGATAAATTACCTGCATCAAAATACCTTAAAATGAACCAGGAAATTAAAAAAAAAAATGTGTGAATGGAGAGTGTGGGGAAACTGACATTTGGTGAGTTTATTGTTTAATTAACCAGTCCTGATGTGCCAGTTGAATGAAAATCCAATCATTGTGGCGTTTATGTACAAGACCAACAACCACTGCCAGAATTCAATCAATGGTAATATAAATCACCGTGCACCCCATTCATTCTGCTACCGATCAATTAACCTATCCAATCATTACTTTGACAGGGGTAATTTCAGTGCTTTGAAAACGTAGATATCTTCCAATATGACATTACTGTGTTTATGACCTTCGATTCAGCCATTCATAAAGACTATTATGGTGACTAGGGATGTGCGCGACTAGTCGTTTAATCGTTTAACCGCCTACTCATTTATTAAACGTTTAGTATTTTACTAGTCGGTTAAACGCTAGTGTGCCCCCCCCCCACGACCGGGCGCCGCCACGCAGCTCTACGTCCCGTCTGGGCTACCTGCTTGATCCTGCCAGTAGCATATGCTTGTCTCTTTTTTCAACCCCCGCTATCCCCCTCATCATTAGCGGTGTTTTGACCACTCCAGCTACAGCCACCACGTCCCTTCCTGCCACCCCGAAGCAAAGCATCGGCTCCAGTATGTGCTGCTCGTGGACTGTCATGGCGCACCGACCCGCTGCCGTTACGCACAGACGCAGCGGCACTTTCTGTCTCAGTGGACGACTGAACATCTTCATCAGAGGGAGGCAGTATATTTGAAGCTATGGCTTGTTATGTTCAGCAATGTTGCTTGTCGCAATATTGCGACTTTGGCGCTTAAAGGGTTAAATTGCAGGTTTTCCGAACCGACTAGTCACCAATAAAATTAGCGACTAGTCGGTTCGGAAATTAGTCGAAATTCCCATCCCTAATGGTGACCATCAAATCTTATTGGCCTTTTGACCCCCCTCTCTAAAAAGTGAATGGTGACCACAAGCCACTGTAAAGTGGCATGCACTGATCTTCACATGTTGGTTTCCTTAAAAATGCACTGAACTTCAGTTAGAAAAAAAGAATAAAAAGACACAAAAGACAGACTGCATGACCACCCTTTTGCAATACTTTCCAGCAACACGTGAGTGGGGGTTAAGGTATTGTCTCGGTGCAAGCAGCTTGTAATTACAGCAACCTCACTTCTCTGCAGCCATCCTCTGACAACCTTCAAATGGATTTTGCACTAGCGCTCCGGCAAACACCTGTCGGCCCCCGGATAGAGAGAGCACGGCCTGCCTCGTCCTTTTATATTTCAGTCATTATTTCATTACTCATGCTGTGCTTACATTCTGTCTTGCCTCAGGCACCCCCTAAGCACCCCACTACCATCACCACCACCCACATGAACACACACACACACATACACACATACACTATCCTCCATCTTTTAAGTAAAGAACAAGTATGATATGAAAAATTAATAAAGGAGCAGTGGTTTGTTAATAAACCTGAGATTGTAAAGTATGCAAAGAGAAGAAGAGTGTATGTGGGAGAAGTAACTGAGGAGTACAGGCAAGGAAAACAAAGAGTAAATGGAGATGAAAGAAGAGCGTGTGTGGTCGTGTTTGTAGCCTTTCTGATTTTCTAGCTCGGTTGATCTCTCTACAGCGGCCAAACAGGACATTATTGAACCTAATGGACTGTATTTGTGTCAAAACACACACAAACTCTCAGATAAAGACACAAGCTTCATGTGAATATGTAAAACTACTAACTTTCAAATGCATCCCCTGTTGTTCTGTGCACTAAACACTGTAATAAAGGTGCTCCATTATGGTAATGGTGGATTCTGTTTTCATCTTGTTTTATAATAACTCATAGTAAAGCGTATAACTTCAACAATGGAGTAAACTGACTTCGCCATTCCATAGTTGCTGGCTGACTTCCTCAGTGCAAATGTGCATTGTGCAGCAGCAATGTAATCACTTTAATATTATTTTAGCTGATCAGAAACACCTAATCCATCTAGAAATGACCAAACTACAGTAACCTAGCATTAGTTTTCTCTTACTGACTGAAACGCCAAACCGCTCATGGACAAAATTACGTTCAGTTAGGTCTGGCTGTGCCACTTCTTTTCCAATACCACACTCCCCCTTGTACACGTGTGGATTGGAGTTTGCATTTCCTGACAATGAAGTTCACCAAAGAGCTATTATGCTGCCCTCTGGCCAAACCAGTGCATAGAAATATCTATAGGTTGAGGTGGAGGAGTGTTTTAACCTGCCTTTGTCCTGAAGAAATATTTATATTTTTACTCATTTCCCCATTACACTGTTTAACCTTTGTTCTGGAGAAACACTAAACGTGCTAGGTATATTTTACCTTTGGCTATTAAACACTGACATGCCTGAAGTGCACAGTGAGGAATTACAAGAAAATGTTTTTTTTTCTATCAGCAATTTGTAATGAAACAATTCAAATATCACTGAATTGGCAGTGAAATGATTTGCATTCCCGTCAGAGGTGTCGAATATTTTGATGAAAATGCAGAAAAAGAGAGGCGACATCATGTCAGTGTAAATGAAAGTCATTACAGTATCTCTTGCAAACATTATTAGATTCCATAAAGCAGTACAGGCATACAGAGGATGGTGACTGATCTCTGTGTTTACCAAAGACGTAAATTCCAGATGAATATCAGAGACGTGTTCTCTATCATAATTATAAGCCTTGGTCAATGAGCGTTTCAGGCCGACATTTCTTTTCTCATATTTTTTGAGTTTGAACCTGCAGACCTCTTGACATATTACGCGGCTCTGGAGTAACAGCACAACCTTTACAACTGTAGCAGTGTCATAGATAAAGGTCTTGTTTCTAATATGATTGCACTATCATTAGACTACAGCCTTAGAGAGTGCAAAAATATAGCTAATAATGCTCTAATTCATCAGATGCTAGAGATACCTTTATGCCGAATACACTGGCACTGCATTCATGGGGTTCTAAAACTTGTTTTCATTGATTGGGGCAGGGCTGTCACAACTCCTTCACCTTTAATACCCTTTTCACTTTTCTTTTCTGCTTTACACAAAACACTCACCTATACTGACTTCAGTAACAGTAGGGGTTTGAACAAGAATCATTTCCCAGCCTGTCAATCAGACTCAATGTTACAGGATGCTGTGTATAAGTGGGTCCACATTTTGTCTGTTCACTTACACATGCATGTGGTTCATGTTCCTATCTATGGTGTCACACCATTCCAGTGATCAGTAGGTGGATGTAATGTGCCAGCAGGATAGAAAAGAATGCAACTGTTTGTACGTAAAGAGATTTAAATAGAAAACATCCAGGAAACCCACTTTGTAGAAGTTTTATGAAGGAGGATATACAGTTGCCACAAATATGCTGGTCCTTGTGACCGCAAGAACTACCCCTGCAGCACCTCTCTCATGGGAGATAAAAGCACCAAATTCACTACTTATGCGGACATACAAACCTCATGTGCTTTGTTTCTGACACAGAACCGGAGTTGAATCCAGTGGTTACTATTTGTAATTGTGCAGCATCAGCAGTAATACAAGTATTGTACTGGATCATTGCAATGAAGACAAAGCTATAGGTCAGTCTTTGTTTCAGCCCTCCCCTATGGTCATGAACTACGGGTAGTAATCGAAAGGACGAGATTGCAAATACAAGCAGCTGAAATGGGTTTCCCTGAAGGGTGGCTGAAATCCGATCAGCATTAGAGATAGAATGAGGAGTTCAGACATCTGGAAGTCGCTGCTCCTTTGTATCAAATGCAGTGAGCAGAGGTGGTTCAGGAATCTGATGAGGATACCTCCTGCTCACCTTCCTCTGGAGGTGTGCCATGTTCAACTGGGAGGAGACCCCAGGGTTGACCCGGAACTTGCTGGATTTATTACATGTCTCATCTGGCCTGAGAACACCTGAGGATTCCCCAGGAGTTTGAAAACATTACTGGGGAGAGGGACATGCGGAATGTCCTGCTTAGCCTGCTGCCACCATGACCTGACCCCGGATAAGCAGAAGAAAATGGATGGATGGATGGATTATGGGATGTGCTGTTAGATCTGGTAGCAGGATTATATTCATGGCATCCCAAGAGGGAAATGTTTATTATTGTCAGAAGTCCATATGTATCCCCGACATACAATAAAAAACATAGCTCACCACAAAGTTGGAGCAAAATATAAAAATGCCGTTTTTTTAAATTTAATATTGCTTTCATAACATTGTTTGTCTTAAAATTTGTCACCACAATCTCCAACTTATTGTAATGAAACTTATGTAGTATTTACTTTACAGTTTAGATCTTAGCTGATGATTCCTCTAAAAACTGCAAGGCAGCGCTCTTTCAAGATCACGTGTTGTGATTGGGGCTCTTAAACTGTGGTCTTCATTTTTAGACATGTACAGATTTACATGCAGATCAGAATGATATTGCCCTTTTAGGCACATTTAAGCAGGTCAGTGGCAGTGAGCATTTTCAGACAACTAATTATTAGCAAGTAATATATCCTGAAAATATGGATGATTGATTGCTTTAAGGAGATCTCTGCTTCGATCATGCTGGGATTGCAGCAAGGACCCTTTGTCGATATGCCTGAATATATATGAAGATCCTCCACACAGTATATTTAGCATGAAGCTTTAATTACCAAACTCATGAATGCAGTTGATGCAAGGCTAAGAAAACAAACTTCTCAGTGAGCAAGAAAATATCTTAAACAGCATACATTCAGCACCCACGAGTTTGTAGTCTCTATAGGTGTGTCGCCACTATGTGTATAAGCTACTGAAACACTGCTGAGAAAATCTATGTTTAGCTACAAGTTGTACACTGCAGTGCATAAACCCATCGCCTTTACCATCAGCTTTAGTTCTGCATATTATAATTTCAATCAAGTGCTACCTGTAATATTAACACCAGCAAGTCATTACCATATTGATTTGTGAATCAATACTGTGATGATTTACTGAAACTCTAGACAAGCAAGAGCATCATTCAGGAGATTGGTATCCTGTCCCTGCCTCTACGCAGCATTTTCATTGTGTGCCACCGGGTCGGATTGGCAGGAATAATGCCGTTTTTGATTTATGACTTGATTCTTCCAGTGTGGCCAGCTCAAATGGAGGAAAAGCTTTTAGAATTTATCGCAACGGCAGATGGTGAGAGGAGTGAAAGGCCAGAAAGAAAGTCATCTCTTAAGCATTTATCTTGTTTAGCAAAGGCAAAGACAGCAGCAGCATGATGTGAAACACGAGGTTAAAGGGTAACACAATCTTACTGTCGTTTTTGAGAAACACCTCCACATAACAGTATCACTAGCATGAGATAGAAAAGGGGCTTTTTTTTTAACCATAGTGTTATCTGTGCATGGTAATTATACAATGAGTTGTCAATTTATTAAAAACGCCTACACAATGTAGGCAAGAAAGGGCAAAGCTGTTTTATGCACTCTCATATTCAAGGATGGTCATACACACACACACACTTAGCAGTTTGGTTCTTAGGTTTTCAGCTTAATTTTACCTGTAGATACAGCTGTATAGATTAAGAAAGGTGGATCCACACAACTAGAAGCACCTTTACTAGCTCCTGATCTTATGCTGGGTAAAACCAGACAGCTATCTGAAGACCTTTTGAAGGACTGTAGTTAGGAAGCAGTTCTGACATATACTAAGAAACAGACATGCAGTATCTCAAAATCATACAGGAAGATTTAAAAGTAATTTCTGCGCTGCATCGGAAACTAGTGAAGTGACATGAGTATTGGAGTATTTCATGACTCGAAGCCTTCCTGTCAAACCTAGTGAAAGAAGCATTGCAGTAATCTCATCTGTTTAAGCTGAATGCATGAGCCGGTTTCACTGAATTGGTTTGTGACATGAATCTTTTTGCTTGTGATATCCGCTATTGGTGATAGAATGACGTTCATGGAATATTTGAGATGTGACTTTGAAAGTTAAGGTTGGCATTGAGGATGACACGCACATTTCCGATATACTGACTGACATTTATACGCTTTCCTGCTTCTGTTTTATCCGTAAAAAAAGAAGTCTGTAAGAATTATCTATAAAAAGTTTATTGGGACTTTCAGTGTGTGAGAATGGCAGGGCTTAGTGTGTGCTGGCAGACACATGGAGACTGTTGTGTCAAGTGTTGCAGGCTGGTTTGTCTTGGAGTTGGAAATGGATGAGAGGAGCTCAACGGCTTGTTGGTAGCGGTGCAGGCTCAGTTGTTACGAGGGTTGGAAGCTACTCGGGAGCACAGACAAATAATGTTATTCGAGAGCTGAGGAATACAGAGTGAAAATTTAACTTGGAGAGTATCAGGTCTTAGCGTTAGTTCCATGATGGTGCGAGTGGAGTGAAGAGCTCGGGTAGATGTGCTCAAGGGTCTTAGGTGTGTAGGTAATCAAGCAGCAAAGGAGACAGACACCACGCCCAGACAGACACACAAACACAACGAGAGAGTGACAAACCAGGGACCAACAAGAGACACAGTGGAATGAAAAAAACAACAAACACAAGGAATGGGAGGAGGCTAGGCACGAGCTGTGACAACTATGATGTGATCTTAAATCTGAATCAAGGATACTGTTATATTTAGAAATTTAAATAACTGTTGGTAAACAACTTTTTTCAAAGATTCTACCTTAAAAAGTATACTGTGTGCTTTGCGTGCTACTGTTAAGTTGTGCCAATGACAAGTTAGCAGCTGAGTTTCAAGATCTAGGGCAAATCTACGTACAGAACCTCTCTGGAGGAACATATCTGCCTTTTTAGTTTCATACAAGACAGAGAAAGGTTATGCGGGAGGATAGGAATGTAAGCTTGTTTACCACCAGCTCAGTCTCATTTTCTCTTGTTTAACACACGCACGCACACACTTACATCACACATGCATACACATAGACTTGCAACCAAATGTGCACTGAAAAATCTACATACGAACATGAGCACATTTACTTCTACATACAGTGAACGCATGCAGAGTTATAGCAACATTTGTGAAGACACCCACATCCACAAGAACTGATACAAGCTTCACAAACATATACATAATGTACCAAACCCCCCAATGTGCTTGAAAAATTATATGACTAGGCATCTGAAGATATAAGCCTGCATTAAACACATTTAAAAATACATAAAATGCACACACGCTCACACACACAGATTCAGACAAATTCACTTTTGCTCGCTCCAGCTTTGCCTTTCTTTCACTTTGTTCTGCTCTCACCTCTGAGGCATAATCAGCCTCTCTAATCCATTCCCTTACATTAAGTGCTGCTTCCTCCTCTGTTTGGCCTCTGGCGCTCACTGCACTAGCTGTTGACAGCGCCGTTGTTTTGCTCAGAAAACCCCCTCCCGGTCATGGCAGGGAGATTGAAAGGAAAGAGAGACAGATCCCTCTGGCACCTCTTGGAAGATATCCTCATATTTTGTTCCCCCCCTTAAAGAAGATGGGCTTCTTTTTCAGCTTTTGTTTGGGGAATGTCATTGAACAAAACAAGCAAGTTCTGCCAGCATCCCTGCCTTTGGAGTTGAGCTATTTCTAGCAACAGATCAGATGAGGAAGCTTTGTATAGGTTCTTAGTATTTTTGGTGAGATGTATTAACAGTAGCAGAGCATGGCACATGCCACATAAGAAGAATTATTATAAAAAATGTAACTATGGTGTAAATATAGAAACATGGAAAAGGATGAGGAGGGCTTAAGGCCAGTTCAGTGTTTCTGGGTCCGCATATGAAAACAGCTCACATGCTCAAGCCTTTATATATAACATAATGCATACATGTTTCACATATCGGCAACAGCAAGAATAGGCTCATTTGTTTGTTGTAATTAGCTAAAAATATGAAAAACAACACAGAAAGCATGA
The DNA here is from genome assembly GCF_021347895.1 of Acanthochromis polyacanthus. Classification (NCBI taxonomy): domain Eukaryota; kingdom Metazoa; phylum Chordata; class Actinopteri; family Pomacentridae; genus Acanthochromis; species Acanthochromis polyacanthus. The sequence goes on along the minus strand of NC_067116.1, from coordinate 24,043,212 downwards.
GTGCTTAATGAGAATATGATGTCACATATACAGCACAATGCCCATAACTAGCATTCAGTTTACTTTTCATCCAGAACTATCATGACTGGATTGCAACAGTCCAAGCAGTCCCATTTGACTTCTATGCAGAAGTTCAATCCAAATTATGAAATATTCACCACATGGACCCTCACAGCCACACTGATGCAGAATCCATAACTCCCCTTTGGAATATAGTCACATTTTTAACAATGATTCACTGTACTGGAAAATAAACTATGCAGATTTGTTGAAAAAAAAAAAAAAGCATGGATAGAGAACTCACATACCTCCATGAAAAATATTCCACACCACAGACATGACTTGGTTGGTTGTTTGAGAAAGTATAACCCATTCATGTCCCACATTGACACACTATCCCTGACAAGCACATTTTTGCAATAACCAGCAAACATTGGCTGCGACATATGTCAGTCTAAATGACTTATCATCTCACATTCATTACTAATTTATACAGAGCTGCTATAGCATCTCTGTGCTACTTTTTTAGTGTCTTTGCGGCCTAAGAAAACCAAATGTTTTCCTTAGGAGTTTGTGGAGAGTGACAAAAAATGGTGGTGATATTATAATTTTAGAAAACACCCATAGAGGTGGCTTATATATTGAGTTAGATTATTTCATTGCTTAGTTTTTGTTTTTTGTAGTTTACATGAAAATAGTAAACAGTATTATTGCACAGCATGTACTGCATTGTCGTTGATTAAAGAGAGCCTCCAAATATTGTTACAAATAAGGCTGAATTAGTCCTGTAAGCAGGGAGCATACATTGAAGACATTTTTAACTTTAAATGAAACTGCCAAATCTAATCTAAATCGCCTTTGTTAAACAAAACACTATCCTTTCCATGTGTGATGCACCTCCATCTGGTTTATAGCTGTTATTTGTCACCCCAATACAATGGAGCAGAAAGACTCATCCCTTACAGGCATGAGGAATTGAATTGTGGTCCCAGGTGTGTGTCTGTTTTGGTAATACAGTCCTTTTCATGCGTTTGACACGATAGAGGCTGATGGGTTGTCAGACATGCATCGGCAATGAAAGTTTAATATTTTAAGTTCTGCATTATACCAATTTTACTGTCATCTCGCATGTCACCTATGATCCTAACAAATAATTCATTAGTGCTCTCATTCTATCAAGGTGTCCCAGCTAAAACACACCTGAGGGACTAATATGTCCTGTGTAGACAGTTGCTTTCGGTCTTTTGCTGTGAGCTGTAGTTAGACAACAAATTTAAAACATGCAGCCCATGGGATTCATATTAAGCTTCATAATGCGTAATAAAATAATGGTGATGGATTCTTCTTCTCTGCGCTGGAGTGCTACTCTGTAAAACCTAAAACTAAAATGGAGGTTGTGTATTAGGAGAAACAAATCTTTTATTATGACATTTATTTTATCAAGCGCACCAGATTTTCTTTTATTTAATGATTATTGAGTTGTGCTTGAACAAGGAAGACTATGTTCCATTTATGAACCCAACCCTCCTGGTTTCTTCTTGCCAAGGCCAGGAAAGCAAGCAGAGGGAGGCCTAGCCATAAATTATGACTTATTTCCCACACAAATTTTGTTGGTTAGTTTTCTAGTTATTTTTTAAAATCCACCCCAAGTCTCTTTTAGTTTGTTTTACATCACTGTCATGAGTGTCATAGAAAGGAAGAAGACGAATAACATCATAAATAAGTACTTTATGCCATTCACAGAATTTCACATTCAGAAAAAAGCTACATTCTGAAAGGTGACAAAGAAAATAGGACCTTTTTCAGAATCTGGGTGACACACCATCAGCAGTATTGGGCAAGCTACTTGGAAACTATAATGAGCTAAGCTACCAGCTACTCCGTGTTAAATCAAGCTTTACTACACTGAAGCTATGACCCACAGAAATGTAGCAAGCTAAGCTACAGCAATATGGCCAAAGTAGCTTAATACATTCAAGTTACTTTATTTTCTTACCAAAAAATTTCAGGGACTAATGAAGCCAGTCAAACGGAGACAAGAAAATGCTGACTTGTTTATTATTAAACCATCATTTTTGTTCTCAGTGCTCCAGACTTAGTAAGTTGATACACTGAGGAATATGTGGAGCTATATTTAAAATGAATCAACCTTTTTACATTAGAAATCATTGTTTTGATTTTCTTTTTAGTTTGCATTGCAGACATAATGTATCTGATAATTAAGTTGCAGTAGCTTATATTAACACACCACTTACATTGGAGGGTATAATAGGTTACATTTGATATAATTTCCATATAAAGTAAGCAATATTATAGTAAGACAATATTATACATAATTTGGGTATTCACGTTGGGTATTAAATCAAGTTTTATTTCTTAAGTCTAATATCTATGTAAAATCATTCAATGCTTTTCCAAAGTGCTGTATCCACTACTACTTAACTCAATTTTGGTCTTGAGTGTAAGATTAAGATATTTAATCATTTATGCCATCACTTTTGTTACCCTTTCTGTTATTTTTTTCAGCCATTTGCTCATTAGTATTAACAGTAATACTGAAGAAGACAGATTTTGGGTTTACTGTTACCTCGTTTTCTCCCATACTTCTTCCCTCCTATACACACGTGGACAAAATTGTTGGTACCCCTCAGTTAAAGAAGGAAAAACCCACAATTCTCACTGAAATCACTTGAAACTCACAAAAGTAACAATAAATAAAAATTTATTGAAAATTAAATAATCAAAAACAGCCATTACTTTTGAATTGTTGATTAACATACGAACTGAAGCGAGCGTCTGTGTGTGTGTGGATCCAGTGAGTCGCAGGAAGGGATTGTTAAATGACGACATCAACAGTTCCTCCGCTTCTATTGGTCGACACAGACATGTCGGCGTTTGGAGAGGATGTCACTGTCTGATCCTTAAAAGTGTGAGATGAGACTGCAGCAGAGCAGAAAGCTCCGCTTCAAGCAGTTCAACATTCATCATTTTAAAATGTAGCTTTTTGCATTTGCTACCGCGCTACATGACCAAAAGATCAGCTAAGCTGTCGAAACGTTTTTTGATTTTGTAAACAACGACGCTATCACGTCGTTACAGAAAAATGTAGTTAAACTACTAACGACGCTATTTGTAGTGACGTTACTGCCCAACACTGACCATCAGCACTAGCAAATCTGTGATTGAGTATTGATTCGTCAACTTTTTTGTTGCAAAAGACCTCTCGGAGACTGATCAGCTCCTAAGCCTCAAATGAATACAGTAAGTGCATCAGATTAGTCACAATTAATACAGATTCCTTTGGAGACAGCTCCCGGTGGACTATGCAACCACTGAAGATCTAAGCTGCACCAAGATATGCCAATGCAACTCTCACAGCTTCACACTTTTAATATAGATCTGTTATTTTTTGCTGTTTTCTCCCACCCACTTGAATAGCGAGCAGATCCAAAAAGTCCAAATCTTGAAATTTTGAGGCTGTGCCAAAGAGACAGGTGGGTGGTGTGAAGTTCCACACGTCGACAATACACTTTGCAGTTGTCAAATGGAAAGGCCGTGATTTGATTAAAACAACAGCAAGGCACATAATACTTATTTATATGTAAATGTGTTTAATGTCTACATTTATGTAACATTGATTGTTGTATTTATGGTTGTTTTTGTCTGTGCTAGGGACCTGGTCTGCGAATTAGTTGTTAGCTATTGACCTATGAACATGGCATCAGTTATTGTAACAAGGCTTCTTGTTCTGTCCCTATTAAATAATGTATAAATAAAATAAATTAATTAAACTGCACTCACAAAGTGTTTTATTGACCTACAACCCTTTCACTGACAGTGCATGGTTGCTAACAAAACTATTATTTAAATTTCCAAAACAGATGTTCATCAGAGCTCGATGATTATGTTTTTCAAAGAAGTTGAAAATTAGGAGTGCTTTAAAAAAAAAAAACCTATTGGACTACAATGACCCTTTATCAATTAATACGTTTTTTTTCTTCCTTTTAAAAGAAAAGATAAGAGGAATATGCAAGCAAAATTATTTAATTACTTTGAATACAGAAAATATACTCGATTTTTACTTCTTTCTTCCTCAAACTTATAAGAAATTCACATAAAACAGTTCAGTACGATAATAAAAAAATCAGGTCACTAAAAGAACAGAGAACAAATAACATAACACTCTTTATTCCTATATTTAAAGCCGCCAGTGGGTACAATTTACCCACTAATAGAATGCGTTCATTTTTAAGATACAAGATACAAGGTTCAGTTATTTACTATTCCACAACACAAGGTTGGATAATGAAAAGCCACTTGTAGTCTCTGTATGCTGCTCACAAATGATAACAAAATTACATAATGATAAACTCTATTTTTTGTCTATATTTTCTTAATGAGATTACAAGGTGCTTCCCTGAGAAAAATAACCAAAGATAAAAGGCGCAGAAAGAAACAACGCAGATGAAGAACCAAACAACACTGAAATCATAAAGCACCAGGGGATGAAATGAAGGTAAAAATGTTAAATGAGTAAAATTGTGCCATCTTTCCTGATCTCTGTTGCTGGTGACAGCTCCGTGCCATACACAAAATAGGAAGGGGGGAAAGAGTACTTTAGAGTATTTCATAAATGCTTATAGGCTACATTAGAAAATATTACAGCTTTGAAAGGAATGAAAAGATACTTTATAAAAAGAAAAGTCATAAATATATATATATATATATATATATATATATATATATATATATATATATATGATATATATATTATGATTTACATAGAGCTGGAGGAAAAATATATTCTAATTTTGTAGATTATTAGTCATTCTCCCAGCTGGTGAATAGCTGTGCATTCAGCCTCAAGGAAAGGCTAGATTTTGTGCAGATTGCAGAGTTTAATTTGTGCGTTGGTCTATTGGAATCTTTTACTGTGTGTTTTGTGCAACATGTTAGTTGTTGTGTATGTGTGTCTGAATTACAAATAAGAACACAGAAGTGAGAGAAGAGTAATGTACGCTTTATAGCTCTGACAATAGTTGTAAGCAACAGGGGGGAAGTTACAGGTGATTTGAAGAAAATAAACAGATTAGCTATTTACTGCTGATCTTCTGCAAGTGCTGTACAAGGCCCATATTAAAGTGGAGGGTGAGGCAGTCTTATGTTTCACGGAAGCTGTAGATTGTTGTCAGATGATGATCCATCTGATCAACGCAGGACACAACACTCAGTCCTGAAACCTCTCCACCACCACGCTCTTTTTACGCAGCACATTGCGCAAGTCCAATGCCCTTCTTCTTTCCCTATTCTCTTTCTTGTATCCATATTGACTAACAGTGCAGGTCTATCGTGCACAGTAACAGGACAAATTAAACTCTATTTTGACAATTCTGAACAATTGGAGGTGCTGCACAACACACTTTTAGGAAAATATTTGAATATCTTATTGAAACCAAGTTCCACACAAAAACAGTCACACGCAAAGTTACAAACTACAACCGTTCCATAAAAAATAACTTTAAGCACACTGAATGTGGAGAATGGGCTCTCCCAAAGGTGTGCCTTCTTATCTCTTTTGGTCGTGACAACTTCCCACTGGATATCAAATCATGGGTTTCTGACATTGGGGTTGTATCTCTCCTGTTTGCTGATGATAATATTCTTTGTATTCATTGAAGATTGGCCTTTGATGTGCACTGGAATAGTTTTCAGCTGAGTCTGAAGTGGCCATGGATAAAGTCTGACATTTCTAAGTCGAGAGACGGAGAGAGTGGAAGAGAAAAAGGAAAATAGCATTCTATTTCGAAAACAGACAATTGCAGAACTACAGTGAGGACAGTGGACATCTATTTGATGTACCTCTTCTGAAACATTCGACTTAGGATAAACTCCACTGCAGGCCTAGTCCACAGATGAATTGCCTTTGTATTTGACATGTTCAGTTCAAATAGACTTGCATTACTCTGCCTTGCCTATAAAGATTGTTTCAGGTGGTCTAAGAGAACTCCTTTGCAGGATGAGCTAAAGCAAGCTACTATAGAAAAGGACACTGTGGCTGATTTGCTTTCCTTGCTGCCATTGTGACTGTGATCAGGAAAAAAGCAAGCTGATAATACATAGCCTGATTAATATTCTTTTCTTCCTTGTCTTGTAACAAATCCAAGCTGGATGTAAAGGTAAAGTATTGGACTATAAATTAAACAGGAACGGCAAGGTGAAAAGGAATAGAGGAAAAAACCTTTCACCAACTTGTCTTCGACTCTGCTCCGACAGTTCCTCCATAATTCACCGTCATGTCAATCCCAGTGTAAAACTCTGGGGAAGGAACGGGTTGTCAAGAACAATTAGGACAGGTGATAAGTCTCTATTCAGCTCTTGCTAATCTCATCTTTAATCTAGCTGCTGTCCCTACTAAATTAAAGAAAGGCACCCGGTTAAGCCACAGACAGAAGCAGCCCATTTGCTTCAGACCTTTTAGCATTGTTGGACCTCACACTAGGCAGCAGACGAGACATGGATTAGGAGTATGAATTATTTATTGTAGCTCAGCATGCATTGAGAGCAGAGTGTTATTGGGTATTTTAAAAATTATGGCACAATCAGCTGAAAGTGTGTAAAATGTAGATTTATTTCATAATTTGATCCGCAAAGGATTTTTGAGAATGCATGCTTTTTTGTACAATGCCCTTCTACATTAACCTAATCTAATCTCCACAGTAATTGTTGTCAAATGGCCATTCTGAGAAGACAATGTGCTATTGCAATCATCAATCTTGCCAAGGCAGAAAACATGAGTAAGTTTCTCAACGTCCTGAATATTGCTGCCTGCTTCAGATGATAAAATAATGACATCAGAGAGTGTTCTCTTTGCTTTGTCTTCAGTTATTTATTTATTGAAAGGCATTCATGCCTTTTATGACAGTGGTCGTAGAGAGACTGACAGACAATGTGGGTGGAGACAGGTGTCTGTGACACGCAACAAAACTGGCTGGGATTCAAAGCGTGGACCATTAGGACACCAGGCACCCCCACTTTGACGTTTAACTGTAGATGTATCGACATATCTAAGTCAGCTTTTGTGAGTGGTTTTACTTTCTTTGTGATCTGGTCTGAATATGTGACAGCAAATAATGGAGGATGAGTTATTGACCAGGCACAAATTAGGTCATCTACGAGAAAAACAGGTCCTGCAGAGATGTGCAAACTGCGTGTTGGTGGAGGTTTAATTGTATTCTTCCCTACTGATGTGTCTGTGATTGTTTCTTGCTAAGTACGGGTTGCAAGGGTTGATGAAATAGCCTATGTAGACAGTCGTGCATAGGAGAATTCCCAGGGTTATGGGATTTTGATATCTGTAATTTCTCAGTTTCCGAGTGGAAAGACGTATTCTTATAGTTCTAGGAATGGCTGACAATTTTATTGCCAACAGACAGCTCTTCTGTGTTTTAGTCTTAGTTAGTTAGCATTCTCTTGTTGCGCAGTGTTAAACGTGCAGGTTCTATGATGCTTACCAGTGTCTGTGCACTTGCATGCTGATATAGCAGGTGATGCAATCCTGCTGCTATAGATAATGGGATTCGTGAAGAAAGAAAGACATTCTATAGGAGCATCAAAGAAATGCTTTTATAGAAACGCAACGCAAAGCAGAGAGGAGGCAGGGAGCGGGAAGAAGAAAACTGCTCAGCTGAACTAATGTTGACTAATCCTAAAAAGTTCTGTCTTTTTGCTTACATTTGTCTGTCATCATCCACTGTATTCTCCAAGGACTGATAGAAATCTTCCGAGCTGAAGAATTGCATACCTTAAAGAGAAATGTCTCTTCAAATTCTGTCAGCATGTCACTGCAACAAATGCCATCCAGCAAACAATCCAAAAAAAGAAGCTCGGCACTTCCACAAGCCCTGTTAACTAAAATTCAAATGACTTTTACCTTCCATCACTTTCTTTGTTGTTTTTCTACCTAGCCTCTTAAATTACAGAAGGCCCTCTCTACATCTTTGTTGTCCATCCATGGCTGCCCCTGACACTTAGCTCTGCTACCATACAATAACCTTTACATGCAGGAAAACCATTAAAATATCCATTGTGCAGCAAGGTTTTGAAATCTTTGATTTAAACTTTGCAGAGCTAAACAAAACCCCCCAATGTATTTCACATTTCCTGCAGTATTGCTGGTTTGTTGCCCCACTCCCAGAAGAGAAGTCTTTGAACTTTTTATACAGGACAGTTTTACAGACACATAAAAGGAATGAGAAACAATGGGACAAGAGATGATGTAACAAGTATCCCATCGAGCTACTGTAGCCTGTGTGATGAAAAATGTGCAGCTATGTTAACACAGGTTGGGAGTAAGCCTTAACGGGGCCCAATATATTAGAGGATTGTTGGATAGCCTCTACATCAGTCAAATTCCACTCTATTGACATTTGGGGGGTGGGGGTTGGCCTGACTGAGGGTTGAAATAATTGCCCCTGAAAGAAGGCGAATGCTCTTTATTTGAACAGAAAGCATGTTGCTCACTCAGCCATGTAAAGATCCTGCCACCCCCCAAGAACTGCCACACTAATAATTACATTCTGCTTTCATCAAGATCGCTCACATTTGGGGGCTGTTGCGACGCGAGGCAGAGTTGACAAAAGAATGCTGTGGCCTGCAGAGGGAGAAATAGCTGTGCTTAGACAGATTGCAGCTGTAGAAAGTTCATGCACCGCTAGACTCAATTATAAACTACCCCAGCAAATCCTGCTTGCTGAGAAAAAAGGATGTAAATTGTGTTTACTGTAGCCTTGTCGACTACACACAATTTAAAGGTATGCCATGTATGTTAGTCAACAGCCCTACAGACTTTCCCTTCATCTCTTGTAAATGAGTTTAGTGGAAACAAAAAATAAAACGGTAAAAAAAAAAAACATACAGTGATTGACCTTGCTGCACCATTAAAAGTGAAGAAATCTGTTTAAATATGTAAGCCACTGTTGAAGAGCGGAAGCATTAGAAACTTCAAAGACATTGTTGGAAAGTCGAGTGTAGATGGAGGAAAAGTTCACTTCAGATCCACTAACATATTCCACATGACCACCTTACATACAGACCACTAAGAAATGCCTGACTGGCTCACTTCTCTGAACTCATAAATAAGAACCAAAACAATTCTAGGGTCCTTTAACAGTTGCTGACAGCCTGACACATTCCATACTGCCTGTGACTCGGGTGGTAGAGCCCCTATGGTAGAAAAGTGCTTTCTTAGTGCAGACCATTTTCCATTCAGATATACAGTGCCTTGTGAAAGTATTCGGCCCCCTTGAACTTTTCAACCTTTCGCCACATTTCAGGCTTCAAACATAAAGATATAAAATTTTAATTTTTTGTCAAGAATCAACAATTGGGACACAATCGTGAAGTGGAATGAAATTTATTGGATATTTTCTACTTTTTTAACAAATAAAAAACTGAAAAGTGGGGTATGCAATATTATTCGGTCCCTTTACTTTCAGTGCAGCAAACTCACTCCAGAAGTTCAGTGAGGATCTCTGAATGATCCAATGTTGTCCTAAATGACTGATGATGATAAATAGAATCCACCTGTGTGTAATCAAGTCTCCGTATAAATGCGCCTGCTCTGTGATAGTCTCAGGGTTCTGTTTAAAGTGCAGAGAGCATCATGAAGACCAAGGAACACACCAGGCAGGTCCGAGATACTGTTGTGGAGAAGTTTAAAGCCGGATTTGGATACAAAAAGATTTCCCAAGCTTTAAACATCTCAAGGAGCACTGTGCAAGCAATCATATTGAAATGGAAGGAGTATCAGACCACTGCAAATCTACCAAGACCCGGCCGTCCCTCTAAACTTTCACCTCCAACAAGGAGAAGACTGATCAGAGATGCAGCCAAGAGGCCCATGATCACTCTGGATGAACTGCAGAGATCTACAGCTGAGGTGGGAGAGTCTGTCCATAGGACAACAATCAGTCGTACACTGCACAAATCTGGCCTTTATGGAAGAGTGGCAAGAAGAAAGCCATTTCTCAAAGATATCCATAAAAAGTCTCGTTTGAAGTTTGCCACAAGCCACCTGGGAGACACACCAAACATGTGGAAGAAGGTGCTCTGGTCAGATGAAACCAAAATCCAACTTTTTGGCCACAATGCAAAACAATATGTTTGGCATAAAAGCAACACAGCTCATCACCCTGAACACACCATCCCCACTGTCAAACATGGTGGTGGCAGCCTCATGGTTTGGGCCTGCTTTTCTTCAGCAGGGACAGGGAAGATGGTTAAAATTGATGGGAAGATGAATGGAGCCAAATACAGGAGCATTCTGGAAGAAAACCTGTTGGAGTCTGCAAAAGACCTGAGACTGGGACGGAGGTTTATCTTCCAACAGGACAATGCTCCAAAACATAAAGCCAAATCTACAATGGAATGGTTCACAAATAAACGTATCCAGGTGTTAGAATGGCCAAGTCAAAGTCCAGACCTGAATCCAATCGAGAATCTGTGGGCAGAGCTGAAGACTGCTGTTCACAAACGCTCTCCATCCAACCTCACTGAGCTCGAGCTGTTTTGCAAGGAAGAATGGGCAAGAATTTCAGTCTCTCGATGTGCAAAACTGATAGAGACATACCCCAAGCGACTTGCAGCTGTAATTGCAGCAAAAGGTGGCGCTACAAAGTATTAATGCAAGGGGGCCGAATAATATTGCACGCCCCACTTTTCAGGTTTTTATTTGTTAAAAAAGTATAAAATATCCAATAAATTTCATTCCACTTCACGATTGTGTCCCACTTGTTGTTGATTCTTGACAAAAAAATTAGAATTTTATATCTTTATGTTTGAAGCCTGAAATGTGGCGAAAGGTTGGAAAGTTCAAGGGGGCCGAATACTTTCACAAGGCACTGTATGTGACCCAGTGATTTTCTGTCAAATACCACGTGTAACTTTCTTTTTTAGCCTGCATCAGACATAAAAAAGCAACAATTAAAATGTGAATAAATCAGAGAAGGTTTGATCATGTTTACATGACGTTATTTATCAGTTAAAGCCATTGATTTGACCAACTGACTCCATGATTACCTAATTATTAAACTCTTTTTGGAGGAATTCTAAAGATTTTAAACCACCTCCTGTTAACAGGAACTTTCCCTGGTGCTTTAAAGTGCTTTAAAGTTACACTACATCTCAATAAAGTGATGTAGATTCAACAGTATCCTTGAGTCATAACCTGTGGTGTTCCACAAGGTTCCACTTTAGACTAGATCTTTTCAACCTCTCTATTTTACCACATGGCGATGTCATCAGAAAGCAAAATATAGTTTTATAGTTACGCAGATGACACTATGTTCTACATTTCTGTATTCCCAGATGATATCCCATTGGTAGGTTATTGCAATGTTTATCAGACATTAATGTATGGATATCACATTACATCCTACGGCTGAATCAAAACAGGATGGAGATCTTAATATCTGGGACAAAAACCCAAATAGAGAAATTGTCCATCCGCTTTTAATCATTAGTGCTTTGTACCAGGGAGCAGGTCAAAAACCTGACCTCACTTTTGCAGCAACACGTAATTTTATCATCTGAAAAACATTTCTAAGATTAGGCAGTTTCTTTCTCAGACTGGCAGAAAAGCCAGTGCCTGCATTCTTCACCTCAATGATTTCTTGTTTGGTCTACTAAAAAAAGAAGAAAAAAAAACTGCTGGCCTCCTCCAAATTGTTCAGAATCCACAAGCCCAAGTACTGATGAAGATCAGACAGAAAGGACATATCAAACCAAGTTTAAAGTCATCACAGTGATTGCTTTTAAGTTATTTTTTCAAACTAGTTTCTAAACGATTGAAAGGCCTGGCACTAGCCTATCTGTCATGTTTTTCAGACACATATGTAACAGAACCTTTAGATTACCTGCTGTTCTCTTCTAAAAAAATAAAATTTTCCTTGTTCCTTTTAATTTTAATGAACTTTAACTTTAGCTTTTTTTTAAAAAAAAATACACATTGTATTGTGTTATAGCCGTATTTTAAAGATTTGAAATTCTTTATCTTAATTTTCACCTTTTATCTCTGTAAAACACTTAGAGCTGCATGTTTGTTATGAAATGTGCTAAATAACTGAAGTTGTTGTGAGTTGAGTTCCACTTCCAGATTATCACAGAGAAGCTGGCAATTTTATAATTACATCTGAGTTAGGTTTGCTAACATTTTATTGATTTGATTGGTTTTCTTGCTGAGACTGAATACTGCTTGAGTAATGAATAATTGGTAGTCGTGCACAGCCCAAAACACTTCATGCTTTTATTTTTCTCTACACCTTTGTGTATGTAACTTAAGCCTGTGGGGAGTAGGTGCTCAAATCATTACTGATCCTCCCTCAATTAATTCTGCATCACAGGAAATGATAAAAGCATTAGACAGACATTTACACACAACCATTTCTCCCTCTCATTTTCTGACTTTGAGAATGCACATGTACTGAGGTGTAGATTAGTGCGAGCTACGTGTCACACACTCCATGCACCAAATGACCCTATGCTATCTTCTCTATATCCTTCATATGGGTGAAGGCAATATAGCCAAGGACATTTGGTGGAGCTGCGTGATGGATTTTGCAAGCATTCTCATCCTGGTTGCAATAATTGTAGATTCAGTCTCTTGTTCAAGCACTCATCAACAGTTGACATACAGTAGCTGTAGCTGGGGAGCAACTGATGTTACAGAGATTGAACATTTCTCACTACTTGCCCTTCCTACAGCCAAGGAGCTTGCAGTAAAATGACCCACTGTAACAAGACTTCTAGAGATGAAGGCAATGTGTGCCTGAAAAACAGATGAAAGGAGGGTTAATAGCAATATAAGAGGAGAGAGACATGAAAGGAATGTAGGAGATGAAAAGAGCCCAGTAAATAAGGGAAGTATAGGGGGTGAATAAGTGAAACAAGGAAGCATCTGGATTAAAACGCAAAAACAGCGAGATGGTGTGGGTCGAGAGAGGCTTGGACTAGAAGATGAGGCCAGAGCTCAAGCTGGTTTCAGGGACAGAAACACAGTATGTCTAAAGTACAATATGCACCTCTTCAACTCAAGACAAATATATCTGTTCCTGTTTATTGTTCCCTGTTCTTATGTGATTGGGTGTCCAGCCCCAAAAATGTCTCATCGCTCTTGCTAAACTGTCATCTATGAATCTGATGTTAACTAATATCTCCATCTACACTGATGCAGAGGAAGCATATGGCCAAAGCATCGTTTGCAGTTAGTGTTGTTCAAACTTCAGCCACCCCCTGCAGCTGTTATCATACTATGGCACTAAATTCAAACAGTCAGCATCTTTATCATGGCTTTCTCACAGCCTACACGTTTGAGATGATGACTGGTAAGTCTTTAACTTGTTGTGATCAGTCTGTGTACATTTTTTGAGAACATAAATTCAGAATAAAAAAATTTACGCAAACAAGTAATGAGTTAAAATGTGAGGTGAGTAGAAATCCCTTCTGCATGGCCAGGATTTAACTAAGTAGCACCTCCTAAAAGCAGATTAGAAGGAGTAAAGTGCATCTGTATTACCCAGCTGTTTCTTTTCATTATCTTCTGCAGGTTTGTTTACATAACTTTAATCTCTTAATTTGTGTGATGTCATTATCAAGCAGCACGGACAGTAGTCATATGTACTGGCCAAAGATTGGCAAGGGGGCACAAACTCTTCCTGTGAATGTATTATTTCTTACATGTGTTATTTGTGTGTCGGTGGAATGTCCATGTATCGTAGAGTCAATCAGCGTATGAACACAGGAAGCGCAGGTAATTTACATTGTAATATCCCTGAGGAGAAGAGTCTCGTTTCTCAAAACAGATAGCATATCTCATGTTTTTTTCCCACATTTCTCTGTTTGGTGGTGATCTTAAAAGCTATAGAGACCTTTAAGAAAAATATGAAAACTCTCAGTCTTAGAAGTATCTTTGCATTTTTCAAAGCTGTATTGTGCCCTAACATGTTATAGAGCTGCTGTACTCTATAACATACACTCGGGGCAGCCCACACTGCTCTCTTCATCACCCCTTTAAATAAAGACATTTGTTTTATAGAATTTGCTTCCTTGTGTGTCTGGTGCGTGTCCCACTTACTCAAAGAAATTGGGTTTAAATTTGTCCCACCATGACCCTAAAATATTTAAATCCAAACATAAAAGGCTTACCTTTTGTAGAGACAAATGTCTGACACAATCAAACTGCTGTAAAGTAAAACCATGTTAAAACCCATACCTTTAAAACATCGACGTGTCTCATGTTCTTGCAGCCCACCTGCATCTAATTTGATGCACATTTACTTCCTGTGAGCTTTCTAAAGAGGGCAACAACTTTGTGATAGTATGGACACTAAGGGAACCATCAAGCAATCCTCTGTAGCATTCTGCTGTTTTGTTCAGTGTACAGTAGTTCCGACATAAAGTAAAAGCAAGAGTATTCCTCTATAACAACTTAGCAAAATCCCTTTGACATCACAGCAATAGGTGCCAGCTGTCATTAATTTTTACATTGCTGCCTTTGCTAATTATCTATATTTCCTTCTGCAGTAGAAGTCATGTGCAGTCTGCCTCATGCTTCATTTTGAGCCAGCTACTCTTGACAACTAAAGATGTTTTAATGTGCCGCAATTAAAAAAAAAAATGTCAAAAACAATTAGAGCCCTCTTAGACAGTCAAACCGTGACAATCCTTAGAGTGGTAATTATCTCTTGCCGAAGAATAAACTGTGTTGTGTGAAGCCATAATTTCTTTCACGATATTACTCATTATAATAAAAAAAGGGGAAATGGCACAAATAAACAAATAGATGTAGGAGAAGAATGGAAAAATGCTGACGATTCAGCTTAGCGTTTGACAGCGTTGACAGGAAAGATGCTGCAGAATATTTATATCTGATGGATGGAGGATCTAATCTGATCAAGTAGATAAATGTAACAAAAGTCCCTTGTTTATCGAAAATATATCAGTTCTTTACACCTGCTTTTTAATAATTTACAATCTTGCAGTTTTGCTTCTAAAATATAAACAACCCAAATGCGTAAACAAATGAATAACGCCATTGATTTCTCAATTTGATTTGACATTATAGAACCAAATCTACGGAACGCATTCCTGGACTCTGTCACTCCTCGGACTCCGCCAGAAGTGGTGTGCAATGCAACGCTGTGCTCACTAACACTCGTCACTTACTGCCACCTTGTCAGGACTCCTTGGCGTCACGTTCGCACACACTGGGTTCCCATTAGCATCATTTTATAATGCGCAGCGTAGTCTGACTGACCTATAAAATACCCTGGACATCAGAAACAGATGCCATGAGTCTGAAGCCAAATGGTCTCAGCTGGTGTCTTCGCTGGCGCCTCTTTTCAGGCAACACAAAGTGAAGTTTGGCTTGAAGCATCAGCTTTATGTTGCAAAAGGGTCTATTTTAAACCAAACCAAGTTGCAAAGTAAAATGTAACTCAGAAAACTGAAAAAAAAATCGTTTACTGATGCAGATGATAAACCTCAGTCTCCTGGGTGAAATTCCTGTGACCAGTAACATTTTGAAGCCAGAAAAACTTTTTACATCTATTGGTGTTGAATGTTGATGCAAATAACACCAACACCAAAGCACATCTTGTGCGTATCTCTCAGATGCCAGTGACTTTGACAAAATGGCAGTTTTTGATGCCCTGGCAGTAAAAACAGGTTGGCAATGCAGATAACGCTTTCCATCAGAAAAGAAAGCCTTTCTGCAACTCAGCAGCTATTTATATGGGCATCTCCATTCTTAAAGGTGGAAAATTCACTTTAAAGCTCATTTCAGCGTTGAGGTAGTGAAACCATATTGCATACATTAGAATAGCGTTACTTTTTAACCGACAACTTAAGTAAGGAACAGATGAGCTCAACCTTGCTGGCATGACATGACATGGCAGATTCTGACAGATCTGTCAGACCCGTCACCCGATAAAAACGACACGTCATTACACATCAGAAGACGCTCTGAGGAACATGTCAGCAAGGTAAAAAACATCTTTTTTTATTTAGTTTTCGGTTAAAAAAAAAAATCGGTATTCCAAAGTACGAAATGACAAAACGAACATAATCCATCTATATCGCTCACAGAAGGATTCATACTAAGCTACTAGAAGATGGATCTATCCACGTTACCCAAAACAAAACAGCATCAGTTTTATGTGGCAATTTCCACGCCAGCTCTGCAGAAAATGAAAAAGTTTGAACTGGTTGCCATAACATGAGATCAACACATTTAGCACTTACATTACTTTTCAGTGTCAACAAAGCAGAAAAAAGATTTCTCATCATGATATCCTGGGGACAGGTTGCAATATGCTCTTCAACTCCTTTAATTTTTTTAACACCTATATAGCACAGAGTCATTTGTTTTGCAGAATTTTGACATAAATATGTTTATTTAGCTTTAAATATACAAAACATTCTCCCAAGTTATCAGCAATTGTTTGCATTTGTCCCAATGTATGCTTGCGTGTTGCATATTACCAAAAGTCATACGGGTTATTGACTCACACGTTGTTGGTATAAATGGATTTGGCTGGCACCAAAGACAAAGTTCCATTTCTTTATCGAAGGATCTTCAAACATCCGATAATGCACTTTGAAAGCACTAATTTACATATTGCCCATAAAAAGAAGACAATAATGAAATGAAACTATAGATTAAGTGCATAATGACTTGGGGACGCATTATGTCATCTGAGAGAAATGATGCATGTTTTGACCAACTGAGGGACATTAGCAGTCGAAGAAACGCCAAGCACAATGAGAATCTGAAGGCCTCCACAAAGTCGCTGATTGCATTATGGGTTTGCGATGCAGCTGGCAGCTGCTTCCTGACAATATGATGATGGAAAACTCTTGTCGCTCCACTTCAAAATAGTCAATTAACGGAAATGAAATTGTGTGATGTCTGTTGCGACGCAGATGCTGAAGGCTAAGATGACAAACTGCAGAAGAAATCCTTTTGCCGGTTAAAATTTACAGACATTTAGTGCTTAGTTTTTTCTATAACCCTTCTTAAGACTGTTGTTGGACAATGTTGTAAAACACGTATTAAACTTTCAATAAGAATGAAATGCATGAATACACTGTGGAAGTGTATGTGTTAAATAAAAACTGGCCACTAAGGTTAATTGCATCAGCATATTAACAATATTTATTGGCATCCTTCATTACAATGTCTTGGTGCTATGTTGCAAGCAAAACACTGACCTACTTTAAATTATTCTTTAAGGAATACATGTACTTCTACATGTTCATGTATGTACCAGCAAAGTGAAATAAGGTGCCAATACTGTCTTGATATTGATCTGAGGGATCATGGCTGCTTCTCAGACAGCAGTGACAATTTGGAGTTCAGCACTCGGTTGATCAGATTAAATATGTTCATTTCCCACAAACGTTGATGCCCCAAATCCTGAATCAGTTTTCTGTAGCATCTCCTAGCAGTAGAAACAGAATTCTTTGTGCATCTTTAAGCAAAATGCAGTCAAAGCAGATGCTTCTCGGCTTAAGGACAGCAGAAATCCTGGTTTTGCAAAATACTTAAAGAATCAAATCAGGCCAGTGTTAAAGCTGACTAGATCTGTATTTTGTATGGAGATATGTATTCAGCCTTTTTATAAACATGTAAATCAACCATAAAAAGCAAACACATAAAATTAAATCTCTGTAAATCAACCAAAATTAAAAAAAAAATTCAATCAAACGTCATATTGTTGAGCAGCACATAAACCTATCAGCTGTTAGATCAGCTGAAGCCAAGAGGCTGTGAGTTGCTGGAGAGCGTCGGCGGCACACTGCAAAAACTCAAAATCTTGCCAATTCTGTTTCTTATTTTTAGTCAAAATGTCATTCCACTTGATTCACGCTAAATTCACTTAATATCGTAAGTGACATATCAGCAAGATGGAGGGACTTGTTTTAAGACAATGCATCTTAACTATCTTGTTAAGTCAATCTTGAAATTATCTTGTTTTAACCCTCCAGTCAATTTGACCTGCAGGATTTTTTAAAGTTTAAATTTGTAGGAAAAAAAAATATTTTCACAGTGAAAACTTCCACATTTTCAAAATTTTTTGGGAAATTTTTGAACATTTTTTGGTGGAAAAAAGAAATGTTAAAAAAAAATTCGCTGGATTTTGGTTGATTTTTTCCCCGAATGTTCTCATAGAAAATATTAGAAGTTGTACTGATATATATGGAATCACTTTAGATATTTAGGATTTTTTTTGAGGATTTTATTCTTTTTAAAAAAAATATTTACAATTTTTAGATTTTTTCATTTTTAAAATTTTTATTTCTTGCCAAATTTGGTGTTTTTTGTCAAAAAAAAACTTTTAAGGGAAAGTTTTACGGAAATTTCTTCATGAAGATTTTGCAAATTTTTATAAATATGGGGAATTTCTTGCTGAATTTTTGGATTTTTTTCAGACAAGGCAAAAATATTTTTTGGTGACATAAATGAGGGCAACAGGAGGGTTTAGACACCTAAGCTTGACAATCCTGGTAAAATATACAGTAGTTTTAAATAAGTTTTCCCAGATAATTTTAAGATCTCAATATTCTAAATACCATACCTTAATTCAAGAAATCTTACCAAGCCATTTTTCATTTGTTCTAATGGCAGATTTTTTTAATTTATTTCAAGGTAAAAGTTCTTTGAATGAAAGTTTTTTTTCTTTGTTTAGAGAGGGGCGTTTTTTCCAGTCTGACTCCAAAAGCTGAGGCCGCCTTGTTCTCATGTTATTATCATTGTCTGTGTTTGCATAATGTCAGAGCAAGTCGGGATCAAGTCACACAGAAATCTAACCGGCATTTATTGTCGTGCGATTGCTGGTGATCGAATCTGCGCAGGTCTGACTCATTTCAAACGAGTGTTGTATCTGTTAAACTCTGATGACGGCACTGTGGTGTTAAAATATTAGTCTTGCTTGCTTGTACAATAAAAAAAAATACTCAAGCTGTCTACACCGGCTCACTTTTGTACTAAATTGGTTGATCTTTATGTACGTTACATTAGAACAAGTAATCACATCACAGAGTACCGATCAGCAAAAGTAATGCATTATAATACTCAGGATTTTCTTTGTGTTATTGTGCTATCCAACTGTGTCAGTTGAAGCTGGAGTTTAAAGAACACCAAATCCTCCCCTCCTACACTTCACATCTTGCATTGAACATGTAGAAATTGAAAAGAAGTGACTGTGGTTTGACAAGCTAGCAGTCTTACAGCTTACAGGCTGTAGCATCTAGTTCCAACATCAGCTGCATGCTCACACACCCTCTAGACAACCAAGTGGCTCCTGAACGTATGCAAACCTATCGCTCACATTAGCAATCCAGCTAAGCACACAAAGCAGCGCAAAAGAGAAATAATCAAGAGTCACGTTTCTCCTCTTTGTATCCTCTCCAAGCTTGTGTGTTCTGGACCAGTCTGTCGACTGAACACAGAGCCAAAGTGATATCTTGTTAATTCCTTGGAAGATAGTGAACAAGCTGACAAAATGTCAAAGTAACAGAGCGTTAGGGGAATTAGTAAAAATAAAAGAATCACTTTACTTTAACAGGGTATTAAGGAAAACGTTGCTGCTTTACACTGTTTCCCGCAGGTCTTTTGCTCGATCTGTTGTCTGTGACATACCTATATCATGTACATAATGAAATGAATAGAAATGTATATCCCACATATACTACACTCACATATATGATCCACCACCATAAATTATGCATAATGTGCTTGTCCCCCCCATCTTTAGCTTCCTTTTTAAAATATCTTTGTAATTCATCTGGATATTTGTGCACAAAAGTCCTCCATAAATAAACGCAGCATGAATTCTGTTCTGTGTGGTGCGGAGCGCATCAGTTTGAGGTAGCACAGATTTCTTGCATGCGCATGTAGTAGGCACACATGCTGTCACACAAAGACACACACTCTTAAGCCTTGTCTGCAGCCTTCTTCTGTAGAAGGAACTGAAAGAAGTCTAATTGGCTGCATTGCTTGTCCCCCTACTTTCATGGTCACTGAAGGAATCGTACTGTATGAAGGATGGAAGGTATAGAACTGAGACATTCAGAGGGAGGCAGACAAGTAGAGGGAAGATGGGGATTTATTTTTTCCTTTTTCATTTGAAGAATCAATTATTTGAGATGTTTATTTGCTGCAAGGTCTATTTAGTCCTTTTTACAATTCAAAAATTGAGAAAATATGTAATTTGTCAAGGAGTGCCACAGCTTTTGCGTGCAAGAAATCCTCCATCATTTGAGAAAAATTAGTAAAGAAAGAATAATACCATCTTACGATAAGGATTAGTCGAACAAAATTCAAACATTTACGTTTTTAAAGGTCTCTTTCATAATGATCTAAATAACTGTACTGCTGGAAGAAACTAAGTTTGCATTATTAACTAAAATAGCTGACTTTTGTGGCATTCACTTAAAAAGTAACATGTTAAGAGCATTCCTGTTGTGTTCATGTTTGCACTGAGCAGCCACAACCTAAACTCTGGTGCCAAAAACCTCTTGAGAGTCTCCTCAGAGATTCAGACGGCCTCGAATCTCTGCCTTTGTGTTCGTGTAAACAGCTTAACCTGAATAAGACTAAAACCTGAGTAATGACCAAAAGCCGTTCCCCCTGTCGTTTCTTTTCACAGTCGTGTCGGTCTGAAGTGATTTTAGATTTTGCTCCATTAAACTAATTGCTGACTAAAACAGAGAGTGCTTGTGTCTGCCAAAGGCCTCGTGGATCCCAGGGGCTCTCTTGAACGGTGCAGCTGACGTCGAGTGCTGCTCGGTGGGTCTGGGGCTCCATCTGTGCCAGCTTTCTCCCACAGGGTGCCTTCTACCCAACCGATCCCCTGTCTCCCAGACCCATCCCGACCCCCCCCCCCCAACCGCACTGCTGGACTGTCATGCATCTGCTTCCCCCTCTGACAGTCTGTTACGTTGAGTAAACGCGTGATGGTGTGCTTAGACACGCTAGCACAGATGCACACGTCTACATAAAGCACACATTCTAGTGACTAATCTGCCGGATGATTTATGTGTCGCACTTTGTAATGACTGCGACTGCACAGTCAAAGCGAACACAGCTTTTTGCTGACAGGGAAAATCTGAATGTTGTTCAGTCTCAAAATGCTGCTATGAAATTTGTCATGATTTAGGAGAATAATCGTCCATGAGAGACCCAGCCAGCTTCAGCTTGAATAACTTTTTGACTTATGAACTGACAAACTTGCAATGAATGCCAGAAATTCTTGTACTGTAACCAAATCAAAACATTATTTCATTTTTTAAAAAACAGAATTTGCAAAAATCTGTTCCTTGCAATCTACCACAAACTACCAAAGTGTGGCTGGATCTGGAAATTCCGTGGATGTGAATTGGAACTGGAATTCTGTAGAAAATACCTACTAGAGCAGACACTTTGGGACGTTTTTTTTTTCTCTCTCCCCACAATCGGTGATTATTGTCAGAGAAGCCCAGTACAGCATAATTTGGGGATTTTGGTGCATTTATAGATAAATGTATGTCTGGACATTTTCTGAATCGGAATTAAAAAAAATAATAAAAAATAAATTAATTAATAATGATAATAATAATAATAATGTTTTAAAGCTAGTTTTCAGACGGCTGGTTACATACAACATTTTGGTATTTACGACTACTTCTACTTATTGTTTTATATTTTAGTGTATTTACATGTGTAGAAAGGATGAAATGACCTATACGAATGATCCATTACTGATTACTGATATTAAAACTTCTGTAGTTATACAAAATATATCTGATTCAACAAGCAAATCTATGTACAATTACAAAATCAATGTCTTTTTTGTCAATTGTCACCCATTTTATTACATTTTAGAAATATATTTAGAGCACTACATACTTTATTTGTGTCGCATATTGAATAAAAACTAAACATTTGTGAATTTAAAATAAACATACTGATGTATTTTTAACTTTCTTATTATTTATTGTTTTTGTAGGATTATTCTGCAATATACATGTTAATTCAAGGGCTATTTTTGTTATGTTATACGATTGTGTATTTCAAAGACCGAAACTCAAACAATTTGTAAATGAAAACAAAAAAATCCATAAATTTACAGATCTTTTACAGTGTATATAAAATAAAACAAATCTATACAAGGCAAAGTTAAAGTGGTTTACAACTCTGATTATTGCTTTAATGGTGGCTTGTATACTTGTGCTTAAAATCAGTAATAATCCATAAATAAAAGCTTTCATACACGTTTACATGGCGAGTATACATTGTGCACTGAAGCACAAAATCAACCCATCGGGTATTATAATTAGTTCCAAATAGACATATGCATCATAAATATGCACACATCTTCATTCACTAATTCTCAGAAGAATGTGAAGCCTCACTTTGACATTCAATTATACTGTATATCTACGCTGTACATTCACGTCTGGTTCATTTCAACGCAGATATACTCAAGGACTCACTTATAGTCATGTTTCCATCACTTCAGAGGACAATTCACTGAGCTATATTAATTTCCTGAAGACTCACCCAACCATAAACATAACCACTACATGTCTAACTGTCTGTTTTCTCAACCTTACACCCAGCCTTCATACTAATATTTAATGATTTACATTAC
Source organism: Acanthochromis polyacanthus (assembly GCF_021347895.1). Classification (NCBI taxonomy): domain Eukaryota; kingdom Metazoa; phylum Chordata; class Actinopteri; family Pomacentridae; genus Acanthochromis; species Acanthochromis polyacanthus. The sequence continues at coordinate 24,020,524 of NC_067116.1, read as the reverse complement.
AGGGGCTTGTCGTTTGTCCCTCAAGGAAGTTAAGTCCCGACAGTGTGACTGTATAAACAGATTTATGTCCCCACAACATGACTAATTCAAGTCCACACACTGCCCAAGTGCAAACACACACATGCAGCCTGTAAGATTTGGCAACTATGCCACCCGAGTCTCTGATTAAATTTGGCATAAATGTGCTGACTCCTCGGGAGTTATTTGGTATTTCCCAATCTTATTATGACTGCCTCCCATCTGTTTCTCATATTTTATAATACTTTATAATACCGTATAGCTGCAACCTGCATTTACACATTTTAACTGTGTGGCTTTGTGACAGTTCAAGACAGTTTCTTTTCTTTTTCTATGTCTGTGACTCATCTCCAACAGAGATGAAACAATGATGTTTGCCAACTGAGCCAGATGTTCATGTTTAAACAAGGGCTTACATAAGAGGCACCCCTCAACAGCAGCCATTGGAGAGAGAGACTGAGGAAGAAAGAGAGGCAAAGAGAGGATGACAGAACACACCGTTTAACAGAATGGTGTTCATTTTAAATGGAGTAATGTTACATTTTGTTGCCCTGATGGTGTTCATTCAGGCACATTCTCAGTTCATGCCTGTTTTTATCTTTCCACCAGATGCCCTCAGTTTTCTTGGTCCGAGGTTCTCACCTGTTCACCTTACATCATTTTGGCCACGCCGCTTGCAAAATCTGTTCTCTCTCATGAGGTTTGTTTCTGCCTGGTTAGTTTTCAGTGTCTTTTCTGGATGTAAGTTTTCTTTTTTAGTGTGTATTGACCTGTAAAGAGTGGTGCCAGCTTTTGAAAATGAGATACATGGTGTTTCTTTGCACTTGGGTCCAGTTTGGCAAAATTGTCAGTTGGGATGGGGGTTGAAGGGCTGAAAGTACTTATCAACTCCACTGTTTCTAAACAGTTAAGATATTAGGGCGATATGAGGCGCATTGCCATTATAGGGCACGTAGGTCTAGCTCCAGACCTGGGTAGCAGCAAATGCATTCCCATGGTCCTCTCGTTGGCACAGTGAAGGTCGGTGGAGCAGCTGGGAAACTCTGACAGCTGTGATCATCCACCATCTCCAGCAGACCGCAGATGTCCCTCCACAATCCGCCCCAGCTCTTCCTGTCTCTTTTCTTGCTCAGCGTCTCTATCTCTGTCCCAAGTGTGGAAAAAGCTGGCAAAGCTGCGATCCAGTTGTGAAATGGTTGTTATCGCCAATTACGTACCTCTCCTTCACCCCCTTTTCCCAGATGTAGCCAATCTCAAGTGAAGATGTCAGGATTATGCAAATGATATTAGCAAATCTGGAGAGCTTGATGGTGGGGAATTGGTATTTTTATTGATCGTGTTTTTTTCAGAAATGTTTCGGCTTTTTCATTTTGGACGCATGATTACACAAGACTCAATTTTATTTGGTTAAATTACCATAATGTGAGAACACAGTTTGATTTTGGATGTGCGAGCGGCAACAATTAGTGGTGTCACAAGTCCGAGAATGTTTTGTCATCAAACCTGACAAAATGAGGTCAGCCATGTAAATTGCAACGTGGTGAGCGAAATTAGTTAAAACACTGAGTGAGGCATTTGCATGTGATAGAATACAATTTTTTTTGTTGTAGGTATTGTTTTAACTACTCAACAAATCACAGCAGTCGGATGAAGCTGTAGTCAACAGTTTGTAGAAGGCAATCCTAACTCTAAGTGAAATTTAAAAGTATATCAATGCTTTGACCCAGTTTGGAAGATTAATTTTACAATAGATAACCTGCTTGTTTGACGCAACAGACCCAGTTTTGAACAGGGCAATGATTGCTGAATGTATGACTGCATCTGTGCCATTTACTACTTGTCACGGTCATCACTCTATTCTGGGAACATTAGAATTCTTTCTGAAAACTCCCCAAGCTTAGACGGCAGTTGTCCTAGGGCTTCCAGAGTGCAGTGCTGTGCATATAATATCGCTGGGAGAGATGGGTACCGTCTGGCTGTCAGTGTGAGGTGAGGGAGTGGGTTTACAATAAGGCCTCGGGCCCAATGATCCACACTCAGCTTTTCTTTATCAACGCTGGTCTCCTGGGCCACCTGGTCAACTCAACAGTGTTCTCTAACTCTTACTGGCTTTAAAAAAAAATAAAGGGAGAATTTTCCCCACCGTTCACAAGGTCCTCCTGGACATCTCACATTGCCCACGTCACAATTATGATGCTCTTTTATTTATGTCTGAGCAATCAGATCTCAGTGTGGGGGCATTCACATCTTTACTTAGTCAGTTCATGCATTCAGCGTCTGTAGGTCCACAAAGGTGTACATGATGCAAAGGTATGGGTGTGTGAGTATTCTAGGTTTTTTTTTAAAAAATATTATTTTAACTTATTAATTATATGTCATGTATCTTATGTGCTTTTAATAGTATGTGTTCTGTTTCATGTGTTGCTGTGCAGCTGTTTTTACTTTTGTCTGAACAAATTTCTCCCACGGGAGATAAAGTAAACCCTGACCTTGAGACCACTCATTAATTAGCTGCTACATCCTGTGAAAATTGTAAATAAGGCCTATGCCAGAATTCCTCTGTAAATGACCATTCTACACCCTTTCCCAAGCTGGACTTATCAAAAAATTGGAAAGGTAGAGGCACAACTGCTCTTCTATGGATGCACATGTGTTGGGCAATAAATCACATGCAAAAGCTCTGGTCACGTGTGAGGTACTTTCCAAAGTATTCAACAACAACAGCAGCAGAAAAAAACTGAGTGTCAGACCTCCATTGTTGTTTTGGGTTTGGTTAACTCTGAAACACTGAAGGAGACGTTTTGCTTTATTTCAGCTTTGGGAGTTTCCTTCTGGAGTCAAGATATATCAAGTGACATTTAGATATCTGGACTTTATTGATCCGACCTTGATGACGTTACAGAAACCACCCCTTTGGGACTCTGCATGATGAAGATAATTAATTGTATAGCCCATGGCCATGGCTATTTAGTGAGCAACTGGTTGTCTTTTTTACACCACTTCAGCAGGTCATAAACTTTGGTCTAAAACCTGAGCAATCAACTTAAGCTGAGAATAACCCCAGCTAATATTGTACAGATGTAGTTGAAAAATAGAGCATGTTCTCCTCTAAGTACAGCTTACACATGACAGAATCCCACATGGGATTTTGTAAATCATGCATGTGTAACGTGTGTGCATTACACACAACACTGAACAACAAACAGTACAACACATTAATTAGTTAAAAATGTTTCTATGAAATGAGGAAATACAATAAAACCCACCGCAGCACATGAATGCAACATGACTGTGTATTGCATAAATTACGGACATAAATCAGCATAATCCACAAATATATTCTATTATTGTTAAGGCCAATAACTTTGGTTAATGATGGTAGAACATCTTCCTTAGACATGTACGATCCTCCAGAAGCAGAAACAAGTGTGTAAACATCCCATTTATTGTTGTAACTCTGACAAAGTTTAATGTTTTGCTCATTTTGTAGATATGTAAAACTGTGAACTCGTGACTAAAGTCCTGGTAGTTCTTCCTTGAGTAAAATATTATTTGAAAACCAAATTCTGTCATTGCAAATATTTTTAAACGACACAATCAGATAGAATTCAATAATGTTCTATCTTCAGTACGGGTTAGTGAAAAACAGAATGATGAGCTCCACTTTGCAAAATGACTTCAGTCTCACTTTTGGCTTTTGGATTTAGTTAACGTAGACACATCAGACGGCTAATCTATATGAGTGACATACGCTGGTGTGACCAACTGCTTCAAGGTGAAATGTGGCCTTTTTCACAAAACTGAAAGATTAAGCATTCTTTATTATCAGTCTGCAGTGCTATCATACTAAACCAAACACAGAAAAACAAAGACATTTGTAAAATATAAGTAGCAGAGTATTTTTTTCACGAGGAGGAGGGAGATTGAGGTCGTATAGATTTTGTATTATCACGGTGTCTTCTGTCTGTGATTTATTTAACAGGATATTTAGTGTGGGAGACTTTGATTAGCTGCATTTCTACACTTTATACCTGACTTATCTTTCTACTTTGCAGTTACTGAAGTAAACTAAATATGATGTAACAGCTCCATATCACAACTGTGCTTGTACCTGTTTCTGGACGATACTGTATTGAGCGAACAGTCAGATGTGATGTGTTCACATTTGAAAGGTAATCTATGAAAAAGCCTGCTATGAGACAGGCCAAGGTGGGGAGCCGTCTAGCCGTGCAGGCAGTGGGAGGCAATCCAAAATGGAAAAAAATGGCATCATGTGTACACAATCACACAAACCAGGTTTCTACAGTCAATATCTAGACACTTAACCTTCTAAATGTGCTAATACTTTTGAGTTCACATGTTATGACGCTGGTCTCTTCTATAGGAAATATATTTGAATGATTTTCTTATTGAATGCAACTGGGTTTCCTATTTTTACCTTTTGAATGGAAAAAAAGGAAAACACACGAGGAAGAAATAAACAGACTCATGAAAATGTGTCATAGAATAACAAAGATATCAAGTGCAGGTGACGGAGGAATACCCCCAGAGAAACTCAGAATATTGGAAGACGCCTGGAAATGTTGAATCCACACAAAAGCTAAATAGAAAACTAGACATGGTTTTAAAAGCAGACAGCCAGGTGTAGATCCATCGGGGCAAGAGAGAGCAATTCAAGACAACCCAGGTTTTCCGAACAAGCTGATTCTGACACGAAAGCCTGTACACGACTACCTGTGAGTGTTTTCAGCCCACAAAACTATGAAGCTGAACATTCTTGAACTGGTATGCACATTTGTGAGGTGACGGATAAAGATTGTAATGCGATTCTGTGCTGAAACGGTAGAATATGATGAATCATTCAGCACAAGTAAAGAACCAGCTGCTCATGCAACACGAACATATTACTAGCTTATAAAAATGACAGACACTGTAAAAGCACTTTTTACAAAAATGTTCCTGTTTAGTTTTGCACTTGTAGAAGATTTTTTCTTACATCAGAAGACTTTGAAAATGATTTCAGAAATATTTCATTTTCATTTAACTGCAACAGTTTAATACTGCAAATGTGTATTTAATATAAGATACAATTCATAAAAAAAAGAGGTCATGGTTTCTTCCTTATACATACATTTGTTTGACTATCTATCAATAATATTATATATAATATTGCATATTATTGGAATTTTCATTGTTGAATTTTCATTGTTTCACACATATATCATTAAGTCAAAAAAAATAAACCTGTAAAATCAAGGCTAGGAAATGGATTTTAATCACAGAAAATTTAAATTTTCTGTTTTTAGGGGCCCAACTACTGAAACTGTACTTTAAAAAAAAAAAAGTACATCTATCTATATATATATATATATATATATACATATATATATACATATATATATATATATATATACATATATATATATATATATATACATATATATATATATATATATATTATTTATGCATTTTTAAAAACCGTGTAGAGAATATGCTTGCTGGTTGTTTGAGTAGTATTTCTGGTCACCCGACAAATAGTCCAATATTCACTCTTTGTCTCTGCTTTGGTCCTCTACAACTCCTAAAAGAAATATGTGGCCCTTTAACTGCTATATATCCCATAAGGTTTGTTATCTGGGGCTGGGGTGGTAACAAAGTGAGTGTATCTGTTTTGTATTTTGTGTTTTTTGCTTTAAATGAGGCTGAAACCACAGATTGGTGAGGACGGTAGGTGGTGGGCCAACCAGTCAAGCTGCAGACCATAAACCCAAAACAATGAGTTGAAATATCTCATGAATTTGATTCACTATTCATGTAAAAACATTTATTGGTGCAGCTTTAAGTGTGATTTAAAGGACTTAAAAATACTAAATATGTCTATGATAAATTGCAGTAGAGGTTAAAACACCCTAAGCTATCTTGCAAGCTAAAGCTTATTGTACTGCGAGAACAGAGATTTCATTTCTGACCTGGCGGTTCCATGTTGGAGTGACAAGGTATCGCATCTTGAACCTACCTGCTGTGAATGTCTGACTTCTGACTGGACTCCATCAAAAGATCATCTTGACCGGCCAGGCCAGTTGTGTGACCTCATATGGAGAAATGGATCTATGGATCTAGGAGCGCAGTAAAAATACAGAAGAAAAAAAAAAGGAATATGAGAGCAGAAGCTGTGAGCATGGCATGGCAGTTAATCATGCTAAAGCTATACACTCCCTCAATCTGTCCATCCATCTGCCTCCCCTGTGCTCCTCATCCCTCCCTCTCCCTGTCTGTCTCTGAACTGTCCATTTCTGTCCTCTCGGCTCGTATTTCATTCTCACGCATTCGTCTCTCTCTTTTTCGCAGTTTGTACATCTTTCACCTCTAACCTGAGGCGGAGAAGTGGGTTATTTCTCTGCACTTCTTCAGACTGCCCCACACAAACAGAAGCATCAGCCCGATGCTCTTTGCATTTTCTGAATCATAGCTGACCTTACACAGCTCACCTCATCGCCCTAACTCCTCCCCCCAGTTTGGCTGTCCTCACCTAACCTCTCATCTGTGTCTGTCCTTTGTGCATTCCCTCAACAATACCTGCTCTGAACGCCTGCAGAGAATTTATCCATCCATCTCTTCTTCGCAACTTTATCCTCGCAGTGATTGCTGGATGTTCGCAGTAGGAGGTTGTCAGGGCCAGTCAGCTCCTGGTGGGTGGTGGTCGGGGTGTTGATGGGATATGTGAGACTGAACCACCCTGCAGGTCCAGGTGAGCCATGCTTTACCAGAATACTGAGAGAGGAGAGGCAGAGTCTGATCACAGCCAGCGATGCACCTATTGATGAAACAAAAGGTGAGGGGAAAAAATGGATGATGTTACAAGGCTGAAGATGGCACATGGCAAGAGTAGTTAGAAAAGTTTCAAGTTGAAGCTCGGTTAATTGGTTTTCCAGGTGCTGGAAAAATGATGCTTGTGTGCATTTAAAACACAATGTAAATCAGAAATTTGTCATTGGCTGATGATGCATGATTGCGCAATTCATGGCATACTTGAAGAAGAATTCTTTATGACACAATTCAGCTTTATGTTCCATTTATTTTGAGAATACTGAGGGGACTGTATGCATCTTTCTGCATGTGTGTGTGCATACATACGTGCTGTTTACGAACACATTCAGTGGCATTAGGAACATTATGAGCCAGTAGTTTAAGGCAGTTTCCAATAGCAACCAAATTTACTGGCTTCATACTCTTGGAGGTTTATTATTGGTGTTATTTATACCACTGTACATTTATTGGACCCACGTGGGCATTTGCAGAGTGTCTTTATTTGTGTAATCTTTGTTATATTTCCAGCGAGTGTGTTGCGCTTTAATATCGAAGGCATTAAGCCAACTTCTTTGACTCACTGTGAGCGAGTAGTTAGGGCTTGTGACTAACTGACTTACTGCGGTGAGGGGGTGAAGCATCTTTCGGTTACATCACGGCACCTCTGTTAATTCTGCTCCAAATCCTACATTTTTGTGACAAATTTATATTACGTGAACAAGAATGTAAAAATTGAGATTATGTTACATTTAACATGATAATGTTAAATAAAAGGTTTGGGGGGGGCTGGATTCATGCAGACAACGTAATAATATGCAGCAGTGTTCTGGACATTTTTGCAGTAGTATTTATTTGTTGTTTTCAATGTCTTAATAGACATCTGTTCACATTTATTTTTAGATTTTTTGCACGATATGTATGCTATTTCGGTAACTAAGCAGGTATCGAGTAAATAGTGACCGTATTCATTCACAAGTTTTTGACATTTGAATATTCACCAAATGGCTGTTTTTGTCACATTGCAATATTAGGTGCATTTTGCACAAACGAAACAATCTCAAGTTGCAGCTTAATCAAGATTATTTCATTAATCAGCTGTAAGATTTTAAAGAATTCTCAGTCCTAATGGATGATCCTTTAATAACTGCAACTTTGCCATTACAATTAGACTGAAATACAGTGACAAAATAAATCTTCTATTTCTGCATATTTCTCACACTGAAATGTTCCAGATCATCAAATTATTATTTGTATTTATTGAATAGAAGACAGAGATAGCCCACAAAACACAAAATATAGTTTTTAAATAATTATTTATGAAAGATTTCTTGAAAACCTGTAGCATCCCTGTAAGCTATAGCATCTGGATTGGATTCAAGTCTGGACTTTGACTCAGCCAATCCAAAATCTTCATTTTGCTCCTTTTGAACCATTTAGAAGTGGACTTGCTTGTGTGCTTTGGGTCATTGTCTTGCTTCATAAACAACTAGTGCTTGGATTTTACGGCATAAACTGATGGGTATATTTTCTCCTGGAGGATTATCTGATCGGGATCGGAATTCACGGCTGCATCAATTATAACAAATTGTCCAAACAGTCCCAAACCATCAGACTACCATCACCATGTTTCACTATCGGTACAATGTTCTTCTTGTGGAATGCAGTAGTAGCTTCACGCCTGATGTAAGAGGACTCAAGTCTTCCAAAAAGTTCTACTTTGACTAGTCAGTCCACAGAATGTTATGGCAAAAGTCTTGGGGTTTATCCACATATTTTTTGTAAATACCAGAGGAGCCTTGAAGTTCTTTTTGGTCAGTAGTGTTTTGTTCCTTGCAACTCCCCCGTGGATGCCATTTTTACCCTTGAATCATGTAGGCAGACATGTCAGTAATTGATGCTAGTGAGGTCTGCAGATCAACTGATGTTCATCTGGGTTCTTTTGTGGCTTCCTGGATGAGATGTGGATACACATTTGGAGCAACGTTGGTCATTGACCACTCCTGAGAAGGTTCACCACTGTTCCATGTTTCTCCATGTATGGATAACGTCTCGAACTGTAGTTCTCTCGAGTCTCCCTGAGCCTTAGCAATGGCTTTTTCACTCTTTCCAGATTGATACATGTCAATGACTTTGTTTGGCATCTGTTCTTGAATCTCCTTAAAACAAGGCATCATGTGCTGCTTTTTGAGATCATTAAGCTACGTCACAATGCCACACAGGTTCTATTTAATGATGCTTTGAGTCAACAAGCCTGGCAGTAATCATAAGTGAGTGGCTGGTGAAACTGAACCCAATTACCAAATGAATTTGTTCTTTCAGTAGGCTGATAGCTAAGCAGCAATTATTTTTTCACATAGGGCAATGTGGGCTGGACAGCATTTTTCCAAAAGAAAAATCATCATTTAAAAAGCGGATTTTGTGTTTTCTTGGGTTGACTTTATTGTACATTAAAATTAGTTTGATGATCTGACACATTTAAGTGTGGCAAATATGCAGGAATAGACGATTACTATGTACTTTTTCACAACACTAAGTGTCTTCAGGTACAAGGACAACAGAGCCATAAAGCACTCAAATCCACATTTTGTATTCGGCAATGAGATAGCTGATCCATTTCTTCTTTTCTATCTAAGCATTTTGGTGGAGGAAGAAAAATCCTAAAAGAAAGAGACTGGGGACTTTTTTCCTTCTCCTTCTCTGAAGTGACTACAATGCCCCCCTCCCAGATTTACTCTATCCTGAGTGTGTCCTGAAACCCACTGAATAACACCCAGATATTTTCAGACCAACACGCTCAAGTACAAAAAAAAAAGAAAAAGAGAAAAATATAAAGCTTCTCTTTTCATCTCGCTGGAAAAATAACATTTGAGGGCTTCAATTTTACTCCCAATTTCCTCATATCTTTCACTTCAGGGAGAAGTGGCTTTTTGAGGTCTGAAGCTATGGGGCCCCTGTGGCGCCCCTTCATGCCCTTCACAATAAGCTCAACCACATCATATCTATGACTTGAAGCAGTATAGTTTGTCACATACCAGCACTATGAAACACAATTTTCTATTTGCATATTCATAGATATGCAAGTGTGATAACTTTAACTGAAATTCTGGTCACATACTAATGTGACAATAAGTTTGTTTCCAAGATTTCAAACTTACAGCCTGCTTTTTTTCCCCCTACAGCCAATACTATGTCATCTCTTGCCCCATGTAACTCTGATAATATGAATAATAAATATAGGAGTTTTCCATTAAGCTGTCTTTATACTGTTAATCTTGACATGGATTCCTTTACAGGCAAAAGAAACTGAAAATATTTGATAAATCCTTCTCATAGAGACAATGTCATGCTGTCAGTGATGGCTGAGTGAAAAAATAAACCAACAATAAAGGACTTAATCACCATTCCATATATCCGTGGGATAACGGAACCAATAAAACGCATTATGAGGAAACATAACATCAACACAGCAGTAAAACCACATACAAAACTCTGGCAGCTTTTTAGTCCATCCCGAAGACAGAATAGAACCGGACAATAAATGTAATATCATCTACGAAATACCGTGCAAGTCATGTAAAAAAAACATACATTGGTGAAACAGGCAGGTCATTCAAAACAAGAAGAAAGGAACACCAAACAGAATGTCAAAAGGAAACAACTGGACGCTTCACAAGAGCACAAAAAGAGCAAGCCGAACAAGAAAATAAAAAATCAGCCATCACGGATCACTGCAGAAGACAAAACCACGTTATGGACTGGGACGGGGGGAGGATCATAGCCTCAGAGACAAATAAACAGAGACGATGGATCAAGGAAGCCATCGAAATCAGGAAGCAGGCAGGCTGCACCATGAACTGGGACGAGGGGGCCTACATCCTCTCACATATGGGACACCATGCTCCAGAAACGACCGGACGGCGGGAGGCGTGGTCGGTTTGACAGATTCTGACAGATCTGTCAAACCAGCCACGTGATAAAAAGGACACGTCACCAAACATCAGATGACGCTCTGAGGAAGACGGCAGAAGCTGTCGAAACACGTCAGCAAGGTAACACAACTCTTTCTGAATTGTCGGTTTTAAATAAGTAACACTATCATATAGTGTATAACAACAAAATGAACCTAATCCAACTAAAATAAATATGCTGTTTCTAAAACTATTTTATAAATATGAATTAAAGGGGCTTTGTGAAGGCAGCGCATGGACAATTTCTTGCAATGCAGCCTGTATCAAAGTGACACCTAGCTCTTCAGTCGAGAGGGCGAGAGTAAATAAAGCAGTCAAGATGGCACAGCAAAGGAATTTTATAGCCTAAAGCAGTAAACAATTACTGGCAGAGATATAGATGCAAAGTGTGCGATGATGAATGTGTAATATTCAAGTGAATAGTAGATGATATGCAAACATACGCATACTTTACATAGATAATTAAAAACATTTTTTATATTTATGAATGTCTGCAAAAGGGCGTACAGTCCATTACAGTGTATATAGCTGGAACACTTGCTTACAGGTGAATTCATTATTTCCTGATAGCCGTTGAAAAGCCTACCATACACTGAGGCATGTCCTCTCATGGTCCAACCCCAAACTGAGGGTATATAAACACCGGAGGCATCATGGCTGCCTTTAGCCACATGAGCTCCTCTGTGTTACTCTAAGATAGGGGATGCAGTCAAAGGATTATTCAAAAGTTGTTAACAGTTTTAAATATCAGGTTTATGTGTTTGCACATGGTGACTGATGTGCATCTGTTTGTGTTAGTTTCATGTCTACGTCACCTACGTCATGACTGTTTGACTGAGATTTGTGATGCAGAACTTTCTGTCTGGATGTGGATGCTGCTGAACCTCTTAAATCTGCTGAACCAGTGCACCATCCTGTACAGATATGAATTATTTTAGCTGGCACTGTGAAACATATGGTAACACCTGAGGTAAATGGTTACTACATGTTGAAACCTGTTATTAATGTGTTTTGTTTTTGTTTGTATTATCTGTTCTAATTGGCTGCTGATTTCTCTTAATTTTTGTTTTTGTTAGCCTTTGTCTTCTATTCTTAGATTAACCCAACTATTATGTTTTTGTTAGAGCAATACTTGTGATTATCTCTCTTGTGGAGCTAGCACAGCACTCCAGTGTTTCCCTTCACTGGTTGAAGTGGTTGGAGCACCAGGACTCAATTTTGTACACTTTTTGGCAGCGATCTGTAAATGTTGTGAGTTTAGAAGTGGTACGTAAGTTGTAGCACTCCTGGAAAACACTCTTAGCAGTAAGCTGCCTCCCTGCTGCTGGCTTCAACCCTCTTTCCCCTTCCGTTTGCTAATTATATTCTGCTGGAAGTGTTTTCCTAAAAAGAATTGAACTGTTAAACTTAAGTTACTGCAATACATCTTTTGGGGCATTTTCAGAAAGACTTGAATTGTTTTGTGTGTGTGTTTTTTTAAAGCAACTCCTTCCACAGGCACTCCCAGCCATCCAGAATTCAATCATTTCATAAATTTACTTTTATATTTCGAACCACATCTGTGTCTTGCTTTAGTTAAACAACAACCTGTGTGACCTGCACATAACCAAGGTGGTAGTCCAGGTTTCTATAATAATCCTTGGGGTGAGACTTTGTCAGATTTGCCAGACTGCAGTTCTCTTGTTCCCCTTCCTACCCTACCACATAAACTGCACACTATATAGTACTACGCATAATTGCAGTCACAATGTAAGTGGATTTTGAAAAACAAAAAAACATATTAGAACCGCTAAAAAAAAAAAATCAAATATGTTCCTTAATCATTTACACATCTATTTCTTTATCCCTCCCGATGACTGTCACTTTGAAGTCACTGGGACACTTATATTTAGATTTTCTTACAGACAGGAGACAGTTTAAAAATAGCCCCACCCTAATATAAAAATGACGTACTGAGTGTAGAAATTAACACACAGTGGGCTGGGTTAATTTTACAGCAGCAGACATTAAAGAGAAAATGAAGAAACTCCGCATTCATGGCTTTACCACAAACATTTGATACCACCCACGATGTGGGAAGACAAAATAGGTGCTGTGCAGGAGAAAGACGAAGAGAGGTGTCAGGGAAGAGGCTGCAGAGTGTGAGTGTGCATGGAATGAACAGACGCAAACAGGCAGACATACAAAACGAGTGAGTCTGGGTTATGAAAGAGAGCAACAAATGGACAAACTTCAAGTGTGTGAGGGAGGTGTAGGTTGTCACAGATGGATGACTAAAAGGAAGGAACAGAAAAAGGTGGATGGGAGGCGGGTGAGAAATGGAACGGAAGAGCAGGCATGAATGGATGGCTGGACAGAATAAGGGGGAAAAAAAAGAAAAAAGACAGGAAAAGACAGATGTCCAGTTGGCCAAGAAACACATTTTTTTTGTAAAAAAAAAAAAAAGGATGGGGAGGCGATTTCTTGAAAGAAAATAACGACAAATATGTAAATGAGATCAACATCATTTGAACAACTGTGTCTTGATGTGACAAAATTAAACCCCAAAAATCACTTAAAAGGATCGACTGTCTTGCAGCTGCACTAATCAAGATTTTATGTAAAAATGCTCTGGCAGCATAAATCACAAAGCGAGGCTGAAGCAGACATTATCCACCAAATGACAAAATGACACCCCATACATTAGCCCAGTTTATCCAAGCAGATTTCAGGTGCTATGTTTCCCCTCTGTTAACAAGAAGGAGCGATATGTCGGTTAGTCATAAATTCACCTGATGTACATGTAGTCAACACAAGTACAAGAGCTGAATTTACAGTCAGCCTGACAAAATAACTCATCATCACTCCTGGGATGCCACTACATATGGCCTGTGCAGATGCGACCATTTGAAACATCTGGCATGTAAATACTATGTGCTAGGAAAACAAAGGAAGACAAGAAAACTGGAGGAAAACTGCCCATCAATGCAGTTAATGTCTTCTTCAACCTATAATAAGAATAGTAAATAAGATGTTTTAAATCTGGGAAAAGCACTTCCTTAAAGGACAGAAGGTGTTTTGACTTTAGTGCTTAGGAGAAGCTATTTTCCCCTCACTGAATGTGTTACTTTTAAAACACTCTTGAAAAACAACTGACCCAATAAATGTCCTTCCGATGCACATGTCAACACATCAGTTATTACAAAGTGCAGTGTTCACATCTAGCCGATTACGGTTTGTTCTAAACTGCATGATTGGATCAAGTGTGACGCATATGAATTGGCTTGACATTTACAGTGGGGCTGTCTGCAGCAGCCATGAAAATAGAAAATAGTCACTGGATTTGATGTTAAACTGCACTGTGGTACTTGCTGTCTATTTCACTCTTCCCTTCTTGTCACAATAGAGTCTGAGTGAATGAAGTGTTCACTCGCACTACCTTGATGACAACTTACTTCGACAGGGACGAGCAGCTTGTATTTTTTTATTCAGTGCCTTATACAGTGAAAGCGTTTTGTTCCTGCCATCATTCACACTTACACGTTTAACATCCAGAAATGGATTTTCTTGATTCACTCGTTCTCTATTGTCCAGTGTGGGGATGCTGGCATGAAGAGAGCCCATCAAAATGATGCTCGCAACGAGCAGCAACAGTACAAACAAATAATAAAGATATTTTCTCTTGTTTTGAGTGTTTGTTCCAAAAGAACATGCATGAATGTCAACCAGTTTGCCATCTCCATGGTCACCAGCTGCAATAGCAGAGCTGGTATGAGTCTGCGTTTTCGGTTTTAATTTGCTTTGGCAGGAGTTTATGTCTGTCTGTGCACAGATTTCGTCAACGTTCAAGTGTTACAGTCATGCAAGATACACAAAACTTTACTGGTGTATGGCTGAAACTAAAATGAAAGCAGAGCTCGAAGATAAAGATGCGATTCAAACTCACTGACTTCTTGTGGGTTAGAAGATGGTTTTTAGTTAAAAAACGCTTAATTTAGTCACCTAATATTCCTTCATTAAACTAGACAGGTCACTCTCATGGCACAAAGAAGGTATTGTCGATTTCTGATCATTTCTGTTTTTTAGGATTAATGTTGGTTTTCCGTCTGAGGCCATAAGACACTGGCTACTTCCTGCTTCGCTACCTTGATGTAAATAATACTTTTGAGGTTGTGATCATAGGCGAAAATAAATGTTCATGGGCTTCTCCTCTGTCCATATATTTTGTAGAAATATTAGATTATGACATACAGATTCTCAGGCAGTGGAGTTTAAGGAAAGTAAAACTGAATATTTACAGTCCCAAGGAAGTGAGGAGCTTTTCAGCGGGCGCCTTGTCTGCTGTGATATCTGTCAGCATGCTGAAGGGCTGCCATAAGGCGTCCTTTGGGATTCCTCAGGTGGAAAATGCCAAATTCTTCCTGTCAGGCAAGTATAAATATTTCCTTTGTGTTTATTGTCCATTATGCAAGGGGTGTAACATGTTCTATGCTGTGTTTTTGCCCTCTTTTTTTTTAGCCGCTTCAGTCTGTTTGGTTAAGGCAGTGCTGTGTAGTTACTCCACCTGTCTAGTCTGGTTGTGCTCCACTGAGAAGATGAAAAGCTGGTTTGCATGTAGCCCGGTTTCTTCGTGTTCTCTTTCTTTCTACAAAGGGGTGTCATGTCTTTCTGCAAAATGGATTTTGGCAGTTTTTTTTTCTTTGTTTACTGTCTGATACACACAGATTATACAGGAAAGCATAAGATCTTTTTTTTTCTGAAATATTCTGCAATAGGATCTAAAATCTCATCCTCCAAACTGTGCTTATTTCAGTTCTAATAATACTTGAAATGCTGAATGTCAGTAATAAGGGTTTCCTGCATTAAAAGACAGACATGTTTCATGTTCCTCTATCACCTTGACCTCATCCCCTTCATTTCTGCCTTGCTACATTTAAGTGGCATTACTTTTTGCTAGGACCATGATAATGTTCTGTTCAAGACGACCCAAAAAGCAGGCAGGTATACACTCCAAAAAAATGGGGAACTTTTAGAGAACTTACTGAAACTGGAACAAACTCGGACAGGCAAAGCAAGCAGGGTCCAACAAAGGATATGTCTGCTAAAGGAAAGTCCAACAAAGCAAGAAAGAAAACCCTCATAAAGTAAAACTGAATTTCATTAAGCGATAACATAGAACATACATAGAGAAAATATGCAAATACAGATTACCTGATAAAGACTAAGGGGAAAACACACAGACTAAATAACACAAGTGGAAGCAGAGGCCTGTCCTATGAAACAGGATTTGGGGTTAGCAAGTTAACTTCAGGTTTAACCCCGGGATCTCATGATCATGACGGTGACTCACTTCTTATCGGGGGACATCACCATGGTAACTTATGCTGAACACATAACCTGTTCCAGAGCAGCATTTTATAACACTGTTCTACGGACCAATCAGTTCTTCTAGCAAATACTATCACCATTCATGAAAGATCCTGGTGAATCAGTGCACAGATGAAAAGGAAGATAAGAATTTCTTAAGCTGCAAGTGATTTCAAAGCCATTTTTACAGTTCTACCTGCATCTTTAGAGCAATATAACCCTAAAATAGAAAATGATTGAAACACTAAATAGTTGTGCTCCATTTGTTGGCCTTGTAAGATTTGCTGTAAATTTGGTTTTGATTATGTTTTTACATTTGCTCTTTCCATTCTTCCAAAACCGTTTGACACCACCAAAGTTGCAGCTGAGAGAAGAAGGCTGAAACTGCCGTACACTCTATGAGAATGAGACCCAACGTGAGCTTCTTAAATTCATCCTCCACATCATCGTAAAATTAGTTTGACTTTTATTTACCAGAAAATTATTCTTTAAAAGAATTGTCATTTTGTGAGTTGCAGAAAAGGATCATATTTGTAATTGTGTTATACAGTGTTATGATGCATGATGATAATTAAACTGAATCCCGAATAAGGAACCTACATAAACAACTTCCACACAATGTGACGGTGATATTAATAAGCCTATGAATTACACATTCACTCAGTCTGCAGGTTTCCTTCCTGCATTGAACTCCAGCAGCTGTGTTACACTTGAGCCGTGTTTTTGAAGTCATTCTTTTGGATTAGGGTAGGGGTGTCAAGATCCGTTCCTGGAGGGCCACTATCCTGCATGTTTTAGATGTTTCCCTCTTCCAACACACCTGATTCAAATGATCAGCTCGTTATCAGGCTTCTGCTGAGCTTGATGATAAGCTGATCATTTGAATCAGGTGTGTTGGAAGAAGGAAACATCTAAAACATGCAGGATAGTGGCCCTCCAGGAACTGAGTTTGACACCCCTGGATTAGGGTTATACTTTGCTCTTCTTGTGAGAAATATGCAGCTCTAGAACATTTACAATTGGTCTTCTGGTGCCAACACCACCACTATAATGTGAACATCCTCATGGCCAGATTTCAAAATCCTGGGTTGACTTACTGAGCTGATGAACAGTTGCATGTGACTGTTTAGTCTGACTAAGGATGTTCAGTTTAATAAAGTCAGACAACAAAAATATATCCTGCCTAAGTTAAACTTGCTTTGTAGTACAGCCTCCAGGATAACAAGGAAAAGGTGAAACAAACTCGCAGTAACAAAAGTGGCACCCGGACCATGATGCTTTCTACTATGGCATTGAAATGTAGTATTGGGCATACAAATCTTGAGAAAGGAAATATAACAATATGGATGTAAAAGCTGGATGCTGATTTAAATGAGGCTGTAATTTTAGGTAATGTGATTTATTAATTTACACTGACAGAAGTGGAATCAGCTTGGAGCATTTGATGGTTTTTAATCACATATAATCATATTTTCAAAACTGTAA
Organism: Acanthochromis polyacanthus; assembly: GCF_021347895.1. Lineage (NCBI taxonomy): Eukaryota > Metazoa > Chordata > Actinopteri > Pomacentridae > Acanthochromis > Acanthochromis polyacanthus. The sequence goes on along the minus strand of NC_067116.1, from coordinate 24,002,900 downwards.
CTTGTCTCTTTATAACCTATACTCTGACATTTAGAATACGTCACAGCTCAAATATGTGGTCATCCCAAGGTTCAGACTCCAATAGTTAGCCATGCCTGTGTTTGGGGATATTCATACCCTATAATGCATCATGATCTGTTCTGACCATGCACAGCACCAAGCGGGCCAAGCGCTAATACGATGACCTGCGTGGGTAAACAAACATGCTTGGCTGCCCAGAGTGTTGGGATGCCTGTCTCAGGGTCTGAGTACACATGATATGACTTGGCATTTGGACCTTGCCAGTGCCCCTTGGCCTAGCTACCTGCTGTCCCTCTAAGCCACTTCTTGCTGTGAACAAGATGGATTGAGGCTGAGGAAGAGGCAATAGCCATAGTGGCATTGTTTGGCTGTCAGCCATGTTGAAAGACAAGCTGTCAGGTGGGCCTGCAGACTTGACGTCAGGACACGTCGTGCATCACAGCATTGCTTCTTCCTCTAACAGTACCTGGTGGACCATGAACCAAGCTGGGAGAGATCTTTTTGCCATATTTTGTTGGTAAGGAGATTCTTCATATGCTTAGTTAACCGACCAGTCAGTCAACATACTTAAAGAGGGATTTATTGTCTCCGCTCAAAGCCGCATGTATATTTGCTAAAGTGCTCACACAATCTGTGCTTGGAATCCTGCGTATTCCACATGTCAGCAGTAAAAGGCTATCTGTCTGTATGCACATCTACAGGTGGACATCACCATTACAATGAGATATGATTACAAAAGTTATACTGACTATGACTCACTGTCAAGGCCAGTTAAAAGTTCTGCATTTTCGAAGAGGAAGGTGCAAAAAGGGAGGTTTAATGAAAAATGCTGTGCTATGTGAATCTTTATTCTGTAGAAATCTCAAGGAGAGCACGTAAGAAGAGAGCACACAGAAAACATATCCGTAGATGCACACACTTGAAATATGTCAGTAAACACAAAAGATTCTATTAAAAACTGAAACAGTATAAGATCTATGCCATTATACTACACAATGGACAAGGCGACAGGAAGTTTGCATGCTCATTTTATCCTTAGTAAATCCTGTGGAGATTAAAAGCAGATTGCGAGGGAAAATTGAGGAGTGATGCCACATAAAATGACCCCGTTCTCTCAATGGGTATATAAAAGAAATCTGAGCTTTGAGAGACTTAAACAAAAAAAAGTTGCTAAGTGAGCATCAATGCACCCCAGTGTAATCCTATCACCTACTTCAATGAATGTATGTGTATGGATGTCTTGTAAATAAATATGTTTGGATCTGGAGAGAATGACACAGATTCACTGTAAGTGGAGCACTTAAACAGTATACTATGAATGCTATGCACAGCTACGCGTTTCTGCCCTAAAATTCAGAGCACACACTGTACTAAAGTTATAGGCCCATTACGCCAAATCACCACTTTCATCCTCTAACCTCCTATATGAAGAAAGTCCCATAACTTAGTCAGAGGTATAGTGGTGCATACATTAAATCTTTATCTGATTGAGTAGTCTTATCACAAATTAAATCTCTTCTTTAAGAGAAACCTGACAATAAGAAAACTTTCATGATCAGAAGAATCAATTGGAAAATGCAATCAAAAAAAGTATAAAATGTCAATGAAAACAAATACAAGAGTCATAAAAACATCAGTAAATGGATAAGTGCGTATGTATATAAAACTGGTTCTGCTTAAGGCTTGTGGATAGATAAATAAAATTAGGTAATTATGAAATTTGATACTGTAGTTACAAGATTTAGCTGTTTAAAGATATGTGAGGTAGTTTAGAACTTGCAGCAATAGAGCTATTAAAAAAAAATATGGATGTACAGTATGTAATACATATATACCCATCTATAGGCAGAACAGTTTATTGTAAAGGAAAGAAAACAAAACTTGGTGCAACCATGCAAAAAGCCTTAGTTCATGCAAATACAGAGATGACACACTGATGCACTTTTAAACTCTTTTTCCTCATTAATAAAAATGTCTACCCAAATTCACAATCATAGTGAGCTATAGGGAAACGTGTCTCTGGAAGAAAACAATGCAACTGACGAAAAACATTTCACTGGTAAACTGTTTTCATAAACTGTTTCCCCCTTCATCTCCACTTCCACCCCAACCGGTCGAGGCAGAAGGCTGCCTTTCCTGAGCCTAGTTCTGTTTGAGGGCTTTTTTTTGTTTTCTTTTTTCACTGTCGCCAACTGCTTGCTCATAGGGAATCCAAAGGCAAATTTGGATTGTTGGGATTTCTGTTCTAGGTTTAAAATTTGTATGGTCTCTGGCTTTTTATGTTAAGTGCTGTGAGATGACACGTTTAAATTGGCGCTATAGAAATAAAAGTGAAGTGAACTGAAATAGACGCGGAGCTTTGTGAAGATAAAAGGAGGGCAAAGTATTCTCATACAAAAAATAGCTACAATGCAATTTTTAGTCAGAAATGTGCTCCTGTGAGTGCTACATCGCATTTTGGGTTATTACTGAATAAATGGATGAGGCCACATTTTGCCCACCAAGACTCATCTCCACTTGTCTCGTCTCATTTTTTTCATACACTCTTGACCTTACCACGACAGCAGTTAAAAAAATGCTGAATCACATCATGAATACGGTCACATCCACCCAAAAAACGTCCTAGCTCTAACAGGAAGTCCATTTTTAGTAGAAGTGGACACTTTCTAATAGTTGATGGAGGAGGTTTGTCCCAGACGAGCTGAGGAACTGTGTGGGGAATTGGCAGATTTAGCTGACATTACAGTCCATCTGGTAGGCAGAGCTATTCACCCTTACACCATTATATACAGAATAAGATGATTTATGCTTAAAACCTCTATGTGTGACAGTTTGTCAGGGGGACAGAAATTTTTATTTTCAGCTCCTCAGCATCCACATTGAGGGATCCCAGTAGAACACTGTGTATGGATGTCACATAGTAAGTTTTGTCTTGTCCCTGCTGGATATAATGCTGCTGCTTTTAACACCTTTGTTGACTATGATATAGATTTTTTTTCTCAGTTTTGCCTGCAGGTGAAATAGAACATATTGGGTATGACTGCATATCTCTCTTCCTCTTCATGAGAAACACTCATTTGTATTGATATGACAATGAATATGAACAACACAGTTTTGTCAAGGATTCTATCTATGCTTATGATTACTCATTATCCAAATCCTACGACCGCAAGGCAGCTCACCAGTATGCCATTCTCTTCCACAGAGCAGCTCCTAAAATTGTATTGCTCCATGAAGACAGAAGAGTTATATAATCTCATCTGTAGCTCGTTCCATCAGAGGTGTTTTGACTGAGTATTAATATCTCCTGATATCTGCAGAAAGGTGGTATTATCGCTTATCATTTAACAAACAGCATTTAGACAGTCAAAATATCAGCAAATGTCTATTAAGTTCAAAAGAACAAGTAATAACATGTTAGATAAACTGGTATTCAACTTAAAGACATTTAGCACATCGAAAAATAATCATTTTCCTCTAAAATCAATAATTTAGGTTTTCAATAGAAAAAAAACGAGCATAGTCAAAATAAATTGCAGCAACAAAAACATTACACAATGTCTGATCGCAAAAGTCAGTGGATTATGTCCATTGAACAACAGCTGTGGGTAGTTGCATAGCTGATTTTAAAGAATTAATTCCTTTAAGTTGTTTTGTTGGTTTAAAGCAACTGCAAAAATGGCAAAGATACGCAAACTGAGCTCACAGAAAAGGTCAAGCGTTGAAGCCACTGTATTTGTCACATCTGCCAAAAATTTCCATCCTCTGCATTTATATAATAAATTTTTGTAACCAAGGACTTGTACAAGAGAAGTGAAGGTGCAAAAGCGCAACCAGAAAGAGCAGCAGCAGCAGATTCGTCCATGAGGTAGTGAGTAAGTCACAGAAAACAATAAAACACAGCAACTAGAATCACATGGAATATTTGTGCAGTTTCTTTTACCACAACTGATCCCTTGGTTATGGCTTTCAGTTTATCGTTTGTGACATACAGTGCATTCAAATGAAAGATACACAGTAGAAGATGCATATTGTCTGCCGATTTCTTATTTTAAAGCTTATGGGAAAACACATTGCAAATCTGAGTGAATAATAGTCTCATAATGATATTCAATTAGTATGAGCAGTAAGATGCCTGTGGCAAGAAGAAGTCAAGGGAGTTTGTTGGAGAATGCTGACCACATACAATGCTTGTTTTGACCACTGAGACTGTTTCCACAAATGAAATGTATGGCTACATTCAGACTGCAGGCAAAAGGGATTCTTCCTGATTAAATTGTTTTGCTTGGAAGTGACTCCGCTAAGTTTTCTTTAAAATAAAAAAGAAAATGGTATATGCAAACGGCACAAATCACAGAGAATCTGATCTTTTAATGCTGATTTGGACTACTTCCACAGTGACGTAAAGCAACTTCTACGTCACTCACCTGAACTGTGCCTTGCTGTGAGAGTCTTGTGGAGAGGCACTGACAGATGCAGATAAAAATAGCCTTTGACATGAAATTTTGGACGAAACCTCTTCCACTGAAGTCATTCACTTCATCATCTCACCCTTTTGGCTTTGACTCTGCATTTAACACACCTCCATCCAGAAGCACAGCCATCGCTCTACAAAAAGACTTTTTCTCATCTTTGTTATAATCTTCTCAAAAATTTGCAGGCGTCCACTGCACATCAGCTTACACAGAAATCCATAAATGCTGACTTTAATGGCCTCCATATTTACTTTGGCTATATGGCATGCAGGGTGGAACATCTTGTTTTGTACTTTTAATAGTTCAGGAATGTGACCAGGTCACACTGGAATCTGACATTGCCTGCACTTTTTTAAAAAAATGGATCCAACCAAACAAAAATATTGGTCCTAGGGGCCGCACTTGGAAACAAAATTAGCGGGTTAGCAAGGTATGTTGACCCTAAGCCAGAATTTCCTATGTCATAAAAATGGTTCCCTCTTTTAACCTGACTAGATCACCATGCTAATGCTGCAGAGCTAACTTGGTCAAGAAAACGTTTCTTTCAATTTTAAATTGGCTGCATTAAGCATCTCCCTTTCACCAATCCAAACTGTACCTCACCAAGACTACTAAATGAACCTGTTCAGCTACAGTCTCACACTCTATATTCATTAGGTCGCCATGGGAACCCAGATGCATTCAGTTGGTGATGCAGAAACCTCATAAATATGTTTTACACTTGACCCTGATTTGCCGACAAGTCAGTTTTACAATTCAGTTCAATTTACTTTTATTTATATAGTGTGAATTCACAACATATGTCATCTCACAGCGTTTAACATTTTAAGGTACAGACCTTACAAATTTTAAACAGAGAACACAGAACCCAACAATCCAAAATCTCTTATGGATTCCATATAAGCAAGCAGTTAGTGACGGTAGGAACCAGTCTCAGAAAAGATGGCTGTCTGCCTCAACTGGTTCGCGTGAGAGTGATGATGAGGGGCGTGGGGGATAGCAGAAGGGGTTGGTGTGGTTCAAGCAGGACAGCAGATAGAGAGCAAGCAATACAAACAACAGAACAATCAACACAGATTTATAAGAAAATGATTATCAAATTGGTATTTATTGCAGAAAATATTCCCCCAATAGTAACAATTTTAACTTTGATTTGCTGAAAAACTAGTGATACCCTGATTTATGGGGCAGTGTCAAACCTGAATGCACTTCAATACAATATTACATTTAAATGTATGAAATTAAAAGTTTAACAGCTATAATGTGCAGCTGTCAATTAATAATAAGCTGTCACATTAATCAGTGAAATAAATATATGAACAACAGTTTTCTACTAGCATCCCTGTTATGCATCACTTGCAATGGTAAAATTTTACTTTCATAAATTTGTATATTCCTCATAGCTCTCCACATAGAGTCTGAAGCAGAAAGCTGACTTAACAAAGAAAGTTAACAACAAGTATCTGACTGGGGTTTGGGTTCTGTCGAGTTGGGCTTAACAAAGAAAGTCGGACTTTGTCAAACATGCTTCATTGCGTAGCCCTCTCAGCAATAAATCTGACTTGGTGTAGCAGAGCAAATGAAGAACCAATGAAATTCTGCTGCTGTTCTCGGATGCTTTTTTAACAATAATAAAAATTTAGAGATTGGCCATTTATTTTGGGAGAAGATCTTTGACTGCTTGCCTCATGTCCACTGATGGGGCAGGAGGTAGAAATAGGACTTTAAGTAGATGTCTTTGAAATCTAATAAAATCATTTCTATGACTTCATACTCATTCTTAGATCATCATATTGCTGTTCTTTCCCTCCACGGCAACTTGTGCATTGATCAAATTCATCGATAGCTGCTGCCAGTGTTTGTTTTCTCTCAGATCAGGTCAACCGCATTTTGGATCACGTCTAGTTATCCTCAGGTCTATTCAGGTCAGATGTGGTCGTATTTGGGTACACCAGATATGCCCCAATCTGTTCAGACTTAAATTTAAAAAAAAAATCAATATATGAATATTGTGGTTTGGGCAGTTTTCTCTGAGCATACAGTTTGATTTGTATGCCAAGCATTTCATACATCTTTGGGCTTGAAAGCTTTGGCCCCTTTAGGTGTAGGAACATTATATTTAGCGTATGATATCCTCAACAGATCTCCTTGCTTTACCTTCTTAACTGGGATGTGAGAAATTGTAGAAGAGCAAAAAAACTTTTACCACCATTATTAGCCTCCTGTTTAACCCTTTGATGCACAACATGGGCCAAAAGTGACTCAAATCCAATGGAAAATTGTTATCTCCTGACCCACGCTGCACATCAAAGGATTAATTTCTTTACTTTGAAATTCTTTTTTAGCTTAATAACACTTTAGGACATTGTGACGGAAACCTCCCATTATTAATTAGTGGCCTGTAAAATTAGCTAGGTCTTCTGCAGCACTCAGAGGTGGTTTGTGCCAACTGTGTAGTTAAACTCCTGAAATGAGAAGCAAGCTATTCGGTGGCCGTGGAATACCAGCTTCTGATGCAAATGTAACCCCTTCCATATCAAAGCTTGCTGTCTTCCAAAGCACCTACATACCCAGATGTTACCATATGTAACCCACGGAGGTACGTTTGATGTGCTCCTGAATGGAACCAGGGCAGCAGGTAGAGGCCCTGATTCTACTTACAGCAGGGAAGAGTCCCCCTGTGTGAAAAATGCCTACACACTCATTATCTTCTGCATTACCACACCTATGGAGTTCCAGCTGTGCTATATCCCCATTTTCTTAAATCCAGGGGAGATTCCCTGTGAATATTTTATGGAATGTAATTGAACAGAGCTGCGGCACCACATTAAAATTAATGTCATGTTTGTGTCTGCTGCATATTTTCACCCAAATGATTGTAATGGAAATGATCATGTGCCTGAGCCTGCATATAAAGAGAGAAGCTGCTCCTCAGCTAAGTGTCTGGGATGCTAATAGGAAGATGTTTTATGGCCGGAGACACACACCGGAGAGTGAGGGAGAGGTAATGGCATGATAGCTGAGGTAAGAATTTCTGAGAATAGTTTCGAATGTTTCAAGATCATCAGTAGCCAGATTCAAAATCAAGTCAGCGTGTGCCACAACTATTTATTTTCACGATTTAAAGTGACAAACTTTAGGGAGCTATTTGGGGAATGAAAGTTATTCATTTCAGGCGTTTAGATTTATTTTCTTCAAAGCAGAATTGAAAATGCACATAAAAGCAGGTGGGCAGAAATATACTTTTAGATCGAGTTAGAATGTTCTTGAATGACTTGTATTGAAGTGGTGACTAACGTATGTATTGGGCCAATTTGTTGGGCCACATTGTAGATTTCCAGAGCTGACATTCTCAGTGAAAACTAAACATATAATCAGGGACTAACAAGCTGTCTGCAACAGGTAATGACTTTAATGTTGGTTATTCTCAAAAAATGGGCTTAAGGGAAGTTTTACCAAACTAAAAAAAAAACTCTGGTATCGATGCAAATGATAGTTCATCGGTGTTTAAATGCTGCAGGAGACTACTCGAAATGGATTTTTTCAAAGAAAGGGTAAAAGGCTAGCCTAGCCGCGCTAGACAACCCACGGCAACGAATTTAATTCTCTGCCAGGGTGGGTCTAGTTACCCTCCACAAGGCTCGAGGCTGGATGCTCCTAAAACTGGCCGGACCAATCACCATGAAGTGCAGAGTCAGAAGGCGGGCGTAACTAAGTGACGACAGAGGCACGACGATTCTGACAGAAACAACAGGCGCACAATAAACAGTTATCTTTCGACTCAGCTTTGGCCACAGCCCTTAAAGATTTGAAGCTAAAATTCAACTTGAAAGATAAACAAAGGACCGGCACTGAAGTGTTTCATTGAGAAGAAAGACGTATTTGGACTTATGCCGACGGGATATGGCAAATCCTTAATATACCAGTTGGCTCCGCTGGTTGGGAAGCTAATGGGACTTAGCCACAATCCCCGGCGGCTCTAGCAAACTCCGTCAGCCTATTCGTTGCGCTGATTGGTTGTATTACCTACCCAATTGCTGCAGCGTGATTTGGAAAGACAACCTTTTAGCCCGCCTCCCTCCCTGTCGAGCTTCCCTAGACCCTTGTGCCTTCAGAAACATGGGGTCTTGCGCGGCTAGGCTAGTAAAAAGCTATACATAGGAAAACATTTGCTTGGTCAGAGGAATCTATTGTAACCTTCTCATAATGTCATTTTCCAATCTAAACTTTTATGTCACTAAGTCAATAGCAAATAAAAGAAAGCAACTCCCCCATCCACCCCAATGCACTGCACATCACCACTGTTAATTGTCTTCCCTTGGAGATGCTGCTGAACTTTGTTGCAAAGTGGGAGGCATGTTCCGCGATGACAACCATATGGCTGTTATTACTGAATGAATACACAGTAGTGCCTCATTAAACACAAACCCAACAGAGTCTTTTGTCACTGCGGCTAACAGGGGCTGGCCTGTCTGCATTCACGGGTCGGGCCGGGCAGGTCTGTGCTGCAGCAGGCCCCCCTGGCATGATGCTCCATCAGGAAGGCAGAAAGCAGCTGGGGGAGCAATAGAGTAATGACAAAGAGCAAACAAGGCCCAACTTCGTTACAAACATGTGGCCAGAGATGGTTCGCGGCATGCCAACATTCAAGAATATGATGCTCATGACAGTAGTAACAATAAAATTTTGAGCAGCAGATTATTTAGATTCGATGTTACACAAAGTGCCTTAAAAAAATCTATATTTTTCCCCATCCAGATGTCACTTTATGTAAAAGCTTCATTGTCTTTTCAAGGACACTGGAGAAAAGCATGTGCCCTCACAAAATATCTTAAGGGAAAAAATATAGAGTGCTTGTGAGGTGCATTTATTTTTCTTTCTAATTTCCAATACCACCACCAGAAGTTGACAAATGTGGCAATAATTTCAGTCGCATAATTGGCTTTTAAGTTCTTTTTGCCCTTTCACCAGTTAAATGTTTTAAATCCTGCTACTGCAGTTAAAGATAAACTATTCCACAGCTTCCTGAATCTCCTGAATACTTGAATTAAAGCTGGACAAATTAATTCAACCATCTTTATGGAGCTCCACTTTAACGGTAATTGTGAGGAAGTCATCGGCCATGTTTCTCAGTGTTAACATTTAGTATTCACTTTGATTTATGCAATCCAATTAACCACTAAAGCGATCAAAATTTGCTGTCCACACATTCAGAGTTCTGGGTTTGCATTCTAATTCTCGTGAATTAAAAACATTAAGCCATTCAAGTACGGTGCACTAATGCCCATAAATGCCAAAGTAGTTCTTTATTACTGACACAAGCAAAAATGCTTGTTTTAATAAACAAATACAGGGATGCAGCCAGAAAATGCAACATGCTGGGCAGTTTTAGACCCTTAGTGAGCAATGCACCAACTGCTTTCTGCTCCATGTTGTTCACTGCGCCATTAAAGAAAGCTTCCTTTTAAGCAGCTATGAAACACAAATCTAGATGGCTGTTTAACGTTTTTGGTTAAACTAGGTTGTGGAGGAAAAAAAAAAATGGAGAGAATCGTGCCTAATCTCCAACTGCTTTCAAAATCCGGCCACATCAGTTGACACAACAGAAAATTTCTATTCCGTGTTGAGAAAATTTGATGTTTTTGTTCAAGGCTCGTTAGCTGAAATGCACTTCACCTAGAGTTGGCAGCTCAGTAATTAGAGCCTTTGTGCAGCCGAACACTTGAGCTGGAGAGTGTGCTGGAGAGAGGGCAGGCCTCACTACTGATCTCTTCTTCAAAGTCTAGACAAGCGTTTTGTGTTTGCATCGCTCTTCTCCTTCTCTCTCCGGCAGAAAACAGATATACCCTTGGTTTTCAACACAGTCTCCACAAAATTGCGTTCCTATACAACTAAACTGCAATCTCACATGTGTTTTGAATTAAACGTTGATTTTACCCGCTTCACTGGCGCTTCTTTTCAACCAACCAATCTTATGTTAGGGGGGGTGGGACTTGTCACCATGGAAATAAAGAAAATGGAGAAGACTCTTCAAACATTAGGTGAAAGGGTTTTATTTTCATCCTAAATGATTCATTTTTGTGCCTAACCTTAACCAAGCTTTTAGCATGTGAAAGTGGCTAATAACAGGATATTTTCCTAAACCTAAACATGTAGTTTTGGTGTCTAAAAGTGAGCGAAAATCATCAATAGAGTATACTAGAACTGGTACCGACAGTCAGTGTGAGTTGGCAGAGTTCAGTTCTCTTATGGCTCTGGGGTAGAAGCTGTTTCAGCCTGTATGTCCAGAATTTGATGGACCTGAAGCGTCTACTTAGTGAAACAGATGATATCCAGGTTGAGATTGATCCTTAAAAATGTTTATTGTCCTACTTAGGCAGCGAAAGCTGAAAAAGTCCTCCAAAGAAAGCAGTGAGCAGCTGATGAGAAATGGAGAACCACTCAGTGATACAGAACACCAGCATGCTCCGAATGAATAGCAATAAAAAGACACAAGCAGCTTCTCCTGCCTGTTTTTTTTTTTTCTGAGGATCCTAGGGAAGTGGAGCTGCTGCTGTGTCTTTCATCACTTAAGTAAACAACAAAAGATAATTCCAACCCAGGTCATTTGGGTGAAAGTCCGGTTGCCCGTTTATGCCACTGACCACCCCTCCTGCCCCTTAATGCTTAAAGGACGCCTTTCACACCATTTTATAAATCCCAAATTATGTTTCTTTTAAAAGAAAATGATGTTCCCTTCGAAATGTTTTTGATAGTACAATTTAGCTGGATAGAAACATAATTTTGTGGGTACAGGGTTGTAGTGTTTTACTTAAATATAAAAAATAGGTATGACTTTAAGCGAGTTTATTGTTTAAGATGCAGCAGCCAACTTCTGATTAAATTGTGAGTCTAATTAAAAACTGAGCAGTTAGCAAGGAAAATAACTGCAACCTGCCAGCAAACGCTTCTTTCCATTGAATATGGTTTAATTAAGCGAGTAACAACCAAGTCAGTCAGAACACATTAAAAAAAAAAAAGAGTTTGAAGACTGATTTTTTATGAATGATCTTAAAAAGTGCTGGATGTTTATAAAGATTTTGTGAAGGCTAGTGTGAAACTGCTGTTTCAGTTAAGGAAAGGCACAGTGGGGCTATGGCTCCACTAGTGGCTTAGCTGTGGTTAAGGTTGAGAATTTTTTTTTTCTTCTATTTTTTAAAATGCCATCTCTGTCCTCAGAAGTAGCAGTTTATAGCGTATGTGTGATTCATGTGTCCTCTATAGACACATTTGTAAAATTAGCAGTTCTACAACAAATTTCAATTTAAAAAGGCATTACATTTCTGCCTGTTCATTTTCGATGCCAGGAACAGAGTTATTCAGTATCAGACAAATATAAGTTGTATATAGTTGTCAATTAACGCACTGCCACGAGTGCAGTGACTGCGAGAAGGACTTTGAGTTTCCCAAATAATTGTGTAGCGACAGAAATAAATGATTACACACATTCCCAACACAGTTTAACTGTATGTTAGGACTATACACAGATCACCCACAACAATGTCATTCACTTTACCCGTCAGTGATTTCAATGCTGTGACTGATATATGTCTGACTACAGTAGCTGAAATGAAAAAGCAGAACGTAGCAAGATATGACTGAACTATTAGAATAATATTACTTAATTGTAGTGAGTTCTGCAAAGATAAACTTAACAAGGAAGTGGTTTCTCACTTAATGTGCTTTATGGGAGATAAATTCATCGTCAGTGTTGCATCGAGTCATCAGATAGCTGTCAACGATAACTACGTGGAAATGTCACTGCATGACGATAACAGTGACAATTCCTCTGCTGAAGAGTTTGCTTGCCAAGTCATTTGACACGCCTCCTTGCCGTCCTCTGTCACTCCACTGTTGTGTGTGCGTCAGAGAATGTGTGTTGTGTAGCTCAGACCTTTTAGGCCTTCACCTTGAAGCAACTTATCACGCTTCACTCAATCGAATACTGGTGAAGCTACATTACTGGGATCACAACACCAGTCATGAACTGGCTCTGGGCTTACCTATCCAGCTGCAAAGACTCTTATGTGAACAAGGCGAAGTTGTTAATTATTTGTCAAAACTTCAAAAATTCAAGGAAGGGAGCCAAGAACAAAGCCAGGAAGGAATGCAGACAGGAAACTGATTCTTAACTCCTGCAGTTTTCCATTTAGCGGATTCTACAGAGCAATTGTGCTGCGAATCCACATTAGTGTCAAACAATGCACAACTCTGAACACGTGATTTCACTTCAGTTAACATATTAGACTACAACAATTCCTCAAGCATATTTTTTGGAAAAATAGTTGCTTTTCGCTGCAACCAATTTTCAGTTTCACAACTACTGCCGCTTTGCCTTTGTAAAGTTAAGATAAATAGTCTTTTAAAACATACTGCGACAAAAAGACAGAAAACACTGATTAAAGTGGAAGTAAACAGACACTGAGAAGCACTTGCACAAGTACTATTATGCTTTCCCAAATTTCTCTGTATAGTTTCAGTGCCTAAATTAATTAAGTAATTTGTAGCCTAAACAACAGCAGCGATCAATGGAAAATGGCTGAATACAGTGCCTGAAAATAAAAAAAACATTGAGTGAAAATGTCACGAAACAGCGCTCGCATGCATGGCTTGGAACGTTAGTCTCCAGGCTGAAATATCCGTTTTGTGCGCCGCTTCCTTTCATCTAAAATTCTGTGTTGGACTTTCGTTGCTCTTTTTTAATGTCGAAGGTAAAAAGGAACTCGCCAGTCATGTGACAAGGACACAATCCTAGAAAAGACAACCGAGGTATCTCACAATTTCACAGCCTTTCTTGTGAAACTCATACCTTTTCATGCTGTGGTTCAATGTAGCTATTACACATTTTAGTGCGAGGCTGCATTGCAAATGCCCTCAAAAGCATGATTTAGAGATGAACAGGGAAGTTGAAAAAAAGGAGATGATGAAACAAGCAGAACAAGAGGTGAAAAAGTTTTGTCAAAAGCCCATCCAACAATCTGGCAAATGGTGACTTGCAGGTGTGTGGTATAGGAAGTTAATGAGGGAAAGCAGAACAGGTGATTGAGTGGGCAGGTAAGATCAGAGAAGAGCAAGAACAGCAGAGTTTACTGAAGGATGGGAAGGAGTGACTGGATTGACAAAGACTGGACAATTTCAGAGTTATCAGAAAGAAAAAAATAAGAACACACAAGAATAGAGTGAGGTTATGAACAGAATAGGGACAGATCAGAAAAGCAGACCCAGCTTTGAAGAAAAGACTTTTCAAAAGAAATAACTGGAGGCATTTTTCCGTCTCCAACAAGGGAAACATCCTTAGTCAACCTCCTTCAACATGTAATTGCACATTTTCTGGTAGACCTATAGAACATTACAGTATGTAAAACAGCTATAATGATCATGACTTACCCACCCAGAATGGCTTGTGTATTCCACATGTACCTGACCCATTTAAAATCATAACAACTCGACAGGAGTAATTATTTCGGGTGTGTTTCACATTTGAAATGTATCTAGGTTAACTGACTAGGCAACATTGCACGGTAATCAAAGTGCCTCTTTTAAATTACTAGCATTTCAAAAGTAGTGAACAGTCTTTGATAGCTGTTAAATGAGTGTCCAAGCAGCTCATGCCCATTTTGACGCCTTTATTGATCTTAGCCATGTGCAGTAGCTTCTCATTTAATTGGTAAAAGTCTGAAAATACCCATTTTAAACATTGTAAACACTGCAGCATGAGTTTTTGTTTAATGTGCTTCAGATTTAGAAAATAAGATGCAATTTTATAGCAGTGGACTTTAATCTGCAGCTACAAAACTTGGGGTGACTATGTTGCCAGTTCGGAATTTCAGTCATGTAGTAGTAAAACTTAAAGATGGTTGAAACTGCAGCTGCCGAGAAACCACATTATGTCAAGCAGCAGCTGGCTCAAATGGTATTGATAATAATACCTGTGATTACATTTCACCGTTATCCATCATAGCCATCAGTATGAGACTTGCTTTGTTAGCAGGTGCTCGCTGATTTACACTCTAAGGTGCAGTCGCACCTACATTTTCTTTTCCCTGGACACCACTGTAGAAAAGTGTCTATATTTTGGATTTGGAATCCTTTTTGGTTTCGCACTCTCCAATTACTTTCACACCACTAACCAAGCGTGTTAAATCGTGTGTTAGCAAATATGCCACTTCACACACAGAAGTTTGGAAAGAAAAAAAACATTAAGAATACCTCCATCCCTTTTTTTATACCAAGGTACATGAATAGACAATGGGAGCAGTTGTGTGACTTTGCCTGGAGCAAGATGATGCTATTTGAAAGTCTGAGTGTCAGTCTTCTCTCCTACTACAAGATTCCTCTAATACTACTCCCAGTGAGCACAACCCTTCAGGATCTATACTGCACACACTGTAGGACCTGAGCTTTAATTCTGTGCTGAATTGAATGTGATGGAAAATATTTTTGGCCCAAAGTGAATGACCGAATAAGTGATATTTTGCTTCCTGGAACTTGCCATATGCTGAAAAAACGAGCTGTAGATCTTTCCCTTCCTCCTTGGCATTGTGCTTCAGTTTGAGATCTGCATAAGCATTTCCTTAAATGTCTCAAGCTGCAAACGCAATTATACAAACACTATACACCCATGTAAAGCTTAGATTCTCATGAATCCGCCGGTATAAACCACTTTCAGATGTGATGACCACAGCGGGTAATATAAACACATTTCTCCAACAAACAACAAAAATTTAAAGGGCACAACTCACCTTTGGACGCTCTTTTACTGGTCAAAGATGAAAATAATCCATAAAAACCGGCCTGAATCCAAGCTTCGGCATCCAGAAAATACTAGCAAGTATAATATTTTGTCCAAAACATGTCTTGAAATAAGTAAATAATCCACAAATAGCTCGGCTCCGTGCGAGCACACGCGGCGCATGGCAGCGCTGGGAGTTTCATATTCACTGTATTTCTGTCCATATTTTCATTCAGCGTACAGAGATCCATGCGGTCTTGTACTCAAATGGCGACTGAAGTCTTTCCTTTTGTTTACACCGCGTTCAACCAATCAAGTGACTCTGGCCAGCCTACGAGCCCTAAACGGCCAACCGTAGCCGAGACTGACCGATCTGGACCTACCTCATTTCGTCAGTAAATTCTGAGCAAATCACGTCGGAGAAAACGTTTGACTGACAGGGCTGATAGCCAATGAGCCTGCTGAATAGCAGGATATAAATAGAGCCTCTGCTAGCGGGGTTGTGTGATATTTCACACCTCGGCTCTGGCTGCAGCGTTTCTGTCTCCCCCTCCCAGTCTCTCTGTCTGATACACACTGGAGCTGCTCTGAAGTGCTTTTTTTTGAGTTCTTTATGAGTTTTTGAAGTGAAAATAATGTGAAAACGGGCTGAAAAACGAACATATACCATTTTGCCAGGGTGTGCAGAGGGTATACAGAGGGTGTCCAAAATTGACACCGCCTGGCCGTCGCAGTACAAATACATGTGTGAAACACTCATTTCTTGTAGTATTGCTCTGAAATTTTGGCCTGAACTATGTAAGGCCCCAGGCTGTTGCCTTTTTGTGTTTTCAAGCTGTCACAGTGCTGCCACACTTATTTTCAGGTGTTTTATTAGGGAAAAAAATTTAGGCGAGGATAAAAGTCATCCTAATTCAGTGTGTTCCAACATAAAATACTCTGTGCCAGTAGCACCTAGAGTAATTCTGACTGCACTGGGTGAAAATTCATTTTGTCAGCTTTCAAAGGAGACCCCAACCATGCCTGTACTCCAAACAGTTCAAGAACAGCATTCAATTTACTTTCCGTACATCTTCAGGAGAAATTTCAGGCGAACATTGACGGAAGCTTATAGTTTAGGGTGACCATACGTCCTCTTTTGCCCGGACATGTCCTCTTTTGAGAGGCTGTCCAGCCTGTCCGGCCGGCATTTATGAAGTCCTTCAAATGTCCGGGTTTTTGATCCCCTAAATTCCACATAACGCAAAACCGCCGTGCCGCACACCGCCGCGCTCTTGAATCGTACTGCGCAGCACTTAGAACCCATTCTCTTCTATCAGACAATTTCCACTGCACACACTGCGGAGCGCCAGCGCCACGGCGCTGGAGATTCGCTTCCTCGCAGGCTGACAGGCAGGTAGGCACGCTGCGAGAGAACACTCGAACAGAAAGAAAATGCCAAAACGCAAATGTCATTTCACTGATGAAATGCGAAAAAAGTACCCCTGTTTTCGTCCGGGTCGTGTCAAATGGGAGGCAGAATGTACAGTCTGCAAAGCTGGGACTTATGTCTCTGTAGCTATTAAGAAAAGGAAAAAGAAGGGAAAAAGGACTGTTGACTTGAGGCATTATTTCTATATTTTTTTCATTTGCCATTAGACACATTATTTTGAAGAATGGGCTAACTGAACATTGAAAAATAGGCTACCTCTCTTTTTTCTTTTTGTTTAATATTTTGAGGCATTATTTCTATTTTACATAATTGATAATTGGGAGGTTATTTTGAAGAATGGTACTCTACCTCACTTTTCCTAACGAAGGTGTCAGATTTAAGAGAGATTATTATTTCTTATTTTGTTAAACATCTGAATACATGTGTTCCTACACAACTTGAGTCAAAAACTATTAAAGACTAGAGCATGCCATATTTGTATGTGACTGATTATATTGTTTAGGAGAATTGCTTTAATAAATATATTATTTATAAAGCAACTGTTTGAGAGTGTTTTGGGCTATTTTTCTGTATATCCAGGTAAAGTGTTATTTTCTGGGGAATTCAGAATATCTGTTTAACTGTTTAACTGAGTTTGAAGCACAGAAAGCCCCCTGACCCACAGAAAACCCTAAAAAGGGGGGGGGACTGAAATTTTTTACACGCGAGCTGGAAGTGTGTCCTCTTTTCAGAGAAACAGAATATGGTCACCCTATTATAGTTAACCAAACTAACCACTAGCTTGATAAATGGAAGAACATAAAAACTTGTAAACTTGTGACAAGGTGTAGCTTGCTATTGTGCAGGTGGTGACTGACTGATTCATGGTTTACCCTCTGAGATTTCTGTAGCTGTGCTGCTGCTGTTCAGTGCAAACCCCACACAGCCCAGTTGATGCTGATACCAGCTCTCAGACTGTCTGCCCTCTACACACCCTGTACATGCCCGGCCGATATGCCAAAGAATATAAAGCAGATCTCTTCAAAAGCACTGACAGACAAGGTTGTTAGCCTGTTAGCTTGTTAGCCTGTGAATGGTACATTATCACTTTGTACATTTTTATTTCGACATGATAATGCTACATTGTGTTAGCTAATTATGTTGAAAGCTAATTGATGATTAGAAAACCCTTGTGCAGTTATGTTAGCACATGAATAAAAGTGTGAGTTTTCATGGAAAACACAAAATTGTTTGGGCGACCCCAAACCTTTGAACGGTAGTGTACATCGGGTTAGTAGAGTTTCTTAGCGAAAAATGCTTCATTAACCCAAAAATCTTACAGGGAAAAAAAAGTCACTAAAACACTTATGCAGGGTAAAAGGTAATATTTTTTCAGGATAATAATGCATATTGTTTTATATGAACTTATTTGCTATGTAACTGACCCATTATGTTCTGAAAGTGGACTTAAAAACACAAAATATTCTTATCATTTAGAGTTCTGGACTCTTAAACTAACAAAACAACTGTATTGTCGGAAACATCAGCTAAGGTTTTTAGTTATAATTCAAATGAAACAGAAAGTATTAATGACAATGAAGCTTAACTAGACATCACTGATCTGTCTGCACTCATAATCCAGCCTGATATCACCCAATGTGGTGACACTTGAGCTGCCAATATACAATACTGTATATATAACATCTGACATTCAATAAGATTTTGAATTATATATTTTTTAATGCATTTAATAATTAGATTATACAATAAAGAATGTGTGGTGGTTTGTGTGAAGTAGTAAGCTGTGTTTGTTTTGTTTACCTGAGCCATAGCACACATTAGCATATCTCCAGGAAGGGAATCCAACAGGGCAATATGAAAACAGTCATCTGCCTCCACATTCCCAATGCATAATTTGCACCTGCATTTACATATTTTTTTGTATGGTACCTTAAAATATGAGTCATCTGGTGTCCTGCCAACTCAAAGTAGATGGATTTGTCACTAATTTGAATAAAATGTCACAATACCTGTTTTCCCACATTTTTAATTCATTCCTCTGTTCTCTTCTAAATCTCTTTTCTCCCTCAGTTTCTTTTACCTTTTTTCTTCCCTCAGTTTGTTTTCACACCTTAGTTTAAGGAAAGAAAGAGCCATTGTGAGCTTTCTAGTTCATTCTGGGTTCACACTAACTTATTAGATGAGCTCTTTCATCAAGCTGTTTGGTGTATCCATCATTTACATTCCTTTCTGGGGAAATAAATAAGTTATTTTTTCCCATGGCAGGCGGCACTGCTCTGCTCTTTATCAAATGTCTTTAATTCATGACTCACGATGTAAGAAAAGGAATTGAGCATAACAGTAGGCAGGTCTGCAACTGGCCGTCCCTGTAGACCTTCTTTAGATTCCTGACAACTGCCACATAGTTTGTTTCTGATAGAAGACAATGATAGAGTGCCTAATAAATTAAGAAACTTTAACAACAAATGTGATACGATTTTGACATTTGGGAAGACATTTTGGCACCAAAGATACTGCAATAATCAAATGAAGGATCCCGCAGATTGCTGGCTTGACTTGTGTCTGATCTGTGCTGTGGAAAGTGGTAGGGGTGCCTGACTCCCGCTGTTCTATAATTGGAGCTCTAATGTCCAACTTATGGAATGCTGTAAATTCACTTAACTCATCTATACTTGAAACAGTGAGGCATTCTTAATTATCTCTTCATGGGGATCACAGAGAGATAGAGTGTAAGAGGCAGAAGGGCGTGCTGTATTATTTCACTCTCTTGCACTCTGACCCCTGGAACAAAATGCACTCATGCATATACTGTGTGTCCGTTTGATATGCAAAGAGCCTTGAATAGAGTGCAGTAAAAGGAGTAACAGCTAGATCAATAATATGTAAATGTTAGTTTAATTTTCAGTTCATCTCCCTTTTACTGTAGTAGGAATTTATTAACTTTTGCAATTATTAGTTTATTGTATTATAATGGAGGTATATTGTAATCACCCACTGATAGAAGATCACTGTGTGGGAATGCGAGCGTAGAAATGCCACTGAATGTGCATGGTGCATACAAACGTGTGATACTCACTGCAGCTTCAGGGATGTAACAGAGTAAGTCAAGCGGAAAAGGCAGTATAGACGCTTTCCTATAAGGCAATGTAATCAGTTGTGTGATTATGTAATTTAGACCAACTGTGGAAGATCACAGACTGGTATGTGAAAAACTCCAGTTGAACCAGAGTACTTATTCGTGTTTCATTGGAAGCAACATACATCTGTGCATGATGATGTGGTGTGGTAAACAAGATTTCAGTAAAACTGAAGGCTCGTAGCATTAAGTGTACAAACAGACAGTGGATAAGTACTGCAGTGATGCTCTGAGTGATTTCTGTGATTGTTCTGATACATGTGAAAACTTAGAACAATCCAAGTTGATCATTTCTAGTTAACTGGCCACTCATCAACTCAAAGAAGTGAGGTCTTTATACCTAACTAAACTCCACTTCAATTCAAAAAGACAGTGCATTTTTATATCTCCGATCTTAGGAGACTAAAAAAAATTTAAATTTCCAAAATGCAGACCTCAAACAATAATAATTGCGCCATAATGTCAATGCAGTTCTTCCTTGCAAAATGCTTTTTCATAAATTTTGTCTAAATATTAATTTTAGAATGATTACTTCCAATTTGGAGTCCTATTGCAAATGTGCTTGTCATTTAATAACCCTGCCCCACTTAACCTTCATATCGTCACGGATGTAAGTTTGGCGAAAATAGCGATACAATAGAATACCTATAATAAGACAAGCTCCTAACGGAGAGCGTGACAGTCACATTGAAAGAAACACTGTTTGTTTCCTATTAAAATGTTTTGTCACGCAAACACACACACACACTCACAAACAAAATGTCTGCTGTGGCAGTTCTGCATGGACGAAAACATTCATAAACAAAGCATATGTTATGTCACCTTGAATGGTAGCAGGTGGAACTTGATATATGATCTTTGTACAAGAGGTCAGCTTTCACTTCTGGCAATTATTCATATTCTCTGATGCAAAACAACCTTCTGTGTTGCACAGTACATGCACAGGCAAGCTACAAAAGCATAAATATTCATGGAAAGTGTCTACACGGTGTTAAAGCGTACCTTAGTCAACTTGCGAAAGACATCTAAATTTTACTTTTGCATAGCAATTAATTCTAAACAGGCAGCTAAAGAAGACTGAAAACTATCATTAGCGCTCTGGTAAGTAGCATATGGATGTATACATATACAGTGAATACACAACTGACTTATGTAGAGTTTATACTTTACATCAGCCTAAATTGTCGGTGAAGCCTGTTATTATAAAGAAATAGCATTCAGTAAATAGATGGACAGATAGAGGGACAGACAGGAAGGAAGTGAGATGGTAGGGAAACTGATGTAAAAAAAGAATGAATTATTGAACGCATCAGCTGATGACACAGTGCTTCCTTTCTCGCACGCTGACCTTCAAAGAGTGGTTGTAGACTTGCTCGATCAAACCAGTGCAGCACAAAACCCCTCTGGATAGCCTAATATCTAGCTAATCAGGTTAAGAAATGTTTTTTTTAAATAAGCCCTTTAATTTATTCAAATATTCAATGCACATTTCCTCATTTCATTTGAAATAATGAGCGACAAGGAGAGAAGGGCAGAGTGGGCTGCCTCTCACAGTGTGAGAGAGCAGCCCCAGAAAAGAGAAGAGAAGAATCAGAGGAGGACAAAATGTAATTGTCACCCATTCAGGCAACCAGTGCCTGAAGTGAGAATTAACGGAAAATGTAGAAGACCGCTCTTAATTGGACATGGCCACTTTACATTTCAAGCCCAAACTTCAGCGACTATGACGGGAGAGAATGTGTCCAACTACAAATTATTCTCTCTGATGAGCAGATTCACAAAGCCTGTTTCATTCTTCACCATATTGGTTATCTTTATCCTGGCGCACTGTCCCGTAAATAATGCTGACAAGTCTTCCATTTTTAACAAATGCATCCCTGGGAAGCGCAGTCACATGGGACTGCTTATTCTTAATTACACTTTGATTTGAACTCACTGGCAAAATATCACTTTACAACGATTCAGAAAATATGAATCTGAGTACTTATGAAAATTGCTGTTTTTCCAGTAGGAAAACTGATGTAAGTGCAAGTTAGACATGTTTAAAAAAAGAGGACACTTAATTTGCACAACAAAATAAATCGCTGCAACCATCGAGTCAAAATTTTTTTGTTTCTTTCAAGTAAGCTGCTTTTGTTTCCTAGGCAGCATGTCTGGATGCTTGGCGTGTGATGCCCAGCCAGATTGACATCTTTTGTGTTCTGCATGTCCATCAGTTAAAATAGACTCCACATAACTGGCACCGAGGGCAAATACCAATCAAGTGAAGTTGACTGAAGATACATTACCATCGCACATTTTTTTTATGACCCATCACAAAAGCACATGCACCATATGTTTTCAGCAGCTGCCTTTATTGTGTGGATAAAACTTTCTTCAAGATTGTAACCTACAACTCAAGTGTAAGCTACGTTGAGGTTTCATGATAGGAAGCCAATTAAGAATTCTTTCTGCCTGGGTTCATTCTTGGCAATCTGTGACGGATGTGTGTGGGAGGACAGTCTTTCAGCAGTGCAGGTGCATCTTTGAGTTATAATGCCAAGCAAAAAAATGGGAACTTTCTGTTGAACTGTATGAAATATATATTGTGTGAAGCACATATGCAAGCTCTGCGAAAATGCGGGGACAAATCAAGGTTTCGAGAAGCATCACTGGATTTTTTTTTTGTCGACACACAGAGAATCCAGGGTAGTCAAAGAAGGAACATTTCCTGCTGACTAAGAAGGACCCGAAACCCAAATAATAGGTCTCATTTGGGGTTTCGAGGCTGCCAAATAAAATGCTGGCTGGATTCACAAAAACATGAGCAGCACGTCTTCAATGCTGAGTTGTTGAGAAGTTTGGAATGCTAACATGGACTTACTTTTCTACAGGGATGTTCCATTTGTTCTTGTCTTTGATGTGTTGTATGGCTTTATACTCAGAAAAAAATGTGTCATATTCAGTCCCTGTCACACATTCACCTTCTAATGTTAAGCACAGACTGAAAAGTCAAACCAGTGGTCTAAAATCAGCCACAAATAGTTAAAATATCAACAGCAACAGGGCGTTCTTGAAGACAGAGTATGGCTGGATGCTGTAAGCAAGGGCGTCAGTTTGTTTTTAAAAGTGGGGGGATGGAGACCACAGCACTTTGAGAAAATGTCGAAGAATGGCGGCAAAATGCCACAAGCTGGGCTCGAACTCACAGCGACCGCACCAAAAGCAGAGGCTCAACCAGTTGAGCTACTGGTATAAGCAGATAGAGGGGTCTGTGGGCCGCTATAGTACTAATTCTCCCGGTCCGAAATTTGGCCCCTGCACGCCTCTGGTCGGAGCTTCCACTTGGCACGGGCGCAAATTTAGCATCTGCACGTTTTTTTTTTTAACCTCAGGAAGGTGTGCTGCATGTCTGTGCAACTCTCGGCCGAGTGCGGATGGTGCGTTCAGGAGCGTCTGAATTTTCTATACTACTGAAAATAACTGGATTTACAACGGCTTACATGTGAAGAATTTGAATGTATTGGAGACAAAATGACCCCTGACAAAAAGTGGGGGGAGGACAACCCCACGCCCCCCCCTAAACTGACGCCTATGCTGTAAGTATAGAGTTGGAACTCTGTTGCTCAAACATAACAGACAAATACACTCAGGCAGATCCAGGGAATGAGTGTGAGTGTCCAGCACTGAACTATTGACTGTACTGACAGAAGCAGGAGGTTGGTATACAGTAACTCAGCAAGGCTTATCTCACGTCCACCATTCTCAGCAAAACTTGGGATCGTGGAGAGAAAACAGCTGGGATAGCTAGTGAACCCGCCAAACAATCAATATAAGAACAGCTTGTAAAGGTCTTTTCAGGTTTAAAACTACAAATGGCCCCTGGGAAACTTCTTGTCATGTCTAAGAAGTCCAGACAGCTCACTGGAACATTAGTAAGGAAGGCACACAACTCTGCAAGCCAGAAGAATCATTACTTGCCTAAATGTAAAGGAAAAAATAAGTCATGTCTCCTTATAAATTGAGGAGCCAAACATGCACACACACACACACATTTATTCCATTTCTCAGGTTATGTAAGATTTGTGGATACAATTTTCAAGATTTTGTTGATACAGTTAAAATTATTTTCTCTGTTTAATAATGATAATTGTGGGACATGTGACATTTCCATGGAAAACTAGCAAAACAGGATCCTACTGAGGAAGCTGTAGGAACACGACAGATTAATACGTTGGATATAATGCATCTAGATGATGTGCATTCACTGCAAGAACTCCAACAGATTCATTTTAGAGTTTCAGCAGTTTTGGGTCCATCTGGAGCAATCAACGCTATAGCTTCATACTTGACTTAATGCCATGGGTAAGCTCCCATTGCCGTAAAGTGTTGGCCCATTAAAGAGAGACGCGTTCAATTCTATTTACTCTCCAGAGGGAAGCCAAACTTCATCATAGTCAAAGTATCCAAATGATTAAGCTAAATGGACTGTGAATTTATTCTCAGGTTCAGGGTGCAGGTGGGGGTCCTCCTCTCCATCTCTTATCAAGAGGTGCCAGGATCAGGAAGCGGCAGGTGTATGGCACTGCTTGTTCAATGGCATTTATGAATGTTAACGATAATCAGTTGACTTGGCTTCAGCAGGTATACTACAGATATCCCGCCAACATTAATTACTTCCACTAGCAGGTGAGTCTTGACACTGTAGAACATTTAATTTTATTTTTTACTGCAATGTAACACAAACAAATGCACTGAAATCAAGAATGTTAATCAGACAAACTCCTATTCCTTACTTCTGTTGTTGGACTTAAGGCACTTTTTGAAATATCTGACTGTCAAGTAACTTCATACATCACTTTATATTTATCTTTAAATTGAACTGCAGTCTCCTTCTTGTTGTTGGTTGCTTCCATTAGCCTGTTCCTGTTCTGTATTGACTCCACCTTCTCTGCTCTCAGCTTACAGTTCAGTCATATCCTCGAGTTACCTCTGGTGGCAAAAGAAACCCTTTGTCTTCATTTGTTCAGTCCAGCTACCTTCGAGGAGGCTCTGCTCGGATTTTACCCCCATAATGTCAGAACCTTTTGTATTCTCAGACAACAGATCTCCATTTCCAGAAAAGCCTCCTTTTCCCACACTTTATTTTTTTTTAAACTTCAGAATCTCATAATTATGCACATTCCCCATGCCCAGAAAAAGCTTTGAATTGTTACAGTTACTAAAACAATGCCTGTTGTCTTTTGATATGAATAATAATACAAAATTTGCATAAAATCATGAAAATGATATCCAAAACTTTGAGAAAACTGAAAATGCATGAACTAGCCTAGTCAAATGCTTGAATGAGATAAGTAGGCTAATAAAAGTAAAGGCATGACTTTTGTGTCATTCATCGTACTATATTTCAAAACGCACCTTGGAACTTTAAGTTTCAAGACACTGAAATAAGCTGAGATAAATGTACAAATCACTTCTCGAATGACTTAATATTTTCAGAACTGCAAAGTATAATGCCGTTCTATTATTAACAGTTTTGGTGCTGCCGATCTGACCCGAACATATAAGACATTTTAACAAGCAATGAATTTTCACATTCAATGAATTTGCTGTTAAAAAAAACAGAGTCTACCATTTACAGTTTATATACATGGAATGTAATATATTTCCTTTAAAAAAACATCCAATTGGTCTGACAATCCATTGCCTTCTACATGTACATGAACATTAGCACATCAAGGTTTGCTTTCAGTTAGTTCAATGTTTAAACTGTTATGTCTGTTGACCACATACTGTGGCAAAAGAAAGCATTCAAAAACAGAAGCTGGAGAGTTAAAGGCATTATGGAGGATGTTTTTTTTGTTTAATTTGTCTGATTCACATAAAATTAATATACTGACCTTTAGTGGACTTGTATGTATGGTTTCTAAAAAATTAAAAAATTAAAAAAAATAACTGTGGACATGGCAGGACCTGGAAAACATCAGCCAATCAATGCGCTCGGACCGAGGCATTTGCTTTGCTCCCTTCACTGTTGCCAACTCCTCAGTAAGGAAAGTCGCTGTTGGCTGTCCTAAAAGTCGCTAGAAGTCGCTAAATGACGTCATCGCCTAATTTGCATATTTCCCAGTTTGCATGTAATTGTTTTCAACGTTGTAGGAGAGAGGAATAACGTTGTGGAAGAGACCAAAGAGTGAATATAAAACACCCAGAATATGTTTTTGTACTAGAGGCTAAATGCTGTGGTTTATTTTAGCATGACAGTGAAGAAACATTTTCGTTTATTCCGTAAGTCTGGATGCATCTATAGTGACTGCGCATGCGCGATTCATCTGTCGTCTGGCCGCGGAGTGATGTGGGTCTCCCCCTCCCCTCACTCGGACTGCTGCGGGGTTACTGGACTGACAGCCTGTGCTCTGGGAGGGGGAGAAGCTCACAGCAGCACCTGCTGCTTGTTGAAAACAGTAACTGCAGAATGAGCCCAGTTTTCCTATCAGTCTCCAAAACGGCAGAAAAAGTCGCCAGATTTGTCGCTAGTCGCTTTTGACAAAAAAAAGTCGCTAGGAGCTTTGAAAAGTCGCAAGATTTAGCGAGAAAGTCGCTAAGTTGGCAACACTGGCTCCCTTTCCTGTCAATCAAAAATCTTCCGGCTCAGGCCTCGTTACGTAGATTACGTACGCCTTGGACTTACGTGTTTTCTGTATGTGTTGCTTTGGTATAGCTTCGTAGTTAGCTGGCGACTTGTTTTGCTCATCTTTTTTTACATAATGGCAGATAAAGATCCAGGGGACCCAGCCGTAAAAGACAACTTCACGAGTGCTACGCAAGTTTCTGGAGGGGGGCGTTTCTTTGTAAATGTTAAGAGGGGGAGGTTAGAGGGGGGTGAGGGAGAGGTTGTATGTGCGCATGCGCATGCTACGTTCAAAGTCGTAGGAAATTAAAACTCCTCTAATGCCTTTAATGATTGCTGTTATGCAGTCAATAAAGAAAGATTTTCAAGCTACTTGGTACAAACACGCCGACTGGCAGCATGTATCCTAACGTCAGCTGTTAAATTATGTCAGAATAATGGACAAACAACAGTGGAGTAAAGTTTCTAAGCTACCTCGTAACAGTATATTGGCTTTCTGTCTATCTGACTTCATAATGACGCACTAGCTACATACGGCAGCTCGACATTACTCCACTACAGTATACCCTCACCTAAAGTAGTTTTCTAGCCATTACCAGCTCACTCAAAACCGTTTTAATGAAAGACAATGTTTGCGTACAACAGCCTTGACTATTCATTTAAGACAAGGTTACTGCACTGTAAAAAATAAAGATTTAACCAAGTGTAAACTGGTCTTTTTTTGTCAGGAGGATCCTTAGACTTAATTTCAGTGAATGTCACGTTCCTTGCATAGATGATTTAACTAGATATGATAGATGTCTCTGTCTACAGGGTTTTTGTGTTAACAAAGCAAACTAACTCGATTGCTTAAAGTTATTATTTTTGATCTTATTTCAAGATTTAATGTGCTATGACAGCTGGACAGCCTTGCTTATTTTCAAGCATCTTATCAAATAACACTTACTGCACTAGCATTCAGATGAGCTTGTTTTAAGTGCAAGCATGTTTAAGATCATATTTAAAAAATCATCTCTCCAAAGTATGGCCTCAAATGTTTTTATCATAATTTCTAAGAATTTCTGTTACATCCAAATGTATAAAAAACAAAGACATTCAGTGCTGACTATTTCTATAAATGCAGTGATTTTTACTATGTTCCTGGTCCAAAAGCATGACTTTCTTCCACAGTAAACTTCAGGGAGACATTGGTCTGAAGTTTCATAGCAGCATGCCTCGACAACATGTGGTGATGAAACCAGCTGCAGCATCGATGTGGAAAAGTCAGTGGTGAGTAAAAATGAGCGGCAACATCCCCGGTGGGCACTGAGGGTCACACTCCTCTGTCTTTTATGTTGTTACACGGCCGATGGAGTGAAAAATATCCAATAACCCCCAAAAAAATACTCACAAAAAAACTATTAACCGATTCTGGGTTCTTCTTTCTATCAGCTACCTGTCTTATCTGCTCATGCTATCGAACACAATTTAACAAAACTTTATTTGAAATCTCTAAATTTTTAGCCCACCACTGTGATCCATCAGCCTTCAGACAGTCTAATCAAAGGTGCCTTCAGCTCCTGCCAAAATTCCAAAGGATAACTGCATAAAACATGACACACACTCTCAATGTCAAATTATTTTTTCAGAGGTATTTTTAGGGATTTCACCTTTATAGGAAGGTAGACGGCAGAGAGTTGACAGAAAATGAGGGTAGAATGAGGAGGAGAGGAATGATGTCTAACATAGTTCCACAGCCACACTTGAACTGGGAGCACTGCAGTTATATGAAATTACATTTCCAATTGCTATATGATTAGTACACAAATGTGTAAGTATAAGCAGCTTTTGTGATTGTTTTGTCTCCGGCTAATGAATAACTTAACAGCTTACATGAAAGAACAATTTTAACCTTCCTGATTGAAAACAATCCGGGAGTCTTGTGTCCATTTTTCTTCCAAACATGGCAAACATTTGACATAACTTCATGCTTGTCACTTGTCTGATGTCTGCATAAATCTCCTTTTAGTTTTAAGTATGTCTCATCTGAATACTCAGTTATTTCATGGAGTAATAAGCAGAATACTCAATTTTTTTAAAACAACAACACTGATATGGATGGCTGGACTCAGCCTTAGAGATGGTGTGAGACGCTCAGTGAGAGGAAGCAGTTGAGGTGGTTCGGACATTTGATTACGATGACTTCCAGGTAACTTCATTTAGAAGTATTTCTCCAACTGGGAGAAACCCCAGGGAAGATCAGAAGAAGCATGAAAATGTTTTGTGATTATTATTCACAAGATGGAGCTGCACAGTGGCTTGGTGATTAGTACCTTCGCCTTGCAGCTAAAAGATCCCTGGTTAGCATCCCAGTGTTCTGCATGGAGTTTGCATGTTCTCCTGTGAATGCGTGGGTTTTCTCTGGGTAAAAACAGGCTGAGGTTAATTGATGACTCTAAATAGTCCGTAGTGTGAATGTGAGTGTGTTTGTCTGTAAATATAGCCATGTGATAGACTGTCCAGGGTGTCCCCCTGGACAGGTCACCGGTTAATCACACTATCCTTGTCGCTATTGTTTTGACAAAAAATCATGAAAAATATCTCTGAACACAGACAACAGAAGGTCATCTACTCCATCATGTGTAAATCTTCACACAATGGGAAAAATTTCAGGTGGAATTTCTTCAGCTCATGCCTCATCCTGCCATTCAGTAGATGACGGATGAAATGGTGGCCTAATCTCTAGCCCTACAAGAGGATTCAGACAAATACAGCATAATTTATTGAGTCAAATTAAGGTTCTGCAGTTCAATTTTCAGTAAATAACTTTTCAAAAACTTGCCTAACTGCAGATCAGAGATATCTCAGATGGTAAATAATGAACCAAGTCCCATTGAGGGAACTGTGTCCATCCATGTTTTCTGAAAAGATAAAATAGCTAGAAACTTGAATTGATCATACAGTTATTGTACAGTACTTCAAACATTTACCTTTGGAAACTATAGTGCTTTGTGCTTATTCATTTTCCACTTTCAACTCAGGAACACGGGGCTCCACATTCCTGCCAGTAGTCTGCTTTTCGACTGTTACTGTTATTGATGTGTCTTATCCAACTACACATCAGAACATGAAATGTTGGGTGACAATACTTTCTTTTGTGTCCCAACTCCTTCTGTTTAACTGAATTAGATTTGGCATCATACAAGCATGCATGATGCTGACTCTTTCTCTATTTTCACATTGAGCCCAGTTTCTCTTTGTCTTACATGAAACTAACTACCCATGTTCAGCTTTTTTACTTCTCTGTCAAAGTTGGAGTAACTTTAACTTGATTTGCTTTAATAAAAAGCATTACAGTTATGCGTTCTGTATAGATAGATTTCGTTTTGGCAGTTTCAAATGATGCAACATGGCGCTTTAATACCTGACCATTATAGGAAGATTTTTCCTGAAAGAAATGAGCGTTTGTACTTTGAGCAACAGAAACTATGGTTTTCTTCCAAGGAGACTAACTCAACTCTGATCACAGAAACGCTCACGTTTTTTTATGATTTCAGTTAGATTACTTCAAAGGGGGCGGGTTTTCATAAAGCATGCTGGTGTTTTGGCAAGAAGCCTGCACAACTTTTGCATTTGAAGTTAGTATAATCCAGTTTGCTGGAACATAAACATGTGGGATAAGGAAAACTGAATGTTTATTTTTCATCATTTTCTTTTCAAATTACATTCAGCAAACCAAACTTCATTCTGGCTCCTGGTACTTCTGTAAAGATAGTTCTTATAATATGACTTAACAGCTTTACTAAACACGCTGCAAATAGCACATCTAAATTTCTACATACAGTGTAAATAATTAACCGTTTTATTTTGCTTTGTTTTTTATTGTTTATTATACTTTAAGTGCATGCTTATTAATTAATATTATACAACACAACTGCTATAACTATTCTATATTTGACACATAATTGTTGCAGTAGTACATTTTCTCAGTTAATTGCAGCTTCAGTGAATCTTTTGGCAAGCTGAGACTACGCTTCATTGCTTGTATTTAACAACATTATGTTCTGATTTATTTGCTGAGCTAGCTGACTGAGACACATCTTGCCACTGAAGTGCACCTACTGAGCTCTTATAATAGAGTGCATCCATAGAAGGAATGCATAGTGCAAATTTGCTGCTTTTGAAAATCAGCCCGAGATTGCAAATGATTGACACAACCACAGTTCCTCCTGTCAATGTCTTTAGTAAACCTCTCATTTTTGACACATTATGAATGAAACCAATTCAACTACCCTAGTTCAAACTTCTCACTCTATTTCCATCACACTAGCGTTCTCTCTGCATGCCAAATTAGTGAAGCTGTCTATGTTGACATGCATAGAATATTCTGTGATCGTTTAAGTTGCGCACACCATTAATTCACCTGCAACATTTAAAGGATGTAATGCTCAGTTTAAGTTACCCTAAAGGAGAATGGAAACAAATTCATTTTCATCCAAAACCTTTTTTCCCCCTTTCTTACACAATAATATTTATGTAAATATATTTTGAGAAATTGCCAAACTCCCTCAGTGATTAAAATAGAAAGTGCAGCTGACCACACTCACTCTCTGGTTCCCTTCCCTCGGCCTTCTTAACGTCCCATTGTATTCTTTTCCTCGTATATTCGTTGCCTTCTCATTTTCTCTCCTTTCCACATACTTACCCTTGTCATTGTGGCATGATACAGATACCGGTTCGCTCATACATATTCATGTCTACATGTGGCCCATATTTAGTAAGACATATTTAGCAGCAATTGATACTGTAGCAACTGGCATCACGCTCTCATACCTATGCAGGAGAATGCATTTTGCTTGTGTAAAGCAGTCACCTGCACAGTGGGTTTCATCTTTTTTTATATAGCATCTTTAACCCCTTTTTGTTAGAGCAATCAAACCAGTTTTTCCTTCCACAAGTCACCATCAACAGGCCTTGTAACAGGCCTGGTACTAAGTAACACAGAAAATCAAATAATGAGGAAACTCATCATCCCTTCCATAAATCATTTTTGGCCTCTAAACCTTTGATGGTAAATTATATTAAAAATAATATTTTTTTTCAGGGGCTTGCACAGTGTTAGTGGTTAGCAACTTCCGCTTTGCAGCAAAGAAGATCCTCCGGTTCAAATCCGGCCTGGGATCTTTCTGCATGGAGTTTGCATGTTCTCCCTGTGCATGCGTGGGATTTTCCCGGGCACTCCGGCTTCCTCCCGCACAGTCCAAAAATATGCTGAGGTTAATTGGTCACTCAAAATTGCCCGTAGGTGTGAATTGTGACTGTGATTGTTTGTCTGTATATGTAGCCCTGGCGACAGACTGGCCGACCTGTCCAGGGTGTCTCCTGCCTTCGCCCGAGCCAACTGGATAGGCTCCAGCCCCCCCGTGACCCTAAGTGAGGATTAAAGCGCTGTATAGAGAATGGATGGAATATTTTTTTCATCTGTAAGTCAAACATTACATCCTTGAAGCTTGAACTCGTAGAAGAATTACCAATTTGGGAACTTAAACATGTTCCTACACCCACCACTTCTTTCCATGGATTCATTTCCTCCCCTGTTTTAATCAATAGATGCTTTTTTTCTTCCGCTGAACCCAAAAATCTCTCCCGTACTCTGCAGGCTTTGCGCTCAAAGTCCAGCTACACAGGGTCAACAGGACATAGCAGTTTGCTGTAGCTGATGAATAGCGCAGCACCAAACAACCAATGTGCCTTCTGTTGCCTCCTGTAAGCTTTCCTACACAGTGCTACCAACTCCCCTCATAAACCTGCTGAGGAAAAGAGCCGTGCGTGCACAAACACGCACAAATTTACAGTGAATGTTGTATACACATTCACACCAGACAGGCGTGAAGGTTTGTCTTTATTCAAATCCCAGAATGACTGAATAAAAACTGGTTACTGCATGTTCACACCATGTCTTTACAAAATACATACATCAAGGGCCTTATTTTTTAAAAATAAAACTGCTCACAAATGCACCGAACACACAATTGCTGTCACTTCAGCACCAGTGCACTCATTTTTCTGCAGGGCAGTGGAGCTCATTCCTGCTCAGCGTGGTAGAATACTCTTACATTCCCCTAATTTGCATGTCGGATACAAGCACCTGTCCATTTGTGTATCATCACATCGGAGTCGTTGTACAGCAGGGGAAGACATGAAACACCATTCAGGACAGATTACTCTACTTTTCAGGTTATGTAATGTCTAATGAGGTGCCATTTATGCAGATAGTGCTCGCTAAAAAAAGGAGACTCTTCAGATGCAAAAAGAAAAAAAGGTGGGATAAACAAAATGTGACAAACCTAAAAAAACAGAAGCAGAAGTGGGTAAAATGTAAAATTATGAATTAAAGTGAGATTCCGTTTTTTTTCCCCTAGACAAAAATATCAAATCTAAAATCTACCTGCATCTTACTATTCACTGTGATTCACTACACAGTACACAGCCAGTAGAGATCAACAGCTGTGCTCAAAGTACCTTCACTTTTTTGTTGTAACCTCAGCTTTTCATTTGTTGCTATTGTGCACGTTCTGTGATTAGATGGAAAATTACAGCCAGTGTTTTATTTAAAGCACACAAACTCTACGGTTTTGTTACCTCTTACATAGGAGAATGTCGCGCACATTTATTCAGATGCTACCTTTTCCTTCAGATGAGGGCCAGCTCTTTGCCCTTGGTTTGTCAATGCACACTTCACTTCACAATGGGAAAGTACTCTAAATAGTAGTAAGTTAGTGTAGCATTCAAGGGTAAAAGTCATTTAGATTATGTGATTAACGTGATATGATAAAAATTTATGTGCAACCAAAAGGAATAGTTTTAAGATGAAACTTTTTCTAGAAGTAATTGAAATGTGTCACAGTCATCATTTTAAGGATCATTCTAGTTTATGTACGCCAGATTTCACTTGGAACAACCAAGTTCAAATTAAAACATTTCCTTTCTTCAAAGGCAGAGTCAGAGAAAAAAAATTACATGCATTGGTAAATATCCATTTGTACATTTTAACGTAATTAATGGTGAAGGATTCCTTCAGACATCTCTTGCAGTTCCAGAGAAGACTGTTGTGTTTAAAGGCACAGCATGGAATCAAGAAAAAAAAATCTCTTCCACCTACCCAACTGTGTCTTGTAGCAGCTACACGCACCAAGCACTTTATTAGGAAGATGTGCTCCTGCTTTTTCATGCAATTGCCTAAACAGTCAATCAAATGTCAGCAGTTCAAGGCATAAAACTCTAGATACAGGTCAGGAGCTTCATTTAATGTTCACATCAAACAGCAGCATGTGCAAAAAATCTGGTCTCACTGACTTTCGCAGGGACGTGATTTTTGGTACCACACATGCTGGTTTAAATATTTCTAAAACTGCTGATCTTCTGTGAGTGGAGGAGGAGAAGAGATTGGCCAGATGGGTTTAAGCTGACAGAAAGTCTTTGGTAACTCAAAGAAGAACCACTCTTTACAACTTTGGTGAATGAAAAAAAAAAACACCTCTGAACGTACAGCACGTCCAACCTTGAGGCAGGAGGCCTTCAACAGCAGAAGACCACGTCAGGTTCCATTCCTGTCAGGTAAGAACAGAAACCTGAGGCTGCAGTGGGTGCAGATTTACCAAAACTTGACAGCTGAAGACTGCAAAGACATAGGATGATCTGGTGAATCTCAATTTTTACTGTGGAATGTATCAGATGTTAGAGTCAGAATCTGGCACCAAGAGCAGTAATCTATGGACCCAACCTGCCTTGTGTCAACAGTTCAAGCTTCTGGTGGACATGCAATGGTGTAAGGAGTGTTTTCTTGCAACACCTTGGGCCCAAATACCAATCACTCATGTTTGGAATGCCACAGCCTATATGAATATTATTCAAATCACAGTATTTTCTATTGGCTACTTCCAGACACCATGTCACAAAGTAAAACTGGAGCTGCTTTAATGGACATGACGATAAATTCAGTGAACTTAGTGGTCTCCCCAGTACCTACATCTAAATTCCATTGAACGCTTTAAGAATACAGTGGAAGTGGTGATTCCCAACCTAAACCATGAGTGGCTGTGATAGAGCAAATGGAGAACCTATCTGGTATTGATATTGTTGTTCCTAATAAAGTTCTTTGCTAGTGCATTTCCTTATGCAAAGCTTTTTTTGAGCTCATTGAGAGGTAGTCTAAAACAGCAGACACACATTTATAATTTGTAAATCTATTTCAAAGTTTTGACAAGTGATTGATGGTCTCCTGAAAAACAATGGAACCAATCTATCTTCATCATGCTGTTTGCAAGCACTGTACAGAATAACAAGCCTCTTCATTTCATGTTTACAGAAATATGATACACATACCTGAAACACACCTGTTTGCTCTGAGAAATCATGTAAAAATTTGTTCAGTGCTCGTAAACAGAAGATACTTCGAGTTTATTATGCTCATAGTGGCCACTTACACAGATGTAAACATCATTATATTCTTATGCTTCATTGCTTTTACTGTCGGCCCTTCCTGCATTTCCTGCCATGTCGAGTCAAATTGTCTGTTGAGACACAGGTCCAATTTGTAATGCGCTTCAAAGAACCATCCATAAATAGTCCGATTCAGAATATGCCTCCAAAAGACACCTCTGTGAATTATTGCTTAGTTACATATCCACTTTTGAGGGGCTAAAGGATGTTAAATTAACATCCTCTCCAGTTGTTTACGCAGGAATGATGAGCTCTTACATTTCACTTTATCTGCAACGCGACTATTTAACTATGTTGTAATTTAATGCGGTGTCATATTGGTGAATTAATTCCTCTGTTCAGAAGCAATGTACTTGGGTGCAGTTGAATGATAATTGATTGTGTCTGAAGAGTATGAAAGGAAATGTCTTTCACAATGGCAGTGGGTGTAGATGAGGTTAGGTGTGCTTTTTCTTGGTTTTCTTTTCCTGGAAGTTATGCAAAAGCATACATGGTTTTATAAATTTGTTCTATGAATGAGCGTATGGTTTTACTAATGAGTTCTTTAAGACAAATCAAATTTAAATCAGTGGGTTTGAATGTAATGCTTTTCTCTGCTTTGATGAGAATTTATGACCTCAGTAAGACATGGATTCAAAAATGTGAAACATCTGTGTTTTTTAAAAACTACTTTGTGTATTTGTACAAATAACATTTGCCTCTTTGGAAATGTTGTGATGTTATTGCACCATGCAAAAAGTCCTATTTCGGAGTCACGCAGCCTTTCTCATTCATTCACACATCCTTGCAAAATAGATGGTGATGGACATTTGGTGACATAGCGACAAGTCATTAATTTGCATGAGGTCGGTCTGGCAACACAGCAGGGTGTTACTGTAGAGGGCACGGACACAAAAAAGAACAGGTTCATCCAGCAAAAAAGTTGAACCTGGCTCAACTTTTGCTGGACTGCAACATGACATTGTTTGCCAAAGTGATGCCGTGGCCAACAGCATACATGAAAGCACACATTTCCTTGTAGATTAATTTGTAACATGAACAGACAACAAAGTTTACCTCCCAATCCTCACAATGAAAGATAAAACACTTGTCTTCCTAGATTAGATTTTGTCACTTCATTAATCCCTAAAGTAAGATGGCTCTACCTATGCGGTCCCTTGCGTTGTAGTTAATACTGGACATATTTAGGTCTGATACCTCCTAAATTTGCACATCACACTGATCCACCAATCACTACTCTTTAACTGAAACTAATTATTTTCAGCTGGAAAATCATCTGCTGTTATAAATGTTCATTTGACCAAACTGTGGTTGGGGTGAACAAAAGTGAGCCCATGTGCTTTAGATTTTGCTGACCAGCCCTGTCACAATCAGGGTGGAAAACTTGATGTGCACACATAAACAGGAAACCTTAAGGAGTTAGGGATAATGACAAATCCCAACTGTCTCCAGGAACCCTGGTGCAATTTTTGTCCAAGTAGAGGAAACTATAAATACCTGGGCAAAAACATGTACACCCAGCTATCAAAACTGCATGTACTGAGCAGCATCTGTTCATGTTAACATTAATGTGAACATGCAGTAGCATAATAGTATTCGTTGCTCTTTTCTCATTTAGGAAATGATTGGTCCCAGAAGTACATTTTTAAATCACCCAAGCCCTTGAATGAATGAATGCCTAATGTACCGACTCAGTTCCCACCAAGAATCAACTGGCTGCAATGATATGAATGTCGCATATATTGCTTTTTTTGTTTGTTTGTTTGCTTTTTGAGTGACCAAATGCAAGCACTGTATAGCGCTAACAGCAGCACTGGTCTGCCAATCTGAGCCATGTTTCAGTTTTTCAGTATATAGATCAGGTGGCAATAATACCGAGCATTGTCAGTCAATCCAAGTCCTCGAGGGAAAAGTTTTACCACCCACACCGCTTAATGTAAGCTAAACTATGTCACAGCAAGTCAAACACTGTATACAGTCAGTTTGTCTCCAATGGATTAAGGCTGTAATTACTTCCATTGTGATTATGGCAGTGTGTGGTTTACTTAGCAATATGTGGAAGCCCTGAGTAGGCAGATGAAGGTGACTAGCCAGGGTAGTAGGAGGCTGATTTATTCCAGCGCTACAGACCTTTATCGATTTGGTATCTATCAAACTTGACACTAATAGTATCCAAACCAGTCTTGCTTAAGTTACTTGAAAACGGTAATCAACTATCCATTATACACACTACCACTCATTACACAATTTTAATTGTATTAAGATTGCTACAATGCTATGTGTAATCACCAGTTGGATTTTCGGCCATTTTCTTTAAATGGTTTTGTCAGTATTGTGTCTCATACATTTGTCTTCTTTTACTTGATGGTCTTCTTTCCATTTCCCTGTTTTTCTTTACAATTGTCAGTCATTTTCAGCTGGATTGGTCCATAGTAATGCTTACACTGAGCCTTAATTACAACAGTGTGGTAAGTACTGAGTAATGTCCCGGCTGCTCCTTGTGCCAGATTTTATTGAAAATGGAGGTAATGTAAATGTATGAGGGTGGCAATACATTATATAGTCATTTTTAATAAATGTCATCGTATTGAAGCTGATGATGTTGTTATGAGTCTGTTACGAGAACTTTTTTCCCCTTTTATTTAACTTATATATAGATTTACAGCACTTATTAGGTATTTTCACCAGCGGCCTGAACTGAACCCTCAACTCTTCAATTCTTTATTAGCCATTGCACAGTGCTTAGTATGCCATTTGGTGGTATTATTTGCCCTCAGTGCTCCTGTTTGTCACTGCAGTGACCCTTACTCAGCCTGCTTGATCCCTGCTGGTCCCCTGCCGATGTGTATGCGATCAGAATGACGGGCCCTGCTAAGGTGAACGCTCGCTTGTCCTCTCATTCCAGCCTGCTGATTCATTTGCGGGCACTAAGATCCCCTGCGGTTGCTGGCTATTCCGGCTGAGGCTTGCAGCGGCTCTAAAGAGGAGTGTCCTGGCACATTCGCTCTCATTAAAACGTCAGCTGCACTCACAGCTGGAACATGAGGCCAACGTCTCTCAGCCTTCATCTCACTCGGTCTTTGTTGTTTCAAGCTAAAGCATCGAAATTGCACACTACTGTTAATGAGGTGATGAAGCACAAGGTTGTTTTGTGGAAATATAATGAGGAAATGACTAACAATAGGTTGGAGCCTATACATCAGTTTAGGAGCACAAATTCCTCTCCTCGCGCTACAAATAGCATTCTCTCTGCGAATAATGGCTCCATTGTGTGCACTCTCACTTTGCATTGCTTCTTTGTTTCAGCCAACACAGGAGTCACTGTATGAATGTTGCTGAGGAGCATCCAATTATACAGGGCTAATGGAAAACACTTAAAATAAAGAACTGCTTATGAGACCCTAGTAAACATAGAGTTCATGACGAATTAATGAGTTCATGTGGAATTAATGAGAAGTTCATCATCTATCATATCATGGTTTATCAGTTCTTTATAGCTACATTAATAGATTAGTAGCTTATTAACATTCATAGAATTGCTTACCTAATGTATAATTTGGAGGAGAAAAAATAAAACATCAAGAGTTAAGATAAACATCCTTTTTTGGCATTAAAATCTATTTTATTGAAACCAACTTGCAGTATATTTTTAAATGCAGGGGGTTAAGGTGCGTGGTAAGGGCATCATGAAAGTAGTGTCTACTGATGTCATTACCTGAATGCACAAAGGGCTCACTGCTCTGTTTTTCATTCTATCATATAGTGCCTTGACATTTACCAGACATCCACCAAGAGTTTCACTTTGGAATTTAGCCAGCACATACAATTAAATGATAAGACAAGCAAATAAAGCCTGAGCGCAGCTTTTTAATATTGATATGACAAAATGCTACTCGTCAGACATTCGCAGGGCAAAGTTCATGCAAATTGCATGTATACACTGTGCCTGATGAAGGTATGAGGACTGATATTAGTGAGAAAATAGTCAAGCCAAGTAGCCATGTTGAGAGACAATCATGTTAATTTCTATGCCCTGACTTGCATTCTTGTTTCAAAATGGAAGACATGAAATAAAAATTTGAATTTTTTGTTTCCGTTGCTTAAAGACGGAGACATCAACAGCAGAATTTCCGCTTTCGCGTGACTTCTTGTTTATACAAACACCAACTGATGAGTGTTTGCTTCTTTTAAAATGGAGAGTTTTGAATTGAGGCCCTTTGTATAATTTAGTTATTTGCCTGGTTATTTTTGCCCACTGCTTCCCTTGCAGGGCCGCTGAGGCTGTATTGTGGGCAGAACAATGTGATGACAGGGCTGTCCTTTGGGAACATCTAATTAGTTCCACTAGGGGAGCAAAGCGGCACCGCAACGTGGCCTGATATTTGGCTTGTGCACTCAGCGGAAAGATAGCCAGAGGGTCCACTTTAATTGCAAAAATGCCACCAGAATGTGAGTCTGCAACTTCACCTGTCCCTGATCATGAGACCACAAGGGAGTGCCCATTTCTGCATGTGCGTCAACACGCATAGCATCAGTGTGCATTCATGTGTGCAAATGTGCGAACCTCAGTCTGCATAAACATTCACCTGAGTGTGTGGATGTGCCTGTACCAGCCTGCGTCTCGTCCACACTAATCAGTATTTACTTATTGGTTCCCACAATGCACTCACACACAAGCAGGGGTTGATTAAACATAAACTTGATTCAGTTTGTTCAAAGGATGTTTTAGATATGTTGTTTTTCTCAATGTGTTCACTAAGTAGGGACTTCAAATTAGGAAAAATACCTAGTTTCAGTAATTTAGAAGTATATGGTTTTAGTTTAGTGACGTAAATCTCTATAGGATTTACTGGATGAGGTACTGCACTAGCAAAAGCATCACAACAATATAACTAATCAGGCATATTACTATATACTATAATTGGGGTTTTATTAGAATCTTATGAAATTCAATTGGGTTAGTCATAAATTCAGACCTAGCCCACGATCAAAGTATCATTAATTTTGCTCA
The DNA here is from genome assembly GCF_021347895.1 of Acanthochromis polyacanthus. Taxonomy (NCBI): domain Eukaryota; kingdom Metazoa; phylum Chordata; class Actinopteri; family Pomacentridae; genus Acanthochromis; species Acanthochromis polyacanthus. The sequence goes on along the minus strand of NC_067116.1, from coordinate 23,962,963 downwards.
CTTATTTGTGCTCTGGGTGACACTACAGCTGGCTCTAACCATAGACTGTATATATAGTGAACGTAGCATCTGGCTCCAAAATTGAAGTCCACCCGGAAGTGTCAAAAACTTGCAATATCACGCCGTCCGCTAGGGTTGACTCCAAAAAGCTTTTTCTCCATAGACCCCAATTCATTTTTGGAAAAAATAAAGTTTGATAGACTGATTTTCTACAGCTCAGGATTTTTTTCCCCCTTAGTCTTCATGGTCAAAATGAGAGATCAGGTGGCCGATCTTAAAATAAATCAATACTGAATTTTAAATAAATCGTTAAAGTTGGTGGAGCCAGGGGGCGTGGCTATACTTGATAGACAGCAACAGAAGCCTCTGCGGTAAAATGTGGGCGGGATAAGAGAGTCCTCAGCCAATCCTGCCCCTAGTTGTTCTCCGGTCCAGTCTGTTTGATGACGCTTTTTACGTCACTGGCTCCAAAAAATCCAAAACGGTGACCAGGAAGTAGCAAAATCCAGGTTTCATTTTCTCGGCATTGAAACCAACGGGTGACGTCATGGTTAGTTTATGCCTGGCTCTAACACAGTTTTTCATTTAGAAGATGACATCACTAAACTGTTGTGAAACAAAATAAAAGCAGTAAAGATAAACCAGTGAACAGCATATATGGAGAGAAATAGTGCACAAGCTAGGACCTGCAAGAAATATTTGATCAGAAAAAGTGTTGGTTATCACTATGCTCAAAGCCAAAGCATCAAACATCTCACAAAAGCTTTAAATTCCGTTTCCTTGCATTAGTTAAACCCATAATGTGTATTCTCTGTGTATCAAAATTACATATTCATAAGTTTATTTGTTTTTTTAACAAAAAAAATCCTTTCTGACTTAAAATGGCTGAGGTGGAACTTTACATGTTACATCATTCAGAGTGCATCTACTAAGTCCCCACATCTATTTCCACTCATACCTCCATCTCTCAGTGGAGCCTCACCTTTTACTCTATTCAGATACTGCCAAATTCCTCAACCCTACCCAACAATGGAAATATGTAATATTGCAGTAATTCAGCCATACATGCTTGAAGTGGAAAATGATTCTGAAGAATGATAATGATATGGAAAGCTATTCCCTGCAAATTGATGAGACTGAATCTGTGTTTTTGAGACTGTCATGGAGATATTCAGCCATGGTTGCTGATGGCTTATTCCCTCATGGTAAAGATATGTTAAAAGTGGATAAAAAAAAACTTTGAAAATCTGGCTTTGTTGAAACAGTGACAGCATGTAGAAACAGCAGAAAGTGAAGGAGAAGCAAATGCAACATAGCTGTCCCCTTCAACTACATATGTTGCTATGTGATAGAATGTCAGAAAAACTTGGGACGAGTGATTAACCAGTCTCTTTTTTAGGGCCAACACCGATGTCCATCCATCCATCCATCCTCTATACACCGCTTTATCCTCACTAGGGTTGCGGGGGGGCTGGAGCCTATCTCAGCTGACTCGGGCAAAGGCAGGGGACACCCTGGACAGGTCGCCAGTCTGTTGCAGAGCTACATTTTTAGACAAACAATCACACTCACATTCACACCTACGGGCAATTTAGAGTGATCAATTAACCTCAGCATGTTTTTGGACTGTGGAGGAAGCCGGAGTACCCGGAGAAAACCCACACATGTACAGGGAGAACATGCAAACTCCATGCAGAAAGATCCCAGGACCAGGCTGGGACTTGAACCGGAGATCTTCGTGCTGCAAGGTGAAAGTGCTAATCACTACACCGCTGTGCAGCCCAGATATTTGGAATCAACACACATAAAATGTAATGTTTTAAAAGTATGGTTATTCTTTACAGTACGGTATCTTTCAGTCATGATGAAGTTTCCTCATCAATAAGAGTGACTATAAGTGAATTTGTAAAATAGAAAAAGGAGTGATTAATTTAGGGCACTCTCTTCTAGACATATAGGATCAACTGAGATTTTTGTTTGTCTCTTGGAGTTCTGTCTGCTGCTCTTTTCCATTTTCCTAATCTTTCATTGTTCTATCAATTTTAAGGTTCTTACCTGAAACCATTGTTAATGATTGCTTTCCAGACTTAGTTTTGGGGTTATTTGGTCTCTGTCTTCTTACTTAACTGCTAGCTGTTAGCATAACCTTAGCCACTGTGAGAGGAGCTATTTTCCTGGTTTGTGGCAACAGAGTTGTAGTTGGGAACAGGGAACAGTTTTTTGTTCAGTTTTTGCAGTCTTTGGTTCAGAGACATTTCTGAGATCACAGAGTGACCACAGAGGGAGGTGACTGTAAGAAGTAGCACATTTAATTTACCAACAATCAGTCAATACCAAAAATCAACAAAACACCAAATATCTGCCACAATAATCAGCCAAGCTGACAATTGGTCTGTCCCTACTTGGGAAGATCAAAATAACAGAGCCTCAGAGCTATGTTATTATTTTAGTTCTTTAACCCAGAGGCACACATATATAATATCTTCAGCAATGCAGCTGAGTTTGCTCTGATTCCATTCTATGGGTTGATTACTAATCACTTGATTAATTAATTCATTTAATCCGTTTATTTCGTTTACAAATTATTAATTCTTAATCCAAATTACCGGTTACCTAGTCAAGCTCTGGCTAATCCTCACCATATTTCCTTCTCTCTCATACACACACACACGTAGACATGCACACACATACCCACGCATTATATAGACACGGTATATAGTTAACTTGTCATTATTTTAATAGAAGTCAATAAATACATTCATTTTAGACCAAATTACGGTTTTGAGTGTTTCTTGTGTAAGAATGTGGTCCCTTTAACGAGGATTCAAACCTTTAAGATATGAGATTGATCAAAATTTTAATTAATAATTTCTTAATTCAGGTTAATTAATTTTTCCTTGCAATTAAAGCAAGGTGGTGCCCCAATTATTGATAACGAGAGCTATAAATCATAATGTAGTACTCCTACAGCTGTACATTTTTTCTACTGTAATGCATAATGAATTTTAACAGTTACAGTGGGTTGATGAATCCAGGCACTATCACAATATTTCCATAATAATTCATGTGATTCTGATGACTTTCTCATGACACCTGATTCTGATGAGTCACGGGTAACTTCAAAAACTTTTATGTATTACTGACTATGTTAAGTTTTAAATACAACAAGTTGCCAACATGGCAAGAAATAAAGTTGATGTTAGTTCTTTAAATGCAAGATTAGTTGTCTGTGGCGTGTGTGTTTGTGCATGTGTGTGTGCGCGCATTCTGATATCAGGAGCTGAACATTCCTCCAGTGCATGAATAAAAGATGTTTCCAAAGTCTTGGGAGCAGTGAATTATTGAGGAAGCAGTAACAAGGCAGACACAGGGGCCAGGTGTGGGGTGTAGGGAAAAGTGTGAGCGTGCAAGTAAAAGAGCAGAAAAGAGAGAGAGACACTGAGGAAGAGCTCAGGGATTACTGAGTATTAGGTTGACTTGGTCAACACCAGCTTTGGGCAAACATGGCAGAAAAATGTTCTCTCATGAGAAGAAAGAAACATCTTTACAGTTGACGCTTTTGATAGTATAAGCACACATACAGTATATTGATACTATATACAGTATACATCAGCAACGTGAATCCTTGTGAGGGAAGGAGGCAAACATGGTGAGAGACTGAAAATGTGCATTAGAGATATTATATTAGAGAGAAGGGTCTTGTAAAACCTCCAATTTTCCACTGAGAAACAAAGGAACTGTAAGGTAGAGACAGAGGAGAAAAAAAGACACTTGAAAAAGAGACTGGAAGAGATCAAATAAATGCCTTAAAACCTATAAAAAGATCTTGGGCAATTTATCATAAAGTATTATTGCTGAGTGAGCCAACCACACATACAGTTTATCCACACAGTGACATTGTCATTTGAAAACTGACAAACTTTCCTTTTCACACTCATTGGCAAGAACTTCCTTAAGGCAGAAGCTGCATATGTTGTTGAACGTTGTTTAGTTTAGTGTCTTATTGAATACAAAAACTACAATAAGATCAGCAAAGTGAGTGCCATTGATTATCTTGTCACTATGCAATGCTTTGTTAGAAAACCTTGGGTCTTGGCTTTTGTCTGGATGTTGTTTTGACATGTACCAGCTCAGGATTGCCTTGAGAAGCACAAAAAAGAGCTCATGGTGTTGACTCAGTCTCCAAACTCTCCAGATTTAAGTCCAACCTAACAATCATGGGATGCTTTGCAATGAGTCGGATTCATGAAGGCCCAATCCTGCAACTGACAGGAGTCAAAGGATCTCCTGCAAACATACCAGTGCCAGACCCTGCAAGATACCCCAGACGTCTTGTATCTATGACTCCATGGTTTAAAACTGTTTTGCTGGCACATAAGAGACTAGGATTCTTAATGGTGGCATTACATACAACTTGTGGGAGTCTTCAACACCATTATGTGTGAATAAATGAACAAGCAAATGAAGAAAAGGCCTAAGTTCACTTATGTTTGAGATTCACAGCATTGCTGGATGTGAAACATCAAACTGCATTTTCCTGAAAAAGCACACATAAAAAAACTTTGACTATTGAAGAAGTTCTCTGCCCTTAAACTATCTAGCTTTCAAAATGCTAAATAGTCAGCCTCTTTACACAGAAATTATGCAGGTATCTGATTTTCTTTCAATAGCAGGGCTGGCACCGAGCACAGAGAAAATTAACTGCCTGAGCAACATTTGAATAATTCTTATTTCAATTTAGCTTACCAAAAAGCTAATCTCCAAACTGTTATTTCTTAAATAAGGAGGCTTGACAAATCTACCAGACTCATGCTTAGACAGCGGTGAAAGTGACCCTAAAACAAATTTAAATTAAAAGTACTAAAATTGACTACTTCACACAACAGTCAAAGACATACTGCTTGTGGAATGTCTTTCAGCTCTGGGTGAGTGGACTCTATGGAGCTCCCTAGGGGACATCCTTCGTGTTGTATTTTCTCTCCTTCGTGTTTGTGTTTTATTCCTCCGCATTTATTTTTTAAGGGACACTTTTGTCATTTTTGCTGTTGACAAGTTGTTTTTCAAACACGGACTTCGTGTTGCTAGCGTGCAACCGAAGCAGTCCAACTGCTATAAATACAGAAAGGGCTAATGTGACTTGAGATAAGCAGAGTTCAGAACAATAGACGAAGCACTGCGGTATTCATTAAAATAATTATTTACCGTTTGGCGTGTAATATTCCAGGGTGATGATCAGCCGGTCTGCCAGGCCTGCTCGGGCCAAAGACGAAGTCCGTGTTTGAAGACGAAGTCCGTGTTTAAAGACGAAGTCCGTGTTTGAAACAGCAAAAATGACAAAAGTGTTCCTTAAAAAATAAATGCGGAGGAATAAAACACAAACACGAAAGAGAGAAAATACAACGCGGAGGAATAAAACACAAACACGAAAGAGAGAAAATACAACGCGGAGGAATAAAACACAAACACGAAGGAGAGAAAATACAACATGAAGGATGTCCTCTAGGGGGCTCCGTAGGACTCACTGTAAAAGAGAATCATGTTAGCATCAGGTTGATCGTTACAACCATCAGTGTACTAGAATTGCAAATGAATGACTTTGCAAACAAAATTAGACACTGGAACTGACAGAAGATTAAAAAGCAGTTAAAATGCAGGCAGGTGTATAGAATCAAGCAAATACACAGAGCTCAAATGGAAGACGGGCAGGAAAATCACAACGAGTAGGCAACAGGTACGCAAGCATTCACAACATTCATGTTACAGAAACAGTGCCCACAGGTGAACTAAACCAAGTGCATACTAAGAAACCTAAACCAAATGACGAGCTGCTGCAGAAGCTAGCAGCTCACCAAAAAGACAGACAGACGATTCACAAAGGAGGGAAACTTGCTGAAGGCATTTAGTTGACAGGTGATACACCAGAGTCTATAAAATGTAAAGAGATAGAGAAAGTCTGAGACATGGGAGGACAAAGAAAGGTGGTGCATTATATGAGAGCACAATAAAGTGCCCTTGAGCAAAACACTGAGTTCCTACCTGTTACTAGTACTGTGTGGCTCTGCTATCTCTCATGTAAGTACATGTACAACACTGGTACATTGCTGTAAATCAGTGGCAACTAAAAGTATATGACAAGTACGGAAGCCAATTAAATCTATGTTATTGGTTTACATGCTTAATATTCTGGGGAGATGTTTGATGTCCTGAAACCAGCTGGGTAGAGGTAAAAAGGATTGCTTGATACTTGCAATATCGCTGCAGACAGTCACAGTCTGGGGTAATCTTTTTGCAATAAATTGCATTACAAAATGTGTTTGTCCACAGGAAAAAGTGACACTTTTACCTCCCAAATGACTGATATAAGTGATAAATCAAAATTACATAAACATATCATACCCTTTGAGCGGGAGCGGGTAACAGCATAACACATTTGAAGATTGCATTCTTGCTCAGAAAAACTCAACCAACTATCAAAATGTCAAGGTATCCCTCTGAGATGTGTTTTTCCTCCTGCTTATTCCCCGCAGTTGCCAGTTTCGATTCTGTTTCGCTGCATTTTGTTTTGGTATAATAGAAGCATGCCACTCTGGCACTGAAACACAATTTGGTACTGATTCATTTTTAGAAGGTGCTGGCAGGGTTACATGCTGCTCTCTGCGTGGTGTTCTCCTACACAAACAGACCTCACTTGTTTCATAGTCAAATGGAAAACCAAAGGGTGCTGCTACTGGCCCACAGTCAATACAGACCACAGGTGCCATGATAAACCTATAAAATAATGGTGCCGCTGTATAAAGAATTGATTGGTTAGGGAGAAATGAGGCTTCATGAGTCACGTCGTCTGCTACCTCTGTGGGCTGTTTAGGTTAACTAAAAGCCCAGAGTCAGCAGGAAGAAAGGTTACTTTCCCAACAGGCAACATGAAACGCCTCAGAATATTTATTGGGGCCCGAGGGGGAATGTTCTGTCAGCTGGCAAAGTCAAACAGCTCACCTGAAGGAGTCAGGTCAGTGCGAGAGCAGCCATTCTGACAAAACCCTCCCTTCTCAAGAGGGGATTAGCTCTTCAAGGGGGAATAACTTGGGATGATCTGGCATTTGTTGTTTGGGGAGGATTTACATTTTTATGGGTATTTACACACCTAATTGTTTTCTTAATAAGTACCAACACTCACCACACCAACTGGAAGTGTGTGCAGTAGTTACGTGTTCATTCTTAGATCATTTCAAAAGCCAAATGTATACTTTGAATTTGTCAAAGACCCCACAGTGAAAGTGCAATTTAGAATTGAAAATTGTGAGAAATCAAATGAGTAAACGGGGGAGGGAAATGTGTTTCTGTCAACAGATATTTCCTTTTGTAATGTTTACGTCCGTGACATCCATATTGAAGCCACAGTGTATTGTACATGAAGTAGTCTTGCACCACACTGCTGGGATGTGTTCACTGGCACAAGAATGACCTCAAGATCAGCATCATTTTGAATGTTATTACATTATTATAACATTGAGAGTAATCTCTGAAAAACCCAAGGGACCCAAACTTCAGAATCAGTTCAAAGCAGAATCCTGGTATGAGTGGTATTGCAATAGGAGAAGTTTTGTAGAGAATACCAATCAAAAAATTACGATTATATATGAATAAAGAACTTTAAAATTTAAAAAATAGAAACACTCAAATGGAAAGATGGTCAAGCAACATATTATGATGCCCCCAGATGCTCCCTTAATGCAGCTTCCAGAACAGACAGTCCAGTGTACCACCTGCAGCGACGCATACACTCATCAGCCACATCATTAAAACCACCTGTCTAATAGCGGGTAGATCTCTTTCGTGCTGCCAAATGCGATATGACATGTCTGGGCATAGACATGGGATCTCTGGCGGGGTTCTGTGGTGTCTGGCACTGAGATGATGGCAGTGGATGCTTTTCGTTTTGTGGGTTGCAGAGTGAGGCCTCTATAGATTAAACTTGTTCCAGAAATGCTCAGTTTGATTGACATGTTGGGAATTTGGAAACTGACTCAATACTGTGAACTCTATGTTATGTTCCTCAAGTCCTCGAGCAGACACCGAAATGTTGCAACGTGCAGAAGTATTTAAGTGTTGATATCTAATACAGGAGGTCACAAAAGAACCAGGACGAACATTACAAGATCTGCAGATCTCACTGGTCCGGCATTTGCAAAAATGTATCTAAATGGCTGTTGGGATAACATCCTGTGGATTTATGAGTCAAAGGTGGACCTTTTTGGAAGACATAGGTCCCATTACATCTGGCATAAAGCTAATACTGCATTCCACAAGAACATCTTATACCAGTGAAACATGGTGGCGGTAGTGTGATGGTTTGGGGCTGCTTTGCTTCCACAGGGCTTTGGCGACTTGTCATAATTGACTGAGCCATGAATTCTGCTCTCTATCAGAAATTCCACCTGGAGATATCGGATATATCAGTTTATGACCTAAAGCTCAAGCACTCATGGTTTATGCAGCATGACAATGACCCAAAGCACACTAGCAAGTCCACCTCTGGATGGCTCAGAAAGAAAAAAATTAAGGGTTTGGAGTGGCCGAGTCCAAGTCTGAACTTTAATGTAATTCATACACTGTGGCAAGACTGAGGGCAGTTCATGATCAAAAGTCATCTAACGTGGCTGAATTAAAACTATTCTGCAGAAAAGAGTGGGCCAAAACTCCACCATGTCAATGTAAAAAAAAAACTGAAACAAACATTTAACTGCAGCTGCTGATACCAAGGGTGAACTAACCACTTGTTAGGTTTAGGGGTGCAATTACATTTTCACATGGGTGATATAGACTTTCAATAATTTTTCAATAAACCATAATTTAAAAATGGCAATTTGTGTTTGGTGGGCTATCTCCGCCTAATATTCAATAAATATAAATATTAATTTGATGATCTGGAACATTTCAGTGTGATAAATATGCAAAAATACAATATTCCTGTAAATACATTTGCAAGCCACTGTAGTTCTTGTTGGCATCCACATATTCCATGCATGGGCACTGCTGCAAATATATGCACTGCTAGCACGCTACAGGCCTTGCAGAATAGTTACACACAAATGTGGGCTTCACATGGACATCCACAGAGGGGTCAAAAGTCACGGCATGACTGTATTAATCACTCAAGAGTAGAAGCCATGTGCTACATTTCTCGTTATTTTACTGTTGAAACTTGTTTGTCAGTAGAGAACAAGATATTTCGTCAAACAACAAGACAGCCCACAATTTGAAGGGATTTACTGTCCATCCAGCGACAGCTTACCAACCATCGGTGACTGCACGCTGCTTCCCCACTGTCCCCTGGGCCTTGCTAACATGTTCTGGACTAGTCTGTCAGCTGAAGAGTTAGAGCAAAGCTGATATCCATCGAGCATTGACTCTTGGTAGCAAAGAACCTGAAAAAATGTCACCATTATGGATCATTACTGAACTTAGGCACTAAATTGTAATTGTAGTTCTGTACACTGTTTACGCTTTAATAAGCAATGGGCTGCTGCCCAACATTGTTTGTAATATATAGTATTAAAAATCCAATTCTAAATCCAACATTATAAAATCAAATAAGTCCAAGAAATACATCTATTGAGTCCACTGCAATAAATAGTGGTTATTATTATGCATATTATTCTGAGGAGTCAGGTCAAAGCAGAAAGGAGGGAGGGTAGGATTTGTAAAGGAGTTGCTTGGAGTAAGTGTAGTGATGGATCACATAGGCAGGCAGCCTGGTAAATTTGGGTAAAAGGTGGTGCAGAGGTAACGGGTAAGACTGAGGAGATCAAACTCACACAAAAAGTACTTGATAGAAAAAAATATATTGAGGTTTCTTGTACAGAACAGGCACTTTGAAGAATGTATACTACTGTATACACTTCAAGAAGGGTGAGTGAAAAGCAAATTCTGCATTCCGATGGCTTTAATGCTAACAGAGGAAATGAGTTATAATTTAACCACTGAGTTCTTGTGGTAAATTAGTGAGCTGTCACATAGCTGTCATCTACAGCACAAACCCCACTCTCTAATGGCTTCATATTTTTTGTAATTGCAGACACAGCAGCATCCGCTTAATGTTTTCTCACCAGTTTTTTTCCCCCCTCTCCTAGAATACAATCTTAAATGCTTAAATGAGCCATTTCTTTTATTGATTCATTTATATTCTGTTTGGGTTTTGTGCTGGATATTTGCGTTTTCCCCTGCTGGATCTTATTCCTTTCACAACAACAAGTATCTAATTTACCCACTGGTATCATCAATCATCTAATCAAATCTTAACAGTGATGTTCGTCTCCACCAGTTAAATGGCCCTAATCCAGATGCTGGGAGTGCTAGTTGCTAGGCTAATTGTGTGAAACAGCAGATGTTGGTCTGTGCAGTGTTAACTCATAATAAAGTCAATACTTTCAGTCTGAGGGTTTTGGTTTTTTCTGTGCTGAGGCTTGCTGGGAAAACATCATTTGGTTGTTTGTTGCAGACGGGATAATAAAAAGAGTCACTAAATTCACTTAAGACTAATGCTGAGCAGAGAGCCCCCCCCCCCCCCCCCCCCTTTGATTTAATTAATCCCACAGCCTTAATTGATCATTTAGATGGTTACTATTATCCTCTGTTTACACTTCAAATTTCATTTAAGTCTACTAACGACCCAACACTAAACTTTCATGCAGTAAAAGTATTTGTGTATTTGTAGTTTATTTCATGTTTGACAGGTGTGTGACAGTCTCACCATTGTCTTCCACCTGTCACTATTCATAATCAAAGTAGTATTAGTAAAAATGTTATCTTTATTCATGGTTATAGACACGGAAATTGGAATAATGTCTTCTCATCTAATGCCCCTGTCAACAAGATGACATAATTCTGTCTATGCCTTCCAAAATAGTTACAAATAGGGAACTATTTAATGATGTTACAGAATTACAAGGATGGCTTGGTTATGTGGCAGTAACACAGGGGTAGTTTCATTGAGCCACCACCTGAAGAATTTCACTACAAGGAAATTCAATGTTTATTTACTCTGGGATTGTAAAGGTCACAAAGGTTCGAACAAACAGAAGACTTGAGATGTGATTCCATCCATCCATCCATTATCTATACACCGCTTAGTCCTCATTAGGGTCGCGGGGGGGCTGGAGTCTATCCGAGCTGACTTGGGGTGAAGACAGCGGACAGGTCACCAGACAGACAGATTAGCGACCTGTCGCAGGGCTACATATACAGACAAACAATCACACCCGCATTCACACCAGAGGGCAATTTAGAATAATCAGTTAACTTCACCATATTTTTGGACTGTGGGAGGAAGCCAGAATACCAGGAGAAAACCCACGCATGCACAGGGAGAACATGCAAACATCCAGATAGAAGGCCGGGACGTGAACTGGGGACCTTCTAACTGCAAGGTGACAGTGCTATCCACCATACACTGTGCAGCCCCAGATGTGACTCAGTTTCTGAAAATTTTATTCAGCATTTTATTTTTAGCTAACAATGAGAGGAGGAACAAAGAAAATAAAACTTTCCAGGTTAGCAATCCAACCAAACACAAAAACAACTTAATGCAAAACAATGAATAATAATAAATAAATAAAAAGTCAAATGACAATCAACCCATGAAACAAGAAAGTGCTCTTCTTATGTTGTTTATAAAAACAAGTCCTAAATGCACAACTTAATTTCAGCCTCAGCTGAGCCAAGTGCAGACAAAACCTCAAAATTAACAAAGTGCAGAGTGAAATTAAGGCAAACAAAGCTACAAAACCAAAAATAAACTGTCAGATTAAAATAAATTGTTGAGCTGTAATGCGCTACTGCCAAATCAACCTCGATGCAGAAAAAACACAGAGAAAAAACAGACATGAGACAGGCCTGACACAAGGGAACGGAGGCCAGGGGTTCAGACAGGGCCACCCACAATGGGAGCAGAGATGCAGTTTACTAGACAGTGGGACGGTAAAGATTGAAAAAAACCTACTTGATTTCTGCCCACCAGAGACCTAAAAAGCAAAATGACATTTAGCTGGGAGCAAAGTTAAAGCTGAATAATGTTGGCAAAAAAAACTTGAGACAGCCTTCTTCGAAACAATCTGAATGAAGCAGAGAGTAATCACTCTGTATACACAGCCGGAAACATGGCAGTTACACTACACTGCTCCGAACAGTGGAGAATCATCTAACCAATTAAGTTTGCTATAAACTGCTGGTGTAGGAAAAAGGCAAGAGTGTCAGCCTGACAATCACTTTCATGCTGATCACAAAAAGAACTTCCATCTCAACCAAGCAACACCACCTCCTTCAACCAGGAGGAGAGAACAGGACTAGTAGCACACACAAGCCCAGATTTATAGCGTTAAATGGCAAAGCCCACTAAATAAAGTGAAGGTGATGCCTGGTATGGGGAAAAAGGAGGCCTAATTTGCTACGTTTACATGTAGAAACAAAAAAAGCCATGGCTAGATTTCGAGAAAGATTGTTTTTTGGCTTCAAATAAATACTTTATTAAGGTCCAGGGACAACTGAGAAGAGAGAACAAAAAGTGGGCTCTCTTTCATTTGTTTCATTCATCTATCTGCAATAACCTTTTCCCCATACAGTATGTACCTTGTCATTCTCTAAGTTACCTGATTTCCCTTTTTGCTCACTTTATGATGAGGACTTGATTGATTCTATCTTTTTTTCTTTGATGGACAGTATCAGTATAGAACCAGAAGCAGAAAACATCAGATGTTGTGAAAATCAGAGGAAAACCAGTCACAGTTAGCCTAGCCGCGCTAGACAACCCACGGAAACGAATTTAATTCTCTGTCAGGGTGGGTCTAGTTACCCTCCATAAGGCTCGAGGCTGGATTCTCCTAAAACTGGCCGGACCAATCACCATGAAGTGTAGAGTCAGATGGCGGGCGTAACGAAGTGACGACAGAGGCGCAACGATTCTGACAAACAACCAGCACACAATAAACAGTTATCTTTCGACTCGGCTTTGGCCACAGCCCTTAAAGATTTGAAGCTAAAATTCAACTTGAAAGATAAACAAAGGACGGCACTGAAGTGTTTCATTGAGAAGAAAGACGTATTTGGACTTATGCCGACGGGATATGGCAAATCCTTAATATACCAGTTGGCTCCGCTGGTTGGGAAGCCAATGGGATTTCTGTCATTTAAAAAAAAACAAAAAAAAAAAAACAGGCAAAGATGGCAGGATGGGTGAAAATGGGAAAAACCACAGGGCTTTCATCTCATCATTTTTCATCAACACTGGAGTTTGAGTACTGTGTGGGATCATCATTTTGTGCTGTTTTCACTTGTTGCTGACTTTTGTTTTCTGTGAAAAATGGAAAGCTCTACCAATTTCTTTTAAATGAAAAGAACAGATTTTGTGCTGTGGACCAATCTTGTGGTTACACCGTTTTCCTTTTTTATTTTTGCTGTGTAAGACTGTACCTAAAAACCATCGACCATTTTTAAGTATGCAGGAATGCTTGACTCGTAAAAACACATCATATAAAGGATTGAGAACAATCGGTGTATGTGCGGCAGCTAGCATACATCACACTTAGCACTGCATTAAACACAACATTCATAACTTCAAACTGCATTCCCAGCATTGTTATCAGGCTATCTCTTCCTCTGACTCACTTGAACTCACCCCTGCTGTTAGCTTACAAACCCAGGCTGACTTCAGTATAACTATGTGCCAGCTCAGCTCATTTTAAAGGCACACATCATCAATATTACTTATTCCCTTTTGATGCGCTCCACTAAAATAATTCCACTTTGATCAGTGAAACACTATGACTGCTGTTTGAAACCTTTGGGTAACAGTGTTTCTGTTGTGGCCAAAAGCACCAGTCTGTCAAATCACAAAAGAAACGGCACTATTTGGGCTTGAGGATTTAAGAGTTGACTGAATATCTGCAGATGGGTGACAAATTAAAGGAAAAACTATCACAAACTGAACTATTATGAGACTCCAAGAACCGCAGCAGTGTCTCTCACTCTGCTTAAAAGATAAATATCATCCTTCCAAAAGATATTCGCTTGTCTGATGTTTTGATAAAGGTGGTGCAGAGTTCTTTCCGATACTCCCCTTCTAAATCTCCCCAAGATGTTCAAATCATCAAGATTCTGCAATTGGACAGAGTCTACTCATTACATTTAACAAAAATGGACCAAAATTTATCAAAGTCATTTTTATGAACGACTTACCTGTATAAGCTATCTGAACCCCACATAATGAACCTAAGAATAATGCTAGACGTTAATGACATCCATTTTCACGCTCAACTGATCAGTCAATCATCCCACAGTTCAAATTGCCAGGTTAAGGTAATCCTTGCAGCATTATACAGAACAGTTAGAACAAATGGAAATCAACTCTAGCAAGGCAATTTTCATGCACTGATTTTTTTTTAAAAATGTGACAATCAAAATCTAGATGTTCAGTCACACTGTCCATTATTGCCGCCTAGTTGCCCATAACAAGCTATTTTTAATAAATGCTGACTGCTTTCAGTGTTGCTTCAGCTCACTCATCTGGTCAAGCTACTCCCAGTGTCTACTGGATAGCCCACTTTCTGGTGCACGACCTGGCAGGTAGCATCAGATATCTGGACTTTGAGGCAGCATGCCAAGGCAAAGAACATTAATAGAGTCAAAGTTTGATGTGTTAATGTGTTCCACTGCCAGCATCAAGAGCACTGCAGGCAAGATCAGAGGATGACTGACATAAAGAGAACGAGAGGGAGAGGCTGGCAGAGATTGACAAAATCTGGGAGGCAGCAGTAGGGATAGAGTTCAATAGTATTTCATCGAAACTCAATCCATTTCTGAAATCTGCTGGATTTTTTTGGTTGGGAATGAAGACATCTGTTAGTTAAAAGATATGATGAAACTCAACTGCTTCGTGACACAAAAGTCAAAGGAATTGCCCCGCTCTATGCACCTTGATAACAAAATGGGTCATTTTAATTGTGATTTAGGGACAAAATACAACACAAGCATGACATGGACATGAATAAACTACAGTTATTAACAACAAAACCTAAACCATGAACATCCTGCTGTGCTTAAGGGTTAGAAAGCTTCTCACTACAGTACAAAATTTAAGACCACTGACAAGTGAAGCGAATAACATTGATCATCTGATTAAAATGCATTGTTTTTGCTGAGAAACTTTGGGTTCTGACATTGATGTACATGTAAAATTTCACATGTACACACGTGGACAAAATTGTTGGTACCCCTCAGTTAAAGAAGGAAAAACCCACAATTCTCACTGAAATCACTTGAAACTCACAAAAGTAACAATAAATAAAAATTTATTGAAAATTAAATAATCAAAATCAGCCATCACTTTTGAATTGTTGATTAACATAATTATTTAAAAAAACAAACTAATGAAATAGGGCTGGACAAAAATGATGGTACCCATAACTTAATATTTTGTTGCACAACCTTTTGAGGCAATCACTGCAATTAAACGATTTCTGTATTTGTCAATGAGCGTTCTGCAGCTGTCAACAGGTATTTTGGCCCACTCCTCATGAGCAAACAGCTCCAGTTGTCTCAGGTTTGATGGGTGTCTTCTCCAAATGGCATGTTTCAGCTCCTTCCACATATGTTCAATGGGATTCAGATCTGGGCTCATAGAAGGCCACTTTAGAATAGTCCAACGCTTTTCTCTCAGCCATTCTTGGGTGTTTTTGGCTGTGTGTTTTGGATCGTTGTCCTGTTGGAAGACCCATGACCTGCGACTGAGACCAAGCTTTCTGACACTAGGCAGCACATTTCTCTCCAGAATGCCTTGATAGTCTTCAGATTTCATCGTACCTTGCACACTTTCAAGACACCCTGTGCCAGATGCAGCAAAGCAGCCCCAAAACATTACTGAGCCTCCTCCATGTTTCACCGTAGGGACAGTGTTCTTTTCTTCGTATGCTTGGTTTTGAGTCTATGAACATAGAGTTGATGTGCCTTACCAAAAAGCTCCAGTTTGGTCTCATCTGTCCAAAGGACATTCTCCCAGAAGCTTTGTGGCTTGTCAACATGCATTTTTGCAAATTCCAGTCTGGCTTTTTTATGACTTTTTTTCAGCAGTGGTGTCCTCCTTGGTCGTCTCCCATGAAGTCCACTTTGGCTCAAACAACGACGAATGGTGCGATCTGACACTGATGTACCTTGGCCTTGGAGTTCACCTTTAATTTCTTTGGAGGTTGCTCTGGGCTCTTTGGATACAATTCCAACGATCCGTCTCTTCAATTTGTCATCAATTTTCCTCTTGCGGCCACGTCCAGGGAGGTTGGCTACTGTCCCGTGGGTCTTGAACTTCTGAATAATATGAGCCACTGTTGTCACAGGAACTTCAAGCTGTTTAGAGATGGTCTTATAGCCTTTACCTTTAAGATGTTTGTCTATCATTTTTTTTCGGATGTCCTGGGACAATTCTCTCCTTCGCTTTCTGTTGTCCATGTTCAGTGTGGTACACACCTTTTCACCAAACAGCAGGGTGACTACTTGTCTCCCTTTAAATAGGCAGACTGACTGATTATGAGTTTGGAAACACCTGTGATGTCAATTAAATGACACACCTGAGTTAATCATGTCACTCTGGTCAAATAGTTTTCAATCTTTTATGGAGGTACCATCATTTTTGTCCAGGCCTGTTTCATTAGTTTGTTTTTTTAAATAATTATGTTAATCAACAATTCAAAAGTAATGGCTGTTTTTGATTATTTAATTTTCAATAAAAAATTTTTTATTGTTACTTTTGTGAGTTTCAAGTGATTTCAGTGAGAATTGTGGGTTTTTCCTTCTTTAACTGAGGGGTACCAACAATTTTGTCCACGTGTGTAAAACTGCATTACAGCAGTAGCAGCAGCCTCCCACAGAAGCACAATATGTCCTGATACATTGCAAAACCACTCAGCAATGGCTCGAGGAACAAGACAAAGCGCTCAAGGCAATGACCCAGACTTAAAACTAGCTAAATCCCAATCTGATCTTGCATCTGTGAGATGCTTGATCAACCCACAGGAACTAAAGGATCGCTCTCAGTGCCAGACACCAGAGGTCACCCCAAGAAGTCCTGTGTTCAGACTCCCATGGGTTTTAGCTATTTTGGTGGTAGAAGGGGGATCTATACAGTCTTAGGCGGGTGGTTTTAACATTGTGTTCAACTGGTTTATTTTGTTGCTGCTCTATGAAATTCATAAACCCGGTCCTTATTCCTTTTCTTTCTTTTTGCTGTGAGAGAAACCAGTATCAACGGGCAGCTGCAGAAGGTGTGAAAGTTGAAATGACACAGTGAAAATAATTTGAATTCTGCTTTGTAATTCTGCAAATATCAGTTTACTAAACTGTTGATGTTTTCTATCTTTATTCCACCATTACGTAAAGGTGAGTTCTGTTGTAAAATGACAGGTCCCAGAATGTGATGGTCCACAGAATACAGTACGACATCGGCAGTAGGCCTGCAGATGGTACATATTTAAATAGGATTTGTCATTCCTCCTACAAATACTGCCTTTTGCAGTGGTTTTGTAGATTGTGTAATGTTGAAGCTGGCACAAAATGTTTGTTGATCACACTTTTGCTGAGTTATCACACATCTCTATACTATAGGTCTGTGACGGAAGATGTAAAAGACAGTTTTGACAGCTGAGCGTAATGGATATTTTACCAGCTTGAAACAGGATCCAAAATGGACTGACTATCTGAACCCACCCCTTAGGCAGTGGGAAAGACAGAATTTGAAAAGGCTTGAATGAATGAGAAACAAGGAAGGTGTAAACATTAGTAAGGACATTTGGGGGAAAAAAACAGGGGATGCAAAGATACAGGAAGAGCAGATGAGAAAGGATGCATGGTGAGAGATGTAATCCATCTTGTTGAAGTGTTGTGAGACTGTTGTTTTGCTTTGAAATGAGCTAAGATGAGCATACTGATCAAGGACACAGACAACTCTTTTTACAGCTGTTCTCTCCTTGCAGAAAGCAAGCCTATCTAACAGCCTCACCTTTAGGTGCTATTCTTACAGTGACTCTCATCGACAGCTGTATGCTATATTTAGCTGGTTTAAGTCTTTGCTGGTAAAGCAACCATTGAGCTCAACACTATTCACCCTTCTATGACAAAATGGACACAAAAAATTGGCATGTCCTTGACAGAGATTTGCATTAGCATCTTTTCAATTGAACAAATGTCTTGGATTATGCCTTTATGTGTAGCAGAATTGTAAAGGAAACAACCAATAATTTCTTTCAAATGCTACTTACAACTGCTGTACTCTGCTTATTGTCCTCTATGCAATAATAATGGAAAATAAATTATCATAGCTAATTTCCAACAGATGCAAAGAAAAAAAATTGAACAGGGTAGATCCCGTGTGAATAAATACTGAGACTCCTCTTTATCTTAAGTGTGCAGCCCACATTGTTTCTCATAAGCAATGGCACTTTTGTTGCCAGACCTTCGACTTGACACTCTCTGCTGTGTTGATTAATTCTAATTTTAAGACAATGATGAGCCCGCCACCAAATCAATGTGTCAGTGTTAATTGGAGTTCCTTAGCGTTCATGTAAATTTGTCCCCTCCGGCTCTAATTGGGTGCTGACAGGCGATGTGTTTCTGTGGTTCACAAACCAGGGTGAGGTTGGCTCATTGTTGGTTCGAAGTTGTTCATGAAGAAGGTGACAGTGTTGGTAGATTTTCACATCCAGCAATTGTTGGATGAACAGAGCTCACTGTAGCTCTGGGTCCTGGCTGGCATGATGTCAGATTTTTTATTTGTTGAATGAAGGGAGTGGGGGACAGGCTGCTCAAAACATGTTTCAACATGTTTTTCTGTTGTGGTATAAGTAACTGACAGGCTGAACTGGAAAATCTCCTGACTGGTAAGACATGCATGGACAATGTGAGGCATGCAGGGAGCCCACTTAAAAATACTCGGGCTTATATATATATATATAATTTTTTTCAAAATATACTGTATTAGACCTGTGTATCAGATCATATCTGAGAAACATGATGGAGAACTCTAATTTGCAAGTTGAGAAGTACTGAAAAATAAGTGTTTGACAGTTCCAGTACACCATAAAACCACATTGTTCCATGGCAATTAAATTGCAACAGCAAAGTACTAAGACACTAATAAAGTTAAGTGCTTCAATATCAAATAATCAATTTAGTGAAGGTACTACAATTTGATTTTAAAAAAGTGTTAAGTTGTCAAACAGGGAGAAATAAGCTTCACAAGGTAGAGCTGGGAGTTTTTAAATTCCTGAAAGACTGACAAATCTATAATGAATGTCTTATATACTTTGCTAATACAGTTTTAATATAGCAGCACACAACAATGATCTATGTGCAGTTAATGGAGTAATGGCATCCTTAGCAAAAAACACAGTCAAGCACTTCTCCGTTTAATATTTTGGCAGCATATGCATGCGAGTGCCTCCCTCTGAAACTGTTGGCCTTACCGTCCAGACTGAAAATGACCTTCCACACCATATTGTCAAAGCAATAGTGCTATCTGGGTGTTTAGCCAGTACACTAAAAAAACCTGAAGAATTTCAAAACAATGCCATTTTTCATGTTATTATTATTATATGTACAGTCATTTCATGTCAGCTCAGTTTGAGTCTTTCCTGTTGATTTCTGATGTTCCTCTGCTATGTCTGTTCTGCTCCACTGGGTGTGTGTCTTTTTTCACACAAGTCCATGTGTTCACAGCGTGGATACAGACGCACAGACAGCAGAACAGAAAAAACATGAGCAGCGTAAAGGCGAGGCAGGTGAGGTGAACATAATGTAAACAAACTCGTTGCAACCATTCTATATTTTGCTAATGGTTGTGGCTGGGCTATTATCGACCTTTCTGGTTGTAAATTAAAAGGAGGGGACTCACAGTTTTGTTTAATTTAGGCACAAAAACTGTTTGGTTAAGTTTAGGAAAAGATAAATCTGCACTTTCACAACATTAACCAGCATGCTAGCAGGCATATTTTGTACAGTAGGTATATTGAACTACCCTCACATGATAAAAATGCTTTCAAAGGGTACCATGTTTAGTTCATTCTGATTTGTTGCCAAGGGATCTTGACAAAGTGGCAATATGTAAATATCCTTTTTTTCCTGGAAAGCTGCAGAGAGCTTGAGTAACTCACCCCAAAACATGTAAGTTACACAGTGCTTTCTGTAACTCTTAGTTTTTAATTTCTAAAACATAGATGGAATCTGCAAAGTTAGTACAGACCATACAGCCACATTACTGAGGGAAATACCAAGCTAAAATAAACCACAACTCTCCTTTAATTCTACTACATTAATCTGAAGCTCTAGACAAACACTTTTTGTCATACTGTAGGTGTCTGTGCAATTACTAAAAGTCAACTGCCACAGAACCGAATGCTGATCAAAATTGAAATGACCCATGGCCAGCTGCTCACCGTGGTAACAAACAGGTATTGTCATCTCTTCAGAGACATGCGAGCACTGCTTAAAAAACCCAACCTTCTTTAGCAAGGCAGCACTTAGAATGACAGAAAGTCGTGGGAATTCTATTGCCAGCTGTCGGCTAGCGGGGTAACAGCAAGATAGTTCCCTCTTCCACAGGAGCAGAATGTTCCCTTACTAAAGTTGTTCTTTATCATTGTAATCAGCAGTTATATTTGATTTTTATTACTTCTTCCAGTTGAAATGTGCATATCCATCTCTGTCATCTATTAAAACATAAGCGCTGGCACACAATGTCCTGTTCTCCTGGGCAGTGGGTGTAACTGTGTCAGATTCACTGCACACGTCTGCCATCCTTATCTTTAGGTCTCTGAAACTGACTTTTTTTATATACAGAGAGAGAGAGCAATAGGAAATGTGTCTCCACTTCTTACCTGCCCCGCCATATCCTTTACATTGAGCTGACAGTGTAAGTTTCACGTTAAAAGAACGACCTCCTTTGAAAGTTCAGAGCAGGTTTGGGAGGTCTGGTTTCTATATCATGTGTGTCTGAGTGTCGGGTGTTTCCCCAGGTCTGGTTCTGCACTGACATAAAAGCTGTAAGTAAGATAGAGTGTGCTTTTGTCTTACAGTGTACTGCACCACCCTGCACCACACCAGCCCTGTGTCAGCAGGGTTCCCCTCCGCCTTCTGGATAGCGGCAAGGAAAGCTCAGGGTGTGGGAGTTATCTTGCCTGACTTTATGTGTGGTGACAGTCAATCAGGATGCAGTGGGGCATTGCTGTGCTCTCCACATTGTCCTGAGCATTGGATATACTTTGCAGCCCAAATGTTCCTGTGTGTTTGGGCTCCAGGGACGGTCACTAGGCTCGTCTATGTGGTGCTCGCAAGACTGAAAACTCCCTATGTGGAAGATAATGCAAATTTTCTGGGGGGAAAAAAAAACATTTGCAGGAAGCAAATATGTTCAAAACAAGTCCAGAGAATTTGTTTTTCAAAAGCACTTTTATAAACCTAAGTGACTACAGCTCATATTCGAAGGTGCTATGGCTAAAATGCCTCCCATATCAAGACAAACAGGTGCAGGTTTAAAGCAGCTTCCATGCAACCTTTAGGAGTGCTGATAAGAGAATTATGAGACTAATCAAGAGGATCATACTTCATTCCCATGTGAACAGTGTGCAACAAATAAAATCCCATCAGCCTGACCTTTGTAACAGCAGGCAGGAGGAGACTGTTGAAAAATTAAATTCTCAACTCCTGAGTGGACGATTACAGAGGCAGTAAAGCAGCTTGTTCATCAGATACAGGCGGAAATATTCAAATTTGACATTTGAATCAGGATGTTTTACATTTGCAGAGGAGTGTCCGGCTCCTTTGGTATGGCGATAATGCATAGAATACTAAACGACCAACCAGAAGAGCACAGAGCACCAATGAATAACTAAAAGAGAGGCTGCTGTTTTTTTAGTGCTTGTTCAAAACAATTTCCTCATTTTGCTAGTAGCATATGCCAAAATAGAAAATCTCAGCATGCCGTGGAAGAAGAACCTGACAGATTAAATTGCACTTCTTTCACAGAGTTGGCATGTGATGACTTGCAACCACTTGACCTTAGAATTATTGAGGCGCCATTGCTTTTTAAACTAAATATGTGTATTCATGTTTTTTCAGACTTTGACTTGTTTTAACAAGGTATCAAAAGTGCTTTCCTCACTGGTTTTCTGTCTTATTTTATTCATCAGTTTCTCTGTTGTGTTACCTTTCTTCCTGAGTCTTTCCCTTCTCCCTCCATGATGGCTCTTTTAGAGTCTGACAGAAACGTAGACCCTCCCTGGAGGCAGCAGGTCTGCCCTTTGAAGACAAAGAGATGCACCATGGGTAGTCCTCTACACACTGTAAACACCAGATACTAGACTGATGTGAAGTGCAGCGAGCGCATTCATAATACATGGCGACGCTGTAACAACACTGCAAGTAATTACCATCTCTGGGAAATTACAGCCCAGCAAGTACAACAATGTAATTATGAGAAGGTAGTGTGGGCTTTTGTTAACTTAAGTATGGTGCATGACAAAAAGAAAGTTAATGAGTATTTGTGTGTCTCCTGTCTGATTCCAGTGGCTGACCTAAGTTGAAAATGCTGACACCCGCAAAGCAATCAGGAGAGTGTCTAATTGTAATCACTGTTGGCTCGTACATTATGATACATACGTAATTATCTTGACAAGCAACATATAATTTCCACCTCCACATGAAAAATGGCTATAGAGCTCAGTACTTAATTTAGACTCGCTTAAGACACTCTAAGTAGCATCAATTAGTGGACGAGTAGTTTAAGATATTGTCTTGACAACAAATGAGTCCATTACCAGCTATTTAAGCTGTTGATAAGAATTAAGCAAGGCCGCCCAGCATTTTAAAACATTTCATCTGAAACCATGTCTCAGTGACGATGTCAATTTGCACAACAACAGAAATATAATTAAACGATAAAGAGCAAGACATTGCAAGATGAGACTTGTTTGGGAGATTCACCTGCTTAATAAAGAATTATGTATGAGTGCAAGTGCATTGAAAATCTGGCAAAAAAAAAAAATCCCACAAGCTTGATTCAGATCTGGAAAAGCCTCTTGGATGAGAGGTGAAACATCTTCAAGAACCTTAAAGAGAACTCAGCTGCTTTTTAACTGAAGCTCCTAGGAAATCATGACCTCAATAGCAGAGAGTATTTTAATATTCATATTCACATCTAGACACACAAGACAACCGAGTTAATGTCAAGTTGTTGAAGAAAATTTCAGACAGTCAGTCTCGAGGTACCCTTAAATCTGGGAATCTATAATTTTGTCATTAAATGCAGAGCTCCTTTTAAAGTAAACATTACATTGAAAGAAACCCTTGCAACCTCTTTACTTTACACATGCTTGCCACTTGATTAGATTGGAATGTTTTTTCCAACACAAACACAAAAAAGAGCTGTTGGTGGCATATTTTTACTAAACACTAGGAAGTGTTTGCAGAATGATCTTTTACATGGGAAATAATTGGTGAAGGGTTTGTGTAGTCTTTTATCTTGAAAAACAGTACCACAAAAACATGACATAATTTGTGACTTTAATTTGTGTTATGATGTTTAATAATTTCAATATCAACAACAATATCACAGCTGATATTTTAAATATTTCTTACATGTGCACCATGAACACTGAGTACATTCTGGAGTCTTGCATTTCAAATCACAGTAAATAAGCACAAAACATAATTTGATAATAGTCACTGAAGAAAAATGCACATAAATGATTGCCCTCACACTAAATTAGCAGGACTCATTTCTAAATATGTACATGAAACTGGACTTTGGGTAAAGTGCCCCTAACACATCTGAACACATACCGCAGCTTAAGGCCAAAGAGCAGCTATAAAAAGCTTTTCTTCCTCACCTCATATACAACGTCAGTACTTCCACTGCAGCCAGGGAAGCTTAAAAGAATGCCCACAGATTGCTATAAGCTTAGAGTGGGCTTCTGTGTGTGCAGCAGATATACACACACCATTGGGTTGGTTGTCTGTATGTTGTTATGAAGTGCAGTGGAGCAAAGAGGCCTTATCTAGCCTGGAGGTGTGAGTTAAGACCTGGCAGCTCGAGGGGGAAATGTCTTGAAGGACCTGGACACAGTGTCAATATTGGGAAAAGGAAACGTGGTCCAAGGGTAATATATAGTTAACCATGGGATGCTTTTATATGACCAGCGCAGTGCCTGCGGATGCTCGCTTCAAGGTCTTTCTTGCAACCTTTAACGGATCCTATTTTGATAAGTAATACTTAATAATCAGACTGGGTATGTGTGATATCATGGAAATATTGTCTATGATATGAATCTATATTTAATGAGTTTTACGGGGCCCACTCATTTGTCATGCCAAGTAATAAAAAAAATATCAAAATTTGATAACAATCTGAAGTTCAGAACGAGCAGAACTGTGGCGCGTCAGTAATTAAATCGAATGTTGTTTTGAGAAATGTAGAAAAATTAAAGTCATGGCCCTTTCATAACCGTCTACATGAACTTTAGAAAACCGACTTACAGCATAATTACATTTTGCAATTATTAAATTATTAGAGCTTCAAGACAGATGCTGTCTTTAATAAAGACTGGGCTGATGGGTATTATTAGTGGATCTGAGGGTACTTTAAAGGCGATTTAAAATTTGGATAATATAGACTGCGAAAAGGAGGAAAGACACGGCAAACAAATGAAAACAACATGTCACAGTCGCTCGTCTTCAAAAAATTAATACTTTTCTTTTTTCTGTGTATGTGAGAGTTTGTGTTATGAATACAAATTCTGCCACTATCTCCTAAATGCTGCTAATATTGTGTGTCTATGTCTGTTATGGAGCTTTTTGACTGCTGATTTTTAAACACAGTGAATGACCGTGTGCGTTTACCAATCTGATTGCATTGCGGATAGTGATCCCATTTAGTTCCTCTACCATGCAGATAAGACTGACAGAGTGGAGCGAAGGCGAGGGGAATGGAGGATGTAGGGTAAGGGAGTCTGTCAAGTACAGATGTGGAGGAGTTGAAGTGGGAAGAAGAAGGGGTGGAGGGCAAGGGTAGTCGAAAGTCAGACAAACACTCCTTCAAACAGCTCTGTGCTGCAGACTCAATCAATAAGTAGATATGTCAAGTGAAGTTGTAAAGCCATAGAATAAGAGGCAGCGACAGGAGTGAGGGGGATTAAACGTTCGAGGGCCTGACACAAGAATAAGGATATAGAAGTAAGAAGAAGCTGAGAAATAGCCCATTGGCAGGAGAAAGTAAAACATTAAAATGCCCCAGAATAATGAAAACTTGCAAGATCGCAAAAGATGTGGTTCCTTTTTTAGTCTCTGTCATACAGTATGTGTCCATATTCTTTAGTGTCACTGGGAGAGAAGAGTTTGGGACGGATTAAACAACTCCCTACCTTGATGAAAATGTGCAATAATGGGAACGCGCAAAAATCCTTCAGCTCAGTCGTGACATAAAACAATTGTTTCATTATGACTTATAAAACAGATATGAGTTCCATAAATTTTATAGTCATGGAAAGATACTATTATGCACATTTAATCTGAAAAATACCACATTAGTGCATTTATGAGTCAGTACATTCACCATGCATCACATTGACTTCTTTTTAACCTAACATAAGTTCTGGTATGGTTTTTCTCGAAGCATGCTGCGCTATTCTTCCAAATATGTTTTTCTACCCTGCAGGCTGCCATTATAGCTTGATTTCATTTTATTATACTGAAATATCAACTTGCTCAGAACTGACACTTGATCAAATCATACAGCCCATTTCAGGAAACCAAATACCTGCTTTACTGTAGTCAAAATCATGTTATTACCTGATAAAGCATTTCATGTGCAACTTTGACTGACACAACCCCAACTGTTGAAGTAGAGCTGCTCAGTACCCAGAGCTCAATTTAGGTAAGACTGAGTATTATTGTAAAGGGACATGATTTATTATTTAAGTCAAACAGAAAAATTCTTTGTAGGCTGTCAAATGTAATGCATTCGCTTAACCAAACTGCAAAAGACTCTGCATGCCTGTATTTCAGGGGACACCGAGGGAGAACTGAGACGTCATCCCTTCATGAGACATCGACTGACATTTTCCACATCTGCACACCCTCATAACCAACCCTACAATAACCAGAGGTCCCTGTGGTACCAACCATCAGTCTCATCTCTCCTTCCACTCATCTCAAACACACACTTGTACATCCCCATCTGGCCCATAAGCATCAGAACATCCCCATGGCCCTGACTCAGCACCGGGTTGAACTGCTCCTGCACAGTTTGAGTGCTCGGCTCTGTCCTGTATGAAGGAAGAGCTTTGCCACCTATCTGCTGTTGTGCACACAATTTGAGATGACAGGTTAAGTGGCTTACCTACCCCCTGGGCCTGCTAATACAAGGAATCGGGACCTACAGACATCTTAGATGGTGCTGTGCCTTACACATGGAGGTGGATGGGTGTAAGGGTGGAGGTAAGATAAGGGGAAAGCAGGAAGGCGAGAATGGGGAAAGAAAATCAACAGTCTTTTCATGTGCAACCACCCAAAATATAGTAATGAGGTTGAAGTGCAGTGTAGTGCGGAGATTGTTATACTCTCTTGAAGGTTGTTGCTATCCAGCCAACAGAGTGAACATCATTAGCCAACCAGCTAACCCTTAACGGTTACATTGTACACTGTGTTGATGCTGCCATTAAAATAATATTTAGCCTGATAAACCATAGGAGCATGTCAAAATACCGAATAGACCGTTTAAAGATGTTGTTGTGCTCGAGATGGTGAAAGAGGAGGAAGTCAGACATGAATCAGAGTGAGTTTGCAACCATGCACGGAAATGGTTGACTTTCAGTGATATCTGGGATATTTTGGCTTGATTTTGCAGCTCTCAAGGACAGGTTACAGCAAAGACAAGTCCTGTTAGTGAAGTCAGTCAACAATGCCAGAAAGAAGAAGAAACAAAATTATGCGGGACCTCAGAGGTTGGCAAAGAAGACTTGTACAAAAACATGACAATTATTCAAATTCTTTAAACATATTTCTTAAAGAAATTGTGGTTGGATTTATTCGCTATCGGTGCCTGTCCTGTTAGCTACCATAGCCTTGGCCTCAATCCATCCAAGTAAACAACTCATCCAGATGAGTGACAAGTGCTGAGGTGAGAACCTGACCGACTAACCATTAGGAAGGCACAGCTGGACAAAATGCCGCTGCTTCAAAGTGAAAGGTTGTACATCATTGCATGAGACAGTGGAGGAAGAGAGTGGTCTGATTTGGAACAGTCTCAGACAATAGAGGTATTCTTATTTCAAAAGTTTAAAAAATTATAGAAAATGTAATATCAGAATTCAAAGAGGAGATGTTGGCACAGTTTGTCTGGATGCCGTTTGCACACCCGAATTAAAATATTCCCTTTTCTATGGTACATCGACCCACAGCGGTGATGTCATACCTTATCTACTCTCCCAAGTTATTAGAGCAAATCTCTTCCACCTAAAAATAGAGAGAAGGTCTCATTACTGGCAATTTGTTTGTAGAGGTGCAGATGAAATTAATCACAAGCATTAGTGATATTGATAGGCATATTCAAATGTATTTTTCACATAACTATCAAGATCTAGATGTTTTTCTCCTGCCTCCCTGCGGATAAAGTTTTCTTTTTCACTAAACAACAAGACATCTGCTGTTCACATAAAAAACATGCAGTCTAAGGAAAATCATGAAAAAGTAATTCCCAGTTGCTGGTTTGTTCTCCTCAAAGTTTTTGAATCAAACTGCAAGTTCTAGGTAGCAACAACAAACTTTCAAGATCTACACCAAAATACACACTGTGGAATTTAGTTTTTATTTAATATATTTGTTTAATCTTCCATATTTAAAAACGTGATCAGACAAATTTGTGTTGATATCTTTCATCAGCTTTTTGAAGACATGTTCTCTCTAATTTGCGAGACAACAAACAAATGAGACAGAAAACATAAATGGAAGCAAATTAATTACAAGAATGTTACTGAATTCTTCTATCTGTCCTATTTCAGATCACTTTATGCATACATTGGTCTAGCCCAATGCACAAAACAAGCACAGCAACCAAGCTGTAAATTACATTAACAAAAAATTACTAAATAGTAGTGAAATGTTATTTTAACACTTACACTGTCATATTAAAATAATATTTAAGCAGCAGTACTTCTGCTCCTTGCTGATTAACCTTACCCTTTTTTTTTATTACCCTCTGTAATCCCACAGACCTACAACACTGCACTGCCACTGACAGTGGAAACTGACACTGGGGCACTTGATGGGTTGCGATGCACCCCATCGCTCTTTGCTTGTGCTCGCTCTCGACCGCAGGCAAAACAGTAAAGCAAACACACAGGTGAAGCATTTGTCTGCGGCCCCTCCTGGATCGTGTGACAGGCAGCAGTTGTGGGGAGATTCCATCAATCTGACAGCATGCTTCTTGCAGGAGAAGAGTTAATTGCTGTGGGACCGGAGCAGCCTTCAACATCCATCAACAAACCTCCTTCCTGCTCCGTGGGGTTGGAGGTTGGGTGAAGCTTTGAAAGAGGGATACCAGAAAGGGCTAGAGAGGGCAGAGAGATGTGGGAAACATCTGATTTCCTTTGACATCTTGGGCAAATAACCTTCAAAACAAAGCACTGCTGCTGAACTCCTGTCCGTTGTGGGCGATATTGGATTTCAGCCGGAGACACATAGTTCAGTGAAAAGATCATTACAGGCAAATTATAGAGCAAGTACTAAAATTACAGATATAAAAGTTAAACTGTGGATCAATTTTAACCTGACATGGTGTGATGTGATTTTTTGTTTGTTTGTTTTATCGTTCCTCTTCACTTTGTAAAAATATAATTTTACGAATCATGTTTTGTAAAGATTATTGAGATTAGTGGAAAAATGCATATCAGGAAGCTCGTAAAATCAGTACTCCAGCAGACAGAACAAGTGACACAGGTTGTGAAACAATAAGATCTTTAGTACACACATATTGTTTATACTAATGAAGACAGCCTTCATGGTGAATCTGCTGAGATAGGTGACTTTGTGTCTGTAATGCCCACTGAAGCATGATTTTTATTCACTTATTTTAAAAGGAGAATGTTTTCCCTAGAAAAGTGACAGTTGGTGTTTTTACATTGAAGTCACAAAGCAATGTAGTAATTCTGATTCAAGCAAAAGGGAAAGCTACGTGGCAAAATCCATATCAGGAGGAGATCTGGGCCAATGAATGGAAGGGTCAACAAAACATTTCTGTAACAGGGCTGTTGTTTCTTTTCCTCTTTCTTACAATAAATCAGTGTTTGGTTATTTTAAAAGCATGGAAATCACAATTTCCTAACATCAACCACATGGTTTTAATGCAGCAATGTAAGAAAGTTTTTGATCTAAAAAAAGTACTTGAGTGCATATTTAAGTCAAATCATAAACATTTCCTAAATCTTATCAAAGTTTTTTTTATGCCTAAATTTAACTAAAACCTAACAAATCCTAACATACATTCTTTTATCAGCTTTGTAAGACACAGACAAATGCTGCTGTTCTGGAAATACTGGCATCAGACAACAAAACATCTCTATGTGTAGTTAGAGGGCATTAACAAACAACGTATTTTGTCATTTTGACAGACTTGCATAAAATATACACGATCGCTCAAAAGTTGGGGGTCACCCAGATAATTTCATGTTTACCATGAAAACTCACATTCTTATTCATGTGCTAACATAATTGCACAAGGGTTTTCAAACCATCAATTAGCCTTCCAACACCATTAGCTAACACAATGTAGCATCAGATCACAGGAGTGATGGTTGCTGGAAATGTTCCTCTGTACCCCTGTGTAGATATTCCATTAAAAATCAGCCGTTTCCAGTTAGAATAGTCATTTACCACATTAGCAATGTCTAGACTGTATTTCTGGGTAACGTAATCTTATCTTCATTTATCTTTCAAAAAAAAAAATGAACCTTTCTAAGTGACCCTAAACTTTTCAACAGTAGATGCAGATGAACTTATATTAGGTTGTAGTTGTTGCTACAGTATTAACACCACATGTACAGTCCATTCGTGTACATGCACTGTTTTAAATTAAAAATAACCTATAGATTTAACAACTGTACTAAAGCAATGCAGTGCAGCAAATGAGCTGAGAGGGTCTAATACTAATTGTTCAACTATAAAACAAAGACTTCTGTGTATTTGCCTAAAGTTTACATTTAACAACAATGTGATCGTAAATGTAGATGTTTGAGATGATGGTGCATTTAAAAACAATCAAGGGCAATGAAAGCAAGCCAATCAAGGCTGGATTACAGTGAAAAGAAATTATTGACTGACAGCTGATGAGGGACAGACATGCTTTAAATAAGAAAAACACAGAGAAGAAGGTGATAAGAAATCAGTCATAGTCTGCGTAAGATGACCTGACAAAGTTTTTTTTTCCCGAATAGATGCCAGCAAAGTTAATGTGCTGGCCACAAGGCCACAAATGAGTGGGTTGCTGGGGCCGTGCTATGACAGCATTGAACAATGCTTTTGCTACAAGGGATGAAAGATACATGCGAGCTGTGCAGGACAGGAGATAACTGATAGATGGAATGAATGAAGGCGAATGGGACGAGTGAGTAATGTAGGTCTGAACTATCATTTAGAGAGGGAAAACTTATATGTAGACTGCAGTTGAATAGGAGACTTATCAATTTCAGGAATTAATGATCTCTGACCACGGAGGAAAGAACAGTGATCAGACAAGGTGCAGAAAAATTGGCTTCCCTACAAATATCTCAAGTTGAGGAGATAATTTAACAACAGAATTTTACAAACCACAAAACAAGACATCAGCTAAAACAGGATATGCGTTCGTGTTTTTGCCATAGTGGACTGAAAGCTGGCTTAGAAAATACCCTGCACTTTAAAATAAAATAAAAAAATCACGTTATTCATCAGCATGTTGATGAAAGCTGTACTTTGATAGCATTGCTACGTTCTAGGTATGTCAATTGTTCAATTGATTTTACATTTCTCTCCTCTCCTCTTTCTTTGGCATTTTGACTAAACACTATCTAAAACCATGCAACTACAGTTCTCTACACATATTCACAAGCAGATAGAGTTTTTAAGTGACCCCCTAGAAACTAAACGAAACATTCAACAGGGTAAAATTGGCCACGTGGTTGGCAGTCAACACTGACTCAGTGATACAAGAATTTTGGGCAAAGAGGAACAGGAAGGAGTAAATGAACTGTTTTTGTGAGTGCAGAAATAAAAAAAGAGGATGTGTAATTTGCCAACGAAAGACTGGGAAAGAAACATGAGTGTGAATGAGTGAGAGAGGAACCGAGAGGAGAGAGAGTTTTTATGGGATACCTAGCAAGCCATTTTTATCATTTTTCAATATTTACCTCCTTAACAAGAACTCAGTCCCACTTGCTGACTGTTTTGTTTCGGAAGTTAACAATGACAGTGGAACAACCGGGTGAGAAAGTATCTAGTCAGTAAAAATGTAATGCAGTCTATAAAAATACATCGATAAGCTAAGACAAAACAGAGCCAATATGTATGTATGGGAAAGTTAATGCCATATCAATGCCCTATTGAGCAGCACTGCAGCATAGTTTATGGAGGAGAGAAATAGCCAGCAGAATGATACAATATGAAGAGAGTTAAAAGTTACGGTACAGCTCAAATTCTTTATACAGCACTTTCAAAATGAAGGGGATCAATAAGGAGCCTTTCCCTTTTACTATGACTTCCTTTGTATGAACAATAGAAGCTTGGATGTGTTGAAATTGAAAACTTAAATAATACAGCGACTATAAAAAAGTATTCAGCCCCCTTGGAAGTTTTCCCCTTTTATTGCCTTTCAACATTGAATAATGGTCAATTTAAAACGTTTTTTAGACAAGAATTTACAAAAAAGTGACTATTTAATATTAAAGTGAAAGCATATTTCTGCAAAGTAATGTCAATTAATTAAAAATATAAAATGTACAATCAGTGATGGCATGAGTACTCAGCCTCCTCTAGTCAGTATTTCGTAGATGCACTTTTGGCTGCCTTTGCAGCATTGAATCTGTACGGATAGGTTTAAATCAGCCTTGCACTTTTGGACACTACAGTTGATTTCATTCCTATTTACAAAAAAAACTCTGTCTGGAAGAACAGGGATTTTAAGTAAAAAGTCCTTTTCAAGTGTTGTCACAAATTCTCAGTTGGATTGAGGTCTGGACTCTGACTTGGTCACCCCACAACATTCACCTTGTTGTCTTGAAACCATTTCTATGTAGCTTGGCTGTATGCTTCAGGTCACAGTCGAACTGAAAACAAATGTTCTCTCTCAAGGCACAGTTTTCTTCCAGACTGCATCAAGTTATCTTCCAGGATTTCTCTATACTTTACTGCATTCATTTACAAGCGTTCCTGCTGTCACATCATCCCCACATCATGACACTGCCACCACCATGCCTCATGTAAGAGATGGTAGTTTTTTGTTCCCCCCACCCAACAGCGGTTTTCTCCTTGCCACGCTCTCATAAAGCTTAGACTGGTGCAGAACTGGCCACTAATCCAATGAAGTTCATAGTGTCTATAATGTTTTAATCTTATTTTGTGTGATCAGACACGTAATTTTGTCAAAATGTATACCTGACATGTTCACAGAAAATAAGGTTAAAACGGAACTGGCAACTGTTATTGTCTGCACAATCTCTCCCATGTCAGCCACTGAAGCTTTTAACTCCTTCAGAGCAGTCATAGGTGTCGTAGTGGCCTCCCTCACGAGTGTCTTTCTTGTACAATCACTCAGTTTGTGAGAATGGCCTGCTCTAGGCAGATTTACACATTTGTCATAGTCCTTCTATTTCTTCATTATTTTAACTATACTTCAAGGGATGTTCAGTGATATGGAAATTTTCTTGTATCCTTCCTCTTTTGCTTTTTGTTAAACTGTTCACATATACTATGAGTCAAAAGTTTGGACACATTTTCTCGTGCAATGCTTTTTATTGATTTGTATTATTTTCTACATCACAGATTAATAATGAAGATTAACACTATTTTGTTTGCAACACAATTCCATATGTATTCTTTTATAGTTTAATATTGTAGAAAATAATTAAATGAAAACCGCTGAATGAGAAGGTGTGTCTGAACTTTTGACTGTCAGTGTAAGTGCTTAGGTTGTTCTTTTGTCTTCGTGACTGGACCCTCCAGATAAAGGTGTCTTTGCATTGCAATCATTTGAGACGCGCCACTTCATTCAGAAGATTTCCATTTCATCATTGTGTGGCTTGAAGCACCAACTGGCTGCATCGGTGTTGAATTTGGTGAGTCACTTTGAAGAGGGGTGAACACTGCATTTTAAATGAACTGACATGATTTTGAAGAAATCTGATTTCACTTTGACGTGAAAGTATTTTATTGTAAATTTGTTTCAGAAAGCCAATTTAGATGAGCAATGATTCAATGATGAAAAGTAATAACAAGGGGAACTTCTAGGGGGGTGAATGCTTTTTATTGGCACTGCATCTGAATGAAGTCGTATGATTTGGCCTTGTTCCATGCCTGCTTAACTGTCACATTTACTCCCAGCAGACATGGTGACACTAATTCACAACTGATCAGAAATGTGCAGGAACTGGCAAACACTGGCTTCCTCACATCTGTAGCTACTTTTGCCAACATGCTGAAGTGTTTTGGACCAGACTCCACCATCACTGCAGTGTATGCTGTTTTGTTGTGAAGCAAGTAAAAGGCTTAGGGTATGAAATAAGTGGGCACTGGGCCCATTTATTTTGCCAGCTAGCATGCTGATAAAGGGTCTTTTATGCTGAAGGATAAATCCCTTAACCCTGTTTTTTTCATTGGAAGCAGAAGAAAACAGATATACAGCTCCAGCCGTCTTTTACCAGTAAGAACATTTTGTTTCTTAGAACTGCATTACTTTCTTGTTAATATAAAAATTTTTAGATCACAGTGTAAAAAAAAACTTGCATTACAGACAATAATCTCAGTAAAGGGTAAAAGGTCTGTATTTATATAGTGCTTTACTATACCTGAAAGATACCCAAAGCCCTTTACATTATACGTCATTCACCCATTCACACACTGATGGCGGAAGCTGCCATGCAAGGCGCTAACCATCAGCAATTGGAGGTTCAGTGTCTTGCTCAGGGACACCTTGACACGAGCTCTGGGCCAAGGATCAAACCAGCAACCCTCTCGGTTGGACGGCCACTCTACCCACCGAGTCATGCCGGCCCCTCCTTTACTTGGACATTTTGCGGGTCAACTTGTACGGATATCACTTAGGTGTGTGCATTCAATGTTACAACAGCTTCAGAATTAGTGTCTGTGAAGTAGACTACACTACTAAATCTGTGTCCTAAATATCGTGTATTACTCTGTGATACATTCACATGGAGTAGCCGGCGGCCAGTCTTAACTGATACAGACATCAAGCTGTTAGTTTACAGTTTTGATTAAAGTCAAAATGTTCCATTATGTATTGCAGTTTGCACTTCGCTAATTTTTTTTTCTTCAGTCTTGACCCCTATGGGCACCTCTTCTAAAAATGAAACTGTTTTAATCACTTTTTGTTACCTTGTGATGGGATGATTGTGACACCTCAGCGGTGATTTCATTAGAAACCTATTCAGCTGGTGGATGAGGGAAAGCCGGTAGGCAGCGTTAAAGTGTCTTAGGTTGTAATTGAATCACCTTAGATGAGCAGAGAGAAGAAGAATGATGGCGTGGTTTCATCTGATTTTGATATTAATTAACTGATTTATTGTCCTTTTTCCAATTATCTCAGTAATGGAACATATTTTTACTTCAATTATGAACTTTTGTTATAGTCCACGTAGTAAATGCTAATCCTTTCACAATGAATCTTGATAGTGCCTCAGTATCCTCACTTTCACCCCTCCTTCTGTCTACCTTCCTCTCCCATCTGAGGAGCCAAGATAAGCGTCAGACTCCTGTAGCATCCATATCTTGGGCCATCGTTGCTCTGCTGATGTAGACACTAAATAAACTGGTAGCTTTTAGCCGATGTAATCAGAAAGATGTAGCTGACTTGATGGGGGAAGATAGCCAGAGGCTGCTGGCGGGATGGACCACACCGCCGGCACGCTCTCACTTCAAAGAGGAATAAAGAAGTAGTTCCTGTACTGCTGCACCTCTGCCCTCACTAACATGGTCTTTTACAACCTCTATACTCCTCTATTTTCACACAGAGGAAGGATATTTGCATGATCCAGCAGTCAGCCAACTGTCTCCAATACCAACCTTTAAGTGGCTACAGGCTAAATTATTCTCAAGGTCAAGCCAAAGCTGTTGCAGTCTGCAAATTTTATTTTAACTTGATTTATCCCAAGACAGAAGACAGCCACATACTAGAAACAATTTCCATCTTTCACTTTGATACCATTGTGTATTTCTATGTATATTCCTTGGAAGTGTGTGGTGTTAAATACACCTGGACACCAACAGCTATAACAAATTAAATGGTCAGTGTATTTGAACTGGCAGTATACCACTGCGATATTGTCCAGGATAAAAGTGTTTGCCGAGAAGAAAAAGATGCCGTATTCATTAATGTCTAAGTACTAGCTTCCATTAGACATTTCTGCTTTTTAAACATGTTTTCAAAAAAAATAATCACTTGTATCAGTATTTCCCAGCCAAAAAAAAATTGAAATTGCATCTTTAGAATAACATGACCCTACTTTAATACCCCAGAACAACTATAATGTAACTCTTGTGCTACATCATGTTTTTGTTTTTAATTTAACATTCATTGACTTCTCACTCTATTAAAAGCCACTTAATATTCCATACAAACCTGGCATTTGATTTGATTGAGAGACTGTCCACTGGCACTAATTGGTCTGTAAACATTTGAGCAGACACTCACTGAGTGTATTGGTGAGCGTTAACGGTAGCTAGCTGTTTCATACATCGGCCTCCAGCCCGCCCACCTCCTCTGCTCTACCACTCTCTTTCCACCGGCCCGGCTCTTTAATGTATTTAATTGTCAGAGTAAAAATGTTAATTGCATTTCATTATGTATAATTTATGTAGTTTCAGCCGAGGGATTCTTTAATATCCAGCTAATTTGAATGGCATCACCGGGACCAGCTGCTGATTGTGTGGGCACGCTCAGAGTTGATCTGTCAATTAAAGCGGAGGTATGACAGACAGGTTGTGTTTTTCACACTTCTCTCCACTTTTAAACTCCATTCAGAGGTATGTGTCAACACACAATGTTGGCTAAAGAAAACTCCGTGTACCTCAGTTTATTCTATGTATTCTACTGACATTAGCATAGCAATCTACTGAACTGCAATTATCAACACCATGACTTATTCTAAATAAGGTAATAATTAAATTTAGGTATTTACATTTTGTGCGCATAAAACTTTTCCACTCAAGTCAAACATTTTAACCTAAAAAAGATTGAAGGCTCTCCCTGTACATGAAACAACAGCTGGCCTTCCTCCAGAGTGGAACTTGGTTTAGGTGTTTGCACAAACCTTTGAATTTATATTCATGCAGATTTTGCAGAGTCATGGCCGATGTCTAGTTTGTCCATTTTCCAAGCATGACAGCCTAACTGTCATTCCTAATTCTCTCATTACCAACTTCCCCAACAGTTTGTTCCCACTAGTTCCAGGCGTTTTTCACACAATGTCTGTTTTGCCCTCACAGTCCTCGTATTGTAGCCACTTGTCATGGCTGCTTACTTGCATGATCCCTTTTCAACCCCAATCCAACCTCTGCTTTAAACCATGACCATGTAAACTCCATTTTAATTAGATTTGCTTTGCTTTCAAGTCATGCTTTTGAGTCCATGCTCTGGTGAAGCATACAAAGCTAAAAACATTCTCTTCTGATGCCATCTGCCATGAAAACACAAATAAATGGCCATATTTTTGTAAAAATGCAGTCTTACTGCTATAGTGTCATAATCATAGTTTATGATGATATCCACAATAAACCTTATAGAAATTCAGCGAAAAAGCCTCAGGAAGACTTGATGTAAATAAGTTTCTTTACAAACTTTTATTTAGCCGAAAAAAGTACAAAATCTATCTGGAGGGGGTTAATTGTTTTTGCTGCAGTTATTTTATTCAAAGAAACAAAAAAGGCTTGGAGGATGTTTCTCAGATCAAACTCTTTGAAGCAGCTGGATAGCAGCCATAAGATCGGACTTATAAACAGCCTTTAACAGAATCCACTGGGCTCCAAAAGTATCCAAGGGTGTTATTCCTCCCGCGCTTATTTCTGTCTCAAACAATTCAAATAAACAAATGAAATGAAAAGACTTGCTTTCTCTGCGAGAGTTACTGCTTATAACACCGGTGAAAAATACAATGTGCTCTGTGTCAGAGAATTTCGAATCAATATTCTTCATATTTACTTTAGATTGTACTCATAATTGTTACAAGATGAACAGGCAACTGTGTGCTTGTTTATTTAATGTTCTGAAGAGTATATCCCAGTGAATCAATACACTGATTTATCTCTTGATGCCATGGAGTACAAGCCTTATCTTAGCAAATACATGCCTGGATTAATAACTTCTGTATGTATGCGCATGTGATTACTGTGCGTAACCCGCAATTTTGAAACAAAGTATTCAGCGCCTAATGGATTTCATTCACTCAAGAAAATGGTGGATGCTGTTTGTATGAGTCAATCAGCTGAAAAATGGGAATTTAATCATTGGTTCTTGGTTATTATAATGATTACAGGCTTCTTGTCACATCTTACCTCTGTTTTTCAGCTTGCTGCCATAGCTATGACCCTCCAATGCATTTTAAATTAATCTATTATCAGACATGTATGAGTAATCGGAGATGCAGCATGTACAGAATATGAATTGACTGTCTATATAGCCATGTTCCATTTTATGAGTAGCTTTTAGTTATATACAGGAGCCTGCATGTGTGCTGTGAGGATGTTTACATCAGAGGGAGAGTCAAGCGAGCAGATAGTGAGTGAAACCATTAAAAGTGAGCTACGGCTGACAGTAGGGCAACAATACGCGAAAATGAACAAAGCATGCTGGACTGTAGTTTGGACGGGGGTTGCAGTGGGGTGGGAGATGGGGGTGGAGGGCTGGGCTCTGCTCTTCTTCCTCTTCAAAGGGGCTGGGATACTCTAAAAATATCTCCCCGGCAGCTAATCAGAGAGAGACAGGCAGTAGCAGCAGTGATGTTTGTTGTTGTTCGACTCTTTTGGCTTCAACAAGCAGTACCATGATGCACTGGGGGAAAGGGCCTGGACATGTCTGAATGCTTTGATCAATAGGGTTCCAGTCCCTCTGAAATGTGGCCTGGCTGGAGCACCAAAGAGTTTTATGTCTACTGATCTGATTGCGCTCAGGCAATGGGACAGGCAACATTGGTATGCAATACTACAACAAGATCTGCAAACAAATGTAACAGGATGAAGTTTGAGTGGCATTAATTGGTGAGCAGGATGAAAGCCTGTGACAATACATTCACACAGTTATCAGCTTGGCTGACGAGCTGCTGAAGCTGGCTGAAGCTTAAGTGTTTGCCATTAATAACTAGTTTATTAGCTCTCGTACTGCAATCAGCCAAAAGATTCTGCATTAATTATCACTCAAACAATCAGTCACGCTTTCTTTGCTGTCTCTCCCATGGGTCCTTATCCTATAAAGCGTTTCATTCTTGCAAACATTACATTAGTTTGACAATGTTGTCCTGTTTTAAAGACTCAACAAATGTAATAAGGCTTCTTTATTATGGAAACCGCTGTAACCTTTGTGACACTCTGTATTTCACGGTCAAGTGCAGGCTGTTTTTAATTGGTAGGCTTGATCAGTTCACATTGCTTAATATTTCTGGGAAGGTTGCCATGAGTCAGTGCATTATGTGAACTGGCCCAGTAGAGAAGCGACTGGAAGGTGTAAGTAATCAAAGCCAAGCATGAAATCCAGAGTTAGCTTGTACATGTTATTCAGTGAGGTAATGAATGAAATATTTTCTCTATTAGGTTAGAGTGCCTCATTTAGAGAGAAGCCCTGGCTTTAACCTGACTTCCAGGCGTGAGACACATTTTTTTTTTGTTGTTGTTGAGGATGTGCATAGCATCGGCTCACTCGAGAGAGGAGAGAAATGCAGATGGAATGCAGTGCACAAAAAGAACTCATTCCATCTATGATGCAAGTGCTAAGTGCTTATAATTACGGTACTTTAACTTTGTATTGGCAAGTACACTTTTCAGGTGTAAGCATGTAAGCAGCACAATAGGTTTCAGTAATGTATGCAAATACTATTTAATGATAATTTACAAGGGCAGCATGGTGGTGCAGTGATTAGCACCGTCACCTTAAGGCAAGAGGGTTGCAGGTTCAAACTTGCTTATTATTCGGAGTCTTTCTGTCAAGAGTCTGCATGTTCTCCCTGTGCCTAGCAAGGTTTTCTCCAGGTGCTTCGACAACACATCCAGTGTATGCAGGTGATTTTAAAAATGGGTGTGACTGAGAGAACAAGATTGTCTGTCTGCTGGGAATGGTCCCACCTGCCTGAGACCCTAAGTGTGTAAAGCTAATGGATGGAGGAATAACTTAAAGGCTTCACTGTAATATGTTTCATCTACTCAACTAACATAGCTATTTTTACTGTTACGTTTACTTTTTCTGCCATTCTACATTTCATGAACCTGATTTTTTACACCTTTGGCTTTTTTTTATTTTTTATTGGAGCACAGACAGAAACCAATCCATTAGTTGTTTCCTACATTGCAGATATTGTGTCTCTTCTGAGACACAAGACAAACATGTGAAAATATATTTGGATCCCTGACAGTTTGCTACAGAAAGGAAACAGGAGAACAATCTCAATATCCTTTGGCAAAAGCAATCACAGAAAGGTTAGGTTGGTAAATATGAGCATGTAGCATGCAGGCAGCTGACCTTGCATGAATTCTTCATTCTGTAGTTTAGTTTTCAGCTGTTGCCTCTCAGCTGCCAACACAATACAGGGTTGTCAAAATGCGGAGTTTTTGGGCCAGTATTGCTGGAAACATGAATACAAATAAGGGTAGAAAACAAACTGAGACAGGTTCATTAAAGATAAATAAATAAATAAGTGATCAAGGCCATGAAATAAGGCATTTTCAGTGGCAACCTGATGCTATAGCTTGTCTGCTTTTTTCGCCATTACTATAATTTTCTTTTCCATGACCCTTCTCTTCCCCTCCTTCAGGTTGAATGACGCTTCTACATTACCCGACTGTAAGAGCATCCTTGGGCCAGAAACAAAGGTGAGTGTCTGTGTAGAAAGACACAGAGAGAGCACTTAATACTCTGCATCTTGAGCTGGGCGCACATCCTGAATCCATTAGGACGAATAGGCTTACTGACTCTTGGAGGAAACCTAAATGTAGAAGTGACTTGCCCTTACGCTTTCAGCCTGCTTGGCCTTGGGCCGAATGCAACTGCAAGTGGATGAAAAGAAGAGAAAACCACTCCAGAGAAGTACAAGCCGCTGGGATGCCTAGCTTGGCTCCTGCATGTGTAGTTTGAGATAGCCAGAGGGGGACAGTGCTCAGACACTGTGGAGACAAACCAACATGTCACAGCAGACTGGTTGGGTTTATCTATTGTCTTTCTGCATATTAAATGACCATTGTATTATAGTTTTTTTCAAAAAAGGAAAAGAAAAACACTGATTGGCTTAAAAAAAAGATTATTTTTACTCAGAGTAGACAGGACACACACAAGTGATCTTGTTGTTACCTCCGCCAGGAGGTTATGTAATCACCGGAGTTTGTTTGTCTGTCTGTCCGTCTGTGTCTGTCTGTCTGTCTGTCTGTCTGTCTGTCTGTCTGTCTGTCTGTCTGTCTGTCTGCGTGCGTGCGTGCGTGCGTGCGTGCGTGCGTGCGTGCGTGCGTGCGTGCGTGCGTGCGTGCGTGCGTGTGTGTCTGTGTCTGTGTGTGTGTGTGTCTGTTTGTCTGTTAACAGCATAACTCAAAAAGTTGTGGACGGATTTTCACCAAATTTTTACAGGATGTCCGGAAGAGCACGAGTAAGAATCGATTAGATTTTGAAGGTGATCCGAATCACCGTCTGGATCCAGGAATTTTTTAAAGGTCGAAGGACAACTGGACAGAGATTCGGATCAATTGGACTGATTCGGATCACCTCCAAAATCTAATCGATTCTTACTCTTGCTCTTCCGGACATCCTGTAAAAATTTGGTGAAAATCCATCCACAACCTTTTGAGTTATGCTGTTAACAGACAAACAGACAGACACACACACACACACACACACACACACACACAGACTGTCCGTCCGACTGTCCGTCGCCACACAGACGGACACACAGACGGACAGACAGACAAACGGCATGGCAGAGGTATGCGCTCTCCGAATGCTTTTCTAGTTGTCATTGTTTTTAGTAAAGTGACTCTAGCGACCATATGTGCTTCAAGCATAACTCTCGACAGCTTTGACATCCTATGAAGCCAAAATATTAAGAAACTCTCAAACAACAGCCACTCATTGTGGTTTACACCTTTTATAGGGAATGTTTTTTTATTAGTCTGTAATTAGAAATTAGATTTTATATTGTTTAGTTAGGTGATAGCGATAAAATGTACACTTGAAAGTTAGATAAGACGCTCCATATATTTTTTTCCCTTCAGTTCAGACCAGCCAATGACATGCAACTCTGAAGTCAGTAAATGTACTACTAACATACTGGGAGTCATGACTATCAAAGCAGTTTCAATGTATACTGACAGTCAATAGAAACTTTGAGGTAGAAATGTACGCAGAATTCTACTTGTAGGGGGGTTGTATTTATTCATTGTGGATTTACTGATGATCTCGTGCCCTGGTAGTTGAGATAATGATGAGTTGTCATTTTGTCATGATTCATTGCACATGGGTTGGTCACGTTGCAAAAGTGAACCAAATACACACCAAGCAATACTCAGTGAGTATCTGCACAATTTGAGAATGGGTTTTGAAGGCCTATATAAAGGCCCAAAATAGGCCACCATTGTTAGTCCAGTGAACAGCATCATACCGCATCTATCACATGAACAACGTCTCCGGGCACTGGGTATGGTGGA
Organism: Acanthochromis polyacanthus; assembly: GCF_021347895.1. NCBI lineage: Eukaryota > Metazoa > Chordata > Actinopteri > Pomacentridae > Acanthochromis > Acanthochromis polyacanthus. The sequence goes on along the minus strand of NC_067116.1, from coordinate 23,920,783 downwards.
GGCCGGTTTGAGCTACAGTGATGTAGCCAGGCGTATGGGCTGTTCCCAACCCACAATCAGAAGCCTGGTCCAAAGCATGCACCGACAGATTGCTGCCTGCATCGAAGCAAATGGAGGCTGTACTCGGTATTGACTGTTGTGACTTTGTGTTTGGCAGGTGCCATTTTCTTTTGTGAAATTCTTTATTTTGAAATCATTTTTGAAACTTTAGATTTTTGTTTCTGTATGCCAATATGCTAAACAAATGATCCATATGAAGAAAATCCAGTTTTGGGCTTCAAAATAAAAATTATGTTGAAAAATATGGTCTCAAAGTTTGTATTGATTGTCAGTGTACATTATTTGTAGAGATTTAGACCCTGCTCATACTACTAAAAGGAAAATTAATTAATACATCAATTTACTGAGACAATATGATTGTCTGCGCCAGAAACACAAGAGCAAGTTATTTCAACAAATGACAAAAAGCAATACTTCTTCACTTTTAAGTGCCAAAGCCCTTTCATGCCAAGGTAAGTCCAACTCTTGTCCATTGATATTAAAGAAGGACATGATTCACAAAGTCCACAGAGGAATGAGATCTGGGTGGGTGAATGGATGGGGCAACAAAATATTGGACTTCGGCACTGGAGAATATTGTTCATTCCCAGTTTGGTACCAATACCCAACTCAAAGTTTAGGATTCAAAACACAGACAGACACACACTCCATGTCATCATCTTGATAGTAGGCTTACAGCTGATCTGCTGTAACAGGTAATCGGAGCATGAATACGGAAGATAAGAGTGGAAAATGGCTTGACCCACCACCTGCCGACTGCTACAGAAACCTGCGCCTTACGATAGGTTTGACTGTCTGAAGTTATCGACAGGTATTTTTTTTAATGAGGAGTGAGCTGCAGTGGATCTGTGGAAATGGGGATCTTACAGATGTTTGAGGTCAAAATGAAGTTGGACTTTGTAAAATTTTCACAAAAGTTAAAGTAAAGATTTCTTGGTGGGAAATGACTCAAGTGAAAACGAAAGCCATCCTTTACAATAATCAAAAGATAATGAATATCCAGTTAAGGTGAAAAATGGTGCTCATTTAAAGAAAACCTCTGGCTTAATAATACATAGCTTTAAAAAAAACCATAAGTTGTTAAGTAGGTTCGAAATGGAGTTCAGACCATCTCCGTTGCCCTAATTTCCAAATCAAACTTCCTCTTCAAGCATCTGCTGATTCATAAGCCAAAAATCTATGAGTTTGTTCAGTCCTATCTAAAAATAACTAGTGCAGCTAGTGTAATGAGACTGAGTCAGAGCCAGGATTCTAAACCAGAGGCAAATTACACTCAGCTCCTTGGTCAGAACAGACAGAAGCAAACACTCTGTCGTGGCTAATTGTAATCATCTCAATTAATTGCAGCATACAGGACGTCCCTCATTGGTGGGATGAGTGATTATGTTCTAAGTGGGTCTGCCCCGTGGTGCACCAGGCATCCAATCTTTCCACATCTAATTATATGGGGAGTTATCGTGTCCCTAATGACTTTGCGTGTTGCCTACTCCTTAAGAAGCTCAAGATAAAGGCGAGGACAAAATGATGTAAAGCACATTATCGTTGGCAATGGACTCCTGGCGGCATTACTTTAAATAGAGCTTGATTCCCTCTTTGTAGCCAGGCTCTTTTGTGAGATATGAGAACAGCACTAATGAGTGCCCACACTCTTGATTTGGAATTTGCCCAGTCTAATTTCTGCACAGGAGGGAAAAGGCCGCTTAACAAACCAGGGGAGAAAAAGACTCCCTATTTTCCAGTTGATGAGAATGAGAAGAATTTGTATATGAATGCTGACATACTGAGGTTACAAACTACAAGCTGAGGTGGAGGTTTGTGGTTTTCATCGAGCCAGAGAAAGAACGCGACTGACACTGATGATTCAAAGGTGTTGAAGTGTTTTATGGGTAATTTTAATGGCGGTCCTAAAAATTAAATTGAAAAATGTCTCCAAGGAGAGAGTGATCAGTGATTTTAAGCTTGTGCAACAAATAGTAATCAATAAATGTCAGACAATAAAATGCTTATTGGATGGGTTGAAACATTAAAAAATACATCAAGCTACTATGATTCTTGGTTATCCAGTTCAAACAGTATCAAGGAGTGTTTGTACACTGAACCTGTTTGTTGGGGTCCAATCAGTGTCTGTATTTGGCTACACATCCATTTAGAAGTTTGATTAAGTTTGCGTAAACTCTGTCACCCAAGCACTGGTCAAGCCAAGAAAACAAACAAAACACAGTCCTATCACAGAAAAAGGTAGGTCTCTTACACTTAAATTAAAAAAAACAAAACAAACTCTGATACAATTTTGAAATATACCAGAGAATCATTAAGGATTTGTAACGCCAGATATATGACATTACATGATAGTAGTATTAACTCAACTGCTAAGTTACTTGGCAAAATCCATTCATTGATTATGGCAGGAAGAGATCCCCTATGTAATCATGCAAGATTATTAATCTTGTCCGTATGTATGCAAGTACAGGATTTATTTATTTTTTAAAATAAATATGTATCACCTAGGGGCTGCTCAGTGGCGTAGTGATTAGCACTTTCGCCTTGCAGCAAGAAGATCCCTGGTTCGAATCCCGGTCTGGGCCTGGGATCTTTCTGCATGGAGTTTGCATGTTCTCCCTGAGCATGCGTGGGTTTTCTCCGGGCACTCCGGCTTCCTCCCACAGTCCAAAAACATGCTGAGGTTCATTGAATACTCTAAATTGTCCGTAGGTGTGAATGCGAGTGTGATTGTTCGTCTGTGTATGTAGCCCTGTGACAGACTGGCGACCTGTCCTGGGTGTCCCCTGCCTTCACCCGAGTCAGCTGGGATAGGCTCCAGCACCCCCCGCGACCCTAATGAGGATAAAGCGGTGTATAGAGGATGGATGTATCACCTAATGGAGAGGTTTTTACACAGAGGTGTTTCTAGGTGCACATGCATGGGGGACATTTTTCCAACATGAGCCAGATTACGAAAAATTGTCTCATTACAAAAAGTGTTTTAGGGGCTGACAAGCCTTCAGACACGTTGCTCTCCAACACCAAATGGATATCTGTCATTTCACCGTCTCCCTATTTCCTGTCAACGTCCACTCCTTTTTATGGAATTTTTGTCTGTTTGACATAAACAAATGGAAAAGCTTATACTAGACGGAGAAACAACCCCCCACCATAAGGTATGTGAAGAAGTGGTCTGACGAGGCTTCTGAGGTACTGCAGGACTGCCTTGAGAACACAGACTGCATGTGCTGTGTGGCCCACATGTGGAGGACATCGACACACTGACAGACACTATTACTGAATACATTAACTTCTGTGCAGAGAACATCGTACCGACCAGGAGAGTACGGTGTTTCTCTAACAGCAAACCCTGGGTGACCTCAGAACTAAAGACCCTGCTGAAGGAGACGAGAAGGGTTTTTGGATCTGGGGACAAAGAGGAGCTGAGGAGGGTGCATAAGGAGATAAAGAAGAAGATCAAGGCGGACAAGGCCAGCTGCAGGACCAAGATGGAATCTCACCTGCAGAATAATAACACAAGGGAGGTCTGGAAAGACCTGAGATCCATCTCTGGTTACAGCGGAGGCCATGAGAGGGGTGCTGCAGCAGGAGACCAGGAGTGGGCCAATGAGCTGAATCTGTTCTTTAACAGGTTTGACTCTGCTCTCACTCCTTCCCCCTCTTATCAAAGCACTGACCAGCCAGCTTCTTCTTCACACCTCAGCTCTATACCAACAGCACATCTCCTCCTCCCCCCACCACCTCTGGACTTCACACACAGCCCCACCACCTCCCCCTGACTCAACCCCCACCACCACCACCATCACTCCCTCTCCTGTCATCCCCCTCCACCCCCAGCCTCTCCATAACTGCTGATCAGGTGAGATAGGAGCTAAAAAAGATCAAGACCAGGAAAGCCGCAGGCCCGGATGAATCGGCTCCAGACTCCTCAGAGACTGTGCAGACCAACTCTGTCAGGTGCTGCTCTGCATATTCAGACTGAGCCTGAGTTTGAAGAGGGTTCCTGCATTGTGGAAGACTTCCTGCCTGGTTCCTGTCTCAAAGACCAGGGGCCTCATTTATAAAGCTTGCGTACGCACAAAACAGGGCTAGAAAGTGGCGTATGCCACTTTCTACGCGAAGGTTGTGATTTATAAAAACATACTTGGCGTGAGACTGTGCGCACCAGTGCACCAACCTTGATTCTTGATGCTTGCTTACGCACAAACAGGGCGTAAATCACAAACTTTGCGTAGAAAGTGGCGTACGCTGTGTTCGTTGTGATTTCTAAAACAAACTTGGCGTGAGAATGTGCGCACCGGTGCGCCAACTTTGATGCTTGCTTAAGCACATTTTGGAGACAGAGGGAACGGCAGTGCCGGAGGGTGAAGTGGCGAATTGAAACCAGATTGATCTCAAACCTTTATTGTTATCACATATAAGACTTGTAGAGCCAGATAATCATAAACGCTCATTGTTGTAGATGTTCATATAGTGCGTCATTCGGCCGACGACTGTATTTGCAGAACTATATTCATATATCAACAGGGGCGGATTGAACGTTATTTCATTCGGTCGTTTGACCGAAGGGCCGGTCCACATCTGGGGCCGGTGAGGTGATCTTTATTAAATAATTTTGTTTATTGATCACCCGGCGCCGGTATGACTCATCGGGGAAAGCAGGAGACCCATTTGCAGGGGTGGTCTCTGACGCAGTGGCCCGGCTTCGATTCCTGCCCGTGGCACTTTTATGCATGTCTTCCCCCTACTCTTCTCCCCATTTCCTGTCACTCTTCACTGCAACTATCACAGTAAAAAGGCAAAAAAAAAGAAAGAATTTTGTTTATTTATCCATATGCGGCCGAATGGGATGAGCGTCCAGCCATTAATCAGCCCTGTACAGGCACGCAGGCACACATGCTTCACACCACAACCCCCGAGTGAAGATGAAGATGTGAACCGAAAAAATGTACATTCAATCAGTTTACAAATTATTTGTACATCGGACATGATCATAACAAATTTAGTGGCAGGGTGGCCTGGGTCACACATGATTCATTCATCCTGACGCACAGCAGTGAAAAGACTGCCGGCCGGCGCTGAGTGAAATGCCGTGGATCAGCAGCTTATTTATATACAGATACATTCATGAGTTACTTTGCATTGACCATTCATGGTAAAATGTGGGTGTGTTGTGGGCGGAATGTGAGGTGGATCCACCTGTGCAATCTTCCAGCTGGTGTCTGATTTATCAAGAAATTGCGTGCAGCTGTGCTTACGCAAAGTTTTATAAATCAGGGGCGAAGGGCATACGCCCTTTTCGTATTATCGGCGTACGCAAACTTTAGTATGGATCCTACGCAATGTTTTATAAATGAGGCCCCAGGAACCCTAGAGAGCCAAACCACTTCAGACCTGTGGCCCTCACTTCTCATCTGATGAAGATGATGGAGAGGATCGTCCTCAGGAATCTACGCCCCCTGGTGAGCCCTAATCTGGACCCACTGCAGTTTGCTTACCAACCAAACATTGGAGTAGATGACGCAGTTGTCTACCTGCTGCACAGATCGCTGACTCACCTGGAGGAAACCGGCAGCACTGTGAGGGTCATGTTCTTTGACTTCTCCAGTGCTTTCAACACAATCCAGCCTTCTCTGCTCAGGGTGAAGCTTGAGGGAGCGGGAGTAGACTGTCACCTGGCTCCTTGGATCATCGACTACCTCACCAACAGACCACAGTACGTGAGGCTCCAGGACTGTTTCTGATGTAGTGGTCAGCAGCATGGGATCTGCACAGGGGACAGTGCTCTCTCCCTTTCTCTTTATCCTGTACACATCGGACTTCCAATACAACTCTGGGAGCTGTCATCTCCAGAAATTCTCTGATGATACAGCCATTGTTTGGGGTGTGTCGAATGGGGACGAGCTGGAGTACAGGACAGTCATGTCTGACTTTGTCGACTGGTGTGAGCGAAACCATCTGCAGCTCAACGCCAGTAAGACGAAAGAGATGACCATCGACTTCCGCAGGAGGAGGGCACCTCAGACTGCACCGGTGAACATCCAGGGTCAGGACATAGAGATAGTGGACTCATAAAAAATTACCTGGGTGTTCACCTCAACAACAAACTGGACTGGTCACACAACACAGATGTCCTGTACAAGAAGGTCCAAAGTCGTCTCCACCTGCTGAGGAGACTGAGGTCCTTTGGAGTGTGCAGGACCCTGCTCCGGACATTTTATGACTCTGTGGTAGCGTCTGCTCTTTTCTATGCAGTGGTCTGTTGGGGAGCAGGGAGCACTGAGAGGGACAGGAAGAGGCTGAACAGACTGGTGAGGAGAGCCGGTTCTGTGCTGGACTGTTCCCTGGACTCCATAGAGAATGTGGGTGAGAGGAGGATGTTGGCAAAGCTCACATCCATCAGGGACAACCCCTCTCACCCACTGTATGACACTGAAGTCTCAAAGTAGCAATTTCAGCAGTAGACTGAGACACCTAACCTACAAGATGGAACGCTATAGCAAGTCATTCATTCCATCTGCTATAAGACTTTATAACATCAGCATCACTGGCTGATGTTTACACAAAACTGGACTCTGTCACACAATCCCTTACCGCATAATCGCACATAATCTCTCGTACTTCACATCATTCCATAAGCCACCTTTCCCATCCTACACTCCTGGACATATTGTGATTGTTATTATGATTATCATTATATTGTTGTTTATTGTTGCGATTGTTGCTTTACTGTAAGATGTATGCTGCTGTAACATGGGAAATGTAAATGTCAAGCATCATTACAGCTCGAAACATGCTAAACTCCAGGAGTTGAGAGGACAAATGCGTTTGGATAAAATTAACGCTCTTCGTCGGAGTTTGGATGCGCAACAAGCAGCTTTCACACGACCACAGACTGACAGAGAGAATATTACGCGTGCAAGTTTTGTGGTGAGTGAATTAATAGCCAAGAAGCTGAAACCTCATGCTGAAGGAGAGTTCGTGAAGGAGTGCCTGGTAGCCACCGCGGAGCTTCTTGCGCACGACAAAGTGAAATTATTTCAAAGCGTCAGTTTGTCTCGAAGAACTGTTTCAGACAGGATTACTGATATGGTGCAAGATATTGAAAAAACATTGAAGAACACTGCAAGAGACTTTGAGTATTTTTCTCTGGCTTGTGATGAGACAACAGACATCACAAACACAGCGCAGCTTGCCATTTTTGTGCGTGGGATTACGACTGAGTTTGAAACGAAGAAGGAGTTGCTGTCTTTGCAAGCCATGCATGGCACTACTAAAGGTGAGGATTTGTTTAATCAAGTTATTGTGGCCATGAACAATTTTGAACTGCCATTTGAGAAGTTGAGCGGCATTGCCACTGACGGAGCTCCCGCCATGGTTGGCGCGCAAAAAGGATTGACTGCATTAGTCAAAAAAGAAATGAGCCGTCTGAGTCTGGATCCAAGTGATTTAGTTGTATGCCACTGTATCATACATCAAGAGAGTTTATGTGCACATTCCCTGAAGCTTACCCATGTGATGAAAACAGTTGTGTCCACCGTAAACTTCATTAAAAGCAGAGGGCTGAACAACCGCCAGTTCAAGGAGCTACTCAGCGAGCTTGAGTCAGAGTATGGTGATCTGGTGTATCATTGTGAAGTGCGATGACTGAGTCATGCAAATATGCTCGCGTGGTTTTATACACTGCGGGAAGAAGTCAAACGCTTCATGGAGATGAAGGGGAAACCTGTCATGGAGCTCAGTGATGGCAAGTTCCTCTGTGATCTGGCCTTCATGGTGGACATCAGCAAGCACCTGTCAGAGCTAAACATGAAGCTGCAAGATCCCAATCAGCTCATCAGCTCTCTGCTTTCAAATGTGAAATCATTTAAAGTGAAGTTAAGGCTGTGGCAAGGACAACTGGAAGGGGGAAACACTGTGCACTTTCCCACCCTACAAGAACAAAAGCCTGATGTTACAACTGAATATGCTGGTGAGTGTGCAAAACTCATTCAGGCATTTGATGAGAGGTTTCATGATGTGAAAAATATACAAAAGGAACTCGACATGTTTGAGACGCCATTTAATGTGCAACCATCTGATGTGCCAGACAACCTCCAAGTGGAAATAACTGAGCTGCAAAACAACAACGAGCTCAAAGCCAAGTACAACAACCTCTCTCTGCTGGACTTTTACAAACCGTATGTCCGTGCTGAGGATTTTCCCATCCTGAGGAGACATGCCCTGAAGTTTGCATCTCTGTTTGGGACAACGTACCGCTGTGAACAGTTCTTTTCAAAACTGACTCTTGCAAAGACTCGCCTCCGCTCAAGACTGACTGACTCAAACTTGGAAAACCAGCTTCGAGTAGCATCATCATCACTGCCAGCTGACATCAGACGCCTCAATAAAGAAAAACAGTTCCAGCCATCGCATTAGGTGAGTCTACAAATGCAGCAATCGTGAGGCTTAGTAACACAGCAGTTATAGACTTTCTTCGTCTTTTTTTCATCACTTGTTATGTGTTCATAATAGTATGGCCCTTGGAGGACTTTATAAAAATTGAAATGGCCCTCGATATGAAAAAGGTTCCCCACCCCTGATCTAAACATTGTGGAGGTGTGCTCCTCTTGCTACTGAATGTGCTGCCGGCTTTAATCTACATTCAAGGAGAGACTCACACACTGAAATAGCTGGACTCGTATGCAATCAAACTACCCATGCATACCGCCCATACAGCCACTGACATCACCGTTGGAAAGGGAAAATGATTAGCTACTTTAATGAGCGACTTGTCCACAGCCAATCACAACTCGTTTCATCACCAGCAAAAGAAACATGATAAAGTCTTTTGGCCTTCCTAACTGGGAGCACTTGCTGTACCACTTGGGCTGTCAATGGACGAAAACTAGACAGAAAAAGACAGAGACAGCTCCAATTTGTTGGCAGAAAACTACGAAAGCAAGCACAAACAACAACACTAACAACACTGCGTAGGAAAAAAGGGGAATGACGTTCATGTGGAAAAAAGTTTCAAATTGTTGTGGTGAGTAAAGTTGGCAAATAGTAGGAAGAAAGAACCTCAAACAATAATACTTGTGGAAAAGCCAATCTAATTTTTATCAGAAACCCTTTTGATATGTTTGATCTTTGGATCCTTATGGACGATACGAGTATAAATAATTAAAGAATGGACACGCAATCAGACTTCAAAGGCACTTCAAAGGTAAAGAGTCAACATCGTTTTTGGTCAGTTTTGTTTACCGTACCATGAGTCACTGGTGTTCATGTTTTATGTAAAATGAATGATTGAACTGTGGAGAATCTAATCCGTAGCATGTTTACATCTTATATCTCCATGCAAAATATTAAGCCATGTTAAACTAGCTTGAACAGGTTGCTGTTGATCTGGATGATGGAGGAAATGGTCCTTACACAACATACCCAACAAAGCTCCACACAGTATTTGCACACAGAGCTGTTTTTGGCGTGAAGTCATGCTTAAATGTACAATTTGTGACATTTTTAACATAAATATTGCATCAATATAGAAGTAAACAAGCATTTTCTATGCAAAGATATACTGGGGTAGTGGTGTATTTAGCGGAGAAGAATGCTGGATGCCCTCTCTGTGTACGTTTTAATTTAGCTACATTTAATACAACACAGTTTTTACTTTGTTTGGCCACAACTTGTTTAGTACTACAGGGTGTATTCATTCCTATATTGGTAGTGCTGTTGCAATTTTACATATTGGATGTACAGTATTTTGGCTGGACAAGGTTCTATCTCGCTTCATATAAGGAAAAGTCTTTTCTGAAGATTCTACTGCCATTTTTGCCACTGATGTTTGACTTCTGTGCCCTCCATTTTCTTGCTGTTTTCTGGCACATCCACAAGACACTAAAGCTTCTTTGAGATGTTTTCACTTCTTCTCTTTGGACCCAGTATGACTCAAACAATCTCAATTACCCCAAGTGCGTACTAGTGGTTGATACCAAAGGAACAGTTGCAGCAGTGTCTTCCCAGCTGAAGAAAGATAGTCCCCAGCTTTTATGTTGTCTCATCCAAACTTTATGTTGCTGTCCTGTGAATGCAGTGTTCAAGGAAGGCTCGCCTGTCCTGGACTTTGATCTTGATGCACAAGTCATCCACATATCTAACCCTATGTCTATGTGCTGTTCCCCAGAAACAGTTCAAAGCCCCCTTGAAAAGTTCAAAGTTTCTTTTTTGTTTTTTTTCCCCCACTCTAAAGTGTGAATAACCCACAGAGGATGAAATGTCTGAGACTCTTCACCATTCCAAAGAACCAATAAAGCTTTGTTGGATTAGTGGTGAAACATCTTCAAGATGAAACAGCAAGTCAAGTTTGATCTGATTCAGTGCTTCTGGTTGTGACAGATGAACAAATTCAGCAGCGAAATAAAAAAAGCAAAACCTTGGCACAACTACAGTGGAGGCTGATCTAAAATTATTCACATACAAGAAATATTTTGTTTCCTGCTACATGAAGGTTTTGTTTCTTTCCAGAAGATAAGACACAGAGGTTGAACCGTCAACAGCAGGCATGTATCAAGTGTTGTGGGTGATGCAGACTGTATGACATACCTAAGAGATCCTGCCTTTGTTTGATACATGACAAAAGCAGATCTGAAGACACTAACTGGATTCCCTGCCATTCTACTTTTTATTATTGTTGGGTTCATTGACATTCAAAACAAGTAGTACTCTGCTGCTGCCCTTTTAACAGATCTTGAACACACATGCACACACACACACACACGAAGTGATGTAGCTGAAGCAATAAAGTGACCAATTTTACATCTTCATCTTCAACATCTGCCACTGGGAGATAAAAGTGAGTCTTGTCAACATTATTGCAGACTGTAGCTAATAGCCTTTTAATATAGATGAGTCTGAGATTTCAGTGGCTGTACCAGGAAAGTAGTGTTTTTCTGTAGTATCCAGTATTCACAATTCGACCAAAGGCCCTGTATGCCTGCAGTACACAAACTGAGGTATCCTGCAGGTCATATGTCAGTCTGAATCCCTAACACATCTGAATTGGGATTTTCAGGAAGTGACAGCTAGTAACTTCCTGCCTCATGAGGCATTCAAGTAATTATGCAAAAATAATGTTTTATTAACTAATAAACTGATTATTAGGTTCTAATATCAAATCTGTACAATAAAATTGAACACAGATGTTGAATTTAAAGGAAGAAGTAATGTAATAGAAGACTGCAGTATTCATGTAGTTTAAGTTTTGTTATCCTTACATGGCCTCTCTGCTCTTACCTCAGTGTCCCCTACATCCAATTTGATGCCACTTGAATTGTTAATCAGCCAGTGTGTTATTAAGAGCTGCTATTCTGCTGCTCTGCCAGGGGCAACAATGCGAAACATTAAATACCAAAATAACTAAGTCCTAATGATTCATTTAGGACACTACTGATTTGGTGTGCTGTATTTTACAAATAAATGCCTCGTTGTTGCATTTGGATAAGAATAGTTCTCCCAGTTAATCACATTGTACAGCAGTCAAAAAATACTTTTTAAACAATTAACACTGAAAGACAATGTACCACCGTCTGACATAACGCATATTCTTAAAATTTATTTGTTTTAAGAAAAGCTTGACTCAAAAGTTTTTGCAGTGAATAAAAAGTTTTCCTGTTTGTTTTTTGAACTTTTCTATGTCCTCTCTTCCCCCACATCTGTCTCCTGCAGAATATTCAGGAAAGTAAAATGAATGGAAGATACAAAGTCGGCACAACAGAAGAGTGTTCAGAGCACAAATTTTACAAAATGCATTAGAATAAATTTAGTGTGCAGGAAAGATGAAACACTAACTCAAAAAATCGTTGCAATTGAAAAGATACGGTTGTTTGTTGAACTTTAGTAACTCTTACTTGAGATTAAAACAACATACATTTGTTCAATTTTAAAACTATAAGTTTAAAATTTAAAACAAGAATGAAAAATATTGACTAGTGGGGACAAGTGGGTGGAGCAGGTGTTCTTTTCTTTACTTACATCAGATTTAACCATTCATTTCTGAGGAAAATACATTTATACCCTCCTATCTCGAAAAATGTTCTAAGAAAATCTGTTTGGCAAAATGCCCCAGATGTAAAATATGATTTTCCTGCTAAGCCATAGACCATGAAATATGAGAATATCAGTGTCATTAGGAATTGTATAGTTTTGTCCCCTGAATTCACTTGGTAAAAGACGGCACTGACATTGCCACATTTAGTCTTTTACTTCCCACCGTGGCCTTCCATGCCTAAAATGTGTGCACTCATGGGACTAGTAGGGCACTTACAATAAAAGCTTTCATCAAATGGCATATATTGAATGATATATATCAATACATCTAAAAATACCACCTTTAATGGACATTGAAAGTGGTACATTTTTTCTTTTTTTTTTGTCTTAACTGAGTTCCACAATGAAGTCAAAGTGCTCCCAATATGGTTTTATGTAAAATAATCTATTTGTATGTGAAATTCAAGTCCCCATACATAAGAGACACAGGTATTTGCCTTCTAAAAATCTCATTAAGTTGCAGTGATGGGACCTGCATTAACAACCAGTGTGCTCTGTTATTTTTTCACACCTTAAGATTGCAGTGAATGATTAACTTGCATGCCTCAAAATTGAGCGGAAAATTGAACATCCGCATTGTCATACTCTCAGACAGATCTCCTCTAAAAATCCTACAACACCAGTAGTGACTGGACCAAATTTGCTATGACAGAAATTAAACATGGCTCCTTTGATGCGAACAGTGACCTTACAAGGACATCAAGAAAGAAAGAGCCTATGGAACAGTGGGCAGTCTGTTAGAATAGAGAAACGCATTATATATGCCATAGGGGCTAAATTAGGCTCATGTGCAACAGGTCAGGTGGAGCAGTGTGCATTGGCCGATACCTTATCTTGCTCTGTCAGCAAGTCTCCACTGTCCCTGGGATTAATTGCGTCTGTCCACTTGAGACACCGATGTCACGCTAGTGTGTGCTCAGCAGCCCCCACTGCCACGTCGTCAACTGGAAGAGAGGGCGACAGAAACAGTTGTTTTCTTTTCATGCTTTAGCTGTACTGTGCCAAGTGCATGATAGCCAGCATTTTTGTTGCTGTACTTGGTCATGTTTCAGTTCATAGTTTGCAGTGGGTTACATGTGTTTCAAGGAATCCAAGGGGATTGAAATGGTGAGATGATTTACACAATAGTGAGAGGAAAAGCAAAAAGAAAGTGATAGAAAGATGCACAAAAAAGCCTAAAGGATATTCCACATCATTCAGAAACACAAATCTGAGCCATGCTTTTGTACTGCACATGTTCCTTCATTAGCCTAAACATTGACACCATTGTTTTTAGGTCATACACAAGCTGGAAAGTGTAAGAAGTCAAAGGTGATTCTGAAAATAAGGATTTCATTTTCCAAAAACATTAGTATAATCGATTTACAAAAGATCACTGAAGTTCTTGGCCCACCAAAGAGGTCAAATGAACAGAACTAAACTCAGGCTGTGAAACAAAACTTAGAACTGACCTGACGAATACAAAATGAGGGACACATACACTGATCAGCCACAACATGATGACCACTGCCAGGTGAAGTGAATGACATTGATCATATTAGTGCTATGTAGTGTTCTGTTGGAAAACCTTGGATTTTGGCATCCATGTTGGGACTTAGACACCAAAATAAACACAACAAGCATACTCCTTAAACTCACATAACAATCCTCAATGTTTCTGGCCCAACCCCACAGGAAAATGCACCCCACCACATCACAAAAACATCAAACAATCTGGAACATCTTGGGGAACATGACAATTACCTTTGACCTCCAAACTGCCTAGATCCCATTCGGATTAAGCATCAACAAGATGCAGTGGAAAAAATTTGAATCACAGAGACCCCACTGCACAACCCAGAGTACGCAAAAGACCCCATAGGACACCCTGAGAGGTCCTCTTGTCCATGCACAATAATTCAGAGTATTTTTGACAACGTAAGGGGGCAAAGACCATATTAGGTGATCATAATGATGTTAGGTGTTAGGAATTATCTGTGCATACTTGCTGATCAGCCTATTTATGCACAGTGGGGGGTAACAAAACACCTGACCTAACAACAAAAGATACAAAACAACACCATTACTTTTCTAATCAAAATAACATAGTATTCAACAATTCCTCAAACTATCTGAAATGTCTAACTTAAGTGAAATGAAATAGACAAATAAAACAACATGTTTAAATCAACTAATCCCACTGTCTCCATTCCCATCCTGCCACTGGGAACAATCTCACTGGCATTCTGCGATTTAGGGCTGCTGCTTTTTGGGCTCCATCCGTTATCTAAGCTTTGACCTCAGCAGCACAAGCGTGAGTGACCCCCAGCACCAGTAAAGCAAAAAATAGTAATGAGCACTGCTTAACATAAATGAATTTAACACTATATTGAATATCCAAAAGTTAACTAATTGTGTGGGCTACAATGAAAACGAATGCAAAATCAACAGATGTTTAAATAAATCACAAGCATGTTGTTTGAAATGGAGGATTGTGCCATCTTTTAAGCATTTGTGTATATGTCCACAAAAAAAAAAAAATGACCAAAACTAACAAAATGGCAGTGTATTAATACATGAGTTGACAGGCTTCTTCTATGGTTGTGTGGCTAATCATGCCAAACAACCATAGAAGAGTGACACTTACCCTTCTAGTGATGACGAAACAGTTTTTTTTTTTTTTTTACTGGTAGACTCCAAAGCTGCATATTCATCATAAATCCAGATTTGATCCATATATTCTTTAAGGTTTTCCTGAAGTCTCCAAATTATGAGGAAGGAAGGCTAATCAGGTAGTTGTAGATCCCGAGCACTGCAGATATGGAACATTGCTGGTTTTGGCTGTTTCAATAACTGCGTAAACACACCGAGAATATACATGTCATTAAGGTTTAAGTAAGATCATTAACTGCCACAAACAAGCTGCTTTAGTAGGAAAGTGATGGAGAAATTAAACTAAGGATTTTTTACTGAACTTTATATATATAGCATTGCTAGCTTTATCCTTCAGTGTGCTACTGTAGAGTATGTGCATTTAAGACTGGCACAACCACAGCCACAGGGAATCTCCTCATATTAACACAAACAGATGCTGCACACATGCTTTATTAGAGGTATGAGATGGATGAGTTACTCCAGGTATGGAAAAATGACAGGCAGAAGAGATGTCACATGGTCAAGCAAAGGGAACCTGTCACATGACTGAGTTTGTACCTGTATGTGTGTGTGTATTGTATATGTGTGTAAGAGTGAGGAACAGTGAATGGGGGGGTTGTGGAAAGTCAGTGGGCAGACTCCTTGGTGGCACTGCCACAAGAGGGGGTGTCGACAGCTGGCAGGTAATTGCAACTTGCAGTAATTAAGACCTGAAAAATTAGCTGACAGTTCTGTTGCTTTGGTCTCCAGTAACATCTCGTTTCCTTTAAGTTATCCAACCACAGAGCACTGAAGGCCACATTCATTGCTGACAACACCTTGATTAACTGTGAGAAAAATGCTGCCAAACAAAGGCATGTAATTATGTGTTTACTAACTCACATCACCCTGAACACCAGACTCTATGGATCAATGCTGTGAGCTTGCTACTGTTATATGTTGCCTTAATGAGACCACATGTAAAGACTGCAGCTCCCCAACAAAGGAGATTGTTAAAGGACAATAGAAAGTCGACATGACTTTGATTATAATGAAGCGTTAAAGCCACCAGCTATTGCATGTTCAACAGTTGCCAATAAATTATGTTTGCTCAGGAAATTGCAAATAAATACATGTAGGTTAATTTACACCAACATATGTAAAGTTAAAAAAGCATAAAAGTGAACTACACAATCCTGTTTTGATACATTGCACAGTAGATGTGCTTGGAGTGGCCCAATCCAAATACAGCCACGCTGCATGATTTTTACATGTTTTGGATTCAATCCACTTGTCACCATTTGATAAAGCTAGTATGTAGTAAATTAACATTAAGGATGCTTTACTACATCATGGTGTTTACCTATTTGGTATGCAAGATCACCCTGTGACCTCACTCACCATGCTGGCTCCTGATGACTTGTCCATTAAATTTTAAAGAGCACTGTCTGCCTGGATGCTTCCACAGTAGGTCAGCCAGGGGCAAGATGTTTGCAAAAATCAAAGCAATGCAGCTTTTTTTAAATTCATTTTTTTATTTGTGGAAAGTTTAAACCTATTTTGCCTGTTACAAACTTTTTGAAGAAGACACTTTATGCCATCAGCCTGTTGAAGAGTTGTGCGGTACACTTTTATAGTCCTCATGTCTTCCAGGGATGACTTCGGGTAACATAGACTGCCCCTGAACTGCAGGAAAAATCAGTCTGTCAAGCTGCTGTATTCAGCTTTGCAACATTCCAGTCCTCCAACCTTCCCTTAGAAAAAGTCACCACATAATAGACCTGGGGATGTCAATAGCTGGGGAGGGTGCATGGTCTCTCCTGTTTGCTGCATGCACTGGCCTTTTGTTTGCCAGATTTTCCTAGTACTCAATTGAGGCAATTATTCGCTCCGCTTGGCAAATTTGTCCTCCTTTCACCATCTGAGTCGACAGATGATTTAAAAGGCACCTACAGAACCTCTGAAAGCCAAAGCATTCCTGACTGGGGCTTTAATTTGTCCAATTAGGCAGCTAATGAGCTAATTTAGAGCTCAAGTGAACCTCAATAAAGATGAGTGTAGCCGGCCAGGACGTTGTGGTTACAGGACTTGACTAAATGGAATGGTTTTTGATTTTAGAGACGAGATTGTTTTGCTTTATTTACTTATTATTACTTTTTCCCAGCAATTGAGTACGGAAATGCTCCAGCAACCCCTTGAAATTTGAAGCTGCACTCCAGAAACAATAACACTTATTGGTTTCGCACTGCAGTGGTCGGTCAGAGTTGGGCATGTCTAGGCACAAAAAAATAATTTAAGGTTAAGCTAAAACCACAAATTGGTGTCTTTTTAAAATGTTTTACTACCGTACAATAAAATGAAAATAAAAAGACCTATAAAATGGCTAAAATCCTAAAAGTTGCTGTTTTGCTGCAGGGCTTTGTCGCTCGATCATACACATATCACTTTTGGACTTTGCCTAACAACAAATTTTTAAAAACACATTTATCAAAAACAGATTCCTGTTCATCCCCAACTGAGCGAAGAAAAAAAAGCAGATAAATAATACATACATATACAATACCCTTCAAAAGCTTGCAGTCACTAATTTTTGTTCTAATTTTTGAAAGAAAAGCTTTTTTTTTTCCAATGACGATAACATTAAAATAATCAGAAATACAGTCAAGATTCGATATTGTATTAGCTAATCATGTTGAAAGGCCAATTGATGATTAGAAAGCCCTTGTGCAGTTATGTTGCCAAACTTTTTACTAGTAGTGGATATGTTTATGTGCAGAAATTCCCTACATATTTGCATAAATACAATTTGGGGGTTGTGTGGGGATGAGAGAGGATTATTTCCAATCACTTATTCAAGTATTATTTGAGGAAATAATTTGATACCCTCTGGCCTGCTTTACTTTTCTTGGCTCAGTGCTCGAAATACAACAAAAAAGATCTTTCCTCAGTCCTCACAGATCCAAGTATTTCCATCATTTTAAAAGCGTCCACCATTCTCATGCTATCTTCACCAAACAGCAGCTCCGGCCCACCCCTAACTGCACTGCTTCTAAGACATAATGCGCCTTGCATTTCTTCTTTTTTTTGAAATTGCAACAAAGGTCAAATAAGATTAAATCCAGTCATTTACACCTGTAATAATTCATTATAAATGACACAACAATTAAGCAATTAGAACCCTAATATGTTCTTTTTTTCTTTCTAGCACCTTTTTTATACATGTTTGAAGTGAATTATTAATGTAAAATCTTTTAAAAGAAAACATTTACCATTATGCAAATCAAGTTGTTCTGTGTGCCCAGAGCAAATTACTGTTGTGTTGGCATCAGTTGTCAGACAAGATATTTTAAAAGACAGCTACATACATTACACGTTCTGCCTCTCAGTTCAGCAGACCTTTACCTTTTAGCAGCTGTAAATCAAACAATCTGTCAAACCAATGAAGCAGTCAGAGGAAGGAAACTCTTTGAAAATGAAAGGTCGGTTCAAGAAGAATGCTTTCAATCTCTTGAATACTCATGAGTTTACCAACAGAATTTGCATTAATTAAGAATCCACCTGGTTTTCTATGTGCTCTGTCTATTTGGCTACTCTCTAATTGACAGTGATGATGTCATCAAGATTTCTTTGCACTGAGCTTGAGATTTTTATTTTTAGATTTTTACAAGAAGGTCTAGGTTGCAATCTTGCAAAGCTTCTTTTTTCCATCCTGCACAGCCAGAATATACAGTATACAATAGAAGTGAGTAAAGTTATGCATGCTAGTCAGTTGACAAATACTTCTTTTGATGAACAATCAAAGACAAATACTAAAAGTAATTACTAACTAAAATACCAACTAATAAACAAAACTGAGTATGGTTGTGATTAAGATAGCTACAAAATGACCTGTGAACACCAGAACCTTTCAGAATTTGTGGCCCATGGGTTGAGCCCCTCTGCATTTCTGCATCATAGCTGCACAAGGAGAAAAATTATCAGAGGATCTGAAAAATCAGACTATAAGACATTACAAAGATGAAAAAGAATAGAGTAAGGTGGCTATAAATCTGTATAAGCATAGTTGAGGCAGGATGAATAAAAGCCATAGAAAAATGAATCAGAGCTGCAGTGGTCATCGTCTCAAAATGACACCACAGACTGTGGGGTACTGGCACAATTTAGCTCTGAAAAACAGTCAGGCAAGTGCTTGGGACCTGGTGCAGGTGTTATCAATCAAAATCAGAGTTTCTATGACAGCACAGACAGTGAGAGGGACATTGCAAAACATCAGCCCCTATGGACAGCATCCAAGAAAAAAAAAATCACTTGCTCGGTCTTTGGCAGAAACTTTGCTGAAGAACATGAAAAGCAACAAGATCGATACTGAGAACACACTTTTTGGTCACATGAGCGAAAGATTAATTTGCTCTGCTCAGATGGGTTGCAGCAGGTTTGGTGTGAATCCGGCCAGGACTACCACAGTGAATGCATAGTACCAACAGTGAAGCACAGAGATGGGCGTGTGATTAGTACTGGCAGCATAAGCAAAAGGTGTTGGTAGCATGGCATTTATAGAAAGCACCAGGAACTTATGTGGTTACGACAAAATGGCTGACAAGATGACTTCCAGTCTGCAGAAGTTTGGCAGAAGAGGATTATTCCAGCATGATGAGGATCCAAAGCACAGTGCCTAAATCGCACAATAGTTTCTAAAGAAAAAAAGCAAAAACTATGACCTGGTGTAGAATGTCACCTGACTTTCAAAGAGAAGGACAGAACAACACAACCCTAAAAGAAAACAATCAGCTGAAAAGAATTGTCTCTAAAGAATGGCAGAACGAAAAGGATTGCATCTGTTATCAAAAACAAAGGTGGACATATAAAGTATTGAAAAAATAATATGCTTCAATCTCAGTAATGGAAGGCGTACAGATGTTTGTTTCAATGAGATCCCACTGTGGGGCCTGTAGTTTGACTCTGGGAAATCAAACTCTTCATTATAAAAGTACGGTAGTCAAGTTACTGTAAGGTGAATTTTGAATTATTTGACAGCACTAAATTTTATCTGTCTATTGAGTCCCTAAACTTTACAGAAGCACAGTATTGAATGGCTAACATACTCTAAACTTTTGGTCCACTTGCACGTTTTGTTTCAAGCTCTCAGCTGCATTGTTGTCTACATAATGGTTCTCATCATCAAGTTTGTTCAGTTGCCATGGAGTCCTCAATGTAGCTAAATATAAAAGAAGAACATTATACATGACAACTGAGTAAGAAGTCTCGGGCAGTGTGGGCAGAGGTCTTGTGTTTTACATGCGCATATAACAAGTAATACATAATGTATGCTGTATATGTTCATCTCTACCCTCTTTTCTGCAAATCAAACATAAGAACTGCCTCTGGCTACAAGAGGAATGTACACAGGTCAAGCCCCAAATCCTATGGTATGTTGAATGAATTTTCAATAGAACAAAACTATATGCCTCATTTGGCAACCTTTACCTTTGAGTGCAGGGCTCTGAACACACGAGGTTACGATGTAATGTCAGGCCAATTTCGCTGCAGTCTTGCCAAAGAAAACAATAACGTTAGAGGTGGCTTCTGCCAACACTGCAAGGCTTTTGTCTTTGGCATCTCATAGGCCTCTATGACAAGGTTAAACTAAAGAACATTCACTCCCCTACATACCTGCTCTGCAAAATGAGAGTTGACTGGCCTGTCTGTGCTACCAAAGAATTAAAGTCTGAGCAGCACAGGGGCAGTCTGAAAAAATCATGGCTTGCAAGTACACACACACACACACACACACACACACACACACACACACACACACACACACACACACACACACACACACACACACACACACACACACACACAGAGGCACTCACACTAACACACTGTGATCCCACACTGGAATCAGTATGTATAGACGGTATATTGTGTAATGGAACATTGCTTACACTTTCTGTAATCAAAATAGAAGGTAATGTTTCTTGGCATAACGTAAATAAATTTTGTCACGTTCCCATTAAATCCTAACTGCTCCTACAATATAGAAAAAGAAAAAAAAAGACATAAAACAATGCAATTCATGTTCCTCTAACTTCTCCATTGATTACTCATCCTCTCTTTCTTGTTTACTTGTGGATGGTATGAGTCCATTACTGCTGAAGATTCATACACTGTTGTTCAAGAAAGCTCTGAGTCAAGGATTCTGCAAAGCAGAAAGAGTTGCAAAGACATGGCAGATGGGGCGATGCCGCTCTTTGATCTCGATTCTGAAAAACAAATCTTCCGAAAGTTGATAAGTAGAAAGGGAGTAGGAAAGTGCCAGAGCTGTGAGTGGATGGCTGCAGACACCCTGGTTTCCACTGAGAGGCCTGGGAGACTGACACTCCAGTTTAAAGAAGGGCCTTAGCACAGAGAGTGGGGATAAATGATGTGTTTCCTGAAAGTGAAACTCAGTGAAAGTCACTCAAAGGTACAAAGCTGTTACAGCTCAAGAGGATGTGAATGGAGAAGTTGGCAAAATCTGCTTGATGCCTTGGAGCCAGCAATCAATATGATAACTACTAGCACCAAACTGAACTGAAAATATGTGTTATACTTCACAAAACTGAAAAAAGACAGCAGAATCAACAACACTAATGAAAGGCAATGAAAGCAAAACATTAAAAAATCTGGTTAAAGTTAGCATCATTTGATGCACAAACCCAAAGTGTGATTTTTGTGGAAAAAAGAGCTTTGTGATAATCATCACAACAAATCTGTCACCCTTGATTTAATAATGGTGAAAAAGTATTGGTAAGAAAAAAAATGCATGATTCTTTGAACCATGATGGCAGCCCTTCTATGGCAACCTGACCAATATCAATAATCATTCAGTTCTTTAGGTTCACTGAGAGTGCCTCTTGCCAGTGTGTAAACAGTGTGCATTGGATGTGTACCGTCTTTGACTGTTTGTGCTAATCTACAGTTTACAACAGAAGTGAGTACACCCATATGCCAAATCACTTAAATGTCTAATGATTCTAAATTGCAACACCCTCCAATGTTTGCATTAGTTCTAAGTAGAGCAGTAGGACATTTTCTGTTATGTGAAATTAAAAACTCATCGTTCATATTAATTACTATATTAATTACTTGAAAAGTGCCAGTACCACAGCAGGAATGTAAGGCAACATTACTACAATAAAAAATTTTCTGACAATATTGCATATGTCTACTTATATTTTTGAAGACAGACTCCTTTCTTCTTACCATGTAGGGTTGCACATATTTCTGAAGGAGATATTCTTTTATTGATCAGAAATAGTTTTATCAGCTGTTCTTTGCTGGGGGGGAGTGTTACTCTGCTGTTCTATTGGACCCTACAATGTTACAGTAAACATGTTCACTTTTTTCTTTAGAAACTCTTGTGTGATATTGGCAGTATATTTTGGATTCAACCACCACTTTGGAGCCAAAGCTCCTGTCTGTATTGCACTAACTGATGGTCTCATTGCACATCTATTTGTGTTGTAGGTTGTATATATTAGTAGTGTCTTTTTATATTTATATTGTCTTTATGGAAGTGTTTTATATTGTCTTTATGGCTGAAACTGGGACCAGGGTCCAATTTCATCTTGTTACATGTGCAAATGTGGAATGATATGACAATAAAGAACCTTTGCCCTTTGATTATCATTATGACTTGCCTGTCTATCCATCTTCAGATATTGATGGTGCAAATGCACATTATGTAGACATCTCTTCCCTATGTGGACAAAAAGCAAGTTCCAATAACATTAATCAATAAATTTTAAGGTAAAGGGCTGTTTTAAGGTTTGGCTAATGTTAAGGTTATAGTTGTAGTCATATTAAGGTTAACGTAGGCCTCCAGGAAATGAATGCAAGTCAATGTAATGTCCTCAGAAGTTATGGTAGTATGACTGGACCTGTGTGTTCAAGTGAATGCACATTTTAGAATGTAAACAATAGCACAACTGTAGTCTACCATTATTAAAGTTACTATATTCATCCTTTTGCATATTTATAGTGGCGTGGCTAAAAATATGTACTTGTGTATGCATGCCCTTTTGGATTTCTTGTGGAAGGTGTACCATTACTGTATGCAGAGAAAGCACTTGTGGTCAATTCCCAGTGCCATAGACTAAATCCCAGTGGCTGTATACTGCATTCGGAACATTATTATTCTGTTGGTATCCTTTCTTTCACACCAAAGGGAATACCCCAAGGCCATTTCAGAAATCACACTGCAAACATCATAAAGTAAAGCTTTGAAGTAGCCTACGGCTGAAACCTTGTCAATACAAATTGAGTAGGATGCACTCTGGCATTTGCCGTTTCATTTTACCCTCAGCTCAATATACCCGACATACCATAGCAGGGGAAATATTTTGAAATCTTATACTGTCTGCGATTCCGGTCTGTGCAGTGATGACAAAATGTTCATACATGGCTTATTTACAATGGCTGCCAGTTCATACAAGATGAAAATGAATGCACAATGACTATTTAATGTATTTTAAGAAAGAAAGTCACAGCTTTTTAAAGGTTGTGACTCATACCACGATTGAATATACTGTGAGTCTAATTTCCCTTATACCAGGAATAATGTGTTAAACATTTCTGCAACAAAGCCTGATTGATTTGAGCTCTTGTGCAGTGTATGTGATCTTACCAGATTAGGTAAAGTTCCACGACATTCATTTTAGATTTAAAAAAAAAAAAAGCAAAGTAGCTGACAGAGGAGAAACCTAAATAGAACACAGGGTCATCCAGAAAAGAAAAAAAAAGTTGATCCAATTTCAACTTTTGCAACTTTTCCATAGCATGTGTAGCATCATTGGTTATTCTACTATTTAGCATGCAAGCATGAAGGCAGAGATGCAAATATTGTCACACTTTTATATAGCTCCAAAGTCCTGTCTCAAAGCAGGATAAACCGCGGCGTTTTTCTGCCTGGTACTTGGCATCAGCATTTGTTTTTCATCACCAGTTCCTGTACCGACATGCACCTCATCACCTTGCTTTTGTTCATGCAGTCCAAATTTTCAATGCGAGTCCCAGCAGTCGGGCAAAAAAACACGTAGGCTGTCTGGCCGTGTATTTGTTGTGTGTTCACTCGGTGGTGTGAAGCTCAGAACATTCAAAAGTTGAGTGTCAGCTGGCGAACAGCATACTGTATCATTTACAGCAGCGATATCAGTTAAATTCTCTTTCTGTCTGCACCTGCGGCTTCTGGTCACTGTGAAACACTTTGTGGGGAAAAAAAAACCCATCCTGCTTTCTGATGTAAATACAATTGACTTGACTTGTCCTCAGTCAGCATGCCTTGTTTTCACAGCTCAGGTCTCAGAGGTGCCAACATGTATCACACAAACACCACTTTCACACTGACCTCCAACTGAGAACATAGTGTTCCACCTTTAGTGAGATTCATCACCTCAGTCTCTGAGCTGAGAGAGGCACCGAATAATAACAGTTCTTTTTTTGTTGCAAAATGTTCTTTATAGTCAAATAAGATGACTCAAAATACAATCACGCCCTCTTGCCCAACTTTGCTCACGCATCCACCAACTCACGCATTTGTGCCGTCATAAAAATGTTGACACTCTTCGACCTTCTCTGAGACGCACATTGACAAACTGTGGAGGGGAACAGGGGCAAGTTGCCCACAGCCATCACACCTCTGCCTGGCCTCATCACAACGGGGAGAGGGGGTGGGGGTGGAAGGCGGGGAGCCCCCAGGCAGGCAGAAGGCCAGGCCAGTACTGGATGACTGTGTGGCAAGTTATCCCGTAGGAGAGTGGATGACCTTCACATGGGTTCAGACAATGTCGAGACCACAGGGGTGGTGAGAAGATGAGTAGGTAAATCAATAGGCAATATACTCTATACGGGCTTAGTGAGAATACCGCTGTCAGCTTGGTGAGCTATTCATGATGCTGCCACAATGTGTCAACACGGTTAAATTAAGTGAGGCACAATTTATGTGTGAAGTGATTTTAAAGGTGCTACAGGTAGCACCTTTCAACGTAATATATCATTTTGTGACTATGTGAGCAATTGAGGCAATTGGTAGGCCCTATTTCCTAACACCATCGTGAAATACCTCACACTTCCTTTCAGTTTAAGTGAAAAACAACACACTCTTTGGGATTTTTGTGGTAAAACAATCTCCATGTGTGCCATAAAACATTAGCTGCTGTTTTTCACCCTGATGAAAACTAGCTGAACACCACAAAATACAACTGACAAGCCTCTGCCTGCAGTCTGCCTCAGTATAAAAGGTTTCGAGAACCAAAAGGTCATAAACTTCACAAATCCTACACAATGTGAAATTAAAACATTAATAGAATCAGCACTCTTATGTTTTGTGCCCCTCTTTGTTCAAAAGCTTCAGGTAGAGAGTGCTGGTGTATTTGATGAAATTCAATGTGACAAAGAGTGTAAATGCATCGCTTTGAATCATTTTCAAAAGGGCTTTTTATTTACCTCAGGGCAATGACCTTTCCATTACAGTCCCAGATAGAACTACCCTCCTCTGTAGCTGCCACTGAAAGTTACACTATACTCGAAAAATCCACCTCTCACTGCTGATGAAATTAATGTTGAGGAAGTCTCTAATCTTGCACCTGTCCTTCAAAACACTAAGGTTGATGTACACTTTCAATAGCATAAAGTTTAATGAAAACCAAAGTTGTGCTTTTAATCGCTATGGCAACAAATTTGGAAATTTATTTAGTCTGAAAATGAAACCAAAATCAACAATTCAGCTGGAGCTTCCAGACCAAACCAGAAGCTCTTGTCTTTAATCTTGGACAACATCTTATTTTAGTTTGAACATCCAGCACTCCACTGCAATCTACTGCGTACAAATTAATCTTACTCTACACTGCAAGCAAAAACCACTTTCTAAAAAACTGTGTTCGAAGATTTTGTTAAATCAACATTGACTCATGTATTTTAAGTTTGCTATATGGTTGAGATTGAAAATGATTTTTTTTTTACATTTTGAAGATGTGCTTTTGAATCATCTTGTATAAGCAGCATCGAAACGGTGACATTTGATCAGTATTTTCTGCTTTCTTGCCAAACATAAATTAAGTGAGATCAATTAGAAGCAGCAGTTTTAGTAGGTGTGGGTCACATTTATTTAAAATAAAGTTCTTTGCTGCAATCAATGCCTGCCTGGTTTTAGACAGCAGAAACAAAATGAATGTAATGTAACGAGGAAAGTATCTAAAAATCGTTTCTGGAGGGAACCATGCCCTCCCCTTGAAAAACAAATCTGCCCTACTTTCTCATCACCGCTCACTGTGGAGAAATAGTTGAGCTTGTATGTAAGCCCTTGGATGTACAGAATATTTTGTTTATTGATCTAGGCCCTTATCAAACTTGAGGATTAAAAATTTTGACACTGAGCAATACAACGCATTAATCAA
Organism: Acanthochromis polyacanthus; assembly: GCF_021347895.1. Lineage (NCBI taxonomy): Eukaryota > Metazoa > Chordata > Actinopteri > Pomacentridae > Acanthochromis > Acanthochromis polyacanthus. Next base: position 23,894,582 of record NC_067116.1, on the reverse strand, counting down.
GGGCTTAGTCTGACTCAGAGCAAAAAAAAAAAGCAGCTTTTAAGAACAAATGTCCAGTATTGCTCAGAGAAGGAATGACCAATCAATCATAATCATCGTATATCTATCATTATATGTTGTTATAATCTCTTTTTGAAGAAAAAATATAAATATAAACATATATGTAATTGCATTTTTTGTTAAATTGGTCATTGTGGAAATCCATAAACGTCAAAATAACCAAAATCTATAAGTAAGGAGTGAATATTGGGAAACTGGCTGAAATAGAAACAAAGTCACAAAGACATTTTGCTAAATACTCTGAGAGCTCCATCCTATTTATTCTAGGAATTTGTTAATTTAAATGGAGTTATGACCCTCAGGATAAATTATGAAGAATTAATGTATACAACTGGCATGTGAAATTATTGGACCAGTAAGATCCTTCCCATGAGAGCGTCCATGTAATCCCTGTAATAATAGGGCTGGCCAAACAAGAATCAGGATTTTCATTAATCTTAATTATTATTCTTACCGGGAATTGGGGCCTTCTAAGGTTAAGTGATTCAGAGGAAAGCACATGGGACACAAAGAGGTGCACTGTATACTTTAGGTTCATGGCAATTACAACTAAACAAAAACACAAATAGGGGAAGGTGAAGGTAGCGTGCAAGGCTATAGCTACTGAATAAATGAATGGCAATGTTAGGATTAAAGACTGATATTAGAGACCAGATAGACAGATGAAATGACCTGACATAAGTCGCATAGTTAATGCTATAGTGCCACAAATAGACATTCCAGGTTGCTTGAATGTGAAGCCAGCTGCCATGTGGGAAATAGGTGGGTTTCTTGTTTTGAATCATGTTTGTGGGTCACTTGACTGTGAAGTTTGGGCATCTCACTGAGCTGTGGGCAATTATTTCTGAGTTTACTTTAGTGCTGGTAAAGTCAAGAAGATTCTGGGGCCTGTAGCACAAAGGGATATTTGTTGTTCATCCAGATATATTTTGGCTTGACCAAAGTTGTTTTTTTCCCTAACAAACAGAGGAAGAACAAAGCTTTTTTTTCAGATGTGGGGTGCTTAACATTGCTGGCTTAAACTGCTAAAATGACAGCATTCTATCATTCAGACAAAAACCAGTCTTATGCTAATGTTCTTTCTGGCTTCATTAAAATATACCCATGTACAGTCAGGCACGTACACATATGATGTTTGCACACCAGATTAGACAGTACATGAAGGGATATATATGTTTTCTCACAGCATGGCAGTCAAATGTATGCTTTCCAGAATGTTAGGAAGCACTAGCTCCCTACCGGACTACCTACAAACATTTTGTGTAGAAAGGTGGACATAAGCCCACACTTTTTTTGTTTTTCTTCTTCTTTAATTTGTAATTCCAGTAGCGACAGGCAGAATTTTACTCCCTAAAGTTAAGCTTATTTGTCTGATTAAATAAAGCAGCCTGTTAAAAAAGACATTAAGTTTGAAGAAGCCATTACTTGTATGAGTTTCTTCCTTGTATTGACCACCATGTTCTGGAGCTTCAAGAAGAGGCATGCCTCATGAGCAGCTCTTTTATAGGCTCAGTGAGCAGGCGGCATCTCAAATATGATTGGATAGATGTGTCCTGATTGGCCAGTTTAAACAGGAAAGGCATGCTCCTTCTCTATATGTTTGAGCATATTGGGAAAGTAATAGGGGAATGGTTTGTTCAGAAGACAGCATAATGCCATGCCGCTAATTGTTGGAAGTTTCCTCAAAGTTTTCCCCATGTTATCCCCCCCCTTCCTTTTGGAGACTGCTGTTCAGCACATTTTATGCCAGCGGGATGTCCATCATCCACCTGCATCACCAGGAAACCTGCACCTCAGGTAAGGCATCAGTATGTTGCAATCTTGTGAAAGCCTATCTGTTAATGCATCTGAATGCAGTTCACATTTCTGTTGTGTTGAAAATGATAAGTAAACGCTGCTCGGTTGGACCTAGTAAGACTGTGGGGACGACTCACAAAAAAGTGACCGACATGCTCATTCAGACATGAAGCCAACACGTTCAGATGCCACCAGATTAATGGAGAAGAGTGTATGTCTGAGAGGGGGCTTCAATAACTACAGAATGTGCAATTAAAATGTAGCTGTTATTGTCAGAGATTTTAAGATTCCAGACAGCACTGCAGACAGCGTTGATCCTTTTATATTCTTATTTCATCACTGCTGCTGAGAAGAACATGAGCAGACTTTGTGATGATAATTGGAAATAAAAACTAAACCCTTCAACGCACTCCCTGTTCAGAGGAGCCAGATAACCAAAGAGAACCATACAAAGTTAAACATACCTTGTGGTGCATACCTTTGAACAGGTTGCTCTCCACTCTTGTTGCATCAGATTACCATTTCAGTACTTTTGTAGCAATCTGGCAATAGTAACACCTACACTTTATGCTTAGCTATTAAAAAATATAACACAACATCAGAAGGCCCTGAGGCCCTGAGGACAGAGTGCATGGTGTTTAGCCAGGTTTGTCAGAATTGTTTATCCATTTAATCACACCTGAAGGAGTCAGGCAAAACTTCAGAACTGCACATAATGCTTTGAAATGTTTTCACATCACTGACTGAAATGCGTAATATTCCATTAACTTTATCAAGCTAATACCTTACAATGAAGCAGTGGAAGCTTTTAATGCATCACCTGGCACCTTGGAGAGGATGTGATCATGAATAAAAGCACAGGTGGTGAACCTTACTGACCAGACTTTACATTCTAAGGCTTTCATACAAGCCAAACACAATACTGTGCTTATAAGGGCATTAAAAGACCAGTAGTAGTAAAGAACCCAGTCTCTAATTGTTAACCAGAATGACCCTCAAGCATTACTCTGTGGCCTACTGCCCAAATCTTTCCTGGCATGGAATTTAAAAGCGTCATCAGGTCATCACACTGGAGGATTTTTCTCCTCATCTTTCTATACTTCTGTGGATGTTTATGAATGGCAAAATACAGAAGCAGAAAAGGACACACAGGTAAATTACACACTCACTCTGAAAGAAGGTCACCCATAGTTCAGTGATTAGTTGTGCTTCTGCTGTATGGAAAGCAAAGGCAAGACACCTACTGTAATGGGGTCAAGAGAGGAAAAAAGGGACACGTATGCATGCAATGTTGGAGCAAAGGACACCTCAGAAGCTTGACAATGACTTACCATCTCACACACACATACACACACACACACACACACACACACACACACACACACACACACACACACACACACACACACACTCCTCCAGCTTGTGGATATTAGGCTCAGTGTTGGCCCACTCCTCTTTGCACTTGCCATTAGTGCATTTTCCGACCCAGTTAGCAAAGACCTCAGAGCTCAGCACTGTGGTAAAAAGTGGCACTCTCGGCTCAGTCTCAGAATTGAGCAGAATACAGTTGAGTAACCGACTGAATGTTGGAAACATTCGGAAAGATCTGAGCGCCAGATTTGGCTTTGTTTCTTTCCAGGGCAGTTAGTCTTCAGACTTGGGAGTTGTTGGCATTTATATACAATCCAAGGTTAGTTCAGCATTGTGCAACAAAATACATTCTTCTGTGTTAATGACAAATATCTAATAGAAAAATCCCCAGCAAGCAAGGAATGTCAAATAATTATTGCAAAAGCTTTCACAAGCAATTTTCAGTCAATGTATAAGATTATAAACCTCTGACAACAGTTCTACGGTCAGTCGACTCCCAGATTCAGCCCACAAGCAGCCAGTTATCAATCAGTTAGCATGGTTAAAGATTTAAAAAGAATACAACATTACATTTCAACACTGGAAGTAACTTCCTTCTGTAAATCCCTCCCTCTACAGAGTCAGCTGTGAAGTTCAGCAATCAGATTGCTTAAGTGTCAATGCCTTGCAAAGTGCATTGTTCAATGTCTGTCTACTGAATTTCCTGTCCTGCTGTCACAATGTGTGTCTTTCTTGGAACTTGTGTCATTTAAGAGAGGATCCACAACTTTGTAGGGTCAGAACACTGACAGTGTGGACTGTCACTGAAAAATTACAAAAGGAAATTTTGGAACTGAAAAATGTATTTCTGAAGAAGATGTCTTGGCACTGAAAAACATATTTTGTACTAAATAAAGTTCAAGGAGTCCATAAAACACAGATAGTTAAAGTTATTTTGTTTTGACATTTGTCATATTTTTCTGTTCTTTATGATGACAATCAGATTTAGAGGGTTTTTTCTTCATGTCTGTGTTTTTTCTTTTTTTATGCTGTTCTTTTTTTTCAGTGTCACTACACAATTCTTTCTTGGAAATATGTAAATAAATTGGCTTTGTTTAATATATATTCTAACTGCAGAATAAATCCTTTGTTGACAATATAAACATTACAAAAAACTAATGCGAATACAAGCAAATATACAATTAAATTGTTAAATTGAAAACTGAGAGGAGACCGCAGGGTAGACCCAGAACTTAGTGGAGGGACTATATATCTCATCTTGCCTAAAAACGCCTCAGAATCCCCCAGGAGGAATTGGAATGCATTTGCCTGGTGGAGGGATGTCTGAAATGCCATACTTAGCCTGCCACCACCATGACCTGACCCTGGATAAGCAGACTACAATGAATGAATGGATGGATGGAAATGAAAGCTGCTAAACTAAAATTGTACACGCTAGATGTAAATGCAGCTTAATGCATGTATTACTAAAATGAGATTTTGCTATGTTTCTCACGATATATCAGCAGATGTTTTGTTAGAGGGATTCTTAAGATGATATTCTAACATTCTGGTGGTTTCTGTTGTAGCACTACTAAAAAAAAACCTCTGCTGTCTACATCAAATGGCTGCATTCCTCTTGAAGCTCTTTGCTATTTTTCTGCCATCGTGGCCAAGCCAGAAACCCGCTCAGCACTCAATAGCTCTAATGTACATTACAAGAAAAACTGTGACTATTTTTCATGCTACCCCCAGATCCTGAAAGCATTGCATGTTTGTTATGTAACTATGTTGCAGCAACTCTGACACAGCATCTGTAACCTTTGCTTGAGGTGAGGTGATGCAGGATATTGTACGACCAAACACACAGACTCTCAGAGCCATCTACGAGGGATTCCCAATGGGTGAGCTTCAAACAGGGGCTTTGATCAGCTGGCATGGTGGGCAGGATGTCTGTGCGTATGTGTGTGTGCTTATTTTATTTTGGCTGTGGGGGTATGTAGAGGGCTGCAGGCACGGCGTCTTCTTGAGGCATCAAGAGAAGTGTTTGATGTGGAGATTTCCTCACCAGGTGGTATATAAAAAGGCGAAGGCTCCTAAAATATTACAAACTTCTGTCTTTCACAGGCGCTTAGGAGAAGTATGTCCAACACAACCAATCAAATAATGGCTGAACAAAAATGATAAAAATCTACTTGTTACTAGGGCTGGACCCGAATATCCGAATATTCGTTCGCTACGGCGGTATCCGGATATTAATTTTGGTATCCGAATATTCATAAACATATACACATATGTCTATGACATATGTGTATGTGATCACCCCCTCCTCCCCCCAGATGAAAATATTCGGAGCTCGTCTCTTCCCTTCACCTTCGGCCCACTTCGGCTCATCCATTTGTGTTTGTTACCACCACCCAAATGGCCGGGTGGCTGTCGACTCTGACGTCATGCTTCATTTCGTCGCCTAAACACAAGACAAGACGCTGAAGACCTCCACTGTTTGGGAATTTTTCAGTTTAACTGAAGACAAAACAAAGGCAAAATTTGGACCCGGGAGACCAGACGAATGGATCCGAATATTCGGGCCATCTCCGCCACAAGTCCCGCCCCCCCGTTGGACGTTACAGGGCGGAACGAATATTCAGATATTCATCTTTAATAGGGCCCGAATACCCGGAGATCAGAAACCACTATTCGGGCCAGCCCTGCTTATTACATACACACTGTAGTATATAGTGAATACTTTTTGATAACATTTTGCATTCATAATTCACCTGATGTATGCTGCACATGAACAGAAGATTTATCAAGCCTCCCTGTCACATACTGCAACAGGATCTGATCTTAATATAAATGATATCCACTTTGATGTGACAAATCTATCATTTCTTCAGAGATGCAATGTCAGTTAATAGCATGACTACAAGAAAACTATCTTTTCATTCACTTCTGAGACTTGAGTGTATGAGGCACAAGTGTTTTTTTGTATTGGCATCAAAATTTTGCATACCCTGCTTGTACTAAAAGGCAAAGTAATGAGCAAATGAAAGCAAACAAACAAGAGCAAAGAGAAACGAGTTGATTTGATCTTCTAATGACAGTACAGGTGGTGGAGCTCGCCATACAAAGTCACATGTGTGCAAACGCTCACCTCTGTGCGATGATAGAAGTTGCAGTTGAAGGTAAATGTGACAAGGCTTTCTAGAAGGGCACGCCAGCAAAAGGCCGAGTGACTCAGCATAGACTTGTCACGAAATTCCTGTGTTGTGCGTTTGTGGGTGTGCATGAGTCTGTCTGTAATGTCTGCACAGTAGCGGAGGGGCTGCTATTGATGGTGGTTAAGTTAAACCTGTGTGTCATTCACTGCGTTAAATACATTAGCCCAAAAATAAAATGATCTCTGAGTTGCCAGTGAGTCATTTGATGATGTGTGTGCGCTTAACACAGAGGGTGTGCTTGCTCCATACGTATGCATGTTCGAGGGATGGTGGCAGTTTGGAGGTAGGCGGCGCATTCATTTAACAAAATGAATAGCTCTCGGACTAAATTAAATTTCAGCTGGAATTAAATGATTGGAAGTGGTCTCTGTGTGTGCTACCAGATCGCCGTGGGAGAGCAATATTGCTAAAAGGCTTTTAGAGGATTAATTTAATGTTTTTTTTCTTCGTCTTCTCCGTCTCTCCCGGCCATTTTTTTTTTATTTCTTTGTTCCCTATCCAGGTGCTCATAAACCACAGCATTCCTTTTGCGTTGACATTTAGTAGCTAGAAAATGGCGGTGAGCCAGCCAACGGGGTGCTGCATCCAAGGAGGTGGGCTGAGTGTTGTGTCTGTGATGTCTATTTGGGAGAGGCATTATAGGAGAAAAGCAACACACACGCTGTTGCTTTGTTTTGCTGGGGCTAAAAGCAGGTGGCATGCTGTGGAAGGTTTTTAGGTGGGAAAGAGGAACTTAGCAGGTTTGCAGCAGCACAAGCATGCGTCCATCAAAAGTGTGTTTACTATGAAGTTTTTGTGAAAAACTCAAACCTGCTCCTTTATTGTGAGCCTCCACAGGAAGTGGTACATTTTTTTAAAAAGCCGAGCATTTTACACAAACACTGTAGCAGAAAAAGAGACCTTAGCTGACTGGCATGCCAGTTCCAAAATCATTGTGTCACATCACAGAGCAACATTTCCATGCAACGAGTGTTTTGGTCGTCAAATTGTCACAGTGCATGCCACGTAACCACAGCATTCATGGCTCAAGCCCTGCATGAAACTTCTGTTGCATGTTTTACCCTCCTCTTTTCCCCCTCATCACCTCGATTCTTTCAACCCCCTGAAAAGTCTTCTAAAAAGTACATGTGGGGTCGCATAGCAGGCGTTGACAAGGAATGATGTGACACTGTGGGAAATATGTCAAACTGGCTTTCCCACTGATGAGAAAATGAGACTTGTGTTACTCTCACATCTGTCTGATACGGTTCCAGCCAACAAAGGCCAGAAACAGGAAGACATACATTTGAGTTACAAACAAAATTCCTCTCAGCTAAATTTGAAGAATCTAGAGGCTGATCAAGTACAGTTGGAAAATATAAAACTTAAAATCACCAAAAGCTTGATAATCACTCCTATGAAGATTTCTCTCCTGACAAGTATCCTTTTGTTCAGCTTCTCAAATGCAAGATATTTCCTTTATTTTTAATCAGACAGTGTAAAGCATATAGTAGATTCTAATGCAAAATTCTTATTTTGAAGGAGCCATGTTTTGCCTCATAGCACTAAAACAGTCCCACCTGTGAGCCATCAGTCAATCAATCAAGCAAACAATCCATTCCCCCAGTACACTAATCAATTAATCACGCAGCCTATCATATATGGTTATGCAGAGGCCAATGATGCTCACACAAAAACATTAGTGCCACTCTCCTCTCACTTTAAATTAGCAAGCAAGAGACTGACAGTGAAAAGATGAATGAGTTCTAGTTTGCTGGGGCTTGTTTTGATGACCCATGTTCAGTTAAATTATTACCGTAATGATGCCATGACAGTGATGAATCACTCTTGTTACTATTTCATTAGCTGTGTCAACAATTACCCCTTGAAAATAGACTCACAGTGATTATACCAATCTTTGACAAGATTTGCAAAACTTCAGTTCTTCTTACTGTACAAGGAAAGCTAAAGACACAAGAAATAGAATGATAGGCCAAAGTGGGCTTGTGCAGATTTATGGCATTGGTCTCAATGGTATTGCACATGAATTATTTTCTGAGGAAATACCAAATACTACAGTCACCTTTGATGAAAGTTTTAAAAATGTTGTATTTTTTATGTTTGAAAAGTGTCAAAAACTAATACAAGCAGCAGCAGTTCCCTAACTTTCAAAAGTACTGCAGCTGCTAGGAAAGCTTGCCGGCTACATATACAGAAGTCTAATTGTAGATATAGTCATCTGTTCCTATTCAGTTGCAGAAAATGTCAGCGGAATTCAAACAGCCTCCACAGCATAGATTTTTCAACTTATCTGACTTCTTTCATTGCTCATTTTCATCAAATATTGCCAGCACTGTAGCTGGAATGAATGGCCAGTAAACATGAAAATTTAGCTACTGAAAAGGACGAAGGTCAGAACGATCTCTTCAAGCATATTAAACTGCTTCATCTCCTGAAAAACACTCATCAGAACATATTATAAATTAATTAACTCACTGCGGCTCAAGTGGTACAATTCCTGGACCTTGATATTTTACCAGGTCAAACTTCTTTCAGCAATTTCTTTTGGCTCGACAGTATAAAGCCACTGTTATTTCTGAGCTAAGTAAAAATGGACAAATAACAAACCGCTGGAGCACCTCATCCTTCTCTGACAGTCTCGGTAATCGTAGACACTTAGAAAAGTTTGGATCTAGCACAGTGATTAGTGATAGTCTGTCTCGTCAATGAGAGGGGGAAGGGTAATCAAAGATGATTGCTGCAAATCATTGCGATGTTTTAATTGTGCACCTGCATTTCCCAGTTGCTGGCTTCACATCTGAGCAAAGTGTTTTTCTGCACTTGTTCTATGTGATTGATTTATGTGTCTGTTAGTACTTAAAGGGATAGTTCAGCCTTTGAAGTGGCACAAAGTACTTCTAAATTGTTAGTATATTACCTACAGTAAACTGCAGTCAGCACATCTGCAGGTTGAAGAATGGGGGCAGGAGAGTTAAGCAATGTTCCGATGTGAATGCAATCTGCAGCAAATGCTCTTTAGCCAGACTTGTCAACAAAAGATATTATATTGTATTATATTTTATATCTTGATCCATTGAAGTGTATGTTATATTTTGTAAATCTGTACTGCTTTACCTTAAGCACTTCATTTTTTTTCATCCATGGAGCTATCCCGACAAATAAGAAAACTTTCTCAGAGAACTGAAACTTTGACTGATACAACTGCTTCACAGTGTATTACAATATCCGGCATGTGCATGTGTGGAAATATGGAAGCTTTTGTTGAGAAAATGTTGTGCCAAAGAAAAGGTTTGAAATTAAAGCAGTGAAAATATTCTAAATATGACACTAGCCGTTTGATCATACAGGACACTGTTTATGCTGAAGATTTAAATAACAATTAGAGGAGAAAAACGGACTCTGTGCCTTTAAACTTTCAGACAGGCTGTAAAGGTAATGAATGGAAGAAGTTTATATGACCACATTAAGTCATTTTATGTGGCCACATATCCTTAAATTTGGTTATAAATCTAAAGTGTCATATAATTATAATTGGCCATATAAATCTATAATGTAATATGATGAGGAGCTCTGATGTCTAAAAATCTTTGTTGTACTTATACATCTCATCCAGCCTTCCTATATGGATATTTTATTCATCTCAACTGAGTGTTGTATTATAATAGTAATACTGTATGCGTCAGGGATAAAACTCACCTTCTAAATCTGGTTGTAGACATATGTTTTGACATGTAACATACCAAACAATAGGCGTGTAATGAAAAATCTACAAAGCTGACCAAATTTAATCACTGATTATTTAGTAACATCCTTCCATGTGTTTGTTGCCCTGATTCAGAATGTCACAGAATGTAGACAATACTGCTTAATGGAAAGAATACGTCGCTACCTAATGTGATTATGTAAGTATGAATCACCTTCTTACAGACTGTGGTCATACACTGCCAGTGGACCAGTTTCACTGCTTATCTCAGTCCAGGAGAACTGAAGGAACCAGAAATAATACCCCATTGCTTACAGTGTATTGCAAGCCCAGCCTATGGTGGCCACTTTCCAGATTTAAGAATTCTTTTAAGACTACAGTTACAGTGGGGCGCCTCGGCATATTGGCCAATATATTGTTTGGAAAATTCACATACAATATTCAGTGCTTCACTGACTCAACACTGTTGGACAAACCAGAATCTTAATACTGCCGTAAGTCTGCTGCTGGCCCCCATCATCAAAGATATTCAGCTGCAGTGGTGCAACCTACAGGCCACCACATCAGTGGGCCACTGGACATTCAAAAAATCCATAAAGATTTTGCCAACCCTGCCTCTTCGTCCGCCCTTTCTGTGTGCCTGTGTTTCAAGGTGGGTTGAGAAAGTGCAATGAATGTGTCCTTTGACAGGACTCACTGGCCAAGCTGCAAAGTTTAACAGTTTTTCAATGTACTAAAGCTGAATATCAGAAACTGCAGTATATAAGCAGCAGCTTATATGAACACACATTTGTTATGTATGTATTTGTTTTTGTTAAGAGAGCACGAGTATCTTTATTATCTTGATTGTTAGTTAGCTTTGGAACTTCAAGGTATATTCAAAGCAGAAAACCAAATAAGAGCCATTCTGTGCAATTCAGTAGCTGACTGTTCATTTAAGCAATCAACAGATTATTTCACTGTCAAAACAGCTGTGCACGGTTCTTAAATTATGCAAATTTTACCACAAGCACTATTTTAATGTGAGCTTCTTGTCAGACTGAGTAGTAAACACAGTCAAACTCAACATACAATAACTGCCGAGAAAATGAAGCCTTTTGCATTCTGAATCTTGATTCCCAGCACAGTGCATCTCCATGTGACGTTCCATAGAAATTAGCATCCCACAGAGTTTGAATTTGAATTTCTAATTGCAGGTTCCCGAGTATAATTTAATGGAGTTATCATTTTTGCAGACATGCTTTGCATCAACAGATTAAAAGCTTCTCATACATTGTCTGATGATGTCAGCCCTCTGAGGGGAACGAGAATTCGCTGCCTTTGTGCAAAGCAGCAATCGCCACTTGATCAGCAGCGAGAATTTCTCTTTTGTCTGTGAAAACACGAGCCGAAAAATATGTTTCGATATAGTCATCGTTTTTAATGATGGGATGTTGTAAATGTGTCATTATTTTGAAAAAATCTGAATAGAAGACGCAAATAGACTGTGACAAAATGGGCTACAGAAAGTGAGAATAGTTGAGATTGAGAACTTTGACATAAAGGACTAGAAAATTGCAGAGTGACATCCAAATCATGATATTCTATGTTTTGTTTAATCCACTCACTGAACAATATCAGTCACTATTATGCTTTTGCATATGCATGCTGGACTTTTTGTTACATTCTGCAATTTAAATATTGCGTGTATGTGCACCAATCAGCCACATCATTAAAACCACCTAAATAATATTGCATTGTGCTTTGACAGCTCCTACCCGTCAACATAAATTATACAAAACCTCTAAAGATGTACTGCAGAATCAGGCACCAAGATGCTAACACCAGGTCAGTTAAGTCTAAAAAGTCCTGACATGATTTGTGTTTCCAGCACATCCTAAAGACGCTCTATCGGATTCGGATCTGGGGAATTCGAAGGCCAAGTCAACACCTTTGTTATGTCCCTCAAACCATTTCCGAACCATTTTTCAGTGTGGCACGGAGCATTATCCTTCTAAAAGAGGGCAGCGCCATCAGGGAATACTGCTACGAGGAAGTTTGTACGTGTTCTGCATCAGTGTCTCAGTGCATGTCAAACTAACATCCACATGAATTCCAGGACTTAAGGTTTCCCGGGCAGAACATTGCCCAGAGCATCACACTAGCTTCACCTGCTTGCAGGATTCATCAGACCAGGATGTGTTCTTTCATTGCTTCATTGTCCAGTTCTGATGCTCATATGCATATTGTCAGCATTTTTGGCAATAGATAGTCCTTCATAGGACTTCCACAGGTAGGTACTAAACTACATACTTAAATGTTCTGACAGTCATCAAACAACACAATTTGACCCCCGTCACGGTCATTCAGATCCTTTGGGAGCCTATTTTTCTTACTTCCATCAACGACTGTCTGTTCACTTGCTTCCTAATATGTTCCCCTCAATATACACCCTTTGACAGGTGCCGCTATAACGACATAATCAATGTAATTCATTTCACCAGTCAGTGGTTTTAATGTTGTGAGTGATTGATGTATAAATTCATTTATATTAATCTAATTTCTACTGTATAATCAATGTATATGTGAGAGGCACTAACTGAACTTTTGTTCTGTTGAGACATTCAGATAGCAGCTTCCAGCAAAACACTGAGAAACTGAATAGAAGACTACAGCCTAAATTGATGATTGCAACTAATTAGTATATGTTGAATTAATAAGTCTAATGGCAAACATGTGAAGTTCAACATTCATTGCTCTGAGTTTTTTTCTGACTTGTGCAAATCAAACGTGTAGTAATCAGTTAAAGTCTTAATTAAAATAGGTGGATTGAAAGCATAATTAGAGATAGTATTTGATATGTTCAGTTATGAAATCAGCTAGTTTAAGCCCCTTTTCTATATTTTTTTTCAGACAATAAGAGGAGCTGAAATAATGCTCTGAGCAAATGTGCATAATCAAAACTCAATACTCGCATTGCAGAGACCACAGCCACATCAAGGTCTTTGAACTTGTCAAAGCACTCGGTTACTTTTTTCACATAGAGGGACGTAATACACTAGGACAACACTGGCAGAGGTCTCATGATAGCCAAGAGAGCTGGTGCAAGGAAAAGGGAGGGTCTGAGTTTCTCTCTTTCCTTTTTTGTTTTTGATTTTTTGGCCAGAGAGGGAGAAGACTTCAGAATCTGACCTTCGGATTTCATCCTACCAATTTCTATGTTCTTTCAAGGAAGCATGAATCTAATTTAGACCTGGGAGCTTTGCAGCTTCTTCCTTTAATCTTCAACACTTGATGAATTCGGGGGTGGGGGTATAAAAGAGAGAGGTTTGGAGGCAAGGAGGGTGAGAGAGAAGAGAGGGAAAGACAGAGAAAACAGGATAAAAGAGGATAAAAAAAAAGCAAACAAGGAAGTGAGATGCCTGGAATCCTTGTTTTTAAGCTGCTCAAATTACAATATTTACACAAATTACAGACAGGAGGCATGCATCACATTGATTTTGTGCAGCTAATGACCAAGAAAACTGAGAAGGGGTAAACACGGGCAACCAAACAAAGTCAAACACTCAAATCACACAAATACCATTGCTTTGAAAAGATATAATATAAGAGAGGCAGTGGTTGATGCGTATGCTAATGTACGTGGTGGCTGCTCCCTTTGCACATTACTTCCCCATGTAATCTGAAGCCATATGTTAAGAAGACCATGAAAGGCACAGAGAGGGAGCAGCACCCTCTTGATATCATCTCTGTGATACCAACTGTCAAAAGCAGCAGCGTATTTAAGTATAATATAGTGGGAGTGGAAGCAACGGTGAGAGACGAGAGGGAGAAGGATGGGGCGCAAAGCATACGAAATGCCTTCGTTGCAGAGTGTAATGCACCGCAGACAAATAGTGCCGTTTTATCGCCTGGAGGAGTAGAAGGAGCTTTTAAATTCATGCTCACTCTCCAGGAGGCAGCAGTGGTGGCGGCCAGTGACTGATTTGCCACAGAAACACAGGGCATTGTTGTTTTTACTGTGTGCTGCACGGCAAAAAATATATCCACTTTAATAAGGAATAAAGAAGTGGATTCTAAATTTCCCCCCCCAAAAATAAATAAATAAATCCAACGACAGATTGATGATGTTGGTTCCTTCATTTGGGATTTGCATGCAAGTGTAAGAATTAGTAATGATGCCTCTTCTGAAAAGAAAGACCTCGCAGCAAACTTTGGAGTTCTGATGCTAAATCTGTAGATGCAACACGGTAGAACAAGAAGTGCACGGCGCTTGCATTCGCCCAGAAATCTGGTTACCGGAGGCCCGAAATCTGGCAGAGTGATGATTATGTCACTAGAGAGGCACAATGACATTCAATAATACTCCACCCAAGACTCACTATCAGGTCCGAATAAATATGTTTAATAATATTTGTCAGCTATAATCAGAAAATGAGAAACAAAACCTGGTGAACCTGGTAAACTCTATGCTTACCGTCAGCAATTCACCGTTTCCGCTGCGCGCTCTTTAGCATGCTTATGTTTGCATTTAGTTCAAAGCATCACTGTGATTAAACAGAGCCTCACACACAGCAGCTAACTGAAGTCTCATTCTTTATATTAGTTTCCAATTAATGCACGGGAATAATGGCATGTACCATTACAGACGTACAGTGCCTTGTGAAAGTATTCGGCCCCCTTGAACTTTTCAACCTTTCGCCACATTTCAGGCTTCAAACATAAACGTATAAAATTCTAATTTTTTGTCAAGAATCAACAACAAGTGGGACACAATGGTGAAGTGGAACGAAATTTATTGGATATTTTAAACTTTATTAACAAATAAAAACCTGAAAAGTGGGGCGTGCAATATTATCCGGCCCCCTTGCATTAATACTTTGTAGCGCCACCTTTTGCTGCAATTACAGCTGCAAGTCGCTTGGGGTATGTCTCTATCAGTTTTGCACATCGAGAGACTGAAATTCTTGCCCATTCTTCCTTGCAAAACAGCTCGAGCTCAGTGAGGTTGGATGGAGAGCATTTGTGAACAGCAGTCTTCAGCTCTGCCCACAGATTCTCGATTGGATTCAGGTCTGGACTTTGACTTGGCCATTCTAACACCTGGATACCTTTATTTGTGAACCATTCCATTGTAGATTTGGCTTTATGTTTTGGATCATTGTCCTGTTGGAAGATAAATCTCCGTCCCAGTCTCAGGTCTTTTGCAGACTCCAACAGGTTTTCTTCCAGAATGGTCCTGTATTTGGCTCCATTCATCTTCCCATCAATTTTAACCATCTTCCCTGTCCCTGCTGAAGAAAAGCAGGCCCAAAGCATGAGGCTGCCACCACCATGTTTGACAGTGGGGATGGTGTGTTCAGGGTGATGAGCTGTGTTGCTTTTTCGCCAAACATATTGTTTTGCATTGTGGCCAAAAAGTTGGATTTTGGTTTCATCTGACCAGAGCACCTTCTTCCACATGTTTGGTGTGTCTCCCAGGTGGCTTGTGGCAAACTTCAAACGAGACTTTTTATGGATATCTTTGAGAAATGGCTTTCTTCTTGCCACTCTTCCATAAAGGCCAGATTTGTGCAGTGTATGACTGATTGTTGTCCTATGGACAGACTCTCCCACCTCAGCTGTAGATCTCTGCAGTTCATCCAGAGTGATCATGGGCCTCTTGGCTGCATCTCTGATCAGTCTTCTCCTTGTTGGAGGTGAAAGTTTAGAGGGACGGCCGGGTCTTGGTAGATTTGCAGTGGTCTGATACTCCTTCCATTTCAATATGATTGCTTGCACAGTGCTCCTTGAGATGTTTAAAGCTTGGGAAATCTTTTTGTATCCAAATCTGGCTTTAAACTTCTCCACAACAGTATCTCGGACCTGCCTGGTGTGTTCCTTGGTCTTCATGATGCTCTCTGCACTTTAAACAGAACCCTGAGACTATCACAGAGCAGGTGTATTTATACGGAGACTTGATTACACACAGGTGGATTCTATTAATCATCATCAGTCATTTAGGACAACATTGGATCATTCAGAGATCCTCACTGAACTTCTGGAGTGAGTTTGCTGCACTGAAAGTAAAGGGACCGAATAATATTGCACACCCCGCTTTTCAGTTTTTTATTTGTTAAAAAAGTATAAAATATCCAATAAATTTCATTCCACTTCACGATTGTGTCCCAATTGTTGTTGATTCTTGACAAAAAATTAAAATTTTATATCTTTATGTTTGAAGCCTGAAATGTGGCGAAAGGTTGAAAAGTTCAAGGGGGCCGAATACTTTCACAAGGCACTGTATATTTTAGAATATAACATGGTTAATGAGCAGTTATGAAATGAGAATAACATAATTTTCTTGAGCACCATGGACGGCAGACCTCAACAGCTCCTGCACTGAATCTTATGCGGCAATTTGAAAAATGCAGAATTCAGTGACACTTAAACCCATGGATCAAGAGTTGGGAATAGTTTTTCCTTACATAAATGTGATCAGTAAATGCATTAAGAGTCTTTGATCACAATATATATAATGCCCATGCGACCTTTAAATGATTATGCAAGATAAAAAGCGCGACAGACTTCCCTCCACCTTCCCTCATTTTCATTTTTCTTAATGTCACTTTTCTCATCTCTTATGTTCCCTTCTCCTCTCCAGCTCTCTACCTCCCGCTCAGTCACGATTGACATGTCTATCAACATGACAGGGCTGTGACAGGCAGCTCCCTGAGGTGCACCCCCCCGACTCCCCGTCCACACACACACACACACACACACACACACACACACACACACACACACACTCTCACACATACCACCCCACACTTCTCGATCTGAAACCCTCCCTTTCTTCATCTCTCTGCCTCCCTCATTAATGCCTGATTCAAAAGCACAAAGACAAATGTGGAGTGATGGAGAGAGGGATGTCAGGGGAGGCAGGATGTGTGAAGCAGGCTAAGTGGGAGCGGGGCAAACCGATGCACCAGAGCAAAATAGGCTCATAAGGCGGGCGCGTAGCTGTAAAATCTATGCAAAGAATAGCTGAAGTGCAGAAAAAGTTAAGTTTAAGAGTATTACAACTCTCTTTTGAAAGTATCTGCTTTTAGAATTAGGCCACAATCAGTATTAATACTTAAAAAGTTAGCATGAAATGTCACATGATGCTTTCAACAAATCCGCTAAATGAGAATATATGTCAAGAGAAGATATGATACAGTTCAACACACAACTAATAACCATTATTAGATGTAACAATGCCAGATATTTTGTTTCCAATCCGCCTTTTTCCCACCAGTCCTGTCGTCATAATTATTATTGCCACTAGAGGATTTTGTCTACTGAGTGTTTGACCATATTTTAGTACATGTGTTTTGTTGTTGCATTACAATAAAATATACTCCAGTTCTTAATAAGCTGCTTACAAAAACAAGAAATTGAGTCGGTGCAGTCACTATTCTTTGTGAAAACTTTTCCACTATAGCGCGTCTTTGTGTTTTGGTTGATTCAACTGAAAGAAAAAGCAATGCGTTTCTTTCATAGCGTTTCACTGTGATTCAAACTGACCCTGGCTTATTCAAGATTTTTTTTTTTTAGCACATAAATCCTGTCCACAGTATTCTAATGCAATCCAATATCTGATTTTGTATCACAGTGAAGTGACGTACTGAAAAGATTAAATCTGTATTTTGTTGTTCATTGTTGTTTAAGTGCATAAAAAAGAAAAATCAAAAATCACTCTGTGCTGCAGTGTGACCGTAGACCTCTATGAACGCTACTATTGGGAAAATTCTTCAGGGTAGATACGAGAACAGGGCGGATTACAGGGGTGTGGGGTTGTCCCTGACTATTGTAAGACAGAAAATCATTAAAAAGCCCTGTGTAAGTGCACAGAGAAGCTGGCAGACAACAGTGACAGATAGACAGGTCCACAGAGGGAGGGTCAAGTTATGGCCCTGGAGAACGACAGGGACTCTGGACCGAAGCCACGTCTCAACCCCCTCGTCCCCTCCTCAAGCCTTTATGTTTTGCTTGCAAACACTGCTGACCTTACAACACACAGTGGACATCGAGTTTGCCTCTGGGCCCACTGAAGACATGTTTTGACTGCCCCTGTCACACACAAAAAACACGGTGTCAAGTATGAGTAAAGTCTAAAGGATATTCTTGGAAGCAATGCTATAGCTCAGTGATTTAAGCACGGTGATAACACTGTCAGGGTTAGAAGTTCAATTCCCACTTGAGATAGCTTTGCAGAAAATATATGCACCCACAGCACTTTAAAGCTTGTGGATAAAAGCACCCTTGAAATGACTGATGCTAAGATGTGGTTTAATAAATTGCTTATGCTCATTGTAATCATTTATTCTAAATTTGCCTTTATGAATCTGATTTGGACTGTGGGTCACCCCTTATTCCCAAAGAAAAATGCAGCTGCAGTAATACTCAAGCCTAATTTCTGAGATTTTTTTTTTAATTAAAAGATTAAAACACATTAAATTCAAGTGAGTAAAATCATTTCACACATTTCCTCTATTTTAGACTCCAGTGTTTACGTTATGTCTCTCAAAGCAGACAGGTTTGCTGTAGCATCTTAAGCTACTCACACAGACGCTATTCATATTCTAGTATTAACTCCATGCTGACTTATTGACAGATGAAGATAGCTTGAGGCACCCACAGCGGAAGATTAGCCCCTTACTTGTAGTATTTCCTCACCGCAAGTTGGCAAAATGATGAGTGAGTTTTTTTGTAAAAAATCGTTACTTTGAGTCCTTCATTCAATATTTCCCTGTGTAAGGATTATATGGTTTGGTTAACATCACACTTTTTCAGTTCTAAGAAGTAAATAGTCAGAAAACAGGAGTCAGGAACTGCTTTTTTTGATACTTTTCTTTGTATCTTGAAGGAGGTCTGTCACTCTGCTCCAGAAATAAATGAGGGGCCTTTCATAGAGACTATTTATTATTTATGCTGAAAATGAAACATCCATCCATCCATCCATCCTCTATACACCGCTTTATCCTCACTAGGGTCGCTGGAGCCTATCCCAGCTGACTCGGGCAAAGGCAGGGGACACCCTGGACAGGTCGCCAGTCTGTTGCAGGGCTACATATACAGACAAACAGTCACACTCACATTCACACCTACAGGCAATTTAGAGTGATCAATTAACCTCATTATATTTTTGGACTGTGGGAGGAAGCCAGAGTGCCCAGAGAAAACCCTCACATGCACAGGGAGAACATGCAAACTCCATGCAGAAAGATCCCAGGCCCACCCCGGGATTCGAACCAGGATGTTCTTGCTGCAAAGCAAAAGTGCTAACCACTACTCCACTGTGCAGTCTGAAAATGAAACAAGATTGGCTAAATTTTAATTCTTACAACCCTTAGATGGTAGACATTTTTAGTCATGCTTTGGGCCTGAGTCCAAGGATGGATGTGTCCTGCTGTTGCTCTGTAATTTGGTCTGCCACTTTCCCAGCAAGCAGAGAATGTTCCAATAATTCGGGCTAACATTACCTACAAGTTCCATCTGTGTTTAAAATGTTTAACATTCCTTGAACATCAGATTAATGTAATATAAGGAGTTGAAACACTCAGTGGATGTTGTCAGATTATGTAACATGACGACAAAAGAGGAATATTTTCAACAACATTCAAAAGAGTTTCAATATGTTACAGAGGCATCTGAAGATTGAATGTTTTCTATATGTAAATGTTCCGGTAATATTGTATATTAACAAAAGCAGAACATTTTATTTGTAATATTCTGAGGATGTTTTGGAGATGTAGTTGACTTAGCACGATATATATCATTCTTCCATAAAGCAATGTTATGTGATAACAGCCCACTAATGCTCTCAATGCAACTTTCAGCAAATATGTAAGAACCTTTTAAGAATTTCTTTAGAGAACCTTATCCTGCCTTGAAGAAGAACATTTAGAAACAAACCCCAAAAAGACTTTGCAGAGTTTTGTGGAACAGTTTCGGGGAAAAAAAATTCAAGTGAGATTTGTCCAGACTGGAAAAAAATACACATGAAATACAAAAATGAGAGTTCCACTGCATTGAACCCAGTAATTGAATGCACGCCTCTTTTGACTGAACATGTGTATACGCATTCTATTTCTCTCTCTGTCTCTACGTCTTTTGGGCATCAATTAACAACACTTTAACTCTGATTGTTGAATTTATTTGCATCGCTAATAGCAATACCAGGTCAACAAAGTCAGGCAAGAGGAGGAGGGTCTCCTGACGGGGGTTGACCCACACAGACAGACCCCTGACATGGGTTTAATGGGGTATGAGTCTACCTTCCCTCTGGAGGCAGAATCTAATATTGTTGCTCCCAACTCACTGCTGTGCTGACCTTGTTTTTTTGTGGGGAGCAACAAGGTCAGAGCCCAGATTCCCTTCAGCCTCTGTACTTTGTGTTTAGTGCTAATTAGCAAATGTGAGCATGCTAATATGCTAATTTACGATGGTGATCTATGGTAAACATTGCACCTGCTTATCATCCACATTAATGCCATTATGTATATTTGCCTGCGGATGCTCTCAGCAGCACTCGGCCAAAGTACAGAGTTACTAGCGGATTCTAAGTCAATTGATCATTCTATCTTTCTCTTTTACTAATTGGAGACAAATGTTATCAAGCTGACAACTTAAAATGTATATAATGGCTTTGGAAGAAAACTTTGTCAACATTTGTTCGGAATGTCCGTGCCATGTGTCGTTTCTTCACTAACACATATATTAGAACTTGAAGGGCCATTTCTTCCAAAATCTTCACTGTCCATCTGGCCACTTGTCTGCCAACCTCCCACCACGCACACACGCAGACACACACAACTTCTCTTTAAAACAATATGGCAGCCGTACCCAAAGCCTGAGGTTGGCCTCACTTACACATGATTAATTAATTGGACAAGCATGCCAGATGTGATCAGGTCAATTGTGATCGCTGGGTAACATGTAAATGAGTCTCCGGATTGGCCAAGCACCTAGACTGTCAAAAAGTTGGCAGGTGTTGGTGCACTTTGGAGGGATGCTCAACCTGTTCACGGTAAACATTGTTGACATCGCCCACTGCCACATTCCCTTTATAAATATTACATGAGCCACGGCTGGATGGCTGATATTTGTAAGATATATTGTCCCTCACTGCTGAGGGGCATTCTCCGGATGCCAAATATATTTCATTTGAACAGATGGAAATTGCAAAAGAGAGATGGAGCGGGTGTAGGAAGGGAGATGGAGAGAAAAGGGGCAGGAAGAGAAAGACGATGGGGAGAGGTGGACGTGTATGTGCATTTTTATGTGTGCATACATGTGTGTGTAGAGCAGATCAGAAGTATCTGAGCTATAATGAGTACACAGTGGTGAACCCAAAGGCCTTGCTGCTAATCAAGTGAGGGTTGCCTGTTTATTGGCTATAGCAGCTTTGGGATTATGATGAAGACGAGTTGGGAAGAATTTACATTTCTTATAACTTTTGGTAGCTATTGCTTCTTACATGGCATTAAGAAAATCAATTTTGAAACGCACAACCAAACCCAACAATATCATATTTTATCGGCACAGTATGTCACTGTATACCATTTTATTGGAGTATATAAAATAACTAAAGCAGTGCCACCTGTGAGCATAAACATTGCTAGTCTGCACCTGTATTATAAGTGATCCTGTTTTCCTAAGCTACTCTCGATGTTCCTCTCCCCTTAACAAGAAACCAACATACTGTACATGGTCTGACCAGCACTGTACTGTTAATACCAAGTGTATCTCTGTGCTATGGGCCAACAGGAGGTCAGTCTGAGCAGACCAGGTCAGACAGGGAACACTATTTATCTGTTCACCACACTGGTCTGAAAGCGCAAAGTGTTACTTCTCTCCTCTCTTGGCTCCAGGTTTGGGTGTGCAGCAGGAGTCATGTAAGGAGGTCAAGGAGTTTTATGTTTTTGGCCATTTTCCAAAAGATGACATAGGATGTCTTGCCCTCCAACAATAACTTTTTTTTTATCCGTCAAAGAGCATTGGAAATTCAAAATTTACAACCTGTAAGAGTTTAAATTCCTGATCTTCTACTGACAAGTTCTTCCTGGAGCACCACGAGAATAGGTGCCTTTGTAAAATCCTCAGATGCAGATTTCTCAAGCCATCTGACAGACTTAGAGCCTAAAAATATCATTGGTGTCTTCAGAAAAACCGTCATAGCATCTTGGGAATATGAGTTACCTACCACCTGGATGTTGGTTAAGGTGAATGACTGCATGCAGCAACAATCTCATGGGCAGAGAGCACAATGAACATGTTTTATCCACCTACTGACCTCTGTTCAGAAATGATAACAAATCTTATTGTTGCTGTAAAAGCATATAGCGCGTCGGATGCTTTTGGCTGTCATGCTCCCAGGGTTACCCAAAGTGACAGCCTACATAATTGGATATTGCCATCCAGGTTCTCATCCAACAAACCTTTCCTTCCGCTCCTGCCGCCCTCCTCCGCACCTCTCTCCATCCCTAAGCCCATAATGCTACAAACTAAACAGGCAGAGAGGGGGAAAAAACAAAAACAGTATCTCTTAATGAAAATCCCTCTGCCTGTGTGTCAGTGCAGCCACATTGCAGGGCCTGTGACAAAGGCTTTTATAAATTATATTAACCAATCTGCTTAGTAATGTAAAAAGACCAAGAGACACAGGGCAATATCCCAGAGGTACCTTGTATAATTCAATCCGCATTAGAGGCCAGTGTCTAATTCATAAGCACAACCAGCTCAGGTGTAGTCAAAGGCGAGGTGTCATTAGAATTTTAGAAGAGGATGGATCTCACAGGAGCCAATTTAAAAACACATGCAGGTGATACAGCAGCATTGTGTGTTATTCTCATTTCAGCACATCCGACAGATTGATTGAGGAAATTTCCAGCTACAAGTTATGGATGCCAGAAAAGAGGGATGAGTCGAGATCGTTTGGGGTGTTGTTGCAGGAATAATGACACAGGTGGATGTCAACATAAATCATCTGCCAAAGGAGCTTGGCTGGTGCCTTACCTCCTTTCTTGATTTTTACAGACAAAGGAGATTTACACGGTGTGTTCCCACCAGCTGAGCCGTGCTTTTCTCATGCTTGCTGCAGTTAATTCACATTTACAGAAGAGCAATGATGGGATTCTTAGGAACAATGATGCTGTAATGGAGAAAAATCCTTAATTGCGCCGTGGGTGTTTGGTGAATATGATCAATGGAGAACTTCACCGGATGAGACAGTGAAGATCATTTCTTGAGTTTAAAGCAGCGACACAGAATATATGACTTAAACTTCTCACTACAGCATGACCTTCCACTGCTATTGACCACATTTTTCCTTTTCTTGTCGAAATGAGTTTAAATTAAGTGAACTAGGATTACTGTCACACAGTTTTAAGCCTCTGCCACCCAATATCAAAGTCTGTCTAGAATCATTTTTTATGTGTAGTGAGGCTTCAGAGGAATTTAACAAAAAGTATTAAGTTTATTGATGTTTTAACCAATAAAGTCGATTCTAATAGAACACAAAGTTGCAGCCATGACAGTAAACAACGCCTGAAATATGGATGTTGCTGCAAAGAAGCCATAAATTCTGAAATGTGAATGCTTCATCCATAAATTCAATCCCGCAGCACAAAAGATCTATACAATTACCTCATCTTCAAGGTGGGCACCCAAGTTTTGTATCGCCAATTAATTATCAGACAAAATGTAAAATATGGCCACAATCTTCCCTTTTGTTCCTGGGTTATGCCGTTAAACAACATCATGATGCCACAGTGAAGTTGAGCTTTGACCTTTTGAATATAAATGTCATCATTTCATCATTTTATCCTATTTGACATTTGGAAAAAAAAACATTGATAAACATTACCATAGTTGCTCTGAGTTCTTGAGTATAGCCTGGTTTTTGTAAGGTCACATTTACTTTTGACACCAAATTCAAATCAGTTTATTGTCCAAGTGAACATTTGTGCCAAATTTGAAGAAATTCCCTGAGGGCATTCCTGAGATATCGCATTCACAAAGCTGGGATGGAGGGACGGACAGCCTGAAAACAGAATGCCTCTGGCCACCGCTGGCATCGACGAGGAGGCATGAAACATTTGGGTAACCTTGGAGCTTGTTAAAACCTGTCAAACAATCCGACAGATCACTTTTTCTTGCATCCTCTGCCTTCCTCTATGTGTTGACAGCAAATAATTGGGTGAGTACATTATTATACAGGATTGAACTGAAGGCCTAATTCAGTGATCAAAGGTTTCAGGTATAGTCTGGGAACTGGTATATTGTGGATTTTCAATGAATATCCTAAAACTCCTTTTTGTGGTTCTGCTTTGCTTTCTTATTAGGCAGAATCAATTCCACTTCCTCCAAAGGAAGACAGACAATACACACTAGCTGTATCATGCACACTTTTGAGGCAGATGACTTGAATTTGAGCCAGTGGAACAAAATAACTGCATTTTAACTCATCAAAAATATCCCTCTTTTGGATTTGGCTCTAATTTAAGCTGATGGCTTCTGTATCTCCTCGCTGCAAGTAAAAGCTCCCTTAAACTTGCAAACCAATATGGTGTAAAGCTTCTCAAATCAGTAGTGCTAAACACCAAGCACAGTGCCATCCTTCTTGTTTATCTCCTAAACTTCACATCCAGATCTTCCTAAGCATCCCCCCCCCATGACAGCTCTCTGCCAGATTCTACTCTGGAAACCTTCAGACAGCGCAATGCAAGTTGGCAGCCTCTTGGCAGTCATATACAATGCTGTGTGATGAGACATGCAAGCACTCTAACCAACACACAGATGGAGGTAGGTTCCTGCATGAAACCCGATGACAGATTTTAACTTCTGATTCTCTGGATTTTGCGAAACACAGGCCAGTGCTGCTTCATAATTCATCTTCCAAAACATGTCATGGATTCCCTGGATCATTCTCATTCGTGACTACAGCCCCTGAGGAAAATACTCCTGCATGTCAGCAGGGAGGTAACCGCTGTTTTGTTAAAATCAGACGCATGCATATTTAAATACATGCTGTATCTTTATTTCATGTAAACTGCGTGACTCCAGGGGCCAGCTTCAGATTATTACTTTTGTCTTCCATTTAGAAGGACTTTCAGAGCGATGACCTTGCAAAGACAAAGGTTTTGTTTGGGGCTTTGATTCTCATGATTTTAATTGTCTCTTAATTGTGAAATTTATCTCCCATCATGCTTTGCAGTCACGTGAAAACTGTGTTACAGGAGAGGCATGGAGCTTTTTCGTTGACAGAATGTCATTACCAAGAAACCATTTACTTTTGATTGCCTGGTGATTGTTTGATACTTTGAATACAGAAGGTACTTCAGTGATAAGAGCCCAAATTTTTTTCATTACATGTGATCTCTCAGCGCTGTGCTCTGTTGGCTGCCTTTAATAACATATATCATTCTCCTTTCATCTGAGGTGGTCTGGCTCTGTAGCCTCTCAGTGACACCACGTTAATACCTTTCTTGTATTTCAGAGGAAAAACCGCATCTTTGCTGAAATGAGGAGTACACAATGTGGTATCTACACACACAGATACACACACGAATCCCTTTGCCTGCCTTGCAAAAAAGGAAGTGTTTCCTGTCCCTTAATAAACACACATAGAGGCGCAGATATTCATAGCATTCAGGGAGCTGCCGACACTCGGGTGTTCAGAGCCGATAAGCCCTGTACCGTCTGTGGCTCGTTTCTCTAACCCCCTCTTTCTTCTCTTCAGTCTCTTCTCCTGGGTACAGTCTGGAGGCAGGCCTCAGCTACAAGGCCCAGTGGAGTCGCGAATAGGAGCGATGAATACCTAAATATCTGGAGAGAATGGCAGACAAAAGCGGACAAAGTCAATCCTGGATTGCAAGCAAAGGGGATGAGGGAGCTTGGGGAGATTCCTATCACTCTGCCACATGTAGAAAAACAGTGAGGGAGGGAAAGTGAGGCCGTCGACATGTTACAGTGTAAGCCCAGGTTGGGGGGATAAGCTGTTTGTACAGACACCAAGAGAGGGATTTCATTACTCGCTGTTTAGTCATGCTGTATTTACAGGGTCAGTGCCATGTAACTCCTGATGCACGGGAACACCATGCCAAGGAAGTAACACAACAGGCACTAGGTTGGCGGCCACTGTGACCACAATCTCATATCCCAGGGAGTTAGCTTGGTGAGGTGTGATCATACAGTGTTGGCGCCTGATGTTCAAAAGCAGCTCTGTGAAAAGCCTCAGTAATTACAGTAGAGGCTGTGTGAGTGGGAAGCCAGTGTGTCTGCAGCAAAAAAGACTCCTTTAGCTCATGTCTTAGTAAAGGATGAAAGGGAAGAACAGAACTGGAGCAGCCGAGAAGCTGAGAATGTCTAGAAAAATGAATCCAGTGGTTTGCACTCAGATTTTGCAGAGATCCATATTTTAGACCCATAATGTATGATGTAAACAAATGAAATCTAAATGCTAGGAAGTACAATTACTAACTAACTAATAACTAACTACATTATTTTGCCATATTAGTGTTGATGTTAATCATTCTTGGCAGCAACCAAAACCTTAACAAAGACAAAAGCTGAGTCTTAGTGAGTTTGGTAGCACAATTAAAGAATCTTATTTGTCTTGAATATAAATAATAAAAATGATACTGAAGCCGAAGCTTTGGACATACTGAAAACAAGGTATGCACTGAAGCAGTCTGTCATAGAAAATATGCTTTTTTGGTGTTATTTTCTGTATGTCTTTCCTTTGACAACTCTTCCCTCTTTTGAAGTGAAAATCTAACAGTGATGCCATCACATGCTAATTGATGTTAACATTCCTAGCACTTATTCTCATAGTAATGCCCTCTAATGGTGTTTTTTGGTAGGAATTCTAATTTCCTGACGACAGCTGCTGAATTATGATCATCACAAACAGTGAACAGTGAGTCCTTTGCAGTCAGTTTCAAATGAAACAAAGCTTTTATACACAGAAAATCCAACTCAGTCAAACATTTTATAGTCATGGGATTTATGTTTGATAATGTAGATTTTTTTTTTAACATGTTATATTCCTCCCAACAGTAATGTTGCTGTAAGTGAACTGCTTCCAAAATGAAATAACTGGTAGCTTGTAAAACTAGGCTTTTAAAGTCCCCTCCTCAGATGTGTAGCTAACCCAGTGGGACAGGACTTGAAGATAGATGCAACAGAAGCGAAAGAAAAGAACTGTTCTTCCTTCCCAGATGAAATTTGAGAAATTCTCTTGAACAATGTCCTTAATAGTATACTGTGGTGGATGGACTAATTACTCCGCCACGGAACGGCAGACTTATGTGATGATCGGCATATTTTTGTCTGTGAATCTGTCTGTCTGTCTGTCTGTGTGAAACATTCGCAAAAATGGACCAACAGATTTGGATGAAAATTTCAGTGGAGGTCAGAAATGACACAATGACCAAGTGATTAGATTTTGGCATTGATACGGCTTATAGTCTGGATCTACAAATCTGTTCAGGATTTCCCATTGCCAGATAGTATAGCTGCCGGCACGGCGTCACTGTAACCATGACGTAAGCACTGTGGCAGGTACCTGCTGACGATCACATGATTGCGATCCTACTACAAAATGACTGTGATTTATACATCAGAAATGACACAAGGAACAGCTGATTAAACTGTGGGGGTGTTTCTGAGTCCCATCAATTCCTGCCACCCGCTACTTATTTAGGCCATGCAGTGTAGCAAACCCAGACAATGGTGAAGCTCCTGATGTTTCACAAAGCCTTATTTATGTTTCACATTCAGCCTTATTTTGAACACAAATACACCTTTCTGTCCTTCACTCCTTTCTTCAGGAAACACCGTCAGAGCTTGTCCTTATTCCAGCTTGGGGCTTCTAAGTGTATACACATCCTTTGCGAGACAGCAACAGTGGAACCATTTTCTTTCTTCTATGCATGAATTTTCGGGCTTTTCGGCAGCATCTTTGTCGCGTCAAAAACCTGCTTCTTAGATAAACGCTTCCTGTGCTGGTGGAATGGTGACAGTATAAAAGCCCATAACAATAAAGTATGCCTTCAAAATAAAAGTATGGAGGAAACAATTATTTTAACACTAGCAAAACAAAGGCTGGCCAAAAATGATGAAGTGATCAACAGACCTTTATAAGAATAAGTTACACGCAAATTGGTATCCATACATAACATGCACAAGCATAACATATCTGTTATGCATGTGCTCAGCACAAGGTCATTTTTACCGCCCGGCAAAACTGCGTTTGCCGGAAGGTATTGTTTTCAGCTGCATGGTCTTGCTTGCTTGCTTGTCCGTAACAATTTGGTTTCCGCGCGATAACTCAACAAAATATTGATGTAGCCTCACCATATTTGGTACACAGGTGTACCAGAACAAGACACAGGTCAAGTTTGCATTTGGTGACCTTGACCTCATTTTCAAGGTCACAGGGGTCATCTTTGTCGCCGGGCGGTCCAAGTTTGGTAAAACTTCTTGTTATTAATGATCTCATCCGTCGGAAATGATACGTCAGCTGAGCAGCCTTGGTGGAGTACTGCGCTCTCTGAATGCTTTTCTGCTTCCTAATTTAATTCTAGAAAAATATACGAAATGTTTCTGACTCTTTCGGAAAATGACCAAAAAGAATAACAGTGGTAAATATGGTTTTCATCATGGTGTCAAAGAGCAAAACATAAAACCATTAATTACTCCCTAATAAAGTGATCTGAATGAAAACATTAAAAAAAATTAAAATGAAAGCAACATTCCTAACTTTGACTGCATTCGGTCTCAGTGACAGCTAAGCTTTTGTTCATTAACTGGAAGATGAGGTTTGCGCTGGCTGTTTGCAATGCAGATTGGAGTTTTAATTGCATGCACATGTCTCATAGGCAGAGAGACTCAGATGCACAAGCACTAAATAAATAACCAATATTTAAATGAGGACAAGCATAAGAGTCGAGTGCCATTATATTGTAGCACATTTATTTGGTTAAAGCAAAATGAAAAATTCTGTTCTGACACACCCTGTTTAAATTGGGTTTGGACATGGAGAGTATGGGCTCTTTGAACTGACTTCTTCTTTTAATTATTATAATTGTAAAAACACAGTTTTGTTGTTTGAGTTTAGAAATGCTGCAAGGTGGTTTTTTTTCATATCAACCATTAAAAATTCATTTCACTTTGTAATTGGCAACCAATATTAGAGATGAGAAATTTAAAATTTGCATTTACAGTGTGACACATCTGTTAATCCACTCTCCATGAAGGTATAGACATGTTCTTCGTAGTTTCTTGCTGTTCTCTCACCTTATATTTTTATTTTTATTGCATGATCACAGCATTCATTTATCACAATTTCAAATACTACACCTCCCTTTTGATGGATCAATATTTTCTCAGATTTGGCATCACAAGGGCCACATTCTTAAGGAACAAGTAAAAATGTGACCAAAGGAAGTGTATTTGTCGTTTGTGGAGCTTGTATTCGACCAAGATGTTTTCCACTGCAGTTTACCAGCTGCCATAACACCACTTCTATTGAACTGTTAGCTACATCTTTTGGTGGCGATGTAACATCAGTTGTTCACAGCTAAACTGGTTGAGTGTCATGACTCGCTCTCAAACACACTGACATGCATGGAAAACAAATCCACACTTAGTTATTCTGTTCTTTAAAGGGTGGCTGCATTGAATCAGTTCAACACATTCAAATGAAAAACTGGTCCCATTTTTTCCATCAGCATCACCCACACTTCAGTAAACAAAACCTACACGTCATGTGCTGAGGTATTCAGGCTTACAGTGTATATGTCTGTGTGCACAGGCTTACCAGCCACTGTTGCCTAGCAACAACAACCATGTGCACTTGTTTTTTTTGTCTCACATGTCCTGGGGTCATTTACATTATTACTTGGACATGGGTTTCATTTAAATATGAAACCGATGCACCCTCCCATTATGAACTTCTAAAAAAAAAAAAAAAGCAGACTCAACTGTCTATGGAAATTTCTAACATTTATTTTAGTTATTAATTTGTGAATCAGTGTATGAAGCACTTACAGACATACAAAAATAGATACATTTGAAAATAACATGATTTTATAGCAAGCTTCCTGTGGTTTAAAACATGGAGTGGAAAGATTTATCATGATCATAACATCACTGCTGTCCCTCAGGGTCCAATCTGGGTGGCATTAAAATAGGGGATGAGCGCTGCACACTCTCCTCACCCATTCTACCTGCCCTCGAGCAAATATACATCCCTCAATCAAAGCAGAGCAGCTCCCTCCTGCCATTAAAACCTCTCCTACCATGCTTAAAAGAACACCTCGATGTAAGATATGAGTAAATACACTGGATCAGAAGAGTGGACCTCGTGACAGCTTGCAATTACGCAGTTGTACGATTTATTTTTGCAGACAAAGGAAGGGCTAGGGGAGGTGAATGGCAACCATGGTTTGAGTTACCAACCGCTTTCCCTAATTAATGCCAACTTGACGGAAATGCCCATGCTGCGATGTTAGATGAGCACTACTGTTTTGACCAAATGGCTTTTTTTCTCCATTGCATACTGTGCTACACTTAAACTGTTTGCTTTCTTTGTTTTGTGTGTTTCAAAATATTTTCTGCTTTTTCCAGCTTCAAGGATGCTGACCAGGATGTCATCATTATCCCGCAGGACAAACAGGGCCAAAGCAGACCAGTATTTACAGCAAAACAACAATTATTTGGCAAAGTGCTGAGCTTCTGTTTCTATAAAAAATCTTTTTTTACTCGTACTTTAGACTGCTCTCCATATTTTGCATCTTTGCCCATTAAAAAAGCAACACATTTTTACAACAGCGTTACGTTAATTGTGTTGTCGGCATCAAGTGACTGTGGCTTAATCGGTGATAAAGTATATTGTTGGTATACTGAGTAGAAAAAACAGGAGGCAAGTTGCAGTAGTTTATAGAAGTACCATCACACCACCTCAAAAGAAATGCATGTTGCATGTTGTTTTACACATATTTCACTAATATTCATCCTGATGCATTTGGTATCTCTTGGATCTTTGGACAACAAACAGTAATTTTCAACCAGCAGTAGGTGACTGAAGGTTTGTGAGGATCATCTAACTGACTTCATGAATTACTCCATTGCCAAATAGTCATAACACATTTTAGGAAACGAAAACATGGAGTACAGTCAGGACAACTACAGATTTATTTTACACCACACAGAGTGGCCTACAATAAACTGAGCCAACTGAAATTGTCAGCAAACACATTAGCTTCAGTTAGACTATTTACCTGCCCAACATGTGCTACAGGTTTTCCCAAACTTCAATTATCACCTGGTTTTCCTCATTTTCACCTCCTGTCAAGTTGCTTCACCACATTGTGTCCAATCGTCTTTGCAGGCTTGTGTCCACATTCAGACTCTGAGCAATCTTTGTTTTCAGCACATTTTGTGATTTGAATGTTGAGGTCATCAGAATGACTCCTACCGAGTGTAATGATGCACAGAGGGCTCACAGAACATCCTTATCAAAGCTTCCTTTCAGACTTCACATCCTGACCATCTGTTTCATGGGCCGCTAGATCTAACTGACCCATATGGCCTTTTCTTATATGCATATGTCAGCAGTACAGTTTATTAGTTTGGTTTTCCCTCTACCTAATGATGCGTCACTATATTTCAGCTTTTGGGTCATTCCATCTCAAAGTTTCTCAAAGTTTCAAGTTTTAGAACAATGTCTGCTTGACCAGTCATATTTGAACGTGTGAAAAATCTGCTGAAAGTGGATCAACCGGCAATTTTTCAAACATGTTTTTCTTGTATAAATGCAACTTATATATAAATCACAGGTACCATGTTAAAAAGTATCTATACTTTGTGAAAATAATAATTAAAAAACAAAAAATTCAAACAAATCAGAGCTGGTCTGGCTGAGGTACCTCATAATTTCAGTTGGAATGACCCTTCTATGACTGTATAGTTCAATATATCTCTTGAATACTGTATATAAAAACACAGAGTGAAACCCTAACCCTAACTCTTCAAAACAGCTCCAGTCCTACAAAATTTGTGGGTGATTTTTGAGAGGAAAGCGGAAAGGGGAATTTGAATGGAACAAACTTGGAGACACAGCTGCAGTATTACGTCGTATGCTGTTCATTCATTAGAAAAAATCAAACTAAAAACACAAAACTGGATAAATTTGGTGGCATAAATTGATATAATCTGTGCAAGGAAAGTATATATGGGTAACGAAAGTCCACAGAATGGGTTAACTGATGTGTCAAGTGAACTATAACTAGCATTTACCTTTTTTTATTTTGTTATTGTGTCGTTCTTAAGCCTGAGCTGCCCTTTCAAAGATTTTTTGGGAAGCATGAAACAGGATACAGCCAACAATAGCAGCAGCAGTGGACTGTAGATGAATGACTGCTAAACATGCAACACACAGTAACTTATTAGTTAAACAACCTTGAACCATCCCTAGAACCCAAGTGGCAGTTTCACAGCTCTGTTTTTTGCCAGGGAATGAGTAAACAAAGATCCCAGATATTTATAGGATGTCTGTCCAGCTGTGTATGTTAATGAAGTGGGGCATCTTATTTCATTTAATGAGGATTTTACCACAGTGATCCTGCTAATTCAGCTGATCTGTCTGTATATCTTGTGTGGCATAAGCGCCGTTAGAGTGGTTGTTAAAGTTAATATTTGACCTGAGCGTACTGACAGAACAATAGTTTTGATAGACACGTTTATTGTTGTTTAGATTAAACCTGTGATTTTCCAAGACAGCAGATGAAATGACAAATAACCTGTGTTGTGAACCTTTTGTCTAAGTGCAGCCCACTGTGCATATCTCTTAAATTGTTAAAAACCACGGACAGCCCTGTTACTATCTTCCCGCTCCTCCATCAGTGTATCGAGGTCACCCCACCCCTCAGGGTAACTGTCTGGGTGTGTTCTGTTAAATATTCTACCCTCGGGGAACACATAACACAGGCCCTGCATTTTACCAATATTAGCTTTGTGCATTACCATGTGTGCTAATGTAGTCCATCATTATTTCATGGCACCATCAGCATGTATTTGCATCATCTGAAAGCATAAATTGACGTCCAGAGGATGCTCACTCGAGCCGCAAGTAATCTCTTAGAGAAGAAAAATGGACTTTTTTCAAAGATTATTTTGGCCTCACTTGACAGTTGACAGTCGAGACTGACAGCAGACACGAGGGGGGAGAGAAAAGGGGGACAGCATGCGACGAAGATCCCTGGCCAGAAATAAACTGGGGATGGCCACACAGCGTTCATCCCACCATGATGTCCTAGATTGGTAGATTTGATCCTGACTAAAAACCCTTTGATACACGGCTCAAAAAAAAAAAAAAAAAATCCTTGAGCAATAAAATGAAATGTCCCGGACCTCATTTCATCACACAGAAATGACATAGATTTAAAGCAATGGCTACACTGGAGACGCCAATAATGAGATTTCCTTTTCTTTCAGATTGTATCTGATTAATCCCAATGTCTCTTATGGCTCCTGGACACAGCTTAAAACAAAAGAAAAAAAAACGGGCATTTTTAACTGACGGCAGTTTCAGAAGTTTGCTATGGCAAATAACGCTTTTGTTTTAAGTCCACAGCTGAAAAAAAATACACACATTTAAACAAATGGATTTTCTTTGTATTTGTGATTGGTTTTGACAGTCTATTTTACACAGCACCACCACTCCTAAAGCCCAAATAAATCTATTTGGATTTCTCCTGTTTTGTATTTTCTGCTAGTTTTGTACCTGTTGGTTTACAACAAGCCTAACAGGGACTTAGATCACTGACCTCAAACATAAGTAACATTAATAAACAGGCAACATACTGTCCACTGGTTAAGAAAATGAAGGTGTTTCTTCATGCATAGTTTATTCAGCAGGTAAAACATTCAGTGTTTTCTTGTTTGCTGTAATGTTAATACTTTATGGATTGAATGTCATAAGATAATGTTGTTGTTTTTTTACACTTTCAGCACTAACAACTGGGCAATAAAGACAATGTCACCAAAGTACAATGATGGCAACATACAAATGTGTAGCAGGCCTGTGATGGCCGCTCTGATACCACGTGATGCCTGCCTTACTGCATGTTTTACTCAAAATATGGATACATTTTAATGTGGCATTAGAAGTGTTGTGGCAACCGTCATAAAAATGCAGGGGTTTTTATTTGGAACAATGTAATGAATAGCATCAATAAAGTGCTGGCAACAACACAGTGGGTGTTGTGTTACTAATGCAGGGTGGAGGGATTTTTACAATGGCTACTGTTGTAAAATAAACAAGGATCATGTGCAACAAAAAAAAAGCACCCCATTCCAGTGTTTGATGGATTGGTATTAGACAGACATTACATGGCGCTAAGCCCTGCATACATACTGTACCTGTGGAGACATTTACAAAAAAGTCCAGGAATCTGTCCAATATTTCAGTCAGCAAGCAAAAGGCATAACCTGGTGGTGGAGGGAAATGAGGGGCAACCTCATACTCACAATCCACACCGCTCAGCCTCAGCATCACGTGATCCCAAACAATATAGCATCTCTTTTGTTGCTAACTGATTACAGATGGGATTTAAGTTCTTATTCTGGTTCAGCTGGCAAAGCACCTAATGGAGGGAATACATTCAGATGAGCTGGAAGGCTCACTGACAGCCTTGATGGACTTGGAAAAAAAACAAAACTGCTTTGTCCCTTTACTTTTATTCTCGCCAACAGTGATGGAGGTATCAGTCCAGCTTGTTTGTTTCTTCTTTTTCTTTTTTATTCCCTACTTAGAACAGACTTTTGTTTCAACCCAGTCCAGATAACACTAGTAATTTAGTCCAGCTCTGCAACATTTGCATTGAAATCGGCGACTTTCCAATGGCAGGAGTGGTGACAGAAAACATAGGTGTCCTTAGCCGCGAGGAACACGGTGACACCCAGTCTTCAATAATGCATTGCAGCATGGGGGGTGCACTGCGTGTGTTCGTGCACGTGGGTGTGTGCATGTGTGGATGACTGAGTGCAGTTCATCACTCAGGGGCTGCTTATGTACGGGCACGTCCTGGCAGCGCTGGGTTAAATTGTATGGAAAATATTGATGGAGTGTGCCCAGAGGGACAGTAGTCCTGTCATGTCTCAATCAATAATTTAACCATCTTTTATTATTCTCCTTTCTACCTCCCTTGCTCTGTGTTTAGGAATGTAGGCTCCTTCAGACGTTTAATCGTTCAAGTCTCCACCACCAGAAAAACAATAAATAAGAGAGTCATGCAAACATAACATCTACTGTGATTTCAAGGAAGGATTTAATTCCAACCCAATAGACGTGAAGATTGCTTTTGAAACAAGAAGGGGAAAGAAAAGCAAAAACAAACGCATAAACAGGAGGGCCAAATTATTGCTCATTGCAATTTCTTCGTAATGTTTTTTTCTCTGTCTTTACTTTTTTCTTTTTTTTTTTTTAATTTCACAGACTTTGGGTTTCTGGACATCTCCCTGCTGACAACAACATAGCCATTATGTTTTTAATCTTCTGACGTGGAAAATTAGAGGAAAATAACTTTTCCATTAAGTGCAGAGATGAGAGACACAAGGCGGTGGTTAAACAAAATACAGAATCACACATCTCAGATTTAGGAAAAACAAACTGTCATTTCAAGGGTCCAGCTCTTGAAAAGAAGTGAATTCCCTTCTGCAAAGTCCTCCCACTTCGTTTTTTTCAGCTGGCATTAAGTCCTAATCCTACAAGTGGTAGATAATTGAAACAAATTAACCCTTCCCCACAAAATCTGTAGCAGACCCTAATGTGCACACTCACTAGGATGATTTTCTTTATCACCTTATTCCTGGGAGTCGTGTCTTTCTTTCACTGCGTATCTTGTCTGATTGTGCTCACTGTGAGGTCCTGCTGGCTTTGTGTCAAGCTGAACTGAAAACCTCTTACAAGCCACAAAATGTCCCTGTGCTTTCATCAAAACTACATACTGGCATCACTTTTTATTTCTTAGATGTTTTGGAAGTCACTGTTTGGGATATAGTAGTGATATATAATACTTATTTCCATAAAACAGCTTTTTTGGGGGGGCGGGGGTGTAAAAGGTGCACTAATCAGTATATTTATATTCAGAGAAAACCCATAATTAAACTGTTCCTAAAGGCAGACAGACCAAATTTGCCACTGTTTGAATGCAGTGAAACATTTCGAAGCACTTTAGTGGTTATCTCCCTCAGTGGTTTAGTGGAGACCAAAACAGACCTAAATTGAACAGAGGTATTAAATGTTTGTGAGGTGTGCAGAAACAGAAAACTAATGTTTGATGCTCGTGTCTGATGGATGTGCAAACATGCAGTTGTTTGCTACGTCAACCGGACAGCATGCCAGTAGTGTGTGTGGTGGCAGGAGAAATAAAGAACACTAATCAATTAAAGGTAGTGTCAGCAATTCTAATCCAATACATTTTTTGTCAAATTTAGTAAACATCGTCATTCTCCAGGCCTGGATTACACTGTAAAACAAAAAAAATATTTTAACAGTTTTTTTTTTAACAATTCCATGCCATTTTATATATTTCCCTTGTTTTGTGAAATTTGAAATAATGATGAATAAAATGAAAAAAATATTTGAAATATTAACTTAAAAACAAAACAAATAAATACAGGGCAAAATGGAACAGAATTTTTTTTTTTTTTTTTTACAGATATTTGGCATTATTATGGCAGCTTTTACACTTTTTTAAAGTTGCAGTATGCCCTAATTTTTTGACATTTTTTTCTGGAACCTTTGCTGCCTGATTTTCACAGTTTTAAAAAATAAAACTATTATATTTTCACAGTGTAGTATTATCTGGAAACCTCAAGTGATTTAGGAATTTCCTCCACACATCTGTGTTTTTTTGTGGTTGTTACGATCCAACCTCTAGGGGTTTGCTGGATGCAACAACAACAACAAAAAACACACAGATGTTATTGGTTGAGGTGAAGGGATTTATTGCTTAGTGGTGAACGGAACATAAAAGTGACAATACAGAACACAAAACTGGTGAGTGTTGCTAAATCAAAGAACAGAATATAACAAAACGAAGGCTAATAGAGTTCCCAAACTATCTAAACCCAAAACAAAGCAACTAAACTCCCTAGCCAAACATAATTCCATCAGCAGCACCCACCACCAGTAACAAAAACTAATACAATTGTGGAAAAACAAACTAAACAAAACTGGGGCCTCACACTCACTGGTTACACAGTTCATAAAGACTCTAAAC
Organism: Acanthochromis polyacanthus; assembly: GCF_021347895.1. Classification (NCBI taxonomy): domain Eukaryota; kingdom Metazoa; phylum Chordata; class Actinopteri; family Pomacentridae; genus Acanthochromis; species Acanthochromis polyacanthus. The sequence continues at coordinate 23,857,155 of NC_067116.1, read as the reverse complement.
AACAAATGGCTTCTTCACTAAGCCCACAGTGTCTGTAGCGCTTACCACAAGTGTCTACAGACCGAAGTGGTCTGCGGTACTCACCAACCCAACCACACGTACCTACAGATCAAAACTCATCAAAATACAAACAAAAGATCACACACTGAGAGGCACCAGGGCAGAGTGGTCACAAATACCAGTCACCTAGACTAATGACATGGTTGCAGGTATATAGCCTGCAGGTGTGGTGCTGGCTGCATCTGGTTGGTCAGAGATGGAGGGGAGCTGGAGGGTGGCCCAATCAGGAAGGTCGGAGGGCGGGGAGAACCAGATGGCAGTGCAGGTCGTCAGGTCTGGTGTCATCAGCTGGAATGGCTGGCAGCTGAGGTTCCAGAGACTCTGGAACAACCACAGCTGAACCCACACATGTAATTTCCCCCACACACAATGGCCCAACAGGACATCACCCCAAAAACTAGACGGCACACCAATACTGGTGGCTGTAACAGTGGTATATTCACACTTAATAAATACACAATCTGTGTTTTAATCAAATTTACTGACATTATCTGCTGATAAGATATAGTTGCTGTCACTTAATAACTGGTGAATGTGCTGAAAGACAGCAAAATGTTGTCTGTCACATCACCCACCTAAACTTCTTCCAAGATTCATTCTTTTTTTAAAAAAAAGAAAAAAGAGACTCCCAACACAATGAGATGCTAATTCGAACAAGATTAATATTATCACAGGACCACTGTGTTTGTTGAAATATGGAGGGTAATTTCCAGTTGAATTTTTACTTTGCAAATTATGACCTTCAGAGAATTGCCCAGAACTGAGACCTCAGGTAACCTCTGCAATTACAATAAAGCACTGGATATTTCCAGATAATACTGGACATTTTAAGTCTCAAAATACCTTGTTACTCATTAGCATAATTCAGGCATGGAAGTAATTCCATCCATACCAGAGACATTACCGTTCTGCTTTAGTTAATGCTACATGCATATGACATCAGGCCTGATAGATGTTGTGTTGTATTGGATATACACATGTGGACAAAATTGTTGGTACCCCTCAGTTAAAGAAGGAAAAACCCACAATTCTCACTGAAGTCACTTGAAACTCACAAAAGTAACAATAAATAAAAATTTATTGAAAATTAAATAATCAAAAACAGCCATTACTTTTGAATTGTTGATTAACATAATTATTTAAAAAAACAAACTAATGAAATAGGCCTGGACAAAAATGATGGTACCTCTATAAAAGATTGAAAACTATTTGACCAGAGTGACATGATTAACTCAGGTGTGTCATTTAATTGACATCACAGGTGTTTCCAAACTCATAATCAGTCAGTCTGCCTATTTAAAGGGAGACAAGTAGTCACCCTGCTGTTTGGTGAAAAGGTGTGTACCACACTGAACATGGACAACAGAAAGCGAAGGAGAGAATTGTCCCAGGACATCGGAAAAAAAATTATAGACAAACATCTTAAAGGTAAAGGCTATAAGACCATCTCTAAACAGCTTGAAGTTCCTGTAACAACAGTGGCTCATATTATTCAGAAGTTCAAGACCCACGGGACAGTAGCCAACCTCCCTGGACGTGGCCGCAAGAGGAAAATTGATGACAAATTGAAGAGACGGATCGTTGGAATTGTATCCAAAGAGCCCAGAGCAACCTCCAAAGAAATTAAAGGTGAACTCCAAGGCCAAGGTACATCAGTGTCAGATCGCACCATTCGTCGTTGTTTGAGCCAAAGTGGACTTCATGGGAGACGACCAAGGAGGACACCACTGCTGAAAAAAACTCATAAAAAAGCGAGATTGGAATTTGCAAAAATGCATGTTGACAAGCCACAAAGCTTCTGGGAGAATGTCCTTTGGACAGATGAGACCAAACTGGAGCTTTTTGGTAAGGCACATCAACTCTATGTTCATAGACTCAAAAGCATACGAAGAAAAGAACACTGTCCCTACGCTGAAACATGGAGGAGGCTCAGTAATGTTTAGGGGCTGCTTTGCTGCATCTGGCACAGGGTGTCTTGAAAGTGTGCAAGGTACGATGAAATCTGAAGACTATCAAGGCATTCTGGAGAGAAATGTGCTGCCTAGTGTCAGAAAGCTTGGTCTCAGTCGCAGGTCATGGGTCTTCCAACAGGACAACGATCCAAAACACACAGCCAAAAACACCCAAGAATGGCTGAGAGAAAAGCGTTGGACTATTCTAAAGTGGCCTTCTATGAGCCCAGATCTGAATCCCATTGAACATATGTGGAAGGAGCTGAAACATGCCATTTGGAGAAGACACCCATCAAACCTGAGACAACTGGAGCTGTTTGCTCATGAGGAGTGGGCCAAAATACCTGTTGACAGCTGCAGAACGCTCATTGACAAATACAGAAATCGTTTAATTGCAGTGATTGCCTCAAAAGGTTGTGCAACAAAATATTAAGTTATGGGTACCATCATTTTTGTCCAGCCCCATTTCATTAGTTTGTTTTTTTTAAAATAATTATGTTAATCAACAATTCAAAAGTGATGGCTGATTTTGATTATTTAATTTTCAATAAATTTTTATTTATTGTTACTTTTGTGAGTTTCAAGTGATTTCAGTGAGAATTGTGGGTTTTTCCTTCTTTAACTGAGGGGTACCAACAATTTTGTCCACGTGTGTAAATGATGAGAATCAACATTTTAGTGCAACCTAATCTTTCTTGGCTTGGCTTGTTAATTGTTTTCTGCTGTAATCATTTCCATTATGAATACAACATGGAATAAAAATCCATCAGCTTGACTGATCAGCATGATCATACTGAAGGTTCTGTGTTCATCCTTCATGTATCAATTTGTTGATTACAATATTAAAATTCAACCACACATTAAAAAAGTCACATGTACTCAAAATCCATACATTTAATTGGCTACTTTCTACTTTTATTTGAGGAGATTTTACATAAATAGTTTTTACTTCAGTACAGTGTCACTATATTAACAGCACATATATAAATAAATATGAAAATATAACACTGTAATTGACTGTGTATCATGTTTGTGCATGTTCTCGTATTTACTGTTGGCTACTCGTTACACAAAGACACATCATGAGCATATTATTGCGGCATCACAGCCGCAACACCCTCAAGTGTGGAGCCGATGAGCTGAGTAATTTTGACCACTAATGGAAGTGATGCCTGCGTGTTGAAAATGAAAATTAACTATTCAAACTGAAATATTGAATTAAGTTGAAGTCTTTCACACTTTCATGCGAAGAGGATCACAGAGTCATCATGCAGCAAGTCATTATGGAGCTGCCGTCCTCAAGACTGTCAACCGCATGTCTTTATATTGCTGCTGTTAATGACAAGCCATCACAATATTCTCCTGCTTCTGTCACCGAGTGCAGATTTCAAAGACTTCTTAATGATCAGAATAATGCAAGATTTTAGATATGAATGACACCCAGGCTCATAGCAGCATATTCCATTTTTTTTTTCTCCTATACAACCTCAGATACATGCATCTATGCACATGTCAAAACAATCTCAGATCTATGCAGCTGAATGAGCCGTCAAGGCTTCTTTTACTCATCTGCTAACAAAGCACCAGATGAGAACAGAGAAGTTAAATGGCGAGGTAAATGAGAAGATGATAAGAGATGTGAGAGGTGAATCCGGGATGGATAGGACAGTTGGGGTTGGTGGAGGATGGGATTAGTGTGTGCATCTTCTTCAATAAGTCCGTGTAGATCTTTGGCAATTAAAATGCATTATGAGCAATTCGAGGCAGACTACGCCGAGCTTGAAATCTGAACCGGTCCATGTTCTCCATCCACTCTCCTCCAAATGGCATTGTCTGATAACACAGAAATTTCTGACAGCGACTTCAATACAGAGATTCATAACCAGTGCACAGCAGATCACAACACAGCTCCTATTTGAATGGCTCTCTCTCAGATTCTAGGAACGGGAGTGACGTCAGCCTGTTCAAAGAGGACGTTGAAGCCATGTGTGCGGCAAAAGATTTAGATTGCTGCAGGCGAAGAGGGACCCCTGCTACAACATGGCAGCCCATCACGACTGTTCAGGGATGCCTCTCATACTCTCTCCTCCAGCTTTTCGATGCAGCAAGCCAAGCCTGATGACCTTGAGGCCGGCGAGGGACGGAGGTGCCAGGTGACAAGGCCGGTTTGCCAGGTTTTAAACATGCCCCCATCACAGCAGAGCATGGCAGACGGGTGGCAGCACTCAGCCCTCACCGGTGCCACACACACACACACACACACACTCGCACTGTGGTAGTTATTACCTGAATTTAAACCGAACTGGAGACTGCATAATGGTCTCAACCCCCTACGAAAATGCCAACTAATTAGTCCCCTTACAATTTTCGAGCATGCTGAGCGCATGCCAGTACACTGTCATCATCATAAATAAATGAAAAGATGAACAGATAAAAGAGTCATTACACTACACTGACAGGAATCCTTGCACTGTAGCTGACATGCTGACGTGCTCAGAAAGGATATGGAAGTGTCCCAGTGGTGGAACAGAACAGGACCATTTTGGTCATGATGATCATTCTTGAGAAAGAAAGGATTAATTAGCTTCAATTAAAACAAGACATGGAATGATTTCATGTGAATTTAACAATGTGCCTACAATAAAACACAAAACAAAGAAAGCAAAAAAAGATCATCTTTGTATATTACTGCAAAAAACAAAACAAAAACAAAACACTAGAGATATATAAATAGAGATGATAAGTACTTTATTCATCCGCTTGGGGAAATTAAAGGTGTCCAGTAGCTCACACCCGTTACATTCAATATAGACAAGGAAACATGCAATTAATGGGAAAATCATGTCTATCAAAGAAATAAAAAATTGAAATAAAGCACTAAAAATGCTGATATTCACAACAACAAGGGGGGAAATTGCCAGTATTTACAATAAAACAGTATTAGAAAAGTACAAAAAGGTACCATGTGAAAATAGAACAAATAATACGACAATATATTACACATTTCTAACTGCCTCAAGATAGGTAGCATTTCTTATAAACATGTGGAAAAAAATCCAGCACATTGACTATTATTATTAACTATCAAATGTCAGTCTAACCAGTCGAGTAACACCAAATAAATTTGGCATTATTAAGCAAAAGCAGAAACAGAGCTGAACTATTCTGGAGGGCTAGAAGGTGCTAATAAATATCACTGCAGGAAAAATATTGAAAATATAAACTCAGTGAATGCAAATTAATCCTGTAGCAACTTATATAGCAGAAAATATGAATGTCAATACCAATAAAAAGTGCAGTAACACAAGGGTTTGTTTTCCCCCTCCCTCACCAACTGGAGAACAGTTACGCAACTTCAATAACAAACTAGATGCAGTCTTGTTGCAGGTGGCCAGAATATGTAATGAAAACAGTGTTATCATTTAGGTCGTCTGGTCACTGAAGTGGAGATAGTCACTGAGCAAGAAAGAATCTTTGATTCTATTTGTTTTGTACTGATGTAATTGGAAGCCTCCATCTTTTTGGCTGCAGTTGATTAGACTTCATACCAGCAAGATTGTATTTAAAACTGTATTCTCATAACAAATTTTTAGAAATGTCGGGATGACTGGATTCGCAGGTTGGCTTGTACCCCAATCCTAAATAGAGGCTATTGTACCAAAAAGATAAAATGCATTTTAACTCCAGTTTTCATATCAGGTGTGTCTGAAGATTTCAAATGAAAGCAGACATTTAATTTAAGTACAACAAAGTCTACCTTATGGCTTCTAACATGCATTTTCTCCTCAGTTGTCCATTGTTTCTCTTTCTTTCTTTAATAGGATCTGTGGAGGTGGTGGGTCAGTAGCTTTAATAGCGTGGGGTCGGAAAGTTCTCCATCGTGCAGCGCGTGATGCTGTAAACATGAAATGTAATTGATTTCATGAGGCAAAATGTCACATAAAGTGTTTAATGTTGAGCCCAGCAATCCTGCACTGTCTGGCAAACTAAATGGAGGCACGTGTCACATAACCAACAGCATGGTTTACAAAAAGCACGGTTTCAATAAACTAAAACCTTTTGTTTAGTTTCACAGGTTTTCTGGTTTGCTTTGACTGTGACATTAATCCAAGCTGAAACGCTGGGTGATGACCAGATCTCGGGGCAACGGGATTCAGTGGCCTTTTGCCCAAATAGGTGTTTTATAGGAGGGTTGAAAAGCACTCAGGGTAAATAGGTCATGGCACGGAAACACTGATCTGGTCTGAAGCAGTGAGGGGAGAGGATGAGGTTGTGCATGTAGCATTTGTAAAAGAAGGACAAAGGGCACAGAAGAGAGGAGCAAACAAGGGCAGGAAAAGAACAATGGAGATCTACAAAGGCATCCTGTTGTGGTTTCAGGAGTGTAAGAGAGCGTAGAGACTTCTGTGCATGTATGTACTTATTCTTTGAGGTAGTTATCCGATGCTGAATCAAATGCATCTTTGCTACACTGCTGCAATGCATTATTTTAATTTGTCTGTGTTAATGTATTTATTTGACAGGATAATGTTGCAACATGCATCATCCAAGAAGAGTCAATGGAATTACCTGACCGTCTCTTCTTCTTTTATTTTGTTAATGAAAACATTGTAGCTCCAACACAGCTCTGGGTTTTGTAGAAAAATGGCACAAAAATCTGGGGCTTTGATGAAACCGTTTAGGACTTAAGGCTGATAAGCCCGACCCTAGCGCCTGGAGCTATTTGATAACAGCTGAAGTTTAAGGATACCCCTCTGCCTCTTGTTTCTCTATTGCATCTCTTGTTTGTTAGATTAAAAGCAATGAAACCCCTTTATTTTTTTAATGTAACAACAACCCTTCGCCCCAGGACTCTGCTGGAGGCAATAAACAGTATACCTGCAAAACTACATCACAAGTTTTACTGATTTAAAACAAGCAAGTTCCAACAGTTTTCTTGATTTCTTTACCAGCTACATTGTTTTATCATTGACAGTGAGTTGGCGTTTCTTCTAATTTGCTTGTAATAGGCAGCCGTCATAATGATATGACATCTCGGTAATAGGCCCAACTGGCTATTGTTCATAATAGGATTTGATTGGTCTGAACACTCTCACATCCAGATTTATTGGCCTGGGTGCCTGCCTGTCTGTGCCCTTGACTTGAGGCCTACATTACCTGCTTTTGCCTCCATCTGTATTCCTTTTTTGCTTATTAGACTAAGCAGAAAGTAATTATTTCCTGGTCATTCCATCGGCTTGGCAGCGGGAGGTAGACTGGAGGCAAACCACTTCTGCAGACTAATCGGCTCACAGCAGAGGTGGCCCCTGCTACAAACAAAGTGTGTGTAAATGTCCTGGATTCAACTTGCCAATACAACATGCATCAGAGGCCAAGTTCCAGCAGGTCATTTTTAAACGCCACCCTTAAAATTCCACTTTTGTTCCTCAGCACACTCGCTTCCTCGCCAACTCTTCCTTTTACCTGACTAATTTCCCTCTCATTGTTTCTACTCGGCTCTCAGCTTCTTGTCTCCTTCTTTCACTATTCTTTTCCCTCTCAATCCTGCACTAATTTGCACTCACCCTCATCTCAATCTTTCTTTCTCCCTTTCAATTATTCTCTTTTCCCCTCTTTCTTCTTATTCCTTCCACTCGCCAACACATTTTGGCCTCCTCCAATCTCCCCAGTCGTTCCTCCCTGTTCCCTAATAGTCTCACATCTCCACTGGCTCCATCTGCTACGACCATGAAGGGCACGATGCCCGCTGCTTAGCCCAAACCTCGGAGCTGCCACTCTGGCCACTGGACTGAACACACTGGCGTATGTGTTGTTCGGGAGAATGGCACTACATGACTGCAACACACACACACACACTGATACATTCTAAATCATGTAGCTGCATTATAACATTTGACCTTTCGGCCTCGAGAACATGAGGTTGACAAGTTTTAAACTCAGCGACGCCAAACAAAAAAGATCAGACTGTTAGATTTAATGGACCAAATGGTTTGTAATTTCCTGAAGCACAATAAAAGCATAGTATGCTCCGATGCCGAGATCGCACACTTTGTCAACATACCTACCACACCCACATCACCAGCATTTTATCTACACACACTAGAATGAAAAATATTATGAAAATGAAACATTCAAGACAAGAGCTATGATGAAATGTTTTATGGGGTTGTTTTGTCAGTGACAAAAACGTACAAAATATCCAAACGGATAAATGAGTGTTTTCATGCAAATATTATTCAGTGGCCCCGCAGGATCTGTGGAATCAAACACTGCAACACTGCTGCACTACAGCTGATCAATAAAAGTTTCCTCCTACACCCAAAATATTTCTTGTTGAGTAATGATAACATTAAGTGGATTTACTGAGGAGACTCCGTCTGTTGTATCACTGCAGGCGCAGGGACATGGATCTGGAGCCTTCTCCACTATCCATGTGACAGACGAGAATAACGACTGTACCCATGGAAACGGTCATGGGCATAGCAACTGGGATGTGAGTGTTGTAACCCCTCCCCACTTCAGTTGAAACATGATATTGTCCCTCTCATTTTTTGTGGGATTAAACACGACTAAAATATGCAAAAAAAAAAAAAAAAAATGGCTCCACGTAAGAGTTCTGTATCTGAAAACACACACATAGGTCAAGTTGAGCTGATTGAACAGCCCTCCAGCCAGTCACAGCCACTCCAGAGTCTGAGAGAGGAGAAGGAGAATCAGTTGGTTTGACTGAAGTTACATGTGTGAGAAAACGGCCTCTGAAGCTGTCAGTAAATTCAAATTGTGAAACGATACTGGGATTAAATTAAACCAGTGTCAAAATCACCAACTCCCATACAGCTTTATAAGTCCGCTTTCAGATTCTTTCCTGCACTAAAGAAACAAATGTAGAATGTGGGCTTTTTTCTTTCTCAAGCAGCTGTAGCATCACACAGCAGCAGGATGCATGATGTCTTCAAACTCTGAATGGGGCTGTGCGCAATTTAAGCAGGTGGCTCAGTAGTGGTAGCTTCATTATTTACATTCTCTGATTCCTAACCTAAATGCTTTTCTGCTCAGCAAACAGCTGAACTGTTTTGTTGTTGAACTGTTTTTCGACAGCAAAATTATTGATTGCATTTACTTGCTTGTTATGATTCTTATTCTGGTTTGGATCCTACTCAGGATTTGGTGTTTACGTGGATTCACAGAGATTATTCATATTCCTGTTTACATGATAAATAGTATGCTAACTACTGATTACTGTGTCCTGTTTGTGGAGGCACCTGCTATGTTTACAACACAAATCAATGGTTTAATTTGACATTCCTGTAATGGCAAACCTTACATTAATTTGACTGCAGTTTTTAAAAATGAGGCTGCACTGGCTTGTAATGGACTTAGCACTATTAAATGCCAACACTGCATTGCAAATTTGGCTTATTCACCTTACTGCCAGCAATGGGAAACAAGAGCCATGGGAAATATTGAACATGCCCTCCACTTTGAGGTGAGGAGATGGTGGATAAAGACATGCAGCTGTAACTGGTGGGATAGTCCTGTCATGATATTCATGTTTGGCTGCTAATCAGTTTGCTGGCCACAGTACATCATCAAAATATTTGTATATATCCAGCATGCTGGACACAACTATGAGCCACCACTTAGCTAAACCTGCATATGTAGTCAGAAACCAGATTAAGATGTATACATCTAACAATATCTTGGTTTCTTTTAGAGCACTACAGTCAGTACAATCACGTTCTCTGAACCAGGATTAGGGTTGATCTAGGTTCCTGGTGTGCACAAATACAAATACAAGATGCTCAAAAGCAAACAATGGTTGGCTTCAGGGTCAACAGTACCATTGGAACTATTGCTACATCTTTACTCCAGCCAAAGTTCTAGTATTATTCAACTATGTTATGTGGAGAATAACTTCTTTTTTCCGATATCTCAAGTGGATCATAACAGAGAGTTTTATAGAGAGCTCTCACTTTTGCATTAATGTCAGAGTGAATAAAAAAGAAAACAGATAGCTGACTTAATGGTTAAAAACCCTACAAATCGCTGTGCTTTTAAATTAGTTTTATCAAGTAGTGCTCCTAAGAGGCAGGAGCCTATCTCAGCTATCACTGGGTGAGAGGTGGAGAACATCCTGCACAGGTCGTCCATTCATTGCAGGGCTAACACGAAGAGGAATTAGACTTAGAATCACCAGTTCTACCTCCTGCATGTATTTGGTCTGTGTGGGAGGAAGCCAGAGCACTTGGAGAAAACCCCAAGAGGCACAGGGAGAACATGCAAACCGCAGCCAGCCTTAGTGGGATCAGTGAAAAGATGAGTCTGTTTTGTATGGTAGGAATGTCAATGTTTATTGAGCCATTCATCTATTAATAATAGTATTATTAATAATGATATTAAAATGGATAATGGTCTGTCCCTGCAGTGTTATTGGTTGTGGACCTATACATCTGGGTTATTGTATTATTGTCCTTTGCGGCTTCATATAGCTTCGCGGAGGGGAACATTTTCTTTCGTTCAATTTCATGTCGAAGTTCAAATTAACTGTGGTACAGAACTAAACAAAGTCAAAATGAGAAACTTAGTCATATCCGACTATTTAGAGACATCTGACTCTGAAAGTTCACCAAAAATAAATAAATAAGTGAATTTAGTTTTGAGTTTAAAAAAAAAAACATTTAAAAACCTCAACTGCAACATGTCTTTCATCTCTATTCATAATGATAAAATTGTTATTTTTTAATTATGTCCTCTGACTTCTGAGCTCACTGGATAAGGGCTCCTCCTCTTCATATTGGATTTTTTCTTTAACTTCCCTTTGTTAAATGTCACATTTTGTAAGCTCAATTTTGAGACCAAATTGATTTTTAAAGCTCAAATAAAACTTAAAAAGCAATAAAAGCCTTGATTTATACAATATAAAAAATCTCTTACAGTCACTAAAAAGTCTAAAGTCTGCACTTAATAGCAGCATATTGGTGAAATTGGTAGAAATACAGCAACTTTTATTCTAATTTTGCATTTTATCAAGGGGAATTACTCGGCTCCCTCTCCCATCACCACACCCTCCACTCTCATGTAAAAGGCTGATTTGCCCCTGGTCACCATTCAGGAAAACAGCTGTAGCCTCAAAGTGTTAGAAGATGTAACAATCAAAAATGAAAAATGAGACTGAAATGTCACTGATGAAAATAAAAGTAACTTTTTTTTTGTAGTTTTTGTTGACTAAAATGAACACAAATCAAACAGCAAAGCATTGACTGAATATTCAGAAAACTAAAACGTGCCTAGATTACAATATTTTGCACTGAGCTGTGAATATCACTTAAATTTTAACTTGTTCCACATCACTGGGAGGTATGAGAACTGTTGGTGTGAGCCGGAAGTCGAACGTAGAGTCACACAATGGATGACTGTTCATTAATACTGAAATAACCCTAAATGAGTTCTTCATCACCTCTCACAGGTTGATACCATCCTTGCACTCTGATTATTTATAACATGTACAGTAGAGAGGCAATCGGGATCTGCTTGATCATTAATAGCATCAATAATGTTTTCATACAAAAAGGCCGAATTCACAGCATTCCTCATCTACTGAAATTATGTACAGCTCTATTCTTCCTGCCAAAGCTTTGTCAACTCAGTGTGATTACACCAGCAGTGGTTTCATGTGCTGCAACACTGATCACACTGCATCTGGTGTGTGTGACACTACAGTCCTAACACTTGTGTCTAACCCACCCTATATGATTGTTTTCACCAGATTGAGCACAATCAGACACAACTGCTGGATCTAATGAAGCAATGACAAATGTTATCAAGACCAAAGGTCAACCCACAATTACATTTCTATGCATTTGCAGTTACACTTTAGAGGAAACATATTTGAGTTCAAATTATGTTTCTGACATATCGTAAATATGTTTTGATCAACATACCAGGGCACTTCAAAAAGTTCTCTGCCTCACCTGGAGGCAAGAAGCATGATTATCATTTTGGATCATGACTGTAAGCTGTTAAGCCTTTTACAACTGTCCACAAAAGGTCAGATGTTTGAAACAAGCTTTCCTTTACAGTAATTGTAAAGGAAAGCTGGGAGCCGGTGTGCTGTTGCTCCAGGACAATGTATCCGTCCACACAGCACAGGTGGCAGATAAAGGCAAAATTGGCTTTGAACTGTTGCCCCATGAACCCTGACTTCTGTTTCCCAAAATGCTGTTGTGGAGAATCTACAGTCTTAAGATGTGATCTTCTTCCACAAAGACATTGTGAAGCTTGGACAACAGTGCGCTAAGTGCATTGGAGTTAAAGGAGACTGTATTCAAAACTGATGCAATAATAATCTTTCACCTGTGACATTTGTTGTGAGTCCAAGAACTTTTGAAGCACTCTTGTGTCTTTGGCATTTACTTTTTGATTCACTGTCTTACTTTACTTTTCAGCCAGTCAATTACAGATTAGATGGGGCAGGACTCCTCACTCAGAAAATAGAAGAAAAGCTTCAAATGTGTAGTGAAAGGATTAAATTTCTTGTTTAATGGTATTTTTGTGCATTTGGCCTTCACTGAAAGTGACAGCTAGACATTCAAACCACTACAGGCTGGAATTGAACTACTGTCGCGAAGACCCAAGTTCTTGTACAGCTAATGTCTACGCATCCAAGTGAACTATTCAGGCATCCCAGAAGGACTGCATCTTAACCCAACTCATTTTTTCTAAACCTAACAATATAATTTTGGTCCCTAAACTTAACTAAAATACATACTTATCTCTGTGAAAGCATCAACCAGGGAATTTTTCCTCAAGCTAACCATGTAGTTTTAGTACCTACACCTAGGCACACATGGAGTGAAAAGTGAAAGTAAACAATGTGTGGTAACAAAATTTAAGTCTAGTTATAATGGTTCCTCAGGGAACACAACCCCAGGTGAAGGTTCTTTGCGATATAATGCCTCCATCCTCCAAGCTTATGCAGACTTTGTGACTCTTTCAAACTGGCTGCCTTTCCTAAAATGTCATAAGCTTGAAATTAAGTTTCTTTCAACAAGTAAATGAGAATGCAGCTCAGTTGTGTGGGATTTTGTAGAGACACAGAGAGGTGAGGTCGTTGTGCAGAAGTGGATGACACCAAGTTGAGAGGACAATCACTATGATCTTTAAAGTAAGACAGCAATACTTAGGCATAAGTGTTTAGGTGGTAAATTTAAAGAGGTTTTGTAAAATGTGAATATTAGGTATTTACATTTGGGTGATTTATTAAGGGATTGCTCTCTTTCAAACAGAAATGTAGCTGCTACAAATGTGTTATTACAGTATGAGGGGTTGAATCTAAGCACACAATGTTTGTAATGAATACTGTGTATTGTAGGGATGTATGTAAACGGATAGAACTGCATAGAAATTATATCATCGACTACATCTGCCAGGAGAGCATCTGCAGGTATGAGGACAGACAGACAGACAGACAGACAGACGTTTAGCTTTACTTCCTCATCGATTACCTGGCATTCTTAATTGAGCACTCACCCTGCCTTAACTGGAAACCCAATAGGCAGAAGTGGGAGAAGCCTGTGCTCAGCTGCCCTGAACCGTTCTGTGTGTTCGGATTTGGAACAAGAGGACACGTGGATGCTTATAGGTTGATGTGCACATAGATGGTAAGACAATCCTTGTCTGAATGGGACAGTGGAGCCACAGTGATGAGACGGAGCCAAATGGGTAACCTTGGACCGCTCGAATGTTGTTGGGAATGCTGTGTGTGCAACAAATAAAGATATGCAGTTTTTGGAAAAGGCAATCCAAACTAATGAAAAAGTTCAAAACGTAAGATATTTGTTTTCATTTTTGCTACAGAATAATTCACACATTGATTAAAATTTAGTCTGGTGTAACCTATTTCTAAGCTTCTTACGGTGTCTCCCTGCAGACTTACAGCAACAAAACCTCTGCATATTCCAAGAACAGCGCTCACTTTTATCCGTTTAATTGCACATCCATAGCTGTGCCAAACCAACAGTGTTTATTCAACCTGTGAAGCATTTCAACTGAAGGTTTTTACATCATTAGTTTACTGACAAAGAACCATAGTATTGTTTCTCCCAATTCAGGGAATAATTATCTATTGTGTAGTCATCTTGAACTCAGTACACTCAAAAAAAAAAAAATCCCTCAACACAAATATAGATGTGCATATCTGCAATTTGGGCAGTGTACTATATATTTTATGTGTGTGTGAAGGGTTCTGAAAAAAGACAAAAAAGAATAAGAATGAGCATTGTGATGTGCATGGGTTATTTTGTTGTGTGCGTGCGTGTGTGCGTGCATGTACGAAACGCAGATACACAGAAATAGGCTGACAGGCGAATAACGGGAGGAGAGTTATTAAACCACAATATCAACCAATACATAAATGGAGGGACAGAATTAAGTCAAACTACTGAAAACTCAACAAGCAAAACCCTAAGAACTACAAAACGCTAATCTACAAAACTGAAGCAACAGCTAAGCTAAAGGGAGGTACTCACAACATGGGGGAACTGACAACCGAGGGGAAAACGGGCTGGGGAAAATCCAAAAACAGACAGGGGCACAACAGAGCCCAGGGGGGGAAATCCATGTAGCAGTCCAGCGGTGGCAGGTTTGGTAGTGAAACAGCTTCTATCATCCAACAGAGACTGAGTGACTGAGCAGGGTTTAAACAGTGAGGAGAGCTTGTGGACAGGTGAGCTGAGTTTACTGATTACTGCAGCTGACAGTCATTGGGGTAATCAGCAGGCAGAGTGCAGGTAGAGCAGGAGGGCGAGTGGCAGGGAGAGAGAGAGAGAGAGAGAGAGAGACATGAGGGAGAGGTGACAGACAGGGAACCAAAAAGGCAGGACTAAACCGAAACAGATCAAGAAACAAGAAAGGAGGAAAAAGAGGAAGAAATGGGGAAGAAGGACAGGGGCCAGAGCAAGATCCTAACATATTTATTTTTCATGCTAAGAGGACTATCATGTATGCTTGTGTGCATAGCTGTACATATATATTTTATTGTGTAAAACAATGAAAAAGTTTTAACGTGTTTGTGTGTGTGTGTGTGTGATGATAACTCACAATTGCGTGTAAGTTTTTCTTTGATGTGTCACTTTTTTTCTATCTCCATTCACCACCCACTTCAAAGCAGAGTGCTCTGCAGTCTAGTTGCCAATGGATACCATAACACCTGACTTTATACTGTTACTTATGACAGATCATTTAATTGTTCTTTCAGGGCCACTCAAATTAAAACCACTAAAGTAAAATGAAATGCACACCGACTGTATCATGTCTGCAGCCATTACAACTTGTTCATTTAACACACACTTAATAAAAGCAGACACTGAGAGTAATACCCAGTAACATATAATAAAATTAAAAACCCCTTTCTCCTATTGTAAGCAACATCAAAGGCTGAGAGAGGCATAAATAAATAGATGAATATATAGATGACAGGAGGTGAAGCAGCGTGTTGGTTATTCTGTAATAACTGCCTCTCCCTGTGTTACCATAATACTAGAAAGAGCCTCTGAAAGGGGAAAAAAAACACAAGCTATAAGTTCAAGTGGGTCTGTCAGAATTTTGAGAAGACTAAACCTGGCCCAAGGGACTGCTGGAATAAACGCTTGAATTTTATAACCACTTTTATAAAAGGGAACACAATAGCAGCCAGAGGAAAATCAGATTATTGGGATCACTATGCAAATGTGTACTTGAGCGAGGCATTCATATCCTTGCCATCTTTTTGTAGAAGAGGCTTGGAGAGTGAGAAAAACACTTCCTTTAGGGCATCTGCATCGCTCAGCCAGCACACTAATATTAGTGCTGGTACAGTAAATATCTCCCATTTCTCTGGAATACAGTATATATATGTCTGTCGTGTGATAAAATGGAAGGCATTTTATCGCATCAGTACATATACTGGAATGCACTGTAATTGCTGTCAGCTCAGAAATGTGAAGCCGTATTCATTTTGTATACATTTCACACGCCACTTGGAGAAAACATACTAGCAACATGGAATACACATGACACTAAATGGCATGTTTTGAAGAATGGGTTTCTCTTTTTTCTTTATTTTCCATAAAGCAGAAAAAAACAAAGTGGGGTTGTAATATTTCTGCCCATCATTTGCTCAGTCTTCTGAGGTATATGTTGGCTACTTTGGTGACATTAAATGTCCTCAGTCTATACATACTAACATCACAGAACATCATTTTCATCATTGTCCCCAGACACTGTTAGGTTGAGAAACATGGGCTAATGGCAAATATGTAACTGACAGGTTCCTTTTGACCTGGACTTTTTATCTTAGACTATACCTTGGAGCGGTTTTCTCACATAGTCTCTTTACTCTGATTCACCATATGGTTACCAAACACGGTGTTTCATATTACTACCTTACAAAATATGCAATGCAGTGTTTGACAGTGACCCAACGCTACCACTGGGCCACTTCTGTGTTCTGTGCACATGTCTTAGTGAGCAATAGAGGAAGTAGGGTTTGCTATTGTTGGGACAAAACTACATTTGCAAGCTATTTGCTGAACTTAGGATTGCAGATGTATAGTGTTGTGTGTGTGCCATAAGGTGCATTGATTGGCTTTGTAGACACTTGAGGGCAGAACAACAGGCTGTAAATACAACAATAACTTCTAGTCACCTTATACATTTGATACGGCAAACACCAAGCAGATTCTGAGTTAGATAAAGATTTATCAGTTTTTGGATTTTTTTTTTTGTCTTTGCTCTATAAACATGGTGTACAGCTGAGGGAAAATGAAGGTGTTCAGGCCTACTTGCTTCAGTGTTGACCAACTGTACTGAGTAAAGCCTGGCCCTATATTTGAGTCTGCCAGTGCAATTTCAGCCATGTATGCCCAGCTGCCCTTCAGGTCCGTTGGGGCTTAGAATCTGTCATGATGCCTAATTGTCACTGAGCTGTGTCTTGGCAGATCTGCCACTAAACTGCACATTTCTTGGAGATCAGTGCATTTGCTTTTGTACAGAAAATTAGTCAACATGTATGTCCAGCTTTTACTTGTTGTTCATTTTAACAAGAAGGCAGCAGCATAACTTTCAAATATCTTTCTAAGCTGAATGAAATTCTAGCGGTCTCGATTTAGTGATGATTACCAAACTCTGTACTTTTAGTTTCTGGATGACTAAAAATATCTTGTGAGGAGGGACATGGAGCTACAATAGACCTACACGACCAGTCAAAGTTTGGACACACCTTCTCATTCAACAATTTTTATTTATTTGTATTAATTTCTACATTGTAGATTAATACTAAATATTACCAAGGTTTTGTTTACAACATAATTCCATAAGCGCAGTGTTATAGTTTTGATGTCTTCAGTGATAATCTGCACTGTAGAAAATAATTAAATAAAAACTATTCAATGAGAAGGTGTGTCAAAATTTTTGACTGGTGGTGTAAGTTCTTGAGTATCAAAGTTGACAGAGGGAGGAGATCAAGGTGGATGGATAGGTGACCAAAATCTCAGACCTTAATACCAATATTCATTCTCTAACAATAACTAAATAGTTTGTCCTTTAACCTTGAAAGCATATGCCTCCTAACCTAATAAAGTCTTTTAACCCAGCAGACACTGCACTAGTCAAATAATTTTTGAGCCCAAACCTAACAAAATGTAATCACACTGTTGTCAGATCAGAAACAATGATACGGCACGCCATTTTTGGGCTGAATTTCAAACAATGTATTGTCTCATTTAATTTGGAGCATTTGACTTAATGCATTAAAAGTTTCCAGGAAAGGTCCATGTAGACAAAAGGCACATTTAAATGAAGCCTTCTGCCGCTGTTGTTTGCCACTGCTTCATTCATTATTTTAGGTGACACTGTGTACAGTTTTGCTTATTCATCCAGACTTTTCTGTCCAAAAGCATTAAAATGCCACAAATCTGAAATTCTGCAGTACGAGTAATCTTTATTTTAAGAACATCTCCCAGAAGAACATGGTTGATGAACACAGAGACTGTTTGCAGAGAACCAAGCATGCAATTTTATACTTTTGGGAAAAGACTGTTTGCCAGCATGTTCGCTGGAATGTACTTGCAAGCAGTTGTCAATATGCCTTTGCACCAGTGTCACCAAGACAATCTGTCAGTACAGTCATTGCACTTAATACCCCAGCCTATTTCATATGCACTCTGTATCCTCACGTTTTATACGTGCTTGGCACTTTGATTTCATGCAGTCAGCTGTCAACACAACCTCAGATGAACCCAACTGGCTCAGTCCAAACCTGATAACTCTCTGCTTTGCTTTGGGACGGAGCATCTCCATCTCAATGCCCACAATGTCTAATGAGATGAGAGATAATACATACAAATGTGCACAAATGAAACTGACTCATTGTAGTCTTTACTTAATGACATTTTAACCCATTGTTTCCCATGCACACACAACCCAGCCCAGAAGTGTACTGGTTTACTTTACATACCAGGACACAACTCAGTGGTCTGCCTCATCAGCGGGCCAGTGGACCATCAAAAAATCCATAAAGTTTTTACTGGCCCTGTCGGTCTCCTCAGCAGCCCTCTCTGTGTGCCTGTCATTCAGGGCACGCGTGGGAGCATGCTGGGTGCGACCCAAGCCCTCCTCCCCCTCCCCACCTCCCCTCTCTCGTCCCGGTCCCGGCGGAAACAGCCAAGGCTGAATTTCTTTCCTGTTACAACGCCTACCCCCACCCCCTACCTCACTCAATCCATCCTCTGTGTCACACTCAGGTACTGTCAATGACACGAGTAAAGAAAATAATTTATGGCGTTTTATGGTGTGTTCACACAGATGAACACAAGCGCAGTGTTCATGGCTGCACTATGATGCTTCACACACCGTCAGTCTTGAGCGCACACACTTCATTTTTAAGTTCAGGGGCAGTCAGTCTCTATCGTTTTCTGCTGTCACCGCTGACATTAAGGCTTTCCCCCTCCTTTTCGTCAGTAATTCAGAGGACATAAATATATACATATATGGATATTTTTTTTTATAATCTCACAAAACAATTAGACTGTCTCAGTGGTACATTGACCTAAATTTCAGTGTAACACTCTATAACCTTTTGAATTTATAAATATTTTATTTGCCTACAGCCTTTTTTGAAGAACAAAATAATGTAGCATAAATAGCACTTAGAAATCCACCCTAAATAATGCTATACTTGCTTTTTAAAATATTACAAGCTGTAATGTATTGTGGTCATAAAGGTACATCTGGTCTAACGTTAAAGTTCTTTCTAATGACAGTATCCGAACATTACTGTTTTACGGCACACTGACTATATTTGTTATATTTCTGTGTCATGTAAGCTGCTCAAATCCTACACATCTGTTTTGTGAAGCACTGTCACATCGAGCAAACTTAGTTGTAGTCATATAACTTCAGGACTGTTTATGCATGTCCCTCTGGAAAGCTGCAGAAATTTTCCTGGCTGAAATCTGACAGCAGACTGTCTACACTGTCAGCTCAGCCTGCTTTCCACTAAGGGAAGAGATGACAAAAAAGCAAAACAAAGACTAAAACAGCTGGTATGTGCCGAATCCCATTTTTATAGACGAAATCTCCAGTTGTCCTGCAATGGCAAACGTATGACAGATGTAAGGTAGAGGTATACTGTATGATAGAAGAGGACAGAGAACAATCAAATCAATCAATCAAAGTGAAGAAAGACAGGCAGAAAAGACAAGAGTGTTGAAGAACAGGTGCTGAATGATAAAGGGGAAAAGAGCAAGTGAGTAGTAAAGACGTGAAGGGAGGGGAGGCAGAGGGGGAGATAGAGACTCCCTGCGTGAGGTCTCTCACCTGCCCACTACTTGTGCAGGTCATCTGCTGCCATACGCTTGACATGACGTTTACAGAAAGATGAAGACATCATATTGGCACTCTGCCTCTGCTCCTCAAAGCAGTTCTTCATCCTGTCTGTCTCCATCAGTGTCTCATTTCCTCTCTCCATCCTCCATACATTCTCTTTAATGCTCTCTGCTTTGTCCCTTTGTCCCTCATAACTCGTTGTTTTGCTGCTAAACCTTTCATTCTGTTTCTTTCCACATTTCTCATTTATTATCCTCCTCACTGCCCTCCTTTGTACTAAAATGTTGGCATTTTTTGATTGCTCGTTGGATCTAAAAGTCTCTCCCTGTATCTGTCTGCCTCTCTCATCTCTTACTCTTCCACTTCTTGATTACATGTGCTTCCCTTCGTCTAAATCACATTTCATCATGTGCTATCTCAGTTGCACTTGCTCTCCAAATATTTCTCCATATTTTTCACAGTGTCAAAATTGTACTCCATGTTTTGCATTTGAAAATTTTCTTCCAACAACTTCTCCTGCAATATGATGGTACACAAAATATGACCAAATTGCAGTGCTTCACACAGTGGCAGAACTACATATGTGACTGAAAAAACAATACAGCAATGCACATTGATTTTATTTAGCATTGAGCTAACAAGAAACAATAGCATCCTGTCTTTATTGAATTTTGGCAACATTTTCATACATATAATAACTTTAATATCAAGTGTGATATGTGGTGGAAAAAACATATTTAACAGACATAGCAGCAGTGAAAGTTAATTCAAAAATCTGAGGTCCAGAGGCAGATAATTCCTAAGTTTAGTTGCTCTGACAGCAAAGGCATGGTCCACTCTTAAATCTGTAGATGCAGAAGCAGCCAGCAGGCTGTTGTCTGAGGACCTCAAGCTGTGTACAGGTTGATAGACTTTAAGAAGTCAGCTATTTAACTACCGAGTGGTCAGTTGAGGCTGGAACTCCAGCTGTTCAGAAAGATTTTTTTTGAACTTACAAAGCTGGCAGAAGTGAAAGTATAACATTTCCATGGTTCAGTAACTTTAGAGAGGTCCTCTGCATATTTTCTCTCTACCTGATGCCCCCAAGTAGTCTCTCATGTTGTGGTTTTAGTGAACTTTGTGAAAATGTCTGAAGTAAACTCTGAACTTGTTGTTATAGATGGTCACACTTACACAACCAGAAGAGTGCACTTTGAAGTGAGATTAACAGGTTTGCCAGAGTTTTCAAAGTCACAAAGTTGGCTCTCTTTTAACCAGGTAGATCACCATGGGAACTTCTGCTGCACAGCTAGCCTGCTTCAGAGGAGGTTACAGAGGAGGTTACAGATTTAGATCAGAATTTTCTGATCTAAATCTGTAAGAAGCACCACTCTTTCACCAGATCTTTTCTTGATGAGATTCTCCATGAGTATTTTAGATCAGCAAACTTGTAGAGCTGCACATCAGTGATGCAAATGAATGGAGCTGTGGCTATTTACACAAAGTGTAAACGCAACATTGCCACAGGGACCTACATGCACTCAGCTGGCAATACAGAAGATGCTAGTCTGTTCTACATTACAGTTAATAGACCACAGAAGAGAAAGTTGATTGATCCATTGGTGTTTATCATGGAGAATACTGAACCAAGTAAAATTCAATTCACTTTGATTTGGCCAAAAACTAAAGTGATTTCCCTCATGAGGACCTGTCAGTCCTAAATGCACATCTTCAGTATGAACTGAAAACTTGCATCATTCAGTTTAAATGCATGACGTTAAAAATTTAAGAGCTCTAATATGTAGCTGAAAGACACAAATGGCTGCATTAAGATTGCACAAAGTGCAAAATAAATATAGGCACTACAAACAGTTTTCTGCCAGCATTCCGCTCTTACATCATTTGCAATAACAGATCTTCTTGAACATTTTTTTGTGTTCTTTGTACCTTCATGACCATTGGAACAACCTACCAAATGGCTTGTCACCTGCTTTTACTGGAGAACACATAGAACCTGATAAAGAAATATCTTGTAAAGAAAGAAAGTTTGATAAGATATCTCTGATTGGAATTTAAGGTTGTACCAGTTAACACAAAGAAAGCCTGGCTATGTTAAACTTTCATCACAGCACAGCCCTCAGTACACTACACAATCTTAAATAAATTCAGGTGTCATATAAAACCAATTTTCTTATTGATATGAACAAACATGTTACCATAACATTTAGTTTAAAGACACATTAGCTGTCATTCTTTTAAGAAGTCATTCAAATTCTTTTCTGTGGTGTAGAGAAATGTTTAAAAAGGAAAAACTGTACTTCAACAATAACAAAAAATAAAATGCAAGTCATCGCAAGTGGATTTAATGTATACATCCATCCATCCATCCATCCATCCTCTATACAGCGCTTTATCCTCACTAGGGTCGCTGGAGCCTATCCCAGCTGACTCGGGTGAAGGCAGGGGACACCCTGGACAGGTCGCCAGTCTGTCACAGGGCTACATATACAGACAA
The DNA here is from genome assembly GCF_021347895.1 of Acanthochromis polyacanthus. Lineage (NCBI taxonomy): Eukaryota > Metazoa > Chordata > Actinopteri > Pomacentridae > Acanthochromis > Acanthochromis polyacanthus. The sequence goes on along the minus strand of NC_067116.1, from coordinate 23,834,787 downwards.
ACAATCACACTCGCATTCACACCTACGGGCAATTTGAACTAGTCAATTAACCTCAGCATGTTTTTGGACTGTGGGAGGAAGCCGGAGTGCCCGGAGAAAACCCACACATGCTCAGGGAGAACATACAAACTCCATGCAGAAAGATCCCAGGCCCACCGGGGCCTAATAGAGAACAGAAGCCTGGAATCTGTGCAGTCGCCTCACTCAGCATCCCATACTGGAAGTAAACAGAGCACCTTAAGACGTAATATTGGAGAGTGTTGCATTGAAGACCGGGGATCTTCTTGCTGTAAGGCGAAAGTGCTAACCACTACCGCACTGTAACCTTGCCAGCAAATTGATTTCTCGCGATATTTGTGAGTTCACAAATCTCTCAAGAAACCATCTTGCTCCGCTCCCCCATTCACTGTTCGTACAGAGCCAAGTTGGCACGGGCCAATCACGCAGCAGTATACGTGTGTGGGGCGGGATATCCGGGTGTGAAGACGACACCAAGCGCCAGTAGATCAAAACAAACATGGCAACGGAGGACAACGATCGTGTAGATGCTGCTATTAAGTCAGTTTTAGCTGAATCTCCTATCGCTTCTTTGAAGGGAGAACAACGAGAGGCGCTTTGCGCATTTCTGGATGGTAAAGATGTTTGTGCTTTTTTACCAACGGGTTTTGGTAAGAGTTTAATCTACCAATTGGCTCCACTCGTTGTGAAGATCCCGCAATTGGCTAAAAACAAACCTGTCAGAGGCGGGACATACTGTTGCATTGTCCGATCCGTGCCTCTTTCCTCCGAACGGATTTACATGGAGTGGTCCCAGATTGATATTGTGGAGTACTGTCAAGTACTACACAATTATTAATCTGGCTATTGCCAGGTTAACCGCACTGAGCAGCCCATGTATACATCTTTCTATTTATTTATTTATCTATCTATTTATTTATTTATTTATCTATTTATTTATTTATTTATTTTTGTCATTATCATTTACTTACTTAGATTCTCCCTCTTCTCCAAACTCAGCCTCGTTCCCTCTCCTCTCCCTCTTCCTTCCTTTTCTTCTTGCCTAGCTTTCAAACTGGTCTAGTGGGAGACCGGAGTGCTCTTTGGTGGCGCCTCATTTCCATTTTGATTTCTCTTTGCCTTTGTAGTGGTTCATCATCTCCCGTCTCCAAGACTCACCGCCCCTCGACCCCTCTCTCTTGACTCCCCCTGGCTTTCATCTCTCCCCTCCTTCATCCCGTCCTCATGGCTTGTTTATCTATTGGCTTGTTCGTACAGATGACCACCGACCCATTAACCTCACCAAACCCTGCCTCGTATCATCTGTGTCAAGATTAGAGAGCACAACTCAGACGTGTATAAGGACTGATAGACACATGAGCCTGCATGCCTCCCAATATCACCTATATCACATCTGAAGCATGATCTTCTGTACAGCGGCTTGCCTTTCGGGGATTGAAGCCTTACGGGAATTCTGATGTAGGCACTTATTTAGGTTCCATATGAGATAATGAAAGGCATAGATAGAGAGAAAAAGGTTCCAGAGTTAGAGCTCGAAGCCTGTGTGGAAATGAAGAACTGATAAATTCACTATCTAGAGATTATAAGTCATTCATTTCTGAACTAGGTCTAAACCTTTCCAATATTTCAGACGTGCAGGAAGAAGAAATAAAATGGATATGGTAAGGAATAAAACGCATTCACAGTACAATGTCAGATAGCAGAGCAGGGAGCAGATAAGAAGAGAAGAAAAGAGTTATAACAACACAACAGAGTGAAGGGTGAAAAGTGAAAACAGAAGTATTTACTGTGGGGAATAACTGCATCAGATAGACAGGGAGTAGGACAGACATGACACGGAGCAAAGCATGAGAGACCTCAGTCGCTCCTCCTTGAGCAAACTACGCTTCTATCCTTAGAATACAGAAACCCTCTGTGGGTTTGTAGAGTTGTCACACATCAGATATCACTCAAGGTGGCTGGATAGGGGTGTTGATTGGAACAGATCTCACTATCTTGTTAGGGTTTTGTTCGTCAAGCGTTTGCAATTTAGCTCCAATTTGACAGACAATAAACCATTATAGTGAGCTTGATGGGTAGTCTGCGGGGAAAAATGCAAAATTCTCATGGGAAAATAAAACCAAAATGCTCACCAATGCATAGCATCGCTGTTTTCTCTGGAACTTCACTTGTCATACAGTAGAATAGTATACTCAGGGAGCAGGTAGACATAAGGCAACATGAGTTTGCAGAGTCCTGCTTATTTTTTGTGTTCTTTTTTTGTGCATCATCTGCCCTGCTCATAGGTCTACTCAAGTTCTAAATCAATCCGCCATCTTTCCTAAAGCAATGCACCAGCTCCTCCACTGATATGTGCTGTTATCTGTGACTGAAGGTTTGGTTAATGCAAACCTGTAACCTTTCCAGCCACAGTGACCACAAATCTGTGACATTACACTTGTTTTAAGCCCATACAGAATCAGTGCACATCACCTGCTGCTTTGATGTCTTGTTTGACTTGCTCACCACTGTAGCTTCATGCCGGCATCAGCAAAGATGACCACAAAAATTCAAGAGAGCTACAGTTTTCCAAAACCATGTTCTTCAGCAGCTCTCCACCGACTGCAGAGCCTCAGGACATGATGGGATGTGCCTGGCAGCCCACTGATCTGAGAGCTCAGCTTCAAAAACATCAAGTTTTATAGCAGTCCTCACTTGCTGTTTGATTGTAACAATTTTGGCTTTATTAGACTTATTGCGGGCTTTGAAGTTAATGCTTTCTGAATGATGACAATTTTTCCCACCCTGATGAGCTGAATAAATTCACTCCAAATACAGAGACAAGAAACATGTCTTAACAAGAAGTGAGTTTGTTCTGCTCCCTGTTTTAGTTGCTAGATAGAACTTCTTAGCGAAAAGTTTGCAAACTTTATGACTGACATTCGGAAACCTCTGCATTGGAATGGGAGATACCTAAAGTTGGCAAACTGTTGAACAAAAAAAAGCATTTGTTTAACGTTAGGTGTTGGTCAGATATGGCCAAGAAACAGTGCAGCAGCCCAGAATAGACTGAATGAACTGATTTTTTTTTAAAAAATCACTCTTTTTAAACAAAACGTACATGTTTAATGAGAGAAAATGCACATCAGTAAAAAGTGATTTTACGTTTATACTTCCATATTTCTAGTGTTGCTCAAGCTTTCCCCACTTTATTGTTGGTTAACTGGTTCTAATCTTGACTTTTCACTCTGAAGCTGAAAAAATGCTGCATTCCAAAATGAAGGGATCCCTTCAAAACCTACCAATTCTAAACAAAAGCAGCCTTTGGACCTAAAAAAATCAGCTTCATTTTGTATGGGACTTACTAACACTCAAGGCGTGAATATATATGAGTCACACACTGCTGATGATACTACTACTATGAGCTCAGTACTATGATTATAAGCAAAATGACTTTTAGCAGTGTTTGGTTCTTTTGGTCTGCTGATGAAAGAATCAAGGCCTTTGAAAAATGGCACCATATTTTATGTGCTTCTGCAGCTTGTTTATAAATAGGCCTATGCAAGTTCTAATAGATATGAGCATTCATATTGCAGACTCTCATTGACTGAATTACTGCTTATGGTTTTGAATCAATGTTAGCATCTGCTGCATAAATATTCAAGGACGACGATGGCCCTGATCTTGGCATAACTTTGAGAAAGATTTAACCATAATTTATGCCACTACACACACATAATGGAGGAATAAGAGGTGCTAACCTGTTTTCCTGTTCCTGTTTATTCAAACCTGTTACCCAACATGATTTCCATATAAAGATGAGACCAGAAAAAATGCCAGCCACCACTGAATAAAATCAAATGCATGCTGCTAAAAGAATTTCTAACGTCTACGTCTTCAGCTGTCTCGTCTTCAGTTTTCAAAAGCCATAAATCATCCTGGTTGAAGGACTGCAGCGTATTGTAGAAGAGCAGTGAACTTTGCCTGTTGCACTCTGTCTTCATTCCCTGATTTCATTTTGTGCTGCAAAATATAATTAAGGATGAAGTGTTCAGCCCACAAACTGCAGATCTCATTGAAGCGAACAAGATAGGATGAGAAATGACTCAGTGCGTCAGTCATGTGTGTCCTAGAGATGAAGCGCTGTACATTTGGGAGTATCAACCATTTTCTGAAAACCCAAAGAGATAGAGACCGAAGACAGAAGTGGTGCTGTTCTGCCTGCCATCGACTCTCTTCCCCCCTTTCAAATCCTTTTCTCACTCAACCTGTTCCTCTATATGTCTTTATCTTCCTCCTTCTCTACAGCCTGAATGGATGATAGGCTAGCGGTACCAATCTTGAATTGTGAGCATCACATATGTTACAGCCCAGACTATCAGCAACTCAGATGAGCTGAAATTTATTAGGTAGAAAAGCAGAACTGAAAAGCATACAAGGCAGAAGAGGAGGGACGAGGTGGAAGAAGGAAACAGTGGCATATAGGGAGGTGGAGGGGAGGAGGAGGTTAGAGGGAGGACTGCAAATGGCCTGGAAAAGAATATGTCAGTGTCCCAGTCCTGGAGGTGCTTCGACAATGGATAAGGAAACATTTGCTGCTGTGGTGATACATCTTTAATGGCACTTTATGGGCCCTGTCTTCAGCTAAAACAATTGAGCCATTCTAGCAGGAGACTGGGTAATATACCAAAAAGAGTGAGCTGCTGCGTACGTATGCATGTGTGGTGACAAGGGAGGAGAGGAGTGAATAAAGAGGGCAAGCAGAGGGAAAAAACAGCTTAGCAGAAGAAGAAGAAAAAAAAAGATGATTTGGCGCAGACGTTAACTTGATTAAAAAGTTGGTTCGGTTGCAGTAGCATCGTTATGCAGCCATCCATAACTGAAGAACACCAACAGATTGCTTGGCTCCCTGTTCATGCAATTGTTCCAAGGCTTGGAAGGAGAAAAAAAACATGGTAGTATCATCCAAGGAGTGACATAAATAGGATTCAGAATACAACATGTACTATGAATTAATGAACAAATGGTCTTTTACAGTCTCCTCTGTTGGTTTGTTTCCAAGTTTGATGCTGAATAAACCAAGATCAGACATACTTCAAACACATTTTACTATTGTTTCACCACTTGTCTATGTTTTTTTTTCTAAATTTGAAGATACATGCTGGAAAGTAGTGATGGAACAATTAATGCTGAACAAACAAGTGAAAAAGGAGGCCAATAATAAAGATCATTGTGCAGCTAAAATCATGTCCAGGTTTGGTGATCCTGCGTTTGTCAAACAAACGGAATAATCAAGAGTTCCTTTATGGGTTGGGATGAATATTCTGAATTCTGAGCCTCGGCAGAGTTATGTGACGATCAGCCTTGATTTGTCTGTCTGTCTGTCTGTCTCTCTTTTAGTGAAATTACTCTAAAACAGATTGACAGATTGAAATTTCTGAAATTTCAAAAATTTTCCCTGAAATTTTCAGGGAAGGTCAGAAACAACACAAGGACCAAGTGATTAGATTTTGGCAGTGATGCAGCTTACATGTCTGGATCCACGGATTTGTTAAATATTTCTTTATCACTGCATGATAGCAGGGCTGCACAGTGGTATAGTGGTTAGCACTTTTGCCTTGCAGCAAGAAGATCCCCGGTTCAAATCCCGGCATGGAGTTTGCATGTTCTCCTTGTGCATGCGTGGGTTTTCTCTGGGTACTCCGGCTTCCTCCCACAGTCCAAAAATATGTTGAGATTAATTGGTTACTCTAAATTGCCCGTAGGTGTGAGAGTGATTGTTTTTCTGTATACGTAGCCCAGTCCAGGGTGTCACCTGCCCTCGCCCGAGTCAGCTGAGATAGGCTCCAGCACCCCCCGCGATGTATGTATGGATGGATGCATGATAGCAGCACAGCAACACTGTAACTATGACAAGTGAACACTACGCCAGCTGCCTGCTGACAATCATATGATTGCGATCCTACTACAAATCGACTGCTGCAGACTTATTAGGACTAATTGATTTCATCTGTCTGAAATGATATAACAACTCAGCAGCCTTGGTGGAGTACTGCTCTCTGAGTGCTTTTCTTGTTAAACTTGTCATCTTCCCTTTCTATATTCAAATTTTGTTATTCTGGTCTTTCCTCTATACTGGGCATGTATCATATGTACTATCCAGTGAGCAGGATCCCTCCTCTGTTGCCCTTCTTCTGACAGTTTTTCCTTTTTGAATCTAGGACCTGAGGATAATGGGTACCACATGCTGCACAAATCTGTGACACTGGCATACAATATACATAAAAATGCCACCGTTTCACTTGCAAACAGTTGTAGAAATTGTTTTCCGTGTTTGCCCTCTTTTATTCAGTACTTCCTCATTTCAGAGTCACTCTCACATGTTCAGTGACTGCCCCTAAACCTGCCCATTGCACCCATCTACACACCTAATCCCACCAGATTGTCTAGTTTGTCTTGCCAGTTTTAGCCTGCACCCTATCTTGCAATATAGACCTGCCCTTTACAGTCTCTTTACAGTTTGCACACCCTCTATTGTGTGCCTTTTACTGGCCTTTGCCTGCCTCTGACCTTGCATAAACCTGAAAGCTTATCTTATTGCCCTGTCATGCTATCTTATATGACTAAAGCTTCTTTACTTAGCCATTTCAGGCTTTGAATGAACAGCATTCAAGAATAAAATTTATTTCATCACTTCCATTAGAATTACTCAGACTTTTTCTAATACTGAGAAAAATAGTTTGGTTGTTAGCTCGTTGAAACATTTCTGCGGCAGATGCCATTCAGCTTGGACAATTTGGATGTATAAACTCTGTTAGCAAAGTCCATATTGTTAGTTTCACCTTTTGCAAAGATATAAGTCCTGCTAATGATAATCATGTTTTAATAAAAGAATAATCTGACTTGACTTCTCTCTGCCAACCACTACCCATGTCTGTTCATATAGTCACTTCATTTATTTTAAAGGATTGCTACATTACTAACCACAAACTCTAGCTTACTGCCATTTATGACGTTTTTTGTCCACTGCAAAACATTTTAGCCTTTAGCTTTGCTATCGTAGTTAGCTTGTTCACAGGAAAGCAGACAGTTGAGGGCAAAGTTGTCTTGATGCACTATCAAACTTAGGTTTGTATTCCAGGTCCTTCATTTCTTGAATGTTAAATAAGAATTAATTCCTATAGTGTTGTTAGTGACAAAAAAAAAGAATCTTATTATTTGTAATTGTTGCAAATAATCAGATTTTTTGTAGAAGTTTGTCGAAGAATTTTTTCTTTTTAAAAAATTCTAAACTTTATAATTATGCAGAAAAACGTTTCCCCCCCCAGAATTCCCCAAAGACTAAACAGCATGAGGTGCAAGAGCAGGTGGACATGAGCAAGTCTACAATGTGGGTTTTGCTAATAATACTTTGTTTATAAAAAAAAAAAAAGGCGCACAACTGTAGCGAGCAAGAGTCAGCATATGTTCACAGAAGGACCACTACATCAGTAAATCTTCTAGGTCGAGGTCAAGAGGTGGAGGGGATCAATGGCATCGAATCAACCTCGAGCACGAGGGAGAAGGAGCGGTGAGATGGAGAGATAGAGCAGGAAGGACGATGGCAGTGGCGTTGACTGGGAGGGGAGGAGGGAAGGTGGGTCACCATTAACCAACGGGACAAGAAGGCCGCTGGGGCCTTCGATTAGCCACAGCAGCAGTCAATAGTGGTTCGATGGAGCTCTCTGAGGGAGTGACAGCGAGTGGTATTTGTAGGGCAAAAGTAAGGAATGTTAGGAAGTGGCTTTATATGTGTGTGTGTGTGGTGGGGAAAGCCAAGAAAAAGAGACCACAGGTATATACAAAGACATGGAAAGTCAAAGGAGTCAAGGTTTCAAGAAGGATCTTTATTGACAAGATCTGATACTTTGAAAATATTTGCTAGCATTATAATGGTTTTATATATGTATTGCTAAATCCAGCAAGAGATTCGATATGACACCAAATATAACATGTTGTGTGTGTATTGTTTAGCTCTTGCTATAAAAGATTTCTTTTCTTTTCATTTGTTGTGTCTTCTTATGGTTTTCTATAGCTCCTGCACATGACCGAAAAAGCTCCTTCAGCACAGTCAACCACTCAAGGGAAAGTGAATCACAGACCTCTGAGTAACAGACAGAGCTGAACAAATTGAACCTTACCCTGTTCCTCTGTAAAATGGGTGGGTAAAGTCTCTATCCCACTGATAGTGTCATACAAGAGGAGTATGGAGTGGAGAGGGAGTTTTGAAAAACCAGAAATTTCAGCACCTGGCCAAGATAGCTGAGTCACTGGTCTCTCACAGCCCCAGTCAATAACGCAGAAATGCAGCGTGTTATGGTGATTATCCTTAAGGTGTTACGATTGTTGAACCTGTTATAGTTCTGATTCGGGCTGCCGGGTGAACCGAGTCCTTTTAAATCGGAGGTAGTTGATTCTCACAGAAGTGGGGGCCAAAAACGAATGAACATATCTTTTCTAGTGCTGCTTTCAGACCTTCAATACATGGGTCTGCACTTATGCGTAGAGCCTCCAGGAAATAGTTCCATGCAGAAAGTGAAGTCTGTCACTGAGAGGCTCCTGTATGCACTGCTTTTGTTGCCAAACCAAAGCATTGCAGCCTTAAATGGTGTTAAAAACTCACTTCAGTCCTGTGTGACAAAGTTTAGCTCGCTTTAAGCAGTGCGGGAGGTGACTGACTAATACATGTGTTTCCCGTTGGGGTTTACTGTAGCTGTGTGCACTCACTTCTGATCTGACCTTACTCAAGCTGCTGCCTTCCACATAATGTATGGGAATAAATACTAAACAGACCACTTTGGGTTCTTTGAGATCTACCAGATTTGTTCATGTAGCACAATCAGGCAGTAGACCTAGTGCTTGTTATTCTGTTATCATGTGGATTCCTACTGTAAGTCTTGCTGCTTCGGTTTTTTGATAGACAGCTTTTTGTGTCAGTGTTTTTCATTTTGATTCAAGCTATTTTTTTTCTCAATAGGATCTATTTATGCTTCTGCAGTACAAGAAGTCGAGTGTTTTTTTAATTTCATTTTTGACAAAGCAGGATGCCATGCCGTCCATCCATTATCTACACACCACTTAATCCTCATTAGGGTCGCAAACATGTCTTTGAACTGTGGGAAGAAGCCAGAGAATGTCATGCTTTGCTATTTCATAATAGTTTATTTGGTTTGAATGCAGCTTACTTGAATTTCAATTATCTTATGAAAAACTCATCTTTCATTTCTTTTTGCAGACCTTACTGTCCTTGCACATTTTTCAAGCACTTCATCCAAATTTACCTTTTTTTTTCCCTGTTTCTGTGACTGTTCCAAGCAGACTGCGTGACAACTTAGCTTGATTATTTCAGAAATATGTCCCGGAAATATTTTATTTCTGCTTTAGGATCAATTAAGATTCTGTATTCGTGCATCTTGCTCAGGTTCGGCTGTGTAACTATAATTACCTGTCAACCACTGTGTTTTCCCTGGTATTTACGCAGTTGTTGAATATGTGCTTATTGCTGCCAAGAGTTTTCTTTTTAAAGAAATGCATATTTTGGTTGAAATAGCCATTGCGTTTGGAGTCTGGTCTGTAGAGGTTTAGTTTTGTGCGTTCTGAGCTTTACTACATCAAATGGTCAGGTTAGGCAACGCAGAAGGGCCTGTATTTACATGGAGAGTTGCTCCCAGGGGCAGTTTTTTGTCCAGCACTATCATGCACACTCTCCTGTCTGCCTTGCCTCCACACACACACACACACACACACACACACACACACACACACACACACACACACACGCGCGGTGCTTTGCATTTCACTCCCCTTTTCCTCCGTCCCTCTGTCCTTCACCAATCACACACAATTCCACACACGATACACAGACTTCAGCCCATCTGTCGCCAGTAAAGCCAGAGAAGGAGAGAGGGAAAAGCTGCATAAGTAGATCCCACAACAGTGTGTGCGTGTGTGTGCGTGTGTGTTGGTACAAATAAACCCCCCGTACCTGTGTTTTCCAAGAAGTGAGAACAATTTGACGTGAACGTTTTGGTGTTGTGACACAATGTGATATCTGCAGTGACCCAAAAATTGGCTGTGGCACGAACAGCGGGAGAGAGGGGGAGCAGAGGCAATAGACAAAAAAGACAGAGACAGGAACAGACAGAGTGGTGGGACACAGGAGGAAGACGGAGGGTGATGTTGTGGATACACTATATGTTTACCAGCCAGCAGGAGGACTGTGGCTCAATCTCCTCTCCCCCTGCTTCTCAGTTGATCTCCCCGCCTCTTCTGCCTTCTCTGTGCTCCCTCAGGTACACGATCTGACACCATTCAGGTGGATCTCTTTACTTAGAAGCTGAGGAAAATTGGGGGAGGATAAGGGACGCACATGAGAGCAGAGATCACACCGGCATGTGCAGTATGACAGAAAAATTTTGCGTTAAACCATCCCCAGGGCTCAAAAGGACCTGTTTCAATCCAGTCACGAGAGTCCTGAAGAAATTTGGTGAACTCTAACATCTCTAATTCTTAACAGGTTCTAAAATTAGGATTGGTGCACGTATATGCTGTTATTTCTGACAATTTAATCAACAAAATTTATATCATGTGTGACTAAATGAAACCCCAATTAATATAACTGGATAAAATAAATAATAAAAAAAACATTTTTAGAAAGTCTCAGTTCTAATCATTCCTGGATATTTACCTTTGGTGCTGTCTAAAATTACTTTACTGTGGGGGATATATGCAGGATGCTGTATTTTAGCAATATTTAGTATTAATTCAAATTGTTGCGTTGGCCAAAAGCCCTGTATTATGGTGACTTATTTGTGGACTTTTAAATTACACTGCTTTTCTTCACAAGGTAGCTGGCCGGCTCATGTTTCCAGCTCATCACAGTAAAGTAGTTATTACTTAGAAAGATATCAAAGTTAAGAGAATACACCCTGATATCTCCTAGTGTGATCTGGATCTACTGGACTGTGCAAGATGAAAATAATAAAATCTCTGCTGCAGTCTCTCTATGTTATTAATTCTGAGTCGTGTCTGATTTTGAAATGTTTCTGTTTTGAATTTTATGACTCAAAATGATACTTTGAGTGTTGTAGTGGCGAGGGCATTCTGTGTTACTTCATGCCAGGCTGCGATTGGTTACTTTGTAATCCATGGCAGCATTCAAATTGCTTGAATTCAGTCATGGATTTCTCACATTGCTATTTTTTTTAAATAACCACTCTTTAGTGACCAAACTTTTAAGTTATTATAATTAATGAACATTTTTCAAGGTTTTAAATATGTTTAATGTGTGCATTTCATTGCATGTTGTTCTGTTGTTTTTTTTTTTGAATAACATGACCCTCAGCCCCAGTGTGCTGTACATCTGCAGTGGGAACAAGTAGACAAAAAACTTTGAGACTGACTTGAAAAGCATCCTGAAACACTTTTTTATAAGTAAGTAACAATGAAATGTAAACCTGAGAAACTAAAGAAGGTGGATCGCAGACAGGAAGGCAATTAAAGAATATATTAGAGGTCATTTAAAGGACTGGTGTAATAGTCAGGTGAACTGATGTTACTGTTGGCAACAGATACAATTAGCATTATTCTAACTCAAAAACAATCATCACATCTTCTTATTGATGCAGTAGTTTGGAGTTCTTTTGTTCAGACATAAAGTGAATAGATAGATGTTGATTGCTTTGACAGTTTCGGCGAGAGCTCTCGAAGAGTCTCACTGACCAAAGCGTCTAACTGGTCAGTGAGACGCTTCTGAAGAAGGAGAGCATTCTCGCCGAAACTGTCAAGGTAATCAACATCTATCTATTCACTTTATGTCTGAACAAAAGAACTCAAAACTATCATTATTCTACATGAGTTTTTATACTTCGCATGTGTTTGCACATTCAGAAAGAATGCAAAAATCCTCTGCTTAAGTAGAGCTTTGCACCAAGCCAATGATCTTTATGGTTCAAAGAAAAATAAACTGGACTAGCTCAGGCAGCCTTTAGTGTGCGATCAACTATGTGTACATGAAAATCCTAAATCTATATTTCAAGTACATATAGTCGTGATTGCAGGGGTCAAGACCAGTGTGCTTGAACAGTGGATTGACAAACTGTGATAAAAGAAAATTCTGAGATTACTTTCAGGGCAAAAAGGAGTAGAGCACGTGGAAGAGATGACTGAAGGTTGGCAGCATTTTAAAAAATTGATGCACATGCATCTTCATTTCAGTCAGTGCAAATTGTATGCACTTTGATATAGAGAAGAAGTTGAAGGAGCTGGAATGGTTTCATAATGAAGCAGCCAGTCAGCTTTCTGCCTCATCCTACTCAAGTATGATCAATGTTAATATAACACCCACATACTTTTATGGTGGCAATAATATGGTAGTCAAACTGTGCTTTAATTTAATCCAATCCATTTATCCATCTCTCTGCCAGCCTACATACAGCACTTCTCTACCTACATGGATCTCTCCAGTTTGAATGTATTTCATTGTTAAGTGCAGTGTAAATAATTCAAAGTTGTGTAACATTTGTTGTGTCCTTGAAAGACGAGGATGGATCCTTCAGTTACAATTGCTTCTAAGTGGAAACAGATTACTTGATAAGGCACTCTTTATTATTTTCTTCATGTGAGCAGATTTAATGCAAATCCATGAGTTTCAGCTTGATTTGTTTACTTGAATAATGAGTCATTTTGCTGCTGTATATCCATCATCCCTTAATCCTTGTCTGAAGTTACAGTAACACTCAAAAATGGCTGTGAATCTCATGAAACTGCACAGGTGAAAAAAATAAATATAACACCACTGTGGCATATTATGCACTGCAAGAAAAATAAGACTCAGCTGTCAGTCTAACCTATATTAGATCTATTGCTGTTTACAGCAGATGTTCCTGTACTGTAGCATTCAGATGCAGATATACAAGATGCAGTGTAACTTCCTGCATCTTTTCTCAGAAGTGCACCTCCGTGTCTTTCCAATGTTGGATTGTGATCGACATCTTGTTCGGGGAAGGTAGACAGTTGAGTACATGCATGAATATATAAACAGCGCATTTCCATGCACATTATTTTAAAAATACGAGGTGCAACATGCAATATGGATGCTCTCTGTGGGTGCTCTGTATACAGTGTGTTCCGAGTTTCTGAGCCAAAACAGCTTGTTTTTTCTTCAGCCTATCTTCCCTTTGATGATGAAATATTTAGATGAAAACCCGTATATAATAGAAACATGCTGTAATTAAATGACTACTGTGTCACTGAACAATAAAAATTCTGAGCTATATGTACTAATCTATTGGCCTTCATTAGAACAAAGAAAATATCTTTTAGTTGTACTGGTAAAAATGTTTTAAATGTGGCTCAAAGCATTTTTATCAGACCTGGGGTCTGTTTTGTGAAACAACACCAAACTATCTTCTTTGTAGAAACTTAAATTCTTACTCTCAGACAGCAAAAGACACCCATACTTAAGTGCTGCCCTTGTCCGGATCTTCGCTCTAATACGGCGCTGATCTTAGTGTGAGATTCAGCATTCTAAGATGGTCTATTAAACATACAAATACAAACACTTGCGCTAACAGAGATGCATACACAAGCACAAAGATATATTTCAAGCTCGCACAAGTGCACGGATGCACACGCAGGGGGGTCATCACAGTCTCTTAGGACTAACAAGGAAACGATCTCTTTGTATAGGCAGATGTAATTTCCTTTCCCATTTCCTCCGCACGGACAGCAATTGCTGATCCTCATCCAAGCAGTGATAGAAGCTAATATTGCACCGATATGATAATCATTGGATTATTGGACAGCACATTAGAAGAGTGTTTGGACGTCAAGGCAGAAGGGACAGATGGGGGGAAGTAGAAACTGGACACACACAGAAATGCACACAGATGGGTGCACACACTCGCAAACAGACACGCATGCTTCCAGACATGCTCACCTATCTTTCCCACAATGTCCCCTTCATCTCTTTTGCTTTCTCCCGCAAACCCCCATGGATACTTAAGCCAGAGTGCATCAATGAAAAGCACAGCCATTACAGATAATGCCATGTTTACTCAAAGTCTCACTCTGTCATTTTCTATATACGCTAGTCATGAAAGTGAAACGCCAGCGTAGCGCAGGGATGGGAGAGCACTGAGACGGAGGAGATAGGAGACAAAGGAGGAGATTGTGTAGAGATGCAATCAGGAAGAAAAATTGAGAGGCGCAAAAATCAGCAGATAAAGACGACAGATGAAAAAGATGATTGTGTACAATGCACTCTTGTTTCTGTGAGGGTGTCTGCGTGTGTGTGAGTGAGCGCCTATACAGTACAGATGGTTTCCAGCACTTCAGAGTGTTTGGGCATGTGCGGAGATACACGTGACTGCACATACAGAGCGGTGTTTGCAAGTGTTCCTCGCTCTGCTACATTAGGTGTATATACAGAATGTACACGAGCAAGACGGTGTGAAACAAGGCCTGGGTGTCTTAACAAGTTCAGTGTGTAAACAGTCACACACGTCTTGTTAGTGAATGGATTTCATTCTCATTAGGACCTCCACAGGGAGCACTGAACAGCTGTTTTAAGGAGGTACCAGTCATATTTAACACTGTTCTCGGTACTTGTGTTGCCAAGCCCCTGGCCCCCTGCCAGAGGCCATGTAAAAACACAATTACAGGGAAGAAGTTCATGGTTTTTCAAAAATTGGTGACATTTTATAACAAAAATTAATAAATATAGTAGATATTTAAATCAGTCTAGTGAGCTATTATTGGTTTAGGAAAGTTATTAACTTTTATCTTTACTAATCAACCTTCAAAACAAGTATGCAGAGTTTAAAAGTCACATCTATGCCTCTGTTACTCCTTGGCTGTGTTGCAGTAATACTTTAACTTTGCCAGCAAGTTGATTTCTCGTGATATTTGTGAGTTCACAAATCTCTCAAGAAACCATCTTGCTCCGCTCCCGCCTTCACTTTTCGTACAGCACCAAGTTGGTTCGCGGCCAATCACGCAGCAGTATTCGTGTGTGGGGCGGGATATCCGGGTGTGACGACAACACCAAGCGCCAGTAGATCAAAACAAACATGGCAACGGAGGACAACGATCGTGTAGATGCTGCTATTAAGTCAGTTTTAGCTGAATCTCCTATCGCTTCTTTGAAGGAAGAACAACGAGAGGCGCAGGACCTACACATCCGCGTTGATTTAGACTTGTCATCTCTTGTTAAATGGCATCCGAGGTCTGCTAATCTATTGAACACGCTTTTCTCTGACGATCGATGAAGTTCAAAAATCAGCGTTGTGTTAGTAAGTGTCCCTTTAATTCGCAAATTTGTGTTACAAAAACGACAAAAATCATTCACCGACATGTTGATAAGCGTATCATCCAGCTAAAATATTCCAGCATACTTTGACCACACCATAGCACCTGCGTGCAACCCGATGAGGACATATTAAAGTTTGCCGCGATTGGCTAAAAACAAACCTGTCAGAGGCGGGACATACTGTTGCATTGTCCAATCCGTGCCTCTTTCCTCCGAACGGATTTACATGGAGCGGTCCCAGATTGATATTGTGGAGTACTGTCAAGTACTACACAATTATTAATCTGGCTATTGCCAGGTTAGTAATACTTAATAATTAGCGTTTATGTATGGCAAATACCAGTTTGAACTAGGACCACCCCAAATTTCTATAAACAGAACCTATCCCATCACACATAATGCAAACTCTACCGTAGCTATTCGTCTTATCATTTGTGAAGTTTTTAGAGGTAATGTTCTGGCTTGGTTAAACCACTATCTTGTGCATGTTTTATGTCTGCAATGAAATTAGACCTGTGTCTGAGTAGATGAGTTGGAAAAGGGAAAATGCATGATAGAAATGCACATATGGGTCTTAGCCAGATGGAAATTTGGTCCATACAGCATGACCTTGTTCTTAGGAAAAGCATAAATCAAATAAAAAACTTTTGCACTGGATTAAAGCAAGCTAAGGAAAAGCTACATGTTGCACTGTATTGATGGATTAACTAAGAAGTTTTATAGACGAGTTCACCTTCCAAATGTGCATCTTGACATTTAATCACAATGCAGAGGCCACAAAGATAACAAGAATGTATTGTTATAGCAGATGTAATTGCAAAGACCTATGATTCAGATGTTATTATGCAGATAAAAAGTCTTAATGGGATCAAAGTCAAGGTTTTCAGATGCACTTGTATGAAGGTACAGTAGAGAAAATGTGGAAAAGGGGGAAAAAGAAATGCCAATTAACGGAGTGGGATTGTTCCAATACACACTGTCCCAAAAGACTTGAGAGAAATGTAGGTCAAATAAATAGATAAGATGTTGATGAATTTGAATCTGATCCCAGCTTTTAGCTGAAACTGAACATAGCCAAATCCCTTCTAATGCTGGGAATAGTTATAGTTCACCCCAATAGATGCACAGAGCCAAATGATATCAGCTATTGCTAGCAATGGTTTTACAATAGTTGCCTATTTAAATTCCCTGGCAGAGGTGTGTTAAAACTCTACAACGACAGACCTGAGATGCATCTTTAAAGCAGGCAGGGGGGGAGGGTGGGGACTAAAACATGAATGTACTGTGTGTGGTTTCATAACTTGATCGTGACGTCTGAAAATAGAAGTTGATTCTCGAGAGCCTCTGTGTGCGCCGTTTCCTGGTGCGGTTTTACATTCAGCCAAGACCGCTTCACTGAATAAAGGTTTAATTGAGAATCCTTGAAGTATTTGCACTTCAACTGTCAACTCTTAACCTCAGTAATTAGAGTTTATGATGCTAATGTTCTCGTGCTGCTTCGCAACCACAGCGCCCACCAGGCTGCTGAGCGACACTTGAGGGGGCAGGAGTGAGTGACAGCAGAGAAGAGGAGCAGACAGGCTGACCAGATGGCTGGAGCTGTAGCGCCTGCAGTGCTGTGGCCTAATACCAAAGGAGAATGTTCAAGGGAGAAGTGGTGATGATGATACATAGCAAAGACTCATTTGGAAGAAACTTTTACTCTAGCATTCACGTTCTACTCTGATGCAGAGTATATTGAGAAGAAGCATTTAGAGGTTCAACATCCTACCCAAGAACATGTCCTCAGTTCTAAGTGGCTACTCATCTGTCCTGTTTAGGGTAACTTTGCAACTACAGGAGTTGCAGCATTAGAATGAACTAAAAGAATGCAAGCACAGAGTGAAGATTGCATTTTGATGAATGTGTGCCTCTTGAGATTGGACTGCATTTAACGGATCTCCTCAAATCTCTGTTAAAACTGCTGTTCTGCTAATTTTCCATTAAAAAGTTTGGTTGTCCATTGATAATGATCAGTTAAGCTGGCAGTGTAGCACAATTTTGAAGCGAGTTATTTCACAAATCAGATAGGATTGACCAGCTGTGTTTTTATGGAAACACTGATCAAACAAGAATAAATAAAAATGTGCAGCTTAAGTCTATCCTCTCAGCTGTTTTCCCAACTCACCAATCCCATGCATGTCTCCATCAATCACCACTTGACTTCTAAATGACCTCAGTCTTTCCCGCCAATCCGAGTTACCTGATTTCAAGGCCAGACTAGCAACTAATTGATCAACCAACTGACACAGCATGTTTATTTAAAAAACACACAATATAGGGTTATTTTACTGCCTGTGCCAAGCTAAAATGAAAGGCAAAGGGGTGTATTTAGCAGTCAATCTACGTTCATCCCTCATCTATGAACACAAGCTCTGGGCAGTGACTGAAGAAACAAGACAATTGATACAAATGGCCAAAATAAGTTTCCTTTGTAGAATTGCTGGGCCCAGCCTTTGAGAGGGTGAGGAGCTCAGACAACAGCAAGGAGAAACTGGGAAGCCATGCTGGGGCGAGGCATGGCCGTGCCTGTTGTCAAACCAACCCTTGATAGATGGGGAAAAAATGTATGGAGGGATAAAATGTAAAACAATGCAGTCAACTTCCCAAGGTGTTCCTTTTGCATGCAGAGAAGAAACTTAAAATTAACTTCATATAATAATTACTTCACACCTAATTTGATTTAAGAGCCGATCTTTATCAGAATTAGTAAAAATATTTCAACATGCATTCTATTTCTTGTAATACAAGAACAAACAACTTGAACAAATTCATCCATCCTGATCATATGAATGATGTCTTGTGCTCTAATTTACTTCACAGGCACACAGTAACATTCAATAGTGCACCTTTAATTGGATTTGTGCCGGTTCCTGCTCCCTCCTCCTCCAACCTTTCCCTTTCTTGTTCAGAGCCATGTCTTTAACAAATAATTTTTTCTTGCTAGCCTGGCTATCAAATGTTACATGCCTTATAGGCTATAATGTGAAATAATACTGATTAGTAGTCTATAACAAAACTAGTACAATTGTGTGTTTGTTTCACCCATTCAGTCAGATTTGCAGACCATTTTTACAAACAGTGTAGAGAAAATTTGGCGTGAACTTCAAACATTTGTGTTCTTAGTCTGACAGTTAAACCTTGGAAAACCTACAGCATTTAAACCCTGAGGTTAACAAAATCATTTTGTTATTCAGTTGGTTCAGCACATTTCATGTCAGCATGACAAAGCTCCTTCTCATTGCTCACTCCTCTCGGATGTTTCTGCCTCTTCACCACCGTCCTCGTCATCACCTGCAGACTGCTTCATTACATCCATTATATCTTAACACATATCTGTAGCGTCAACCAGCAAAGCTTCTTTCTTTGGCACCTTCTCTATGCTGCCGGCTGCAGGTTTTCTTTTCCTGTGCATGTTTTGGCAACGAGTTCTAGAAACTAGCTGCCGAACTGCTCGATACCTTCAGTTGACATGACAACTGCTGCCTGCTGTTTCACCAGCTGTGTCACTGCAGCTAAGATGACCTATTCAATCTGTGTATAGGCTTTAATAGCTGTGACTGGAGTAAAAAAAGACTGGCCTTTACAAGACTGACCCACTGGGAAAATCCTCAACACTTCCCAACTCATGTAGCCAACCCACACCTGCCCAAATTCCACACCTATTGACTCACCACCAGTTGTTCATCCACAATGGGGAATACTTTCGCTGTATTTAACCAGCTCAAAAGTTCCACTTCCTTGGATCATCTTGTTTGCTGTGTTGCCTTTTTTGTGGATAAGTATTTATATTTGAACCCGCAACCCTCCTGCAAGCCTCGGGTTAATTCTGATTAAAAAAATCACGGAGTTGTTCTTGTCTCATCTGTGCACTTGGGTCCTCACTGCACTCACCATGAACTACGACATGAAAAATGCATACACTACGGTAATGTTGCTCTTTCTTAGAAAAGCAGTTTTTTAGTAAGAGCTGAACATGTGATCGATAAGTTATGAGTTAGTAGTTTTATAACCTCTGTAGCCCAGTTTCCTTAGATACTTAGAAAACTATAAGTAACTTTATAACAATTATAAAACAACAACTCAGTGTTGATGTGGGAAATAGGGAGGCATTCATGCAGTGTTTCAAAAGGCAAGAATGCCAAGATTGAGGTGATGGATGGACATGCAGCTTCCCTTACTTTACAGGTGACCAGGTTGTGACATTTAATCAGAGATAACCAACTCCAATTACATTTTCCAAACTTCACCGCTCATTTTGGATGTAAGCAGCCCATTAAATGCCTGTTATGATTGAGCGACATTGACAAACACGAGTCAGTTAGGACTTTCTCCACTATTTAGTAGGCGCAGAGGATGTGTTTTCACTACATGTTATTGAACTACATTATCACACCCTCAGGCGTGAAGACTTCATCTGCTGCTAGGGACCATAATTATAGTTTGACTTTTTGATTTGCGTCTCAAATTGACTTTTGCTTTGACTCGCTGTTTTTCATTCTGCGTTCACTTGTGTTTTCAGTTTGTTTTTGTTTTTTGTGGTTAAATTTCTGTGTTAAAACTATGTGTTTAGGTTGAGAAAAGGATCATGATCCGGGTTGCGTCTTGTTGCCATGTTAACGGCATATTACAAAGCTCCACCTTGTATGTTTCCATGGTGACGACTCCACCTGAGATTTTACTGGCACTTACTCACATGACAAGAGTTGCCAACATTATTAGGGTTGTTTTCTGTTTATTAACGAATAGATTATATCAAGCCTGCTGAGCCCACTAGAAGATGTAGAAGGTCCCCACTGACCCATATGTATGGGAATTAGGTGCAATGATAGCAGCCATCTAATGGGCGAAGGGGTGCCTCAATCAACTGCTTTAATTGCCAAACAGCAACCATCCGCTCTCAGCATAGATTACTACTGTTACCGCTGCAATGCTATACCTTCTAAGGCCTGCTTTCTTTTTAAATTTAATTTTAAAGTTTAACTATTGTCTGGGGTAACTCAACCTCCATTACAAAAAATCACAATATAGCTGCAATCAAATCTTTTCCACTAATTAATGCAAAAAACAACACACTTCAAACATATTGAACATCTTTTGCAAAGCAGCCGACCATCAAGCATCCTGATCACTGGCACCTCAGCAGCAGCTTTGACCCTTCCATGGCCTGTGTATCAGCATGCATTTGCTCACAATCGTCTCCAACAGTCACCCTGTCATTGCTATGATTAAGGTTTCAGAGGCATGGAAAAACATAACCAGTTGTCACTTTCATCTCACAATTTTCATTTTAAGGAATCTTGATAAGATCGAGGAAATGGATTTCCAACCACTAAGGTTCTGTGGCCCCGTTGGTGAAAAGATGAGAGAAACAGTTTTGGTTTTAAAGAACTGCAGACAGAGGCAATTTTTTATGAGTTACAATTATGAATAGCAGTTGTGTGATGAAATACTTAAAAGCAAAGTTCAATTTGCCAATCATAGGTTTCACTCCTACTCAGTGACCCGGTAGCGGCTGGGTATTGAAGAAATAGCATTAATTTTGTTCGGTGTTAAATCCTTTTGAAGACTGGTCTCCTGTGATGTTACATGTAATGAGTTCATGAGGAAATTTCTGAAGAAAGATTGAGGGGAAGAGAATGGAGAAAAAAAGAGAAGAACAAGGAACTAAAACAAGAGACTGAAAGAGAGAGAGATTATTTCTGAGCTGTTACAAGTTCATTACATTATTCATTGCTTATCCCCCACATTGTTTGGTCTTTTATGGGTTTCCTTTCTCTTGCGATTATTCTTTCCCCTATTCCCTCTCTGTTCTTTATCTTATCGGCACAGTGCAGGTGTTCCATGGCACTCTGGGAAACTTAATTTGATTATCAGGTATTTAAATCCATGGTATTTTTTCTCTCTTCTCTTTGCTTCTCTCCAATTCCCAGCAGGCCCTTTCTTGTGTGGAACAATGCCATGACTGTTGGGGCTACAGACCAGTTAAAAATCAATTCCCTCCACCATGGTCTGCAGTTTGAGGCAGCTTTCATAAATTGCTGTGGTGGATTGTTACAGGTGAGCCACTGTGAAGAGTGTTTTTAACTAAAGCAGGGACAAAAGGGTAGCATTTGAGACTTTAAAGAGATTAGGAAAGAATAAAATCAACGTTACCTGTTATGAAACCCAGACAAAAATGGAATGTTTATACTGGTCTGGTTCACATCGGGTTGAGAATCAGGCTCGTGTGGGGTTAAGATATCAGTCTGTTATCAGAATCAGTCATGTCTTTCTCAAAAATTTAATGAGTACACAGATTTAAAAGCTGATGTATCTGTGAGCCACAAGTTGCCAAGTTTGTTTCCTTTTTTCTTGATGTAACTTGATATGTATCAATTCTTTTACGAACTTACAAGGATACGTTTGGTTCATTATTTCTCTAACTGTTCCACAAGCTGTAGTAAAGCAAGTAAGTAAAATATCTGACTTGTTTGAGACAAAAAGTACACTGAAGACGTGGGTGCTGATTCACAGGTCTGGAGACTGGCAATGACACAAGTTTGCTTTCTGTAAATGGAAAAGTGTCTATTAAAAGGCAAATTATACTTGAATGAGTCACCAGACATTCTGACACATGTCAGCAACAGCACATGTGAAACCCACAACATTAATGTAGGCAATTTTTCATGAATGTCATTGTAAGCTACATAAGAGTACTTTATAATATGGTCCTGAACCCGTAACACCTAAATGGACTAATATTACTTATTTTACTAATCGCACATGTAGGTGTCCTTCTGTAGACATACTGTAGTTATGATATTTGCCTTGAAAAGTTTTCTAAAAAGTTGCATTCCTTTACCAGGAGCAAGTTTGCTAGTGACCCTGTCTCAGACTATTTCGGACACATATCTGTGTTTCAAACCTGTATTTCCTTACCATTACTCAGATGACAATAGCAGCATAAATTCTTTAGAAATGATTGTTTGTTTTATCTTGTGGATTTTTTTTACATGCACGCACCTTTATCTCAGACCAGAATTTTTCGAACTTTTTGATTATGCATGCGAATCCATCCATCCATCCATCCATCCATCCATCCATCCATCCATCCATCCATCCATCCATCCATCCATCCATCCATCCATCCATCCATCCAGGTTATCCCAGATGCCTCTCTCTCCATTATTGCATTCCAATTCCTTCTGCTGATCCCAAAGTGTTCCCAGGCCAGATGAGATATATACTCCTTTCAGTGAAATCTGACTTTACCCCGTGGTCTCCCACCAGTTCAGGCATGTAAGCCCAGAATACATCAGGTTAAAGGGACCCAGCCAGCATCCTAATCAAATACCTGAACCACCTCAGCTGACTTTTTTGGAGGCTAAGGAGCAGCGACTCTACTCCAAGCTCCCTGTGTATGTCTGACCTCTTCACCTCATCTCTAAGGCTGAACCTAGCCACTCTACTGTACAGTGGAAACTAATTTCAGCCGCTTGTATCCACGATCTCAGTCTGTCTATCACAACATAGATCTCATGAGGTAGGTACCCCCATGAGGTAGGAGCTGGGAAGTAGACCAACTGGCAAATGGAAAGCTTCACCTTCCAGCTCAGTTCCTCCTTTACCACAATGGCTGGGCACAATGTCAGCATTACTGCTAACGCTACCCTAGTTCATCTGTCCATCATGTGCTCCATTTTTTTCCATCACTACTGACCAACACCCTGAGATACTGAAACTATTTTGTTTGGAGCATCAACAGGCAGATTTGCTTTCAGTTTTGTGTTCTTTCTATTCTAAATACCAAATACAAACATTGTATGTGAAGCTTATATGTAGATTCATATTCTGTTTGGTTTTGTGATTTTGCATTTGTTGGTTGAGGATATACGGACATGTTGATGCCCTCTCGTTATGGGATCTATTTACTTTTTATGTTCAGGCTGATTATTTCATCATAAAAGGATTGCATCAGATTAATGAGTGTGCAGGCCTTCTCTTCATTACAACATCTAACTTTCTTTACTTTGATTAAATGCTTTCAATAATGCTTTTTTTTCTGGATGCTATTGTCTATCCATCAGTGTTCCAAGTGGAACAACAATGCAGTCATTGCATATGAAGGTTATATCTTAACAAAAACCGCTTGAGCTATTGGCATTATTGCTGTGGCTTCTTGTGTTAAGTTATTGCACTTATTCTTAAGAACAAATGACGTTGTTTCTGTTGTAATGCAACGTGTATTGCTTTTCTTGCAATGATGGACCCTCACGCGTTTCCTCGGTTGCAACAACAGAAGCTTTCTTTGACTGTTAGCTGAGTCATTGTTGTATGAGGGAGAGAATAGCAAAACAGACCTTTAGTTGGAATGAAAAAGCTGTGGGTTCATGTTAAAATACCCCCTTCTGATTCCTCAGATAAAATTTTACAGTACAGTATGGTCCTTGCACATGAAGCATTTTTTAAGGACGTGAATCCATGAGCCTTGTACAAAGACTCTCAATCTCAATCTGTTCTTCTGACAGACCGAGAGAAAAAGAAAGGGAGAGAAATAGAGGTTCTTCTTTCTGTAAAAGACAACAGATGGCGGAAGAGATAGCCAGTAACAGCTGACAAAACAAGCTGCCATTAATTTCCATTCAATAATACATCATACAATGTCCTCAGTGCCCTTTATATCCCCCTCAAACATCAAATCTAATTGGACTCAAGCAGAAACTACTTACAATTCAGTTAATAGAGATGATTATTATGGAAATATGCATAATAGTGTGCTTGACTTGTAGTGAGTGAGCCTGCTGCGCTAAAATCAACTAAGTTGTAATGTGTGCAGGTTTTTCTAGAACCACTCCCTACCAATCTAATTTACTCTCATCAAAAGAAAAACTTGTGTTTTCATGCACTGATATCCTGCTGTCCTTGTGCATAAATGTCAACAAGATGTGGTTTTAACCACAGAGATTTTTACTAGTGATACTAAACTGCAGCATATTCTCTGTATACTGAACAGGAATAATTACGTTATAAACTGTTGAATGAAAAGAGTCTAAAAGGAAAGAGAAATGACAAAGCATCTAGTCAAATGAGAAGTAGGATGGTCGGCAAGATGGTGAGGTAAACATCAGTGTCTGTGTCAAAACAAAGAAGGAATAACTTCTGGCATTGTGGATTCTCTTTAATGTTCTGACTCTGCGATAGTGCAAGTGTTATAACAAGGAAGGGAATAAATTCTACTGAAAATAGATCATAAATATTCAAGTCTTCCTTGAATAATTATCATGCAGAGGAGAGTAAAGAGGACATAGGAGAAAGTATTTGCTCAGCCTATGCTTTTCAGTCTGTTTCCTTGGTGATATTAGTCATACAAACTTAACATTGTGTCAGTGATACTGGTGGTAGGTTTGATTCTTGAACAGCTCAGGAATTGTGGGAGGAGAAAATGTCGATATTTCCATTTCCTTACCTTAAACTGGAGGTTTGACATTTGCATTTTATTCGCAAGTTTTTAGTACAATTTAACTCAAAATACAAAGCTGAGCTTATAAAAAAGATAAGACATGAAAAATTAAAATGCTCTGAGATTTAGATTCATCAGCTGTGAACACACCAACCAGGTGACATAATAAAACCATTTGCCTGTCTTCACTTCGCCTGCTGGCGACATGAAGCAACCTGAAATTAAGTCAGGGAGATGCTGTAATTAACAAATGCTCTAAGGAACAGTGAGGCCAAACAAGACTGAAAGACAATTACAAGACGTCAGTTTTCAACATATACTGCCTGCAGTCGCATGGCAGAGTAATGCCTGAGTCTCTGTCAGCTCCAAACAAAACAGACAAGATGGTTCAAGGAATAAAAATGAAATGTAAAATTACAGCTGGGTGGGAGGAGGGGCACTGTGGAGATGATCTTTATGCAAATCTGTGTGTGTAATCAAGATATTTCCTAAACAACTGGATGAGTAGGCCTAATCCTTTCATTCTATTTATAAAAGATATAATTGCTCTTCAGACATCATCATCACTGTCGTCATCACAATTTTTAAATTTTTTTGCCTCATAATGAATGACTGAATTCTAATGTATCATCCAGCAACTTTCTTTCAAATATGAGTCTACAGTCAGACTGAAATTTCCGCTTAACAGCAGGTCCTCCATAAGCCATCACATGCTGTAATCTCACCTTATATGACCGCATAGTGTAAAGCGAAGACAGCAAACACTGCCAACTTGTGAACAGATATTTGTTCGTATGCAACTGAGAAACTTGATGTTAAACCAAATGGAGAAAAAAAGTGAATATGTCTGCTGCTTTTCTGATTAAGGACATGTAACTCATCTCACCTGTGGATGCCATGCGTTGGGTTTTCTCGCTTTCACAGCTTCAGGGTGCTGCTATGTCACCATCGCAGCAAAGTGTGACAGATGGTGCAGGCCTCTACCAACAGTTGGCTGAATGTGCAGTGCACGTCATGCTTGAGGATCCTTGTGGCCCCATCAGTCAAGGTTCTAAAAAGGTCTGAGCATATGGTCGGTGAAGCCATAAAACAATCCCCCCCATCCACTGTCACCCAAATCATAATGGATGATTTCACCGCTGTTGTGTGAAAGCAGCTTTCACTCACCTTTCATACACACATTAAAACTGCATTTCTTTTTTAGTTTTACTGCACGTTTTTATTGGTAAAAAGCATAAACATTTTTCACCCTTGCTTGTCTAGACTGTTTTATTGGTTTTGTTCAATAAAATTTGCGTCAGTGGTAAAACTCATACAAGATGTGAAGAGATGTGAAATGACATCTATCCGACCTCACGACCTTCTGCACTCTGATCTTTTCTTTGTGTTCATTAGATGATTCAGAAGGTGACAGGATGATCAATACTGGAACAGATAATGGTTCAAAGGATGTCATGAAGAAAGAAGCTGAATGCCACATATGACCTGACAACTAGAGAACTGCAGGTAGGTGTCCAGGGTTTGACATATACGAGGACAGCGCACAGTATGCATAGATTTTTGCTGCAGCTAGAATGTTGTGTTACGCTCCATCCTGAGGGAAACCCAGATGAAATACGAAAAGGAGACTCCCACTTCCCCACTCCCATGAACCTCCAGCAACAACATTTACAACCCTTTAAGTATTTATTTCTCAGAGGTTCTTGAAGGCAACTTGACTTCAGGCTGGCCTGCTGGCAAAACAGCAAACAAAATGGAACTAAATTAATCAACCTACTCAAATGCAACAGACATAAAAAAAAACAAAAAAAACAAGAGCTATCAGAAAAACAAGAAAAAAGTGATTAAACAAAAATGCTCCTCACCTCTACAGATCCCTGTGAGGATATTGATATTATATGATGGCATGAAGTTGAGAGAGGAGAACCTACAGGAGATGAGCTAAAACAGCAGCCTAAAATCTTCTTCAATTTTTCTCCTTGGATTTCCAACATATTCTGGGCCTACACTGTGCCAAATTTCCATTACTCTCTTCTTTTGTCAGTTCCATTTTTGAAATGTAAACAGAAAACAAGGTCCTGGTGGAGTATGCTTGTCCGGCAGCCTGAATCATAATAGATTTTCAACCCATTACTGTAAATTTTATGAGACTCTGCAACTCGAGACATAACTTCAGCAATGATGCAATCGAGAATCAACTGCCAGCCAGTATCTCCAGTGTTGCTACAGTGGTCTTTACATGCTTAAAATCCTTAATCGCGGCACTCAGATACCACATTCCTGTGTGGAAAAAGCTGCACACGAAGGCTGTCGAAACATAAAGCCGCATCATTCATTGCTGTAAAGGCTTGAGTTCAGGTCTTTTATTTGGAGAAGTCTCTGTTAAGTATACATGAATGTAATAAAAGTGATCTAACTCAGAGAGCTGCAAAGTTCAGGGAAAGAAAAACTGCAGCAGCTAACCTGAGCACTGTGCTGAAAGAAGATAAAAGTTGCAAAAAGATGCATAGTAAGTTGTTAATCCTCAGTCGGATCAGGAGCAATCCATTCCCATTTATTTGAACTGTCTATTAGTACGTGTCTTCACAGCATTCCTTGCTGCCATGGCCCAGGAAGTAATGAGACTGTTAATCTCCTAATCGGAGATTGCCCCGGCTAACGTGGCCCCAGAGTGCCACTTCAGACCTCCACAAACCGACCCGATCGCCGTTAATTGTTTTCAGCTGGCTTGAAAACGACCAAAAGCAACATTTAAGATGCTGACAGAGACCAGAGCTGTCATCTGATTCCTTTACCTTTAGTGACAGAAAATATTAGAAAAATGTAATGCTTGAGTAATTATTTTGAACAGCCGGTTAAAAATGTTCCTTTAACTTCATCTACAAGCAATGTCATACTGTTTTCATTCAGAGTAACCTCGCTCAAGTACAAAAGTACTTGTGCAGTTCAGTACAGTTCAGTTTCTGTAATACTGTCTATAAAAATAGATTGGTAGTTGTTCATTTCAGTGGACCCACAGTGATCATTGGATTTGCTTGTGTGGGTAAAATAAATCCACACAAAATTGTCTGTCTTTCCTTCTTTACCTTGCTGTTATCAAGCCCTTACAGTGTGAATCCATCTTTTTTCTCCTTGTTGGCAAACAGGAATGCAATAATCAGATAAGAAAATTCTTGACAGCAGCTGCCCAGATATTACTCCAGATTGCCTTGGCATGTTCCAAGACTCCCTCCTGCATCTCACATTTGTGTCTTTCTTTGGATGTCTTAGTAGAGTCCAAAAGTACGTAGTATGTGCTGCTGCCAGCACATCCAAATAGTCTCCTTTGGTACATAGTAAAGAGGATTCAAGGCACGGCTGAACAACATAAACAGCAGTGGCAGTTGTAATTGTGAAAAATTACTGCAGCTTTAATGTCTATGTGACTTTTCAGAGACCAAGACTGTGATGTAATAATGACCAAGTGGACAAAAACAGCCAGTTTTTCAATTGCAAGATCAACAAACTACTTCATCATTCTGAGTTCAGTCTTGACAGCAGACCAAAAAGTGGAAATGGCAACATGGTGGGGCAGCTTGGCTATTTATGTTCTACCATCGGTTTGTTGTCACAATTATTCACACGTGAATGAATTTAATTGACTTTCTAGGCCAAATACTAACTTCTTTCCTTCAGCTCATCGTTGCCAAATTCCAAGAGGCCTCCTGCTACCCTTAAAAAGGAACCACAGAGCAAGAGAAAAGAGCATCTTCCCGAGCAGCTGTCTCATCATATGGTGTTCTTTGCTCCATTTCATTTCCCCTCAATGCCTCATTGAAACTAGGACTGACATGCCGTTCAATTCCAAGAGCAGAGAGCATGGTCACTATAATATTGTTGTGGTTTAGAGATTTTAACAAGGGAGAAAGTGGAATGATGAAGTTCTTTTCAGAAACAGAAAAGGCTCCTTTTGCAGTTTATGATGTTACTTAAAAAGCAGTAAACAGAAAGTTGCTGTAATTTGAAGTTTACACAAACCTCAATTTAAATTCCAATGTTTAGTCCTCCTTTAGTTTAAGAAGCATCGTTCACAGGGTTTCCTTTCATGATTGAACAACTTAAGAAAACTGGTAAATTCACTACTGTCACTCACATTAAATTTCTTTCCCTACCCTTAATATTTCCAGACAGCTCTGTGTCTCTGGGTCTGCACCATTTCTTCCTGACCAGAAATGAGGCTTGATAAGCATCACTACAGTGGATGACAACCCACTTAGACACATCAAGATGGCATCTGCCCATCTGAAAAGTCGGCAAACACTAGAGTCTGCATATGGAAGAGAACAGCTCCACCGGCAAGCTGGCCCTTTCTATTTCCTGCGTACAGCTTCCTTTGAACACTCAGCACCATATGGGACTTATTCTGAACATCCTGGTTCAAAAAAGTATTTTTTTTGTCCTCTTTTAAGTTAGCAAAGAAAAGGGTGGAAAGAGCCTGGTCATCTTTATACATTTCACTATCTTTTCATTAGAGCAATAGGAAAAATAAATATATCTGCAATAATGTAGCAAGACTTTGATAACAAGGCTAAGTGGTTGCTCTTTAAAATCCTTTTTAGGACACCATACAATCAGCTATGTGGTGCAAGGACAGGATATCATTCATTATCATTGACACATCTAATGCAAGATCAGGTAAAGAGATTTCTCACTTTCAGAACTGGTTGTCTGGGCTGCATTGTTACAGAATGAAAACCGAGCAAACATGTCTCATTTTCAACGCCTGCACAACTGCTGCAGTAATATGCTTAAAAAACGGCACATTTTTCAGAAAGGATCATTTGTTTGGAGTTTGAGTGTCTGGTATATGTCAAAAGTGTAAGAGAAACATGTGGGTTGATATTCTTAATTGCATTCTCAGTTTAAATCCTTCATTTTAATCATGCTTTTTATATGCACAGACTTCTAAACAAAGTCAGGCCTGCAAATTATTGTCCTCCTCTAGGACACATGGACAAAAAAACATAGCAGCAATAGGAACTCGATCTTATGGCCTCTCAGTTACTGGACAGTGTCACCATCTGCTGAGCCGCCTTGCCCATTTACAGTAATTGAATTTATCAACATCACATGACAATATATTATTGGTACTATAAACTGTTTAACCATCAGTCAGTATTATATGAGAAGAACCTTATATCAAAATCACTACGCTCATATATTATACCAGGAGATCACAGGGAACACTTAACTAAGTCTTTATGGAACATCTCAGTGTGAGATTCAGACTGGATGTGACCTGATTATTTTCTGAACTCACACATTTAAATGATGGGATGTATATTACATCTCACAATGTGTCTACTAGTTGATGTATGGCCATTGCTTCGTTGCACTGTGCAGGTAATTCATGTCATTGGTCTAATAGACCTGTTTCCAGCCAGACGTTTAGACTTGTCACGGTAAGAAAAATCTGTATGGGTAGTCATCTCGCCTAATGGTGAGCTAGCAATTAGCATTATATCATTAGCTAATGTTACTAGTGACTATTTCATTAGATTGAATGGGCTTCTCATCCAGTGTCTGCTGTTACAGGCTCCAAGCCATCATAAGATAGAGCGGTTAGAGCTGATGAATGGGAAACATGAATATACTGTAAGTCACTGAACATAATGAAACAGAAATGTAATACATGATCTAATTAGAAAACATGATTTCTGCTTTCGCCATGTCAGATTTCATTTAGCATCAGTGAAGTAATAATTCACATAATCCCACACTGTTTTTTCAACTTTATTAACCTACACCATCTTTCATTGATTTGATTGAGAGGCACAAATTACATGTGGTATGATACGTACAGAATTAAACTGTCACCACAACCTCCAATGCTTTTGAACCAACAACACGCAAATTCCCACAAACAAGAAAAATTCTCTACGACTCCCTTAATCTTTTGACTATAAATTATATTGCCATTACTGACCAGTCAGACCATTCTACAGCAGAGAATGATCTACACGTTTCATCATACAACCTTTTGCCATTTGTGCACCAACAATTTTTAGCTCTATTGTCTCTATTGGTGTTTTGTCCTGTCCAATACATGATGCCTGGGCAGGAAATTTGTGTTGTTTTTTTTTTATTTTTTTTTATCTGTATGTGCTTGTAAAAAGAGACCACCAAGCAACATCTGAGCTTTCTTCACAATAATAAAACACAACCCTATTCCCATGTGCTGGCTGACTCCTGCTGTGTGTAAGCACATAGGGAAACAGCATGAGATGTCTTTAATAATTACAGGTTTATGTTAATCCATCCAAGTCAACAGAGAGCTTGTAATGTAACATTAAGAAGAGCCTTTCCTTGGAATATCGGCATTTGATAACACAGAACACTCAAGGTATTAACCTATACTCAGCAGAGAATTAATCCGGAAAATGCTCAGCGAAGACAACACCAGCGAGGATTTAGGTGTGTAATACTCCATCACACAGATGCTGTAACCCAGGATGATTAATTCTATATTATTTGACTTTGGTGTGCAACAGTGTGCTGCCGCCTGTGATGGAAGGATGGGAAGAATCAATGAATAAAGCTTGTCAGAAGAATCACAGTGCATACTTGTATTCCTCTCAAATCCAACAGACAGAGAAATAATCTGCTTATGCACACACACATACATACACAAGCAGGAACCACTCCCAGGCTGTGACTGACCACATCTTGCTTGGAGGAAAGAGAATTATCTTACCAGTCTGAGAAAAAAGGGATCTCGCCAATAATTGCACACCCTGGCACAAACAAGATAGCTGCTGAAAAATGCAAATTCTTCACATTGTGCGTTCCATTACAGGAGAAGTGACAGCTCTTTAATATTATAATAACAGTGGGAAAAAAAGGCTTTCATTCAACAATCCGAGCAGCACCAGCAGTTGCAGAGAAAGCAATTTGCATGCTGAATTTCCCTGTGAAATGCCTGCAGTGTTTTTAATCACTCGACATTAACAAATCTTTTAATTACCATTTGTCAACAACTGTGTTCAGAATAATTTCTGCTGCTTAATACTGGGGGTTTAAGGATGGGGCGACTTAGCTGTAATTTCTATTAACGCTCTTTTATTTCTTTTGAGGTGAGAAGAGGCACCATCTCGATTAATGATTCTCTCTAAGAGAGGAAAATGATTTAGAAAAGTTACATTGGTGCCAGCAAAAGAACCCTTTTATACGGAAAATTGTAAAGCAAAGCGCAGCCACTGAAAGGCTGATGAACTCTGACTTCCAGTCATGTATAGCGTGTAACTACTCTTACTGTCTTACTGCGTGGCTCAGTGGGTAGAGTGGCCATCTTCTAACGGGAAGGTTGCCGTTTCGATCCTCGGCCCGTCAAGCTCATGTCGAGGTGTCCCTGAGCAAGACACCTAACTCCTAATTACTCCTGATAGGTCGTGGTTAGCGCCTTACATGGCAGCTTCCGCCATCAGTGGGTGAATGTGACGTATCATGTAAAGTGCTTTGGATGCTGTCGCTATATCAGAAGAAAAACAAACTGGAATTAATAATATGGATTAGGGTTAACTTGTCCAAACACAGAGATGCTTTTATAAACTATGCTTTCAATTACTCTGTTGTTTATTCAGAAAAAAAAATGTATTATTTATTTTCTAGATTTGCAAATCCTACATCCGAATTATGCATTGTAAGTTGGAGAATTCACCTAAAAAGGCTCATTGTTATAATGGCCCCTTATTCACACAAACTTTCTTTCACTTTCACGTACATAAATTTGGCATTTGGGTTCATCAGACAAACCAAGGTTCCCTCTCAAGACAACCCAGGAGCAGATAGAGAGCAACAGAGAGAAGGTGATGCAAAGAGACAAGGAAAAGGAGGGGGAGCATCTTTTAAAAATATATATATATTATAAGTCAGTTCTCTCTCTCCCCAGCTTCTGTACCATTCCCCCCGGTGGAGTACATCAGTATGGCGTAGTGGAGAACAGGGAATACAGAATACAGCAGAATAGTGTTTTAGACATGCAGATGTATGTGCATAGAGCACTGTATGTCTTCCTACATCGATGTAACAGACAGAAGTTAGCGATAGTGTGTGAATGTGATCTTTAAATGCAAAAGGAGGTCATAAAACTTGCAGTTACAAAGAGGAAAAGTGAAAACTATGCAACTTACAACATCTAAAATTGCAAAAATATGAAATTGTCATTTAACAGTGTTTGCAATCATGAAGAAAAAATTTACTTTATGAAGAATTGGTAGACTACACAAGCATACTTATGTAAAGGTTGCTGTTTTGTTTTTGAACAGATTCTAAAAATACTAATGCTTTTCTACAAATACTTGAATAACTGTCTGGACACTCTTAACCAAAGCACTTACTCTATAATGGACTATAATTAACTCAGCAGGTCACGTCAGCTGGACATTTTGGTTGGATGCAGCATTATGTTGATATAAATGTTTGCAAAAAAGTTCAGTTTTGCTGGAAAAATGAGATTTTTAAAAAAGGCAGTATGCAAACTGATTTAGTAGCACAATTTCTCTTCAGAAGAAATCATAGGATTAACCTCATCTCCTCTCTTTGCTTTGCCTCAAACCTGTTAAATATAAATGATTGCTTTGCCACAGTCTGTATACCCAAACACCTCATGCAGTTCATGATATTTTCCATTGTTTTGCTGTTAGTTGGCTGTAAAAAGAAGGAAAAAAAGAGAGAAAACAGACCAGGAGCTTCAACTTTTGTATCTCTTTCCTTTCCGTCCCCTTCCTCACAAATAGAAATAAAAAGGTAAGTGCATGAATAAATAATCGAACGCTCCCTCACCCGTTAGAGGGGACATCTCATATAATACGGCAGCACTCGAGCATTCACAGGGCTGGAAAAAGAGAGCAATTTAGCTCGGGGCTCAGATAAGACAGGCTGAATACTCCCTTGAATACACCGTTAATCATCACAAGGAATTCACAATCGCCTCTCCCTCGCCGACACTGACACAGCTCCTTCACTGGTGGAGTCAAAGGCAGAGCGTTGAGGAGAGTTAAAAAGCATTCTCGGATTCTTGGAGCTTTAGGAGGCCACAGAAAAGTGAAGGTTGTCATAACGCAAAGTGAGGCATTCAAAAGAGACGTCAGTCTGCTATAAAGTGACTGCTGGTCTAAAAGTTGAGGATATGTACAGCTATTTAAGGTATTAGTTATTTACACATATTTTCTTGCAGAGAAATACTTTCTGAGAACATTACTATCACTATGGAGGTAATAATATCAGTTATTTTGAAAATATGGGTGAACTCCACAATAAATTACTTGTATTTGTTGTGCTATTGGATTTTCTGTATGTGGAATCCCGAATCAACACTGTATTTTGTTTCAATAATCGTTTTCTTATGCCACGATGGTATAATTCTCCATCTGGGACATCATCTACTGTTTACATACCACAACAGTCTTCAATGTGATGTTCCAAGTGTTGCTTTGTCATTATTCTATGCAAGTGCAAATGTATTTGTATTTCTACCAAAAGTGTTTATTTCTTTACCAGGGTTCATGTCAATGGACACACTGAAGCGTCCAAAATAGACGGTTACCCTTTTTATTGTCAGATAATGTGGCCTCAAGAGCTGTTTTCACATCTCCTAATTTGTGTCTCAGTGGCAATTCTGAAAGCTATTGTTCCGTAAAGGTGATATAAGGCTTATGTTTGAGTGTGTGTGTTTGTGGGATTCAACCTTGACTCTCTGTAAAGACACTATGAACTGCTTAATAATGAGCATCAGTCCAGACTAGATGTTTGCTGTCCCTTAATGCTGTTATGTTTGGCTTTCTAAGCGGCTTGAACGTCTACACCTGTGGTCCTTTGACACCTATAAAACTTGCATTTAATGGTTCTTTAGCCTCGTCGGTTGTAATCTTGTTCCTTACAAATATGACTAAATCGCTTCAAGCAAGCTTGGTGGGAAAACAAATTTGTCTGCCTTATTGTTTAGCACAGACTCACTTTGCTTTCTGAGTGGTTTCGGATCCAAATACTGAGGAAGAAAAGAACAGCATGTTCGAGCCTGAACGCCCCATCCCCTCCCACCCAAAAAATGACAGGCACATTTCAATCCTGTGAGTGAGAGAAGCTTGGTGATCGACTGGCAGGAGACTCTGGCACTCGATCAGGACCTGCCATTCGGATATTTTCACATAGAGCGGGAGCTGCTGCTTCCCACCCAGGCCCACGTCACATCTGCTGAGGACCCACTCCTGACTAAATGAACTGACAGCAGCCCCCCCTCTGATTTGACTAAGTGCCCGCGAAGCCTGTCAGAGGATCTTTTAGAAAGTGCTAACCATTATTTATGAGGGACCACCATGCTGAAGTACAGTAGCTACAGTGAGACTGTAATATTATCCCATGTCCCATGTCCATAAAAAATAAGACAATATTCTGTAAAGTATGTTTGTGTGTGTGTATTTTCAAATTGCAATACTTCGTGGTGAGTAAGAGTGAGAATTTTCTGGTCTTTCTCTTCACACATGTGAATCACTGTTTAAACATTCAGCGGTGCTTTACAGTTTATTCACCAGAAGGCTTCCACTGACAGATGCAGCAGCAGGCTGGCAGCTATGTTAAATGTCACCAGCCTAGATTGTGCATCACTACTGTGGTAGCTACTGTGGGTGACCACTTACTGGCCATTGCAACCATCTGATTTCCTGTCCAGCCCACAAATGATCTGATTAAACTATTTATCAAAGGGAAAATTCCAGCATAAAAATAGGTTATTGCTTATACTACTCATCTAGAATCCCATTAAGCTTTCTTTCAAGACTACACACAGAAATGTGACAAAACATATTGAGCTGAGATCTACTAGTTCAGGTACTGATTGGATGTCACTTTAAATACACTGCAGCTCTAAAAATAGGAAATTATAGATTGCATCAATCATGGGTAGTTCATGTACAGATTGTTTACAAACAAATTCAGCAAGTACAGCAAAAACAAATTATGATACTCGATTAGGTGACCAATACTTGTTCATTCTCAAACAACATTTCTTCTCTAAGGAAAATCAAACAACCTAGGAAACTGAGTCAAATGCGTCGTGCCTGACAACCATCAGTCAAGTATGTTAAGAAACTGGAAGGTCCACCATGGACCAGTAAAGTCAATGGGTCAGACAAGCATGATGTCTTGTTTTTTGTTGCTTGATAGAAAACTATTTTCACCCCATTTAAAGTACTTTGTCAGTTTAATATTAATGATCAATGTGTCTTCAAATTGCACAGAAAAGTCATGAAAACCTTTCATGACTTTTTCTGGTTTTGCCTGAGCAATTTTAATTTTTTTCTAAATTAGCAAGTTTTCTGTCTCTGAAACTAACAATATATACTCATATTCAGACTACATGGATACCATATTCAGTTCAATTCATTTTGTTCAATTCACAGCATAAGTTATCACATAAGTTACCCCAAGATACTTCACACTGTTAGATAAAGAGAGGTACAATGGTATACTATGGAGAGAAACCCAACAAATCCAAAGATTCCCTTTGATACGATCTTTGGCAGCCGTTGGAAGAAAAACTTCCATTTAACAGGAAGAACACCCAGCAGAACCAGGCTCCATCTATCTACCTAGACCAGTTGGGGTGAGGGTGAAGGAGAGAGAGAAAAAGATTACAGATAGAAATCAGACAAACACCGCATGTAAGAACAATAAATATTAGGGATGTTGGCGCAACCAGTAACTGCAGTTCAGAAATGCAGATTCAGAGATACCTGCAGAGGACAAAACACAGTATAGAAGAGAGGAGAGGAGAGGAGAGACGCTCAGTGCATCATGGGATGTCTCCCAGCAGCCTGGGCCTATAGCAGCATTTCTAAGGGATGGTTCAGGTGACCCTGTGCCAGCCTAAACTATAACCTTTGTCAAAAAGGAAATCTTTACGCTTAAACCTGAAAGTAGAGACTGTGTCTGCCTCCTGAACCCAAACTACTAGCTGTTTGTGCCACAGAGGAGCCAGATAGCCGAAGGTTCTGACTCCCATCTTGCTTTCTGAACTTTACAAACCATAAGCCTGCTGTCTAAGAGGAAAGTACTCTGTTGATACATTTTGATGTTTTGTACATGGACAATCCAAAATCCCGTTGAACTGTTGATCCAAATAATATTTGTTCAAATAACTTGGTCCGGTAAGTCATTTGATCTTATTTGAAGTTTGGTGTACTTTTGGATGGAAGGAATAGTGACTACATCATTATATTACTGTAGCCATACTGCAAGATCATAATAAACATGATGCAATAACACAGAAAGTACGGGAAAGACAGTGCTGTATGAGATGTAAATTATTTGTTTCGTCTTTCATTTATTTGGTAGACTCCACAGTTTTCATCCCCGTGTTCTTTCTTTTTTTTTGCCTTGGTATGCATGCGCACAAATAAAAGTACATAAGCTGTGCACGACATCTCGAGTTTTGTGATGTGCTCAGTCTGTCTGTGTTTTTTATGTCCTTTGCTCTCAGCGAACCACTTTGTCCCAAACTATATTTTTAACTGCATTTTATAAATAAACTGCTGCTGAGTACTGGCAAAAATTCTCAGAAGATATTAAATGGGTTGGTGAAAAGTATCTCATCACGCACTGTTAACTCCAAGGCCGCAGACATTCACTCAATTCCACAAGATGACTGATCACCCGACATCATCTAACCTGTGTTTAACTCACACTTTTGTGTTACTTTCAGCCTGTTGGTGCACTGCATTGGTTTCAGTCAGCTGTTTACAAGTGGCAGAGTTTAGAGGGGAATCAGTCTTCGAGGATTCTTGATTTACGATTCTACACACAAAGCACTGGAACTCCAGGGGGGCTTGTTGATTCTTACCTGAAATAGGCGCCACAGGCAGCGGAGGAGGAAACAAGAAGACAGGACAGTGTTAATAGAGTAGACAGACGAGAAGAGATGAAGTGAAGACAGAATAGGCGAGGGCTGGAGAAAGAGAGATAGGTAGCAAAGCAAGAGCTGAGAAGGGAGGGCAGGGAAGAACGTGAGGTGAGGAGAAGGAGGTATGTAGAAAAGAGATCAGTAAAAGATAAGCAGGAGAAAGCAGGGAATGAGAATCTTGAAAGCAATCTCGGGAAGAAAGAGGTTTGATCAAGGTAGAGGTTAGTCAGAGGCAGCATCCAGCATGGACACCACAACATGTCAAACTATGGTCGAAACATTTCTGTCAAATGTCAAACTAATCTTGTTTTGTCAACAAGTAGATGATGCACGCACCACTTTTAGAGAGGCGTTATCACATCCAGAGAGAAGGCTGTGCAAATTGTCTCTTAAACAGTACACAGCAATATCAGTAGGACACTTTAAGATGTGAAGCTATGATCTCAATAGCACCCTTTCCAATTTGGTGAGCTTAATTGATAAGTTTGGTGAGTTCTCAGGTTATAAAATCAACAACACAAAATCTGTACTTATCTTTTCGAATGAAGAAGACAGAAAAATCCTACTCGCAACAGATGGTTTTAAATATTTAGGCTTTAAAATTTCTCCAGATATAAACAAAATAGTTGCTGCCAACTTTAACCACCTGGCAGAAGATGTCAGGTGGTTATAGTTTGCAGATTTTATTACAGAAAGAAAAGTCATTTTAATGGTCAAATGTACAAGAACAAACATGTATTGGTGAAAAAAACATGACAGAAAAATAGAGAGGGAGAGAATAAAATGAGTGGCTGCCATCTTGTGGTGAAGACACGATTCGTGTTCTTGCCTCAAGAGAGCGGCCGCTCATTGCTTTGGAGAAATCTGTTTATGACCGAAAACAAGCCAGCAGGAAATTAAATGTACGTCGCTGCTTCCACAGTGTTTTGAATGGACTTAAGTTCACGAAACGGAAAGTTTGAGCTGTTGTCTACTTTATATGTAATCATACATGTCCTTAGGCAATGGGAGGAACATGTTATGTGGACTTTGTGGCCAGGAGTGTTGCCTCATTGTTTGTACAGTAGGGATGCTTCAACTAGCTTAGTGTACTACAACAATGCTAATACTGTTTCTTCGCCCAGCTAGAGCAGACAGCTTTTACAGTGAGTGGGCAAAGCACTTGGAACACTTTGGGGCAGGTAATGCTTAGTGCTCTGTGGGGAATTTGGATTGAAATTTCTAAATGTAACAGCCTTCTGTTAAAATGCATCTGCAATGATCCTCTTTCAGAGCAAAAATACAGGTTTTATTCAAGCATTTGGCTTGGACATTTTTTGCATTATACTCAAAGAATGAGTTCAGTTCATTGTATCCTGGCATACAGCACTTGTATATCTATTGTGACTCTAAATGTCATTCTAATTTTGCACTCTCCACCTCCATTGTAGCGATTTGGAAAAACGAGCAGTTGTATATCAGGCTGAGAACAGCACAAACTCCCTTCAATTTTCGATTCTGACCAAAGGTAAACACATAATTTTGTTACCGACTTGCCACCTGACCCTCTGCTTAAGGTTAGCATAGTCTTCTACGCATGCTGGTTGGTTTACATGAGTCGGGCTGTGGATTACTTTCCATTTAGCATATGTTAGAACCGTAGTAGCAAACAAGATATCCAGAACATACAGTTCCTATTATTTAATTATTTTACTTGTTGTAGCAGCTCTTAGTACCTGTATAAAGAGCTGACTCATGACCTGACCAGTCTTAATCTCTTTTCTCAGCTGATTTTGAGAAGGTGAAACAACATTGTCTGTTTATCAAAGCCACAAATGAATGGATATTTTGTGGACGCGTCAATATTTTTCAAGTCCCTCCTTAGTGGTGAGACAAGTGCAGTAACCGCAGAAACACCACTGGTTTCCTAAGATATATTGTCTTTTAGGATGGTCTGACTGTCTTTCTGCCGCTACATCCACTGTTCATGTCTCATCTATCATTGGATTTAGCCCCTCTGTGTAATCTGCCTCACCTAAAATCCAGCCAAGCTTCAAGCTGAAATGACTTGCAGCCATTCTCATAATTGTCCACATGCAGGACAATCCGCCATCCCATTTAGCTGCTGAAAGAAAGTCAGAAAGTCAGCATGACATGTAATCAAGCTGGCGTGTGAGACTGGATAATGCCCGTGATTAGGTCTGCCAGCAAGTTGTTCTGGCTAGAGATCGCTAATGCAGGTAGATAAATGGCCTTTCCAGGTGGTTAATTTCTGTGTTTACCTATGGGAAGGACTCGTGCAGATTCACGTAAAAAATCTCTTTTTGTTGAAAGCTGCAGGGAGGCTGTGCCAGACGCCTTAATATCTGATACTCACATGCTTTTTACTGAGACATACGGCAAGTTGAAATAAACAAAAATTATGTTTTCCATTTAGGTACAACTCATGTAATTAACATGAAAGAAATTTGCATCGTGAAGTTATAACTGTGAACTTACAGAGGAAATATTCTCTCTGTGGCTGCTTTGCTGCCTGTCTTGTTATTGATTTTGTTTCTCATTCAAACTGCCCTGCTGTTACTCTTTGGTCTCAAATCCACTCTTACACACTGTACTTTGGAATGTTTTTGTTCTTTTTTATCTCCTGCTTGTATCTATATTTATGCGCTTTGTTCTACTGGAAAGCACTTTATGGTGAAACTGCTTGTAACACGAGCTTTAATGCCAAAATCTGACCTTCTTTGCAATATAGAATATGACAAGTGGGTTCAGGATTTGGGGCACAGGTTGTGTAAGGCAAAACAAGGTTCCTTACAAGGTTAATATTCCCCTCTGCCACAAGATGCCTTCTTTCTACCACAAAGCAGTGACAGTGGAGTAATAGTCCTCTACAAGTGCAGCTTCACCAACCTGAAATTGCTTTTTTTCTTTTTGTTTTGTTTTTCTTGCTTTGTTTTACTCCCGTGCAAAAGGAGCATCGACTCTCGGAAACAATGTAAACAACATTAGTATATTTCTGCAATTGGGTGGTGACAAAGCAATGAGTTAGAATGAAAACCAGACTCTTGCTGTGTGAGTGATATTCACTCTTGTGTATGGGGACCTTGTGCACAGCAGTCAAGGCTGTAGTTTTGTTGGGCTGTTCCTGGTGTTATTGTGAGCAAGTATCTGCAGGGAAAGTACTCACACGCTCAGTCAGTTTTGATTTAAGTTAAGTTTTGCATTTGCATACAAACCACCAGAAACTCGAAACCCAGAAGTAAAAAATGTACAGTTTGGGCTCAACAAATAAAATTAATTGAACCGTTAGCGTCAGTCTTCTTGAAATCTCGGAATTTCAACTAAATCATGCTTAACCAACAAGTTATGTTCCCTCTACAACCAAAGATATTGTTTACCACCAGTCTGACACATCTGAAATTGTCCAAGAATGTTAAGATAGAGGAGGGGAATTGAAATCCTGAACTCCAGGAAAAGAAAAAAAACAATCATCAAGCCACTTTCCTTAAGTTACCTCAACTTGTATTTAGCTTTACATCCAGAAAAACAGAAATGTGAGCTTAAATCACACACAATAAGTTGATAAAAGTGCCAACATTATTCTGTCAACGCAGCTCATAAAAATAATGTCACTTAAAAGACTTTTCAAATTAATACATTAGATTTTTTTTATCCTGCAGTCATGCCTTTAGTTTGATGCTGGAAATAGATCCCTGGAACTAATTTTAAGAGTGTGCATCAAAGTCTGATTCTTAACAATTGCCACCATTTTCTTTGCAAGAATTTGTTTTTTGGACTGCAACAATGAAAACTGCGGGCACCGCGTAGTGTTACAAGACAAATATGTCACTATAGATGGTAAAAACTGTAAGACGCTACCATTTTGCTGTGTGCATTTATTAAAAAATAAAGAACAGCTGCTATTATAGCAATTTTTTTAACACAATTAAATTGCAAGATTTTGATGTTTTGAAACAATGTGTACTACAGAAGCAGAATTTCCATTTGACTCATATTTGGACCATTGAGTGTTAAGGCATGTGTAAATATATTGTTTAAAAATTCTAATGTGTGGGAATGTGTTCTTTCTGTAAATTATGCGATGACCAACACAACTACTTTAAGCAGTTTTTCATATCACCTGAAACGGAGTTGAGAGCAAAAGTGCTTAAATAATGGATCTTTTTTTCCCTCTCTATTTGACTTGTTCTTGTGAAATGATTAGGCCACTTAGGTTGAGAGAGAAATTGGTGTCCTTACATGTCAGCAACTGTAAAATATTTCCAGTTTAAAAAAAAAAGAAAGAGAAAGAATTTTGAAAGAGAAGCTACATTAGTTTCATCATTAAAACTGAATTACCACTGCAAAAATGTACCTATATATGCTTAAGTAAATGGCTTCAGTGACTTATTCAACATGCCAATGTCATTTCAAGGTGACACTAAAGCTGCAGTAGAAGTTCATATTCTTTATGTGGAACCAGAAAGACTATATGTTGATTTAAGGACCCATTTACAACAACTTGTACAGCTGCATTATTCTTCTGCATGAGTTTCTGTGTATATTTCTTAAATGTGCCCTGCAATAGGAAGATGAAGTCATTAATGCATTCTACAATCTGGAAGAAGAGCTGTGTATGGACATAACAGCAAACCTATTTTGTGACAGTTCAGAGGTCTGCACTGGGGATAAGGTGAATGGTTCACATAAGTTAATTCAGAGAAAACTGGATCAATACTGCAAAAATGCTACAGCGGTTAAACCTTTTGGTTAATGATATAATGGCATGAACCAAATATTGATTTTGTATGTGTACATTCCTGTATGAAACCACAAATAGTAGACTATTAATTGCAAACATAATCCTAAACCCGTGTAGTTTTGAATTCGTTGAGTTTAATTAGCTCCTCTAAGAGTAATTTTTCTGTAATAAAGCCGCCTCGAGCCCCCTTGAGTCATTTCCCTTCTCTCTAATGGCGCCTCTGCCTTCATGAGTCACTATGTCCATGATCAAAAGCAGCTCTTTCTCTGCAGAACTACATTTGAATATTATACATAACATGTTCAGCCCATTAGGCACACTCTTCTGAGTGTTTTCAATGGGGACCTGAAAGGATTGTGTTTGGAGTTTTTCCACTTTGGTTTTATGATGTTCATTATTGATTTTTTTTTTCATAATGATCTTGGGGGCAACATATGTGTTCACTCTTCCTTTGAAAGCAGTAAACATTCTCCGCTCAGGCTATTAGACACTGATGCTGCTCAGCTTTGCAAAAGGGAATCCATCTTATGACTTTCTGCTGCTATAGTAACCGTGATGA
Organism: Acanthochromis polyacanthus; assembly: GCF_021347895.1. Taxonomy (NCBI): domain Eukaryota; kingdom Metazoa; phylum Chordata; class Actinopteri; family Pomacentridae; genus Acanthochromis; species Acanthochromis polyacanthus. The sequence goes on along the minus strand of NC_067116.1, from coordinate 23,791,726 downwards.
AGTTGCTGTAGTTGCTAAGCTATTCTCTGAAACATCTAAGCGGTGAGTTATTGCTTGCCTCTGTGTCTGTGCGATACGTGTTTCACCGGCTTGTTTGTGACTTTTCAAATCTATTGATGGTGGCATTACAGCCCACCTTGATGCTGCATTGAGTACAAACAGCTACAACAGGGTCACTCTCTCCACTGCAGCTCAGCGGAGATCTGAAAGTGCCATTTCCTGTGAAAGTGAGAGCAGCGTTTGCTCCCCAGAACCTCCACAGTGGAGCCTTTCTTCCTCTAACATACATTCCCATCGTCAGACATCCAACACAGCCCTAGTTCAGTACAGAGGAACATTTTTATTCCCCCCCCCAACAGTTTGCCTGTAAAAAGCATGTGTATATGTGTGTATGTGAGAGAGATAAAGGAGAAGGAGAAAAAATAACAAGGTTAATGGTGGAGACCACTAATGGCTTTTGTATTACATTTTTATTTTTAGTGCAGAGGTGAGTGAGCCAGGAATGTGAGAACAGCAAAAAAAGCGTGTGGGGACATGGGTGGTGTGTTCAGGAAAACATCATGCTGGAACGCATCATGGACAATACAGCAGCTGTGAGGACCTGTCAGGGACTGTGTGTTTAAATTTAGCTCGACTTTCACCGTGTGCACACAATTCATTCAAATAAAATTGCTGGTTGTGGGCACCAAGAGTCAGCCATTGCTGTCAGTCTCTGTCAGCCCCTCAGCTCATGGATGGAAAAAAAAAATACCTCCATATTCCCTCCTGAAAACACACGACAGGAAAGCACAGCCATTAGATTCTTCCCTTCTTTCACTGCAGGACAAGAAATGAGAGAAATAAGGAAATGGAGAGTACATGGGAGGGAGGGTACTGGGCAATCCATCCTAATTAGCGAGTAGTTTACCTAGCTGTTTGTTATAATCCTCCTCTCTTCCATCGGCGTGCTGCATGCCATAACAGTGTTGAACACAAAGCACCTGGGAAGTAGGATAGGATTTAAATATTGTTGTCCTTAAGCAAAGTTGACAGAGGGATATCTGGTCTTTCTGCTTCTTGTAAGCGAGGCACTCGCTGCTGTCACTGCCAGCTAAACCGCTCCAATTAAGTTTGATCGCCCTCTTTATCTGCTTGCTGTTTGTGTTGGGAAGCAAAAAATGATGACTCCTAATGAACCACAGAGCGACAGCTTCTTGTCCAAGGTGGGCCATGAGACAAGTTTGAGGATGTGAAGTGTACAGTCAAAGTACACGTGGAAACTTGACGTTACAGATATACAGCAGCAGAGGAAGAGGTGGAGCATGAGTCAGCACTCCTACATCAAAGGGTGAACAACTATGATTTGTTCTGTGTAGGAAGTGACAGTCGAGTTCCCAGAGAAGAACAACTGCACATCTTCAAGATGTGAATGCACAAAGAAAATAAACAGTCTGGAGATGTTTGTGTGTATTTGTGAATCAGTGGGATATGTGAAAACCTGTCAGTATATAGGAGCAGGTATTGGGTTAATGGTCTTATTCAGTTATTAATATTATTATTGTATTCAAATTGGCTCTGCACTTCAGTTGAAAACATCCATAAATCAGTAAGACAAAGGTGTAAGACATTTTTTTAATACTGACTTGAAGACACTAGTGTTTTGCCCTAACACTTAGCAAAGATACACATCTGTAGCTGTGAACATGCAGCTCCAATCCAATCTGTTGTCACCTATCAGCAACAGTCGCAGCTGCTGCAGTTGTACACTTGTAATGTCACCATTGATATGTAAGAATCATAATAGATTTTGCAACTTTAGCACCTGTGCTGCCTGCAGCCAGAGGGTGTTAACATCTGTTTGAGCTGACAGTGTAGGTTGCATAAGTTCTATCTTTGAATATTTAAATGAAAACTTCTGTTCACTTATTGTTGATCATACACATATCTGTTGTTTGGTATATTGCCTCACATTTGTGACTTTGTGTGCAAACTTGTGCATATTGCCTGAGAAATTTCAGTTTCAGTGATGTTTAGAAGAGGACACAACTCCGCAAGCTGAAATGTGCTTTAATTATTCAGTGTTTTCTATTTTTGTGTCACATTAATGCTCATTAAAATGGTGTTCACTCGGCTGTTGTTTGGTAATGGGTCATGTTTCAAATATTTTTTCCTTCTACTGCTGAAAACACTACATGTTACTTGCGGTCCACTGACATTTGTGGGAAACTTTAAGAAACATTAGTGATAATTTATTTTAAGCAGTGTTACACCCAAAAGGGAAATAATATACTAACCTTGAGAGTGTTACTATAAAGTTGCAGGCAGCTATACAGCACCACATCCAACACATTTTTTCTTTAGAAACAGTTGAAATGTTAGTCATACCATCACACTCTTGAAATATGAAAAAAGCAGAAATGGAGGGTATGTCTCCCCTCTATACCATGCTGGCAATGATGAAAACTCCTTGTCGGGCTTTGCTATGGAGCCTGTGCAATATGATGTGAAGTGCTCATAATGACAACCATTTGTTTTCATTACTTCTCCCAGCGTCACCCAGAGCTCTGGCCCAACTTGTCACCACGCCATAGTGCAGAGAAAGTGGAAGGGCAAACAAGGAGAGCGGAGCAGGTAGCAACAGTAGACTTTACCCACTTTAAACCCGTACACGAGAAAAAGAAATGCAAAGTCATAATATCACACTGAAAATCCTACGTAATGGCCTCCAGTTTGAGAAGTAGCCTGCCGCGAATACAACACATGAGCCCAGTGATTTCACTGAGACCAAAATGTCATTTTCTGTTTTGTTGTTTGTGTCTCCAACTAAATGGAATGCAAATGTTAATAAAAATGTACCAAAAGAATGAGGCAGGAAAACATTGAGCAGCCCTCTAAACTCACAAGCAGGTCTTTTTTGCTACTGTCACATTTTTATCCACTATTGGTTGGTTTTTCACCGTGATGTAAAGCCTGAACCTCTACAGAAACAGCACAACTACTGTATGACTAGAAGGGAAATGTATTCTGTGAGGTATAATACAGAAGGCCATTAATCATAAACAAAGTTAAAAAAAATTTGTTAAATTTCATGCCAATTATTGTTATTATTTTACATTTTGTTTACGGAAATCAGCAGTTTTCCAAATGTACATGGATGCTACCAATACTAGAAAAATGTGACTCTGCATTCTTACGATGTTTTAGTTCCTGAATTTTTAAAATTGTTCCCATATTTTTCTACTGTCTGCTTCATGAAAACACAGCCTGCAGTTCAGTCCAGTTCAGCCGAATATTCCCTGAATTTTTTCACATGGCTGTTGGTCACAGCTAAGTCACTAATGGCTTCATGGTTGTTTTTGTTTTTTTACACAATTTAGTTAATCTGTAAGTTTATCTTCAACATTTTTTTTAAATAAGACAACTACAAAAAGGTGATTTTGATGAAATATCACAAATTTAAGCTTAGTTTTGGTTAAGTTTTCTAATGAAAGAGCATGTTATAGATGAACAGTTCAAGGACTGCAGAAAAGTAAAAAAAAAATCTGGCACTTTTGTATGTTTTTAGTCTTTTATAAATGGTGTCATTTTAGCAATTTTCTTTAAAAGTAGCATGCCTTTTATTCCTGCAGCCAGGTTTTTGGGATTTGGAGAGTTGATGCACATTTCTCTCCACCCCTGCTAATATTGGATAGATAACTGACCTTTTACTGAGGAAAAGCATGTGGAAGACATGATGAAATATAGCATGTTATGGTCCACTGAGCTCTATCCAAGTTTTTTTTCCTTCCACTCGCGAGTTCACACTTTCAAATAGCCTTATAATTGACCCTTTGCTAAGCCCCGCCCCCCTTGGTTACTGTTGCTACGCCTGTCAAGCTTTCCCTCCTAGCATGAAATATGGAGTTTTTAGCGGTACCGGTGAGTGATATTTCTCAGGAGATATGTGCAAATTTCTGGACATATTCTACAGCGATATCAGAGAGAAGCAGACAGAAGGGTCTCCAATATCAGAATCAGAACTTTATCATCATTGCACACTTTCATATACAACAAAATTACTTGAGCCGCCCTGCCAATGGCAGCTCAGGCTGCTGCGCTGTGCTGTGTGCCGCCTGTCTTCAATATGCTTTTGAGAACTACATTCACCAAATTAAATGTTGGCGGAGTGCAAATGAAGAGGACGTTAAAATAGAGGGAAAAGCGCACAGATCTCAGTGTAAGCGCCAAACACCCCATGTTTTGTCACTTCACATCAAAAATAATCATATACAAGAACAACAATGTTCTTGTACAGCAGGGTAAGCTGATATGTATTATATACATTTAAATTAATGTTATGTCAACTGTCATTATCATGTGTCTGCCCATTTCTTGCTAAGCTAAATTTGTGTTTGTTTACAGCGCGCCAGGATATTGCTCACATATAGTGGGACCTATCTTTACACTTGATCTCATTAAGGCACAGCAAAGCCCAGCAATATCTTGCACAAGTTTGCCACAACAGTGGCACAAACCAAGGGGTTACAACAATAATGCAGTACCGATCTCATCTGTTGTTGTCGCCAAAGCCAGAAGTGAGCATAGGCGGAGACCTGTAGTCCGTCCACAAAATGCTTAAAGATACCAGTATGTAAGAAAGTTGTCTCTATATCGCCAGTATTTATTTTGCTCAAATAATACAGAGTAGCTCAAGTTTTAAGAGAAGTAACCTTCCATTGAGATACCTTTCTTTGCTAATGTTATCTGACCTAACACACAGAGCTACAGTTAGCTAATGTTAGCTAGCAACTTACCTTAGAACAGACATAGGCGTTCTTATTTATTTTCGAGGAATTCAGCTGATCATGCGGTCTCCCACTCTGCTTAATCCACACGCGGCACCTTTCTTCTTGTGTCTTTGGCTTGGGGAATGCAAAAAAATCAACACCACCCTCCAAGCTTTGCGGATAACGAGTGTCGGACTTGCAAGTACCATACGCACACCGCTTCGGCATATTGTCTTCTGCTGAAAGCTTGACAGACCTCTCGTGCCTAGTTACAGTTGCTAAGGCAGGATTGGACAGTAGCCATTTGTGGGAGGGGCTTAGCGAAGGGTCAATTGGAACAACATTTGGAGAAAATAAAGATGTCGTTACCTGTTATATTTATAGAGATACTGTATTTTCTTCACTGTCTTCATCGCCATTCAATTCTTCCATCTTGTTTGACCACAGCCATTAAGGCTCAGGTGAGCCAGTGCAATTTTTATGACATCCAGAGTGACTCTGCCTCTAAGTGTAGTCTGTTGTCACCTGTCATCTGTGACCTTTAGCAGAGTGTTCTAACCTGCAACCTATCCACTTAACACACACATACACACACACACACATTCCAGTATATAGTACATACATGAAAAGTGTTTGCAAACACACACACACACACACACACACACACACACACACACACACACACACACACACACACACACACACACACACACAAACTGTGTTTTTCTGTCATTGTGGGGACTTATCATTGACTCCTATTCATATCTAACCCCTAACCCTTACCCTAACCCTAACCTTAACCCAGACCAAAACAATGGCTAACCCTAAAGGAAATTTTTTGCACTTTTACTTTTTTCAGTAACAACAACATGGCCAAGAAAACACTGTTTAAACTTTTGGGGACCGAAATGAGGTCCCCACAAGTGACATTGTTTTCGGTTTTCCTACAGTTGTGGGGACATTTGGTCCCCACAAGTATAGCTAGCACCTGAGCGCGTGAGCACACACACACACACACACACACACACACACACACACACACACACACACACACACACAGACAGAGAGTGAGAGAGAGAGAGAGAGAGAGAGAGAGAATTTCTTTAAAACTAGATGAGCCACATGAAAGCATTTGATAAAGGTGATGAAAACCAAAGTGAGAACACAGCTATACACACAGACACACACATGCACGCACTAGGTAAAATTAGAGAAAGAAAAGAATTGCCGAGATTATTTTTTTGTCCACACAGTGACACAGTACAGTTGGCCAGGCTATCAGGCTGCAGTGTTTCAGGTGCTGAGAGTCCCAGGGGCGATCATTATTGCACAGATAACCTCAGCAGCCTTCCCCTCCTCTGATGTGACACCAGGTAGGATTATCTCTCCTCAGACTGTAACTGTATAATGGCCTCTGCAGGTTTATCTGAGCAGATTACATCCAAGGGAGTGAAGTTCCCATTTGACAGGCTGACTGTGATTCTTTTGCTGATTTAGGTGGGATTGAGGCTTTGATTACAAAAGCCACATGGCAAAGGATCTGAGAGCAACAGAAAGCACTGTGGTGCAAGCACTCTCTGAAAACACCATTGTTAAGGTCCAAAGCATTGTAAGAACTAATGTAATAGACTGTAATGTGTTAGATAACTGAAAATTTTGCACAATATGATAAGAAATCAAATTTGGATGTCAAGTTTGATTGCAGTTTCTGTCAATGACCAAAACACCTCTCAAAGGAATTATGCTACGTTTGAAGGGTTGCTGGGAGTTGAATTATTTGTCCGCCAGTTGGGTTAATCTTAGGGTATCAATAATATGTCTAAATAAAATCCACGAGAGCAGCAGCTAGATCAGTGGGTATATACATGCCAGCACACCACCACATACACACCATGTGTGTGCTGAAATGCTCCCTCAATCCAAATTGTGCAAGCTAGTGAAGGCATGGGGCTGGTTTTGATTGGCCATTGTGCTGGTTTGTCACACAAGCCTGGCAACCCTGGCCCAGGAACACAGCCTTATTATTCGGACAATGCCAGCTCCACACCGATCAGCACCAACAGGAGGTCCAGCTCTGCAGGAAGAACCACTTGTAATGCTGCTGCAGGTTCAGCACCTCGGACAGAGACGCTTCCCCGAAGAGAAAAGTAGTGTCGGATACAAACATGTGAGCCTCGTGGAGAAGTAAATACAGGCGATGTAGTCTGCACACATACACACTTTACCTCCTGGACTTCTTACTCTCTCTTTCACAATCTTTAGTTTGTGCTTGGCAAGTTTTGATGAAGGCAGCTTTCTTAAAGACACTAAACCAAAACGATCAATAATAACAATATTCACCAGTATACTGCATATTTGAGTTTCATCTATTACAACCTTCATAAGTTTTTTAAAAAATGCATCCTGGTGAACAACAAAAAGAAGCATTCTGATAAATTTTGGTGGAGTTTTTGCACATCAAAGATGTCTTATAAAATAGAAAATGCATAAATAAGTAGGGAATACAGGGTAAATAACTTCATCATAGCAGTTCACTAGATGTGTGATTGTAATCAACATGTTATCAGAAATTCTGATGCTTTTATACACTGTAGCAAGTGAACTTATTTGTCAAATTGTTTTCAGACTTGATGCAGCAACATTTTCACAGGAGTGCCGATGTGCTGGTCACATGTCTATAAGCTTTATGATGCACCAATCAGCCACAACATTGAAGCCAGGTACAGATGAAATGAATGCCATTGATCTTCTCACTACAAGGTGATGTTCTCCTGGGAAACCTTGAGTCCTGGCATTCTTGTGGTTGTTATTTTGACATGTACTGCTCACCTAAGCATTGCTGCAGACCAAGCACACCCCCTCATGAAAATGACACTGCCCCACCCAACAGCAAATGAGTATGTATGAGTTGCATTTGTTGTCTGTGCAGCAGACCCCACTGTCTAAGACAAATTTCTCCCAAGGGACACTAATAAAGACACCTTGACCTTGATCCAATCTCTAAACTCTGCAGAAGTTGAGTCAGGCCCCACTGGATGCAACGGAACAAGCCAGATCCACAAAGACTCCATCCCACCTCTCACAGGACCTTAAGTTTCTCACCAAAGGACACCTTTTGAGGTTCCATGTCCATACACTGACGAGTGAGAGGTGTTTTGGTGGCACAGGCAAGATCTACAAAATCCCATGCAGGTGATTGTAATGTTGTGGCTATTGTGGATGTATTCTGTAAGTGAAATTGCTCCAGTTTGGTACCTACCAGCAGAAGCTTTGTCAACATATTTGGATTAACTGGGATTCACAAAGTTTCCAGCTGCTTGCATTTGCTCTGACTGCAGAAGTGACTGTAAAGAGCTTGAATGTCGGTCTGATTAATCAAAACCCCTTCTTCTCTTCTTCCTTCTTCAGCTAGTACAATCAGAACATGCACCTTTAGAGATGAATTAAAGCAAGTGAACTGCAAAGAGTTTTAATGCTGATCAAAGGTTGACTTCATTTGCACAGTATTTAATAGTGAATTTAGTTTTAACATAATCTAGAAATGTTGATTACTAGTTTTTTCTGCCCTGAGCAAGCTGCCTGTCACAGCTCGCCTGGAGGAGACTCACAAGTCCAGCTTGATGTGGCATCAGAGGGTGTTGGGACAGAAGTGGTGATAAATCCTGTGTCCTCTTCAGAAGGCGCTAATAATTCAAGATGATGTGGCCAAATGTCACAGGACACATTTCCTGTCCCCCGCAAAGACAGAGCCACTCAAAGCCATGATAAACGGCCCTGACTTTCATATTTCCTTACAGAATCTGTATGAAATCTTAAAGCATCATCCTGTTGTCGTGGAGGCGTCACTCCTGCCAGCATCATTTTGAGAGGAGACTGACACCTCCTGTGCAGGAATAAATGGCTGTGTATGCAAATAATTCTCGGTTGTTGTTTTTTTTCTCTGTTTTAATCCAGTTTGGAGTACCAGATGGGAGGGTTTTTATCATGTCAGAAGAATTCAGATCATGTCGGGCAACTTGGCAGTAAAAACTTATTCTCAGATACTCTTCCTGTGATGATGAGAACCTTCTCACGTTGGTGGTATGTCATGTAGTAAAAGCAACCCATCTGCTGCCCACATAGCTAAAACACTCTTATATTTTTATTGTCAGCAATAATAAAGTTAGGTGTGATACACAGTATGTTACTCAGGTTTGTGTCAGTAAAAGAATTCTTAGTACAAGCATTGCTACTGTTTGGCTTCAAAGTTAAATTAAAGAATGACTTGTCCTGCACATTTCTGCTCAGTAAATGTATGTTTGTTCTCAAATATGTGAACAGTTAGAAAGAGAACTTTTAAGCATATTTGCAATTACTAAATGGTGCATAATTTATTATTTCTGGTAAGTTGTGAATAATTTTTGGGGAAAAAAAGCAAACTCATCACTTCCCCTGTAAAAGCGAATGCATCTGCCTCTAGTTTATATCGGAGTGCCAAATCAATAAATTTTTCTATCACCTCACTTGTCCATAAAAGTGATTCCTGACCTGGCAAACTGCTCTTTCCAATGACAAGCCTTCTACCTGAGCCAAATCTACATTAGTTGCACTCGGACTGTCTCAACAACCTCTCTGCACCTCCGTACTGTCTCGTGCTTCAGACATAAATGCTTCCTCTTTGAAGGTTTCCAGACAAAATCAATACCCAGAAAGAGTGTTGGTAAAAACAGAATCCAGATTTCCATCACTTTGGCCTTTTCTTATCCCTCCAGCCAAAGCCATCAAAGCCTGGGCCCCAGCACAACAATCAGACGGGCAGACAAAGTCATCACTGTGTATCTGAAGGATAGATCCCTTATCTACACTCTGGCCCGACTGTGGTTCAGCTCAAACAAGGTGTGATGGCTCACACCTTAAGTCAACCAGACTACTGCGCAAATAATGTGGTTGCCATCGAGCTTAATGTACGTTTTTGAGACTTTATAGGGTCGCACAGCAAGATCAGCAGGGTTATATCAGAGAAGGAGGTGGCTTTGAATCTCTCAGTGACTGAAAAGAAAAGACCTACCGCAAAATCATTACAGTAGATTTTAAGTTGCTAATTTGTGAGTTTTTTGGGGGATATTTTTCTTTCATATTCTTGCTTTTAATCATGAATTGTCCATGTTAAGATTCTTGGATTCCTTTCCTCAAATGTGCACTTCCATGACAATTAGCCTTTATCATAAAATTGGAAAAGCACAGGCTGGGGCCTACAGGGGAAGCAGGGGAAGCTTGAAAACATGACGGTCTGTTTTTGCCTTACATTTCTATTTTTCTGTACATTCACGGTCATGGATCATGCATTTAATGAGTCTATTATTGATGCATGATTCATGCTTGAGGGAGATTCAACACTAATTCATCTTAATAAAAGTGCATACATGCTATTCTTGCCATCACCACTGATGTGTGACAGAGCACTATCATACACTTCACTTACTTTAACACTTCCTTGATGACAACTGCTGTAAAACAAAAGAGAAGTACAGCAATCTCTCTAAATTCACCAGTGCACTGAGTCGCCATCATTCATTTCTTTGTTTGGACGTCAACATATTTTTGAAGACAAACAAAGAAGCAGCGCTTTAAAAATCTACGGCCATCGACTCTGAAGAGCAACCAGAGCCAGAGGTGCCTTCACTCGCAAAAAGTAACACTAAATCAAATGTTTTATAAATGTATCTGATGTTTCTGATTATACTTTCTAAAACAGAAATTGAAGGAATGATAACAGAATTAGATTTTTACTTTAAAATATTCAAAAAAATGGCTTTTTAAAAAATTTTAGTAATTTATTTTCCTGGTCAGAAGAAACACATGTACTTTCATAAATTACTTGATTTTCCTTCAAGGCTAAACTGAAATGATAAGAGTTTACTGAATATATCTTCCATGAGTTCTGGAGAATTGACTGGGGTGGATTCTGCTTTTGGGACTTTGTAGTGAGACACCCATCAGTGACCCTCTACAGGATAAAGCAGGTAGCAAACGACATGCTTCAGGCTGTCATTGACTGCAAAGTATTTGCAAGAACATATTAAAAATGACAACATGATTTATAATTTTGTTCATTTGTCCAATCACTGTACATATAAAATGTGCAGTAATTCCTACATTGTTCACCTGATTTGGATGTAAATATCCTCAAATTAAAGCTGAAAGTCTGCCCTTAAAGCACGTTTTGATTGTTTTATTTAAAGTCGATTGTGGTGGTGCACAGAGTCGAATTGCTGAAAATTGTGTCAATGTCCAAATATTTATGGATCTGACTGTAAGTGGTGCTGAAAGATGAACTATCCCCTATTCATCTGTTTGTTTTTTTCTATTCTTATCATTTACATTCTTATTAATAGGAGAAATGATAAAGAAAAGCTAAATCAACTACTACATAAATGCTGTATCTGTCATTTCTGACTAGGAAAAAATAAAAAAAATAGCTTATGCTTTATGAAGCAGAAGCTTTTGTAGCTTTAAGTTTAAAAAATGAATCTTATTCCACAGTCTAAGAGAATTAAATATCTTTTCTACATTAATCTGTTCCACCGTTCCTTTAAGTTTGTATGAAGTCGGAGAATTGTAAGCCTGATTTCCATCGCATTCCATCAAATGTAATATTCCCCATGTGTCTGGCATTATTTTAACACACACTGCTTTAGAATCAGGCTTGGCATATTTGGTATTTTTGGAAATTTTATTACCTCTATTAGAATTCAGAGTAGCAATCTGTGGTATTAAATAGGAATGAACAATGTGTGTACCGACTCCCTGTAAGGTTAAAGGTAATCTATTTAAAAATGTTTTGCTGTGTAAATGAACTGACTTCATTGAATGAGTAGCAACTTCCAGTATATCGCATTATTGTCCAGTAATAGTAAAGAAGTGCATATTGAACATGACTCTCTTCCTGTGTAGAAAACAGGAGAGAAAAAAAATATTCTGTCTGCTTTTCTTTGCCATTGCCTCACAAAAAAAGGCACATATTCAGTTGCAGATATACACATTCAGCACAATGCCTAACAGTCCCTTACAGCGCATGCAGAGGTGCTCCACAATTAACGAGAGCTGAGTGTGTGTGACTGTTGAGGGGAGTTGAAGGGCAACAGCAGTGACGTCAGGGTAAATTGAGACGATGTGCGCAGAGTGTTGTTGACGGCAGTGTAAACAGCGACCAGGTGGAACAGTGGAACACTCTTCAAGCGAATGCTTTTCATAAACAGATGGCCACACTTTATGACTGCTACACCTTTTTGTGGACTGAAGATATAATTACAGATTAGACAGACTAAGGTAATTGGAAGTTGTGCAAACAGTCTATTTCTGTTCTTTTGGAAAGTTTCCCTCTTAAGCTGATAGGTTAAGGTGAGATTTATCTGCTTTTGGGTCTCTGTAGCTGAGGTTGCAGTTACACGCAGTATATGCAGCTGTCAGTGAAGACAATGGAAGAGCGAGATATATGCAGCGTATTCACGTCTATTTTCAGGTATTTATTCGTAAACAGACAGTATCTGTCTTGAGATAATTACTCGTCTCTTGGAAAAAGTTCTTGTTCATATCTGCTGTGGGTTCCATATGGATTAATGCTTTTTGATTGTTGTATTTTGTGCAAATCTGTGAAGTGTTTTGTTGGGCTACAGCAGATCATTACAATAGCATATGACGCCCAAAGACATGAAATAAAAATCAATAAAACATGGAGTCTTGGAAAGGGTGTAGCATTTTTAAAAAAAAACAAAAACAAAAAAAAAGACAAATCTACCAAGATTGAAGTGGTAAATTTATGAGAAAAATGAGAAAATTCTCTAAAATTAAAGTCACAAATTTAGAGGAGAAAAATTCTAAAACATTTATTATGTGTGTGCGTGTTCGTGTGTGTGTGTGTGTGTGTGTGTGTGTGTGTGTGTGTGTGTGTGTGTGTGTGTGTGTGTGTGTGTGTGTGTGTGTGTGTGTGTGTGTGTGTGTGTGTGTGTGTGTGTGTGTGTGTGAAAGCATCAAATTCCTTCACTTTGCTAGGCTGGATCAACTTTATTACACCACAGATTCTGCTGATAAACACAGAATTCCACATGTGCATGTTGGTGCAGAGAGCAACAGTGCAGAACATGAGCTGGCATCTGTCCATCAGTGACCCAAATCAGCATGTTATCTTCTGAACTGACATGAGTCATAGCAATAGCTCTTTCAAGTTATGATACTTACTCTTTATTGCTAAATTTGACTGCAAATCGGGCCTTATTTTAACGATCCGATTACTTCACCCGAGGTCAACCCAGTCTTGCAAAGTGAAGCAAAAAAAAAAAGTCTGAATTTTCTGATGCAAATTTATGCCTTTATCATCTCAGAGAATACTCCATTTTCTGCAAGATTTGCAATTTTAATTTCATAAATTCTGACTTTTCTCATTGGATTATTGCCTCCTTATTCCAGTTCCATAATTTAAATATTTATCATTTTCCCTTGTTCTGCAATAGCACTAATATGTGAAAGTGCCAAGAAAGTTGACAAAATATCTATATCGTCAGTATCTTTCACCAGAAAGGACTGTATAAATATCATGTAATTTTTACTAGAAAAAATGTAAAATGAATGACGCTGTGACAGCCAAAGATTAATTTAGCCTCTTTTGGTGTTGGTGATCATTATATCAAGTATTTAAAATATAATGATGGGGATATTACAGCACACTATTGCCATCAGTATAACTCAGCTGTCAGCTGCATTATTAGAAGGACTAATCCAAAAATCAAGCAACAGAATTCCCTTGTCTACTCTTGGTCTGCATGTTCAGCCCTTGCTTTGCCAATGAATACACATGGTGTGGTTTTGTTGGTTCTATTGTAGTTTGTTTGGTTTTGCTTACTTCTTTCAGAGCAAAAATTAGGAAGGTCTGAAACATACAGCCGTTGCAGAGCAATGGCAGAGAAGTGGATTATGCTGCAGGGGAGCTTTTGGAGTTTTCTGTGATCTGGGTTGCTACTGGAATTCACTGGAACTGCTGTCAGTCCAAGCTGACAAAAGGTGCTAGCATCCTGTGGCGCGAACACAATTTACTCACAGCAACCGTTCAAGTGTGCATGCATTGCTTATTTCTACTCAAAAGAAGCAGAGTTTTCCTCTAAATGTAAATGACTTTTCACCATTGTGTACTGCAATATGCAAAAGTGGTCCTCTGATATTGTTTTTTCACAAAGATGGTCTGTACATGCATGTAGCAGTATTACATAGGGATTAAAGCTGAGAAATTAGTTTGACAGTGTGGCTGTCGGATGTTTCCATAGAAAAGCATCCATCAACATTTTTCTCTGAAGCACTCCCATGGCTTACATCCTGATAATGTTTCAATTTCTGGCTCCTTTCTGTCATGTCAAAACATTGTGTGTCAGGAAATGTGAGCCAAAAGGAGGCCTTCAGCTCATCACCATCATCCTTCAAGCTTTTGTGCATTTCCAAGTGTCTCCAATGTTCGTCAGTGAGAGCAGAGACGGCTGGGGCTGCAGTCCTATTCATGAGTCGTTTCTCCCATGTCTCAACAACAAAGCAGAGCATAAAAAAGGAAGAATAAACCACAGGAGCTGCCAACGCGCAGAGTGAAAGGTGGTGAGAAGTGTCTTGGCAAGCTCTGGAATTTGTTTAGTCTTCTTCAACTGTGGATGCTTTGGACGTTGCAAAAAAAAATGAAAAAAAAATGCATGCACAGTTTTTTCTTTATGTTTGCTTTCGGTTCGTGTCTCCTCCTTCTCCTCCTCCTCCTCCTGCTTCAGCCTCCCTCACTTTATGTGCTGTGGTCCATTAGGCTGTCTGTCCACAGCCAGAAGTGACTTTGACATTTGCTGAAACACCCAGTGGAGTGTTCAGGCTTGAAAGGATATCCAATGCTTTGACCCAAAACCACTCGTTTCTTTTTCTTCTCCCTTTCCTTTCCATCAAAAACTCCTTTGTGACATTGTGCACTGGCATGTTGGCTCTCAGACCAAAGCCTGAATATATTTAAACTTCTACCAATGAAAGCGACCCCCCTCCTGCCATTACCCCTGCTTAGACACACACACACACACACACACACACACACACACACACACACACACACACACACACACACACACACACACACACACACACACACACACACACACACACACACGTACACACACGAGATGCAAAACACACAGACACACAAAACACAAAAATGGCCCAGTGTGAAACCACAACGGCCGCAGTCCTGCACTTTCAGTGAGACTTCAATATTTTATGAGCACACCAAAGACAAGATAGCTGAAGGGAATCCTCTAGTAGTGAATTCTTATTTACGACATGAAAACAGTCACAGCACCTATCATCCATATAAAAAAAGATAGCAAATAATGATTCAAAATAAGACACAATAGAAACAGTTCACGCGGCTTTTCAAAACTTAATGTGATCTACAACTATGCTATCTCAAAGACGGTTAAATAAATACACAGACTGGAATAATATGATCAGTTAGCCTCTTTATCAGATCATATACTGTAAGTTTGCTCATAAATACTGCAATAGACCATAAATAACGGCCTGTGCCTACAATGTGTTGCAACGCCTTTTTACGCAAGTGAATAATGTATGAAGGAGAGTTTGACAATGCGGTCTTGGAGAGTGGTCAAGCTACTCTTTGTACTACGATGACTTTTGTTTTCCTCAGAAATAATAGCTGGTTAATATTTGCAAGCACTGAGCAAAAATAAATGTCAAAATTAGGCGAGATTTTAAAACTTAAAGGTCCTTCAAATTAAACTGGGCCTGCTGCCAAAATGGCAAAAAGACAAACAGCAGAAAAAATACTGACCAGCTTCCTAACAACCAGCCAGTGGTTAGTGTTAATTTCCCACTACGGCTGTAACTGTTTTCTTTTTTTCATGTGATGATTTACTGTAGAGTGGCCTGAACTTGAGAGCCCGGCATGATGTCCACTTTACACATAGCAAGTGTCCAGAGTGACCGTCAAAGCAAAGATGGCACCACGCAAATGTACGCATGAGGACAAACCCCCCTGAGAACATTCTTTACCCTCTATGAGACAAGCTCAGCCCTCCCTGCCCATCCATTATAAATGGAGTCTAGCGTCACCCTTATGCCTCATCCTTCTCTCTGGGCAGTCAGCGTGAAATATTCACCTGTTCCACTCCTTCAGGAGAGTGGGGGATTAATGGAAATAGAGGAGCTGAGGGAGCTCCTCTGTCTCCAGTCCCCATAAAAAAAAGGGCCTGAAACGCTGACGCCAAATCGCATCAGCAAAGACACCCCCATACCAACAATACACAGTATACACACCCCAAGCTGTGAACTGTTTAAAGTTGCTTCTTCCAGATATGGCAAAAGTAATGATCACAAATTATCTTTTAGTTATCAGGAGACAGCCACATATTTTAGTGTTAATGTTATGCATGTACATATACATGCCTGTGTGTGTGTGTGTGTGTGTGTGTGTGTGTGTGTGTGTGTGTGTGTGTGTGTGTGTGTGTGTGTGTGTGTGTGTGTGTGTGTGTGTGTGTGTGTGTGTGTGTGTGTGTGTGTGTGCGTGCATGTTTGTGTGTGCAGTTATCATCGGATGTGTTTCATCACCTGAAAGCCCTCTGGTCGAACATTTTTATAAATATTTTTCCCACTTTAATTAGCACCTGTAGAGTGCTGCTGTGCACCCAACATCTGTTGCGCAATGAGTAAAGTGTGACACTCACACTCTTACTGGTGTTCCAGTGATTAAAGTGTTTTCACTTGTGGCATCGCACAGTGCTTTGAGTTAAAGTGCAGAAAAATGAGCCACCTGAGAGACGTCTGCTGGTAAAAAGAATCCAGTGCACATGTCTCACTGTCACAGTACGAGGTAGTGGGTGACACATTGAGTAATAACGGCGAAGCGGGAGGACAGATTCCCACAAGGGGACCAAATGTTCCTCGTGCCCTTTGCCCCATGTACATCATCAGCCCCATAACCTCTATTTATACACTTCACCACTGGAAACTGTCAGCGCTGAGATGATATATTGATTCAATAGGTCATTTTTTATGTTTGCTTCCATCTGCTGATTCGCACGCATCAGGAACCAACATACATTTCTTACAAACAGAGTGAGTCTGAAAAAGGAATCTCCACGTCTGGTGTCCACATCACGTCTTTGCATGCAGGGTACGCAAACTGGTCATGTGAATAAAAAAGAGGAAGAGGTGGAGCAGCGAAAGGAGAGAGAAGATCAATAAAGGTATGGAACGCATGAAATCACAGTGTTGAATGGTAAGGCTGACTCATTGATTTCCAGCAACAACCCGTTCCATAGACCAGCGAATGGTGGACAAAGTTAACAAGATCGAAGCCTCAGTCCAGCTGCCTCATGCAGCAAATTTCAATAAATCTCAGGGGACCCAGAACAGAGACAGGGATGGCCACAGGTATGGAAGAACCATGTTAGTGTACATAAAACAGAACCAGGGAAAAACGTGAAACAAAGACACAGCCAGCAATCCCCCCAGGAAATTCACAGACTGAAGCTCAACACTAACCCCAGGAGAGGTGGTAAATGTGGGATGTGAAGGTGACAGGGCCCTGGTGCACTAAATGCTGGTGCACAAGTACATATTATGGGTTATGAGTCATTACGAGGCATTCACATGTCTCTGTGAGACCAACTGTAATTTTGAATCTCTGGAAGCCATTCAGGCATTCTGCTCTCACCCATGAGCAGCCTATTTCCACTTACAGCAAATGAGTCACCTTGCTACCACCTTATCTAATAGTTCTGTACCTGTTTTCTCTGGTACTTTCATATGAATCATCATTATTAGCAGTCTGTAGTCTGTTATAAGGGTGTCATCACAGAAATATGAAACAACTATGACTGGCTTAAAAAAAAGGATACATGAGATCTTAGTCAGACCTCTTCTATGTAAGAATTTATGGACCTATTGTTTTGTACACATCATTGGATCAGGGGCAGCATTTTCCTCATCTACTTTTTCAGACTGTCTGAGTATCAAGAAGCATTTTAAAGCAGCACGTTGTGAGCCAACCATGCCACCTACATTTCAGCCTTTTCACTTGAAAGGGGTGGGGGGAGATGGAGAAGCGGGTAGCTTGCTTGCCCTCACATATGAGCAGAGATTACACTATGAAGTAGGAGCCGTCTGCTCTCCCCAGAGGCCTGGTTTCTCAATGGTACATGCGGAGAGGATGAATTAGATGCCCAGGAGTCTCAGTTAGCCCCCGGTTCCTTCACAGTTCAACATTAATGGAAGCTCACACGGTGAGCTCAGACCATGCTGGATCTGCAGGAGCACAGTGGAGGGTGAGTCACCCCATTGGAGAGGCTGAGATGGGAGGGATGTTTAATGCTGAGGTGAGAATCTGCCCCAAACAAACACCAGTTAGTTTGCCTGGGAAGTGGATGTGCAAATGATCTCATCTTGCTCCAGAACAAAGGACCTTTCAGACTACGAGAAAACGTTTCACTTCCATCGATGCCCTTGGGAAAATTTACATCATGTTTATCAGTAGCTGGATTCGTAACGTAGCCAGTAGCTATTCTTTTCATGTTTTGTTCTTTTCATCCTACTTGGTTGGTATATTGCTACAGACTTAATTTCCCTGGTTTAGTCTTAGAAACTGTATCTCGTGTATATATTTCTCTTTAGAAGAATATGTAACCTGTGGTGATGTGTTTTCTCAATAACATACAGTGTAAGACATTACAATTTGAAAATCTGCAGTTAAATCACATTTACTAATTCAGTAACTCTCTCATTTTGCTGCTGTCTGATCTAATGTTAGGGTTGGTATCAGCTTTCACTTCCAGTTGAATGATCAGGTTTACCTGACATAGCTTTGCACAGTGGGGAGGTGGTGGGAGCAGGCTTGCCTCTACCAAGCAAAGAAAAATGCTACAGCTCGTAGGTGCAAAGTCATGTTATTTAGAAATTGTTTGCTCTTAACAGACCTGTATACAATAGCCACAGCTATGTATACGTTCAGAAGTCATACAGTTTTTATGCAGAGTTGAAGAGTGCAGCTGAGGTCGGGACATCTGCAGAACAGTGTTGTGTTCTTCACACAGCTCTCAGAAAATCTCTCCAAGCTGAAGAGCTGCCTGCTTGTTTTCTGTTTCTACTGGTGTTAAAAATGTGAAAAATGTTGAGATGTTTAAAAGGTGCATCCGATTGCATTGGACACGGTGACAACACTAAAACAACAAATAATATAACACATTACTTATGCGGATATGCAATTAGTCAATTAATATAATTAATATGTGATTAATATTACTTGAAAAGTAATTTATTACTCCTTTGCAGTAACTTGGATTAATATACACATGCATGAACCAAGAATCTCAAGTCTATCAGCAGCAGAGTAATAGTGTGCAGTCTATGCTCTGTACACCTTTATGAATATGACTGAATATTGCTAGTCTGCCAAGCAGCTGTTGTGGAGCATGAATGGAGCAGCTGAAGCCAATCACCTCGTGCAAGGACAGCTTAAGAGCTTCACCTGAAGTGCTGCTTTGTCCCTTTTTTTAAACCAAGGCACCATAGAAACCTCAGTCACTCCAGTATCAATTTAATAACATAAATGTTTTTGTATTCAGCTTTTTGAATATGTCAAACTGTCAACTCATTAGGTCACATATCATCCAACTCGGCAAGTGATATGCAGTTTCAGATCGCTGGGGGTTTCATTTTTGAACAACTGCTGCTATTATCTATTCCCTTTTCCCTTCCTACCATCATCTAGTACTATTAATGTGCAAACCTCTATTACACACTTGCAAAGCAAATAAGGAATCTCAGTTGCAAAACACAGTAAAGCGAAAGGTCATGCACTAAGAAAACGACATGCATTGATTGTAGACTACTTGTAAAATAATATGATTCATATTTTGAGTACTGTATGTGCTTGCCACGAATGTAATAGATTACCACACTGCCTGGGCATAGCTCTTATCTCCTTATATTACGCATAATTAGAGATGGTGAAGATTTGCTGTTGATGTCTTCTGAGAGTATGTTCAGATGTATAATTGTGTTTACCAGCTGAGGGAAAACAAGTCTTTCATCTCATGGAGATAAGAGGGTGATTTGTGGTCCACTTGGTGGCCTCTTCTGTGTATTCTCAGGTCTGATCTCTTTGTTGCGTTGCTCCATCCCACCCTCCCTCTCGCTGATTAATGCTGATGCTTGCCTAAGCATTATAGTTAAGATGAAGAAAGGCTGGTGATAATGGCTTTTCACCCTGCTTGATGGGTCTTAGCATGCATAGGAGATAGGTGTCAGAGCGTGGAGGTGGGCTGTGAGAGAGGGCGACTGATGACCTCTTTTTCAGTGTACAGTATGTGCACATAGTGTGTGTTCACACATGTGGACTGGGAATCTCCACAATCAGTATGTCTCTTTGATCGAGCTATCCAGCTGAAATGATCTTATTAATCCTAATCCTGATAAATGCACTTTGGATAATAACTGTATGCGCTCCTATATCGATGAACAAAACATGCAACAAGTCCTCAAATTCATACGACCGCATAGGTCGTATGCACTGTGCACCGGAATACGACCTATGCGGTCGTATGAACGTCAGCGCCCCTACGGGGAAAATGAACGCATTACGGGATTTAATTCGCCAAACGGCTTTTCCATGGCGAAACGGCTTTTTTCTCACCTTTGCAACACGGGTTTAGGGTTATGGTTAAGGTTAAGGTTAGGGATAGGGATAGGGATAATGTTAGTTAAAAGTTTGTTCATGGTGACGTTTCAGCTGACACACTGGAGTGTCGATATTTACTCAGCCGCTAGAGATCGGAAACGTCAAAACGTAACATGCGGTCGTAATACGGGCGTGTACAGACAACCTATGTGGTCGTTTTTCTTTTGAGGACAGGCTGAAACATGAGTAAAATAATAATCTGTGCTTATTTTATATAATTTATTATGGCAATGGAATCATTATGGCACAATTAGAACTTTTAAACTGCATAGAAAAGGATTTATTTATAGCTATGGGGAAAGTGTGTCATCTAAGTGGTGTCTTTATGTAGTAAAGCTCTGCCAAAATCTCTAGTTAAATCTAAGAATATAAAACTTAAGAGTGAAATAAGTGGCACACTGATTTCAGCTGCATATGAAACCCATACTGGATCATTATTCAAATCGTATAGTTCAGGCATGATAATGGTTTAGGTCAGCGTTCCATATAGTCATATATCCCTGAAATTACTACTGGCAGAAACAGCATTCTCTTGTATTAGCATTGAGATTTAGGCGGGTTTGTGAGTCCTCAGACAAGTGTGTGTCATGCATCTGCACAACTTCATGACATGAAAGCAAAGTAGAACAGCTAATTCTTACAGTTAGTCAATACTACTTTGACATTTTATTGAATAATTAAATCATCTGTTGTTTCCCAGCAATCGGGGGTAAGGAGAGTGAAAAAATTCAGATTATCATCTCTAATTCTTTGACAGCATGAAGAAAAAAAATGGCTATAAACCCTTACATGTGAGCATTGCACTTTGTATGATTTTAAAGAAGTTTAAACAGTCACATGTATTAGATCTATTGCTGTGTATAAAATAAACACAATAAGTAGGAATGGACAAAAATGTATGACATGTTTATACACAATGTTATAAGAATTGATATTAACTACAAACCAGTGATTGCTCAACATCAAAAATAACAATGAAATCCAATTTTTGAAAAATGTGTTATACTATATATTACTATTTACAGTGATCATTTATCCTTATCAGATTTTTGTTGCAGAGAAATGACAGTTAAGAAACCACAACAAAAATTTAACAACTAAGTCCTGCATCTGAAACTTGGAATCCAAAAAGGGCATCCTAACAACTCAAAGGTGACAGTGCCAGAAAGCACAGACTGGGGGAAGTCATATTACCTATAAACCCAGGAACTTTCCTTCCATTACTGAACAAATCCACCAAGTCTGCAAAAATCCTGTTTTTATTCAGAGGTGAAAGGTTAACTAACTCATCCACTGCTGCATTTCCTGTGATTCTATTTTTTCACGCATTCCCATCATTCTGAAATAAAAACCACTTCTGTCACATTCTGTGGCAGACACACTGCAGATCATAAGGTCCGGACAATATTAATTATTGCCATGGTAACATCATTATTTATGCAATAACGGCTCCTCTGATATTCAGTGTTAGGATTTATTTATTTTTATTCTTGTTTGATCCATGAGCAGAGCAGCAGACAGTTGAAAGCAGAGAAAGGAAGGAAATCTGAATTGAAAGATGAAAGACAAAAAACAAGTCTCTTTGGAAAAAGCTGTATGTGGAGGAAACACTGGAGAGTGTGGCGGCTTTGATCATTCTGCCATGAAGTCTGAGGTTTCTAGTCTGGAGGTGATAAATTGGCACACTTGGCCAATTACTTCACAGTGCAGTGATTTCTCAAAAGGCCACTGTACATGGTCACCATTTTCTGAATCTGTTCTAGAACTTTTTTAAAATTATTCCTGAGCATCTTTTTCATAGATGCAGCTCATGCTTCAATTACATGGGCCAGTCTATTATTTTTCTCTCTCATGTGACTCATTCAAATAGCATTTACTGTAGATTTATACGTCACATCTGTAGCGATCATTACTATTACTACGGACTTCTCAACTTTTGTATTAAAAAACAACAAAATACCACAGGTCAACACAACTGTTCTGCAATGTGGATCATTTAGCCAAAAGAGTTTCAAGCCGGTCAAAGCCTCAGAACTAACAGTCAGTGCTGTCAAAGCAGCAAAAGAACATAATTTTCACTTCCAGTGCATAACAGCAATATGAGAACTGGCGTAACTCAAATTATAAATGATAAGTCAAAGACATACTCAAACCAAAAATACAGTGTCCTGCTGTCTTACCAGTGACACAACCCTACTATGGCTGATAACATATGGTGCTTTGGGTTGATGACCAAAATTTCAAATTGTTTTTCTGTGGCAGAAAAAAAACAACCTCTCTCCTGCAAAGATGGATTTTGCATAGTGTCCTTCCATGAAGGAAGATCTATTTATCAACCACTGTCCAGGTTGTCAGGGCCAACAGAAAGAAGTGCACTTCAAAAATCATTGAGTGAAGTACTTCAGCATGGTATTAGTTCTTTGTGGCTGGCCACGCTGTTGCTTGAGGTGACCAGGCATGAAATCTTATTGACACTGTCTAAAAGGCCAAGTGGCGCTGCTGTTGCTTGGAGATTAAGTTTGGAACAAATGTGTCGATAGTGCCTAATGAAGTTGAATGGTCACTATCATCAGGAGAACTGCTCTGAGAAGCCACTCTGTGTCCTGATTGTATTCTTGGCTTTATTTGCTGGCATTATTGTGTCAGCGGATGTGTTTTCAGGCCAGAAAATCCTGCAGTACAAATGTATTTGTCACTTTTGTGTCAGCAGTAAGGAGTCTTGATAAAAAAAAATGGAATTATTGCCTGACAATCGTGTGCCTGTGCCAGTCAATTAAGTTGTTTATATTCACGTAGTGGTGGAAGAAGTTTTCTGATCTTTAAAGAGAAATCCTGCATGCCTAAAAGTACCTCAGTATTTGGAGGAAAGTATGGTTAAATATTAGAGCAAAAGTACTATTTTGGTCCTTTTGACTGATTTATTGTCATATATGTCATCATTAGTTTGTTTATAATGAAGCTGCAGTATGTATGCACCATGGTCCTGCCATAGCTGCTGTAGATGGAGCTAGTTTCATCTACTTTTAGTGTTTTATATGCAGGAATACCAGGTAACTATGTAGAATTGTGACATGATTAACGGGACAGGAAAAAGACTAAACAAATTTTTATTTGTTTTCTATGAGCATTGAATTTTGTGAGGTGTTGGATCATTTGAAGATTACTGGAGAAAAAAAACTGAGAAATTTAGAAGGAAAAATCTGTGTTTGGTGAAGCTGTTAAAGTCTCAGATATCTAAAATCTGACCCCGGCTACACACAGATTTTTTTTGTAAGAGGCCGGAACCCATAATGGTTGGAAACCAATTATTCAGTCTTTGACAATGTGTTGTATTTTATAAGCTTGTCCACGTATCCACCGTGTAAAATATTCATCTTAGAAGCAACTGCTGTCAAATAAATGTACTGGAATGAAATGTACAATATTTCTCATTGAAATGTAGAGAAGTGGAACCATAAAATGATGAATGGATGTTTTAAGTAAAGCACAAGTATTTCAAAATTGTGCTCACACATAAGTAAAGGAGTTGAGTAAATGCACCTTCCACCACTAAATGTCCATCCAGATTCATACGAGATATGGTGTGAAGACTTTCAAGTGTGTAAATTTATTGTATGTGTTTACATGCTTCATTAAGTAAGCAGATTCTTATTCTGAAGTTGTAGCCATGACAGCAGACAATGTTTCTGGAAATGCTGAAAAGTGTGGATGCTTTTGGAAAGAAGTGACAAATTCTAAAACATGGATGTTTCAGACACACAAACTCAACTCAGCCACACACACACAGACAGTTTCAGTATGGGCACCCAAGACAACAATCAAGCCTTCAACCAAAAGTGAAATATGATTACTGTTGGCTTGAAAAGGGTTTTTCCAGAACATTGGATTCTCACAGTGGATGTTGACCTTTGACTTTTTGAATATAGAATTGTCATTTCATCATTTTATTCAATTAAACATTTGTGAGAAATGCTAGCGTTTTTAGCATATGTATTCTTGAATATGGCAAAAAGCGTGTTATGTGAAGTTAAAGTGACCTTTAACTACAAAACTATAAACTTGAGCTAAATCTGAAAAAAAAATCCCTAAAGAAGTTCCTGATATATTACCTTTTGTGAGAATGGGACAACTTGAAAACTTGATGCCTCCGTCCACAGCTGTCGCCAGCACTTAGGCACAAATACATCCAACGGTGTTTGTCGACTCATCAGACAAGCATTTAACCCGTCGTTAAATTGGGACCCAGTGTTGGTTGCAACATCAATATAATTATGTTGGGTTTTGTCAGTTCAAGAGCTACAAAGAAACAATTTGCTGAGTTGTCTTTGCAATTTGAACAACTGTGTTTCTTAAGTGTGCGATTCAAAAGATTGACATTCCAAAAGATAGAGGCAGAAAGGAGAAAATCAACAAATCAAAAGCACATTATGCAGAGTTTTTGCTTGTATGCTCATTTGATTTGCATGGAGGACGCCATGATCTTACAATGCTCCCCTACACCCACAAAAACTGCAATGAATGAAATTATCATATGCACATATGTGGGCATGAATTTAAGTGGCACACAGAGACATGGAGATCCTATCTACGGGCTGAACACCACTGGCATAAAAGCACAATCTGTCCATATATCAATTATGATAGCACAGAATAATGGTCAGCGGCATTGTCAGAGACCTTTCTGTAGTGGAGAAACAAACTGATGTTTCTAAATGGAGGGCAGCTGAAAGATGGGGGTAGTCACATGAATACATAGAGAGAACTTAGAAATTCAGAAAGAGAGAGGGGCTATTTGAATCCTTTGAAAACCTGTGCTTATCCATCCATTTGCTCGGTAATACAAAGATGACAGAAGTACCTTGCATTTTTTCTTGATGTATGTGATGAGAGACTATCACTATAAGGTATGTTTGTGAAGGTATTATGGTAAATATAGTCTTTACAGAAACATAGACTGTACGTTTCATTTCAGTTTTGCAAAAAAGTGATCAGGAACTCACTACATTTCCATTTAAAAGCCATACCACTTACCTGTTTATTAATTATGTCACATTTAAATGAGTGCATTCGTGCTTGTTTGATTTGTCCAGCGTTTGTTCTTGGAGTTTTTCTAAATTGGCTCAAGTTTTAAAACATGTTTCTTTTTTTAATAAACTGCTGATTAAATCACCAACAAACAGCAGGCACATGCTGTGAAAAAAAATCAAAATGCTGTGGTCTACTCTGTCTTTGAACTCAAATGAAAACCAGCTTTTATTCATCTGCTTCTGTTGTTCACACGTGAAGGCAGCTGAATGAGGAAAAGGCGGCAGGGAGGGCATGACTTCATTGCTCTGTGTGTAGCTCACTCATAGTGCATGTGAGGCACATTGGAAATACAGATGGTTCTGTCTTTTCTAATTCTGTGCTGTTTCTGTGGAAAGCCCCATATTTGCCTGGTATGAATAGTCCTGGAGGAGGCACCACATACCAAACACTACACGTACAAAACAGCCAGTCAACTACTGCATAATAACATGAATTATTATATATTAGCATGAATTTACAATACTCAGACTATGTAATCTAATATTATGTAATGACAGACGAAGGGGAATATTTTACAAAATATTATGACATGTATATGCTTATAGTATATAATATAATGGAGTATTTGCTCTGGATAAGTTGTGTATTTATGTTGAATTGATATGGAAGTGAGCATACCTCGACTGTGATCAGCTGTGGTACTGTGTGTTCAAAGATAAACATGTAATGAAATGGTGGCTGATGTAAACAGAGTGTGTTTGCACTGTCAGTAATAAATTATGCACAGATGTACCGTCAGTGTTTACGGGTATATGTTATGTTTGCAATTATGTGGTACGAAGGCAAGGGATTATAGACAAAGTAAACCCATGGCCCACTCTATGTTTTCAGAGATGGGATGTGGAAAAGAGAGAGATTTAGTAAATATATTATGTTCCTAATGAGCCATTTTCTATAATGAGCTAGCTGTTTTTAATTATGGGGTGTGAAGCATGAAATTTAATGGGTGATCACACTTGGACGGAGTGCTCACATGCATTTTCTGTGTAGTAACATAGTATCATGTTTAGCTGCAATAGTGCAGTGTAATGTTTGGTGCATGTTGCAAATAATGTGATGTTTCGTGAGCATCTTCAGTAATGTGCCCTGGATAAAAAGGTTTTAGTGGAACATGATTGCATTGTTGCAGATATATTTTTGCACTGAAGTAGTGTCAGTGTTTACTGTGTTGGCAAGAATTGCCTGAGTAACTGCAGTTGGCAACAGTTCTATTCTTGTCATGCGGCAGGGAGGTAGGAAATATCTCAGGGTAGCATAGTATGGTCAACAGGGCACATTCTGCCTCCATGAGTTAATTGGGTGTGAAAAGACATGAAGAAGATTTAGATCCTTCACTTCAGCAGGGGAGCACAGAGGAGCTGGAAGGTGTGATAATAAATGGAACCTTAACAGTGACAGGTGGGATTAGCAAGCAATGGTGTGGTATAATACCGCACTGCATCATGTGGCGAAGTCTTATCTGGATCTACACTACTATATTGTGGCAGCTTAAGAGTCAGTATCAGCATCTGTTCAGTCGTGAAATGAAATGACGCTGCTGTTTCACAGCAAGTCGCTCTATAAAAACACCTCCGAGATGAGTGGGGCACTTCTGATGCTATACTTAAGAATGTCACAGAGGTGTAGTAGGAAGGTCTTCAAGGCTGATCTTGACACTGAAAAGCTGCTAGTGTGATTCCCAAAAACAATGTAAATAAAGGGAGTTATCTGTCGTTTTGAATATTAATTAACATACTCTTGTGTAAGGGTAGAGTCAGTGAATGTAACCCAGTACACATGAAGCAAATCTGGTGTTCGTACACAGCCGTGGCTCTGTGTATGTGAAACCAGGATGTCTTGGGCATGGCTGTGCTTGTGAACAAAGAAAAACTGGAGAAAGGAAGGGGCAGAGGAATGTTGGCAAAAGGAGGCAAGCAGGAGCAAGTGGGACGCTAAATTTGGCACATGCTATCTAAATATGCAAACTAGCAAGATAGCAGAATTGCAGACTTTATCTTTAAGTGTGCGAAAAGCTGACAAAAATAAAGGATGGAGAAATAAGGATAAGAATAGGATTATGATCATCCTTCCTTCTTTTCTTACCAATTTAAAGTGGTCATTATTTAGTTTCTTTATAAAACCTTAACCCTCTTAACCCCCAAATGTCGGGTTTAAAAGGCATATGGCCTTAAATAATATGAAGAAAATTATACTTTTTTACCAGAGTCACAGACTGTAAAAATGGAAGTAACGCTGTAATTTTTACATGCGGAACTGTAGGATTTTATGTTACAAAGAAAAACATGACATCTTGGGGTTAAAACAGCATTTAAAGCCCAACTCCATGTTAACGATAATATCAATAATATTGAGCTTAGTGAAATATCTTGTTGAATAAATTAACAGTTTTGTCATTCATGGATTTTCCAGTCCAGGTACAATCTCATGCTTATCAGTGAGCTACAAAAAACCCCACATAAACAACCATTAATATCTCCTCTGCCTTTCAACAATTCTTCAAGGTCATTCACACATTCATTGGAGTTACAGCCACTGGGGAATCATTTGGCAAAATTGGCTTCTTTCTGTTTTCAAAGCTCTTAAATCAAAGGCATGCTTTGCAGCATGAGTTCTGTTTTCATTTTGACTTGAAACCGTTCACCCAGTTTAATTAACTGCCCAATTTCATCCACATAAAAACACAATGCTGCCGGGTGGTGCAGTCTTCAGCCACTGGCCACTGAAGCTATAGGCTATGCGCTCTGTTTCAGGGCACCACTTTTTGTTTAATTTTGTTTTTTGTTAAAACAGGGGGGACTGTTATTCATTTGATCTTCTCCTCAGTTACTGTGCAGTTGAACCTCTGGACCTTCTACTCACTTGTGTGTTTGTCCCAAACCTTAAGACCAAAACAACCCTCTCACATAAATCATTACATTGTCAGTTACCAAGACAAGCAGCAAGCCACGTCCACTCTGCCAGCACTGATTTAAATCGCTTTAATGGCTATCCCTCGTGCTGGAAATGTTCCTCAGAGGAAACAGTGGTAGCAGAAGCGATTGACCTAGCGTCCCTACTGTGACAGCTGTGCGTGAGAGAGGTCGACTCCATGAAGGGCAGCAGGCATTTGATTAAGGCTTCAACCCTGTTTGTGGAAACATGAATAATTCCAGATGAGAGGACTTACACTGACTTGTGGGGTCAGAGGCAGAGAGATCCAGGAGCTTGGACTCTTGGTACATGTACAGAGTGACAGACACATATCCCCCCTTCATGTCTCTGCAGCTTGCAGCTCAGGGATCCACGTTCCCCTCACTGAGGCTTACATTTGAGCCCCGTCTCCCAATAGTAGCACTCCCATACAGCTAAACTGCATTCTCAGTTAAGGTTTCACTGTATTTGGATCACATTTGCTTGAGATATATCACAAATGTGTTTCTAATCAACATTTTTATATTGCTTCCAGACTGTCACTCTTTTACTGCCAACCACTCATACTGTATACTAGGTCAGTGGTTCTCAACCCTGTTCCTCAGGACCCCATGTCCTGCATGTTTTAGATGTTTCCCTGCTCCAACACACCTGATTCAAATGATCAGCTCGTCATCAAGCCTCTGCAGAAGCCTGATGACGAGCTGATCATTTGAGTCAGGTGTGTTGGAGCAGGGAAGCATCTAAAACATGCAGGACATGGGGTCCCGAGGAACAGGGTTGAGAACCACTGTAGAAGGTGAGGTGAGAATCTTGTACTAGATGAGGAAGTCTATTTTCACTCAAAACATAATTTTTCCAAAACCTTGCCATGTAGTTTTGGTGCAATATGAAAATCCAGTGTCAGATTTTGCATGTGGGCAGTCTAAGGCTCACCTGTGCACTAATCATGGTGTCTAATCAGCATCTTGATATGGCACACCTGTGAGGTGGGATGGATTATCTCAGCAAAGGAGAAGTGCTCACTATCACAGATTTGGACAGATTTGTGAACAATGTTTGAGAGAAATGGTGATATTGTGTATGTGGGGAAAGTTTTAGATCTTGGAGTTCATCTCATAGAAAATGGGAGCAAAAACAAAAGTGTTGCGTTTGTATTTTTGTTGAGTGTAGTAATGCATACAATGCATGTATACTGCCACAAAAGCAGTTTGTCTGTCAGCCTGTGGCAAGATTGATCAAAACATGATAAAGTTGACTGAAATGACCCATTGCACTGATTCTATTCCGGTAAAAATTCCGATTCGGAGATTCACTTATTATGTTTGGTGCTTTTACACATGACCACTATAACATGTTAGTTTAATATACAATCAAAGATAACACAAATAAACTGTTTACTTATCAGTTACCAATTAAAATTATTAGAAGTTGCTGTTTCGTAAGCTGGAGAATGAAGGATCAGCAGGTTTTATGTCAAATAATGCTGACACAAAGTAGCCACAGAAGTATGTTGTGTGTGCATGTATATTTTATGCTTTGTGCTTATTTTCATCTAAATATTTCAACATTGTGTTAGGGGAGAAAATAAGAACTCCAGGTAAACATGTGTCATACGTTGAGCTGCATGAGGAAACAAACTAATCACTAATGGATCACTAATGGACTCTGAAGGGAATAGTGTGAATACAGATTGAACTGTGAGAAACACATAGTCAGTTTAGAGACATGATGGATCAAAGACAGATATTATGAGCATTGTCATTTGAAGAGCAGAATTTTAGAAATATTATCATTAAGACTCACTGAAGAGAAAAAAATGTATTCTTCAGTGACACAGATGTGAAGTACACTGCTCTTTTCATACGCCTTGCAAAGAAGAGACACAAAATTAATATAATGTCTACATCTTTACAGATAAATGCATTATCAGGTTATTAACTATTTAAGTTCATTAAAAGCTTTTCATTTAAAAATCACATCCTTTTGGTATATTTTTTTCAAGAAGCCATTACTTCTTTTCAATTTCGGAAAACTCTAAAAGACTGTTCAGATTGGTCTTCTGTGATGTACTATGAATGGAAACTACAGTAAAACTTTGAAAAATGTAGTATTTTATCAGATTTGAGTTAACGTTTCATCTTTCATTTCTTGGTCACGTTGATCTCTCATTTCATCCTATCACCTCCTTCCATATCTCATTAAAGTAAAAGTCTTTGCATTGGTTCATTGGCATTTATCAGCTTTCCTCTGACTCAGCTGAATTTCCATTTATTCTTGTCCCTTACCCTTTTGTCTGCCCACATTAGAATAATGTAATCTTGTTTCATAATTTTCCTCTTGTCAGCCCCACTTCTTATTGGTTCCTGGTTACATTTGTATGACTCTGCCCTTGCTTTGTCTCAGACGGTAGACACTAAGCGACGGTAGTCGCTTAACAGAAGAGAAATGGTAATGTCTCTTCGTTTATAACAATGTGCTATTATTCCAGTGTCAAATGACATGATCAGGGAACAGCTTTTCTCTTCCAGTCTGTTCTCCAGAGTAGAGATGTGGAACTTTGTAAATGTCTGAGATTAGTAAGAAGGCTGGTGGGAAAAAGAAGGACAACAAAGGCAGTTTTTGTTGTTTTACCTCTCCACTCATGACTCTTCTCAAAGTTGCCAACAAGCTGGAGCTCAACATGGTGCACAGCATCAATTTTCATTCCCAGTTTCTCATTTCAGAAACCATCAATATGGAAATCAAATTGCTCCACTTCCTGTTTGTGTCTCCCTAAAATGGGGTGCCTCTCTGGTTACTCACCCTCTCATTGATAATCCCACCCACTGCCTTTAACTGCCTCTGACATATTGAATATCTCGAATGTGGCTAGTTTGGCCCCAGTGGCAATTTTAAGTGTTGACAGGCAGACACGCTCCATAAGCAGATCCCTGGTATCCAATGTTACAGTTGGCCCTCCCCAGAGTATCCAAATCAATAAAGCAATGGGAGATGACTTTTTTTAGATTAAGAGCCAATCATGGAGGAGGAAAGTGTGGGGGGGTTAAAAACCCATGGGGGGTCTCTCCCCTACTGGAAGCCACCACTGGAATCGTTCAGGCCATATGGGAATATTGGATAGCTTACCACTGCACTAACCAGAGGGAAAGAGAAAGACTGATCCACTCAGACATGAAACCTAACTATCCAACACAGGGACCCCTGTAACCAGCAGGCTGACCTTGTTCCTCCCTGGCTAAGGAAATGTTCAACATCTGAGATGTATGGATGGTATTTCTCCACCAGTGTCTGGTGTTTAATGTCAAATAAGACAGAACACTCATATTAATCGTTCTATATTAACTGAACATCTTAACATTTTTCATGATTGTTAGTTCCAATTTTAGATAGATTCTGTTTGTAGGTTATGTCCAAAGAAATTCCTCACATCTCCACAAACTCCTAAATGTGCTCATTTTTGTTATGTTTTGGTCCTAGGACCACTTTTAAATTCTGTTTGCTATGTAAATTATACTTGAGTATTTTATATAAGAAAAAGACATCAAGTAAAATTATTCATAGAGCGCACTGACAATTACAATCAAATAAAAGCAAACACACAAATAACAGAATATAAAGAGGACAATCTAGGAGTGAGTGGTAAACTATTCCACAATACAACCAACAACACAAACTGTCAGATCACACCTGGATTTCAACTTGAAGTGTGGAATGAAGAGCAGTGATTGGTCAGCAGATCTGAGATACAATGTGGGCTGTGAAGAATTCAGACATATAAAGTATGTAGATGACCTACTGGCACTCAGTGCAGTACTTTAAAAGAGTTTTAACTAAAGAATCTTAAAATCAATCCCATACTTTTCTTGTAACCAGTGAAGAGAGGCCAGGGGAGATACACTATGGCCTCTCTGCTTGTAAGGGCTTTAGCTGCTGTATTCTGAACCAGCCTCAGGCGAAAGATGATAAGACTCACAGATTCCACTGAAAGAATAATCAAGACATAAAGAAATACAACGTGCATGTGCTGTAGTCTCACAATATTTAACAAGCAGGAGTTTCCAGTTCTGCATGTGATCAAAAGTGGAATAGACTATGCTGACAACGAACTTGATGAACTTTTAAGGAGGAGCTAAAACATGCATCACCAAATTTCAGTGGGAGGTAAAGTTGGCCGTTGTCTGCATACAAATGGGAGGTGATATCAGATTCTGTTTAATATTGGATTCAAGGATGTATTGTAAGCACTATATTGGAACAGAGATTGCTTGATTGTGTCTAAAGCAGCAACAGATTTAAATGAATCAAAACTGTCCTTGATTAAACTCCACTATTTAACTGTACACCCCTAAAATCTACCACTTCCTGTCCACACTGTGGTGCCACCAACCCAGCTGTGAGTGAATCTATCAGACCCTCGAGATTGAGATGCTCTGTTGACCTCTGCAGCTCAGCTACAGGTTAACTGGAACCAGTATAGAAAAAAAAGTGACTGGGCATGAACAAGATGTTGGCCCGCTTGTGTGATAATTGCGTATTGACTGCAAATAATGGAATGGCTGTGTAGTAAATTATAACATGCTGCAGTGTGCTGCAGCATTTTTCCTTTGAGTGGATCCACCTCAGTAATGGGCTGAGGTTTGCGGTATACAGTGAAAGTAGAACAGACAGCAGTTCCATACTGTACAAAGTCTCTAAATTATTAACATGTTTTAAAATCAACAAATGCACTCTTTCAAAAACATTATATTAAAGGTCTACACTAGTGAAAAATTAATCAGGGGACCGCAAGGGCCAGTCCAAAAGCCCCAGCGTGTGTTTCCTAAAGTAGTTTTAGACTTTTAGGTATATCATTGGTCTTTTGTAGAAGTCGGCCTGCTTTCAGTTTATTTTTTATGACTGACTGCATGACATTTAGATCCTTTCTTCTCTGTATCCAGCAGAGTTTCCTGTGGACACAGAGCTCAATTTGAACTTCATCTGTTCACAGCATTTGTTTTCAAAACAAAGACTTTTCCAGTTGTTGTCAAACTGAGTTACCCCCCTCAAAAAATACTAGATGTAGAGGAGAAATTGACATTTGAGCTTTTACAGACTGTTGCAGCTGTAATCCAAGATTATTCTAAGACACAGACATTCTAATTTTCTTTAACAATTTTTGTCTCTCCAGATCCCCACAGAGGATTCAAAATGAAGCAGTCAATTGACGTGTGTATTTTAAGCTTTAATTCAAGGAGTTTGTCAAAAAATATTGTATTACCTGTTAAGGAATTAGACATTTTTTTGCATAACCCTCAATTTTCACAGGCTCTAAAACAATTAGACAGGTGACTGATAAGCAGTTTCATGACTAAGTGTGGCCCGTTTCCTCATCATTTGTGACAAATTCAGGTGATAAAAAGCCTGAATCGATTATTTTCAAGCGTTTAATTTGTATTTGGTAGCTATTCATGAGAACTCTAAATATAAGGACCATAGAGATGTCAGTACAAGTAAATGAAGCCATCATTAGACTGAAAAAACAAAGCAGACGAATCAGAGAGATAGTAGAAAGAGGGGCCAAATTAGCAATTACGGTGTATTCCAAAAGAGAAGGAATTTTCTGATGGGCTCAGTAACACCAAAGGGAAAGGGAAAAAGCACCTTCATATCATTGAGCCAAGCCAAGAATCCTCTGGAGGAACTAGGCATATGAAGTCCACAATCAAGAGACACCTTCATCAGTGTAAATATAAAGAGTTTTCAACACTCAGGAAGAGAAAGATAAGTTACGCGTTGCTTCAAAACACCAAAAGCCATTTCAGGAATATGATACTTTGGAGAGGCAAAATCAAGATGAATTTGATCAGAACAAATGGTTAAGGAACGGAAGCTCTGAGGATCCAATGCAGACCACAAGCTATATCATCTGTCAAGCACGGTGGAGGCAGTGGAATAGTATGGGCATGTGGAAGTAGGGCAGCGATGATTTTTGTTGATGTTACTGCTATTAGAAGTAGCAGGAAAAGGGCTCAAAGGGGACTTCGTAATGACTGAAAACATACTACAAAGGGAAATTCTTAAGGCAAAGACTTTGAATCTTTTCAAATTCAGTCACTTAAACTCAACTCAAATGAGCTGCTTTTCATTTACTGAAGACAAAACGGAGGGTGGAAAAACCCACAAACAAGCAGCAGCTGAAGGCAGTATTATAAAGGCCTGGCAACTCAGAATCTGGTGATATCTGTGGGTTTGCATCCACATATCAGAAATAATAAATATGTTTTGTTTGTTTTTTTGTCCAAATCCTATGGTCCAAGTGCACTTTAGCCTGTAAAAATGGATGGACCATCTAAAAAAAAATGGCTCCAATTCCTAATGCATTATTTTTGTTTGTCTCCTTTAATCAACATTAGTCCACTTTTCAATTACATTTTAATTGGCTCATTTCAAGTCCATTGTGTTGGTATAAGGAGGCAAAAATACAAGGTAAATCCATGTTTAGCGTCTGGCATTCATACAGCAGAAGCAACACTTTTTAGGATTGAAGTAAGACCAAGCTGTTACTATGTTTAAATTAAATGGTCTTTCTCCACCTGGAGCACTTTCCAACCCAAAAGAGGATAAATTGATAAATTGGACTCCTTAAGATTTATGGTCAAAGAGCAACAGTTCAAGATCAATCATCATGGTCAGCAGCCTTAAGTATACTCTTATTGGTGGGGGGTGGCATGGCTCAGTAGAGTGGCTGGCTTGTAACCAGAGGGGTGCTTGTTCGATCCTTGGCCTGGAGAGGTCATGTCGAGGTGTCCCTGAGTAAGACACTGAATCCCCAATTGCTCCTGGTGGGTTGTGGTTAGCGCCTTGCGTGGCAGCTTCCGCCATCAGTGTGTGAATGGATGAATGTGACGTATCATGTGATCTTTCAGGTATAGTAAAGTGCTATATAAATACAGACCATTTATGTTTTACTCAGTGTCACATTAGTTTGTTAATGGCTACTCTTGTAACAGCAAACGGTTTATATTGCTGTATTATTATATTATTTTTCTATTGTAAAAGAAAATACCACCTTCAGTAAGATTCAATAAAATCAATATACTGGCATTTTCAAACACCACCTCCACGCACAAGACAGAGGCAAAAATAAGTGAATGGTACTGAGGAAGTGCTCACTCTTAATGCTGGAAACGCAGCTCTTTCAGATCTTAATGTTTACAGTATAGACAGCTTCAACCACCACACCAAAATGAGATGAATTTATTTTTTTAAATGGTCATTTTACCTGTTATATAGACATCAAAGTTATTTTATTCTATGATCACAGCCTTTTCTGATAAAATAGTGAGGTTTTGAGAAATTATTCTAGTAACATTACTAGACTTGACTAATCTTGAGTCTAGTTTCAGGACAAAGTGCAGAAAAGACAGGTGTTTTCAGAGAAGACTAAGACATCACCTGTTTGACAGAGTTGTTCTCTTAGACATTGATGTTTCCCAAGTATCGCTTAGCCAGTCCATTCTGCAGAACATATTTATCTGGCTCCACCTCACCATCATTCTACTACAGGAGAAAAAAATGTGTTTGTATCTCTTTAAACCAATTACAGTGGTCATGGATGGGGCTAAGTGACGAATTTGGCTTTGGTTTCTCTTAAAATGGAGAACTGTTTCGGTGGAATATTTGCATGCAGGGAGACGAGCATTGTGATTAAGATGGGTAATCCATCAAAAACAAAAAAAAACACCTAGCAAGGCTGCATTAGTGCATGATCCAAATCCTCTATATAACTTGAAACTTTCTCTTTGGATACTTGAAGATTGTTGTTTTTGGCTTTTGCAGCAAAGAAAATGGCAACATGCAAAAAGTGGAAGAAAAGGACCAAACCACTTGAAATGAGCAGCCAGTGGTGACTTATACCGTCATCCGACATCTGTTGAGTCAGAAAGGCATTTCCTCAATGAAGTCGTCTGTTTATATCGTTTTCTTACAGTAGGAAACCCTCAGAGGCCTACACGCTGTCTTAACCTCTCTGTTCCTCCTGGTTGGCTGGTAACATAAAACCCTGAAATATAAATTCTTCTCTCTTGTCGATTCAGTGATTTGGCCACAGAGGATGAGCGCTCACCAGCACTGAAAATGTCTCCACCTCTAATCACTGCATGGTTAACTTAAGCTTTATCTCAGTTCACTACAATATGCAACGTCTGGCTGGGCCCTCGCACCAGGAGGACTGGGAGAGCAGAGAGAAAACAACTCACGTTAAAGTACTCTAAAGTGGCGAACGTCTCTTGAGTCAGCGGTTGAATGACACTACAGCTTTATATCAAGCTCTCAGGACCCCCTGCCCCACTCTGCCTCATCCCCTTCAACACCACCGTCCCTCCACTCTTGAAACCCCCTTTGCGGGATATCATCTGTATTTTTCATACGCCTCCTTCAGCGATATAAATTGCTGCCTACATCAGTCGCTATCATGCGTACCCTGGAGAGAGACAGAAGGAGCAAGGAAGATGGAGAGAACACATGCTGAGAACAACCTTGTGCTTTGGGAGAGAGAGAGTGTACGTCTGAATGTGTGTGTGTGTGTGTGTGTGTGTGTGTGTGTGTGTGTGTGTGTGTGTGTGTGTGTGTGTGTGTGTGTGTGTGTGTGTGTGTGTGTGTGTGTGTGTGTGTGGGTGTGTTTGACATGCACACTTACAGATGAGCAGAGTGGATGTGTGTAATTTTTTTTAGCTTTGGAGCTCTTGTGTACACGCATTCATCTGGGTGAATGCGTATGAATGCATCTGCGTGTACATCTTGCATGTGAGCACCATGCATGAGTGTACAGCACAGAGCAGAAAAGAGCAGGATTTATCAGCACGTGTCAGCAGTGGGTGTTTAAAGACATGAGGCGTTCGTCGGAGGGTGTTTTCACTGCTTATGCATTTTTCCACCTCAACTCCGACGGAGAGATAAAAAAAAAAAAACACCGGCATGGAAACCAAAACGCAAGTTATATTCAGACAACTGACAGTCCGGCGTTTGTCTGCGGAAATGCCAAAGGATAAAGAGAAGAGGTAGGGAATAAAAGCGAGATGGGGGCACGAGGAGGAGGAGGAGTGCGTTCATATGCGGAGGAGGCAGGCGGCTCATGTTGGCTCAAATTCTTGAAGTAATTTGTGGGCGACTGTAATTGAATGTACGGTGAGATGAACAGGATGCCCAGCAAATCCACCTGCCCACACAAGCCAGGAGTCAGATATGATGGTGGCGTGTGCGCTGGATACGTGTATCCAAAGTGCATGTTCCTAATCAGTTGTGTGATTACACACAAATGACTAAACACAGCTCTGTCTTTGTGCACAAATCAGATATACATGTCTCTCTTTCACCCTTTTTGAAGGCCTTGTTTAGTTTCAAATGGATTCTTATTGCTGGTAGGCTTTTGCTTCATACTGCTCGAGATCCTTTTATGATATGGTAGGTTTTACAGACTAATATGTTTATGCCGTTTACCTAATGCAATAAGGTGAGACTAATGTTCAGTGGGATGATCTTGCTACTGACAAGCTGGATGGTGGATTACAGATGTATTATGTGCTATAATGTACATAATCTGTTCCAGCTGAGACTCTACTCCCCTGAAGGATCGTGCCTGTAAGGAGATAAATTCAAACTCCCTATTGGGTCTGAAATGTGCCCACCTTCTTAATTCCTCGTTCTGGAATTAAATTATAAATATAGGTTGGAAAAAGCTATTCATCACATCCATTAATTGCTGATTTTAATCATCTTTTACTCCTTAACTTTCATCTGTAAAAAACAAAAATAAAAAAATTGACAGTGAAACGGTGGTGGAGTGATGCCAATCTCTTTAGCTCCCTGATGTTACTTTATCGAGGTCTAGCTGCCAACTTGAATGTTTCTATGGCAACAGCACTATCTCCAATTGGTGAGAACTCACTAAAGCTTGTGGGTAGCGTAGTGTTTCAGCAGCGAAATCATAAATAAAACACAACACATTGGAATAAGAATGACTGATGGCTTCTGTGGGAGCATACAGAGTGTAGTTGTTTCACAAACTGATAGCTGAAGTCTGATGTTGCTAATGGCCCTGTATCATTAAGTTTTAATGGTTTCATTTTCTTTGTGAAATGATCTCCAAAATGTTTTGCAGGAGCAGGTGATTTATTTGGAGTAGCATTAATCAACTGGATGAATTTATGGAGTTTATTTAAACTAAGGCTTGCGTTATTTATTCTCTGTTCCACACCCTCGACACCTCTTGAGAAAGCTGATCATTTGTTTCACATTTATACCTCAGTGACAATAAGGAGGAAGAAAAAAGAGAAATGATTAAGTTCAGAGGCCATTCACTCTTTTTCTTCCTCTGTGCCAGTTCTGGCTTGACTGCTGTGATCTCACTCATCATCCTTCGTGATCCATTCAAATTGTATTCTACTTCTTTTTTTCCAGCAATGTCTGCTTTGGACCTCATATGAATAGGAAAGTGACACAGATCGCCATGGCAATGAACTTTTCGTATCATCTGACAGTCCTTGATGTTGCCCACACCAATACAAATTTCTAGCCGTATCTGACTTTCATTCCCTGTGACATTTCTGTCAGCTGAAAATGGGTAATTTCTTTTCAGAGAGTCTTGCAGGTGTCAAACAACTAAGCATTAATTAAGCTAAAGTCAATCACATTTCTCTCCACAATTCACATACAAAGCAGGGTAAGGAGTTCAGGGAGGGTTGCAAGGCCCTTATTTATTATTCTTAATTTTTTTTCCTTTTTTGTTTTTACCAGAGTCAGTGTTGAATGCTCTTTCCCAATGCCTGCTTAAGGAATCTTTATAGTACAGCTTTCAAATTGTTGTATTTAAAGTCAAGATGAGAAGACTTGTCAGAAAATATATCTGAACCAGTCATTACAGCACTATGATTAGCTATGATTTGATTTTGCTTTTTTTGCGTGTCTTTCCAGGTCCAAAAAAAACAGCATCACTGATTTTTTTTAAATTGTTTTTTTCAGTCTTCATACACTGTATATTTTAGTTTATAGCAGGACTGTGTAAATACTTAATACAACTCAGATCCGGCAATTCGAATCTGTGTGAGACCATTTGCAAATCTCTTCATTCTCTCTACACAGCATGCCATACACTCATAGGCCTGCTGTGTGCTGTAGGCTGCCCTCATCTTTTACATTCCTCCCACAGCACACACACACACACACACACACACACACACACACACACACACACACACACACACACACACACACACACACACACATGCGTACACACACATGCGTACACACACATGCATGCATACACACATACACACACACACCATTATCCCCATACAGGAAAAAGGCTGACTCACTGCCGCTTCATTACTCAAGTGAGTTATGAGTGTGTTTACACACACGCTGATTGATATTAACCCTCTTTGTTTAAATCTCCTCCACCAACAGACAGTGTGCCTGCCTGCTAGTGGGCTGGTTCACTTGCTGGATTGTGTCGGGG
This sequence comes from Acanthochromis polyacanthus, assembly GCF_021347895.1. Taxonomy (NCBI): domain Eukaryota; kingdom Metazoa; phylum Chordata; class Actinopteri; family Pomacentridae; genus Acanthochromis; species Acanthochromis polyacanthus. The sequence continues at coordinate 23,751,741 of NC_067116.1, read as the reverse complement.
GAAGGTGGGGTGGGTGGGTGGGTGGGGCAAACTGACCAAAAAGCTCACAGTGCCCTCTACTGATGACTGACAGAACAATCTTCATCACCCTCCTCTTCTTCTTTCCTCAACCCGAGTACGTCTTTTTGTCATTATATTCACAAGGGAAAAATTTGCAGAACTGTAAATTCATGCAACGCTTTTGAGAAATGAAAAGTCTGCTTCAAATGTATCAATAAGTTAAATTTAAAAAGTATATTTTTCTTCAAAAATGTAAACAGACATCCCTTGCTTTTCCTTTTTCTTTTTAAAATGTGACCATCTTTGATGCTAAGCGGCTCAGTGACTTTTCACCTCTGTCAGTCATGATGTTGGGGGTGACGTGATGTGATGCCAGTTTCCTTCTTGATAAAGTTCGAGTTTCAGTCATTGTGGATATTGCTGCTCATTGTAATTGACCTGTGCTTTTCTTGATTCCAAACAAAGATGTAGGACACTATTGTGGACTATTTATTTTGCTATCGAGCTTTTTATTTTTATTTTTTACAATGCATCAGACTAGGACAGCCCCAACACTTTCTCTTAAATGGTCGATTATCTCGTTTCATAATGACACTTCATATCCACACTGAATGAAATATTGCTTCATTATGTTTACTGTTGAATCTCCCACCTTATACAGCACATCTTTGCATCTTAGAAAAAGAGGCCTTGAGAAAACAAATAAGCTTCAAGGTTTGCTTTCATTTCAGCAGTCATTTTGAGAGCGACTGTTGCATTTTTCAACGGTATTTAACTCATTTGAGATTGAAGCCTTTTCATTTATCTTTGTCTAGCTCCCTTTCACATTATACCAATGAACCAGTATTAAACAGACCAAAACATCATTACCCTCTTTCTTAGAAGAGAAGAATGTTTAATGACCCAAAGGTAAAATGAGTATTTAGGGAGTCCATTACCGCTGATGTCACCCTGTCATCAGGACATGTGATGACCTCTTGACCCCTGACCTTTTTGATTTAATGGATCCCTCGGAGGTGGAGGCGGAGTCGAGAGGTCGTAAATTGTGATTCTGATTGCAATGTGAGACAAACGGCCGCAGTCAATGAGAAGGTCATGAGGGTAAAAGCTGAGGTGAGGACAGATATTGCATATTTCAGTGTCAGAATCTTTCACTCATTTGTCTTGTACATAAAGAGAACCCGGGCTGCACAGTGGAGTTGTGGTTAGCACTTTGGCCTTGCAGTAAGAAGATCCCTGGTTCAAATCCCGTCCTGGGATCTTTCTGCATGGAGTTTGCATGTTCTCCCTGTGCATGCGTGGGTTTTCTCCGGGTACTCCGGCTTCCTCCCACAGTCCAAAAATATGCTGAGGTTAACTGATCACTCTAAATTGCCCGTAGGTGTGAATGTGAGAGGAATTGTTTGTCTGTATATGTAGCCCTGCGACAGATCCGCGACACTAGTGAGGATAAAGTGGTGTATAGAGTATGCTAATAATAATTTCATTGTTTTCATGCATATAATTATCACTTATTAAACATTAAAATTGCCCCCAAAAATTGCCTATGAACAAAGTTATTTATCTTTTTCACTGTGGTTTAATTTGAAAGTATGCGAAGCAGTTTGTTTTATTTTATTTATTAATTTATGTAGTCAAATGTGAATGGGACTTGTGTATAGATAACGGATATTTATAATAAGAATAATAGTATATAATTATAATATTATTAGTATTATTGATATATTATTAATGAGAAGTAAAGAGGAATTTAGTTGGAAGTGTAGATCAAGCCAACATGTCGAAGAGGCAGCAGTCTGGTTTTGTATTGACTACCACTAAAACAAGAAACAAAGGCGTGACCAGCGTGTTCTTCATCAGCAGTGTGTTTGCAAGCCACACATCAGCCCAGACACACACTGCTATTCACATACAAAAGAGAACGAACACCAATATTAAACTGAACGAGCTTCTTTCCATCAATTAGAGAAGAACCACATGTCTGTTGGTGAAGAGGCAATCATGCTTCACACCGTATAAGCACATTTGTCCACAAGTGTCTGCACAAGTGAGTGTGCGTCTGAGTACCTCTCACCTGTGTGATTTTAGCGTGAAGGGTGCTTCAGTCGAACGCTGCTCATTCCCAACGCTCGGCTCACTCGGAGCCTCATTTGACTGAACGCTTGGATGCCTGAACAGGTGGTGACATCGTGAGCCAAACCAAGCATGTAACCCTCCACTGGGCCTCCCACCATGCTGCTACAGGAGCGCATGGAGGATGTGCTGTACTACAATGCCATGTGGTAGCCGAGACATTATACAAGCAGGCTTGTCACTGCTGTTAAAATTAGATGGGCTTTGAAAAGTGTGCTTGAATGCGTGCCCAGGCTTAGGCCACTGCACTGCTCTTTACTCACACCTGATTCAAATGTTCGCAGAGTGTTGTATCCTGCACTGATCAAAAGTTTGCCTCATTGGACATGTTTTGTTTCAAATTCCAATACATTACCTTTCATGTTGAGTTTCTGTTTAAGATAGAAGTGAAAAAATTGAATGGAATTAGATTTAAATGGTGGAAAGGTTATTGTAAATTAGTACATGAATTAAATCAAGCGGTTTGAACAGCTAGTCTGCCCTTGAACAGGTCTTTCAGCCTGCAGCAGTTTAAGAGCAGTACAAATCTGAGGATGTAAAGCAAAATAAAGCACTTTAAAAAAAACTGTGTTCATTAAAAAAAGGATCCCCATGAACAGATCAATATTAATAGTTAGTATTACTGTACACTGAGGCATTTTGTGACTCTATCCTACATTAACATTACCACAGAGCGCACAATGCAGTGGAGGCATTAAATCTAAACCGGAGTAGTCCATCTTCCTGTCTGTGAACTAATGAGGGGGGATTATTAAAAACCACACAAGCGGGCTACTGTTAGTACATGTGGACAACTACTACATCTGAGCGTAAAACTCCTTCACTCTGAGTGGTGCTTTGCTCTGTAATACAGATGATCAAAATGTCTTCAGAGGCCACCATGGAGAGCTGTGAGATAAAAATGAAGGGAAAGGTGCTGGAAAAAAGAAGAAACAATGAGAAATACACCAATTTCATTTACTTCATTTTTTCCCCTCTAACACTTGTTAGATAACTCCAAACACAAACATCTGTGTGCTCATCTTGTAGACAGATCGGCTCTGACAGTTTGAGTGAAGCACAGAGCTACAGCTGTGAATGGAAATAATTTCAAAGATAATTTATTTAAATTGTTGTGATTGCCAGTGAAGCCTGTGAAAATATTCCTTGCACTGCATTACTGATTAAAATCTGAAAATTTCACAGTGCTTTAAAAAAATTGTATGTATTTGCAAGAGTATAAAGTTTTAGCAACTCAAGAAAGTGTATATTGTCCGGTGTGTGTGTGTGTGTGTGTGTGTGTGTGTGTGTGTGTGTGTGTGTGTGTGTGTGTGTGTGTGTGTGTGTGTGTACTGTTTCTGCTATCTTGGTGGGGACTTTGACCTGACTCCACACTATCTCGGTGGAGACTCGTGTCACGGTGGGGACCAAAAATGAGGTCCCCATGGGGGGAAACAGTGTTTTCTTGGCCATGTTGTTGTTACTGAAAAAAGTAAAAGTGCAAAAACGTTTCTTTAGGGTTAGGCATTGTTTTGCTCTGGGTTAAGGTTAGGGTTAGGGTTAGGGTTAGGGGCTAGATATGAATGGGAGTCAATGGTAAGTCCCCACGGGATTAGCAAAACCAGACTGCGTGTGCGCGTCCATCCGTGCATGTTTTAGTGAAGTGGGAAATGTAAAGGATCATAACAGTAAAAGACCACCTCACCAGTGAACATACCCGGCGCTGCATCGGCCTTTTGTAGAGAGTAAATTACTTCAAAAAAGGTCATGGGTTGACATTTATCCAGAAAAGCTATATAAACAGAGCCTGACACCATGAATACCGGCTTGAGTTTTATCAGTGAGGATCTGAAGAAGAAGTCGAGCTTTGAACTTAAGCTTTGGCATCTTTGTTCTGTCGCTCATTGATTAAACAGAAATGTTTGAAGGGCTTGGAGAAAATAAGTTCATCTTGAGGGGCCAGCTCACTGTGAGTGTGTACCGTCATTTTGCCCCGAGGAAAGACAGCCACAGTGGCGATCGTCCAGTGATAAATTGATGGAAATCATTCTTGAGTTGTCATTCAAAGTCAAACACTGAGGAGAGTCTCTAAAACGACAGAACAAGAGTGCTCACTGCAGAATTTCACTTTGTGTCATTAAGCTTTTTTTTCACTTTTGGGTGAAATTAGCATTTTATTCAAAGCCTGCATGACGAGGAAATAAATGTATCTGACCTTAGATTCTGGCTGTGAAAACATTGGCACCTCTGTTTTGTAGCAATGTAGCGTTCAAACTGAGTCTGGACTGAGTCAGACACACCATTATTCACCTGTTCTATTCATAACACATCCATCCATCCATTATCTATACACCACTTAATCCTCATTAGGGTCGTGGGGGGCTGGAGTCTATCCCAGCTGACTTGGACAGGTAACCAGTCTGTCACAGGGCTACATATACAGACAAACAATCACACTCACATTCACACCTACAGACAATTTAGAGCTACCAATTAACCTCAGCATGTTTTTGAACTGTGGGAAGAAACCGGAGTACCTGGAGATAATCCACGCATGCACAGGGAGAACATGCAAACTCCATGCAGAAAGATCCCAGAATGGCCGAGACGCAAACCGGGGAACTTCTTGCTACAAGGCGAAAGTGCTAACCAAGCCACTATGCAGCCCTGTACAGAAAACATTAAATATTCTAATTTCATAGTCAGTTTCAAATCAAGGCTTTTCATCACCTTTTTTGTATCATTCCTCCAACGCAAAGATTTGTACACTGCAAGTCAATTATTCATTTTGTCTGGATATTAAAAGGAAGAAAAACATAAGATCAACTTTATTCATCCTGGATGAAATTGTTTTGCCAGAGTACAATATAATAAACAATAAGCAAAGGGTAGTGGAATATATACAATTACACAGGGGTCAGTAGTAAAATGAAAATAACAAAGAATACAAAATGTGTCTAAAAGTGTTTGTGTGAAGTGTCTTAAGTGGGTAAAGTGTTTAGAAAAACTAAAAATAAATATAAAAATTAAATATATAAACTAAAATAAGATAACACAAGTACAAAATGTAAACTGTAAACTAATAACAAAAAGCAGATTAAGAGAAAATGGACTGAAAATAAGAGTAAATGTATTGCACTGATGTATCACGCTAGAAATATTGCACTTGAACAATACAGATCACGAGTCTATTAGGATGATATTGCACATGGAAATAAGTTTGTTGATTATTTATCCATGCATAAAATAAAGATAATAAAAAAGAATAGCAACAGTTGTAATTTGAATAATAACGAAATGTCATCCAAATGCAACTGCATGACTCTTTTGTGTATAGGATATAATTCTGAAGATACTGGAGTTCTATTATGTTCAAAATCGTACCATGGTTACACAGATGAAGCATGTTAGTAGAAAACTCCCTAAAAATATTGGACTTCTCTTCAGAGAAGGTGAAGATAGCAGTCATGATGACTTCTTCTTCTTAACCAGATAATGAATTTAAAATAAAATAACACGTTTCACTCGTTGACATGAGCAGGTGGAATACTGTCTTTCTGAACTGGGACCTTCTCTCACTGCAGCATCCACTGATCAGTCCCAAAGTTAAACCACTGACAGGTGAAGAAAACATTCTTGTTACAAAGTAAGGTTCATCTCAGAATTTTGAGTGTAATTTTGACATATACCATCCAACATTGCTGCAGACCAAACACACCTGCTTGTAGCCACGGCCTCAAACCAATAGGACAATGGACACCATGTAAACTACTCAGGAACAGCTTAAGGAGCATGATAAAGAGAACAGAGCATTGACTCGACCTCTAAACTCCTCACATCCCAATCAGATCTAGCATCTGTATTACATGTTGGAAGGGCCCAATCCACACAACCCAAAGGATCCAATGTCAAAGTTTGGTACAGGATGGCCCTAGTGGTGGCCGATCTGTGTTTGTTCTGTTTTTAACGTATTCCTACAAATCAAATCTGGCTGCCCATTGCTTTAGTGCAACAGTAATCTAAGCAACAAAGATTATTATCAGTTTAGAAACTTGTAAAAAAAACTAGTCTGTGATGCACAAACATCATCCCCAACTTAGAAATGAACAAATTCAGCTCGTTTGATGCTCCTCGCTGTTGTTGCCGCCTCCAAACAGCAACTAAAAAGTTCAAACTGAGAAATTAAAGATGGAGTCAGTCGTGTGTGAGACGGTCTTAAGCCTGTGGTTTGTGCGTATGTGCCACAGCCAGCTAAGCAGAGCAGTGGTGGTCAGACCTCTGCCTGGAATCACAAAGCCAAAAACAGATAAAGGAGCAACTCAATTCCACAACAGCGCTTGGTCCCAAGCCAAACGGCAGCTTCCAGGAGGCTCTTAAGCTTCTTACAGGACTGGCTTCCTTCCCTCCCCGATCCGAGAGTTTTAACTTTTTTTTTTCCTTCCCTCTCCCTTCAACCCCTTCTTCATTCATCCATCTCATAGCTGAAACAGTGTCGACAGCAAGGGCGGACATCAACAGCAGTAAGCCAAGCATGATAGAGATAGTGGATTTACAAGACGAAATTGCTGAAAATCAATCAAATAAAACTTTACAGAGGTAGAGGAGAGGAAGCAAGGGGGGCCCGTGGGCATGCCCAAACATAATTGTGTGTTAGAAATAAAAAATAAACATCAAACAACCAAGCAGTGCCGCTCAGGAAAATACACACAAGGTAGTAGATGGGGAATTGGCACTGATGAGGGAACTTGTTCGCCTTGAATTTGACCAAGTTGTTTCTTTAGGGAGTTTCTGGCTGCCTGTGATCATTTCAGGGACAAGCACACAGCTCACACTTGGCAGCTTTCTGCTGCTGAGTAAAGCAACAAGCAGTTAAGACATGTAAGAGGAGGTGAGCGTGTACATGTGTATGAGTGCATATCTGCATGTGTTCGTCTCTTCATAAAACACAGAGGCGTTCCTGTGCTTGAATCTTGTTCAAGATTTAAGGTGGCACGAGTGTCTTGTGTCTCTCTTGTCTGCAGCTGGCAGAGACTGCAAGCCTCAATCCACCCAGGCAGACAGACTGATTGCTTTTCCACTGCCTGTCTTCTCACAGCCGGCCTGGATCCAAGCCCTGAGCAGCCACAGGCCTTGTCACAGTTAATAACATTGGCCCCAAAGATTTTTAACTGACTGCGCCTGCCATAAATTCTCCCACCCAACGATTATTGATTAAATGCTTTCTTCTTAATAATGAATAGACATAAATCCCCCTCTTCTTAAAAGACAAGGAACGTAATATAATCAGAGTCTTGCTTACCTGCGTCCCCGATGGTTTCTTCAGAAATAGGAGTGATTTTAATCAAAGGAGGTATGTATAACAGGAGATGAATGGGAGAGGAGAAGTGTGGGGGAGAAAGCTACAATGAGAGAGAAAGTAATATGCAAAGCAGGGATGAGGGAGGAAACATGAAAGAGAAAGACACATCTGCAACCCGCACTGCCGGCTGCTCAGTGAAATTTACCTGCTGATTACCATCAGCAAAGGACATTATTGATTCCATGCTTCTGTTTTCTTCGGGAAGCAATACAGTATAGAACAAGAGGCATGCACAACAATATGTGACAGACTGATAACAGAACAGTCGTCTCTTACATGCCAACAATGGCCAAGTTGTGTCATTTCAGCCTAGTGTCATGAAAAGCGTCTGAATAATATGTCAAGTCACTTTGTATGTTTTCAGATTGCTTTTTTTCATGTAGCCGTAATGAATGCCCTCTCCTTTTGAAATTAAACCTACCTTAATCATTTTGTGTTTTATTTCAGCACCTTACAGTATTGTTAATTACAGGTCCTGCACACCTATGGTATACCTGCAAAAGTGTTTTCACCCACTGAACCCTGGCAGCAACTGTCTCAGTTCTGAAAGTTAATAGAGTTTTGCTTCAAAAGATCCCTTCATCCAACAGACTCCCAGTCAAAAAAAAATTAATCAGTGTGTCTTTATGGTCTCAGCTGCAATATTTGGACTCTGTACTGGTTGTTATTTTTTAAGTCATTGCTCCACTAATAAGATTTGAGGCCTTATCGAAGACTTTGATGTCTGCTGTACAGCCATCAATTGACAGCTTCTTTCTCTGGATTATGTCCTCAAACGCTCTCAGACTTTTGAAGCTAAATTTTTAAGAAAAATCTGAGATTTTCTTTCAGACACACGGTTCTACACTCAAAAGACCCTCTCACAGTATTCCGTGAAGTTTAATATTTGTATTTGATTATGATATCCGCTCTGTTAGCAGAATGCTGCTAATGTAGCTAACATTAGCCCAGGCATGGACTGGTCAGTGTTTCCAGCAAATTAGAGTGAAAATAATATCTCACATCACTCCTGACTCCAAACAAAAAAGGCAGTCCACACTATACAGTGCATCTAACCATCTTTGTATGCAGTTATGATTTCAGTTGATTCAAGTACTTCCCTAGCCTAGCCGTGCTAGACAACCCACGGCAACTAATTTAATTCTCTGCCAGGGTCGGTCTAGTTACCCTCGGTAAGCCTCGAGGTTGGATGCTCCTAAAACTGACCGACGAATCACCATGAAGTGTAGAGTCAGAAGGCGGGTGTAACTAAGTGACGACAGAGGCGCGACGATTCTGACAGAAACAACCAGAAACAACTAGCCTAGCCGCGCTAGACAACCCACGGCAACGAATTTAATTCTCTGCCAGGGTCGACAACAAAAATGACAACAGTCGTTGAGCTCCATTAGCACCGACTCTGAATAATTTTTCTGTTAACATGTCTGTAATATACTTGAGCTTCACCCATTGACTGTATAAATAAGGCTTCACCGAACTACCGCATCCTCTGATTCCCGGCGCTCTAGGAACTACGTCAGCCTATTCGTTGCGCTGATTGGTTGTATACCTACCCAACTGCTGCAGAGTGATTTGAAAGACAACTTTTCAGCCCGCCTCCCTCCCTGTCGAGAGTTCCGAGAGCCTTACGTCTTCAGACCTGGGTCTAGCGCAGCTAGGCTAGTACTTCCCAGGACTCAGTGGTCCTGTGTGTGAATAGTGTTCGACAAGTCATCACTCCTCTGTGAGCTTTGTTACACTTGCTAGTTTTAGCTAAATCATAAATTCATGCTTATTGGTACCATATTTGAAAAAAAAATTAAACAAACAAAAAAACAGCTTCACTGCTTTGCTTACAGTTGATTTTGAAAATGTTCTGCAATAAAATGAAACACTATTGCAAATGAATGTCGGAATAGATCCTCACTGACCCAAGTCGTGGTAATCTTAAGAGCTTTAGTAGAAGGCTACTAGACATTTTTTTCAGTTTCTTAAAGACTTTTCACCACTGGAATGTTTCAAATCTCATCAAAGAAGCTTCTTCACCTCTGAACTGATTCGAACTGAAACGCCTTCAAGAACCACAAAGAAAAGTCAAATTGCCTTCTACTCTGAAGCTCTTGGGGGTATTGTAAAATATACTCAGTCCTAGAGTTTTGAATTGCTGTGTGCATTTGTTTGGTCCTTATTGGTATTGTTGTGAATTGAGGGCCTCCATCTAAACAGCTAAAATAATAAAACTGCTGAATTTCTTTCTTTCTCAGGGGGCAAGAAATGTGACAGATCCAATTATCAAAAAACAGAATCTAATAACAGATGGAATGCAACTTCAAAATTATACTTCCACTGAACTTATAGTCAGAAGGATCCTGTTGCAACTAGAAGTTCCAATGAGTGATTGGGAATGTTGCTCAGTATTTATAACTCACCAAAAGGTGTTGCTTCGGATGACTAAATTTGTAATCATTAACAATGACTGCAACTTCAGGTGTCAATAAACAAACGATAAGTCAGGTGGAATAGACCCCCGTCCTCGCTGTTCAAATAATGAGTTTTGATAGAGACGTCTTGTTCACTTACATACAGCAGCCGAGCATTCTTTACAGCAGCCTTATAATTAATTATATAGCTGGTGGATGCAGGTTTTCATCTCTGGTACGTATACATTGAATTTTATTAAAATCACCTCATGGCTAGAGTAGGGCAGATGGATTGTTGGCTGTGGGTGTGGGAAATTGCTTTTTTTCTCTGTGTGCGTTTTTCTCCCTCCATTCAGCTTATTGGCAGAGAGAAGTTGTCCTCTTATGATTCAGGGCGAGACTGCGCCGAGGAATGTATCTACAAATTGGAATAACAGGGTAATGAGGTGGAGATACGGGTAAGCCCTCAATCTTTGAGCTGTACTGCGCTGTGGTCCCCTGATCATCGGCCCTTCAGTAAGTGGTGTACAGTACTCATCTCAACTTGCTCGACCGTCTAAGAGTCCATATTGCAGGACGCCTCCAACCGCAGAACCACTGTACCCTTGAAGGATGCTGATCAATGAGACCTTGCGGTATGTTGGGAGATTCTGTGGAGGGAGGAGGGGGAGGAGCAGAAAAGGGAGAAGAGGGAGGTCATGTGGCTGCTGGGGAGCCGAGCGATCAATCAGCAATTAGGATTTCTGCAACCCTGGCCAGCTTTTCTAACACCCCTCCTTCATGTTCAGATACAATGTTCATCTCTCAGCTAATTCAATTCTATACTGAGCGCGTAAAATCGTGTTTCTTCTCAAGTCAGAATTCTCAAGACTCTTGTTTTTATTCTTTGTTCATCTATTTTAACCTGTTTGCTGTTGTTTTATTTCCACACTGCATATCCTGGAGATCAATCAATCAATCAGTCGTTTTTTAAATTTATTTATTTTTGGTGTTTGTAGGTGGATTTACTCCCACAAATCTCCTCTGAGAATTCACATATGCTTTATGTTTACTCCTGTCTTTGGCACATCCCCCCCCCCCCCCCCCCCCAAAAAAAAAAAAAAAAAAAAACAACAACAAAAAAAAACAGAGAGTTAAGCATATTTGACTATAACTGAATGAAAACGACCTGAAATGAACCGCCTTATTTTAGAAACATTCCATCACTGACACTGCTTGTGCTAAAGACTGTAGTCATTGTTTTTCCTAACTAGTTATGAGACAAACGTACGAATTTTCCTAACTAAAGTGAGTTTTATTGATTTAACATGAAATATAGATTCTTTCCTCAATGGTTACAACTAAAGGATCTCTGAGTGGTTTCAAAATGCCTCCCTCCTGTGGTCTTCTCATCAAAGGCCTGTTTGACTGCGAGTCGGCCCACAGTGCTTCTATATCACTAGTACATTTCTCCATTTGTTGACAATAATGTGTTCTGTACTGACAACACAAGTCAATACTCTCTGGTTTTTACAGGTGTTGCACTGTTGTTTGGGTATTCTGGGATATCTTTAACTATTTATAGTTATTCCATGCATGTGCAGTAGGTATACTACATTTTAAATGGCACATCTTATATTTTTTTAAGTAGCCCTTGTTCAATATTTCAGAATGCCTGGCCTTAAAGTGTGAAATGTTACAAAATATTGAAAGTCAAAGTGCTTGGAAAATCTGAGCATGAAAATGTTTCTTGAACTGGGAAACTATTTGACAAAAGAATCTGAGCTCAAGGTCCATTTGCTAATTTCGGGGTGAATGAATTTCTAATGCACCATTAAAATAGGTGGGAATTTATGAGGTAATGTCACTTCCAGTTTAAATTAACTGATGTGATAAGTCCTTCATATTGTGGGTTGAGTTGATCAGCCTACTTCTGAAGATTTAATATATATATTTGCATAACTGTTTGAAGATTTTTTGTCTGTTCAAATACAGTCATGTGGCTCTCTGCTTTACTGCCATGTGCGGTTAAATAGATGTATGTAAGATAAATTATATTGATGTAGCATAACCATATGAGCACAGAGTGATGCTGGTGCAAAGAGGAAACCTTGTCGGATGGAGCACACATTCCAGCAGAATCGTCCTCAAACGAACATTTAATGTCCTTTGAAAAAGGAAAGGAAAGGAAAATGAAAATATCATGTATTGCACACAGCTTTGCATGAGCAATTGATGTCACAAAAATCTGAAAAAAGGCACCAAGTAAAAGAGGAAGAGGATGAGAAATCAAACCAGTGATGAACTGAAGTTTTTAAGGATTTATGTCACTAACATCACTTTATTTCTCCTTCCTTTCATTTGATAAAAAGCTTGATTTTTGCTATCTCTCTCTCTGTCCTCTCTCTCTCTCTCTCTCTCTCTCTATATATATATATATATATATATATATATATATTATTTTATTTTATTTTTTTTAAATGGAGGAATCAAATATCATGCATTGTGGCATTATCCCCATAGCATGCTCCAGTCACTCCAGGAGATAACCCTAAGCAGACCTTCCCCTTTTTCTGTGGAGTGATTTTTCCTGCTGAGAGGATCCCTGTGGCTCACTAGCCTTTGAGCTTATGATGAAAAGACATATGTGAAGCTGTGCCAAACACACTGCCGACCACTACTGTGTATATAAGCATCTGCACAGATGCTAATACTAACAGACCCACAGTATAACCTGTATCAGGAATACAAAGTCAGACGGGCACACAAACACTCAAACACAAACCTAATTATTTATCTCTCATCAAAAAATAAATAAAAAATAGGACAATCAAACCTAGGCGGTAATTTTCCTGCCATACCACCTTATACATAGACCAACAGCATCCAGTTGTTCAACATGAACACAGAAATTAAAAAAAAACATGTTAACAACAGGATCTTCAGCTATCAATAAACAGCATCAAACAAGGCCGCTGATTTGTACACATGAGCAAATCTGCAATAAACAGAGACTAAAGGGGATCAATACTGCACATGTTAGATGTACAATGTTAAGCTGCCACACAACAAAGGATGAGCTAAGATGGGTGTGAGTCTGCATATGGATCTAAAGATACTGAGCAGCAGAAAAGCATTTACTTTCCATGTCGTGAAGATATCAGTTTCTGTTGGCAGCAGGCAATGCAGACAGAATTTTCTCTAAATCTTCCTCACAGATGAAATTTGACATATTTTAGACTGTTTTCTTGACAAATTTTCATTGACTGGTCATGTCATGCCCAAGAGGTCACAATCGCTACCAATTACATCTTCAGAACATTAGGATCCAGCAGTTTTATGAAGAGATCCATTCTGGGCATAAAGGTCAGGCTATCCCAACCTCTGCCGCATTGATTTTGACCTTTTTTTTATCTGTCTATTGTTAGTCCACAAACATAATGGAAGTGCAATACTAAAGCACTGGACTAATCTTTTAAAGCAGCATTGGTTGGTGTTCATTTTTGGCTTAGCTTCTTGCTTGCATTACATTCCTGCCGTTTTTAAATGACCACAACGAGACATAAGCGGGCATTTTCATCCGTCGTTCCTCAGTAATGCATTTGCTACATGAGTGTGCATGCTACAGTTGTGATCTTGTCAAAATTCAGACTTTGAGTAAAGCACTTAGGCAATGCTCAGCGAACATAGTGTCCATACACAGGAATATGTGACCTGCTTTGTATTGCATAAGAATATAATGGCATTCATTACAGAAAATGCACAAGATGTTCTTAATGGGTTTCAGGGCCTCGCGTCCTCAGCTTATATCCACCTTAACAAATCAATGCACAGCATATGTATGACATACAACACAGATAAAACACCACATTTTTCTATCTTTGGAATTCATATGGAGCTTGACACATCTATGACTCCCTCTAGTAATAAGCAAATCATTTCCCCAGATGTAGCACAATTTTACACATTGAAAAGCAACTTTCACCAGCTGTAGTCAAGTCTATCATTCCTCTTCTCTTCACACACTGAACATTTGAACAAGCTCTGTTCTCTCCGGGGAAAAAATTACATGTGGCTGAATAAAACCAATTTGATACAGTGACTGTGTGGTCCCCAAACTATCTATAATCCCCTTTCCCTTTGCCATACAGCCACTCTCTCTTCACTGCAGTGTTGAGTTCAAATGATTGACATCATAATAGGCTCAGCTAAATTATGATAGAGGTCAAATTAGAATTTAATCATCTCCCTTTTACCCCCTCTCCCCTGAGGGCAAAATGAATAAACATGATTTTGTATGAGAGTGATGGGCTGGTTATGCAAAAACTGTGATAACACTCTCAATTTTTCTCTTTTGTTGCAGCTTCAAAGAGTGAATGAGAAAGAAAGAAGGGGAGTTAGCAATAAGAAAGTCAGAGATATGGAGATGAAGCGCGTGTGAGAGAGATACTGCAGTCATCCAGCACTTCTTTTCCACATCAGTACTGGCTACAGGATTTTGTCTGACATGATTTTTCATTCAAGTGCTAAAAACTGTCAACCAAAGGATTGGTGCAAAACCGCAGACAGAACTTCTAACAGTCCAGTAGGACCCTAAATTTACTCAGCAGGAGCCTTTTGAGATGCAAAACTTCAAAGTTTCAGCTTCAATATGCGGTATGGTACATATATGAAACAAAGAGTGAAAATCCATGTGTGATATAGGAATATGATTGATTAGTGAAGGCATCTGACATCAAACAGCATTTGGCGTCATTTAACGTTGAGCTTGGAATCTTTGCATGTACAGTAGAGAATTATCTGCTGCTATATACCATGCTGCCCTCTCTGCCTGAACTCTATTAATAAAGCATTAAATTAATCATTTAGCCTCTTCCTGTCCTTTTAACTGACACTCTCACGAGCCAAAGTCCTTTGCTGAATTCTTGCATCAGAGGGCATCAAATTTTGTCAGACCTGCAACATACGTCAGCTTGATGAGGCAACATGAAATCGTTACCAAGAAACTGGTGTCAAAATTCATAAAGGTCTTTAAAATCACACTTCCTTGTTTGTGCATTCAATGATGCTGTGTCGAAGTGTGAAATCAAACTTCTAAATATCTACTTTATTTTGAAATAATTATAATAACACACAAAGTGTAAATATGAAGTGTACACATGCAGAATCCTATTCACAGGCCTCGTGCAAAATCCATCCTGGACAAACACAAGGCAGTCTGGGTCTCATCATAACAGTCTTCTATTGTTCCATTCTACCACCAGCAGACAGCAGAATGCAATCAGGATTATGGAGCAGAGGACATACTTGTTTTGTTGTCGAGGCTCTTCTACTTTGGAGGATGAGTATTTGTCTGCAGTGTCGTCCGATCCACTTAGAGGTAGGAAACAAATGCTGGCAATATATTTAATACCCCCCGAGATCATGTCGCTGCAGGCCCGAGGCGGCCAATCGTTCATAGGGGCTCACAGGCGGCCCAGGAAAATAAATAAATAATTCAATATCCAAAAGGAGTGGAGCATTATGCTTTAGTGGGCAATAAAACATGTGGTGTGTCAGGGATGGTGGCTGCTTCCCAAAGAAAGAAGAATACCCATACTGTGTGTGGTGAGGAAAGAGAGAACACCAGGAGCCAAGGAAAAGGGAGATATAAATTTTCACGGCAAATGAACTCCCCATCTTGCCTTGCTGAGTGCACAAAAGGCCACAGAGACGATTATTTCTGGACTCCACCTCACCCCCTTGGAGTTGGAATGGGGAAACAGCCATGTCCTCTTTAGTGGCTACAGCCTCTGAAGGACCGGAGCGTGTATGGAGACAATGTGACACCCCAGTCAAAGCGTTTGAGATGAGTAATGCTGCGATTCTTTGAGTTTCTTTGAGTTTTTCGACAAAGTGAACAAAGGAAGCTGTAGCTATCATGCAGCTAATTACAAGGTATGCATAAAAAGGAAAGAAAATTGGCTATGAAGTGACTAGTCTATATGTAATTGCAGTAACTGTAGCAAATTTGGTTCACAATGCATGTTTTGTCATTAATTACAGAGCACACCTGCAGCAAGACAACTGGGAACATTATGTGAGCATTGGTGTGCACATGCATATATCTATGTATGTGAAACTATATAAGCAGTCACTCATTAGTGCACAAGTAGAGCAGTAATGTCAGGCTGTACTAAAGTCTATTAGGAAGCCTCCAGATGGATGTCTGATTTTAAAAAAGAGCCGATCAGAACTGCTGTAAGGTTGGCTGGTGTGGTTCTGCGAGTGTACACACGGCGTGAAATAAAGCGGCTTTCATGTGAGAAGAAAAAAGAAGTGAGAGAAATCCAATTATAAAACAAACTGCTGCTCAGAGGACCAAAAGGGAACGTAGTATCTTGACCCCAGTGTAGATAAGCCTATTTATAGATGAAGGACTCACGACTCAAGGAGAAGGAGAAGCCTGGTAACATCGCTGACTGATGAAAATAAACAAGGCTCCCACAACAACACTGGGAAGATGTCAGGGTCATGTAAAGAAGTATGCTAGAATCAAGCTTCATTTAAGTTGAAGGAATGTTTCACCTTGAAAGATATGTCTGTTCAGAGCGAAATAAATGCAAAATTTTTGTGTAGCGTTACTCTGTCAAGATCCAGTTTGAGTTGGAGACCGTCAGAATAAGAGAGACAAGGGGAATGGGTTTAGGATTATAAAGTGTCATAGAGATATGCCAGGCTGGTGTAAGGACTGAGGTAAAGTTAATTCAGGTTTACTTTGAGAGTAAAAATAGAGTTAGTCTTATTCAGGCTTAAGTCACCTCAGACTTAAATTAGGAATTGAACTCAGGGATCAGACTGGAATTTGGATAAGGAGACCTCAAAAACCTGAATGCAGTCAATGACAGATTTTCCAAGACAGTAAGACACATGTACACAACTATCGCTCTGTGGAATCTATTCATTTATCCTTTAGAACGACAGTAAATCCCAGCTGGCTCATTCAATCTAAGTCACTCCGAATAGTGCCAGCTAAATGGCTAAAATGTAAATCTTCTAAATGTACTGCTTTGCAGGCATTAAATGAGGTTCAGGCTCTGTATTCAGGAAGCTGAATGAAGCAGTTTGACCTCGTCAGAGAGAAACCTATCTAAAGAGAAAGCAATATCAAAGCTTGAGGAAGAAGCTTAGCAACAGGCCTTCCGAGCAACTTTTTTGTTGCTAAGGCTTTATCATCAAGGTAATTGATACAGCTCTCCTGACGTATGAATCCAAGTAGGATTAGTTATAGAATGCAAAAGACAACACTGCAAATCAGCACTGACCACTTAAACAGTGTAATGATAAACAGGAGCCAGTAAACATGAAATAATAATGAGCTGTACAGAGCAGCATCAGCAGACAATTATGACTGCAACAGTGACATCAGTAGCAGCAGCAGTAGAAAAAATAATAACACTATAAATCTGACTAACTTAGAATTTAACAGATGTGCTCATGTAATGTGATTTATGATTAATGCCACCGTAAATATGTAAACATCTCAGTTACTCCAAGCTATTAGATGGATTGTCATGAAAGTTGGCACAAGGATGCATTTCTCCCTCACAACGGATTGTTACAACTTTGGTGATCTGGTGACTTTGGTGTCAACTCATGGGTTCATCATGAAATATTTGTAAAACTAAAGACAGTCATATCAGACAGAGCACAAACTGAAATGGTTGAAACTATCAAAGATTTAAAGGACAGCAAAACTTCAAGCTGGCTGCTGTACCTCCCGGACAATACGTCCAGCCGCACAGCACAGATAGCAGAAGCAGTTGAATGTTGCTTTGAACTTTTGGCTAATGCATCTTACACACCCACCCTTCTATCCTCTTTCCCAAACTGAAATTCCACTTGCATGGTCACCATTTTTAGAGTGATGATGAAGTCATGCATGCCACTGACAAGTATCTGTAGGCTCTAGGTATGACCTCCCACGAAGGGATAGCAAGACTTCAACATCGCTAGAATAAGTGCATTAAAGTTAAAGAAGATTATGTTGAAAAATAATGCAAGAACTGTACCCTCATACACATAAGTTGAAGTAGAATTCTGAGTATGTGAACACGGCGGCATTAACATTCAGCTTGAATTACAGCTTGTCTTAAAGTTTAAAAAGTGCGACATCACCAGTCAGCCTTGTGAATATCTTTGCTAGTAACACAGTGTTGAACTCTAATATGAAATGTGTGTAAGAGGGTGTGAAAGCATTGTGACATTGATGGCTTTGTAATGTGAAAAAAAACAAAGCAATCTTTTAATTTGAAATTACATTGGAGATAAGCTCGGTTGCATTGCTCTGGATTACTGGCAAGAGTTCATAAATTCATTCAAGAAACAAAAAACTGAAAAATATGCACTCAACAAGAGCTTGAACCGTGAGCTCCAAATATTGTAAACTAACCCAAGATTACATTCTGAAGATTTTGTACCAAGTAGAGTGCTATTATCTGTGTGAGAGTGTTCATTGGTTGCAAATACTGTATTGTAGACACTCACAATATGGATGTGGGAGGCATAGTAAGTTGGTATTAATTAAGTATTACCAGTGTGAAAGGAAATATGCTTAGGGGACAAGGTAAGCCGATAGCAAGAGAATATCCACTAAAGATTTTACATTCAGGAAAAGCTTAGCAGAAATGAAGAGTCAGCCAAGTAGTGAGCCCTGAGGGACCTGAATATTTAGTGAGAAAAGAGTAGGGTCAGTTTGGGCAGACGGGTCAAGTATGTTGAGTACTTCCAGCTTGTGCTTGGAAAGGAATTAAAGCAGTCATACATGTCTGCAGCCTGAAATTTTTCGCATTACTTGTATTAAAAGGTGGCTCCTTGAGGAGGGAGGTTACTTTTGCTTACATGAAGGCAGCTGGCACACAACCAGATGGCAAGGAGGAGCTGGAGATGGATACGAGAAAAGGAAAGAGGTCTACAGCTCTGGTCTGAAAAAAGGCAAGGAGTTCAAAAGTCAGATGGTTCCTCCACTAGAAAATGAACTTCATCAGGAGAGATAGTTGACAAAGATGTTAAACCAAGACATAATCAAGTAGAACGAAGTGACAAGTGAGATTCTACAGCAAGAACAAGCAGCTTTGAATATTATCAACATTCTTGTTAACATATTTTTGATATAATATTTAGGAAAAAGTGGGAAGAGCAGAGGTGGATTAAGATGAGCAGACTAAGACGGGTAATATCTTTAGAGACAGATGATCAGATTGTGGAGCAGTTAAAGCTGCACAATTTGCTGAAATGCTGCTGGAATGCAGTTGCAGGCAGCTGGCTATAAACATTAACAGGAGACGAATGTATGCCTATTGCGCTTAAATCCAACCAGTCATTTCCATTTTGATGAGCTGGATGCAGAAAGGCATGCTATAAGACTTTATCATCAGTCAGGAAATGAACCCCTTATTGTGCAGTAGCACAAGCTCATCTCTTTCATCAGCAGCAGCATCCCACAAATGTAGAACTGAAAGTCTCTGCAGTAGCATTTAACCATTCTGACCTTCTTCCTGCCATTGTAAATCCCACTGACCACAATCTTGGAATTTTTATCCTTAAATTCAGAGTTGAAGTTAGTGACTCCTGTGTTAAATGGAATTGCTCCTAAAACTCATTAAGGGTTTTGAACCACCATGTGGGTATTTTCAGATAGATACTCCACCTTCCAGTACTCCTAAAATCTTTGTTTTTAACATGTTCTGTCAAAAATACCACAAAAAACATAATTATTCAAATGTTTTGATTCAAAGAGAAAATTAGAGAGGGCAAGGTTGTCTTTTCGGGCTGCACAGTGGAGTAAGTGGTTAGCACTTTGCCTTGCAGCAGAAGATCCCTGGTTTGAATCCCGGGGTGGGCCTGGGATCTTTCTGCTTTGAGTTTGCATGTTCTCCCTGTGCATGTGTGGGTTTTCTCCGGGTACTCCGGCTTCCTCCCACAGTCCAAAAATATGCTGAGGTTAATTGATAACTCTAAATTGCCCGTAGGTGTGAATGTAAGAGTGATTGTTTGTCTGTATATGTAGCCCTGCGACAGACTGGCGGCCTGTCCAGGGTGTCCCCTGCCTTCGCCCGAGTCAGCTGGAATAGGCTCCAGCACCCCGTGACCCTAGTGAGGATAAAGCGATGTATAGAGAATGGATGGATGAAGGTTGTCTTTTCCACTATGCTTACCTCAGTGTGGTAGTGGTATCTATCACAATGCTCTAAACCTGGTCACGATGATAAATGAAATGTCTGGTTTGTTAACATGATGATGATGCAGCTGGAGACAATGAACTCATATATGGCTCTCTTAATACTACATTACGTACACATCGGCTTTCCACTGTATTTAGGCACCACCAATGGAAACCATGTTGCTAGAAATCAAAGCACCTCTCAAGTCCAACAGCGACTGCTTTAATTGAAACTCTTTTAATGGTGACTTACAAAGGTGTGGATGACCTGAAGTGTCTGTGCACAGAAGAAGCACTTGTTTTAATTACCAGTTGTTTTCCTGGCACATGTACAGTCAGCAAAGGAACTGTGCGTTTGAGAGTGTATTCAAAAGTTTCAGATTCATATTCCCATTTGCTATCTTACTTGGAAAAATCCATTTATTAGCACAATGTTTTGAGACTCGTTATTCCTCAAGCAAAGGAGATGCACAGCAAAAGCAACTGCAGTGCATACAGTGCAAAATTCTGGACTGCATGCAGCCATCCACAGAGGTGTCTGTGTGAACCCATGTCATGCAACATACCTTTGATGAACGGCAGATGTGGAAAGATGTGGAAAGCTTGAGTTCTCGTTGGCATTGGTGTCGACAACAGCTCTAAAAATGAAGATTTTAGTATTTGTGTAACTCATGCATCAGCTTTATCAGACATGATGTGCTCTGAAAGTCACAACCATCAACCAACATCCATGTCAGTTAGGTATAAAAGTAAAAAATTGTTTTCCAGGACAAATTTTCAACTTAGAAAGCCAGAGGACAAACACGGACATTCAGCTGCTTTAGCCACAGCTGGAGAAAGGGAACGGGGTGCCATGACTTTCAAAAGTTGATAAAAGCTCTAGAAGTGCTTTGGTTTCCCAAAAACAGCTCCAGTTGGAAAAGCTCCCTCAGGAGTGAAAAGTGACACCTCATTTGTCCATCTATACAGAACTTCAAAAAAGTGGAAATGTGCGTAATGTCTATTTTCACAAGAGTCCCAAGCATGTTACTGTTATTAGTAATTACTGTGGTGACTGACTGGGTTTGCAAGGAGTATCTCTATGAGGAGGCTGTGTAGATGAGAGGGCACTATAAATATCAAATGTTTTAGTATATAAATGACTTTTGAAAAACTTTTATTTCATAAATAATTGAAATGTCATAAATAAGAAAAGCATATTTTTGAGTTTTCATAATAATGAAATATTCTGAAGAGCATGCAGGCAATGCGGCTTTAATGAATGGTTTGATCTGCCATGTAAATGATGTATTTGAGGGTTAACATTTGTGCAATGCACAAGTGTTTTCATGTAATTGTTATATAATTGTATAATTGTTTAAAGAAAATTGAACATCACTTATTAAAATTTTAAGAAATATTGTTGTATTTTAGTGTCGTTAAACACCAATGCCTGACTCATGGCTACACATCAGGATAATCACCTGTCCATTTTCTATACCCTTCACCGAACTCACCAAACTCCAGTTTTCATTTTACTTATTTTATATTGGCCGAAACAAAAAAATATGCTTAGAATGTGAACCTAATCTATACAAATACACCCCTTTATCCAACAGAAACACAAGGGTTTACTGTGAAGTTTCTATCTGTTGAGCTTCATAAAATACATATTGTTGAGCTTGAGTCTTTTCCAGTGAACAGAACATCAAATCAATTCTGGAATAACTGTCTGGCACAAGTGGCTCCAAGTTGTATTTGTTTGTTTTGATGTTGTCACTTTGTCCATAACCACAATATGAGAAAAATCTATACGTTTTTTTTTTCTCCCTGAAGAGCGGACGAGACAGAACACTCAGAAATATCTAAAGAAATTGGGTTTCAAACAGCTACACTGACAATTCCTTCCAAAGTGCAAAAAGAATTTCCTGACATAAAAAGAGGTAGCAATTTAAAGTGGAGATAAGAAAGTTCGCTTTTCGCTGTGGTCTTAGAAATCTCTCTGGATCCAGCTTGTATGGAACATCATAATGCTTCTGTAAAGAGGTACTTCACATTTAAAGATTTATTTTGAACAACAAACTAAATTATATGACTGAGATGGGATGAAATACATCAATGCTGGTGTTAACTTTTTGAACCATATTTATAAAAGATTTGCCTCTGATGGGTGGAAAATGGCTCAACAATTGATTTTTCATCCAAACTTTGAAAGGCCAGTGCTGACAAAGAGCAAACCTTATGATTTAATGCCGTAGAATTCTCTACACCGCTACATTTATAATTTAAAAATTAAATTGATGAATAAATATCAGCATTCTTAAACCCTGCTTTGTCACATTTTTTCATCAATATGGGCTCATTTGTTTTTTTTACTACAATATAAAGTCCTACATGTCTATGGAAACAGCACAACAATAGATAGAAGTGTCCACAAGTGTCAACAGGCGTCAATGACACTGAAAGAAAAGCAGTAGCGCCACAATTTCACGGCCTCTACGAGCTCAGCATTTTTTACACTTCTCTGCTCTTCAGCACTAGAAAATATTTCACCATCCTGGACGTATCCTTCAACTTGCTGACAGCTTGCTCCACTGTATTCCAGTTTTGAACCATGCTGCATGTATTTTATTGATCAAATATAGTTTGTGTTCCTCATAATCTCCTTTGTCATCTCCTCTGTGCTCTGTGGACACACAGCCTGCAGTTCACCTGAAAACTGAGTTTGTTAGTCAAAGTCAGTTTTCAGTTTCAAAATCAGTCAAAACATTGCAGTTGTAGTGATCAGTTTTTAGTTTCCACAGAATCTGGTTAGAAACACAAGAATAAGGTGAATAACTTCATTTTGATGCAGTATCACAATTTAACTTCAGATTTGGTTAATAAATTGTTCAAGGACCTGCAGAAAAGTTAAATATTCAAAGTTTCTGTTTTTATAGTTTTTGGTTCTGATAGGGTAATTTTGGTGATTATTTAAATATTATATATTTTTCAAACTCAGTTATGAGTTTTAGAGCGTTAACTACCTACCTGCTACTACCTAGCCTTGATTTTGAGTGATGGTCTGTATAGCAAATGGATGATTCAAATATATGCTCATCATGATTCATCATTCACAGGAGTTTAATATTTTTTGCTAACCTTTTTCTTAGTATATATTTTTTTAGTTTTGGCACAAGAGCTCTGACTTCAGAACTTCAGACTATAGAAGCACCACCAGGCTGCATCCTTTTCCTTCAAAACTTCAGTTTACCATCCTTCTAACTACCGTTACTTTACCCCTCGGGTAATGCCATCCATTCTTGCTCCTGCCTTGCTTCACTTTGAGAGCTTTGGCGACAGGCTTTACCAATGCCAGAGGCAATGGTTCACATTGATGCAGCTCTGAACCAGTATGGTCTATACTAATGTCCACTATAGGGGACTCTGAAGAGGAACTGTCCTTTGCCTCAAAAACTGTGGCAAATTCTGTGCCGCTGTCTGTTTTCTCTGGCCAGAGGATTTCATGGAGCACCTCCTGCCTTATCCACATCCTGCCCTCCTCTCAGCTTCTTGCAGACATTACTAAGTCTTTTTCTAAATTATCCAATGGGTGGAGTGAGGCTTAGTGTTGGCTATAAGTACACTATGCATGTGTGTCTCCACTTCTGTGGGTGTCATTTTTCGTTTTTAGTGTGGTTTTGCTCACAGTGTTTTGTGATCTTTTTCCTGCGTGCATCTCTCTAAGACTAGCAAATCAGTCACTAAATTTCATGCTACAAACAGCTGCAGACATGCATGTGGCATGTAGTGACAACTGTCATTATAAAACGCTTACTACAAACTTTGTCGGTATTTTTGGTTTCATTTTATGAAATAAATTAAGGCTTTCAATCATCTCTGACATGATTACAATTGTTTATCCAAGTTTTCAAAGTTAATTTAGTCGAATAAACTGATTAAATGTCACACAGTGCTGAAATTTATGGAACCTTATAAATGCATCCTGAACACCATCTGCATCTAACCTCTTTCTGCTGAGATATGCAATGAGTTTTCTAACTCCTTCAATAGTAAAACTCATTAAAAGTTTGGTATTATGATACAAAATCCCTTCTACAATCACATGAAGGCATTGTGATAAAAATGGCAAGACTTGAAGTTATGGACTACAGATTTTTGACATTGTGCAGCTTCTTAAACTGTCCATTTGCTGTCTCAGTGTTCGACAAGCAAGTTTCTATTGAAGTGTTTTCAGGTTTGGCAACAGATTTACTGCAGATGTCAATACTCTCTGTCATCACAGCATCAATGTATGTCGTAGTACCTGGTGACTTACTGTATGCCATGTTGCCATGATGAATAACACCCTCCACCTGACCTCAGCTGTAACCTTCACCATTTCACTGCTTATTTTACGGCCACTGGTGAAACCTTCAAATGCAAAATGTAAGAGAAACACTTACATGCAATCCCATCTTAGTCATCAGATTGTTTCCATGAAACTTCAGATTAATATCAAATCTCTACTTTGGAAGAAAAATTATTCCAAAAATTGTCTGCCACTAACTAATTACCTTTTAACCTCAAATGTATTTAAATTAATACAACAAACCAATAACAATCATCACAGCTATGCAGATGATATGCAAATGTGCCCTGCTCTGTGAAAGACAAAGATAATGAGAGGATAATAAGATAATATCTTTGATGGAAAATAAGGAAGGCTGAAAGTCAGTGCTCATTTCAAATCACTGCCTCTGAAAACCTCAGATCTCAGAATTAAATTATAACAGCCATGTCTGCATCACTACAAAAACACACACACACACATATGTTTGTTTTTCTATACCGGTGGGGACTTTCCATTGACTCCCATTCATATCTAACTCCTAACCCTTACCCTAACCCTAACCTTAACCATCACCAAATCAATGCCTAACCCTAAACAAACGTTTTTGCACTTTTACATTTTTTATTAACAACAATATGGCCAAGAAAACGGTGTTGCCACCCGTGGGGACCTCATTTTAGGTCCCCACCGTAAGACAAGTCCCCACCTTTATAGCAAATAGTCAGGTCAAAGTCCCCACCGGAATAGCAGAAACAAGTACACACACACACACACACACACACACACACACACACACACACACACACACACACAGAGCAAGAAACACAGGATTCATATTTAGGTAAGACATAAAAACATAAATTCATGCTTTTAGTTCCAGCAAGTTAGATAAATGTAATAATCGAAAAACGTCTCCAACAACTTCAGTGTTTTTAGTCTAAGAAAAGTGAACACTTCACAGCAGTTTACCACGGGCTGCACTGCTTTCCTGTTTATTGAAGAACGGTGTTTAAAGACCTTCTCTGTTAAAAATATGTTTTTTCAACCTTGCAAATATGTCTGTTAGGTATTATTTATATGCTAGAAGACACATCATGCATGAAATAAGCAGTCAACACCATGGTTGAACATTTCTACCTTGAAACTGCAGTGTACCGATGGCAGTCTTAAGTTCATGGGTGCAGACATCCAGAGTTTCATACATAAATGACCAAAGAAATCAGTAGTGAAAACTTACAGTGGTGCTTTCCGTATCATTACTTATTTTCACTATTGGTTTCATATTTGCACATGCATTTCTGTATTACTTCAATATTGCAACATGCCATTGAGCTTTACAGTGTTTGAGCAGAGTCCCTGGTGAGCTGGTATGCTTGAGATGCAGTGAGATGGGAGGTGGGCGGAGAGAAAGAAAGATGGGGACATCATAGAGCTGAACAGTCTAAAGCCATATTAGGTACAAAGGGATGACTTTCTTTTTTAAAAAAAAAATCTAAATATGTATCTTTCATACATAGAGATGAGTTATTAGGAGTTTCATTGGTGACCAGTGAGGGATTTGAAGGTTTTACAATATGATGTAAATCTCTCAGTGACTTATGAACAAATTACAAGACACATCTCTGACTGCCAACAGATTCTTCTGACCTCTTGAATCATCACATGGAAAAGCTTTTGAGTGTTTCATTGCACAGGTGGAACAGACTTAAAGACTTGTGCACACTTTGACCATCGTTAAATGCATTTTAAAAACTTGATCTTGTGCACTGCCTTGGACTTGAACATAAGTATTCTTTATGAAAAATCTTCTCATCTTTTCCTGTTTCCTTGTTCCTAACTTTTTACTATTTTTATGCTCTTGCTGTTACTATTATTTCTTTTTCTTATGTTTTTGATGCAATACGGTTAATTGCCTTGCCTTGCCTTTCTTTGCCACAGCTGCTAAATTGGGCCTTGAAACCTCAGTTCTGGGCCTTCATGTTCGAAAGCTGCAAATTTGGACCCCCACTGGGCTCCTGCTCCATTTTCAGCCCTGATCCTCAACCAACTGCTGGGAAAACACTCCCAGCAGGAACCCAAGAGCAGGTGCCCTCTGTGAGTCACATGTATGGATATTATTCCGTTCAGTCTGAAACCCTGCAAGCCCACAACTCCACCTACACAAAACCTGCATTTTGAGATTCTTCTCAGAGACTCAAAGGAACAAAAAATATGATTTAAAACTTAGAGATAAATTTAAAGCTGAAAACCTGCATATAGAAAGAAAGTTTCTGACTGAGACTGCTCCATTTAAATATGTGAAGAAAAAAGTTACATGCTTTTGAGGGAAGAATAAATTTGCAGGATTCACAGTTCATTGTAGATATTCTGAAAATACTTAACATGTTCAATACATGTTCAGTTCAAGCACATAAACAGCTGAAGGGTATAGAAATTGGGTTTAGTTAAGCAGCATTTGTTAAAGTTTAGACATGTTTTGCAATCGATAGATAGATAGATAGATAGATAGATAGATAGATAGATAGATAGATAGATAGATAGATAGATAGATAGATAGATAGATAGATAGATAGCTTGGATAGAACATTTGCTTGGAAAAACGAAAATACTTAAACTCTCAGTTTGCCATTTTAAGTGCTGTATGATGCAATATACTTATAGCAATATGGAAGCATGTCTTTTTTCTACTGAGAGCTTCACAAACTTATTTTCTATATTTCTTATAACTTTAAAGGGGAACTTCGTTTCTTTTCAACCTGGGGTCTGTTTTCATATGTCATTTCATACATGTGAGTGATGGAGAAATTAATTTGCGACATAGCTCCAGTATTTAGCCAGGCAGGCAGCTTAGCAGCTCAGCTAGCGAAAAGTATGGGGCAACTTGCCCCCCTGCGTCAAAGTCCGCCCTAACATGCTTTTTTCCCCACACTGACCGGCTCGGATAGTCTCAGTGAGTGTCCCACAACATACTAGAGATGAGAAGTGAACGAAAACTTCCACATTACTTGGCGATCGCTATTTGTTGTGGTCTGTATCCAAATCTCAGGACGCGAGAACGCAAATCTCGGTCCAAAATCACACGATAGCTCGCGCTATCACCGGTGTTTTGGCACGAGCTATCGTGCAATTTCGGAACGAGATTTGTTTTCTAGCGTCCAGAGATTTGGATACAGACCACAACAAATAGCGATCGCCAAGTAATGTGGAGGTTTTCGTTCACTTCTCATCTCGCCTATGTTGTGGGACACTCGTTGAAACTATCCGAGCCGGTCAGTGTGGGAAAAAAAGCACATTAGGGCGAATTTGACGCGGGGGAGCAAGTTGCCCCATACTTTTCGCTAGCTGAGCTGCTCGCTGAGCTGCGAAGCTGCCTGCCTGGCTAAATACTGGAACTATGTCAAAAATTCATTTCTCCATCACTCACATGTATGAAAAGACATATGAAAACAGACCCCAGGTTGAAAAAAAAACGAAGTTCCCCTTTAATATGCTCAAATATTAATAACAAAATATTAGTATTTTGAAATATAGTTGATTATACACATAAAACTATGGTATAAATTAAGCTCAGCTGTTGCGAAGCTACCCCAAAAAGGGCCAAATATGTTTATCTGTTTGTGCATCATCTTAAAAGTTTTTCATACAAATGAACAACAAATGCATCAGTTTTTGTAACTGATGCTATTTCACTATTCAAAGGGAATTACTGCAGGCAGATGATTCATAACACAGCCAACTCACAGGTTCTACAACCTGCATGACAAGGAGGCCCAGTGCTCATGGAAGATTCTTTTATATTATCAGCCATATCGGTATGTATATGTGGCCAGAACAGCTTGTTCACCAGTGGATTTAAATATTTATTACATTCTGCAGTATTCTGTGTTTGTTTCTTTCTCTTTTTACATCTGTCTCTAAAAACAGAAACAGTTCATATGACTGTGACAGCTACTATTGCCTCAGTATATGTTAGAGATTTGTGTTGCAAAATCCTTAAAGAACCATCTCAACTCTCCAAAAACACCTCCCTTTACCCTTAGTTTTATTAATGCAGTATCAATTCTATTTTTCCTGAATATTTGAGATACAACTGCAAAACTAATGGAATCACAGAGCTAAAACAGCACACTTCGAATACATTTCCCTCCATTTCCTCTGTATTGTTCCTCTAAACTATACACCACTCTGTCAAATGGGTGAGGTTGGTTGATTTCTATATGCTTGTAGTGGCAGCAAAGAGGGGAAACAGCTGCTAGTGCAGTCCTCCAGGACTCCTCAAGTAACATAATAAAGATGCCATCTGACAGTTCCCGCTGTCATATCACTGCTCTGTATACAGCTTCTTAACTCTGGTCCCTCAGTGTTTTGTGAGGTTTGATGTAAGTAGAAAGGGCACATTCTCCTGAGAAGGGATCACTGTGGGGTGCGTGGGACAGTTTCTCTTTATAACCTTTAGGCTTTTCTCCCAACACAACCTGTTCATGAAATCCTCCAGAGACACTGTCAGCCATATTGTGTCTCATATGGCCATAGCTCCAGGTATATCACCACAGTGCGGGGAATGGTAGGAGTACCTATAAACACCAGGAAGCAAATACAGTGGTGGTGTTTGGAACATGTGTCTGGATGTGTTACACCTACGACACCTTGAAGAATCCTCCTGGGTTGTACGCTAATGAGGTGATAAAGCAGAGGGAGATGAAGGGAGCGAAGTCAGTGAGAGGACGAGACAAAATCACCAGGGTTTCCACTTGTGACAGCCTTTATATCCATGTTAGAGATGAGCTGCTACATGGGTGGGTACTTACTGCTAGAGAAGGTCCAATATAAGGCTGGCTTATAGAGCGTGTACGTGAAAAAGAGGCAACTGGCAAGTGTTGATCATTGATCATTGCAGGAGCCTCTACAGGAGGCTGTTTCTTTGAACATGGTTCTATTCGAGCCCCTTTCTGATTCTTATCAATCTTCCCCCGCAAATCTTTGAATTGTTTCAGAATCTCCTCAGTAGCAATGCTAGTTGTTCATTAGGACTGCAGGGTCTCATAAAGTTTCTAACAGGACTCATTTAATGTGCAGATAGCATGCCCTTATTTTGCAGGAAAGTGTTTGAAGGTATTACATTTCCTACAGTTTGCGTGTTTGTGTAAAAGTTTGCTAATTATACAATAAAAAAGTGACACGACTAGTGTTTTTAGTTTTTGCTCATCCTTCAACATTTATCCACATTAACAATCTTGCTATTAGCTAAAAGAAATAAATGGGTTTCCCAAACACGGACAGCATTAACCCCACTCTAACCATGTTACAGCTTCTTTTCATGCAAGAGTAACACATTGTTAACTGTGCTGACTTGTGTCACTGAAACACAGAGAGAAGTTTGCTGTATAGATTAAATAAGAAGTGTGGCAATAATGAGAGTTTCAATAAGATTATCAATCTTAAAGTCTATAAAGAAACCTGTCAACAGAACAAGTTTTATGCAATAGTTATTTTATTATCATTACAAGCTCATGAAAATTACAATTAGGTTTTGATGTAAAGCAGTGGGGCACAGATCTAAATGTTACCTGAAGCAAATTTCATCATGCCAACACAGGATAAATCCACTTCTTTATTTAATAAGGATTAATTACTTCTACAACAAAAAAAACGACACAGCACATAAAGTGAGAGATTAACTTAAACCACAAATGTAAAAAGAGAAGTAAAAATAAGCAAATAAAATCTTGTAATAAATCAGATACAGCAAGTTGGCAAGCTGATGTATGATCTAAAATGGGCTAAAGTCTTTCAAAGTCATCCACCTCCATGACCACCATACAACTCGACTCATATAGTGTAAAACTGCTCTGTGCTGCACAATGATAAGTTGTAATATTGGAGTATTTCAGCCATACATGTTCAAACCAGCAACCAATTCTGAAGAGGAAGAATGATACAGAAAAGCCCCACCCTGCACGTTGCCAAGGCTGTTTTCTTATTTTTGATAAATATGAAACCTCAAAGGTCTGAATCGGTGTTATGAGACTGTCATTGGTACACAGAGGCTTTATTGACACCCAGCCTTGGTGTTAACTGCTTCTTTTTCCTGTGTTAAAAACACAACAAAAAAAGCAAACATGAAAGCAAAAGAAATTGATTTTCCTCGTCATGCGTCTTTAGGCGTAACGCATGGAGAATTGTTAGTACTTGCTATTGACACAGTATTGATTTGATGGAAAAGCTGTGTTTTTGGTTGCCAAGTGGTTGATGAATTCTGATGGTTGCTTTAAAATGCAACTAGCATGTTGATTATTGTATTGATTAGTTTCATTCATTGACAAGTTTATACAGTTTTTAAATAGCTCAGATGCAGGCAGAAGATGATTGGTCCACTGGTGATTGCATTTTGTAGTCAAAGTATATTGCATCGTTTTTGTTTGAGAGGCGGGTCATGGTCAGAGGTTGAGGGAAATTGAGTTTTCCTCATTTGATCTGGATTGAAGCTGGAATAGAGATGGAGCTGGAAGCTTGTCATGAGTCTAAGCTCAAAACATTTCATTGATGAAGGTAATTATTCATTGTGCATCGTGGTTAGAACTTTCCCTACATTTGGGGCTTTTATCCTCGTCCGTTTCCTTCTCTGAGGTTGGTAAGTTAAGTATGAGCAGTCTCTAAGAATCATGCAGAATCCCCACAGGCTTTTTTAGTGTCTTTACCTCAGCACTGCTGCCTGTATCTCTGCATTACCTTTTGTGCTCCATGGTTCAGCAGCAGTTAAGTCTTTATCGCTTTAGATTTTTTAATTAATCAACCTCACTTCAGGGCTCATTGGGCAGCTCTGGGACCCGCAACATTCATTAGAATTGAAAGAAAGAAACAATCCACAACAGCAACAAAGGATAAGATGTAATCAGCAGAAAAGAGGCACTATTAACAGTGTCATTGCATGATGACACTATTAAAAGCGCTACGAAAATGAAACTAGGAAGCAATGGAACTGTGTTTATGAGTTGGGTTTTTTTTGACAGTCATCCATGAGTTCAATGATGATGTTTGTGATGCTTTATCTTCTTCCAGTGCTTAATGTGCTCTAACAGTAGTGATAGCTTGCACAAATGTACATGAGTGAGAATAAAAGATCAAGAAAGGGCTCATGTCTCAGTTTACACTGGATCATGCGCTATGCAGTACAGGGAACTGACTGTCCACTCTGGACCACTGGCTTTTCACGGCTAAAGTGTGGGTAATTCTCCTCAGTATTTCTTCTGGAACTACTTTTCTCAAACAACAATAGAAGTTCTTTCTTTGCTATGCTGATCTGTTAAGCTCATGTGTAGCCTCTCTCTTCTTGCTTCTTTCTCCTTCAGTTTTCAGGCTGAGGTGGCACGGAGTGTGACTTTTTAATTTACTTTGTGTCACATGCATGATGTCCAAATGAAATTACAAGAGTTTATAACTGCAAGAGGCCTCAGTTATATTTGAAGAGCGGTCAGTAATTAATGCTGCTTAGAAATGAAAAAATTGGACAGACATCATGAAACAACATGCCCAGAAGAGACATTCAAGAGATACTACTGTCTAACAGCAGAGAAGTAAATCAGTCATGTGGTAGCATTTGATTTTTTCATTTGGTGTGTCTGTTAGCAGGTGACTAGTGCACTGCAGCAAATTACATTTCTTCACCATTGTTTTGCCAGACAAATCTCAGAAATTCTGTGATTGTGGCGTAAGAAATGGAGGGTTCGGAAACACCAAACTTCTCTTTTTGTGTTTGACGCTGAAAAAGTTTGGGAAGCACTGGTCTGAAGAATCCGTGGACGCACACTTTGATGTTCAGCAGAAAGTGAAGTCACAGAGACAAAGATGGGTCAAAGACACAACAAGTGAGAGATGGAAAACAGAAAAATCTATTTTGTTGTTTGTTAGTGGGAAGCACTGAGCAGCCCTTGTTTCCTGTGCAGCCATCGATCGAGGGGTGTGATTAATGAAGCTGTTGCCAGGAGGAGGGATCCATAAGTGTCTTCTTCCTCTCCCTCAATGACCACTTGTTGATACAGTCAGTGCTCTGAGACAAGGGGTTTAATTTTTTGTTTTTACTGGATTCACACAAGTTCTGGAGGTGGATGATGCGTGAAAAAGGTCTGGACTTAATTGTATGAATGCACTCGTTTCAGCAAATTCATGATCTCGCATGAAATGAAGCGAAGCCAAGGCAGTCCAAAAGGCAGGTCAGCTTGAATCACTGCTACACTCACATGACACACTCCTCTCAGTGCAACACATAGCCAACAAGCCCTTTAAACCTGCCAATCTACTCATGAGAAAGCCATGCTGCTGCCAAAAAAGCCCACCTCCACGATTTGCGTTCCTTTTCCCACATTTGCCTCCTCCTATGTATTCCGCATGCATTTGTACAATATTCAAAGTGGTGTATTATGCAACCAAAATACAGTAACATAATTTGTATTTTCAGTAACTAATGTTCTTTAATGGATTGTACAGTGGCAACTATTCCAATCACCAGTGAAGATTTACACCGCACTGGGAACACAGGGACAAACTTTTCGTCACTGAAGACGTCTTCCTAACCACCAAGGTTCCGGTGGAAATTTGCTCCAGTGAAGAGACAACAGAGACAGGGTTAATAATACCCTTGGCCCCCAGTGAAGACACCAGCCGACCAGAAACAACCATCATTCAAGTCCTGAAGTCTCTGATGCAGTGTGAAGCTTGAAGTTGGCGTTACCCAGTTAACCATGTACTTGTTCATATTTGGTGTCAATACTACAGCAGGGGCACCATAGCATGTTTGTTCTCACTCATTTATGTTTCTTCCTACAGTCTAATTTGCTTTTCAATTTAAAAAATCTTGCTTAGTCAGTCACAGAAGTGACTGACTAGTGAAATGATGCTGTATAAATGAATTTGAATTAAACTGAATATATTTTAATACTGAATACATCCAATGAACTAAAGCAACAGTTACTCATTTCATGTTCTTCAGGCTCTTTGCCTTTGGCTCCCATTTAAAATGAATTGATGTATATGATTTCAAAGTGTTCAACTTCTACTTCATTTTGAGTATGTTTAAATGTAAATGAGCCTGTTTGTGAGCTACAGTCATTTTAATACATATTTCCAAAAAATTGGGGGTTCAGATTTGCTCATAAATGCAGGACCAACACTTAAGGTTTCCTAGCAGAATGTTGCCAGGAGGATTACACTGCCTTTGCTGGCTTGCTTCCTAAAGTGCATTTTGCTGCCTTTTCTTACCCAGATGAGTTGTTTACCCGAGGAAGTCCATATGATGTAAAAATAAAACCTGATTCTTCAGACCAGGGAACCTTAAGGTTAGACTTGTTTTGCACAGCAAGAAGAAGGATACAGATAAATACAAAAGACAAGAGTCATTTCAGAGCAAGAGAGGAATGAAGCCTTAAAGGCTTATTCGATGTCTTCTCCTACTTCAAAGAAACAAGAAAGTCAATAAACAACACGTTGCTCAAGCTATTGATATAAATATACACAAAGTAAATTCCTTTTTCCAGCCTTACATCAGGCAGCATCCAGTGTCTTTGTGCACATGACCTCCTGACTCAAACAGAAATGTCTACTTGTATTAATCAAGCAAACCATAACATATGGTCAACCTGGAGAATGACCTGGAGGAACTGCAACTATAGAGATGCGCTGCCAAGCACAAGGCAACTATAAATTAAGTAAACACACTGGAGATGAATGAATTAATAACTTTTCATATATGCAATATTTTTTGGGTTATTGTCACATTCTTGTGTTTTCTGTCAGCCTGAGTAGCTGCAGCAGGAAGTGATTCAGGAGGAATGTGTGAGTGACTAACTGGAAACAGAAAGTTTCCATAAGGAAACAAGTAATCTGTGTGTTTTCTATTTTTAATCAGCATTCAACACACCCAGTGAGGCACTGAAAAAGTGAGTCTGATTCAAATTAGACAGACAGTATTGATATTTAAGATTTAAATTTTGACATTTTTCTAGCATAAAGACAAAGAAACATTTTTGATGAGAATCCCCGGTGTCTTGTGGTTAGGATTCATTGCTTTCACAGTCACAGCCTGGGTTTGATTCCCAGTCATATAAAAATGTTTTTCTGTTGGTATTAATAAAGTTTTATTTTGTTTTACATTTTGTAATAAGATAAATACATCCATAGTTCTGACAAGAACATTTGACAGTTGAAACATAAGCTTGGCAGTGGTCTCTGGTGGACGAACAACGTAGTCGAGACGCCATTTCTAAACTGTATTCAACCTACAGATGCTTCAGAAAGCACACAGACCCACTCACTTTATGTGCACTTTACCATGTTGTACATTTTTTTCAGAGAAACTCAGAATTTAGCCTCATGAATTCACTTTCAGTCTCCCTTTCCTTGCTGCTGAGAAGACATAGCATGATGTTGCCACCACCATGCTTCACCGCACGAAAATATTATGATGAACAGTGTCTGGTTTTCAACAGACAAAGCTTTAAATTCTGTCCAAACAGTTAAATTTTGATTTATCAATCCAGACATTTGTTCTTTTTGTAATCTCAGAGTCCTTTAAATGCTGTTTGACAAACTCTAAGTGTTGCAATGCCTTTTGATCAACAGTGTTCTATTTGGGTGCTCTACCACAAAGGCCTTATTGATAAAATGCTGCTGAGATGGTCGACCTTCCCACAGATTCTTCTATCTCTGCAGAGCGACTTTTAAAATTCTGTTAGAGTGAATGTTGGGTTCTTGCTCACTGCGCTGCCCTGATTAAGGTTCTTCTTGTTTTGTTACTTCATTTGGCAGGACGGCCAACTCCTGGGGAAATCCTGGAATCAGCTGAAATAACATGACGACTTATGCCCGATCTAAATCTAAGTTGATTGTTGTAATCAAGTCGGACTCTATTTTATCTATTTTATTTCAGACTGGGAGTTTTTGTCCTTCAGAAGTGCTGTGCATTGATGGTAGTTCATATCCCATGATGAAATCATTTTGGTAACCACTGCCATTACATATTCCATGCCTAAAGCTTTTTTTAAACAGGGCCTCCTGATGTATAATGCAGGGGCACATAGTCAGCTCTCCTCCAGTGTCCCTCGTCTTCT
Source organism: Acanthochromis polyacanthus (assembly GCF_021347895.1). Lineage (NCBI taxonomy): Eukaryota > Metazoa > Chordata > Actinopteri > Pomacentridae > Acanthochromis > Acanthochromis polyacanthus. The sequence goes on along the minus strand of NC_067116.1, from coordinate 23,716,277 downwards.
GTTGCACCACTACAACCAGTTCACTCCTTTCCCCGCTCATAGCAGGAGCACCATCATTTGTCAGTCCTACAAAGTGATCCCATTTAACAACACAGGCAACCCTCTACCTATTTGGAAATACCCTGTAGATGTTCCATGCATCAGCTTTAAGTTGAAGAGGTGCTCAGTAACTGACAACTGTGCACCCACTCCACACAGGAATATCGCCAGCTGAGATGTGTCTGTTCTATCAGTACTTTGACCCACAGCAACTGTGTAGGTGAAAAATATATGCACTCAACCGGATATGGTATTTCTGGCAAGTCTGACATTTGCAAATGGCTGCCATTTTTCAGGGCATACAGTGTGGCAAACCTTTAGCACACAGTTTTTCACAAAATCCCCCTCTGTAAATGGCCTTCCTGATATGGTAATTTCCTCTGCAGGATGAAACTTGCCTTTACACTGCTGTCACTTTGAGATCTGGATTTAGGAGACATATTTTGTCATAGTTGTGAGGCTCTCCTCAGTTCAGTGAAGCCTCCGTTTTCCTGTCCATGCCTCCATATTGCTGCCAGTGTGTGGTTTCAAAAGGACGCTGCAATTTATACTATTTGAAAGTGGAGATATTGTCATGGCAGATAAGACACAGGGCCTTGTCTTTATACTCAGTACAGAAGTACAGTACTCTGTCTCTCATCTCCCTTTAAACGGTCATCTTTCAGCATGAACTTTTTGGTGCTATTCTGTGTCAGCTAATTGGCTAGCTTGCAGACAATAAACGCCCCCATCTGTTTCATAACTAGGTGTGCCAGATATTATTAGACCCGACACCAGTATGAAGGATGGATTAAAATTTTTTGTGCGTCTGGATTTGGCATGCATGACTTGAGTTTGACACGTGAATTAGAAGGTCTATTACTGATTCTGATGTAAAAGACCAAGCCTAAAGATATGCATAAAGTACATACACTATTAACTCCACCTCGACCAATGCTGGATTTTTAGGTTGGATGCCAGTACTAAGTAAAATAATCTTATTCTGTTTTTCTTTCTGCATAGTAAATACATATACAAACATACAATATTTAAGCATTATACTGAAAAGTGAAAATGATGACATGAATGTTTTTGACTTTCCAGCAATGTATCTAGCAAACTAGTTAGTAATTTATTGTCAAGACACCACTTAACTGTGCACCATCATTTGCTCAGATGTGATTCATACTCTGCTGCATGTGCTACAGACAGTGGTGAGGGGACTTTAACCATAGGAGTCAAACAGATCTATGTTGGATAATTCATATGTGATTACACCATTTCTAAATTAACTGTTTATAAATTAACCCAAAAGTAAAGTAAGTTCATTCAACATGCTGCTTGTGTCCATCTTCTCTTTTCTAAGACTATTTTAGTTCTGTAGCTGTGTCTCTTTGACAAAAATAAATGAATTTAGGTGCTTCTATTCGCAAGTCACTTTAAAATTGCAAAATATTGAAACTCTTACCAATTTACACATTTATCAAAGCCATACCATTTTCATACTTGAAACTAAGATTGGACACCAAACCTCCGACTGTCTGCTTGACAAAAAACAGTGTCTTCTTTTGTATTTTAACATATTAAATAAAAAAAATATGCTACATGAGGGTGTGAATGATTACAGCAGAGAAAGAAAAAAAAAGTAACAAGCGATGTAATGCATTATTTTTGATGCTGACGGAATAACAAAGACAGAGAATTACCCTTTTCATTGGCTAATATGTATTGAGCATTCAATTCAAATAACTTTCCCAACTCTAACCACCTCCAGCCCAGAGTTACGTCATCTTGAAACTCTGTATAACTTCAATTCTTCTCTGCTGTCAGTCTCAGGTTTATGTATAAAACAAACGTGGTCAGTTTTGATCACTTGAAACCATCCCACAGCCACCAGTTGCTTGCTGAAACAAATGGAAGGAAGCACCATCTGGGCATGTTCTAGAAAGTCTCTCAAGCATAACAGACAGCACATGGCACTCAAACACTCTGAGCGACTCAGCAAGTATGTAACACCGATCCTTGCATACGTGACAGACACCCTCGCGAGATGATATCCCAGCACAGAGTTCTTATCCTTTGCTGTAACTTTCCAAACACAAGCCTTAGTTGTAGTTAAGAAAAGTTTTTTTGCCAAACTATTCCAACTGTCGTAGCTTCCTACCCTTGAGAAATGCCAGTGAACATAAAAGAGCTAAAGAATCATTGTGCATGAGCAAAAAAAATGCATCTGAGTGAAAGAGTCTAAAGCTAAAAGGCAATGCAGCTCAGGCTAAAAATAGAGAGTAACTACCAACCTTCACCTCAGAGGAAAGCAGAAGAAAAGTGGAGAGAAGACGGAAAGAGCATAGATTCGATCAGATTGGACTTTAAAAAAGTGGCTGTAAAACTGAGAGTGTGCAGAAAATGAGGCAAAGTTTTTGTGTGAAGCTCTAAGAGTGAAGCTCTTCCACCGGGGTACAGTTGCTGCTTGAGGTCTCACTGGCAGATAGAAATGCTTCCACCTCAATAATCAAAAGTACATTTCACGCAACTGGGAGAGCGCTGTGCACACGGACACCTCAGTGTGTTTGTTATCTGACTCTATGAGAAATGTGAGGGCAAACACTTTTTCTTGATATGCAATCTCTAACAGGATGTCACAGCACACGCTCTCTAATTAAAGCAGTTTTAAATCTGTTCATTTTACACTGTGTCTTATTGGTTGTCTACATAAAAAGGTGACAAGGAGACGTTGGTGCTGCTTTATTGCATTGTTCCAAATGTTGAAGAATTTTACACTATATAGCGACACCATGTTGTTTCCAAGAACTCTCCTCTGCTACCTTCATGGCTGTGGTATTGTAGTGTACCTGGTACTGTTGTGCTCTATCTATGTATGTTTTCCAGGTGTTGTTGCTTTATTTGATGTTTGGCAGATGGTCACTGTTCAGTACAGTATATATTTATCTCAATGAATATTTAAGACACAGTAGAGTGCACATTGGTGAAGTTCCCTGGTGAGGTACCTACTTATCAACAGCTGAGGAGCATTTTACTTCCATTTTTCTGCATGGCATTGTGTGAATTACTGCTGAAATCTTGTTTGAAAATGGGGATTATTTTTACTAGGTTTGTCCTCACTAATTAGTGAGTGGCATTTTTAAATATGAATATGTTGTAGAGACTGAGGGCAGGCGACCTAATCTTGTTTTTTATAGATGTGTTGCTGCTGCGAGAGTTGTTGTTTCGGTTACTTGTGCAACTGTTAATTACATCGACACTTCATGCTTTTTGTTTCATCACTACTATTTTTAAGAACATAGCAAGGTACTTATACAATTCCTTCATCATTAATCCTGTCGACTAGGCTCTGATTGGCCAATTATTTCTCTAATGGGCCTAAATGCGCACATCAGTAGTACTATTTGAATTACTGAGCAAATCTAAAATGTGTTTTTTTTATATATACATGTGTAACTTCTCCGTGAACTAAGGATCTCAATTTGACTGCAAATTGTGTCCCATCCATTAGACCACATATGAGAAAGAGCCATCTAAACACACGCACGCGCGCACGTGCGCACGCACACACACACACACACACACACCAAACTGTGTTTATCTCCAACACTGATTACGACATCACCTGTTTAAAACACTGAACAAGCTGATTGAGTAAATGCAAGTAAAGTAATGTCTGAGTTTGAGACAAATGAGATTGATTGTGTGAGGGAAAGTAATTGTTATGTTTCATATACTCAGCGTGTTCTCCTTAGTTATCCTTATCGAGAACAGCAATTTTAGGCTGTTACCATGGAAACGAGATCCCTGACAGTAGTGTAAGTGTGGCACAAAGCTGATACCACAACATCATGACATTTGCAAATGTATCAACTTTGCAGGAATGTCAAGAACCACAAGGATTCGACAGAAACCACTGGATAGATGTATTTTACCAGTCCTGCTGATCACATCTACCCTTTGATAGAAGTAACTCTTTTTTTGGTTTAATTTGCATGTATATACATATATATGTATATAAATAGCCTGTAAAAAAAATTGAAAAACAAATTTAACATTGCCCATTAGTGGTTGAAAGCCAAAAATGACTTATGAAAGTACCTCCCCTATATCCATCCACCCATTATCTATATCGCTTCATCCTCTGTAGGGTCAAAGGGGGCTATAGTCTATTCCAGCCGACTTAGGGTGAAGGCAGGGACATCCAGGACAGGTCCTCCACTGTATAAATATCGTTAGTGACATGACAAAAACAAGAACCGCACAATTAAGCAAACTTTTTAAAATAAAGCAGTGATGCAAAATTGTTAGAAATCTATAGTTTACAATAAAATTTAAGCTTTGAATTTAAATGCCTAAAATATTTCATTTATTACTTGTTTTTATTGAATAAGGATAATGTACATGTAGACTGTAATAATGGAATTAGATTGTTTTTAAAGAGATGGTCCTCTGCATATCAGCGAAAATTGATTAGCGGTAGTCCGACATAAAGGAAAATAAAAGTCTGCAAAGCAAGACTTAAAGATTTCATGGAAAACATTAAGCTATTGATGCATATTTATACATGAATTCACAAGTCTGATACATGTTCATTGTAAAAATAGACAGAAATTTGTATTTTCTGAAGAAATGAGGAGATGAGTTGAACTGTCATTTTCAAAAAAAAATGTAATTGAGGAAAGTCAAACATGTGTGACCCACGCAATATTAGGATAAATATTCTGAAAGTAAATTAAGCTTAAATAAAATGTGAGGTTTAATCAATAAACAAACAAAGGTTATCATTTGACTTTATACTAATTTAATATGATAGTTCCATGTTCATTTTCTGTCTACTTCACAGTGTTACATTTAATGTGTTTTACTGACACAAAATCCACGTTCCAAAATTAGCTCCACTGGTTTGGAACTGTTTATTCTCTATACTTTTTGTATCCTTCATCCACAATAATCACCCCAAGAATGAGAACACTGGTCAATCCATCAACAACACAGCGACAATCCATCTCAAACAGAGAGCTTCACAACTGGCTTGTGTGTTTATTGGCTGATGAGTTAGACAACTCAGGGCCTTCCTCTGAAACAGAAGACACAAGGCGCACACATTTGTCAAGGCAACAAAGTGGGCTGAGGGGCGAATAATGAGCCTGGATGGCACTAGCTCATCGGCAAGGCTGCCTGTCACAGCCATGCCACACAGCAGCTCCCAGCTCACCGTCTGCTGCTGAGATAAAGAACAAAACTAGACCGACATGGTGGAGGCCATTCAACGTGACATGTTTCACTTCAATTTATTACGTGTCACTAGCCACTAAAAGGAAGTCATGATATCAGTTCAAGACTAGGTGAGAGATGTGACAACGAGCGAGCTGGTAAAACATAACACTCCAGCCTGAACACAGAGTTTATGGCACACACGGAGCACATCTTTCGTCGTTAACGTGCTCCACCTTTTTGAAATTATGTCTCCATTATTTCAAGGTTCCCAATTCCTTCTGCACTACCTCTCCTCGCCTAATGTGTCATTGTGATTAAAGAGAGTTGCTCACAGAAGTGTTGGTGCAAAACACATTGAAAAGATGTCCTCCTTTCTCCAACTGAGCCATATTTTCTTAACAGAAGGACACCATATGATCAATGTCTGATCAATAAGCAGATTATACATTTTATTTCTCTTCACCTGTGATTCACATTTCTTTAATGTAGTGCAACAATTTCTGTTATTTCTTAAAAAGTCTGGAAATAATGTTGATTTCATTCTACATCTTCTTAGTACCCTGGATGGTTTCTATTATCTTGCTAAAGAAAAGGCCTTTATGACTCAACTGAAATGATTAATCTTTTCTGCCCTGTATTCTTAAAGCAAAATGATTAGTTAAATTATACAACCTGTCATTAACCAGGCAAGCAAAAGGATATAGCGTTTCATTACTGTCACACTGATCAAAATAAGAGCTCAAACAAAATAAAGATGAGCGCAAAGGAGTTGGAGAAAATGTCTTCTCTAAGAGGAAAACAAAACGAAAAATATTCTCTTGAATCAGTGACACTAACCATTAATGTAGCATGAACGTTGTCACAGTCCACTACAGAAAACAGTCTTGGTTTGTAATGTGGCCTGATGGTTACTAAGACCCTGCCACAATTAATGAGACACAGATTCAATCCTAACTACTGTCAGCATCAGGGACGTGAAAATCTAACAAGATTTTGAAGATATTTCTTCCTTTCTTTCGAGACAGCACATTCAGATCTGTAGTCGACTCCCTTGGGAGCTAAAGAGGTTAATTTCCAGTTCATTCAAGCCTTAAAAAGAAAAAAAAAAAAACAATTAACCAAAGTTCACGGGGTTTAGAATTAATTTAATCAAAGTGAAAAGGTCCATTGTTTCTCAGGTAATACAGCTTTTGTGCTGCAAGTATGCGGTGCCCTGAAATATTACAGTTGTCATTTTAAAAATATGACAACTTCATTTAGGTTAAAAAAAAGTGAGATTTTTGTATGGTTTGGAGGTGATGCAGGAGCCTATAAGGCTAAAATTTTAGACAGCTTGGGAAAAATCTATTGTACTACAATATGTCAGTTATGGAAATTTGGCAAACCAAATGTTAATACAAGAACTGCATGAAAAATAAAACAGGAGGGGCAAGACCGATTTGTGGCACTGGCAGCGAGCACTGACACTTTTTGTGGCACTGCTGCAGTGCCACAAAAAGTGTCACTGCACAGTGACACAGTGACAGTGACATTAACCGTGCCACAGTTAATGCCACTGTGCAGTGACACTTTTTGTGGCACCGTGCCGGATGCCACGGTTAATGCCACTGCCGCAGTGACACTTTTTGTGGCACCGCTGTGGTGCCACGGTTAATGCCACTGCAGTGACACTTTTTGTGGCACCGCTGCGGTGCCACGGTTAATGCCACTGTGCAGTGACACTTTTTGTGGCACGGCGCCGGATGCCATGGTTAATGCCACTGTGCAGTGACAGTTTTTGTGGCACCGCCGCGGTGCCACAGTTAATGCAACTGTTTGGGCAAGATGCCACTGCCGCAGCGGCATTTCCAGTGGCCTCTGGAGATGCCAGCAGAGATGCCATGCCACTGTTTAGGGAACATGCCACGGTTAATACCAGTACTTTTACCGCTGTTTAGGCGAGATGCCACGGTTAATGTCACTGTTTAGTGGTTGGTAACTGGCGGCCCGCGGGCCAAAACTGGCTCCTCAGGAATAATATCTGGCCTGCCAGATGATTTTGAAAATTTGATTTGGCACTGAGCCAAATACTCTCAAATAAAAGGTGTTACTTGCTTTTATTTTAGTTATTATGTAACTCCTCGTATAGCACACTTGTATATTTTCATATGTTTAAGTGCTTTCGTTATGTTATAGTTTTGGCATGTTTAAAAAGCTGAAACTACTTGAAGGAGACAACAATGAATGCTGTAATGATCTGCAAAATGCAGACTGTTTAAAGACGGGTTTTACAATGTGTATGAATGTCACTGGTGAAAACTACATTGCCCATGATTCTTTTATTGTATAATGTTCTGTTTACTCCGCCAATGTATTTTCAAGGTGTTTGATTAATGTATTGTAAACTAATAGGGTTTTCGGTAAAGCTGCACTCTTAGCCAATCAAAACACATTTTGTTGGTGAGTGCGAAGTAAAAACAGCCACGTGCGAGCTGCTTTGGAGACAGAGGGAGAGAAGAGTACACACGTGGTTGAAGAAAACAGCAGAAGACGAGCAGAGAAAACAAAGTTTAATGTCGAGGTGATGCAAAGTTGTAGACCTGCATACTTTAAGCATTGGCACAGCTATTATTTAACAGATTTCTGTCTCGTGAAACTTGCAGTTTGGCGTCTCACTATACCAGAGTTCAAAGTGAAGTGCAGCTAGGCTAGCCGCAGTTATTGTTTTGTTACTAGCTTGGAAAAAGTCTAGGCGTGGAGTCAAACGTGGATGTTTCAGCACGTATTACTGTCAGAGACAGTTAGTTATAAACAGCAGCCGCCACTTTCACTGAGGATTATCGGGAGAGCTGAGGACTTCGCTGGAGGACTGTGCATGCTAATTAGCTTGTTGCTACTGCTGCTATGAAGGACCCCGCCGCTGAACTTGCATGGACACATGGACGAAACCTGTTGCATTTTGCCTCCTGCTACTGCTCCTTCTTCCATCTTCACCGTCCACGATTCAGACCTGCTTTGCATCTTGGATTCGTGAGTAAGATGAGCCTTTTTCCGTTAGACACAAAGAGGGTTGTTTTTCCTATTAATGGATCAAAGGAGCGTTTGTTTTTTTATTTGTGCACCAACTAAGGACCCCAAAGATAAACAAAACCCAAGTGCTTGGTAACACTGTACACACACAAAACTGAACATTTGTATGCTGTTAAAACTGTCTGTTGATGCAATCAGTTAAGCTGCCTTTGTTAAAGGTATAATTTGTTGTGTTAAATCTTAAATGGGTTATTGTTATAATACGTTATTTGGTTGACCTGCGTAATTTCGTATCATTTCACTGTATTAACACTGAAGACATTTATTATTTGTTTCTGGGGAAATACAAATGTAGCTCATAGATTTTCGAGTTAAGTAGTTCCACAGTGGAGGCACCACGCTATTACTTTTTTTGTAGATTGTGCCTGTTATAATATCTTTTTAAACAAGGGGATTTAGCCAATTCATCATTAACTGCTAAGCACTCAGGATCCTGTTCATTAAGGCTAAAATAGTAACCTAGCCTAATAATATACTTCCAGTACTAGGAAGAGGTTACATTGCTGATTGTCACATCTTAATAATTTGAAAAATGCTACTTTTACTAGACTGAGAGAAAAAACTTCGGATATCAAAGGTGAGCATGTTCTATCCACAACATGGGAGGATGCATCGACCAGTCAAATTTGAATCAAACTTGATTGTAAACGTGACATAAGTGAGCCTTGGTCATAAAAATAAATATGTGCATCTCACTGATGTGTAATCAGAAAAATGTTGTTATGTCTACACTTTGATATAGTGGAAACATCTTCAAATTTGTACAGTATATGATAAATATACTTAAGAGTTACAAAGAATACAACATTAAGATTTGGTGATTTTTGTTGTCTGTTAAAGCTGCCATTAACATATAAAACACGAAGCAAATTCAGAAAAGATGAAGCAGAATGACAAAATCTGATGAAGATGTGTTTTTAAACTGCTTTTACTTGGAGGAAGGCTGTGTTGTTCTCACCAAATCTGGGGCAAACCGATGTTGTTAGGTGCCGTAACAACATCAAGTGTGGTTGCTGCAACCAACTGTAACAATCGTTCCTCCTCAATCTATTTCTCCTCCTTCTCGCTGTCACTTGGCCTGCTGATGTCTCTCGCTGACAGCTGGGATTCAATCTCCCGGTGCTGTGCATCCCCCTTATCTTGCTAAAATGGAGGGGAAAAAACATCCTGAAGATTAAGATTAGCTTTATGGATAGTAGTGTTGTGAGATGGAGGGTGGTTAGTGGAATCTTTCAGATAGTCAACTTATAGGTATAATGTTTGAGATGTTATGTTTAGGTTAAGATTTAAAATTGTTTCGATGTGGTAACATTAGGAGAAGAATGTCGGGAGGATTTCTTCTTATATCACTGTGACAGTTGATGAGTTCACCAGAATGTTGCTCAGGACTTCAATTCATACTGTTCTCTGGCTGCTATTATTACCCAGCCCAGGAATGGCAGAGTTATGACACTCGGCATACGGTTATCTGTGAATCTGTCTGTCTGTGTGAAACATTACTCAAAAACGGACTAACGGATTTGGATGAAATTTTCAGTGAAGATCAGAAATGACACAAGGACCAAGTGATTAGATTTTGCCATTGATGCGGCTTATAGTCTGGATCCACGACTTTAAGGATGACATGAACACTGTGTCAGTTACCTACTGATCACATTATTGCGATCCTACTACAAAATAACTGATTCATCAGTTGTAAATCATACAAGGAACAGTTGATTAAAACTGTGCTGTGGTTCTGAGTTCTATCAATTCCTGCCATCGGCTACATATCACGCGATGTAGCAAACTCCAGCCAGACAATGGTGAAGCTCCTGATGTTTCACAAAGCCTTTATTTACATTCAGCCATCAGCCTTATTTTGAACACAAATTCGCCTTTCTGTCCTTCACTCGTTTCTTCACCATAAGAGCTTGTCTCCATTCCAGCTGCTGCCGAGTTTAGACACATCCTTTGCCAGACAGCAACAGTGGGACCGTTTTCGTTCTCTTTATGTGAATTTTTGGACTTTTTGGCAGCGTCTTCGTCGTGTCAAGAAACCGCTTCTTAGAGAAACACTTCCTGTGTCGCTAGAATGGTGACAAAATAACATTAAAAATATGTCTTCAAAATAAAAGCATGGAGGGAGCAAAACACTAGCAAAACAAAGGCTTGCCAAAAGTGACAAACTGATCAACAGACATTTATAAGAGTAATTTACACGTGATTCGGTATAAATACATAACATGCACATGCATAACACATGCCTTTGCTCAGCGCAAACTCAATTTTATTAATGATTTCATCCATTGGAAATGATACATTAGCTGAGCACATTTGGCAGAGTACTGCGCTTTCTGAGTGCTTTTCTAGTTGTCTTCATTCTATCCTGTCTTCTGTGCACTTCACCGCTCAAGAACTATGCTTGCACTCTTGATCGTCAAAACTGCAAACACAATTTCATCATATACCCCCATGTGTTTATGCCCCAAGCTTGTGTTTGCAATTTTTGCTGTTTCCAGGCTTGATGTCAGTCGTGGTTGTACCTGTACCCAGGAAAACAGACTTAGTAGGTTTGCAAGTATGGAAAGAAAAGTGATGAACACGTTGTAGCGAGGCAGATGTTAAATTCAGTGAATAAATGTTCAGGATAATACATATTTAAGTCTAACTTTGTAACTGAGTTTTTACATGATTTTACTGAAAGTTTCTAAGACAGCACTGAAGCAGCATCCAGAGCTGAAAGCAGACATGGGATTGTGTGGCTAATGAGCCACCCAGAAGCTCCCTATTTACAACAAAGGAATCAGTGAGACTGCAGCAGCAGCAACACAGTTACTGAACTGAACTAGACGGCATTTATGCTATAATATGCTGCAAGTGAAAGTTTCAGCAGATATATACCAACAGCAACTGTAACACCAATCTCATTTAAGTGGTTTATCTGATGGACATCAGGCGTCTCAGTTGTATAAAATCATCACACAGGAAGTGTGCATGCACCTGCTGAATAGGTGAGTTTAGTGCTTTGATAAATGTGCTTATCCACAATGTAGCCACTATCTTTGATGACACGGTTTTAAAGCTTGTGGTAAAATAACAATCTGCATCACTGAAGGAAATGGTGGTGTGTTTGGAGCAGCACAAACATCACAGAGGGGGAGCTCAAATGATTCTGTAAAGGAAGACACAAATACAAATCATTGCAGAGCCCTCAAATCCAGATGAGATTAAACAACTACCTGGCCTTCTCTGTTGCCTGGTTGATAAAAAAAAATCTCATCATAGGCTCTCATAGTGTGACATCCAGGTATCAGCAAGGCGAGCTGGTTTATTTATAGCTACTGTACAGCCGAGATGGCTTCTGCAGTGCTGGGTCCTAAAAAACAAGATAGATTCAGTTTGGCCTAACTTAATAATGATAAGGAAAGCTCAGAGTGGTTGCATGAACCAGAATGATCAGTCAATCAGGCGTTATCACCTTGCAAAAGCAGAAAACAACCTGCTGACCAGATACAATCAGATATTCCCCTTCAAACACAGGTCTGTTAAATCATCACTCGGAGACATTTCCAGACATCCAGCTTTCATTGAGGGACACCCAGTCATGAGGTTGATACTCATAAACCTCCATAAGGATAAGAATCCTTCCATGAGGCTGAGGTTTGGAGAGAGGCTGTAAACCCTTTGTGCCTGGGAGAGAACAGTGAAATACCACTTTGTCCACCACTATTGTAAAATACGTGCTATTTCTGGATTCTGTTTGCTGCTTTTTCTCACTTGGTACAAGAGAAGAGGTCATCAGTGAATGAAACTGGGTGATCAGTGTTGTATGTCCAGACTGCAGTCTACATGACTGAAATTTTTGTATTATATTTATATTTGAATGTAAACTGAACCATATTTGTCTTTGTGTAAAATGGATTTTAAATTACAGACTTCAGCTGTTGATGAGTTTGACTGAGAAGTTAGTCATTCACACAGATCATTTTTAGTGGTTACCTAAATGCATTTTGTGTCAAAGGAATCACAGTTAAGTCCATACTGACTTCTGTCCAACTGACCATTCTACTCCAGCAGGACTTTAATGTACTGATTGAAAAATTACTTGCAGATGACAAAAAAGATGTCAGATCAAATCCATTTTGTATACAGAAAGTTTTAGAACAACCTGAGCTGACCAAATTGCTGTGCATTTTATACAACAGTCAGCATCAGAAAATATCTGCAAAAGGCAAGACAGGATAACATATCACAATATAATAGAAAATGCAAAAAAAAAACCAAAACAAAACAAGGCTAGACAAAATATAAACTTGTAGGATCAAATTGTAAAATAAAACATTTATTGGATACTTAAACATTAGGAGCAACCAAAAGCCATGTTGGTTGTATATTGTGGCTCGCAAATACCAGGAAATTAACTCTGTGCTCCAAGTTGGTGCATTGCAGCACCACTTTGCTTTCTGTGTTTGCTTTCTGTGACAAAATCGGACCAACATCTGACCTCTTTTGCTTAAATACTTGCTTTCTTGAGATGCTCAAGCCAAGGATGTCATGGTGAAAAAGATGCCTGTGTTGTGTGTGATAAACCCCTTTTGTGACTCTTTACGAAGCCCAGTACTTCTATCAAGAGTCCATATCCTTTGACCCCTCCTCTGACCTGACCAGATGCCTTATTAGTGGTGCACTGAAGCAAAGGAATTCGAAAGCATTGAACTGGTCATAATTCTAATCAATAAAGCATTTAGTGGTAAGAGGATCCGGTGTTGGAATCCTTTGCCAGGGAGAGAAATGGACTTCCAGTCAACTAATGTCTGGAAGTGCACAGGCAGTGTATTTATTCGTCTGCAATCCAGCAGTCACTCGAAATTTGTAGTGTAGATGGGCGCATATCATGTATTGACTTCTGTCACTGAGTTAGGAGCAGGGTTTCCATTTGGGAAATCATTCAGGCTGAGAATGAAGCTCTCCCTCAGGCCACTCTGCACACACAGACCACAAGGGTGCTATTATTATAACCTTTTATATTACTGCTCTCTCCTTAAGCTCATCAAGAGCCAGCCAGAGTGTGCATTTAATACTTTTAACACTTTTGGATTATAAGACTTGCACCTGTCATGTCCTTAATATTCTCACAGGTCTAATCCTGCTCCTGAATGGAGAGGAGCACTTTGTCAAAATGCGACTGTGTTTTGTGCATTGTACACCGTACCTGTCGGCTTGAATGCATTAATAATTTAATTCTGTTTTCATTGCTTACTGAATAGGATCACAGTTTGATGTTTTTTGTTTGTGTGCTGCAGTCATTTTAACTAAATAGCAGGGTGTTGTTCTTTTGTGAGAAAGCTGTATAATGTAGAAGAGGTTTGCTCTGTTGATCTAGTATTTAAGTGAAAGCCTTTTTGTTTTTCATTCCTGACTTAAAAGGCAAAAAGAACACTGCATTACCTCTTTTTTTGGGTGAATAGGTTTGAATCTTTGCAAATTTCTAAATAAATAATATTAAAATAATTTGCGGAAAAAAACACAATTCATTGCAAAGTGTAGTATAGGGAAATTTTAGCATGTTGGGACTTTTGCAATAAACTTTAAAACATCTCTTATAGTATAGTAAAATATGAATAATCCAGATTGAGGTTGAATAATCAATTTAAAGTCATCTCATGAAAAATGTATAACAATAACTGAGAAAATTCACTGAACTTCAATAAAGTTGTGATCTTAAGGTGAATCAATGACGTTTGAGCTGTGCTTTCAAATTTGCTCTTTCCGTTATTTCACTTTAACAAAGGAGTTTCTCACCTGACACAAAGGCCTTGATGCCCTGGCTGCTGATCAGAATCAAGATACAATTCATTTGTCCTCACAGGGAAATGTGATCTGGACTCTATAATTTCACGCCTTGTGACGTGCACATAGTTTGGGACAGACAGTAACCTTTGTTGTTGTCAGCATTGTTTTCATAGTTATAAGAAAAAAACAAGCATGACATAGTTTGACATGTAAGACACAAACATTTGTAATTCAAATGGAAGTTTTGACTTCAGAGTGAACCATCAGCTGAATAAGTCAATTTTTATTGGTAAATGAGAGACATTAGTATCGCACATGTCTGCATCTTCAAACCATAAACAGGAAGTGAATTCGGTGACGTATGTGCATTACGTTTGTGCTGGGAGCTGCTATGATTGGTGGAACTCACGGGAGGCGGGCCAAAATTGCGGGAAAGTTGCGGTGATTGGACAAAATTGCAAGGCCGCGCAAAATTCGCGGAGATTGGTTGATTTCGCGCGATTGCAACATCGCGAATTCCTGGAGGAACTGATTGTTTGATTTATGAATGAGAATATCCTCAAAGAGGAAGTAGGAGATTGGCAAGGGCCAGCAGACCATGTTGGGCTTCCTAAAAAAACAGAGAACAGGTATTTACCACTTTTTTGCTTGCAAACTATGATTTGACATTACTAACATTTACTGAAACAAATCCCATGAATGTAAACATTTCATAGATTTGTTCAATTACCTTTTATGAATGAATGAAATGACAGAATACAGGAGAAATAATGCCCTTTTTTTTTCATGTCTGGACTTACAAAATATTCTGGGTGCTACCCATATAGATCTAATTTAGCCTTTTTCATTAATGCTCTAAATGATTGCAAATATTTTGTAAGATGAGTGAAATGATAAAATACAGGGGAAGTCCTGGCAATTTTTTTTTTCACATCTGGACTTAGAAAAATATTCTGGGCATTTTGACTTTTTAATTTATGTTCTGATCTGCTGTATAATAATCAATGACCTTTTGTTTTCAGAGCTAGCAGTCACTCAGCCAGTCTATGATCCCGTAGTTAAGGTCTCACATATAGTTATTAAATTAGGTTAATTAATATTTTCCCAAAACCAAACATACAGAAATATCCACAACATCTATGCTAAATATGCAGCTATTTTACAAGCCAGACAGCATACTACAGAGGTTTACTAAGAGACCAGACACACATACTACTGGTGAAAGTGCAGTTTGCATGAAAATTGTGTACTTAAAACTCACATTTTGATGAAATGTACTTAAATACACAAATCACATGACAAAACCAATTGCTAGAAAAATGTTAAATTACACAAATGAAATGCACCAGAGGCCACCAAATGGCACTAAAAAATCAAAATTTTCTTGGGGGGGGCCTTCAAACTCCCCTAGATCGTGCACGCTTCGTTGCGCTGCGCACGCCGCCGTCACGCACAAGTGGTGCAGGCTACTTTATTTTTAGTGCAGGCTACTAATACTTCTTGGGAACACTCTGATCTACCGGACTGAAGCTCAAGCGCTGGCATGAAACATGGAAAAATGGATTCTGTGAACACCTACTATCAAGTGTACTTTAAGCAAATGAGATGTGGAGAGAGGAGGTCCGATACCTTGTTAAACTCTCGTAAAACAGCTAAACAAGCCATTGCTGAACTAAAATGAGGGCCGGTTCAGCAACTGCACAGCTTATTTCTCACCTGAAATGCTTTTCACAGAACTATTTTTGTAATAAAATATAGAGTTTGCGTCTGAGCTGCCATGCTGGTCCAACGTTCCTACTGGACTAAAGATCTGAAGGGCTGTCATGTGACCAACTAGTGGCTCACTAGTGGACGGCCACTAAGCAGGCGATATTCAGATGCGGACGTTTCCATGCTAGAAAAAAACGCCCCTGTGGACATGTACCATAAGGCGGGCTGATTAAACTAAATCCCTGTCAGGGCTCCCTCCTCACCCCCATCCTTCCCACCTGACATCCCCGAATACCCCTTTTCCCATCTGCTTCTCTCCCCCTCTCCTGTTTTCTCTGCCCTGCCTGTCTCATCTGTTCCTCTGCCCTGCCTGGCCTGCCTATCTTTCATCTGCTCCTCTGTCCTGTCTTTCCCCTACAGCTCGGTGCCTGAGTGGAGTCTAGCTTCTCCAGCTGACTCCACTCAGGCAATCAACTATCTCCACGTCTCCCGGGCAGCTGACAATCATCTCACTAATGACTCACCTCTGCAATAAAGACCGGCTCAGCCTTCCACTCCCTGCCAGAGTATTGAACAAGAACCATGCAGTTCGGTTTGCGCTCTAGCCTTCAGCATTTTCTGTTTTGAGTTTCTGCCGTGTTTCTTGACATTGTTTTCTCCTGCCTTCGTTCAGTTCGGCTGCCCGGGAACCCCCACTCCTGCCTGGACCCCCACTCCTGCCTGGAACCCCCACTCCTGCCTGGAACCCCCACTCCTGCCTGGAACCCCTACTCCTGCCTGGAACCCCCACTCCTGCCTGAACCCCCACTCCTGCCTGGACCCCCACTCCTGCCTGGACCCCCACTCCTGCCCGGAACTCCCCGCTCCTACACCCTGGTTTTCCCCCACCTAGCCATCATTTTCACCCCAAACAATAAACCACTTGCACTCAGCCAGCCCTGGTAGTGTGGTTGTCTGCTCAGGTCCACCAGCTCAGTCCGTGACAGAATACTCTGGCCAACAAACGGACCCAGAGAGCCCACTACCGGGGTTGGACCAATCCTCTCCCCTCCACAGCCCTCGCCATCCCCGTAATTGGAATCCCTCTGCTCTGCTCCTCGTCTGGTCACCGTCAGTCCTGTGAGTAACTCTTCTTTTGTTAAATCCAGTCAAGCCCAGAACACCCCACTGTTGATTTTGTTGGAGCCACCCAGTTTAGTTTTTCAGTCACCATGCCTCGTAAGACCTCGACCCAGCCCGCTGAACCCCAGACCCAGACTTCAGGTTCATCCTAGGTGTTCTTTTTTTCCTGCAAGGAGAACAGCGTTTTCTTTTATGCTGTCAGCGACCTTTGGTGGGAGTGGAAGGAGACTGGCAAGGAGAGCACGGTAGTCTTGGCGCGCAGGTTAGCAGCCCAGAGGCCCGAGCTAACCTGCCGCCTACCCAAGGAGATACTGGACTTCCTGGACAGCTCCGTCACACTTCCCCATGGCAGCCACTCGCCTCCAGTTCCCGCGGTGGTCGACGCACCGCCTCCAGTTCCCGCGGTGGTCGACGCACCGCCTCCAGTTCCCGCGGTGGTCGACGCACCGCCTCCTGTTCCCGCGGTGGTCGACGCACCGCCTCCTGTTCCCGCGGAGGTCGACGCACCGCCTCTGGCACCCAGGACTTCGGCTGCCTTCGAAAGGCTTAAGGCCTCCCCTCCAGACCTGCCCCTGGACCCTGTTCCGCCCCCGGAGGGGCTCCAGTCCCCGGCTCCTGTTCCGCCCCCGGAGGGGCTCCAGTCCCCGGCTCCTGTTCCGCCCCCGGAGGGGCTCCAGTCCCCGCCCCCAGTTCCCGCGGAGGTCGACGACGCTCGGCCCCCAGTTCCCGCGGAGGTCGACGACGCTCGGCCCCCAGTTCCCGCGGAGGTCGACGACGCTCGGCCCCCAGTTCCCGCGGAGGTCGACGACGCTCGGCCCCCAGTTCCCGCGGAGGTCGACGACGCTCCGCCTCCGCTCACTGAGGAGGCCGACGACACCCCACCTCCGCTCCCTGAGGAGGCCGTCGACGCCCCGCCTCCGCTCCCTGAGGAGGCCGTCGACGCCCCGCCTCCGCTCCCTGAGGAGGCCGTCGACGCCCCGCCTCCGCTCCCTGAGGAGGCCGTCGACGCCCCGCCTCCGCTCCCTGGAACCTCGGCAACCTTAAAAGGGACTAAGGTCTTCCCCGAGTCCAGGAAGAGGCTTTGCGCCTCCCATCCTGCACCGCCCCCGGAGGGGCCCCTGGATCCTGCGCCGCCCCCGGAGGGGCCCCTGGATCCTGCGCCGCCCCCGGAGGGGCCCCTGGATCCTGCGCCGCCCCCGCCCCCGGAGGACCCATCGGACCCGGCTCTGCCCCCAGTCCGGCCCCCGGGCCGTCCGCCGGAGCGGCCCCTCTGCCCTGTCCGGCCCCGGAGCCGTCCGCCGGAGCGGCCCCTCTGCCCTGTCCGGCCCCCGGGCCGTCCGCCGGAGCGGCCCCGCCTGTCTGTCCGGCCTCGGGGCCGTCCGCCGGAGCGGCCCCGCCTGTCTGTCCGGCCTCGGAGCCGTCCGCCGGAGCGGCCCCGCCTGTCTGTCCGGTCCCTACCTGCCCAGTCCCTGGGCCGTCCGCCGGAGCGGCCCCTCTGCCCTGTCCGGCCCCCGGGCCGTCCGCCGGAGCAGCCCCGCCTGTCTGTCCGGCCTCGGAGCCGTCCGCCGGAGCGGCCCCGCCTGTCTGTCCGGCCCCTACCTGCCCAGTCCCTGGGCCGTCCGCCGGAGCGGCCCCTCTGCCCTGTCCGGCCCCCGGGCCGTCCGCCGGAGCGGCCCCGCCAGTCTGTCCGGCCCCCGGGCCGTCCGCCGGAGCGGCCCCGCCAGTCTGTCCGGCCCCCGGGCCGTCCGCCGGAGCGGCCCCGCCTGTCTGTCCGGTCCCTACCTGCCCAGTCCCTGGGCCGTCCGCCGGAGCGGCCCCGCCTGTCTGTCCGGTCCCTACCTGCCCAGTCCCTGGGCCGTCCGCCGGAGCGGCCCCGTATGTCTGTCTGGACCCCAGGCCGTCCTCGGAGGAGGACCCTCCGGCGAGTCCAGCTTCGGCCGGCCCCGCCTCCAGGCCTCCCTCTGAAGCGTGCCCTCCGCCCTGTCCTATCTCAACCCGTCCCGCCTTCTGGCCGTCCCCCAGAACGGACCCTCCGGCTTGTCCTATCTCAACCCGTCCCGCCTTCTGGCCGTCCCCCAGAACGGACCCTCCGGCTTGTCCTGCCTCGACCAGTCCGGTCCACAAAGCGGACCCTTAGGCCGGTCCGGCCTCGACCTGTCCCGCCTTCGGGCCGTCCCCCGAAGCGGACCCTCCGGCCCGTCCGGCCTTGGCCTCTACCGCCTCTGGGCCGCCCCCCGGAACGGACCCTCCGGCTTGCCCAGCCTCGACCGGGCCGCCCACCGGAACGGACTCTCCGTCCTGCCCATCCACGGCCAGCCCGACCACCGGGCCGCCCACCGGAACGGGCTCTCCGTCCTGCCCATCCACGGCCAGCCCGACCACCGGGCCGCCCACCGGAACGGACTCTCCGTCCTGCCCATCCCCAGCCAGTCCGGCCCACGGTCCGTCCTCCGGAGCGGACCCTCCGGCCCGCTCATCCCCAGCCAGTCCGGCCCACGGTCCGTCCTCCGGAGCGGACCCTCCGCCCTATCCATCCTCGGCCAGTTGAGCCTTCGGGCCGACCCCCAGAGCTACTGCCCTGCTAGTTCTGTCCGGCCCTTCCCTTCATTCAGTCCAGTCCGGCCCTTCCCTTCACTCAGTCCAGTCCGGCCCTTCCCTTCACTCAGTCCAGTCCGGCCCTGCCCTCAGCTCCGCTCAGTTCAGTCCTGCCCAGTCCTGCCCTCAGTTCAGTCCTGCCCAGTCTAGTTCCCCCTTTGGGCCCTTCCAGTTCCCCCTGTGGGCCCTTCCAGTTCCCCCTGTGGGCCCTTCCAGTTCCCCCTGTGGGCCCTTCCAGTTTCCCCTGTGGGCCCTTCCAGTTTCCCCTGTGGGCCCTTCCAGTTTCCCCTGTGGGCCCTTCCAGTTTCCCCTGTGGGGCTCCTGGCTGCCCTTGGTAGCCATGGGTTCTCTCCCCGGCTGGCTCCATAGGGCGCCAGGAGGCGCCCATTGAGGGGGGGGTACTGTCAGGGCTCCCTCCTCACCCCCATCCTTCCCACCTGACATCCCCGAATACCCCTTTTCCCATCTGCTTCTCTCCCCCTCTCCTGTTTTCTCTGCCCTGCCTGTCTCTCATCCACTCCTCTGCCCTGCCTCTCATCCACTCCTCTGCCCTGCCTGTCTCATCTGTTCCTCTGCCCTGCCTGGCCTGCCTATCTTTCATCTGCTCCTCTGTCCTGTCTTTCCCCTACAGCTCGGTGCCTGAGTGGAGTCTAGCTTCTCCAGCTGACTCCACTCAGGCAATCAACTATCTCCACGTCTCCCAGGCAGCTGACAATCATCTCACTAATGACTCACCTCTGCAATAAAGACCGGCTCAGCCTTCCACTCCCTGCCAGAGTATTGAACAAGAACCATGCAGTTCGGTTTGCGCTCTCGCCTTCAGCATTTTCTGTTTTGAGTTTCTGCCGTGTTTCTTGACATTGTTTTCTCCTGCCTTCGTTCAGTTCGGCTGCCCGGGAACCCCCACTCCTGCCTGGATCCCCCCACTCCTGCCTGGATCCCCCCACTCCTGCCTGGATCCCCCCACTCCTGCCTGGATCCCCCCACTCCTGCCTGGATCCCCCACTCCTGCCTGGATCCCCCACTCCTGCCCGGAACTCCCCGCTCCTACACCCTGGTTTTCCCCCACCTAGCCACCATTTTCACCCCAAACAATAAACCACTTGCACTCAGCCAGCCCTGGTAGTGTGGTTGTCTGCTCAGGTCCACCAGCTCAGTCCGTGACAATCCCTGCATAAAGTTTCGGTGGACACGCAGAGAAGAAACCATTAACAGTTTGACTACAACATACAGAAATTTGCCAGTTACAGCTATTTTTCAGGATATTTTGCTCATAGTGATAGAGTTGAGGCACATAACCAAATGAATAAGTGTAGGCATATAAATAGGGATGGGAACTGCCAGTCTCATCACTAGTTCTGTGATTGCAGAAAAGAAAAACAAGCGCCGTGATGTTTTTAACGCTGTTATAGGAAGAAACAGCATGACTAAACCATTTTTAAAAAAACACAACATTTTTGACTTATTCTCCACCGCCCAGCTGAAGGAAAGGCCCCCGATACACAGATTTTACAACATGTGAAAGGTTTGCATAACACTTGACAGTTGGATGGCAGCACAGCCAGTGAGTCAATCTTGTTTCAGTGTTTGCACATACATTCACATGAGCCACTGCAGAAGGTTGACTTCCTCCTCCTGCCTCCTCCTCCACTCACACATGCACACCTTGTGTCTGACACACACACACACATCTGCTTCTCCACCATAGACACCTCTCTCTTTCATGTTCTTATTTTTGCTCCCATTATTTTGTTTGATAGAGATGCCCACACAGTTTCCATGGCAACACACACACAGAAAAGAACGTCTGACTGGGGCGTTGCCTGACAGGAACCAAGACAGAGGAAAGAAGCACGGCGAGAGTGTCGACATCCTGTGTGCGTCAGCGTACCTGGACTTTTAAACACATTAGTAAAAATGAGCGGTAAGGAGCCGATGTGCTGTGAAAGAGCATCTGATCACAGCTGAGTGATTTTTCACTTCATTTCACTGACCTCTTATGCTGAGGTTTGTAGTGACAGGTGTGTGTGTGTGAGAGGGACGAATTGTGTGTATCGTCCACACTGTAGTTGTTTTCAGGGTCAGCAACCAAAGGCCTGAGGGACTGAGTATTGTTGCATGCGAAGGCTTGTACCTGTAACCTTTCTTGTCCTCTGTGTGTGTGTGTGTGTGTGTGTGTGTGTGTGTGTGTGTGTGTGTTTCCACCTGTGGAGCCCTCAAAGGAGAGGCATTAAAAGATTGCATCTGACCCCACTGAGTAATAACTTCTCACTGTGCAACGGGGAGGAGGACTAGCTTTATCTTTGCCCGACAGTCTTTCTTTCATTCCCTTTGACTCTCTCTTTTCCCCCTGCCATTCGTTTGGCTCCTCTTTGTCAGTTGTCAGTGGTTCAAGTAGCTGGATCACATGTCCTTCTTTCTGTATGGGCACATTGCCGGATTGCGTTCTCTTTAGATAGCACAAGGCTTTTAAATCTGCAAAAATGAACCTAAAACAAATGTTGGTATCAATTTTGGCATAATTGTAAATATTAAATGTGTCCAGCTCAGTTTAACATAGCATAACATTGAAACATGCACATGCAACTTCACACTAGGCTTGGGCGGTATCCAAATTTTGATACCGTCAAACTTCCTTCACATTTTACCGGGTTATACGGTATTACCGTGACTATTGCTGTTACTGGCTTGTGCCTTCACGTTCGGAGCGCAGGTACTTTCGGGCCAGTCGCGACATCTGGGTAAAACGACTGGCAGCATATTTCCACCAGAGAAGTGGGTCCTCGTCTCCTTGAATGACAGGCTCCAAACAGTAGGCTGTTAATTCAGCGCCGGCTCGCTCGTCTGCAGTGCCAACTGGACCGGCCGCTGCAGCTCGTTTTTGCAAGCGGGTTCCCAGAGACATCTTTTTCGTGGGGGTCCGGGGTTGTGCCTCTTCCTCTTCCATTCTCATGGACACTGCTGCTGGTGCTGCTTGATCTCAGCCTGTAATTCATTCAGCACTTGATTTCACTCAGTGCGTTATGATCAGTGTCATGTCCTCCACGGTAACGAGGGTCAAAGAAAGTGCACTTTTTCATTAATTTGCGCACTGAATCAGATTCATACTTGGTCTCCAGCTTTTTAAGAATTGCAGTTTTTATTGACTTTGTTAGCTCGAGGTCGTTTTCTGATGTAGCCAACACATTTTGGTTGATTCGGAGATGCGTCCTTAGGTTAGAGGTGTTTCCATCTCTCGCGATCACCTTTTGATTGCACAATTTACAAATTGCTTCATCAGTATTTACTGGCTCTCCTTTCTCGTTTGCCTGGAACCCGAAATACTCCCAAACTGCAGAAGTTGTGTTCTTTTTTGACACCAAGTCACTCCGTGCGGGATCTGCCATCTCCCCGCCCCCCCTCTCTCCTCCGCGCTGTCACGTGACGACGTCACATTCATAAACTTTATGGAAAGTCTCCAAAAGTAAGCTAAAACACAACTGTTTAAGTAAAGCTGAAAATTCAACCACACATAAGTGCTACCGGACATGGAATCAATTTTAGGCATTAAATGACTTTTATTTAATATTTAATCCTTATCTCCTTTATAAGAGTATTGCATTTTTTTCATGACGGTATTGGAACTGATACCGCTGCTATTTTTTAACACCGGCAGTATACGGTATTACCGTAATACCGCCCAAGCCTACTTCACACCTGTGCTAGTTAGCTCATGTACAATTAAAGAAAAGCTGCTAAAAGAATACATTTTCTACTAAATAAGCCACATTTGGCCAGATTTGAATTCACTATCACCATGATAGTTGAAACCTATTTTTTTTAATATTTATATTTATCTGCAGGACATCACACTCATGCATCCCTGTCTCCCCCAAGCATTTGCATCCCATATGTCTTTCCTCAGGCCAGCTTATTTTAACTGAGACCCAACTTTGTATAGCTCGGCAACAAAGCAGGAAAGACAAATATCTATTTGTGAGCTTAGCTTATGTCCGTTTGAGGCAGAGTCTCTGACATGCGTTTGTTGAATTTGTAGAAGAAATGACTGTTTTCAAGATGGTATGAAATGTCTGCTGCATATAGTTGCATTGGAAAAAACTGATGTTTTCAACAGACAAATATAACTTTGAACAACCTTAAAATGCATTTTAGTTAAATTTCTGTAATTTTATTGTGTTTTTGATGCCTCAGCAGTCAGAATATTAGTTGTTTTAAGCTTTTCTTATGTTTTTTAACAGTACTGCATTTATCTAAATCTCCTGTGCTATATATAATTGTACGGCACCAGTTTGAGTTGAGGCAGCAGCTAGTGATTGCAGAGACTTTCATGGTTTGTGTGATGTTTTTGCACATCTATTGACAAATTAGCTAAATCCAAAACCTTTATACCACCAGTGGAGAGAAAAGTCCAATGTTAGATTTGGTCAACTTGAAAGAATGGCATCAAAGCAAGAGTGGTGAGAGCTCAAGATTTCAACGAGCTACCAGGTTGTACATCTTTGTGGCGCATGAACTCAAAAAGTTTTTGCATGTGACCTGAGTTACATGTCTGAGAAATGAATGGAATCTACTGTAATACCACAGCCGATGCTATTAATACCAAATGTGTCAAACTACATCATAAAAAACATACTCAATTGGGACTTAACCTTTACAGCTACTCATTAAAATTTTCAATTGAAAAACAGGCAGTCAACCAGGAATGGCTTGAATGAACAACCTTGGGTTCTATGAATGAGACACTTTGGGAGATTTTCAAATACAATCAGCCTTGTCTCTATCACCAGGCCAGACTTCAAATATTCCATAAAAAAAAAAAATCTACATCACTCTTCCAAAACTTTCAATTAGAGCATAAATTACAGCATAACAGTGAGTCAGAAAACACTGGTGCTGTATTTTCAAAGTATGTTACTACATCTTTATCAGATTTTATGCAACAAAAGTGAAGCACAACAATGCTGTATCCATTTTAATCGTGGCAGCGACCAGGCAACATCTTCAATGAATGTTCATCCTCAGAAAAATGGCGACAGGTTGCATTTTGGAATCTGTGATACAAAGTGCAAGTGTCTAAAGTCACTGAAGGAATTTAATTATGATGATTGTTAAAAGATTAGCTGAAGGCAGTAACGGACAAAATAACACAGAGCAACTTTTAGAGTTTTGAAAATCCTTGATGAAGAACTACAGTTGAACCAGTGATGCAAATGTGTCCGAAAAAAGAATATTCCATTAAAATCTGTAGCGTTGTTCATTATAGTAAAAATACATACTTTAGGTGATATCCAGAGGTTTTAATATTTATACCCTGCAAGAATCAGGACCGTTTTCCTCCATCGATATGAATGTGTGGTTTGGAACTGAGGGAAAAGTATTTGAGACTACAGACATAAGCATGCAAGTAGCTAACTTGCTGTGTCTCCTTCTTTTCCCTTTACATCATCATTAGCAGCACTGAGAAAAAGCCCAGCTCAAATTAAGGGGAAGAAAATTCTACAGCATATAGCGAGCACTTTGGTATAATGGCTATGCAGTGCTTCTAATTATTCTGCTTCTTATGGGAGTTAACGGCATGAGAAATGAACAAAAAGCAGGAAAATGGCACAGTTGTTGTGGTCCGTGCCTCTGAAACAAGAGGAAGATGAGTTCCTGTGTCATTCAAGGTGATCACTGGACCTTGCTGTTGCTTGGTGGGACTCTTTGTCTTTAACGTAAAGAGGATTTCTGGGCAAGAGGCATCCAGCAGTGACACGCATACACAATACTGGGGCATTCACAGTGAGGATAATAGGAGCCATTTTGCCCTGTTGTGTGAAGGCCTCAGCAGCATTCACCCCCACTGTTTAACACACAGTGTACACGGCGGGCACACTTACACTCACACAAGGACACACAACTTCCTGAATGACAGTAATTCATTTAAATGCAACATTACATGGGCCACTGCCTGGTCTGTAGCCTTCTAACGCAGTTAAAGCTTGGCTCTGGACAGGTGCACGTCCTTTAATACTTAAATATTGCATTCAGGCTGACATGTGCTCTCAGGAGAGCTTTAATTACCATCATATTTTTTGGTGTGTTTTTCTTTTTTTCTGTTACAAATGAAATCAATTAAAATATGATATAATAACACAGGATCGGGCTGCTCAGCGGCGTAGTGGTTAGCACTTTTGCCTTGCAGCAAGAAGATCCCTGGTTCGAATCCCGGGGTGGGCCTGGGATCTTTCTGCACGGAGTTTGCATGTTCTCTCTGAGCATGCGTGGGTTTCCTCCGGGCACTCCGGCTTCCCACAGTCCAAAAACATGCTGAGGTTAATTGGTTACTCTAAATTGCCCGTAGGTGTGAACGTGAGTGTGATTGTTTGTCTGTATATGTAGCCCTGTGACAGACTGGTGACCTGTCCAGGGTGTCCCCTGCCTTCGCCCAAGTCAGCTGGGATAGGCTCCAGCACCCCCCGCGACCCTAGTGAGGATAAAGCGGTGTATAGAGGATGGATGGATGGAACACAGGATCTTTACTTCTGTCAGACTGAATGTGTAGAATCATAGTTTTGTGTTAGCGTGCTAACATTTGCCAGTTAGCAATAAACATGAATCACACTTGGAGCTGACAGAAATGTCGTTGATTTCTCTGTTATTACCCAATAATAAATGCTGACCTGAGGATGGTAATGGATGATTATCAACACGGTTTTGCTAAAGGGGACATGTCTCTGTATTCAGAAACTTCTCAGCGTTTCTTCCATTAGTTGACAAGATGTTTCACTTGAAAGCAATACGGCGATAAGCTCATGGTGGGGTTAGACTCAAAAATCAAGGACACACCAATGTCGGTGGGATTCATTCTTTGAAATCGTGAATTCTGCATAAATTATGGTGCAAAACGCATCAAGAAGAAGCATTTTACAGCTTAAATGAAAACTTCAATCTGCTATATGGCCAAATATGACACTCGGGTATTTTAGACACAAGACCAGCCCACCAACACTGTCATACCTAGTCGACTACAGTAGACATAATAGCTTTTCCAGTTTCCTTAGCAACAAAGGGGCCATGCAGAGAAGCTGAGTACCAGGTCTTATTGAGTAATTTGAAAAATAAGTGACAAAGAACTGCTTTAAGGAGGGATAGTTAAAGTGAATGCATAAATCATCCAAGACATTTAGAGTTGATTTCACTGGTTCTGCAGACAAATGGCCTGGACTCACTGCTCCTCAACATCATGCTGCATGCAACAAAAATAACACTTTGTTCCAAGCTCAACATCCCACACCAGCTCATGTGTAAGGTTACACAGGTGACTCCCAGCCAGCACCACATCGGTAACATTAAATAGACAGAGGTATGGCCAGCCCTTCTTTTATTAGTCACCTGAAAGTTATCATCCATGAAAAGTGCTGAAAATGTGCCCCTCTTCACCCTGCCATAGTAGCAATCCATCCATCCATCAACACATCCTCTCATAAAACCTCTTCGCTCTATCGCTCCCTGTTCTTCCTGAACCCACCACTGGATCTTAATAGCTGGTGACACTGCTGGCACCAGGGAGGAGACGGCAGCCTCTCTGCCTCACCTCGGATGATAGATGGAAGATGCTAAGGATATCATATTGTGTGGAGTGGTTGGGCTAAGCTAAGGCTAAATGTGTGTTCAGCTGTACCGGATAGTTCAAGTGTATTGTGTGGACCTCTTAATGAATCAAATATTTTGAGCGTTTTAGGCCACAAAGTGCAGGTCACACTGAAATAATATTTGAGCATTGAGTGGTAGTAAAATAATAAAATAATGAGACATTATCCACCCAGAACATTAGGCTGCATGCTATGCAAAGCTGATAAATTCTGGTGTCAAGTGGTTTTACTACATTAATGCACTATTATTTTTATAGAAAATACACAAAATTCTAATGCGTTTATATCATAACAGTGTTGGTAAGAAATCACCAGGCCAGGAAAAACATTAACTGTAACAGGCACTAAAAGTAATTAGTAATTAGCCAAAGTGCTTTGGAGAGTCTCTCCGATGTTCAGTGGCACCAGGAATATGGAGTCATCCGCAGGTTAAGTAGCTAACAGGCTTACGAGCACTGACTCGAATGTCTGAGTCTGGTACATGAACAAATCTGACAAGTCCCTAAGTTTCCAAGCAGTCTGGACAGACTTCTTGGCTTCGGTTTGGCATGTGCAGGAAGTGTCGAGGGTGCTAAGTCTGTACGAGAGCTGGCATCAGCTCAGTGGAGTAATACTGAGTGAGCACACTATGGTGACTCCCGAGGGGGAAATATGTACCGTATCACCCAGTCACCGCCCGCTCTGCTCAGAGCGAGCTAATTTGTCACACAGTGCTCAAATAAGTTTTTTAATGCCATTAAGATTGTATGTGCTTCCACTTATAGACGGGTTCTCTGTGCAGCAGCATCACAGAGATGCACAACGAGCAGAACCAAGGTCCAAAGCAGAGAGAACGAGTAGTTCTTGTGCAGATGATGGGGGGGGAAATGTTTGGTATTCCAAAGGGATCGCATGATTTTACTAAGAAGAGCCAAAGATTATGCATCCAGCCTGTTAAAGGGGTAGATTGGGGTCATGGTGCTGGAAGGTCTGTGCGGAGACTGAACACCTGTCATCACAGTGCAAAAGTGGTCATGAAACCTTACCTTTTGCTGCATGATACAAAGTATAGAATTGTACTTATCTATGTCACATGCACATAAGTCATGTGATCGTTGGCCACTTGGACATAAGTGAAATCAATTTGTGTTGTAAAGTAGGCATCTGCTTCTCCCCATTACTGAGACACTGGCGTCAATTTGATCTGTATAGACTTGCCAGCCATTTCCTCACTGTCCCATGCTGAGTAAGCCGTCTTGTATGTCTCATGTCTTGTATAATATGTTCACAGTAGCTTTCATAGTCAAGTGTAAACAATTCTACATAGTTAGCTTAGTGCCACTGACATTACAATGGTACTCATGAAATTATCATATACGGGGAGACTCGACAGGCTCAACACCAACAGAATCATGTAAGGTGAGCAAAGTTAATAAGGCATGTCAGCCGGTCATAAAGGTTTTGTGATGTGCTTTGCTCCTTTTAGCTAAACATTTATATAAATGACAATCTTAGGGGAGCAGTTTTATTTAGAGACCAGGGTTCTCACCAGGATTTTTTTTCAGCGTAACGGCGCAATAGACGAGAACGCGCGCGCAATAGACGGGAACGCGCATGCGCGCATGCGCAATAGACGGGAACGGGTCAATGGACAGGAAAGTACGGCTGAGGTGGGGAGACATAAATTAACCTAGATAGGCACCTAGTTGATAAAAACAAACGCACATGGCGTTATCTGTCAAAATAACAGTGCAGCGGCCCTAATCACAGTGTTAACCCTTCCTGTTCGGCCCCCGACCGTGGTCAGGAAGCCCGGGGTTAACCCCCTTCACTTCCTCAGCAGCCGTAGAGGCAAAGACACAGGAGCCCAGCCGTATCGAAGAGCACTGCAGCCTTTATTGTCTATCAACAATGGCTGAACCGCACAGTACCACCAACCCAGAAACTACACACCTTCTCTCCTCCTCCGACCGCACCGACTGCCTGTCTGTCTCACTCGCTCTCCCCCTCCCTCCCCCTCCCTCCCACACACACACGCTGCTCTCTCTCCCACTCTCATGACGGAGCCACACACTCTCATAACAACAGCGTAATCTTTGAAATGCGCTGGCATAGCGGCCCTAATCTTTTAAACTGAGCGTAACGGGCCGTTAAGACTGCGTAACGGCCCGTTAGACAGTGTAACGGGGCCGTTATGACAGTGTAGCGGGCCGTTACGCTGAAATGCGCTGGCGAGAACCCTGGAGACTGTTGGGCAAAGAGAAAATCTAAATACCGGTAGAGAGTATTTGTTCATTTTCAGGCAGCACTAGTTTTGTTAAACACTTCTGAGTACCTGGGTAGCATAATTCTTTACATCTGCAGCATTTTCTTAACGTCAGCATGTTTTCTTGGTGCTTACTGTTTTTTAATGGTCTGATTTAAATGTTGTTGAACTTTCCGACTCTGTTTTGCACTTGCAGCATCTTTCCACAGTTCTTTATGTCTCCATTACCACAGAGTTTACCTCTTTACTTTATAAATCCTCTGGACAAGACAGAGGACAGAGGAGATACAATTAATGAGGCCGGGAAAGTACTTCTTCTGAGATTTAAAGTGGGAGTTTTTTTCCTGCTTGGCTGTGCGTCTTTGAATTTGTGTGTAGAAGTGCTCACAGTGATTTTGTTGGTTTTCTTTTTTTTTTTGCAAAACTCTCCAACTTGTATATAAATGAGATAATACTACTGTGGTATAGATTATTCCGTCTGTTTGAAGGAAGTCTAGGAGTCGGAGGCCACAGCAATGCCTCCACACATTAACATCTCATTTGGAGTTTTGGGAATGCTGTCACATCATGTTTTCTTGCTCTGTGCCTCCTGTCAGGACTTTCTCACAGTGTGCCCACTGTCCTTACACCTTCTGTGTCTGCCAGACATCTTTGAATGGTGAGCGGTAATGCTCTGAATACTGGGTCATCTGTGACAAATACGACAAGTAGAAGGGGGCTAAGAGGTTTTGGAGTAGAGGGTTATTGACCTCTTAACGGTAATAGGAATTCTGGAGGGCGCCTCTGAGAGAGAGAGAGAGAGGGTGCATCAGTGTCTGACTGCATGTCTGTGTCAGTGATGGTAAAAGTATGAATGCTTAACAGTGGTGCTCTTCACAGGTTCACTTGGTTCCTAATTTTAAGCCAAAGTTCTCATCACAGAATCAAGCTAGAACTTGAAAGAAATGGAGCTGGTAGGATCCTGTTGCTGCTGTTAACCTGTCTGCTGCAGGATTCACCTCCGTATGTCTGCTCTGACTGCTCATTACACTGATTATAGGAGCAGTTAGATTTTTGATGTGACGTGTATTGCTCTTTACGTTTTGCCGTTTTGATTGCTGCTGCCTGTTAATGAATGATGCATTATGATCCTGGCAGTGTGAGAGTTTTCCCTCTGGGTCTAATTATCCACATGTCTATTTCACATTTGTTCAGATGTCACAGGTCACTTTTGGATCTGTTGTCTTTGTTGTTGGAAAATAAATTTGTGCATTTCGGACGGGCTCACCACTGGTCAAAGCTGTAAAACATGAATGAGTTTTTGTTGTTGTTTTAATATTTTTGAACAATTTGCTGTTGTTTTACAGATCAATGTTTTGTTAAATTACAGATAAAAGAAAAAAGTATTAATCTACATGTTAGCCATAAATAAATGACTGAAGCTGTATATAACGTCCACATCAAAAATCTGTGCTTTTACAAATGGAAATTTGTTCTTTTATATTCAACCTAAAAAGTTCAAGTTCTTTGTTACTGTATTTAAATCAGCAATACGTTTTATGGTTTTAGAGATACTTACCCTTTTTTTTTTTAAGTAATACAATAAAGAAAAGTATCGATTAAGGTAAATCATTTTTTTCAATATTTTACAGATGTCACTGTTTTGTTAACTTACAAATATCTAGTAAAATTACAGAAAAAGTATGAATTGATGTTTTGACTGTAAAAAAAATAGAGTAAAACATGAAAGTGTCCACATCACAAATCTGTATTTTTCCAAAAACTAATTCGTTCTCTAACACATTTTGCACTGTATTTGCATCTAAATCCAATAAAAATTTATTTATTCTATAGACATTTGCTGTTATTTTCAGTTTTTTAAAAACATAATAGTATCCCGGAATGTCTTTTCCAACATTCTTGCTGCCAGATTTTTAGGATTTTTTTTTTTTTTTTAATTAAAGTAAGTAAAGTTTAAATATAGTTTGGATCAGGTCCAAAAATTGGGGCTTCTAAAGAATACATGACAGTAGGACTGGCCCGAATAGTGGTTTCTGGCCTCCGGATATTCGGACCCTATTAAAGACGAATATCTGAATATTCATTCCGGACCGTAACGTCCGATGGGGGAGCGGGGCTTGTGGCGGAGATGGCCCGAATATTCGGATTCATTTGTCTGGTCTCCTGGGTCCAAATTTTGCCTTCGTTTTGTCTTCAGTTAAACTGAAGAATTCCCAAACAGTGGAGGTCTTCGGCATCTTCTATTGTGTTTATGCAACAAAGTGAAGTGTGATGTCAGAGTCGGCAGCCACCCGGCCATTCAGGTGGTGGTAACAAACACGAACGGAGGAGCCGAACATGGCGAGATGAGCCGAAGTGGGCCGAAGGCGAAGGGAAGAGACAAGCTCCGAATATTTTCATCTGGGGGGAGGAGGGGGTGATCACATAGACAGGGGTCGGCAACCTTTAACACTCAAAGAGTCATTTCGACCTGTTTCTCACAGAAAAGAAAACACCGGGAGCCGCAAAATCCTTTTGGCATTTAAAATGAAGACAGCACTGCATATAGGGTTGGGCGATATGGCCAAAAAATAAAATCTCGTTATTTTTTTTTTTTTAGTCATCTTGGAAGATTACGATTTCAATCAATTTTTGTTGTTTCTTTGCGGTCTGTTTACTATGGCTAGTGCTAGCCATGCTGCACTCCCGTAGCTGCGAGCACTCTTCCCATTCTTTAGGATGCCTCTGCCGGAGGTGCTGAAAGAGGTTAGTTGTGCTGCTACTCTTGGTTTTCACAGTACTTTTGCAAACCTTGCACATGACTATAGTTTGCTCTGTGTCAGTCTTGTCAAAGCTGAACCACTTCCATATAATCGATGTAACATGAGGCCCTTTTCGCGCGACCAGCTGTTCATCTGCTGTTGTGTCTGCCATGACGGGGGTTGGGGTTTGAGTGCGGAAGGAGATGAGAGGTGGAAGCAAACGCCAGTGCACAAGTCATGAAAGGCAGAAGAAGAATCTGTATTGTTATGCATTTAAGCTCACCTCAATTTTAGGATTTTGCAAATTTTCAAATCGTCAGATTTAAAAAATGCGAATTAATCGAATTAATTCGATTTGTCGCCCAGCCCTAACTGCATATATCGCTTTTTTACCTCTATGCCCTTGTTAATCAGTCGTGATTAATTAATTACAAAGCCTCTAATTAGATAGATTCATTTTTTAAATTGTGTCCTACCACTAATACTTGGTTAATGTCATTTTTGCTCCTGGACCTCATATGTTACGTAATGTTTGCTGGAAATCAATATTTTGCGAATTTCTACTTAACTTGTAAAATCTATTTATCTTAAGCTAATAACTTTTCTCCGGTAAGTCGCTGCCCTATTTTCCAAGACGACACTCCTCTGACTCTCTGACCTGCTGCCTGGATGCTGGACGTGACATCGAGTCGTGTTCTCGCAGGTAACGTCGTATTACCCCATCAAAGAGTAGATACTGAGCAAGACGATTATCCGTAGTTTACCTTAGTACTCGCGAGTACCTGACACAGTGCAGGACTCTGCTGTGAAGGCAGAGACGTGCGGCGGTGGTGTATTTGCGACAATAAAAAAAAGAAATTTGAAGGAGCGACGGCTAGGATTTAGGAATGGTGGCCAGCCGCTGCTGAATGAATGTAGAGCAAACACTGGGATCCGAAGATCAGCAGGACTCCAAATGAATACACGCAGGTCGGTGAGTGTTGGAGATTGACGGCTGGGACGCATATTTTGACAGACAGTTCTGACTGTCCCAATGTGCTTCATCTGCGGATGATGTTTGCATTCATCCTCCACGAATTAAAACACTTCATGGTGTTTTCACAAAATGTTTTACTTTGCAATACTTCAACATGAGCTATATTTTTATTTTATTTTACAATAACAATACAAAATAGAAAAATTGTATGTATAGCTTTAAACAGGCTGTTAAGTGGCTTTCCCTTGAATCCCCACATTATGCACCGTTATAAAACACTTATCTGCAGTTTAGCTGTGTTAGCGAAGCTTCTCCTCACCTAATTATGCAACTGCGTGTTGAGCCAAAAAAAAATACTGAATCCAAGCAGCTTCTCTGCTCAGGTAGTCCCATGCTAACAGACAGCCCCACCGTGTGAATGACTACTGAAATATGTTTCTCATTAACATATTACACAAAAGACTGGCACTCTCTAAACCCAATGAATATGAAAAAGGTGCAGACTCATGGATATTAGAAAGGATGTTTGCACTTGCAAAAGCATGATTTAATGCTTCTTTATAGATGCAGCAGTCAACAGTGAGCACGTTTAATGCTAAGTCCATCCCCATGAGAGCGTAAATACTAATGACTAAATAAATACTAATGACAGCTTAGTGCTGAAATATGCACCTTGTTGGCTGCTGTGCACATAGAGAAGCATAAATTGCAGACGTCCTTTTACAATAGTCTTACTCATTAAAACGCTTCTATTATATATACAGGCCTGTGTTTCACATGCATTCCATAATATTCATTATCTTTGTATATGAAGGATTTTAATGCAAAACAAGCATTAACGTAAACATTATTGCATTATAAGGGATACAGGATAAAGCAACGCTAACAATACAAAAGTCATTATTACATATTGACATTTTCATAATGACATTCAGACACCACGTCATACCACAGTAGCTGTCAGTTCTGACCCTCAGGCCTCCTGGTATTCCATCATACCAGTTAACTAACTGCATTCCCTGGACTTCCTAGAAGTACCTAATTACTTGATTAGATTGGTGGAATGGAGAGCAGAAGGTCTTTAAGAGAATTGCTTTCAACATACATGGAGAAAGATACAAATTTTTACACAGACTGAAATGATTTGTCTGTATTCTCTACAGGTACAATTACTTACTACACACACAAAGCTAGGCATGGACTCAGTTTCTTCATTCAGTTTACTACAAACTTAATTTCAACAATCAGGATTTAAGTCTTATAAGTGCAAAGCAAATAACTGAGATTTGTGTATCTGTATGGCTTTGAGACAGTGTTTACAGCTGTCATAAATAACTGTTGAAATCTTGACTGGAAGAAAAATCAAGCAATGGTGCAGGTGGTGGCACCTTCTGGCCAGTTCCACTACCGATCCAAAAGTTTTAGAACGCCCCAATTTTCCATTTTTTTAAAATTG
The DNA here is from genome assembly GCF_021347895.1 of Acanthochromis polyacanthus. Lineage (NCBI taxonomy): Eukaryota > Metazoa > Chordata > Actinopteri > Pomacentridae > Acanthochromis > Acanthochromis polyacanthus. The sequence continues at coordinate 23,681,713 of NC_067116.1, read as the reverse complement.
AAATTCAAGTAGTCTAATGAATAGAATTGAAATACTACAAAGGTAAGTGGTGAACTGCCAGAAGCTTTACAAAAAAAAGGTAAGATTACCCAAAACTAAAAAATAATGTACATTTCAGAATTATACAAAAGGCCTTTTTCTGGGAACAAGAAATGGCTTAACAACATAAAGCTGTTTTGCAGCAATGGAGCTTGGTCAAGCATTGAAAGTTGGTGCTTCCGAATCCTACAGGTGTCCCAACTTTTCTTGGTTACTTACAACTTCCTCTGTCTGCATAAAAGTAATGTTGGAACACACCGTGTCACCATACCCTACAGAGCATTATTTCAACAGTATTTTACAGCATAAAGTAGTGTGTGCCTATAAAATGGCAAGGAAAAGGCAATTAACAATAGAAGAGAGACAGACCATCATATCACTTAAAAATGTAGGTCTTTCCTAAAGAGAAATTGCAAAGAACAGTGCAAATTTCTCTCCATCAAAAGGCACACAGAAACTTTAGGAAACTCTTACAGGAAAAGGTCTGGAAGACCCAAAGCCACAACAGAATCAGAAGACAAGTTTCTGAGAGTCAACAGCTTGGTGATAGGCAGCTCACAAGACAACAACTTCAAGTACCACTTAATAGTGGTTGTAGTAAGAAGTCTTAGTTTCAACTGTGAAGAGAAGATTTGGAGTTGCAGATTTGACAGACTGAGTTCCAGCAAGAAAGCCATTGCTGAGATGTCAGAAGAAAAAGGCTTGCCTGGGCCATGAAATACCACCAATGGACTACTAAAGACTGGAAGAAGTTATTATGGGACTGATGAATCAGAATTTTAAATCTTTGGTTCATCATGCAGAATATTTTAGACCGTTGTGTAGGCGAAAACATGGAGGAGGAAGCGTGATGCTCTGGGGATGTTTTACTGGATCCAGGGTCAGTGGCTTGTACAGAGTGAGAGGAACCCTGAACCAAAATGGCTACCACAGCATTCAGCAGCACCATGCAGTACCCTCTGGTATGAACCTAGTTGGTCAGGGGTTCATTCTACAGCAAGATAATGACCCATAACAAAGGTCCAAGCTCTGCCAGAACTACCTCACAAAATAATATGATAAGCTTGAAAACGCGGAGTAGCCAGAACAGTCTCCAGACTTAAACCCCATGGAGCTGATTTGGGATGAACTGGACAGAAGAGTGAAAGCAAAGCAACCTACAAGTGCCACACATTTATAGTAACTTCTGCAACAGAACTGAGAAGAACTTTCTGAAGAATATTTGATTTCCCATTGTGGAAAAAATGCCATGTGTGTGTTCAGCTGTTATATCTGAGTAATCAAAAGTTGAGAATACATTTTGGTTTCTAAATGACTTTTTAAAGTTAAATTGTTTATTTTTTCTATGCTTTCATTTCAGAGTACAATGAGACATTAACATGCTTACTTTCCAATAAAAAAAAAAGAACTGGGGCAATACTTTTGACCGGTAGTGTGTATGTGGAAAAAACATTGAAGATACATTTTGCTTCTAATGAAGTACAAATGGAGGAAGAGAGATCGAAACGAGAGCGGTAGATAAAGAAGCTTTTATTTACAACCAGAACGAAGTCAATATGAACTACAAATAACAACCGGAAGTGTCATGCCCAGATAGTAGCAGTGCTCTCCCTTCCCTGGGCCTAATCAGCAGGTGCAGCTGAGCAGAAGGCGGCAGGTGTCTCACATCTGCAATCAGCTGAACTAGAGAGAGCAGTGGAAGTGGTTTGTCATCTACTCCTGGGCCATGTAAGCAGACCACATTTACCACTCGACACCGGACCGTGAACAAGCAACTGAACAAATTCTTGTTCAGTTTAGCTCTCTGATTTTGTGCCTTGGCTAATTCTCGTTCTGTGCTCCTTCCAGCCTGATTCCCCCCTGCTCCTGTTCACCCCTGGAAACCATCCACCTCAAGCCTCAGTCTTCTGCCACTCCACCCTCAGCCAGTCTTGGGCTCTGTCTTCACCCCACATCTGGTTCTGTCCACCACGTGCTTCATCCTGCCGTCTCCTGCCACATCGAAACGCCATTCCACCACCTACCTTCACCACCTGCTGAAGACTCTTTACCCCTCACTCAGTTCCCCATCAGCGAAGATTCAATTCCTGAGCCAGGCTGGTTGTCCATTAGTTTTGATAATTTAGTAGTGTATTTTTGTATTTCTATAATTTCCTGTATGGCATCTAGAGAACACTTTTGATTTATCCTTGACAGCCTTGTTATGTCTGTATTGTGTAGGTTCGTGTTACTATCGTGCTTAGTGCATACTGAGGTTGAGTGTTGTTCTGCTTAGTGTGGACTTAGTTCTCGGTTTCAGGTAGTGTATTCTGTGTTGATCTCTCATGTACTTCAGCTTTCCGGCCGAGGTCTTCCCTTCCGTGGGTTAGTGGTCTCGCTCTAGTTATTCTGAGTTAGTGTATTTTCACTCCCATCTTGCTAGAGGGTTCCCGTTCCCCTGTTCTAGTTTTACTGTATTCTTGGTGATGGCTCATCACGTCTGTCTGTAGCCGTTCCCCTTCATTTTGTAGTCCTATATGCAGTTTGGTTGCATTCTGTAAAGGAAACTTTACTCTTTTATCCTGTTTGTCGATTCTCATTCCTTGCGCCTCCTCGTGAACCGTAACAGGAAGACTACAACCAGAAGTGGTTATTAGGTGCAGCAAAACCCACTTTAGACGACTGGGAAACTATGAGCCCTTTAGTGCCCACCGAGCATTAGACGTCTAATAGACGTGTCGTCTAAGTTTAGACGGAAATTCGCCCGTCTATAATAGGTCTATATTTTCGCAAGTATCTAGACCAAAGAATGTAATCCTTTAATTATTTAATATTAAATAAAAAAAACAAATGTAAGTTGTATAAATGATACCGAAATGCTGGATTAAAACAGTTTCAACAGTCACTGATCATTGTACTTTCATTTTTAGACCGCTGGTAGACCCATTTTAGCCTAGACGTCTAAGGACCATTAGACGTCTTTTAGACCGAAAAATGCTCGGTGGGTCGGCAGGCGGGCAATAATCCACTGACAAGGAATTCTAGAGATTATAATACCTAGGCAAGTTTTACATCAGAACAGAATACAAGGGAAAATATAATGCTAACCTGAGTAAAGAACATTAAATACAAGAAGAAATATTCTAGACCAAAGAACCAAAAGCTAGGAAGGAATACCAGCCTACGACGAAACAAGAATAAGTACAAGATACTAAATAAACAAGGGTTAAGCTAACAGTCTGGCTCAGCAATAGACAGGGACTTAACTGAGGGAAATACTGGGTGAGGATCTGGTTGCAGAAACCGGGTAACTTCCAGGAGGGAGGAATAGTTAATCTTAGGGGGCAGTTGGTGTGGTGTGGCGTGTGACAGGAGGAAGCAGTGGAGGGGCTCTTGACGTTTCAGCTTCAGATGTGGTAAGAGGAACAGTGGTGTGGCTCATCAGGTGTGGTAGGATGAATCCGGGGGGAACCGAGTGCATGGGGTTTCAGAGATCCAGAGGGAAATAGGTGGCAGGTTTAGTGCAGATGGTTCTAGGGGTGGCAGGAGCAGACAGGAGTCCAGACTGGAGGAAAGCAAAAGCAGCATTACTAGAAGCACAAGGCAAGAGAAGCTAGACTGAACAGTGCACAGAACTGACTGGAAATCATTCACGGTTCAACAATAAATATTGAGTGGTGTCTGTTCTTATGGCAGGAGATGTGGCTTGATTGGATCACTCCCACCTACTTGTGCTCTGCCCCCTCTGATTGGGATTGCCCACACCTGTAGCTGCAGCCTCTGTGCACATGCACACCTAGGAAAAAGGAAAAGGTGACGCGGAGGGAGAGTACTGCCACTAACTGCAGCCCACACCTGTGGGGGTGGCACATTTTGTATTATAATGAATCATATTGAATTGCTTAAGTCATATTATGAGTTAGATAGTAGAAATAACTTGAGCAGCTTGGTTAGAAAGTTTACAAAGAGAACATTCTTTGTTTGCTGTAACAATTAGGTAAAGATGAAATTTGTATCACTATAAAACTACGGCCCAGCAACATGATCTTTGCAAAACGTATAGAAGCGACTACATTTGTTCTTTGCAGCTTAAGGGTTTGTGATAGGACAGGAATAAATGTCCCTTTACACTAGAAATCTCATACACTGTATGTAGTGTTGTACTGCGCTTTAGTCAAGGCATTAAGCAAAAAGAAGGGGCGAAAAATCCACAGATGCATGACACATTATAAAAGCTGGAACAGTGCCTCGGCCCATTAACGATAAAGGGGGAAGTGGCACGCTAATGCATATTAAGCACAACAGTATTGCTGGCAACTACCATCACTAGTCTTTATGTGAAAGAGGCTTTAATGGATAATTGATTAAGCCATAAATTAGCACCCCACAAACAAGCAAATCAAAAGAGTGAAGGCAGGCAATTTCTCACTGGTGCCGGATGTCGCCATTGGAAGTGGAGGAGGCAATGAGAGGGGTGCATGGAGAGACGCTTGATTTGTGATATTGTGTGTTAAAAATTTACATCGTTTAGAGCTGCCTTTGCCTAACTTAGGATCAGAATCCAAAATGGGTCATGGACCTGTTTTTATTGGGCCAGCATTGAGTAAAATGCTTTGATGACCCCCCCCACAACGTGAAATGTTTAAGTCTAAGTCCTGAATATAAATATCATCACAAAGTGTGAGTCTATATCAAATTTAATGGTCTTTCGTAACAACAGGCAGTCAGGGGTGAAGACACATCCCCATGTATATATGCATTTGGCCATTTAAAAACCTGTATCTGAAACATGTTCTGCCAATGACAGACAGTTTTCATAATGTCCTCCTTTCTCCAGCTCCATGCCAACCACAGATGTTATTGGATGAAATAGAGCTTGGCTGCTCCAGTGTACACTGTCCATATTCTTTGACCAGTCCAGTTTGTCCAGTACAGGCAAAGCAACCTAAAGATTCTGACCCCTCCGCATGAACCCCATCAACAGTGACTGGTTGAAAGAGTGATATAGACCTATGACAGTCTTAGATCTGTATTTAAAGTCTAATGTGCGTGTCCATGAAGCTCCTGTGTGCATCCTGTGCTGCTAACTATAGTTTCTGATGTGCAAATCCTCAGCTTGATATATTGCAGTCTTTCAGTGAGAAAATCTGTGACCCACGTCCCAAAGTGTGGGTCCACTTGCACCCTGGCTAGTTTTTCTGACCTAATAAGGATTTTGTGGTGCTAAAGGCACAGTTGAAATCAAAAAGCGTAATTCCAACAGCACCACTTGCCTTGTCCAGGTTAGGAAGGACCTGTAGAAGACCGAGAGGACGGCATCTTCTTCATCCTCATTCTCCTGGTAGGCAAACTGCAGGACGTCCATTGCATGTTGAACCTCAGGTTTGAGGAGATGAAGAAGCCAATGATCCAGTGTCTTTATGATTTGTGATATTAGTGCAACCAGTTTGAAGTTGTTAAGCACTCTGGGAAGAGGCTTGATGTGTTTAACTTGTGGCAATTTAGCCACTTTTATGGCTAATTATGATGTTGGTCTTGGGGAGACATCAGATTTCTCTTTAGGGTTTGAAGCACTGTTGTCTCACAACTCAAAGATCTTGGGTTTAGCTATCAGCCTGGAATCTTTCTATGTGGAGTTTGCATGTTCTCCCTGTGCAGTGTGGTTTTTCACTGGTTGCTCCAGCTTTCTCGCACAGTCCTAAGGCATGCTGAGGGTAATTGTTAATTTTAAATTGTCTGTCGATGTGAATGCGAGAGTGCTTGTCTGTCTTTCTGTGTAGCCCTCTGAGAGTCTGGTGACCTGTCCATGGTGAACCATGCCTTTGCCCTAAGTCAGCTGGGATAGACTCCAGCCACCCCACAAAGCGATGTATAGATAATGAATGGATGTTTTAATTCACTTCTATCTGTCCTTCTATTTGCTCATCCTTCCATCAACTAATGATAATTTTCTTCAGGCACATTCTGTCCACAAATACTAAAATTTATATGGTTTTCACTTCTCCTTTTTCAATTCATATATTTTAAAAATAAGACTACTATCCATCAGTTTGCCACTTCTATCAATCCATGTCTGACTCGTTTCATTTTCTCTCTCATGCGTCCCTTCACTTCTGAAGAATTCATGTACTTGTCCATCCTTGGTGCACAGATTGTCATTTATCCATCCACTCACCCTTTTATCCATTCATTTATCCATTTTTCATGCGGCAGGCCATGGACTTTTCCATTAATATGTGCTGTATCTTCTGTTTATATCCACTCAGCTCTTTCATCCACACAGCCACCCATCCATCCGCCCATCTCCCACTAATCATTCATCATCAATTCTTCCTTTGTGCATTAGTGTAAATGTATCCGTCTACCACATAGTTATGCATCCATTTATGTAGCTGCTCATTTATAAATATTCTTCTGTGCAGCTGTCAATCTGTCAGTCATTTCACTGATTCATTCCTTTGGACTTTTACTAACCAACCATTAGTCTACTCCTTCTGTTTATCTGTCAGACATTTTCCTCACTTGTCTAGCAGTCCTTTTACGTTTTGAACCAGCTGTCAGTTAATAATTAATAAATCCCTTCTCGACCCCTTCATCCCCTCCATGTGTTTATTTCTCACTTTATTCATGCATATCACATCAGACCTGGTTTTGTTCAAAGTCACCAAAAAGCGTGACCTTGAACCGCCACAGTCAACCTGCCCAGGAGCCTCTTCCCTGGAGAGACCATTTCAGCTGGAGAAATATAACGGACAGAGCCAGCAGGCATTTGACATTTCTCTGACATTTCCTTTCCCCTCTCTCCATTCTTTGTACATACACCTACTTGTAAACAGTATGATGGCTTTACACAAAAGCTTGGATTTTTTTTTAACAATTGCTGACTGGGTAGCACATAACCTTTTACAAGGCACGGGGAGCGAAATACAAGACCTCAGAATATCTCATCCTTTAGATCTCACTTCCTGCATCTATCCACCTTGTACGGTGAAATATAGCATGTAGAAATATGCACGTAGGAGGAAATAAAAAAGATATGTGCACATTAAATAGATGTTCTAGTCTCTTGTAGTGCTAAATAGCATATTATGTGTGTATATTTTACAGAAATGCCAGACTTTCACTGTTTGAAATAGCTGCCCTGCTGTTATGCATTTGAGATAAAACTGTCCTTCTCAACCTAACCATTTTCCAATTGTTCTACTCTGCCAAGGTTATGTCCTTCGGTGACATCCTGTATCAACAGGAAATAAATTAAATTAAGGAGGTAAAATGCCATTTTATTGGGAAATGAGTCACTACTTAGGTCTTGAGCTGCGACAAGTTCTCATTATCCCAACTTTGAGATTTGTAGTGTATGTGAGGAACAGTATCGGACAATAATACAATATACTGCATAAAGTCCGATTTGTTGTTATTCTCTAACAAGGGAATTGTGCCACAAATTAGTGTTCTGTGTGAAGCATCTCTTTCATTTATATATTTTCACCACTTTTGGATTCTGCTTTAGTATTGCACTGCATTTGTATGACTGCAGCTTCATATCTTCCCTCTCACTTGCACTCACAGACTCAAGAACATGTGCAAACAGACACACAAAGCTCAAACATTGACACGCTGTGTATTACACTCGTGAAAACACACTTCTGCTGCTCTGTACCAGCCGTATAAAACCTTCTCCGATTAATTTCCCAGCGTAGTTATGCAAACATGTGGGATTTCTACCACACGCAGATGCACAGCGCACATTTACACACATTTCTATATCCATACTGTACACACCCCATTAATTAATCATTGCCCGCAATCAGTAGTGCTGCAGTCATAATTATGCCATCATTCAACATTGCAGAGTACAGGGTCTGAATGGAAATGAAGCCAGAGTTGTAGCAGTGTCTCTACAACATCCAAATTGCTGTCTTGCCCAGCCCTTAAAGGTCATCCCAGTCCTTAGCAGCGGTATGATCAGAGAGGCAAAATACATGCGTGTTTGTCCTAATCCTGAAAAAATAAGTCTGCCTTGTATTCCAGACATGTTCTTGGCTGCTAGACAACGGCACTGCCTGGATCATTGTACATTCATTATGATAATGTTCTGATATATAGAACAGGAGAAGGTTGGAGCAAGAGTCACACAGTAGACAAGGAATAGGTCCGCAAAATGATAAATAATAGTTTATCTCTATGCTTGAATTAGTGTACCCCTTCTTTGTTTTAATATTTTGTGTGCATTCAGAGCACTGAATTTTTACAGTACTCTAACCTGTGCAGCTGAAGACTCCCAATTATCTCTCCAGATTACCACTAGATATGTCTGAATGCACACTGTCCATTTAAATGTCAAATTAATCCTAAACAGTGTGAATTAATCGAATTGTAAGACTGGTTTTGTTGCCATATGAGTTACTAACATGAATAGCAGATGTTTCTGCAGACCTTCACTATATGCTGCGATATTTTCCCTCCTTTGTATGTGTGACTGTTGGAAATGTCAAAAGTGCTGTGTTCATAACATCCATTTTCTCTCTTCATATCGAATGCTTCTCTCTTCTTCGCGGTTCTCTCTTGTTACAACTTGCTGGTGCAACAGCGGTTTCCCCACAGGGATCATTAAAGCTGCAAAACTTCACACACTGGCAGCCCCAAATAGTGGTGAAAGGGAAACAAAGTTTTTCTTAAGCACTGAAATATCTTGTAAGCACACAGCATGCTCATGGGCAGCAACCTGTGCCAGGAAATTAGAATTCTCTGTGAACTAGCATGCAAGTGATGCCGTGTCCACTATACAGGTTGGCCAGTAGTGTCTCAGCACAGCGCACGAGTTTTTTTTTTTTTTTTGTGGCTATGGCAAGAAAAATGTGTCAACACCCACGCTGCTAAAATTAAGTTATAGTTTGTCACATAGTGCAGAGTGAGTGTGACGCTGAATTAAGGCTGTTCTGCTTCCTTTGCCATCACTGGCAGGGCGAAGTTTTCATAGCGTTTGAACACGCAGACCCAGAAAAAGGTAATACTCGAAACAGCCATTTCACATCAGACTGCATTGCAACATCAACTAATTTTATAACCAAGACATCTTGTGTGGGTTTTTTTGTAGCATTTATTTAACCAGGGGCAACAGTAATCTATTAAGTGTTAACGAGCAGCGTTCCCACCTCAGATCCTTCAATACTGCCCTACCAACAGTAGACTACCACATTTATCCTTACTGCATGGAGCAACATGACTACTGTTCCCGAATCCACACTGCTCACTAAACCATAGCAAATTGTCCTGATTGGCCGACATGGAGAGGAAGTCAGGGCACTTGGGTTCCTGCCTGATGCGATTTATTGCCCTGCACACAACAGACTAATGGCCCATTGGCTGCAAACAGGGAGCAAAAAGCGGCTTCTGCTGTTAATGAGGACTGTCTGCGAGAAGAAGGCAAAGAGAGGAAGAGCGGAAAGGAGGTGAGGATGAAGCGAGAGAGAAGAGGAGAGAAACAGAAGCAACACAGACTGAAAGAGAGAGGGGATGGCAGATGGAGTGAAGGAGTGAGAACGAGAACGGGAGACAGATCGTGACGATAACCGGAAGAAGTGGCCGAGACAGAAGTGGAGAGTGGGAGGAGGACAAGAGAGAAAAAGGGAGACAATAGGGAGGCAGAAGCACTATGAGGAAAAGACAGGAAATACAAGAGAAAGGGAGAGACAGAAGTATTGGGTTGCACAGTATGCTACAACAATGTGAATACTTTCTGAGTATACAGCATTACCATTCAGTAATTGCTTCACTTCCACAGTCATGCTGTCTTACCCTGACCTTTTTGAAGGTCATCTTGTTTGTCATCTTGCCAGGAATTACATGGTGACATGGCATCAGTTTCAGCACTGTATGTTCAGAGGAGACATCAGTCCGATGCCTGCTCGGGTGGAGTCTGAGGTGGAAAAAATAAGAAGCAGAAAGCCTCCTACAAACCCTTTTGGTTCTGCATTGTCTATTTACATGTTGGTTCTGTTCAGAATTCACTCAGTGGAAGGCTTTCATCCAGAAATGATTTTGTTCTTTACGTTGGGAAGGGGCCTGGGATCTTTCTGCATGGAGTTTCCAGGGTGTCCTTTGCCTTCACCCTAAGTCAGCTGGGATAGGCTCTACCCCCTCAATACTCTGAGGATTAAGCGGTATAGATAATGGATGGATGGATGATTAGGAGGCTGTTTCACTGAGCTGACCAGACCTCTGGAGTGCAGTCATCAGGTTTAGCATCATAGTAGCTGTTGATGTTCAGCAGATACCTCCAAACTGTAGGCTGGTGGTTTCGGCATGCATTGAACACTGCATCAACTGCATTCGCTTCTGTGAGGTGAAAAGAGGCCTATAAGTCTCTTAGGAACATTTAACCTCACCCAATAGCATATCTTAGTGTACTTGTGATCTCTCCTGGTGATGTGTTGTTACATCTGTGCAGGTGTTGGAGAAACATGTTGTCACTACTAGTCAGAGGTGCAAGGATATTTTTTGACTGAATGCAATTAGCGTTTTAATAAAGATGAAAAATGTCTGGAGGTGAAGGTGATTTAACACAACTAATAACTTCAAATGCTCAGTGAGTAACAAGAGATGAGTACCTGACGATATTTATTGAGTAACTTGCCCAACACTGGATGAAAATATCTGGAGAGACAAATGGAGAATGAGGGGGAGTGAGCGGATGAGGAAAAAAAGGGACAGACAGTAGCAAAAAAGAAGCAGATGAAGTGAAGAAGAAAAGTGGAAAAGAAACGGATAAAGTGAGAAATGGAAGGATTCCTGCAGTCTTAGTACAGTGTGCACTCACTACTGACAGCTCCCACTTAAATCATACAGAGCACATGGTGATGTGAGCACCAGTCTGACACACAAGCAGAAGGACATGTCCATGTATGTTCGAACACGTGTACAACACACACACAGACACAGACATACAGATCGGCACACAAATTTAGCAGTGTAGTCTGTGCATGCTGTGGTAGCCATGGAGACCACAAGCTTCTGACAACTGGGTCTCTAGTTCAAATCCTTGCTTTTCCTGCAGGGATGTAAGTGTTCTGCCCACCTGTAGCACTGTTAATTTGTAAAGCACTTTATTTTCAAGAGCATCAGTGGAAACTGCTCAGCGGCTACAATGTGTTTTTAATTAGAAATAAAATGCGTGCTTATACACTTGGACAAACAGCTACAGGAGATGTGCTTAGCAATGATGGGTCGATTTTCTTGTTTTGCGATGTGGTTTTCTTAATTCTGTATATGAATTGTCATATTTTGTGGCATTTATTTAATTAAAATCATAATTCCTACACTAGCAGCCATATGGCTGTCATGGAAATGATGTCCATTGTACAGTGCCTATAATAAAGTATTTCCCCCTCTCTGAAGTTTTTTCCTTTTATTGCTTTTCAACATTGAGTCGTGGTCAATATATTTGACTTTGTGACAAGAATTTGTATACAAAGACTTTCATGTGAAAGTCAAAACTAATTTCTGCAAAGCATTGTCAATTTATTTGAAAAGCTGGAGCTAAAAAAAAGAGTGACAGCATAGGTATTCACCCCCATCAAATCAGCATTCAGTAGCTACAGTTTTGGCCACGAATACAGCAGTCCACAGTATGTGTATAGAGGTCTCAATCTGGACACTGTAATTTCCCCCTATTCTTTTTTGCAAAACAGTTCAAGCACTATCAGGTTGCATAAGAATCCTGAGTGGACACATCAGTCTGTTTTAAATCCAGCCACAAATCTTCATTGGATCAATGTCTGGGCTCTGACTCCACCACTCTGGAGTTTCACCTTGTCTAAAAACCATTTCTCTGCTGCTTTGGCTGTATACTCCAGGTCACTTTTATCCTGGAAAACAAATCTCCGCCAAATTTGCATACTACATCAGGTTAGTCATTAGGATTTCCCTGTACTTTGTTGCATTAATTTTAGCCTCTACCTTTACAAGCCTTTTAGGGCCTCCTGCTCAGAATCAGGCCTACATGATGATGATGCCACCGCCATGCTTCATAATGGGGATAGTGAGTTTGTGATGTTGTGTGGTGTTTGCTGTAAATCAAACATAGTGTCTACTCTGATGGCAAATTTTGGTCTCATCAGACCAAAAGGCCTTCTTAATATGAGCTTTTTTTCAACAGTGACTTTGCCACTCTATTGGCACAGTCAGAGTTGGACTGGTGAAGAACTGGCAGCAGCTGTTGTATGCACAGTCACACCTCTCTGTGACACTGCTGACAGTTGTAACTCCTTCAGAGGAGTCATAGATGTCTTGGTGGCCTTCCTCACTAGTGTCTTTTTTACACAGTCACTCAATTTTTGAGGAAGGGTTCCTCTAGACAGGTTTATGCATGCGTCTACCATTTCTTTCGAAAGGTGGATTTAACTGTACTCTCAGGGACATTTGTTGATGTGAAAGTTTTCTTGTATCGATTCCCTGACTTATGTTTTTTAATAACCTTAGAGTCGATAGTTCTTTTGTCTTCATGGTGTGTCACAATGAAACACAACCATGGATAGTAATACGCTGCTTGCACAAACAACCTATGATGTCACTTAATATGGGAAGACTCACTTAAACATGTGTTTGTTATTCTGTTGCATCTGTTGAATGTGTACACCGATGTCATGTTTAAAAGATTTGATGTGTATTTGTGTTTCTGATGTTTCTGAGGCAATTAACCAAGCGCTGAAAAGACTTTTCAAAGGTAGTGTAGGAAGCAAAGGAATCTGTTAACAACAAAGACTCAGATTATTCTTTATTAGTCAAAAATAGTTTCACATTGTTCCACTCCCATACAGTAAGGTTTTGTTCTCCAATATCAAAGCATTGTCATCTTGACACCTGCTCTGTCCTCCTTTCTTCCTCTGTTCCCCTCATGTATTTTCACTGAACTCTCCTTCTCATTTGTTGGCGAGTGCGGGGTACAAACAGGAAGAAGAGAAAAACGGCGCGACTATGTGCGAGCTACGGTGGAGAAAGAGGGAGAAGAGTACAGGCGAGGTTGAAGAGAACAGCGGAAGACGAGCAGAGAAAACAAAGTTTAATGTCAAGGTGATTAAAGTTGTAGACCTGCGTACTTTAAGTATTGGCACAACTATTATTTAGCAGATTTCTGTCTCGTGAAACTTGCAGTTTAGGGTCTCACTATACCGAAGTTCAAAGTGAAGTGCAGCTAGGCTAGTTGCTAGCTGCAGTTGTTGTTTTTTTACTAGCTTGAAAAAGTCTAGGCGTGGAGTCAAACGTGGATGTTTCAGCACGTATTACTGTCAGAGACAGTTAGTTATAAACAGCAGCCGCCACTTTCACTGAGGATTATCGGGAGAGCTGAGGACTTCGCTGGAGGACTGTGCATGCTAATTAGCTTGTTGCTACTGCTCTGACGAAGGACCCCGCCGCTGAACTTGCATGGACACATGGACGACACCTGTTGCATCTTGCCTGCTGCTGCTTCCATCTTCACCGTCAACTCTTCCGACCTGCTTTGCACTTGGATTCGTGAGTAAGATGAGCCTTTTTCTTTGAGGCGCAATGAGTTGTTTTTCCTATGAAAGGATCGAAGGAGCGTTTGTTTTTTATTTGTGCACCAACTAAGGGCCCCAACGATAAACATAAACCCAAGTGCTTGGTAACACTTTACACACACACACACACACAAAATTGAACACTGAATACTGTTAAAACTGTCTATTGATACAATCAGTTAAGCTGCCTTTGTTAAAGGTATAATTTGTTGTGTTAAATATTAAATGGGTTATTGTTATAATACATTATTTGGTTGACCTGCGTAATTTTGTATCATTTCACTGTATTAACATCGTAGACATTTATTATTTGTTTCTGGGGAAATACAAATGTAGCTCATAGATTTTTGAGTTAAGTAGTTCCACAGTGGACGCACCGGGCTATTGTTATTCTTTGCAAATTTTACCTGTTATAATACCATCCATGTAAACAAGGGGATTTAGCCAATTCAACATCAACCGCTAAGCACTCAGAATGCTGTTCATTAAGGCTAAAATAGTAATCTAGCCTAATAATATACTTCCAGCTCTAGGAAGGGATTACATCTGTATTTCACATTTTTTTGTCATGGTTGCTTAAGCACTTGTTCTGTTGTGCAATCCTATGTTTCTCCTTCAGAAAACACTTCCTTTGAGTTACTTGTATTCAGACATGCTGCCTGAAATTTTCAGATTTCCTTTTGAAAATATAGAAATGTCCACAGAAATTTTTCAGCTACATTTATTATTTCATTTTGTCCTGCTTTGCTTCACAGTAAATCTGGCTTTATTGTTGGTATTTTTGCCCAATGGCCATTTTCATTTTGTGCCACTTCCAATTTTATTGTTGTCCATCAAGACAAATAGGGTAGAGCAGAGAGCCAGGAGCCCAATAACTATTGAACATTTGTCTCTATAGTCCTCTTACCAAACTGTAAAGTTGTTGTGTGACCACTGATTTAATTAACCTTTTAATTCAACTTGGGTCTTCCCTTGTTGGCCAGTACCTTAAGTGTGACAAGTATACCCAAAGGAAAAATCAGATTTAGACATGACATTTAAACCAAACATTATTGTCCCCATGATGGTGCCGTTGACCTAAATGACTTGACAAAGTTAATGAAGTTACACATTTTTTTTGTCAAAGGTTCATCTGAAGGCACTTCGTTGGAATTTGAGGCTCTTAGGCCCAGGAAATCTTTTTTTGAACAGTTTGCAGCAGTGTTAGCACTGGCACCTGTCAAAGTAAAAATCAATCAAGAGCTCTTAGGTTAGCATTTATTATCTGTTCGTCCATTTAATGTGCATGCATCTTTGTTATTGGGGAGCAATTTTCTGTTAGTAGAGTAACTTTCGTGTATCTTAATTATGGAAAAGTTACCTAAGGGGTTAAAAAGCTTAAGGTTTGAGGCCAACCAAAGAAGATATGTTTACACCCAAAAGGTTTTGTTTTGGAAGATGGACTCTGTTTCTAATATGGTATGAAACACTTTACCTTAATGTTTACTCTTACAATCTATTTACAACGAGCCAATAGGAAAAGAGTTTGTTTGCTATAAATGCTGTTCCATTTGTACTTCTTCTTTTGGGGAGAGAGGAGTGAGGTTTCTCCCCCTACGCTGGTTAGGGTCTTTCACATTACTGTGATGTAATTTCATTCTCCATGTTGTTAACGATAATATATTTACAGATAACCCAGCAGTGTGCTTGTTATCTTCTTCAAGGATAGAATCCGGGTGTATAAAATATCCAAGACACACCTCACAGCTAGAAGGTATTGAGTTTGAATCTGCTGGTCGATTTGCATGTTCTCCCTGAGCCTGCGTGGGTTTTCTCTAGGTGCTCCAGCTTATAGTCCGTATACATGCTTACTGTAATTGGTGTTTTTATAGGTGTGAATATGCATAGTTGTTTCTCTCTTTGTGCCTGGTGACGTTTCCAGTGTCTGCTGGGATTAGCTTCAGCTCCCCCCCCCTCTACAGTATAAACCTGGTATAGCTAATGGGTGGATGTTTGCAATGAATGGAGATGCTTGGTTGAGAAATCAGGATAATTTACCTTGATTTTTGAAAATGCACTTTTTCAGTTGACAGATTTTCCAGGTCTTCTTCACCTCTGATGTTGGATGTGATCAGATTTGTTTTGCATTGCAGCTGTGACCACATCATCAATAATGCCACAGTTTTCAAGAGTACAACTATACGTTTCTGAATCAAGGTGGTAAACCAGTGGAGGTCAGGTAGAGCAAGGTTTTTAAGTGGTGTTAAGTGACTGTAATATACAGTACATAGAGCCTTTCCTCTTTGAACCACTCTTTGCCACTCCAAAGTATTTCACTTTCACAATAAAGAGCCTTATGTGTACTGTACTGAGTGTGTGTGTGTGTGTGTGTGTGTGTCTGCAAGAGAGAAGAGACCTTCCCCCCTTCACGCATCTTTAAATCTTGTATCTTCAACAAGTTGCCTGGTTAAATAAGGGCACACACACTGACTCATCTTGGCACCTACTCAGACACGGTCATAAAGAACTACTCAGACGCACAGAAAAAAGCTCGTCTGTGACTGAGCTTCAAGGCAGCCAAACACATGGCTGTTAAGCCTCAAGTGCTCACGTCATCGATTCTGTTAGCCAGCAACCTTTATGAACCAAAATGAGTGTGTGCACTTCTACTTTCAAAAGAAAGTAATTCTGCTCCAGTTCCTCAGCAAGTACTTTACATTTCAAGAGGTTTCCTCCTTCTGTATACAAAAACATGTTGGGACCACACACTTCCAGATTACAGTCATTGACTCGAATGCTGGCCTGGTTAATACAGCATCTTGCAGTGCCAAAACATCTTCTGGAGCAGTGTCACAACACGCTAGCACTGCTTCACATCACATAATATCAGTGGACGTCTGTTGTGTTCCAGACCTTTGTGATTGGTAGTCTGCATCCAAGCTGAATTCCAAGTCTGAGACACTCATAGCAGCACATCACAGCATGATGCAACAGAAAATTCCCACTTACCTCTATTTTTTTTCCTGCTTCCCCACTTTCTTACCCCAAAGTCACACTTTCCTCTCCCAAACACCCACACCTCTGCCAGCAATAAAGCTGTCAGCTGAACAAAAAATGGCATTTATCGGTCCATCTGTGAGACATGTCTGCAGGAGCCACAGAACACACAGTATATCTGCTGTATGTACAGCCTCCTCCTGCTTCCCCTCTCTGTCTTAACTGACTGTGCCCTGCAGTGGAAGAAGGTCCCTAGATGATTTTAAGGTCCATGCAGGGAGTTATTCCCACAGCAGTGCTGCAGAGAGAACTGTCACTGGCTCAGCAAACAGGAGGCACAGAGGCTAAATGCCTGTTCCTGCCAAGGGAACAAGGAAGCAGAAGAGAAAAACAACAGAGGGGAGCAAACAGCTGCTTCGATGCTTTCATTTAAGTCCCAGGAAAACATAGGTTTTTATAACTCTTTGCTTTAAGAAGCCTGTTCTGCCTGGATATTATAGACATTACAGTACTGCTGCAAAACTGCATGTTTATTGCATTTATCTTAAATCAACTCTCCAATAATGCTTTAGCAAATACTTTTTTGTTCTTAAAGCTAACTTAGCAGAGTGTAGGATTAGTGTCAGCTTGTGTATAAGTTCACCATTACCCATGTAAATTCAGACAAGACAAATTATAGCGCTTTTTTCTCAAGCATACGAGCAACATTATTTCAGTGCAGTAACAATATAACTGAAAAAAGTGTAATATTTATTTTAGAGTGTTTCTGATGTGTCATATCTGTGTGCAGATTGCTACTGTTTAACATAATCAATGCAAATTGTTAGTTTAGTTCCAGCAATGCCACACAACTGTTTTTGGAAGTAATGGCTTTATAATGAAGGATCAGTATTTACAGTTGTGTCAAATACCTCCATGTTTAGGAGAGCTTTTGGGATCTCAATGCCGAGACTGAAGAGCGACACCCAGTGGCCACCTGTAAAACTCTCCGCAGCTTGTCTGCTTCACAGGGGATCTGAGAATTTTTATATCTGCGTACCTGACGGCCCAATCGCAGTGTACACAATCGCATCCGTCAAGCCAGAAAAAGATGCATAAATAAGAGAGATTAGTTTAAAAGTCTGATCATTCCAGCAGCAGCTCTGGCAAACCGCCTGCGCCCTCCTGAGTTCATGATTTAGTCATCGACGAGAATCCTTCTTTGCTGGTTCCACTGTTTGCCAGCTATTTTCATCACTACCCATCTGATGCAACAGCACGGCATCTCTATCGTCAGATATTCCCATCACAAGTAACACATGAATCAAAATCGATGCAGTCAAATTTCTTGCTTTGATCTATTATTTCTAACCTTAAGTCGAGCTCATATTACTTAAGATCATTTATGTATGTTACATGTGAGGTGAATCTTAACTTAAGTGGCTTCAAGTAGAAGCAATATGTAAAAAGATTAAACAGGGCAAACTTTTGATGTCTGTAAGTGTATATGACCTTGGAATTATAGTTAAACAGCTGTTCAAACACTGCAGACTGCTCTGTCCTTTATGTTTACTATGACCTCTTTTAGTAGCATGAATTTCATAAAGTTGTACAAGTAATACAACATGACAAAAATGGTTTTGCCAGAAATATGGGCTCAGACATTAGTCAGCAGGACAGCTGATATGAAAAAGACAAGACAGCTGTACTTTCTTGCATGTTGCATTTGTTGCTTGAATCTTGTGTGAAGCATGTAAATGTGTATTGCAGATATAGTCACGTTAAATCTTACATAAAACATTGTAACGCTACACTAAAAGCCTTGTTTTTCCTGCTTAGCACTGCATATATATCAGTGGTCTCTCCATTGCTTTATCTGATAATACATTTGAGTGAAGTAAACAACAATTAAGTATTCATAGTTTCAAAAACAAACAGAAAAAGAAGTACAATGTTTTACGTATTCATCCTGGAGCACAGCGGTTTTGCACTGACACTGTACCTTTGAAACCGTTTGGTGTTTCAGTGCATTTTTGCCATCAGTACATGTCATTCAGTTCATGTAACAGAGCAGCTTTAGGAAGGATTTATTGCAAATAATTGTATTCACATATATGTTTTGGTTATGAGGTTACTTGGTTGCTACGCTACCCTTCTTTACCTTCCACTTTTCCTTTTCCAGTTAAACTTATATTTGCCGTAGTTATGAGCTTTTTCTCTGCAACACTTTTCATGTAATCTTTTTAGCTCATTCTTGCTTCTCTCTTCTGTTTGGTTCTCTGAGTGCTTTTGCAATTCTTGGCCTACATTTTAAAGTTATTTCAAAAGAAACATTTCCGGGTGTTGTTGTGCAAAGTGAGAGAGTAATATTACAACAAACCTTTGCAAAAATTCTTTTGATCACACCAATCAAAATAGTAAAATCACTATTATGTCTTAAAATGCAGATAACTGTTGTCCTAAACCGTGAGAAAGAAAGGCATTCTTAGCTACACACTTAAAATCAAGGGTGAACGTGATTGTTGCAGAAGGTTGAATTTGCAGAAGCATCCTGTACTCCTTTAGAGGGATAAAAATGTTCTTCATGTCGTCTTTGATTTGCAATGATAGACTCAAATGAAATCTTTTGATTTGTTTTTCCTCTTTCCATTTCTATGTGCTTGAATCTTACTCGTGCATTTCTCCCTCCCTCTCTGACCTTCCAACCATGGAGAAACCTAGAAGCCATACCTCATCTCAGGCTCAGTGGAAGCCATCTGACACGCTCCATTACTTTTTGCTTGTTCCAATTAAAGCTGACACCATTTCCTGTCAGGAGCATAGTGATACCCTGCAGAAAGGTAACTTACCCCTGCTGCACCCACTGCCCAGGGGGCTTCAATGTTTCTCAATGTATATTATGTTGTTACAAGAAGATCTATACTGTCAGATGGCTGTCCAAAGGTTGAACGTCCAAAGCCCTCCCTGCGGGAAAATGTTGACTTTTAGTTTAAACTGAGAAATCATATGAAAACCACATAATGTTGCAAAAATCTTTATTTAAAAAGTGAACTTTTTCTTTAGAAAGTGCAGGTAACGGAAAAATGCTGATACGTTTGGAAACTGAAATGTTTTATTTAAATGAATTATTAGAAGTTCGGCCAAAATGAATGAAAGGTGGAATGACTGAAGTGACTTCTTAGTGAAAGATTGAAAATGCTCTAAAATCCAGGATTGCCGGCATCTGTCAAGCGATAAAAGTTAAATCCAATGTTCTATAATGTGAAGCCAATCATTTTTTCTTTCACTGACAGATGAATGAAAATCATACAAAGAAAAACCCTGTGAATGATCAACATGCAGTGTTAAACAATCAGATGCAAGGTCGACTTTCGTTACGTTCTACTGTGAATTGTACATTTTTATCCCGAAAATGGATGTTAACAGCACTCACAGGGACCTGCAATCATTTCTTTTTACTAATTTTTCACCAATTTGAAGCATGTGACACAACATTTGTATATGTGCTTGTATATATGTTATATAAATCTTGCAAAAAATGAAGTAATACTCGACCTGACCACAAAGTTATAGCAGATTCATGATTTACACAAACTGTGAAATGTGTCAAACTAGATATAAATATATCTTCAACACTAACATTGGGGCCTGAAACAGCAGACTGACCAAAGAACATTCAGTTTGGGCCAAAATTAATAAGGTTGAGCAAAAGTTAATCAGTAGCTTCATCCTTCAAACACAAATTCCAAAATACAGGCAGTCAGCTTCTGTGTTTCAACCATGCATGCTAGAAATGATGTGCCTAAAAGCCTAAATTGTTGATGTAATGGCTGGTTGGATTAAACTCCGGTGTCAGGGGATTTTTTGTTGTTTTGTTTTGTTTTTGTTTTTTTAATCAATGCGGTGCCACATTTATTGAATGAACTGCATCCGAATCGGCAGGAGGGAGTCGAGGTAGATGGTGATTGTACCAAATGCACAGTCCTCCCCGCAGAGATTTGCAACCAGACCCGTTTTTGTTAAGTTTAATCAACAAAAGCCTTTTGGTTGGGGTTGGAGAAGGGTAATGATTATGACTAAAAGAAAATACACACATCTGTGTTAAATGTTTATTCTGCAATAAACCAAACTACTTTTTCCCCCCAAATTTATCCCAGTGCTGTGACTGTCAAAACAAAACTTTTTGTAATGCTGCAGTCATGACCAATGCACAACACGACTGGATGTTCTGGCTGAAAATAAAGTTGTCAGTGAAAGTATTTGCAACTAGCTCTTGTTCTTCTTCGTCTTCTTCTTCGTCTTCGTCTTCTTCTTCTTCGTCTTCTTCTTCTTCTTCCATCAGATTGAATTTCCTTCAAAATGTATTTCCTGTTATAATTAAGAAGTTTTTTGTGTGGTTTCGCAACAACAAGCTCAAGCAAAACTCAAACCTTGAATTTCACTTTGCACATCTGTGAGCTATTTCCTTCCCCGTTTTTTTAATGTGTATTTTTTAATCACCATTGTACCAGTTAAGTAAAAATCCGCACAATGTGCCTCATGCTGCATATTTGAGGTAATATCTGCTCAGATGATGCCACTCAGCAACATGACATAATGTGCTTATCAGACCAGTGAGACCCAGATTGTGATTTATATTCACTTCATTCTGTGCTTTCCTGCTTTGCTCTGCTGCACATGCATGAAGCAAAGCAGCAGGTTTACTTGGACATGTTCATGCAGTCCGTGCACGCAAAATCGAGTGCTGTGTGCTTGTGTTTCCACTTGCATGTTTAAATTGTTCAGTTAGAACAGGGATGTGGTTTATAGGAAATATAGTTGCCCTTTGGAACTTTTGATATTCAGAAAACTAAATCCCAACCTTTGTATCAAACTCTGCAAATAAATCACACCACCTTTACCAAGTTTTAGACTTTAACTGCATTTCGTGATGCTTTTTGGCGAATCTACTTTTAGAAAATGCATCCGTGATGACAGTTAATATAATTTGCTTTGGCTGGAACTTCTGTGAACGTCTCATCAAGCAGAGTAATGTTAATGTACAGAATCAAGGGACAGTAGAGCCCCCATGAAAACTATCTGTTGGGCACTCAAAGCAATGAGGCTGAGAGAAAGTTAATCACAAGGCCCTTCCTTTGATGAAATGACCCCAAGTAAAGTTGTGGAGAAGCTCAATATGTTTCCTCTGCAGCAGGTTGCAGTCCACCAACCACCTAGAACCAATCTGGGGCTTATGACGGTAGCAGGGGAGAAGATACATTAGGCCTTCCTCCAGTGGGTAATGAATGGAACTAATAGGAATAGGCAATCCCAGTCCACATCACTAATACATGTAGAAAAATACTCGATGCAGCCGCTGTTGTTTGCTCTTGAAGCTTGCAGTGATGTTTCCAACACTTAGTTCAAGAATGTGACTGTTTATAGGTCAAGTTCATTTATTTCTGAAATGAATAATCTTTTTAACCATGCAAGCAGCAGAGTCAGAGATGACATTGTTGTCTGGTTGGTGCGCCACAGTGAGATGTCACAACATACCCACAAGATTTGAACCAGTTAGTCAAGATTTCAAGTGCATCCTGACAACTTTGGTGAATCCTTGTTTCGTCCTCTTAACTGTACCTGGAAGGACAAATTAGCAGTATTACAACTACCAGCATACCAGTGGTGGCGTGGAAAGCAGAATCTTCCTACACATCAATCTCTTAACAAAACTGCTACTCTGTTGCTACAGAACATTTCTTAGAAGCTGTGTTTTAGTCAGTTTTTTAGTCATTATGATCACTATTCTTTCTTTGTCGCTGATGGAGGCATGAAGAATGTGTTTGCTTTTATTGAATGGGTTTCACGAAGTATTTGGAGAAGACAGTCACTAAATACGACGTTTTATGTGCATCAGAAGGTTTTCATTGGGAAACGGCTACCAGATGCCACAGTGTTTCTAGTCTTGTAACATTTTTACTTAGTGTAGGGTCATTTTTCACTGCATTATAAAAGCCTGCACGTCTACGGAAACCGAAGAACCATGACTTTTTGAGAGAACTCAAAAATAGTTCAGTGCCATAAGTCATAAAACTGAATTACTTTGATTATTTATTTTACAAAAAGGGGGAAATCTTGGAATCAACATGTAGAATGTTTTTCTAAGTGCTTACAGATGCTACCAGTACTGGAAAACAATTGTGGCTCTACACGCTAGAGATGTTTTAGTACTTGTAGTTTACTTACGGTTTCTGAATTTTTGCCATGTCACTGGTTACTTGTCAGTCACTGATGACTTAATGGTTGCACCAAGGAGAGCAGAATTTTGTTTTGACAGAATCTGTTTCATGCAAACAAGCAAATTTAGACATTTTTTAATGACACACTTGTACTAAAATGACTTCAATGAAATGCCAACAAATTAAAGTGTCATTTTGGAGGCAACTGAATATATTTCACACATCTAGTCTTAATTATGCATGTTGGTTCCATATTTCCAAAGCGCTTCCTGTCATCATTATTGCACATTTAGGCTACATCATGTTGTTTGGTATCTGTCTTTAAGCTACACAGCACTGCTAAAGTTGGCATTTGCAGAACAGTTTGATCCAAAATGCTCCACTGTGCCAAGAGTGCACAATTCTAAAAAATGTGTCTTTCATGCTGCATCACTGATTCAGACATGTCTGTGAAAACTGCTGCTGAGATACATTTTGTTTGGTAAAATAATTGGATTAAAAACAGTGGATAACCTTTGAGTCTGTAATTAATCCCAGTCCCCTCAGGGATGCGGTTCTGCAGCTGACCTTAACCTCTGATGTGGGTGTATGAAATTAATAGCCCACAGTGATCAATAAACTATCACATTACTATAATTTAACTGAGCCCATGGGAGCAGACATGACCAGAACAAGAGAGTTGTAGAACCGGCTATTAGTGATTTATTCAAATATATGTATCACCTCATTCTTTCATATGTTTAAACTGAATGTGTTGTTTTATAATTTAGCATTTTTCATGAATTAATGAGCAGGTATTCTACCATATTTATGGATGTTAAAATAATAAAGGGATTTGACTTACCCAGAGTCCCACAGGAAACCTTTTCTATCTTGTGAAACAATCGAAGACATGAGCAGAGGAATGTTTCCTCCGACTCAGTGGTGTAAAATACAGGCTCACTTGTGAGACATTTTTTTCCGGGGGCCTTGGCTGCATGTCAGAGTGATGTAACAGATCTGTGTGTCATGCAACTCAGTATCAACTATTTATGAAGGCTCATAAAAGGGAATGTTTAAGTGCCATTGACCATTTTAATAGATGTTTTGATAGCCTGACTCAGGCTTTGACAAAAAGTTTTCATCAAACTCAATAATCAATGTGCAATCATGTGAGAACAAACACATAAAACAAAACAAATAAGAGAATAAACAACATCTCAGTCTCTTTTTATTGTAACATTTGACTAATATTAGCTGCAAAAAATATTTTAAAGTATGTTTTATTTAAAATACATGTCACTGAAATTGTTTCTGCAACAGCAAATACATTTTGAAAGAAAACATTATTGTGCCGAGATTTCATTTATTCTTCACACTGAGGAAATGTTTTCAAATAATGTATTTGGCAAGTTGCAATTATGTTGTTAGTGCACATATTTGCATAATATGTTCGCTGACAAAATATTTTTTGTCGCCAGAATGTCTAATCTTGCAGTATAATATCTGCTTCTGGTGGTTATTTTTACAGTTATGAGATTTTTTTCCCAGAGAGATCGACTTTCTTTCTCCTGCATTTTAACAGCACAGTACGAAATTCAGCTCTGGCGTGAAAATGAAGGCTTTCAAATATGTTTTGCCATCTGATGAAAATATGTTAACACTAACACAGAGGTCTGTTTGAGAACTATTATATGACAGAGAGCAGAGAAGCACTCTGTAATTTCATTCAACTTTTGTGGCGTCAGCTCCTGTTCTCTTTTGAGTCCACTTTTTAGCCGAAATTGTTTACAATTTGTCAAATTGATGCCATTATTAGTGTGTCAAATTAGATTTTTACAGTGCCTGTTTGTGCGCATGAATACACACCATCGCTGACTTTTGATCTGAAAAAAATTTAGCCACATGAAGATTCTCAGACAAGTCCTGACATGTATTTATTGTCTGTGGTTTATAGGTAGATTTATGAACTTTTATTCATGTTTATTCACTTGTTCATGTCAGACTACATCCTTTGGTTCACAAAGTGTAAATTCCCAACTGGAACAATGACTTAAGTTTCATATTTATATTATCCCTCACCTCCCACAGCAATTTTAATTCCATCCAAATGAGACTTTGGTCCTCACTTGTGAAGTCAGTTCCCTTGTTACTGAATTAACTGATTTTCAGCCTTTGCTCCAACTGTTGTTTATAGAGTCTCATCTTCTTTGTTGTTTAATACCATTTTCACAGTTCACAAGTGCTTCCAATTAAAACTTCAAAGGCAATCTGCTGTTTTCAACCTTTATTGGAAATGAATTTAATTCTCTGCAGTGTGTGTGGGAAACCAGTGAGCTATGGCATCAAGTATTGCTACGACGGCCACGTTTAGCTTAACAGGAGCCTCGTGAAAAAATTCATCCCTTTCATTCATTTGACTGAAAGTGATAAAAGGGATAAACACAATGGTGACCCAGCAAGAAATACAAGTTTTTTTTAATGTCATTTGGGAAGATGCTGCATTGTTGGATCTAACACATACTAGGACATACTACTGGTATATTTACATTGTAAGTGGAATGCAGTGTTCCTCCTGTTTACCAAGATGACTACACTGTGTCATGGTATTACAATGTGTATGGTTTTCTGCAGTATTAGACAGAATACATCACCCTGGTAACCCAGAAAGTGGAAGGGGGCACGTTCTGAAGGGGACATATTTTAACCCAAAGAATGCTCTTTTCCTAGCCTAGCCACGCTAGACCCATGCTCTGAAGATGCAAGGGTCTAGGCATGCTCGACAGGGAGGGAGGCGGGCTAAAACGTTGTCTATCAAATCACTCTGCAGCAATTGGATAGGTATACAACCAATCAGCGCAACGAATAGGCTCCAAGAGCGCTGGAAATCAGAGGATGCGGTAGTTCGGTGAAGTCTTATTTATACAGTCAATGGGTGAAGCTCAAGTATATTACAGACATGTTAACAGAAAGATTATTCAGAGTCGGTGCTAATGGAGCTCAACGACTGTTGTTGTTTTAGTTGTCGACCCTGGCAGAGAATTAAATTCGTTGCCGTGGGTTGTCTAGCGCGGCTAGGCTAGTTGTTTCCGGTTGTTTCTGTCAGAATCGTCGCGCCTCTGTCGTCACTTAGTTACGCCCGCCTTCTGACTCTACACTTCATGGTGATTCGTCAGGCCAGTTTTAGGAGCATCCAACCTCGAGCCTTATGGAGGGTAACTAGACCCACCCTGGCAGAGAATTAAATTCGTTGCCGTGGGTTGTCTAGCGTGGCTAGGCTACTCTTTTCCTAAATCTAACCCAGAAACTTTGGTGCCTAAAGGTAAGCTCCTAGCAAGCAGTTATCATTGTCAAAGTGTCAACCAAAACATGACATTTTCCTAAACTAACAAAAACAAACAGTGACAACAAAACATAAACCTAAGAGTATTGGTCCCACATGGAACATGAACCCCAGTCTCTTGAGTAAAAGTTGACTTGTGCCTCCATCCTACATCTTCTCCTACAACATCTAAGACTTAACTTTTTTTGTGAGAAAATACAAGTGTCAAAACGAAATTGCATTATTTTAAAAATGTGTCTGAAAATGCTGTTTTCACGTCTTTTCCACACAACTTTGTTAAGAATCTGTAGTTCTGTATAACATGCAGACAGAGCCCTGTCAACTTTACTGGTGGATGAAACTTTTACTGCTTCAGCTACACAATTGAGGTTAGTTTTGTCCATTTTTAACATCTCATTTTATGGAACATGCGCATGGAGCACTTCTGCCTCAAAAACAAGACCAATACTGCATCTTGAGAAGTATCGGATTAGGTTCTCCTGCTAGGTTTGAAGCCAGTTTTACTGCAAAATGTATGAACCGATACAGTGTGTACAGTATACTTTACAAAGTGGGTCAGCAACAAAGATATCCAGCAAAGGAGAGCTTGTTAGCTCATTTGTTTTTCCAACTTATAGTGTAGTCTCTCTACAATACATTCCAAACGTTTAAATTTTTCAGTGTACCCAAAGTAAATTCCAGATTGGAATAAAACAGAAAACATGCTGAAGATCAGATGTTCCTGCAGGAATTCATGGACTTTGGTTGACCCACATATGTACACAGAACTATATGGAATGGAGGCGTTAGCTGTATAGAAATGTAATTTTGGTGAGACAGTGGTTTACTCAGACAAGTCTTTGTAGGTTGCATTTAATTGCCTCTCTGGTGAATGAAACAAGCGCCTCCACCAACACACGCCTTTGAGATTTTTTTCATATGAACCACTGCTTACAGGCTGCTGTCGGCTCATTGGTTGGTGCAACAGTATGAAAGCAGAATGAACCTCCACTCAGCATTGTGTCATTTCGTCCCATGCTTTAACAAAATCCAAAACTTTTGTCTTTCACAGTCACAGTTTAACATTGAGGGAATGCTTTCTGACACTTGCTGAGGCGGCAGAACAGTCGACACACTGAAACACAGAAGCAGAGACAGCAGGGAAATCAATTTCAGTGACTAGGCTCACAAACGAAACCTCATCAGTGAAGAAAATGGCTTTTTACAACCACTGCAAATGGTGAGCTTTTATAAATTTTGCAAACAAGACAAGGGTAATGTTGGCCATAAACATTTAGCTCAGCATAACAGCTATTAGGAGGTGCAGCCTGACTGTTGGTTCGTTCTGAGGAGTGGATGTGTGTGTACGTCAGTGTGTGTTTGGAGGGTTTTGTGGATCTTTTTACCACAAAACTTAGCAAAAAAATCTAACAGCGTTACAAGTCTAGTATGTCAGTAAATAAATGAGGTATTCTACATATTTGTCTATTTCTAGTTTCATGTTTCTTTTTTGTCAGTACATTTGCAAATGTATGTAATATTAAACATGTATTATTACATTATTAAATTACCAGCTCACTGTCGTTCTTTTAAAACAGAGTGCAATACTCTGATTTTCTGACATTCTTCTTCTTCCTTTAACGTTGTCGGAGCACATTATTTACAGGACAAACCATGGTTAGGTCAGTTCATATGTAGTGGCATTCCTCCTCAGGCTCTCAGAGAATTAAAGTGATAAAAATAAATGATGTGTCTTTTATTTTGCTTGCTGGGCAGTCGTACGCGTGTATTTGTGTGTGTGTGTGTGTGTGTGTGTGTGTGGTCAGTTATGGATGTTTCTTCTTCCAAGAAAATCCTTCACAGCAATTAAAGCCCTGGAAAGCCTAAAAGACGAGCTCGTCAGTAAAACACGGACAGCATCCTTAAGGCCAGTGGCTGAGCCCTGAATAATGCAAGGCCATGGCCTCCATCAAAACCTGCTTTAATTGCGTTTTTTTTCTATCCTGTTTTCTTCTGGTTCGGTTGTGAGTTTGCAGAAAAACAGCCACTCACGAACTCCTTTTGAAATAACTAGGGGGCAAAATCAATCGCCTTCCAATTACACGCCATTGTAAGAGTGTGTGTGCCTGTTTATGTCTACAGTGTTCCAGTGTGTTTATTCACACAAGTGCACGCATACCTACTAGAACATAGTTTTTTTACGACTTTGTCTCCAGATATAGCCCTCATTCATTCCCCATCTAGCTTCTATTTGTCACCACAGTCAAAGCACAGGAAGCTATTTCTGACAAGATGGCCCCCTTTCTTTGTTCACATCACCTTGCTCTGCCACAAAGCAATCCCTCAGTTCGCTTTCTGCTGACCGTCTACTTCTCTCAGCGCCAGCGGATAGAGAAAGAGAGAAAAAAAGAGGAGGGAATCAGTCCTCTGAGAAGTTTCTGTCTCCCTTCTTGCTCCTCTAACTCCCAGGCGGCTGCCCTCCGTTTCCTTCATAGTCAGAGCGACCGAGCTCTACTGGCGGGGTAATTTGTGTCTGCCACAGCAGTAGCCTTTTAAGCAGACAAATGAGTCATGGGAGGTTGGCACTACAATCAAGGGAACAACCAACCAAGGCAACAACCATCTACAAGTAAGGAGAACAAGCTGGAGTGTTTCCATTATTTCTGAAAAAAAAAGAAAAAAAAAAAGAAACGAGGCAAGAAATGTGCATTGCTGCTTCCCCATTATACCCACTGGAGATGTGACAGGATCAGTGAACACAGGTAGGGACAGGAAGAGTTGAATAGTGTAGAGACGGTATTATCATAGGGAACAGAAGGAGAAACCAGAATCTTTTGCTTTTGCTTGATTGCTGAACATTGTGTAGAAAGATGATTGATATCTAAAGTAGGAACTGAGGCCACACACAGAGAGAACTGTTAATGAGAGTAAAATATTTTTAAACCACCTTAACAGTGTGGTTTCATGGATAGTGATGTCAGTAAGATGTTCTTGGTCCCCAAAGGATGAACTATACTGACTTTGACTTAAATGTGTCAAAAATTGTCATATTAGACAGCATGTCATAAAATTCCCTGGAGGATGAATCCCAGCAACCTTTTAATTAGTTCCAGAAACGGGTCAAAATGACTAAATATCCACTAAATACTTGAACATCTACCCAGACCGTGACAAAATTTTGCACATTTATAGTTATCAGATAATGCATCCCAATGACTGCAGGGATCTCCTGAT
The DNA here is from genome assembly GCF_021347895.1 of Acanthochromis polyacanthus. NCBI lineage: Eukaryota > Metazoa > Chordata > Actinopteri > Pomacentridae > Acanthochromis > Acanthochromis polyacanthus. The sequence continues at coordinate 23,652,446 of NC_067116.1, read as the reverse complement.
TTTTCATCTAGTGGTTCTCGTCATTTTGAGTGAAACATAACAACTACTAAATGGATTCCCATAAAATTTGATGCAGACATTTGTGCTCTCTGTAAGGATGAATTGTAGTAACATCCATAATCCCCTTGACTTTTCATTAATTTTGCTTTGTCAGATGCTTTGATTTATGAGTGAGTACCTGCAAAATATAAGATGTTCCCATACACTTCCACGGCACGTTCTAATTACTCTGCCAAGGAACATGCCAGAGTTACGTGACGATCAACGTACGTTTGTCCTTCTGTCTGTCTGTGTACAGCATTATTCAAAAACGGAATAACAGATTTGGATGAAATTTTCAGGGAAGGTCAGAAATGACACAAGGACCACCTCATCAGATTTTGGCAGTGATGCGGCTTATAGTTTGGATCCACGGTTTTATTAAAGATTTCTGTATGACAAGTGAACACTACGTCAGCTACCTGCTGGTGATCACATGATTGTCATTCTTCTACAAATCCACCACTGTGGACTAATCAGGACTTATCCATCAGAAATTATACAACAACTGAGCAGCCTTGGCCGAGTACTGTGCTCTCCGAGTGCTTTTCTTGTACTATTACCTTCAATTAGCTAATATTATCATGCTAAGCTAAGAGACTCACTGTTGTAATCCTTATACTTACAAAACAGCATCATTTTAGCATTGTAGCATTAGTGAGCATTTTAACATGCCGATGTTATCGCTTTTCTGAAAGCTGTATCTAACTTTTTATGAGCTTTCCAATCAACCAGTGAAGGCATCATGCTTTTGAAAAAAAACATATCGCAAATTTGATGTTTCATGTGGTCAAAGCAGTGATATCAGCCTGATAATTAACTCCCAAAATCACCTAAAAATCAAGACAGCTGAACTGTGTGAATTTCAGGCAGAGTATTAGGTAGAAAACATGACTGCTGCATCCTTGATAGTCACAAGGCAAACAGAAGCATAATCCTGCTCTAAGGAATGTCTGTCCTTCGGCAATGCATCGGTGTATACATTTCTGAAAATACTCGCAATCATCTTCCTGTGTTTGCAACTGCTGAGCAAACCCTTACTTGACATCTGAATTTGAGAACAGCGAAAGCCAGGATCAGCATAATGCAAACACTTCTGTGGAAAATAATGATCTAAACAGTACAGAGAGATCCCCACTGAGAGGACAATTACAACTCGGCATCACAAGTATGTGCTGATCGAGCTCTCGCTTTCCACTATTACAACTCTCACCTCACACCAGGAGAAACACTTGAAATATGAATTGACTCCAGCAGTGTTCTCTTTATTTAGCCAACAGCAATAATGTCTGAGTTACAAGAGATGTAATAGTTTATTGAGTCTTGCAATCTTCTCATTAAATGTGATAATGGGACAAGTAGAGAACCTGTGGTAAAAAAAAAATCAATGGAGACAAAATCATGAATAAAAGTAAAGCATTTTGGAGTTTAATAACTGTTTTCACAAATTCACACAGATTGTTAGAGACTGAACAGTGGGGAATAACAGCCACATTGAATTACATGAACAATATGAATGGAAGCAGTAAAATACACTGATGAGTCCAAGATTGCACAAACCATGTTTTTCATTTGTTTATTTATATGAATTGTTTTATAACTCTGCCTTATCAGTGGCACAAAATTGCATGCCACGATTTGTTTCCAAAAATTACAGCAGCCTACTATTAGAAATGACACACGGTATTTTTGCGTAAATATTCTGGGAAACCTAATTTAACAACATTTGATTTACTAAACCAGCCGTGGGAGGAAACAACAAAACAAGGAGGACAAAAATGATGGAAATTGAAAATACATTCCAAGGAAGCAAAGTTTGAGAGCATCCGAGTTTGAGTCTCAGAGGAAGTCTAAACATATCTGGTGACGTGTGTGAGGGAATATTTGATAGCAGACGAGCGACGCATCCTAGCATCTATCAATCAGGGCCAAGAAATGTGACTCAACCGGCTGCTAAATCAAATGTTTCCACAGAACATATTCAGGCATCACACAAAAGCACTTGAATGTGATTTTTAAGCCTTCTAAAGTCGGTTATTTTTACCCCATAGATACAAATTATAGTAACTGACAATCAGTGCAGTGAAAGATTTTTTGGAACCCATATATGGGGTATAATGCTCTTAAATGAGATGTTTAATAGCTTAATTATTATGATCATCATTCCAGATTTCCTCAAATAAATAGATCATTATTTTTACATTTTTGAAGTGAAAATATTACATGTCAAAACCCCAAAGGATGCATGCTCCTCCTGTATATAATATGATCATAAGCAGACCAAATGCAGTCCTATTTGCTGTTTCTCTGTCTTTAATATAAGGTTGAACTCTACCAGCGACTGTGGCCAGCAGATAAAACACTACCGCTTCCTGTTTTGCTTACCACCATCCCAGAGGGCATGCGAAAGCCCCGCCGGTGGAAAATGTGGCGGTGATGTAGTGCTAAGGCTGATTATTCACAGTCACACTTCAGCAGCTCCCCTCACTAAGTGAGAGTGATCACACATCGATGCCACATCCTCCAGGTTGTCAATATGCTCCTCTTCTCCACCACTTTGCACCTCGATTGAAGCAAGTAAAAACTGTTCATTTCAGCATGAAAGAATAAATCGATTCATTAATCAGCTGGTTAATTAATTTAGAAAAGTGTTAGGAAGACTTGGGCTTTGGTACAAATCACAAATTGGAATTTTCACAAATAAGAACAATTTTCCAAATGAGATGTCGAGTCAGTTCTCGTCTTTTAACAATGTCAGTTTCTAGAAATTCCTTAGCTGATTAATTTACCTTATTCGACAATTGATTGGATTAGAAAAGAAGTAATTAAAATTGGTCCACAGGCTCAGTGTGTTTATACAACACATTTCGACTTTTGAATTCTTTTTATTAGCTCCCTGTGTAACTTTCAGAAAATATTCAAATACACAGTAAAATACTGATCAGAAACAGCCATTAATGTATTCAGTAATGATCAGGAACAGCTGAAAAATAAAGCAGTATTTTAATTTTTTATAATACCAGCTAGTTAGCTTGTCAGTATCAGAAGACATACTGAGACATGAAATCTAGACTACTCCTGAACAAACATACTCAGTCAACAGGAGCCGGCTCTATTCTAAAAATGACCTAATAACTGATGTGCCATCAACCAATACTGACCTAACACAGTATCGGTATGGATCAAAACATTTGTCTGATATTCAGAAAAAGATACTTGGTGTAAATCACAAATGGCGTCAAAACTTAGTTTGACTCGCAGAGCAGCTCCATTTCTACTGCTTACAGTAGCACATGTAGCAGAGCACAGGTTACAGCTGATCAGACAGTGGGGCAGAGTCATACGTTGCTCACTAGTAAATCACTATTGGCATCGACCCCAAGAATCCAGTACAGGTCAAGGTCTAGATCATTGTATGAAAGGAGCAAAGGAGGAAGTGAGGTGGTTATAGAGTCACACAGTCCGTGACAGGAGATCAGGGTGGCTGGATGGATCAACCAAACATTGGACCATAACATAGGAGACCACTGTGTCTTCACTATTTTAACTATGACTACAAAAGTCCTCTATTTTTATCTAAATTTGATCTTTCTGTAATGCCAGTTAAGTTGTTTTTGTACCTTTTAGTGCAAATCCAGGAAATGGTTCCATGGATATTCAGAGAGTCGGATAGGGTTGTTCAGTTCAGAGGTCTTGATTTTTTTGTTTCTTTTTCATTGTTGTGAAGACACTTTACTATAGAAACTCTTCTGTTTACAAGAGGTCAACACATTGACTGGAACAGCAGTGTTACTGATTCAAGGTGCAATTTTAGCACCAACAGTGACAAAAAAAAAACAAAAACACTAAACTGTCTGAAGGTGTTTTAAAAAGTTATACAATGTAATGTAATAACTTATTGTGCAATGTGTACATGAGTATGTTTGGTATTTTTACCCATACAGCCAAGTCTACACTATCTGCTGTTACTGATGCAGAAATTATACTTGTGTAAAGATGCATGAGGAAATGAGGAAACAAGACATAGTCTACGCATCATTTGACCTACTCCATGCACGTATATCAGTGTAAACAAAAAGCAGGTTAAACACAACATAAAGACCAAAATGACAGCTTCACCTGGACTTGTGATGAAAATAAGATCAACTGATCCAAGCCCACAATTCACATAATGTGTAAAATAACAGTTGGTTTACTTGTAGCACATACTGTAACTAAACACATTTTTGTATTTTTACATATTAGTGTTCGGTGAGAAGAATTAAACCCAAAATCTGCATAAAACACTCACTAACCTTGCCTTTAGAGGCTTCAGTGAAAAAGTAACTAGTAAAAAAAGCTAATGGCAGAGTTTCTTTGCCAGTATAAGTCAGGCTATCTTTTTCCAATACTAACTTAGCATGAAAAGCACTCAGAGAGTGTGGTACTCCGCTAAGTTCATTCCTCCATATGGCACTGTCAGAAATGTAGCATTTTTTTGTTTGTAGAAATGCAGCATTTGTTTACTAGTCAGTCCCTCCAGGAATTTGCGATGTTGCGATCGCGCAAATTTACATGAATTCAACCAATCACTGCGAATTCAGTCAACTTTTCTGCAATTTTGGCTGTGAGTTCCACCAATCATAGCGGTCCCCAGCGCAAATGCAATACACGTACATCACCGAATTCACTTCCTTGTTTTATGGTTTAAAGATGCAGACATGTTCTAATGTCTCTCATTTACCAATAAAAATTACTACTGAAGACTGTGAAAAGCAATTAATTCCCTGATTTTGTTCACCAAATTACAAGTAAACTCTTTTACACCCATGTAATACAGTTTTGTGGTGGAATACAACATTTTTAAAAAAATAATTCATTGAAAAATACATTTCTACCATGAAACACGAATCCAGACTAGAAGCGGCATCACTGCCAAAATCTAATCATTTGATCCTTGTGTCATTTAGAAGCTTCCCTGAAAATTTCATCAAAATCCATTTGTCTATTTTTGAATCATATTGCGAATAGACAGACTGGCAGACCAACACCAATCATCACATAATTCCGCCACGTTCCTTGGTGGAGTAAAATAACTATTTTTTTCACAGCATAGGCCCTGGTTTGACCCAATGTACCACTAGAGCACCTCCATCAGATCACCTTCAGGTTCTGCTGTAAACCACTGGAGCACAAATGATGCTCTTAGTGCAAGGATGTATTTAGAAGGTAAAAAAGACGGTCCCTGCTGCCGCCTCGCCCGCAGAAGACGGAGACGAGAACAAACCTGCAGTGACACAAACACATTTAGTACTATGTATAATGAGGATGATGCTAACATCATGCCACAGCAGCGAGGAAAGCCATTAATGGTGCCTGCTTGTTATATGTCTCTGTGTTTCTCATCCTGAGGGTTCAATGTTCTCAACTGCTTCTGAATATATATATATATATATATATATATATATATATATATATATATATATATACATACATGTGTGTGTGCCTGTGTGTGTGTCCTTTTGTTTCCTTCATAAAATCCAAATGTCTGCCTTATTGTCCTTGCATGGAGATAGAAATGAGAAACATTTTATCCTTTTACATTTCCACTACAGTGCAAAAACAGAAATGTCCATCTCAGAGGATAATTCCAGTGTGAAGGAAGTTTTGTACCTGTTTTTTGCACTGACATAGTTTTTAGGTTATATCACTTTGCATTATTTTCAACCAAATAGTGTTTTTAAAAAAATTCAGATTAGCCCAGATGTATTTCAAAGAGCAAGCAAATAAAGAAAACAAAAAAAATAACAAAAAAAAAGGCTATTTCAGATAAATTTGTGCAGGGCCTGCTTACAGTTAGAAGCATTAAACAGGTAGTGACTGCATAGAAGGTGCATTTCTTCCAATGCAGAACTGGTTCCTTACTGTTCCATGTTCCATGAAGAGCTTCCAAATCTTAAATGTTGGGGCTGCAAGTGGCCATATCTGATTGTAAAGTGAGAAACCATTAGAATATTCAGTAAATCATAATGCTTTACGTCTACATCTGCACAGCGTCCATAGCTGGCTGAAGCGTCTCCATTCATCCATCCGTTAGCTACACATGTTTCCTGAGCAGGGCCACAGGGGCTGGATCCTGTCCTAGTTTGACTGAATGACACAAATACTAATAGCTTTAGAGAAAAATGGCTTGAAACCGATAGTTGGTTCACAAGGTGGAACCCTAGTCCCATGGTTCCACAATAGAACCAGCTGGAAATGCAACAATAAAAGTTCGATTGAGGAGATTTTTAATTTTCACAAAAAGACTTATTGCTCTTTTCAAATCAGTTCTGATTTAATGAGCATTTAAGTTGAATGACTGATCATCTGTTTGAATTACAAATCATTTTTCTTCTCCAAAAAGCTTTAAAGACAGCCAATACCAGCTGATATGAGATTACTAAATTACTACATAATGACTTGCCCAACTAAAGACTCCATTTTTTTTGCAAGACAGTTGGTTTTACTTGTTTCTTTGTCTTCAGGGTTTTTTGGAAATTGGAAAGCAAATGGTCCTTCTCTGTCTATTACAATTATATGTAATGGAAAAGCGCTGAATTTACATTGTCCCTTCAACATTGCTTGGTAGTTCTATGGAAACACACTATCTGTAGGTCCTTGGATGCAAAATTATGTTGATGGTGAATATTTTTTGGCTTTGGTCCATCACACGTTGGTACACAGGCAAAGGAAAATGTTTCACAAAGCTGGAGAGTTGTTTCTTTTCTGAAATTGTAGGCGGGATAAAAAGCCCACAGCAGCCAGGTCAAGTTAAAAATCTAAACCAGAGCTACACGACAGAACACACCACAACACTGTCATGACTTGCGGTGGCCTGTTGACCTGTAAGACTCACAGTTTGAGAATGACAGCGGTGGACAGAACCTGCACAGTGAGGTCAGCTCTGGTCCTGCAGGGACAGTGTTCATTAAAGGATGATGTGATGCTGACTTTACTGTGCTTATGAACTACTGTTGATTAAGTTTTTAGGATAGAAAAACCCCAATTAAAGACAATGTGGAAAGGGGAAGTATGAAACTAGAAGATAAAAGAAAAATTTATTAGAATCTTACTTAAGCTGTCTGTTTCTGTTGTTAATAAAAACAGATATTGTGCATTGGTTGATTACTCAATTTTTCAACCATAGGGGTCACTAAGGCTTAGAGCACCAGAATGGTAAGTGAAGACCTTTTTTTACTGGCTCTAACTTCACCCCCCAAAACTTTGCTGCAGATGATCTCATTAGTGTCTTGGCAACTCGTGGGACAAATTGTCCAGATAAGTCGATCCGCAATGCCGAGGAGAGGCACCGTGAAGCATCGCCAGACATTTTAAAAGGCTGCCGTCTCATTCGGGTGAGTGCCTCGACAAATAGGGAGGAGAGGAACGACAGGGTAAAGAGATGGAGGTGAAGACAGAGGTGGCTGAGGAGGGAGAATCAGCCGGGCGGAATGGAAGCCCTGTCGAAGGTTAATGAGCAGAAAGATAATGTTTTAGCTCCAAATACGACCCTGTCACCATCTGGAACCCCGGCAAGAGGGATGATGGAGGGAGTCGGGTGTCAAGACAGTGATGCGTGTGAATGTTTGGTAAACACACACACATTCATACACACAAATCACAGCGGTGTCTGCAGGCCCTTTTTAAAATGTCATAAAAACCTCAAAACACATTCAGCTGGAAGGTGATGTTTTTTGGGGGAGATTTTATCCAAATTTGTCTTCAGAAAAGCTGCATTCCAGATTTCAATTTTAAGTAAATACATACTTTGCGAAAAAGTGCTGACAGCTTTTCACTGATACCAAAAATCAAAGCCAACTAAACATCATGAATGACATGAATAGTGCATTTTTAACCAGGAGATGTGTCTAAGAGCAACCGGTGCTGTCAGTTTTATTTTATGCTTTATTACATTTCTGCAGTTCCAGTTAGCAACAGTACAACATGCCTGCCATACTTGGTTTCCGCTGCACCGGCTGCAGCAAACACAGTTGGACACCGTGTTCCTAAACATTTATTCTGCTGATTTGTCATTTCAGAGCTTTCATTAGCTTTGTTCGCTCAGAAACTGAGGCTTTGCAGCTGTGCCACAAATCTCAGCTACGTCTGCTTCATCATGCAGATGCACTGGAGGATTAAGTGTGTGCAAATAAAACAAAACACCGCATACACTCACTGCGAGCTCCCCTCTGACGCTCATCATTCAGTAGACGTGTTCTGCAAATCAAATTCTTTTTCCAAGGATGGTGAAGGCATGAGATGCCTTACTCTGCCTCTGATTGGCTGGTTATTGTTGCCTTTCGTTCCTCAGGTTCAGGCGTGAGGGAGAACCATTTCTTGAAATGCTCTGGGGTTAAAAGTAAGTAATCTGTTGCCAGGACCTAGGCAGTATTTGTTTCTTTAAAGTTGGTTTGCAAACATGAATTATGAATTGTTAGATTCAGCTTTGGAATATTTTATTCTGAAAATCGCCAGTGACTAAAAGACCATGTTTACTTCATACTGAATATTGTTTCTTTTCCTACATTAGGCCTGTGGAGGACCAGTAATACTTTCAAGCTATCCTTTAATTATTAATTTTAATAATTTTACAATGATGGCTCATTCTGGCCACACTATCTGTTGCAAATAAGGTTTTTCTAAACAACAGTTTGCCTAAGTAACCGTCAGCCTGTAGACTTGCAAGAGGAGAGATGAGTTGTCCAGTTTTCATGTTTAGATGAAAGAAGGAGGAACAAATTGTTTCTTTAAAATGCATAATTATTATATCAGCCTACAGTTTGTTGATCAATATTATTGCCAAAATCTACACGTTTTCTGTCCCTGATCTTAATTGATTAACTTTTCTCCTTGAAGTCAAGCAGCATTCATCTCAAGTGATAGTATCTAAATATTACTGGCCCATTTAGGATGAACTAAAAATGCTTCCATGTCACTGTTCGTAACACAGTCCTATCGTATATCCATTGTTGTATGGGCTGCTTTAAAAAAGACTGAAGAATTTTGTGCATAAATTAAGACTTTACCCTCTTCTCCTGCAACCACTGTGGAGTGGTGGAGGTGAGGTGCTCCCTTTGGTCAGACTGAAAGACATTTTTTAACTAATAAAGTATTTTTTATGTTATCTATTAATCTGAAAAGTAACTTCTAATTGCGGCTACAAAATAATGTCACAAAATTGTACTTAATAGTTGAATAAATTTGTTTTTCCGTCGCTCCTCGACATCTCTACCTTGGCTATAATTTGAAAAACATTTTTCATCACCTGTTGCAAGGCAGCAGTCTCATATTGTTTAAATGTTTGACAGCACTTTAAACTGTCTGTTTATGTCTCTCTTTCTGCCTCCGCTACTGTTTTCACTGTTTTCAAAGATCTACGCTGAACATCGATTGCTATTGTTGCTTCTCGGCCCTTGTGATTGTAACTCTTGAGCTTTTTCCGTCAGATGATCCTGATCGTACTAAACCTCTCACTTATGCTTTTTTGCATTTTCTGTGATGAATGTTTCAGCTGCAGCTACAAGTCTCATTGTTTTGCTAAGCAGCTCCATATAAATTAAATTGTATTGTATCTTTTTTGCTATGTTGGTGGTTTTCTTATTTTACCAAAGTGTTTTGTTGTCTCTCTAAAGCTCAGTTAAGGCTGTATTGAACCCACCTATTCTATTAAGTTCTCAATATCTTCACTTAATTTAATGTTCTGAATGATTATTTTATACAAGTAATGTTGCTTTTGATAAATTAAATTTTATGAAGTTGCATATGCCGCCTGTCTTGTTTGCATTTTAGATTTAAAATGTGAATTATTAATGAGTGGCAAATTTTTTAGCTTTGCAAGGAAGCAAAAGAGTTCTTTTCATTGAAAGTATTCTTATATTTCTGACGCTAATGCTGACTCTGTAGTCACGTTCCATCGGCTCAAACCTTCACACTGTGCATGATGCTGTGCAGGAAAAGGTAAGTGTGACATGACCTTCTGACAGCGTGTTGTGCTACAGAAATAGCTTCCATAGGATGGTGTACTGACATGTGTAGGAGCGACCTGACTCCTACTGCTTCAAAAGAGAAACAGGAAAGCAGACACGTTTTTTAAACCACAGGCTGCATATTGTGGCGGTCCTCTTTGTGCTGTCAAAGAGCTCTGACACATCAGATCCTGTGGATTGTGGACATTGGCAGCAGATCCTTTAGTGGGTTGCAGAGTCGTGCCTCTGTGGATCAAGGGTGTTCCCATTAGGGGTAGACTGATTGTCAACATGGTCAATTATCGTGGCTGGTATTTGGCATTTTCCCATTTATTTGTATGCTTATTTTTATTGACAGATTATCGATAAATTAAATGCACTACTTTTAGTCCGACACAGCCTCCTCTTTCTGTCTTTAGTAACTCTCTGGTCAAGAAACCTGAGTAAGAAACACAAACTGTTGCCACAAATCAGGAAACCAGCTTTTACCACAGTGGCTAAGGCTATGCTAACAGCTTGTGGAGAAGTTCAAACAGAGATTACCCTGAAAGAGAGTCTGGAAAACAATAACTGATAACGCTTTAGGATATGAACCCAAACTGATCAATCTCAAATAATTGAAACATGACAGTCTGTTTTAGTCACTCCAGTTTCTATTGCACATATTCAGTTACGGTAGTCATTATCAATAAAGAAGCCTAATTATAAATGAGGTTTTTTTTCTGCTGATGTATATCAGCTCCAAATATCCTTTATCAGTCTTTTTTGATTACTAATTATTGTTATCGGCCATGATAAAACCCATATCGGTCAATCCTTAGTTCCCATGGATGTCTGATCAGATTGGGATCTGGGGAGTTTGAAGGCTGAGGGAGCACCTTGGACTAATTTGTGTTTCTTGATGTCTTCTTGGGCGATTTTTGCAGTGTAACGGGATGCTGTTGCAATGGTGGGGTGTGCTTGGTCTGCAGCATTGTTTAGGTGGTTGGTGCATGCGAAAGTAACATCCACATTAATGTCAGAACTAGGGCTGCACAATTAATCAAGTTTTGATCGCGATCACGATTTTGGCTGGCACAATTAAATTAACCTGATTGTTGGTGATATTTACATTTAAAATGCAGGCTCTGGTGCATATCTTATCAAGCGCCTTGTCAACCAGTCGTCAGCCAACCACCAGGAGGCGAACACATGGTTAAGGCTTCATTAAGCTGCCTAAATAACAAGCGAGCGCACCATAGACTGTATATAAAGATGGACGTAGCATTTGGCTCCAAAATTGAAGCCCACCCGGAAGTTTCAGAAACTTGCAATATCACGCTGTACGCTAGGGTTGGCTCCAAAAAGCTTTTGCTCCATAGACCCCAATTCATTTTTGGAAAAAATAAAATTCGATAGACTGATTTTCTACAACTCAGGATTTTTTTCCTGTTAGTTTTTATGGTCAAAATGAGAGATCAGGTTGCCGATCTTAAAATAAATCAATACTGAATTTTAAATAAATCGTTAAAGTTGGCGGAGCCAGGGGGCGTGGCTATACTTGATAGACAGTCCCATTGACTGGTCCTGCTCTGAGTTGCTCTCCGGTCCAGCCTGTTTGATGACGCTTTTTACCTCACTGGCTCCAAAAAATCCAAAATGGCGACCAGGAAGTAGCAAAATCCGGGCTTCATTTTCTCAGCGTTGAAACCAACGGGTGACGTCACGGTTAGTTCACGCCGGGAGCGCACCCTGCAGCGGCAGCCTCAAATCACTCAGTGGACTGGGCTGATGAGAGCGAGACATGTCGAGAGAAGAAAGTACAGCAGCAATTGGAGATGAGGAGCATCATGGTGAGGAGCTAGTACCTCGAAACGGATCAGCATCCATCGTCTGGACTTGTTTCGGATTCAGGGCAAGTGACGTTAAACAAGAACAAGTCATATGTAAAGAGTGTAGCAGAGTTGTGTCTGCCCCGCACAGTAACACAACTAATCTGTTTAACCATCTGAAAAACATCACAAACGCAAATACGAGGAATGCATGGAGGCTAAAGCTAACGTTGATTCAGAAAATCCCCGTCCATGTCCAGCGGCAACCCAGACAACCATTACAGCGACCCTGCATCGGGCAACACCGTATTCAGCTACCTCCCAAAGACACACAGAGATAACGGACGCAATATCGTTTTATTTGGCCAAAGACATGTGTCCAGTAAATACAGTGAGCAACGAGGGCTTCAGAAAAATAGTCAAAACACAGGAAAATAAATATGTGATCCCCTCGCGCAATTATTTCTCCACGTGTAATTGTTTCCATTGAGTTGCACTTTGTGATTGCACTCTGAATAGCACTTTTTTTTCAGTTAGCACTTATTAAATTTTAAATTCTTGGGCAAATTTTATTTTACTATTATTTATCATTTATTCTTATTTAAAGTTTCATTTTGCACTGAAAACACTTCATATATTGTTCGCTTAAAAGTAGTGCAATAAAAATATAGATATTTTCTGTAACATGATGAACAACCGCGATTAATAATCGTGATTACAATATTGATCAAAATAATTGTGATTATCATTTTGGCCATAATCGTGCAGCCCTAGTCAGAACCCAAGGTTTCCCTGCGGAACTGTGCATTTTAGTAAGATATCACCTGTAACTTAATCTATAATCCTCTCTATACCAACCATTGAGATCACAATTTCAAAGAATAACCTGTGATAACAAGCTCCCAAAGTGAAAGTGGTACAAAAACAGGTGTAACAATCTATGCAGAACTGGAACCTTGTTTTGAGTGCTTGTGTGTGTGTGTGTGTGTGTGTGTGTGTGTGTGTGTGTGTGTGTGTGTGTGTGTGTGTGTGTGTGTGTGTGTGTGTGTGTGTGTGTGTGTGAAGCGAGAGAACCAGCAATTTGGAGTTATTATTGCCAACCAATTTTATCCATCCACAGAGCAACAAGCTTCCAACTTCATAAAACACTGATCCTCCAGAGACAGAGAGAGAGAAAGAGAAAGAGAGAGAGGTGGAAGCAGACAGCAGAGGAGGAATAACAGAAAGAATTGATTGTGTGTTCAGGAGGGGCTTGGATATATGGAAACACAACAAAAAACGAGAAGATGGAAAATTGGACAATCAAACACACACGCAAAACAGAACACAGACAATTTTAGAAGGTTGTACAGACGTCTAATCGATTAGATTGTCCTTATTCTCAGCCGACGCCTCACACACACACACACACACACACACACACACACACACACACACACACACACACACACACCATGGGAATGACAGCAGGATACATTATGAATACTGTAATCGAAGGAAACATCTCAGATGGCTCCAGCATGTTAATACTGAATAATCACTCCCTCATTTCCTTCTCTCCTGCCCTTCTTTCTCTCTCTCTCTCTCTCTGACTCTGATTTATTGACGGAATGAAAATCAAGGCTGCTAAAAGAACAAATTAGAGGTTTGGAAAAGGAACACTTCCCCTGCGGGCAAGGGGACTTCAATTACAATGGAGAGCCGTGTTAGGCAACAACCAAATAAATAAATAATCATAATAATAATTCAAAAAAAATATCTACAATAAAAATTGTCTGGTGGATTAGCCGCTCGCCTCTCCCCAAGAATCAATTTGTCATATTCAGGGACGTACGTATATGAGAAGCAATCTATTTCACACTCTGAAAGAATTACTCATTTCCAATTTTCCTTGTTGACATTTGAGCCGTAGGGGTGGGGGCACTGTTTGTTTGTTTGTGTGCGCGTGCATGTGTGTGCATGTGTGTAGACTGCAGTGTTTCGTCCTCAATTCCGTCTCTACTTCTATTTCTATTATGCTTTCCCTTTTTCACTTACTCCCTCTGAGATACACCATCACACTCTCTAACACTCACTCTTCTCTCCATCCTTTGTCCACTGTGGTCCAATACACAGCAGTGACAAGTGGATTAAATGTGTGTAATGCTAAAGAATCAAAAACAACAAAAGTACTTTAAAAAAAAAAAGCTCCAGATCATTGTAAAACTTCTTGATACTTTCTTGATTTATACTGATTTTTACTTGACCAATAGGTTTCTTCTGGTTGGAAATTAGGCATAAGGAAGCCACAAATGGCAAGACATTGTATTAGAGATGTATATGTTAGATTTTGACTGCTTTCATGTTTTGCTTTGTTTGTCTGTTGTTACTGAAAATGCCATGTGTACAATTATTCATGTCCTTTCTCAGTAATTAATGGCAGGGCCTTTAATCAAATGTGTCTTATATTTTGGACCACTCATATTTTGCAGTGATCCCCAGGTCTTCAATTCACCTTTTGGACTTTAAAATCTAGATATTGCGTTACTTTAACCACGTCTTGTCCAGTTTGGTCATATGTTTCAGATCATTGTGTCGTTGGAAGGTCCAGTTCTGCTTCTGTTTTCTACCAGAATCTTAATATTACCCTCTTTTCTAGATTTACAATTCACTTTGGCAAGGTTAAAACTGCTGAAAAACACAACCAAGGGTAGACATTCCCACCATCATGCTGGCTCAGGGGGATTGTGTTCTTGGAGTTGAATGCCTCTGCTTGCTTTAATGAAAAACACATCCTACAGATCTGGCGACTAAAACCTTTCCTTTAACCCCACAATGAGCTCTGTGTGTCAGTCTTGGAGAAGTGGAGTCCTCTTTGATCGGAAACCAGCCTCGTGCAGTGTCTGCTGGAGTGTCTGCCTTGTTGACACCAGAATTGCTTAGTTTCATCAGGATGGTCTTTGTGCTGATTGCTGGATTCTTCTTGGCCTTTCACTCTATCACTCTTGCCAGCACACGGGCCACTTTTGGCTTCCTAACACGCCCTTTGAGATTTTTCACAGTGTGGAACTCCTTGTACTTTTTGATTATTCTTTGCACTGTGGCCACTGGCACTTGAAAAAACACTTGGATATGACTTTGCAGCCTTTCCTCATCCTGGGAGCAGCCACAATGTGCAGCTCTCTCTCAGTGATGGACCCTAATGGCAGCTCACCGACCTCTTGGTTGGAGACATGACTTGCAATTGAATTGTAACTGAGAAGAGAACTACTGCACTCTCAGTTCAAAGCGTGTTTGAATGCTTTAAGACATGGCAGACATTGAAAGCACATTGGGGATTGGTATCGATGCTGCAATTTCTCAAAAATGTGCATCAATTTCTTGGGTATGAATAATTTTGGACTGGTCCTTATTAGGAAAAAGATGCAGCATAGAAATAGTTAAAATGATTCACTGTTGTTGTTGTTGTTGTCATTTGTTTATGTAAATTCCAGCCAAAAAAAAATTACTTGAGAAATTAATTTTTGTCACAATACACGTACCAGAAAAACAACAACATGTTTTTCATTTTTTAAAATAGAAATGGATTAATAAATGCATTACAAAACCTTTTTTGTCCAACCAAGGCCAGAAGTTTGTCTGTATTCTCGCTTCAGACACAACAAGCGACATAAAAAGACACAAACACATGCAGCACATTCAAACACACGAAGAGCAAGAGGACAGATTGAGCTGATTTTTCGTTTACCTCATCTTGTCAGTTAATGTTGATGAAGAGATATCATTTGTGCAAAACCGTCTTACAACAGTCTGTAGAGCTGCACTGATCTGCGCTTGTCACAGTTTTTGAGTCACTGGCAGAGGAGAGTGATGTCCCTATTTTTAATTCCAAGTGGCTCAGTTGGAAAACAGCAATTATTGAGCACCAGATGTATTTCTGAACGCGGAAAAATGTGAAATGTGGGTGGCAAGTCAGAAGTAGTGCTCTAAAGCAGCAAATTCTGATTTACATCTAAAGTGTAATTCTTTATGTAAATATCTGTTTTTTTCCCCCTATGGTCAAAAATGACTAATTGGGCTTTTAACACATGCTGTCAACATACTTAGTGTCGTTTCTTTTCCAAACATGTCCTCACTATTTGACTGCCTCACTGACAAGCACACAGAAAATCAATTAACTCTCATGACTTTCTCTGACATTCCCCCTCCTCGTCGCTCCCACATTCTTCTTCCTCTGCTCTCCCTCACTTTCTCTCCCACATATTCCCTCCCTCCCTCCCTCCATCTGCTTGGCTGCACTGCCAACTGGGGTCAATTAATCATCAAATACTATTTGCATATTTACAGTGGGGCTAAGCTAAGCTGATTACTGCTAGTCCAATAGCCGCTGATTCAACAGGGCTTATGCTGCGACATAATGTGATGAGGATTTGGGGAAAACGGCTTTAGCGCGATCTGATTGGATCTCATCCCTGAAAGCCTAAATAACAGAGGAGCGCAACATCAGTGACCTTCACCAGACACCTCACTGTCATCTACAACCCGCACAGAAATTGATTCCCTCCTCTCACCGTTGCGTTTTCTCTCTCTCTCTTTCTTCTTTTGCTTGTACTTTCTGTCATTATGTGTTTTTTCTACGCGGCATCATGAAGGCACTTCCACACAGAGCTTTTGGGAAACTGCAATGTTTGTAAGTTCACTATTGAAATGACAAATAAATGGAACACCAAAGCCCAGATCATCATTTGCTCTGGTGTGAAGATCTGTACAGGTTCACATCTAACTTGTATTCAGTCTAACTGGGCTTCAGGTTGCTTCCACTGTGGCTTCAGTACATCCGGCACATAAGTGCAGACTCACGGCAGCGTCTGATAATAATGTCTGCTATCATCATCACAGAAGGAGAAAATGTACTTTCTGACACTAAACAGAGGTTGCTGGTACAGCTTCCTCTACAGCTGCTCATTACAGTAATTGGTGGTGCATCATGCTGCCGCTGTGTTTGTGTTGTCTCTGTTTGGTTCCGTCCAGGTCACGCAGATTTTGGATCCGGATCAACTATCCTCAGGTCTAAGAAAGTTCAGGTCCCCGTCAGACTGTGTCTTTGTTTCTAAATTAATTAACGTGGAGCTGTTTGGGGCGTCTGGCAAAGCAGTGTATGATCATCTGCAAAAAAAAAAAAAAAAAAAACTGAACCAGACTTCTGATTTTTACTGCAGTGAGCTGTGACATCATCCAGCAAGTCGCTGCAGCAGCCAATCAGATACCTGCAAGAGCTTATGTTGCTGTTTTTAGAGATTTTTTAATCATCATGACAGAAGATAAAACAGTTTTCAGGGTTGTAAAATCATGTCTGTGATTTTTTTTTTGAATTACATAATTAGGTTGTCTGTACTCATGTGATAAATCAACATGTTACTATCAGCAACCTTCTGCTCTTCTAATACAAACTAAAAGCAGTTCTTGTTCATAACCAGGATTGTCAACAATTAAATGACAAAATTTCCTTCAACTTTGGTTCATGTCTGCAGAACTGTGAATCCTGAATTCTCATTTACTCTCACCATCAACACTGCATATTGGTGCATAAACCAACCATATTTCTGAGCGTTTTCTGCCATAGAGTTGATCAAATACTTATTTTCTAAGATAATTCTGGCCACACATCAGCCACTGTAGTGCATGCTATAATGTGCAATCTACAGTCTTCTATAGACACATTAAAGATGACCAAACTCACATTTAGATTTGCACATATGACTACAGATAAATCACATAATGACTATAGATCTGATTTGTCCTTTTTCAACTCCGGTGCTTTTCTCTTTTACATGGCAGCCCCATAGCGGACCTACACTGTATGAACCTCGTGTGGCTTTTCTCACCTCCCAGTTATCTCTCTCCTCACCCTGTGTCTTTCCTCACCTCTACCCCTCGAATCACCTCTTCCTTTTCTAATTTCTCTCACCCTCCTCTACCCTCTTTTCCTGCTTCATAAAATGGGACGGTGAGGGGGGTGGGGTGGGGTGGGGGTGGGGGGGTATTACGCTGGGATTAGGTCTCAGCCGGCTTTAATTCCACCTCCTGAAATGAGATCCATGCCGTAGCCAAAGAGAAGGCTGCTTACAGCACACACACAGAGAGACTCCAATCCTGTATTTATATTTGAGTTTGTGATAGAAAAAAAAGACAATGAATATGAGGAACTCAGAGAAAAGTAGTTGTGTTTGCATCCTATTTTGTTTCCACACATTTCTCTGAACTGGTGTTACAAGGATCCTTTCCCAACAATCATCACTAGCAGCAGACATTTAAAGAGAAATGCTCATATTGACATATTGCTCTGACAAGGGTCCCATTTATTTAAAATTTAAGTAAACAAGGTGCAGTACAGACAATACCTATTACATTTTCAGATATCTTGATATTTCTGAGCATTTTTTTGGAGGTCAACAACATGGTAATCGTTTGAAAATACCACGTTAACTTGATGATCTACAAAAAGAAAAACGTGGGCAATGTTTGCTGCTGAAAAAAAAACAGCATTTTGAGCTCTTTTTGTTGTTTTGAAAGAGGACTTCATTGAAATTGCATTTCCACTGAATTCCACACACCTGCTGCCACACAGACTCAGAGATCCTGAGAGGAACCCACCAGACAATGTTCTGTTCAAAAAGAGAGCAGTGGTAGAAAAGTGATCACTCCTCCTTTCCTGCAATCGACACAGCTCGGCCTCATGATTTATGATTAAAATCAGTGTGTAACCTTTAAAGTCACGCAGCCCAACGTCACCTGAACTGGAAACACTGAACATATGAATTGTAGTTTTATTATTTTGAACTGAAAAATTCAATCTACTTATACACTCTGTGTGTGTGTGTGTGTGTGTGTGTGTGTGTGTGTGTGTGTGTGTGTGTGTGTGTGTGTGTGTGTGTGTGTGTGTGTGAGTGAGTGAGTGAGTGAGTGAGTGAGTGAGTGAGTGAGTGAGTGAGTGAGTGAGTGAGTGAGTGAGAGAGAGAGTGAGTGGGTGGGCAGCCAGACACTGTGCCATCATGTGAGAACATGTGGAGTTTTACTGCCCCCTAGTGACAACATACGGAGAGAGATGACCAGTTCTAAGCTGAGGAGTGATGTGTGAGTGAATTAGGTGAAAGTGTGAGGTAGAAAACAGGAAACTAACAGAACACAGGATTGGTCGGAGTCTCTGCAAACTTTCTGTAGTCTGTTTCTTTGCGACAGAATTGTCGGTGTTGTTTGAAAGATGGGATGAGAGTGACCTGTTGTTCTGGAAGCATTGACTGATTTTATCCTTGTTTATGTAACTGCATGGTGAAAGAAAACAAGCTGCAGAGTAAAAGAGAGATGTTGTATGGGCGGATGTGAGCGCAAGGACGCCAATAGTCAATGAAGTGGGGTTTTAAAAAAGTGTATTATTTTCTTCAACCTTGCTAGTTCCTTTGCTGCCTAGTTTTTGTCACAGTGCAGTTCAGTTATTCCTGAACAGGGGAGAAAAGAGGGGTAGAGAGTGAGACAAGGTGAGCCTTCAGAAGACAAAAGTGAGTCATAACTGTCGAACAGAAAGAGGAAAGTAGACCAAAAAGCAAACAGACAGAAGTAACTGCACGTATTCGGAGAAAGATGAGCAGAGGGTGAGCAGATGGAAGGTGATAGTTTTTGGATTTTGCATTTAAGAGATTAATACTCAGCAGAGTCGACCTTTTAACTTTGAGTGGCCGAGCAGCAGACACATACACAGAGCAGGACACAGGTCACAGATGTTCACATGTGTGACACACACACAAACACACACACACACATTAATTCACTCGTTCATTCATTCTTTTTGCTGCTTATTTGTGTTTAGCTCAATGTGAAACCCATTCAGCAACACCGCTCGACTAAATAAGAGCAGGTGCACACGTTTTGCAGGGGTTTAAGGGAAGGTGAAGGGGATGTCAAAAAATTCCAAGTTGAAGTGGCGCCAAGCCAAAAGAGGAGCTGAACTCATCTTTATGCAAATTTGGAGAGTCTGCAGCAATTATACAGTATCGAGTGTCCACTTGACTGATGTGAGTTCATGGAACATTATGTTCTGCCTGACTCCACTAAGTTAAAACTAACTTGTTACCACCAGAGGAACCTGGTGTGATGCATCTCTGCACAGGGAAAGTGCTTAAAGTCATTGGTTTCATTAGCAAGTTGGCTGCAACTAGTGTAGTATTACATTTTTTTTATTCCTAAATATGAGAAATGTCATTTTCTTTTTTTATTGACCTACAAAGCACAGTTAAAGGGTGAAAAGTAAAGTTTATTGTTTCTTAGTAAAACTACCCTTTTCATGTAGTCACGTGCCATTAACACATGAATCTGTGCTGACCTTCTAGTGAATTTCACACTTCATTATCATCTACTTTGCACAACAAAATTGTAAATCCAGAGGTGTTTCCCTGAAGAATTGATTTGTGCAGAAGATGTGCGTCCGGGAAAATGGTATTTGTCCTGTGAGAAAGCTGCTGGGTGTCAGCAACATACTGGTGTTCCATAATATCATGTTAGCTGAAATAAAAAGCTAATTCTGATAAGAATCTATCATCTTTGTGTGCATTCTGTTGAATATAAACTCCACCGATGACCTATAATGGATTTTTAGCTGTTCTGAAGCCAGTGTTTTGTACTGCTGGATAATATTTAGAGCAAAAAGAAACTTGGGTATGTGGACACTCTTTTTAGATAAGCGTGCAACACATTTTACCAGAGATGTAAGAGGTCAAACCCTGCAGCACGAAGGTGGAAATCTGCCGGAGGACACTTTGACAAGGATTAAGATGCAGCTTCGGAGGTCGAGTCAGCCCTGTTTGTGGAGCAGCCTTTCTGTCCGATGGGGCTCTCTGCTGTTGCTCTTTGTCAAGCTTTTGTCTCCAGTTTTTTAAAAAAAAAAGCTGCGTTGAAGGGGCCGTGACTGGTGGCCTGATTAGGTGTTGAGGTTGGCAGATCAAATCTTATGAACAGCTACAGCTCTGGAGCTCCCATGTTGGCAAGGAAGGAAGTCAATCTGTCTGTGAATCTGTCTGGTCTGAATATGTCAGCAGTCCTCCTTACCTCACACAGGCTCAAAGTGGAGTCAGTTCTTTACAAATCTGCACTATTTTTATTATGCAAAGTCAAAAATGAAGTATGATTGTGACTTCAAATCAGAACTAGATGCATAAAAAGAGCTTATTTAATTTGAAATGAGTTCCTTCTTTTATATTTGTGTCGTTTGTTTGCCCTCTAGGTGCATTAATTCCACCTAGCAGCAGAGGTGCACTGGACATCAGCCATACTGAGATAAATCACAGCAGGCTGATGGGCCGTCTACATTTTAGAATTCTTACCCTGTTTGTTTCTTTACATCATCTCTCTGTGCCTTTTCGGGTGCCCCTGAGAAAACTCTGCTTGCATGTTCATATATATCAACCCTCATCCATGCTTGTCCCAAAGGATAAGTCCAGAGCTGAATTTTTCCCAAAACACCCGTCTGCCAGTGTCCTATCCAAAACAAAAAAAATCTCAGTGCAGCTGTGGAATATTTGGGACTGACCAGAAATGCTTTCCTTAGCATTCTGCCTCTGTTGGTTGACTGTAAAGACACCACAGGTAGGATTTTTTAGTATCAAAGCAGCTCTGATGGTGAGCGAAGTTCAGCAAATCCTGTAGCTTATTGCTGCTACTGTTTCTAAGTGCAACATTTTTTTTCCCCCAGCTACAGAATATTCTGTAAAAGAAACGGCAGCAACATTAAGCTGCTTTGTTCTTTCATGAGACTGGATTTGGGAGGTCTGGATTTTCCACAAAAGCTATAAACTCCTTTCCACTGGGATGTTAAATAACATTTTCATTAGAGCAGAGAGGACAAGAACTGTGAGTGGCATTTCTAAACTGTCTGGGATGGGAGGCAGTGCTTGTGTGGCAGCAGTGGTCGGGTTATTTTGTACTCAGAAAAACATCAAATTGTAAAAAGCATGTCTGTGAAAGTTCATACTTTTTCTAACGCAGTGTCTAGATTCTCCAAAACATTACACCTGCTTAATCTTTACGATCTTCAACATCTATTTATTTCCACTACAGAAGCCATTTCAAACATCTTTGGTTTTCAAGACAGAGCTGGAATGAAATTATTTTCTAGTTGTCGAGTTCGCAGCAGTTTCCTCCTCGTTCACTGATCACCTGAACCTTGTTTCAGCTTTGATGTATAAGATGAGAACACTGGAAGCTCTCGTAAAGCTGCCACAAGCTTCCCTTTAAAGTGTGATGAAAATTCCACATTCTGTAATATTTAAGTTACAGTGACGGATTTCAGATGTTGAAACTATCCGTGTCATTTGGTTTATTGTGATTGTTCCAGAGATGAAGTGTTGTGGATTTCAGCACTTCCAGCAACCACAGTTTTTTTTTCCCATTTATTAGAAAAAGCAGTTTTTTGAATTCTAAAGTTATTTTGGTTGAGTGTTCTTTGGTGTCACCGGAAAAGAAAACCAGAGCGTTCCTTAGATTAAAACATTGAAATAAATCCTCTCTCATCCTCCTAGGACAGTCTCCAGACAGGCACCATCCTTAATGGAAAGGCTTGTACAGAAGCTACCTACCAGGCTCCAAGCAAACAACACGGCTGAACAAGGACTTTCGGGGACTTTCAGGTGTGCAAAATGTAACCACTGTGAGAGAATCATCCAGAACAGGACCTTAAGAACTCTGAGAAAATACAAGAACGTCGTCTTCATCAGCTGTATCATCAAGTTTCAGTTTGCTGCGTGTCCCTGTGGGTGCTTCTTTGTGACTCAAACAAAAAGGAAAGTTAAAAGAGCACTTTGCCGAACACAAACATACAATCTGCGTCAATGATGAAGACCCCTTGGCTCAGCGCTGTAAAGAGGTACAACATGACAACCCTCTGTGCTTAAAGATCCAGCCTATGTGTGTGAAGAGCTGGATGAAGTCGGTATTTCATTGTAAAACGTGGAATAATAAAGCTATGCGATACATTGTCTCAATAAGGGAATTGAATTCAGACCTTTATGTGGTTGTTGGAGGGTTCATTCTTCTATAGTTTCTGTGTTTTTCTAATATATACGTGTGTAAACTTCGGTGTTGTTCTTCAATAACAGGGTTAGATTTGTTCTTTTCCTCTTTCGGTTGCTGCTGGTGTTTGTTTTTTTAAGTGGGGATGAAGCTGAGAAATGAGTCATGAAATGAAATGAAATGAAATAAAATAAAATAATAGACATTGGTGCTCTTGCCTGCATGACCTTTACACTGCACCATAAAGAAGCCACTACCGCCTATATTTTTTTAAATCTTTTTTCATCTACTGATCATTTTTCCTTTGGTGACTCATTATGTCATTTATTTTTGTGATTAATCAACATAAAATAAAGATTATAGTAGAAAAGGGCCCAACACAATTTCTCAGAGGCCATGGTAACATAGAAATTGCTGTTTTCTGACAATCCACTAACACATTTATTATTTCAGTGCTAATTTTCACTTTCAGTGCACACATTCTCCTTCTAGATCCACCAACACACCTTTTAAATCTAATGGCAGGTGTCCAACTTTTTTACTTACCCCCTGATGGCACTCCTTTCAGTGTAGTTCTTCCCAATTTAACCGTATATCTATCATTTTATCATTTTCCATTCACATTGACCTCAATAAAATGACCGAAGCTACTGTTTTGTTAGGAGCCATTCTTGCATTCTGTCTGTTTCTGCCACAACACTCAACAAACCAGTTCAGACTCTAAACAAGCCTATCAAGCAAGTATTCATCCAACAATTAAAGTAGCAGCTGTTGTCTGCAGTTGAAGGCAGATACATGTGATGATTCTAGCACAAAATTATTTACAACCCTAATGATGGTGGTTGTTAGGGTTGTATATCCAAGGTCCCTTTGTGAAGCGCCGAGGAAGAAATCTAATGTTCCGTCTGTGATTTTAAGCAGTTGTACTTCACATTCTGAATGTTAATTTAGCACCAAATGAAAAGATTTCTCTCACTTTTACACTTTTCTGCCTTCCAGTGGCAGGTTACAATTATGGCTTTGACTCATTAAACTAATCTTTTAAGATGAATA
The DNA here is from genome assembly GCF_021347895.1 of Acanthochromis polyacanthus. NCBI lineage: Eukaryota > Metazoa > Chordata > Actinopteri > Pomacentridae > Acanthochromis > Acanthochromis polyacanthus. The sequence goes on along the minus strand of NC_067116.1, from coordinate 23,628,520 downwards.
AAACAGTTAGAAAGAACAAGGTGAAAAGGCATTCACCACTTCTGAAAAGCTGAATAATGAAGTCTTCGATTTTTCACTTTGGCCACCTTTTGAAGGTGATTAGCTGCTTGCAAAGAATGAAGGTGTTCTTGGTAGTAGAAATCAATGGAAGACTAAAATCTACAATTGTTTATTTAATTTAAAAATTCTGTAAGCATATTGAGTCTGTCAAACAGTACACATTGATCTCTGTTGTACAGAACTGGATTTGTAGTCACACTTTTCTCAAAGCACTGTGTTTTTGGGTTGTTGTTTTTTTCTTTTATCAGTGCACGAGTGACAAATTCACTGTGAACACAGAAGGTGACAAAGTTCTGTGCAGCTAATGCAGAAAAGTAGGCATGACTGACACACCCCTTGAACCTGAACCTGATGGTATCGTGTGAAGTTTCTGACCGCGAGTGACACTATAAAGCAAGTTTTTACAAATAGGTCATACTTTGTGAGGACCTATTGGCTCAGTGGTTAGAAGCTAGAAGATCCCTGGTTCGCATCCCGGTCTTCCCAGGAGCTTTCTCCATAGAGTTTGCATGTTCTCCCTGTGCATATGTGGGTTTTCTCCGGGTACTCCAGCTTCCTTCCACAATCCAAAAACATGCTGAGATTAATTGGCGATTCTGAATTGTCCTTGAGTGTGAATGTGAGTGTGATTAAATGGTGTATAGACAATGGACAGAAGCACAGTAATGCAACATAATGAAGACCACCAGGAAACAAATACTGATATTAACAATCCGTTTTCTTCAACTTATCCACTGTTGGGTAGTGGTGGCAAAAACATTCCAAATAATCCTCAGCCCAGTATTGTTTTTCAGCAGCTCCTGGAGGATCCCAAAATGTCCCCAGACCAGATGAGACATGTAATCTGTCTAGTGAGCCTTTCTTTGGTGCCCTTCCAGTTAGTGTTGTCTAGAAAACCCCCGAAGGAAGGCGCCCAGGACACATCGTGATTTGATGCCCAAACCTCCTCAGCTGGCTCTTTTTGATCCAAAGAATCAGTGACTCTACTCATCCTATCTCTAAGGCTGAGCTCAGCCACTCCACAGAAATGACTCATTTTGATCATTTGTATCCATCACCTTGTTCTCTCGGTTACTACCCAGACTTCATGATCCTTGGAGAGGGTCCCAGAGACCTTTTCTTTGCAGCTCAGCTCCCTCTTCACAATGACGGTCATGAATAACATGTTTTTACCCCCGCCAGGAGGTTATGTAATCATCTGAGTTTGTTTGTCTGTTAACAGCATAACTCAAAAAGTTATGGACGGATTTTCACCAAATTTTGACAGAATGTCCAGAAGAGCAAAAGTAACAATCGATTAGATTTTGGAGGTGATCCGGATCACCGTCTGGATCCAGGATTTCTTTGAAGGACTCTGTACAATTGAGAGATGGCTGCCATCTCCGGGTCACCTCCAAAATCTAATCGATTGTTACTTTTGCTCTTCCGGACATTCTGTAAAAATTGGGTGAAAATCCGTCCATGACTTTATGAGTTATGCAGTTAACAGACAAACAGACAGACAGATGGCCTGGCGGAGGTCTGCGCTCTCCGAGTGCTTTTCTAGTTAGGGTCCGAGCACCGAGGGTGCGAAGGACAGGCGGTGCCAGGGCACCGACTGTCCAAGGCACCAGCGGTGCCAAGGACCCTATTGAAACCCTAGGGATTATTATTAGGGTCCGAGCACCGAGGGTGCGAAGGACAGGCGGTGCCAGGGCACCGACTGTCCAAGGCACCAGCGGTGCCAAGGACCCTATTGAAACCCTAGGGTTTATTATTTAGGGTCCGAGCACCGAGGGTGCGAAGGACAGGCGGTGCCAGGGCACCGACTGTCCAAGGCACCAGCGGTGCCAAGGACCCTATTGAAACCCTAGGGTTTATTATTAGGGTCCGAGCACCGAGGGTGCGTAGGCGGTGCCAGGGCACCGACTGTCCAAGGCACCAGCGGTGCCAAGGACCCTATTGAAACCCTAGGGTTTATTATTATTATTATTATTATTATTTTTTTTTTTTTTTTTTTTTTTTTTTCTCCCGTAAAGTAAATTGGCTTTTTGGCGGCCTTATCATACTCCAAAACGCGTGAAATTTGGCATGCACATCAGGACTGGCGAAAAATTTGATATTTTATGGGAGTTGCGCATGTGCGTGGCAAAATGGCTCTATAGCGCCACCTGCAAACTTGAAAAAGTAGTCATTAGGCCAACTGCCACAATGTTTCATGTACAGCTACAATATTTGGTGGGCATATGCAGAACATCTGGACACACCAAAAAGTCAATTACAGCCACGCCCTAAACCCAACAGGAAGTCGGCCACCTTCAATTTGCTGTAAATTTTTCAAACTTAATCGCTCCTCGGGAAATGACTTGCCTTTTTGGCGGCCTTATCATGAACCAAAACGCGTGAAATTTGGCGTGCACATCAGGACTGGCGAAAAATTTGATATTTTATGGGAGTTGCGCATATGTGTGAAAAAATGGCTCTATAGCGCCACCTGCAAAATTGAAACAGTGGTCATTAGGCCAACTTCCACAATGTTTTATTTACAGCTACAATATTTGGTGGGCATATGCACCACATCAGGACACACCAAAAAGTCAATCACAGCCACACCCTAAACCCAACAGGAAGTCGGCCATCTTGAATTTGCTGTACATTTGTCAAAATTTATAGCTCCTAGTGGATAAGTCTGAGAGAACTGAAATTTGGCCAGTACATGCACCAGACCTTTCTGATGAAAAGTTATCAAAAACTCAACCAGAAGCCAAAAGGTGTGGGCATGGCGGAGCCTCAAACAACTGATCCTTCGCCATGAAACAGGAATTGGTGTCTAATTCTTCTCAACATGCTCCAATCTGCCTGAAACTTTACATGTATGATGACAGTCCTGTCCTGATGTCATCCACATAGGGATATTCATTGACAGTCATAGCGCCACCTTGTGGTTTCAGGAAATAGACATCTTTTACACTTTCATGCCCTATTGTTACCCGGTTGATCATATTCACTTCAAATGCAGTGACAACAGCCTAAACACATTGATGATGCATCCCAGTGAAAATGGTGACTTGTCATCAAAGGGCGTGTCTGTGGCGGCCAAACCAATTTCGATGTTTCGCCATGAAAATTTAACGATTCATATCTCAGCTGAACAACATCCTATCTGCCTCAGACTTCACATGCTGGATACCAGGTCCAGTCTGAACACATCCACACTCATAAATTTTGAAAAAGTCATAGCGCCACCTGTTGGTAATAGTAAGTTTAAGGCCTTATATTTTCAGGTACAATGGCCCCAAACTTGGTGATATCATGCTGGAAATTGGTCAGTCGAGTCTTCACCTCTTGACAATCCCACACTGTGAAGGGTGTGACATTTCATGTAACGCTGTTGCCGTAGCAACCAAATATCGCCATGAAAAACAAAGCCCTTTCTGACAGGTTAGGAATACTCCAATGCTCACAAAAATTACCACACACATCACCATTGACCCAAGGAACAACACTGTATGCATCTCGGCACTGCACATGCTATAGCGCCCCCTACAGTATTTTTAACAAACAGCCCCCCCAGCACGTTTCACCTACATCCATGAAATTTGGGAGGCTTATAGAGCACATCAGGACGCACAAAAAAGCCTCTTGGAGCCATGTCCTAAACCCAACAGGAAGTCGGCCATCTTGGATTAATTGTGAGATTTTTGATGATTTTTCTCATTTTTGAGAGTTAATACCTCCTGGGGGATAATTCCAGGAGACCTGAAATTTTGTCAGTCCACACAGCAGGACTTGGTTTGGAAAAGTTATCAAAAGTTTAACCAGAAGCCAAATGGCGTGGCCATGGCGACCATCAGCGTTTTGATGCTTCGCCATGAAACATCAACTGCTGTATAACTCTCCTCTGCATGCTCCAATCTGCCTCAAACTTTCCATGTGTGATCACAATCCAATCCTGATCACATCTACAGGCCAACAGACACTCTCAGTCGCAGCGCCACCTGATGGAGGGACAGTAAATGCTGTATAACTGGCCTCTACATGATCAAATCAGCCTGAAACTTTTCATGAGTGATCAGAGTCCAGCCCTCATCACATCCACTGTTTGAAATACACTCTGAGTTACAGCGCCACCTGGTGGTGGATGGGCAGGAAATGCTGTATAACTAGTCTGAACATGCTCCAATCTGGCTGAAATTTTACGTGTGATTAAACTCTGGTCCAGATGTGATTCAGAGGCCGACACACACTCTCAGTCACAGTGCCACCTGGTGAACGTGCATGGATTCGCCGACCAGCGTGGATGCGAGGACCCGTCCATCGCTGCTTGCAGCTTTAATATTATTATTATTATTTTTTTTTTTTTTTTTTTTTCTCCCGTAAAGTAAATTGGCTTTTTGGCGGCCTTATCATACTCCAAAACGCGTGAAATTTGGCATGCACATCAGGACTGGCGAAAAATTTGATATTTTATGGGAGTTGCGCATGTGCGTGGCAAAATGGCTCTATAGCGCCACCTGCAAACTTGAAAAAGTAGTCATTAGGCCAACTGCCACAGTGTTTCATGTACAGCTACAATATTTGGTGGGCATATGCAGAACATCTGGACACACCAAAAAGTCAATTACAGCCACGCCCTAAACCCAACAGGAAGTCGGCCATCTTCAATTTGCTGTAAATTTTTCAAACTTAATCGCTCCTCGGGAAATGACTTGCCTTTTTGGCGGCCTTATCATGAACCAAAACGCGTGAAATTTGGCGTGCACATCAGGACTGGCGAAAAATTTGATATTTTATGGGAGTTGCGCATATGTGTGGAAAAATGGCTCTATAGCGCCACCTGCAAAATTGAAAAAGTGGTCATTAGGCCAACTTCCACAATGTTTTATTTACAGCTACAATATTTGGTGGGCATATGCACCACATCAGGACACACCAAAAAGTCAATCACAGCCACACCCTAAACCCAACAGGAAGTCGGCCATCTTGAATTTGCTGTACATTTGTCAAAATTTATAGCTCCTAGTGGATAAGTCTGAGAGAACTGAAATTTGGCCAGTACATTCACCAGACCTTTCTGATGAAAAGTTATCAAAAACTCAACCAGAAGCCAAAAGGTGTGGCCATGGCGGAGCCTCAAACAACTGATCCTTCGCCATGAAACAGGAATTGGTGTCTAATTCTTCTCAACATGCTCCAATCTGCCTGAAACTTTACATGTATGATGACAGTCCTGTCCTGATGTCATCCACATAGGGATATTCATTGACAGTCATAGCGCCACCTTGTGGTTTCAGGAAATAGACATCTTTTACACTTTCATGCCCTATTGTTACCCGGTTGATCATATTCACTTCAAATGCAGTGACATGAGTGATCAGAGTCCAGCCCTCATCACATCCACTGTTTGAAATACACTCTGAGTTACAGCGCCACCTGGTGGTGGATGGGCAGGAAATGCTGTATAACTAGTCTGAACATGCTCCAATCTGGCTGAAATTTTACGTGTGATTAAACTCTGGTCCAGATGTGATTCAGAGGCCGACACACACTCTCAGTCACAGTGCCACCTGGTGAACGTGCATGGATTCGCCGACCAGCGTGGATGCGAGGACCCGTCCATCGCTGCTTGCAGCTTTAATTTAACAATGTTTTTTTTGTCTAGCCAGTTGTTCTTACTGCACTGTACAGTGTCTGCACACTTTGCCATCACTGTACAGTGTGGTTACAGACCAAACTTTAATCCTGCCAGCACAAACAGTGAGTGTGTGGTGACCCCTTTTTGAATTCTGACGTTTAAACCTGTTCCTGTACGGTTTGTCTTGATTGAGGTAACTCTTCTGTGAAGGACAGTATGTCCTCAAAAAAGCAGCTACACCCTGAAGAGCTCGTAATTAGAAGTCTGATTAGACTGAAAAACAAAATGGTCGAAAGAACCACAATCTCTGCGTAGATTAAAAAGTTATGTCTCTTGCAGACCAATCACGTTGGATGAAGCTTTTCCTTACAGCCAGACGACATCACTTTGTGTTCTGTGAGCAGCCCTCTGCAGCAGACGGTGGCCAGTATCCTGCTTTTCAGCTGGGAGGGACGACCATCCAATTACATCTTCTTCCCCTCTTAAGTCCATTAATCACCTCATTACAAAGGCCTCTCTTCCCTTAAAGGAGAGTTTTGTCCTGCTATCACACTTTATCACATTAGTGCTTAATTAAGAATTATGTCCTAGCATCTTGGTTTTAATTATGTGAATGCCTGGCTCCATTTGTTAAGTAACTATGTGGTGACATGCAGCAGCAGCAGCCACTGCAGGAAAGACACGGAGGGAAAACCGACTGTGGCCTTTTGCTGAAGTAATGAATTTAGTTTTAATGATGAAGGAACACAGGGTAGAGCCTCCAGGCAATGGCAGCTTATTTGGAAGAGTGAACACAGATACCCTCAAAAGTAAAAGGGAGCTGTGAAGTATGTCACCTTATAGGGCCAAAGTAGAATATAGATCCATAGGAATGAGCTGAATGCACTGACATCAACAACTGTAATTCTATCAGTACTATAAAAGGATTGTTGCGAAGAGGATGTTCGCCACTGCCTCTTTGTCTTCGCAACGTCGTGTTTGTTTTGAAGAGAGAGGATAAGAGCTTCTACTCACAGAGGAGCTGATGAAGCTTCTGCGTCTTTGTTCAGAAGGTTTAGTTCTTTGACTCCTCCTGTTGAAATCTGCTCCCCATGCGACACATTGCATAAACATTCACTGGGGGTCGATGTGGCAGACAATGCAGCAGCAAATAACATGACAAATAACTTTCCTTTCAACTTTTACATTACTTAGGCAGTGTGGTCCAGTGAGAGCCGTTCTCTCTTTTAAATAGGTCTCCTGTGTCCCTTTGCGAATAATTCAAAACTTTAACAGTTAGAACAACATTAAAACTTACAAAAATGCGAATGAAAGAAAATGAGTGAAAGTACAGATGACGATGTATAAACACACTGTGACTATAAAAGGTATTCACAACGCTTAATAATTTTACCCTTTTGTTGCTTTTCAACATTGTGTCATGGTCAATATAATTTGTTTTGTTGTACAAGAATTGACTAAGAAAACTTAAAAAGACTGTCATCTCAAGGTGAAAACAGAATGCTACAAAGTAACGCCAATTTTTAAAAATTTTTTGTGTAATTTAAAGACACCGGAATCTTGAAGGTGCATTCACTGGTGAAGGGTTTTCTGGTTATGACTACAACATGAAGACAAAACAACACTTCCAGCAAGTCTGTGAAATGGTTCTTGAAAAGCAAAAGCCAGGGGATGGATACAAGAAATATTCTTTGAAGTGCCGTTAAATCGATCATAAGAAAGTGGAAGGAAAGTGGCACATGCAGAAATCTTTGTAGAGAAGGTAGTCATCAAAAACTTAATGACCATTCAACAATGGCACTCGTAAGAGAGGCCACTAAGACACCTATGACTCTTCTGAAGGATATACAGGCTTCAGTGACTGAAATGGGAAAGCCTGTATACAAAAACTGTTGCCTTTCTTCACCTGAGAGAAAGAAAAACTCGAAGAAGACTCTTTGGTCTGATGACACACTAAGCATGGCACCAGCACAAACACACCATTCCCAATGTGAAGCATGGTGGTGGCTGTAATTTCAGCTAAAGGTGCATCTATCAAATGCTGACTTTACGGCCCTAAATACTTATGTTATCACATTTGTATTCATATGACGTTACTTTAGGTAGTGTCTACAGATACGGACCCGTATCTGTCTGGCAAATGGAAAGTGCCGTTTCTGTAGGCCACAGGCTACGGGTACGGGTCCGTACCTCTAGCAACTACCATTACTTTATACTACTTTATTTATATGAAATGTGTTTTCACTTTGAAAAGGAAGAGTTTTTAGCAAAAAAAAAGCTGTCTACAAGTTCTCTAAAATATTGAGCATTAATTTCAACATACATTTTGTGTCCTTAATGTGTGATTCATGCATGTGGGTCATTCATCACTAACTCGCTTTAATAAAGACATGCTGTTCTTGCCATCACCACAGAACCATAGTGCCACAATATCACAAAGTCGTTTTAATGTAAGCATGAGAAAAAACAAACTTTCATGACACCAGCTAGCACAAACAACCATATTTCACTGGGGTGCTGAAAATAGACTTTTCTCAATAGGGTTTTCTTAGTCTTAATATTCTTATTCTTGTAGACGGGAATAATGATGATTGAGGTACAGGAGAACGTGAGAACATCTGTGCTGAGAGATATCAAACTACTGAGAAGGGTTAGGGTTAGTTGGTCAGATCTTCAATTATTCTTTTCTCAGTTTTTATTGATAAAGTAGGGTTTTTTTCATCTATTTGTTTCAGTATTGTTTTGTATGTTATGTTGCTGTGTGATTTCTGTTCGAGGTAGTAGTTGGTGATGATCTTAATAAAGAATTTCTTTGTTTAATGTTAAAACTCTTGTATTAAAATTTACCGTGAGGGAGCAGTTTTATCCTTTTTAACACAATATATCAATTACTAACCCGTCTGACCAAACAAAGTTGGTATTGTATGCACATTTTTCATTCTAAATTACTGTTGAGCAAAATACAAAATCTGATTTATGTTGCTTTGGTAACAACTGCGCTTTGCTATATTTAGCATGTTTGATTCAATATTAAAATCCATACGTCATGTCTCTAAATTAATGCGCTAGTGATTTATTGATTAAACCCTTCACATGGTAGATTGGCGCTGACATATGCGCTTTACCTCTGGGTTAATGTCAGAGCTGCTAATTGCCGGAGGCTCGCAGGAATAGTTATTGTAGAGGGATATTTTTATTCTGATGTGTCGTTTATGTTGAATGTTTCAGTGTTGGTATCTTTGGGTTTTCATGCCAGAAAGTTGGACTGTGGCTAATGGTTGTCTATTTTCAAAACTGTGGATGTAAGGAGGACTGTCATCTGAAAAGTTCTAGGAATCCAATTCAAAGAGTGTACGATGTGTGACAGTCCTCCATTTCCAAAAAAAAACAATGCTTACAGTCTCTTGAAGTTAAAGCTCCATCAGATAAAAGAATAATGATGCCTGGCCTTGCTCACTGCGCATAAGCTGACCAAATATTCGTCAACTTTTAGGATTCCTCACTGGAAACAAATAAACACAAAGCTTGTTTGGTTTAGAGCCTTAGATGAATCCAGAAGGAGCCCCTCACACATAGAGTGTGAAGTGACTTTGCAGCTGAGAGGAGAAAGTGTTTTTGTTGCTTTCAATTAGCAGGAAAAACAAAAGCCTCCTCGGTGAGGGGGGCGGAGGTTCAGGTGTTGGATGTGATAATGATCCGGGGGTTGACGTGGGACGAGACGGGGGAGGACATGCCTTTGAGGACATGCCAGCGCAGCAGGCGGCGCTTTCTCCCAGGGTGCACTTCAGATGTTGAAGGTGGGACAGCCAATCAGATATGATGAAGGTTGATGTCTCCATTTTCAGTTTCCCCGCCACCGGCTCATCATCTTGTTGTATCGGTGCTGCAGATGTAGCGCTCTGAACAGATTGATGATCAGGGCGGCTCTGATAACAGCTGGAGTCAAATCGTAAATCGATTCACGTGCGGATCGGATGATTCTTTCTGCGAAACGAGATGTGCCATTTGACTGAGGTGACGCCTGTGCTTTCAAAGTGATGGATTTAGTCCCATTTTACACTGTTAGTATGTCAACCAGTGTGTTAGTCTGATAGATACATTTGTGTGTGTGTGTGTGTGTGTGTGTGTGTGTGTGTGTGTGTGTGTGTGTGTGTGTGTGTGTGTGTGTGTGTGTGTGTGTGTGTGTGTGTGAGAGAGTGTTTGCACTCAGACATGAAGAAAAATAAAGAGTAATTTTTTCCTGAAATTGTTGCACCTATTGTAGCACGGAACAAACTGTGGAAAATTGTCATAGATAGAAACCCAAAGTGTCCATTTTTCTACTTTTTTCTTTAAAAAAATGTTTATTCATATAACTTTAAGTGCACATCGACAGCACAGTCCTCTACCAAGACCAGTGTCTGAGCTTCCAATTTGAAATAAAATGATCCGGATCCACACCACCTCTTTACACAATCCAGCATACAGACAAACAAAGAAGAGGCACTAGAAACACCTTTACTGTTTCTTAGAGACTAAACGGCGCCTGTTCGCCTCTTGTTGTTTTAGTTGTTTAGGAGAATATGCAAATAACAGATGGGCCTAAACATGAGACAACCCACACAATTGTAACACCTGTTTTTGGATAACATTAAATACTTAGAATAGAACACAGACTACACAAGAATCCTAGCCACAATTTTCAGTCAGTGTTGCGTACATAAGTGCTATAATAATTTAGTGTTGCACTCCTGTAATAAGTTAATATAAATGATTGTGGGGTTACAGAGCTGGACTTTCCTCTTTACTTCTCACCTCCAAATCTTTTGCTCTTCTAGTTTCCACCAGTGCTCACAGAAAGAAATTTAGCATTTTTTTATTCACATCCACAGTAATACTCCCTACAACCTGCAAACAGCATTTTGATGTGTAAAGGCAATGTTCCCTTCATTTAGCTCTATTAAAAATGATTGATTAGGTTAATTTATATATAGATATAGATAAATCTAAATGGCTTATGTCAGTCCCTCAAATAAATAATGTGTTCAGAAGTGTTGGAACTGGATTGCAGGGTTAAGATTATTTTTGGCAAATACGGTATAAAGTCAATTACTTCCAAACCTATATAAAGAGATCTGTTGATTTAATCAAATGAAACAATTTTTTTTCCGGAATGCAGGCCAGTGCTCCTTCAAGCTTCTTTGTGCAGATGTGGAGGACGGAGAGATATTCTCTCCTTAGTCGACAATTAATCAAATGAGCGCCAGTCGCTCCGTCAGCAGGACAAATACGTCGTGCTGTATTAATTGCCTGGTTGTTCGTGCTGACCCTCAGAGCCTTGACAAAACACACAAACACTCCACACATCGTTTTCTCTGTGATGCAGATTTAATTCCCTTTAATTCAAATGACGTTACTGCAGCGGTGGTGCAGGTGTGACGAGTGAGGACAGAAGGATAATTAACGTCATTGAACTCTTCCATCTTTAGCTTTTTTTTAATTATGAGAAAGAAATCTGCCATCTTTCTCTTCAACACTGACAGGCGCACACGTGCAAATGTACACGCAGTCATGCAGGCGTGACCTCACTCATACACCTGGAGAAAAGACATGCACACATAATAAATACGTACATTTAATATGGCATTCACTGATAGGCAGATATGCCAAACACAGATGTACAGTAGTGCACACACATAGGACAAGATGAGGAACGCACACTAAACATAAAATTCTGAGTCAGCCTCTGACTTGCTGACCCGTCCATCTACCCCAGCCTCCTAGTTGACTTTGTAGCTCTATAACATCACTAATTTTTATGTCAAGTCAAGACCTTAATGCCTGATATACACACACACACACAGTTCGGGTACAGAGGAATTCTTCGGCATGAAGCTGAAAGAACCAGGAAATTACAGAGTTCACATTCATATACCAATAAGTTATGAATTAAGGCAACAAAAAATCTAATCTAAATCTATGTAAAATAAATAAAAACTGTTTTAAAATGTGTTTTATTGCACAACATTGTGTTATTGAACAGTTTTATTGCACATATCTGTCTGTGAGAATAGTTTTGTGTGAGTCCAGGTACTTACTTTGTATCTGCCATCAATCTGACTGTGGCAGGAAACAAACTGTTGTGGAAACGTGTCCTGTGCGTGAGCAGGCTGCCGGCTCTCTTTTTCCTCGTGTTGTAAATAGACTGTTTGTGTCTGGGAAGAGAGTGAGCTGGGTTATGTGCATCTTTGATTATATTGCTGGCTTTTTTCTTGCATTGCTTAGTGTTTAATTGCTTAACTCTCTCCTCTGTTTCTGTCATAATATGTACCATTTCTGACATAATATCATACTGTCATAATATGTGCTGGTCCCTTTTCTTTTCCCATCAATAGGACAGCTACACACTCACAACACAAACATCACAGATTCAAGCCTTTAATTACAAATGCAGTAATTACTCCAGACCAAAGTGTGAAAAAGTCTCTTTTCTCCATATTTGATTATTTATTGCACTGGGAATGGTGAATGCATCTGCACCCGACATTCCATTTGCCTGAAATGTGCCACCTCTACAGAAACAATTGAACCCCTTGCCTTTTTCAAAAGTTCTCGTCCTACTTTCACACACAGCCCTCCACGCCTTTCTCCTTCCTCTCTGCCTTCTTCTGTGGTGCCTCAGCTTGAGCTGAGCAGCTGAGCTCTCGGTGCATAATTACCCTCAGCTTTGCAATCACACGCCTCCCAGCCTCCCCCCTGCATGTATAGGGATGCTCACATCTTGCTCAACACCCCACCCTCCTGAATCGCAATGGGAAATAGCAGTCATTAGGCAGGTGGAGGACGTGAGACAGACAATGCAGAGCTGCAGAGTATAACCTGCCGAGTGCTCACGCATAATGGCTTGTATCTTTTTACCTCAGGGTTTAGCTCTTCCTCAAAGATTTTGCTTTAGAACTTCCAAAAGTTATTTAGTTTGTGTCTGTCAGCAAAATATCACAAAGTCATCAGATTCTTAGATTTCCTTAGAAATTTGCTCTTGCACAAGTGATTAAATGACTGGATTCTGGTTGTGTTTTCTAGAATTTCTGTCAAATATTCCCATTTTTAGATCTCAGATTGAAAAATGTTGAACCGCATCTTAACTTGGTCAAACTATATGTTCATTTAGCAGAGTCAGTTTCAGAAAATCCATATTATTTGTAACAAAGCTTGTAGAAAGAGGATCAACGTTATATTTAGGGCTGAAAGAACAATTAAAGGGGATCATTTGATAAAAGTTGGAGTAGTTTTAATCCCAAATCATCCATTTTCTATTTGTAGCGGTGCTGAGCTTGTGGCTCACGTGAGTTTTCTCTTCCTTTCTCTACTCGCTGTTCTTGGGTGTGTATGAAGTGCTTGGAAGAATCTATAACAGCTTTTTAGTACACTTTTAAAATCTCAGCAGCCACACTCTGTTCACTTAATTTGGCTATCCAAAGCTCATAATAACCCCATAGTGTAAATCCTGTTGATGGAAGTAACAACTTTGTGTTTCAGTTTATCTGGTGTGATCATTTCATTTTCACATGAAACATTACCATATTCCTGCTTTTCTCAAAATAGCGTAGAAATCTTAAAACCATGGATGTAGAAAGCCAAAGCCAGGCTGTCACGCACAAGGAGTCAAGAGGGGGTTTCTGTATCATTATTCTTCTTCAGAATCAGTTATTGATTTGAACATATATGGTTGAATTACACCAGTATTACAACTTTCGCTTGTGTAGTGCAGGTTATAGTGTTTGAGCAGAGTTGCAGGTGAGCTGCTGTGCCTGAGATGCAGCAAGTAGCAGAGGGATGGGTGGAGAGAGAGGCAAAGACCTCATAGAGCTGGAGAAAGCATCAGTTAGGAAGTCATTTTTATACACGATGCGATAATTTTCATGTAAGAAAACAACTTAAAAATCTCAATATCTGCAACTTCGATATACAGAGATGAGTTTCTAGGGGTTTCATAAATGACCAGAGAGAGACTTTAGGCAATTTCTGCCTTTATTATTTTCTTTTGAGGCAAAAGAGAGAGGAGTGACCCTAAATCTTTGTTGAAATACATATTCATACGTCTTAAAGATTTAAGGACAGCCTATAATAACTGCCTCACAATGTCGTCCTCACTTGAAAATCCTGTGATGCTGAAAAGTTGATAACAAACATAATGAGGGAGCTGCACGACTTTCCTCCCAGAAACTTCAGAGGCAAATCTGAAAACAGAACACACATCCTCATGTACACACACACACACACACACACACACACTCTTTGTGCACTTAGGCAAACAAAAATTACCCAAATGCGCATTTGAAAAATCAACCCATTTAGAGGCAGCTGCAGAGCAGACACAGGAAAATGATGTTGTGACTCGCCTGCAAAGTAAAAATGATGAGCACCCTGGTTTTGCAGGCTCTGCAGTTAAGAGTTTGACAAAAAGTAAATAACAGCAGCACGGCTGGGCTCTGCTCTAGTCTCTCCCTTCAAATGTAATTAAAAAACTTCTGGCAAAGGAATGAATTAAAGGCTCCCAGTAGCACTGATAACCCTGGCGTGGCAACAAGCAAGGGTTTTAACAGTCTCCTAATGGGCCTGCTAAAAGGCCCTTTAATATGTTTTCTCCTGTAAATGATCAAAACTCCTTTTCAGTAACCTCAATAATGATCTTTATCAGGGAGTGAAAGAGAAAATGTTCACAAAGGATGAAAGAAGGAAGGAAAAAAAACACCACAGGCAATGGCACTTGGATGGGCTAAAGGCTAATTGTGTCTGAAATGAGATTTTAAGCGTTTGAATTAACAGAGGATGCGGCGCACGGCAGCTGAGAAATGGAGGGAAAATGGAGGGAAAACAAGCGCAGGTCACATACAGATAAGCATGTCAGCTCTCCGAGAGGCCGACTCTGTGTTTGTGCAGCTCTTTAAGCCACACAGGATGCCGTCTGGTGATTAATTAGCCTGACTTAGAAGAGCAAACCCTGTCATTACTTAGCGCATTCATCTTTCATTTCAGCCATTTACACACTCTCCTCTGCAGAAGTGCAGTTGGGATTGAATTCATGCATAAGCAAAACAAAAAAGTCGCCGCAGCCTGACAGAAGATGGAACAAAATATTCCCCCACAATCATCGTGTGGGGTGAAGAAGTGCGAGAGAGAAGTTACAAGAGGACACAAACAGTGAAGGCGACGTAACAGAGCTGCTAGAACAAATGAGTTTTCGGGTTAGTTGCGGATAGAAGGACTAATGTAAGTGTTTAAATGATGGAGAGAGTGAGAGGAAGACAGGCTCGAGATGTGGAGAACAGTGTTTATTGCTCAAGTAAGAGAGTAAATATGATGTAGCATCTCCAGCTGTGCACTCAGCTCTGTCAGGGCGTGTGGTCGGCATGCAAATACGAGGTGATGGATGTATCTGGTCTAGTCTAAAGGGAATGAGCCAGTGAGGGGGAAAAGACGAGGCTGTGGTCGCTGGAAGACTAATGGGCCGATTAAGAGCTTCAAGGGGGCGGCAATTTATTTGTCGTGTGTGACTGGATGAAGATTCACTTCATTAATAAGGCCCGGCACTTACCAACAATGTTTTTTTGCTTGTCTCTCTCTCTCTCTCCCACTCTCTCTCTTCTTTCTCCTTTTCAGTTAATTGTGTCTGGAGGAAGAGACAACAAATGCAGACTTACATGACAGACACAGCAGAAGAGCAAAAGAACGGCAAAGTTCAGACGTTCAATTGATCCCTTACGACAGAAAAAAACGCTCCATGATGATGAAAGAGCGATTAATCTGCAATGTATTTGTGCAATAACACACACAAGCAAAACACAAGCCCTGAATGCATGTAGGTGGTGTTGGTAAAAGTCCACCTTACTCTGGTATGTCCTGTAGATTTTTATATGTGTTTGTTAAGTGCCACCAGAAGACTTATGAACGCCGTCAGAGGTCACTGTCAGAAAAAAATATGTTCAGAATTGTTGTACTGACATTCTCTCCAAAATGCAGCTAAATCCAAAGGAAGGTCCAAAAATGAAGTGTAGGATCCAGTGTCAAACCAGAGACTGAAGGTGGGTTCATACTGAAAGTAAAGAAAGTTTTTAGCATTCATTATTCACCCTGAACTTATCAGTTCTCTTTGCTATGCCAAAGGTGAATTTTTTTATTATTATTTTTTGAGTATTTTCCTGGATTTTATTACTATTCCCACCACAAATATAATGTGAAGGGACAAGGATCACAATAGTGTGAAAAGGACAGCTAAAACAAAACATGCATCGTGAAATTATACTTCGAGTTTTTGTGTGTCTGCAGTATTGACCAGTGTTGAGGCCCTCTGACATTTCAGTTTGCAGTTACAGTTGTACATTTTCGTTAATTTGCCTTCCATTTCTGTGCAGTTACACTGCGCTACGCATTGCATTGGACTGTCTTTGTGGGGTTTTTTATTTTTATTTTCTGCTTACAATCTTTTCCCTCCATTTTTCTCTGCTAGTTACTTTTTCACTAACTACTGAAGTGAAACATGCTAAGGTTGAAAGTAGCAAATGCTAATCAGGAATACATCCCAGCAGGCTGGGAAATATTCGTCTTTCTGAACTGGCTCGGTGGATAGCACTGTTGTCTTGCAGCTGGAAGGTCCCCAGTTCTCATCAGGGTCTGGTCCTGTGATCTTTCTGCATGGAGTCTGCATCTTTTCTCTGTGTATGTGTGGGTTTTCTGCAGATTCCTCCCACAGTCCAAAAACATGCTGAGGTCAGAGGCGTAGTCTACTTTTTTCTGAGCAGCTCAGTGTCTTCCTGCTTTATGTCTGCAGTCAATCATTTCCTCTGCTTCTCTTCACTGAACCGGGTTTGGTTTCTTTACTTTAGTTTGTTCTTTAGGCGTTGGCTTGCAGCTTGCAGCTTCCAGCAGTAAAATCGTCTTTAATGTGTTTTTTGGTGTGTTTTGGGGCTTTGTACTGGATAGCTGTCTTGGTAAATGTGGTTCTCTAGTCACAGTTAGCACATCAGATCACGGGGGGACCACTCCCTATTCCACTGTCTGTCTTTATAGGAAAGACTTTGGAGCAAAATTGCGATCTCCAGTTCCTGTGCTGAGGTTCACAACTCTTTCAGAACTAACCTTAAGATAATTTCTTAAACATGCATTTCTGCTTTTTTTTTTTTTTTTAACAACTACGGAGAATACAGATCTGAGGTGCTGATGCTCTTTTGATTAAAATGTGTTATATTCTCGTAGTTAATAATAACAATGATGAATTAAAACAGACATAAAAATTGCATGCATTAGTAAACAATAGCAGTAACTTTTGATATATGGAGAAAACAGCTATACACATTCAAATGATGATGAAAATAAGATTCCTGAAGCTTACATGGTGACAAGAAAAGTCTCTCTGTGTGTCTAGAAGCAGCAGAATGAACTGTTTGGTGTCTCTTGTGAATGTAAAAGCGAGGAAGAGGTGCTCAGAGTATCCAGAATCACTGACTGCAAAGGTTTGGTCCTTGCTGTACTTATGTGTAAATTTAAGTTTCCGTTTAAATTTTGCAATTCATTTTGAGATTTTAAAAAAAACTAATTGTTTAAGAGGAGATCTGACTGTGAGATGCAGGTCATGGCAAGGAAGGATTTTAGGTTCACTGAGAGGTAGGAGACATCTCTTGTTGTCTGCTGTTGGCATTAAATAGTCTTTTGGCTGTAAACCTCCATCCTCACTGCTGAAATGAGGAGACAGGAGAATTAGCACCAGGGTTTCCGAGGTCAGCAAAAGGGTCAAAGGTCTGAGACTTGGCCTTTGACATGGATGAAACACCAGAAGCAGAAGCACCCTGCGCGACCCTAGTGAGGATAAAGTGGTGTATAGAGAATGGATGGATGGATAAACTAACCAGAGCAGGAAGTGAGAGGAATCTGAAGAAAATTTGCCTCAAATGACCAATGCAGAAAAGTCAAGAAGTCAAAACTGAATCTGTTCATACAGGCCTTGAGACTGAAACATGTCCACAAGGCCAAAGTGAACTTGAAGTGTGGCTGCATGAACGCTAACATGATACGTGGAGAACCAGGCTTCATGCTGATGGTATTTTGATGAACATCAGCATCCAACTGATTATTCTGGGAGAGAAGACAAACCAGCTTGTAGCTTTGTCTGCCACATTAATCCCGTATGTGATTTTATGACACTACTGTAAATCAAGAAAACATCCTTTGGTGAACCATGATGTTCCCATGGGAAAGACCTTTACTGGCTGGAATATCAGAAAGTCTGTTATGTGCAAAATTTCAAAGAAAATGTGTCATCATCAGTGAATAGTCAACTAAATGTTAAAAAAAAAAACCCATCTGTTTCTGTATTATTATCTTATTTTTTTTCTTAATCTCACCAACCAAGTAACATGCCACCCAGTGTTCTCATAAAGATGCACATGCAGTGTTTTGACCAGCAGACTACAGTTTGTCCACTGCCAAATTTATATCCAGATCATTTTTGAGCTTTAAATCACTGGTTTTGTTTGCTAACAAAGCTGAAATGAGATGTCAGAGAAGCATAAACATACTTTACTTGACAATGTAAAAGCACGCCAACCTGCTGTGTCAACAACAATGCAGCTGTGGAGCAATTTAGATACAAACAGCAGGCAAATTGACCCTTCCAGTTCAGATGACTGCAGCTTTTTCTTGCTCCTCTTTTGCAAAGCATTCGTGGTTACGTCACTGTTCAGCTTTTGGTGTGCAGAGGAGCTCGACAAGATCAGGCACCTCCAATAATTCAGTCTTATCCCTTTTAAACAAGGGACAGTGCTGACAGATTGAGCTCCACTGAGTCATTATGGTAATACTGTTTCACTGATGTGATATACTAGGCAGAAATGTAATAAAAGCTTAAGGCTATAATGGAGCCTGTCATACCAACCAGCTTGTCAACATAATAGCCACTTCCATCTGCAATTAGTTCCCAGCGCATTCACTGATTTTAATTTCCATGTGAGCCATTCAGGTGTCTGATGGAGCAGGTTAGAGGTTTTAATGTCATCCTGAAGGACGTCGTCATGGAGACAGACTCACACCGGCCGCCGTGACCTTTGACCTGACCGGAGAGTGTGGCCTCAAGGACGACACACGGTTCCCACTACTGTCCCGGCAATATTATCGAAACACCTGAAACTTCCTGCCCCCCGTTCCCCAACTAAGCCGCAGATGGGTCGGTATAAACTTTTGTCCTTTAGAGTCGCCTTCCTCTTGTTTCTCCTTAGTTTTACCCTGGCTGGGTTCAACCGAATAAAGAAATCAAACTCTGGAGTTGTTAAAGTAATTGCCAAGCTGGCACATCCCCAGTTCCTCTGCAAAGACACGACGGACACTTCAGAATGTTAATGGCCACCCTGATCCAGCGAGGGCAATGCAGGCTTGGCATATGCGTGGATGGTACTGGTAGAGTGTGTGTGTGTGTGTGTGTGTGTGTGTGTGTGTGTGTGTGTATGTGTGTGTGTGTGTGAGAGAGAGCTCATACCCACATTAACGATTTGCTCAAGAGACGGACATTTCTTGTTCTTTCAGTGACCTTCTCTCTTTTCCACTTCTATCCTCTTCTTATTGGGCTCTTTTCAAATTTAGAATCTCTTAACACTGAAGAGTCAAAGTGAGTCCTGTTGGTGCATGAAGATACAAAGGAACAAAATACCGACAGGATCCTGTTAATGAAACAGGCTTTGGTGCATTTTTTTTGGGCATTTTGACTTTTGGTTATCAAAAAAAAATGCTCCAACATTCCAAAACAAACACCAAGCAGCAGATTTTGGTGTTGTTCTAGACTAAAATTCACTAATCTTCTGTGATGGATCTGTCCATGCAGGAATCTACAACATGTCATCTGTCATTAGCAGCACATTTCTTCTTTTATAAGTTTCTCTTATCAACTCAGACGACACTCATGCAGCCCACAGTAGCGTGTCAGATCCATGTAAGACTCACTCATTCATATTTATCAATTTGAGATACGCGATGGCCTCCATTTGTGATCTTGGTAAGTAGATGTTGCAAATGGATTTCATAAACAGGCCTCTAAGGAACAGGCCATAAAGAAAGCACAAATTTAGAACATGTGGGGGTGGATTTTTCCTTCCAGAGCAGGTTGTTCTGGCTAAATGATGCGCTATATGCATGTGTACGGCTTTGACGTGTGTGCACCTTAACAGGTAGATAGGAATCCTTAAACAGCAACCTGATTACAGAACACTCTAAAAAGGGCATTTTGTGCAGCAGAAACTATTCCTACTCACCTGTCTGGATGCTACCTCATTATTTTTGATATCTTGTGCATTTGTTAGGATCTTGAATTAAAATATGTTTCAAATTTTTGCAGAGCTGTGTTGTGCCATTGTACACCCAAGAGTATTATGTGACTAAACTCTGACCTTCAAATGTGTTAATGTAAAATAAAGCAGGAAAAAATCTTGAACATGGGAACTATTGCCTCTCGGTGCACAGACTCCCTCAGGGAGAAAACAGACAGAAGGCAAATATGGGGAACCCACCCTGAAAATGCAAGAATGAAAGATTGTTTTTCCAAGAAAGAACTTGATACCCCCCTCCTAAAAATATAGTTTGCAGAGTTTTAATTTGTAGGGAGTTTCAGCTGGTCCGGATGGTGGTTCCTCCTAATTACACATACCATCTAAAAATAACTTGTGTGATGAGCCCAGCAAGGAGGCGCAAAAACACGCTTCCCCGCTGTGAGCTTAATGCGAGATTCCAGGACTCCCGCCAATAAGCCACTGCAGTGAGGAATAAACAGCAGTGCTGCTGTTTGCCGTTCCAATTATTGGCACTTTACAATCTCTTCATCTGAGGAGGAGGCAGACGATCATGTCTTAAAAAAAAGCAATTACACGCCACCGACACGGGGCAGTCCTGATGGCCTTAATTATATTTCACCATTACTGAATGAATCAACAGGGAGACAAACTCTCTGGAGGCCGTAGGAGAACATCTTTTCAGCGTTGTAGAGTAAATGTCAAGTTAAATCAGGAACAGGCAGCATTACAGAACTCATACTGCAAAGTGTATTACTTTGAGCAGCTTTCAGTCACATTAAATGGAGCCTATCAATGACACTTAGAGAAAGAAAGTTTTTGTTTTTTTTTAAGGAAAGATGTGTACAGCTTTTTGTACGATTTCACTTCTTAATTACAAACTTCAAGTGACAATAAAAATGACTAGTTTCTCTTGACTAATTTTAAGCATTTTGGACGGAGTTTGATAAGACTACATGCTGCCACAGGTTGTCTTGAGACAACTACTTTTTTAGATCAAATTTGGAAAAAGTTGCTCAATTTTGTCAAGTTAAAGTACACTTAAGTTCTCACTACATATAATTCCACCTATGGAGAGTTAATCAATTAAACAATACTTTATTGACTCTCATGAACATAGTAGACCACAATTTTCCTCATAAACTCCTGACCTGCAGTCAACATGTGTTGTGATTCACTTTAACCCTCTGAACCCCAAAACCCACCGGTGAGTTTGAAAGATAGGTTACCTTTTTTTAAAACTGCCAAAAGTACGCCATTTCTCAGAGCATGTGCAAACAAGGGTTTATTGGACTCTCAGCTTTCCATCAGTCAGTTTTAAGCAGATCTAACCTTAAATTTGCAGCATTTCCTCAAAATTTATCTAATTCTACGTCATTTAAAAATTTGGCTAAACAAATGATTTCCAGTAGTCCAGTTCTGCAAAAAACTAAAAGTACTGCCCTCGTCGGTGCAACTAAGAGGTAATTTGTGACCAGCAGTCACAGGAGGACAACTTAGGGACTTCTCAGCTGAGCTGCAGGCCGTGTTTATAAAGAGCAGCTACAAGACAAGTATGGAAACAAATCAGATTAGTGAATAGTTACACATAATAACACCTGGGGCACTTGGAAAAATTCTGTCCATGTTGATTGCAGGTTTTTCCCTTTTTGTCAAATAAATTGTGATAAATATTCAACTTTTGTTTTCCATATTTTATAATTAATGTCATAACTGTTACATGCTGCATTTGAGACTTTTCTCTTTTTCCAGCCACGGTTGACCTGTTTCCATAGATGTTCCAGACTTTATTTTGTAGTAAATACAGTGAGTAAAAATGAAAACACCCTGAAACTGTTTAGGGTTCAGAGGGACAAATGTACTAAGAGACATGACTGACATACCAACGCAAACTGATGTAAGAACAGTTCTGGGAAATGCAGTCACTTCTTTGCTTCATCAGGCGACTGATACCACATCTCGACCAGGACACAGATGAGCGTAAAGACTAAAAGCAGAGACTCAATGGGTTGCGTGGCACCGTTATGGTGCAACAAGCACCATAAAGCCTTTGCTAGCATTTCTATCAATGCACTGAAGCATTCATTCATTCATTTAATTCACCGTATCCACACCTGCTTAGCTGATCTCGACTTACTTTCTAGAAAGTGTAAACTATCTCTTCATACTTCCAAACCGAGATATTACACATAATAATCAGATGACTTTCCATAGCTAGTCTGAGGACTTTCACCCAGAAAACACATGTCAAGTCTCTGGACAACTGAACACACAAAAACACAAAAGAGCTGGCGACTAGCAACCCACTTTAATCCCCATGATGTACGATTTTCTGGATGAACGTCATTTTGGATACAGGAACTCATCTTTGTTCCAACATTTCAGTTGTGGTGACAGGAAAAAAAAAAAAACAGAAAAGGGGAAAAGAAAGGTGTGACATTTACAAATTCCATTCACAATACAAGGCCCGTGGTATGTACAAGGTGACAGTGTTGGAAAAAGTCAGTCTGTCAGTAGTTGAGTTTCTCTGTAGCACCTCTGAAGCACAAAATGGCCGTACCCGGGAAAAGAAGAGCATGTAATTATCGGTACAAACTGAGTAATACGCCTGCAAAAAACTGCTAAAAATTAAGGTATTAATATTTTAGATCGGCCAAGTTTGTGAATTCAGTTCAGAAAATGAACATACAAAGGATACAATACAGTAATAGAAAAAACAGACAACAGTAACAATATACAATATTGATCTATACAAACCAAGAATGGTACAATATATCCAGATTTTAGGGTTCCTACATATATTCCTTTTTCCAGATACCTGGGATTTCCTAGACTCTCATTCATTTAAACCAACTTCACAGTTCTGGCCAGTTCAACTGCCAACAGGAGATATGTGACGTTAAACAGATGTCCCTCAGTGCAGAGCAAATGTGACAAGATCAGCAACAAGCTCCATGTGTCAATCATGAGTGAGCAATGTTTCTAGACTCTTCTGTTACATCCTTGACTGTGCGAAGAACTGGATGCTAAAAGTGAACTTATTTTCCACATGTAGGAACCCTGAGAGAGTTTTGGTGTAAAAAGTGGAGCCGCCAAATGACCATTTGAATGACGTCAATACATAAAGGTCTCATCTGTTAACTACTGTGACACGTCTTCACAAAAATTCAATGCATCCTGCAGACAAATCTACTAGTGTTTGCATTCAACATGTTTGTTCTATAACAAATAATTCTTTCAATATTTGACTAAGACATTTAAATACTGACTTCCCGCTACAATACACTTCTTTTTTTTTTTAAACCCCTGTGTGCCCATTTACCTCTTGCAATCCAACAAGAAAACAGCTTACTGAAAATATCCTGCAGATGGACAATGTGACACTTTTGTTCCACCAAACAGTTTCAAAGCCATGAGTGGCTGGATTGAAAAATAGATATCTTGTTGCTGGTTATTCGACTTAAAAAAAGAAAAGAGCAGAGTTTAAAGTTCACCAGGGCCTCAGTGCTGAGAGGTCAAAATAGTAATTAGCTTCCTGTAGAAAGAAAACGGAGTGTGCTGTTACTGAATTAATGCAACGAGGTATGGAGTTGATGCCACCCAGAGATGTATTTATATTAAGATGGCGGAAAAAAGCACAGCAGCTGACAAAAAACAAACAAAAAAAGCAAAACTGTCTAAAAAAAACAAAAAAACAAATAATAATAATAATCATAATAATAATAATATTAGAAATTAAAAAAGCCTTGTCCTCTTTCGCAGTTGCTTCAGAGCAGGCTAAAGCACCACTGCAAATACATTAACTCAAAAATAGAAAAGCAACATGCATTAAAAGAGTGCTCGTGTGTCCGTATCTTCTCCTGCTCCTGCTTTGAGCTCTCAGAGCCGGTGAAGGAAACTTTTGTCCGTGAATGCAGCACTCAGTAGAATCCACCTCCTTGAGCTTACTTCCTATTGGCTCCGCCTCCGTCGGCCGAGTAACGACATAGTGGAGTTGGATTTAATACAGGGGGCCGGAGCCATCGTCCTGAGGAAAATGTGAATGGAGGAGAGTCTCCATGTAGGAAACGTAGCCGGTGCTGGGCGTGTAGCTGTCGGACATGTGCTGGGGCGGAGGGGGAGGGGACGGGGCGGACAGCAGGGGGTCAGAGTTTAAGGTGGACTGGAAGGGGGTGGACTGTGGAGTCAGCGTGGGGTCCGAGGCCAGCGTCGTCTCCGTGAGAGCGTCGGTAAAGGTGGCGCCGGTGTCCATCGGGGTCTCAGCGTCCATCTGAATACCAGCGGGCGGTGGGGCAGCGGGGGCATCCTGCGGGGTCACGGTGGGTTGGGACAGAGGTTGTGAGGTTGGCGGTGTACTAACACTGAGTTCTAGTGATGGTGTTGCTGCCGGGGCCGAGGCCAGGGGGCAGGCCGGGGCATTAGTCGTCTCCATGGGGGCATCAGAAGGCGGAGCTGAGCTGGAGGGCAGACGGCGGCGTTTGGCTGCTTGAGCTTCATCTGCTGAGGAAACGTCGTCCTGTGGCACAGGGATAGCCTGAGAGCAGACAGACCCAGAATTAGACTGAGGACTCATGAGGATTATCAGGAGTTTTAGCATTCTGTTACCAGAAGCTGGTTGTCTGTCACGACATAACCACCGCAGGTCATCTGACATCACTACCTATTGTTGGTACGTACGTTTATAAAAAGGCTGTCTTGTGATTATTTTGTGCTAAGGAAGGGTTTACTTTTTCTGCAGTTCAGTGGTTTAATGCTACCTGAGCTAGCAGTTCAACAAACCAAATGAGGCTAATTTGCAGCTCAGAGAATATTTTAAATGACTGCTGGCATAACTATTGTGTTACTCTTTTTAGCCAGCTGAGCCCCTGAATTCACCAATTGGTTAGAAAATATAAAAAAACATCATAAAAATATTTTTAAAAAAGGGGACAGTTTAGACCATTTATCGTAACAAAACAGGAGGAAGAATTAACAGATTTCCAATTTTCCAACAGTCCTTGAATTAATTGCAAGTGACTTTTGGTATTGTCGAGAAAAAACAACAAAAATCTGAGCTTAAAATTGAGATATTTAATCAAAATCACTTTATTCTACATGTCTCATTTTAAAAATTAAAACTTCTGTGCACCTCAGTGCAACTTAAAGTCCATTTGTGATCGAGTTGCAACCAACAGTCATGAGCAAGAATTCAGCAACATTTTGGCTTTATTGCAGGTTGAGTTTATTCAGAGCCCAAAAATTCTGGCAAGAATTTAAAACATAATTATATAAAGCCCCCATTTGTTCCAGTATTGGTGAGACCTGCTCATTATAATTTTGTTGTATTACAAAAACAGACATTTTTGAGTTGTCGTTACTTCTAGAAATGGCTGTGCTGTTTCCATAGAGATGCATGATTTTATATTGCAGTGACAACAAAGGTGACAAGAGCAAAAAAAAAAAGGTCCAGAAACTGCTTGGAGTTTAAAAGGTTTTTTCAACTCTTGTGGATTCCTTGTGAGTGCTAGAGAATGTGTTTCTACAAAATCTAACAACGAAACTAGGCAGGTTTTAGCTTTCAAATGAGCCCTCTTATCATTGTAACAATTAGTTTATACATTAATTGATTATAAGGAGCTTAAAGTGTTGTTTTTCAGCACCTACTGATGCTTTGATTATTAATGCATATCTTAACACACATTCACAGATTGTTCTGGCAGCATTAGAGTGTGTTATATGTCCTGTTTTAAATGCTGTCAAGTTTTCCTCTAAGCTATATTGTGTGAATTCGGTCGAATATCTTTAAACTGAATCCGAATGGTCAAAGTCCGCCTGGCTTACTTCTGACACCAATGCTCATGGAAAGCATCTGTGGCATGGCCCTTACTGCTCTTTGTTGGTATCCTTCTGAAATTTGAATTCAGCTTTGACATTTGTACTTTTTTTCCACCGTCTAAAACGATATTTATTCAAACTAGCAGCCTACACATTTGTGCCCACTCACAGGCCTTCATCCTCTGTGGACTGCAGAGCGTTGGTAGTTTGAATTAATGGCTGCTTTAGCTGCAGCGACTTCTAGTCTTTTATTTAACAATACAAACTGTTGTTGGGTTGTCTTTTCTTACCATTTGCCTCTGCAACCAAATATCTTCCAAACAACAGTGTCTTGTCTGGTGTATGAGGGACGCTGCAGGGAGCAGAGTTTCAGTGTTAAAATACTCACAAGTCGGGCTCTGACCCTCTTGGGTAGTTCCTGGTCCAGCTGAAAGATCTCCGACTGCTTGAGCATCAGCTGACTCTGGTCCTGAAACTCAACCTGGACAGAGGAAATGAAAAAAAACAGATCAATCCAGCCACATTTCCAAGAGTGTCTTTCTTCAAGGCACAGTTTAGCACACATGTGAAGACAAGCACAAATATCCAAATACACCCAACTGTTAGAAGATTTACCTGCACGAAACAACATCATTCACACAACACAAGAGGACAAATGTGTATATAGTTGAAAAAGAAAAAAGAGCATCAGGATGGTTCCGTGAGTAAATTTTTCACACTTGCACCCAGACAGTCACAGGTTGGATCTCAGGCATAACAAACGGTTCCATCAACAACCATGTGCTCCTGTCAGGACGCCCTTGACCGCGACACTGAACCCCAAAGCTGCTCACTGACCGGAGAAGAGCTTCAGTTAAGCACGCTAAATGTAAATGTAGATTTAAAAAAAAACACTGAGCAAAAAAACAGGGACAAGGTCACAGTTGTGGCCGTGACTGTGACCAGCTGGAGGCTTGTTTTTAGCTCATTACAACAGAACTCTCGTCTGCAAGAGGCCTCTCGGTGCTGTAGCCGATGGGCTACAAGGAGACATGAAGGGAGTGCACTACGTTATAGAGCCGATTTACTTTCCGAAGAGGAAATGATTGGAAAAACTGACAAAAATTCAGTTTGTGGCGCATTATTAGATATGCCATCTGAAGAAACAAGACTGAGGCACTAAACAAAAATGGCTGGAGTGACTGTAAGCAGCAACCTGGAAGACTAGCTCAATATCTTTTGTTTTATCTCAGCCATTAAATGGTGTTTTTTTAAATACAAAGACGCAATGAAGCAGACAGAGATCAATGTCAAGTTCAATAAGTGATCTCTGGGCTAAGATGTAGCCTCTATAATCCGTTTGTTTTTTTTTTGTTGGTCGATGTGTGTATTTGTAAAACCAGAATCATGGCAAAATTTAACAACCTCACTGAACCTTGTCTGCTAACACGTTGGTGTGTGTGTGTGTGTGTGTGTGTGTGTGTGTGTGTGTGTGTGTGTGTGTGTGTGTGTGTGTGTGTGTGTGTGTGAGAATTTCAGGATGCTCCCTCTCTCTCAAAAGTCCCACAGTCATCATCTTCAATTCTGCATTTTCCACTTTGTAAGCGCTCTGCAGATTTGCTCCATAAATTCCCCAGAATGCACCAGTGATGCTGAATCTCTCCACTTTATGTTTTAATGCCACACTGTATCAAAATGCTCTCCCGTAATCGACAGGGGCAGCCGAGCTTCTCGCACGTTGATAAATGCCAAATTGGGGAGCCAAATCAGAGGGCGGTTACAGAGCAGCCTGTAACCAAAAGTTCAGCCGTTCACTCGCTTCGACTCATTCCGAAGGAGAGCATCAGATGAAAAATGCAAATGATGCCGTTGCTCCAAAGTGGTCGCCCAACAGTCTTCTCTGCCCCACAACTATGTAAAGCCGTAGTAAGAAATGATATTTACAGTTCGATTTGACTTGGAAAGCTTTAGACATCTGAAAGGTTTAGACATCTGTGTGTGTATGTAGCAGGACGGGACTTTATTTTGTAAAATGTAAAAACCTGAATGTTGTGTGATTTCTTTGAAAGTTGTCAGTTTGTTACATTGAATGAAGGTTTATTAGCATTTTAGTCATCAGCAGTGTTTGGAATCAAATGAACAATTAGTCAAATAAGCACTGATCACAAAATTAAAACTACTGACAGATGATGTGAATGACATTGATGACCTCTGTACAATGCACTGTTCTGCTTGGAAACTTTGCACTTCTGTGGATGTTACTTTTCTCCTCGTTGGTAAGTTTATAATTATGTACTCTTCTAAAGCTTAAACGACATGCTGCCAGAATCCACGTGTATCTTCTGCTTCTACCGTCCCAGTTTATATCGCGGTAGAACTTCAAGTTACATTCAGTTTCATCTATTTTTTTGTTGTTTGTGGGTCACGGTGGTAGAAGGTAAAACAGAATAAAACTTTAATTAATCCTCCAGCATAGAAGCATTTTTTTCCTCCCTTTCTCTTTCCTGAACACAGGAAAGAGAAGTGTCTGCTAACTAAAGGTGAGGGAAGATTGCTCTCTGCCTTTCTCTACTCCCCCAAGGGTTCCATATGTATGCAAAGGGAACCACACTCTGTCAGTGGAATCCTGTCATTTTTGCTTATTCTTCTTCCCCGTGGTCTCCAGTCGAACTTTTCTACAGTATGGTATAATTGTTTTTCTTTCTATTCCTTTATGTGACAAACTGAGATATAAGTGGCATTAAGTGAGTGAACCAAACTCCTGATATTTTACTGCTCAGTAGGCCTAAAACCAAAACAAAGTGGACCTTAACCTACTGTCAGAACGCAAACCAACCAGTGTAATAACTGAAGAAGTCTGGGGACACTCTTCAGAGCAGCTCAGAGAAGTCTTGTTGGAGTCATTTGCCTAAAAACAAACATTCTCTCCTGGAGAAGCCATCAGGAAATGTCGAGGAGCAGCAGATAGCGTTGATGTCAAAAAAAACAAAGCCTTCATTCTTGACATTTTATTTCATAGTTTCTAGACTTAGTTCATTAGTGCCCGCTTTCCTAAAGCAACTGAACACATTCTCTCGCCCTACTCACTAAACAGTTATCTTTAATGTCCAAAGATGTGTTTTTCATTTTCTTTACTGTGACTGGTAATGATTTGGTTATTGCTCAGCTATCACTCATGTGTTGGCAGTTGTTTGGTGGACCAACTTTTCTCCTGTTTGTTTCTTAGAATAAAGTCGAAGCTCAGTGAAATTCAGAATAAACTATGTTTGAGTATAAGACAGGTAAAGTTGATTCATTATTATTTTCTAAACAGCTTGGTATGATGGTGCCCCAATAATCCATAATAAGCGCATTTAATCATTTCATTTTTAAATAGTTTTAGTTGCTACATATTCGCACGCACTCCAGGTGATAATTAAAAACAGTCTTTTGAAGGTTTTGAAACAGCAGCTGTTCCTATTTCTCACCTCCCATTCAATAGCTCTTCCTCACAGAGATGCACATCCAGTCTGTTCAGAGACTCAGATTGTAACTTTCACCTTTACGCCACAAACATGATTGCCAAATCTCTAGCTAACTGATGAGGTTTGATCCCAGGTCTGTCTGTAAATGAATTAAGGCTAATAGTTGTGTTTTCCCTCACCTGGTAGAACTTGTGGGTGTGTTGTCTGACAAAGGAGGCGTTCAGGACCTGACCCTCTGGTGTGCTGACCACAATCAGCTCACCGGTGTCAGGAGGGCCGCTACGCAGGCAGTCATGACTCTGAAGGAGGAGGGAGAAGGAAGAGATGGAGGATGTGGGCAAAGAGGAAGAAAATGGAGAGGAGTGAAAAATGAGTAAGAAAGTGACGACAAGAATGCATGTGTTATTTGCTCCTGTTATCCAATGCAGTCAGACTGGAGAGTTTTCACTTCTCTCTGATTTGGAGTGATTGTTTTGATAAGTTTTAAAGTTCACTGCATAACCGGCTTTGGTATGTTACATTAGATATATAGATATAGTTCTTGCAAAGTTTTTAAGTACAATCTCTTTGTCATACATCGACTGTAACAGTACTCACTAATATGTTCTCTGGGTGCAAGTTGTCACAGTATGAGCCATCATCAAAGTTGACCTCGTAGTACGTCTGTGTTGCCATGCCAATGATGGTGCAGTGGTAGTACCAGGAGTCACTGTTGCGACCAATCACCCTTTGGCCCAGGGTCGGACTCTGTGGGCTTTTGGGCGCTGCTCGAGGCTTAAAAGAGGAAAAAAAACAAGAGAAAGGTCAGGACTGGCATGTAACTGGAAGTGTGTGTTCATTAAGAAATAACAGTCATGTTTGCTCATGATCCTTCAAAAAACTGAAATGTACGGGTGAAAGTCCAACGCCTACTGAAGAGGCACAGTTCACAAGATACTGCTGTCTATGGAATTCTATTGTCTCCATGTTTATTCATACAATGAGGTAACATTTTGACAGAATAAAGTCAAGGCACGAGTGTGTTCTATAAGGGCAACGTAATTCATTTTTCCTGATGGTATGTAAACTTAGATGAGTGGCTCTTCGCCTCAGTTTCTTTCACTAATTCTTTTACTTGCTGCTTAAACAACACTCAAACAAAGAAGTGTTCAGCCGAGTCACTACATGATGGAACTACAAAGGAGTAAATCGCTCCAGTGAAACCAGTCATTTTTCTTACACTTAAAAAGTGTATCCACTAAAACTGTTTCTCCAAAAGTAAAATATTTCATCTAACTTGGACTTTTGACAGCAGTTTTAACAAAGAAGTTACAATTTTACAGAATCTTAACTGTTGCAGGCTTCATTTTACAAAAAGATCCGCTTTAATGACCCATTTGGCTGATCTGCACTTACCTTTGGGGTTGCCCTTTTATGCTTGTGGCAGGTGACAGACACCACGAAGGGCCAGTCGGCAGGCGTCATGATCACGCCGGCAATCTGGGCGCAAGTGACGTGGAAGGAGGTGGCACAGTTCTCGTACGAGCACTGGATGCAGGCGCCACGGTTCTGATTAGGATTCTTTCCGTGGCAGAACACACATTTCTGCAAAGAAAACATGAAGACTTTTGTTGGTCTTTAATGCTAGAGGCTAAATCACCTCCACTTTGTCAGCTTATTTTTTACATATTGCATTGATGTTGACAATTTATTCATAAGAAACATAAGAAGCTCAGAAAACAGGCGTCCTAAAGAATGAACTGAATGCATAAAAATCACAACTGCAGAAAACTATTTGTAAAGAAGTTTAGTACCTGACCTCCTTAAACCTTCGCCCCTAAAGCTCCAAGAAAGTTAAAACGATTAAAACTGCGTTTTATCCACAAAACTATTTCCTTGTGCGAGTCTGGTACACCGTAAAATTGTAGTAATTGTAGGGCACCTCATGAAATGGAGATGGTGGAGGAATCAGCAGCTTCTCTCTGATCTTTGACACTGCTGGGTGCTCTAACAGGTTTCTACTCATTAAAAATAGAAGGGGTGTTTTCAGCTCTGCTCATAACATGCTTGTACAATCAAGCGTCACTAGTGGGGTGACATTTTCATTTTCTTGAACAACTTAACATTTGTTATTAGCAGCAGGTTGAACTGTCCCTTTGACATAAAAAACTATTTTTCAGTTGTTTTTTTTGCTGCATAATTTTTGGCATCTTTGTCTTCTGCTGTTACACAACCATCACAAGAGCTTTGCAATTCTCTGTTGGATCATTTTACTTTTCAAATCCCATAATTCCAGTGTGAAATTACCATCAGCCAACCAAATCTTTGCCTTTGGCAGGCTCTGTTGCACCGCTTTGATAGGCCCCCCCAAAACCATCATCCTCCATTTTAATTCACATCCCTCCATGTCTACAGTAGACATGCAGTTTTGTTCTTTGTCTTTACATCTTCCTTCCCCCAGCCCTCATTTATCCTTTGATTCAGTTAAAATTGAACGAACACGGGAGACAGAGATGAAAAAGCCCAACTAGACAAAAAGTGGAATCATACCCATTCAACACATGACAACACACTCTGATCTAACAGACTCGACCCATTATCCCCACAGCTTTGACAGCTGTTAACTGGAAACACTAACTATTTGGCTTATCTACCATTTCAAGCCCTCCATCTCTTTCCAATCCCTCACTCTCTCTGACACACATCTCTCCTCCGCCATCCTTCTTGTGTGTGTCATCCTGTTGAAAAATCACACTGTGAGCAGCTGTAATGCACCGCATGGCCGATCGATAGAAAATAAAAACCCTTTATTAAAGTGTCAATACTTCATTTTTGTACTGGTTCAGGGTAGATATTTCACCAGCTGCTGTGCTTCGTAGTTTCCAGCAGCTGGTATAGTTTTTCCACCGCTGACATCATAGGCAGGCGGTGACATGAAACCAGAGCAGCATGGAGGGAAAACAATGGCACCAACAAACACCGACTGTCTTTTTATTTCTACGGAGTATTTCATCCAGCTGTTTGCTAGATTTCCCATTTAATGTTCATTTCAAAAACAGTTCAAATGACATCAACCTCCTAAAGCACACTGCACACAAAGGCTGAATAGATTATTCAACTGAAAAACACACTCTTAATAGCATTGAATAAATGGAAGTATTTTTTGCATTATTTCATCGCCTTATTTATTTTTGGCACGTTCTCTTGACTTTATGCGTTCGTTAAAGTTTCTCTCCACCCAAGTGTGTTTTTCTTTGCACTTCTACTCAAAAAGTAAATCCAGCCTGGCATATTCCTCACATCCATCCACACCATCGAACTACTTGATCACTCTCTGCTTTTTCCGGTACCCACATCGAAACAGACTGAAAACCCCTGAACTGAAAAATGAATCAACACAGGAAATAACTAACTTTGCCAGCAAGTTGATTTCTTGCGATATTTGTGAGTTCACAAATCTCTCAAGAAACCATCTTGCTCCGCTCCCGCATTCACTGTTCGTACAGAGCCAAGTTGGCACGGGCCAATCACACAGCAGTATTCGTGTGTGGGGCGGGATATCCGGGTGTGAAGACGACACCAAGCGCCAGTAGATCAAAACAAACATGGCAACGGAGGACAACGATCGTGTAGATGCTGCTATTAAGTCAGTTTTAGCTGAATCTCGTATCGCTTCTTTGAAGGAAGAACAACGAGAGGCGCTTTGCGCATTTCTGGATGGTAAAGATGTTTGTGCTTTTTTACCTACGGGTTTTGGTAAGAGTTTAATCTACCAATTGGCTCCACTCGTTGTGAAGATCCCGCGATTGGCTAAAAACAAACCTGTCAGAGGCGGGACATACTGTTGCATTGTCCAATCCGTGCCTCTTTCCTCCGAACGGATTTACATGGAGCGGTCCCAGATTGATATTGTGGAGTACTATCAAGTACTACACAATTATTAATCTGGCTATTGCCAGGTTAGGAAATAACTGGCCAGCCAGTAAGTAACGAAAACAATAAAGTCACTGTTTTGTGCATGTAGCAGGAGAACGGACCTGGAACGGCAGGTGGAAAAACTGTTTTCAAGATTGTGTGATGATTTATTTAAGAAGCTTGCATTTCCAGGCTTGAGGCTGTTTTTTCACAAGAACTGAAATCGCTGTACCTCTTGGTGCAAGATGCAACACTACCTTTGGGAAAGGTACAACTTTTGAGGGTTTGAGCAGCGTTACTGTGCCTGAGAAATTCTGAAATAACTAACACAAAAGCAAACTTGTGTGAAATCTCTCCGTCCCTGAAACAGAATGCTCAAAGACGGGAGGGGGGAGGAAAAGAAAGCGCTGATTGCTGAACACGGTGCAATATAAACTGGTTCCAAGGGTGCGTGCTCACATTTGATCAGCCCAGCCATCCGAATCATTAGACCGCAGAGCTTCTTCTCACAGCCTTTTAAGAGGAGATGGAAGAAACCTGCTTTGACAGCACTCGGATGCAAATGTCACCCAGCTCGTCTTTGATAGATTATTCAAAGACAAGGGGAGGGAGGGAGGTGACATTATTTGTAGATTTGTGATAATGCACCAGCAAGCACTGCTATTGCCTGTGAAGTGGGATCGGGTGATTGGGGGCAGGGGAGGGGAGACTGAGGAGGAGGGATGCCAAGAGGAAAGGGAAGCCAGGGGACAAGTTGTGTTCAAAGACACAGCAGCAATGGGAAAATTGCCTCCTGCCCA
Source organism: Acanthochromis polyacanthus (assembly GCF_021347895.1). NCBI lineage: Eukaryota > Metazoa > Chordata > Actinopteri > Pomacentridae > Acanthochromis > Acanthochromis polyacanthus. Next base: position 23,594,586 of record NC_067116.1, on the reverse strand, counting down.
CGGGATCGATGCAGTTCATTTGGCGCAGTGAGAAATGACAGCTGATTATTCAGCCATTCCTCTTAGCACATCTGTTTTACCCCACATCCTCATCCGCTCGCATTAAAAAAAGAAAAGAAACGAGCGTTCCATCCACCAGGAAAGGAGGAAGGGTAGCAGAGAGAGTGACATATGGAGGCATTGAACAGGAAACTCGCTTAAATGTAGGAAAAGATTGTAGGATCAAGAAAACGAGATCAGGGATGAAGAGAAATATATAATGGTGAAGGAAGACAAAAGAAATTAATCGGCTGCAGTGGGCAGCGAGTATAGATGAGCTACACTTTCTCCAAACCTGGAGGATAAAGATAGTGACAGCAAAGAAGGTTTTTGCCAGATTTAAATGTTGCCCGTTTCACACTGAACTACAGTGTAAGAAAGATGTGTAAATCTTTTCTTTTCCTCTGCCTGAACTTACCAGATTCTTGCGGGTTTCTGGGACAGCGCTGACGTCCACTGGGTGCCTCTCAATAGCGTTGACGAAGCGAGCTTCAGCCACAGCAATGGCACAAATGACATGGACCCACCTGGTGACACAGAGACAGAAAAGGTAACATGAAAACTTCAGACTCGTACTGTACTCGTACTCGTACGTAAGATGTATTAACTAACCTAATCACTCAATGTAGTAACACTTGGAATTTAATTCTAAGTTGTAGGTCTCAAAAAAAGATCCAAGTCTCACCAGTCAATCATCAAAAGAGTCCAGGAGCCAAGTGTTCAGATACCAAGAAGAAAAGTGTTTATTCACACAAGTCAAAACACTGAGAAAAATCCCGGGAACCTTCTGACCTCTGGTCAAATCGCTCAACCTTTTATACAGTATGGGCCAGGTTTGGTCACTCTCCTGGCCCTTCCTTCTTTTACCTGTGCCAGCTTTCATTTTACACCATTAATACATAGGGTTAATTTTTAATGGTGTCTGGAACTTCCCTAACTCTCCAAAAAATAATGAGACTGAGCTGGCAATCCCTCAAAGGGAGAGACCCTCCCTTTGGCTTCATGTCAGCACAGTCCCATGCCTTCTTTATTTTTACCTTCGTTGTTTTCAGGTACAACCAGGTACAGCCAGGTTCACAAGTGCAATACAGGTCACCGTGACAGTACATCAGATTCAAACACCAGGTTCATAAGTGCAGCACAGGTCACTCTGACAATACATCAGATTCAAACACACACAGCTCTAAATTTGTAACACCAGTAGAGCAAAATATTACACAACAGTACGAGGAAAATATTCTGACATATACTATTATACAATACTATTTTCAGCATGATATCTTTATTTTCAATTGTCTCCTTGGAGTTTATTTACATTACTGAATTTACAACTAACATCCAAACCAAACATGTGGCACTAACCGGTTGTCTGTGGTAGTCTTCAGAGCTCCTCCTCTCAGGTTACAGAGGCAACACTCCTGTAAAACAGACAGAAAGTTAAGACTAAGTTAAGGCACAGAGAACAGAGTGATGCGGCTTATTTGTCGCTATAGCAAGCCAGTCTTTTCCTAAGTATTAATATAGTTTTAAGTTGTGATATCTGTTTGGCAGCATGATATAAGAACAACAGATATGACAAAATGTAGGTATGTCTACAAAGGCTCCACGTCCAGTCTACAGTACTGTAAGAAACATGTACACTTAATTCTTGAGACTAAACCCTATTAATCCTGGAGAAGAGCTGTTTTTCTACACTTGTGTGTGAGCCAAAAGATTTCTTTGGCTTCAGGTACAGCTACTACTCACCACTGTCCAGGCTCCTGCTGCACACCTGGAGCATGTCCAGGAATTACCGACAGAGTCTGGCTTCACACCGTAACAGCCTGCAAGGAGGAGACATTAATAACCTCATGTATCTCTGGAATAACATTTAGCATTTACCCCCATCTTTCCTGTCTTTCTAAAAATTGTTAAACATTTCATTCCCTTTTCTGTAAACCACAAATCTATTGTTAACCATTTTGTTCACACTTTCTTTATAACCCGCTCTATCTCACCATCTCTGTCTCCAGTTCAAGCTTCTGAACAAAAAGACCTGCAGGTTCGTGCAACACCTGGACAGGTTTGAATGATTTTTAGTGGGGTGTCCACTCCCAAACAATGAAGAGCAAAGGGATGGAGCCCAGAACTGGCAATTTTGACAGCAGATCTTTCTGCTTCATGTCTTCTTATCAATAGCAGCGCTGTTTCGCCAGCCGAGTCCAGCTCATCCCTGGATGACTAATGAACTGGCCTTGAAGGTGCTCCAGCTTTAGGGATAATAAGAACCCAGGAGGGTTGATGTGTGCGTTTCTCACTAGACGAGCGCGTGCAAGTCCATGTTGTGATTTATGTGTGTGTTTAGCTGGACACAAAACATCATTTTGTGCGGTTAGTTGGAAACATTGATATGCCTTTTTTTTTTTAAAGCATACATGATGAACGTACTACATACAAGTGTAAATTTTAAAATGTTTTGTCCAAACAGCTCATATCTGCACTTGGCAATAGAAACTAGAGCCGAGCACAGAGAGAATCCTGGGATAACTCACTCAAAGATAATGCTAACAAGCTGCCTATCCCTTCAACTCTCCTGCCCTTTGGTTCAACGGAAGCAAGATGCCCTTAAAAGTCAACTTTCTTGTGAAAAAATGATGAAGTGAGGAAAGGAGTGTAAATAAGAGCTAGGAAAGTTTATGGTGTGCTGCTTTCAGAAAGACCTTTGCGCTGCTTCAACAGCCTCTTAGCTAGTTTAACCCGAGTCAAGGAGAGTTAAACTAGAAAGCCTCACTGAGCATGGCAACAGGGGAATTGAGCAGACAGTTTGTTGCTCTGCTGTACTGGACTCTCGTCTTCTGTGCTTCCTATTTTTCCAACACTATTCTCGGAGGTCCAGGGGGGAAAAATGTGAACAGAGAGAAACAGTGAAATGTCCAGTGGAGTCTGTAAAGCTTGCCAGTCCGTGTATGGGTTTGTGTTATCAATCAAATGCTGTAGAACAGAATCAAATACAAGGTTTCTACAAAAATACAAAGACAAAAGACTTCTGAAATCACAAAATATTGTTGAGAAAAAGGAGCTTCAATGCTCAGTTTCACGCAGGCCTCTTTCACAACTGATGGCATGGCTGTTTGTCATGTTAACTACACTGTAAAGTCTTACACTTGGGTTTTTGAAATGTATGCGTGCAGTTACATCCATCCCCTTGTACAACAAATATGGAATATATAATTTATTATGCATATATAGAATGAATGTGTTTAAATGACAAATTAAAAGAAGTCTCTTAATAAGGTGTTGTATCATGATATGCCACCAGAACAGCTTCAGTGATCCTTGGCTTTGATTTTGAAATTGATCTGAAATCATTCTTAAAAAAAAAAAATCCCTCTTTTGATAGTTTGATGACAGTGGTGGAGAGAGCTGCCTGACATGTCAGTGCAAGATCTCCAATAGGTGTCCAGTTAAGTTAAGATCTGATGACTGTGAAGGCCATCCTAATCAAACCATTCAGTAATCCCTCATGCACTTTGGATGGGGCCATTGTCATCCTGAAAAAGGCCACTCCTATCAGAACAGGAATGTTTCATCATAGGCTAAAGACTCAGAAGATCTTTGTACTCTTCCCTCTAAATGTACTCAAACCATGCCAGTTGTTGCGTACTTTACCACCTATGTACTCTCGCTCTCTGTAGCTGTACACACACAATAACGGAAGCTGCTTCAGTAAAAGCTGTAATCAAATTCTCTTTGCTTGAATTCTTCCTGCAGCTGGAAGAGCTTTAACTTTTCATTATCAACAAGCAAACACTGCTGTGCTCAAATGTATTTTTTAAGCTTGTCTAAAAAGAAACCACAAAAACTAGTATACCTGAAGTTATTAATTTATAGCAAGGAAGTCTTAGCGAACTAGGCTGCCCTGATGTACCAACACAGGGACTGCATTCTCTTGTGTATTGATTGATTAATACTCACTGGCATGAGCCTGCATCTGGCAGGATGAACAGCGGATCAGAAGACTGGTTCCATCCTCTCCGATGTGACAGTTGGTGGGCGGTGGCTCCGTGTTTCCTGCTCCAACACTGAAACACATCTCTGGGACAAGTGGACGAGTCATGCTGCCATGGCGGGGAGGGGTGGTACGCTGGGTTTCACTTGCAACTGAGCCGTCTTTCTGCGGCTAAAGAGGTCGGATAGAAATAAGAACCCTTTAAAATGAAACTCTTAAAAAGCATTCATCAATTTGTCAGTTAGTAGTTTAAACGGTCAACTTATCACCCAACATCACCGGTGCTAATCTCCTGAACTGCTACTATGTACCTCTGCAGCGGTGTGTGGGTTTACCTTCGTGTAGGGACAGAAGAGTGAGCAGATAGCACAGTATGGCTGGAGGGCAGCCACTGCAGCATTAAAAGCCTTCTCTGCCAGGAAGTTGGGTGAGTGATTCTGCCACAGGTGCTCCTGTTTCTTCATGTCGCTATCCAGCGGCATGGGTGAGGACAGCTCTGTGTGTAAGAAATAGAATTATTACGGTGCTGCTGCTACAAAACATAATATCCACAATTAGAAGTAAATGACACAACATAAAGACAAGTGGGAAGGTTTTTCATTGGCAATAATTTGTATTTTGTAAAACCATATTAAATGTTTTTAGAGAATCTTTTTCATAAAAGAGTCCCTGCCAAGAGATGAGAAGAGCGCATTCTGTACACGGACAGTAACAACGCCACTCCTGATATACCTGGCTGATGAACACAAACAGGACAGGCTGTAATAATTTGCTACTCAAGGCTGAGAATCAATTTTACAGTAAAGCCCTGAAGCTACTGATCCAGACCGCTTGTTAGACCTGGACAGAAGGCAGGAAGATCTTTTCACAAGCTTCCCATTTAACAGTCTATTTTCACATCGCCTGCTTTCTCTCCCTCTCCTCTAGTCCCCCATCCACCCTTCTGAAGGACAGGCCCCGAGTCGGGTCCCCTGCTGCCAACTTAAAGTGACTTTGAAAGCAGGTAATTGGAAGTCATGATCCCTAGATCAATAAGTGTCAGTCAGAAAATGAAAAGAAAAACACGGAAGGGAGAGCAGGGAAAATAAGCCTTGCTGTCTTGATTTCATTATCCCCACAGGGAGCTTTAGTCCTGCTTGTTTTTCTTTCCCCAGATCAATAATCAAAACAGAAATGGTGTCTTCTTCAGTTTAAGCATCATGATGGAGAGAGCAAAGAGTGGGATAAATAATGAGGGAAAAAAATAGGGTTGGTTTCTTGAAAACCGTGTTTTGGGTAAAATGTGTTAATATTTTCTGCAGTTAAATTTAATGGTTTCCAAGGCAGCTAAATTTTGCTTTTCTTCCTTCTCTTCAAGGAGAAAATGAACACCGCATGACAGTATATATTTCTCAACTGACATCCAGATTTTTGGAAAATTCTTGTGCAGCTCAAAAAAGTAGGGTGAGTATTCTTCAACAGTTCAAATCTTTCTGTACAAGCACCACTCAGCCTAAAATAAGTAATAAATATTACAGTATTTAAATATTAGTCTGGTGTCAAATACAAAACCACATACCTTTGTCACCTTTAGGGTCTTGCTTGACGATGGACAGAGGGGAGCGCATGGGTGGCTTGCTGAGGGGGTGGCGGCGACTCTTTTTCACCTCTGTTGGCATTTTCATCTTGGAGTAGCTTGCCTGATAAAACAAGGTTGTGTCAAATGATCTTTTGTTTATTTATGTTCAATGTGTTGTAACCTCACAACACAAATGTCATACATTTATACTAGATGTAAGCCAATTTATCGTGCAATACTGCATTAATCAACACTGACATTCTGATTTGTTTTGTGTATTTAACTGATAATAGCAAATGTATGTGAATTATTGTAAGGCTGAATAAATTTGCTCTTCATGAGACAATTCAGAGGGTTAATTGTGTCACAAATCAAAGGAGAAATCTTTTGACTTTCAGTCTCAACTGGGTGGCACTCACGTCCATCTTGTTGTCTGCTGGGATGTCATTGTGTCTTGGGGATACAGTGCGTACACGACTGGCCGTGGCTTTCTTAGAATTATTGATGCCAGATGTAGCAAACTGCTGAAATGCTTCCTCAAATCCAGTCATGGCACTCTGGATATTGGAGATCTTCTTTGGCTTTTTCGGCTTCTTTTTCTCAACGTCATCTGTCAAGTTCTGTGGTTTGGCTTCTGGCTCTGGAAGAAAACAGGAGGGAAAAAAAGGTCAGAGGAGTATTAAAAAAAAAAAAAAACGGTGACAGACCAGATGAGCTACTGTGATTAAAACAGAAATGTGGATTCTATTTCTAATCAAGTTAAAATTGTTAAATTTACACTCTAGAACAGGGGTCGGCAACCTTTAACACTCAAAGAGCCATTTCGACCCGTTTCCCACAGAAAAGAAAACACCGGGAGCCGCAAAATCCTTTTGGCATTTAAAATGAAGACAACACTGCATACATCGCTTTTTTTTTTTTTACTTCTATGCCCTTGTTAATCAGTCGTGATTAATTAATTACAAAGCCTCTAATTAGATTCATTTTTTAAATTGTGTCCTTCCACTAATATTTATCTTACCTGGTTAATGTCATTTTTGCTCCTGGACCTCATATGTTACATAATGTTAGCTGGAAATCAATATTTTGCGAATGTCTATTTGACTTGTAAAATCTATTTATCTATTTATCTTAAGCTAATAACTTTTCTCCGGTAAGTCGCTGCCCTGTTTTCCAAGACGTTACTCCTCTGACTCTCTGACCTGCTGCCGTGTTCTTGCGTGTAACGTGTATCACCCTATCATGAGTACTTTTGACTCAAAGACAAGACGTGTCTTTCTTGGAGTGGAGCTTTAATATACAGGCTTGCCATTCTTGAGTACAAAACGATGTGAAACTACAGGCGTTGCTTCTCCATCTCCTCCGCATCAACCTTGCGCTCTCATGTCCCAGCCAGGGGAAAACCCCAGCAGCACATCCGGTGAAGTGACACGTCAAAATAAGAGCGGTAATTTCACAATAAAACTCTCTATATTAAAATGCATTGAAACGCGCCTGAAAGGCAGAACAATTTATTTTCCAAAGTTACAGGGAGCCACAACAGAGGGCTGAAAGAGCCGCATGCGGCTCCGGAGCCGCGGGTTGCCGACCCCTGCTCTAGAATAACACCCCTTACTTGTTAGATTTGTTTTCACACAAACAAATTACACTAACTGTTCAGGTCTTCCTCACCTTCCACAGATGGGATCTCTGCTGTTTTAGCGGCAGCCTCAGCAGCCTCCTGCTCCTCACGCTCCATGGCCTCCAGGGTCATCATGGCCTCTCTGGCTAGACGCTCCTCCCTCTCCTGCCTCCGCTGGGCCTCGCGCTCCTCCACCTGACGCTGGTACTCGGCAGCGTTCAGCTCAATGCCCTCCTCCGCCAGCACCTTGACCTCCTCCAGCTTTAGACGACGAACCTGCTTCATCTTCTGCATGGCCCTGGGGTTGTGCAGAAAGACAGTTTAGCCTTAGTACAATGTACATTTTAGACTTTCTTGGTTATCCCTTAGTTTGTCAAAGACAATTTTGGAACTAGCACATTATATACAAAATTTGGAACCGATATAGATATTAGTAGATAATAACTATAATATATAACGGATGTGCATGTTTTGAGATATTCTTTACTGCCTGACAACATCCTGTGTGTCAAACCTCTCACCTTCGCAGGAGGTTAGCCCGGTAGGTGACACGATGCTGCCTCCAGTTCTCTAGTTCGGGGCTGCTGAGCTCAGTGGCCTTAAGGTGGTCTAACATCGTGGTGTCTTTGCCCTGCTTCCAAAGCTCATAGCGATCAGGCTGCAGGCAGCGCACAAACACATCCATGGAGATCTTCACCATGTCCTTTCGACAGGTACACTGACAAAAAAAAAATGCAGAGGAGAAGCACATGGCACTGAGTTAGAGAATGGAATAGCTGCACATAAACAAGAAAAACAAACTATGTAACACAAAAATAAAAAGTGAATTCATTTCGAGTTAATTCAGCCTGGGAACTAATGTCACATCCCACTGCTTTCAGGTTTTTCTGAGCCTAATCCCCCACAGCTGTAGAGTGGAGGAGATTGTCTACATATGGAGCCACAACTACAGATGAAGCTTTTCAGCTACACTTCACAGATTTTAGACTGAAAACTTGGTGCAGTGAGGGACCAAAAGCAGAAGTAACCTTCTGTGGCAAACTGATGAAGAATCCAAAAATCAACATGGAAGAGGACAGAGAAGAACAGCAGCAGAAATCCCACTTATAAAGAGATGTTTCTTGAACCTAAATGTCACATATTTATACAAAGCATCTGTAATGTTTCAGAATTAATAACTCATTGCAGTTGAGTGTATATAAACTGTGCTAAATAGAAGGAAAGCAACTCTCCTCGCCCTTCTAAGTAGGTTATAGTCTGCAGTATAACAATTATACTACACCTTGCTCTGTGCTCTATAGTCTACATGGAGGCAGTGACATTATCTAGGCTATAATCATGTAAGATTAACAGCATTTACTAATAAGAGTGATTTTAAAATGGCGTTATACAAATTACTGCAGAGTGAGGTGAAAAAAAACCCACTCTGTATATGAACAAGGGCAACTAGGACATAAAAAGCATAACCGAGTTTCAAGTGTCTGGATACTAAGAGACTCTCACCTCTATGTTCCCAAAACCAAGTTGGAAAAATCATAATACACAATCAAGCCTTAAGTATACAGAGTAACATTAGTTGTCCCAAGAAACGGTTGTATTTACAGCACTGATCAAAGTTACTCTAAAACATGTAGGAAGTAAAATGCGGCACAACATATGACCTGGTGAAAGAGCCTCAGATGTAAGCAAGAGTACCGGCTGCATCTGGTGACCGCTCACATTTCAAAATGTCCCCAAAAACCTTCAGAACGGCATCACAGGTCAATGAATCATTCTGCTGACTAGAGAAAGGAGCAGCTGTAGCAGCAGAGTTGTTAGAGGAAACCACAGTGCTGTATGTAATAGAGTGAGAAATGGCAGTTACAAAAGAGAAGTCTGGAGATGAAGGAAACAAAAAAGGGAGATGCAACAAACAAAAATGGAGGAGGAGGAGAAAGAGAGAGAGAGAAAGAGCGGGATGAAAATATTTTCTTTTGTGCCTTGCTTGCTGTATTACATTTTGGGCCTATTATTTTCTGAGCAGTACTGAGAGTCTTATGTTCAATTACTGGAAACACAACAGCTCACACCTCCACAGCAAAACAATATCCCGGCTACATCTCATCTAGACACCATTTGACAGACGGAAACATTAAAATATGGTGTCGGGTGGAGGGTGGCGGACCGGGAAAGTGGGAGGGCAGAGGGGGGCAGGGGGGGCAAGTGAGCGTGGGTACACCCGCCTGTTACTATTAGGAAACCTTTAGAAGAAAACTGCATCATGCCGGAAAACCAGAAACACGAAAGAAAACCAGATAAGTGTTGCTTTTACACTAACTGGACCAGGCGAAAAAGTGCTATATACATTTGTAAAAAGACAAATTATTTTATTCTAATGAAACTATAAAGAGGTTATGGACACTGTTGCCATCCTCAAGGGCTGGGACGAGTTACACTTTGTTATCATATAAAAACTTAATTAGAGGAAACACATTTGGAGATGCACAAGATCTGAGAAAATAAAAACTTGCCCTGAGGCAGGCAGTCAATGAGCCCTGAAGTATACTTGGGCTCATAATGAAGCTAAATTGTTGAAGCCAGAGAAAACCCTAGAGCCTGGGGACTCTCGATGGATCCGTGGACTCAGAGTGTTAATAACAAAACAAGGCTCGAGTCTGACCCGTCTGACCTCCCTCACAGTAGCTGGGAAACTTTGATTATCCAAAATTTGTTATGCATGCTTTGATCACACTACTGATGGGGAACAAAAATAACCACAAAGACGATCCGAAGGATGAAGAATGATTTGAGATGTAATTAAAATTTTTGAAGGTGCAAAAATTTCCAAAGGCGGGGATGTATTTCATCAAGCTGTTCATGCTGCGAAAACCTACTACAAAAGAGACAAAAACTTACTGAAAGTATTTGCTTGTTTGTTCCACAAGTTTTTCCAGTGGAGAAATAATGCTGACCAAGTCTAAATAATGACTACATTGCTCTCATTATTCTCGGCCTCCCACTTATTTCTTTTCCTTCTTTATATCTTCATATACGCCCACATTTGACCACAGCTGTTTAACATGCCGAAAAGAAAGGGTGACTGAACAGAAAACAATGAGCAATGCAGAAATGTTCATTAGTAAGTGTTGTAAGGCGTTCGCAACCATAAAGCTGACTGTGTTAATAACAAACAGTGCACACAGCCATGGATTGCTGCATCTGTCAGGTTTATGTTGCACCACGTTTTCTGTTGTAAATGTCAGCGATACTTCAACTGACTAAACAGTACCAACTAATCTCAAAGCGTGGCCGTAAGTCTGTGGCTCACTCTTCTCCCCACTTAAAACTGTCCTCACAATAAAGCCACACTTTAATAGCAGTGAATAGTGGTAGGGTGGATTGACTATTAGAGAGCTTACCAGGAAACTAAACTGATTTGATGCAAGTTTCAAACTAAAAGTTGTAATCTTGGACTCGTCATTTCACTGATTTTTTTTTAAGTAAAATTACAGAAATTAGAGACAAATGTCATGTTTTTTGCATGAATGGACATGTACATATGCAGAAGATAACTAAATCATAATTTTTCTAACCTTTAACCATCATAAAGACATAGAGAAATCTGTTACTGAATTTTGCTGTACTGTTTTAATAAAAGCAGGAAGATTCATTAGAGGCTTTTCCCAGCAGAAATTTTTATTTCAAAACAGTAATTTTATAATACTTAACATCTGAGATGTACAGAAGTGAAATGTGGCAAAGACTGCCCTTGAGCTGCTTCACATTTCATAAGCACCTAGAGTGTAACTGTGATCATCACCTCTCAGCTAAGCTTTATCACACTGTATTATCATGGATAAAACCACAGGCTTCTAATGTGAATATAAAGTTCTTTGTAAACGGTCTCTGTGTTTAATGTGTGCACCATAATCACTGAGAAAGTTTAAGACGGTGCTGACACGTGTCGACTAAATTATTTGACAAATGTTATTTCCCACTGCCATGTTTGTGTGATACCTAGTCATCTTGTACAGTGTAATTATGAGGGAGTTTTTTTTTGTTAATGAATACAATGTTTCTCTATCCTGTAAAGTTTGTAAAGTAATCATCACAGACATAGGCTGCACATAAACAGTCTAATACAAATTTACGATGTCCAACCACAGTATATCTGGTCTCGCCAACACGAGACAAGTCTGCAAACAAATATAAAAAGACGAAGTGAGTCGTCTGCAATTCACTCTGAAGATGAAAAAGTGATGTAATTTAGTCTGGGAACTGGGAGGATGATTTCTGCTCTTCTCCCAGACAGAAAAATCACCCCGGAAGCCTAAGGGAACAGTCGCAAACTGTGACTGAGCACCAAATGAACATGAAGAGGCTTTCTTTGAGATTACGATAGACCCAGAGGACATCAACTGTTAACATTCAGCAACATAATGGTGTGGCAGACATAACCATAATAACCTTAAGGACCATTTTTTACCAGCTTTAGTTCTTTAATGGGTTCAGTGCTCTGACGATTTCTTCGAAACTTGCCAAAGAAACTGCAAGTACAGTTAATATGCCACGATGGCTAATCATGCAATGCCTTGCTTGCCAATTCTGAAATAGTCTGACCATTTATAGAAGAGTTTTGTAGGAAATGGATGACACTTAGGGATTAGATCCAAAACTGCTAGAGTTAAAGTTCTTTGCCTAAATTGAAGTAAACATGTCTGTTTGAAGTACTACGAATGAAATGCTCACCCCATGAATGACTAACTAATAAGAAAATTAAATAAACACTTAGAAAAGGTTCAGAGTAAGGTTAATTAAGACCGCGATGTCTTAAACAATGAGCGTTTAAGTACTTACACACAGCACGCAGGGAGTGCTGACAATAGGTCTGCTTTGACCGCAGGTGTGTGTTTGCTTAGTAAGTCAGACAGATGGGTCAGCAATTGAGGAGCTCGTATTTAAGACGGAGACATGAAGCACACCTAAGCTCACTCGCTCTCCTTCTCTCTGTCATGTGCTGGCAGCCCCCAAAACGGTGACAAATTCGATACTGAGCCTCATCGTTCACTGTCCTGTTGGGTGCTGACAGAATACGGCTCGGTGAGGGGGAGGGCGGGCGAGGGAGGGGAGGCAGCCAAACGAGTTAACGGATGACTGCTTGAGCCAAAGACAGAGAAAGAAAGACAGGGGAGTTAAGAGACAGATAGAGAGAAAATGAGAGACTTCATTACTGCCAGGCAAGTGGCTGGCGTAGGCAAGCTACATTAAACTACTGTGTGTGTGTGTGTGTGTGTGTGTGTATATATATATATATATATATAAAAAACACAGTTAACTGAAACTGAAGTGGAAACAAATTCACTTAAAAATTTGTCAATGAGATAAAGCACAATTAGACTCCAATTATATGTTCAGCACTTAAGGGTGGGAATATGTAGTAGAATGAGAGCACGTTTGAATATTTAACACCTGATTTTCAGAGCACTGAGACCTGGTGATTCAATTTAGGTTTTTAGGACATCTGGTGGGGGGAAAAAACAAAAGCAAAAACGAGTAATCAAATCCAGTGAATACAGTGACAATGAGATTACTTTTTAGGTTGTGTTAATGAAGATGAACAACAGTAAGACCTATTCAGGAAGAAATAAAATGAATTTCAACAGGTTCTGTGTCACTTTTACCACCTTCTATATCAGAACGACCCACAATTAGGAGTGACTGCGGATGCAAAATGAAGCGGCACTAGTTATGAGACCATCCCTGTAACTGCTGGGGCACCACACATCACCCAAAGAGAGTGGAAATGCCTGTGTGGAAGAGGAAGAAAGAGAAAAATGGACTGGCAGAGAGAACCGTGCTCATTGGCCGAGCTGCTGCATTTCACATTCCTCTGACTCTGTGTGCTGTGCTGTCGATTTGTCGACTCGGATTAGTAGTGCAGAATGGACCACTCTTCTTTATCAAACTGAGACAAGTGCTGTGGAGATGCTCCCTTGGGCAACGGTGGAGGGAAGACTGCTGGAGCCTGGACTAGTGGTTCTTAAATTACAAGTGGCCACATGGGTGAAGTAGGAAGGCCGAAAATGAGAAAGAGTGAGAAGGGAGGGAGATGTACTTCTGCAAACTGGCACCTCATAAATCTGACATGCAGCCAAGTAGAGAGAAAGCAGGAAAAAAAAGAGACGCGCACGCACACGAGGCGAAAGAGAGGGCGGAGGACTGGATGGGAAAATCAAGCAGAATGTGTAGAAGAGACAAGGGAGGAGTTTCTTCCAGAGGACGTTGTCGTTGGGCTCCCCTGCACAACCTATCCATGCCCTGTCAATTTCATGCTCAACAGCCCACAGGCAAAGAGGCAGTTTGCGTCAGTGCACGGATGTGAGGGTACAGTTAGTGTCGGTAACAGATGGTGTGTAGCAGAGAACCAGACGCTGCTTTTATATTTCGATAAGATCTATTACTATATCCCTTCAGAGAAGCAAACAGCCAGAGCAGGAGGGCTGCAGAGCGGCTTCTGAATAACACTTTAGATCAAATGTCTTTAAGTGAAGCGTCTGCATTTGCCTGCAGAGCGTTTACGTGATGACAGCGATATTAAGAGCTGCAGGTGTTTACTTTCACTTCAAATATTCATGCCTTGTCTCATATAGCTGTCTGCTGGTAATGCTGCTAGCTTATTGATGGCTGCCATCGAAAATCTGACAAATATATAGATTTAGGTTCTCGTCCCGATTACCTGCCAAAACATATACAACTGATATTTAGCAGCATCATGCCCACACTGCCTCAAGCAGACACAAATTTAAATTATTAACATCATTGCAGTCTAGGACGGTTTTGCTACTGATGTCAGGCAGATTTGCCTCGATATTTTTGAAGTGAGTTTCAGCAGAATTCAAGAAAAAAATTGGACTTTCAACGCTGTCGTCACAAGTTCATATCTTACATGACTTCATGACACTTCAACAGCACTGAGTATATATCCTGCTAGGTCGTCTTATCTTACCTGGGTAGCCATCTTGCCGTAGTCCACCCAGCGCAGAGTGGCAAAGTTTGTGGACTCTGCACAGTTGAAGCCATGGTTGAAGCCAGCATGGTAGCCATAAGGAAATGTGATCATAAACTCCCCTTCATTCTGAGTTATCTGTTCACATAAGGAGAAAAAAAACAAAAACGTTTACAAACTTAAGATAACATTCTTGATACGTTACATTTCTATTTTCTAAGTGTCAGTACTGCATACACAGAAGGCTGCAATCAAGTATTTATTTTCAAGCCAATTTGCCTTTTTTTTTATTATCCACGAGTATCACATACATAACACTTGCTATTAATGTTTCAGGGATAAACAGGGAGTTCAACTCCTCAGAAAGAACTTCTCTCTAAACTTTCCTGACTTGCGAGCAAATTTAATTCCACCTAACATGACTGCTGCTCCAAGTGTTGAGAGTCTTCCCATGAGCTCCGTGTTATTCTGAGAATCTTTAAAACGGGAGGACAAGTGAAGCATATTCTTTTTTTAATGTGTTGCCCCAAAACTTAGGCCCTATATGTCTGAACTGTGGATCTCAACTTCTTTGTGAAGCCTGGATCCCGGCAATCAAGAGACACATCAAGCCAGACAAGGTGACAGGCATGAGGGGAGGAACAGGGGTAGAGTCTGAAAGCGGGAGATAAACTTCCTCAACTAAAAGGCAGTGGTTCAGATATCAAACGTCCCTTTTTTGCTCTCGCAAGAACACAAGACGATTTTATTTTTACACATGAATCAGGAAAGCTACTGTAGGTGTGTAACAAGTAACATGTTCGCTGTGATAATGACGTCCTCAGGGGGGAGTGATGAGATAAGTGGGGTAGGGGGGAACCTTCTGCTGACAGTGGAGAACTTTTGATGCCTGTTCTGTGCCAGTTTTTTTTTTTTTCCTCATTCAATCATCCATAAATGTTTGTACTGTGAGGACTTGTATTGCATGCTGATCCAGAGGGGGGAAAAGATGGCAATTAATTTCCAATGACAGACATGAGAAGATCTTGACTCATATTATGTCAAAACTACTGTCGGCATCAGTTGTGATGTTTGCGTCAAAACGGCGTCATCCAAAACTAGCCCACCTTTTCTGCAATTTACACAGGAACGACTTAGAGAACAATTTCGCCTCTTCTTTTAATTGTCATACATTTCAAGCATTCTTATTGTTATAATGTCATGATCATAAATGTGGTCACTATGAGACTGAGGATATACATTTATGTAAATTTGTTGAGGAACTTGACTACTGAAAAACACGTTATTTTTCTAATTTTACATTAAAATACAGTTAAAGTTTGAAATAACATACACTGTCAACTTGCAATCAGCTTGGACTCATGTGACCAGGGATAATGGGAAAACTAGCTTTTGTCTGTGGAGTGTTAAACGATGCTGTGTCATAGCATTCTAATGTAGGCAAGTGAATCCAGCTTTATGGAAATTTAAAAATATAGAGGCTTCCAATTTTAACACAGAGACTATTCCACATACAAATTAACTTGAATAAATATTATTTTATTGCTGATAAAAAAAGCCCTCCTTCGTCATAGATGCGCAGACCAGTAGCCACTCACCCTGTCGAAGGGGATGCCATATTTCTTCAGAATGGATGGAGATATCAGCGTCATCTTGTGGCGAAGGAAGGCGTCACAGCCTTGGGAGCTGCCGGGGAAGAAGCCTGCAGAGGGTGACACATAGTATATTTCACTGATAGCTAGAACAAGGAGGGAGTGAAGGAAACATAACTTATATGATAACATGAAAAATTAAACCAACATTAAGGGAATTATCAGGTCAACAGATCTGCAGTACACATAAGCAAAAACTTTCCATAAAAACTCGCAAGCCATCAGATACACACTGATAGGAATGTTTTGATTACCAGGCAATTTTGTTTTCCAAGAATTAGGCCTGCTTCAGATTTGGAGATCGAGGATCATGCTTTACAAATGTTCGGGAAACAACCGCAGTGTGTGTGTGAAGTAGTGTCTCGTATCGAACTGTAGGTGTTGCAGAAAATCGAGGACGGACAGTACTTTCAAGGTTATCAACTGAGAGCTGACACCAATGAAGCACTTGCTCCTGAAAGCCACTAAGTATCACAATCATTTCCTGGTCCCACCACCCCCTAACATCATTTTGCCCCTGTGGTCCCTGTCTAGCAGCTGGCACAAGTAAACCTCTGTGTTCTGCTGAATGGACACTTAATACAGCATGACGTATGTTAGATACATATGTAGACATGCAGAAATTATACAATGCAAGCATTATTACTTAGTTATAATTTGCTCAAACTGATTCTTACAAAAAAAGGATTATTCCACTAATTCTGCTGCCAATGGTTACAAAGCACTAGTTGCATGTCTAAAATTGGGTTATGCTCAAGAATAAACTTTGCTGTCATTATTAAATGTATGAAGCAGGGTACAATCCCCATTTGCATCATACTCTCACACTACCTAAATCACAGACACTGCAGTACAGTATTATGATCATCATAATCCAGCTAAACCACTACTGAGCAGACTGTAGGCCTCTGTATCACAATTTACATGAAATATATTTGCTTGCACTCCAGCAAAAGTTCACTGAAAAATAGTGTGTTCCATGTAAAACACAAACCAAATTAACGAGTAATCACATCAAAGCAGAAAAATGTGTAACACGTTTACATGTGCTACACTAGCCTGATTGCTCTACAATGTAAATTCACATGCTGCATGATCAGTATACAGATTTCTATGCTCCCTTTGTGTATGTAATGGAAAATCTTAACTGTATTCAGACAGTAACAACTGAACGGCTTTCTCCAGGTGATATAGAACTATAAATGTTTGTGACCCCACAACCTGGAAAAGGAAATTTCTCCTTGACATAGACATTATTTTTTTACTGCCTACAGTGCGGAATAATCACATTACCACAGTGTATGTTAATGTACTGACTGCATGCCTCCAGGTTCAGGGTAAATCTGATGGACCCAACTATGGCTTGAAGGAATACAACAACACAAAAGGGGATGTTGTCACCTCTGAAAAGTGTGATCGCCTTCAGTGCAGCACAAGAAGAAAATCTTTGCCTCTAAATGTGCTTTGGTTATTAAATTTAAGAATCAGCAGCTGTAACAACATTGAAAGACAGAAGGTACTGACTGCTTTAGCCACGGTATCATTTGTTTGCTGTGATACAGTCCAAAACAATGAAATTAAGTCTAAAACTGTTAACTGCCGGTGTCTCCGTCCCCAAGGTCACTACTAAAACATTCTGCAGTCACAGTACTTTGTAAGACCACTTAAAATATGTACAGACCAAATGAGAGCGCAAATGCCACCATTTTCACCAGCAAAAGCGCATTTGTGTAGCTGCAGTAACTTACTAATGTTACCTTTTGTGTTGCAAAGCATAACCACTCCCTTAAAAATAGCGACCGCTTTAAGATCATAATAAAGCTCCGACATTTTGGGCTTTCAAAGCCCCAACTTGCTCTGTAAAACAAAGGCTCACTTTTGCTCTCTGAGACACAGACACAGAGACGGCCTGTGCATAATCAAAAGAAAGAATTTCTCCTCCATCACTCACTCTCCTGCTCTTTACCGTCTGTAACCGCCAGGGCCTCAAAGGGGGGTCCATCCAAGCCTCCACCCAGTTAAACTTTAATGTGGCTGACAGTATAATCGGCACCCATTTCATCCTTCATTTTCTCTGCATTGTTTCAGCCTCTGTTCCACCCTACAAAGCAAAAGAGGGAGAGAGGGACTCTGCTCTCTCATTGCCTGCCTGCTTGTTGGAGCTGATAAAGGTGAATAATGTGCCGACAGAGCCTGGGTATTAATCCCCATTAAAATGCAGCTGGCTCTCTGAGCTCTCCACGGGGTAATATTAACTTAAAGGCTTCATTCTGTCCTTTTGCGTTTGAAAATTAAGTTCCTGCCTCCAACCGAGCACCTTCCCCTCCCAACCTGCCCACCCCCCCCAAAAACGTCTGAAGCCGTGGCTGAAATAATGCAGAGATGAGGAGTGATAAGGGCAACGGCTGTCGCTGTGTCAAATGTTTGGAGAGACGTTTTCAGGCAACAGGACCACCGTCCCAGCCCCATTTGGCATTCCTGCTACACTCATAACTGTCTTTTTAGGACCTCATAAACAGTTGGCTGCCTGTGCTGACGATGGCTTTGATAGGTCAGCGGGTGCCTGTTAAATAACGTTGGCAATGCTTCCCTCCTACTGCCAGCTGCTTAGATAAGAAGAAGAGGAATTTGACTAACTGAAAGATGCACGCTGACAAGAAGAGTGATAAGACTATCGACACATAATATAGATTTTAAGGTCGAAGCATTTGATCAAAAGTGAATCCAGCTAAATTCACACCAAATTTCAATTTGTTTTGATTTTTTTTTAACAATTCTATGTAGGTTGGATGTTCAGGAGCCTTAAAGAAAACTTTTTAACACTTCAATACATACTTAAAGCCATTATCAACCCAGGACTATAGCACATAACACTGTCCATAATTACTTTAACAGAGAGAATCAAACAGAGCTGGAATAAAAAGAAAAGTCTATTTGATATACTGTGCCTAAAGTTGTCAAAAAATAAGCCTGTCTCACAGCAGACATTTTGACTTTCCATTGTAGAAAGGGCAGAGATAAAAGAAAGTAAATACAGCTTCATTCCATTTTGGTGGACCACTAAGTCAACATAAACACTAGTGCAGCAACAACAGAACACAAATATTCCATTCCCGAAGCTCCTTTTTCATACTCAGATTTTGTAGGGTTTCTTCAGATGTTTAAGTTGAATCTGGCAATGATTTGAGGGTGAGCATAAAAAAATGGGACTTTCTCACTACTGATGACGAAGGATTTAGAATAATGTAGCTGTAAATGATAACAACAATGAGCAGGAGCCAGTTCAGTCTGTAATGACCAACTGGTGAATCCATTTGAAAAGAAGAAATTCTTTATGTTATGATTTTCCTGAAATTAAGTGTTATTAGGACAAAAATGATGCTAAAAAATATTTGTTAATTACCTATTTTCACGACAAGAATGTAACTAAAATGATAAAAAATATAACTAACAAATCACTGTTTTAATGCAAAGTCTTGTTTAACTCCAACATCTGTAGATTTGCTGTCAATAATAAGAAGCACCGTACATTCAGTAACTTTATGTGTCAGTCAGTAATTCTATGTTAGTTAGCGCTTGGAAAGAATACAGGCACGTTATGGACCAAACTCATCTGAAATTTTCAATAAGAATTAGGCAAGAAGTAGCAACTAAAGAGACGACAAAAACTACAAACATGCAGGCAGCACTTTAAATGTATAAAAAGGTGCTGGAAGCTAATGTAAAGTTACTTTCAGTCAGATTTCTTTTGTGTTGCTGACAGAAGGAATAAATAGGTTACAGGATTAATGCCAGCATCTAAATCATTCTGTATCTGCTCACTGACAAAACATCACTGTATTAATGTTCTCCAATGCTTCTGCTTCTCTTTCCAAGCCTAAATCAAACAGTGCACAGTATTACAAGTCTGATAAGTGTGTGAACCGTCTGAATGAGCTCCAGCTCTTCACTGTAGACTACAGGTAGCTGTGCTAATGCTAATGTTAGGTGAGCAGGACCAAGACAGGCAGAGTAGGTCTGTTCAAACAGATTGGAAATGATAACATGAATTGGATTTGCTGAGGAGAGTCTGTCTGACGTGTCACGGTAGAGCAGAGGGAGCATTTTCCATTAATCCTGCAATATGTAAGAATAACACCTGTAACAATTGTAAGTGTACACACAGATGGCAACAGCTACAGTCAAAACACTAAAAAGTAAAAACAGAAAAAATGAGACTAAAGTGTCACTGATGACAAGTAGCCTGAATTGCCTGTATTTTGGTTGCTAAAACAAAGAATAATCATAAGACTAAAATATGACTACAATCAATAAATGTGATGTAGTTACATATGCAAGTAAGTAAATCTTTCAAAATAACAGAACGTTTTAGAATAAACTGCACTGTAAACCATGAGTGCTTTATTCCTTTGAAGAGACTGCTTCCCTGTCACACTCCATATAGTGTGCGTTACATATTCGAGCCACTCCAGCACAAGAGACAGAAGCTATGCACTACTGATCACCGATTTGTTCTGAGCCCTTCACAACAACAACCGTGTGTGTCTATCTAATGTAGTCTGGATTAAGCAACTTTCCCTCATAATCTTCCACCTCGCTCCGAGCAAGAGGCTACACTCAAGTTAATCCTCACTGATCAAAACAGCGAACCGGAGGAGAAGAACAACATGGATGCCAGAAAACAAGGAGGGAGATGAATGTAGGCATCTTGTGTCGCAGAAAGAAAGCAGAATGGTTTCACTTTAGTGCCTCTCCTTTATCTGGCTCAGATAAGATTTATAGATTGTAGACAGAAATCCCCTGTCAGAACCAATTCTGGGTATAGAAGTCAGTGAGGAATGTAATGCTCTAGTATATCAGAGATGCTGTCTGATGTTCTCATTAGCACTGGTTCCACTGTGCTTGATTCGGTCAAAATCTGGAAAGCTCTCAGTGTGTGAGTTGTGGAAAGCACCAACAGCCAACGCTTGTTCCTCAGCACCGCAAACATTCATCAATGCACAGTCCAGTTTGATAAGACTTCAGGGTATGGGCTTTCGAAGTTTTCTCCAAGTCCTTCCAGGGAACAGAGAGCTGATGCTGCTGGCTTCACTTCAAACGGTTTCTCCTTCAAATTCAGCGTCTACAGCCCTCCTGATCTTTTTAGCTCAAGCGACTGCACACATCAAGTGCTTCAAGCTGCTCTTCCTTCTCCAACTCCATTTTAGCACAGCGCAGGTGACACAGAAAGCTCTGTTTCTATATGTGGTGAGAAAGCGGGATATCAACCTTTCTGTCAAAGATTTTTCCAGTGTATGGTCCACGGTGTACAGCACAGTGTTCACTGTAAGGACCACTGTGTTTGACAAAGAAACTCAAGAAAGGTTGTTTATTGTGAGTAGTAAATAGTTTTAAACGGTGTTGTCCATGCTGTGCTTCAAAGGAACAAAGCAGGGTGTAGTCGAGAGGTTGCTGCATTGCTTTCTATTTTCCCACACAAGAGAACCAGTAAGTGTACGTTGGATGTGAGCTAGTGTGCATTGTGTAAAGATGTTCAGTGTCCAGCATGAGAATGATTTTACAGTTTGTGCACTCAACAGTCAACATCAGGGGTCCCCAAACTTTTTCCTGTGAGGGCCGCATAACTTTTCCCTTCTCTGGTGGGGGGCCGGGGTCAGATTGGAACAGAAAAAGTGTGACGATCGCAGGGGTGCCTAAACGTAAACACTGTTTTCCAGAAAGCCACACATAACCAAATATTAATAACCCTTTCTGGGTTATCAATATTTTTTTCACAGAAAAAAAGTCAGGAAATAAATAATAACACTATTAATGACATAAATAACACTATTTATGAAATAAATAATAACCGAATAACACTCTCTGGGTTCTTCACAGAAAAAAAGTCCATGGAACATTAATTTTCTGTTGTGTCGTGCACAAACTTAACAGGTAAAAGTTCAGCTTAGTTGTCAGAGCAGAATCTCTGACGTAAATGACTCATATGATCAGTGTCTCAAAGCTCTTGTGTTCCTTCCTTTTAATCCCAGGGTTTCTGTTACATTCATTCTGCAGCGGCAGCCCGGTGCTACTAAAATTCCAGCGCTGCTCCTTTAATTATTTTTTTTTTTTAATCGTTGCAAATACTCCACACTGCATGTCTCCACCTTCACAGCAGTCTTGCGCCGTGTCGGGTACTCGCGAGTGCTCAGGTAAACTACAGATAACTGTGGTGCTCTCAGTATCTACTCTCTTTTTATAGGTTCCAGTAAAATGTCACGTTCTATGCGTGTATTAGTCTCGATCACGTGGTCAGACTGAAAAAAAAAAATCATAATGTGTCTCTGGTATTGTTCAGGGGGCCGGGCCAAATGTGGAGGCGGGCCATATCCGGGCCACGGGCCGTAGTTTGGGGACCACTGGTCTACAGCATTTGCTCTTTCTGGTATTACACATTATAAAGAAAGAGAAAGCCAAAGAAAAGGTGCATTCAAGTGTTGAATAAATAAAAACAAATTGATTCTAATTTAAAGCAGATTCTCACCTTGTGCCAGTCTCTCCAGCCTCTTGCCATGCTCAGGTGGGACAGAATACCTGTCAGAGAAGAAAAACGTTTTTAATTTGATCTAATGCTACGAAATTTGGAAGGACATACATTTGGAACTGCAGCATAAAAAAATATCTGAACCGTACTTTAACCTAATTGTAGTTCAAGTTTCTATATTTTCCTCTTTCTCCAAAATATCTTGTGGCATAAAATCAAAATTCCTCTCAAACGAATATGAGCTTTACAGAATGAGCAGACGCCAACATCCCTGAAATGTGAACAAATTAGTTTCTTTAAATGTGCATCACCTTCAACGTATCTGCAAGTTTCACTCAGGTGAGCCTTCAGCTTCAGGAATGCATGTCCACAGAATCAGTCATTTCACTTCCCATTCAGCCGTGCAATGTATGCTGGTAGCGCCATTAAATGTTTCATGAGACAGACTGTCTCGCTGCCTACTCCAAATTTGCATGAAGTTGAGATCTAGGTTACTTTATACCAATAAAGGGCATCATAATGCCACTTATCGCTTCTGGAAACTCCAAAAAAAACTTTGAAAATGTGTTGTTGATGTAAAATGAAGACTGATTAATGGTTGTATATTTATTCATTTATTACCCCAACCGTTTTTGTAAAATAAGAAAACTGCTGTGTTAGTCTGGTTTGCAATCAGGCAGTTTACAGTCCAGCAGTTAAGTGTTCGTTTAATCAGGTGCAGCCAGTGTTTGCACTGTTTGTAGGAGGGAAAAGCCTGTATAAGTTTCCCGGAAAGGACCTTTCGACAGTTCACCGTGACACTGTCTAGGCACACACCCATCAAGCCTCTGATGCTGGGAAGCAGTGCAACTCCTAGTGTCCAAAACCTCTGTGCACAGGTTTCAAAAGGATCTTTTTGGTCATGGAATTCTGTTAAATACATGCGAAAGCAGAAATTGTAGGAGTATAAGATTGCAGGCCATCACGACTGAGAGCTCTTGGTATTGGATATATCATGAAACAACTTTTGTTTTCATGATCTCTAATAGTACTAAATTAAGTTAAACCCAGGTTTGTTCAAATTGAATGCAAAGCCAATTTGTAGGATAACAGAACAGTGTAAAAAGATGGTGCAGACATGATTGGACACAACTGCAAAATGTGGCAAATACAGCACAATAGGAGAATGCAACCTTAAAAAAAAATAACAACAAAACTGGAGAGAAGAAACAAAAGACATACAGGTTCCTGTGAAGTCTTGATATCAATGTAAGTCTAAACACAAACATAGCACAGCCAAATGTGTTACCTCCACCAAATGTCTAAACAGCTGGTACATTGGCTGTTTGGGGCAAAAAAAAAAGCATGACTGCAAAATCATTAAAGTAATGTGTGTGTGTGTGTGTGTGTGTGTGTGTGTGTGTGTGTGTGTGTGTGTGTGTGTGTGTGTGTGTGGTAGTACATATTAAGAAGAGGATGTAACCTTGAACTTACTAAGAATAAATGCTGTCAAAATTGCATCAACAGCTCTCGAAGAGGTGTACTAAATAAATCCACTTTCAAAACGAGTTCTAATCTGAATGGGAAAAGAAGGGGAACAAAGGAGGGTGGTGAAAAAGATGAAATGGCCGGTGAAGGGCAGGACTGGGAGTAATTACTGTTTTGGGAGTTCTGGGTTATTTCTCAGCCCTCAGCACTTACCGGTTTAAGAAATGAAATTGTCCATGACGTACTCTTCACCATCTCTCCCAACAACTTCTCTCTCTCACATGCACACACCATCCAAACAAAACATTATTCCTATCAGTGTTCGAGGGGCAGTGGCTTTAGGGTTGCTACCATGTTGCTTGAGCTGTTCTTCTATTAGTGCTTTGTTTTTGTTTTGTTCCTTTACTGACATTTCAGCGCTAATTAGCCAACTCCCTGCTGTGTATATGTTTTATTTTCTTCCTATACTTCTGGCTTATTACTGTACAAATACAGTAACTCTGTGGCCTCACTTCTATGTCGTGGAGGAACAAAGTATTACAATTACCAAACTGTTTGCGCTGGTAATAGGCGCTGGAGAGTATGAAGCATTATATCAAATGTCAGACGCTACATTTAGAAGCTGCTTTATTTGTTAAAAAGAATAGGAGGGAGTCAACAGACCTCTAACCTGTTTATTTGTGAAGTTATTACATACTCTTTATTACAGCAATTATGTCCTCTTGGTTGTTTAACCCTCCAGAGACCTCAGACATTGAACTACGGGGTGGAAAAAAGAAGCCTGCATCTCTCTTTTCTTACTGAAGCCTCGGCAACCAGATGGATGTTTGAAACAAACTAAGAAAGAGAGGAAAAAAATGAGAGAGAACAAAGCCAGAGATGTGAGAGGCAACAGCACTTAACGAGAGAGAAGAATGAGCAAGAGCAGAAGACAGACAGAGGAGGAGAGAGGAAAAAAATAATAAAGAAATAAAGAAAGTAAAAGACAAAGTCCATTTCAGTCAGAGGTGCCAGATACATGGTACCACACTGCCACCTGGAGACAAAAGCTTAGACCTTACTCCACTGTCGTATTACTACGGATTTACACAAATATCCTACTAAATCTTGTCATCAAAATTCTTCCTGCTGCTAGGAAACCAGGAAGTGACATCTGACTAGAATCATATATAGTGAAATTCAAGTAATCATCTCACAGGTGTCGCTGATCTTTATGTACAAAGTAGTATCTGTCTTTTTTAACAGTTTTTCCGGACTAAAATAACTTTCCGTGTGTGACGATGCGTTTTATACATGTATTCTGCATATAAACATATTGGATGATGTGTATGGCAAAAAAGGAATCACACTATACAGTGTTAGCTAATTGATGCTATGATCAAAAAAGGGCAACAAAAAGTAATAACTCCTAACTACTACTGGTTGCCATTATCCTTTGGAAATAACTGAAATTGCAAATATTTCACCAAGTTTTTCACTTTGAATCCCATAAGACTTAGTGTCTGCGTATTCATCACGCTGCCTCGCTGTATTTTAACCTATCAGTGGCCACTAATTTCACCATACAAACTGTCCTGCATGGTTGATTTTCAATTAGGAGCCAATATTTACAATCTTTCAGTAGCAACATTTCACAGTTTTATGATTATTGCAGCTCAAAACACAATTTATAATTTCTGGAAAAGAAATCCTGCTGCACTCATTATTGTGGCATTACATCTGAGGTTATGTCAGGACTCAGCAATGCCAGGCAGACACAAAATTAAGCAGGTCCTAAGTAAACTGTGCTACGATGTGTGTGCTTGGCTAAGAATGTCAAGGTTGTGTCTCTGAAGTGACGGTGAAATTGACATTGATCTTCCCATGAAATGCAAAAAACAAAGCACATTTCCTAAAAATGTTTGAGTTTTCCTTCAAAGCTGTATTTGTCCTTGGGAAGCATCGCACTGCAGCTTTCTGAGTAAATGCAAACAAATTACAGAGCACCCCACATAAGAGAACACCCCTCAAACGAGCCCTTCCATCTCAGCGTCAAGCTAAACAAATCAGCCGACCAGCGTGTGTTCTCCTGTTCCCTCCCTCCTAAGGCCTCGGTTACCGTGGCAACAACACGTATGTCACGACGGCAACAGAAAGAGGAAAAAGGCGAAAATAAAATGACACACAGCAAACGGAGGCATGGACTTTTACACCTTTCTTCAGGAGAGCATGATTTATCTGTGGCGGGACAGCATTCCTGCAGGTGGGATTAAAGAGCCACGACAACATGAGAAGCAGCACCGCATGTGTTCGAGAGTTTTACATTACAGATATGTGCATTCTTCTAACACAGGAAGTTCTACTTCATAGGCCTATGATTTATTGGGATGATCATATGCAAACATAGTTCCTATAAATACCTGAAGTGCAATTTAATTGCTGAGTGTGCATGTCTGCCAGTTGATGTGTGATATTTTGTTTTTAGTATGAATGTAGTGAGCTGCGAGATATTGGAATGTTTAGTCTAATAATGTGGTAATTTTGCTGTGATCAAATTGACCAGTATTATGGTTAGTAATGACAATAAATAACTTCAGGAGTTGACATTTCTTTTGAGATCACCATTTCTACTGTTTTTGTGCCAAAATTTTCCCATATATTTTGAGTGTAAATACACACACATATACAGCAAAGGGTTAGATTTTGGCCAGAGGAAAGCTCCCAACAGCAGACCTTGTTGTGGAAAACCCGCTGTGACTTCTGTCGGGATTTTTGGAATATTCTTAAAACATGAAAACACCAAATGTGCAACCTATAAATGCACTTCCAATTAGTACTACAAACACAAAGTCAAAGTGCGGAACACCCCGCCCGGCACCCAAACTGCAGTTACAATCCAACTAATACACAGATCTTCAGCCCTCTGTTTCTCTCCTCTGGGAACTGTCAAACGTGAATGGTTCAAAACCATTGGACTACAGAGGAGGCTGAGCACTGATGGATTCATAATAAACTCCTCCCTTCTGGGGAAGTGGCAGCTGGGCTACACTTCAAAATATCCCTTTCAATTCTCTTTCGTCAGCCTTCTCCTACCTTGCCATCACAAGCTCGGAGGCTAATCTTTTATCTGACAGCACATCTACTGTTGCGCGCTGGGGTAGAGGGGTGACTGAGAGGGTTTCAACATTGAAAAGAAAGAATGATGGAGGGACACAGACAGGGAGAAAGTGACTGGCAGCTAAGGCTGAGATCTTTTTACACTTTCGTGTATATGTGTGTGTGTGTGTGTGTGTGTGTGTGTGTGTGTGTGTGTGTGTGTGTGTGTGTGTGTGTGTGTGTGTGTGTGTGTGTGTGTGTGTGTGTGTGTGTGTGTGTGTAGCAGAAGTTA
The DNA here is from genome assembly GCF_021347895.1 of Acanthochromis polyacanthus. Taxonomy (NCBI): domain Eukaryota; kingdom Metazoa; phylum Chordata; class Actinopteri; family Pomacentridae; genus Acanthochromis; species Acanthochromis polyacanthus. The sequence continues at coordinate 23,567,386 of NC_067116.1, read as the reverse complement.
TTGGGGGGGCAGACATTGATGGGAGCAGAGTTGCAGGGGGAATGGAGTTAATTTCACAAACGGCTGCACTATGAGACGACAGGAAGACAAAGAGAGTGTGTGTGTGTTTTAAGGGAGCATGCTCTGTTTAACAGCCTGTAATTACCCCACCACACACAAGTACAAAAGTGAAAATGATTCAATTTTAGAAAAAAAAGTCAAGGTGGAAGGGCTCGGTGAGAACTCAGAGTGAAAGGCAGGGAGTGACAAGGGGAGCACAAAACCATGCAAGAGAATTAGACAAAGGCAAGTAAAGAGAGGGGAAAAAAGAAAAGCACATTTTTAAAAAGGGAATGAATGATGTACATCCATCTATCTAGGAGTTAATTAGTCTTCACAAAGGACAGGATGAGCATAAAAGGAAAGAAGGGCTGAGAAAAGCTAAGAACAAAGAAAGTTGGAAGGTATTATTTTGAAAGCATCCTGCAGACTATATAGTCAGATATCATCACGAAAAAGTCCTATTGGCAGTGTGACTTTTTTTAGATTATTGGAATTGCTTCAAACAAGTCCTGACAAAATTGAATAATTTGAAAATGTACAATTTGGACACAAATGCAACCTCTTCGAGCAAGTTCCCGCCCACAGCACCATCTGATTGGTTGGGCCTCATGAGTAATAGCTTATCAACAACTGCTTTAAATTAAAAATCTGGCAGAAAAGTAAACACACAAAGGAACCAAAATTATCAACAAAGCTTTATATCTGAGTTTGTGTTATGCTAAACGTTGACACCGGGTTTTTCATTTTTACTGCAAATGCATATTGGTTCCAGTTTACACTTTTACTAATGATTGATATCAGCGTTGGTCTTTTAAAACTGAATGAGATTGTACTTGTGGCAGTGGGGGTTTCTGTGTATGTGGGAAGAGGTTTATGCTATTCCTAACTTTCTAATTTAAATTAAGTATTTAGTCATACAGCACAATAGACCCTCTACTGCACATATTTTAACTGCTTTATGTATTTTGTGACTACTAAGCCAGTAAAAATTCGGAAGGTGCCCTTGTGGGTAGTCTTGGAGCGGTGTAGGTCTGGTAGGAAATGGCCAAAGTGATGAAAGACCCAAACTTCAGATAACCTTGATTTCTAAATTACAGTTCAGTTACAGGACCGTGGCAGGGCACATTCCAACACTGTTCAGGTCAATATTGGAAACTCTGCAGAGTCAAACAATTTGTGAAATTAATAGATAAACTAACAGGGTTCTCGCCAGCGCATTTCGGGCCGTTACGACAGCGTAACGGGTCGTTACGCTGTCAAGTTTAAAAGATTACGCTGTGATTAGGGCCGCTACGTTGTTATTTTGACAGATAACGCCATGTTATCACGTTTGTTTTTATCGACTGGGTGCCTATCTAGGTTAATTTATGTCTCCCCACCTCAGCCGTACTTTCCTGTCGATTGACCCGTTCCCATCTAAAATTAAGCGTCGCTTCCAATCTCGGGGCTACAATTAGCATGTTTCGGTTGTTTCTGTGATGCCATGTATGGTGAATAGGGACCTAAATCACGAGCATTTGGAGCATCTGCGTGACGCTCATTGGCTGACATCTGGGCCGGCCGCTCGCGAGATTTAATGAAGGCTATCGCGCGTGCGCAGTGAGAACCCTGACTAATATGCACATTTGTATCAATAGCAATTACCTAGTGTACATTTTGACAGTGATAATTGAAAAGCTAAATTTGTTTTCTTTTTCCACTACAATGGCAAAAAGATTCTTACTATTAAAGTGTACTTTAAGAGCAACACACACACACTAGGGGCCTATGCTGCATACCAAAACATTAGACACCCACGGCATTTTATCTCAGTTAATGTTAGACAAGATGTTAACATCCTCCCACCCACCACAACAGAAAAATCACAAAAAGCAGCAATTGTATCACATACACGCTATAGAACTACCCAGCATAAGTTATTTTTTTAAATTAAAGGTGCAAAATCCCTCTTGAAATATTTTAAAAAGAAATCCAACAAAAGAAAAACATGAAATCTTAACAGAAAAGGCCTTCAAAAGCCTTGATTTTTCAGACAAGAGTGCTCTACCAGTTCAGCATTGCAGCACTATAACACTGCTGGACATGAACACAATATAACTGTGGGTGTGTTATGATGTTAGCAGCTGATGGAGGTAAGTAAGTAGCTTGGTGCCATTTTTCTACTTAATGCAATGGTTTTCTCCAAGACTCGGTGGAATTTCCATGTAAATATACACTTGTCCACTGCTTCCATGTGTTCACTGATTTGACACAGGACAGTCACGCGAGATCTGCTCAGCAATGTAACACTGCATCAGCTAAACACTGGAGGGAAACAGAGCGCAGTGCCTTTTACTCGCTGCTCTCAAGTAACACCAGACTGTACATCGCAGCTTTATATTTATCTACGCACAAACACAGGCACACACAGGTTTTGACACGGAGCTGTAATAAAATATACCCACTCTCAGTGAGAGGTGTGAAAATGAGATAAATGATTTTAATGAGATGACATTACAGGGAGGGGGAGTTCTAACGCCGCACATGCCTCCAGGAGGTGAATGGGGAGAAGGGAAAGGTAGAGGGGAAGCATGCTGTGAAGAAAATGAAGACAGGTGAGAGAGCAAACAGAGATGAAACTCACAAACACACACAGAAACAATGCTGTATTTCTGAAAGCTGGATTGGCTTGTCTTCCCTCCTGCAGTGCCAGGGATGGAAAGCAACATGGAGGGGAAGATGGGATATAAAAAAAAAAAACCACACAAATACAAACAAAAGAAATTCAAGGGGCAGAAAAAGTAAGAAAAATCCTCAGAAAGCTGGGACCACCAGGTGTGTGACAGATCATTTCTGATTTAGCAACAACTAGCGTGTGTGGAGACCATTTGTTGCTGATATGCAGCGTAACTACCAAGACTAACATTTTGAAGGGTCCAATACAGTGCAGCAACGTTTGAAAAAAATAAGCCATCTGTCCATACACACTACCAGTCAAAAGTTTGTACACACCTCCTCATTCAATGGTTTTTCTTTTATTATGGTATACATTGTAGATTACATATACTGAAGACATCAAAACTATAAAAGAATGCATATGGACTCATGTTGCAAATAAAAAAAGTGTTCATCTTCAGTATTAATCTACATTGCAGAAAATAATACCAATAAGTAAAAAGCACTGAATGAGAAGGTGTGTCCAAACTTTTGACTGGTAGTGTAAACCAAAAAATGGAGGCTGGAGATAGCCAGCATTTTACTTACATATGCAAGACAAAATCTGAGTATGTAAATGTGACAAATGAATAAGTTATATAAGTGGAAATCATTTTTTAGTTCTAATAATCTAATTTACAAAACTCTGCTTTGCTTTCAGGCAGCAGTTTCCCACTTTTAGTCTGCACTGAGTGCCACTGCAGTCACTTTAAATGACAAAGAAAGCCACCAGCTGTCAGTATGTAATGTGATAATCATGACTAACTTGGTGAAGCCAAACAAAAACTTCACTGATGTGGGGGATCTGCCAGCCTGTGGAAGAGCAGGTTTCACAACACTGACGTCTACACTCAACCACAGATCGTTTAACAGGTGACCAACACGAAAGCACAGGTCTGTTTCTTCATACCAGTGTCTCTGATTTTCACATTAAATCGCTAGAAAACATCTGATTGGTAAGGCCAATAACTCCATTAGCCTTCAATAAAACCTCTGTTTCTTTACCAGATTCATAATGGCTGCCCTACCTCACAGACAAAGTTAACTGTCAGGCATCACATGGACACTAGATGGGGCTGTTAACCACCGCAGGACTTCAGATGCTACTGGGCAGGCAAGGTTGTCTGTCTGTTAGCATTTGCATAGTGCAAGACAATGTTTCTAAGAGCTGATGTCGGAACTCTTGATCGAGTTTAGTGATTGCAAAACACAGAAAAATGTGTAACAAAGTCTAAAAGTGCAGCACTGTTCTTGAAGTCGGATAAATTAATAACAATAGCAACTACACTGGTGTGCTGTTTGACAGTTTTATCTAAACAATGCAGTCATCAAGCTCTTCTGTCTGTTTTTGCGATGAACCTGTCTGCATTCTAAAAGGTAAGAAACATGCAATGGCTTGCTGTAATGGCCGAAGTGGAGCGAAATCACTTAAGTAGGAAGAGCATTTTTTAAAATACTTAAAAAATAAAAACACTGACAGAAAGCTACGTTTTGTAAGTTCTTCTACATAAGAGTTTTCTGTAAATTTGAAAGGAAAACAAAGCAATTATTTTATCAGTCAATCATAATCAGTCGTTCTAATGAAAAATGGTCCTAATGGTCATATAAGTGTCTTTGGATGCCCTGAAACCTCCACTGAGTAACCAATGGAGTATGTCAAGGCAGACAGGCTGTCACTGGTGGCATCTAAATTACACACATTCAACCCCACAACAGCTGCGCATTTCAAATTAGCACCAAACACAGGTCTGAAAGCAATTAAAAATCTTAAAATGACAAGTGACAGTTCTGAAGATGTTTAGAAGACTTCAAGATCAAGAAGCAGTGACTGACCAGGACTTGGACTGTCCAAAGTGCAGGTAGTTGATGCTGTAGAGGTCCATGTCCTCAGTGTGCCAGGCAAAGGTGGTCTTCCACATGCCAAAGTACAGGTACGGAGTGTTGACACCTTCAATGACAATGCCGCACTCTTGCTCCACCATATCGAGCAGTGTGTTGAGATGGCCAATGTTCCACTCATGAATGTCCTGGAAGGCAAAAGGTGTACTGATGTGATTAGCATACTTAACTGTCTTCTAAGGTTTTATCAATAATCACCAGAGGGTGCTCTAGTCAAATATCTATGTACTAGCCAAGTGTCTGATTATTGAACTGATCGCTATATTTCATTCACTGAGAAAGAAAGAAATAGAAGATAAAAATCCTGTTTTAATTGTCCTAAAAGCCCAATATTTATAGTAGCTTAGGCTGTGGCCATGAGGCATAGGAGAGTGCAATTTATAAAAAATAAAAATAAAAAAAAATCAGTGGATAAATTAATCACAGGTTGTATTTTGATTTTAATTAGGATTGGAATAATGCAATTTATAGAATATAGAGGAGTTCAGTCTCCCCTGTCCCCAAATCACTAAGTAATAACCTAAATCTAGATATCTAGATAAGTGATCATGGTTGGCATCATCCTGAATTAATGAGTACTTATACACACACTTTTCAGGAACACACATCACTCACCTCATCATAGATGGAGCCACTAACATCAGCGCCATAAATAGGTGACACGAATGTAAGGTTCTTCCAGTACTTTCTCTCTAGATCATCAAAGTCTTTGTGACGTGGTGTGCAGTACCTGAAAACAGAACAGGAACAATCATACTGTAAGTGGTGAGCAGAGAGATGGCCCTCCAACTGAACCCGCAAGCATCTAGCAGTATAAGCAGTTCAGAAATTAGTTCCTAACCAGTTGCATTCAACTGGTTAAAAAAAGCACAAGTATATAGGCCGTGCTTTTGGTCTATAGCCAGTAAACAGACTCACATAGTATAAATACAGCCCAAGTTTTTTTGTTCAACATTCTCAGTTTAAAATAATAAGAGACAAGCTTTTACCAAAAAACTTTAACTTCATAGCAACAGTGACAGAAAACAGGGAACAACAATTTCAGTGTTTTGAAATGTAGCACATAAACATTATTACTTTTTCTCAGTATTTGTGGTATTTTTCATGTCTATAACGGGACAAAATCGTTAATAAAGGCATGCATTTACCACCATCTTCATTTACTTCATTTAAGCATGTTACAACCACTAGTGGGCAGAAAAGACACTAAACCACAAAAGCACTGCAACAAGGTGTTAGGAGTCTACAAAACAATGGCCACCACCTGGTTTATTTTATATTTCAATGGCTTCCAAAATTAAAAGGTAGATTAGAAAATTGATTATTTTTTAACACAAATGCACCTATGTTCACTTTTTTGCAAATGTCCTCTACTCTAAAAAAAGAAATCTTAAAAAAAAAATATGATCTTCAGACAAAGAACTCCTGAAATACACAGGCGATCAACTTACTTCTTGCTGTTGGCCAGCTTGCGGTACTCGCTCACAGTCATAGATTTTTTCTGAATGTTGTACTGAGTGAACAGACCAGACTGACCGGTCACCACCTGCATGATGGGAGCTGGAATCACCATGTCTTCGATAGTGTCATATGACCTGCGTGGCTTCCAGCCCTCCGGGGGAATCACCTGGAGAAGGACAGGGACAGTCAATATTGACTTGCAGTAAACTACTATGCAATGTACTTTAGATTTGGCATGCACAACTCTCTAATCAGGTAGGACATTGAAATTTCACTAAAAAACAAGGTATATAGTTAAACTGCTAATTATTTGTAGGGCTGGCCCGAATATTCAGGCCCCATTAAAGACGAATATCCGAATATTCGTTCCGCCCCGTAATGTCCCACGAGGGGGGTCTTCAGTTAAAACTGAATAATTCCCAAACAGCGGAGGTCTTCCGTGTTTATGCAACGAAGTGAAGCGTGCCGTCAGAGTCAGCAGCAACCTGGCCATTCGGGTGGTGGTAACAAAGAGCTGAGATGAGTCAAACACGATGGGATGAGCCGATGTGGGCCGAAGGCGAAGGGAAGAGACGAGCTCTGAATATTTTCGTCTGGGGGAGGAAGGGGTGATCACATAGACATATGTGTATGTTTATGTGATCACAGGACGGGATGAGCCGATGTGGGCCGAAGGCGGAGGGAAGACAGTAACGCCACATATTCTTTCCGCCCGGTGACATTCTAACAAATATTCGGATACCAAAATTAATATCCGGATACCGCTGTAGCGAACGAATATTCGGATTTTCGGGTATTCGGGTCCAGCCCTAATTATTTGATTGATAATTATTTTGTGGCAGCCTTGAGAGCAAAATAAATGTTGGTTTAAGATCTTAAAAATATTAAGTCAAGCACTTCTGTCACTTCTAACAGATTCTTGCAAATATATCTGGACAGTTTTAAACATTAATCATCATTTTGACGAGAACTCTGAGTATTCAAAAGTAGGCAGAAGCTGACAGTAGCTGCTCATGGGATTGAAAATTTCATGAATTTAATGAAACCGAACCATCAAAACTAACTTTTTACATTGGTTGTATTTGGAGACAATTCATAATGTACATATTTCCATTGTAACTCATAATCTGCCACAGTTACCACAATTTACTAGTGGTGGCGGTGTAATGTGCATGCAGACTCATGCAGTTTAGAGGAGCAGAGTGTAACACGGATAGCTTTCTGAAGCAAAAACTGACAGATGCCCCCATAACACCTTACATACAGACTTTTGGTAGACACTACAATTTACCGATGCTGTCCAAATACCTCACAGGCATTGGCAGACACTACCAAACAGCAAGGCACACAGAGTTCTACGCAACGCTCGGCTACTGCAGCACTCTTAACTTAGGCACAAGAAGATATGAAATATTTCACTGAATTTGAAACTTTGTAACTTTATCTACCCAGAGACATGTCAGTTACACCACTGAAACCAACAAAAATATTTGCTCTTGACAGACATGCAAATACAACAGTCACAGGCTGGAGCTCTGATCACCACATCGTAGGTCAGAAAAAGGCCGCATTAAATATGCGATTGTGTATGGGTATATGCACAGCAAATGTCTGTGGGTTGTCCTCACCTTTGCCAGGCCAGCACGATGAGCCCCTTGACTCTCCATGTAGACTATGTATTTGGCAAAGTCTTTGAACTCCTCCATGGTGGGCCGGAAAGTCATGATCTTGCAGCTGGGGTTCTTGGCGGGAACTGGTGGTGGTGCCAGCAGAGGGCCTGGTGGCAGCCCACAACCAGGAGCAGGTTCGGGGGCCACGCTCGGGTCTGTGGCCTGAGCTGGGGTGAGATCTGGAGGAATATCATGTTCTGAGGTCACTGCTGTGTCGGGGGTTTCAGCTATTGCTGGCTCCTTAGTGGGAATCTGGTCTTGGGCTGCACTGGGGCTGAGAGAAGGAGGAGAAGCCGGGGCAGGGTGAGGAGCTGACACTGTGTCCATGGGCATGTCGGTAGCCATCGAGTCTTTGAAAGACTGCAGGTAAACCTGAAGGGAACAGCATGTCATGACAGTCAGTTTATATTTAGTCTACTTCACTTTTTTTTTTTTTTTCAAACTAGACAGCTAGAAACTTTAGTTGCAAAGGCACATTTGCTACAACTATAAGCTGGACAACATGCTCCGAAGAGGTATCAAAATTTTTGAAACAATCCTTTCTTACAAGAAAAATCTAAACAGTAAAAACAAACTAAACTCAAGTGAAATTAACAAATATGGCGCATTTAAAGATGTCAATGCAACGAGCCAGTGGGAGAGTAATGCATGCAGATAGAAATGTTCACAATAAATCACATCTGATCTCATCTAAAGCTGGTTGTAATTAGTAGTAACGGTACTGAAGACAAATTCTATTGACGTTGAAAAAGTGTAAAAGCATTCACTGCACCAAGCTGCATTTTTAAATAAACTTTTGCATATAGTGACATATTTTGTTCTCATTTAGCAACAGTTTCTCTCATTGTCAGACAAAGAATGGAAGTTCCATAGACTGTCCATAAAAGATGGACGTAGCAACAGCTGGTGTGTGGACTTCCACTGAAGCCTACAGTTTGGCATTTGCCTTCACTATCTTGGTCTTTCAAAACTACAAGTGAAGAGTAGATCTGTCTAGGGTGGTTCATAATGGTCAATAAAATCATTATGAAAATCATGTGGCCCTCAATTCTGGAAAACTTCAAACTGACCTTTTAGGTGAACAGTAGCAGCTCCGTAACTATTTAACAGCCTTCCTTTTCCCCTTTCAATTAAATACTAATCCTCATTTACATTTTCAAGAAAAATCGATAAACATTGATGTTTTTAATGGCTTTTGGCTGCTCCTAATTGTCTTAATATGTCATTTCTTTTTTTAGAAAGTGATTATACAAGTTGTCATTCTGTTTTGTCTAATTTATTAATTTATCTTTGTTTTTACTTTGATTTTATTAGTGTAATCCTGTCTGATAAATGTACAGCACTTCGGTTAACTGAGCTCGTCTGAAACACGATATATATATATATTTACACTTACATTACCAGTCAAAAGTTCAGACACTCCTTCTCATTTAATGTTTTTTCTTTGTTTTTAAGACTATTTACACTGAAAGCATCAAAACTATGAATGAACACATACAGAGTTATGTAGTAAACAAAAAAGTGTGCAAATAGGTCATAACATTTTTTATATTTCAGATACTTCAAAATAGCCACCCTTTGCTTTGATTACTGCTTTACACACTCATGGCATTCTCTCCATGAGCTTCATGAGGTCGTCACCTGAAACAGTTTTCACTTCATAGGCGTGCCTTTTCAAGGTTATTTTGTGGAATTTCTTGCCTTCTTAATGGGATTGGGACCATCAGTTGTGTAAAGTCAGGTTGCTACACAGTTAACAGCTCTATTTGACAACTGTTACAAGCCACAATATGGCAAGAACCAATCAGCTAAATAAATAGAAACAACAGTCCATCATTACTTTAAGAACTGAAGGTCAGTCAGTCTGGAAAATTGCAAAAACTTTGAATGTATCCCCAAGGGCAGTCGCAAAAACCATCAAGCGCTACGACGAAACTGGCTCACAGGAGAACCACCCCAGGAAAGGAAGATCAAGAGTCACCTCTGATGCTGAGGATAAGTTCATCCGAGTCACCAGCCTCAGAAATTGCAAGTTAACAGCACCTCAGAGTAGAGCCCAGATAAAAGCCACACAGAGTTCTAGTAGCAGACACATCTCTACATCAACTGTTCAGAGGAGACTACACCAATCAGGCCTTTATGGTCAAATAGCTGCTAAGAAACCACCACTAAGGAAAAGTAACAAGCAGAAGAGATTTGTTTGGACCAAGAAACACAGGGAATGGACATCAGACCAGTGGAAATCTGTGCTTTGGTTTGATAAGTCCACATTTGAGATCTTTGGTTCCATTTGCCGTGCCTTTGTGTGATGCAGAAAAGGTGAATGGATGGTCTCTACATGCATGTGAAGCATGGAGGAGGAGGTGTGATGGTGTGGGGGTGCTTTGTGGTGACACTGTCGGGGATTTATTCAATACTAAAGGCACACTGAACCAGCATGACTACTACAGCATCCTGCAGCGACATGCCATCCCATCCGGTTGCAATTAGTTGGACCATCATTTATTTTTCAACAGAACACTGACCCAAACACACCTCCAGGTTGTGTAAGGACTCTTTGACCAAGGAGGAGAGTGATAGAGTGCTGCATCAGATGACCGACAGTCACCTATCCCAAACCCAGTTCAGATGGTTTGGGATGAGATGGACCACAGAGTGAAGGCCAAAGAGCCAACAAGTGCTCACCATCTCTGGGAACTCCTTCAAGACTGTTGGAAAACCATATCAGGTGACTACCTCATGAAGCTCATCCAGAGAATGTCAAGAGTGCAAAGCTGTAATCAAAGCAAATGGTGGCTATTTTGAAGAATCTAAAACATAAAACATGTTTTGTCTTATTTCAGACTTTTTGTTTACTACATAATTCCATATGTGTTTATTATCATTGTGTTCAATAAGAGACAACAGATCAACATTTCAACTTTTATTTCCAGACAGACAGATAGAAGTGCATTTTAATTAGATTTCAAATCTAAATGATAATGGCAGCATCAGAAAGTAAGCCAGAAAGTCAATATCCCAAGAAAGAAAGGCCAAATATAACAACATAGGTAAATGGACACACTCTGCATTTTACTGCTGTACAACTGCCATGTTTGCATAAATGCAGGAAATTTTATGGTGATTTTTGCATTGCATTAGAACTTAAGTGTATTTAAACACAAAGTAAATAAATTACATTATGTTTCTTTCACTTCACTCTCAGCTACCACCCTCTTTCCAGTGTCATCTCACTGTCTTTAGACTAGTCAGACAAGACTTTGCTTAGCTGTGGTTTACAAGACAGTTCCACCGCTTGTCCTCATGTTGAAACTGACAACTGGTGCTTTCCTACTGTATGAATAAAAGCTGCACACATACGGAAGCAGAACTGTGACTTGTGTTTGACCAACCAATAACAAGCAGAAGAAAACCCACACTGACAGTACTAAGGCCAAGTGAAAGTACTCTCTCTGGAGCGCAGACTTTGTGATGGAAAACTATGAATCAAGATTTTAGAGTGGATAGAGACACTCAACTAAACAATTAAATGCCACTACTCTCATCGGACAGCACCACAGATACAAGTTAATTAAACAAATGCCTAAAATATTAAAATAACGGACAACAGAAATAACTTGTTGCATCTAAGATGTAAGGCTCCCTACCAGCCTCTCGCCAAAGCTGAGGCTGCTACCCCAGCAGACAGCAGCCCTGATCTTCTAATCCTGATGTTGTCAACCACCAACATGGAAAATGGGAAAGAAGACGCATTATGAAACTGTCACACTTCGCCAGTATATTGACATTTGGAAAAGGATCAATTCAGAGCTAACTGAGACAAAGTCAGAAATATGTTTTCAAAAACTGCATATTCCACCGAGATTGTGCGTCAAGTGCTGTTTTAATACTTGAAGGTTAATACTAAAGGTGTTCACTGTCGTTGTTGTTCCCCCAATTCTAGATGGAAACATTGAAGCGCTACTGATGGAATGCATTCTATATAGCATTTCAGACATTTGCTCTTTCTAGTACCCTTTCGTCTTCTGATGAATGTAACATTCATTAGGCGCCGTGGTATGGACCAACAGCAGTAAATATCTGTTAACCGTTTGAGCTTATGTCTAGCATGTGGAGAAAGTGACAATCATGGCAGTAATTGACTATTTTTGCGTTTTTGCTGATCCAAAAGAATGATTTAATCCATGAAGCCACAATACAATATGAACCACAACTTTGTTATCCGTTGCATCCCGATGAAAAACCCAGTTCATTCTTTTGACTGGCCCACTTCCAGAAGCCTGTCGAATACAGCAGCCCTCTTAAAGTCCATGTTTTGAAGTATCAGTCAAACATCTCTGATTCAGTTCATTAATCCATGTGACAGTACTGTTAGCTGCCAGGTGTTTTTCTTTAAGCAACATGCTATGCGTGGGTAACCTGCATTTTAAAGTTTAGCTCAAAAGGAGGCTGAACTGGAAATGTCAGGGACAGTTTATTCCTTCTACATTTGTGTGTGCTGTGCAGACTGATGCAAATTTTGGAAGAGGAGAGAAGACGCGCCTGTATTTATTAAATTGGTACACATTCCTCTGCTATGTGGACGGTCAGACTTCTTCTCATAACAAAGACAAAAAAAAACAAAAACACTTGGGGTTCCGGTAGATGTTTCTTAAAGGTTGGCTGCGACTTTGCACCGTTACAGAACATAGCAGCTGGTTACAGATTGGGCCGCAGCTCAGCGCTAATGTGATTATTCCTGTGCTGTGCCAAGCACGGTGGGCAGGTGTACCACAGGATATCCGGTGAAACTGAGACTTTGTACAGTATGCAGGCAAAGGCAATGGAAATCATTGACAGATCAAAGTTACTACAAAGTCCGGTAGACAACTTCAAGTACAACTTTGTAATAATGATGAATTGTACTGGACTCCTCCATCTCTTCTCTCAACAAGCACTCGTTTCAACTACCACTTGTTTCTGAGGCACATGTGCGGTCTCTACACTCGCAGTGCCGAAACTATGTGCGGTTGCAAATTCTGGGCTGCAAGCGGACATCAGCAGGGAGGTTTAAGCAGACCCTCATGGACATATGAACAGATGCAAAAAGTATGAATCAACACCAAGGCTGTCAACAGAGGAGGAGACTTAGTATAATACTTATGTGTACATATACCTATCTTGCTCATCACCTTATTCTGAGTAATTCTGTGAATTACGCTATTGGCAGCTACAATATTGCAATTTCATACCCAGATTGTAAGTCTACTCTCTTGTTGTTGGTTGGAAATGGCAATTTCTTAAGTCCATCGGTACACATCTGAGCCCCAATCCAATCCAGACTATGAACGTTAACACCACTAATGTCCGAAGCAACAAATACAACAGAATGTCTCTATATAATAAATATTTAATTCATAACATGCTTATTACAAGACATAACAGTTCATTTAGTGTTTCTATCACGAGCAGCAGTTAAAAATTTTCTATGTGTGCACTTATTATTAGGTGTGAATGGGGGGGGAAATGCTCAGTGAAGTGTGTCCTGCTGTCCAAAAATTAAAAAGTGCGTAAGCAATGAAATGTCAAACACCAAATGGCTGCACATTATCTCCTTGAATTGATGGTTATTTGTATACTGGAGTACATTAAATGCCTACAACATCCCCGAGCTCCACTGCTTTGTGATATAATCTATGTTCAGACCATTCAAGATCATAGTTGATTGTAGTACTGTAGCATGCTGTGTCTGGAGCGATGACATATAGAGAAATCCATGACAGGCTGATTGAGTTCAGCAGACTGGAAGTCGAGTATTCAGAGCTGTCTAAGGAAAGAGTTTTGACTCACAGACATTACTTATACATACATTTACCTTGTTCTTTGAAATCTCGTCACATTCAATGTGTACATCCAACATTATAACCCTGACATGACATAAATAAAAGCATAATGTTCCCTTTAATGGATTTGACCTTATCAGACTGTCAACTCCTGAACCGCACAGCGTCAATATTTTGCTTGTCTGCAGGTGATGAAGACACCACTGTGTTGGGGTATACAGGAAACTAGGGCTGCACCTAACAACGCAGTCAACGAGTCGTCTGAGCACGATACGTCATCAAAAGCGGAAGTGAGCGCGCAATGCAACAGAAATTCCCTTCCGACCGGAGCACGGAACACGGACGAACATCGGCGTGGCATCATGCATGTATTATGTATGCACGCTGCAGCGCGGATGTCCGCGTTCTATCGTAACATGGATGTCAGCGTTTACTATACAGCTGTATCTAAATGCGGACGTCCGCGCTGGCTTCTGCATAAAACATGCACGACGACTTGTCGACGCGTCGTTAGGTGCAGCCCTTACAGGAAACCAACACACACGGACCAGTACCTGCTTTTTGACTCTCACCATCCACTGGAACACAAGCTAGGAGTCATCAGGACCCTCCAACACAGGGCTGACAAGTTACCCACAAGTACCCAAGGCAGGAAAAAGAACACAAACACCTGAAAGGGGCACTGAAACTGTGGATACCCTGACTGGACCTTTGTGAAGGCTCACACAAGATCCAGAAAGGAAACAACCCATGAAAACGGAAGAGAAGGAGAGCAGGCGCAACAATATATGATCCCATATGGTCTGAAAAACTGAGGAGGATTTCAACAAACTGTCTTTTTAAGCCAAATAACACCCTCGTAAATACTGTCCCCCCAAAGACCCCACACCACACAGACCAGGAAGAGCAACCTGGTGTATGCAGTTAAATGCAGCGAGAATGCTCAGATCTCTCATAGGGGAAACCAAAACAGCCAACAAGGACACAGGAGAGCCAATTCCTCAGGACAGGATTCGGCAGTCTTCCTTCACCTTAAGGAAGAAGGACACTCATTCAGGACACCAATGTTCAGATTTTGGACAGTGAGGACAGATGTTTGAGATTGGAGTGAAAGAAGCCATCCATGTCAAAGTAGAGATGCCATCTCTTAACAGGGGGTGGCGTCTGTGACATCATCTTTTGCCAATTTACAATCAGGTCCTTTCAAAACTCCTCAAAAGAACTACTCAGCAGACTCATGCTAACGACCACCATTAGCGCACCAGCGCTCGATTTAGACGGTCGCCAGGTCGCCGCAAACGCCGGGAATCATGGCAGGTTGATGACATCATACAAAGTGGCTGCCTCCATGAAGAAAACATGATAGGCGGTTCAGCTGATCAAGCGTTCAATTTCGACAGTCGCCAGGTCGCCATTTGCGACGTTTTTAGTCGCAAATGGCGACATGGCGACCGTCTTAATCGAGCGCTGCACATGAGGGCTCAGTGACATCTGTGCATTTCAACGACCCCCACCAATACTCACAACGACCACTGTTGAGTAGTCAGATGAGTTTTGGCATCGGTCGTTGGAATAATAGCCCTGGACACACCTCACAGAGGTTTAAAACCTGAGGCAACATCAACCACCACCAGAACTGAAGAAGCCTCTTTGATGAGAGGTGAAACGTCTTCAAAGAACTTTCTTAAAAGTCCAGTGGATTTATTTAAACTACTTTGGATAACCATGACCTGGATGAATGAGAACATACACAGACATAAAGAAAATAGCACATCCTTTTGCTACAGACAGCCCCTACCCATAGTGTCACTCTTTACTTCATTACCTTTTTTCATTGAAAACTCCCTTAACACGTGGCGTCTGAGAGTTCCACTGATTCAATCACTTCTTTCATTGGGAACCGTTTGCTAGACTGCTAGACCTTGTTCTCTTAATTCCATCACGTTCGTCATTGATTAGAACTATACACAAACTAACGACTCTTCTATTCTGTATTTACACACTGTCCCTCCCAATGTCTGACCAGCTGTAAAAAATGTTTGTCAATGTTCTGGCTGGGCTTACCTTCACAGACTCATGCTTGTGTGTCGGTAGCTCACTATATACAGAATACTAATAAACATCTCACTACAGCAAACTTCACATGAAGACTTGCTCAACACAGGCATGAAAGAGTAGTCAATTTTGCAGAGCACACAGTTCTGTAGTTTCACAGAGCCAAATGCAATGTGTCACAATCACATAAATCATTTATGTCAGACAAACAACTGCATGGAAACGCCCTACACAAGTTATCCAACTGATCAGTTGGATAACTTCTTGCACCACATAGGTGCAACCCAAGCAAACTCAGTGACTGTCCCCAAATGGCACTACAGCAACATGTTTAGGTTCAATCACACTCAACAAAATAGATGAGAATGCTAATTGGCCTGGCAGGACAGACCGGTTTTACTTCTGCATTTACACTGTGGTGGCTACACATGGTTTGGATGGTGTCAGATAGTGGGTCTAGCCTCAACAAAATAACACACACACGCACGCACACAAAAGAAAAGCACTTCGCACTCTTGCAGCTTGGTACAGTGCC
Source organism: Acanthochromis polyacanthus (assembly GCF_021347895.1). Classification (NCBI taxonomy): domain Eukaryota; kingdom Metazoa; phylum Chordata; class Actinopteri; family Pomacentridae; genus Acanthochromis; species Acanthochromis polyacanthus. The sequence goes on along the minus strand of NC_067116.1, from coordinate 23,551,208 downwards.
TCCCCACAAGGCAAATACAAGCAAGGCAGATAGCGATTAGAATTTAGCAAGTCATTTGCATCAAAAAGCAAAAAAACCCCGTTCAGAGCAGGAAACATGCAGTGAGCTTAAATGGGCAGTCTGGGTCCATGGGAGTGAATGAAAAGACGGTACTTAAGTTGCGGTGATGAAATTAACATGACATAGCATTTGTAAATGAATCCTACTCTAACACAGCAATGCTTTCTGCTCACTGACAACATAACTTGCTGCCCACCAATTTGTCCAGCTAGCCTTCAGAGTTACTTTTACTTTCACTATTAATAATCACTATTCCAAGGCGTTTTCAGATTATCTCACTGATGCCTCTACATCTTTGAGGGGGAGGGACCGTCATTCTAACTGGGACTGACCTACTCAGAAGATCGAAGGCCACATGACCCCCAGCTGTACAACCACAACAAATGGGGCCTACATGGACCCTTTAACTCCATTTGGCCTTATTTCAATAATGTAGCAAGCGGCTCTTTTCAACTAGAACTGATGTGCTAATATGTATGCATTATCATGATAGCTAATTCATTTCTTTGACATAATAAAGAAAAACGACGCTCGTCAGTGTTAGTGTCACTTGCTACTGGCTGCAGCTGCTAAGCGCGACGATAGCCCTGCACAACTAACAGTAACTATTAGCATCTGATCCAAAATGACAGCCAACAAAAAAACAGCGACTGAAGCGCTTCACATGACTAAAATGCGGAACACGCTGAAACATCTATGCAATCTCCCGAGCTGAACATAAACCAGAACCAACGTTACATTTTAGAGTTAGACTTACCGTGTACTAACGTCAGTGTATCCCTAGCTACGACGCCTAGCTTGTAGCTAGCTACTTCCATATCTGCATTTAGAAAAAAAAAACAAAACACCGCGACGACAGAACAACACACATCATAATTAAACGGGAATGCGGTGCTTGCGACTGAATAAAATAAAGCCCGTTTGGGAAACATTACTCCTGCAGCAAAATATCGTCCGCTCCCCGTTTCTCTCAATCGACTTGGTTACGTTTATAAAAATTCCCTGATCGATTTTGTTCTAGCATTAGCTAGCCGAGGCTTTGGAAGGTGCACGCCCACTCACAAACTACCTCTTGCAATGGTTGAAAAAAGCGGATGATGGAGATATTGGTGAAGTCTGATTGGTACTTCGTTATGGACACACAAGTCAACCAAAGGCATCAGACACCACTGCCCTCCATGTTCCGATGCTGGAGCTTGAGCGATGTGCACGCCACGCACGTACCACTGCCGGGTTTGCTCGAAGCTGTTACGCGCTTGGGCCATGAGCAAAAATACAACAGGCTGCGTGCAGGTAAATTTTTTTATTTGAATTTCAACCATTTTCACAATCCTGATGAAAGACCAGATTTTGTCACCCTACTTGCATTATGTTCTACCACTTAGAGTAATGGAACACAACTAGTTTTACTTGAAGAGGGTATCTACCTTTAATTTACAATCAAGTATCAAATCAAATCTGCATGTAAAATCAATCGTTCTTATTAACACTGTAGCATTTTATACTAACCACACTTAAAAGGTACAACCAGTTCTTTAATAAATCAAGTTTTTACCACAAATATTCAAGTAATTGAGAGAAAAAAAACAAAATAATCAGCAACACCAAGCCCTTCTTCAAAACAAAACATCCTCAATTTTCAGTTTTTTTTATTGAATAACACTGAAAATGTATTGACAAAATTTTGCACCAAACTTGTGCAAGCAATTCTAAAACTACATATCAAAACTAAAATGAACTACAAATTATACAATTTCAGAAAATATACATTTCCCAGTCTATGCAAATATTTGTCTCTCCATCAAAACATGAACTGCTGGCATATTGACAAACTCATGCTGCTCTTTGAAATTCAACTATAAACATCATTTATAGAAAGGCAACGGCAAAAGTACTAAATAAATTCTGTTTAGTCAAATTGCCATCATGCTTCAAGAGCAGGTTGTTGAATTAAATGCGAGCATTTCTTGTTTTTAAATGAGGTCAGGTATCACAAGCGACCATTGGAGACAAAAGACTGACTGAACACCCCCACACACACAGATGGCAGTAATAGGTTAAAAGATGAGACAGTACACATTTTAACTTTGTCACAAATACAATTTAAGTTTCTAGACTCTGTTAGGTTTGAGTGTCAGGGACAACATCTAGAGAGCTAGATGGGAGGTCTACATTACATTCTTGGTTAAGAAGTCGTTTCTTTGGACTTTATCAAAGCAAATTTCAAAATGAGGGAAATCCCAATCTATTGTGTTAGATTTTCAAGGTTTTGTCCAATTAATAGCAACTTTTAAGCAGACTTTCAGAGACTTCACGAACAGCTATAAAATTTCCTGTATGAAAATATTTTTAAGGAACCAGTAAACAAGTTAGAAAATCTAACGTTTTATGACACGGTTTCACGACAAGACACAGTCTCTGTTCATGTGCAGGGAAACAAAACAAAACAAAAAAAATCAGTTTGTGCTTGTATGTTTTTGGAGAAGCTGTTAGTTCTGAAAGCCTCTCTGTTCATCTGTCATAACACACAAAATCAATTAAAAGTTTCAACTGCATGATCGGCTTTTTGAAAACTAAAACAAAAGCACCATAATGATAACCAACCACAGCCAACCTAACGGCAACACTAACAAAAGCATTTCCAGACAAGTAGGGAAAACGGTTGAACATTCTCTTAACAAGTGCTAAACACATAGTGACTTAGTTAAAAGTGACAGTTTTACAATATGGATAACATTAGCATTAGTTAATGAAACATAACGAAACCATGGGAGTAAAAAAAATTGAAGGTATTAATGGAGTACAGCCAGTTACAAAAGGAATCTTCAATATCTCATTAGCACCACAGCATGGCCGATCCAAGGTGACAATGGTAGTATTGAAGTCCACAAATATTGTAGTTTTATAATCATAGAAAATATATTAAGAGAAACTGATTCTTTATTGCCTCTGCTGAAAATGCCCCTTACAGTTTACATCGTATTTCCTCGAGGGCTGAGTAGGCAGAACCAATGATCATCGCCCGTTGCTGTACCCTGGGAAAAACTGATTTAGAATGGCTTGCAGAGATTTGTTGACAGACATGGCGTAGTTTTGCCCAGGTCGTGTCTGCAGGCCGGGCAGGTGTACACCTCTGCTTTGAAGGACCGCTGGAGGCATTCCTGGAAGAAAAAGAACAGAACAGCTTTCAGTCTGAATGTTCTTCATTTTATTGCCAGTCATATTCAAAGGTGTGTCCTTTGTTACCAAAATGGAACATTTCAAGGTGTGTGCTGGTTAAAAGCTTATCAATTTCAATGTAATGTATTGCAGTAGTGTATTCATGGATTCCTTTGGCAACTGGAACTTGGTAGTAAATCTATAAAGTCCACTTTGCATTGCTTACTAAACTTGGGATGGTAATAGCTTCTTACCCTGCAGACATTGTGTTGGCACTCTGTGGTGATGGGCTGATACACCACTTCTTGGCAGCAAATGCAGAGGAAAATTTCTTCAACTTTGCTCAGGAATTTCTGCAGAAATAAACATAGTAGAAAATAAATTAGTTTTCAGTAAATTACAGTGATTAAAAACTATTTTCAGTTACTCTTTTTAAATGATTGACCGCTTTTAGCAATTTCATGGGAAATTTAAAAACACTTGAGTTGCAAATTTGCCAACAAAAAAGAAAAACACTAAATTCCTGTGTTGTTCCTCAACAAAAATGCTAATCTGGAGAAAATAGTTCAGTGTTTTTTCAAAAAGCAGCAGAATCCAGCACTGTTTAAGCAACTGCAGTCCACAAACCAGTCTATTTTTAGCTAAACAATATTTCCACTCTGACCACGTCAATCTAACTTTGATCTCTTATATTAAGCTCCTGCTGGTACCAGGCAGCTTCAGCGACAACATAACCGTTTCGTTTCCAAAGGTATGACACGTTTAAAATGCTTAGCTTTTTCAACTGCGGTTTAACGTTAAATGTTTAGCTGCAGTAATTCTGATATGCCGGTCATCTATTCACTTCTAAAACAATATTTGGTATCATTACAAATTAAAATTGTTTACAACTATAAAATAGGTCTTGTTTTTTGACATTTTCTACCATGATTTACCCTCCTGTGGGACAAGAAACAACTCATAGCTGCCCAAACATTAGCCCAAGTTCAAAAGACAGCCATCCTTACTGGTCCAAGTGACAGTGAGTCCATGGCTTCATCCACAGCTTCTTGTTTGGCTTGTCATTCTTGATGAGGGATTTCTGCTCCTGGGAAAGCTTGTACACCTCCACCTTGATTTTCTTAGCGGACTTGGCTGGTGAGGTCTTGGAGGATTCTGAGAGAAACCAACAGACATTTTATTCATTTAATAAGCAGTGCTCCAAAGTAAATTCTTTACTTGTCGCACTGTTGCTACCAACTTCATCAGTTGGTCACACCAGCAAATATGTCAAAATCTCTCTTCCTGCAGGCTGCACTCTTAATCAGATGTATTGAGTCAGACCTGTCCCTCTCCATCAGCCTCCTCATGTTGTTTTCTAAAATAATCAGCTATAAATCATTTAATTACCAACTGGCCAGGCGGGAGGTTGTGGTCTATAAGGACAGAATATTTGTGCTTGGGCTCAGAGGAAAAAAACGAATCAATTGCACTCAGCATCTATGATCCTATTTTCCAGCAAAGATACTGTCAAACACAACAACTGCTCTTTGCTGGAGCAGTAAAAAAAAAAAAAAAAGCATACCGCTGCCCTGAGATTTTCGCTTCCTTTTTGCTTTGGCTGGGTGTTGCTTCCTCCTCCACTTCATTTTTGTTCTCTTTCTCTTTCTGATAACCAGCAGGATACTAGAAAAACAAGAATACATTAAATTAGTTTACACTAAAATTAGTATTAATGAAAGTAAACAGTCAGCAGTTTGAGAATTAAAAGTTATTTAGAAATAACTTATTGCATTTCCCAGGTACCATTTACAGTGTTTATATATCAACAAATTCTAGGCAAAGACGTTAAAAACAAGCCCTGTGAAGGCTGATAAAGATTATTCTTTCCACATAATAAGCCACACAATGTATTATTAATTCCCAGTTGAACACCCTAGAAAACTGACAGTCTGCACAATATAACAGAATCATGTTTACCTGCATGGTGAGACCAAGCTTCTTGATGCGTTCTTTGCCATCTTTGGTCCATGGTGCCGGCTCATCGTCATCACGCTTCAGCAGATACCGCCACACCAAGAAGCCAGACTTTCCTTTGTCTGGCCAGTACTTCACCACCTGCAGGAAGTTCAAGACAAGATATGAATTAAAGCTGCAAATAAATGCTCAAAGTTACAAGATTATTAATCACATGATTTTCAAGCTGGAGGTAGTTGTTGGATTATCAGTAAATTCGTTCTATTTTATTTATTTTAGCAAATCTTCACACTTAAACATCACACAATTATTAATCATTGTAATGGCTGCCATAGAGGAGTTTGCAGTGTGCTCGCTGACATGTGTCCTCCCCCAAAACATACACAAAAACCTGTCTAATGTTCCCTCATACCTTATATATCCCATCATATCGGTTTCCTTCTTCAGGGCAGTATTTACTGTGTTTGCGTCCTTTGCAGCTGCGCACAACTCTCACTGATTTGCCTTCCTTCCAGTTCTTGGACTCTGCTCCGTTTTTGTCGTTGACAGGGACGTTGCAGTTGAGAGCCAGCGCCCTGGTGGGCACCAAAGCAAACAATTTAAATATGCAGAAACAAAGCAAAAAGTAAACAGACACGTTGAATGAAGCGAGTTGTGTCGGTCTGTCCTTCGATGTCATACCGATTCATGTGGGTAAGTGTCTGATCACAAGATTGCTCAGCAGTCCTCTTGTTTCCAGATAGATCTCGCCCTCCAGAACCAGTGTAAGTGAACTCATTACCATCATCCTACAGCGCAAGACATAAATATTACACACACAAACACTAGGTTTTGGCAACAGAATAAAAATGAACAAGGCACCTACTGACAACACTAAAACATAAATATTAGTTAAGTCTCTGAGGTTTTTTTGTACATAATTTGACTATATTTAATGGGCCTGAAATGAAATTCCCCTGGAACTGACAGCGCACTGCAACTTCAACCTTGTTAGAAGTTATCCCCACCTTTCATACAAGTACTGGTAATAAAGAAACATCATACCACATCATCCTCATAGCCTCCTGCCAGGACCAGAGAGTAGGCACCATCATTGCTCCTGCCATGAATTCCAGCCACATGAGGCCTGTGGACACCAGATTCACTGACCTGCATGAAACAAGGAACATGAATGTTATTACAAGCACTACAATACATGATCAGCAAACACGTAACAGAAATGTTGTTTTTGTTGCAGCCTTAACATTGGATGTCTCAGTATTTAGGAGCAGCTGCTCCAAATTCATCTTTTAAAACAACCTGTAACAAGTACAAAGTGATTCTAGGCACTTGAAAAAAAGCTGTCTAATGAACACTAAAATTGAAGGCAACATGGTTAAGCATTGCATTGTAACTGAATTAGACTGACCTGCACTCTGAACTTCCACAGGGAGCCGACAGGGACGCCAGGGATTGGGCCATAGTGGTTGGATGGGACAATTGTGCACTGCTTGGTTCGACCAACACAAGCCATTCCCTGCAGGATGAGGAGTACATTATATTTAAAGACTCCAGCATTTAACAGGCTGTATTATCACAGCAAGCTGTCCACAAGGACACTGAGCATATAGGCTGTAAGATGTTTAGTCTACATGCTCAAAGATACTGCACGACTATTATCTTGGTCAAAATCACAGTCAAGATCTATGTGATAATTAAATGGTTCTTATGAATAGAATTAGCTCACTTTTCCCCAGTCCCTCTGGCTGGAGGAACTGGCTGAAGCCATCTTAGCTTTCTTCTTGCTCTCCTTCAGCTTCTCTCCAGCACGCACAACCTCACTGGTGTCATTACGGCAGCCTGGGCAATACCTGAGACAGTATGACAGGGAAAGGTAAAAATCAAGCTCAGCAAACCGATAATAAAAATAATTTCCTAAAGAGTGAGACAAAAGTTGTGAATTTGGTGGCTGGATTGTTGATTACTGACAAACTCCAATGTTTAAATTGCAAAACCACAATATTAATTATAGCATACCTAATCATTTCCTAACTTTATATTCAACTCAATGACAGCCTGTCTGGATATACTAAATTCCAAATCCACTGACCAGTCCTCGTCTTCGGGGATGGAGGTGAGGGGAGGATTCAGGCAGTAGGTGTGATAAGCCATGTCACATTCATCACACAGCAGCTGTTTGTCAGGGTCCTGCTTGATGCCACAGACTTTGCAGTTGCACCAGTGACACTTTTTATTGGGATCATCCATGCAGTGCTTGCACTCAGGTCCATTTGACCCTGGAGAATAAATATATTTTATCATATTATACTCCAATTATCATTTCATTATTCAGGACTTTCATTTGAATGGGAAAAGGTTGGTTTCATACATACACATGCAAAATTCTAACCATTTACAAGTCAAAATTGATCAAAATATTGATAGCTATCAGTACACAACTTTACAATTTAAAAATTTTAATTTCAACCCACTTTTTAGTGGACTTTCTGATCCAGCTGAGGCATCGGCCGGAGAACCAGGCTCCTCAATTTTGTAAATTTCAGTCAGGAACATGATCCGGCAGTCATTAAGAGAGTCGCCAGCGTCACTGCAAACAAAAGAAGTAGTAAAAAAAAAAAAAGCTCTCAGGGTATCCTACATAGTAGCAATGCTGTAAATAACGAATCAAGTTAGAACAAAAATAACAAACTTAGCAAGGATAATGGAAAACTGCAGAAGTACAAACACATCAAAAGGCAGTATATATTTTGTGTCAAAATTAAATTCTTAAAAAAAGTGCACATAATGAACATGAAAGCCTTTTACATGTCATCTTGTTCTTCGGTACATAACACATCCTGCAATTAGCTTTGATACCACAGCAGGAAATCTGTTTCTATGCACCTGCTGCGGTGGTATCAAAAAACCCAACCAACTGAAATACTGTGACAATGGAACGTAAAGATAACGCTCACCAGCCACCACAGCTTGTCAGGTAAATATATCAAATATGAATGATTATAAATAACCCTGTGAAGTATTCCTCTTTATACGCAACAACGTCCTTACCCAAGGATAATCTTGGCATAGATCTCTCGCAGGGTACGCGTCTCCCGCTTCCTCTGTATCTCAGCGTCGTACCAGTAGCCGCGATCCTTGGGCTCATCTGGGTTGTAGTTAAGCATTACGATCATTCCCGGTTCCAGTTGGTGCCACTGGTATACAGTACGGGCTCGAGGACGAACATCCTTGGCCAGCAGCTGAATCACTCCGTTCTCTGGGTAGCTATGGCAGAAAATTTTATACCGTATTATTTATTTTGTCGTTCAGAAAGAAGCCACACACCACCACAGGTGTTTCCCCACACAATGCTGCGTTAAAATGTAGCTTAGTGTATGAAATCATGTTTGAATGGTGAGGATCAACTGCTAGTGCAGCAGGTGTCAACAACCACAGCACTCAGATGAATGTCACCTCCAACACTAATGCACTTGTGAACAAAAAACAAGAGCACCTTTCAAGGAGGTCAAATCCAGAGGCACTACAGGCAGTTGTATTAACAGTTAGGGCTACTAACTCATGAAACCACACAATTTCTGATGCCTAACTGGTGACTGTGAGGTGGTCTAAATTACTGACGTGCCTGCTAATCTACTAACCTTCTATAGAGCACTATCTTTCTTGAGATACTGTAACTGTAACTAGAAGTGTTTCACTGGAAAACACAGATATGTTAACTGTCAAATTTGTGCTTCGTCCTGTTCATTTAGGAAACAGGCCGTTAGTCAGACCATCAAATCTAAATGTACACATGCAATTAATGTGCTACACTGTCCTTCTACTAAAGGACTACTTATTATACCCTTAGTAATTTATTATTATTATACTGTTATATTAACATCTGTAAGGAGACTGACATTAGGGAAACACTTCTAATGTTGCATATTCAGTATACGGACATTCCATTACTGCAGCTCTGATTGACAGAGGATCCCTGACTGAACCAATGAGAGCATCCTTTTTAGTTTAGAGGGCATCTAAAATATTGTTTTGCAAAACAAATCTGTAGTGCGTTCAAGAAATGATTTAACATTAGCTCCCCTCATCTCCTTCATGTAACTTCAGGCAACCCAACATAGTCAAGTCATTATGATGAGTAGTAGTTTTAGACATTGAACGTTTTTTCACAGCTGAAACTAATTATTTTCTCCTTCTGCACCTACACCTCTTGACAACCAAACTAAAGCTCTAAAGTGCAGGTGTTTGGCCACTTGTACAAAAAAATAACATCCCTCTTAAATCATTACACCAATTGATGGCAAATGTCTTTTCGGAAAACTATCCTGACAACTTTGTAAAACAGGATCGAGTTAAATAAATGTCAAACGATGGTCCAAAGCATTAAAAAAACAAAACATGTCCAACAGAAATAAGACACTTACTCTTCATATTTAACATGGTACAGTATCTCCTCCTCTGCTGGCTGGGCCTCAGCAGCCTCTTCTTTGGGTGTCTTCGGGGTCTTGGTGACGTTGACGATCTGGGCCTCAAACCAGGCTCCCATGTTTAAATCTCTTGCGTCCACCAGCTCATTAATCTTTAAACAGAGTGGGGGAAGGAAGGTGATCAGAGTCTTTTTCAGAGACAGTAACAACAAATTCCACCAAAATGTTGTGAAACTAAACCCTGTTCCAATGTCCATAAGTAGTAAGCTCTTTGAAGAAACTGAGAACAAAGTCCAGCCACTGCACCCACACATTTTTATCCTGGTTGCCTCCATTTGTAGATTCATGTTCACTATATGAACAGCCATCACAATCGTGTAGGTGCAGAGCTGAAGACAGCAACCCCACAGATGTGTCACACTGCTGGAGTCTACAGAGTTCTATTTTTATACGTCAATAAAATTGTGGGCATGTATAAAATGCTGCCTTTAAGAAAAGACAACTTCATCACAGAAACTTTAAACTAAAGCTGAAAAGGTGGCAATGTCGGGCATTTAAGAAAAAAGCTTAAGCAGCAAACTCAATCAGACACTTGTAAGTGCATGTTCCACTGCATCAAATAATACACATGCAGTAACTCAGTTGCCTGAGCAATGCAGCCAAGCACTCAAAAACAAGTCACGTATGGTGATATTTTATCTGACCACCTTAGAAATCAAAGTGGCTATAGCTGAACAGATACACCTGAAGATAGAGAAAAAGTGCATCAGAGAAGAGGGGGACTGAATATTGTTTAAAAATGGGGAAAACAGATAGTGCATAGTGCTGCACTCAGTTTCCAAGATAAAAGATAAAATTGTCAGGAATTGTAATGTGAAGAATGAAGAGAGAGCTAGAGAACAAAGTTCAAACCTTGTCTTTTTTGTTGTTTCTGCACAGCTCACCCATTACTGCATGGAGCATGCATGAATGTTTTATTTTCACTTTCAAAACTAGTTACAGAAAAGGAGAATAAAAGCCCCTCCCAATCAGATTTCAGAACGGTATGGGATAATGAGTCTTCCGAGTCTTTCCAGCATCAGTCTTCATGGCAAAAGATGTTTCCTGTTCAGAAAAAAACTGCACCTAGCATTATGGTTATGTATTTATATCCTTCATCTTAATACAAAGCAGCCTACACCGCTGTGAGAACAGCTTTATGTGTCACTTAGCTGAAGACGGATGTCTAAGATTCTCAGGATGTCGTTTTAGAGGTAAGAATACAAACAAAATATTTTAATCAGCTTAAAATAAAAACATTTAAAAATTATAAATTGTCTTTAGTCAAGTTTGGACTTGACAGCAACTTGTTTTGGAATGGCCAAGAACTCTGAAACCACCCAGAAATGATTGATGCCTACATTTTACCACTTTCTTTTTTGCTATTTCCTTTCTCTCACTCTCACAGTCAGTCAGAAACATAAAATCCAAACTGGTGGTTTATCAACTTTACATGTGTTATCCCACCACGTCTCATGACAATTCCCAAATTGGGTTGAATGCAGGTCAAATACTACAGCATGTTTCAAATTTCTCTCTTCTCCGTAAAGCCAAAATAACCATGAACCTCTAAAAACAAATCATCGAATTTAATCTCAAACACCATCTTTAAAACATACCTTGTAAAATCCAAATCCAGGATCAATGAGTTCTGGTACGTTTGTCTGGGCAGAGGTGCCAGCAGTCTGACCCTCTACCTCGCCATGAGTTGAGCTCTTGTCAGAATCGCTTTGGGTCGAACCACAGCCAGAATCAGAGTCTGAGAGCTCAGCTTCTTTGTCCTTGCTTTTGACGACATTAACAGGGGACATCTTCTGCCTGACGAGCAGCTGCACTATGTCGTTTAGGCCCACGTTATAGTCAAATATGGTATGGCCATCCTCCATCTGGCAAATTAAAAATGTATAACATGGTTAAATGGGGAAAAAAAAATCACTATTTCTTATTGTTGTTTCAGAGGTGCTTTATTGTTTCTGCTGTTGTCTTTACAGCTTTGTATTCGATGCATTCTACACTCCGTTTACGATCATCTCCTATATCACTTCATGAATGGAAAGTTTATGTCACCAGAGATCTAGCAGCGCTTAGGTTTTAACTTAGTGACTGAAATACCACAATTAACAGCATCAAAGACATGAACAACATCCCAGTAATGCTGCCTCACCTGCTTGCCACGGTAGAAGAGCCTTTGCCTCTCTGGCTCCACCTTGAAGAGTTCCGCGATTTTAAGACGAAGCTCATCCACCTTGGTGAGTTTGGACAGGGAATCCACCCGATGGGTTTCCTTTCCATCCATTGTGCGCACTTGAATCCACATTGCAGCTGCCCTGTGTCCACAGCCAAATCATGACCCCATTACGTCACAGTTGGAATCATTTTACTACTTACTATATGTAAAGACAATAACCTTTACGAGATCATTTGATTATATGGCATTTTTAGTAACACAGTGTTCTAAAGTAGTACACAAACACAAAGCATTTCCAATAAGCTATAATGTCACACAACAACAAAAATTCTTTGAAGTTTTCTCTAGTTTTGTTTTGCAAAGTTTATTGGGAAAAGAGAATTCACAAACTTCACATATGCAAATTAATAATATTCTTCCTCACACAGTTGTATGAAGTAATGGAGGAAATTCAATGCATGTAATTATTGTTAGCTATGATCCAAAATTCTTGACATGTAATATCTGAATTATGATTAAAATAATCATCCAAGCAGTGCAGCAAGCCACTTTCCCAAACCTCCAATTACCATTTGGAAGCTCTGCAGTGTTGGATTTGCAGATCAGCATCTTACTTCTGCTTTTCTTATTCCATACACGCTGTTATTTTTACTTGCACATTGCTAATAGAAATTACTATCGCAAATTTTCTTGCACTTGACAAAGTTTCACAGATCCTGATATCTGGAGCTGTGAAAACTAAAGGGGTGCAGCTCAAATCTAAAATTTGTTTTTGCCCCTCCTTTTCATCTTTCTATCCACAATAGCTGGATAAGGCTAAGCATTCTGAAAATTAACTTCAAAGAATGAATTAATGTTCTCAAGAGCAGAAATATGACTGTATTACTGCCTGCTCCGTGCATTGTGCTGCTGTCAGCACTGGGCTGTCACTTCAACAGAGTATGAGAAAGGGAGGGAACAGGCTGATTTAAATACAGTGCGGGAAACTGAGCTGCAGGCCACTCCCAGTTCTTTTAAAAGCACATCCGGACGCGAGGGAGCGCTAGCAAACAATGTGCCTTCGCTCTTTGACAATAAAACACACCGAAATACTATCTTAGATATAGTTTTATATCGATTATTATAGCGCCACAACCCTCTTTTACTCGCTTGCATCGTGCTTTGTTCCTGTGTATTAACAAGCAACGAGCTCCGCGGCTGCTTTGCTTTCACATTTGCGCTCACAGCTGAGGTCTTGTTCGCTCTGCTGGCTCGAAATAAACCAACAGCTCTGAACAAAACAAGACCAATAACATCGAAAACTAAGTACTTCTCCGCCTCCATCGTGTGTTATTTCACCGAAACCGTTCGTTTTTCAAAATGCAGAAGAAAACATGATCCAATTCAGTACTAGCCAATACGGGCAGGAAAACAGGCAATCTGGGGTTAGCGTATTTGTTTTTCTCCATGTGAAGCGGTGAAGTGCCAAAGCTAACTGAGACTACAAGTACTGCAGATTATGTAGCTCTACTACAGATTCACAACAATGATAGGGGTCGAGTTCATCACCCACCCATATTAATGCTTACAGCAAACCACGTTACAATTTATTGTTACACAGCTTTCAACTAGTATGTTAGCAATAAGAAGTCGGAGGAGAATAAAAAGCACGAAAACTATCCAGTTAACTAAAAATTGTGACTCATTTTGAATTTTACATTCGGTTGCTCGGTAACTTGATGTAGTAAGCGAAAAGAAACGAGGTAGGACTTTGTCAAGTTAGCTAACCTTAGTAAGCTAGCTACTGAGTGAGGTTATCAATGAGTACAATTTCAAAAGTTATCACAACACGAGAAAAACACTGCTTTACCTGTTTGTTCGTCCAAGTTAAAGCAAGAAATTGACGTTGAACGAATAACGTGCACGTTTTCCCCAAATAACTTCTTTGCAGGGTTGGCACGACCAACTCTATGCCTTGTTGGAGATTGATCAATGAGTTATTCTTCAAGACTTTGATATCCCGCCTGCGCTAAAAACTCTGTTCCGCCATTGGCTGCTTGCCTCCAACTACTTCGAGCTCATTGGACGGCAGAGCTGTCAATCTTTAATGTGACTGGAGCTTAGCCTCAGCGCGCGAAACGACATTCTCGTGGGTGCAACTCGTCTCCGGATATCTATCGCGAGATTACGCAGCTCCCCGTAAACCGGTAACCCAGAGAGACAGATGGTGGTTCTGGTAAACAACCTTACTGGGAGGGCTGTTTGTCATGGATGAAGTATGACTGCTTCATTGTTGGGCTTCAGAATGAGTTTCCTTCCTCAAGCTAATCACCTAAATATGTTAAACTTGGTTGTGGAGCCCCCCGACGGGCTCTATTAATCCTGTTTAATTAATAATGTGCAATTACCTCCCCCTCAGTTTGGCGGGAGCTGAGAGTTAATGAGGCCAGCTCAGTTCAAAGTAGAGCCCTGAAAATGAGAAGTAGGTGACGCAATGTGTGTGAGAAAGGTCTGGGTTTGGGTACATGGCAGAGAATGCCTGTTTGCTTGCAAAATTGATACACTATGCAATAAAATGTTTCTTCACTTGTTTATGTAATATTTCTACTACTATTTCTTCACTGACTGTGTTGACGAATAATCTTGTAGTAAAAGAGTTCTTGTGATCCGCTGATTCATGTGGTGATCACATCCTGACCTCAAGTCTCACTGTCATCTATTAATTGAAAAGACATCATAAAAAGAGATATTTCTTAAAGGAAGGGAATTTTGGCTGTTTGCACTCATGAGTTAAAATGTGGAAAATACGTTTTTATGTGACAAAAACAAATTCAGAAACATAGAGCTCACTGTAAAAAAGTGACGATATTAAAAGGAAGTGACTACTAGATAAACTCACAACAAAATCTTACCTGTAGCCTACTTTTGATTGTGTGGGCTGAACAAAAAAATGGAGCTCTGAAAGAAGTATTAATTTCGTGGAATTTAATAACATGTCGCATGTTATTTACTAACAAAATACTGTAGCCGGCTACAAAAGTATATGTCACCTGTGAGAGACATTTATGTCTATAATGCTGCTTCTCATATATAGGCTAAAAAACATATAGATGATACATGTATAATACATAAAAATATATAACAGACTAGGACAGTGTGATGCTGGAAGAAGGTCCCACAACAAGGCTATAAATAAAGTCAATAATGGGAATAATTACTAAATTAAATCTTTACACTAAGCAAGAACACACCATTAACAAAATGTGAAAATGACAAAATACAACCAGAAAAATCAACAATATGAGTAAAGCAACTGAAACTACACATCTAATGATAAAAACAGAAGTGAAAGCACAGAGGTTACTGCAGCCTTATTATTTTAAATGCAATGAAAGCATAAAAATCTGGTGAGCATGTTTTTGTGAACCTTCTCAGCTGTAAGAGAAACTAAAAAATGTAGAAGACAGTGTCATATTGGAACAGGAAACTCATAAACTCTTGGATGTACAGAAACATGAAAAGCTTTTTTTTTTTTTTGGTGAAAATGTTGCTAATCTGTTATTAAGAATCAATTAAAAATCTGCATGCAGTAGGCTATGTTCATCAGGTAAGGCCACAAGATGGAATGTTACAACAGCAAGAGAAATTTACAACATTTGCAGCTGTGTTAATCTTTCTTTTATTGCTCTTTTGTCGTACTGTTCTGCTTATTATATTTTAAGCTTCACTCATTCACTCCTGGGGCTGCCCTGCACAGCTTTTCTCATTAATTTTCACAAACAGTTCAGCAAATGAACCCTTGAAGTCCACTTCTGTAAACCCGAGACGACCATCGACTTCCAGTGATCAAAGCTGCTCCTTTTTATGTTTCAGCAACTTTTTCCACTCACATTGTTCTGCCACCAGCAGCTGGTTTCAGTGGGCAGTTATGTTGCTATAGGAACCATACTGGCACAGATTCACATCAGTTTAGCGGCATTGTGACATCCACCATCTTTATCTGATCTGTGTCCAAACAAATTGCAACAGAAGTCTTTTATCCACTCCCCAAATGCCCATGTTGAGGTATTATCTCTTGGCACACCTTTTATTGAAGCTGTTATAGGAAGTTCTTATCAGCACACTGTTAACCAAGCTATGTTAGCTATCTGGTGCTAATGTGTTGTTAATGCAATATTCTAGCTACTGCAGGGATACCTGATTTGCATTTTAGTTTTCAGTTTTATTCATTATGTGTATGTTTATTCCTGCACTGTGCCTATGAAAGCTTAATATTAATAAAGCCCAGTGGAAAAAGCACTTTTATTTCATATCACAGGGTAGAAATACTCTGCTACAGTCAAAAGCAATGCATTTAAATTCTTACTTAAGTCAAAATACAGCAGTTTTAGCATCAAATACAAGTAAAAGTACTTATTATGCAAAAATATAGAGTTCAGAATGTTGTATATGACTGGATTATAATATAAATGTAATAAATATGTCAGTTGCTTTAATGATGAAGCTGGTAAGTGACTTGTTACATAGCTTATCTGGTAGCTTGTTTATATATTTACTCATGATTATACTTGATAGTCTGTTATTAAGTCAAGTCTACAACTAAAGTTATTAATAAACCAAATCTGTAATTATTCAACTTAATCCACAAAGTAACAAGCAACTAAAGTTATTAAATACATGCAGTGGAGGAATAAGCTCAATATTTACCTCTGAGCTGTGGAGCAGAAATCCAAAGATGAAAAAAGGGAAATAGATCAAGTAACTCAAAGCTATACTTCAGTACAGGACTTGAGTAAATGTGCTTAGTGGCTTTCCACCACTGACACAAACTAGTTTTACATCTTTTTTCGATCTTTGGTTTATAATTTTTTTTTGTGTGTGATTTGTAGTTACTGCCCTTTTCAAAGTTTTATAGTCGCAGAAATTGTGGAAATAATGTTTTAACGATGTAAATTTCCAGTCATACCTGTCTGTTTAGAGATCCAGATAGTAAGTTAGTCCCGGGACTAACTGTGAAACTCTGAGCGGAGGATATGAAGAAATAATTCTCTCTGTTCCCTGACAGAAGCACTTCCCCTCTCACTGGAGCTGCTCAGTATGTGGCTGAACTCCCAGGGATGAATGAGTGTAACTATATGCATATGTAGCAGAGTGTTACCAAAAGAAGAGTGCATGCTGAGAAAATTCTTCCCAGCATGGAAGAGGTTACACACTAAGAGGAAAAACCACTGAATGAGGCCTATCAGCTGTACGGTGTCTCCGGTGTGGTGGATCCTGGACAGAGCTGCCTGGCAGGCACTGAACAGCACTCAGAGCTCAGGGAGGATGAGAGGAAGTGGACACGACAGGCCAAATCGTCCAGGAAATCTTTTTGTAGCTTTGTTATTGCTTGAGAAAGCGCAACAGGCAGCGACTGCACACTGAGAAGGATAGAGTCCAGCTTCTCTTCAAGAGCCACGATCCTCCGGTCCAGCTCCCCGCTTCGATGCTGCAGCTCTGACACCAGATCATACATCGTGTTCTGAGTCTGGGAAGCAACATGGAGACGGATCATACATCTTAGCTGCTGTGATCACTCTCCAGGACCATCAGTCTAAGTGGTGTAAAGATTCACACTCACTAAATTATTGCAAACATTAAAAAGATTATGAACAAGGCAGACAAGTTTGAGTTTTGTCTAATGGTGACAGCTTTAATGTGATATGCAATGAAACAGTCAGGGCTAAGGCTGACTTTACAAGGAAGCTTTTATTGCACTTTTAGTAACACTGCACACCCTTGCTGAGTCTATATCAAAAATAAATAAAATGTGAAACGCGTCCAGCATTTCAAAATGGACATCCCATATTAGCAACTTAAATGGGATCCACTATTCACCACAAACGGGGCCTCACACAGCTTGTCGTAAAAGTTCTGTGAGTATTGCCCCAACATAAAGAAACCGTTAACCCCATGACGCCTACTGTTGCAAATTCACAACATACCTAACATACGAGATAGCGTATCCATTCCCCTAATGCCGGTTTGTGCATATTCCATATGTATCTCGGAACCTTTTGCAAGCACTGGTTTCTCGTAGGACAAGTCGGAATAGAACCTAATTATTATAAATCTGCTCTATGTGTAATAGACAAATTAACAATCTCCACTTTGTTTTAGCATCAGTTGGAAAGCACAAACACACCAAAAATGTTTTTATAATTTAATTGTAAATAAATTCAGGTGTCAAAGGGTTAAAATATGCTGTTTTCCAGGAAGTAATAGTTATCAAAAACAAATATATTTAAAAATAATAATCTCCTGTCACCTAAAATTAACAGTTAAAGTGTGTATAATTAAGTTACATAATTCTCCTTTGACAGTTTTCAAAACAGAGAAGAATACTGCAGATACAAACCTTTGCGAGATCAGCAATTGTATTGGCCTGGTCAGTTAATTTCCTTTGCTCCAGTTTGACTCGTCGTAGTCTAAAAACAAAAAACAAAAAACCAGATGCACTGTCACTTTTTTGTTCCAAATAAAACAAACACAAGGCACAGTTTGTCTTGGTTGCAACTTAAATTATATTATCCTAAGAATAAAGATTCTGTCACAGATTTTACTGTAATAACATTCATTTAAAGAGAAGAGTGCAGGACTTGACTCTGTGTTCCTTGATGATAATGTATTGATACTTACTCATGGATGGCTTGCAGGAATTTGCGCTGATGGTGGCGTACTCTGGCACGGTCAATCTTCTTAACCAGCTTGGTGTTTTTGTAGATGAGCCACGTCTCCCTCAAAACATTTGCTGCTGTGTTTTTTATCTGAGGAAGAAATATCACACTAATAAAAAGTAGTGCGAGAACGGAAAACACTGTTTTCAGCATAGACTTGATGTCATTTTGCTTTTCGAGACATAAATCTACTAAGATAGCTGAATACTATGTATATAACAGATTGTCAAAAAAGATAAAATTGTATTACCTGTTAGATTAAATGTTTATTGCTAATATAAAAAGCCTCTCTGTGTCTAAACAAACCTTTTTGTAGATTTGAGTATCCATCATAAAGTTGTGGACGTGTTTCTCAGCTCTGGTGAGCTCAGACTTCCTTGCAACAACGGCGACCACTAAGGCCGTACAGCCTGCTCCCTGAGGAGAACAGCAGCAGTGGTTAGCATCACTGTCGTGCTGTACTTATTGTAGCAAAAAGCATTCCAGTCATCCAAGCTTTATACTTATGTTGAAGTGATGTTGTTGTCCATAGCAATTTATTACCAGTGATACAGAAGATAAAAAGCCGACCACATTAGATTATTAATTGCAGGAGAAAAAAAAATTCTGGGAAAAATTAAAACTTTTAATCTGCAGCCAGCTGAAATAAATATTCATGAATATTACAGATGCGGTAGTTAAAACGTACTGCCAAGCTCTGTTATGACATTGCAGCAAGAAAGAAAAGTTTTGTTATGTGTATGTTATTTTTCTCTGTAGAATAATTGTATAACCCTTCACAGCACGTCTTGATAAATTGTACCAGTATGAATCTCACCATAATTCCTGTTAACAGGCAAACCCCTTTCCCACAGTAGGTGTGAGGGACCATGTCTCCATAGCCGATGGACAGGAAGGTGATGGAAATCAACCACATTGCTCCAAGGAAGGTACTAGTTACTTCTTGAGCGTCATGATACCTGTTGAGGTATGACATCTTACTGTTACAACAGCCGATGTTAAAGCTGAAGAGAGGCACACTTTCCTGTGTGCAAACTGTTTGAGGAAACTGAAGGTATGTAGATAAGAAGTCATAAGATGATACCTCTCACATATGCGCACAGTCCATGCTGCGATGATCCAACAAGACACACTGAAGACAAGCAGGACTGTGCCAGGGCAGATGGTCATCAGAGTCTTCATGACAAAACGAGTGTCAAAGTTGATCTTGTTGAGTGCTCCGATGCTGCGAGAGGAAGCATCTGTGAAGAGTTTGCTGTGGAGCAGCATGACCCTCCCGATCAGATAGAGGCGCAGGAACATCGGCACAGAGAGGATGATGTCCACATCAGCATCCGCCACTGACGCTGTGTAGCTGAAGGCCAGTCGAGCAGTCCAAGTGAACACATACTGACCCGGGATTGGATGGATGGCACAGATGAGGAGCTCCAAGCCGACAAAGAGAATTCGCTCAAATGTCATGGCTATCCTCCAGTCGTCCGCCCCGTTGTCCACCAGGAAGAGCTAGGGAGGAAGACAAGAGAGCTAAAGAGTCAAAGTAATTAATGATTCTTGGTTTTACCAGGTTTATTTACGTTTGGATTGAATTGGCAAATAATGACGTTCCTTCACTGATACTCATCAGCGTGACAATAAACGATCAGTTTAATGTTAAAACAAATTAAATCTTGTGGATATTATTTAATATGCAGATTAAGTTCTTTTTAATCATAGACATGGCATTTGCAGCAAACGCAGCTTGGTTTCATGACCTTCATGGCTAACTTTGTGGCTTAGACTTGGTTATCTATTTGATATGAGGGCTGACTGGAAGTCATTAACCGCCACAGAAGTCTTTGTCATGGTGCCCATTGCTAGCTAAACCTCAACAATACTCTCTGCTTGCCAACATGGAAGTACCAGTAGTTTGTCACTAGAGTATTAAACATTAATGAGCTGCAATCTTCCATTTTCTTAAACAGCAGGAGGCTCTACCTGGTGGCACAACTAGGTACTGTAACTAATCTACAATATATTTTTATTTTATATTTTTCTGACATGTATGGTCTTTCTCTTCTGCATTATCAGTTAATTTTGTAATTGATTCAATAATCGATTCGCAGTTAATCATTAACATCTCTAATTTGCATGATTTTCCTTTCCATTATTATCTCAGTGCTAAGTAACAAAGTGAGACACTTAGGACTAAGCTCCAGGATAAGCAAATAATTCATTTCGTGAACCATCATTTACTCTGCTGAGTTGCTGAGGCTGGATTACTAGCTGGCTACCAAGTCAGCAACTGGCTGGGGTCCCTCAGGGGCCCCAAAAGTTGCAGGTTCATCTATTTCCACTGGTCATTGCACTTTAATCAGTTACAAACATGTTGAGTTATTTGTGCCACGAAGGCAAAAATATCAACTCTGGTGTAATATCAGCTATTTATTGAGCACTGTGAGTCAAGAGTCAGTTAATTTATTCTACTTTATGTTATCCTCATGTTAGGATGTCAAGAATGAAATGCATGGATTATTCATTCATACTCATACCTGGACTTCCCTTGCGTGGTACATCACAATGAGTCCAAGTAGAAAGACGGTGGAAATGCTGATCAGGCCTTTCAGTACATATGAGTAAATAGATTGCTGTTCATGAGGGAAAGAAAAACATCAACGTGTTAGTAGCTTGAGAGAGAAAAGAAAATCTTAAAGATACACTCAGTGAGAAACAGAAATAAACTCTGGAATGGGGGTAATCTCATCTAGAAAAGTCATATGAAGGGCCTTAACAGTCATGTTAGCTGGTGACACAGTTGCTTTGCTGACATCTATTTAATTTTAAACACATAATACTGAATCACAATGAAAAAGTGGCACATTTGAAAAATATAGTGAAAACACATTTTTCTTGATTTCACTTTCAGCACATGCATGATCACTATGGTGGCAGGTAATTTGCTGCACAAAGTCTTAGAACATGCTATGAAACCTATTTTGAGTGTTTCTGCACTGATGCAGCCTGTTCTCCATTATAAACAAAGTACCTTGCTGTAAAATTCCCTTGACAGTTCAATCTCGATGACCATGACAATAATACCAAACATCCCGCAGACCAGCGCGTAGTCGCTCAACTGTTTGCGCTTCCCAAACAGAGCTCTTCTCTGACCCAGCCGGTAGCTGAAGTCCTTAGTCTTCTTCTGTGGTACGGCACCTTCCTCTCTGGTCATGCTTTCACTGTTGGCTTTACTGGAGTCTTCTCTAATGACTTTGGAGAAGGCGTCCTCGATGATGGTGCTGTGAAGGAGCTGAAGCGGTTGCTGGCTTGAATGAAGGTCTGCGATACTAGATCTTAAGGTGCCGTGGCTGCTCAGCGGTCGCACGACGTCTCCGTTTAGGATGTTGCCTGTTTCTAAGGTGTCAAGGAGTGGAGGACTGTGTTTAGGCAGGGACAGTCTCGATCCACTGAGGTTCTGAGGGTTTGTCTGCAAAAGGAAGTAAGACTGTCAACCACAGACAGTACGCTGTCAACACAGGGCATGTAATGCGTCAGACAACATCCTGTATGCTGAGAGAACGATGAATTCAAGAATAAGAAATTAGAACTTTCAGCCACAACATTTAAACCACCTGCCTAATATTGTGCAGGTCTGCTTCATGTTCTGAACCATCAGGTCATGGACACATTACATCAAAGGGTGTCTGACTGAAAAATTGGGAACAGATCTTTTGCCTTCTATGAGGTGTGGGATGGAGACTGCGCGGATTGATTTTGTTCACACGGAGCCCCGTACAGAATTTCTTGATTTGTTCTACCTCAAAACACTTTTGCAATAGCCTTTACATTCCTACTGATCCATATGAACACTTAATGTGTTGGTTCAGTCCAATTACAATACTCTGCCTGTTAAGGCAAACACTCTGCGATACTACAAGAAGGAGAGATGATGTGACCCCTGAATTAACTGCTCATTATTCATTAAAAAAGGAAGATTTTGGACAGCATCCAGCCACTTGTTGTGGGAACAGCTGCAGCTGCTACCTCATACAACTATTTCAAGGTAACACAAAAGTCTAACAAGGGCATACAAAAGGTTTTGCAAGGAAGCTATCAAAAAAACTTGTGAGTTTTTCTGGAGCTCTGTATGTTCCCATGCTTCCCACTAATGCCCGATTGGATTGGGATCTTAGAAGTTCGGAGGTTGGGTCAATGCTTTGAGCTGGTTGTGTAGCTGTTTTTGTTTTACTGTGTTGTCGGTTTGGATGTTCTGCATAAGGGACGCTGCTGCTACCGGAGAGTGCACTTGCCCTTGAGGTTTTTGCTTGATCTGCAACAATGTTTAGGTGTCTGGTACATATCAAAGTCACATCCACATGAATGCCAGGACACAAGGTTTCCCAGCAGAACATTGCATGTAAAGAGCTGATCACTTCACCTTTCAATGGTTTGAATTTTGTCGCTAACCGATGCAACTTTTTCCTTCATAACAAATATGAACAAAGGCTTAATTTTTAACTGGGATCCAGAACATATCAGAGTTAGTTGTAATGTTTGTTGTAAGTTTTATATGTGACAAGTAGAGATGTCTGATATGGGCTTTTTGCCAAAAACCGATATTGTCTAACTCTCAATTTCCGATTCCGTTATCAACCGATACCGATATACGTGTATGTTGATCAAACCCAACATATAATCCCTTTCTCACTCTTTTTCTCATTTTAGTCTCTTGGGGGCATTTACAAATATATTTCCGTATTTATTGAAGACATTTAGCTGTTTAGGAAGCAGTGACATATATGAAAAGTCATGTACCTGATTTTGTCGCTGTCTTGTTTTCTCTTCCACTAAACCCTGGTTTTCCAGTGAACTATACTGGCCGGTGGAGAAAGACTTGACACTTTTGTTACGAACTATTGTAGATGACCTCTGCGCCCACAGAGTGCTGGAGGGAAGATGACGGCACTTGAGGACGATGGATGGATCTCCAGGCGACTTGCAGGTTTGATCACCAGTTCCCAAGCAGTGGGATTCCTGCTTTTGATGTTGCTGAACTAAGAGTGGTTCTTTACCAAAAAGCTCTCTCCAGTTGATGTCTGAAGGCTCTTTTTGAAGTTTCTGATTTGTCTTGGCACACTCTATGGAGTTCAGAGGAATGTTAAACAAATTTGGACAAGGTGCTTGGCTGCCGTCTTTGAGTTTAAAATGATTGCAAGGTTGTTCTTTTCGACCTTCTTGTTCAGGACACTGAGGCATGAAATTATCCTTTGCATGATCTGACGCTGGTTTCAAAAGATCTCGATGGTTTGCTTGCTGTGGTAGAACCTGGCGAGTGGTTGAAATTTGGCTGCTGTGAGAGAAAGAGTGGGAGTGTGGTGCAGATGAAAAGTTTCTCTTATTTGTAACTCTGGAGAGACAGTCTTGGATCGTGCCATGTTTTGATTGTGGTTGAAAACCGGATGTCTCTGAATGCTGATGAGCATCAGGACAGGGACAACCACATCTGTCATTGTGGTTTGGATGACCCGCACTGGTCCCTGCTCTTTCTGCTGAGGGTGAATCATCTCCTACGCTGCTAACCTGGCCACACAGCAGCAGCCAGTCCTGATCACTCAGCTGTGATAAGGTTAAGCTTCTGGTTTTCAGTGGCGACATCTGGGCAGAAAATCTTGGAGAACTGATTCCGTTCGATCTTTCGTGGGGTGAAGATGAGACACAACAAAGACTCTTCTCCTGTAGGGACAAAGGCGTTTCAACTGAGGTGCCAGAGTATGCGTCATGCTTCCCCTCAGGTTTTTTTGTCACAGAGGATGGACCTCCTGAGGTACAATGTTCACGGTCCCCGTCTTGGAAGACTTCACCTGTTGAGTCCAGACGTCGTGTTGCGTTGGTGGGTTTAACCAGAATCAACCTCATGGCATCACTGCAGACCTGCATCACGATCACACACAGATCATTTTTTTATGTCACTAAAAAGTCCAACAAAGATCCTGAAAAATACCTGATTGCAGGATTATACAGTTTAATGATGTGCAAACTGCAGCCTTCAACTTCTCCACCAACGTTGCTCAAAAATACACATAAGACAACCTTGGCTGCAGAGGGATCTATAAGTTGCCCAATCCAAGTATGCGAATCTCAGTCTGCTCGGATTTTCTGAACTTTAACATTAGTGGACTATGTACTGGAATTGTTGATTTAAATAAAGGTAGCAGGACCAAAGTACCATGCAATCGAAATGTTAAAAGAACCAATATGTGCATTGAAATATGCTTCATTACAACACACATAGAAAGAGATGCTATTTTGTTTCAGAAATGAAGTCTTTAAAAGTCTAGTGTCGTATTTTTAGGTCTGACTTTTGTCTGTCTTTACTCTCAGTAATACTATTCATTCAGAGTGAATTACTGTGGAGAACAAGGTTTACATGAAATCTTAACATGAAATCTAATAGAGTTTTGAAGTGACTTATTTGTTTATTGGAGTAATAATATTAATCTATTATAATATATAATATTATTATTTTAAAAATCACAGTTTGGAGTAATTATTCAAGATAGATTATCACCAGCGTCAAACCAATCATTTGCTTAATCTCAGCTTGTATTTGAAGGTGGCTGTGAATATGAAACATTCTGTCAAAAGCAGATGTGACTCTCCTCTTATGTTTGTTTACTGTGCATGGATACCAGAGAGGCTGAGAGAAAAGCACTGAGCAGTTTCACATATTAATCAGTTATGTAGAAGAAAATAATGACATATTTCTATTATGGGTAGTCTTTTGAATGATTTGCTGTTCTGTTCCATTTTACTATATCTAATTTTGGGAGAGTAAAAGATGGAAAATAATTTAGTAGCAGATGGTGGCTTTAAAAGCAGGATGTTTAAAATGATGCTTTTGTACATACTTTCACCTGATAACTGATGTTTTTAATTATTATATCAATCACATTAACATTCAGTCTGAACCTATATTCACCTAATTTTAGTGATTTATTTTCTATTTTATTTATTTCAATCATGCTTTTGTATCTCATCTCTTTTTTAGCTTATTTTTTTATCTGCATGTAAAGCACTTTCAATAATTTCTGAGTATGACCAGGTGCTACGCAAATAAACTTTTTTGCTTGGTTACAAAAGTTTTTTTAATGTAACTAAAATGACAAATACAATTAACAGACATCAGTCATTCTGCAGATGAAGAGGCGAACAACCAATATCTAGGTGGGTTCCATCTTAAGCAAACCCCTGTATAAATAAAATGACTCAGACAAGAGTATGAAAATTGTAAGAGATTTTCTTTATTTATTTTATGATCTACTAATCATTTTCAAAAGTGCATTCTTATTATTGCCAACAGTGGTTGTCTCATTTTGGACCACTTCAACTGCAGTTAATCTAAATTTTAATTTAATTTTCCTTAGTAAAAAAACAAGACTTCATGACTTAAATCCTTACTACCACAGGTGATCCTTACCTTCCTCTTCCACGTGTTATTTTGTCCAAACTTGAAGAAGCAGGTTACAAACAGACTGTGCTCCCGATTTGCAGGACAGTAGTATTAAGAAGAGCGATCTGAGTGGGTGTTGAACAGCAGCTTGCCTCCTCCCAGTACGAACACTCGATAAAGGAGCTTTAGAGACGCTTCCTTTGAAAGTAATGATTAGAATTCAGCATGAAGAAAGAAAAGGGCTGCAGTGGCCGGCCTGGTAAAGGGTTGCCATGCAAATAGACAGGGAGTGGGAGGGTGTAGCAACAGGTTAGGATGCAGACAAGATAAAAATCTGTAACATCAGACCGGCGTGTCAGGGCGGAACATCACACATAGAACCTCAAAGAAATCCCTATAAATTGGGAGTGGACTGGCAGGTTGCTAGGGAAAAGAAAAGGAATTGGTAGCTTTCAATGCAAAGTGGAAAATAAAAGGTCAGCTGAACTAGTCATTGAAGCTCCACAGTTCAAAGGCCTTCGCGGTCTCTTATCTCCTCCGCCACAAGAGGCTGCAGGACAAAAGTGTCCATTTTTAAATGCAGTTCTGAATGAATCAAGCCAGCGGGTGCAAGGCCTCATCAGCTGTGTCCTAGAAGATCTAACAAATGTAACTATATGAGCAATTCTGCAGTATGAAGAGACACATTTTACAGCTGTTGATGAAAGAAAGTTATAAGAGAACATCACTTCAGACTCATGTATCAGGAGTGGTGTTGTTTTTCTCAGCCAAATACTTTCGCAGTGTTTTTGTTGGTATTTACAACTTTCAGTGTGAAGCACTTCCCATTTCAAAATATACAGATTATTTCCACAAACATGATAGTTTTCTTGATTGTTTGCCATTTTGTATTCCCCAAGAATTGAAGGCTTGTGAGTAACACTTGCTTTACACTTTCTCTTTCATTTTCAGATCTACGGATGAGCCACGTGGTCGAACCCCATTTCCCACATAACACTACTGAAATTCTACTTTAACTGTACCTTACTTATAGTTAGGCAAATTCAGCCCTGTTCTATCTGTGCTCACTGTTGTATCAGGCAAACCTACAAAGCCTGCAGCTTGCTGCCTCAGCAGCTCAGTATATGAATGTTGCTGTGCTGGAGAAAACCTTTGTGAGCAGCAGTAGCGACCGGCCGTATAAATGATTACCAAACTCATCTGAAAGCAACAACTACTGCTACCACTGCTGCATTTAACCAAAACCCTGCAAAATGTATTCTAGAAATGGTGCACAAAATTTTTTAGAAATTAAACTAAGAAGTTACTTTTGTTGTTACTTTTCACTGGCTTTAAGCAGTGTTGTTCCTACCAGAGACAATTTTCAGGATTAAAAGCATCATTGCACTGATGTACTCTGTTGAATGAGCCCACAAATTTAACAGTTTAAAACAGTAGCAACACAGCTCTGAATATCTGGATGAGTCAGAAAGCCACCATTGACTTTCTCTTGTGTGAAAAAGAATAAGACTTCCTTGTCATGATTGGCTGAAAGCCCGAGTCTGGCAGAATAGATAATGGAGCCAAATTCAGGTCCAGTCTGAGGACTAGAGATGTTTTCTAAAAAACATCTTGACAATGTTGTTGTTGTGGTCAGGACTGTATGCCCATTTACAATGTTTTCTATATCATTAAAAATACAGGCAATCAAGTGGGGTTTTTTTTCACTGTAAAAGCAGCAACACCAGGAGATTATATGTAATCCTCCAGCAGTGGCTCTGTCTGGTATCAAATCAAATGGCACACTCAGGCTTACCTGAACAGAAAGTAACAGATTGTGCCACTGGAATCCTAAATCAAAAATAGCTATAAACATCCTAAAATACTGAACAGGAGGCATCAGCAAAGTAGTATAACAGGTGAATAGTCATGCTTACTTAACAGGTTCATCATTTCCATTATCAATGCAGGTAATGAGGCAACAGCCCCGCCACACTGAGGAGTTACAGCACAATAAAGTCATTTTCTACATTCAGGAGTAAGCCAGGACTATTACAGTTAACCTCTACCTGCTTCACCATCTTGGCATTTTTTTTTAGAATAAATACAAAGTTATTCTTTAACTGATATTACACATCTAAAACACACAGGGAAGATATCGTGTTGGAAATCCCACTGTCTATGAGTATTCAGGGTAACACTCTTAATCCACTGACAACGGAATCAATAAAAAACAATGTAATCAAGGCCACGGCCATCTGTTCTGCTCAAGTGGCTCCTATCAGGCTGAAACTGTTGAACCTGGTTAGTTGTTTGCCAAAGTTACCAAAAGGACAGAGAAACCCTGAAGTCTCTTTCAGCCAGAGGTATTTTGATTCTTCTGGTGACTGGTGAGTACTACTATGGACAAAGAGCTGCTCTCTCCATGAGCCAAGTTTGAACTCCATCTTCTTTTCTGGATAAGCACTGCCCAGCAGCAGCAGTTTGATGTGGCTTGGTTTTCATTCCTTCTAATAACATGGACTGCACATTTAAAGGCAACAAGAGGTGTTGATGATCGAGCAGTGAACTTTAATAAGTTACTCTCTAAACATCTGGTTTCCCACCTACCCCGAAGTGCTAAAAAAAAAAGAATTTAATTAGCTTTATTAGATGCTGAGATGCCAAATTAGAGGCCATGTGCACAAACAGAATGATCAGCTGTTACTCTGACAGGTGAAAATGAGTGTCTCCTTCCTAGTGAATGAGTCCTCTGGCACTGGAGAGATTGTTTCTGAGTAGGTAGTGGTGAAGCTCTTGTCAGCAATGCTGATCTTTGCAATGAAATTATTACATTTTCCAATGGAAGTCTCCAATGTGCATAGGCTGACAGTTTTCAAGTGGAGTTATGGGCAAAAGAGTGCATTCACTTTGAGTTGTAGGCGGCAAATCGCTGGTTCAGGGGGTTCTCTGGTGCCTTGACCCACTCCTTCTTCAGCTGTTGCTTCAGCTGTGACAGCCTCATGTTGGGGTTCTCCTTTTTTAGACGAGGCATGTTCTCCTCCTCATAGGCTGCAAATGCCGCTTTCAACCTCCGCTCTGGGTGGCGGTCCAGGTCCTCGGGCCCCGTGCTGGGAAGCAGGAAGACAAAAATCAGTGACAACATTTGCTGTAATCATGGAGTCAGCAGGATGTCACGCACATAATCGGTACCTGAGCACAGCGATAGCATCTT
This sequence comes from Acanthochromis polyacanthus, assembly GCF_021347895.1. Classification (NCBI taxonomy): domain Eukaryota; kingdom Metazoa; phylum Chordata; class Actinopteri; family Pomacentridae; genus Acanthochromis; species Acanthochromis polyacanthus. The sequence goes on along the minus strand of NC_067116.1, from coordinate 23,522,071 downwards.
CTATTGTTCTGGCTTCCACGGTTCCTTCCTCAGGGATAACTCTGTTCACATTCTCCTCAAGTGGAGTCTCCAGGTGGCTCTTTTCTGTGGGAAGAAATTTTATATGACAAAGTTAGTGACATAGTTCGAGAAGTAGTAGTTTGCTTATTCTAGCCAGCACATTCTTGTCGCCATCTTTTTACCTTTCGGGGTCAGCTGCAGCTGCTGTTGTTGCTGCAGCTCATTCTGAAGCGTCTCCTCGATCTGGGCACGTGTCACTTTTCCACCAGATGAACCTTCCTTCTGGGATTTGCCTTTCATCTTGGAATTCTCTTCATCCAGAAGTCGCTGGTTTTCCTTTTTCCTCTCAAGGAGTTCCATCCTCTTTTTCTCCTTGTCATCCTGCAATGACAGAAATTGTTTCATAAATACGAGTTGCTCCTCTTTTATGCATAAACAGTAAGTCATTTTGGCCACAACATGTAATATAGCGCATGAAATGATTTCACTATTCAGAAAGTTTCACTGATGTTTCCCTAAAATCCCACATAATAAAGAATCATACATACAGGATAACATTCATGCCCTAATGATGCCTGTAAAAACTGTTCACCATAGTACGGACATTTCTATTTGCAAATTATATAATATGAGGTCATGCCCAAACTCCAGGACTGAAGTGTCTAAGATTGTGGAAGCTACAGTAAGTTTAGTAGAGTAACTTCAGTAACTGTATGCTTCACTTCTCTGAAGCAAGTGTAACTGTTTTCCACAGTTCTATAGCTAATATATTACACAGTACATACACAGGGTCATGTTCAATTGAACCCTGTATGGGTTCAAACTAGAGATCAATTCTGTAAAACATTAATGACATGGACAGCCCTACCCTGCAAACTGACAGGATTGTTTTCTTAGCTTTGTTAAGTGTTACACCTTGGCTGTCTGAATTAGTGTTTTGGATTCTGTCATTAGTACGCTGCATTTTCAAGGCAGAGATGCTTAGTCATGGTGCTGACTGCTTATTCTGCTCCAGATATGTCCTCTAGATAAACACAATAAGGACATGTTACCAAGGTTTAAAACTTGATTTTCATTGTGAGGATTTTTATCATTTGTACAAATATCACAGACAACCTTAGGTATGATCATAAAGTTGAACACGACACGTGTTTGGAAAAACAGCTCACCTTTCTCTGCTCTTTTTTGAGTACATGTTTGTCAGTTTCCTGCCAGAGGGCATCCTCTTCCTCCTGTTTCTTGCGGGCATCTGCCACTGCCTTGGCCTCAGCCTTGCGGGCTCTGGCTGTGGCCGCCTTGGAGTTTTCACCCTGGAACTTCTTTGGCATCCCAACAGCTGCTTTTTTTTTTTTTAGCTAAAATAGACATAAAACATAAAATTTTCTCCAGTAAGAAACTTTTGAATACATATACACAATACAGATACAGCTGACACGTTACTTAAAACGCAATTTTAATCAAAGTGGTTATTTATGGGTTTAATGTGCAGTGTTTATGTGATCTGATCTACAGCTAGATTCGCAGCTAACTCACTAAAATAATTTCGTGCAAGAAACAAATACAGCAGCATCAAATGTTCTTGTTAGATGTCTACCCTAACTAGTTCAGCATCGGCTTGAAATCGTCGGCCAGCAAACACATTGGTTACTAAACAGGCAAGCCTGCAAACCTCTAAAATTATAAGAATATTGCGTTTGCTTGGCAGTGCAGCTCGTTAGCATTAGCTTGTCGCTGTTAGCCTGATAAACCAGACTTTTTTGCCTGTCAACAAAAACAACCAGGTTCTGTGCAGCTCTACCGAAACTTAGCTAAGAGGATAATTATCACGTTACGTAAATATTTAAGTATAAATCTGTTTTCGTACCAGTATGAGAGGAAAACCAGGTCCCTAGTAGACGACAATTTACTACAGTTCCGAAGAGGCATCTGCCACCTCCTCTCTAAAAGCACCGCGCATTCTGATGACGTCAACTTCTGTATTTACCATAAATCATCATCTTTGCATACTGCAGCACATTAACAGTAAAACACGATAATTTTTGCAGCCTTAGAGCAATACTAAAATTTGGATTTATATCAAAACGCCAAAAAATGTTGCTTTTGTTGTTTTACAGTGAGCAATGCTGCATCACTTAATGTAATAAGCATAGACTGTATATCAAGATATAAATCTTGATATACAGTCTATGGTAATAAGGTGCTATTGCTGCAGAAAAAAAACCTGGACAACAGAAGGTGCTTTTGAAATTCATCTCTACCTATTTGAGTACATATTGACTTACTGCAGCCTGATTAGGAAGACAGTTATGGCAAAGAATTTTAGTTTGTTGCATTAAATGCTTCTATTACTGCTTCTATTAGTGTGTATTCACTGCTTGCAGCAAAGCTGTGAGATGTTTGTTGGTCACCTATTGAGCACATAAACAGGAAAACCTACCAGTTTCTTTACTGCTACAGGAAATATACATCTATAATCTTAGCACTAAGAAGAACTTGTCCAGTACATTGTTTCATTCTAAAATGTAGTGACATACAAAGTATTAAATTCCACCTTAACATATGATTGACTGTCTCTAAGAACAATAACATGTCATATTTGAGTCAAGTGATAGAGGAAAGACGTTAAAACTACATTTGGAATATTTTATTATGACAAAATGTTAACACAAATATTCAAGAGTATGAGATATATTGACGGTTTATGATACAAAAAAATATGGATTCAAAAATATATTTCTGAGAAGTAATGATATGGTCTGAATACAGGAACAGCTGGAGGTTATGCGTATCTGCACATTCTTCTTTCAGAAGTCATTGTCGCTTTCCTCCAGCAGAGGAGGTCTCATGCCTCCTCTTGGGGGACGAGGACCCCTGGAGACTGGGCCCTCCAAACTGTCATCCTCCAAATCTTTGCTCTCCTCCTCATCCTCCTCTTCGCCGTCCTCATCTTCCTCATCATCCTCGTCCACATCAATCTCGCTGTCTTCAGTCTGAAACAGAAGGCAAGCAGCAACACTTAATAACCACAACAGTTACAAGACGGTAGCAGTCAGTTTCCAGAGTCTAGTTAAACAATTTGCATCCTATGTTATGTTCCTGGACAGATATTCAACACACGACATAGAACCACAACAGGAATGGGCAAGTTCTCATTCAAACTAAACACAGAACTGTCTAATTTCTTTCCACTACTTCAATGAAACAGGAGAATTTAATTACACAATCATTTTTTATCGCTAGTGAAAACATGCAGAGTCAACAACTTATTTCAAAGGGAATCTGTGTGCTGCAGCAGGTCCATCCGGACTTGTAGCATTTGCCTAATTTAAAGGAAAAATCCACAATAAACTCCAACTTCAAAACTAATAAAGACTTTTGCATTTTTGTTTAGATGCATCAAGGGAGTAGAATGCAATGAAGCAATAATTTCTATCTCTTCAGTGACTGTCTTGTTTCTTTTTCTCAGTGAAACATTTGTAGTGAGGTTGACACTGTATATGTACTGCACTACAGGTATAATGGAAATATATATATTCATATACATGTTCTAGATGCTGTATTTTTTGTGTAGATATTCTACAACATTTTTTGGGACTATGCTATGCAGCTGATGAGAATCACTTGCTTATCCTGCATATACAATCCCTACATGGTCAGAGAATCAAGGAATTTGAGAATGGATTTTTCCTTTAAATACACAAGGAGGAAAAAAGGAGGTGACTAGCTCCTGGTCCTGCACAAACCTTTCCTTTCCGCTGTTTTTTGGGATGAGGGATTGACCTTCTGGAAACCACTAAAAAGGCCTTAAACCACAAGTAGGAAACCAAAAAGAGTGAGATACCGATCAGAGATGGTGAACAGGATAGCTGGCTGAAAGCGTAAAAGTTAAGCAGCAAGCATTGACAGAGAGCACCGTTTAGGGCGTGAAGAATCTTGACAAAATGAGGAGAGGAAATAGTGAGGTAAGGATAGAATCTTGCATTGACAGATAAGACATTACTAACCTCATCACTGTCACCACCCTGCATGTTTCCGATGAAACGTGCTCCTCTCCCTACGTAAAAATAAAAAATTAAAATGATGCTATGCTGAGTTTGTATTTAAAAAAGGAACTTAGGTAAGTCTGATTAGACATTTTAATGGTTAGAGCATTTTATTTTTGAAAATCAAATTTAATTCCATCAGGATCATAGTAATGCACAATATTTTGTCCACACTTAACATCCATCTTTGCTTGTGTTAAGCAGCGATTGTTAGCTGATCCTAACAAGGATATGGCTGTCTCTCGTACCTGCCATGATGCCGTTTCTTGTGGGTCGTGGTTTAGAAGGCCGAGACTCCTCCATGTCGCTGTCTGAACCTTCATCCTCCGGAACGTCCATGTCAGAGTCCTCATCTTTCACTGCACAAAATATATTTAATAAAATAAGTGTCTAAAATCATCAAAAGCGTTGAGATTATGCGATTTTAAAAAATGTTTTTTGCTTCTAGCGTGTGTGCCTCACAGGAACTCTTCATTAGCTCCCTCTCCTCCTCTCTCAGTTTGTGTTGCATTATCCTTAGAGTGTTTTCAGCTTCCTGCAGGGGAGATGAAACATGAGAAATGCAATATTTTAAAGTCCTAAAGTCAGTCTCTGGACTTTTTTATCCAGAAGAATGGTTGTTCTACTGCATTTAGCGAAACAATCAGTCTGATTTTTGTGAAGGAAAAATTGTAGGTAATAGGTCATTTTGAACCAACATACTGAAGGTCACCCTTTGACCCCAATTGAAGACACACAGAAGCACACCAACTGCTCAGACAGACAACTATTTGCTGATAGTGCAACAATAACAAGGTTAGATCCTGCCTCTTTTCTCTCTCAGACAGTATAAACCCTCCAAGGACAGAGAGACTCCTCAGATTTGATACTGGCTCTGTCGGCATATGCGGTCCTTGCTGTATCATTTCTCCTGAATTCAGTAAAGCATTTTTCTCTACATCAGTCATCTGAGTCTCCTGAGTGTTCCAGAGTTTGCTTCCCGAGGTTCCTCACCTGACATCGCAGAAATTCTCTAACAATTTTCACCACAACCGACTTTTCTGTTATGTATGTGTCATTATTACAGGCCAGTAAATGATATTTTTACATAGAAAGGTTCTGGAAGTGGGACACTCATCTTGAGTGCAGCTCCTTAGTTATGTTCACATCTTTTGAACATCTAGGAATGCCTTAGTGTGGAAGCATAAATGCAGTTTAGACAATCTCAACCCCTTCCAGAAGGATAGATTTCTCCTCTTAACCCAAAAAATAAGACTGAGGAAGAATGAGTGATTTTGTGTAGGTGACATTACCAAGATAATGCACATATGATCCCCACACACACCTCAAACCTCTCCTGCTCCAGTCTATGGTATTCGTCCAGTTGAGACTCCAAGAAGCTGAGGTTCTTGAATTTCTCTACGTATGTGTCATATTGTTTCTGCAGATCTTCCTCAATCTTCTCGTATTCATCCATGAATGCTGGCCTAAGAAATGAAGAGAAAAAGAACAAAAACCTATTTTGCAAGCACAGACACACTTAATTTCAGTCAAAATTGTGTTTGAAAGAAAGAAGAAAAATTTAAGATGTAGAAAACTTTTAAAACACCTTGGTAATTAAAGGCAAAAGGCAAATTTATTTACATAGCACATTTCAACAACGCGGCGATTCAAAGTGCTTTACAAAGACATTAAGACAGAAGATGACAACAATTATTAAAAGAAAAACAAAAGAAAACATTTACGAAAGGTAGGTGAATGAAGGTCAGAACAGTAAAAAGATCAAAAACAGAAGTCAGAAAACAAGGGCTGTTTAAAATAACTGTCATAAAATAGAGTTAAAATAACTGTTAAAAGTAACTGTCATAAAATAAGATTTAAAATAACTTAAAATAGTTTAATCAAAAGCAGCTGAGAACAGGTACATCTTCAGAATGGACTTAAATGTGCTGAGAGTTTCAGCAGATCTACAGTTTTCTGGGAGTTTGTTCCATATATATGGGGCATAGAAGCTGAATGCAGCTTCTCCGTGTTTGGTTTTTACTCTAGGAACTAGAGGAACTACTAGAAGACCTGATCCAGATGAGCCATATTTATTGGCTAATAGTGGAAGTAATTCTAATCAAAAAATATTACTCTTCCATTTACTCTGTGCTTGGTTTTTACTTATCCTAAGGCGACAAGTAATAAATCTTCGCATTTTCCTTTCTGCTGACTGGCAGGTACAAACTGACCTGACACTCTGCAGGGTCTGGAGTCTCTTCCGATTCCTCTCCAGCTCCTGCTTCTTTTTTTCTATCTTGGCGTCCAGACTGGTCTCATCAGACACAACATTACTCAGCATGTCTTTGGTCTTTTCCACACTTTCCTTGAATGCAAAAGCACAGAGACAGATTAGTTTCTCATCAGGTACAGTCGATTCCTATGTGAATGGGAAAAATGGGGAATGAAATGGAATCTGTCAGAATAAATACAGACCAAAACCTCCTTGATGGAAGCCCTCAGGGCCTTTTCAGTCTCATTGATCTCCAGAGGTCTGGCAATGGCTGCAATTCTCATTTCCTGTGAGTGACATGATAAAAAAACAGCAATGTAATCTTCTGTCACTGATGTCTTGTCAGACAGGCTGCATCACAGCTTTGCAGTTGCTCTCATCTCAGAATCAATGCAGAAAAAGCAAAAATCATAAAGTCATGTCTGTGTTTGTCCTCACCCTTAGGTCTACTTCTTTTCCCAGTAAATCATATAGAGATGCTCCTTTAGACGTGACCTCAGATGCCAGCTGTCGAGCTGCTTTAAGATCTGAAATCTAAAATGAAGACAAAGTGAAACGTAATCAGCAACACACTTGATAGTTTTATCCTATTTTCATAAAAGATAAATGTAAATAAAGAAGAGAAATCATAGAAAGGAAACAACAAACATATGAAATGATATTGGGTGTTACGTCAAACATATTGTACTGACTGCACTGCTCTAATGGGAGAGCCTGTGCTCATGTGGGTCGAGTACCAGTGACCAGCAAGTAAGGCAACAAAAGACAATCAAGCCAACATGAATGTAGGTAGCATTCACTAAAATAAATATTAATATATATTTGCTTCATTTTATCAGTCTGAACAGCAACAAATTATTTTTTTCTCTAAATTTATGCCTAATATTTCTCAAAGCAATTGTTTTAAAAGCTAATCCACAATTTTATGTTTAAAAAGGCACAACGGCAGAAATTCAGATGGAAAAAGCAGCCGTTGCATAGCCTAGCCGCGCTAGACAACCCACGGCAACGAATTTAATTCTCTGCCAGGGTGGGTCTCGTTACCCTCCATAAGGCTCGAGGCTGGATTCTCCTAAAACTGGCCGGACCAATCACCATGAAGTGTAGAGTCAGAAGGCGGGCGTAAGGAAGTGACGACAGAGGCGCGACGATTCTGACAGAAACAACCGGCGCACAATAAACAGTTAGCTTTCGTCTCGGCTTTGGCCACAGCCCTTAAAGATTTGAAGCTAAAATTCAACTTGAAAGATAAACAAAGGACGGCACTTAAGTGTTTCATTGAGAAGAAAGACGTATTTGGACTTATGCCGACGGGATACGGCAAATCCTTAATATACCAGTTGGCTCCGCGGCTCCGCTGGTTGGGAAGCTAATGGGACTTAGCCACAATCTGCCGGTGCTCTCGGAACTACCTCAGCCTATTCGTTGCGTTGATTGGTTGTATACCTACCCAATTGCTGCAGAAGGATTAGATAGACAACCTTTTAGCCCGCCTCCCTCCCTGTCGAGCTTCCCTAGACCCTTGTGCCGTCAGAAACATGGGTGTAGCATGGCTAGGCTAGTCGTTGCAAGCTGCACCGTTAAAATAAGACAAAATTGAACGAGTACATGAAAAACTCTCTGATTACAGGTGAATTATCCAGAACCAGCCACTATCTAATGTACAACATAGCAGATTCTGAATCAATGGCAAGATGTGAATTAACATGACAAATTTCTGAATTTTATATCATTAGTTTCTGAGATATTGCCATCCAAACACAGACATGTGCTGAAAGTGGGTCAACCAGCATTTTTTTTTTAAATGCCTCAGAAAATATTTAACATGGTAAGCAAAAATTTCACAAATATCTTTATTTTCATTTTAAATAAATCTCTTAGTGATGGCCATTATTTCCTCAAATTGCTGTCTGTTCCTGGTCTCTGTAACACCCAGCGGGCTAATAACTGTGAAGCTGTAATCCAACATATGTGAATGAATGCACATTTTGTAACTCTTCAGGTTCCTGTTTCTTGCGGTTCCAACAGGATATTACTTGGCTGCCCTCTCTTTTATGGCATCTAAATGAAGTTGTATTGGGTATAAACCTCTGCTACAAATAGTGCACTAAAAATTTTTGCATTGCATATATACACGTTTTTTAAAAATCCAGCTTCTGTTTCATGTTCCTACATTTTAATTCACGAGGATTGCCAAATTGCAACTTTCTCTTCAAAAATATAGTTTTCCTGACAAAACTCTATACACCTGACGGCTTAATAATTGAGTTTAGAAATTAATGAGGATACAGTAATAAAGACGCAATATTACACAGAATGTACGAATAGCATCTCACCCGTGAACCTAGGTCAAATTTAAACTTGTTGTTGTCCTCCTCAGCTCTATCTCCAAGAGCCATCTGCTTGGTTTTCATTGCACTGTACAGCACTGAGGTGATTTTCAGCATCTCTTTCACTGCATAACCATCAGCCTGGTAGAGACGCTTGGTGTTCAGCTTGATGTGAGCCTTTGTTGCCTGCAACCAGGTCAGAAGCTGGTTAAGACAGACCGAGTAACAGCATGCGCTAAATGGCTTAGAAAAAAATGTACAGTCTTTATAAATTTGAGACAAGATGTCACCATGAACTGAGCCACAGCCTTGACGAAGAATATTCTGTCTGACTCTGTGTCCACATCAGTGGGAATATCAGTGTGAGGCTCATATCTATAAGGAGAAAGAGAAGGATGGGATGAGAACGACAAAACAAAACAATATCACAGTGTCCTCCATCACACATAGGATGTTTATACATAGTCTGGGCAGATCAAAGTACAAACACAGACATCTGATCCATACAGGAGGACAGAGTTGAACGATAAGTAGATGATGTGAAAAAATCCAGCCAAAGAAACCATGACAAACCTTTAGAGGCACAAACTTAAAGATTGTTTTCTATAAAGCTAGAACATACCTCTTTACAAGCCATATTAGGATTTCTGCAACTAGAGTGAAATTAGGTGTTCTGAAGTTCTCCATGGATATCAAGCGAGGATAACCCAAGGCCCTCATCATTTCTGTGAAATCTGACAAATAACATACAATTCAAAAGACACTATGCTCACCTCAGCACTACAATGTTTATTGGGGCATAAATAACATAAATGACAAGCATTGCTTACTTCTTAAGTCTCTGAAGGACATTTTGACCTACAAGTACTGCACAGCAAAACGTGGACAGGTTCCTCCTCTGTAAGTAAAAAGGAGAAAATGTGTTAGCAGAAACAAAACGTTATTTTGTCGCGTGAATCGAAAACATAGAGGGTGGCACTGACTAAATTTTAAGGATTTGTCATTTGGGGTTGCTACAGTAAAACTTACTGACATGACTAAAATGTAAATAAACCATTATAGCTATCAACATCGCTGACTTAAAAACAGCATACAATCGCTATTTTCGAAAAATAAAAGCTACATAATACTCACTGTGATATAACAGACTCATTAGTGATTCTATTTTGAGTTCAATTTCAGTGGTGGAAAGCGGAACGTTATGTTTAACTATCGGTACAGTGTGAAAATGTAAGCCTGGTTTAAGTAGCATAATTCTGATTACATAGCTTAGCTAGCTTGTCGCTAGCTGGAAGTTAGCGAAAAGCGAATCCGTTTGAGCGGCCGGTGGCTAACTGCAGGTTAGCCTGTAAAAAGACATTATACTTTTAATCTACATGATAAGCCGCTATCAAAAAGGGTATACAGTGTTCACAGGAATGGTTTTGTTACCTGCTGTTGTTGTGCCCAAGCTAGGAGTCCATTGGGCTTTACCGAAGATGGTCTCTATGGAAACCGAGCTTGTTCTACGGAAGCTCAAAGCAGAAAAAAATGTCAGCAGGGACAAAAGAAGTGAACACATACAAGGAATTCGACTTCCATATTATCTTTCCTCTTAACGTACTTACACAAAATAAGACACACATACATTTCAACAAGGGCAACAGGCTTCAGAGGGACAATGCATGAATGAACTACTATGTACAACTAAAAATATGTGTAAAAGAGCTGTTAAAGTGTACCAGAATATAAGTTTAAAACCACAGTGTACAAAATTTCGTACAAATACAAGTATTAGCAATCAGTAAAGATAATGGCACCATATACATGATATGTAGGTGGATGATATTGCAGTAGAACAGAGAGCATAATGTATGAGATGAAACAAATACAAGCATCTGATAAAAAGTATATACAGTACTGAAATAGCTTTTGTCCAGGGTTTGATTTATCAAAATTGATATTATCTGTCCATTTCTCTGCGCTGGACATGCATATATCCTGGGTGGAAGGCAATTGGTCGCAATGATTTTCTCTTCAGTCCTGACTGTCCACTGTAGTCTGTCTGCTCATTTTAGTGGTCGATCTAACCAGACAGTAACTGAAGTGCAGACAGGCTGAATTATCGTCCTGGTGAATTGGATCAGCAAACTCATCACCATCCCAAGTAAGGCTGATGACCATAGTTTATCTACAAACTGGAGCCTTTTTTTTCACGCGCTTTATGAGCTTTAAATTACTGGTAAATATTATTTATTGTGTACTATATACATTTTAGCATCCATCCATCCATCCTCTATACACCGCTTTATCCTCACTAGGGTTGCGGGGGGTGCTGGAGCCTATCCCAGCTGACTCGGGCGAAGGCAGGGGACACCTAGGACAGGTCGCCAGTCCGTCGCAGGGCCATTTTAGCATTATGATGTGAAATTGTTACTGCAACACTGATCGTAATGCTCACTTTGTCTATATGATACTGTATATTTACAAGTGAATAGATAGTGTGTTTGATTTCATTACTTAGCATACTGTTGTTTTTAGTAAAAAGTCAGCTCTATGTGATGCCGAGCTCAGTGGGATTCTTTATCTTTGTATTTATATATGTTTATGTGAAGCTTCACTGGAAGGTTACACAAATTAATGGCATTTTCATTGGCACTTTGCAAAACCGTTAGACAACATTCTGTGAAAGTTCCATAAAGGTTACTTTGCAAAACCTTCAGAGTTACTTCAGGGAACTTTCTCTGAAGGTTCCATGAAGGTTGTTTTACTGAATCCTTCTTTAACGGACAGCCTTTAACTGTCATTCAGAAAAATACACCAAAACAAGTGTACATTCAGATCAATTCTGTTGCTCTCAAATGCTACATATACCAGAAAATGTAAGAAAAAGTAAAATGAATGACACAAGTTTAAATTTAAAAAAAAAGTAAAGACAAGGAAAGGTTCCTCAGGAAAATTTGTCATGGCGGTGCAGCAAACATTTATGGAACGCTCCCATAATGTAAATTGTGTAGTAATCCAGTAAACAATAATACATTATTGTTTACTGGATTACTATACAGTTTACTGAAATGCTTGTAGTACCTTTTTTGATAACTTGTGTAGTTGCATTCTGAATTATAGTCTTACTTCTACTTCAAACATTTGACACTGAAATGTACTTTTTACTCCACTGCGTTTATTTAAATAGAGATAGGTGGATGCTATATTTATTCCATTTGGGAAAATTAAGGTATCAAGTAGCTCACATATGTTAGCTTAGGAAAAATAAGGAAAATAACATGCAAAATGATGTGGAAAGTAACATGCAAATTGTGCTAGTATTTATCTATAGTTCAACTATATTGCAAGTGAGCTGTTTACATAGAAATCCGATTTTTTTTTAATGCAAATAAGCTAAAATTACCCCCTGACATATAGGTGATGTTTTACATGCTGGACATATTCACAATCAGGCATAACATTAAGACCAGATGCATAATATTGTGTTGATCTCCTTTATGCAGCTAAAACTCCTCTGACCCAGTGGGACATGGACACAGGACCTCTGGGGATGTCCTGTGGCACCGGGATGGTGGCAGTGAATTCTGTGGGTCCTGTGGGTTGCAGGTTGGGACCTACATTGATCAGGCTTATCCTTCCCCTGATGCTCAGTAAGATTTAGATCTGGGGAGTGTGCAATATCTTAGCTCTTTGTGTTCCTCCTGAGCAGTTTTTGCAGTGTGTTGGGGTGCATTGTCCTGCTGAGGGTGACAGCTGGCATCAAGGACTGCTGTTGCCATGATGATTGGGAGGTTCCTTGACCTGCAATGTTTAGGTGGGAGGTACATGTCAGACATCCACATGAGTGTCAGGACTCAAGATTACTCAACAGAACTTTGTAGGTTATTAAAACAAGATGATCAATGTTATTCACTTCACCTGTCAGTGGTCATGATGTGGCTAATCGGTGTACCTGTATTGAGAGTTTTCTATATATGTATGTGTGTGTGTGTGTGTGTGTGTGTGTGTGTGTGTGTGTGTATATATATATATATATATACAGAGAGAGAGAGATAGCTATAAAGATATAGATATATACATATATACATATATACATATATAAGATGGAAAAGTTACAATGCCATCTTATAAATATAAGTATATACTGTATATAAGATGGCATTGTAACTTTTCCAACTTGACACCGTGCAGTACTGTCTACGACCACCGGGCGGCGCCACCTCTCAGCCTGCGCCTCTACTGCTTCTATCTCCGGGCTGCACTCCTGACGCAGAGCACGATGGAGCAAACTGCGGAGCCTCCTCACAACAACAACAGCCCGGCTGGCAATGAACCGCCTGCCTGCGGCCTCCACAGCAAACGCCTGAAGGAGCTGGAGAATGCCGCCCTGCAGACCACTTTAGTATCACGGATGGAGACGGAAACTGGGGCGGACGCCGGGAGCTGGACGGAGCAGCAGCCCGTGGAAGGTGAGCAGTCGAACGGCTTGTCCTTGAACCACCGCTCGGCCCCTCTGCAGCCGAACACGGACGTCGAGACGGAGGAGCCCGGGACAAACGTGGCCAAGGAGCGGGTGGAAGAGGAGCGGACGCTGACGGACCATTTAAACAAACGACTGCTTTCTTCGTTTCTGGAAAAACTTAACGAGCGGGACCTGGCGCTTCCCGGTGTTCAGCGGCTGGACTGTGCCGTAGCCGACGAGGACTCGAACAGGGCCGCGGACGAGTGGTGAAGCTCCGGCTGAAGACAACAACATGGAGGAGCCCAGAGATCCAGGACCAACGTGCGACAAGCACAAGATCAGAGACAGACCTGCAGCCAGGAGGCCTGCCAGCTTATTGTGGGAAAGGGAGGGAGATATGTTTACTTTTGTATTGTCAGAATGAATGAAAGATTACGAAAAATGCAATAAATGACCGTCATGTGATATGAAATGCTTTTGTACTTATTGATTGCATGAATATGTGGCAGCCATGATGAACGCAGCCATGTGTGCTCAGGAAGATCATGAAGGGACTTTGAGTCATCACCAGGTGTCAGCACACACCAGAATATACTCAAATACACTTTATATTGGGATAGAACCAAGTTTCTTATTCTTTTTCCTTAACATGAGGCTGAAAATGAAGAATACAGATGTTAAATGGTGGTTAAAAAAAAGTGTATTACTAAATTAAATGTTCTATTTTCCAAAAACTGAAATGCCAGAGGTAAGTAGCTCATCAGAATGGCTGAAAAAAAATGTCATTTCAGGTACATTATTAGTAGAGGGAGTTTCAGTTCTTGTATCCTTAAAGGTTACATGAGCTACCGACTAATTTCCCAAAGGAAATAAATACAACATCTATCTATCTGGTACCTTGCAGTGCAGTCTAGTATATTCCAAAAAAATGCAGCCAGTTTCCAGTACACTGGCTGTTATTTGTTCATATTGATTTATTTTATGTATGAAAGCAGTCAGAGATGTAGACATGTGGAATATACTTTATTTGTCATTGTCCAAAAAGTTGTTTAAAAGTCGAAAACCTGCATGTGAAAAGACAGAGAAGGGGTTTCTTTTACATTTATGGTGCAAACTGCTAAAAAACAACAAAAAAGCACTGTCACTTGTCTTGGGACAAATTCAGTAGTTACAGCCAACATCTGGGAATCACAGGATACAAAAAATGCTTTACCACAGTGTAACAGCATCACAAATGTAGAGCAACAGATCATAGAGGATTAAATAAAGCTGCTGGTGCAGAGTGAGATTTACTTCTTATAAATTCAACTTTTGATTAGAAGACAAACCTTGTGTTTCAGTGTAAAAGTAGCAGAAAACATAAACATGAACAGTCGCAAACCGGCCGAACTTAGCAAAAATATTTTTATTCACCTCTCTTCCTTTGAGAGTTGCACTTGTGGATTAAAATGTTTCTGGCAGTTTGAACATGTTCAACAGTTAAGTGTAAAGCTATAACTCAAAATCCCTCCACCTTATATACATATGTAACACTAGCTATACAGTTTGAAGATCATTTCATTAAATTGTGAAACTAGAGGCTTTAATGTTAATGTCCAAACACAGACTCAGTTTTCCTGCTGCCTGTCACAGACCTGCGAACAGTGGCTGAAGGGCAGGTGTGCATTGTGTCAGATAGGGAACATACCAAAGTGAACATCCTGATGACAGGCTTTCATCACATCTAGTGGTATTTAATTACATCCTATACTTAAAGTTCTTTGGCACAGTAATAAAGACCAAATGTAACTCCACATGTAGGGCAACATAAGAACCTGTACAAAATAGTCTCACTTGCAATGATAAATTAATCATTGCAACATTTCATTGTGAAACCTTCATCTAGCAAATGCTTTGGTGCAAAACCACAAGCCGTCTTTAATCGTGAGTGTCTCTGTTTTTCTCTTGTGGTGTTTCATACCTCCCAAACATATGCAGAGTTTGTTCATTGGGGGCAGTCGGAGCCACTCCCTATTTAAGCTGGTTTCTGGCTCAGCACCAGACTATTTGCTGGATGAATATCTAGCATCGAAACGTTGCAATAGTAAATCAATCATTGCAAGTTGTGGGATTTTCTGTCCCCCTCCTATGCATCTGTGTTATGTACTAGATGTGTGAAGAGTTCACTTGGGTTTAAATCACAGCATAGGAGCCTATAAGAATAACTTCTCAAACTAAGGTGTTGAATGAAAGAGGAAAAAGACCGGACTGAAATATTACGGCTACTATTGATTGACTGATTCATGCTATTTGGGGTAAATTTGATTCCAACACCTAAACTCCAGGCAATGATTTCATATTTCCATCTGTTGATTTTTGCTTTTCAACTGTGACTTTATACAGATCCATCAAAGGGACAATCTGTCGTTTATCTGCCGCCTTGAGTTCCTGCAAAAAAGATCAAAATTCTGGTTTTGAAACAGCAAGAAACCAAAACTAATGGATGTTAATATTCTCTGGTACACACATGAAATAATGGAAGATACAAATACAAAGAAAAGTACTTAATTCATGAATTTCTGTCATTCATATGGCCATATTAACCATCGAAAAAAATATCCTCTACATTTCACTCGGACATCTTTCACTTACGGTAGTTTGTAAAGTGATAATCACGGATGATAACAGAGTCTTTCATACCTTTAGCTGATTATTCCTACTGAAGATCTCAGCTGTATCCTGGCATGGAGTGCAGGGAATGCAGGAAAACATCTTGGACATGGTCTCAGTCTTAAAACAAGCACAGACAGCGCATTTCTGCATGACATTTCTCTGCAATTTTGTTCAAAACAGACAAATAAGTAATTCAAAGAAAAAACATAGAATGAAAGGGAAGCCTTAATGTATGCTATTGTTACATCTAGAGACATGGTTTTATTATATTTACAAAAATAGATATTTTGCAGTTAGAGTCATGCATTTAGATAACTCTATGACTTTAGACTGTGGAAGGCAGTAGGAGTAAACAGTAGAATAGAAACTTAAGAAGGGAATCTGCACACTGCACAGAAAGATTTGAACTTACACAATTTTATAGCCCTGTGATTTAACACAACATAATAGAAATATGCAACCAAATTCCCTCCAAAATGGCAGGAATATGACACTAAATATAAAGTTAACTAAATGTCTGAGTGGGAGAAAAACACAGAAGACACCTTTTAGGTCTACGATCACAATCACTCTATTCTATTAAGGTGCATCTAAAACAAAATCCCAGGCCCTAAGCTTGTAGTATAATACTCACTTTGTGGTCTGATGGGACCTCCTTCACTTTTTTCAAGTCCCACCACAACAAACCCTCTTTAATATGACTCCTCTTTGTTGGTCCTGTGGTGGAGAAAAACAAAATCTGCTCAGCTATCAGAAAAAAACAATGTAATACTCCCATACAGCACCACTTAAGATGGAAGATTACAAGCTTTTATTGCACTGCAGTAATGTTGGATGCTTTGGATGCAGCTGTAAATGTAAATTTCTGGCAAATGAGTGTCATTTGTGTCACAGAAGTTCTGAATAATCTCTCATTGTGAATCAGCAGTTTTCACTTTGCACAAATACACCTGCAGTCTATTTCACAGATGCTTGTGTATTAGGACTTTTGTCTTTTTACCTGTTGCGTAGCTCACTATCGTCCCGACAATGATGACTGAACTGGTGGCCATGGCACCAAAGTAGAGGTAGGACATGGAGTAGAAGTTATGCAGGCCCCTAGTTTTGGTAAAGAGAGGAGAAAGAAAATTGTCCCCATTATTTTGTGGCGTACTCTATCTTATTTCTGTCCTCTTTTGGTATTATAGCACTTTAAAAATCACTTCAACTGAAAGCTTAGCTGTACTAAAACTTAAACTAATCACAAAAAACAAGCTAAATCCATCAGTATTCAAAAAGCGCTGACTGACTTTTCTTTTTTTTAGCACAAACTGTGGTTATCAGCACGATTCTTGTTCCATAGAATCAAAGTGTAAACCACAGGATTATAAACTGGTAGCTGAGCTCACTGACCCAAAGTCATTGGGGCGAAGCGGGATGGAGATGGAGGGTTGGTCCTGGTTGGAGCTGCTGTTCAGGGCGATGCTACACTCATGTGTGGAGCTGGGCAGGACACCCATGGTCTCCGCACTGGGTGGGTGAAGAGTTGAACCTACAGCCAGCCACATAGACACACAGAAACCCGCTGCAATCCCCGAGAAGGCCCCCTGGAAGACATAAAAACATCATCTGTTGAAATGTTGAACATCTATAGCCAAATAAGTCGTGCCTGAGACTGGTTTATCGAGTACGTTAGTTTTTATCCCACTAACATGCTCTGATGTGCACGTTGGATACATGGAGAAGACACTAACTGCTTGTTCAGCTTGGAGATTTGATGATTTCAAATATGTAGACAAATTTCTCCTGACTTCTTCTGCAAACAAAAAGCAGTGATCTGATAAGAGCGGGGGTAAAAAAGAAGACAACAGTGCCAGTTGTAAAGCACCCTGTCTGTAGTCTTGATTTATATATATAATAACAGGAAAGATGTGAAGAAAACTGTTTCCTCATGGTATATAGTAGGAACCCGGGATACTGAATGGCGGCAGTAAAACTTCATAAAGATATGAGGCTGTTTATCGGATGTGACCCACATTTGGACCTCAATAAACAGAAGAAATTCAGGAAGTAAACGTGCATTCCAATAACTTTCCAGAAAAACTGTTTGGTTAACGGAACAATATAAAGCTGCTGAGACAAAGGTGTGAAAGTCAGGTGCTCCAGTGTGAAGCTCTGACAGTTGTTTAAGTTAATGATCTGACATAGTTTTGTTTAGTCGCAGACAGTTTTAGACTTCTGAGATTTAACAAGGAAGTAACATGGAAAATGCAAAGTTTCCCTAATAGATAAAACAAGCTCACTGGCCTTCTTACACAATGTCATTGGATGTCAAACATTTGGCACAAGTTAAAAACTGAACATTCACAAGGAAACAGAAAGTGGTGCATGCTCAAGAGAAATTCACATGAATAGATTTAGTGTCTTACATAGATAACAAAAGATTCCTGACTTCTAGACATCTAGGAAACAAAACTGATGCTGGCAACATGTTGTAATGAAAATATTAGACTTGGCAGGGAGGTATTAGAGAGGTGACATGTTGCTAAGATTAATTTAAAGACAAAACTAAAGATGTAAGGAAACACATTTTAACTGTTTGTGCTAGTCTGATGAACACAGACGGATCCAAAATAATAATTTTCCCACATTAAAATCCTCCTAATAAATTTTGTAGCATGAAAAGGTAAGTGGGTTTAGTTAAGTAATGGACGATAAACCACTGCATGCATTTGACTGTAAGTCTTATTTATGTGAGACGCTGCGACAAAAGGGTTCAGCCTTTTCAGAAAGTAAGTCTGAGAGCTCCTGCCAATGTTTTGTTTAAAAAAATCTGCACCTCAAGCTGTTATTTGATTACTATGACCTTTATATGAGGATTTAAAGCATATTATGAATATACCTTATAGTTTTTATATGAAACAGTTGATCGTCAGTGACTCACCAGTCTGTTTGTTGCTGGAACAAACATTCCCAAAATAAATACGCCCAGTAATGGACCGCTGACCACTCCCATGACAGTAAATGATCCCTGAAGAAAAAAGACAAACTCTGGATAATCAACCAAACAAATGGGACTCTATTACAGAACACAAAACTAATCTTACACAGTAGTTCAGTGTGAAGACTCTAGATCAATAAACCAGAAGAAGTTCTCAAGTACAAAATGTCTGTATTAGGATAACTTCTATTTATCTTATATAATTTCTGAAAAATCCTAAAGTTTAACTTAAAAAGAAATTGTGAAAAAACTTAAATAGTAAAAATAAATTACAAAAATAACCTATTATTCTATTTATTCAGCGTTTCATAATTTTATCAGCTACCTGCAGTTGTGGCCATTCACATTATGTTTCTTGAAAAGCTCTTTCATTGCTGCATTTTTACAAATATGAGGGTCACATTAACATCATATAGTATCATAATATGTAGATATTATACCTGAAGAACTCCCCAGTCCAGGAAGGAAGACAGAGCAGCTACAGTGATACAACCAACTCCATACAGGAATGCTTGGAGAAAAGTCGTAAACCATGAATAAATACAGTAGCACTGCGCAAAACATGAGCAATCACATTTGCCTGGGATTACAACTATTACAACAGTGAAATAATTGGTGTTGTGCAAGTGACTTTTCTGCCTCTTGTCATGATTGTCTTGGGTTTAAAGCAAAAGTGAAAGTACTTAATACGTTAACATTCAGCAGTCAGTGAAAATCGACCTACATAGTCCTTTGGAAATAAGGATCAGTTTCTTCTGTGAAATGTGGAGCAGGTGAGGTTGCAGCAGATCCTCCATCGTCACAGCTGCCATGGCGTTGATGCTTGTGGATGCCGTGCTATTGAAAAGACACGTGGTGTTTACATAAAACAAATTTAATCTTTTATTCTCCAGTAATAAATACTAGAGCTGCAGTATGTGCAGGTGTCTGCCACCATATATTTGAAACAGAAAACACTTTTTCCGACTGTACACATGGGGGATACAACAGTCTACAACTGACCCAGTTCTCAACTGACCCAGTTCTCAAATCACTCATTTCAGTAAAAGTCGGTCATTCAGAATTTGAATGAGGGAAAAGTACAGGGGCTGTAACAGTGTGCTAGTTTCCAAAGAATCATAGTATAAATTTGTGGCAAGGTGGGTTTAAAGGGGCAGAAAAAAATTCTCTACACGATTTTCTTTTCATATATTGGACCAATCTCAGCTTTTAGTGCAATATTGGACAGTTTTCCCTCTTTAAGCTTAAAAAAAATTCAAATAAAACTACCAGATAAGTTAAAAGTCAAAACGTTTCTTTGGTGGAGCTGCAATAATCTCGTAGGCATCTAAAGTGGAGTCCAAAAAGACACTGCTTTTCTTTGTAAGGGGTCAAGCCAACATTTAGGGTTACATCCTAAATGTTGTGGTTTAAAAGGAAAAATAATTCACTGTGAAATGTGGTGGAACTGAAGCATGAAGACACAGAAAATGTATTCAAGCAAAGTACGAGTTACTCAAATCAAGACCTAAATGCAGTATTTGAGTAAATGTATTTAATTAGATTCCACCACTGATCCCCTGTATCATGATGGAAAAGTCAGTCTTAAGTTTGGTTCAGAGACAGATAGACTGACTTACCTCAGAGTCCCACTGTACGCACAGGCAAGGAAAAGACCCGGGAAGCCTGGATAATTATTGAATATCTCCAACACGAAGTACGGCATATACTTCATCAGACGAGCAAGGAGGTAAAAATAAACAGATTAAAATGAGTGTGTTTAGCATTAGTTTGTCCTGTTTACAAAACACTTCAGCTTTCATCACAGTTTGCTGAGTAAACTGTGCTCAGCACTGGACACTGACCTGGGAGTGAATAGCTATAATAAATATTTGAAATATTAATTAGCCCTTTTGTGTGACCAAGTCAAACATCATAACCGGAAATGATGGATGGAGCTGGCAAGCAAAGACATTGGAGAATGTCTCTGTTTCATGTCAGCCTGAACTGGAGATTCATAGGAAAAATGAAAACAATGTTCCACAGAAACCAGTTCTGAAGGAACGATTAAGCTAAATCGAATCTCTAATAGTTAAATACTCAGAGGAAGCCACTGCAGTCAATAAGTGCCACTACAAGATCCAAAGGACTGGCATGTTTTCTTTTTAAAAATTGCCAGAATTGCCCCTATTTAATATAACCAGACACTCTAATAACAGAAAGAATCATCAGATTTTCAAATTTTACACGGTCTTTGAGCATATCGTGTGTCACATATTGTTCTATTCCAATAAAAAATGCCACAATACAAAGCTTTCATCGAATCCGGTAGAAAACAAACATTACAACATGACAACAAATTTCGGCACTTTTCAGATGAACTGCAAGCTGTGTTTACACAGAGAAGAGATGGTTATGAAAAGACAAGAGAATAAGACATACTTGAGCAATAAAGTAGAGGCAACATGATTCAGAAATGGCATAAAGAGGAGCAAGTTGCCAGTAGGTTGCAGGAAGATAGTACATTCAGCATGGTGAAATATCTTCCTGGAGCTGATGTACGAAAAACACCTCATTTATAAAGGTTGCAATAATCTAAATAGTACTCAAATAGCTGTTCTAGTTTTTAAATTTTTGTAAGAATTGAAGATTTTTTTTCTTTTTAATGTCTGGCATTATGACAATAAGTGCACGAAAGCCATGATTGAACTCTCTCTACTTCTAGCCGTGGTTGTGCTGTTTCAGTAGAGGTGCAGGATTTTATGTTGCCGTCAAAAATGATTCCACAGTGAATAGAAATGTGACAGAAGAAAAGCTCTCCAGAAACTGCTTGGAGGTCAGCAAGTTAAAACTAGTATCAGTGCTAGTTTAGGTACCAGATCAGGGGCAGAAATCCTCCCAGACTTCAGCGGATCACAGCTGTAGTAATAAGCAAACATGACGATGCCGCATGTTGCTGCACTGCTCACAATGAGGCACAGACCCACTTGGTTCACAAACAGCGCCCTGCAATCAAAGGCAAAAATCATTACAGTGATTCAAGGTCACAGTTTCCTCTATTGACTCACTAACTTGGTGTGGGAGCTGATACGGGGCTGTATTAATGTAAATGAATTCCTCAAATAATGAATTTATACAGTTACAATGAACTAAAGAATGATTGAAAGTCTCAGTTTACACTTACATTTACACTGTTTGTCATATGTCAACATAACACAGTGCTAACACGGGAGTATCATCATTAAAATTTCAGAAAAGCCATGCTGAAACACGATATCAGATGTTTCGCATGCAGGTTTGTCTTTTCACTTCCAGGAAATATGAAACATGTCACCCTAAAACAAATAGCATGAAGACACAAGATGCCTATGTAAATAATAAAACCATGTAGGGTTACAATGACCATGAAACATTCCACCTTCTATCTACACAAAACAGCAAATAAAACTTATGTAACTTCTTATCGTGCTGTACCTGCAAGACCAAGGACGGCAAAACTATGTTTGCCCTGCGGCTAATGACTTTGAATCAATGAGTCTGCATCATAAACTATTTTATGAAGCTATTATTTTGTGAGCTTAGCGGCCTGCTTATGCATTAGGAGGACCAGAAACAGTAGCAGGACAACATCTGAATGATCCGAATATGTGCAAAGACAATATTGACACATGATGAAATCATGTAATAGAGGAAACGTAATTTGTCATTGTTGCATCACTGAACTGTTGTGTGAAAGAAGTCTAAGATTTTATGAGTGTTTGAAGAGATTCAGAAATTAAAAGGTGCACTAGAGATTTTCCAACCCAGAGAGGGACAGCTAATAAGCAAACATTATCACAACATATGCCGACTGAACTTCAGTTTTCAGGACTCCTTAGTACTTTACTCTGAAAGCAAAAATGAGTCAGTCTTTTAATTTTATTTCAATGGCTCTTTCACATGTTGTGTCATCTTGGTGAATGCATTTTTTTTGATTCAATGAAATCAAATTAAACTTGATAAAACAGTTTATTAAATGCAGTGGCAGTGGTTGGTTATTAAACATGTGAGAACCCAAATATAAATGCTCAAATGCATCTTCAGAAACAATAGGAGGATGAGTTTAACTCAGCCTAAAAAAAGGCAAATTGCTAATAGAGTAAATGCTGAAGTGAACTTCATGCAGCTGTAAAGCAGGTGTCCACTCACAACTGAGCTGCTTTCTCTGTTCTGCAGGAGATGTAGCGCTGGACTTGTGCTTGGTTGACCCCATACATGGACAACCAAACCATCGCTCCACCGACAGACAGGCTCCAGAAGGTGTAGCGGCTCCGAGGGTCAGCGTTAAAACTGATGAAGAACATCACAAATGACTGTTAGCAAACGGTCGAGGTCAATCCATGGGTCACATGACAGTTCAGCAGTCTCAGTGGCACAGCCAGCTACTGGTAAAGTAGATTTATGTGTGAACAATCTTATAGTTATTACTTTCAATCTTTTTTTCATTAAAGCTTTTTCATTAAAGCTGCTACCAGTGACGTGCCCTCACAGTGACATGAATGCAACCAAGGTAGTTATGAGCTGAAAATGTCATTACTCGTCAAAATTAATGCGTGATCCGTTGTTGGCGATCTCCAGCACCCGTGCAGGACTTCCGACAAGGATTGTGCCGTGGATGAAAATGGCCACGAAGCCTGAGAGCATGACAATAATCTGGAACACGTCCGTCCAAATTACAGCCTTCATGCCGCCCTGTACACAGACAACGGAGGAGACAGATAGACAGATGGACACAGAGTGAGACACACAGACACACAGTGTATAATGTGATCAGCTTCTATGCTATTAGATAAGATTTTATCTTTAAAACTGAACATAGCATTAAAAAGCATTCAAAGTTATTATGTTTAGGATGTTATTTATATTTTAAAGTTTGGCCTTTATTGTATATGACAGATGAGAGAGAGACAGGAAATGTGGGTAGAAGAGTGGGGGAATTGACAGGCAGTAAATGGCCATGGGCTGGATTTGAACCCATGATCACACCATTGAGACTGTAACTGTTCTTTATGTGCTGCCTGCTCAGCCAGCTGAGGTATATGGTTGCTCTAGAATGCCATATTTAAAGTCCACATTTGGTGCATTTAGCCTTTTGTCACCATCGTCAATTGAACATATGTGTGATCTAAGCGAAACAGTGCATTTATTCAAAGGTTATGATGCCGGAAATTCCGTTTTTAATGTCATACCCCTAATCTTATAAAAAGAAGTCTAGGTTGGCTGTGTTCTTCCAACACCACTCCAAACCTACATCAATCAGTCAATACGTGGGGTCCAAAAGTTGTTTTTTTCTTTTTAAATCATTCAAAATATCGAAAATAAAATGCGACATTTTAATCTTATATTCAGTAGCTTCTGGTATTAGGTTGCAAAGTATCACAAAATTGTAATCTGAATACTTAAAGTAACATAATGTCACCTCTCTGATCCCAGTTAAGAGAGTGGAAGGTGATTCAAAATGATTCCAAAAATTGTTGAAATGCTGCAAATGTTTGTTTCAGTGCAGCATCTTATTGTACATATCCACCTTATGGTTAAAGGGATGAGACTGGCTCGATGTGTAAAGCATTTTAAAATAAATATGCCAATCTCTTTAGAGACCGGTGCTGTTTGTTAATGTGCGACTGCTCCAATGAATGATGAGAATATCAATAATAACTTCTTACCACTGTGGTGTACACGGTGCAGATGATCCCAGTAGAAAACAGAGACACCCACATATTCAGTCCAGTAGCTGCAAAAACACACAAGTTTTCAGGTTACATAAAACAGAAATGTATGTTTTTTTTCCCCAGATGACCAAAAAATGACAAACTAAATATGATTTTCAATTGCTAGCATGCTTGGATAAAAAATGTTTAAGTTTTATAGAGGAATTCATTCATCAAGGAAATGCAGAACAAAAAATTACAACTGAACTGAAGATTTGTGGTAGTTCATTCAAACGGATTAAATGCTAAAGAAATGTGGAAACTACAACCAAAATACCAAAAAATGAAAACATGCCATTATTCTATGCAAACAGAAGGTCTGCAGATGATCTCTCCTACCTTGGTTGAGGATTAGAGCTGGAGCGTAGATGACAATCCCTGTATAAAGCAGCTGAGAAGCAAGAAACACAAGAAAATCACTAAACACACCAACAAACATTAAAGCCCAAAGCAAACTGAGACTGAGCCTCACTAAGCAGTACACAAGTGAGTGTATTATCTGTTAAATGTCAACTGATTCAACACTATATCACCTCTCAATAACGCTTTCAGTTGAACAGTAGGGTGTTTGCATAGCATTCATTCACAATATAAAAATACGGGCATCACAGTTGGAACGTTTCCTTTATTGACCTCATCGGCATGTAGAAAAAGAGCAGCTGATCTTTGCCTCAGGGGTTGTGTTGCTCTACTTTTAAATTTAAATGCCTCCAAGGTGTTCTACTGGATTCACGTCACAAAGGCAAACTCACCAGGTCTCTGCTTTCACTCTTTCTTCAATAGAAACTCTATGATTTTTGCATTGATATCATGCTGGAATATGGATTATTTTTTGTCAACATGTTCATGCAGTTAGGATATTTTGAAATAAATGTTTCAGCGGTCATATTTGTGTTCACTTGGTTCCATTGAGTTTCTACTTTGGGGCCTGCATTTTCAGTAAAATCTTTAAAGTATTTGTTTCAGATTTGCTTTTGTTTCAATTTGAGTGAAATAATTGCAATTACAAAGATGATTCAATTCATGATGTGTTGGCATTTAAATGATTTTGTGTGGGTTTGCAGGTATTTGTGCTATATTCTGACAGCACTGAGAGACAGAGAACATCGCAGAGTCTGTCTTACCGTTGCAACAATGAACTGGATACTTCCCAGCAGCTGCATCCCTCTGCCAAACCTCATCTTCAGATACTGTGACAGGCAGACAGCTGGAGTTAGAACATCACAGAGTATCGCTGCACATGTCTCTCATCCTTCTTCACCTCCTAAATTCAGCATGTGTGATGACCCGCAGGTGCATTTCAACCGAGATATCCTTGATCCTATTTCCACACTGCACTATGTAATCCTGATTGGTTTTGGTTTAGTGTAATACTCATTTTTCTGATATAATTCTCTTTTATATATAGTAAAACGACAATTTGAGCATTAAAAACTAGCACAGTGTTCTTGTTTACTGGGTAATAATTATATTTTTGAACAATACAAACTGATATTTTCATATGTTTGCAAACAGATTGCATAAAACTGTAATAATTTTTCAGATGACCAGAACATGACAAATAGTGTAATTTTCTATTTCTAGCATGGTTGGGTATAAAGTGTTGATGTTTTTTAGAGCAATTCATTCACTAAGGAAATATAGAATAAAAAAACTGCAACTGAACTGAAGATTAGTTGTAATTCATTTAAACTTTGAATGACTGAATACAACATTTTATAGAAGCCAAAGGAGATTGAGTCAAGATTACTATCAAAGATCTGCCTTAAGCCATATTAACTCTGATTTAAATGGCAATGAGCTACTCTGTGTTTGCTGAAAGTCCAACAACTTTTGTCTAAATGAGTTTAGTTTTGTAATATGTGTGTCGGCAAATGGTCAAAAATAGCTTAAAGCGGCTTTAAGTTTTGATTTCCTGTGTTTACAATGATTTATTACGTATTTTATTATCGCAGGATCATGATTTTGATCATAAGCTTGGGAATTGTTTGTGATCTTGGTGCATGTGAGATACATTTTACAGTCGAGCAATCTAAAATTGTACTTGTAGTTGATATTAGGCAGAAGAACAGAGTAAATGTAATAACAGAAGTAAATTTGATGCACAGATTTGTACGATAACACAGTTATTATTTACTTTAACAATAATAGTTATTATTTAGTCAACTTATAATCAATAAAATACATTTTCTGTCTGTGTTTATCTCTGTGTTGCTTTCTCTCCAGCCAGCATTATTTTAATATATTACGTTCAGTTCTTGAAATAACTGGTGGAATAAGCGGACGCTCGTTCAGACCTGATTGGTACTGGTGACGCCGAGTCGAAAGAAAACTGGCAGGAACAGATAAGCAGTCAGCAGGGAGTTGATACTTTGGCCGAGGCACATGTAGAGGAATTTAAATCCGTAGCGAAAAGCTTCAGCAGGAACACCCAGAACCTGGACGGCAGACATGAAGCTGGCACAGAGCGACAGCCCCACCGGCACAGCTGGCATGCTGCGACCTCCGGTGAAGAAGTCATCGGCAGTGACGTCCTTCGGCCCCTTCCTCAGAGCCTGGAAAAGACCTATTGCCATGGAAACCAACAACATGGTGGCGAAGACTATGTAGTCGGCTGGGACGAAGCCTGGACTGGACGGCTCACCAGCTAAATGATCTTCCATTATTTTATTTTTTGGAGTCCAGATACTTGTTGGATCTGTCAAAGTGAATCACATCATTTGTGCATTTATTAGACAAGTAAAACCGGAACCCACAGGTGAAAGCATTGCTCTAAATAGGTACTTTCATCCAAATATAACACACAGAGGGCAAACGTCTTTTTCTCTGCCTTTGTTACAGGATTGCTATACTTTGCAGCAGCTCTAAATTAGTGGAATAGCATCACATCTCATGTAGCAAGTGGACTGACTGATACAAACATTGCTCGTTGGAGCTACTAAAGGTCAAAAACATCAAAGGGCACCTTTACTTTTTTCAGCCTCCCAATGATAGTTTTAAAACAGCAGCACATTATTTGTTAAGTTCAACACTAAAAATGACCTCTGGTAGCCTCATGGTCAGAACCAAAGAACAAAGTAGCAGCATTATATTCTTACACTGCTGCTGCTGCTGCTGCTGCTGCAAAAAAAAAAAAAAAAAAGAATTAAGAGTTTCATCTTAATGGATGGAGATACAAAGAATCTCTAATAATGTAGGGTGTATGCCCCATCTCTAACTACTGTAACAGTCAAAGGAAACAAGCCTTTTCCAAGAATTTAAAACATCAATCCTCTTTCCCCTAACCCAGATTTCACCTATCTAGTCCGTTATGTGGACCTCCTTGCCAAAATTAAAAGCTTTCTTTGAACATGCTGCTGGTGTGTTTTTATTTTTGTGGCACTGGATCAGAAAAATGCTCACAAGGACCGATGACAAATAGTGTTTTCGTACAATTGCAAAAGATTAAAACTTGAAAAAGTAGGACAATTTCAAGTTTTTACCCTCTTATTTTTCTGATAAAAGACTAAATCAGAGACGTTGTTAGGATTAGAATATTTAATAAATAGCACAAGATCTTATTTATTTATTCAGCTAGAAAGCAATAAGGTGCGGAGCAGGCAGCTGTGGATGGAGCAGCAGATAAGTTAGGGTGTGCCGCTGTCTCGTCTCTAAGCTGAAGTTCAGGAAGAAGGCTAGTGAGTTTTGGCAGAGTTGCCGGCTTTCATGCTTTTGACATATGACTTTCGTTTTTAGGTTCTGTCTCACACTGCCCAAACAAATCTTACACCTAATCAGATGAAGCCTTAAAGCCACTCATTTGTGAATTTTTTTTTTTACATGCAGTAGAGAGCCTTTATCTCCATTCAGAACAACGTCTGAACATCAACACTGGACATCCCAGAAAGAAGCAAAAGACACATCTGTTGCTGTCAAGGGCATATATACACAACATCTCTCTTGGAAGTTGAGCTGTAAAACTATAACTCCGCTGCAATGAGCACACTATCTGCAGCTGAGATTAACGAGAGTCAAAGCTTTTGACGAAACATTAACAGGAGGTGAAATTTAGTTTGTTGCTTCCAGCTGTTTGGGAGTTTTTCCTCTAAGTTCATCAAAAACTTGCAGCAACAGACAGCAGAAGGATCCATATGAAGATTTGGAAATTGCTGTCATTAGATAACTTAGAATTAGGATAAACTTTGATAGAATCTTTTGTGTTTTTAGTCAGCAGACTTTCCCCTTCAGCAGCACCCACATCTCTGCTCCTGGACTATTTAAAGGGGCAGTCAGCCAAAGAACTGTTTAAAATTATTATTGCAATGCATAATGAGTATTAATAACTTATATATTGTTCCAGTCTTGCTCTAGCTGGCAACACAACATTTATGCAATAAGTCAGTTTATTATCATTCATCAAATGGTTTCCAACTAGTCTGGCTCGCCTACACTGTCATTCAAATGAATGTGAAATATGTTAAAGCACAACAAGAAGGTGGGCTCACCTTATGTCACCGAGAGCACATTATGTCCCATTGCATATCAATTTTATTTTTAAAAAAATGAAAATAAAACAAATATCAGGTTAGAATCTGAAGATTTCTGACCACCAAGAAACAACTCTGGGATGAATATAACTGAAAACTCTCATCTGTGCTCTCCTGATGCAATATTCTTCCATTTAACTGAGTGCAGCGGCCAGTATAATGTGTGATATGTGGATAAGGAGTGTAAATCTAAGTCATTCACGCATTAGGTGTAACTGTGTGTTTTCCAGCTGGAGCCTGAAATAAAAGGAAAGTGACTTGCAGCTGACAATAAATCCACTTTTTCTCTTTAAAAAAGTTGAATAAAGAGGTTCAAACACTCACCACTGTACATTCAGTTCAGCTGCCTGCAGTGACTGAGTTTGGAATGTCTTCTCTCTCTCTCCTGCTTTCTCTGACCTCTTGCTGCTGCTGCTGCTGCTGCTGCTGCAAAACTGCGAGTGCGTGACGCCAGCGCACATCAGGACGTTTTGTTTGCAGGTGAAGAGCTCAGGTGAGACGGAGAGGGGAGAGGAGGGGAGGACTGACGTCACGATGCGTGGCCAGAAAGAAAAGGTGGGGTGATCGATGGTTAAGTGTCTCCAGCTGATGCGCACGGAGCCGATGGAGAATGGAGGGAGTCTGATGGCGTGCGTGCGTGCGCATGTGTGTTTTCACGTTTTTTTTTTCTGCGCGTGCACTCATGAATCTGTGCAAAACGAGGAAGGTACAGAAAAGGTCAAAGCAATGGCTGAATTTCCCAGCAAATGTGTCGTTTCCTCAATGCACATTACTGTACATCAATAGACTGAGAAATAAATCAGTAATGGTGTCTATAAAATGCAGTAAAAAATATCAGCACTATTTCCCAGAACCCTAAAGGTGAACTTTGGATGTCTTGTGACTGACACACTATAACCCAAAGGCAAGAGTGGATTCATCTGAACTATTAGGGGTTAATTTTCTGCTGATGATTCATCAATTTCTGTTTAAAGTGTAAATGAAATTCATCATTCTGTTTACACTTTAAGTTTTTAGTAGAGGCAAACATCTTACTAATTACTGATGCATTTATTTTTCCATTCTTTAAAAAAATAACTCAAATCATTACCTTTATGGTGACCTAATTCATTTTATTTCTCATTCTGTTATACTTCTCTCAACCCTATGCTTTGAACAGGCTGTGAGGAAGTGTACTTTAGCTTTTTAAACAGTTTTAAGTTTAAAATTAATCTTCAAGAGTCAATAAAGTTACAGGCTGATTTGCATATTTTATTAAAGCGAGATAAAATGAACACAGAGTGAATGGCATCATTTGTAGATAAAAATGACAGTGGTGACATTTTCTCCCTTCTCTTCTCTCTGTCTGCCTGGTTCGGTCACTGCATGAAGCTGAGCAAGATTGTTGCTGATTTAGAAGAAATAAAAAACAGGCAGATGAATGTGGATCAGAACTGGACTTTAAGGTAGAATCACCAATTCAAATCAGATACAGGAGGATTAGAAAGTCAGTGAATCCGTGCTCTCAGTGTTCACGTCTGTGGATGGTCCAGTGCACAAACTTTGTTGTGCATTGGAGTGTTTCCAGGTCTTGCAATAGAAACAAGCAACCAGGTCAATGAAAACAAGCTAAAAAAAAAAAAAACGCCCAACAGCTGAACTGCCCCATTGTGTAAATGAGAGATCACTTGGTAACAGTAGAAATACATACATTTATTTTTGTTTGCAGTAAACTGACAGTAAATGCAGTCAGTGTAAAGATTTTGAATAACTTAAATTTTTACCCTCTAATTAAAATAAAAGACATATACATTATACATAAGCAACACTAAATAAGCAACTACACTTTAGAAAACAAACCCAAACACCTGCAACCCTTGACTGATGAGATCTGCAAGTGACTTTACAGAAAAACAAGCCCAAAGTCACTTATAATAAGTGGACTTGGCAGCACTGATCACAGCGTTGCATCTCATGTTACAGATGTTGTTGACAACATTCCCCGACCGGCTGCAACCCGACAGACTTCTCCTGGATGTGAAACCACAGCTGGCACAGAGATGAGCTGCTGATCTCATGTCACACTCCTGACAAAACAGAGACAAACTGGTGCAGTGTTACAGCCACTTTTTATTTACTGTCATCAGTAGGTCACGACTAGATTCAGACTGCATTGTTTAGTCAGCGTTTCACAATGAAAGCCTATATTTGAACAGGCTGTGGATTCTGTTCAGTAATCTAAAAATCAAACTTGATCACTTTAACCCTTAAAATTTGAAGAAGGCCTGCTTTGCAGCTGCAGACACAGTGGCATGGTTGTTGTTATTAAATGACTTCTCTGCATACATACGCAGTGAGTTATATCTTTGCTTTCTGTGCAAAAACACTCCTGCTGAACATGTGCACTAGTGCCCTGGTAGTGTAGTTGGACATGTCTAGATGGGTGAGATCTAGACATGTCTAGATCATGAGAGCTTGCAGGGATGTAGTGAAATGATAAAATTTACATACCACGGACCTTTGTGTACTTGTAGATGGAGAAAGTATAACATTTTCCTTAGGGCCAGTGTTTCCTTTGAATCCGTGAAGATCCACTGATGTGTTTTGCATCATGTGGTTAAGTCCGTGCGAGTCTTCTCTGCAAAAGTTTAATTTCAGCCCAAAATCTGTGCCTACACATGAGCAGTAGTGCACCAGGTTGGCATGCACAGATTACATACATGGAAACCTACTGCACTTGTGCTGAACAGAATCCTCCAAGAAAGTGAAGAAAGTAATATGGTAGCAACAAATACAAATCTGTTGTGTATGTAGCTGTCTGTGTGCACGTCCACAAAGCAGTCAATGCTTTATGTGATGGGAGTTTCACATCTCCCTAAATCAGTAGGAGTGTGGGTGGACCGTGTGGACGACGCTATAGCAGCAGTAATACACGTTTGTCAATAGTATGCATGCACAGAATACGTAGATACAGATCGACTGTGCATGTGTTAAACAGAAATCTACAAATGGACTAGAATGTAGAATGATAGCAGCTATCTGTTCAGTTACTCACCTGGAGATTGCAGGTCTGTCAAGAATAAATGATAAGAACAAGGAAATGACATTACACGACACATTATTACTTTTTTGAAAATACAGGTTATTCTTAAATTCAAAACCAATCCAAAAAGTGTTTGTCTTTTATAGCGTAATGCAGTAACTTTAGCAGGGCTTCAAGGCTGCATACTAAAATCTGACCAAATCTGACCAAATATACTCATCTGACACAGAGAACTAGATATAAACTCCTGCCTCTAATTCAAGCCTGCTTCAAAAAAGGCCTATTAGAAGGTAACAGGCCTTTATTTAAGTCTGTAATAACTCCAACAGGTGGAGTTAGTAAAGACCCCAGCCAATATTTGAGGAAATATGTTACACACAGGGGCTGCACAGTGGCTTGATGGTTAGCACTTTCATTTTGCAGCTAGAAGATCCCCAGTTTGTGTCTCGGCCTTCCTGGGATCTTTCTGCATGGAGTTTGCATGTTCTCCCTGTGCATATGTGGGTTTTGTCTGGGTACTCTGGCTTCCTCCCACAGTCCAAAAACATGCTCAGGTTAATTGGTGATTCTAAATTGTCCATAGGTGTGACTTTATATGTCTCTATATATAGCCCTGCGATAGACTGGTGACCTGTCCAGGGTGTCTCCTGCCTTCACTCTAAGTCAGCTGGGATAGACTCCAGCACCCCCGTGACCCTAATGAGGGTTATAAGATGTATAGATAAAGGATGTTACACAGAGACAAGCCTGAACACTGCTGGGGGTCAGTCCCAGCTGCAGTGCATAGAGAGTTCAGCAATTAAAACCAGTCTGAATCATAATAACTACACTCAACACAGATCACATTTCATCCTCCTGTGACAACATAACCTGAGCTATGAAAGTAGCTGATGTATGAACAGAACACATGCATACAGAATTACAGTTTGAAGTTTGACTTTGAACCTGTTAGGTGTTCTTGCTGTTCTATTCCTACCTCTGGTGGAGATTTGTAATTGGTCTACAGAGGTGTCCATTTGTCAGCTGGTGTAAAATCAAAGTCGGATGATGACCCATCTCTGTCAGTTTATGTATGATGGACATTGCTCGTGATGGATAACTGTGCTCGAGTCTAATCCAGTCTTCAGTCATTCACAGGCAGACATTTCGAACATCATTCACTCATTTATAAACAAAAAGGATTATCATAAAATGAATAAAAGTGGATGAGCTGCACAGAGAGTAATCTGGTCCCAAGTTGCTAAAGATCGGAGGTTCAGTTTGGAAGGTTAATGCAGCTGATGATGATTTATTAGACGGTAGTTCTCTGTTATCTCATATGTTATCTTATCTTCAGTCTGCTGCTTGTGCCCTTGAAAACCTGCCCACAGTGGCTCAGTTAAGATTACCTTTTTGCACGTTATCGTAAGTCTTCCATCAGACTGTTTCTCCAGTGGCCTCTTCTGAACAAAAGCAGTTAAAAGCAGGTAACATGAATAACTTTAGCCTCAGTTTCAACTGGATCCTTATGAAGAAAATACAGGAAAAATTGGTTTATTTACAACTGTCAGACGTTATTGGCTCCCATTTGCAGTTTACTTAGAAAACACTCCACTCTTTCGATAGTTTCCTCAATCCACCATTAATCCAAGGTGAAGAGCGTTTCCCATATAAGAGGAACTGAAAATACAAAAATACACAAAACCCACATTTGTGCCGTTTTGCCAATCCGAATCTTAAAATGATCAGAATCACTTTCTCTGACAGCTTTTGTCTTTTTGAAGTCCTCGTCAGTGATAGATGTGAATCATGAATGTCTACAGGTTCATGTCTGCTGAAGACTTTGGGAGATTCCATAAGTTTGTTTTCAGTCATCATGAATGTATTTACTCCTAATCAAACAATAGTCCACAGAAACTCCTGCAGGTTAAACTGGGCAAACCTGACTGACAGCCTCTAAAGGACTAATAAAAAAATGAAAACAGTCCCTTGAGATGAGCATGATTAAGAAGCACACGAGGCAATGTTACACCAGTACTCTCTGTCCATTCAAAAGTATGCCATGTACTTCTCCAACATATCCAACATGTCTGGCTGATATCTCCACATGGATGAAGGAACGGCACCTTCAGCTGAATCTGTCTAAGACTGAACTCATGGTCTTTCCAGCTTGTCAATTCTGGTTGGCAATTCTTCTGCAACTTGATGGCAACACCTTTGACCAATCGCACTTTTTGCACTTTTTGCACTTACTACAGGTTTTTCCTTATGTCTGAATTCTTGCTTGTGTTGTACGTCGCTTTGGACAGAAGCGTCTGCTAAATGAAATTGTAGAATTGTAGAATTGTAAACATGTTTGTTGTAATATTACTGTTCTGAATATTTCCTCTGAACATTGCTCACTAGTTATCCCGTTGTTCCATATAAAATGTGTTTTGTTTAACCCATAATTCTAAGGCACAAAGGTGAAAATGTTGTCATGTTTTTGCTGAGCTGTTTTAAGTTTTATTTTCTTTACAGTGGTTATAAGATGAGAAAGGTGGACAGTCTGATTTTTCTTTTGATGGTTTTGCAAATATTGCTGTAGGTAGGAAGCAAGGTGTATAGTTTTAATAACAAAAGCCCGTTTGAATCAAGTTATTTTGAAGTTTATGCAGAAAAAAAACTGAATGGATTTGTAGATTTTCCATGAGACTAAAAAAATTCTAGATTTAATTGTATGTCTGTTCATCCTGCTATTAAGGAGATAAGGTTAGCTCCAGCATCTATAGTTCTGATGTCATAGTTCTCTGCCACAAACCCATGTTCCTTTTGGGTTGTGGGCGAGTTGCTGCCCCAATCAAAGGAGGTTGCATATCTTGGGATATTGCTCATCAGAGTTGGGAAAATTGAGTGTGTGGTGGACAGATGAGCAGGAGTAGCATCAACGTAATGCAGAGATCGTACCAGACTGTTGTAGTAAAGAGGGAGCTGAGGCAAAAGACAAAGCTCTTGATTTACTAGCCGATCTACATTCCATGATGTCCTGCGTCTGACTTACGCCACCACCACCCTTTAATCCTCTTAACTTGAAATCTGCAGATCTTTGAAATTAGAAGCACTTCCCATTGCTTCATACTTTCTACACCTTTTAGTTGTGTAGAAAGTTTTTGGAGACAGGGTTTGAGCTCAGAAGTGACTTCCTGTTAGTGGGTAGTAAGCCCCAACAAGCGCTGACTAAAAGACTGCACATCATATATGTGTCCTCTAAAAAAATCTATTCCAAAAATATCCTGAAAGCTCTCTCTGCATGACTAGTTCATGCTCAATAAGCTGACTCAATAGAATGCTAGCTTATGTTGCAACAGAAGTTGTTACTTCCATCGTACAGTTATAAGACACTGTAATGCAATTTATTCAAGTAAAAATTTTTTAAAAAAAACTTTCCATTCATTCTAGTTCAGGCTACCCATAAAAAAATATAACATCAGAATTATGCGGCGGGGCTACACAGTGGGGTAATGGTTAGCACTTTCGCCTTGCAGCAAGAAGATCCCCGGTTCACGTCCCGGCCTGGGATCTTTCTGCATGGAGTTTGCATGTTCTCCCTGTGCATGCGTGGGCTTTCTCCGGGCACTCCAGCTTCCTCTCACAGTCCAAAAATATGCTGAGGTTAATGGGTAATTCTAAATTGCCCGTATGTATGAATGTGAGTGTGATTGTTTGTCTGTATATGTAGCCCTGTGACAGACTGGCGACCTGTCCAGGGTGTCCCCTGCCTTCGCCTGAGTCAGCTGGGATAGGCTCCAGGCCCCCCCCGCGACCCTAGTGAGGATAAATCGGTGTATAGAGAATGGATGGATGGATGGATTATGCAACCTTTCAGTGGTTTCCTTGCACTGACTAGTCACCCTTCAAACCAAAATAAACCCCATAAATAAAGTAGCTATATCTTGAGGGTTTGCAGATTCTAAAACTGAGTG
The DNA here is from genome assembly GCF_021347895.1 of Acanthochromis polyacanthus. Lineage (NCBI taxonomy): Eukaryota > Metazoa > Chordata > Actinopteri > Pomacentridae > Acanthochromis > Acanthochromis polyacanthus. The sequence goes on along the minus strand of NC_067116.1, from coordinate 23,486,147 downwards.
CCATTTTTCGCAAAATAACAAAAAAAATCCTCATATGCATCAGGTGAAAATGGAGAAGACTCAAAGGATCAATACCAGTGTCCTTTAAATCTTTGTGGTATTCTGCTTGTTTGCTCATTTGATCTGGATCCTGTGGAGTAAGAGTAAAAACAGTTATTCATGCCTCTGACCAGACGATTGATGGACAGGCGTCACAATAAGCAGCATGTTTATTCAAGTCTAAAACTAAATGTATGCCCATATGTTAGATGTTCTGTGCCTCTCTGGTTGTAGCCATGTCAGCATTCTAGCTATGTATGCTCACACAAGTGTGGTTGGTAAATTTCGTTGGATTTGGATAAACTGTTGTGAGGAGGCTGTCTTCACTTGTTCTGCATCCTGCCTTTCTACGTTTTCTTCTGGTCTCGTGCTTCTGTCCCGCTGTGATCCCAGCAGCTGCTTTAAAGTGCCACAAATCTGTCAACCATGTGACCTTCCAACTGTGTCTCTTATATTTGCACTCACTTGTTAGTTGCACCTGACGTCTGTATTATAAAGCAGGATTAGCGAGCTAACTTCAGGTTTAACTCTTCACCATCACCATGGTAACTTTTGCTGAACTCCTAACCTGCTTTGTGTTCAGAACAACAGATCAACACATAGAAAAGCACCGTCTTAGAAAATGGTGTGACCATTTGTAGAAGATCTCATGGACATCAGTGTGCAGATATTAAGAGGGTTTGTTTGGAAGTTAGTTTATACAGCTGCAACATGGAGCTAGTGATTTTGAAGCTAGTTAAATGTTCAACAGGCCTTTGCATAGCCATATAATCCTACAACAGAGTGATTAATGCATTAAAACCTTGTACTTGTGGAGCTAATAAGGTTTGAAAGTAAACCTACTTACCAGTGTGAATGAGACATTTGTTCTTTACTTGCTCTGTAAACTGTTTAAACACAACCAGATTTGCAGCTGAAAGAAAATTGTCTCTCATGCCATAAAAATACATTGTTAATTTAACAGAATACAAGTCTGCAATTATCGTCAGATCATACCTTATATGAGGCAGCGTTATTGATAAGCCTGGTAAATTATGTATTCAAAGATGGAAGTTTTTTTTACCCAGCTGTTCTTTCTTTTGCTTTCATTGCTGCAGCTTTGTTGCTTTTGGCATGCGTTATATTTTTAAATTCTTCACATAATTTTAGAAATACCTTCTTCCTGTAAGATATATGCGGCTCTACACCTGTGCATGCATGAAATTAGTCATCTGGTGCCCACAGCGCATTCATAGACAGGTTCAGTAAACCTGGGGAGACTTGACGAGTTGATAAAAACTCTCATTTGACCACTTGTCGTGACTGGAGTGGTTTAGCTTAGAGAAGCCAGGTAACGAAAGGCTATGTTGTTTATGTTGAACTTGCTTCATTTTACAGCCCTATGCTTGTTGACAGTTACTTTGTGGTACTTTTGTTCTGTGTGCTTCACTCATAACTTGTTGAGACACTCAAATTGTACTTTTGTGATCTATTTCCTGTATGGCCCTGACCTGGTTTACTGGTAGCTCTGTGTCCTATCAGTACTGTACTTTATTTCTTCCTGGAGGCTGTTTCCTCTTACCACATAATAGACACACACTTGTGGGAAAATTTATGTGTATTGTGACATTTAAATTTTAGCAGTACTACTCCCAGATGTATTATGGGTTAGCAAGTCAGAGTGGATCTTTGTTGTGTAATTTATAATTCAAGAAGCTTCCTCTCTTTTGTTGGATTTCATTTTTGTTCTGAGTAGCACTCTTTTAGTTCTCTAATTACTTATTTTCATACTTTTGCCATGTTCTGCTACAATGTTTGTCACTATATTGCCTCCCTTCAACAAAAGATTCCCATTTTGCTTTCTGCTGTTTCCTGTGGTTGTTTATGTTGCTCCTTCTAGTTGGGATCACAACTGATTGTTGTGAGAGCTTTTCATTTGACAGTCACAGTCCCAAGCAGAAAAATTACAACTGACCATCTGATATTTAATCTAGCACCATTATGAGGTATACATTTTTAAAATATTCAGATATCTCATGTACTGGACGGGTTGACTCCAAACTTTGCATATTTAGTGGCTGTACATTTGTGGCTGGCAGAGGATGAATCTTCCTTCTGTTCAAACATCATATCTATGGTTCTGAGTGAAAAGCTTCAACAACTGTTGGCTGACTTGTCATAAAAAGCCAAGTTCAGGTTAGAGCTAAAGTAGCAAATGTCAGTATGCTAAAAGTCTAATGAATTTTTTATTTTTTGAAAAGTTTAGAAATTTCCACAGAAACTCCTGTGCTATAATCTGCTCTCCATCAGTGTGCTTAACAACAGTCATCATGTTATGTTTTTCTCTCTTCTCATCATTGATTTCTGCAGAAAGATGAAACATTAGACAAACACTGGTTTGTTGAATTATATTGTTCAAAGGAAGAGACAGAGAAAATGTCTTAAACTCCAGAATATGTTTAAAAAGCTTTCATATTCGGTTTAATGTCTGGCTGTGGACGGTGCATTGCACAAATGTTTAGCCAGACTGTCATTCACTACCTGCCCTGAAAATACATGGAAAATTAAAAAGCACATCAGAAGGGAACAGAAATTAAACATGTCAGTAAAGGCGTGACAAATCCTCTCTGTGGTTTTCGTGCAGCCATGTCGCCAACCACCGAGGCAAAAGACCTGATGTTTCCAGGTTTTCCACACGACGCTTCTGATTGTGATGGGTCTTGATGCGCCTTCAATGTGACGCAAACATTCACATGGATTGAAGAATGAACTGATTTAGTGGTCAAAAGGTCACAAAGCTTTTTTTTTTGCCTCTATCTCATTAATTCATGCCCTAATTATAATCAAATTTCACACAAAAGTCTTCAAGGATAAAGTGATGAAGTGATGATGACATGTTGTCTACAAAAACCCTCTTCTGGCCAATATTCAACATTATAACTCTAATACAGAAGGCGATATAAACTGCAACTTGGCGGAGACAAAAAACCAGGAGGTAGCACTTCAAGAGCTACAGCTATAACAGGAAACCTTACCGCTGAACAGAAAACCACACGTGTCAGCTGGTTTTCTTTTCCTGTTGATCTCTGTACGGAACCTCGTCTGCGACAGAGCAACAGTCATTTAATCCAATGATAACATTAAGAAGAATCACATGAGAACCACTGCAGCACTGAAAGTTGCCCAGAGCAGTTTGGTTGATTGTAGGAAAGTGATAGATTTATTTATTTATTTATTTTTAGCAATTCCAAGGATATGTGTCTGATTTGTCTAATTGTGTGTTCAAAGTTTGAAGAGAGTTTGGAGGTGATGCCTTTAAATTTATTGCATCAGAAGCTGCGGAGGATTTCACTTTAATTTTTATTTGATAGTAAAATGATGCAAAGCAAGGACTTAAGTCAGAAATTGCTCTGGAACAGTTTGATGTTAAAGACAGCCCATAATATCAAAAATGTTGAGCGAATGAAGATAATTTTTGTTTGTAAATGGAATTATTTGGGTCCTCAAAATATATGACGAAAGTTTTTTTTGACAGAGATGACTGTTGATGCGTCAACATCTGCTTCTCTGAATCAGGAAGTCCTCTAAGCTTCCTGTCAACTCTCACTGAGCACAAACGCAGGAACAAATTATGAAATGAGGACTTCTGCCGTACACATGTAAAGGTAACAGTCCAACCAGTGCCTTCAGTAACACATAGTACTTATCTTAACTGCTAAAACTGTAAGTAGAAAGGCGTTTTTATGAAGTAGCTGCTCAGAAATGTCAGAGTTTTGTTTTATATTTATATAAGCCACATTTAATAACAGAGTGTTTGTTCTGTTCTAGCTTTGCCTATAGCCTTTTGACTTCTCTTCATCTACGACAGGCTGTGACAGAAAGTACATGTTCCCAAACTATGTCACTAAGGATTACATTCACACTGTAATGGATTATAGTGATTTATTTGTTATTTCTGCTTTGTTTACATTACTCAATTGTCAAGTAATCACATCAATGTTGTGGTCAACATAACCTACAGTAAGTGAAGTATTTAAAAACTAGCAATGTCATATATTATTATGCGGTGTATTTGTCGTTAACATTGAGCTAAATGCTCTTCCTGGTTTGTCTACAGCAGAACATGGCGAACAGTTTCATTCGGTATAGTGGGAATTCCCACAAATGTTGATTTGACAATTGAAAAGGTCATCAAGTATTAATTTACATGGACAGATTAGTTATTTGGAATTCAAGGGGGGAAACGTGTGCATAGCATGAAATGACTTCTCTTTCCCGTCACTCTCAAAGATAAACAGTGTCGCCACAGGTATTTAGTCCAGACAGAACTGATCACTTATAAGTCAGGGTAGAATAAGAACCATGTCTATTTTGTTTTTAAATACAAGTCTATATAATATTACTTACTTATTACTTCAATAAAATGTTTATACAATACGAATGCTGAAGTAAACATATTTATAGCATCATTACATCCAAAGACACTGCAACTGAAATTATGTAAATTTCTTTAAAGGGTCATCTGTGCCCTCGATCCAGAGAGGAAGCCCCCAGGAGGCTCATTATTCAGTCATGAAATTTACTTTAAATTCACATTTTGATGTTGCTCTGATTTCAACTGTAACATAAATGTTGTATAACACATCATGAAATGTTTTGATCATTTTTGAAATGGTTTGATTAAACCTAGTTTACACCGATGACATTATAAATGTCATGTTCACATATCAGTTTGTACATTTTTTTTTAGAAAATAAGGAATAAAATGTTGTAATTTAATTTACAGGTAAATGCAGTTAAAGTTCCTGTAGATTACAGTATGTGTATGCAGTATTATTATTTTAAAATTCTGTTGCAGTATTAAACAATAAACCTCATATTCTACTGTAGAGTACTGGAATAACACAGTCCAACAATGAGGATAATTGATTATTCCAAATTAGCCCGTAGGTGTGAGTGTGATTGTTTGTCCTGTTTTAAGTCGCTGTTTTATTTTTAAATTATTCTGTTGTTTTTCACTTTGAAAAACTTCAAAACCCCAAAGAGATAAATGACAGTAAATTCTTGTCTATAGATCTTGAGATGTTATTCCTGTGATTCCCATCAGTCTCTCAGCTGCAAAGGCAACTTCATGTGCTGCGTCTGACTTCTTTCTTTGCCACCATTTTAATCTTCCACATTGTCTTTTTCATGAAAGTTAGGATAACCTCTCTGCTAATCACAGCTGCATCCTCTGAAGATGAAGATTCAGGCCCAAGTAGAGCTGGTAGCTATAATCTGACTCCTGAGCCTGTACAATGTTGGAGCTGCTTAAACCACCTAGATCAGGGGTGTCAAACTCAGTTCCTGGAGGGCCACTATCCTGCATGTTTTAGATGTTTCCCTCTTCCAACACACCTGATTCAAATGATCAGCTTATCATCAAGCTCAGCAGAAGCCTGATAACGAGCTGATCATTTGAATCAGCTGTGTTGGAAGAGGGAAACATCTAAAACATGCAGGATAGTGGCCCTCCAGGAACTGAGTTTGACACTCCTGACCTAGATTCTCAAAACTAGAATAAGGGTTTTATGGGATTTTTGAATCAGGATGTGATGCACAAAAACAGGATGCTTCCCAAACGTGTTCATAACCAGGATACTCATGTCCATAAAACCACACTTACCTACAGATAACGGTAAACATTACAGTGGTGGAACACACCCTGTAACAGTAACACTCTGATTCTAGGTCATGTTGTGATTGACTAAATGTATTTTGGTATAGTTTCTCATAAACTCTCAGGACAGATAATGATTCACTCAGTCACGTTTCCTTATCTAAACAGGTGCAGCCAGTGCGACAGCTACAAAAACAGGATGAATCCAATTCAGAAAATCCTCAACTCAATGAAAACTTCCCTGTTGAGACTTAGAATATAGAGAGTACTACTATCACAATTCATGTCTGTAAAAAGTTTAATTAAGGTCTATGATTTGTCAATAAAATATGCACTGCTGGTTTTACTGAAGTTTTTCCTTAGGTTGTAGATGTCAATATAGCTTCTGCACTGAGATTTGGAAACAAGAAAATGAGACAGAGGTTTGCTTTCCCAAAAAGAAAGAAAAAATGAAGACTTTCCTGGTTAGTCACAACTTACTCAAACCAGCAGAATGATTATTTTTTATCAGTTATAGTCAACATGAGGTCTGGTATTTGATAGTAGCACATTTCCAATTGTTCTGTCCGTATTTTAATATATTCAAGCAAAACCAGATCATGCTGCTCTAAATATGTTTATTGATGTTTAGCTATTGATTGTACTCTCAGACATGTCCATGGATCTCAGTGAGGAAGAGTCAACTCCTCTGGTGATCAGAGACCGAGGAGGCAGCCAGAGGTCCAGTTCAAGCTCAGCCTCCACATTGCAAGTCCACCTCTACTTCTTCCCTGGAACAAAGGAGGCAACAACAATACACATTTCATCTGGACAGATATCTGCTGAGAACGTCTGCATCCAAGCAGGGAAAAAATGTGGTAAGACTTCAATGACGAATCACAGGCTGAATACTGTGCAGTGTCAAAGAATATAGTATGGTACTTTTAGTCTAAATATTGGCATTTCCTCTGTTTATTTCCAAATATTTTCCTACAACTCTGTACTGGTTTACTATAAGGACATTTTTGGTTCTTTTTGATTCATCCAAAGCTAATTGTGTCATATCATGATGTTGGTTTTTATTTCTGTCTCCAGGAATCTTACCAGTATACCAAAGTCTATTTGGTTTGGCATCTGCTGACCTCTCATTTTGGTATCCTCCATCACACATGTTTGACCCAGATGAAAACTTACAAGTTCACTTTAGAGTAAGGTAGGCGGACCTTCATCAAGCATCAACATTCACATAAGCAGTGGCAGCTGGTGGTGAAATTTGTTGGGTGGGCTAACAAATGTATAATACGGATTAAATGGTTAACACAGCTGCAAAAGCAGCATCACCTATGATACGCACAATTACAGTGCCTATCATAAGTATTCACCCCCTTTGATGGTTTATCCTTTTATTGCGTTCATAAATCAATCATGGGCAATAAAATTTGGCTGTCTTAACACAAAAAATTATTGGGAAAAAAACTCTTTAATGTCAAAGTGAAAACTGATTTCTATAAAGTAATGTTAATGAAAGAAAATTATATAAATAAAAATTATTCACCCCCTTTTTAATTTAATGGTCTAATTCAATAGAGGTCCATCAAATTGTTGCCAATAGTCTCACAATTAGTGAAATGAAGATCACCTGAGTGGTGTGGGTGTGTTTCAAGTGATTGAGTTGTAAAACACCTGTGTCTGAAGGGTCCAGAGAGTGGTTGATCAGTATTCCTGGCTACCATTACACCATGAAGACAGAAGAACACTCTAAGCAACTCAGGGAAAGGGTTATTGAGAAGTGCAATTCAGGGGATGGTTACAAAAAAAATTCCAAGGCACTGAACATCCCCCGGAGTTCAGTGAAATCAATTATCAAGAAATGGAAGTGTGTGTGTGAATCTGCCTAGATCAGGCCGCCCTCGTAAACTGAGTGACCGTGCGAGTAGGAGACTAGTGAGAGGAGCCACCAAGACCCCTACAACTACTCTGAAGGAGTTACAAGCTTCAGCTGCTGAGATGGGAGAGACTGTGCATGTAGCAACTGCTGCCCGGGTTCTTCACCGGTCAAAGCTTTATGGGAGAGTGGCAATGAGAAAGCCACTGTTGAAGAAAAGTCATATTAGATCTCAACTAGAGTTTGCCAAAAAGCACGTGGAAGACTCCATGGTCAAGTGGAAGAAGATTCTTTGGTCTGATGAGACCAAAATTGAGCTTTTTGGCCATCAGACAAGACGTCATGTTTGGCGGAAACCAAACACTGCACATCACCAAAAACACACCATCCCCACTGTGAAGCATGGTGGTGGCAGTATTATGCTGTGGGGATGTTTCTCAGCAACTGGACCTGGAAGGCTTGTAAAGATAGAGGGCAGAATGAATGCTGCAAAATACACTGAAATCCTGGGGGACAATCTTTTTCAGTCTGCAAGAGAACTACGTCTTGGGAGAAGATTTATTTTCCAGCAAGACAATGATCCAAAACATACTGCAAAAGCTACACAGGAATAGTTAAAAAAAAGAACCAGGTAAATGTTCTGGAGTGGCCGAGTCAAAGCCCAGACCTCAATCCTATAGAGAATTTGTGGCTGGACTTGAAAAGGGCTGTTCATGCCTGATACCCACGCAACCTGACAGAGCTTGAGCAGTTTTGCAAAGAAGAATGGAACAAAATTGCAGTGGGCAGATGTGCAAGACTGATTGAGACCTATCCACACAGACTCACTGCTGTGATTGCAGCCAAAGGTGCATCTACTAAATACTGACTTGAAGGGGGTGAATAATTATGCAAACAATTATTTTCATTTTTATAATTTTCTTTCATTAACATTACTTTATAGACATCTGTTTTCACTTTGACATTAAAGAGTTTTTTCCAATACATTTTTTTGTTAAAAAAGTTAAATTTTATTGCCCATGATTGATTTATGAAAGCAATAAAAGGCTTAAACATCAAAGAGGGTGAATACTTATGATAGGCACTGTACATCAGTTACAGGTACACTATACTTTTTTAGTGCTCTACATCAACACTCTCTCTCACTCACTCACTCTCTCACTCTCTCTCACTCACTCACTCTCTCACTCTCTCACACACACACACACACACACACACACACACACACACACACACACACACACACACACACACACACACACACACACTTACCCTAACTTTAACCCTAACCAAAACAATGCCTGACCCTAAAGAAATGTTTTTGCACTTTTACATTTTTTCAGTAACAACAACATGGCCAAGAAAACACTGTTTAAACTTGTGGGGACCGAAATGAGGTCCCCACAAGTGACCTTGTTTTCGGTTTTCCTACAGTTGTGGGGACATTTGGTCCCCACAAGTATAGCCAGCACCTGAGCACACACACACACACACACACACACACACACACACACACACACACACACACACACACACACACACACACACACACACCACTACAAAACGTGTTACAACTGCAACAACTGCGCACAGATAGCCTGCTGCAACTGTCTTATTACAACTGTTTGGCAACATGCAGTGCAAAACATGCCTTCAGTACAACAGATGACCTCAGCAAAAACAAGGTGTCACAGTCCTTTAACAGGTCAACATGGGCCTACCTTATTTGAAAAGAAGCTCATATTGACGGCCGATGTGATCCCAGTCTCTTAACTTCCAGTTTTTCTTCCAAAGACATTGAGGAAAATGGACATGAAAGCAAATAATCCACCTTGTTCATGCTAACAGCCGCCATACCTTAACCTTTTCTCGCTGCGTCAAAGGCCTGTGGGCTGACTGAAGTTAGCCCAAATGATCAGTAAATCACAGGGGCGGGACATGACACCTGTCAATCACTTACAGAACGAAATGAATGAAAGCCACCGCTGTGCTAACTCACTGCTATTGGTCAAAAGTCAGTGGCCTGTGGGCTACCTGAAGTTAGCCCAAACGATCAGCAAATCACGGGGGCGGGACATGACACCTGTCAGTCACTTACAAGAACGAAATAAATGAAAGCTGACTGTATCTACTGGGGCTGTAAAAAATAAGCCCATTTAGAGATATTCTATGTTTTTCTTTTGACTGATTGGTGCTGTTGCTACCTTTGTTTTCACCTAAACTTAAAACAATCTGTTGTAAGTTATTTGAAAAAAAAAATTCTCATCTTTTTGTGTTGGCCTGGGAGGGCTTAGCCCTGTTAGCCCATTTATACCAGCCGTCTCTGCACATAAGAAAGTTGTACACGTTAATGTCAGACCTGGATTCAGGTCAATAAATTAAATGGTAAAAACAAATCAGGAAAAACAACCAGACAGAAAGAAGATAAATAAATCTAACACATTTATTATAGTCGTTTTCAAAAGAGAAAGTCACTCTTGCTTGACCTGTTTAGCTAGTGTTATAGAGCAAATGAAAAATAGAAAGCGTAAATCGTATACTTTACTGATGCTTCTTGCAGCAACTCCTAATATCTTATTTATTGTATATTAAGGCTTTCAAAATGTCTTCTGTAAGCACATAAATTGCATATAGAATGGCATTAGAATGTATCACTAATGCTGCTCATTCATTCTGACAGAATCATGAAAGTTCTGACTCAAAGTGATGTTCACGCTGCATCCACATCACTTGAATTACATCAGCCGTGTTGGATGACGTTTTTGATGAATGTAAGAGAACTGACTGTAATTTGTCTCAGCTGTGCCTTTTTTCTAATTCTCGTGCTCATAAATGCATTTCTTCTAAGATGCGGTAATGTCAGATAACATCACTGACAAGAAATGAAAAGTTACTGAAAGTACGATGCAACAGATACAACAGGCCCACTGCCTCTGAGTACGAGATATTTTGGGCTAGAAAGGAAACTTTACTGATCAGGAAGCTACAATACATGATGCCGCTGGTCACCATCTTGTCATAGAATATTGAAATATTACTTTAGCTTTAGGCTAATTTTTGTCTTGAACCACAGGCTGGTGGCAAATGCTTTTTCTGTCAAAAACACACAAACACTGATTATGATATTCCATTTCTTTCTGTGTGAAGGTTTTTCTTTGGAAACTGGTTTGAACAGGGACCCAGAACATCGTGTCGCTACAGTCTGACCAGAGACAGAGTCAACCCAGTGCTTGACTACAGTGTCATTGATTATCTTTTTGCTCAGGTGAGGTACAAAACGTAGCGACTCACAAAGCCAAATCATTTTATGTCAAATATTTTACTTTGAGACTTTCATCTTGCAGGGTGGGTGTCTCGGTCTTTAAGCAGCTCCTTCAGCAGCAGACTGAGACATCCACCCTGCAAGAAGGAGCGCTATCAGAGGTCATTCATTCCATCTGTTGTAAGACTTTATAACATCAGCACCACTGGCTGATATTAAATAAACTGAACTATATTATATCATCTCAAACCATGGTAAAATCTGTACAATTCCTTGCACTGCTGGCATTTTCTGCACTTTTACATTTATTCCACAAGCCACTTTTTGCTGATGTAATTTATTTATAGTGTAGTAATACTCTATTTATTCATTTTTCATCCTTCATTCTTGTATATATTGTATGTATTATTGTTATAATTATTATCTTTACTGTACACATGGTTAGTACTGCTCTGACAGATTTTTGCTGCTGTAACAATGGAAATTTACCCTGACGTGGGGAATAATAAAAGATTATCTTATCTTATCATCATCAGTGCAACAAGTCAGGCGATGAATGAAAGCAAAACATTCTACACACTGTCGTCATTCAAGTACAAAATAAGTAACTCCTTACTTCTAGTGAGACGGACTTCTACTATGAGGTTCTTCAGTTTAATTCCTCAGAAAAATCTGATTACCTCTGCCAAGGAGGTTATGTGACACCCGGCGTTTGTGTGTCCGTCTGTCCGTCCGTCTGTCTGTCTGTCTGTTAGCAAGATAACTTAAAAACGCCTGGGCAGATTCATATGAAATTTTGAGGGGATGTAGACTATGGTAAGAGGAAGAGCTGATTTAATTTTGGTGGCAATCCGGAAAGGATCCTGGATTCTGGATCACTTTGAATTTTTTTAGTATGTTTTAGTATGTGGTCCAAAATAGGACAAAAACATCATAGGTTAGTATGTCGTCCAACAAATTGGAGCAAGGTGTCCAGATAGCTCAGCTGGTTAAGAAGGTGATTCATAAACAGAACTGTGCCAGAGATGCAGGTTTGATTCCAGCTCATGATCCTTTACTGCATGGGTTTCCTGTTTTCCTCTCTATCCTTGGCGGAGGTCTGCACTCTCTGAGTGCTTTTCTCGTTTATCCATAAGATGGTCTGATAGCCTCCTTGACTGTACATTAGTTCTCTCAGAGTAAATGGAGCTAACAATAGACTTGTCTTCACATACAACACAAACACTAATTTATTACCACAAATGGTTTTGTTACTCTGTAGTGGTCTGGTTGTGGACTAAGTAAAGATGTAACACAATTCATAGCCCAAAACAACTGGATGCATTATCTATGTTTAAGACTATGTCACTGACTTAAGTTCTTTGGTTCTTAGTTGCGAAGTGACTTCATTGGCAGTGAGGCGGGACTAGCTCCACCTTTGAGTGCCCAGGAGGAATGTCTCGGCCTCGCAGTGCTGGACTTGTGGAGGATGGCTAAAGAGCGGCATCAGAGTGTACGAGAGGTCTGCAGGACTGTCAGGTATAGCTGCACAAGGCTTCCTTTCAACTTTCATATACGCTTGTAAATTGTATTCATCTGAAGATTTGAGTGTGAGAAGTTGCATTTACCATATCTGCCATGTCATCTCATGCAGGTAACAAACTAGCCTTCACCAGTTCATAGTTAAACAAAAAGGAAGTCTACAATTTAAATTTGACTCTTTCAGAAATAGAATGACTTTGCTGCACTTCTTGAAAACTGTGTTGTATGTGCTATAGTTTGCAATCTCTTCCTCTTCAGCTACAAGTCTTGCCTTCCCAAGTCCCATCGCCACGACATCCAGAAACGAAACCGCCTGGATCGTTATCGAATCCGAAACACCCTCAAGCACTTCCTAAGGAAGCTTGGTGACTGCTCAATAGATGAGTGCAGCTTGAAGCTGAAGTACCTGATCGAACTAGCTGGCATTGAGCCCTCTCTGGGAAGCGAAACCTTCCAAGTGAATCACACTTCTTCCCACTCCATGTCAACATTCTCTTTTGTGCGGGTCACTGGAGAAACTGGAATTCAAACCAGTGGAAGCTGTCATTCTGTTGGTGCCCTGGTAAGAGCAAGTTAAGTTTAAACTACGAGTGGTGTATGGAGAGAATCTGAACTACCTGACTTATGGTTTTTCTTGTTGTTGTAAAATTCTCGGAGCTTTGTGTTTCTGATGGTCCTCCACTGTGTTTGTATGCCAAAGGGAACTCTACATCATTCACTGCTGTGTTTTTGAGTGAAGAGATGCTGAAAAGCCATACATATTCTGCTTTTTCAGGAGTGGCACACCTTTTGTGATTTCCAGGAAATCATTGACATCGGGATAAGGAGGGTCTGCCATGAGCAGGTTCTTCAAGACAGCAGGATGGTGACAATAACGCGAAAGGACGACAAATGCTTTGTAAAAAACTCATTTTACATTCATTGTTTATTTTTCATATTTACTGAAAACATTATTTCCATCTATATTGGTTTGTTTTGATGTAAATGATGTACGCCAATTCATTCTTAAACTGAATCACAGGAGGCCAAGTTCCAGACTCTCAAAGAAGCACTTTCGTTTGTGTCACTTGTTGATGGCTACTTCAGACTGACCACAGACTCAAGTCACTTCTTCTGCCAAGACATCGCACCGCCAAGTATTCTGGAACAAATCAACAACCACTGTCATGGCCCGATCACGTGAGTCACTTTGTACGACCTTGAGACTTGAAACTTGAAACTATTTGTCATATCAAGCGAAAATTTCACAAGTGTCTTTATAAATATCCATATTATATTAAAAAGACCAAGCAAATCGGAGAAAGTCAAGAAGAAATTGTTCTGTAAATTTGGAGATTTCAGATGGATTGACCCTTAATTGTCTACACACTGTCTGTAGTTTATTCTAGATTAAACTGATCCTGACTACATTCTTGTCATAATAGTTATGACAGTAATCTAATCTGCTGGGGATTAATACATTGAGCAGTTTTTTTGGGCAGATTATGACTGATTGTTCTCAGTTTTGAAATGCTTTTAACAAGATAGAAATTTCTCTTTGTGTTAACAGTGATGTGAGGCTGGAACTTCAGATTGACCGCAATAACAACATTCATGTTTCTTACATGCTCATTGCATTTTAGAAAATAAAACAAGACAGTATTATCTACACAATCTCCCGCTTTTATGCTTTTTGTCTTCCTACCAGAATTTCATTTTTTTGTATGATTGAGATTTTAATTTTTTGTATTGTATTTTGTTTAATCAGATCAGAGTTTGCAGTACACAAGTTGAAAAAGTCAGGATATAAAGGTGGCACCTTCCTTCTACGACAGAGTCCCAAGTACTACGACAATTTTTTCCTCACTGTTTGTGTTCAGGTAAAGATAGAAATAATACCTATTTACAAGATATTTTGTAATAATTTACGAGTCCTGTTTGTGTCTTCTGTGTGTCCTTGGCCTAATGACAAGAAAGATACTTTGATGCCCTCTAGTCATAATATTAGCACCAGCTTAGTGCGAAGTAGCTAACATGCACCTAAATGACCAGGGTGTACAATATAGTGGCATCTAGTGGTGAGTTTGTAGATTACAACTCTTCCTTTAAAGCATGTCAGAGTACCTGCTTCGATTTGGGTGTAAAACATATAAGGCCCTTTCTAGAGACAATGTTTTGGTTTGTCTGCTCTATGCTACTGTAGAAACATGGCGGCTCAACATGTTGGGCTACGTGAAAGATTCTACATCTCTTCTGTTGATATGACGATGACTCTAAACTAATGTCAAACAGTGATTCAGTTACAAGCAAAATTACAAGGGTGATCTGTAAATCAGGCCTCTGGCTGTAAATGCATCTCTATGCAGATGATGCCCTATTCTTTTCCTAACATCATTTCCAAATTGAAATTAAGGGAAACACCTTCACCCTCTCCAAGATGAGGAGCTGGAGCTTGCAAATAGTCCAAGAAGTATCTGTTCACCCACATATGCCCAACATAATTGCTATGTAACTTATATCAAGATTAAAATGTGTGAATACTGTATTTTAAAGTTTGACCAAAAAAACCTCCTCTTATTTCTGCAGACCCCACTTGGACTTGATTATAAAGACTGTCTCATCATAAAGAATGAGAACTACAGTCTTCCTGGTGTCCACAAATCATTTTCCAGTCTAAGAGAGCTCACTAGTTATTACCAACACAACAAGCTGCTGCTGGCTGAAGTACCGGTCAAGTTGGCTCGCTGCTGTCCACCCCGACCCAAAGGTACTTTTACCGAGCCATGGATATGGTGATATTATCACACACACAACACCACACAACAGAGTGAGCTATGGTTATAGTTGTGTGCACAGAACAAAGACAAAATCCACATCTACTTTCATTAAGAAAGCTTCAAGTACCGCTCTGACTTGCCTCCTATATCTTGCTTGATTGTCTGTGTTTGCATGTTTTAACTGTCAAAACACATTAAAGTTGCTATGTAAATAAAGTTATTATTACTATTATTATCTATATGTTGCAGTTATATTCTGTATAGCATCAAGAACACAGGAAAATTTGATCCAAGAATACATGTATCATAAATATACTCAGTTACTCATTATTAATGTTGTATCAAGTCAATAGCTCAGTATTAGTATGTGCATCTTTATACAGTCTGTTGAAAATGTGTAACTGTGATCTTGTTATCTTTTTTTCCTGAAGAGCTCACAAATCTGATCATCATACGCAGCAGCAGCTCCGTAGAAGGTCAGGGTTCTCCGGCACCTGAAAGGAACAAATTCAGTCACATCCAGTTCCACATGATCAAATATAACGACCTGAAGTGGGTAAGTGTGTCGACATGACATCAGCTATATCACACCCTGTTTAAAGAGTCTCTAAGTTTTCCTCTAGTTTTTTTTTTTTTTTTATAGCACTCCCTTTTATTCTTCATTCCCATTAGCACAATAAATTCTACCATTATTGCGGATACTATTATGACTTTTTCTGTTAAAATACTGTCATAGCAACAAATTCTGCTGCTACAGCTGCTCCATTGACACTGTTCTTCAGAGTTAAAATGTTATCCATGATGGAGGAAACCTCATTATAGTGTCTGTATGTAATTTCCACATAAGGACGAAAGCCTCGGACAGGGCTCCTTTACTCGAATTTTTAAAGGCTACAAAATTGATATTCGTGATGGAGAGAAACACATGACTGAAGTTCTACTGAAAGAGCTGGATGCTGTTCATAAGAACTGCTGGGAGGTGGGTGTTTACAGTGATGGCAGTATTTTTATTTGCTAATTACTTGCAGATTTAACAAATATATGTCACCATAAAACAACATGCTGTTTTATTTTACCTTTTCTTTTCCTCAGTCATTGTTTGAAGCAGCCAGCTTGATGAGCCAGATTTCACACAAACACCTGCTACTCGTTTATGGTGTTAGTGTTCATGGAGTGAAAAGTAAGTTCAGTAATTTGATAATATGTGAAAAGTTATTTAAGAAACAATTTCACTGTTAGGTCAGTGTAGAGATGAATATCTAATTGTATATGGCTAAGTTTTTTCTCATTTTTAAAGCATTTTGTGAAATTCGGTGCATTTGCAAAGATCAGTGAACCAAATTAATACACTGTTGAACCCATTTAAGGAGTTCATAAATGAATTCAAGCAAACCCCACATCATTTTCTTCATGTTGAGCAAATTAGCTCACAGAAAATCCTCATGTGACCCAGGTCAGTCCCTGTTCTGCGGGTGAGCATTTTCAGACGTGTGTTTGGTTTGAAGTGCAGCTGTAGAAACAAACCTCGCTGTGCCTTACAGACATCATGGTGCAGGAGTTTGTCAAGTACGGGGCCCTCGACCTTTACTTGAAAAGAGGCAGATCTGTGTCGGTGAGCTGGAAACTTGACGTTGCCAAACAGCTCGCATCTGCCCTCAACTTTCTGGTGAGGAAAACTTCCTGATGTAGAAATGAGAAAAATACAGTTTTACAGCAGGATTGACTGGATAAACTATCATTTATTTCATGTGTGCTTGAACCATTAAAATGCCGGATTTGATGTGCTATCTTTCCTTGTTATTGTCAGAATGAAAGTGACAATGACTGAAGATTTGTCGTGACCATTTATTATAAAGACACAAATATTCTTCTGCCCTTGATGATATTTTTTCTGCTAGGTTTGGGTTTGCCAGATTGGCACTATATTTGGATCTATATTAGCTTCTAACTGTCTTGCAGGAAGAGAAAAACATTGTTCATGGAAATATTTGTGCCAAAAACCTGCTGCTGGCCAGAGAAGGCGACCCCTCTCAGGGCACATCTCCTTTCATCAAGCTGAGCGATCCGGGAATCAGTGTGGCCATGCTGGGCAAGGATGGTAAAGAAGAGAGTGTTTTCTAATCTCCCTCTAATAATGAAATCACATATATAATAAGATGAGTGCAAAATTAAAGATACATGACAAAAAAGGCTTGTTTTTGTCCGGGACTGTAAAAGTTACTAGACTGAAAAGCTGAATTTGTTTCTTAACTGGTGCTGCATTCAAATGTTTAACTAAACAGACAAATAGAGAATCCAGTGGGGTAAATGAAGATGCTTTTTCTTCAGTCATCCTGGACAGGATCCCCTGGGTGGCCCCCGAGTTGCTGGAGGCTCCAGATGATCTGACCCTGGAGTGTGATAAGTGGAGCTTTGGTGCCACATTGTGGGAGATCTTCAACAATGGAAACTCCCCGCTGCGAGGCTGGAACCTGGATGAGGTACACCAAACAACACTCTGATCACACAGGACAGCAGTGGAGATGTAGCTTACATGTAGTTTAAGGTTTAGGAAGGCTCTAAACTTGTGTTGTCTGAGTTAAAGTTGCATGACTGATCAAACTCTATGACTGTCGGACAGAAGCTGTAGTTTATCCCTTGTGTTGTCTGCAGGTCAAAAATGGCCCAGCCACTATGTTTAACAGCATAGAAAACTTTAAATGACCTTGTTTCAACTTGAAATCTGATGACTTTTCCATGCTGTATACTGTACACTTCCATTTTACAGTCTACAGTACACTGTTGTTTTCCTTCAAAAATGCATTTTAAGCTACTTTCTGTACATTTCTGGTTCTTTCTTAAGATATAGAAGTACTATCTCTTGCTAAACAAATGTTTACACCTATGCAGTACTTGTAGCAGCAGTAATAGTGATAATAAACCTCAACTTTAGTAAAAAAAACAGTTCTAATGTGTGATGCAATCAAAATGAATGATGTCCCCTGATTAAATACAGTCTTTCTGCCTTCTGAAGAGGGAAAAAACAGACATTCACAAAGTGTGTGATGCAGGACAGGTTGTTTTTTCATGTAAAATTTGATTTTTGTTTGAAAATTCAGTTAAGCTGTTCTATGTTTGAGGCACAGTGGAGGTGGGTCATTTTTATCCCCCTCCAGCCGTAGGCACGGAGGGGGATATTGGCGTGGGCACGTCCGTCCGTATGTCCGTACGTCCGTACGTCCACATTTCGTTTCCGGAGCATATCTCAGAAACTACTTGAGAGATTTCATTCATATTGCACCCAGGCCATCTCTATATAGTATAGATGTGCCTTATGGGGTGCATGACCTTGACCTGATTTTCAAGGTCATAGTGAGGCACTTCAAATATTTTTTGGTTTCCGGAGCATATCTCAGAAACTAGTTGAGGGATTTCATTCATATTGCGCACACTAAGCCTGTTAGTAATGTAGATGTGCCTTTTGGGGTGCATGACCTTGACCTGATTTTCAAGGTCATTGTGATGCACTTCAAATATTTTTTGATTCTTTTTCTGGAGCATATGTCAGAAACTACCTGAAGTATTTCATGCATATTGCCCCAACGCCACCTGTGCATAATGTCAACCCGGTCTCACGGGGATTCGTGAAACTGTCATGTAAGTTTTAGTTTCGGTTTCGTGCGCACCAACACGATTTCGTTATGTTTTTCGTGCCGCTCACCACGAAATGTTTTTCGCTGTGGTAATCACATCTGAAAGTGGTTTATACCGGCGGATTCATGACGATCTAAGCTGTCCATCGGCGTATACTGCTTGTGTGATTGCGTTTGCGGCCGCCGGCCGCCGGACATTCTTGAAATTCCTATGCAAATTGGTAAGTGTACCACTTAGGGTTATGGTTAGGGTTCTGTTTAGGAACGATGTCATGCAAAATATAGCGTTGGATTCGCCACGGTTTTACATTAAAAATATAATATACACATTCTTTTGAAATACGTTCTGAGTGGCACGAAAAGTCCGCCGTTTAAAATACATTGGTGCGCATTTCGTGGTGAGCGGCACGAAAAACATGACGAAATCGTGTTGGTGCGCACGAAACCGAAACTAAAACTTACGTGACAGTTTCACGAATCCTCGTGTGATCGGGCTGATAATGTAGATCTGCCTTTTTTGGTGCATGACCTTGACCTGATTGTTTTTATTGTAGTGAAGATGTATCATTTTGTAGGTGTATCGTCCAGGATATATTATTATTTCTTGCACTTAGAGGCACTATATATAAGGTGGGGAATGTTTTAAGCGAAGCTTGTTTATTTAACCCTGAGAACAACACGAGGGTTAAACTGTGTCTGTGGGTTGACCTGAAAATGTTCACTATGTCCTGCAGAAAACCTTTCCACTCCTAGAGAGGTTTCTTATGTTTAAGTTCTTAAAGGTTGGTACAGAACTGATCGATCCCGCCCATCACTCTATTCATGTCTAAAATTTTAAATCCTTATCAAGTATGTATGTTATCTTGAAATCAACATGGTGAAAAGGAGCAATACTGTATATTTGTTATTATCTCTTCTTCACATAATTTTTGGTGGATTAGAATAAACCTCATGCATAATTAATAGGAGCACTGGTGTTTTTCTGTAGAAGCGGACGTTTTATGAGAGCTTCCAGCAGCTGCCTCCGTCCCAGTGGACAGAGCTGGCGGACCTGATCAGTCAGTGTATGGACTACCAGGCCGCCGTCAGACCTTCCTGTCGCAGTATCATCCGTCAGCTCAACAGCCTCATCACTTCAGGTAATGATGCATTTTATATCGTGCTGGTTATCAGCACAGCCTGTTTAAATCACACACCTGAAGATTTTCCTTCTTGAATTGGCCCACATTCAACTTTTGTGATCAGTTGTAATCCTGAGAAAAATGACAGATGTTAGTATATTATTATGTATTGGTATAAATGCATATAACATAAAAAATGTTATGATCAAAGAAGTTCATGCTTGAACTTTTTGCTGCACAAAATCTCTTGGTGCTTTAGTACAAAACAGCACACACTCTGATATCACAAGCCAAAAACAGCCTGTCTGCATGTCAGCACTGCAAAACATATACTACATAATATATCATTAAATAAAACTATGTAATACTGCAAAGTTTCTCATTATTTTCAGCAGAGAAGGAGTTCTTAAAGACCTATAATTTTCGTTTTTCAACAACACCAGTGCGTGTGTGGGCAGGCATCGTATATAATCAAATGTTGTCCCTGCTGATATTTCTCATTTACTGCAGACTATGTGATCCTTCATGCCACTGAGCCGGTCACTCAGAGTCCCGTCTGCAGAGTCCTCAGTCCTGCTCAGCACGACCAGACATTGCTGGAGGAGAGACACTTGCGCTACATTTCCCCACTGGGCAAAGTGAGTGTGAAGCAGCATGCAACTCTAAATGGAGCTACCTTCTATTTACTAATGGATGTTAAGCAGTTGATTGATATTTGTACAGATTTGACTCAGTCAGATTAGAGCTATCTGATATTGTGGAAGAGTGACAGGATGACATAATGATTAAAGAACTTCATATATTAAAGTTAGCTCACAGAATCTTCCTCTCATGTGTCCTGGAATATGCGACATATGTTCAGGTTTGGTTTAGAAGTTTGAGGGTTTCACTGACAACTGTTTAACTCCAAACTTTTCCAGGGGAACTTTGGCTGTGTTGAACTTTGTCGCTACGACCCGCTGGGCGACAACACCGGCGAGCTGGTGGCCGTGAAGAAGCTGCAGCCCAACAAGCAGTCGACCCTGGAGGACTTCCAAAAGGAGGTCAACACCCTGAGCGTTTTATACTGCGACTACATCGTCAAATACAGAGGAGTCTGCTACAGCATGGGTACAAAAACACACACATACACCATGGTAGCAAAACACACGATGGTCAACTTCATTAAAAGAACACAAGAGTGAGGTTCTCTGGACTGTAAAACCGTCAAATCTCATGTTACCTTTAGATAAACAACACAGCTTTGATTAAGTTCTTATTGTGTATTATAATTCATCGTTAATTTCAAAAACATGCTGGAGGCCACATGACCTCCTCTCTAATGACCGCACTGTCGTTGGCTGAATTTCTCGATCTGAAGTGACTGAGTTCAATAGATGAGTGACGGCTGTGTGTCTGTAGTCTGCTGACTAATTGCAGTGTGTAATATTTGCTCTGTCACAGGTCGCCTCAGCATGAGTTTAGTGATGGAGTACCTCCCTTATGGCAGCCTCATTGGCTACTTGGAGAATAACCGACACAACATCAACACCAGGAAGATGCTGCTTTTTGCTTCTCAGATCTGTAAGGTAAGAGTCAAATATACAAGCTCAGATGTCAAAAACTCTGTGGAGTACAGTTTCATATTTTTTGCAACACATCTGCATGATTATCAACTCCACATGCTGTGGCTTTGAGGCTTTAATTTTTTCAGTGAAACCAAATAAAAGCATATTTTGAACTGGCATTTTCCCCTCACGAAAAAGTCAGACAAGAATCTTCTTGAAAGCTAAATTTAAAGGTTTTGAATGCAGAAAATGCTGTATACATGTAACCCTACAGGATTTATAATTATTTATGAGAAACCCAGCTGGATTGTAGACTTATTGACATCCTCCTTGAAAAGCATCTTATTACTGCTCTAATCACACCAACAGGAAGTAGTAAATTCTAGTGTGTTTTGCTTAATAATGTACATTAAAGACAGCTCTTAACAGGGTGACCATTAATCTTATCGTTTGCCTCTGAAAGTCAGCTTTTCATTTTCACTGTCTAGATATTCCCGATTCCAACAAAAAAGAAAAAAAATGAAAGGACATGACAAAATAACAGACACTTGAGTCATTTCCTGCCTTTTCTACTGTTCTCAGGGGATGGAGTACCTGCAGACTCTGCGTTATGTCCACCGAGACCTCGCAGCCAGAAATATCCTCGTGGCCAGTGAGTCGCTGGTGAAGATCGCTGATTTTGGGTTGACCAAAGTTATTCCTTGCAACAAGGAGTACTACCGCGTCACACAGCCGGGAGAGAGCCCCATCTTCTGGTAGATTTCCTTTAGTTTCAAAGCTGCAATTCAAATCAAAGCGTCAAAGAGCCACAGCGATGTTAGCAGTCGTTGTGGAAGGTTATGAAGAGGCATGCAGAAATACACCAGGAAGGGCATATTTCAAATTGTCAAAGCTTTCAAAGTAGTGATTTGCGTATTTTGAAAGAAGTGTCGCTCATAAAAGCCAAACTAGAAAATAATCACAAAACCGAAGATGATTTTTTCCCCTCTTCTATACAAATTAAAATAAAAAGTCAGAGGTTGAAGTACACCTGCTTTCAGTCACAGCTCAAGCATCTGTAAAGAACAGTGATCCTGCAACTGTGCATCATTTCACGCGGTTCTTTTGTTTCAGGTACGCTCCAGAGTCCATCAGTGAGTCCAGATTCTCCCACAAATCAGACGTCTGGAGTTTCGGTGTGGTTCTTCATGAGCTCTTCTCCTATTGTGACGTGAACTATAATCCAAAAAGAGTGAGGACATTTTTGCATTTTGTCAATATGTTTGAACAGCATTTAAGTTTAATTTTGAAATACCAACAATGGTTGTTTTGTTCCAGCTATACATGCAGATGATCGGACACAGCGTGCAGGGTACGACCGTCTCAATGCATCTGACAGATATGCTAAAGAACGAGCGGAGGCTGCCAGCTCCTCCAAACTGTCCACCAAAGGTACATTTGTTTCCTCCTCACATACGAATACTGTAAATCAGTGAGACCTTTGGTGAAATGACTGTCTGCCTCATATTAGTGTTCCTTAAATTTAAGAATCAGACATGACACTCAGAGCAGGGACCTGCTTTTGCTCATGTTCTCCTCTCTGTACCACCAGGTGTTCAGTCTGATGAAGCAGTGTTGGGCCTACAGCTTCGATGAGCGCCCGTGTTTCTCCAACCTGGGAGACCAAATTGAGACTATCATGCAGGATGAAAGAGAAAACCTGAAAGGCTGAGAAGCAGCTTTGTTGTGCCTCACAGTTGAACTCATTTCAAATTTCAGAGGTGATTCCACACCACATATCCAATCATGGAAGCATGTGTGTTCTGACTCATTACTTACTGACAGATAAAAAAAGAGTAATTTTATGTTTTCTATAATCTACTTCCTAAAAGCTCAGATCCGAGTCGTGTATTGTACATTACATTACAGACTTTTTCAGAGCCATTACGAGAATCCCACCTGCTTAGATGAGTTGTTTTTCAAAAGTAAAACGTTTAACCCGGCCAGATTCTGTGCAGAAAATGCAGATGAAAAACAGAAATTTTTCTCACTTCTTCTCTTATCTCTTCTTACTCTCCTTTCCAGTGTGAAAATATGTTTTGATTTAACCAGGACAACTTGTAATTCTCGTTTTTTCAGTCACGTATATACAAACATAATATTTATAACAGAATAGGGGACAAGCTCAGTGGTCTGTAAATGCTCAAGTCTGACATTTCTACATATGCTGCAGAAGACTTTGAATTATTTGTGATTATCATATCAACAACTTTTGTCATGCTAGAAACATGACCAAAAAAAACACAGGTTGACTCAGGGAATGTGAGCTCAGTTGCTCTTATATTGCTTTTGATTACATTTATTGTGTGTGAAAGGTTCAAAGAATTACAAAAACTGAAAAATTCCTTTAAGCTTTTTGCTTCAAAAACACATATTTTGGATTTAATATTTTGTTGGGTGCATTCAAAGTGTAGTAATCTGTTGTAATAAAGCATTTGTTGTATTTTGCATTCTTTCAGTGCATCTATTTTTACAAGGTGCAAAGTAAATCACCGTTCTAGCTGCAGTTTATAGAAGCTTGTGAAATTATCAAATAATTACAAATTCATTCTCTTGATTCAAAAATGTGAGACATATATTGTTAGACAAGCAGTTTCTTTATGAAGATCAAACATGACGAAATTATAACGTTTTGAAAAGCAGCACCTTGAAGCTCCTTTGACGTCAGTAACCAGATGTGTCCACAAGAGGGAGCTGCAGTTCATTATTCCACAGAGAAACCACTAAGACACTCAGTATGTACTTTAGTATCACTGCCTTAAATAGTTTTACTCCAACAACTCAAATGTTTCTTTGGATTTGACATCACTGTGGGACTCAGTCTGTGTTCAGGAAGGAAACACAGGAACAAAACAGGCAGGGAGAGTCCAGAGCTGAAGCAGGTCAGGGCAGAGTGTGGCTGGCATGGAGCCAGCAGGGACAATGGACCAGCAAAGAATGGTGAGATGAGCCAGGCTTTAACTGGTGCTGATTGGCGATCTGGTACAGCTGTGCTCCCTTAGCAGCTGTGCCCAATTGGCCAGGGCTGACAGCTGGCCAGGAGTGCAGCACAGGGAAGTGAGGGATCATGACAATAAGTGAATTTAAGGGGCACCTAGATAAATTATGCTTTTAGTTAAATTACTAATTACGTTACAGATTTAACACCTTGCTCCCTCCCATTTGTTTTTGTTTTGTACACAATAACAATGTACCCATGATTATTAAACAGGACTTAAAATTAGAGTTATTGAGCCTTCAGATCCATGCTGTTGTAAGACCCCTCTTTAGGCTAGATTTTGCGCCAGTACCTTTCACTTCAGCGAATTCTCAGAAAGGTCAACAAGCATGAGGAAATGACAACAATAGACAAAGGCTTTGTACCGCCAGGAAGAGAGCTGGTGCCTGACATTTTGGCAGCAGTGATGTTTATTTGAATACATAGGGGCTGTCTCTGATGGGTGGCTGTGCTTCAAACTTCAAAGTTTATTTATTTGCATAGCACTTTTCATGCAGAACAACACAAAGTGCTTCACAAGAATTAAAAGCGATGAAGACAATAAATAAATACAATTAAAAATAGAAATAAAAATAAAAAACCGAACTCTCCACCCTACATATAGACAGCCATTCATATGCACACACCCACGGGTTAACACCCCCATGGACAGAACCAACTCCTGGTGTGGGACCCCCCCCCCCCCCCCCCCCCCCGCCGGGAAAACATTGGAAAATTAAAACACTAGAACTGCAAAAAATAAATAAAATAAAAAATATTTTAAAAAAAGTTAAAATAAAGGTTAAAATATGTTAAACCATAAAACCCTAAAGTTCAAAAATCAAGTAATAATAATAATAAATAATAATAATAATAATAATAATGAAAAGCATAAGAAGAAGGGTTAAGAATTATCAAAACAAGTTGAAAGCCTGGTTAAAAAGATGAGTCTTGAGCCTCTTTTTAAAAATATCAACAGTCTCTGCAGCCCCGAGGTTCTCCCCAGACTGTTCCACAAACGGGGACCATAGTAACCGAGTGGGACAAGGTACGTTTTATCCGTTTGATTCCCGGCTATAAAAGACACAAGCAGAAACAAAAAATCAAGCCGTTTTTTCATTTTTTCGTTTTGAGCAAAAAACAAAAAAAGCAGGAAACGGTTCGTTTTTTCGTTTTTTCGTTTTGAACAAAAAACAAAAAAACAGGAAACGGTTCGTTTTTTCGTTTTTTCGTTTTCACCCCCAAAATGAAAATATGACTCCATATTTCGTTTCATTGGTGGGCGGGGCTTCGGAGCCTGCCAGTGCACAATAAAGCTCCTGCCCATCACAATAAAGCTCTCGCTGGCATTCATAGACAGACTGACTTTCATTGTATTGCCTGCCCCCACTGCACTTCCCCTAACTCTAAATCAAAGCAAGTCGTGTACACAGTAATGACAGTCATAACCAGTGGTGTAGTCTAGTTTTTTCTAGTGTGTATACTCCAACCTCATAAACCAAAGCCAGGTCAGGTCAACGCTGCTCGGGGTATTGTGCAGCCGTCTTGGTCCGGTCAGCCGCTCCACTCAGCGCTGTTTGACAGCGCATTTAATCCATCTTAACTCTGAAAATTAAAATGATTTCCTCGCGTTTTTTATTATTAATTTTTTTGCTGCAAACGTCATACATGTAGCTATGATCAGTGATGTAGTCTACGTGATACGCAGGTATACACCCCACCACTAGAAAATGTTCCAAATTTCTGTTTACCCACTTAAAAATGCGCAAAGATACGTATACCCAGGGGTGTAAACACGCAGGTATACGCCTTATACCCACTAGAAAAGGTCCCGAATTTCCATATAACCACTTAAAAATGCGCAAACACATGTATTAGTATGTTTTTTTGACATAACGTTCACTTTTCTCTGTGTCAGGAAGCGGTGAAGCTGTATGGGACAGGGGAAGGTGTCTGGCTGAGAACAGGGCTCACTAAAGGCCGACCGCGGTCCGGATCCGGACCCAGACGCCGTCTATACGGGTGTAAATTTGACAGGTCGCTTCTATTTTACCGGTGCAGCTTTCCAGTGTTTATCATTGGTCTATCGGCTCAGAAACGCACAGACCAATTATGTACGAGTTCAGGCATCCCACGTGACGCTACTCAGCCAATGACGTCGCTGAATCGCATCGCGGCTCTGCCTTCAAAAAGCAGCTGAGAGATGAGGGACAGAGAGGACAGTAGTGATGGAAGTTCAGCTCTTTTCAGAGAGCTTTTGGCACTGCTTCCAAAGAAAAGCCGGTTCTTTCGGCTCCCAAACGGCTCCTAATTTATTATTCTTTGTAGCCTCATGTTGTTGCCTAACCTGGCAAATATGAATCATTTGTGTTTTGACAAACTCTTTTTCATTCAGTGTTTTTATGAGAAGCCTTATAATTGACTCATTTTGTACATTTGCTCTGTTACGAAAACAGGTATTCTTGCTTTTGTTTATTATTTCAACCAAACTTTTTTGCACAAAAAATAAATGAACAAAACTCTGCACATGAACCCACAGAACCAGAACAGAAACAGAACCAGACTCAGTATTCAAACAGTATAAATGTCCTCAGAGCAGGCTGACATTCAGAAAAATCTGATGGCTGAGCTTGGATGGGCTGATACATTTCTTCTTTCAGTGAATATCTGCTGTGTTTTTGAGAAGATTCTCTCAGATGGAAGAAGTTGTCTCTCCTCCATCACCTTCACCAGGTGGGGCAGACTGAGGCCTTGTCCTGCTCCAGCTCAGTGGGTCGTCTGCTGGTTGGATGAGGGCTTCCTCTAGATATGATCCTCCATTACCACATCAGCTGTAGGATTTCTCCTGAATCATCTCCTGTAGCTCTTCCATCAAAGAGCCTCCACACAGCAGAAGTTTGAGGTTCCTCCTCCACTTGGTCCTCTAATGGTGGAGGTGTCAGACTGCTGCTCTTATTCTCTGAAGTTTCTCATCAACAGCTCTGTTGTCACTGAAGGCAAGCTTCTTTAATCTAGGATCCAGTAACATGTTTTCTGCTAGGACAGTGTTAAACTCCATACTCCATTAAATACGTTAGGAGTCGGCTCTTCAGATTCACTACAAAGCATCGGCTCTGAGAGTCGTATCTTTTGTGCCTTATACATCTCTAGAGGACAGACTGTGGTCACATGCTGACCATGTTTGGCTCAGCAAACAGCTGTAAGGCAGCTTTCTCAACTATGAACATAATCAAAATACGTTTTGAGAACGGCTCAAACAAGCAGCAGCTCAGTTCTCCCATTAAGCAGCAGAGATATTAGGGGAGTGATATGAGACAGACAAAAATGTAAAAGTGTTCAAATGTTTACATTTATGAGATTTAATTATTGTTAAAGATGTATAGAAGTTGATTCAGGTTGTTCAGTCATGCTTTTTTAAGTTCTGCACTTTATTCTAAGATATACAGTTACATATAAGTTATTTATTAATAAATGTCAAAATGTTTTTGAACCGTACTGAATTTATTTGACGGTCAGTTTTTGATTACAGGCAGACTCTAATAAAACTACCAGGTTACATCAGCATATATCACAGTAACTCAAGTTAGACATTATGATGTTCTGGACCTTTGCTGACTGGACCGCTCTGGATTTTAGCTGAATACCCCTGGCTTAGAAGAAGAGGGACATGAGTGTAGAACTTCTAATGACCCAACATCAGTCAGTGGAGAAAAAATAAGAAAAAGAAAGCAAAGCTAAATGAAACTATTTCAGTGTTTTAATAAGCCTGTTGCTTGTCCTGTGAATACTGCCGCTTTAGGGAACACTACAGCTGGAGCTAAGGTTAACGTTTAGGAAAGGGAGCCTGATGAAGAGGAAACATCAGCTCTACCTGATGAAGAGGAAACATCAGCTCTACCTGATGAAGAGGAAACATCAGGTCTACCTGATGAAGAGGAAACATCAGGTCTACCTGATGGCAGGAGGAGGAGCTGCTGACGCTATAATGTCTATATGTATCTAATTGGTAGTTTGAAATAAAGGAGCTGCTGCTGCTGTGTGTGTGTGTGTGTGTGTGTGTGTGTGTGTGTGTATCTGTGTGCGCGCGCGCGCGCGTGGACATGTGAGTGCA
This sequence comes from Acanthochromis polyacanthus, assembly GCF_021347895.1. Lineage (NCBI taxonomy): Eukaryota > Metazoa > Chordata > Actinopteri > Pomacentridae > Acanthochromis > Acanthochromis polyacanthus. The sequence goes on along the minus strand of NC_067116.1, from coordinate 23,457,640 downwards.
CGCGCACATATATGAGAACCTGACCTGGCTTTGGTTTATGAGGTTGGAGTATTCCCACTAGAAAAAACTAGACTACACCACTGGTTATGACTGTCATTACTGTGTACACGACTTGCTTTGATTTAGAGTTAGGGGAAGTGCAGTGGGGGCAGGCAATACAATGAAAGTCAGTCTGTCTGTGAATGCCAGCGCAAGAGCTTTATTGTGATGGGCAGGAGCTTTACTGTGCACCGGCAGGCTCCGAAGCCCCGCCCACCAATGAAACGGAATATGGAGTCTTATTTTCATTTTGGGGGTGAAAACGAAAAAACGAAAAAACGAACCGTTTCCTGTTGTTTTTGTTTTTTTGTTCAAAACGAAAAAACGAACAAACGAACCGTTTCCTGTTTTTTTGTTTTTTGCTCAAAACGAAAAAACGAAAAAACGGCTTGATTTTTTGTTTCTGCTTGTGTGTTTTATAGCCAGGAAACAAACAGGTTCACAAAATGAGGAGAAGGAGGTGACGGGTTGCCAAATGAATAAAAAGAATATGGTGAACTGAGGCTGATTCACGTCTGTCGCTAAAACAAAAACACAAACCAAACAGCTGATCAGCTGATCTAAAAAAAAAGAGAGGCTTCCCTGAGTAACACAGTAACTTTGTGTATCTAAACATAAAAAAAAAAACTTGAACACAAGTGCTAGATGTAAAGGGTAGCCCAAATTTATAAAAACATCACACCGCTTTTAAAACAAAGGCTCACAACACAAAAGTGCACAGGTCAGGTTGTATTTGTTTAAGCGGCTTTAATACCACAGTTAATCTGAATCAGGCTTGGCATATAAAAACCTTGAACAAAGACTTTCCTTTCTCAGTTATCAGTGGCATAACTAAACTAGGATTGTCTGATCACTTGAGGAACGTAACTTTGTATTTATAAAAGATAGTGGAGTCTCTCTGAGGCCTTAATACTTGTTTCTAAGCACAGTTAAAGGAGCTGAGCATCCATGTGCACTGTGGGACAAGGTACGTTTTATCCGTTTGATTCCCGGCTGTAAAACACACAAGCAGAAACAAAAAAACAAGCCGTTTTTTCGTTTTTTCGTTTTGAGCAAAAAACAAAAAAACAGGAAACGGTTCGTTTTTTCGTTTTTTCGTTTTGACCAAAAAAACAAAAAACCAGGAAACGGTTTGTTTTTTCGTTTTTTCGTTTTCACCCCCAAAATGAAAATACGACTCCATATTTCGTTTTATTGGTGGGCGGGGCTTCGGAGCCCACCGGTGCACAATAAAGCTCCTGTCCATCACAATAAAGCTCTTGCGCTCGCAGGCATAGACAGACTGACTTTCTTTGTATTGCCTGCCCCCACTGCACTTCCCCTAATTCTAAATCAAAGCAAGTCGTGTACACAGTACAGAGTTTGCACGATAGTAGGCTATTTATTGATTGAATGAGCGAAAGATAGCCTATCTATCGGATTAAACACCCAAGAGGAGGCCGAAGAGGCGCGCTGAAAGTAGGTATATAAAATGACCAGCAGGTGTCGCCATTCCTTAATGTTGCCACCAACCATCCCCTATCAGGCAATTAATACATTGATCTGGGTTAATGTGATCTGGGTTAATGGCTTTTCTCTGACTTCTTCACTAACCAATGCAATACATGTAAGATGCACTCAAAAGTGCCCGCGCCCTATTGTGGCCATTCCTGTGACGCTCTTTGAGCTGCAATTCCTGCATGAAAGCTGCTATACTGACTTATTACTATTATTATTATTAGGCTGTTATGATTATTAATGGTAATTGCTTAGACCTAGTTTTAACTGACTGCCACAGGAACAAATAATTATCTTCTGGAGAACAAACTTGTCCGGGATCAGAACTGTAGTAAACCCACTTTGTTTTATGCTTGCTGTGTCTCATTTTGTCCACCAGATGGTAGCTTGTGTGTTTGTGTGTTTGCCTTATAAACGAAAGTCTCATTTGAAATGCATTTTTGTGACATAATCTTTATATGTGCTGAGTTTTATGATATGGGTTTTGCTAACAAATGTCATTTTATCTGCTTTGTGCGTATATTTCTGCACGTTTTGGAGTTAATGGTTCAGATTTATATCGCCATGATTTTATTTGAAGACGACCTTTTATTTCCCGTCTATCGTTTTTTTCCGGGAATTCTAGTCACTTCATTACGGAATGAATGAGCTAACGTAAAAGATGAAAGTTCAAGGTACAGTAAGGGATAAGGCATCGAATGATGAGTATATTTGTTTTGCAACCCCCCAAAGAGGCACAAGGTTAGTGTGTGTGTATGTGTTATGCTTATGGTTATAACTTTATTGATAATCGGAAAACAGTGCTAGCATTTTGCTCAGTATTAGCGAACTTATCTGTTGCTAAGATTTAGAGCGCATTGTGATTTATTATAGATGAGTTGTGAGACTGAAATATGATGTTTTATTTTTCTTTATTTTGTCAGTTCTCACGTTGGTATATGGAGTTGCTTGTGGCAATAAACTTGAAACCATCAGTCGAGTCTCTTACCGTCTTTCGGAGGGTATGCTGCAAGAACACCAACTGCAAGAAGGGGTAAACCACACTCTACTTCATGGGGAAAATGGCATCATTTGTCCTGTAGTCTGAGGAGCTATCACTGTACCACTGTACTACTTACCACTGTAATAATCAACCAATCCATCCTTCTCTTCACTCATTACAAGCTAATGGTCAGTTTTATTGTCTTTTATAGCTATAAATTGTGCTAGATGTTTTAATCTTCAATTGCATTGCAGATTCTGCTATTCCTGAGGATAGCAACCATTTTGCCTGTAAAAAATAAAGTAGTCTTCACGGCACCCTTCACCATTTTTCTTGTTCTTCCTCTGGACGTCTTCATTTCTGCATTTGTCACATTAAGCATATTGTGAAATTTAAAAAATTGAAGCCATTTGAGAAATTAATATACTGTGTATAATTTATCTGAGAATGATTGTATTGTAAAAGTTGGAATGATAAGGAAAAATTAAATAAAATGGATACATCATTTTTCGTGACCTATGTTGCTTATATCTTCATCATGAACCAATATTATTCTAATCTGTGAGAGCATGTTTACTGTAACACCTGTAGTCTTTGTCCCTGCATTGCTACAGTTATACTTTTCTTTGAATGACTGAGAAGATTAAAGAAATTGAGACCAAAGACTATGAGAAAAAACAACTATCTCTTTAATAAAGCCTCAAAAGTTAAACTTAACAAGCAAACTTAACAAACTTAACTAATACACCGTAACCCTAAATAAAACATAAATGTGAACATATAACATAAAATATTCCAATGTGCTGTTTTCACAGCTCCACTACTTCCTGAAATTAACTGTGTACATTCATTTCCTGTCTTGCATTATTGGGCAAACTGATAAATCCAGGTGTGTCTTGTTGCAGCAGTCTCAACCAGACACACCTGGATTAATCAGTTTGCCCAATAATGCAAGACAGGAAATGAATGTGTACAGTTAATTTCCGAAAGTAGTGAAGCTGTGACAATAGCCCATTTTGTCACAACTACTGAGTTGACCTCAGGCAGTCTAGTGCTGCAGACAGTCCTGCTACCTCAGTGTAGGTAGGCAGGTCTTCCCTGCACTTGAGGCACTGATTAGAATTTCGTTCCCACTCTCGGACACAATCCACACACCCCACCAGGCTCCGACAGCAGGATGTAAACATGGGCCGAGTCATGGTAGCTGGAAAAAGAAATACAGGTATGTAAAAATAATGTACTGATTAGCATGAAGGGATCTGGATGAGAATAGAGTCCTTTCAAGGCATTTCAAACTAGACAACTGGACTTATTTTGTCTTGGCTGTTTCACTTCTTATCCAAGTAGTTTCATCAATTCATGCAGACAAGACTTCCCAATCAACATATATGAAGCAACTTGAATAGCCTGGTGTGTTTTCAATTCTTTGTTTTCCTTTTTCTCCTAAATTCATAATTTCAAGACAAAACATTGATACTGCTACATTTGATGTTATGCCAACCAGTAATATTCAAACATGCAGAATGGAAGCAGTACCTCTGCAGACCAAACATATGAAGGCTTGTTTAAATTCCAGCCACACTGGAGACAGGTTGCGGCTGAGGGTCACAAGGGTATCAATATTCCGTGTGACTTCCCCCAGCCCTTGGGATGCCTCCAGCAGTTCCTCCACTTGGTCCTGCAGCCTCTGGACGTCTTCATTTCTGCATTTGTCACATTAAGCATATTGTTATTAAATTTAAAAAAATTCAAGCCATTTGAGAAATTAGTATACTGTGTATAATTTATCTGAGAATGATTGTATTGTAAAAGTTTGAACGATGACAAGGAAAAATTAAATAAAATGGAGAAGCTATGATTCATAGTTTAACTTGATAGTGGTCTGGACCAGACCTCAAAGGAAACGCACAATGGCATGATGTGAACATGTAAAGTCAACATTATGAGTGCTTTGGCCAACTAGATACTCCCACACCGGACCTTGCTGGTGTCTGGGCGGGCAACCACTGGTCCACAGTGGCAAGCCACTGAAAAGTACAATGTCAACCCCAAAAACCCAAACCAACCTTTCACAAGCAAATCTTGTGTTTGTATCTAAACAATACCTGTGGCTGGAATGCCGCCTGCGCCACTGCTGGAAAGTGCTAGTCTTGATGTCAAAAATTTTCGTGCACTTTGCTTCCAGTACATTGATCCTTCAAAGAAGAAATGCAGAAAAAAAAGACAGACAAAGAGAGAAGTTAACAAAAGTAAAGAGTAATGTAGGCCTAAAGCCTCTACTTTCTGACCATTGATGTTATGCTATTTTTTCGTATGCATTTGGTGTAGGCTAAATATAAATTAAATAATAAAATATTTTATTTACCTGTTGTCCCTTCCGATTCGACAATTTCATTGCCGGCGGTGTCAGTGAGGGTGTAGTCCTCATCGTCTGCCATGGCAACCTTTAGTTTGTGTATGATGATGGACACAGTTGCCTCCGCCTCCGTAAACCGCACCATGACCACTCTCCTTGAAAGTAGTTTCCCCTCCACCACGTCGGACACATGAATGGCCCTGTAATGAATGAAGCAAACCAAGCTACATAACTGCATTCATTTGGTCAAACAACCCAGCGTGTGAGCCCATGTAAAACTCTAAATGCACCATGCTTCTGTCTTTAGTAATATGTTGTTTACATCCACTATGCTGTTTGCTTAAAATTAGATTGTAAATTATTAACTTGAGCGGTATTAACCATTACCACCATAACTTTAAGCTGCCATATGTCCCTACCTGTGAAATGACCTTGGAGTGGAAACCGATCTTGTCAGCACGCTCATGTTTGCAGTGACTGGTGGGCCACTCCGAAAGGCAAATTGGCGAGATGAGCCTGCGGCTGGTGCATGGGCTGGTGCTGGCCCCATCTCTTGGGTCTGCCCAGCTTCTCCATGGACCTCATAGTGGTCATGGTCACGCAGGTCCAGGGAGCTGAAACTACCATCCTCAACAGGGAAAATGGCAACATTTGCTGCATCCGTCAGGTACATACTGGGCATGTTGACCTACAGAAAGAATGCAGTCGTTAGTTAGGTGGGCAAAAAACAAATCCAAACAAAACAAAAAACACTGGACCAAGAAAAACTATCTCCAAAATGGAGACCTGCGGCACCTCTGGAGCACCATTTGGCGCAAGCGCGCAAAAAAACCTTTATGTAAGAACAGACCCCAGTGCGTGTGCTTTTAAACAAAATTTTGGCGGTGAAACATTTTGCTGTGGGCAGTTTTGTAATAAAACTTTTCATATACAATCAAGACTCTGCGCTGAGCTTTTTCTTCATCTTCAACACATCATTGCTGCTCAGGATACTACACAGGATAACAAAAACTAACAAAAAACCTACCTGGAAAATGCGTGCAATTCTTTCTACACGCATATCATCCAGTCTGAGAGTAATCCTCTGGTTTTCCCTATACAGCACGAAAGTCTCCATTCTTTCCCAAAGGATAATGCTGCTGATACTGCAATTGTTGGCGGTACCGAGAGCGATGGGTGGGTGATGCTAGAAGTTCACCTGCTCGTCAGTCACTGACGTAAAACGTTTTGGCGGTTTGCTGCCTCCGGAAACGGATGTGGAAAAAAGCGGGAAAAACGCAACGTAAAACGTCAGATGAAGAAGTAGTAATATAGAAGACGATAGGACAGGACAATTCAAGGTCGTAGTTGATGCAATGTCGGAGTCTAGGCTGTCACCCTACGGCGAAATAATTCAAAACATGATGCAAAATGGGCATTCTGATGATGATATTTCAAATTATCTTCGCTTTGAATGTGGAGTTAACAAAGGCGTATCCATATCTAACATCCGAAAATTTTGCGCCCTAAATGGAATAAGGAGAGGACGGGTGCAGGATTCCAAACTGGAGTGCGAGATTGCTAAAGCAATAAATGAGGTAAGCAACCAGTTTATAAATATTCATTGATGTGGTTTGGGTTGTAGCTGAGTAAATAATTGAATATAATGTTTTTTGGTGAACCTTCTCAAAATGTGGATATTATCTCTGTTATTACTTTTGGGTTATTTCTGTGTGTTTTTTTTTAGCCCAGAAGTTCATATTTGTCTGTATATGGTTCCAGTTACCTGTTGTAGCGAGGGGTCATTAATTAGTGGCGCACACATCCGAGGCATATGTGACAAAGCTGTGTATTCCCGGCAAAAGCCGGACGGCTTCTGATGAGGTTAGACGTGTGTTGATGTTCTCTCTCCTAATTTTTGTTCTAGCGGCCATAAAATATTGTTAGGCTCTTCTGTTGTGTAAGGGAACGTTGGTGAGGAATCTGGGGTAACACGGGGGGATTTGAGTGGGGGAATGTCAGGTTCAAGCTAAGGAAGTAAACAGTGGAAAACAGCCAACTCTCTGTCGTTCTTTTTAGATAGAAACCCACAGTGAGTTACAGGCGTAACATAACATCTTCAAGACTTCATAAAAACTTAAGGAACAGATACTTATGGTTTTTGAGTGAATTTCGATCCGAGTTTTGATCGGTAAAACTTACGTTTTAAAACGATTTTCTGACAGTTACAGCCATTGTTAGGGAGACGCCAGCGTGTCGTCATTTGTTATGGTCACGTGGTACAAGACCGCTGCTTGTTGGCAAGAACCAGCAGTAACATAACGGCTTGCTACGAGAACGGTATCGGGTTTGAAACAAATACGTAAAGTTATCGCTTTTCATGAATGAAATTGCACATGTATTTACCACAATGGTAATATCGTGTGTGGTTGTTGGTTGTACGAAGCGTTTTGAGAAGGTATCAGGCTTGAAATTTCACCGAATACCGATTTCAGGAGAGAGAAGATGGCGGTGGCTTCAGCCATCAACAGGAAAGCAGCAGAGATCGTATTTGTGGCTCCCACTTTTCTTCAGGTAAACTATTCAACAGTTTAGCATGTTTAGTACGTCCAACTTTGAGTTTATTTACCAAAAGATATTGATTTAGTGTCGCATCCTTCGCGTGAAGCGATCTCTACACTTTCGGTTTGGTTCAGTGTTGTCATGTGTTACCGATCGCTTTTTCGGCGATGAAAGTATACTAAAGTCGAATGAAGCATATTCAATAACATCTCCTTAAGCCAGCAGCCTCATATTTGTAACCATATTTGTTTCTGTATGCGTCTAGAGATAGTTTTTTTTAGAATTGTCCTATTTTCGATCACCAATGCTGTGGGTCTGTTACTGTTACATAGAAGCCATACTGCAGACAAAAAATACAGCAACTTCTTGGCGTTTCTTTGACATCTTGTTGAAGATTAACAGAAGATATATTATTTTTGATTCATAATTATATATTTTTGGGTGGGTGAACTGCCCAGCGGTGTCAATCAAGTAAAAATAAATGTCCGTGAAGGAAATGTCCGGCCACAATGAAGGATCGTCAACCCACTCAGTCTTCAAATTGTAGGGATCTGACAAGGTTTTACTGTTTCCCTGATAGCTCAGCTTACTCACGTATATTTGTCGGGCCTCAGGTGATAAGGATTGAGCATAATCGGACAATTTCACGGAAGGATAGTTCGCAGTGTTATCATCAGCCATTGTTCCTCTTGCCAACCAGCGCGGTAATCACGTGACTTCGTGACGTCACTGTTTGTAAACACTGGCGTTTGGCCTGCTGCAGGAGAGAGAGAGAAGCTGCACCGCTGCCTGTGTGTGTGTCGCTGTTTTCTGACCCGTGCCCATGGGCGTAACGGACGCGGGGTACGCGTGGGACATGTCCCCCGCACTTTCCACATCTGTCCCCTCTGTCCCCCGCACTTTTTTCAGCCGTTACAACAGCTAAACTTATTAGCATCCAGTAACGTGTTTTCCCGAGCCGTCTGTGAATGCACCATGAGCGCATGCTAACGCAGGTGTTCCACAGGAGACGTACTGAGCAGAGTCAGGGAGGAGATGGATCAGAGGCCAGCAGCAGGGACAAGGATGTAGGGTCTTTACAGGTAAAGAGAGATTATAACTTCCTGAAAATAAGATATCTATTGCAAGGAGAAACCAGGCAGTACTGATCATTTCATGTTCAGTGTTTGGCACCTTTGGCTACTCGTCCTGTAGATGTTCAAGGGACATTGTTGTCAACTCAACTAGAGTTTGGCCACTAAAACTTTAGATTTTATAGTTTAAAGTTTTATACTTTATAAAGTTTTATACTTTATAGTTTAAAGAACTAGCCTAGTTGGTCCCCTGGTATTGTACTGTGGCTGTTAGGGATTATGTGGTTCTTTAGCTACTAAGGACAGTGCAATTAAATGTAAGAGAATGATAAATCGCTCTGAAAAATTTGTCCCCCTCACTTCTGAGATGGTGGTTACGCCCATGCCCGTGCCTCTCTGTTATAGAGAATAAACATGCCGATCCTGTGGAGTGTGAGCAATCATTTTAAGTCCGCTACAGGTTGACCAGATGGCCCACCGCATTTGGCTCTTTTTTTAGTGTCTAGAAAGTATTCAGTGCTCTATCACAGTGTTGGATGTTGGAAATAAATGGCCTAGAGCAATTACCATAATACATTACTTTTGCTGTAATGCAGTAACGTGAAACGAACTAGCAGGTGGCTGGGGTTAAAGATTAGCCTCTACATTGGCACATCAGTCTTGAGGACCAGAGGACCAGAGAGAGAGTTATTTAACCATTTATTTCTTCTGCTTTAAGCTGGTTGTCTCATAGATGATGATGGTGCTAAGGACACATGGAATAAATTGAGACAATAAATATCAAAAGTAGGTGTTATCAAACACATCAAAACACAATAAGTGAAGAGTCCGCCTTAACTCGCTCAAAAATGCATCCGAAGTATCAACCAGCAGGAACTCAGCAGAGTAGTGCAGGTGTTACGCTTCTTAAAAGAAGGATGTCTTCTAAGGTGTAACAAATTTATTGTGATTCAAATCCTGCACAGAAACATATTAAACATATCAGTAACAGCTGATGGACAGCGTTGACAGAACAGCTGATGGACAGCGTTGACAGAACAGCTGATGGACAGCGTTGACAGAACAGCTGATGGACAGCGTTGACAGAACAGCTGATGGACAGCGTTGACAGAACAGCTGATGGACAGCGTTGACAGAACAGCTGATGGACAGCGTTGACAGAACAGCTGATCAGCTTATTCTGTGCCTTGCACAATCACTGCCTGCAATATTCTACACTTCAAAGCGGCCGCGCCCCCTGATGGCCATTCTCTGTAACTGCACAGACTTAACTGACTGCCGCAGGAGCAGATTGAGAAATAGTCCTGTAATGTAAGTGATGGGGGATACAATATTTGCAATGGGGTATCTGTGTCAATATTATTCTATTTCATCTGACTACAATATTCAGACAATGTTACTCCATCACTTAACTATAAAAGTAAATGTAAAACTTTATAGTCCAGCCTGACAGACCTATAAGGGCCACACAGGGCTGAGTCTTATCACCTCAGGTGACTCCTGTTTGGGTAATGAACATCAACCCCCACCCACCTGGGCCTGGGCAGGTGGAAGTATTTCCTACAACATGATTGTGTTTCTCGATTTTAACTGATTTGTTAATTGGAATGCATGTTCTTCTTCAATTTAAGACAGGAGCACAGTATGGAAGGCGAATGATGACTGGTTACCTGTCTTCAAAAGGAATCCAAGCATCTGAGGGACGTGTTGGTAGTGTCTTGAGACAAGTTAACCAACCATATCATGCTGATCGTTGTCTGGTAGGTGTTATGAAACACTAGTGCATAGTGCAGATAGCCACTGTGAAATTACCATAACTTTTTGCCTTTTGTTGTTTTTTGCCTAATTACAGAGATTGAGGAACCTGAATCCAGTGCCGTACAGTGCTGAATACATGGGTCACAAACTGCACTTGGATCAAAATGAAAAGCTGGTGATGTTTGGGGTGACACATGTCCTCGCTGTAGATGGTTTCTCCAGCAAAATTGTCAGCCATTCAACAATGCCTGTCAAAAACAACCTGACAATATATCAAGAGGTGTTCAGGTAACTTTGTGGGCTTTCTATTTCATCATTTAGTTTTACATTATAGGCACTGTCCAACTACATCTACATCATCCTTCCCGACCAAGGACGACCTAATTATGTCTTCCTGTAATTCTACAATTCTGCAGTTTCATTTAGCAGATGCTTTTGTCCAAAGCGACGTACAACACAAGCAAGAATTTAGACTTAAAGGAGAACTCGGCCAAATGTCATGTCAGCCTCCACAGCTTAGGGTCGACTCGACTATCATAGGCTATCTGTTGAGCGACTATCAAACAAAAAATAGTCGCCGAGAGGCTAAACAGGGGAAAAACTTTACCTGCTGGATGCACTGGCTGATCATTTAAGACACTTCTCCATGTACTGCTTTTGCTTATTTGTTGCTGCTAAAAACACAATTAGAATATTCCCACAATCTTTAAAAACAGAGCCATAATGTCTTGAGATCATGCAGTCAGCAAAAGTGCGACTTCCCCCTTCACCCTCTCAGTTCCCCCCCATTCACCGAGTGAACAGGTAATTTAAAAACTCAGCTGATTTGTCATGTGACCTAACTCCCCCTGTGACCATGGCAACCCACCAAAAATATACCAACTGGTGCCTACACTGTCCTATCCATCCTTGGTCATAGACTATCCATTAGTCGGGTCTTCCCGGAAAGTCAGTGTAAACAGACGCTTCTCCCAGAAACAGCTGTAACGCAGCTCTATCTCTCTTTTGTGGAGTTCGTCAATGCTGAGGTTCATGAGGTTAGGAGCTGGTGAATGTTCTGAAGCATGTGTTGTAATATTTTGAATATAATAGAGGCCACACTCGCAGTTAGAGAAAATTGGACCCCATCACTTTCCATGCATAGCGCCAATGAAGTGTGGTTAGCAACGAAATAGTTGAGCCATCTAGTGGCAGAAGAAGTGCCGCCCACACCCAGTTTTTTTTTTTGTTTTTGGTTTGTTTTTTGTTGTTGCTTTTTTCTTCGTATGATGAAAACAAACTAATAACAAGTAACAATCTCAGCATCTGGGATTCAACAGTCTCAGTATCACTACTTACAATGACTTTGAACATACTTTTTCAGTGCTAAATAATCATTAACTGCTGGGTCTTGGACCATCTAACTTATTCTACCCCACAGGTCAAAGAGGAGAAGAGTCAGGTTATGTGCCCAGGCGTTCTCTGAACAATTCAGTCTTCAGTTGTGTCTTAAAAGTAGAAAGGAACTCAGCAGAATGCAGAGAGTTTGGTAGTTTGTTCCATCATTTGGGATCAACAGAAGAGAAGAGTCTGGCAAGAGATTTAGAGCCGTGACCTAGACACCTGAAGTACCTCAAGTAGGTTGTTGTTCCGCAGATGTTCAGAGACTTTGTTAAATACTGAGCGCTCCAGTGTTTTTGACAGGAATGGTAGAAGTGAGACTGTCCTGTAGTTTTCAACCTGGGCGGGGTTGAGATGAGGCTTTTTGAGCAGTGGGGTGACACGGCCTTTCTTAAAAGTAGCAACAAAATGCCAGTCACCCGGGCGGAATTCGAGAGGATCGAGAGGACTTGTTTCGAGCTCAGAAGAAGTCTGGAGAACTCATTCTCGCTCAGAGGAGCAAAAGAGCAGAGTGAAGCAGAAGTGGTGGGTTTGAGCTGACTGGACTGGTCAGGTTTGGAGAACTGGTTGCTGATTGCAGCCATCTTTTTAGTGGAAAAAGGAGGCAAACATGTGTAGGGTCAGCGCAGTGGATGGCTGAGCAGCTGGAGGAGAAAGCAGGGAGTTAAACGCCACAAACAGTTTTCTGGAATCAGAAGCAGCACAGATCTTGTTCTGATAGAAGACTTTTGTAGCGGACTGCAAGCAAGAGGTAAGGGAAGCAAGTTTCCTTTACCTCTTGCTGTAAGATGATCCCGTGGTCTGTGTGTGTGTTAAAAGCAAATTTGTTCCTATAATCGGTTACGAAAAAGGTCAGAGCCAGCTATTGTAGAGTGGGTAAAATAAAGCTGCCCTCCACTACTAATTTAATTTTAACGTGTTCTATTTTATTTTTTTATCTGCAAAGTGCAAAAATGTATATTACATGCAGTGTGCCACACACATACACATAGACCAAAAGAAACAGTTGCACTACACTTGCGTATTCTTGTTCTTAGAATGCGAGACTTACCTTCTCCTTGTGCACACACAGTGCAGCAAACGCCCCCTCTGCTGGTAGGTGATGCACACTGCTAGAAAACTACATTTTCTGCCAGTTAATCTCTTGTCATCACAGAAAACATACAGAAAAATAGCAACACACACTGAACATGAGCTGTAAATAAAATGCTAATTACACATGTAAATTGTAGTAGATCTAATTAATCCACTAATGGCTCTGTATGCCACACTATCATAAAAATTTAACTTGTCCAATACATACGTAAGCTCCTCGTGTGGGGGGAGCTGACTCTGAGTGAAGCCTTGCTGAATTTTGACATGGAATGGAATCTAGCCAATCATGAAGGGAGATGGAGAACAAGGATGTTGAGTAACTTGCTAACTGTGACACCTGTGTTGTTGTTTTCTGAAATGCGGTCCTGCAGTACGGCATGTGGGACCAGATCCGTGTAGACCACGGAAAAGAGTTCTACTTGACCCTCTTCATGCAGGAGAAACTGGCAAGCCACAGAAATAACACAGTGAGGCAGCCATATTTGCAAACGGCGTCAACACAGGTGAGTTGCCAAATTGGCCTCTTCAGCAGATTAGAAGCTGGGATAAAGAAAATATTGACGAAAACAGCCTGATTATATTTATGTGTATGTCTCTGTTGTATCTTGAGCAGCGATGATGTGTTGAGGATGAAGAAAAAGCTCTGTGCACACAGTATTGATTGTATATAAAAAGGTTTATTACAAAAAGGCATGTGTCAATCAGGCACTCACGCCTGATTGGTCTGCCTGAGAGAGGACTCAAAGGCAGTGTGAATCACTGTAACCAGTAACTTTAACTACCCACTTGGAAAACCTATCATTAGATTTACGATAATCAGGAAACATCCTATGGCCATCAATCACATTTAATCTAAAGATGACCTAAATAGGGAACAGGCACAGCCATTTCAACATTGACTCCAGTCACATCTATCCTAAAGATGACCTTGTCATAATCAAGACAAGACCATATTGCAGGTATCAACAGGTGCCTCAGTTAAATCAGGCATTCAGATACCACACCTCGTTACCCAATCACTCATCTGCTATCTGATACTGATGTCTCTGACAAGAGCAACATGATATGGTATCCATAAGAACTGTGCCATGGCTGGAGCTGATGGTCATCGTGAACTCAAGCAAACTACTCCTCTCTGGAAAACTGCTAGCCATTTCCTCATCACTCTAAAACATGCGGTAATAGTCAAGCTAATGTAAAAATACAGAGCAAACTTTAGGGGGAAAAAGGAGTGACTTTAATGGTTAATTATCATTAGGATCAAGGCAGCTTATGCTGTTGTGTTCAGTTCCCCTCTTTCTTCTGCTTGGGAATCCTACTTACCATGTGTAAAAACCACCAAATGAATCAACTTAAATAATGGCAGGGGGCCACAATTTTTCTTAGACATTGACAGAGGGCCACATAGGACTGCACTCTTAACCAGATATGAAAACTGCTGTTTTAATTATGTTTGTATATGTTTATTGACCAAACATATAGTGCACAGTAATTTGGCATATTCCATACTCAAATGCATGTATGACAGTTGTATTCCTTTTTGATAAATACGAATAGAAAAGGTTTGAAATAAACAAAATAGAATGACTCATTGTGATTTGTCTGACTCCAAAACATAATTCTCTACACATTGTGCCGAGCTTGAAAAAACAGATGAGAGAGAGAGAGAGAGAGAGAGAGAGAGAGAGAGAGAGAGAGAAAAAAAAAACCTGGACCCTGGAACACACTACTTTCTCAATCACGTTTTCTCTTTCCTCCGCTCATATCCATGGCACAACATCTCTTCCTCATTAGTTGGGACGACTGATGAAGAGGGATAGTTGGAACTGCACTGTAGTGGCCAGGTGTGTCAGTACAACTGATTCAGATTCAAGATTCAAATAACTTTATTTATCCCCTAGGGGCAATTCAGTTTGAAGACATGGGTTGCAGCAGGACAGGACATTAAACACACATTCCACATACTTGGATCTGTCAAAGGTCAAGTGAAGGGTCCAGCAATAAAGTGCAACAATGACAAGTGCACAATATCCATACATACCTAGAATGCATTAAAAACTACAAAACAACACTGTCACTGTCATTTAAAAGCCTGATGGCAGAAGGAATAAAAGAGTTGGCATATCTGCGTATCTCAGCACCACAGAGGACACATTTTTATAATTTTCAAAAATTAATCTGAGGGCCACTTCAAGTGAGGGCATGAGCCGTGTGCGGCCCCTGGACTGCCGGTTGCCCATCCTATTCGACTTCAATATCAGCTGCAAGTAATGACAGTCATAACTGAAAGTAAATTTAACTTTTTGTTTTTGCTCTGTTGAAATTCCAGAATCATATTGTTGAAAGGATGTGGGCAGAAGTCAACAACAGAGTGAACTACCCACTGAAAACGGCTCTCCTCCAGCTCGTAGACCAGGAGGAACTTGACATGGAGGACAACGTGACACGATACTGTGTCTCCACACTCACATGTCAGGTAGCAGAGCTTGGACTTGGTCGGATGGTGCAGTCCTGGAATGCACACAGGATCCAAGGTTATACTGATTTATACATTTTCTTTCAAGCCTACAATGTACTTCTACATTATAAACATAGCAGTGTGTAAAATTACAAGGCTGTGGTTCATATCCCATTGCTCTTGGTATAATTGATGTTTGCCATCCCTGTCGGCATTATAGTCAATGTTCTGATATGTATTAATTGATTCCAGAAATTTACCTGTGTATGTGTGTAAGTGTCTGTCTGCTGACTATGTCTGTTATCTAGTGGAACAAATATTTCTCGACCTGTCAGACTCTACAATGAATAGAGTTGTTGTTTTTTTTTTTCTTTTTTTTTTTTTTTTTTTAAACAGATAATTTAGTTACCTCCTTGTATTGAACACTGAAGCCAAAAATACTTGGACTACTTTTCAGTGTAACTTATCGATAAGAATATTAAGGTAAACAAAATATATGTTAGTTTTAGTAGAAATATACTAACAGCTCACTTGAATAAGCATGCTTTAACAACTCCCTTGGAATTAACAATAGCTGGTTTTACATGGAACCTTCCATTCTCATTGGAATTGATTTAGAAGCTGTAACCAAATAAAAATTTTACATATACACCTCAATTAGAATAAACAGAAAAAACGAATGGAATTCCATTCGGTTTCACAAGGGGGGGAATATTCCTTTCCCCAAAGCGATCAAATGAAATCTTTTTTCATGTAAACAGTGAAAAGTGAAGTTGTCAGGCCGTATTCTGTCTGCGTATGCTCTGCTATGGAGCCCTCCACATCGCCTTTGGTGGGGATGTGTTGAGGTTGATTCTCTGTGGATACGACACAGAGCACAGGCAGTTACACGTCTGTATAACGGCTGTTCTGATTATGTACGGTAGCTGCTCATGTAAACACCAAATTGGAATAGATCCTGTCATGTGTAAATAGTTGATCAGAGATTGTCAGTTTGGAATGATTTTAATCGCAGTGAGAAAAAGTTTGCATGCAAACAAGGCTATTGAGGTGGATTGATATGCATGATGGTGATATGCTAATTACCCAAACCTAATCCTGTGATGATTTGTGTTTCTATCTGCTTATTTTAGGAAAAGGTTTTCCAAATCAACTGGCTCTGGGTGGATGCCCAAAGAAACTGCCGGCAGATTGTTTGCCAGAGGCTGCAGAAGCTGCACAAGCTTACCGCCAGGAAGTGGGGTCATCGCTGACGCAAGTCTCCCTTTTTGGGAGAAACCCATTCTCCACAGCTGAACAACAAACAGCAGCTGAAAATGAATTTGCACAGCAATACTTGGACATTTCTGTGCTCTACGACAATGCTGTGAACAACAATCCGACCAGTTATCAAAGCGGGATCAAGGACCTCATCAACATTGTAAAGAGATATGTGTAGAGAGATCTGAAACGTCACCAACATTTTTGTAACATAATGTTCTTCATATATTTTTATTTTTTCTGACTTTGTTTTTGTTATTCTTGTATTAAAGACTGTTGTTTTTTCACCAGGCTTTAGTCTCATCTTTGCTTTATCTAGCTTCCTCAATATGTCATGTTATGTCATGTATGATGCTGTATAAAATTCATCACATATATAAGATTAATCGCATATAATACGACAATAATAATGATAAAAACATTTATTTGCCTTTCTAGTCACCCAAAGTGGCCTTACACAGTTAAATATATACACAGATACATAAAGCGCTGTTGAAACCATTACTAATACACTGGTAACACAAAATTAAAACATGTTTAAAACAGGGGAGAGTGAAGTTATGACAATGACTGCTGAAAGAGGTAGGTTCTGAGGTGGGTTTTGAATGTTGGGAGAGAGTTCCAAAGCTTTGGGGCTGAGCCACTGATAACAAGACCTCAGTTTTGTTTCCTTTGAGCTTGAGGAAATTCTGGAAACAGGCAATGAGGGAGTTAGGAGGGAGTGGGGCTGTGGGGTCAGAGGAGATGTAAAGTTGTGTGTCATCTGATAGATATAATATATTTATTATATCACATACTAAAGTATATCACATATAAGATGAAACCCCATTTGTATTTATGCTCTCCCAATGAATAAAACAAAAGTACAGAAGTACTCCTGTAAACCAAACCAAAGCAACTGGATCTGCCTATCCCAGATCTCCCCCCATTAAACATTCACCATCGACAAACAGCGCAGAATCCACATTCACTAGACTGTTATGTTTGCATGAGTTTATATTATTGTGCATTTTAAAACTGAGTTTGACTTTCTAGTTACGTTGAGCAGGTATCAACTTTTGAGTGACCATTATGAAACTCTGGGCTTCTTTCCCCCACCTCACTCCTAATTGGACAGGCTTTTTCAAGATATAAGGCCTAAATTAAAGCAAATAACAACAGCAACATAATAATAATAATAATAATGATAATAATGATAATATTAATAATAAACACGTATTTGCCACCTTTAATGAATGTGGCACATTTACTGGATATTAAAAACATGGTGGTGTGTTGTTTTAACTGGGTAGGGGTATCTCGAAACTAAAGCCTTTTTTTGAGCGCACACCCTGCCATTAACCCAGATCACATTAACCCAGATCAATGTATTAATTGCCTGATAGGGGATGGTTGGTGGCAACATTAAGGAATGGCGACACCTGCTGGTCATTTTATATACCTACTTTCAGCGCGCCTCTTCGGCCTCCTCTTGGGTGTTTAATCCGATAGATAGGCTATCTTTCGCTCATTCAATCAATAAATAGCCTACTATCGTGCAAACTCTGTACTGTGTACACGACTTGCTTTGATTTAGAATTAGGGGAAGTGCAGTGGGGGCAGGCAATACAAAGAAAGTCAGTCTGTCTATGCCTGCGAGCGCAAGAGCTTTATTGTGATGGACAGGAGCTTTATTGTGCACCGGTGGGCTCCGAAGCCCCGCCCACCAATAAAACGAAATATGGAGTCGTATTTTCATTTTGGGGGTGAAAACGAAAAAACGAAAAAACAAACCGTTTCCTGGTTTTTTGTTTTTTTGGTCAAAACGAAAAAACGAAAAAACGAACCGTTTCCTGTTTTTTTGTTTTTTGCTCAAAACGAAAAAACGAAAAAACGGCTTGTTTTTTTGTTTCTGCTTGTGTGTTTTACAGCCGGGAATCAAACGGATAAAACGTACCTTGTCCTACGTGGGCCCATCTTTATTCGACACTGAAGTGTTACAGACCTCACGGTAAAAACAATTCAACTTTGGAGTCATATTTAGCCACATTCATATCATTGATGCAATCTCGAGATTCACATAAGCTTAAACTCTGGTTACACAACCCTAAAAGCTGATCTTACAATCGCCAACTGAGGTATAATCTGACTAGAAGAATAGTTGTAATTTTAGGAACATGGTAATTAATGGGGCAGAGTTTGATTAGAACAAAACCTTTACATGTTTGAATCA
Source organism: Acanthochromis polyacanthus (assembly GCF_021347895.1). Lineage (NCBI taxonomy): Eukaryota > Metazoa > Chordata > Actinopteri > Pomacentridae > Acanthochromis > Acanthochromis polyacanthus. The sequence continues at coordinate 23,438,989 of NC_067116.1, read as the reverse complement.
TGTTACAAATAGATCCTTTGGTCTTTTCAAGCAAGGCAATTTCTTTTTAATGATATCGACTTCCCCTTTTTTGTGTTCAGTTTTTCTCACATTACAAACACTAATACGGCACTTTGTTTAGCTGTGCCTTATGCAATATCTTAGGAATGGTAAAGACTTAAATACTGAATAAATAAACATGATCACAGTAGTGTGGTCTTCACTGTAACAAGCCTCAGTTAACCATAGTAAAAGTAACACTCAGTAATTGTATGTTGAGAAAGGAGGGTTGCAGATATGGTGAGATTTCAACAGCACAGACTCAAGTACATATTGTGAAATATTATAAATTCTGAAAATGTTTTAGAAACAGTTCAGTAGTGTTTATCCTAATAAGCAGAGCAGATTCATGTGAGCACCTGTTGGCTTTAAGAGATGCAGGAAAGGGATGAATCTAGAAAAAAGGAAAACCACATATGAATAGAGCCCAGACTTTGGTGTGAAACCCCTGGTTAGGTTGAGGAAATTATCATTTCGACCACAGGTTTCAAAGCTCAGTGTTACAGGTTTCCATGGTGCTTTACATGCGCCTGTACACAGGACTGCATGAGGTTGCCTGGTTCGGATTATCGCTGATGACAATACACTGTTTGGCCAATGAGTACATGTAAGCGGGTCCTGCTGTCTTCATCTATGGGTGTGATAACAACCGAGAACGAGCAGATTGTGGGGCGACAACATCAGAATTGATGTTATCAGCCGGAACAGGCACGGCACATCGAAACCAAACTCCTCCCTCAGGGAAGAATTCAGTAGAGTTGCCAACTCTCAGCTTTTGGTGTGAGATAAATTCTCACATGCTGTGACTAACCAAACAGAACAAAACACACATCAAATTACAGGAAATTTCACACCTTTAAGAGGAAAAGTAGGTTGTAAATGTTAGACACATCTTTAAAGGTCAGACTTTACAGAACTTCACACAAAGTACAAGAGAAAGACTACCTGAAGTGTCATATTGCATGTAAAAGATTGCATTTATAATAATATCTATACTAAATATCTTTAACAACAAATAGCTATATGATTCTTTTGTTTCTTTTACCAGGTGGCCTGTTGAATATCTATTCTACACACTTGATGGTTTAGTAAAACCAGTCCAATACAATAGGGTTGCAATGTGTATTACGCATATAGACAAATCTATCTGCAATGAATCGTCATGATATTACAGTGTTTGTTTTTTGTTTTAACTGTCTGAGAGTGTTGGTTCAACAGTGTGGTCAGTTTGAACTGTGTAATTTGTGTTTCCTTTATTGTGTCCATCCCATTTATATCAGTGAGGACTTGTCTGGATATTAAACTCACTCTCATTTGGGTCATTTTTTATTCCTGTCCTGCACAAAATCATCTTGACATGCACTGTACTGTCTCTATTAAACATAATCATGAAGAAAAAATAGCACTGTTTACATGCCACCTCCAATACATGGAGGGGTATAATACAAGACAGCTGTATTGTATCATGTAGTGCTCAGCTAAATGAGGGTCTCACATTCACCAAAAATACAAATAGAGAGAGAAAAAAAAAACCAAACAGTAGGTTCTGTATGTTTCAACTTTTATCAGTAAATGTGTCCCTTTATATTTAGTGTTTACAAATGACAACATAAAATAAATCAGAGTACTGGATCATTTATGTTTCCAGTTTACCAGCCTGTCTGCTTTAAAAGTAGAAAATAAGGAAGACAAATCAAGAAACATGAAGAAAGGTTTAATTGCTGGTAAAATGTGTCTGCATGGTGGCGGCATTAGCATCTAGTCAGGGAATGTGTTTATTCCTGCACTGGAAACACGTTCTTGTCAGCTGAGAATGACCGGCAATGCTTTGGACTACTGGAAAAAGTAGATACAGCTTGATAGCTCACTTTTCTATCTTCATTTTAAATGAACTAAATACCTGACACAGTCGGTCAGAGCTTGGTATGTCATGCTACAATTTTTTAACCGCATTTAAGAGGTGGTGGGTGTTCACCTAAGAACCCAGAATTCACCCATGCACACACATGCTTTAGTGTCACCCGATTTCCCTTGAACCTCTGCAGACATCTATGATTTTGTCAGCAACTCGAAAGATAATCGTGTTAGGTATGTCATTTTGACATGCAGGCGTGAAGCAACACAGCAGATAAGAATTCAGATTGATCAGCTACGTGAAGTATCTTCAAACATCCCTTCAAGTATCGTACCTGTGGAGGAAGAAAGAGTTTGACAGCTCATCTGTGCAGCAGATTTATGACTGGATTGTTAAGAATCCTGTAATCAGGCTCTGCTAACATGCATGTTTCACCGTTATCCAGCCGTTCAGAAGGCGACTTGATCACAGCAGCATTCAGGTGTGATGAGCATGAGATGAACAACTTTGCATCAGTATAATTTTTCAGAAAAAAAAGGGTCACTGTAAGTTGCAAGATAGTTACTGTTTTTGTGTACTTTGACAAATAATTTAAGAGCTGCTGCCTAACAGAAGGTGTTTCATACATGCTACAAGTATTACATCAAAGAAGCAATCTATGCTGCTCATTCCTTCTTTCATTTGAGGCAACTTGCAAAATCTAACCTATGGGTGCTGGAATGTAAACAGCTGAGCACGGTGTTATCATCTATATGCGTAATACACATATAGAATGTCTGTTATATGGAAGAAGACACAAATGAAAGCTATTCAGCTCTGGTTCATTACCGCCGCTGCAAACTGTTCTGTTGGATAACTTTGAAAAAATTAAAGTGCATCTAATAAACCTTCAATATATTTCCAACAATGTGTGCCCTTTAAAAAGTCAAACAACAATATACTGTATGTATATTTTTATATCATTACATTTATTGTTTTAGTGAGTCCATCAAAAGTTTTATTTCAAAGTTGTTGTTTTTTTTTTATTTTCTAATAGTCCAAACTCTTTGTAGCAGCATCAAAATCACACTGGGACATTTCCGTCTGTATTCAGTTCACTATACTGAATATAGGACAAGGTAAACACACACACGCACAGACACACACACACACAGAAAACATGTCAACTTTTTTTTTAAAAAAAACCCTGATATTAATCTTTTTTATGATTATGTACTAGAAGCAACTTCTTTAAATATGAGTATTTGACAGTTCAAAAAATATAGACAAAAGGCACAAACGCATGAATCCCTTTCTGTAACACAAATATTCAAGCTGACACAAAACAGAAGAAAAACTGAGCTTCAGCAGAAGATTAAATAACATTACATTTTTGCTGTTAAGCAACCCTGAGGAATTATCTTTAAATTTTTGGAAGGCTGTGGACACCACATTCTTAAATTTCATTAAAGCCTGACTCCAGTCACACAGAGCTGGCTCCTGTTCAGAAGGGTTCAATACAAAGCACAGATGTCTGCATAAATACAGTGTTAAACTTAACGTAAGTGTGATTAAAATATCTGACCAAACATTAAGCAAGTATGACCAAGGAATATTTGGTACCAGTTTTTGGCTGTTGACGATGCTTGGAGCAGACAAAGCATCATGGACATGAATCCGCTGGTAGTCAGAATACATCGTGGATTGTAACTCATCTCTAATTACAACACAATCACAAAACCAATGTCAAATAGACAGTAAATACAATGGTCACAAAACAATCAATCAATATTACAGGAAACGTCCACTCACAGATGGAGTGTGATCTTTCACAAACTGCAACAGCAGCCACTTTTAACCACAGCTGTGCCCGAACTGTGTCTGCAGACAAAAAAAAAAATCACTTAAAGGTCCTCCGCTCCCACAGCGGTCCACAGCTCTGCACAGATAAACTGATCAATTAGACTCCGTCTATATGCTCAGGGTGGGTGGGACAGTTTACATCAATCAGTACATGGAGTTTCACAACACACTCTGTGTCAAAATTCAGATGTTAACTATCTTAGCAGATACAAATGCAGGAAGAAGCTAAATCGGAATGTTTTATACTGGAGAAAACAGTCAAATATATATCATCAACTGAATTTAACTAAAAAAAAAGAAAAAGGGAGAACTAATGAGCGTCCATCAGTAAGACCCATTTGTTTACATCAGGATAACTCAGTAAATCCTCCCACATTTGAGAAAGCTTTTTGTTTCCACATGAAACATATTCAGTTCGCATTGTCAGCAGTGGCAAAATTGTCATTTGAGATTCGTGGCAATATTTGAAACAGTGCAGTCCAGATGAGGAAAATACTTACAGCTGAAGACTGCAGCTTACATTACAGCAGACAAAGCATACCGTTTAATCATTCCCTTACATGTATGCTTTGGGACTTTAAAAAAGCTTTGTCAACCTGCATACACACAGCATTGCTTCAAATGTGGAAAGAAATGTTCATTTAAAGACCCAGGACTTGCTGTTGGTAAGCATTATATGTATATATATTTTTGCACAGTTTGGTCTCACCAACAGATCTATATAACCATTAATCCATATTTTTGTTGAGATGCTCACTCACCAGGACTGTATAGTACCTACACAGCAACATCACACAAACTGGTAAAGACACATGCGGCATTTGGTGAGTCAGAAGGCAAGAAGATATTGATCTTACATTCATTAGGGAAGAGAAACGTGATATCTGATATCTACTGCATTGGTAGGTAGTCAGAACACAGATAGAAAATAACAAATGTGTCAGTTCATGCAGTGCTTTGCGTCTATCTGCTCAGATCTGGCCAACAATGCAACCTGACGCAAAGCAAGATCTGAAGTCCCACCATTACCCAGACAGCAGTGGATGAGGTAAATGTGCTCGACAGTTTCTTCATTCTAGCCAAAGTATGTAGAAAAAAGCCCATCATTCCCAAGTCCATTTGAGTACAAGGTGTAAATTGTCAACAAGCTCTGTTACCACCAGTAAGCTTCAGTTTAGTGCTGCTAATGCTATTTTGTGGAAGGGAAACACCTCAGAGTAGGATCGTGTATCCTGTGCCACATCAGATACATCTGAGACGGAAGGAATCTGTGTACCAATAAGACGTCTTTATAAAAACAAGGGTCGTATCCGTCTAATGTGCTGGAGGGAATGTGCAGTCCTGCTGTTTTCACACCCATATGGGAGGAAGGACCAAGTCCTGCTTTGGCCAGACATATCCCCATGTAAACGTCATCAATAGGAAGGATGGTGATGGACAGAGACATGTTGTATATGACCAGAGCTGTATGACCGGACAGGAGGAAGCCCCCACCACCACAGTAAGGAGGGTACGAGTTGGACTCCTGCACCTGAACTGGGATATAATACTTGCTCCCTGATGATCTAATGGGCCCCACATTCTGGATTAGATGTCCTGTGAAAAGGTGTTTGCTTCCATCATTGTCCTTCAGGCTTTGGAGATACTCGACCATGTTGCCTGTGTGGGCAAAGACGTCGTCATCACCATTCAGCAGGAAGCGAGCGTTTGGACAGTTTCTCTCCATCCATTCCAGGAACAGTATCTGCTTCAAGGTGAGGTTGTAAAATGTGTCACTAAAGTCCCACTGAATGATGTCATGGTACTCCTGCTGCTCTAGCTCTAGAATTTTGTTCAGCCTGTTCTTCTCAAAGCCGGCACCCGACGTTCCCGAGATGAAGATCCTTCGAATCCACACACCTTTGTGTAACCTCTCTTTGGCCCAGGTTTTGCGTAGCACCTCTCGGCGGTCGTAGTTTGCAGGCGAGCTTTTAATGACCAGCAGAAGAAAGACGTCAGCAGATTTGTCAGCTCCTCCACATTTGTTTGGAAGGTCTAGCAGCATGGGGAAATGGCGGCAGTGTCGGTAGTAGAGAAAGTCTTTTATGGAACCAGGGAGGGAGTTGAAGTCTGAGATGTTGGCAGCAGACATATTTTGTTGACATCCTGGCCAGAAGAATAAGTAAGAGTTGTTTTTCGTGGGTTGCCTTCTTTGGCTGTGATCCTCTCTCACTTCTGCATGGCGTCGCATGACTTTGTGGTCAATAAAATCTTTACAGATATGTAGGACCAACAGACCAAGAGCTCCAGCCATCAAGAATGTTGTTGCTTTGATTCTTCTCATTTTTGAAACTCTGCAGACAAGACAAAAACAATGAATTAGTTAGTACTTGCTGAAGTTGTATGACAAGTTAGTGTTTATGGGTAAACACTGGCTTTGCAGGCCCTCACACACTGCATGAATGTAACGGGTAGAAAGGCAAGAAGCCAAAATCTTATAGATTTGTACACTACCTGCCTAGAAAAAAGTAAACAAGAAATGTAGGAGAGAAACATGATTACACCCTGATATATCTGTGAAGAGTTGCTGAAGCAAACCAAAACCAAAAATGATTGTTTATTGAACTTTGAATTTAAAGACTGACTCCACTAAGATTCAGATATCACAGAGTCAAATTAAATGGCCAACCACTACAAGGGGATTTCCAATTTGAAGCTCTATTTAAAATGTCTGAAAAGGTAAACAGGATCTTAAGACTGGCTGTTAATTGTTTATTGTTGAAATCATCAATTAGAACCACTCCCCTAAAGAGAAGACATTATTCAGTGAGTTGCCATTCCTGAAATAAAGGGAATAACAAAATACACACGTGGACAAAATTGTTGGTACCCCTCAGTTAAAGAAGGAAAAACCCACAATTCTCACTGAAATCACTTGAAACTCACAAAAGTAACAATAAATAAAAAATTATTGAAAACTAAATAATCAAAATCAGCCATCACTTTTGAATTGCTGATTAACATAATTATTTAAAAAAACAAACTAATGAAATAGGCCTGGACAAAAATGATGGTACCCATAACTTAATATTTTGTTGCACAACCTTTTGAGGCAATCACTGCAATTAAACGATTTCTGTATTTGTCAATGAGCGTTCTGCAGCTGTCAACAGGTATTTTGGCCCACTCCTCATGAGCAAACAGCTCCAGTTGTCTCAGGTTTGATGGGTGTCTTCTCCAAATGGCATGTTTCAGCTCCTTCCACAAATGTTCAATGGGATTCAGATCTGGGCTCATAGAAGGCCACTTTAGAATAGTCCAACGCTTTTCTCTCAGCCATTCTTGGGTGTTTTTGGCGGTGTGTTTTGGATCGTTGTCCTGTTGGAAGACCCATGACCTGCGACTGAGACCAAGCTTTCTGACACTAAGCAGCACATTTCTCTCCAGAAAGCCTTGATAGTCTTCAGATTTCATCGTACCTTGCACACTTTCAAGACACCCTGTGCCAGATGCAGCAAAGCAGCCCCAAAACATTACTGAGCCTCCTCCATGTTTCACCGTAGGGACAGTGTTCTTTTCTTCGTATGCTTGCTTTTTGAGTCTATGAACATAGAGTTGATGTGCCTTACCAAAAAGCTCCAGTTTGGTCTCATCTGTCCAAAGGACATTCTCCCAGAAGCTTTGTGGCTTGTCAACATGCATTTTTGCAAATTCCAGTCTGGCTTTTTTATGAGTTTTTTTCAGCAGTGGTGTCCTCCTCGGTCGTCTCCCATGAAGTCCACTTTGGCTCAAACAACGACGAACGGTGCGATCTGACACTGATGTACCTTGGCCTTGGAGTTCACCTTTAATTTCTTTGGAGGTTGCTCTGGACTCTTTGGATACAATTCGAACGATCCGTCTCTTCAATTTGTCATCAATTTTCCTCTTGCGGCCACGTCCAGGGAGGTTGGCTGCTGTCCCGTGGGTCTTGAACTTCTGAATAATATGAGCCACTGTTGTCACAGGAACTTCAAGCTGTTTAGAGATGGTCTTATAGCCTTTACCTTTAAGATGTTTGTCTATAATTTTTTTTCGGATGTCCTGGGACAATTCTCTCCTTCGCTTTCTGTTGTCCATGTTCAGTGTGGTACACACCTTTTCACCAAACAGCAGGGTGACTACTTGTCTCCCTTTAAATAGGCAGACTGACTGATTATGAGTTTGGAAACACCTGTGATGTCAATTAAATGACACACCTGAGTTAATCATGTCACTCTGGTCAAATAGTTTTCAATCTTTTATAGAGGTACCATCATTTTTGTCCAGGCCTGTTTCATTAGTTTGTTTTTTTAAATAATTATGTTAATCAACAATTCAAAAGTAATGGCTGTTTTTGATTATTTAATTTTCAATAAATTTTTATTTATTGTTACTTTTGTGAGTTTCAAGTGATTTCAGTGAGAATTGTGGGTTTTTCCTTCTTTAACTGAGGGGTACCAACAATTTTGTCCACGTGTGTAGCTAACAGTTTAAGGCAAGAACTTAGAAATGATGTGTCATGCCTCTATGACTCAGCTGACTATTCAAATCGTAATTTGTATCCATTTCTGACTAAATGTTTAATATATGCAGGGAAAACTCAAAACAAATTTAATGTTATGTATATATATATATATATATATATATATATATACACACACACGAGCAACAGCTCTGGTTGACATTCCTGCTGTCAGCATGCCAAGTGCACGCTCCCTCAAATCTTGCCACATCTGTGGCATTGTGCTGTGATAAAACTGCACCTTTCAGAGTGGCCTTTTATTGTGGGCAGTCTAAGGCACACCTGTGCACTAATCATGGTGTCTAATCAGCACCTTGATATGGCACACCTGTGAGATGGGATGGATTATCTCAGCAAAGGAGAAGTGCTCAGTATCACAGATTTGTGAACAATATTTGAGAAAAATGGTGATATTGTGTATGTGGAAAAAGTTTTAGATCTTTGAGTTCATCTCATAAAAAATGGGAGCAAAAACAAAAGTGTTGCATTTATATTTTTGTTGAGTGTGTATATATATATATATATATATATATATATATACACATTTGGGCTTTAAACCTTTATTTGGATGTCAGTTTTTAAATGTACAACAACTGGTATTTTCACTTCCCATTGCTGAAGCTAATCGTCTCAACACAGGTCAACAGCCTTGCTCTGATCATCGACAGCCCCCCCTTTCCTCGGTTATAATTAGTGTGTCACTTCTTGTCTCTATCCACCATATCTGGACCACACCCTACTTTTGCACAACATTCCACTGAAGTCTTTGTTTACCTACATCACATAATGACTAACAGTCCTCGGGCATCCTCCTGAATAAACCAATTCACTGACATCAAGTCCCCCAGAATAGATTGTTAAACATTTAACGTCCGCTGAACCTGTCACACCCCTGCTTTTTCAACTATACCAGCCTCCTGTGATGCAATTCTAAAATCTTGCTTGTAACATCTAAAGGCTTTTATCATCTTCCATCAGCCTATCTCACTCACCTTCATTAGACTTGCATTTCCTACTGCACTCAAACTTTGGAACTCACTTCCTCCTCGCATCCACTTCCATTACCAAATTCAATACTGCTCTTAAAACAAGATTTTCTAATTTTCTTACTCACTTCCACGGCATCAACTGCATTTTATTTTATACTATTACAGTGTTGGTTTTTTTAAACTCATTGTGTGTTTTATTATTGGTTTTCTGTGATGCAATATGACCATGAGTGACACGAAAGGCAACAATAAATAGAATATATTATTAGAAATCAGGGTTCCCAAGAAAAAAGGTGTGACCTGCTAGCCAATTGTCTTTTTTGATGTAGGGTGGGTATAGGTCAGCAACCGACTAATGGCAGCAACAAAGTCGACTCCTATAGTTCCTCTAATAAGTTACTGAATACGAGGAACTTGTCAGCTGCACCTGTGGACTCACTGGAGCTGCATATATTTGCAGTGTTTTCCTCATCATTAACACAACCAGTATTTGACTGTCTGACAAAAAATATCCAAGTTTTTAAGCTTTTATGTTTGTGACATTTTGTTTTGATTGTCCCTCTATGCACAATAAAAGACTATAAATAATAGCATAAATAATAATCATAAGGTAGCCACAACAAGCATACTCTGCTTTATCATCTGTTTGACTCTAAATGGGATCATGATTTACAAAATGAGCATCATTTTGTATTGATATACACCTGAAATTAACAACTGAGATCATAAATCCCCACCCCCTCCTATTATCCACCTCCCCCGTCATCCCCACTCTCACCCGACCGGTTGAGGCAGATTCCTGCCTTCCCTGAGCCTGGTTTTGTCAGAGTTTTTTTTTCCTCCTCCCCATTAAAGAGGTGGGGTTTTTTTTGGTTCCTTACCACTATCGCTGTCTGCTTGCTCATAGGGAATCCAAAGGAAACTCTAGAGTGTTGGGTTCTCTGTTCCTTGTTTAAATCTTAAGGTCTGTAACTTACTATGTGAAGTGCTATGAGATGATGTGTTGTAAATTGACACCAAATAAATAAAACTGAATTGAATTTAAAGAAAACTGAATTGAAATTGAATGAACTCATCAGGAAAATGTGTATTTGTGAGAAATAGATCATTTTTACATAGACTTTAATAAAATTTGACCCAAAAGAGTCGCCCCCTGTTGGCTGATAGAAAGAATGGAAGTTTAAGGCACCTCTGTTAGGGGTAAGTACACTGTTCTCAGACCTGCTGTTTCCTTGCAGTGAGCTCCCATTCTGGCTAACACATTTTGCTGATGATCTTTCCAAGTATTTTTTTCTGTTTCCAACCAGACCACCCCTCATTAACTTTCAAAAATACATATTTAAAAATTCCTGGATGCTTTGGCCTGTTTGGACAGTCAACTTAGGGCCGGTCTGATTCACCAGCAGAAACCCTGTCATCAGCTCTATTTTGTCAGTGCCAAAGAGCTCATAAATATCATTACTTGGCAATAAACCACATTCTGATTCTGATATGTTGCATTTTTTAAACCACAGCTGCTTATTTGCATACCAAGCAGTGATGGGACACTTTTTCTTGTGTTTTAAAAAAAAACTATGAACATTTTAATTCATATTTACATTTCACCAGTAATATATAAACCTTCAAATGAAAGTTTATAACACACTATAATGTAGTTGTGAGCAAACACAAGGCGCAAGTGTTAAAGTACAGTATTTGTCCAAAAAATAATGCTTCTCTTATAAAGACCAGCATTGATTCTAAGCTATGTTTTTATTATATTGCTAATATTTTTTTTACAGGCCTGACAAGTAAACAACAAACAGAATCTGCTCTTTGGCAGGACGACATGTCCTGCAGTCTTAAGGGTATCACTTCCCAATCAAAACAGGGGAAAACAGCTCCTCTAAATGTGCGTGCATGACATTTGTTGAAAATAAAAGTAACGGTTGAAACTTACTGCGCCAGAGCAGCATTATCTGTGGCTAACCTGAGCCACATCCTGTCGCACAAATGAGTTGGCACAATATTGAGAAGAGCAGTTTCTCAAAACATTTCCCTTCACAAATTCACCCCCACTATTGGCTTCTGAAAAGAAACACCACCAGCACCAGCAGAACAATGTAACACTCAGCAGCACTAAACTAATACAGAACGAATAAAAAAACCATGCCGCTGTGCCTCAATTATTCATTTCAAAGTGCAATATTATGACCGTGCAGTTTCAGTACCGTGAGTTATAGGAGTGCGTTCCTGCTGAACCACTCTTTTTTGATCTTAATAGTCCACTGAAAAACTGTGTTTTCCAGGTATAAGACTTTTATGGCATAGAAAAAAAAGAAACTGATGAACTTGGCTCAGAAGTGGAGAGAATCAGATTATCGTTTTTGAGGAACAAAGAGCAGATGACAAAATACTGTTTGCTGAAAATCCTGACCATGGAAAGACTATTGATGTTTACAAATTCCCCTTTTGTACATTGCTATTAAGGGTTTACAAACTAATACTAAAGGTAACCTATACCAGTATCGGTGCTTTTCTCTGCCCTTAACTGTATAAAACACAAACTACTTTCAGGGTAATTTCACTGCCTTTGATTTCTTGTTCTTATCTTGTCCATTATAAGGAGCAGCCATATAAGCTGTATCATGTTTGGTTTATTTTTTCATCTAAGTTACCCACATCCTCTGTCGTCCTACCTGATAATACTTCCAGATTCTATATATTATCCATTAAAACAAAGACAAACTAAATTTTGTGTTGTGAAATTGATACATTTTGAAACTTATCTCACCATAAAATGCTGGTAGGAGAGATATCGTTTCTTAATTGTGCAGGGAATATATGTGTGGTTTCATTTAACATTTGCTACGCCTCACTGGACTCAAAACTTTAAGAGCAATTCAGCTGATTAGAAGGGATGGGAGGGTTAAATGAGCAGTGCGTTCATTCTACAGATGGCTGAAGCATTATTTTAACCAACAAATTATTTACTGGAGACACAACAGCTCATTCTGGAGTTGTGGCTTTAAAAATCATACCATTTTTCTGAAACTGAACCATGAAATACACCCACTGAGCCGTCTCTGGGGGCCTCAACTCAGGGACATGACTCCCTGAGCAACAAGCAGATGCCAACAGGGGCGAACAGCACAAGCTTCAGAGCAGCCATGAGGCGGCTCAGCATCTGTCTGCAACGTCCACACATGGTCCTGTCACAAAGGGTGGCGACAAATCAAACGCTGTCATGTCTCCTCAAACTGGGTGGAACGTGTTACACGGGCGATGTCAGACATTGAGTCAGTTAAACAAACTAAAAAGCCATTTTGTGAAGCGTCCAGAAAAGGGAAGCTCCCAGCCCACAACTTAACACAAGCCTCACTCTGTTAGCATGAGGAAATCAAACCTCTAATGACATGGTTGACAGCATGAAAAATGTAAAACCTAACGAGTTAATGGTCAACAAGGTAGCTTGAAGTCCTGAGGTGTGTTTATATCAAGGTGCGCCTGCGTTTAATGAGTTTAGTGTTGTGTCCTTATGATTTCTCCTTTGCTCATTCTATCAACATGCAGTGTTTCTCAACAATAAATCTGTGACCCATGATGTCGACACTAACAACAAAACTGCCCCGTTGCATCCCAAAATATTATTTACTACTTCGAACCCTCGTATCACCCTGCCGGTCAAAATTGACCCAGTTTAAAGTTTGAAAATGTGGGAAAATGTATATATATATTTTCACAGTGAAACTTCTGATGTCCACATTTTCAACATTTTTGGGAAATCTTTGAACATTTTTTGGTGGAATAAAAGAAATGTTGAAAATGTTTAAAAACATTCAGGGGGAAAAAAAAAATCTATCAAAATCCAATGAATTTCATTGGATTTTGGTTGATTTTTATGTGAATGTTCTTAAAGAGAATATTAGACGTTTTACTGATATATATGTAATCACTTTAGATATTTTTTTGATTTTTAATGGAAGATTTTTACTCATTTTTTGAAAATATTTACAAGAATTCTTGCCAAATCTGGGGGATTTTTTAAAAATAAAACTTTTAAGGAATTATTGGAATTTTCTTCCTGAAGGGTTTTGCAAATTTTCAGAAATTTGGGGAATTTTTTGCTGAATTTTTTCAGACAAGGAAACAATATTTTTTGGTGCCCGTGGATGAGGACAACAGGAGGGTTAAGCAGTCTGCTGGTGCTTAATATTTTTAGTTTATTTTTACTTTCGACTTACATAGATGGAAATATTTTATTTCTCTCATGATATGAATCTGACAATTCTGGTTACTGTGCACATTAAGGCTACACGATTGGTTTCTAAAATAAAATGCTCTTCTATGGGTTCAAGTAACAAACAGTATTTACAGGATGCATCAGTAATAATAATCTAATAGTATGAAAATAATAACAGTGATGAATCTGCTGCAAAATTATCAAAAAATTAACGACAAATTAAAAAAACTAAATAGTTTGAAAAAACTACAATTAGGAAATCACAAAGGCAGTAATTAGGATACACAAGGTGTGGCTGTTAAATAACAGCTGCAATTAAATTGCATCTAATTTGAGCAGATTTATAGTTTCAGAGTTTGTTAATTCTTGTCCATTAATTAATGTAGACTGAATGCTCGAATTAAATGCCACCACATACATTATGCAACATGTCTGACCGAGGGTTTAATCAATAATGAACAGAAGTTTGACTTTTAAAAAAAATCTAACCAAAGCTCTAATTGCAGTATCTGCAAATCAGATATTGTCCTCAAGTAACCTACATTTTTGTGATATATTTTTGTACTTCTAGCAACATTTTTTAGTTCAGAGTAATGTCTGGAGAACAAGATTTTCACCTGTACTGGGGTTTTTGCACAGTGCCATGTGTACTTTTAATAGCATACTTGTTCCAGTTCTTCAAATGTAGAGACTATTGTTGATTACAGTCCTGCAAAGAGCTTTAATACACAAGCTGTAGGTCTAAACCATCTTCAGAGAAGACTGCAAAAAAAAAAAAAAACTTTTTTTTTTACTCTATTAAAATTCTTGTTAGGAGTTTACGGCCTGAGCGTCACTAGCCACAAACCATGCAATTTTATGTATTTTTTCCTCTTTATTCATAGTTCTCACTCAAAAAACATAGAATTGTATTTATTTGTACAGTCTATTTTAGCATCGCTTGTGACAACAACTGTCCAGTTTGTGTTAGATTCTCTATCAGTTTTCTAGACTCCCTGTAAAGATGGTGGGATCTTATTTCACTTTCATTTCCTGGTAGTAGCTGAACTCTACAAGGCTAATGATTCACTAGATCCTTAATCTGTCACCAAATATCCAAATTACATGTAAAGATATTGCAGTCACTTTATATTCCTGTGATCCCCCCTTTTTGAATACATAGAATAAGACCAAGATCAGCCTCCCATAAAGTAACTGTTTCTAAAATATATATATATATATATATATATATATATATATATATATATATAGATTAAAGGAAATATTCATAAACGACAGGGACGCTACTGGCGTGTAAGATAAGATAAGATAAGATAGACTTTATTGATCTCACAAAGGAGAAATTTACTGTTACAGGGCTCTTTGAAACAAAAAACAGAGGAGTGCAAAAGTCACAAAAGTGCAATCAGAGGTACTGAAGCAGGCAGCACGTTATAGCTGTGTTTCTCAACAGGTCTTAAATGAAAAGGTCAGGTGACATTTATATTTCGCTCTCATAGAGGACTCACATACAACAGTCTACATGTCTCTATAATGGAGGACAGTGAAAGTAAATCAAACATTTCATAAAAATCAAACTCAAGTCATTTTCATAGTAGATCATAGATTTTTTAACTGTTTCTCATTTACCTGCCATTTGCTAACCGTATTAAATGAAGCAATCAGTCCCAATTAGATGGAGGAAATGGATCGAATCAGCGCAAAGTAGAGATTTTAAAATAAACCGTTACTTTGCAGAAACTCGCTCGAGTCTCTCATCATTTTTCAGGACAAGAAAACTAAAGAGCGTTTTGTAAAGTTGGAGCTGCAGAGTGTACTTACTCGATAAAGAAGACCGATCCTGGCTGTATGTATTGAGAAAAATCAGTATTTGGTCCTAAGTCCTTCAGCAGCATGACTCTGCTGCCTGCTGGGCGGAGCCTGTCTCTGCGTCACCATAGCGTCATCATCTACACATCACTGATCGATCGTCCTTAAAAATTGGAGAATTATGTATATAAATTGATTGGCATTGACTCTGTATGGGTAAAATCCCTTTGTATTCGGTTCTTTTTTTTTTTTTTTTGCTCAGAATGTACGCATAGAAACGTATATTTACTGTTAACATGAGAGTTATATGGAGGGTTGTCCTTAAGTTTAAACAAAGACCTAATATACATTTACAACAAAACTTTATTTTTATTTTTTTTAAAAAGGTTTCTAACCATAGTTTACGAAGTGCTTACAGACGGGATAAAAACTAAAAGAAGGATAATGAGGAAGTGCAATGGACAACAGAAGGTAAAACAAAAGGACAAAAAATGGGAAAATGAAGTTAAACTTAGTAAAACATTTTCAAAATGAATCAGTACCAGTAACGCCATTCACCTGACGCCTGATAGCGGCAGATTCCCCTCCTCTCCCTCCTTCTCTCTCCCTCTCTGCCAGGTGAGTGTGCGCGTGGCGTGTGCTTAGCGGGCAGGTGCAGCCAGTTACAATCAACGGAACTGGCGCGTGGGCAGGTGTCAGTGATCACCACACTGTCCTCATCTTCCATATGAGCCAGACGGATAGTAACCATACTCAGCCAATATTGTTTGCCAGCCAGTCTAGTTACCTGTTTTCTTCTTCTTTTTAAATAGTATAATAGTAAACAAACACAAACATAACAAAAATAACAAAACAAAAACAGCTCAGGTATGACAAGACAGGCAGGCTAGGCCACAAGTTCCCAAGCTTTATGGAAAGTGTCCACAAGCATACATTTAACCCTCGTTGTCCTGCCGGTCAAAACTGACCAGTGGAAAAAAAATAACAAAATTCACAGTGAAACTTCTGATTTTAACATTTTCATCATTTTTGGGAAATCTTTGAATATTTTTTGGTGGAAAAAAAAATGTTAAAATATTTCTTACAAGGGCTGCTCAGCGGCGTAGTGGTAAGCACTTTCGCCTTGCGGCAAGAAGATCTCCAGTTCGAATCCCGGGGTGGGCCTGGGATCTTTCTGCATGGAGTTTGCATGTTCTCCCTGTGCATGCGTGGGTTTTCTCCGGGCACTCCGGCTTCCTCCCACAGTCCAAAAATATACTGAGGTTAATTGACTACTCTAAATTGCCCGTAGGTGTGATTGTTTGTCTGTATATGTAGCCCTGCGACAGACTGGCGACCTGTCCAGGGTGTCCCCTGCCTTCGCCCGAGTCAGCTGGGATAGGCTCCAGCGACCCTAGTGAGGATAAAGCGGTATATAGAGAATGGATGGATATTTCTTACAAAAAATCCAGCAAATTTCACTGGATTTTGGTTGATTTTTTTGTGTGAATGTTCTAAAAGAAAATATAAGACGTTTTACTGATATATACGTAATAACTTTAGATATTTTTAGGATTTTTTGGAAGCTTTTTACTCATTTTTTTGAAAATATGTACAAGAATTTTCTTGCCAATACCCTGGCAAAATTTGTGAAATATTGTCCAGTTTCTTTTTTGAAAATGTGTGTGATCATGGAAGAACGCTTCTTTCATTTAGGGTTAGTGGTCAGACAAAGTCATTTGTTGTCATACAGTTGTATTTGCTCTGATCCTTCATGTTTTCATTAACTCTTTGAAGCACAGCATGGGTCAAAAATGACTCAAATCCAATGGAAAATCGGTATCTCTTGACCCACACTTTGCATCAAAGGGTTAAAGAATGGTACATATTTTACAGATTCTGCCAGGGTATGTGAATTTATGAGCACAGCTGAAATCGCTTTATAAAAGTTTCTGAACTGATCTTACAACATGCTTTGCTCTGTCTGTTGTAAAAAGCAGAAGAGTGGCATCCATTAAGCAACAAAGTTTGAAGCTTCTCTGTGAAGTCAGTTTTTACTAAATGATCCCACCCATATAGTTTTTGAACCTCTACTTCTTTCACTACTTCACACAGAACACAACTAAGCAAATTTCATACAGTTGCAGGATGCACGCTAATTCATGCATGTGTTATCAAAATGGGTCTGCTGCATATAAACCCAGTACAAAAGCATAGCTTTCAATTTTCCAGCTACCAGTTATGTCTGTGAATAAGTAGATGCTGTCAGATGCATGTAAGTACATATACAAAATGTTCATGTAAATGTGCTGCATGGTTTGCATTGGACATTGACAGAGTAATAGATAAAAGATATAGCTATGGAGCTTTTAGAAGGGAATAGAAGGGACTGGACCACAATGACAGAGTTCTGAATTTAAAATAGTTTGGCTTCCGAAAACCAAACGGCTGTGAATGTAAGCATTGGGTGGCACTGACACTTTTATTTTCATTTCTTTTTTTTTTTATCATTAGAGCGGTTCATACAGCAAAAGCTGGAATATCTGCCCCAAACTTCCTCAAACACAGTTCCTCACCCTCTGTGAAGTAAGAGTAAAATAGCTAAATTCTGTGCTAACTTCCTGTTTAACATCAGTAATGATCCCTTATCTGGAAGCAAAAATACTCTTCAAAATATGAAAGAAACTGCAGAGAAGACTTATAATTCTTCACACTATTATACATTTGTCAGCCCAAAATTGGATCTGCACATGTTGCTCCAAGGACAAGCACATCAAATATCTTGATGTAATATATATATAAGTATATATATACAGTAGTACATCATAAGCACAGTCTTGGTTTCGATTAAAGCCATGCGTCACTGTAGTCCATTTCTTATTGGGTATGGAGGTAAATTTGTTTCTTTATTCTTCAATCGAAAAAAAAGTTGCTCCAATCGCAAAACATGTTTTCAATCAGAAAAAACTTCACTTCAATCAAAAAAAAAAACGTTTTCAATCAAAGAAAACTCTTGTTCAAACGCAAAAAAATATTTGAGACCCAAAAAATTGCATATAAACACGTTTTTTCTTTGATAGAAATTTTTTTGTTTTTGTTGAAAATACATTTTTTGATTGAAGTCATATTTTTGGATTTGAGCCATATTATGGGTAGGACATTTGTTTCTTTATTACTCGATGAAAACAAAAGCATCCTCAATCTCAAAAAATGTTTTCAATAAAAAAAAGGTCACTTCAATAATAATAAAAAAATTCAATCAAAGACAAAAACGTTTTCCCAATAGAAAAAATATTTGAGACTAAAAAACAAATGCATTCGAACACGTTTTTTCTTTGATTGAAATGTTTTCATTATTGAATTCAGTTTTTATTTGACTGAAAATATATTTTCTGATTGAAGTCATATTTTTGGTTTTGAGCCATAAAATGAGTAGGACGTTTGTTTCTTTATTACTCAATCACAAAAGATATAGCTTCAATCAAGAAAATTATTTTCAATCAAAGCAAATAAAAAAGTGTTCGGAGTGTTTCGACTTTGTTTTGGCATTCAAACACCTTTTTTTCCGATCAAAGTGAAAAAAGTTTTGAAGCCTGTTTTTTGCGATTGAATCATTTTGACACAAACATCCCACAGTGGGCGGATGCTTCTCCATTGGTCGGGCATGTTTGAGTGACAGGTGTCCACACCAATGACGAATCTCTATGGAGGTATTTCAGGTGCAAAATGTTTGAGCACCTGTAACATCGAAGTTGTAGTTGTGTACATTGAATTTGTATGTGTATCAGCAAATCTGATTTCCCACACTCTATGAGTTGTGTACTTGTAAAATAATTTTTTGTATGTGTCGATTTTTTTTTCTTCCCACAAATACAACACAAAAATACACATTCACAAATCGTAATTACAGGTGCACAAATCACATTTACAGGTGCACAAATCATATTTACAGGTGCACAAATCATATTTACAGGTGTACAAATCTTTCTCTACAAGTCACATATTTCAACACTGACATGCTCACATTTTGCACCTATTGTTGCAGGACACTAAGTGCAAAACATACTTGTGCACCTGTATTGTACGAAGTGAAGTTGAGGTGAGAATTTGAATATGTGCAAATCTGAATGTGAACTTGTGCAATAAGTATGTGAAATAATTTACCACGAAAATACACAAATTGCTACTTACAACCACTCGAATCCTCCCCACGAGTCACACATTCTCTGTTTTCTACAGGTGCAAATCAGAAATCTACAGGTGCAAATCCGAAATGTACAGGTGCAAATCCGAAATCTACAGGTGCAAATCAGAAATCGTACTTCCGGTCCTGCTGAGATATTTGGTGCAAAACTACAAAACGAGCCGATCTGTGTATAAATTCTATGCTCTGAGTCACAATTTACCTTCATAATTGGGACAGTTGATGCGAATTAGAATTGTTGCTATAATTTGGCATATTAATGTCTATTCTATTGCTGTCAAAATAGATGTTCATTGCACTGTCCCTATCGAATAAATAATTAGAAGATTTCTCACTTGACGACAGAGGAAACATCGAAGATATGGTCTGGATTCAACCTACAGAGCAGCTTGTCTGCTTCCACTACTGATATGAAGCACAGGGAGTGGCGCAAAGTGTGATGAATTACTGATAGTTGGTCTGGAAAGTACAAATCTTTAAAAAAAAAAAAAAGAAAGAAAGAAAATGAAAATCAGAGTTACAAAGACGAGAGCATTTGAAGGTTCCAGGCTACCTCAAGCAACACTAGCATCCAATCCTTTACTCTGTTAGCAATTAAACACAAGACTGGGAGGAAGAATGTGTGGGATGACAAAGATAAACTGTCCATGGTGAATTCAGCAGTATTATGGGAGCAATGCTATGCCACAGGAGTACTCTTTTAAGGACCATTAATCCATGTTGGGAAAAAAAAGTGAAAATGGAGGTTCATTTTTTAATTAGTAACAAGATTACTTAATCAGTTACAGGCTTCAGGGTCCAGAATGAACCTCCCAACTAGTGATATTTTTTTCACTGTAAATACTTAAGCAGGATTTCTTCCTTTAAAAACTAGATATCTTTAAAATATGGTGAACAGATTAACCCTCTTCACCCTGGAGTTCCTGCCCTGGCACCAGACTGTTACTTGGTAATAAAATGCAACCTGCTGCCATTTTTCCACTGTTGCACATTTGAAACAGACACCATCTACTTTGAGCAAATGAATGCAGCATTTGTTGTGTTTTGTTTCTGTTCCATCATTCGGCGGTGCTGCATTTCACTAGCCTAGCCGCGCTAGACCCATGTTCTGAATTCTGAAGGCACAAGGGTCTAGGGCCGCTCGACAGGGAGGGAGGCGGGCTAAAAGGTTGTCTTTCAAATCACTCTGCAGCAATTGGGTAGGTATACAACCAATCAGCGCAACGAATAGGCTGACATAGTTCCTAGAGCGCCGGCGGATTGTGGCTAAGTCCCATTAGCTTCCCAACCAGCGGAGCCAACTGGTATATTAAGGATTTGCCATATCCCGTCGGCATAAGTCCAAATACGTCTTTCTTCTCAATGAAACACTTCAGTGCCGTCCTTTGTTTATCTTTCAAGTTGAATTTTAGCTTCAAATCTTTAAGGGCTGTGGCCAAAGCCGAATCGAAAGATAACTGTTTATTGTACGCCGGTTATTTCTGTCAGAAGCGGCTCACCTCTGTCGTCACTTAGTTACGCCCGCCTTCTGACTCTGCACTTCATGGTGATTGGTCCGGCCAGTTTTAGGAGCATCCAGCCTTGAGCCTTATGGAGGGTAACTAGACCCACCCTGGCAGAGAATTAAATTCGCTGCCGTGGGTTGTCTAGCGTGGCTAGGCTAGCATGTCACAGTTTATAGAGCAGAGTTCAACCTTTTAGTGACTCATTGTTATTAGGTTGCAATTTACTCTTTAAGTACAGTTTTGACCAGGTAGAGGTCAAGTTCTCACTCAGGTTTAATGATGTGACACTTATTGTCTGTCAGAATGTTCCATTTCGTTCTCATCCATGCTACCTGAGATTGATCATTTTGGCCTTAAAGTTGTGGAGCTGTTGTTGATTGATATTGGGAATATTTTACTTTGGAAGAACTTAAAAAAGCAGCCTATAGGGCTCAGGTGGTTAATGTAATGATCACTTGTGTTTTGGAGGATGATTTGTGTCTTCTGTCTCCTCTGTAAAGTGTTCCTGAGATGATAACCATAACGATACTACGCTCATACAGATAAAGAACAAAACAAGAGCCGTACACTCTGTCTGGACCTTATCTTCACTGTTTTTTAGCCTCATGTCAAAGTAAAATGCTATCCTGTTTTGCACTGTAGACATATCGCTACAAAATTTGTTTTGTAAACATTGATACACAAACTTCAAGGTTTAAATTTGGATGCACTTGAAGGTTATTAAAGATTGGCAGGAAGTGCTGGAGATAAAATGTCACCACGACATTCAGGCACCACATTGTTCGTTGTTGCAGTGAAGGTCCTGACTAATTGGTATCACAAATTTGTATCTAATATTTGATCACATGCAGTATGGATACAGTGCCATATTTGGAAACCCAACTAAGTAGTAGTCCAGAAAGGTAAAGAAAGAAGAGCATAATTGTCTGCTTCTGTCAACCAGAAAATAACAATCTAATAATATGATTCAGTTCTTACTCAGAGACCTGTTGCTTCAAGTGAATTAAACCAAGAAGAAACAAGACATGAATCAAAAACAGTGGCCTGTGGTAACAGTGCTGAGAACAACTAAGAAATAATTCTCAACCTGTCAAATCGTGAAATAACAATATAATTATGACCTGATGCTTCTCAGCTACAGGAGCTGGGTGACATCTTTAAGCTCACGGTTTATAAACTAAGTTCGCTCTGTTACCTGACCAGCACCAACTCTCAAGCTCATTGAGAAGTTGAAAACCAACACGTAGAAAACGAAAAACTGAATGTGCAAAGGAAAAATTGCCAACAACGCCAATATACAAAGTTGGAAAAAAGTTTTTTGACATCCCATGCATTTGTGAAATATTGAATCACTCTCAGATCTTCAAGTGGAATTTCTTTTTGTACAATCACAGCCAAAATACTAAACAAAGCTATTAAAAACTTGAAATTGATAGGTTCCATAAAAATATATAAGAAATTTTGAGTAGTGGGTCATTTTGGTACCAGGGATCCACTAATGAAGGTTGTGCTTTGTATTAAAAGACGTAATTTTTGTTGCTGTGCTTCATGTCTATGTAACGTCAGCACATTTGAAAGTTCTTCAGAGAGAAAAATGGATAAAACAAGGAACCTAAAACAGGAAATATCCCTGAAGATACAGACTCTCAGAATACAGAGGACAGCTGCTGCCAGATAGCCAGGCAGTGCAGATGCAGTCTTTCAGAAGTTCAATGCACTCTGTAGAAATACCAACGAACCAACAGCTTGGAAGACAAACCAAGATCTGAATGTCCAAGGGTTTCTTCAGCAAGAAATGACTACATCCTGTGTCAGAGCTCCCTCCTCACCCCCGTCCTCCCCATCTGGCATCCCAAATACCCCTATCCCATCTGTCTCCCCCCTTTTCACTCCCCCTCGTGTGCTCTCTCTGTCTCCCTCCTTTCTCTCCCTCTCTTGCTCCTCTCTCCTTCTATTACCCCTCTCTCCCTCTGTTGTTCCTCTCCCTCTCTCCTCAGTGCTGCACCGGGTGGAGTGCAGCCTCACGGCTGCCTTCACTCAGGTGATTAGCTCGCTCCCCAGGATCCAGGCAGCTGTAGGTCAACCACTGATTACACTCCTCTGCAATAAAGACCGGCTCTTCCTTCCACTCGCTGCCAGGTTGTCAAACTCGACTCACTGTCAGTTTTGCTCTAGCCATGCTGGTTCTCTCTGCGTGTTTTGAAGGACAAAACTAATGTGTTTTTCTCTTTTCTCTTCACCTAGAAGACCCAGCTGTCCGGACTCCCTCCTGCCGGCCAAACCTCGTTCCTCTCTGGTTCCCCGCCTTGGCTCCCTCCTGTTCATGCCCCGCTGTGATTCCCCGCCTTGGCTCGCCTCCTGCCTTGTGATCCCTGACCGGCCCTCCCTGACTGGACTTCCCTGACCGGACCTCCCTGACCAGACCTCCGGATCCCCCTGACCGGACCTCTGAATCTCCCTGACCGGACCTCCTGGCCTGGACCCCCAGCCCTTCCAGCCTGGATCCCCAGATCTCCCTACCTGGACCCCTGGACCTCCCCCCACGCACCCCTCTCAGGTCTTGCTCCTCACCCCCTGTACTCCCTCACCCCTTCCTTCCAATAAACCCAATTGAAACCTTCCTCTGCCTCAACCATGTTCTCTCTGCTCAGGTTCTTCTCCGAGACCATGACATCCTGAGCAGCATGTGCAGGGAATACTGCCGATTGCCATCACAGGAGCTTCAGCAGCAGTGGTCAAACCAAACTGGTGTCCAGTGTTCCATCCACAACGTACGTGGCCAACTTTTCGATCATAGTCTAAGGTCCTGCAAGGCTGTTGAGAAGCCCTTGATCAATGAGAGACAGAAGTTAGCCCCACGTTGTTGGGTCCAAGCACATAAAAACCGGATAGCCAGGAAGTCCAGTTTCCAGTTTTACTTTCTCCTGCTAATGTGAGGGTACGCAGAAGGCCAGGTGAGGCATTATCTCCAGCATGTACAGTACCTGCTGTCAAGCATGGTGGAGGCAGTATCATGGTTTGGGGATGCACGAGTGCTGCTGGTGTTGGTCATCTCACTGTCTGTGATGGAACACTGAACTGTGCCAATTATAGTGACATTCTCCAAACCCACATGCTTCCTCCTGCATGTGTTCTGTTCCGTTGAGGTCAGCACTGGACGTTTCAACAAAATAAACAAAAATCAGTCCAGAGCTGAGGTACTCTAAAGACAAGCTGTCACATTTTGACATAACAGGAAATGAAAGTTAGATTTTATGCAGTTTTAAAGAGGAAGCAGATCATTTCCCACCGTAATATAAGACAGTCAGATGTCAGTGCATGATGTCTACTATTCAAGTTTTATTTATCTTAATGTAGAAACATGATGAAAATATTGAATCAAAAATGAATTATACAAAAAATAATTACAAAAAGGAAAATGACAAAAGCTTGCTTTGTGATTAACAACCAAGAATTACCGTTTTCCACCATTTAAAAAGTTAAATCAGTTGATTTTTCTTCTTGTGATGAAAAGTGTTTCAATCTTATCTCGAAGGTTCACTAAAAGGATGAAAAATGTGGTTTGTGTTCTGGTATCCGTGTTAGCTGATGTTGCAGTTTAATAGAAAGGGTCTTCATACATTTACAGATGCCCACAAGTCACCGGTCTGCTTTAACTTTGTATGACAGAAAGCGGGCACATAATAAGAGAAAACTGTATGTTCATCCATAAAGTTTAATGCTTTAAACAACCCTTGTATTTATCTGAACTTCTTTTCAAGGATGACAGTCACACGTGACTCAAACTGAAAACCATAGTCGGTTAATTTAGGCACAATTCACAAGCTTTAAGTTTGAGTTAAGATTCATGGTGGGTACAGTTGAAGTTGCAAACTTGGGGCCCCTTTTCTGAAACTCTTTTTTTTACAGTGCAAAAAGTAGTTATTCAAACATCCAGAGCGAAAACTGCTCAGCTTGATCACTGGTGTCTTTAAGCTATTCATCTGTGGTTCTCCAATGTCTGTTCAATGAGAAAGTCAAAGTGGGTCATTCAGGAGACCAGATACTGCATCTTTGCAAAGCCACACTCCACCTCCGTTTCCTCCCCTCAGTGTCACTCTCATGTTCTTTTGTTAGGTTCCTTTATTTGCACTAAGCACACTGCCATGTACAAAGACGCTGTTTCAAGTTTGTCATTCTTTCATTCTGAGATGCCCTCAGTCTGGGACCTCACGGTGACCATCTGCGCTGCTGTCGTCTTCAGGGCGATGGAAACACATACGCATTCTGCGTCTGAGTCTCTTCCTTAGCTGAAGGCGACGCTGGACTGCAGTAGAGTTGTACTCCTGGGCCTTTAGCTTGCTGTAGTAATCAGAAAACTTATTGAAGAGGAAAGAGATCGGCATGCCGTTCAGGATGATACCAAATGAGATGCAGCCAAAAGCCACGAATCGGCCGAGGATAGTTACAGGAACCACATCTCCGTAGCCCACAGTGGAGATGCTGACCTAAGAGAAAGAAGTCAACAGTCCTACAATCAGTTTTCAGGAACATTGCCTTCACTGTATGGTGCTTCATGATGATTATAAGAATGAGCTAAAAGCTAACTAAGAGGCCAGTTAGCCAAGGAAACATCATATCTTCTGACACTTTGGACAGTTGTTAATGCTGGTTAATTGGTGTAACTGGAAGGATTGTTATCAACAATTTTCTGATGCAAGAAACTAAAAGAAGAATTATGTTTTCTAGTGTACAACAGCTGTTCATGTGTAACTTCAAAAACATCTTGAGAATTTTAAGGCTTTGATTCTGTACAACCAGACTGCCTCTCCTAACCAAACCTGCAGAGTTCTGACAAAGCAACAGTGATCCAGCTGTTGTCGATTGAACATCATCGCCAGTCCTCTCTCTGTCATCTAAAGAGCAATTTTTCTGTTAATATACTTGCTATGTCTCCATTGTACAGCTTATGTCTCCATTGTACAGCTAAAACAAGAAAAGATAGTGGCTTCGATGAGGATGAAAGGTGCTGTAGTCTTAATATTGCACTAGAGAAGATGACATTTATAAAAATTAAAAAAAAAACCTTCCTGAAACATGCTTTTTTTCCCCCCATACATTGCAAATGTGCAGGACAATGAACTTCAAAGATTATAAAAGACGGGATATTCCAAGACAATCAGAATCACCAGTGCATTGACAAGGCTCTGGAGCCTGTTTTACAAAAGAAACAGAAAAAGCTGCGTACACACAGAGCGTAAAGGGTCGCACCTGCACATATCATGAATGTGTCCTGCAAACAGCAAATTAATTATCAAATCCTCCAGTGCTGAAAAAAGAATAAAATATTTCATATTTCAAACCAGGACTTGCATGTTGGTATATTGTGTTATATTTTTTTTAAAGGGCCCCAGATCCCTCACTGGCTTCCCACTCATAAACACTGTCAATTGTATTTGAAGGACCAAGTAACCACACTGTTTAACACAGCATTATGCTAAGAAATACGCAATTTTGTGATGTTAAATTGTGTTTGGTACAAGCACTAGCATTTTCAAGAAACGAACATTATACTTTTATTAAGAAAAACTAATTAAACAAATGCTGCTCTAATAAAAATAGTAACAAACTGTATACATTGAATATAGGATTGATCCTGGAGTGACCTTAAGAAAGCTTAAAGAAGCTTCCTTATGGTCTTACTTAAGAATGTTTGAAAAATGAGCATTTTTACTGTAATTCACCCAAATACACAATCCAGTGTTTAATGGGTTTGTGTGTAACAATTTATAATGGTGGATTCAACATCCATTAAGAAAAAACATACATTTTCTGTGGAAGCCTGCAGGTCTGCAATCAGAGAAGAGATTAATGAGCAAATAAGCTGCTTTAGTGTTAGACTGGAAGAAAAAAAAAATTCTTTTCTAGTTTTCTTTCCTCCAAGGCAATATTGTTGATTATACAACACAACAGGCAGGTTAATACATAGAAAGAAGACATATTGGGTAGATGTTTGTGGAGCATGATACCGAGTTATACTGCTACTGATACTTACTGCAGCCCACCACCACGCATATGGGATACTGCTGATGGGGGACTCCTCAGTTTCCCTCTCAGCTGAATGCAGAAGAGCAGAGAAAGTGAAGATTCCCATGGCAATAAAGAGCAAAATGCAAGAAGCCTGCTGGTAACACTGTCGCAGTGTAAACCCAAAAGCTCTCATGCCGGTTGAGTGGCGAGCTAACTTCAAAATCCGAAAGATGCGCAGCAACTTGACCACTTTGAGGACGTGGCTGACCTTGCTGAACCGAGCCATAGCCTTCAGGTCTTCCTGTGCGTTTAAATCTTCTGCATCACTCATGGCTTCAAACATGATCTGGACAAAATAAGGCGTGACTGACAACATGTCCACAAAGTTGAGTCCACTCTTCAAAAACACCCTGATGTTTGGAGTGGTGATAAGGCGAATTAAATACTCAAAGGTGAAAAACACAATGGTGATAATCTCCACCCACTCCATGTGTGTTTTGTTGTTGATTTTATAAATTTCAAGTTCTTTCACGGTGTTGAGACTCATTGCGACAATGGAGAAGAGCACAAATAGGTTCGAAATCAAAGTGAAAATCTTTGCCAGAGATGAAGAGTATGGATTCTCCACAATGTCCCACAGAGCCTTCCGCACATTCCCAAACATCATGTCTCTGAATAACTCATCATCGTACTTCACCTCGATCTCTGCCATTAGCTCCTTATCCACCTTTAGGTTGTCCTTCACCTCGTCTGCCTTCTCCTCGAACACCATCCAGCAGCAGAGCTGGGTGTCCCTCAGGCTCAGGCCCCAATATTCGATTTCCTCCTCAAATTGGATGGGGCACATTTCCCGTATGATCCACAGCACTCCGCTTGCATAGAAATGGCAGACATGGTGAAAGTAGGCAGGATCACGATCGAAGAAGAACTCATTCTTGCGTACAGAGTAGTCATCACACAGTGTGAGGAGCTTCGCTCGGTCCCTGCAGAGAGCTATGGAGCCTATCCGGGTGTCAGGGTATTTAATGGCACTCTGTTTTGGAATATGAAACACTTTCCCTCCAACGTTTAGGTTGATGTCCTGATCCTGTTTGGGTCTCTCCTCAGCCTTAAGACAGTCGACTTTGACGCCAGGACTGTCCAAATTCTCCAGAGAGCTCCAGGCTTTGACTGCTTTCTCCTGAGAAAATGGGAATGTTTTGTTGTCCTCTGCACCCTTTGAGATACAGTTGATAGTGGAGCGGCGGGTCTGCAAACATTTCTGCCACTGAGCTTTCTCTGAGTTAGCCATAGCAACCGTGGTTCAAGGCAGGAAGTCAACACAACTATACAAAAAGAGAAAAAACATCAAAGGAAGTACTCCTGGGAAGATGATTCTAACAACACATGGCATATCGCTGAATCATCAGAAAGACTGCATCTGGTCCTGCAGGAACTGATATCCCAGTGAATAGCAGCGCTTCCTGTTTTGGTGGCTCAGTTGTGGCTGAGAGTGTCGTCCAGGAAGCCGGGGGACAGGAAGAGATTCCCCTGTCTGACCATTACTGCAGCGACAACACATTTGGTTCATCTGAGCAGCAGACCAACTACAAGTAGCAGGGACTTTATCAATTTAATCTCATTGCTGTCTGTCCAAGGTTCCTTAAGTAGTTGTAAATATAGGGGAGGAGCAGGGATTAGTAAACAAAGTTAATTTAAGGATTTAAGTGACGAGGGAAAAGGCCATCTGAGGCCTTATGTTGGTTTTTTGCATATTTCACTTTTGATATAATTTTTTGCTCTTTTCTTGTCCTCTTCCATTCCATTTTGTTGTTCACATAATTCTGAACTTGTGATATTTCTAAATTTATGCCTTTAAACAGAAAGTATGAACTGCAAATGACAACTTTGAAATGCATGCTTCTTGAAAAATTCATGAACTTTTTGAAAAGAAAAAGGGAAAATATGAAATTAAAATGTTGGATTCTACTTTGTCATTTCGTTTACATACAGATATTTAATCAAAAGCAATGATTTTGTTATTCGTGGACATCCGATGTCCGTCTGACTGTGGCACTAAGTAATCTTATATCCCTTTCGGCTTAATCAAGGAAGTGTGATCTCGTGCTAACCTACTTGTTCAGCCTCACAACTGATATCTGCCAGGGACAAAGGGATTGGTCAGGCTTAGTGGAAAACTGCAACAAAACACATATCACAGTGTGCAAACAGTCTGTACACAGTCGAAAACATCAGCAGATCAAGATGTCAAGTGAAGAATCAGTGGTACAAACCTTGGGACAATCTGACCTCTTTGGACAGCTGTCAAATGTGTTACTTCCTGCCACAGGCTTGTAAGTTCTCATTGTCCTATCAGAAAAAGACGTTCCTTCCTAAATGCTTCGACACATAGCGTCACAATTGTATTGTAGCAAAGCTGCTTTGGGATACAGAAAGTGACCGAATGACTCGGCAAATTCATCGTTCAAGGATGTGCAGAGTGAAGATGATTGTCAAGACAAAACGAAGCTGAATTCCAGTAATGACATAATGAAGCCATCAGTGCTCATTTGCTAATCTTCACTATTTCCAATCATTTATCGTCACTGCCACTTATCCAATATAGAGAAATTTTACAGTATCAATGTGTGTTGTGGTGTGATTTACCGAAGCACTCTCAGTGCTTTAAACTGATTGCGCTGGAAGGCAAAAAAATCTAGGAGGAGCAGCCTTTACAAACTGACTGAGGCTACAACAGCAAGTTGTGTCCAGTATTACATAAAATAACAGAAATACAGCTTTACCACAAAGCATGAGGGTGGCAGCATCATCAGTTTAGCAGCAATGATAGATGTGAAGTCATTTTGAAGGAACCCAACTGCTCTAAAGTTTCAGAAGTAATATATCAGTATAATTGTATTTGATTGTATGGTTTTTCATTATCTGTTTATGTACCAGAGTTAACTGATGCACTCAAAAAAGTACTGGATTGTTTCTGTAAGCGCATCGTTTCATTAATTTTCTCACAGTTTCCAAGTTTTCTAGATTCTTTCCTTGTGGTCAGTGAATGTGTCTCAGAGATATAAAACACTTGTATTTGGAAGAATCCTTCATATAACTACTGTGAAAACATCAGAATTTCATAAAGTACTCTGTGTAAAGGTTGTTCTACAGCTTAACTAAAGAAAAGTCTTATTTCAATCTGTTGAGCTTCATAAAAGGAAAAAAATGTGAAAATAAAACCACCATTATTTGACTGAAGCCACCTCAGATTGATTATTTGATCATTTATAATCTGCATCACTTAAAAAGAATTTTAATTCAGCTCATTTTAGGAAATTTTCCAAGACCTGGAAACCCTGAAAGCCATCTTGAACTCTGAGGATGCAACATCGTCCACACATGCAGAAATATTTTTGGTTTTTTAGATTTTTCGAAGGGATGAAGGGAGTAGGGGTGAGGAGAATGAGGAAAGCAGACGGAGCTACACCAAACATCCGGCAGCCTCCTCCACCTTCAACTCACTGTGATATTTTTTCTTTTGGAATAAACGTCACCAAGAGCTTCCCCCCCCCCCCTTTTTTCCCCCCTTTTTCCCCCCTTTTCTGGTTCTTTGACCTTTTCTCCTTCTTGCTCTAGAAGTTACTTAATCGTCTCCTCCATGTCTCTTTTTTCAGCTTCCATTGCAACTTACAGCAGATCTGCTAACGCCTTGGTGCCAGATACCACAGCACACCTTCAGGGGTCTAGTGGAGTCCATGTCTTGACGGATCAGGGCTGGATGCATGGACTTAAACCCAACTTCACTGACAAGGATGGGCCAAACCAAGGTTGGGATGCATGTTTTATTTGTTTTCTTTCTTTTAACCCTGCTGTTTGACCTCAGTTGTCCACAAGAGGAACAGACAAATAAGATCCACACGTATGTCTGCTTTGACCTACATTATGATGTCATAAATCACCATGCTGTAGGACTGATTTCATTTTTAATTCATAATAAAAACACTTAACATTGCTTTTAAAACTGCCATTTTCCAGGCATTTTTTTCCCCCTAATAGATTTGGAAATTAAATATCTTAACTGGTATTGGTGAGGCAAAAAGTAGCATAAGGGGGTTAGAAAAGGTCTTCGATTCACACAGTGGATATCTGTTTCTATGAGATTTTATATTCTCAGAGAAAAGATGAGTCAAAGCGTAACAACTGATTACAAAAACACAGAAATTGGAAAAAAATAAAATACTTTATTTGATTCACTTACAGCATTTAACAGTGTCTGAACAGTACTACAGCAGATGCAATGCTCCCTAGAAATAAATACAAAACCTTCAAAATAAATACCAGCCACACAACTCAGCAGTTTTAGCACAGATTTTCAGAATTATCGCTCAAATAGTGCCAATGGATTTTTAGAGGTCCAACAAATTTAAACATTTCTTTAAGACACAAAAAAACTGAAATTAGACAAAGCATGTCGATCGTTCGAACATTCACACCGGCGATAAACACACTTGATGCTGGAGCAAAAGTAAAGCTCCCAGAAAACCCACGATTGTTACCAATGGAGCACCAGTTTGCTGGAAGCATCAGAACACCAAACCTGCCACCAAAGAAATCTTCCATGTCTCTTAAATCCCTCAACTTACTATAACTACACGGCATTACTGTTGCCACTCAACCGTTTGTCTTCCCATTTGTTTCAAGGGAAATATTGAAATTTGAAGAATAAATACTTATTTGCCATCCGACGCTTAAATGAAGGCCAGTTTAAAGCCAGAAGTTGGACAGGCTTGGCCGAGCATAAAAACAAGGTCATTCAGCTCACTAATTGACACATTCCTCATTTGTTCATTGAATTATGATGGAATCTTGTTACCAAGAAGCTTCATTTCCTGCTCCCAGCAGAGAAATACAATTAACAAATTAAATATGCTGCTATAATTAGGGAGATTTAAAGGCGTTGGGTGGATTTTATTGCTTTTGGACTGTCTCTGCCTGTTCCCATTCATTATGCTCTGCTAACTGGCTGTTGTGGCATTACTTTACTCATTGAGTGGTCTAAGAGTAAGTAAATAAGAGCATTTCCCAAAAATGTTCAATGATCAAAAGAAGTACAAAAATTCACTGAAAACTACAGTTCACCATCAGTTCAGCATTCAGACAGAAAAAAAAACAGAAAAAAAAGAGGATGTACCTATGTTTTTTTTTTAACCTTTTCCTCTTAGTAATAGGCCACTTTAAACTGAGCAGCATCGATGTTGCATTAATCAGCTGCGGAAAATAAAGCTTGCAAATAGGGTTCGAAATTCAGGTATCATAATAGATTCCAGCACAGAAAAGAAGCTTCACAAACATTATTGGCCTTAAAAAAAAAAAAAAAAAAAAGTCAACAGTTGTGCTCTAAAATGAAGCCTCAGCTTTACACTAAATCTGTCCCTCAATACAGACTGTAGTAAATGTTTATGATTCAAGTGGACTGGACAAAAGGCAGCACAATGCAGGTCTGGTTTTCTGACTGTCTCACACTCACAAGCCAAGAGAGTAAAAAGGTCCAGAACAAACCAGATCAGCACCAGTTTTCTTAAGAAATATGTGAAACTATTCAAAAGATTCCTGTTCGACACTGGCAAGGAAAAATCATCCAAAATACTGCAGAAGCAAACCTTTGGGAATTTCATTGCTGATACAAACACTCAAAACACACACAGAGAAGGTGCAAGTAATCAAAATAAAACTACATTAGGACTGCAACTAATGATTATTTTCCCCAATTACTGTTTTGGGTATAAAATCTCAGAAACATGAGTCTCCTAATTATGTGTTTTATCTGATCAAAAGTCCAAAACACTCTTTTACTTTTAGAAAAGAGAAACATTTGGGAATTATTGTGCTGATAACCAAATGGTCCAGATGAAGTTTTTGTCAGTTAATTACACAGTTTATCAGCCAATAATTTCAACTCAGGATCACATTTCCACTGAACATGTTGGAGACTTTCACTTTACAGCATGAGTGCTCATCAGATAAGCAAAATGCTTGATAGCACAGATTAAAAAAATAAGGCATCTAATCGTTTACACTGATATTGAAAGAAGAAGAAGAAGAATGTGTGCGTGTGCTTACTGCTGCCTACAGCTTTCTGGGTGAATTAACAACGAACATCATGAACAACAAGGAATCTGCTGTACAGCCACCAGGGCTGGAAATGATGCCAAAACTGAAGGTACAACAGTAATGACTGAAGGCCTTTGTTCCCCCTCCTCCCTGAACTCATATTTACCACAAAGTCATTTGGTGATGTAAGCCTCCAGAGGGCCTTGGGATGTGGCGGGTGACCAGCTGGGTTTGTGTTGTCGTGCTGTTGTTGCGCTCAGCTGCGAGGTCACTGCAGGGTTGATACATGTACAGGAGAAGTCCAGTCAGCTGACCGTCTTTGTCTCACCTTCATTCACCGTCCAAGTCCAGCTTAAGTAGAGTTTCCTGGCAGCAGAGAAAGCACAGCTTAGTCGACCTACTGCGCACAGTAAGCCTTTAGCCTGATGGAACCTGGTCAAACTGTTCACCTAAGAAGCCACCAGAATGCGTTTTAAAGAAAAAGTGACAAACAATTAAATCATAGGAACCTCATTAAGCTTAAACTCTGATTAATGCTGGATTTTTTAAGCCTGTATTATATTTAATGTTTATTTGTAAATCAAAATGTCTGACTACCAAGTGTTGTTCAATATGTGGATGACAAAATAACTAAGGATTCCTTAAATTAGGCATCAAAGTGTTGTGACAAAGATGTTCTTCCCCTCAAATGTAGGTGTTAAAACTTCAATTAATTTCATATTTTGTGTTTTCCACAAGAACATCATAAAGCTTACATGATTTATTTTTTCTGCCTTCAACACTCTACACTTGTGGCTGCTTCACATTAGTTTCCTGGTTTCAGTGTGCAGCAATGACTCTCTTTAGCATGAAAAAAAAAAGAACTGGTGATATCAAACATCCAGTGTTTTTCCTTTTACTGGATCTCCTAAAGAGGAAACACCTGCTGATCCTGCGATTCTGTGAGTAATAATAGAGGGCAGAAACAATGGCACTAACATCATTCTACAGATCAGAGAACATTGAAGCTTTCATAGAGAAGAATCAGAGGACAAGGAGGAGATCTGGGTCTTTAGGCGCAGAGAGAAAGACGTTACAGAGGCGCCAATGTGCTCTTTTAAATGGTGTTCATCATCATGAGCCTTTCATGTTTTTCCTGTGTAATTTGTGTTCCAGTTAGCACATCACAAACACAGCCTCCAAAATAGAAAATCAACACCTCTATAAATCAGATACGCACATATACACACATCTCAAGTGTACACGTGCAGCTGAATGAATGCCGTCTCTTCTCTGAACATAAATAAAGGCGCCTGTGTTTGTATTTGTGTGTGTGTGTGTGTAAACTTCTCTTGCCTTGACCAGACATGTGTTTGGAGCCACGGCTGGCCCCTGAATGATGAGCGGGTCTTGGGACTCTTTAAAGGTGAAGCTCTGCACAGTGAGAGACCTGGACGGCCTGAGCTCTTCTCTCCACCACCACAAAGCCATTCCCGCCAGCAGCACACTGAGGAACACTGGGAAACACACAGAAGAACGTCATCCCTTTCTGCAGACCTGACAGACATTATGCTGAGGAGCTGACATCAGCTTCCTGCATTATGTCACGTCCTCTACCTCCTCTGAGTGGACTAACAAGTGACTGAACAGAGCTGCAATACTTGTGAGAGAAGTCTTTAACAGAAGGT
The DNA here is from genome assembly GCF_021347895.1 of Acanthochromis polyacanthus. Classification (NCBI taxonomy): domain Eukaryota; kingdom Metazoa; phylum Chordata; class Actinopteri; family Pomacentridae; genus Acanthochromis; species Acanthochromis polyacanthus. Next base: position 23,404,254 of record NC_067116.1, on the reverse strand, counting down.
GCTGCATAGCTCAGAGAAACAGCAATACGTTTAATAATGTGGTTTGTAACTGGAGAGGGCTTTTAAATGCACTCAAAAAGGCAGATATAGGAATGGAAATATACTGTATGTGTAAACACTATTTTAAAAAAGTATGAAGACACACAAACTGGTCCTATTTTAGATCCTTACAGTCATGGCAGTTCCTGTCTGTGGACAGCTGTGCAATGTTGCTTATGTTTTATACAGGTTTTAAATTTGACAACTTGGCAAACAATGGCTTCTCTTCTCGGAAGCCATCAGTAGGCTGTCTAAACAGATGCCTGAGTGTCCAAGTAGAATCAGTTGTGCAACTCTTTAAATGCATGAAATAACAGTGACAGATGGATGCTGCTTACACTGTGACTCATCAGTTCATGACCTCGTCAACATCAGTGTAGTGGCACAAGGATATCCTTAACCCATAAGAACCCAGACCCATTTTTCCTTAAAGGACTTAATGAGTTAAGGTCAGACATAAAACTTTACAAGGAAGAGACTGGGGCACTCAAAGGGCTTGTTACACTGGTGTCACCGTGGGTTTTTATGGGTTAAGATTAACAAGAAGTAGACAGTATTTGATTATCGGTCATTTTTACTTTTGAAGTGCCACCACAGTAGATACAGACTTATGATAAAATACGCATCAGTACTAACAAAAAATCCGCTTGAGTTTCATATGCCATAAAGAGCCATAAATCAACAGATTCTTACTGATAAGAGAGAGGATTCCAGCAAATGCAGGGTCGGATAAAGTTGATGTGGGAACCGTGTGGGTGACGGCAGGAATTTCTTGAGACCGGTTTTGTTTCATTTCTGGAGAAAAACAACTGAACTCTGGATGCTCAGCACGCAGGTGTACGACGCACTTGTGCCGACACACGGTCCCCGGACGTCCACATACGGCTGGTCCTTGGAAGCAGAAGAATGTAGAGTTTAGAGAAACCGATGGCTGTGATGTGGCTCTAACCTGTTTACTTGTTGCCGTAATAAACAAAACTTTACAAATCAGCAAACTAAAGTCTGGGACACACATTATGATGAAAACCTTGCTGACTGGTCTCACCGTTTGGTTGAAGAACAGCCTGGATGATGGAAACACCACCAGGTGAGGTGATGTCAGACAGCAGCACCTGGAGGTTTCTGCCATTGTGTTTGTTTGCTCGGCAGATGGAGTGTGTAACTTCTTCACTCCAATACACAAACCCCTAACAACAGACAGAAAAGGGTTACTGGCGCACTGCATGTATAACCAGGCAGTTTTCATTGTAGCACATGAATGGGATATTTCATCTCATCTTAAATTGTTTCATAGATTCTTGCGTGTGTATTTATGAGGGAGTTTTGAAAATCACTTGAGATTTTTGTTTTGTTTCTTCAACCCTAAAGTATTCAAAAAATAGTGTTTTCCAGACTCTTTGGGAGCTGAACTCTATTCCAAAAAGCTCTGGATAACAGGCAGCACAGAAATGTAACGCGATTATACCTCAAAAACAGCCAGTCCCAAGCACCGGTCCATATAGCCGTTAGACTCTACCACTGTTTTGCGGTGACGACCTTCTAGATTTACTCTGGAGATGCTTCTCATTCCCTCGTCAAACCAGTACAGCAGCTGGCGAGGCATATCTATGAAAACAACAACATGCATGAATGGGCACAATGAACACCTGCATTGAGGTACTTTCACATATTCAGATGCACTAAAGGTCATCAGCCCTCTGACTTTTACAGCAACACAAACTCGCACTGTTCTTGTTCTAAACAGGAAGTTAGTGTTCTTCTATTATTCAAATTTCCCTTCACCACTGGTTCCCACTGACTTTCATCTCACTCAGACCTGTCAGATTGAAACTGTTTGTACCACTATCTCTCCTCCTCAAACACCATGATCCTCCAGAGGATAGGTGGGCACAGCTAATGGAGGGCAGATGGATGAAGGGATGTCACTTAAATCATGTATGCAATTCATTTGGCTGCCTTTTCTACTATTGCTTTTGTTTAACCATTAGTTTTCTGCTTAAACCTGTTCAAGTCTCCAGTATTGTTCAATTATATTGTAATTTTTGTTTATGTTTGATGAGTTTAGCCAAGCTTTCCGCTCTGCTCCTGTGAAATACTTGTACTTCTGGTTAGAAATCACTACTCTTAACAATATGCATGTATGCAACTGTGAATATTGGAAGAGGAAGATTTGAAACCATCTGCTGCAGCATTATCAAACAGTATCTGTGAAAAATTTCAGCCCGTACCCAGGGAGAGGGCAACAGGGTGACGTATTGAGGTAAAGACCAGAGTCGTCCTGTCCCGGCCATCCAAACCAGCCCTCTCGATCTTTGGTGAGCTGCCACACTGAGTCCAGAAGAGCAGCCTGAGGAAACAAAAGCGCCTCAGTTTTCATGTTCTGACTTTTTTTGGCTTTCTGTTTTACTTCTATTAAAGCAACTGCATTTCACCTTTTTTGCAGTAAACCCATTTTTAATGCGATTGCCTGTGGTATCATTTTTAAAGTATTTTACAATCTCAAGGTATTCACACTGCATTTTTTGTCTCCAAGCTGGGCAATAATCAGAGCTTTTTTGCAGCTAAGCAGCCAAGTAAATTGGCAAAAACCAAATTCAGCAAAAATTGGGGTGAAATCCACTTAACTGTGAGTAATAAGACATTCCAAACATCTGTATTTACTGTATATCTGTATGTATTGCTCCATACTGTGTTGGCAATCCTTGGATAAATACAAGAATTGTGTGTTCAACCACCTCTAAGTGGTGCTATGTCAGTTCCTGAATCCTGGGAATAGCTCTAAAAACAAACATTACCTTTGAGTTGAAAATCGTGATGCAATATCACAGGTAATAGTCGTGCTGACGTGCTTTGAATAACATTTATCCTCTTTTGATGACACTTAATTATTAAAATAAAATGCAAATGTTGGTCCCTCCTACCCTCGGAGAGGATCCACAGCTACTGCAGAGGGCTGGTCGAGCCCGGTGATGAGCTGACGCCGAGCTGAACCGTCCAGCAGGGCAACGCCCAGTGAACCGGTCTCTGTACTGGTCCAGTAGAGAAGCTGGTGGATCCAGTCTACTGCCAGGCCCGACACAGAACCTTGAACTTCCAGCACCAGCACAGCTTCCTGTGGCCGTCCATCCAGGGAGATCCTGGGAAGCATCAAGTAGTTAAAGAATGTAACATACATAACCCACAAAACAAGCATGGCGTCTATTTGAAGTTCTGCTCTACTCAGTCCTCCCAGACATGACTGTGACTGAACACGGCTCCATTCTTCAACGGCATAATTCCATTTCTTCGCAGAATCCCTGAAAACCCAAAAACTTTTACAGAGAAATGCATCCAAAGCACTAAGATCTGATTTTAACCAGATAAATGTGGCCAACACTTCCTGAGGTGCACCCGATCAGAGACCATCAGGATTCAAATACATTAATTGACAATAAGCAGCAAGTACATCAAAAATATATATCCTTTAAGTAAAACTAAAGGTCTCATATTGTGCCCCTTTTCAGCAAATTAAAAAGTCTTACAGGTGCCAACATACTGATGTTAGCATTTAGCTGCTTCTGAGAATAGCCTCAGAGCCGCTAGCACGGCGGTAGAATCTTTCCTATTCTAATATTTCTCATAAACGAGTGATTTTTTTTAGATTCAATCACATGCTTTTTATCAGCTCTAAACTACATTTATCAGCCTCTATAGCCAGTGCAAGGGCTAACGTGTGTTGCAAGTGAATAATATTCCTGAGAGATAAGTATTTATAAACTGCTTTATTGAATTTTTAGCAGTTTGTTACTCTGTCTTTGGCTGAAATCTCGCCTATATATTTTGTAAAAAGCAACAACATTTAAGTCAAGTCAAGAGGCTGAAGCGCTGCAACATACAGTCCTGCACCTCTAAAGAAATGTAATGTCTTGCTTATTCTTACATGTACCATCTAATTTAAAAATACATATCTTAAAGAGGCTACAATACCAAGCATTCGTTTTGCATTTTTACTTTATAAAATACTGAGATGAAACAAATCATTAGAAAGGTAAAACTCCTGTCATATTGTCTGTCAAGGTCTCCTGCTATGTTGTATGTGATGAGAAAGCAAACTGCTTTCATTTTTCACAATAGCTGAACACCACATTATCTCTTCATGCACATTTGACTCAATTTTCTTTCACTTCCCTGTAATTTCATCTCGTGCATCTGCATCAACTGTCACAGCCGTTCAGTCACGCCTTTTGTCAGTCTGTTTTCTTGAAATGCTTACCATCACAGAAAATCCTCAAGAACAGATTTCATCATGATGTAACGTGAAACATTTCCCGTCTGCATGTCCGGTCTTTCAGTTAAAATTCAGTTTTGTAATTCAGAATTTTTGGTCTATAGTTCTTTTAGAAATGTGTTCTTTTGAAGTAAAACCACACAAAGAAAGATGATTTGTCACATTCCCACTGTCTACTCTGCCTTATCTGTGAAGTAGCAGATATACATGAAGGCACACCACAGTTCCCTTGTCATGAAAGGCCTCTTCAAAAAGATTGTAAGATCAGATAGGCACAGTCTGAAAGCATCTGAAACGTGATTAATCCAGGCTTGTAAGAATAGAGGGAGGAGCAAAAGCTCTGACCAGTCTATTCACCCATTCTTTGGTTTGATATCAGATCTTGTGTTGGCTTTTCATAAACTCAAGGGACAACACTTAACTTTTATAGTTACTAAAATGTGTTTTCTGACTGTTACATGGTATAAAAGCACAAACAAGCTGTCATAAAGATGGGAATACACAACGTCATTTAAACAAGGGGATACAGTCAATTTCTGGAAGACATTCATGGCGCTGTACTTCAATCTGCACACGAGAAATGATAACGTAGTTTAGTGAAGAATGTAAAGATTTTTTTAAAAGCTAAAGATCAGGGGGTGAGAATGTTTCAGGAAGTTACAGTGAATCAAACTCTAAAACTACAAACATCTTACAGACTGATGAGAGTTGGATGGGAACAAGAGCAGCTCATCGTTCTTTTGTCTTTTTGGTCTTAGAAACATGGATGTCTGTTATCACTGGCCAGCTGAGAGTTACACTTTTCCAGTTGGCCGCTGCTCTTTCAAAAGTAATCACTGCATCTCATCATCCCACATTTATCGCACACTGAATGGTATGTCCAGGTTAAAAACTGACTACTATCTCCCATACACAGTGCAAACATGAGCTAAGATTTAACCTAGTACTGGTTTTGAGGGACAGAGGTTACTGGGTTTATCTGCAAAGCAATCACTGGAATAATGAGAGGTTAAGATTTGGAAAACTGCAGCCTGCCGACGGTTTGCATGTGAGGCATTTAGAAGGCATCTGTAAATTGTAACTACAGAAAATAACCAATGTTTTATGCTTTCCCCTCACTTTCACGTGTCTCTGCATGCGATTAACTCTTACATGCTGCACCATCCACCACTACGAGTAAATTCTCAATTTGTGGGAAACACTGCAGTGAAATTTGGGTACAACGAATGAAAGAATGGTTCTTAGTAAGCACAACTCAGTTTCCTTCATTTATAACAAAGAGGTGCTAAACAGAATAAGTCACTGTTATAGACAGTTTATTTGTCTAAAGGTTTGACAAACAGAACTCGAGCTTTTGGTGTAAAGATCTGTCTGTCTGGAACCCTGATTTCTTTAGTTTGGTGAAGGTGACAGTAACTCTTTGGTCATGATCTTCATGTGCTGACTGTATGATAAATGGTGCATACACTGGGCAGTATGGGGTTGTTTACAGTTTCCATTGCAGAGTATTTTTGGTGCAGCTTTAAGACTGATACAGTATACTCAAAGCAGACAACCACAGAGACAGGGGACATGTACATGCTTCTATTTATATTACAGTGAGTGTCTGTGGTGGACGAGTGAAAACGTGCAAGTAGCGCGTAAACTCTGCTATGCGTGTGCAGAAAGAAGGCAGGTTAAGTGGAGCGGGCATTGATCAAAAGCACCTTCAGTCAGTCAGGATCTATAAATACGAACAAGAAAGCGTAAGTCACCCACAGTATACAAGGAAGTCATTATTTCACTGAACCAGCTGAAGGTTTGGATTATGAACAAACATGTCAATATTAGCTTCCTGTTCTGCCGCTATCTTGTTGATCAGTCCACCATTATCTCGGCATGGCTCAGTGGGTAGAGTGGCTGTCTCGCAACCGGAGGTTTGCGGTTCGATCCTCGGCCCGTCGTGCTCATGTCGTGGTGTCCCTGAGCAAGACACCTAACCCCTAATTGCTCCTGGTGGGTCGTGGTTAGCGTTTTGCATGGCAGCTTTCGCCATCAGTGCGTGAATGGGTGAATGTGACGTATAATGTAAAGCGCTTTGGATAAAAGCGCTATATAAATACAACCATTTACCATTTATCTCTGTTTGTGCAAGTCTTCCTTCTGCTTAAGTCCTTGCACTTCAAGCAGCTTCAGGGCATTTTTTACTCGTACTTCTACTCACTGTGGGCTCATTTTTCGCTGCTACATAAAGTCCTGCACCTCTGTGGGAAGAGGACAACCACGTATGACACAAAACCTACAATCAACAAGTGACCATAGGTGTGACTAAAACCGGAAAAAATGGTAACTCTGCATACTAGAGATTTAACTACTTAGATTTTAATTTGTTTCCATACTCGTCTCCTCTCTGCTCCGTGAAAACACAGTCCGCAGTTCAATCTAGTTCAGCTGAAAGTCCCTAAATTATTGAAGGGATTTTTTTTTTTTTTTTTACAGAATCCGGTTATCGTTGTCTAAATTATGAAAGTAACTCGTTAAGTGAAGCAATTTTGATTAAATACATTTTTGAGCTTAGCTTTAGTTAATTCTCAAATGAAGGTGCATGCCAGAAATGTGTAGCTGAAGGATGTTTGTTATGTAGAAAAATCCAATGATTTTTTCTGTTTTAACCATTTCTGGCTCTGATAAATGGTGGAAGTCTGGCCACTTTTCAAGCTGTTTATCATGTGTTCTACTGTGTCATTATTTACAGATGGATGCGTACTGTGCTATTGTGTGTGAGTGAATTTAATAAGACATCTTATTGTCTTTATCAGTGTGCCCTTTAAACACATGAAATGAACCACTTTTGGGCGAACTCTTGCTCAGCTTGCATTTGATCACGCACTGTCTTCATCTAAAAGTCTAATAAGAGAAAAAGAATTAACCTGTTGTCCAATCCACCCCATTGATCGGGGAAAGTTTCAGGAGGCACTGAACGAGGAAAAAGATGTCCGAGTTATCTTGCTTATCCTGGTAACTGATGGATAGGATAAATCAGTGTGTTTACATTTACACTGATTTACAAGTGTCACGCATCACTTCATCAATCTACTGGAGAGAGGAGTGTAATGGAGGCAACAGCTCCAGCTCTACTCTGGTACCTGTATATGGAGCCTTGTCCTTGCTGGGCCCAGTACACCATGCGGTTAGAGGCCACAGTCGCCAAGGGTCCCGGTCCTGGTAAATGTGGGGCCAGTTTTCTGCTCTCAGAGCCAGTAATGCTCTTCCACTGTATTCCTTCAGACGTGGTGAAAACCAGCTGAGGTTCATCTCCTGCAAGGACACACAAAAAACAACCCTGTGCATCTTGTGTCACTCTTTACGGCCACAGATGTCCTGAGAAAAGCAATAAAAGGCCACATTGTAAGTTATGAGGCTCTTCAAGGCTCTAGTTTTGATTGTTGGTGAAAACTCCTTTTCCCCATTGCTGGTTCTCACAAGTAGCTAAAACGTCTGGAATCATTCTGAAATAGAAGAGGAGATTGGTCCAACATGACAAGCAATGTAGCACTTAGTAGCATGAGGTGAAACGTTAACGTTATCAGAGGGAGTGTGCAAAACCTAAGCTATCAACATTGTCACAAAGTCAAACTATTACAAAACTGATCATTAGGTCTGTTAGCATAATACAAAGCACGTCACACAACACAAGAACACAAAGGAAATAAAGTCATGTGGACTATCTGCAGACTTGTTCAAAGAGTATGTCCATAGTGAAGTCATGATAGAATATGTTTGTACAGCCATATTTACCTTCTGCTATGTAATTGAGTCAATGTTTATTAAGGTAGAGCCAGTCCGAGCATCACATATTTCAACCGGACATCAGGATTTAAACCTGAATACATGTTGCTGATAGCATACAAATGTGTGCAGACACGTGTTTCAGTGGCTTTTAATCAAACACTGGACAGGAGCTCTGCCAACGCTTGAGGTCATTTAAATCTAAATCTTCATTTTAGCCTCATTTTTCAGACTGGGCTAATGCATGTTTGAATGTTATGCAAAGACTGACTTACTGTAAAACAAAAACATTTGCTGTAAAGTGGTGCTATATATATACATATATATATATATATATATATACACACACACACACAAATGTGATGAATTGAATTTTATACACAAAAATGTTATGCCGCCTCGTTGTTCGTGGGTTTTGAGAGATACTATGAACATTTTAATTATTCCTCATAGACCAATTGTATATTTATTAAGTTGAGCCTCGTCCTGTTCTACACACAACCTCCAGTCTTTATTCTGACCACATTCTGTAGTTCCACTGTTAACTTTACCTTCAAGTCATTAGACAGCTTTAATTAGTGTCAGTTTTGACTTATTTCGTAAATGTGTTATTGAAAGATGGTTTAAACTTATTTTATGATTACATTTGAAATACATGGCTAACATGGATCGTTTGTGTTAGCGGTGACTCCGACATACAGTAGATATAGTGATGAGAAATACAGACGAGATGAAATGGCAGAACAGATAAAAAATATATATAACCACTTCTGGTGTAATTCTCATACAAACTTCAAGTGTAAAATGCATAAATAGACAGATTTTTGTATAAAAACTGTGAAGCTTTTATGAAGTATATTACTAAGCTTTAGGCCAAAAAAAAAAAAAAAAAAAGAGAGGCGCAAAATCACACAGTGAAGGCCACATACTTAATGAATAAATGACTTGTGCAACATCTATGAACTCACTAGATGTATTAAGATCAACCAGCAGGTGACATTTGTTGGTCAATCAAGTCCAAAAAATAATAATTTAAAAAAAAAGGGGGGAGTTTATAAAGTTGGGGGACACAGAGACAAACGTCAGTGAGGTGGGGACATGAGGAAAATTTTGCTGCTGCTTTGTCGGTTTGACAGTTGGCTGAAGTCAGGTTGTTAATCAGTTTGTGTAGTATCTGATCTGAGACATGTACTACTTAATAAGTTAGTAGAATGGAATCGGTTTTGCTCGTTTTAGTATCTGATAGGAGTCGCTGACCAGGATGGGGATCTTTGAGACCCACAGAGCCTGTGGGCTGATCGACTGAAGGGTATAAATATGACCTGACTTCTTTGTTTGGGTGAGATTTGTATTGGCTTTTGAATCCTCCATCAGGCAGACCATGGTGCTTGATCAGATGCTGTCTTTTTTATATAATATCATAAAAAGCAGCAGTATTTTATTCAATATCTACGCATCCGTGAGGCCTAAGAGAAACCATGACACTTGTAACGAGAAGAGTTTGCATGGAGTAGATGTTATTTCTTCCTGTGGGAGATGTTAAAATGTGTAGTGTGGTATCTGGGAGAAACTGGCGATATGGCTGAAATACTATAAATGACACACCGAGTTAACTTCCAAAATGATGCTGTACAAATAACAAATCCTGGGATCTCACCCCCGGGTTTCTGTGTGGTCTATGGCTGTCATTGAAATCATTCATTGCTCACCTTTGGCGTTGCACTCTCTGGTCACTGGATTCATGTGGTAGCCCTCGAGGCAGTCACAGGTGAAGCTGCCGTTCACGTGGACACACAGCTGGTCGCACACATCGCTCTCCAGGCACGCATCGACCTCTAGATGATAAAACAAAGAGTTTCAAAGATGGCTAAATAAACAAATCGAAATGAGGCTTTCATTATTTATAGAGGATTTATGGAAGTTGATCAGTTACCATAAAGTCAACACTACACCCGGAACAACATTTAGAACATTTTTATGAGGTGACGCAAAAACCAGTCATAAAAAAAAAAAAAAAAAGACACCTCAACCATTACAGTTAAATCAGCTTACCCTCACAGTGGGTGTCCTCGACCAGCCTCATGTTTTCAGGGCAGTCGCAGTGGAAACCCATTGGCTGGTCCACGCAATAATGAGAACAGCCGCCATTATTGACTCGACACTCATCCTGATCTGCAAGATCAAACATGTCAGCAGAGGTCACGTACAAGGAAGCACCATATTCTTGTTCATCGATCCATGACTTTAATATGCTCAAGAAAAATATGCGTTTTAGATCTTTATAAATTTTTATAATTCATGATGCTCAAATATTGTCATGTACTGATGCATGAGTTACTGCTTTCTTATTGACACATTTCTGCACCATGTTCACCTTGTCTTCTAATATTTGCTTATTGGGCAGATCGCAGCTGAGGCTGATGGGGATGTCATGGATTTTGCAGGAACCACAGACCAAAATGGACAACTTGACGTTCTGACCCGATGATTCCACAAGAGGAAAGTTGAGATATCACCCATGTCAGTAGATTAGTCCTCTGTGGAGCCTAAATGTCCCTAATCACAAAGAGCCATTTTATAGTCATTGAGCCTAAGTTGAGGACAGACTAACATCACCATACCAACAGCCAACTGAACTGGTGCAATGCAAATAAACTGAATTGAATAGAGCATTCAAAGCGGTAAAAAAGGCAAATTTTAATATCAGCAGTTCCTGAGTGCAAACAGTCTTATTTAGATGAGGGATACAATCAAGTGCTCCAGAACAGCTGCTGCAGCGACACTGAGGTGAGATCATTCTGTCAATTTACATTTCAAAGCTCAGCATTGAACATTTTTACAGACCAAGCCCTCGATGCTACATTGCCAACTTGATAATGAAGGCTATAACTGACTGATGTGGCAGAAACGTGTGCAGAGACACTCAATAAGACACTGGTTATACTGTCAGTGTAACAGTTTTAAGGGGAAAAAAACAGTCTCAGTCTCACTGACTCCGGTTACTTTGAGCCTACACCTTGTTCAGTCAGTCATTTTGTTCTAGTAATGACGATCTGTCCCTGTTTTTTTTTTAAGCTTATTTTGCTCTCAACAGGGCGTTGCTGTGATCGACTTTGTATGACTCGTCACCCAGCCTACCATTTAGAAAGATGTCAAATATTATGTCACTTTTGGATGAAAATGTTCCATCTTCAAAATGTCAAGCTTAGGAGTGTCCTGTTCTGGACCCGACCACAACCAACCAGAAGGGCTTTGGACGGACGTCATAGTGACAAAAACTTTGAAAATATTCTCACAGTCTACAGTAAAGTTTTAACCCATTCAACTGAAATAATACAGTACTCAATAAGCAAATGTAAAATATAAAGAGACACATTTGCATTTATTTATTACGTCGTTCCTTGTGTCATATTATAGAGGAGCAAGCAGAAAGGTTTGGATGTCAGCTGGCACTGAGAAAACATTTGTAAAAAACACAATAGAAAAGTCATTATCAAGACATTATTCATGCTTTTTGACCTTGGAAATAGTTTTGAAATAATATAATGACAGATTCTGGTTTCTTTCACACAAATAAGTCAAAACAGACCAAACATATTAGAGCACGTGCTTATAAAATTGACAACTAAACCTGCAGGACCTTTTTACACTACTGACATTACAACCAGTGATGATTTGAATCATACGCATAGACTGTAGATATAGTGGACGTAGCATCTGGCTCCAAAATTGAAGCCCACCCGGAAGTGTCAAAAACTTGCAATATCACGCCGTCCGCTAGGGTTGGCTCCAAAAAGCTTTTTCTACATAGACCCCAATTCATTTTTGGAAAAATAAAATTTGATAGAATGATTTTCTACAGCTCAGGATTTTTTTCCCGTTAGTTTTCATGGTCAAAATGAGAGATCAGGTGGCCGATCTTAAAATAAATCAATACTGAATTTTAAATAAATCGTTAAAGTCGGCGGAGCCAGGGGGCGTGGCTATACTTGATAGACAGCAACAGAAGTGGGCGGGATAAGAGAGTCTTCAGCCAATCCTGCCCCTAGTTGCTCTCCGGTCCAGTCTGTTTGATGACGCTTTTTACGTCACTGGCTCCAAAAAATCCAAAACGGCGACCAGGAAGTAGCAAAATCTGGGCTTCATTTTCTCGCCGTTGAAACCAACGGGTGACGTCACGGTTAGTTTACGCCTGATCATACGTAGATGCAATTGATCATTTCTTATGCATCACTTAATCTAATTTAATGTCAAAACAATAGTGAACAATGCCCACCCGAGTGTGTTGTCTTCATACATCTTCTTTTGTTCAAGTTAGATATGAAAATATTCTACATCTATAATGACACAATTTTGGAAAATGATCACCACTGTCACAGCAACTAGAGAATTTTGGGCACTTTCACTTCATTTTATAGTCAAGTATATCATTTTATAATCCCAGTAGTTGGGGATTATTTCTTTTTCAGTCAACTCAGCTCTGCTACTCTTGTGATAGTAAGTGCTGCTGAGCTCATCACTATTAAAACACGGGAAACTGAAGTAAAGTTGAAGCAATAATTCTAATGGAATAAAACATGTTTTTGACTTCCGGCAGTTAGAACTCAGTTTTAAACTGACAGTATGTTCAGGGGCATCATCATGTTGGGTATCAATCTGCATAATGAAGTACTATACTGCCCTCTTCTGGACGGTCTGCAAACTATCAGCACCAAAAGACTGCACTGTAGGCGAGCACATATCACTACATCCACAAAGCTATGATGATATACTTCTGCAACAACCTGCTCTCGTCTCCACAGGATTTTAGGGCCTGACGTGACATTCTTTAACCAAATCTCGTTAGTTGGTTGACCAGCATCTAAAACCCTCTGGAATCATATGGAGGCTGCATGCAGCAATTTTTCTAACTGACAGAATTCAAAATTCACCCTCACTTCATGGTCAAGTTTGCAAAAGTACGAAGTATTAAAGCTTCTCTATCAAGCTCCTCTTATCAGTTCTTTACTCCACTGTTTGCTTTGCTTTTTGCAAGTGTCTCACCACGAATGCCTTTAAACGGACACTGTCCAGAAGGGTGCCTTTTTAAAATCATTATTTCACTGGTTAGACTTTTATCTAAGTAGCTAAGCAGAACAGATGCATTTATCCAGTACTTATGCCTTCAGACGCCATAAAACAGAAGGTTATAAGAACTGTCTTGATTCAGGCAGACTGCTGTCTTTAGTGATGTTGGGCAGGAAGATCTGGTTTGAAGTCAATGTTTCAGTTCATGTTAAGGCGCTGGATGGAGCTGATGTCAGGACCAGTAATGTTCTTTCACACCTAACTGGAAAAACTCTTCTTATGAGCCTGGTTTTGTACAGAGAGGTTACCATTTTGACATGAACTGCATAAATCCATGTCCAAAATGTCCTGTGCGCTGGAACACATTTGTTAGGCTTTCTAGTGCATCCAGTTTGTGTGGCTGCAGCTCAAGTGTCAGAGCAGGTCATCACTAACCTTGCCAGCAAGTTGATTTCTCGCGATATTTGTGAGTTCACAAATGTCTCAAGAAACCATCTTGCTCCGCTCCCGCATTCACTGTTCGTACAGAGCCAAGTTGGCATGGGCCAATCACACAGCAGTATTCGTGTGTGGGGCGGGATATCCGGGTGTGAAGACAACACCAAGCGCCAGTAGATCAAAACAAACATGGCAACGGAGGACAACGATTGTGTAGATGCTGCTATTAAGTCAGTTTTAGCTGAATCTCGTATCGCTTCTTTGAAGGAAGAACAACGAGAGGCGCTTTGCGCATTTCTGGATGGTAAAGATGTTTGTGCTTTTTTACCTTACGGGTTTTGGTAAGAGTTTAATCTACCAATTGGCTCCGCTCGTTGTGAAGATCCCGCGATTGGCTAAAAACAAACCTCGCGGGACATACTGTTGCATTGTCCAATCCGTGCCTCTTTCCTCCGAACGGATTTACATGGAGCGGTCCCAGATTGATATCGTGGAGTACTATCAAGTACTACACAATTATTAATCTGGCTATTGCCAGGTTAGGTCATCACACACACACGTTTGTACTTCTATCTTAGTGAGGACATCCATAGGCGTAATGCATTTCCTAGAGCCTTACCCTAACCTTAACCATCACAACTGATTGCCTAAACTTAATCCTTACCCTAACCAAACCTCAATTCATACCTGTTCTCTAAAAACAAGTCTTCACCCTCAAACATGGCTGTTTCAAAGTGAGGACCGGCCAAAATGTCCTCACTTTGTAAAAATGTCCTCACTTTGATAGTTAAATGCAGAAAATGGTACTCACAATGTAGCAAGTACAAGAACACACACACACGTTTGTACTTCTATCTTAGTGAGGACATCCATAGGCGTAATGCATTTCCTAGAGCCTTACCCTAACCTTAACTATCACAACTGATTGCCTAACCCTAATCCTGACCCAAACCTTAACCAAACCTCAATTCATACCTGTTCTCTAAAAACAAGTCTTCACCCTCAAACATGGCTGTTTCAAAGTGAGGACCGGCCAAAATGTCCTCACTTTGATAGTTAAATGCAGAAAATGGTACTCACAATGTAACAAGAACACGAACACACACGAACACGAACACACACACACACACACACACACACACACACACACACACACACACACACACACACACACACACACACACACACACACACACACACACACACACACACACACACACACACACATGTTTGTACTTCTATCTTAGTGAGGACATCCATAGGCGTAATGCATTTCCTAGAGCCTTACCCTAACCTTAACCATCACAACTGATTGCCTAAACTTAATCCTTACCCTAACCCTAACCAAACCTCAATTCATACCTGTTCTCTAAAAACAAGTCTTCACCCTCAAACATGGCTGTTTCAAAGTGAGGACCGGCCAAAATGTCCTCACTTTGTAAAAATGTCCTCACTTTGATAGTTAAATGCAGAAAATGGTACTCACCATGTAGCAAGTACAAGAACACACACACACACACACACACACACACACACACACACACACACGAGCTTCAAAATGCAAAGAAATAAAAGACATGGGAGTGAGAAAAAAAACTGGAGCAGGCAGTTTATTGAAAACTGCATTTCAACTCAAACACGCTTTTGTCAGCTGATCAAAAGTTTAAGATCACAGTCTTTAAAAGCCAAACCCTGCACAAAAATTAGGATGCCATGTCATTTCCTCTCAAGTAGTCACACTGTCACGACCTCCTGATGGCAAAAAAAAAAAAAAAAAAAAAAAAAATCTGTCTGTTTTTGAACGTGATAGGCTTGTTAAGCTGCATAAGCAAGGCCTCTCACTACACACCATCTCTGCTGAGGTTGGACGCAGTGAGACAGTCATTTTGAATTTTTAAAAGATCCTGAGGGTTATGGAACAAGAAACTCAAGTGGTAGACCCAAAAAAATTTCATGGGAGGATCTGATTGGCTGTCCATCCACACGTGGGACGATCCTCGACCCAAATTAAGGCCCTTACTGGTGCTGACTGCAACCTAGTAACCATCAGACAGCATCAAAAAATGTCTGCAATGTCCACATCTCCTTCAACGCCACAAAGTTACCTGTTTGGACTTCGCAAGGAGCACCAAACATGGGACACTGAAAGGTGGAAGAAAGTTTTATTCTCTGACCAGAAAAAAAAAAAAAAAATTAACCTTGACAGTCCTGATGCCTTCCAACGTTAATGGCATGACAAGGAGATCCCACTGGAGAGGTTTTCTACACAGCTCCATCATGATGTGGGGTGCCTTTTCCTTCAGTGGAATACTGGTGTTTCAGGTTGTGCAGGGCATCAAACGGTGGTTGGCTTTGTGGAGATGTTTCAGCGGGCATCACTCATGACTGAGGGTTTCGTCTGTGTAGTATTGACTGTGTCTTTGAACAGGGCAATGCTGCAGTTCACAATGCCAGCCTGACGAAGGACTTCCAGGAGAATAACATCACTCTTCTGGACCAACCTGTGTGTTCCCCTGATCTAAATCCAACCGAGAACATTTGGCAATCGATGGCAAGGAAGTCTAAAAGAATGGACATCAGTTCCAGACAGTGGATGCCCTTTATAAAGCCATCTTCACCACTTGGAGCAACATTCCCACTTAAACAAATTTTTGAAGAACGGTGGAGCTACTCATTACAGAGTTCTTTTTTGAGCTACGGTCTTAAACTTTTGATCAGCTGATGAACAGCCTATTTCAGTTTAACTGTTTTCAACAAACTGCTCACACAGTTGTTTTACCCTCTGGCTCTCATTTCTTCTTTTTGCATTTTGAAGCTCTGCTAAGAACCCTTCTATGATCCACCAGTGCGAAATGCAATTTCTTGCACTTTTTCAACTGGATCTTTTGATCGGGACTGTATTCTATTTGTGGCACCTCCAGTACAGGTTTTAAAGCATCCTCGAACCCTAGCAACAAATTAATCCTGAAGTGCTTGGGACACAAAGTATGTTAGATCTTACATTTTCACTCCAAAAAGGACAAAGTATTTCTTTAACCCATGAGGGTTGGGCACATTTTTGTGCATGACACAAAAATAAAGAAATCAATCAATCAATCAATCTTTAATACAAAGAATATAATGAGTCAGCAGCAAAACTTAGGGAACTGTTCTTAAGCTCTTGTTTTGCTTGTTGTATGATTTAAAAACTTTCAGAAAACCCAAAATCATTTAATTAGTTTCTTCAGTGTCAGCACTTGTTCTAAGACATGCAGCACCATCACGTCACTCACCACAGCGGTCCTCATCACTGGCATCAGGACAGTCTGCCGAGTGGTCACACCTCCAGCTGTGGGGGATGCAGCTCCCGTCTCTGCATTGAAACTCCGACACTGCACACTTAGGAGACTTCTGAGGGACTTGTCGTCCTGAACCACACAGCTCCTGGGTCTCATCCCGTCCGTCTTTGCAATCAGTCCGTCCGTCACAGAGCTTGTTCTCGTGCAGGCAGGCGTCAGACGGCCCACAGGAGAAGAAACCAGCAGAACACGCGTGACCTGTGGAGAGCGCAATTTACAACTATAGTTCGAGCAACAATCAAGTGTTAACTCAGTCTCAGAAGGTTTGACTAAAAATATAATGCTAAGTGAGTGCGTTTACACCACATAGTTGTCAACACCTGCAGCGACTAAAATCATCTGAAAACCTCGGCGCTGTCCACAGCTGAGGGCTGGTCCTTGTAAAGAATTTCAGTCTGATTTGGTGGAGAGTTTAAGTTTTTCAGCGGTACTCTAAGAAGGAAAAATCCATAGCTTATAAAAAGAGATTTATTTGAAATCAGAGAGCATGTATTTGTTGCAAGTCGCAGGAGATCAGCATTTGGTTGAAAAGCTGAACTGAATTTATTAGACATCACATCACAGCTCATGAACATCCTTTTCTGGTGGACTTCTGCATTATTCTGCAAGCCTTAAATGAAAAATTACAGCAATGACAACACAGCAATTTCCCACTGGGATAAATATAATTTCCTGTTATCCATCTACTGCATTTACTGTGTGGACTCTGGTTCAAAAGTCCAGCAATAACTCCAATAATGTCGGCTGGTAAATAGTCCTTCAGAGGCACGCTATTTTGGCAGCTGATTTTTGCAGCAGTCACATACAGAAACATCGGATTATGTCATTTTTATAAGGTGTGACTGATCATAGTGATAATGTGAGAATGTGTAGTCATGGCAACGATACTGCTGTACAAAAAAAAAAAAACACGTACAGATCAAACTACAAAGCTGCTTATGTTGGCTGAGCCATAATAAATTTTCTCCAAACTAAACCAGAGGAGACGGTGATACTTCGTGCCCTGCTGGGCTGGGAAACTTCAGGTCAGAAAACCAAACCATGATGCTTGATCAAAGTTTCTTCTTTCTTGCTGGGGATTAAAATGCTTCCCTTCAATTCACTCCAATAAAAAAAAAAAAAAAATCACATTTTGCATCAACCTCTACATGAATCAAATAAAATCTCTTCTTTCCTGCTGTCATTTATTGTCGCTGTGTGACTGAACATGACTTAAATTGTGTTGAAAACAGGAAGGATCAACATAATTCATAGTGCATCCAGTTGTAAATAACAGCATTAATATAGATTGTTATATTGAAAATTTGTTCAGTTATATTGGACAAACTGTACAGGATTGCATTATATTACCAGTTTTCTCTTTCATTTGCTCTTTTTTTCACTGCAGATTCCTGCATTTCTGAGGGAAAGAAAGTCAAACCTGTTCACTCTCTTCACTTTCCTGGCCAGCAGTCAAAGCAGCACCTTCCAGGTCTCTGAGTCCAAGTCAACACTGAACACATTCATACCTGCTGCCTTCACTCACATCAGTGTTCATATTGAATCCCTGAAATCACATTCGGTTCTCTCAAAACTTCTCCTTTCTTTGCAAACCTGCAGCTTACAGTTCACGGGCTCAGCACCAAATCCCTCTGGAATCCAACATCAGCAGCTCTAATAACTTTAACAGGATTAGAAGACAAAATATGCAACAGAATATTCCCACACAGGAACAGAAAGGAAGATGATCTTTGCTGCACTGTAATTTTAAAACTCCATGTAGGGCTGCGTGAGCTGAACCGTGGAGTCAAGACTTTAAAAAAATGCATTTATGTAATGAGGAGTTAATAAAAATTAAGGTTCAAGGCAAAAAATCTGGTCCAAAAACAAGCCAGAAGGAGAAAACACCTCAGATGAAGCTTTATTCCACAGTAAGGAAATATCACAATCATCATGCAGTAATGGTCTGAACTTGTCAGACTTTGACACCAACATTAGAATATAACTAATGATGGAAAAGAAGTTGGGGGAAAAAAAAACACAGGAAGTCACCTTTGATCTGAACAGTCCCTCATCAGTGTGGACTATGAACAGCGCATGAATTTTACAAAATGTGTTGGCTCAGTCTCAGTTTCAGATTTTTTGGTGCTTGGTGGAAGAAACACTTTTTTGCTTTTCATGAACTAAATAAGAAAAACTAACTGGCAGAAAAACTTGAGGTTTGCTTCAACTCTTAATTGATGCTCAAAGCATTTCAGTTTTTCCTCTTACACTAAGAGATGGCGGCATCCTTTTTATTCTCTGGTTAAATGCTTTATTGAACTTTTTATGACTTTATGATTTTATTTCGCTCCTTATAAACCCTGCTGCTTTTATCGTTTCATCTTCCTTTAATCTCTTGCATTGTTGCCTTAATATCTTACAAGGAGTTCTGAGTTGCTTTCACGTTTTGATAAACTTGCCTCCGATTACAACATGAGTGTTTGCGCTGATAAAACCCAACTTAACATGCATGGAATGAAGTCAACATTGTACTCACTGCAGTGGCGTTCATCTGATCCGTCCTCACAGTTTTTGCGTCCGTCGCACACCTTCAGCTTGGAGACGCATGAACCATCGCTGCACCTGAACTCCAGCTGCTGGTGGCAGGAGGGCAGAGAGTGAAGAGCAGCACCTGAGAGACGGACAGATTTACTGTTACTGTGAAGGAAGTCAGACAATAAGAAAACTTGGAGGAATCATCCATGGATTCTCAAAGTACAAGTCTCAAAGTAAACTCAAAGTATACTTATTATGGAAATCTCATTATTATACTATTTCGACGCAGACAAGTATGAAATTTGGATAACAATGCAATTTTAATTAATCCCTTAAAAAGGCAAAGACAGTAAAATGATTTAAGAGTTAAATATGACACATTACACTTCTAATTCTACTTTTTAGCTCCAATTTTCCAACATGTATGTCCTGATTAAGAGTTTAAAGAGACTGGGAAATTGACAATACTCAGAAATCAGTCTATTCTTTTCAAAGTCTAATATCAACACCCTCTTAAAATAATGGCCAAAGTCATTTTTTCAGGAAACAAAAAACTGAACTATATCACACTGAACCTTGACCTAGGACATTATACTACAGGGGTAGAACTGACTAATCTATTCATCTGAGGATGTAAGCGATTTTACCAGAGGAGTCCAGTGACAACCAATGAATACACTGAGGATTTTCTGCATAACAGGGCTCCAGATCGCAAACAAAATGGTGCATTTGTGACCCTTTTTTGAGAGTGTGCGACTTAAAACTTCAAATGGTTGCATTGTGCGAGGCCATGATGATCATCAAGTTGCATTTGTGCCGCTCTAACTAACGCAGGCAGTGATGGAAAGCAGTACTTTTGTAACTCAGGTGTACTGCAGTATTTACGCTCAAAAATGTGGTCTTCTGGTGAAATGAGCAGCGCACCTCCAAAAAACACATTTATATAGAACAAAATAACACAAATCTGGGACAAACCACACATTAAAACGCTTTTTTCCATCGCTGCCTGCAACCAGCAGCTTCTGCAGCCTGCAATGTGGTGTGTTTAGGGAGCATTGGTAAATTCTAGTGTCTATTGAGAAGATAAGTCATGCGTTTTTGCGTGTGGCGAGATGGGAGGACGACCAAATAAAGTTGGTCTCATCGGTGCTACAAGTGGGGAAAAAAAGTCAGTCTGCAGCCTTGAATAATCATTTTTTATTTTGGAGAGCACGCAATAAAACGAAAACAGAAAACTACATTTATTATATAAACAGGTAAATATTTAGGCTACGAATGTCCATCAAAAAACAGCAACACGTGGAAATCATGAAATATAGCATAAATGTAATTTATTCTCTCTTAGCAGTCTGTAATAAATACTTCTGATGAACTTTTCCCTTAAAACGTGGTTGGCTTTTGTCTCAGTTTTCTCCAACATTTTCTTCACAAGTCTCACTGGGATGAAAGTACACTGAATGTGCACATGTATACATTTGTGCAGTGTCACAAACTGCTATATTCCCATCTAAAAACTTGTTTTTAATGTAAAAAATTATTTTTACTGTAATTACGACATATTTGTAAACCCAAATATGCATCAATGCAATGTAAAGAAGAAGCCAAGTGGCTAAATTTGAATGGTTTACAGCTTTCAAATGACAGATTCGCACCTATATTTCAGTGTAAATATGAAAAACATCTTCTCCTGTGTTTAAAGTGCAGCTGTTGGTCTTTGTGTAACGCTTCGTGTTTGTTTGGCAACACTACAAACGTAAGTTCACTGCACGCGAGTCAGACTTGATTCAAAGTGACGGACGGTCTGAAGTCTGAAGACCCTCCGTCCGGCCGCACAGTAAATAGTAAGAGCAGCTTCCTACCGCTGATATGAAGCCAGACGACAGCAGCGACCACCAGAAACGCTCCTCCAAGGTCTCCCATGCTCCGTGTGTGTCCTCCACTGCAGCGAACCGGGGCGCGGAGATATGACGCAAGAGGCGCTGCTGTCAAACTGCTGAATGAAAAGTCTCCCTGTGTCAGAGCTTTTAAGACACTCTATGAAGATAATAACAGTGCAGTAAAGCTGCTTTATGGTACATCTCACAGATTCAAAATTAACAAAGGGGTGCGGCAAGGCTGCCCAGCCTCACCGTATATATTCTTACTTGTGGGACAAATTTTAAATTATCTAATTCAACAGAGTTCTTTCAAGGGAATCAGGGTTTTTGATCAAGAAATTAAAATATCTCAATTAGCCGATGACACAACAATATTTAAAAAAATTCTGGGGAAGTACCATCAGCTTTATCTGTAATATCCAAATTCTCAGACATCTCTGGACTAAAACTAAATTTACAAAAATCTGAGATTTTAACTCTTTATAATACTGATCTTACATACATCTGTGACATTCCTGTAAAAAATACTGTAACATATCTGGGAGTAAAGATTTCTAAAGTGCAAAAAAATTCAACTAATAATTTTATATCTGTAGTTGATACCATTCAAAAGAAATTTATTAGCTGGCTTGCCAGAGATCTATCTATATATGGTCGAGTGTTATTGAGCAAGGCAGAAGGAATGTCAAGAACCTCTTACCTATTCTCAACACTAGATGTCTCCAAATCCATCTGCTCTGATCTTGATAAGATTTTATTTAATTTTTTGTGGAAAAACAAAGCTCATAAAATAATAATTAAAAAAAAGATATTTTATCAAACCCGTTAGCTGAAGGAGGTTTAGATGTGTTGACCTTTACTGTATTCAATCAAATTTTAAAAGTAAATTGGTTAAAAAGATTTCTGAGAAACCCATATAGTTTGTGGAATATTTTCCCAAATTATATTTTTAGTAAATTGGGAGGTCTGAATTTCCTTCTGCGTTGTCCTTTTACTGTTGGTAAACTTCCTGTGAAATTAGCCAATTTTCATCAGCAGGCTCTGCTTAGTTGGTCTCTGCTCTACAAACATAACTTCTCTCCCCACAATTGTATTCTGTGGAACAACACATATTTTACATAGAAACAAATCTTTATATTTACAGAATTGGACTGAGGAGAATTTATATACTGTAAACCAGCTTCTTGATAATGATGGTAAATTTTATGACTATGAGAGCTTTTCAAACAAGTACAATACTCAAATACCACAGCAACAGTTTGAAATGGTTGTAGAGTCGATTCCAAGTAGTATAACATTTTTAGCACATAATATACAGTTTCCAAATGTAAATTTCAAGGAATGTCCGATTTCCATTGAAGGAACAAATCTGCTTGATAAGAAATGGACAAACAAAAATATTAGAAATCACTTAATTCACATTTCCAATCCAGTGTGTAAGCATAGATGGGGTTCCTATAAAAAAGAAAAGTGGAATAACATTTTTTATTACCTTATAAATACATAATTACAAATAAAGTTAAAGAATGTTTATTTAAAATTGTTCACAGATATTACCCAGTCAAAGACAATATTTGTCGCTTTCTTCCAAATATACTGAATCAATGCTCTTTTTGTCAATGTGAGGGAGAAAGTATCGAACATGTCTTTGTAGAATGTCCTTATAGCAGTAGATTCTGGTTTAAATTACAGCAATATCTGTCAGGAAAATTGGGAAATCAGATTTTACTAACAAAACTCCAAATATTACTTATATTTGATAACTCAAGGTTCACTTCAAATGAAATTTTTGTTATAAACCTATTCATAATCCCAGCAAAATATTATATACATAAAATGAAATGGAATGAAAAAGTGCCTTCTTGGACAAATTTTGCAGAAACAGACCTAATAATAAAAAAATATTAAAGACTACAAGACTTTTGAAAAAATACAATATACTATAATTAAGATGTTGCAGACCCCTGTAATTAATGTTATCTGTTTTTGTATTGTACTGTTTGTGTGTGTAATCTACTTGACACACTTGTTACTTGTTACTGTACTGAATTCATAGACTGATACACTGTTAATGACTGAATTGTATTAATAAAAAAAAAAAAAAAAAGTCTCCCTGTGACGTCATGGACTCGCATCAGCATCACCTGTGCTGCTCGGAATTTATTTCTTCTTTTTTTTAAAATTCAGCTTTTTCCTCCTGTTTTAACCTAAAATTCAAGACTGTTAATGTACCTTTAAAAAAAAGGGGGGGGGGGGGGGGGGGGGGGGGACTGTAGCTCACCTGTTTGTGTGTTTGTGTCCAGTCAAAAAAGCAACTTTATATCTGTGTAAAGAGATTTTTATTGCACATTTGACTAAACAAAACAAAAAGAAAAAGCTGTTTCATCAAAATGCTTTCCAGATCAACTACTGATGTAAAGACCTCACAATATTGTATATGATGTGAATTTACCTCATAGTTTACACATGAAGGACTAAAACATAGAAAAATGATAAAATACAGCTTTACCTGATTCTACTAAATATTATCACTGAGGCCCTACAGTATTATTAATTATGGAAATTAACCTGGCTCATTTGCATTTAATCTGATGACTTTACATGAAAGCCCAACAAATGTAAAGATTTTTTGAATTCCCAATGAGAAATCTTTGTGTGCATTATTTGTTGTTACATATACATTTTTTGCCTGTTTTCTTAACATAATCACAACATGGAAACTTTGTGAAACATATCATTTAATTGAATAATTGCGGCCAAATGAATGGAGTTTATCGGTTAGTTAGGGATTACATTTACATAGTATCATTTCTTAAGTTTAGGCTGTAGTCAATAAAAATAACATGAAGAAACTATCTCAGTTGTAACTATCCTAGGGTGTGGTGTCTCTAAAATAATAAAAGAAACAAAATCAAGTCATTATGTGGGGATTTTAGGTTGTCTTGGTCCTTTAAAGTAATTTCAACCAGATAAAACAACTGGACTGGTTACAATGTAGGACACAGAGCAGGTAAAACAATATAGACAAGCACTCTTTCACGCAACACCTCCATCACATAATGATCAAATTATCACTAAAATGTCACTTAAAGTTGGAAATAACAGGTTTGCCTCACAGAGAAGACCTAAACTTGCTCAAAATCAGAAAAACATTGCTTAATGTTGGACTTTTTCTAGTTTAATCGCATCTCCACATTATACCGAATAGACAAAACAACTCACTTACTTCAATAAATTCGTTTAGCTGTGTCTTCAAATGTCTGCACACCTGCACAGTCACGTTTCCAATCACGGTTGCAGATTGTGCCTCACATACCCAAAGCAATTAACATACGATTTGGAACAGCTGTGCAATTCGAGTTTTTTTTTGTTTGACTAGCGCAACTCAGTATCACATCTCTGCCACACATTTTACTTTTGGGTGATAACTCCACTTCATGTTCATTGTTGAGGTTGTTCGTGCTGCTTGTGGAATGTTTTCCTGGAGGGCTCAGAGAAGTCTGTGAACATTTAAGAGGATCAAATCACGTTATCGAACACATCCACAGAGTGCTGTTTGAAACAAGTTAACAAAAGGTGGAGCTGTGGACGGCTAACTGTCCTCACTGACATCCAGCATTCAGCAGCTCGGTCTCGTCTTCTTCCCAAAAAACCTGCATTTTAAGGCAACCTTTAATTTTCACAGGTCAAAGGACTGTCTGTATGCTGGTCATACTTTTGATCATCGCCCTTTAAAGCCACACGTTTGAATGCTGCAGTTATAAGTGTGAATTTACACACAGAAACCAAGTCCTCCCTGACGTTCACTCACCTTCAAACTGGTATTTCCGAATTGCCTTTCGCACATTTGACACTGATGATTCAACATCCATTTCACATTTGTTTAGGACAGCATATAAGCAAAATAAGAAGCTTGACCAAAAGACAAACATATAACATATTTTATTCACACTTTCTATTGTACAAGATGCAACCACCACTTGCTGTTCTCGGGGCTCGGCTGAAGGTCTGGATGGAGAAGTGAGGAGGTTTGTCCTGCTGCTTAGAGGTAGGGCTGATCTGTGGACAGCGATGGCTCTTTATACACAGCACCCGGCGCCACTGGAACCTTTGGGGTTTCAGCAACTTCACTAAAAGAGATCAGATCAGAAATATTCGGCTAAAAAGTACATGCAGACAATTTCACTGCGATGTTGTGGTGTCTCATGGTTTAATGAAATGCATAATACTTTTGACAGGTGTCATAAAACAGCAATGTAGAGAAAACACCAATATTCCATGGGGCTGAAATCCAACTGGTTTATGTGCTCAGATCAACCTGAAGTAAATCTATTGACTAACCTGCCAGCAGTCAGGGCCTTCTGTGAAGACATCACCACTGTGGCGGGTACCGACTCCCTGCGTCCGTCTCTAGTATAATAGTAGTTTGCAGCATACTTGTGGCTCGGGCCTACAGGCAGCTTTGGTGGTGGCTGTGTCCTATTGAAAAAAACCCATCACAAACAGAATTTCATTTCATGTCTCCCTGTCTGACTGTATCAACTTGTTCCAAGTCTTTATCAATACTATATGATTACAGTGAGCTTTTAATGGAGTACTGTTGCCTTCTATTTGATGACCGATTCATATTTTTGTAATTCAGCCCTACTTTCTCCATCAAGATCACACAGTGTCTTTTATTGATTTAAATATTAGAATTTGTTCTTGTTCTTCAAATGTCATCAAATGGAAATATTTTAAACATCTTTTAAATGAATCACTAACATTTATCCTGATAAATTTGTACTTCACTGCACTGGGATCTGCATAAGAGTTCAAAGCCTGAACGCACAAGAGATATTTGTAATGGCAGACAAACTAGTGGGATGCTGCTCATGACTCAATCCCAGTGTCCATATTCACAGACTTCAGGACTTTAAAGCTCATTCCCACCGAATGTGTGAATGTTTAGGGCAGCCTCACCATCAAAGCATCAAACATAAGGACTGATGCCGACTTTTCTAAGCCTTTCTGTGAGTATTTTCAATCAAACATAGGATTTCCATTCGTTCACAAGTTTCCTGCCTGTTGGTATTTTACTAAAATGTGCAAAAACTGCTTTGTCACGCACAGGAGTGATCAGCTGAGCAGCAAATCAAACAGCAAATGTCAAATGAGTTCAAATTCACTTTTTTCAATCAATCAATCTTTATTTGTATAGCACTTTTCATCCGATGAAATCGCACCACAAAGTGCTTCACAACATTACAATGTTGAATAAAAACAAGAAAATCTTTCCCTCCCACCCTGGGTATGTACATATATATCTACACACGCACACACACTCTCACCACGACTGTATGGAGACAAGGCATGGCACCGAGGGTCATGGAAAACGTCACCACTGGGGTCGTCCACACTGGGAGGAGCCGCAGGCCATGACTGCCGGGGGTGCTGGCACATTGACCCCCCAGACCCCGACAGCCAGGGGGACCCCCACACCGAAGTGGGAAACCCCCCATCCAACTGGGGTGAAGGGACCCACGGACAGCACCCCCAGCAGCAGACCAGATGCTGCAGCCAGTTAGGAGGACCCCCCTGGCAATATGTTGTGCACAAGCATTGTGTGCTGTCCATTTCTTTGAACTCTCATAAACTCAAACAGCCAGGCACTACAGCTATGACTATATTTAATCTGTATTGGTTCAGTCTTTGTTCAGATTGGGACTGAGGCTGAAAACAGACTCACTGGGTCCTACTGGAGCTTGAGAACTGTGGATGATCTGGCAGCAGGTTTGCTTTAGATGCACATTTAATGTCAAATCTAACTAGTCTAGTACTGTTTAGCAAATACAGCTAAAATCTTTTACTCTGAAGTAATTCAGGTGTTAAACCAGCTGACAGTATTTTTTCATCAGGACTCTGACACTGCAGCCTTCTGTTGACAAATTGCTATCTTTCAGGTCTATTCAAGTTATACTTTTGTTCGAGATGTTGCGGATTGAATCAGCAGATGTGCCATAGTGTGACTTAATATCATGCCACTTACATATAGTAATTGACAGAGTGGTAAGTGTTTCTAGAGACAGTAAATCTGTCAGTGTGTAGCTACCCACTACCTTCACAGGCTAACAGTTTAGTTTATCAAGTCTTACCTCTTAGCAACCTCCTCATAACGTAGCTGCAGTTTGGCTTGCAGGTCATGCTGAAAAACGAGAAAAATACACCGCTGAAGTAAATATTCAATCATTGCAAACAGACTACTCTTCTCAATGTTTCAGACGTTAGCTCGTATCACTGCTGCTAGCTTGTCTAGGTAGCTAGCTCTGGAAGCTAGTTAGCTTAGCTCGTACTACACATTTTTGCCTGTTAAACATGTCTTGTCGGAAAAATTTCTTTATATCCAGAGCACATCTTGGATTCATTTTAAAGTCTGACTGTAGTTTCTTACCCCTGATAGAAAGTTCCGCAGCCTCTGGATGAGTCTAGTAGCAGTAGCCATGTTAGCTGTTGTGAAGGACACAGCGCCTCTTCTGTGGTGTTAGCGGGCTCCTCACGGCAGCACTGACACCTACAGGCAGGAAGCACGAACTGCAGTCTTACACAGACAGAAGCATGGATGTTTTACTATTGGTAATTGAGACATTTAAGTTTCAGTCACTACAAAATGCACAAAAATATCTTACAGATAAAAAAAAATCACAGTTGATTTTTTAATTACATTTTCAAGTAATCTTGTTGCAGCTCAGCAACACTCGAGATAAGAAACAGCTCAATAAATAGATTTCTATTTAATTACACAGCTGTTGAAGTTTTGGTAATATTAACCTGAGATTCATGCCAAAAAAGCAAAATGAAACCAAAGTGATTTTTAAAACATCTTGACTTATGAAAACAGTGTCTGACTTTTCCAACACTTTTCTCTTCTGAGATAAATAAGTCAGTGTCTTTGAACATTAAGTAAATTATGTCTGTGTGGTGAGCGATAAAAAAACTGATAAAAGAAAAAGTAACTTTTACTATTATCTACCTAGTAGTCCAAAGCTTGCTTTTCTCTACAGAACATGCAGTCTTAATTACTATATTTTTTAGAAACCCTGCCACATTACTGTAGAGAAGACTGTACACAATGTAAAAATCTTAACATACAAAATTCTTAATCAGAATAACACAAAACTAACCTTAAAATCTGCTGATTATGTACTTACTTTCCAATGACAGAGCTTTGTAAAAAATTCGATGTGGCTTAACAAAACTCAGTGCAAGAAGATTCAAAGAGAAATACAAAGTTTATTCGTTGCACAAGAAAACACAGTAGAGGGCGACGACGCCGGTATACCATGCAGTCAAGTATTACAGCTGTGTGCTTGTCTCATGCAGCATGCACCGAACAGAAGAGTCCACAGGAGAACACATGCACATGTACAACAGTTTGACCTGCCAAAACGTTGAACCTTGTATAGCTGACCTTGCATTTGCTGACCTCCAGTTGTTGAAGCTCAACTGGGTGGAGTGACAAAGTATGTTTACATTCACATAAGAAACCAGGTTAGTAAAAAGAAACCGGAGATGAGATTCCTTCTACGTCATCATTTATCATTTTGGAACCTAAATTTGCAGACTTTTAAGTGCAGTAATCATTTTCAGTAAATCTCTGTAGCCTTTTGCACAGTGCCGTCTGTCTCACACTTGCAAATGTGTCTAATGGTTAAGTGTGAAAGTGGCTATTATAGCTAATCTGACTTTAACACGCTGATTTTTTAAAAGAGTGACCTTTGAATAATGATTTTGTATTGCCCATCCTGCTTCAGCATGACTTTTTTCTGACTCATGCAAATATGCACATGTACAGTCGTGGTCAAAAGTTTACATACACCTTTAAAGAACATAATGTCATGGCTCTCTTGAGTTTCCAGTTATTTCTACAACTCTGATTTTTCTCTCATAGAGTGATTGGAACAGATGCTTCTTTGTCACAAAAAACATTCATGAAGTTTGGTTCTTTTATGACTTTATTATGGGTGAACAGAAAAAATGACCAAATCTGCTGGGTCAAAAATATACATACAGCAACATGAATTAGCAATTTTGGTGACTTAGAAAGTTGTGTCAATGAAATGAGCTTCATAGCATTGCCTCTTAACTTCTTGTGAGTGATTATGAGTGAGTACAGCTGGTTACTTCTCTGAGGCCATTTAAATAGGGCTCAGTGGATACAAATGCCCACAGATGCTACAACGGGAAAGTCAAATGAGCTCAGCACAGATCTAAAAAAGCGAATCATTGACTTGAACAAGTCAGGAAGGTCACTTGGAGCCATTTCAAAGCAGCTGCAAGTCCCAAGAGCAACAGTGCAAACAACTGTAAATATAAAGTGCATGGCACTGTTTTGTCACTGCCATGATCAGGAAGAAAATGCAAGCTATCACCTGCTGCTGAGAGAAAATTGGTCAGGAGGGTTAAGAGTCAACCGAGAACCACAAAAAAGCAGATCTGCCAAGAATTAGAAGCTGCTGGAACACAGGTGTCAGTGTCCACGGTCAAGCATGTTTTGTATTGCCATGGACTGAGAGGCTGCCGTGCAAGAAGGAAGTCCTTGCTCCAAAAGCGACACCTTAAGGCTCAACTGACATTTTCTGCTGATCACATGGACAAAAAGAAGACCTTCTGGAGGAAAGTCCTGTGGTCAGACGAAACAAAAATCGAGCTGTTTGGCCACAATGGCGAGCAATATGTTTGGAGGAGAAAAGGTGAGGCCTTTGACCCCAAGAACACCATGCCTACCGTCAAGCACGGTGGTGGTAGTATTATGCTGTGGAATTGTTTTGCTGCCCATGGAACTGGTGCTTTACAGAGAGTAAATGGGATAATGAAGGAGGATGATTACCTTCAAATTCTTCAAGATCAGCCCGAAGGTTGGGCCACAGTTGGGTGTTCCAGCAGGACAATGACCCCAAACGCACATCAAAAGTGGTAATGGAATGGCTAAATCAGGCTAGAATTAAGGTTTTAGAATGGCCTTACCAAAGTCCTGACTTAAACCCCATTGAAAACATGTGGACAATGCTGAAGAAACAAGTCCATGTCAGAAAGCCAACAAATTTAACTGAACTGCACCGATTCTGTCAAGAGGAGCGGTCAAAGACTCAACCAGAAGCTTGTGGATGCCTACCAAAAGCGTCTAATTAAAGTGAAAATGGCCAAGAGACGTGTAACCAAATATTAGCATTGCTGTATGTATATTTTTCGACCCAGCAGATTTGGCCACTTTTTCTGTTCACCCATAATGAAGTCATAAAAGAACCAAACTTCATGAATGTTCTTTGTGACAAAGAAGCATCTGTTCCAATCACTCTATCAGAGAGAAATCAGAGTTGTAGAAATAACTGGAAACTCAAGAGAGCCATGACATTATGTTCTTTACAAGTGTATGTAAACTTTTGACCTCGACTGTAAAAATCACACTGAGTGTACACACTGTCCAGAAATCAAGTCATGTGAAGCATTAATCCCTTATTTCATTTAATTAAACTGAGCTTCTTCTTTATATGACATCTAAGGTAACACGCTACAAAACCAGACGATAATCTTGCTACTTATGTGCATGTAAATATACAAAATGCTTCCTGGTTTGGTGCTAAATTACTCTTCATGAACACTTTCTTAAAAACAGAACAAAAACAGATATGCAACTTCTGTAAGTTCCTTTCATGGTATCAAAGAGAATGGTTTCATCACACACAGCCACAGGATATAAAATGCTTGTACAGTACGTAGCATGTTTGTTCGTTGTAAACAATTCTGTCAGACTGCGAAAATAACTGAGCCATTCTGTGATCTGTTCATCTGGTTCATGAACACAAAGACAGAATCCTGAAATGTTGTCATCACAAGATTTTTTTGTAAAGGAGGAAGAAGGGTTAACATAACACAGCAACAATTTTGATGCTTTATAAACAGAAGACTCTGAAGAAGTCAGTACAAAAGCCAGCAACAGCCACTGACAAATAAGAAAATAACCCTCAATGCTCCATCTCTGTAGTGGAAAAACAATGTGAAGCCAACCAGCTCATTCCCTCAAGTAAGAATTCCCAAAAATCCCGGTGCCACAAATTGTCATCGTCATTGTGCATATTATGTACTTGAACACATTTGGAACTATACACAGCCTTGTTACCAAAATATACATCAATATTTGTACAATACAAAGACAAAAAAACATTTGTTCAAAGAAGCCCTGGGTTTGGATTCACTGTAAATGTGTCCCTCTGCTGCTTTCAGTTTAGCTTTCACATTCGGTTACAAAAATTTATGTCAAAATACATTAGTGCACTTGCCCCTCTGATGTAAACATCACCACACAGTAAACCAAGTAGGAACAGGTCATTCAGGCATGGCGTCACTCAACATGATCGTCAAAAAAAGATGAACACAAACGAGGATGTGACACTTTCAAATGTCAAAATGTGTAGTTGTGGTAAGTGAGGAAGGCCGAACAACGAATGCAAGAAAATCCTGATTCCCTCTTGTCTCTGGAGAAAACGCAGACCTCAGTTTGGCAGTTTGATGTTTTTTTCTGCTTTGAGTAGAGCAAGTCTACGGCAAGACACAAAGTCTTGCTGCATCAGTGTTCAAATCAGATCTAAAAAAGCAGCAGACACAAACACGAGTGTGCAACATGTAGAGCTTCATCATCATTTTTATGAGGTGATGTCAAGATTACGATGCCAAGTGGAAAAGAGATGCATAAAAAAATGTCTGTGTTGAAATTACAAACATTTCTCCTGACATTTCTGTCTTCAAAGATATGGCTTAGAGGACACCGATGATGTCATGGCACCCTTTGATGGTGTCTTCTTAACAGATTGTACTTTAAAGTCGCAGCTGCGTAGTGTCTCGGTGTGATTTGCAACGTCACCCTGCGCAGACTGGTTCCACATGAAAGAAATACAATCCTGTGACCATCAGTTCACACCGCAAGGAACATGACCAATAAGTCAGTGACATCTGATTTCCCTGCTGCTATGACTGTTCTGTGAAAAACAGACTTTGTTTTCCTGCAGTCTGGTAAGTGCCCGGTGGCTTCGATGTTTAAATCTTTGAGGAGATGTAGTGCTATTAAACAAACAATGTATGTGGACTGTATATTGTCGATCACGGCTGACAACTGATCTGAAAATGACAAATCAGTCATGTTGCTCACAGTGTGAACCACAGCTAATTCTTCAGTCTATGAACAGCAGTACTACAGAAGCTGCACTATTATAAAGGAAAAACAAAATATGACTTCTGACTTTTCGTACGTTTTGGTCCTACAACAGTTATGCCCAGCATTACCTCTACTATTCTGTATCACGACAATATATTTAAAAAATAGACATTTTTGGAAAAAAAAAGAGAAAACCTCCAAAAGACATACAAGCACAATTACAAAAATGTTGAGCCTTGGCTAGTCAAACAATGAGAACTTCCCTCTTTCCCTGTTACGAACGCGTCATACTTTACAAATGTAATAAATAAGACCAGAGAGTCTGCAATGCCTGAAGGCAAATATTTACAATATAAAATTCAAGTAAAATCCTCTCCCTGTCCTTGAGCCAGACTAGTCTGTAAATGTGTTTA
This sequence comes from Acanthochromis polyacanthus, assembly GCF_021347895.1. Taxonomy (NCBI): domain Eukaryota; kingdom Metazoa; phylum Chordata; class Actinopteri; family Pomacentridae; genus Acanthochromis; species Acanthochromis polyacanthus. Next base: position 23,371,342 of record NC_067116.1, on the reverse strand, counting down.
CGGCTTGCAGTTCATCCGGGCCACACTAGAAACAACTCGGCTGCAATTCCTGTTGTCCTTGAAAGACTTAAAAGAAACAATATGAGCAGCTGAAATGAGAGCTGTCACTTTCTCAGATGGCCTTTTAGCGGGGGGTCCTCTCTGCACTCAGTCTTCTCTGGTGCTGGTGCAGCATGAGGTCCGGTCGATGTGTTTTCTGCTGCCTGACTGCAGCTGCTGTTAGCGAGAGGACGTTGCGTTTGTTGTAGCTGAGATGAAGCGCCGTCCGTCTCCAGCTCAGGCTTTTCATTGGATTCCTCTCCGTCTGAACACGGCTCCCACTCGTCCTGCTCTTCGCTTTCTGTTGAGCCCTGCACAGCGATTTGGGGCACCAGTGTGAACCTCCTCACCACAGGCACCTCCAGCTCCACCTCCACGCTGGTCTGGGATCGAGCGTCCATCCAGGCCGTCCTGTGCTGGTGCTGCTGAGGCTGTGTTTGGGCTCCTGGCGCTGCGGTGGTCCCGGCCACCGTGCTGCTGGTCTTCTCCTCTGGCTCATCAAAGCTCACCTCCTGCACGGCCTCCTGCTTCTTAAAGGAGTCTCGCCGCTCTGATAGGTTGAGCTTCCGCATCACAACCAGCTGCTCCGATCGTTCAATCCCAGAGTCTCGCATCCTTTGGCTGCTTATGTAACCTCCCAGTCTGCTGTGGTCGGCCCCGAGGTAAAAGCCTCCACAGGCCCCCTCAACCTCTGAATCGCCCAGCAGGTCACCCTCACCATAAAACGGCACTTCCAGCGTGTGCCTGCGGGGGGTGTATGACTTCTTGTCAGCATGATACACTCCGGACAGTTTCTCAGCTGACTGCACCCTCTTGAGCAAAGGAGATCGAGGCGGCTCTGCGCTGCGGGGCCGAACAATGTGTCTAACGATGGTGGGGGGCGATAGTGTTTTGCCGTGGTAGGTGTGCAGGGTTTTGGCAAAGCCTGGCAGTGGGGAGGGCGAGCGCTGTGGGGAAAGCTGCTGGCTGGAGGACGAGGAAGAGTTACAGGCCAGAGGCGAGGGGGGGATGTTACTGGTGGATTTCCGACGGCCCACCTTGGTGTAGCGTTGCGTGCTCAGTTTGGAGCCCAGACCGTGCAGAGAGCTGGGTCTGATGTGGGCAGCAGGGGAACTGGGAGAGCTGGAGCAAGGAGACGTGCTCTGAGGAGAATTATTGTCTGGAAAGTAGAGGTAAAATAAATCACTTTTAGATTCTGCACATCAATGTTGGTACAATACTTAGCTATTATTTGCACAATAATATAATATGTAACGAATCTAACGTTCATTGAGCAGCTGCAAAACCTCTACATCAGAAGTAGTTAATTTCCACATCCACAACCTGGAGGAGTCTCTCACCAAAGCCTTGATGGTCGGGTGCGGGGCTCCGGCAGGGGGTGGAGGGTCCGGGGGAGAGGCTGTGTGTCGGGGAGCCTGGAAGACTCTCACTGGAAGAGACAGAGTGATGAAGACCTGAGGAGAAGCTGCGGCTGCTGTGCATCACTGTGCTCTGCTTGGACAGTTTCTTCAAGATGCTTCGTCGCCTGCAAGAGGGACAAACGCAAGACATGCGATCAATTTGTAGTTGCAGCATTGACACCATTTAAAACACTCAGATATTAGTAGTCTGTTATCATTACAACATTCAGGGGAACTCTTCGCACATCTATTTCATAAGGCAGGTGTGTAGGAGAAGGAAGAGCACATTCAACAGGTGCAAAAACCGACTCCCGCACGCTGTCCACCTTGCAATCATAAATTCATTGATACGTTTCGGTACTAGACCTTCATCAGGCAAATTTGATGAATTGAAGATTGCTAGTTAGCATCACAACATTAACCTGCATCATAACTTTAACATGGATTTACTGGTTTTATTTTAGTCAAGCTTTAACTCCTCATACATGCCAGTTAATAAACTTGCTTCATGTGGGTGCCATGTTTTTGTAGTTCATACTTAACCCTGCTAACAGTTTCTAACACTAGAGGGAGACAGAGGACTAACAACATCCACCCATTACCAGCTTCACAAAGTAAACAAATGATGAGCAACACTGCAGAGCTCCATCTGTTGTGAGGAAAGAACAGGCAAACCTCGGATCTTCACCTGTCATAATTATCTCTCCTCTTGCTCTTCTTGCTGCGACGAGCCATCTTGCCTTTGTGTTTGGTCTTTCGAGCTGGACCGACTTTGATCGACGTGTTCTCCAGCGCTATGGTCTGCAGAGCCACCTTGGTGCCGCTCTGCGCATTTCATGAGAATTAAAGTGTCAAGTCAAGTGAATTTCAAACTAACTGACGAGTTTCACATCGGTGTGAGTGAGCTGTTGTACCTTGAGCAGCAGTTCTATCATCTCTGGGTGGACCAGGCCTTGAACAGACTCTCCGTTCACGTGGGTGATGAGGTCTCCAGTGCAGAGACCTGCCTGGTGAGCCGGGCTGCCCTCCTCCACACTCTGTTGAAACAGTGAGGAGAGCAGTTTCATTTGAGCATTACATAACCACCTTTTTATATCACTCTCTTCTAGTTTGGGATCATCAAAATAAAGCACACAACTTGGACACACAGCATTTGAAACACACAAAGACCAGTTTCATTTGGGACGCAGACACAGATTTTAGAGCTGATGGTAAAAACCCACCGACACCATATGGTGCACGGTGTAGACGTCGCTGTCGCCCATGTAAACCCGGATGGCCTGCAGGGTGAAGCCGTACTTCTTCCCTGAGGTGTGGATGACGATCGGTGGCCTCAGGCTGGTTGGGCTGAGCAACAGATCCCGGTTGGGGGAAGAGTCACGAGATGAAGGGTTGGAAGACAGTGAGCGGGGTGAGATAGGACCAGGCTGGAGGCTGCTGGGCGAGTCATCTGAAACAAACATAGGACCGTTTTTGTTCACATATAAATCTGACATATTTATGGGCAGTCATAGATAAATAGATTCACAATTTAAGCTTTTGCGATATAGGTCTATTTTATTTTCATTTTTGAAATCAGCGTCAGCGGCTCATTATTAAACAATTTCTTTCTTGTGCTGGACTTTGGGGTGGTGACAAAAACCTTCTGTACCTGGAGTGATGATGAGGGACAGAGCTGAGACGGAGGCTGACTTGGGAACCTTTCCTCCACAGGGAAGCCTCTGTCTGTCGGGCGTCTCCAGCTGGTTCCCGAAGCGTCGAGGGCCAGCTGGGTCCTTGGGGGATGAGTGTTTGCCCCCGGTACTGTTGCTGCGAATCCTGATCCTCCGAAGGTTTGACACCACCACCTCAGCTGTCGAGAGCAGTTTAAAGGTTAATGTGTTAGTATGCTCAGTGGTAATTCCTTTCTATGTATGTACATCCTGTAAACAGAAATGTAAAAAGTCTGTGTATACCTTCATCATCGGTGGAGAGGGCGAAGCGGGGCATCGTTTCCAGGCTATGAGTGCTGCTCATCACCAGAGGACTGGTGCTCCTCTCAGACTGGGAGGAGCTGGAGGAGGCCCGAGGGCGAAGGCTACAAACAGTCAAAGACTAGTTGAACGAGTCAGTCAGCTGGTAAGAACGTTCAACTGGCCAACACACCCTGCATCACTGCTTTTCTTGCTTTCACACAGACATAATGGAGCTTTGAGCTTGTGATCTCTTCTCTCCTAATCTGTTTTGGCAGTATTACCTATGCGACCTGGCAAAAATTAACTCCTGATGTACAGTATGATGTATTCTACCTGGCCATGCGTCCAGAATGCCTGTGCTCCATACTGCCATCTGCTGGGCTCGGGGAAGGACCAAGTCCTCCCATGTCTCCACGGTCCTCCTTGTCCTCGCTGTGGCTGCGGTCTGAGGAGAAGCTTAGGTTGGATGGCGTCGCCAGATGTTCTGTGCTGCTGTAAACCTGAAAGGACAAATGGGAGAGGGTGTGATTGTTGAAGAGTGTTCAGGTGTTCTCTGAGCCTCACCGGAAGTCCTCCAGTAAATGTATTTGGTATCCCAACATGCACCAGTTTAACACGCTGAGCCAGACAAATGCAGATGTGTTGTAGTTGTAGCAGAGGTAATGCATAACACAGTGAAACAGACTGGTAACTGTTACACTTTACCAAGTTCTATCCCAGCATAAACTTGACTAATACATGCATGCATAAGTGAGTAACTGTCCATTGAAATAATGCTGTAAGTTCCTCCTGTGCCATTTTCAAAGGATTGATGGCTCTTACAAATACAACAGACTGGAGCGCTCTTTACCTTGCTGAAGCGATGCGACCAGGAAGAAAACTGCCTGATTTCTAGGGAAGACTCTTCATCATTGGTTTCTTCATCCTCGTCAGATGCCAAATGATGGTAGCGGTCTGAACGAGCTGAACACAGAAAAAACACACTCAGAATTAAAGAAAAGTTTAACTTAGGAGCCTAATCCCAAACAGAATTACAAACCAACTCACTTACATCTTAACTTAACCTGAACTCATCATTCGAAAAATACGGAGAATGTTGTCTGTTTTACAAATGTTGACTTCTGCTGGACATACATGTTCAAACAGCAGGAATCCTCTGAAAAATAAGGGAAGCTTGGCTTTCAACTGCCACAACTAATGCTGTCTAATGCTCACACTGCAGGTAATATTTCATTTTAAACAATTCCTGAAGCCTCAAGTCATTATGTAACACTCACTGTAAACAGTCTCGAATGTAACTTACTGTCAAAGTAGCTGGTGTCATCCTCCGCCTCCAGCTGAGGGATGAACTCGGCTTTCTGTCGGAGGAGTCCGTTCCAGTCCAAGCCCAGGAAGAACGGGTGCTGCTTCACCTCTGAGGCTCCACCTACAACCACACAGTTTTCATAGTTATCAAACACAGGCTCAAGTTCAGTGATCAGCACTAAAAAAGAAATTCTCTTGCTATAAAAATCTCATTCTATCAGCAATGACTGAGCACTGCATTATCAACCTGTGTCTAACATCATTATCATCACAGTACCTGTTCCCAGTCGGTCTAAAGGGCTCTGCCTCAGCAGGCGGGTGATCAGGTCCTGGGCATCAGCAGGTAAGGCATCATCTCCTTCTGGCCAAATGATTTCATCTGACAATCACAGTAAAACAGAACAATCAGTGGGGCATAAACAAAAGCAGCGAACTGAATACAAACTCAGAGCATTTTGACTTTAGTTTGGACTGACATGTTTGTCTTAGTTTTTCTTTTTTCATTTAGTTTTCTATTAATTTTAAACAAACAAAAATAAACTGTATTAAATAAAAGAAACAATGAAATAAAAAACAAACAACAAAACTGACACATTGCTCAAAATGATGCAGACAAAACACGTGGCGATCATTAGTCAATAAAGAAAAAAACACAAAAAAAGGCAGCAACCACATATCGGTTTTACATCTCATGAACATCATAGAATTTCTGTAGATGTTATGCAACATTAATGCGAGCCAGAAAAACCTACAGTCGTCTTAATTAAGGTGTCCGAGTTTATTAACGATCGATTATTACATTCACGTTCTTAAATTTAAATTGAGTTTTTCTGTTTTAGATTGGAGTGAAAAACATCCAACTACTTCGCCACAAAAATGCAAAGATACAATTTTGTACCAATTTCTGTGAGTGGAGACACACCCTCTTTTGTCACTGCTGTGTTTGATCAGCAGTTGTATTCAACACACTTATCTAAGAAAAGGAGGTGGATTTGTAATTTAAGTGTCCAAACTGAATAAAGACTTTACAAGGTTGCTTGAGCAAATAGTTCAAAATGATGTATTTTACATGCATGGCACATTTTAATACATTTTTAAGGTAACTTAATATATTTATCTCAGAAAGATGTGATTTTCTGTTGTAGGTTTGTTGAAAATTGGTATAGAAGTAGTGAATTGTCCCAACTAGTAACTAGATATTTTAAAAAACATCTCACCACTGACAACTTGTCCGAAAAGTTCTTCAGGAGTGTCTCCAAAGAACGGAACACAGCCGACCAGGAATTCATAGAGGATGATCCCCATCGCCCACCAGTCCACTGGCTTGCCGTAGCCCTGTCTGAGGATCACTTCTGGGGCAATGTACTCTGGAGTGCCGCATACCTGCACAAGCAAACCAACAAAGATGCATTTGGATAAGGAGAACCAGCTGCTTCCACAATCACTGCTGTCTCAAATTAATTTTAGATTAGTTTTCTTACATGCAGAATGACAAGGTTTGTAGTACATCTGAAGATGTCTCACCTGTTTGTCAATAAATTCTCTCGTGTCTTTCTCCATGTGACCCTCATACAAGTTGGTGGTCATGTTCATTAGGCCAATTTTGGACAGACCAAAGTCTGTCAGTTTGATGTGTCCCATGGACGTAATCAACAAACTGTTGGTTGGAAAAAGACAAAAACAGTCCTTACCGTAAAGCAATACAATTCTGCACAGACCAATACATAAAGGAGGAGAGGAACTCCATGTGTGTTTAAGCACAGACCAAACCATGTGTGTTAGTTGTATAATAATGTTGAATTTCACAAATCCTAATAAAAAGCTGCAAGACTGCATCAGAGCTGGGTTAGACTGTACATATTTTCAAAGGAGAAGCCAGTATTTACAAACAGTGCAGATGACATGACAAACACGTTTAACAGGAGTGAAGTAGGACTTGATCTGTTTTCTCACTTGTCAGGTTTGAGATCCCGATGCACAATGCCATAGTTGTGAAGGTACTCCAGAGCCAGGACTGTTTCAGCAAAGTACATCCTTGTCATTTCCACAGGCAGGGGACCCATGTTCTTGAGCAAGTTGGCACAATCTCCACCTTTAATGAAACAGAAAACCTTAAGACCATAGACTCGACATTATTTTCTATTTCCTTTAACAGAATGACTGTTCAAGCAATACAAACGATGGATATGCTGCTGGACATTGCAAATTTGACTCTTCGACTTCTCAGCATTTGCTGCTGGATAAATTTGTGGTTTTTCAGCATTTGCACTCAGTTTAAACTGAGTTAAATGTTTGAAATGTAAAAATGCATCAATCATGGCAGCCTCACTGCACTGTACCTTCTACATACTCCATGACCATGCACAGGTGACGGCGTGTCTCAAAAGAGCAGAACATAGAAACAACAAAAGGGTTCTCAGCAAAGGTTAGGATGTCCCGCTCCACAAACGCCTGCTGGATCTGGTTCCTCAGCACCAGGTTCTGGCGATTTATCTTTTTCATGGCAAAACGTTGGCGGGTCTCCTTGTGGCGGACCAGATACACAGCTCTGTAAAAAACACACAACCCACGTCAGGCCTATTATGTCTACAGCTAACAGTAAAAAGGCTTCAAGAAATCTTTAAGTGGTATTCTCACTTAAAACACTGATAAAGACGGGTTGAAAATGAGACACACTTCTACTTGCTTGCTAGTTGTAAGTATCAGCATTAATTTTACATCTCAGATTTTCACAACTGCTTGGATGGAATATCTCTGCCTGTTGCTGTCTTAGTATGCAGCCACCAGTATGATAACGAGGTCAGGGTGAAATCTGAATGAAATTAACAGACTGAAAACTTATGCATAAATTAAAAAGTTTTACTAAAATTCTGGTCAATAGCGGATTTTGAAGACAACTGTAATGTACTGTAGCAAAAACCCCCAAAAGGTGCTTTCTTGACATCTTTTTAACTCTCTAAGTTTTTCCAGCAAAAAAAAAAAAAATCTGCAGTAAGTGTGTTAGGAAGCAGAAAATAAATTCAAAGAAAAGACAATGAAAACTGAAGACATAAACGTCTCATCTTACCCATAAGCTCCGTTACTGATTAGTTTAATGGTTTCAAAATCACTCTCAAGAGGCTTCCTTCGAGTTGGAGTCAGCGTCTGTGGGGCCTTATTCTGTATAGATGAAGCAGAAACATGACACTGAGTGTGAGTTTGTGGAAGTAAAAATGAAACATAGTCAAAGCAATAATAGCATGATTAGTGGTAGAGCTATATTTTAAATTCTTGGACATTTTCAGTACATTCTGCTACTGCTGCAGTATCCAAAGAGCCTACTAGAACTTCTGATACCAAGTATAGCAGTGTTTTTACATTTCCCAGGATTTGAGATGTTTGACTGTATAAACAACATTTAAATTAGACATTTGTTATGCTACTACCGTAACAACTACTGCATCTACTTAACTGGCAGTCATAGATTTCAGAGCAGCTTTGACATTTACTTTCAAGTTGCACATGTTCTGGCATCCTGTAACCCACAAAACGAAAAGAACGCCCTGATTTTAAATATGTATGGTAACCTTTTATACTAAAATAGGTCACTGTGTTTCTGGAAACCACAAAGAAACAACAGTCCCGATCCTCTGGAGACAAACGTAGCACAACACGCAGAGGCGGCTGAAAAACAATTTTAAGCATGGGACGCATCTGAACAAAGTGTGTGTTCAGAGATCATCTATTCTTTAATCTTAAACCATACTCTCTCTGACCATCAAATTCTGTAAAAGTTTACCTCTACGGCTGCGTCTGGTTCCACGGACACTGAAGGACTGGTATCATACTGCTCAAGCTGCACCATGTCTGGAAATAACAGAAGGAGGCTGTGTTTAATATTACAAAAACAATCATCAACTCCCACAACTGAGCGTTACTTCTGCATCTCTGGTACTCTTTTCTTTTACGCAGGGTTAGAAATTTTCCTGTGTACTTTGTCTTTCATCCGAGCCTTGTCGTGTGTCGTAGATGTTTAGGAATGCAAGCATTAAATCTTTCATGGAATTTCCAAAACTGGCTTAACTACAATTTCAAATTACACTTCAGGGCATCTTTCTCCACTCTTAACTGCTGGAGATGTGGTTTGTGTATGACACGTATTCTAGGAAATATGTCAGACTTACTATAAAGTGGCAAAAAGTAACATATGGTGGAAATAACAAAATATGTCTCCAGCTGGTGAAAACACATTTCTCTTACAGCCTGTGCTCCTGGCAATGTCAGAACTGAGGTATTAATGACAAAATAATGCCCCCTCCATGATCCCCATGACAAAAGAACACACGTGCTCACAGTGCCAGCAGTCTTTTATAATGCGGATGGCATGAATATGCAAATTAACATAGCAAGGCACCCCCAAACGCTCATCAGATCACCTATTCCATATGTGACACGTGGCGCTAGCATGACATTTGGATGAAGAACGACTGAGTTATCAAAGAAAAATCAGTGCAATTCTAATTAAGCTTATTAGGCCGTTCATTAGCAATGTTTTTTTCACACCAACACATTTGTCTCTGCATACTATACACGTTGTGTTATTTGAGCTTGTTAGCTTTAAGTTAAGGAGTTACAGCAACTTCCGGGAAATTACTGACATGTAAATTTATGCAGAAATCTAATCAGAGCGCCCTCCCCCCATATGAGGTGCATATGGTGTGAGTGTGAAGAGAATTTACAGAGTCACAAAGTAAGAGACGGCTCGTTGACACAGTGTCTCATATATCATGTACCATGCTAAAAAAAACAAGCTGGCTTTCTTTTCCTTGTTTGATTAAATGTCTCATTAAAGACATCTGATTTTCTCACTGTTAAAACAATGAGTGCAAGCTGTGTGTATGTTAAATAGTCACTGATTCAATGCTACAACACACTGACTCTATTTAGAAAAGGCAGAATGAGAGAACATCTGATCAGGGCAACAACTGAAGCAACATTTCAGTATGAATGGAAGGCAAGGCATCACTGGACAATTCTTTTACCTTCCAACGGATCCCGTGTCAGACCCAGCTGGCTGATGATGTACCGTGGGATGTCCGTCTTGATCCCCTGGCCGACTTTAGCATGACCCTCTGCTGCCTCAAGTAAATGATAAAACTCCTCCGGGTCGAACTCCTGTCAATACCATCCAATTGTAATCAATGTGGAGAGACTGAAGGGAATATTCTGCCAGACTGAACATTAAGGAGCAAATAGCAAAAACAACTGTGGACTCTGCATAAATGGTTCAACTTAAAGGCTCTTTGGTTTTTTAGATAATCAGGTTCTGATCCAAGAGGTTTCAAGTCTAGCTTCTTTTTTATGTTTATTTACTATCCTGATCAAACCTGTGTTCACAGTTAGTGACTTATGATTGTAAAAGATTAAGCAATAAACACAACAAATGATCTTTGCAATTAGACTTTTCCTAATAATCTACTGATTGTAGGCGTTGAGAAGGTTTGCATCTTTTATTAGAAGTCAACATAAATAGACTTCATAAATTTATATTTACTGCAGTGTAAACATTTAGTAAAATCTTCATTCAAAGATCATCAGCCTCATGTTCTGATGACACACATTCACTTTCTAAGAAGGAGTAAAGGTCAGAATCTCATTTATGGCCTACTTTAAAGGGAATTGCCTTCTGCCAGGTTTTAGTCAAAGTAATCTCATTTCCAATTAGGAAGAGATTTTCTCTTCCACAGCTTACCAGGCATTCAAGGAGGCGGGCAGGCCGAGAGATTATGATGAGGATCTTCCTGACTAGCTGGATGATGACGGTCACCTCCTCGCTTTCAGAGCGTTCGTAGGCCTGGAGGGGAAGAAGGGGCCGGATTAGAGTCAGGTTTATTTATGCAGGACCTTAAACAAACTAGCTCATCACAAACCACATACACAGATTAGAATCATACATAAAAATATATTTGTAAAAAAAAAAAATTGGGACTATGCAAAAGTTGATATGGTGCTATACAAGTTTACATAACTTTGTGTCTTTGCTGTATCTGTGAAAGCATATTAAAAAAAAATACAAGAAATGCAAATTCTAGATGGAATTCTAGTTTCGTAATTTAAAAGCAGATAAAAGGAGAAAATGTGCAAATTGGAAAACATTATTTTCCAAGCAGTCACATTTCAAGATATGTAACAAAGGATGAGATATACACATCACAGTTAACCAATTAACAAACAACATGGACAAGGGGCGGCATGGCTCAGTGGGTAGAGTGGCCGTCTTGCAACCGGAGGGTTGCTGGTTCGATCCTCGGCCCGTCGTGCTCATGTTGAGGTGTCCCTGAGCAAGACACTGAACCCCTAATTGCTCCTGATGGGTCGTGGTTAGCGCCTTGCATGGCAGCTTCTGCCATCAGTGTGTGAATGGGTGAATGTGACGTACCTTGCAGGTATAGTAAAGCACTATATAAATACAGACCATTTACAAGAAGCTTTTGAGAGTTTCTCTGCCTGATGGCTAAACAGCAGTTACATTTTTGTGCCTGACTGAAAAATCAGACGTGTCATCAATTAGTTCTGTGACTCGAACATAACTGATCAATGCACAGTTTTCCCCTAGGGCCACTTTCCCAACCATTGAAAAAGGCTCTAGCAGCTCTGTTGTTTTTTTTACTGAAACAGGAAAATTAAACATATAAAACAGCACATTCTGGGCAGATGCAAAAGACATTAAGAGAAATACAGAAACAGACGCTGCCTGACCAAACAGCATCAGAGATGACGTCTCTTTACATCAAGAGAATTATTAGAATAATAACTGAGTGGGTGGATGGGTGGAGTCTTAATTAGTCATCCGTGGCCTTTTTTTAAGATGACTTGAGCAACAGCATCTCAACTGGGAACTGTTCCCAGTACTGGTGAAACAGTGGCTGCACAGTACACTACGCATCCGTGTGTAAGTCTTATGTCTGTACAGAGTGTAACAGGACAAGACCAGAATTACTCTCATCTCTGTGAAATATAAGGTTACAGTTAGCAGGTGGTTAGCTTTGCTTAGAATAAAGGAAAGAAACAGCAGGAGGAACTGTCTATCTTGGCTCTGTTTAAAAGAACAAAATCTACCTCCCAGCACCTCTAAATTCTATCATATTCCTTCAATGTTTCCACAGCTCCTGATGGTTGACATTATCTTTGTGTACGTGTGAGTTTTTAAATCAGAGTCTCACCTTCCGGTCATGCAAGACCAAAACTACAAACGTGAAAGTCACACTGTGAAAGTGTACGAAAGATGATTTTGTTACTATAAAGTGACATTCTTCAACAGCAGTGTGCCCTAGAATGGAAAACACAGAAACCTCACAGGCATGCTGAGTGTTAGGTCCGTTGGGAGGTTCCGGTTAAGCACGTTTTGTTATTTCAGTGGTATAATTCACTAATATCCTTTTTATTTTACACAAAATCCCCTGAGGGAAGTAGATATTGGCTACAGGCAGATAAATACATAAACTGACCCTGTTTACAGTCACGTGTTGTTTCTCATAAAGCTGCTTTTGTTGTCAAAGTTCAGGAGGCAGCGCATTAGATATTTTTCTTACTTGTTATTTGCAAAGGAACAAAATCTGCCAATTCCTGTATACCAGACGATATTTCCAAAGCAAGTAATAAGGCAACGAGTGTTAAAAACAAAAATGTTAAAACAACAATAGTACCATGTGTCCCTACATATTTAAAATCACAAAGAAAGATTTGGGGTAAAGTTAAGTATAAGAAAGTAACATATTATTGCTGAAACTATAACACCTAACAAAGTGGCCTTGGCTCACGAAGCAAATCTTGTGGGTGTGTGTGTGTGTGTACATATGACAGCGTTTGTTCCACTGTATGGGAACAGACTTATCAGTTCAGCTGGAGGTACAGCGAGTTGGTCATGCCTTCTGTCTGACAGCATGCAGAGAAGCACGGCAAGAGGTTGCTATAGAAACTAATATTTTATCACAACACACATAAGACCTGTGACAAAAGCGCCTCTCGCCATCACCAACAACTTCCACTACCAATCTATTGCGTGTGCTTTTGGCTATCAGACGGTTATTGAGCGATGGGATTGATCCCACATTTCCGCCCGGTTCGATCGATCCCATTTCATAACTTTGCATCTGAGCACACAGTTAAAGAGTTCAGCATCAGATGGTGCTTGAAACTGCAGCACAACATTGAGGAAGCTGATTTTTTATGTCTGTTGCACAGTGAGTCATGGCAGAGGTGAGCCAACGAAACAGGTGGCCACGAAAAAATAACTAAAGCAGGAGAAAAACATAATTGCTCTTAATGTGTTAAACAGTAAGTGCAGTGCAGAGCTGTGCTTCCCTCCGACCAATCTCCTCTCTCACAGTATACTCAGAACTGTTAAAGCTGGCCTATCCAGTCAGAACACAAGAGCAGACCTGACAACAAACACACATGATTTTCCTTCAATAACAACGCCTCAGTTCATAGATCCTCAATCCATCATGCTTTACTGCACAATATACACACAGTATAACAAATACTGTATCATGCTGAACATTCAACATGCATCTAATATTTGTGTATCCTTCATATTCAGTAATCGAGCAACATGCCTGCTCACATACAAGATAAAGGAGTTGTTTTTAGGTGCGCTTCCCTTTGGCCCAATCCCAGTCTCCACCCTAAAGCCTGAGTACTAAAGCCTCACGGACTTAACTGACGTCACGGCTGTAGTACTTTGCTGTTTGAATGCATGTGAGCTAGAAGCGGTGTAAAAAAGGAGGAACGGGATACAACACCGTAACGGCACACGTTGCTTGGAAACAAAGCATCGTCATGTTTTCTTAAGGGAATTTGCAGTCATGTTTCATTCACACTTTGATGAGTTGTTGAGTTTATTGATGCCCGTTTGGTACATTTTAGCAAACTAAGAAAAGTCTGGAAAACAGTCGAACAAAAATGCAAACAACTTTACAAACACGTAATAAAGAACCACAGCAGTAAAGAGCCAGGCACTGTCACTTGCAGATAAACTTCCTTGTGGATTTGTTCCTTGACACCACCTATGTTTGGTTTGTACATTTTGTGTGGGGCAGGACAACAACTTTTACACACCACCAGTTTCACTTAAAAAAAAATTGCATTTGAAATTGCATTGTCTTGGATTATACTATTATTAGTTTGAGTGAGTTTTTGTCAACTTCAACTCTGTGAATGGAATGCCTTTTTAATACGTGTTTGTTTTACAAAATAAATATACTTAACTGTCTATTCTGCCTCTAGCAATGATATCCGGATTATAACCTACTCAAAAGGACTCTGTATGCAGTCAGGGAGAGAACTGGTGCTTTCTAACAACATCAGGTCAATACTTGACCCACACACATTCTACATCAACCCTGCAGGACTTAAATCAGCTGGCTTTCTCCTCACCTCGTGAAGCAGCTTTTCCAGCTTCTCCTGCAGTTCAGCGAAGTAGCGTGAAGTCACCAGCCCTTTCTGGGACTTGTCCAGGCAGTCTCTGACCAGCTCCACCAACTGGTGCTGGATGAAGCCCAGCACCCCATCAGCCAGCGGGAGGGAGCTGTCTGGAGAGCAGTGGGTGACAATCTCCAACAAGCGGTCCTCCATCTGGGCTGTGGCCTGCACAGAGGACAAGCACAAGCACACAAATACAGAGTTAAGACATTGAAGTTACGGACAATTATGATTGTTACTCTGCATGGCACCAAATGTCCAGAGTGTTTCTGTGGATGGACTTATATGGTCGTAGATCATTGCCAGTGAGCCAACAAATAGTTTGCCACTTGCTGAGACTTAGTTTCTATGCCATACTGTCCTGAAATTAAAAAAAAAAAAAAAAATCCCTGATTCTGCTGTTTTTGCCTTTCAGGTGGATAAACAACCATACTTGGTCTGCATATGTGCAAAAACTGAGCAATTCACTGTGTGTTCGTTGTTCAAAAACATCTCCAGCACAAATACCGATTTATTTATATCTTATACATACCTTTGGAAAACGTTCTCTGTAAACATGGTTCATCATGACTATCTCATTATCGATGGAGACATTTGATCGCCCAGGGCTACAACAGAAACAAAAAAACAAATCAGTACATTTCAACTGATCGACACAGCAACATTTAAAAATACACAAGTCGATGCATCTCATCTCTGAGCTATTAAGCGAGGATGGGGTGTGTTAATGGTTATGTAACTGAGGCCATCTCGATTATCTAGAAATGGCCAGCAGTCAGTTCAAGTCTGCCCAACCAACCATACACACATCAACTCTGAACTCAGAATAGTATTTTTGATGTCAGCTTGCCAAACACAATGCTGTGAGCCAGAATTCGATTTTAGGAGCTCTTAAGCTGCTAAAGCTGCCATCAAGGTGGATTTCACTGTGAGGTTTTGATGTTTCTCTGTAAGACATATCTGCACCAATAGCAGAGGTTTCTCCTGGCCAAACACTGTGAATCATCAACATCAGTCAATTAGTCACTTCAGTATTTAGGACGATGAGATGGGTGTATTTTTACAGAAAAACCTTGCTTGATGAAAGCTTCAAACAGAACAGATGGAGGGAAAACCTATCGCATGCAAACAGACTCCCTAAGACATTTTATTTTTCATGAAAGACGCCTCTGTTTTAGCGGATGTCTGCTGCCCATCACACACTGCTGCAGCTCACCGAGGCTCTATGCATCAGGCGCCCCCATCCCCCTGAGCCAACCTGCCCTCGACTACAGTTCAGCGGCTAGATCCCCGAGGCGCTCTGTTAGCTAGCACGCCCACACACAGCACACTATGGTGCCAGAGCACAGAACACCGAGGCATCGCACAAACAGCGCAGTACAGAGCCAACAGACAAAAGTTGTTGAAAGCATGCAGCTCTGCAGTCAGATCTCCACCTGCGTGTCGGCCAGCAGGCCTGCGCAATCAATCAGAGGCAGTTGAGGCGCCAAACGCTGTATTTGCCAGGGAATTTGTACTGGTCGAACTGGTGCAGAGACATGTTGACAAGTGACAACCCACAAATACGCAATGTTACAGTGACCTCATGCACAGTGCAAACCATGCTACTGCTCTCGACATTTAATCTGAAATGCTCAATAGAGGCAGGTAATCCCTTCAGAGGGATTATTGCACTTAATCTGCATAAAATATGAATTTAATCAACTTAATGATGGGCCAAGAAATGCTATAGCTTTAGAGATAGACATTGGACCACCTGTTTTTTGTTGTTGTTTTTTTTTTTGCAAAATCTACACAAGAGGCCTTTGACACTGATAATTTTGTTTACATTTCAGAAAAGTGGTTGGTTAATTAAAGAACCTTCTACCACACATTTAAAAAGTCTCATAATAATAATCCATTACATGCATAAATTCAATGCAGAAAAATGATATAACTGTAAACATTTCCAAACTAACACTAGATGTCCTAAAACACTTTGAGTTGTGCATAAACTGTAAATATGAAGTTAACAGATACTGTCAACCAGCAACGCATAAGAGAAGAGAATTGCGAGACGACAGTCATGTCAGTGCTTAACAATGACAAATAATGGCTTGGAATAAGGAAACCAGCTGTCCATTACAACCTTACAAAGAAAACACAGCATAACTCCACCAGGAACTGCAAAGAAGGAGGCAGAAAACTGTAGTCATAGTGGTCTAATAATTATTCCCAAAGCTTCACAAAACAGATGTTTAGGCTGAGTTGTAAAACAGGTGGTGAGCACTTCTGTAACTTATTTAACCCTTCTGTTATCTCAGAGTGTCTAAATAGCATACGGGTAGTATTTAAAGGCTTTAGAACAATTTTGTGTCACACTTACCTCAGCACTGACAAAATGCATCAATATTTTAGTTTTTGCATTTTTAACTTAAACTGTCAAAGGATCCAACTGCAAACTGATGGACAGCTTGAGAGTCTAAAAAAATCTCAAATGAGGTGACATTGTTACGTTTTCTTAGTTTTCCAGTTGGTAGGTTGCAGTCCACTCCCTTGTACATTTCTACCAGCTACATAAAAAACACTAGCATCAAGAAAAAAAGGCTATCCCACACTGCAGACTGACCCTTAGGAAGATGTAATCATCATCATCATTCAAATGTTGTTACACTGGGCAGAAATTACCTTCTTGGCATATTGCTCCTTCAATTAATATGTAGCAATACAAAAAAATGTACATTTGTCAACAAGACCAAGATTGCAGTGAAAGGTGACATCGGGATTAGCTACCTGAGGCTCCGAGATCGAGGACGTATGACCGGTGAGGGCCGTCCATCCTCGTCTGTCATGCTGTCTGTGCTGCGGAAGTGTTTGAAGAGGAAGTGCAGCTCATCTTGTGTTGGCTGGTAGGGAAGTTGGTGAAGACGCTCCTGGGAGGACGAGGAGGACTAAAGACACAGAACAATCAGTCAAAAAACTAAAAATAAATTCTACGTTCACCAGCTTTTAAATATTAGCATTTATTTGATGGCGAGTGACCAAAAAACAAAAGTCACATTTTCCATGAACTCAGTCAACCTGGTAAGGATGTTTTAATAATGACACTGAACGATACTGTTGATGCTAAAACAGGTGACTGTTCAGGAAAATTCTGAAAGCCCACCCTGCAATCTTTATGCTTGTAAGGTTATTACGGTGCTGCAGCCAGCTACTTTTACTCTTGTCTATTTCATTGTGTTAAAGATTGTAATTTTGTTTAACAACCCAGTAAAACTCACTGCTTCAAAGGGCCTCGCAGAGACAGTAAAAAGCCAGAAATCACATATTTTGGATGCAACACATTCCAACATTTCACTGCAAAGCTACAAAAGACTAACAGCTTCCAAAACTGTCTGAGCCCTGTTGCCAAGTGGATGATTAGTGCGACCAAGTTAAGCCAGTCAGATTTAAAAGGGCTGTATGTGGCAATATGTGTTTGGCAAAATCAAGACCTCAACTCTGCCTGCAGCCTCCTTTTGTAAAGAGGATGTTGCTGCATGCCAGTCCTGCCTTTCAAGTGGCATCACTGTGTTGCAGAGGGAAAGGTCAGTATTGCTAAAAACCCGCAAACACATGTTAAGACAAGTTGGGCAAAGCTGAGTTTGAAACAGGGCAGTTAGAAGAGAAGAAAAACAATAAAGATTCACCTGCGAATTAAAAAGGTTCCTGTAATGTGAAGCGGCCTCTCAAAGCAAGATGTTTTGCTTTTTTACTGCAAGTTTTTTGCATCCTCTCACTGATGTTCTCATTTGGTAAAAATGTAATGGATGACTTAATAACTTGTTGATCGAGTACTCCATATAGTACCTTCATACCAGCATTTGGCTGTTGGGAATTTTCCACTCATATTTTTATTTACTTCCTCCAAACCTGTGCCAACAAAAAGCCAACAGAAGCTCCGACTGATAAGACACTGTGGAGGCTTTCAATGTGCCTCGAATACAAATGAGGCACAGAAATTTGGCAACTGTGTGGATTTGAGATAATAGTCTAAAGCATGAAAAATGAACTGAACACCAGTCAATGTAACGACTTGGGCAAATACCATTATTTACACAAAGAAGATATTTTTCATGTCTACTGAGGCATGGAGCAAACTCTTACAACTGAACGGGGTGTGATTTAAGTTGCCGGCAATCTGTTAATTTTTGCAGCCCATGTGTTGTGAACAGAAGAGGGCCACGGGGACAGCATCTGTGGAGTCTCTCTCGAATGCCTCAATACAAAGAGGGCAATGAGGGCCACTGAAGAGCCCTATTGTCCCCGCTGACCACCGGGCCTACCCAATAAACTCCCTCATAATAGCTCCACATGGTGGACTTTAACCGTGGACTTAACACTCTCTCTCATGCCTGGAAACTGCTCATTTGAATCCCATTTCTCAGCATCATTCTGTCAGTACAATTACAGCTTCAGTCTTATGTAAGACATTTGATATATATATATATATATATTAATTCTAAGCCCTGGAATTAAAATCCGGGCCATTTTTTTTTTTACATTGTTTATATTTTGACATTTTTTTCCCCCAATGTGTGTATAGCAATCTGGAAATCATTGTGTGATGTTTTGCTGAAAACCTGTCAAAAATGAATGCCACTGAAGAGTATTTAATCTATAACTTATACAGCGAGAGCACAAACACACATATTTTTTACTTTAACTCCTCATTAGCATGCACACATACAGACTGTATGTATTACTTCTAACACCTAGTTCCACAGACTGGGAGAATGACTCACTGAAGCAGACGATGGAGGAAAACAATTAGCGATTTGTCATCTCAGTTTTGGCATTCGCTTTCCCTTATTGCATAAACCAAAGTGCTATTTGGGTTGAGTGAGGTGTTAGAAATGCCTGGTTGACATGTATCGACTGGGGAGGACGGTGCCATTTTTTGGGGGGTGACCTACCGAGACGGTGGAGCTCGGCGGATTGGTTCCATAGCCAGATGATGGGAGGGAGGCCAGGGACCATCGCCGGCCCTCAGCTCTGAGAGAAAAAGACACGGATGTTACATAAGCCTCAGCAGCATAGGCATCAGTTTAGCATTTCATATGTGAAATTCCTTACATAACAGATGATGGGGGAGTCCCGTGATTACAAGAGTATGAAATTAATGTCTTCTTATTCTAAATCACACATAATAGGGTTCTCATTTTCATCACTCGATTCACAGCAACTCGGTGTTTTTTTCCAATGCGACGCACTGGAAAAATCGACTCCAAAATAAGATATTTTGGAGGAGAAGCGTTTAGTGAAAAACAAATGCAAAACACAAAGAACACAAAGAAAGGAGAGAAAGAATTTTAAAAGAAGCTACCTGTCAGCGCGAGCCAAGTGACTGAGATCACGACAGCAACAGAGAGAAAGGAAAAAAGCAAAGAGAGCGTTTCAGTGAGTTTTAGTAGTCTTGCGCAAGTGATCCTGTGACCCCTGGCATTCAACTGAGGGATTAGTACTGACAATGTTGCCTTCCTTGCCAGTTTTCATTTGGCAAAATACACGGAGTAGATAGCAAACTAAATTAATTTGAAGATATATTTTACATAACAGAAAGAACTTTTGACTTCAGAGTCATAGCCCGTGAATGAATCGTGTTACTTTAGTGTCTGCAGCTTGGGTTTTGCAACAGCAAAAATGAAAATATAAGCAATTAAAATGAGGGTTGTATGTTGCCTGGCATGTTGTTTGCAAGCAGAGGACACAGTAAACATATTACACAAAATTTTCACCCAGGTTGAATGAAAGCACTCACAGTTCCATTATATTCAGAATTCAATATAACTGCAGGAACGAAAACAGAAAGCTTTAACAATAAATATGTGAATTAAAAAACATGACGCATAATGTGAACGCTTTGAAAAGGGCTTGAAAAACAAGCGTGAATGCAAATTGACAACTTCAGTACAAATCAAAAACGATGTCTCAATATTTCTGTGGGTGTTTATGAGCTGATCATAAAAATCAAGTCTCATTAAACAAAGAAAATAAACAGGAAACTTTAAGCAGCAACAAACAAGGTTACTGGCTGTTCTTCATGGTGGTAAATGTTTATTATTGCAACAAAACAGTAGATGCAATGAGGAACAGACGACCAATGTGCAGTATTTCTAGAAAAATAAACGATATTAATTGTGGAGGAATTCATTTACTACGTTTGTCTGCGTCAAGATAATGCAAAGGATACTTCTTTGTAAATAAAACAAAAGACCTTTAACTCTGATGGCTAAATAGTTGAGGTTTGCAAATATTGAGGTTTGCTTTCATCGTGTCAGTAAGCTCTAACATGCTCTACGCTGGTGCCAGCAACAATTTTCGCCGAGCAGATGTGTTAAGGATGATGCACCTGAACTGCTCATGAGTTTTTAATGACTGTTCCTGGGTGTCTAAGGTGCCGCCTCACTTGTAAACTACACATGCCTGGAGCGAGACAAGCGTGTTGCCATGGTAACCAGGTTGAACGATGTGTGAGTGGGCTTTGGGGGTACCCTCGATGTGCCTGCACTCATCCTGTTGAGGAGGAGTCGGCTGTAAGAAGACCTGGCAGAGGGGGGAAGGTGTGAACGCTCCAGGCATAGTCAGCCTCAGTCACCCGGCTGCTGTTTCACTTCTGCCTCCCTCTGTCTTGCAGACGGTCGGCCTCTGTTCCAGCGCACATACCGAATCTCAGGAAACGCTCAGTGTGTGATCACAATTTACATTTATTTTGGTCTTCGGTATATATTTTGTTCATTTGGACTCACTTTGTCAAATCACAAAGAGCCAGAGCTTAACAACAGTTACATAGCCTCAGCTGCTTTCATTGTAATGTACAGCCCAAATCTTTCAGGGAATCTCAACACAATTTTGACAAACAAAACTCTAAAATTTCATATATTGTTCTTTTGGCAGGGATGTTAAACAAATAAGTCTCAGTTAGCACCTCAAGTTCAAAACATTCTTAATAGTTCTAGGTACAAAAAGTAATTCAGGCATTCTGTTGGTTGGATACTACATTTTTGGACTTGGAGGGTTTTGTATACAAAACAGCGAGAAAAAGTCTTTTAAAATCCAACCCATTTCTAAAAAGAAAAAGAAAATTCATTAAGAGACAATATATGCACTGTTTAATTTGTACATTGTCAATGAATTAACCCAAAGTAATTGCTGGTGTGATGCCGTTTTCACTCAAATGATAAGGATGACAGTTAAGATTGCAGCAAATTCATTATCAAAAAAAATGTTGACGTTCAAGTGGATCTTTTATTAGAAGTTATTAGAAGTTTTATTAGATTTAGTGACAAATTACATAGTTGTCTGCATGAAAAACATGTAAATGCAAATGGAATTTACAGAACCAATAAAAAAGCGTGCTACCCTTCAAATTAACTGTTCAAATGAAATGCAGGCTATGAAATGTGTGTCCATCAATAAATGTTTTAATTAAATCCAACTCTTATGATCGCTTAAGCAAACCAAACACACATCACTGTAGGGGAAAAATGATTCATGAAGCAGTGCTGACATACCTTCGGGCAAATGGAAAGTTGAGGCAGGCATTGGTGGACACATTTCGAGGACTGTCTAGAGGGCTGCTCGCAGCTGAAAGAGGAAAGACAATGTTATTACCAGTACTATTCACAACTGTAATAACAAACTCATGAAAATAGAACAGAGGAGACCACTTTGACCACATTTACTGGTGGAAAGTTTCCAAAAAGGATGACATCATGTCTGTGCAGGAACTCTCAATCACCGCAAACCCAGCGGCATTAGCCAGCACCTCAAAAAGGTCCAATATATCATCCTGGAATTACTTTTCCAAACATTACACCACCAATCTGTGAACACTCTTAATTGAGGGAGAAGCTTCGTCCTGCTTGGTTTTGCTCGAGCCTGGAGATCTGGGTCCTCTGGAGACTGTGGTTTGTTTATATGCAAGTGGTTGAGTACCCAATTAGAGCCTGATTGCACTCTGTGATTTGCTAATCCTTGGCATGATTGAGTTCAAAAGGGAGCACATCTACATACTGCTGCTATGAGGAGCTCTTGAGCAAAACTCTTTTCATAGAGTGCAGCTGCTTTGTGGCATTAAGAGGCTGTACACTGTGTGTGTGTGTGTGCACAGCGGATCTAGAAAGCAGAAGTACAACACCAACAATTTAGAAATCCCATGCCCCTCAATTATGTTTACGCTTTTTGAAGACAGATAAAGCGGAAGATAAAGGGATACAGTAAAAAAACAAAAGTGTTTGTCTTGGTCTGTCGTGCAAATAAAGAGTTGAGGCTTCAATTAATCCTCTTGATCCCATCTTAAAGTTCTGAATTAATAATAATTTCCCATCCAGCTCTGTAACAGTTTCACCTCGGTTTTTATCTCTTCTAATCACGGACAACTAACAGCACACATTGAAATAAAATTCAGACTTCAATATTTAATTGTATATCGTGGACATTAATAGTTAAATATCACTCAACCAACCATATCTGTTGACATATTAACACAAATTATGCTGATTTATTTGAGTATAGAATTCAATTAATAGCTACTGATATAGCAAGTGTCCGTGAACATGTCTGAATGTTGTACACAGTCAATTAGGAGCTGGATATTGGGAGGCTTAAATAAAAAATAAATAAACCTCTAAAAACGTATGCATGTGTGTATCATTTGAAAGTTTTTTCATGCCCTAAAATGGTGTAAAAGGTTTAACTCTACACTGTTGCTTCGTCTGGAATTAGTGAAGTCACTGCCTCGTTCTAAACTCACTCCACCACTTGCTGCAATTCGGGCACGGCTGCTCACCTTCGGCTCTGCTCAAACACTGTAAAACAACTCCTAGCTACACAATGTCAAGGTGCAATATTGGAGTAAAAAGACAAATTTGACAGAATTGGTTCCTAAATTGTGTTGCGTAAGAAACATCTGCTGGCTGAATCTGTCTTGATGAGACGGGAATCAGTCTACTGCCGTTTCAAGGCAGAAATGTCCAGCCATTTCAGTTATGATGCATACAAAAAACATCATATGGACATGTTAAAGTCTTTACTGCTGTGTCCCGTTGTCTTCAGTCCCTTATATGATTCCCTTCATGGTATTTAAGCAATTTTTTGGTAATTAGTGTTCAGTTTCAGTTGTCTCCCTTTGGTACATTGATTGGAT
Organism: Acanthochromis polyacanthus; assembly: GCF_021347895.1. Taxonomy (NCBI): domain Eukaryota; kingdom Metazoa; phylum Chordata; class Actinopteri; family Pomacentridae; genus Acanthochromis; species Acanthochromis polyacanthus. The sequence continues at coordinate 23,348,015 of NC_067116.1, read as the reverse complement.
TTGGTAACTAATTTACCTTGAAGTTCATTTAATTCTGTCAGTTCTTGCACTGTTCCAATGTGTGGGGTTAGTTGGGGCTGCACATGTGAAAGCAGTGATTCACCACTGTGTCGCAGTACGCTGTTATATTTATCCATGAAGGTTGCACATTAGAAGGTGGTAATCCTCACATCCCCTTTCTGGGTCTTTTAATTTCACAAACTAATCTCAACTATGATCTAAGCAGGAAACCATCCAGAGTAATGTTAATATCCTATTTTTTAACATATCCCTTGAGGGTCTGCGTGCTCTGATACGAGCTCTGTCAATATCAATTACCCAGTGAGCCTCAAAACAACAGCGGTACGAATCTCCAATTCCAGTCAGAACTTTAAGAACAGCATCGAAGCAAAAACAGAATGCAGAGATTTGTGAATTTGGCATTGAATTAAGGTGACAGGCTGACATATGCACGATTAATCTGGGGGAGATTGTGATTCAGATCGTGGTTTGTGATCGCTCATCCCCAGTTCACACCTCCTGACTACACCTCCAGTTTAAACATGCCAGCAACCAATTAACAGCAAGACACTCAAGGACATGTATGACTGTATAAGTACAAAATACTGATACTGATCTAGGCTGAAACCGGAGCAATATGTCACACTGTTCTCACCAGTATAGACATGCAAAAGAGCACCGAAGGTGGAATCAGAATGGTGTAACAAAAGCAGTACAACAACACAGTCCAACAGTGCACTGATGTGGAAATACTACTAGACGGCACAAGAAAACATGAATCAGACAGTGACGTTTAAGGGTTATCTTAAAGCCAAGGCACCACAGGGCAGATCATACTTTCGTAGAGGCAAAATTGTACAATCGTGGCTGGCATTAATTTCCTCCTTCACTCCAGTGCTTGTGAAATAATATTCTAGTAAGCCCACTGCTACAAGGCACTACAGCTACAATCTGCACTTTTATCTACCTGAAAGGTCAGCACAGTACATCGCGGGAGATCACTGCACAGCTGCAATTTTACCAAACATTGATATACTTCTTACCAGTGTGGAAGGACAGCGGGGAAAGTGGCCGGGACAGCGTGGGTGAAGGCGTCCCGACACCGAGGCTCTTCCTGTTGCTGCTGCGACAGCTGGAGCACAAACAGGAAAAGACAGAAGTCAACAGTCTGTCACCCGCAATACACATCATTCATCCGATTTTCTTATCATAGTTTGTATGAAAAGCTTTCAGTGGTGGTTTGCATACTGAGCGGTGTGACTGCACAATGTATTTTAAGTAACCACACGCAACAACAATGCTCAAAATATAGTCTAATCGCCAAGTACTTTAAGGTATGTATTAAAGACAGTGTGGATTTAAAATAAGAAATCTAAGACACTTAATCATTTAGACACAGAAAGATTTCAGATGTTGTATTTTTAGGATGAAAACAGCCTCCAGTTGGTCACACTGGGTTTATCTACGCTACACAGGTGTACTAGCATGTTATCTTAACAATATGGTTGCAGTCTGATGCATTCATTATCACTGCATAGCACACTCTGAACAGCACTGCCTCATTTCTCTTCATTATGTTTCCAGCAAGAGGCAGCTATAAGTTCTCATTTTCACACTTAAAATAATGAAAGTGACACTAAGCTTGTATTTAGCATATTGCGAAGATGTTAGCATAGAGCAATGTAAATAAACGACATGCTGGGAACACATGGTTAATCCAATTGTTTCTTTTGATTTACTATCAATGGTTAAGATGAACGATAACCTGAGACCGTGGCTAACACGTTGTATTCCTTTAAACTGAGTGTAATTGTTGTGATTTTGAACACTCATAATTACATGTTTGAGTCAAACGGGTTGTATGTGTTAATGTGTGTGTGTGTGTAAAGCAGATTGCAGACACAAAAGCCTTGTGACAGCGCAACATTCAGCAGATTAAGACGACACTTGACCTCTAAAGAAGCAGACTGTTATCCTCTAAAGCTTCGACTCTTGAGGAGCACAGAATAACACCAAAACATGTCTAGTTTATATCCACATTAAGCTTCATTTTAAAAAACATTTTCATGGTTATATAACTTCTAGTTTTTAAATCTGACTGCATTTTAAGACGTCATATCATTTTAATGTAGATGTACTTTTCTGACATTTTTCCAACATAGTTTGCACTCCTCCTGAATCATTTAGAAGCCATCATTTGCTCGGAACAAGTTATCGCTCCCTTCACAGACAGGTGTCTGACATAGCAGGGGCGACTGCACTGATTTCACTCCATTTCAAACTTGCGATTTTGAATAGTCATTTTAATTTACTAAATGGATTGGTAGAAGTGGTTTTAACAGACCTTTCTCCTACGCTGCTCCAAATGTACTGCTGAGACAGGTCTTCAGAAGACTATTTCTGACTCAGAGTGTGAACCAGTAGACCTTCAGTTTGGAGGCTGCAGATTTTGCAGGTTTTAGCAGAAAAACAAGAATGTGCATGGTGATCCAAAACGAAACAAGTCTGGCAATCACTGTTACACTATACTGTCTTCTGTACAGACATATGAATGTTTGTGCTGTTTTTATTCTGCTCTTTTTAGTGCTGCTGCTAACTTTTTTCATCATGAGCTGATCTCCTCTTTTTTTTTTGATGAAGTGTCTATATTGCAGAAAATCACAACCTCAAGGAGCCGAGGACACTTTTGTTTTCTGTCAACTTCAAACCGCGGACCAAAAACTTAACTCTGTCAGTGTCGATCAAAACACTGATAGCAACGATGATGTGAATCAAGCAAACCAGAATAGATGCCAAGATAACAGCCTACAATAGGCACCATTTTCCTAATACTGCTTTGTATTTCAAACAAAATGCATCCCATAAATAATAAAATTCTACAGCTGCACCATGGTCCACTACATGTTAGTTACCTTGTAGCTTTATACACTTTATTTCCTACACAGCTGTCCAATATAGTATCTAATACCTGCAAGCCCATCACATGAAGAAGACGTTCAGATTTTACAGATCTATCCCAAGTATTGAATAGTACTGCATGCAGACAGGATGAAATCATCGACTGCAACCACAAGAGATTAAAAAGTTCCTGAAAATTCTTTGCATACTTGTGCTTTTTTGGTACACATTTTACAGTCTAGCACAGATGAGGATTATGATACTTAGTGACACCAACTTCAGTTTCTTTGTCTCTGCCCAGTGAGATTATTTCCGCCCTCAGAGCCACTCTGCCTTGAGAAATGTTTATGTAACTACAACTCTAATCTGCAGGCGAACGCATGACACATCAGTATGGCCGTGTCAGATGAAGAGGGAAAACTGACGAGAGGCAAAATACAAAGAGGAAATCTCTTGTCAACAGACTGCAGGCTGAAAGGGGGTGTGGACGGCAACAGCAGGCCAAGCTTGAGCCACAGATGTCCAAGATAGTGTGTGTGTAAAAAGAGGGAGGGTGTGAGTTCTTAAAAAAACACCCTGAAGGGACAAACTTTAACCAACTGCTTTCATAATGGCATATTTTTTAAAGATGGCAACCCACAAAAGTCCTAAAATGATTAGTTGATTATATGGGGGACAAAAGATAAATAATCAGCTGTTTTGATAGTCAGTGAATTGTTTTTTTTTTTTTAATTGAACAAAATCTCCAAAGATTGTGCAGTCCAGCTGCTGAATGGGAATATTTGATGGCGTATGACTTTGGACTCTGAGAACTTGTGATGCCCATTTCTTACAAGATTACAAGTGGCTGTAGCCTTTAAAATATTTTTTTGGGCATTTTTAGCTTCTCAAATGTGTCGATTTGCTGTTTTTCATTTATTTTTAATGAGGGCAAATTGACTCTCTTTAGGTTTTATATGTTGATGTGATGACGAGTAATTTCAAGGGGCTACATCTAGCTCTGGGAGACTGTAGGGGACATTTTTAACCGATTTTTTTTCTCCATTTTAAAATCATCAGTCACTATGAGAGTGACAGATAAATTGATAATAACATATTTAGTCAACCATGCACAGGCCCCATTTGATCCTGTGCCACAGCCTGCATCAGACAGTTAGCAGCTGCAGCTTTCATCTGCACTTATCTGACAGTAAACACGACATAGTTTGACACATGGCCTCCAGTCAATCATCATTACGGTCTAAAGTCAACCAACAAGCCTCCAGCACAAACAGAGAAGCACAGATATGTTTGCCTCCAAGCAAGAGCCCGTATTGTGTGTTTCTTTGACTTGCACTGCTGTGATATTCTGAGTCTATTCACGCCGGTTTATGTGCCAACTGCAGGCTGCACAGTTTGCCTTTGTCCAGCCACACGTATGCAGAACTGCTGTGATGTTACGTCCAGCATTAACAAAGGAAACTGTACACTGTCAGGTCCCGCCTCTGGGAATACTGAATATACATCAAATACTGTCTGAAAACTGCATTCAGTTGAGATACTTTCTGCACCAAAGCTGAGTATAAAGTCGAAAAGAGCCGTTAAACTGAACAAACACGGGATTAACGTTGAAGCAGACGGCTTTCTTAGGAGCTAGCTTATATGTTGGCAGTGTTTGTTTGGTTTTTTGTAACATAACCTACGAAAAAAATAATAAATAAACAAATGCGAGACTGAACCGGCACTAATTAACTCCATTTAAACAGCAGTATAACACAACATGAGTGTACAAATCAATTTGAATTAGTTTTATCCTCCATATCCCAACTCCTGGTAACTACCTTTTGGAGCGCTTCAGCAACGTTCCCGGAACAAAATGGGACTTGCTGTGACTCGGTACCGCAGACCAGTGACTCGGATCCGACATGCTGGAGGATTTTTTCGCAGAAGCCCGTTTCAAAGTTCAGAAAACTGCGACTGGGCTCGACGCGAGAGCCGCTGGTTCTCCTGGTGCCGCCGCCGCCGCAGCCGCTTCTCTCCCCACCATCGTCTCCTCTGCTCGGCGGGCTCCTTTTGTGTTCGCTCCTAACCAAGACTATAGCTGCATTCACGTTCTCCGGTCCTCCGTCTGCCTGCGGTCCTGTCCCCGGAATGAGACCTCCATGGCGGGGTGTTTAGGTGTGTTAACGCCGCTACCACAGCAGCAGCAGCAGCGGCAGCGGCAGACTTTAGTTGGTCCAAACACTGGCTGCTGGCTGCGTGTCTGTCCGTGTGAGGAAGCTGGAGTCTGATGCTGCGTTCAAGTGCTGCTCGGTAACTTCCCATTACGCGCTGCCGAGAAACTCTGCTTGAAACGAACGATATTATTTATCACCGAATCACCTAATTGTGAGCAACTCTCACTCTACAGTGTGTCTGAAAAATAGTTAGGCACCCATTGCAATTTTCAAAAGCTAAACAAATTCCTTGTCATCCAAAGAAATTCAACATTAACACTTGAAATGTCCATTTTACGTTGACGTGTTCAAATGAATACAACACAGGAATTAAACAAAAGTAACTGAGTATATTTTATCTTCATCTCAAAATAGCAGATTCTGATATAAAGTTGTAATCATGACATCACGCTTGGATGTCGCTGTAAAGAACCTTTACATTTTAAAACATGGATGCTTCACAAGATCAATAAGACCCTAAAATTCAAGGTGGCCGTCCAAGACAAGTGTCACCAATTCAGTGCTAGACAAGAAAATGGTCACAATCATCTGTTAGTTATGCTGCTAATCAACGCCAGAAAAGTGTTTTGCACAACTTCATGGTCCCACGGCAAAGCTGAACTTTCGCTTTTGGAATGTGAAGCCATCATGTTGTCATTTTATCTTATTAGACATTTATGTTCCTTTTATTTCTAATAATTAAAATATGAATTCCTGACATCTGATCCTTGGCCAAAATCTAATTAGTTCTGAGTATTGGTCCAAGTGAAGATTTAAGCCAAATTAAAAAAAAAAAACAAACAATAAATTCTCACAGGTTTTTTTCATATACTGTGTTTACAAGAACAAACAGATGAACAACTCATAAACATCATGCATCAGACCACAGCAACACAGAGGCATAAAAAACAGCTGAAAACTGTCCCATTAGAGAGACTGGAATCAGTGAATGAGTTGCCTTTCTGCTTGATAAATGGCATGTGTTGTAATTCGTTTTCAGATATTGTCACTACAGATGTTCAGCTTGCAAACAAAGCTGCATTTTGATTTTTTTTTTTTTTGTAACGAGTGACATCTGTTTGTTTGTCTGGCTGTCAGCAAGAATGTGAAAAACTACCTAGCTAAATTCCATAAAACTTGGAGAAGAAGTGCAGTGAGAAACTTGAGTTTTAGTGCAGATCCAGACAGTGTAATATGTAGTACTTTAAGTTTTAGGAAAACAGTTTAGGAAATATGTAATATATAGTGGAAGCATTACCTAAACCTGCTGATATTTCCGACACATTATAAAGTCCAGTAGCACTGGCACTTTATTTGTAAGTTTACAGAGACGAAACTCATTGATTAACAGGATAAAAACATATTAATTAATAACCTAAATGGACACTTTTTATCATCTACATTGTAAAATGTTCCTCGAGGGACAGACAAGTCCATTATTATGAAACCATCAGGTTCATGATTAAGTATAAAATACAAGTTTTGCTGTTGGTCCCAACTAAATCTGTAAAAAGCTGCTAAAGTAGTATCAAGCAACATCACCAACAGAGTTTTATACAAAGTAATGAACATTGTGTGCAAAGCCACTACAACAGACACATTTACTTCATCTACTAACTGCTATTATTTACTAATATTGGACTGAATAATCAACCAATCATGTCACTGAGGTTATTTACTGTGCAGCAGCTACCCGTCGTGTTTTAAGACAGCAGTAGACGAGGTATCAGTTTGCTTTAACTGCAGCTAAAGACAGTAACAGACTGAGTTACAGCTCTGATTACACAGTAAAGGAGAGCAACAAACTGAGACTGCTAAAGATTGTAGGAGTGAAACTCCAAACCGCGCTGACTCCTACGATGAGACGAACCTGCTAAAACCCGAACATAGTTGGCCTGTAACCCCAGTTTACATCCTGACAATTTATAGGTACTTTAGTTTGACAACAACACGCTGTCCCTGGAGTTAAACGAGGTCATTCCCCCTCCCTGGCAGTGCACTGGGAAAATACAGCATATTTACTGTTAACATTAGCAGCAAAAGTAGCTGGAAACAGTGATTCTAGCAGGATAATATGTAGCGATCACTGGGGTCAGAGTGATTTGTAAACAACTGGATTATGAATAGCAACTGAACGCATTTTTTGTCCTATTTTTTTCTGTTCTGTTCCAGGTTATAGTGTCTTTTCTGGGCAGTAACTCCATTGGACAGGGTCTCACTGTTAACACATCTCATCTGATCAATAATGTTGCCATAAAACCAGCACACCAAGTTAATGTTTGCACAATTAGAAGGCTTTCTGAATTTCACTGTTGGACTTCTGTTGAAATTTCAAGCTACTTTTCACTTTTATGAATTAACTTCTTCATTTTGGTCAATTTTTTGGTCGTACAAATATTTTAAAACCAAAATATACTTACACAAGATGCATTTTTTTATATAAAGAGCAACCTCGATTGAGTTTCAACCCCCTAAAGCTAGTGTTTAGTTGTGCTGTAAGCCTTCATACTATCTGAACATTACATAAGAAGAGTTTGAACAACTGCAACAGAAACTCTGCTTAAGTTCACCTCTGTAGTCACGCTTCTGTTCATGCCAGAGTGACAATTTCCTACAGAACCTGAAAGCAGCGTATAATGTTGTTGGGTTATACCATGAGGAGTCTGATGGAGGGAGGCTCCAGCAAACTTTTACACAGTGGTACATGCCATTACATAAAATATCTCTAGTTTCTGTGTTCAGTGCAACAACAACAACAAAAAGAGTAATAGAGTGTAACACTGTTCAAAAGGAGTAAGTAATTCTGTAATAGTTACTGCAAATGCAAAACTATATATTTGTAAAGTCTAGAGTATTTCTCTGGACTCTATATGTAATAAACCTCAAATTAGGTTTAAAGAAAGAATGATATTTGAGAAAGAAAATACTTTGTGGAGTTTAACCTTACTGCAGTTAGCCATATTTAAAGGAAACCGAGAATTAATATGTTTTAACTTTAGAATTCTGCATACACGAGTTATTTTTCAAATCTTGTCTTCTTTTAGTGAATGCAATTTTTTGTCAAGGGATTTTATATGGTCAGTAACACCATTTTCAAATATTGTTTTGTTAAATATGTACATTCGTTTAATGTTGATATTGTATCACTTATTGTTTTTTTGTCGTGCACCTTCCAGTGGTAGCTACTTATACACTCAACAAAAATATAAACGCAACAGTTTTGTTTTTGCTCCCATTTTTTATGAGATGAACTCAAAGATCTAAAACTTTTTCCACATACACAATATCACCATTTCTCTCAAATATTGTTCACAAATCTGTCTAAATCTATGATAGTGAGCACTTCTCCTTTGCTGAGATAATCCATCCCACCTCACAGGTGTGCCATATCAAGATGCTGATTAGACACCATGATTAGTGCACAGGTGTGACTTAGACTGCCCACATTAAAAGGCCACTCTGAAATGTGCAGTTTTATCACAGCACAATGCCACAGATGTGGCAAGATTTGAGGGAGCGTGCAATTGGCATGCTGACAGCAGGAATGTCAACCAGAGCTGTTGCTCGTGTATTGAATGTTCATTTCTCTACCATAAGCTGTCTCCAAAGGCGTTTCAGAGAATTTGGCAGTACATCCAACCAGCCTCACAACCGCAGACCACCACAGGACCTCCACATCCAGCACGTTCACCTCCAAGATCGTCTGAGACCAGCCACTCGGACAGCTGCTGAAACAATCGGTTTGCATAACCAAAGAATTTCTGCACAAACTGTCAGAAAGCATCTCGTCGTCCTCTTCGGGGTCTCAACCTGACTCCAGTTCGTCGTCGTAACCGACTTGAGTGGGCAAATGCTCACATTCGATGCCCCCCCCCCAAAAAAAATGCACCTTTCAGAGTGGCCTTCTATTGTGGGCAGTCTAAGGCACACCTGTGCACTAATCATGGTGTCTAATCAGCATCTTGATATGGCACACCTGTGAGGTGGGATGGATTATCTCAGCAAAGGAGAAGTGCTCACTATCACAGATTTGGACAGATTTGTGAACAATGTTTGAGAGAAATGGTGATATTGTGTATGTGGAAAAAGCTTTAGATCTTTGAGTTCATCTCATAAAAAAAGGGAGCAAAAACAAAAGTGTTGCGTTTATATTTTTGTTGAGTGTATTTTCGTCATGCCATGTATGGTGATAATAAAGCTATTCTATTCTATCACTTCTACCTAGTTTCTCAATGATAAATAAATTTAGTTTGCTTTAAATAGTATTAAAGGTCTCAGCTCAGAAACGTTTCCTCCAGTGTCTCTTCAGGACCACACAGATTTGTGGAACCATCTTTTAGACAGCTGGACATCTCACCAACCTTATAGTTTAGGAATTTTCTTTCTTCCAACAATTATTCCATTAGTTGTCAAGAACTATTTTAGTGAGCAAATCATCAGTTTTAGTTTTGAAAATCCAGACTGACTTTATTTATGTATTAATATAAATACAAATAAAGGCAGTCTGGCATTGTGATGATACGAGACGATTTCAAAAAGGAGGGGCTAACGAATGCAGCTTGAACGAGAAAGAACCAATCAGCATAACACGGATGTGATGCACAAACAAATCGACCTTGAAGTCCATGTAGTCCAAACGACAATGGCATGCAGCCGAGAAAGTGAATGATTACTGCCGTTTTTGTCACAAAAATCTGCGAATACATGGGGTACTCTCAAGTACAACACTTATTTTTGAAAAGGCTACGCAACAAAAGACTCCTTCCGAACAATTAGCGGTGTTAGGAATAACTTTGTTAATGTTTGTGTTTGGTTACGGGAGGTGCGCGGGTGTTTTATGGGTAATCCAGGCGCTGAAGATGACGCAGCATTAACTCCCGCCTCCCGTGCTATGATTGGTCGTACCAAACTTTCCCGGGAGGGAAACCCGATTCAGTTCGCCCAATGCCAAACTGATTCTCCTGTATCTCCTAACATGGAGATAGGAGATTACATGGAGATTCAGTTTGGATTTTCCAAGCTATAACACACCTGCTCTGTAAAAGGTGCCAAAATGATAAAAGGACTCCAGTTTAAAATGCGTGACACTCTCCTCCTCTGCCCAACATGAATCCTGTACCTGCTAGCTGCAAACCTGCATCGGTAAAGTCAAGCCAAACTGCTGATACACATCCAGTGTATCAGTATGAAATGTTGATGCCAGGAGTTAATTTAGTTGCATGCAAATACAGAATCTGATGCACGAGAATGAGTGTGTTTCCTGATGGTGAAACAACACTGGGGGGGTCTCTGATGTAAAATGGTGTAAAGAACACAGCCAGAATCAAAACAATCTGCCACACTATGGAATCAGATTACACCAGTGTGAGAAGGAATCCATGTTTAACGTGTCTGTGAGAGATTTGTTTGCATTCCCAGTAAAAATTTGCTCATTTTTCCACAGAGTAAATGAGATTCATTACTGTACTATGTGTGGTGTGACAGCCTAGCACAGCTCACACATCCAGAAACATGCTGGATGCAGCCGCCTCTGGTTGCAGTGTTGCCTTCCTCCACAGCACCCAGCACCGTTGCCAAGCAACCCACATAGACTTAGAGACAACTAACAACTGATAGGTCTTCACTGGTGAAACAGAAGCACCTTAATATACAAAAAAAATAGCAACTCTGACTTACTGCACATTTCTTCTTTCACTAGAGGGTTTACATTTATATTTATTTATTATTTACTTACATATTTATCTATTTCACACTTTTAACGATCTCACAAGCGTGATCAGAAAATCACTCCGATAAAACAGAAACGGTTTGATGAGCTGTTAAATCTACAGTTATCAATGAATCTAGATTTTAAAATGTGGACAGCTTTTCCAAATGGTGAACAACACATTGGATGTTGGCATCATACTGATCCAGTCTATACTGTATCTACACGACTTGGTGTATAACGTCACACCAGCCTGGTTCTTCACTCACATCCATCTCTGTTATTTCTGTAGCGTGTGTTAAAAACACGTCTTCGAATGATTAAGAAAAGGTCATTTTTAGTGGCTATTTGTGGGAGCCGAGACTGTTTTACATAATTACATCACATGACTGTCTTGTCTTGAGATTGTTTAGTCGAATACTGTTACAAACATCAAGAGTTGATGTGGACTAAAATTGATTATATCCTAATAATACAAACTGCTTTCAAGCAACCAGAATCATCAGTGCTTTTGTCAGTAGAGGAAAATTGGACTTTCCTGCCTTGTCTGTGGCTCTGACTGAAGACACACATCTTTAAAAGTGAGTCATTAAAGTACATGTTTTACTTGTTTACAAAGACTGACTGGCCTGCAGGACTGTATATGTGTAACTGATTCAAAATAAACCTCTCTGATATGTTTTTTTAGTCGATTCTTGTGGCGCAGAGGAACAAACGCTATCAGGCTTTGGCTATAAAGACGACACGTGTGAACTTGCTGGAACTTGTTTGTGTGTGACCCGGCCGTCTTACCTCCAGGGATGCAGGGTTTGTAAGGGGCTGCAGGGGCTGCAGGGGCTGCATGGGCTCAGGAGGGTGGGGCTCTGGCATGTGGGTGATAAACTGTAAGGCAAAACATGGTCACATGGATTATTGAGCTGACTCAGCAAACTGGCACGCCGGCGTCTGTCATCTGTCGGCATCACAGATCTGCTGGTGGGTTAGACCAGACTGAAGCTCGCTTCCCTCTGCCTCATATCACCAGCTGATGGTGACAGACTCTCACCAGCTGCAGAGTGATGCCACTTTCTGTCTCTCAGCCCGTCTGTCTGTCTGTTACTACTGTTTGCTACAGGCTGGCTGGACGCATCACTCTGTGCATCTGATTAGCTTCTGATCTCATGTGAACTCTTACGCAACAGGAGGTCAGCAACTGAGTGTGGACACGAGAGAGGAAGCTCAAGCACACACACAGAGAGTGAACGTCGAATGCAAATGACACACACATGATGTTATGGTGGTGATAAAGGGCTTGACTTTAATTCAGCTCGAACAATACATGCTGTGTTTCTGTGCACCCAACACACAAAATCCTGACAATAGAAATCAATATCATCCACCACTTCACACCTCAGTGCATCATTTTTGCATCCAAACATGCCTGCTCAGCCCGATCGCTCACCCTAAAGTCTATATCTCACTGATGCTGACCCAGTGCACAAGCTTTTTTTCTATTGATTTCCCTGCTCAGATGGAAGCTCTTGCCTTACGGGCTCGACAAAGCTGCTATTGTCTCAGTCCTGCAGAAGCTTCTCAGTCCTAAACGCAGCGCTGGCTACCACGGCACTAATGAACGTGTTGTCATAGTAATGCAGGGAGGATGGCAGGAAAAACAAGTCCTCGCACAAAGACTCCTCATTCTGTGGTGTCGGCTCATAACTAAACAACACATGCAAGTCATTGCGCTGTATTTCACATTGACACACCTTCTTCAGACCCCGAAAACAAAGCCCTCGATGGTGCTCGAGTGAGTGATTGTCTGTCATTTCCATATTGCTTTTCCATTTTGCATTTCCATTACATCTGCACTTCAGAGACAGTCCTGTTCCACGGTGTAAACTGAGCAGCAACTCATCAGTGACACCAAAGTTCTGATTTTTGATTGTCTTTAGTGCAAAAATTACAATTACTGGAAGAGAATTTTGAATCAAATCCGCAATTATCAGCCTATTCTGAGATGTTTTAGACTTTCTGTTTTCACTTACAGCTTATAAGATTTGAACTGTCAATTAGAATCTCCAAACAAGACTTTCCTTCCTAAATCTGTTCGGAAAAAGACAAACAAGTACAAATGTACAATTTCTTGAAAGCTGTGTACCTTGCAGAGCACATTTCTCTGCTGTAAATAAGTCTGAACACAAACAACTTGTCTCGATCCAGTCATCACTAAGACCCCGAACCCCTCCCTGATCGCCAAGCATGAAGCCTCCTCCGTATCCCTGCAACAGAAGCCACACAGTGCTTAAAAATGAAAATGAAGTGGAAACAGCGCATGCTCAGCTGAGGTGGTCCACGAAGGAGGCAGATGGATGGATCAGAGAGAGAGAGAGAGGATGTGAGCAGGGAGCTCCTACGCCTTATGGATCAGCATCTAGTGGGTAGCAGGTACTCCCCCCCTCCCTCCCCACCTACCAAAAAAAGAAGAAAAAACACACACACACACCACTACAGTCACTCTGAAGGAAGAGTGGGCGGGCAGAAGACTGCAGCCACGTCCTTTGATGAAGACAGGAATCAGAGGTTATCAACAATAAGGAAATAAAGTAAGCAGTAAGTCTGGGATTTCATGCATTCCTGGAGTGAGGGTGAGATTTGACAAACAAAGGACACAACAGAGACACAAATTAAACACCATGAGGACAGAATTTGCTCTGAGGCATGAAACATCTGATTAAAGTTAAAAGATCTGAAGCAGTGTTGAGGAGGAAGTAATCTCACTGACGTTTGAACCGCCCCAAAAACTTCACAACATCTTCACAAGTCCCCTGTTGTTTCAGTAGTACGGTTTTTACAAGTTTCCCCAGCCTTGAACAGTGCAAACACAGTTCCAGGTCAAGGCTGGGAAAACTTGATTTCTCCACTCTTGAGTTCAGTTTAAAGATTAATAGGCAGACAGCAGCGGTGCCAGGTCTGAGCTTGTTTTTAACTGAGAGGAAATCCTGGCTACAGATGAGACACCTGTTACTCCTCCAGCTTCCTAACTACCACACCGTCGTCAAAATACAACTGCAAACTGAAGCTGTTATCTAGATAAATGGCAATTTCATCACCCGGGGCGAAAACAGGAGGGGTTGTTTGCATCTCCTCCAGGCTCAGATGGCTGTTTTGGTGTCGCAGCTTTGGTTGTAATTGTTGGTTTGATCTACAGCCACTTTGCATAGCGTTGGAGTCATTTCACACGAGCGCATAAATGCCAACCTTTCGCTTCTGCTTCAACTTTAAGAGACACCAGTTTCACAGAGCAGCTTGTGGTTAAACACCTGAAACCAGACGACGAGAGTCTTAAAGAAAAGAAAAGCAGAACTTACTCCAGAGTCAGAGAGGGGATCTTCAGTTTATCTCTCCTCGACTTCATTCTCGCTGAACGCCAGTCCGGAGCTCCACTTACCACCGCCTAACACCGCTCGCTCTCACGGCCGGCTTCCAGCCACTCATCGCTGTCGTGGGGGACTAAAAATAACCCCGTTTAACCAAGTATCGTTTACCAGCGGCTTCAGTGGAGTCCGGGGAGACCTTCCGCTGGCGGATAGACGCAATAAAACGCAGTTACACCCAAAAAGAAACGGCGCGCAACCTGCGGGGGTTTCGCTCCCAAGTCCGTCGGCGAGGCGCACCGGAGAGCGAGTGCCACAAAACCGAAGGCAACGACGGGTCACCGCTAACCTCCATGTGACTAGTGGGAAGGGAGGAAGAGAGGGAGGAAGGGAAGGAGGGAGGGCGAGAGGGGGAGTTGATCGGAGGGAAGGGGGGTGGCCAAATCAATTCGGGCGGTGGGTGACAGTGAGCAGAGTAGAGGTTGGGTGAGGACGAGGGCAGAAATTAGTGTTGTGACTGAGATGTAGTTTAGAAAGCTGATTATTCCGGTTTATATACATGCACATGTTTGGTTTAGTGCACATGGTGTAACAGTCTCTTCTATGTTTCCTTTCCACGAGTGCGTAAAACCAATTACGCGACGCCATAGTCCGAGTATTTTTATTTCTCTGCGCCCTGTGAAGCAGCTCACAGAGGTGTGAACAGCAGCAGGCCGAGGAGGATGGGGAATACCTCCGCTGGAAACCGTGACAGCTGCCACACGAGACGTGTTTCCAACCCTCTGCCTGTCAGTGCATGTGCGCCGAGACTCTGCCCTGCGAGCCTATATTCTATGGGGGGGCATTAATTGCACGGACAGAGTCAATTTCCCCCGAGGAGGCTGACAGCCGTGTGCACGTGGACGTGCAGAGACCGGCTGTGTGTAGCTAAAATCACATTTTTGGAGCATCAGTGTTTATTCAGGGCTCCTCGGGGTTTTTTGCGCGCACGTGTGGATCGAAGGTTTGAACACGTTTCTGCAGCATGCTAAAAGCAGATTTCCCAAACATGTGTCAGCGCAGTGTTTTATATTCGAGTGGATGTGTGCCTCCAAGTGCATGCTTCAAAGTCGATCCTCCTGTGGGTGCTTGTACTGCAGGTGGTTAGGTTTAGTGTGTGTGAGATATCCAGTAACTGTGTACCAAATTGTTGGTGCGCTCTTGCGTGTGCGTGTGAGGAGAGTCGGGGTGTACTGACACTATTTGCACCTCAACTTGGTTTCTTTGGAATGCTGGCAAGATCACACCAATGTCCTCCTGGTTGCTAGGGAGCTGGTGATGGGTGACTGGTTGCTAGGACATGAGCTTGACCCAAGCACAGCAACAGTAACCAACCAGTTATCTTCTCACTCTCCCATCTACTAACACATATATGCATTAGTTGTCTTCCTCACATGACTGACATGTCACAGCACTCGATGAATTGAGGAGTAAGCTGCCTCTTTGCTGTAGGAATCCCGAAGTCCTTTGTGTTATCGATGGTCAACATTATGCTTCATTTGGATTCATATTTGTATCCACTGATAAATGTCTCTTTTAGCTCCAGTTTTGGTCTCCACTGACTCCTGAGGGAAACCTGACTTTTTCTGTGCTTAATTTTCCACTATGTTCGCCAGCTTGTTGGTAAAAGTCTCTGTTTGCTCTATGGTGTTGAGTTGGTATAGTGTTCAGTGAGTTGGGGTTTTTTCAGCTTTTTCACTGAAGGCAGCTGCTTCCTGCCACCAAAAAAGAAAAAAAAGATGCTATGAGAGAAGTGTGAGTCTGACCCAGAACAGTAAAGTTGCAATTGAACAACTAAAAATGGAATTGAAAGTCATTAAAGTTACATAAAGCAGAAAGGTGTTGCAGATTCAGGTGATTATTCTCTGTTGGTTTGTCACTATGAGCAGCTTCTTTGACATTGTCGTTTGATACAGTATCAAACGAATATATAAAAACACATATTAAAGCCATTTAAATGTCCTCTGTAAAACGTTTCAGAACTGCTTAATGCCATGAGATCACCAGCATGTCAGACCAAAATAAATGTCAGCCATACCTGCCCCTCCATATACTTCCAATTCTTACGAGAAAGTTTACAAAATCCATCCATTACCTATACACCACTTAATCCTCATTAGGGCCACAAAGGGACTGGAGTGAAAGACACCCTGGACGGGCCACCACTCTATCACATAGAGACAATCACATTCACACCTACAGACAATTTAGAATTATCAAATAACCTCAGCATGTTTTTGGATTGTGGGAGGAAGCTGGAGAACCCAGAGAAAACCCAGACATGCACAGGGAGAACATGCCAACTCCATGCAGAAAGATCCCAGGCCGGGTTGCAAACCAGGGATCTTCTAGCTGCAAGGCAACAGTGCTATCCACCAAACCACTGTGCAGCGCAAGTTTCCAAAAGAAAGAAAAAGAAAGAAAAAAATTCAGTCACAACCATTTACCAACACCAGCATTGTAAAATACATGGAATAGCCACCATGAGTTGTTTTCAATTCACGCAATGTCATCTTCACTTCATCTGCCACTTTGTCTCTTTACTCACGTTTGTTCTGCTCCGGTCTATGTGTGTCTGTTTCCACAGTTTGTCAGATCAGAGTGGACAGAGAGGGTTTGATTGTGGACAGACAGGAGCAGATCTGTGTGTGGAAACTGGCACACATAGACTGGAGCAGAACAGAAATAACTAAGAACTAGAAGCAGAGGAGATATAGAATAGAATATCCTTTAATTGTCCCAGGGGAAATTTGCAGACAGGAAAGTAGGGAGAAGACCTGCAGCAAAGGGCCATGAGCTGGAATCAAACCCAGGTTGCTGTGTTGGGGAATATAGCCCTTTTTGTGGGTCGGCCACTCAACCAGTTGAGCTATCTGTATTCAGACTTCAATATCATTTCAATTATCAGTGTGGTCTCTTTTTTTGACAGATTCCGATGAAATAAATGAAATGGCTCTGATGCCTGTCTTTGTCTGTAGCCACTCTTCCAGGAACAGATTATCCTGAAACAGTAGCTGGAAAACAATAACAGTAATAAGATATGGGCCTTAGTGAGTAATAACAGTGAAAGAAGAGCAAAAGGTTTAAAAAAAACTGAACAAAATAGCAGATATGACTTCAAGAGAAAAGGAAGAAAACAGTTATCAATCTCAGAGAGTGTTCTAGCATCACGTGACAGTCACTGTCATTTCTACTGCTGTTGTACAAATTTTTGTCTGTAGTAAGCTTTATTAATGAAGAAGAAGACCTTATGGATCAGAGGGACCCTGCTATCACAAGCTGTTAATATATGACATTTAATGTGTATCAGTTTGAAATATCAGGTTATCAGGATCCTTGATTATTAATAATCTGTATTGGCATTGGCCCTGAAACAAAACGTATCAATGACACCTACTCAGAACAGAAGTAGAGACTCTCACATTGAGCTGAAATGAAACTATTTACCATATTTAGTTGAATAACCAAAGAAAAACAACCTTGGACTGCACTTTGGTTTTTGCCATTGCGATGGGGAGAGGTCAGTCTGTTTATAAGCACAAGGAGGACCAACGGTTTCAAAAGGAGGGACTCACATGCACTAACGAGAATGCACAACCAGATGCCAAAATATAGCTCAGATTACAACACACACACACACACACACACACACACACACACACACACACACACACACACACACACACACACACACACACACACACACACACACACACAGACGTACACGTACAGGCACACACACACACGAACATACACATGGAGTATGACTTCACTTGCTAAGAAAGCCCTTGCTCCACTATACCTTTACATAGCAGAGAGCTGGTAGCAGATATAAGCTATTTTAAGATTCAAAATCATGCATAGATGCACATTTAAAACGTAAACCAACATTTGACATTTCCACCATCAGTGTGTGAATGTGTGTGTGAATGGGTGAATGTGATGTATCATGTAAAGAGCTTTGGGTACCTTGCAGGTATAGTAAAGCGCTATATAAATACGTACCATTTACCATTTAGATAAAATTTGACTATTGAATGAAAAAAAAAAACAGGTTTGTGCAGTAGCATGACCTCACCTCTTATCTCAATTTATTCACACTACACTTTGTTGTTTTTGTAGTTTGTTGGAATTTCTTTGCAATCATTAAATTGGTGCATGAAACAGAAAAGGTAAATGTTGGGGCTCTGTGGAGTTGTAGCGCTGAGCAGTAGGAATGCACCATTGTTGACTGTTTTTGTGGTAAATCAGTCGGCGTTTCTAAAGCTGAACCTAAAGAGCAGAAAAACAGCCTCTGTGTGTGGCGGGTGGTGTGTAGTGATGGCAGTGGGGGTCCCATTACCGATTGCTTGATAACTGTTTTGTTAGGGCAGCGTTTTAGTAGCAGAGTCGGTTTCTCAGTTACCATGACAATAAGGGGTTTCCTGCTCTTCCCTTCCCGTCAGTCTGTGTGTTTCCTCCTGTTCTCTGCTGTGTGATATTAGCTGCATGCTTTTTTAGTAACAAATGTCTCTCCGCAAACGGAAGCCAAATCAGATTTTAGATATGACATCATGTTTTGTTTACAACAACTTATACAGTACATTTTGCAGTACAACGGCAGGAAACACGGTAATGCAAAGTGCAAGTTACTAGGCAACTGTGTATTACATATTTTTGATCAAATTAGTTGTGGAGTAATGTAGTAAATATGTATGTTTATTAGTATGTAGTATGATAGTTAAATCAGGATAAAATATATCTCATATGAGCACATGTTCACACAGAGACTTAAAGTGGAGGTTTTTGGAAAACTTATGGTTTATACTGAGGCTCACTCACGTCCAAAATCTCACCCACAGACACTGAAGGCTCCAGTAACAAGAGAGAGGAATGGCTGTGCACCAAAACCTGAGAAACGTGAGGTGAGGCATTGTTTTAGTCAGCAATGCTGCAGGGGAGGAGGAGAAAAGAGGGGGCTGCTTAGCTGGAGATGAGACCAGTGGCTTAAATAACATGGAAGCACACACCATCAGTCAGATCTAATGTTGTTTACACTGGTTTGTTCATCTTCAAGTTTATCTGTCACTGTCCTGCCTTACTGCCATATAAGTGACACATCCGGTTTGAAACACTAGAGTCTCCACATGAGCAAATGTCTCAGTTATGCCAAACACAAACACACACACACACACACACACACACACACACACACACACACACACACACACACACACACACACACACACACACACACACACACACACACACACACACACACACACACACACACACACACAGTGAACTGAAGATGCTTCCCCTGATGATCTGATAATGGCTGCAGCCTTCATCTGAGGCACTGGAAGTGAATAACCGAGGCCTTGATTTATTTCTTCACTGACTCTATTACAGTACCGCTGAAACCTACTGACTGCAAACACAAAGTGAGTCCAAAAGCTTAATGCACTTGCAAGTGAATCGAACACAAACTGCACAAACACAAACACTGCAGCAGAATTCAAAGCAGATAAGGATTTGCTTGCTCGATTTGACAACAGCAATCCAAATCAAAATGTGCAGTCACAATTAAGCTCTAGAAAAAAAAGTTGCATTGTTATTGCTGGATAATAGAAACAGAAGTGTCAACAGGACATAATAAGGTGTGAGAAATGCTCAGAGGAAATCATCATAAAGAGCTGTGATATGGGAAGTAACACCACTCAGGACATGAATGGTAATAAGTGTGAGCTTGCGTGTTTTTAATAGAGTGTAAGAGAGAGGGAGGGAAAAAAGAGGGGCAAGCGTGTGTCTGATCACGTGTCACACTGTTTTTATGGTTGAATTCAGTCCACAAGATGGCAGTGAAGCACAACAATGAGACTGGAATAAACACATCAGCACCCAAATCTGTTTGGTTATGCCAAACAGTTTCAGTCAGGCATGTAAATTTCAATTAAACATAATATATGAGGTAGAAACTGCTCTTTTGTTGTCATGAAGCACTGAGATTGGACACACTGGCCCTTGAGTGCGCCAGTGAGGAATGGAGAAATCATATTTGTGGCCTTTTTTATAAAACAAATCACAGAGTGTATTTTGACCTCCAGTTGAATCTTTATGAGATGAATGTCTGCCTGTACCTTCAGAAGAGCATCAGTTTATCAGTTTTATAATAAAATCCAGATACCTCAGATTTAAATTGGTGATTTACTATAGTGAGTGAATTAGAGTGATAAATGCCGAATATTTGCAGTAAAGGCAGTAAGAGTTGTGACCGGAAGGTTACTGAGAAAGGTTAGACAATAAGATGCAAACAAACTGCAAGAATAAGGATTCATGTGGTTATTGTTACGTTCACCGAGGATGATATATGTTTTCAGATACAGTTTGTCTCTATTTTGCTTTAATACAAAAGCTACTAGTGAATTTTTATGGAAACTGGTGGAAATGTTGAGCAAGGACAAAGACTGAGCCCATTAAATTTTGGTTTCTGAGCTTCGAGCTCATGTTACTTTTGAACCTCATGATCAACTTCCACAAAAGAGCTGCTGTTGGTTCCTTAGGCCAGTCTGGTTTCAAAAAATACTATCGCGTAAATATCCGTTATTTTAGATTCTCCTTCTTAATGGACGTCATGAAAATCAAAGAAAACCAAAACCTCACAGAAAGCCACAAATCAAGATCAACGTGAAACTTAAATGAGGTCACAGCTGTAGCAGAGTGTGTGAGCGAATGAGGGCTCAAAATGAAATAACAGTAAGGAACGGAACACAGTATGATGACAGCACATGTTGTTTAGAGACAATGGACTGCATAAAAAATAAAGAATTTGAACTTGTGTTGTACTTTGTTTGATTAGCCGCTCAGTCTGCTGATCAAAGTGTTTTTACATTGTAGTAAATTCCCAAAAGTCAAGAAAACTTTGAACACATGGAGATCCAATGTGTGTGTGAATATCCAGTGTCCACATAGTGTCTTATGGATGCAACAGAAGAAAACACTCATTCATCCCAGTGCAATCAGTTATGAAAGTCTTTTTTGTTGTTGTTGGTTTAATCTGAGGTCCTAATAGATCCATGATACACATTCTGACATACTGCAGAGGCAGTTGGAGCCCTGATGTGCCGATGTAGGTAAATGGTTCTATGGTTTTTTTATGTGTTTATTTATTTATTTAATTATTTTGGATACGCAGCTGGAGCTAAGCTATGAAAATAGCCCCAAAAATAAAAGAGAAATCATAAAAAGAAAATGCAGATAATTAAACAGATTATACAGAGTGAGTGAAAAAAATGGTTTAAGTGAAATCTGGGGTTACAGTGACAAAAAAAAAAGAATAATACAACTGCTACTCTCTTCAGCAGGAGAGAGGTTGTGGTTTTATTTGCTTTTTTGAGTTTTTAAAAAAATTATCAGCTATGCTTTTACGTCTCCAAGTGTCCAGGCTGGTGATGTTTGACTGAAGATGCAATAAAATACATACAAATGTGCAATAAATACAGCAGCAAGCAGGCACATGCTGTCACTGACAGCTAAACCTCCAAACATCTTTTTTCCCCACACAGCCCACACCAATGTTGCTATGAACTATGGACCTCAGGAAATTCTGCGCATATACAGACTCACAATGATTTCAAAGTGAAACAACCCTCATGCTTTAGAAGAAATGCACCTAAAACTACATTATGGGGAGATTGGTGTTTGAGTTTGAGTAAGCACAAACTTTGACCACTAGGGAGCGCTGCAACAGGCCTGAAAGGGTTTTGCCGGAGTTTGCAGAGTCCAAAAGCATAGAGGAGTGGTCTGTTGACCTGCATAAGGGTGTGTGCTCTCTGAGTGTTCGTCTACTTTTTCTATTTGATTACAATATTTTTATCTATTCTGAGCAACTGGGAAGGGACAAAACAGCAGAACATTAGTGTTAAAAATGGAAAAAATACGCAAAGCTTACCCTTAAAATGCAACAATGTACCTCATAATACAACATAAAAGAAGCCTTATCACAAAGTATAATGTTCCATGGCATCATAAAGTAGGAATCAGCCCCTAAACCAGACTAAACACCCAAGACTCAGAGAGAAGTAGCTAGGTCACAGAAGATCTACTCTCCTAGCAGATACCTAGAATTCATTTAGATTAGAAGAAAGCTGCTTTTTCTTTGCATGTTAGACTGTGGCATCATAGAGAGACAGACAACAAGACACATTCACACTCACTGACAATTTAGAATCATCAGTTAACTTCAGCATGTCTTTGGTCTGTGAGAGGGAAGGTTGAGAACCCAAGCAGGCACAGGGAGAACATGCAAACTCCACATAGAAAGAGACCAGGCCAAGAATTGAACCCAGGTTCTTTGAGTTGTGTGGCGACAGTGGTAACCCCGACCCCACTGTGCCGCCCTAGAAAAATGACAGTGATGGATGACTTCGGGGAAAAGTTGGTTAATGTGCTGCTAATACAAACAAAACTCCTCCTGTCGATGCTTCTTTATCTGAAAAACTCTCCACTGACACACCATTTAAAGGCCTTTATTGTGAAGCAACAGCAAAAGAAAATCTGTCAGAATTTCCCTCTAATGATGTACTTCTGAAACTTCAACTTCACACAGGTAAGCATCTCAAGTAAGGATGTCTTTTTACACTTTTACAGATGAAAAGTATCCCAGGTGTACGACTAACACGTGGGACAACACAAAAACACAACTTTTGTCCCTTTCATGTAGCAGTCCAACTTGAAATATTATTCAAAAATAACAAGAACATCCATCCATCCATCCATTCTCTATACACTGCTTTATCCTCACTAGGGTCGCGGGGGTGCTGGAGCCTATCCCAGCTGACTCGGGCGAAGGCAGGGGACACCCTGGACAGGTCGCCAGTCTGTCACAGGGCTACATATACAGACGAACAATCACACTCACATTCACACCTACGGGCAATTTTAGATTAATCAATTAACTTCAGCATATTTTTGGACTGTGGGAGGAAGCCGGAGTGCCCGGAGAAAACCCACGCATGCACAGGGAGAACATGCAAACTCCATGCAGAAAGATTCCAGGCCCACCCCGGGATTTGAACCGGGGACCTTCTTGCTGCAAGGCAAAAGTGCTAACCACTACGCCACTATGCAGTCCATAACAAGACCGTGACAAGGAATATTTAATCTTTCTGATTTACTGAAAAACTAGTAGATAGAAGCACTGAAAATGCATGTGCTACTCAAGTTCTTTTAAAACAGAGAAGCTGTTGGCTACATTTCAAAAGACACACAGCTGTTGAGAGATTTTGCCCAAAAGCTTCAGTCATCACTGTGATTGAATGAAGAAGCATTACATCATTGCAAAGTCACCAGCTTCAGTGTGGGCCACAGGGTATTCCTCTACCACTCTGAGTTTACATGGCTTTCTGACTGAGAGCTACGAGCTGCGAGGAAATGGCCAACTCCAACTGCAACCACTGAAACAAACATCCAACCAACAAAATCCCCCCGTGCTGCTAGCTGCGATTTATATAGTCATGAAATTGTGACTTCAAAGCCCCCAACTTCCTCTGCTGTGGTTAGTGTGTTGCTCTGTCTGTGTGTGCATGTGTGTGTGTGTGTGTGTGTGTGTCAGATATTCACACATATAGTCATTATCACAGCACCTCCAGATGATAATATCATTTTCAGTATTAAAAACACTCCACAGTACCACCATTTGTTATTTTTAGTTAGTTATCTCCAATGCGGAAAATTCAATTTCACCTTCACTTGAAATGATTAAAAGCAACACAGTGAATGAAGACAGATACTGAGAGCATGTCAGCAACCATGATTTTTGGAGTTCCTTTGAATCCTAATCTTCAGCTTCTCTTTTCTTTCGTTTCTTTCTTTTTCAAAAACAGCAAAGCAAGAAACGTATTCCGAGCTGAGAATCAATTTTGCTATGAACTGCAGCATGAGTGGTGTGTCTGGAGCGCTTGGAGTGAGTTACATGGTTTCAAACACTGCTCAGACAGGGTAATTTTTTCAAAATGTTGTCCATATGATGTAAAACACAACATTTAATGTGTTCTGAATGGTTGCATTTTGCTAAACTATCATCTGGAAACTGATGAAAAGACTGGAAACAAAGCTGTTAGCTGTTTGTTGTGAGATTGAGACTTAAATAATGTTGAAGCCAATCGTGTTTCTTAAGGTTATATGATAACGCTGCAAAGGAGCAAAGCGGTCCTTCTCAAAGCTGGGGTTTGACCTTCACCCCTTCAGACAGAGCCAATTAGAAGGACAATATCTCAGTCATAAATCACACTGGTAGCTCCTACTTTTCTTCTACAGTGGAGCTACTGGATATTATGTGCATGTGATTGATTTTGGAGGAGTTATAGTGTGCTACAGGCTCTGCTCAACCTACATAAAAATGTAAGGTGATATCGCTTCATCATTTAAATGATTTACTGTAGTTATCGCTACACTAATCAACTACAACATTGAAACAGCATCAGAGTGCAAATATAGCCTACATCATAAAGGCGAAAGTAAATTTCACTGTGTCGTAATGTATACATCTATGTGTAGATTCATCATGCCTGGTATGCTGTCTCTGTGAGGCATATTTTATTACTATATCTTTATTTTTTTTTTAGCCCTGCTATAATTTTGTAATTCTTGTGGTTCTTTCTGCCTTATCTGTATCCAGTTGCTGTAACATGAATTTCCCAGGAGAGGAATCAATAAAGTCTCTTCTCTTCTCTTCTCTTCTCTTCTCTTCTCTTCTCTTCTCTTCTCTTCTCTTCTCTTCTCTTCTCTTCTCTTCTCTTCTCTTCTCTTCTCTTCTCTTCTCTTCGGTACTGGCATTCATTTCGACATCTAACACCCACCTAAACACTGTTACAGATCAAATTCACCCATGGTGATGGTGCTCCCCATCAGGAAAATGTCCACCGCCACACTGCAAAACTGGTGAGGAATGGCTCAAGGAACACAATCACGAGTCCAAGATGTTGACCAGGTCTTCTGCCCAGATTCCAGTCCGATAGAGCTTACGCCAGATGCATAAGGCCCAATTCTGCAAACTACAGGACCCAAAACATCTCCTGCCAACATTCAGTGCCAGACACAACGGACTCTACCAAAGGCACTGACTCAACAGGTCATCAGTCGTTTGGTGGCAAAATATTATCCAGCTGGTTTTTAAGTTATGGCTGATGTATTTCCAGTCTTTGTCCTTTCTTTGTTGCCTGTCTTATTTTGTTTTGCAAATGTTATGCCTCTGTTTCTGTGGCCTGTGAATTTAATTTGTTTCGGCAGGTGACCACATGTTCCACAGTATCTGCATCTGTGCAAACGGTTTCACTTGTTGTGTGACAGCTGTGTGTGGATGAACATGTGCGTGGTTATTTTTGTGTGACAGGTTGTTGCCCTCCAAAATCTGTTGTGATTGTGTTTCCAGTTTTTTTCTCTAAAATGTGAAATATATTGGCAAATTCACCTTATTCAGAGATACTGAAAACAAATCTGGTGTCTAAAAAAGATTCACCTGCAGAAATCAGTGGTTAAATCTAGGAGAATTTTACATCCATCTGCTCACAGTGAACACTGTCCTGTAGGTTTTGGGTTGTAAACTATATGTCCATTGATACACTTTACATTATAATAAGCTTCTCACTCACAGTCACGGCTAAAAGCAATTGGCATAGCAGCCTATAATGGAAAGTGTACCTAAGTGAAGGTCTGCTATTACGGTACATGATGACTAATATAAAACAATAATGTCTAAGGACTGACATGTCTTACTCAAGTGGTTCAGTTGATGAAGATTATTAGCAAGAGAATTTGAAGAAATAACAACAGAAACACTGATAAAAGCTTGGCAAAGGTTTTTTTTATGACCATTTACTTACATTTCAGTTTGCAGTGATGTCTGTGCATCATGCAAAGTATATACAGGATCATGTTTCTCAAAAGATAAGCAAGCAAGACGAATACCTCAAAACCTCAGCATGCAAAAATGAATATATTTGTCTAAGAATATGTAGAATATTGCTATTTTATCAGTTTTGTAACTAATCAAGGTTCAGCCAATGACAAAATAGGTAAACTCTTAACTATAATATTTTTAAAGCAGATTAAATTCAGAGTTTGTATTGTAATGTGTTGTTGTATTAGTGGCTTTGAGAGTTTTCTGTGTGTAAAACTGCCTCATGTGAGTGGCAACCTCCTCATCTGAGTTCCTAACCACATGTCCATGAACCTCATTGAAGTCTTCCGTTACAGGAGGTGCTTGTGTCACTGTCGGTACAGATCGGTGTTCGTGCAAGTTCCTGTCTGCAGTTTCCTCCCGTCTAGTACACAAACTGCTGTTTGACTAGCAGAATAAAACTCTGAATTCAGCAAACCAAGGCAGCTCAGGAAGACCAGTTTATCAGATCAAAGGCTCAAAGGCCGTTGCGTCGGGCCTGAGAGCAGCACAGATCTTCTATCATGGTTGGCAACGTCGTAACAAAGCCTCTGGGGTTCTTTTTGATCGTCACAGCTCACATGGTGTTCAACGGTAAGCTGTTTTCTTCAGAACTCATGTTTCACTCTGAGACATAGGAGAGGTTTTATGGGTTTCCATCTGCTAGAAACTCGTGTTTGCCTAAATCTCTACATATTTTTGGTCTGTTTTCTTAGAGTTGTCTCCTTGTTGAATGCCTTCTATATGACACCTGGTATTATGTCTCTAGTGACACCTCAGGCTCCCCTCTGTAGTTACTGAATTATTTTATATTCAAATGAAAGTGCCTAATACACACATCTTCTGTATATAACTATTGGACACTCTATGGAATAGGAGCAAGCTTGAGGCATTTTGACTTAACTTGACTCATTAATTCGATAATTTAGGTTTATAGTAGTATATTGGCAGACCTCCCAAGATACAGCTTTAGAGTATTATAAACTCTGCAGGGTCTTGTTTGAGAAAACAGACGTGGTGGAAACTTGCTGTGTTTTTGTTCATTTGAGTCATCATTGTTTTTCTTCATAATTATCAAAATCATTCTAACCATGACAAAGGTTACCACTGAAATCAGTCCTCTCACCCGTAAGCTTAAAGTTTATCTGGCTCTCAGCCTCACAGATTGTATCTATGCTGACTTTGGTCTAAAATGGTTTAAACAGCTGAGTCTCTATGTTCTCTGTATTAAATAAAAAAGAAACTCCTTAAACTTTGCAAATATGAAAGGAAAGCAAATCTGTCTCTATTATCTCTGTTGATATTAAGTTTATATAACTTGTTCTCTCAAGTTAATTGAATTTAACCCAGTTAGTTTTACACTTTCACAACTCATATAAGATGACTTTGAACTAATTAATCTAGCTTAGGGCAGTCAACTCACATTTTAAAGGTGGCAGGAAAACTTAAATTTCTAGTCTGAATTGAGTGCAATTGAAGGTAGAAACATGCTAATGCTTGTAAGTGAAAGTTTAAAGGTTTCAGGCTGTGAATTGACTTGGAAAATGAAATCCTACCAGGTCTCAAAAGGAAGCTGTTGTATCGATCGATCGGCAATATGTGTTTTGGCAGCTTATTGTGAGCTAGTTTGTAGAAGAAAATTTTCTATTTATTCGGAATTAACTGTCCCTCTCTTTAGCTGTAATACGTGTCCATACATCAAGGACACTATTTAGCCTGTATTAGCATACACAATAAATTAATTACATTTCCAAATGTATTATTGCAATGAAATATGTTCTATGAAGGTAGTTTCACCACACCAAATAGCAAGGTTAAAGTCAAAAGCTCAGATGACGTGATATAGCTAAGCTAGCATTTAGCTTTTCAATGAGATTAGCTACAGCCGGCTGTTAATCATCATTTTCACTGAATTTAGCTGCTATGCTACGCCATTAGATATGTGGGATAACACTGAACTACAAACATGTTTTTCAGACATGAGTACCGGTAACAGGTTGGCAAAAACAATTTGAAAATTTAGCTTCCGCCTAGCTTGTAGTTGTATTGGCTATATTTCCTGTTAGCTTCATGTGAAAGCCAGTGCGGTAGGCCTTTACACTGCTGGAGATTAGTTACTGTGTCTCCACTTGGTCTTTTCACCTATTTGTACTGCTACTGTCAGTGGTGGGAAGTAATTTAATATAGTTGCTCTAGTATTAAATTCAAATTTGATGTACTTCACTTGACCATTTCCATTTTGTGCTATTTTGTAATGCTTTGCAACCATTCTGATTCAAATATTGTATTCTTTTTTCAGATTTTGCAGATTTACTTTGCAGATCCAGATGATTAATGCAAAATATAATCTCTAAATAATGATATATTACAATAAATGAATACCTGTCAGTAAATAAAAAGGTTACAATTAGCCCCATCTGCAATATTAAATTGATGAATACATTCATGAATGTCCATCATACTCTAAAATGGGCCATTCTGGGTAATGAGTACTTTAAGTCTAATCTGAATATATCACATTATACTTGTAACTGAGTATTTCTTCTCTATCCCTGGTTATTGTGTCTTGAGGGATAATTACATTTCTTGTTTTTCGTCCTAACAGGCTCTAGCCATTCAGTTCAGCCAGTCACTGGGATCCTTGGGAACAACATCACCCTTCAATTTACATTTCAAGTCAACTTCACCAACGAGACCCGAGTTGCTGCTTACATAGACAAAGGACAGAAAAAGATTGCTGAATATTTACAGTGCAAAGTTTGCTTTGACATTTACCCTGTAAATTCTTCTGTATTTTACCACATCACAAACCTTAAACGGAGCCACAGTGAAATTTACTATGTCGGTGTGTTTATGAACGGAGGACCAGCGATAGAAAGCAGAAACAGGGTGAAACTGATTGTCCAAGAGCAGAACACAAGCACAAGCACAGGTAAGCTCAAACCTTATGACTATTGGCTACATATAGGCCTACAGAAAACAGTGGCAGTGGCAGTGGTAGTAATGTCAGTCAGTGAAGTGTTCAGTATTAGAAGTCCAAATTTCAGGTACTGTTTGGACATCTCGTGTTCATTACAGTCCACAGTGTTATGAACTACGTTTAGTTCGTGTATTCAGTTGTATTTTTGAACAGTTTCAGATGTAAACCATGTACTTGTTTCACCAGTTCATACAGTTAGTCATCACCCGCCACCCTCACTTCCTATGTGTCAATGCTGTTCACGACTGCATTTGTTTTGCTGTCTCCCTTTCCACGTGCTACACTGAATTATCAGACCAATCCCAATATATTCAAAAACATGAGGCTCTTTTCTAGCCATGGTTTTTATTACTGTCAACAAATTCAACAAAAATTTCAAAACTAGTACAGCCACTTAGCAAGCTAATTGTATTGTTTGATAATGGGAAATAGATGTCCAATGAGGATATGCTATTAATTTCATTTATTTATTTTACAAAAATCACTAAATGTGTTACATTTAAATGTAACACATTTAGTGAGTAATTCAGAGCAATATTGGGTCTACTAGGGTCTACTACAACCACATGTAAATGCATGGAAGAAACATGTATTTTTCCATTGTCTCAGATGATGTTTCATTGATCACTGATCATTTATAGTGGGTCAATCCCCTTTCAAACATCATTCTGATGTTGACTCACATCTGCACCAAATGAGTATTAATCCTGTATTTTGAATAAACAAATATATTACTTGCTACTGTTTGAGCAACATTTTCCAACAAGCTTTTACTGTCACGCCTCTGCGGTGCTGTCCTTAAGACGGTGATGTCTAATAGAAAGACTAGTGTCACCGTGCAAACTTAAAGTCATGAACGAAAGTTCACATATGCTTGTAAAGACCATGTATGTATATGTTAGCAATCTTGAGTTTTCAGTGACTAATGTAACTTAATTTTCTTTGATGGAATAACTGAAACCTATTTTTCTTTGTCGCAAAAAACAATCATGAATTTTGATTCTTTCATTGATTTGTTATGTCTTCTGGACAAATTACAATATCTGAGTCAAAAATATACATACAAAAATGCTAATATTTGACTTAATCTTCCCTGGTCATTTTCATTTCAACTAGGCACTTTTGGTAGCCTTCAACAAGCACCTGGCAAGCTTCTGGTTGTATCTTTGACCACTCCTGTCAGAATTGGTGTAGTTCATCTAATTCTGAATGAAGATTTGTTTCCTCAGCACAGTCTACAGATTCTTGATGGAAATTTAAGTCTGGACTTTCAAAAGACCCTCTAAAAACCATAATTTTAGCCATATTTATCCATTTCATTACCACTTGCAATGTGTGTTTTGAGTCACCATCTTGTTGGAACACCCATGTCCAAGAAGCAACCTTCAAGCTCACAATTTTTGGTTTTCCAGAAGAATACAGAGGTAATCCTCCTTTGTCATTATTCTGTTTACTTTGTGTAAACTCCAGTTCCACTGGCAGCAAAACAACCCCAGAGCACAATACTGCCACCACCATGCTTGATGAAAGGTTTAGTGTTCTTGGGGTTAAAGGCCTCAAATTTCTGATTGATATGGTCTAACAGCTAAATTTGCATTTCATCTGACCACAGAACTTTCCTCCTTTTCTTTGCCCATGTGATCATGTGACCATGAAAGGTTTTCCTTTCTGCATGGCAGCCTCTTAGCTAGTGATGATATATAACACACATGACTGTGCATTACAACAGCTTCTGATTCATTGCAGACCTGCTTTTTGGTGATTCTTGGTTGACTCTTGACCATCCTGACCAATTGTCTCTCAGCAGCAAGTGATAGTTTGTGTTATCCTTCTGATTGCGGCAGTGACACAACTGCACCATGCACTTAAATCCTAAAAGGATTTTGGGATCTGTAGCTGTTTTGAAATGACTCCAAGTTACTTTCCTGGCTTGTTCAAGTCAATGATTTACTTTTTAAAATATTTTCAGAGCTCTTGTTGTGAAGCATGGAGGTATGGGATCCCAAAACCAGCCATTTATAGGGGCTGACTGGGATCTCATAGAAGGGGGTGTTGTGAAGCATGGAGATATGAGATCCCAGAATCAGCCACAAAGGGGAGACTCTGACAGAACAACAGTTAAATAAGAGAACATTGTGATATTATAACCTGTCATTTAGGATCAAATTATGCCATAACCTAATGAATGTGTTTGAACTAACCAAGCGTCTATTCTTACATTCCTTAATGTTGAAACAGGGTAAAAATAAGAAGGGTGCCTCATTTAGAAAGAATGAAGGGTTGATTATTTTAAATCACGTTTATATGATAAATCACGTTTATCACAGTTCCTTTAATCCATAATTCCATCAGAACAGTTATTCCTTTGCCGATCATGTTGAATTCCCCGTCCGAGTTACGTGATAAAATCCCCTTAGCTCAGGGCATTTCTACCCTGGTTTGCATCAAGCGACTATCACCCAACGACTCCCAACTTGCATCTCTATCAGATGTAATTTATAATTTACTGAACCTTATGCATACGCAATGACTCCATCTTTAACATAGCAATGATCTCATACTAAATTAACTTGAGCAATAACTTCATCTCTACCCCCTCCCAACTCGCACACTTGTCCCATGCACCGACCGCATGGACACTTCCACTTTTAAGGAACTGAAACTGTCTGTTTTGGACTTTCTAGACAGCCCATCTTGCCCCCCCCTGATCTTTCCTGTCTGCAACTCAGCACAGGCTCCTGATCAGGAAATGGAAAAACAGATGTCAGCCTCTAACTGTCGCTGGCATCCCATTGTGCAATCTTTTGGACAATGTGTACAGACTTATTTAAAAAAACCAATCTTTTCTGAGTTTAATCTTTACGGTGATCACTTGACCCTAGTTCACTTAACTCGTGACTTCTCACCTCATTACAAAGTTAAAACCCTCTTATTTTAACAGTTATCAAAACTCTTTCTGAAACCTATAAAACCAGTAAAAAGGACATATTTAAAGAAACAACCAACTTATAAAAATGTATAAAGAAAAGACATTTTCCCCAAAAAATAATCAACCCTTCATTCTTTCTAAATGAGGCACCCTTCTGATTTTTACCCTGTTTCAACATTAAAGAATGTAAGAATAGACGCTTGGTTAGTTCAAACACATTCATTAGGTTATGGCATAATTTGATCCTAAATGACAGGTTATAATATCACAATGTTCCCTTATTTAGCTGTTGTTCTGTCAGAGTCTCCCCTTTGTGTCTGATTCTGGGATCTCATATCTCCATGCTTCACAACACTCTTTGGACACTGTAGTGTTTGAGTCTGATGAATGGATCATATGGGTCCTAAATAGTGACTCAGTGGAGTCAGCAGCTGTAGCTGATTTTAATCATTCACAAGAAGTTAAGAGGTTATGCCGCTAAGAACATTTTAACACAGCTTTCTACATGATAAATCTGATTATTCAAGATGCTGTATGTATTTTTTTTGACCCAGCAGATGTGTTCGTTTCTCCAGGAGACCTTTAACAAATCTATAAAAGAACCAAAATCCATGACCCAAACATGCATAGGTTTCAGTTATTCCAGAATAGAAAACTGCCATGATATACGTATATAACAGGCTGAAATGTAGCATATCCTCTGCAAATTAATTTCCAAGCTATTTGAGTATAAAATGAAGCATTGGTCAAATTAAAACTATGATCTGATGATGAAGCTAGATGAAAAGTCAGTGGCTCACCAAAGCAATCACAGTTTATCCTCAGGGAGACACAAATATCTGAACCAAACTTTGTGGTAGTCCCTCCAATTATAGTGAATTTTACTCTAAACCACAAGTGTTAACTTTATAATGGTCAGAGGATCTACAGAACCACTGATTCTTGTACTGAACATTTACATAGTCTGTACAGGAATCAGCTTTTAAATGGGAGCCAGAAAGTAAAAACAACACATTTTCAGAAATGTCATTATATGTTTAGTGGGGAAAAAAAACTTTTTTAAAAATACATATTGCTTATTTTTATTTTATATAAAAAGACCTAAAAGTTCTGCAGTGAAACACTGTTATCACGGCAGTGTACAACAAAGTGCAACATGACAGAGATATTTCATATTTGGGTTGAAGCATCTTTGTACTCTTTAAGAAAAATATATGCATTATATTAGATTCAGTGAAAACATTTGCTTAATTTGAATTCAGAATGTAAAAGAATGTTTGAATTTAAAAGTACAAATAAATGTCAAATTTATAAGATTTATCTTAAAGTTACTTCTCAAAATATTGGATTGATAGTCTGACCTTAAACCTTCATATAAAGCAACATATTACAGAAAATCATCATCATTTTACGTAAATTTGTATATAATTCAAGAAAAAATATTGTTTTCTGTAAGAAATAAAAAGAAATAGGCATTATACTTTAAATAACCCTTTTGCTGGTAATTACTGTGGTGATGTGCGTGTGTGTATGACTTTTCTGTACAAATTTTAAAATTACTTTGTTTTTTTACAATGTGGTTGCTGTGTAATTTGTTGACAATCAAAAAAATATATTTCCATGAATATATAGCATAATGATGCCAAAACCTGTTGTATGTTATATGCTCATTAGCTCACTTGTGCGGTGTTATTTGAGAGGAAAAAATGTCCAACTTTACTATCTACTTTGTATTTAATTTTGATGAGTATTGCATTAGTCCAGCTGTACAGGAAAAATGTTATCAAATAACACAGTCTCAGTGTAGATTAGCAGCAATTCAGTGACTTATGAGCCGCTATAGCCATGGCAAGACTTATTATAGACATGTTGGTGTGAGAAACAGATGCTTTTGTGCAGCGGTGAGTAGTATTTTCATAATTTTCTTTCAACTCCTACAGTTCCTCCAACGTCGACTAAGGTTGCAGCAGCTCCAAACAATGGAAGTTCCATTTTCGATTCCTTTCACATCATCACTGTCCTTGTGGTTTCACCCGTAGTGCTGCTAGCTGCACTGCTTCCAGTCTTGGTCTACTGTTTGATGAAGACCAAAGGTAAGCAAACTTTGGCTCCAAAAATATTCTACTTCTCTGTATCTCTTTTACCTGTTTGTCATATTTGAACATTCACAGTCCTTCTGGTCGTATCATGATGTGTCTGTTGTAAAGATATGACTCAACACTGGTTTGTTTTAAAGTAGCAGATATGTCATTGTTTTCACATTGCAGTCAGTCGTCACAAAAGTGTAAACTGCAGTAAAATCTAAAATATATAAAATATATGTTAATGTTTGACCTCATATGGAAGAAAACTTTAATTTGACATCATATATACATCTATATTGATATGGGGAATGACCTGATGAGCTGTAGCCGGTAGTATTTTCTAGCTATTTCAAGGTACAAAAGTCGCAAATGAGGAAAATAGTTGTTTCTGTGTGGGAAAAAAAATAGCAATTGTGTGGTTAGATGCTCCAAAATGCAAACCAGGTTGCAGTTTCACATCCTTTTGATGCATGTGATGATTCACTTCTTTTTAGAAAAAAACATACCTCCTCAGAGCATGCAAATACTATCACAGAGAGATGGGTGGAAAAAAGATATCGCTTGCATTATTTGTTCACATTTATGGGTGCTTTCACTTGAGAGGCAAACCCCTCTGGCCTACTTTGTGTAGGAACACTGCCGCTTTGAAATATTTGACAGTCCCTGTCACCTCAGAAACCACACTTGATGATTTCCCGTATGTATACACAAATGCACGCTTTTGCTGACTCTGCGCTCCTGTATCATGTCAAGATAACTTGGCCCAAAGCTGGCCTGGACTGTGGGTTTCTCAGTAAACTGACAGATGGGGGTGATAAACTGAAAGTCTTTGACACTCGTCAGTCAGTGCGTATAAAATTCTGCTTGCTTTTCAGAAGTGGTGTGGTTGTGTTTAAGATCAAACAGTGAAAGAATATCGTTGGTAAAATCAAGCTTAAGGAAGCCAGGACAAAATGAAGAAGTTGTACTTAAACATAGCCTCCTTTTGCCACTAATTCTAAAAAACAAAATAGCTTTAATGTAGTTGAATGTTTTTGTCGTTCATCATCCTGTACTTGCACTGCTCTGACTGGTCATCCTTAAGAATTCCCACTGATTCATTTATAATATTTTAATTTAAAAGACCATCAATATTATTTTTCTCTCTGTATGTACAAAACTAGTCAGGAGGTGATTAGCCTAGCTTAGCATAATAAATGAAAATGGAGGGAAAAGCTAAAAAAAAAGCCTCTGTTTGTGTTTACTGTGCTTTGCTTAAAGGGTGTATTAAGGGTTTTAGTTCTGTTTGAGTCTCCTTAATGTTTCACAGCTCATCAGCTAGCTATGAAGTTTATCTGTCTGCTGCTTGGTTCTGTGGTTCTAATAGTGTAAAATATATTTGTCAGATGTTTTTGTGCATTGAATCAGGAAACTACCTGATGAGAAAGATCAGAATGAATGAAAATTGTAAAGTTTGGAATATGAAATTAGTCTAAATGAAAGATGCGAAGGTGTAATCAGGTGAAAGTTCTCAACTATGTGATACATCATCAGAAAAGCTTTAAATTTACAGTTAATCTTAATCAATGGATGGTACCAGTACAAAAGAAGCTTGCATACAGTGTAGGGTTAGGGTTACACATGCATATGCACAGTTACTTGCCTGACTTCATATTTCACCTATTTTGCTTCTTCTACAGACAAACAACAGCAACAACCACAGCACAGCTCAAATCCAACAGTGCAAGTAATGTATCATTTTCCCACCTTTAAAGACCTACCGTGTGTGTGTGGAACTAAACACTTCACCTTGATTCTAATTGTCTTTGCAGGAAACATTTGAGGTCTCCAGCACCGTGCCTGCGTCCTCGTTGGTCTACAGCGTCCTGGACTTCCCCAAAAGACTTCCAGCAGTTGCTGAGATGAATCCCAGTGATACAGAGTATGCTGCCGTCAGCTATCTCCCAGAAACAAGACGAATATGACTGAATGTAAACCTGCTCATATTTCTTAACATGAGTAAGATGTATGTAGACATATAACCTAAACATATATTTCTTCTGAGTGTGAGCAGTTCTGTTTTTGTAAGGCAGTTATAAGAGCACCCAGACTTTAGACTTCCTGCAAGATATCACAAACCAAAGACTTCGGTGGGAAAGAATCACTTGTCTGCTGCTGTGGTGGTCGTGAAACTGAAATGTATATAGTACTTGTGACAAACCACAAAAGAGAGCACAGACTGTTACAGTAACAAACCAGCTTCCTGATTAGTTTGCTCTTTATTTGTTTCAGGGGCATCTAGCCACTGAACCATTAAAGGATAACCACTGAGATTTCATATTTTCTTATCATAAGCTAATAATTGTACTGTTTCATGGCATTTAGCAAGGTAGAAACACATACTTTACTGCACTGTAGAGTGCTTTGGGTCTGAGTAAATGCTACAAAATAACTGCCATTAATAATAGCTCCTATCCATTTACCAAAAATTATAGTTTCCATGAGATTTGGAAAATTACTGAACCATTTCAGCGTTTGTTTTTTTCATTAGGAAACAGAAGAAGGTGGTGTTTTGTGCTACAGACAGGAAATATAGCAAAGTCAGTAAATACTGAGAGATGGTTTAACAGATAAAACTTAACGCAGGATGTTACCAGCCTTGTATATAAAAGCTGAAATGTTCATAGCTATTTTTGAAATCTCAACAGGCTGCCTTCTGGTTTCAAGTTGAGTTGCAGCATCTTTTCTAGCTGTGTTTCCTTTTACATCAATGCTTTTATCACAGTAGTGACTCACTAACTGTCTACTATTGTTTTCTCAGGTGTAATAAACTAAACTGAGAATCATTAGTGGTTGGAAACAGCTTTGGGGACGAGTTCTATGTGTAGTTGCAGATCATTTATCTGTCAGCGCACTGTATATTCAGAAGTCACAGGTGTGATTTTCCATTTACTGCTATGACAGTTTGCCACTAGCACACCAGTTTTAAACACACAATAACTACCTGACACTATCTGGCTGCCATTTTCCACCTTATGGCCTCCAAAGTTCTCTCTGCAGGTGCTTATTGGTGTCTTTGAAAGGTCTGTGAGACGGTAAGCATTGACTTAGTTCTCATGGCTATGTACTGTTTTGGGTTTAGAATGTATTGTGTAGTCAAGCTCAACCCAACTGTTAGTGGAAAACAAGCAGGGTGATTTTATTTCATCCCCTATGTTGCTTTTTCTTTTCTCAGGAGGGACAACAACCAACTACTGTAAGTCAGGAAATTCTGATTGTGGCTTTTCAAACTGGTGGCTGCAGTCAGACATCCAGTCAAACACAGACTGAAGGTTCTTCTTTCCTCTGAAAAGCCTGTTAGCAAAATAGCAGAAGTGAATTTTGAAATTTAGCGAGCTACCATATCTTGTTCTGTCAAGTGTTATTTCCTTAGATACTACTAAACTGTTACTTCATGAAATACATTCAATATTTTAGCAATGAATGTCAAAATGGTAAACAATATTTTTAATGTAAATTAAGGCCTTTGTTTAAGAATGTAGGATCTCTGAGTCTCATGTCATTAAAAAACAACAACTTTGTTTTGATGGCAGCTGTGGTATGTTGGAAGATGTGGCTAAAATGAGATCAAAATGCATTGTGTGAACTTCACTGTGTGTTTTGTTTTAAACTTCTTAAACATGGCTGAGTCTTGAATAAAGCTGCTGATTTAACATTTGTCTATCTTATTATCTCTACCTGAGGTTCTGTTCTTCTTTGTTTTTCCATGTAGTGGTTATTTATCCTTTAAAGACCCTCTCTGATGAAATGCAAGCTTTCTCGTTAGCATCAGTGTGGTGCTTTTCATTTGCTAGAAAACATACCCTAAGTGCAATTAGGAGTCAAAGCCGTGGGTGAGCATTTCCACTAAAAAATTCAGATTCCAACTTCTGGCATTTCATACTTAATAAACCTCAAAACCAAATCTTGTCAGCTTGTAGGGTGACATTTTCTGTGTTTTTTTTTCTTTAGAAACATTTTTATGGGTTAAATATGTATGACTGATGTACTCCAGTGCTACAACTTGTCATTTTTTAGTGTACAGTATGTTTACAGTGTTTGAGTGAAGGAAGTAGGAACTTGTAGGTGAGCTGGTGTGCTAGAAGAGCAGTAATTGTGAATGGGTAGATGGAGAGATGCGGGGACTTGATAGATCTGCACATCCTAAATGAAAACAATGATTACATATAAGTTATTTCAACCAAAAAGGGATTATTTTCATTAAAATAAACATCTAACTGTAGAAGTTTAACACTTAGACATCAAGTCGTTGGATTTTAATCAATAGACAGAGAGAGAAGCCTAAATACAACAGTATCTATGTATTTTATGATATTTAAACCAATTCTAGCGAATCAGTGGTGCTTGCCTGAGTAAATCCCCTAACACACCACTGTTTGTTCTCTGTATGGCCTATGTGATGAGCTGCATGCAGGACTCCAGGTGCAGATGCTGATTCAGCTTAAAATATGCTGAAACCTTTCACTCAGAGCCCCCAAACCGACTGATGTCAACATTGTCAGGCTTATGACAGCTGTACTTATGCTAGAGTAGGAGAAAAGGTCAGATGGAAACATCTGAAATGTTATTTAGGACACTAAGAGCACGAGTAAAAACATTATCTGCTCAATTGAGACAAAAATTAATGCTGAGCACCGTGTCAGGAAAACACCATTTATTGCTCCTCATCTTCTAAAAACATCTCTACTGTGAAGCATGGTGGTGGCAGCATCATGCTGTGGGGGCTCTTCTCATCAGCAGGGATCGGGAAACTGATCATAACTGAGGGAAGGGTGAATGTAGCCAAATACATTGAGTGCAGAAAACTGAGACTGGGGCAATGGTTTACCTTTGAGCAAACAGTGACCCAGAGCTTACAGACAAGATGACACCAGGGTCGGTATTTGACAACTCTCTGACCGTAAACCTCATGAATCATCTGTGGAGAGACCCGAAGATGCTGTCTCAAAGACTCTTCCCCCACAATCTGACAGTGTTAGTGAGGATCTGCCAGTAAGAATGAAACACAATGTCCAAGTCCGTGTCTGCAGAGGTTGTTGAGACTTACCCAGTTAAATTCAACGCTGTAACTGTTGCCAAAGTGTCTTTCATAAAACCTTTTATACAACCTTGAATACGTACATTTTGCCATTATGAGTTACTGAGAATAGACTGATGACTGAAAATGGAAGCTGAATGCATTTTAAAATGGAATCGAGAACAAAAAATGAAAGTCTGAATAGCTTCTGAATCCACAGTACAGTGCATCCTTTTGCACAGTGACAGTCAAGTATCATGTGAAGTAACAGACGAAAGAGCAATAATGGAATTTTACTCCATTTACCAAAGTTAGACAAGAATGTGTGTCATCTCAGCCTTGGAGCTAAACACCCAAGTGATTGAGATTCTGCCTCCCACTCCTTTCAGGTAAAGACTTGATTGTTTTCTGCTCGCGTGCATGTTTGCTGCTGCACTTTACCACTGTCAGAAGCAAATAATTAGTCTGCACTCTGCACAACATAACGCCCACCTCCACTGTATCGAGGTTTCTTATAAACAAACCCAACCTCACTTTTCCATAACTGAATTGCTGAGCTGCTGCATCCTCTAAGCTTGCAACATTCACATTGTGAATGTATCATCATCTCTTCTTCATGAACACTGTGTCTCGTGTATGTCATGTTCTTTGATTTGCTGCACGAACAGGAAGGCTAAAATGAACGTAGCTTACTTGCAATCTGGGCACAAACTGGGGCACTAAAGCAACCAGGGCTGCAGCACAATGCAACTGGTACATTCCCACAATGCAGCAGGGTAGTCTCAATACCAACAATGATAATGTGGATGACAGATTTTATTATTATACCAACTTTCAAAGCCAGACGTACAAAGTGCTTAAAGAAAAAGATGACATGACAATAAAACATTGGAATCATATCATCATTGTATCATAATTATTCACAAATGTGTCTATGCACAGGTTGTTTTTTTTTAAAAGCTTTGCAGACTGAAATTGAATTCCATAACGAATGAAGCCTCAGAATAATTCAGCAAGGTGTTTGAGAGCAGCTTCACTGCTGTGTTTTAAATCAAATGTAAACTTGCAATTTCT
Source organism: Acanthochromis polyacanthus (assembly GCF_021347895.1). Lineage (NCBI taxonomy): Eukaryota > Metazoa > Chordata > Actinopteri > Pomacentridae > Acanthochromis > Acanthochromis polyacanthus. The sequence continues at coordinate 23,307,783 of NC_067116.1, read as the reverse complement.
GCACTATTTAGGCAAATGAATAATGAGTTGCAGTAGTTGAGGCAGGGAAAATGAGTTTGTGGAGTAAATGTTCAGCAGTGTTTTTTGGATAGCATTGGTTCCTGTTTAGCAATATTTCAGATTCGTAAATAGCAGGATTCAACCCCAGCATTAACATGCTTATTGAAGATGGGATATTAATCAAAAGCAACTTCCAGTTCTCCAGCAGAGTGCTTCATTTCAGTTGCTGTTGGTCCGAGGTAGAGTGGGATACTGTTAGAAATATGATCAGCACCAATCACCAGGACTTCAGCCTTATCTGTGTTCAGTTGCAGGAAATTAGGAGCCCTCTGGTCTTTAATGGCAGCAATGCAGAGAATCCAGACTATCACAATTTCTAGGGCTAAATGAGAAGCACAAGTCAGAGTCAATGGCGCGGCTAATATGGTTAAGGTTCAACAGATATAAACTGACCAAAAGAGGACCAAGAACTGAGCCTGGTGGGACACCACACGACACAAGAGCAGCTGAAAAACTAAAGTTGTCAGCAACAACTTTGAATAGTCAAATAATTGGAGCAGTATCAAAATTTCATAAATAACAGTTTTGTCAGTTTGACCAGGTTTCATGTTGGACATATTTCTTTGTAAATGAAAAGTAATACTTGGAGACAATGTGCATTATATCCTGACTCAACCCATTTGAATACATAACGCCTTCTGAAACTAGATACTTTTCCATGGAGCCAGACCAACACTTATCATTAGCTGAATGGAACAATAATTTTTTTGTCTTCCTGTTAATGAAGAATATACAATCCCACACATATGATGCATAATGATACTTTTTTTTATTTATAAAGTTCACATTTGATATCTGTGATGAAGGATTAATGGATCAGCTTAACACACAGCCAACACTTGCACTGCTTGCCATTTATTGGTCTGCAGCCAAGAGATCTTGTCAGCAAGCCTCAAATTTATTCACATTTCTCTCAGATTGCTACATGTAGTGCAATACTTAAAATTAAAAAAATACTATAATAAAAATATTATACTAATATACATGTGTGTGTTTGTGTGTCAGCAGGCTTCTAGCAATGACAGCACCTAACAATTCCAAAGACTAATAATAATGATGAGAATAAAAATATATTAATTATTTCATTTAATAATTTCACCACTCTTTTATGCACTAATAACATAATAAAATGTAAGGGTTTTTTATATGTTCCATCCATTTGCTATTCTGCAGTCGCCTTTAATGATTAAAAGGTAATAAAAGTTATATTTGGCAGTGGCATAAAGCCTCAAAACAAATATATGATTTGAACATTTAAGAAAATTTAACTATTAGACAACTAGTATCTATAAACAAGCTTGTTATTACTGATATAGACATAGATGCTGATCAGTATTTATGGTGGCAGCTGCCTAACAGTCACTCTAGTGATGCCTCAGTTTGACCTGTTTGGTCCAGATGAAATATTCCAGAAGACACATCTACCACAGCATTAAAACCGATAACATCACAGGTGGCTAGTGATTCATTCTCAGTTTAGGTACAGAGTTTTTATTCCTGCTCATATTGTTTCGTTTCAAAAATGTTTTCAAGCCTGAAGTAGTAAAAGTTGTCCACAATAAAAACCAATAAAAAGTATGTGTTCTATTTGATATGGCATGAAGAGTTTTATTTTTTCATTATTATTATTATCATCATTAACTATATTTCCCTAAATAGCCAGTTTTGTCAGTAGAACTACAGACTGAGGAAGTATTCATTATAAAAACTGTTGAAACGAACCACATTATCAGTTGCAAATAGTGTTCTGTCAACAATTTCTGTTTGTGTGTAGTCGTGACAATCACCATGCAGTGCTGTTGACCTGTGGGTGTGAAATTAACATAGATCCTGTTTTCTGTCTGACAACAGCAGCAAGAACAGTAAGCGCTCCGGATCTAAAAATGAAAAGGTTTCATAAGTCAGGAATGGAAACTCATGTAATTTGTTCTCAGCTCATTTCCCCCTCATTACTCTCAATAATCTATGCATCTTAATAGTCTTATTTCCTCTTCAGAGCATGCTTAAACGGACTCTAGGATGGAATGGAAACTTGGAGTGACTGATCAATGTGGTGTCAGTGGTGATAAAGGCAAACCCTGCATCTGTTGTGTTTTTTCCAGTCATATCAGTGGTTACTAATCTTTCTCTGTCACGACCTCTCTGTGGAAACTGAACAAAGTTATCATTTCTGTATCATCCCAGTTACAACACTATGAAATCATCTCTCTGACTGTAGATATGCTACCAAAAAAGGTAGAGTTACCCGCAGATCATGTGAGGAAATTCAGGTTTTCTTAAGGACTTTGTTGCATTGTTTAAATGATAGAAACTCAAACCGCTTCTGGATCCTTTTCCCAACAGTGAAATGGTTTCTTTCAAATATTTTAGAGATCTTTTTAAATGCCCTTGTGAGACTAAGGAATATCTAAAGTTTTTGGGGGCTTTTTTTCTGAAGGCTTTAGAGAACTCTTTAGATCCTAGCATGAAGACAGCACACATTTTAACTGGAACTAGAACAGCAGACCCTTGATGCCAAAGGTTTAAATCAAACTAGACTAGATTAATTAGGTTCCAAACAGGTTGTAATCATTGTCACCGAATCTGGAATTCTTGATTCTAATTTTATGGATGTGATAATAAGTATGATAAATGTACTGACTTCTTTTTTTGTAACTGATCTGGATTTTAGTTTATTTAAATTGTGAAATGACTACATAACATGCAATTTCTATATTATATCTATTGTCTATGTCTGAAGCAACTCTTTCAAAGATCATCAAATGTTTGTTTGATCAGATTTGTTAAAACACTCAACAGTTTCCATTAGATGCCTTTTCCCCCCATAACTGTAAAGAATAGTCTAAGTGGATGTTGACAAAATATGTTAATATATTAAATTAGAAACCTTTGCTGTTGATTTGCCGTCCTGTTTCGCACCGTGTTCTCTATGCAAGCAAAGGGCAACTTGTACTGATGTCTTGTTTTTCCTTTCATATCAAACCATTTTTGAACGGTTATCACTCTCCTGATCTTGTTTTGCAGATGATGCATACCTTTCCCTTTCAAATTTACATTTTCGTCAGAGTGTTACAGTGGAGTTAGACATTTCTTGGTTCGGTTTCACACCTCTGAATGCTGCCCACACACATGAATTTTTTCAGCGATTCAAACAGAAAATGGATTTTATGAGTGAAAGGGAATGGAAGCTCAGCGTGATTACCAGACTGACATTTTAAAAGTCAATTGCTTCATCATTTAAAACACCCAGGATGTTTTGGGGTATCTTTCTTGTCACAAGTCAGTTTCATTTGTCTAATTTTGCTTGTCCATCTCCAAAGTCACTATGATTTCTTCTCCCTTTTTGATTTGTTCACCTGAGATTCCCACCTGCATGGTGCTAAGCCAAGCTCGCTCACTGGTTTCGTTTCTCACAATTCTTCTTTGTCTATTTTTCCTACAATACTCACCTTGGTAAAGATGTACGGTTTGAACTTGTGTGTCTCTGGTTTTGTGTTTTTGAGTCCTGCCAGGGTCCCTGCATGCAGTATATCTATTTCTACAGCATTTCTTATTCTATTGGTTACTGGTCAGCATCTCTACCAAGGCTGATAAACAGCAAAATAATCCCTAGCATAATTTTTTTCCTGTTTCATGTGGAATTTGGTGAAGTAAACTTAAATCTTGGGCTGTGTTGGGTTTCTCTCTATAATATAGTATTGTAAGTTCCCTGAGATTACTTATTTTGTGAATTGGTGCTGTGAAAACAAAACTGGACTGAATTCAAATCTGAACTCATTGCACATGTCAAAAGACAAAGGCTACCTTCTTTTCTCTATAACTTTAAACCTGTAGCTGACACTGACCTCTGGTGGCAGTTAGTCACAGTGCTGGTAGGAAACCTCAAGAAGTTGCATCTGCCCACAAGCTTGCACATTGTCTATTTCATCTCATATGTCTCCTCACATCTAAAGTCACGATTTTATCTAGGGAACCACAAGACAACCTGTGTGAGGAAACTGGGTTGTTGTAAAACCAAATTAGTGGTTGCATAACATGAAAATGTGGCTATTAGTATTCAAAGAATGAGAAATTGGTAATAATAATAATAATAATAATAATAACAATAAAAGAAAAAGAGATGAAGTGAGGGCTACACAGTGGGTAGTGGTTAGCACTTTTGTCTTGCAGCGAGAAGATCCCTGGTTTGCATCCTGGCATCTTTCTACATGGAGTTTGCATGTTCTCCCTGTGCATGCGTGGGTTTTCTCCGGGTACTCCAGCTTCCTCTCACAGTCCAAAAACATGCTGAGGTTAATTATTCTAAACTGCCCGTAGGTGTGAATGCGAGTATGGTTGTTTGTCTGTATATGTAGCCCTGCGACAGACTGGTGACCTGTCCAGGGTGTCCCCTGCCTTTGCCCAAGTCAGCTGGGATAGGCTCCAGCACCCCGCGACCCTAATGAGGATTAAGTGGTGTATAGAGAATGGATGGATGGATGGAGATGAAGTGACTACTTTTGTTCACACTCAGACTGTGTCCTGCAGTGATATGACTTCAAAGAAAGTAGAAATCAACATTATGGTCTTATGGATTAAGCAAGTAACTTGAAAAATAAGAGCAAAAACAAAAAGAATTGAATGGCCTTGTGTTTGAATATACAAATAAACTTGTCTTGTCTTGCCATTAGCAGAGAAGCTAAGGATGTAGTAGCTAGTAGAGAAGGATGGCAGAAGATCAATAACTGCACAACAAAATAAATTCCTATTTGTGGTGGTGTGTGCAAATTTGCACTTTAAAATCCTCCTTTTTCCCCTATCCCTGGTAAACAAATCCATCCACAAAGAGAGCAGATAAAAGACAACAAACTACTAAATATATCACAACTAAGAAGTGGGAAGACATACAAAGACAGGTAGCTAAACAATTGGGACATAAGGTAAGTATTCCATAAAACAAGTAATAACAGAAACAGAACAAAAGTCCAAAACCATGGCAAAAGAAGGGTGAATCTGGAGTATCCCTGCGGTTTTGCAATTTATTTTTTATGCTTGTAAACATGAGGCATCTTTTCAAAAATGAAAGTGCAAGTGATTTGGTATGAAACTATAAATGGGAAATGGGGAAAAGAATGAGGATGTAAGATGAGGAGGAGCTTCGAAAAAATGACAGTGAATGCAGGAGGGTAGTTTACGGTACGTCAGATATTACACCAATAGTTCTAGTAACAGATCTGAATAAGAGTTATACAGGGTGACCCAAAAGTTTGGAAACAAAGTTTAACTGCAGTGTCTATTTGAGTTGGGGTGCATGAATTCACTCTTATTTTACCCATTTTTGTTATACCATAATAAAATAACTTAAAAGCATAGTATTTGCTGAGTGCAATAACTCGGAAGAAAATTAATAGAACCATAAGGTCCAGGTATGCTGGAGCATAACTTCAAAATGCAGGCCATCAGTGTCACTTTTCAAAACTCATGATGGTATCTGACAGTTTTAATTTTTTTAAACATCCATAAGTATAATGAGGCAACATTTACTGACCAGTTTGAGGAACCTTCATAAGCATGAATGAAGATACATTCCAGAAGATACCAGTGTAACCAGTGTAACCAGTTGGTGGAAACGTTCACAACTTTGTATAAGAAACAAACATGAACATGTCGAAATCTGTTACTCTTCTGATTTGTGGTACTGATTTACTGAAATAACATATATTATTTGGATTATAGACTTTTCATTTCTTTCCAAACTTTTGGGTCACCACGTAGTTCAGAAACTGTTCACATCTCAGTTTGTAATGGATGAAATCACTGACGTGATGTCCTGCACATTATAGTGTTTTTGCTAAATCATGTTATTACTATTAGTTAAATTTATTTAACACTCTTTGCGGGCATTGCCTGTGTCATTTTCCATTTTTGTCACAGCCTTTTTTCCTGGGTTGTGTACACATAATTTGACATTTTTACCTGAAGAAACAAAAAGTTGCTGCATGACAGTGCTCCATCCTTTTCATTCAAACTAGGAAAATTAGCAGTATATAAATTGCTGAACATTAAAGGGATTAAGGACTGGAAGAGTAGCTTGAAAAAAAAACCAAGAAGAGATATCACTGTTTTAAAATCATGATGTACTTGTACTTTAAGCCATGGACGACTTTTGGGGCTTTTAATGTAATTAAATACATGCATGTTGTGAAAAAAGGTGACTAACAGAACTTGTTATTCCAAGCCAATAATTTTCTGTCCACAATGATAGTGGTGTTGCTGGTGAAATTTAAATCAGCTCGTATCAGCAGAGGCCTCTATCCTGCCATCTGGTGGACAATCTGTGTTACAACATGGAGCAGAGTAAATCTAAAATCAGTACAAAGATGCCTACTGAGACTCTGCAGTATCTATTTTTGCTGCCCTGATGGTGAGAAACTAATGCAGATGAGGTCGGACGAGAAGTTCAACACAAAGGGGATACATCATGCAAAGCATCTGTCATGTTCATGGACACAGTGGACTGTAGGAAAACTGGTTTGTCTGATTGCAGAAATGGTGAGAAAACTATTGTGAAAGTTGATCGTCCAGGTGATAACACTGTCAGTCTCTCCTCAGCTCTACAGTCGTCTACAGTCCAGCTGCAGAGATCCTCAGACATCAGCAGCAGCACCACTCAGAAAAGACAATTGCTGGTGAAATATTTCTCACAGGTGTCGGGCATTTTTAACAGACAGAAGGAGATAAATAAATGCAAAACAAACTTCATTCACATCTGTGGTGGTGTGAACAAATTTGCACTTTCAACTAGATTTTTTAACCTTGCCTGGCCAGTGAGCTGGACTAAGTCCACACTCATCTAACTCCCCTGTCTGCCGTTGGCTGTTTTAAACTGTGGTGAACCTTCCCAGGAGTGGTCAGTCAACCAAAACTACCCCAAGAGCACAGTGACGACTCATCCAAAAAGGTCACAAAGGAATCCAGGACAACATCGTGAGAACTGCAGGCCTCCCTTGCCTCAATTAAGGTCAGGTAAGGAAGAGACGGGGTAAAAATGACACCCATGGGAGAGTTCCAAGGTCAAAACCACTGCTGACCAAAAAGAACATAAAGGCTCATATTACTTTTGCAAAAAAAACATCTGAATGATTGCCAAGACTTCTGGGAGAATATTCTATGGACTAACACGATGAAAGTTGAACTTTTTGGAAGGTGTGTGTCTCGTAACATCTGGCATAGAAGTAACACAACATTTCAGAAAAAGAACGTCATACTTGTGTGATAGTCTGCTTTGCTGCTTCAGGACCGGGACGGTTTGCTGTGATTTATGGAACCATGAATTCTGCTCTTTACCAGAAAATCCTGAAGGAGAATATTCGGCCATCAGTTCGTGACCTCAAGCTGAAGCGTATTTGGGTTCTGCAGCAAGACAACGATCCAAAACACACCAGCATGTAGACTTCTGAATGGCTTAAAAAAACAAAATGAAGGTTTTAGGAGTGGCCTAATAAAAGTCCGAACGTGAATGTAATTGAAATCCCTGTGGCATGACCTTAAAAATGCTGTTCATGCTCAAAAAAACTCCAGTGTTACTGAATTAACACAATTCTGTAAAGAAGAGTGGGCCAAAATATTTCCACAGAGATGTCAAAGGCCCATTACCAGATATAGAAAACGTTTGATTTCAGTTGTTGCTGCTGAGGGCGGCCAAAACACTTGTTAGGTTTAGGGGGCAATTGCTTTTTCACACAGGGCCAGGTAGCTTTAAATATTTTTTCCTTAATAAATAAAATTATCATTTAAAACAGAATTTTGCGTTTTCTTGGGTTGCCTTTGTCCAATATGTAAATTTGTTTGATGATCTTAAACATTAAAGTGGTGAAAATATGCAAAAAAAAAAAAAAAGGTGTTAATAACACCTCCTCCACATCTTGATTTCCTTTTTTGCTGTCTTATTTTTTACTCTTTTCAGTTTAATTCTTGAAAAAAGTAGCCAACCGGCTCTCATTGTCCATTGAGAATGTGCTGTCGTTTAATTACTTAAACTGATATAGCAAGGGCTTTCTGAAAAAACAAAATGAAAATGCAAGTGATCTGGCACGAAACTGTATAAATGAGAAATGGGGAAACGAATGAGGATGTAAGATGAGGAGGAGCTACGAGAAAGTGACAGTTAATGCAGGACCACAACAGGAGCTGGAAGCGTAAATGCTTTGACATTTAGAGCTACACATAATTTGAGACTGTAGGATTTTTACCTGCTAAAATGCAAGATGCTGTAGCTGCATGACAGTGCTCCATCCTTTTCATTCAAACTGGGAATATTATTATGTACTTTTTTATAATGCATACACACTATATATGAACTAAAATTCAAAAGTCTGGGGTCACTTAGCATTGTCCTTGTTTTTCAAAGAAAACATATTTTGGAATGAAGATAACATTAAACTAACCATAAATACAGTCTTGACATTGTTAATGTAGTAAATGACAATTCTAGCTGGAAACGGCTGATTTTTAATGAAATATCTCCATAGGGGTATAGAGGAACATTTCCAGCAACCATCACTCCTGTGTTCTAATGCTACATTGTCTTAGCTAATCGGCTAATTGATGATTAGAAAACCCCTTGTGCAATTATGTTAGCACATGAATAAAAGTGTGGGTTGTCATGCAAACTGGGTGACCCCAAACTTTTGAATAGTAGTGTATATGCATATTTAGATTCAGTCTAAGGTACATTTACACTTGTGCTTTATGATTTTGTTGTTTCTTAGATTAGTTTAATCCTGAGGATAAATTCTCTTACATAAACATGTAGTTAAGTTAGTTTGTGGAAATAAATTAACCTCTTGCACTGTAGCAGCGTGTATAGGTCACTGGTGCGGCTACATGTTTCATTTAGACTTACTTTTGATGCTAACATTGAATTTTGCATGTAGCTATGTGTAATATGTGTATAGCTAATGCATTAGGCTAGAAATACTGTCATTCTCAATCATAGACTCACTTATCAGCTTCCATTGTTAGAAAAGCTATTAATAAAGTAATTAATGAGACCCAGCATTGTACTGGGTGACAGGTTTTTGTTTTGTTTTTAGATTATAATTAATGTGGTCACAATAATTTATAATAAAAGTGTTTTACATGCATGATCAAGCAAAAAATATGCGTATAATCCACTGCTTAAAATAGCTTCCAAAAAACGCAGTTTACTCTTGTTAAAATATTTTCTATTTTAGGGAAATTACTGAGCATCTTGACATTATTTAGAATTATAGTTGCGATCTGCTTTTCTTCAAGAGGAACCAATGGGTTTCTGAGCTCGTAGTGCAGTCTGAGAGTAATACTGTTGAATTACAAAGCACATGGAAAACCAACAGACTTGCCCTTTTAATAAGTTAATCATCAAATAAGCTAAAGACAAAAGCTGTCCAATGCATTTGAGTTAAGAGGTTGCAAATCTTGTTAACAAACAAGCAACATTCAGAAAAACTTAGAGAACATGTGGTGCACCTTTACATTTCCCACTCTTGCAAGCCCATTGACTGACGTCTCTCCAAAACATCTGCAGGCAGCTCTCTCAGAAATGACGCATGAACGCCAGACGTAGGTGTCCGTTCCTGTGTTCATGTAGTTTCCAGAATTTCCTTCAGTTTTTCTTTGATGGTGAGCTCGAAGAGAACTAAAAACAGTTGTAGGGAAATGAACGTAAGAAAAAAAGATCAACAAATGACTTCAAAGAGTCATACAGAGACGTGCTGTTGTGTCTGAATGACAATGTGACGGAGACAACCTCCCCCCACCCGTCACTCTTGTGGTTTTGCTGCAACTCATATGAAATGAAAGCTTAGAAACTGCAACATTTCTGAGAAAGACAACAGAGTTACACGAAGGCAGGTTGACTCTCACAATCGAGAGACCGATTGTCTTTCCCGGCTTTCCTCTTCACCTCATGGAAACTTTTAGGTGCTGGAGCACACTACATGGATGCGTTTTGTTTATGTTCCTTGCAGCTATTGGCAAAGGTAAATATATTATATATTATATATGTTCTAAATTATTTTTACATTTTTCTTCATGTGCGAGCTTTTCATTTTATGTTTGCTTCTGTCTCACTAATTCACAACACGGAGCAGAAAACAAATCAAACATAACAAAATGACAATTCTGTAAAAGTAAAATGTCAGCCACAAAGTGTTGGTTAGCTTATCAGCATTTTGTGGTTTCCACTAACAGGTGGCATCCGCTCTACTCTGTTCTGTGCAGACTTGCTGAAGCGTCTGTATTTATAGTGAAATATGCACCTAACATGCTGGCATATGTACATTTTTCTACAAATCAAATGCAAATTTGGAGTTTGGACCGATCTCCAGCCTTGTCTGAGTGAGCTCAAGAGCTAAAACATGTTCAGAAAGTGGATTTTAGCTTGTCGTGTGCTTTGGATTTAATGCTGAGGCTATTTTGGCTGATGAAAATGTCTATGTATTTCTGGAACAGCGCAATAGATACCACATAGGTGCAAGGCTTTTTTTTAAAGCAGCGTTCATGAAAGAAGCAGACACCGCAAGCTAGTATTCAGACAGGCAATGTTTCCGTTTAAGTCAATGCAAGAGCCAACTTGATGAAAACTTGAGCAAATCTGTGTTTAAAAACATTGAATTAGATTATTTTTTTGTTTCTCCAAAGGGTCAGCGTGTGAGCGTCCCTCTAGTCCTCAGTGCTTCAGACAACATGCTGACCAGACTGTCTACATTTGTGAATGGAGCCTGAACACCAATGAGAGCGATGTGACGTTTGACCTTTACATTGAGTGGGTATTGCTCAGTTCCAGCATTTAATTGCTTCAGTTAACATGTTCATGAATTGTTTTTTGTACTTTATAAATGTGATCCCCTCTATCAACCAATAAGCACCGTGCAGTCAACTCATCAGTCCCATATAGACTGTATATAAAGATGCTACTGATGCTCACTGTTTGCTCACCACTGTCTAGCATTCATGTTATCTAGCTATATATAAACCATTTACTATGTTTTTCTAAGTCATTACTACACAGGCTCAATTAAACAGTCCATATTACCTTGCTATTTTGGTTTCACTTCAGGGGAGCTGACATGTTGTCCTGCTTTATAGTCTTCTAAATGTTTAAATGAAGAGGATATCTCCAAAATAGCCAACTTACCTTGCAGCATTCTGCCACTGGCTTAGTTATGTTTGTTGTCCAAACTATTTTCACTGTCCCTATTCCTCCATTTTATTTCAAGAAAGACAAGACAAAGATGCTAAATATATGAGATTGAATAGAAGTATGTGCATGAAAGATGGACAGAGCCTTAGTAACATCATCCACTGGGTTTTGGATTACTGTTTTAAATCCTAGAGTCTTGGCCTTCTGATAGCAAACATAACAAGTCAGTGGTCACGTTAAGAACCTGAGGACATTATACGTGGTGATTTGGTAGAGAATTGCCAATCAAAGTAGCACTGCCCTAAAACATACCCTACTTTATTGTTCATTTTAAACTATATGGGACCATAATTTCCAGAATGAATACCATGCTGCATTTAAAAAATCATGAGACTTGCGATTGAGACCACAAATTCATTAAGAATGTTTACTGAGATAACAGATCAAATAAAAAGTAAGTTAATTTTCTCATAGACTTCTACACAATCAGACTTCTTTTTTGCAACTGGAGACGTCACCCCCTGCTGGCTGTCAGAAGGAATACAGAGCCCAAAACTATGCACATATTTAATATACAGTCTGTGTGCAAAAGGTTTCATAGATGTGTCTGCAAATAAATTGTATTTAGATAACGAGATTTTCAAATATTTCCTTCAACTTTGGCCTTAGTATTTCACACAGTATCATTCAGCTAATGGTTTCCCCACACCTTTATGCTAAGCTGAGTTAAGGAGTCTCTGCCTGTTGCTGGTGATGATTATCCAATTTGCCAGCAAGAACAAATGGATGAAACTAGATGTTAAATACACATCAGGCTGGTACTGAAGAACTGTGAGATGTTTTCTTTCTGATGCTTTCACTGCATTCATACATTTTCACTTTTCTCCGTAGTGGAAATAAATTCGATAACATCAAGGGGAACTCGACTAAGATAGTTGAGGAGCAGCTGATACGAACTCGTCCTGTTGTTATTTGGGTGGAAGCTCATGTAGGAGACTCCAGCTGCACATCACTCCGGAGGTCTGTTACACTGGAGGACACAGGTACTGGAATGACAAACCAACGGCAAATTTAGCAGCACAATTTCTGATTAGGCAAGTAAGATAACTGCACTGAAGGTTTTGCTTTTTCCCAGCAGTTAAATATGAAACGCCGCAAAATATTTCAGTAAGCTGGTTAAAAAAAAACCTCAGCTTAAGCTGGCAGGCTGCAGAGAAGTATCCAGCCCGGGCAGAGGTCTGGTTTCGGCCATATGCACGCCCCACAGAATCATGGAAACAAGTAAGGCTTAATGTAACTGCATCTTTTGTATCCAAGTTTAATTTATGTATTTACTGCTGCTGATCATTTATCCTTATATCTGCATTGCAGTTAGAGAGAATAGCAAACACCACCAATGAGGCTTTGAATTGTGAGTACATCAGTGTCTTATGTCCTTCTAACCAAAGTGTTTTTTGAATGAAACAGTTATTTACCTTTATTTTATGTTTACTGTGAGCTAAAGTAGTTCTGTGTTTGTGGATCTGAGAACCACTGACGGACCACACTCACACTTTTTAATGCAGGACGGAATTATTTTCATTTCACATGTGCATAAGTGCTTCGCTTGGCCTACAGATTTTCGCTTAGAATGAAATCACGGAAATAAAATAAAATTTCTTTCTGTAAAAAACGTAAAATTTCAGAACAGAGTGAATTTGGTCGTTTTTGCAGTTCAATGTCTTATCAACAGTTTTACAGCCAACTCTTTTATCATCGTGATCTATACGAGGAAAATGGTTTTAGGTCCTCAGGCTGTAAACAAAAGATGGACATAGCCATGATGTTGTCACCTGGTGATATGGGGACTAACGTTTGGAAGTCTTAAGTTTGAAATTTGGCCATCACCTTATTGGTTTATTTAATCTGTTCAAGAGGTGGATCTGACTGACAACTTGAGGACACTACACACAGCAATATAGCAGTGGACTATCAGTTACAATGCAGTAACGTCCTCATGGATACTCAACTTTAACATTCATTTCACTCTAAACAGGACCATAATTTACAGTATAAACATCATGCTGTGTTAAAAGAGACTTGAAATTAGTAATTCAGACCATAAACTCGAAGACAAAATGTTTACTGACGTAACCAATCAGTTAAGAAGTAGACTCATTTTCTCATTAACTTCTATATAATCTGATTTCTTTTATCAACCAGAGTCATCAGCCCCTGCTGGCTGTTAGAAAGAATACAGGTTTAAGCCACCTCTACATCAACATCAGTTGTCAACCCTGGAGGCTTTGTCTGTCTTTTATAGTATATTGCTTTATCCTGATGAACTGTTCGCTTATCTCTTCACCCAAGTACAGGCTGTCCAGTCATAACTGAGAAATCTTAACTACAACTGACTTGTCAGGCTTTGGATTTGTCGCTTTCTGTTTTCTGTGCGTAATGATGAGGTTGTAGGAATCACCCTGTACCGAGCGTTTTTTAGTGTGTTTGTTTTCCTTTTCACAATGAAAATACAAGAGGAACTGTACTGTGGAATTCAATTAAAATGTGTTTTCAGTGCTAATGTAGGGTGCGAGAGTTAGCATGTCTGGCTAACTCTCTGACTTCCTAAAACACTAATGCTGCTTTCATGCTTTGCCCGTGATTAACCCTCTGCTCTCAAATAAAAACGGATGCAAACAAATAGCTTTAATATATCAGGTGTATCAGTTACTGGTTAACTGAGTTAATATTATATTTTAGACATGCTTGAAGTTCTGTGTCAGAAATTCCCATTTTCTTTAACACAAATCTTTAATGTTTTTGTTTATTTTGCCATTTAGTTGCTTAAATACACTACCATTCAAAAGTTTAGGGTCACCTAGACAATGTCATGTTTTCCATGAAAACCCACATTTATTTATGTGCTGACATAACTGCACAAAGGTTTTCTAATAATCAATTAGCCTTTCAACACCATTAGCTAACACAATGTAGCATTAGAACACAGGAGTGATGGTTGCTGGAAATGTTCCTCTGTACCCCTATGGAGATATTCCATTAAAAATTAGTCGATTCCAGCTAGAATAGTCATTTACCACATTAACAATGTCTAGACTGGATTTCTATTTAATTTATTGTTGTCTTCACTGAAAAAAACTGCTTTATTTTCAAAAATAAGGACATTTCGAACAGATCGGGTGAAACTTTTGAATGGTAGTGTAAATGTATTAAACAGTTGGATGTCAACACAGCATAACCGTTAGCATGAGTTGTTTCTGTAACAGTCAAAGCTGAGTTTGAAAGAGACTGATGAGCATCCACCTTTATCATTTAATATGGCAAGTTGTTCAAAATGCAAAGTGTATGAGAAAAAATAATCTACCAAATAACAGATTTTTTATTTTTTTTTGTCTGAACAGACCAGATTGTTGTTGAGAATCTGAACTATTCAGCTTATGAGATTCAGATCAGACAACAGTCTAGTAAGGCCAAAAACCCACTGTGGAGCAACTGGTCTCCAGTTGTGATCGCTCCTGCAGGTAAACTAATCTAATTAAACAAATGGATTATAGCTTTCATGGTGTGTTTGGCAACACTTTTGACCTAAAATAATTAGCGTCTTTGAAATAAATAAGTAAAATTTCTTTTTTTTTTATTCACATAGACGCTAAAGAGAATGTTTGATCATTTTAAAACTACACTATATACTGTACATGCATGAACTCCAAGGTGACACTATAACGAGTCTGTACCTGCAACTGTAAATTCTCCTTCTTCTCTCACACAGGAACCATATATGCAAATAAAAATGTTTTTAAAAGTAAAGCATTAGTTTATATTTATGACATCTGAATTCATAAAACATATACAAATTCCTCTGAAAGCAAACTGAACAGATGCAGCTTCACTGAAATGTGGAAGATTAACACTTACTCAGATGTTTTTCTGCTCATTTATTATTTATGTTTTCACTGTAGAACTTGAACATGAACCTAATGTCACCCCGACAACAACGCTTGAAAAAGGAGCTCGAAAGGTGGTGCTTACTTGGCCGGTAAGTCAGTAAAGCAATACCAGAAAGACGGCACATATAGATTAAAGCAACACACATGAAAAATATTCCTTTTCTCTGGTACACACTGACCCATATTCTGCAATAATGTGCTGTGCTGCAGAAGAAATATTGGAAAGAAACACAGATTTGCCCTAAAAAAAAACGCTGTTCAGAGTGTACTCAGTACTCAGAGAGTTGTCATAGCAATCTTCATCGTGTGCAGCCATAAATGGGAACGTTTTTTCAACTAAATAAGAAGTCAATCCCTTTGACTGTGCCATCATTCACACCTAGAATGCATTTGC
Organism: Acanthochromis polyacanthus; assembly: GCF_021347895.1. Classification (NCBI taxonomy): domain Eukaryota; kingdom Metazoa; phylum Chordata; class Actinopteri; family Pomacentridae; genus Acanthochromis; species Acanthochromis polyacanthus. The sequence goes on along the minus strand of NC_067116.1, from coordinate 23,292,221 downwards.
AAGAAGCCACTTTACTTCCTGCGTCAACTAAACAAGCAGGATCCAGCATTCACTACAGTTACAGTCAGATGACAACGACTGGCACTGGAGCAGTAGCACAATTTTTAAAGCAGTTATATTTTGAAGGTATCTAGAATTATGCCTCTGCTCCAAATAAAAGATTATTTCAAAAGTCTGATTGCATTTTTAGGGAACATTTTTTTCAAATTATTTATAAATATGATAGTCACAATTTATGGGCAACATCCAATATGTGATATCACTCTTATCAATGTCATGAAGACTAGGTGATGGTTTTGGGGTTTTTTTAATTAATTTTTTTGCTGTAAAAGGGGGATTCTGAGCTGACTTTAAGGCTTTATGTGGCCTTTCAAATGTTGGTACAAGTACGTTTAGGTGTGGGTTGGCATATTGCAGACTGAGAGACACTGGCCTACTTCCTGCCCTCACAAATGCACTCTTAAGTGCTCAAAACTGCAAATGGAATTGAAACAGACTGTTTGTCCCATTGCCGTCAGGTTCTACCGTTTTGTTTTCCGACTGGATTTCTTCATATTCAGTGTTTATGTACTTGCTCCATGATTAAATGTTGGTTCAGTTTGTGGTGTCAGTCTAAACTAAAAGCTCGTCTCTGCTCCTCAGAAAATGCCACATGCAGCAGCAGTCAGCGGAGTGACGTACATCCTGAGTGACACGCTGTCTTCTCAGGGGTGTCCTTGTGAGGAAAAGAGGAAAAAACATCACATGAATAAACACACAATTTATGTGCCATACTCGGCTGTCAACATCTCTGTTATCGCCAGAAACGCAGCAGGTTCTTCTCCTCCAGCAGTCGTACAAATACCAACCGAACCTGTGGCAGATTTAAAAAGTAGGCTGGTGGATGAGTGTCGCATCCTGCATATTTATCCTTAAGTAGACCACAAAAACTTTGATTTCTTTTCTCTCTGGCAGTTTGTGACAAAACGTCACTGAATGAAAAATTAGACAAGTCCACTTGCCTTCAGTGGTACGAACTCCAAAACCCAGATTTAAGGCCAACAAATGTGACAACTTTATCAGGAAGAGGAACAAAGAAGAACAAAAAGAAACAATTAAAACAGAGTAAGTTGTATATAAAGTGCTCTTGTGTTTTTTTTTTTTACACAGACTGGATTCTTGCACTTTGTTTTCACCAAATTCTCTTGATGATTTTTTGACACGCAAAGAGCAAAAATATTTTTTACTTGTACCTGATTTTTATGCAACCATTATAAAGGAAGTAAAGGAGGTCACAACTGCAGACCAAAGCAGACTTTCTGTCTCTGTTGCAGACATAAAGGACTACATCCGCTACCTTTACTTTGAACACAGATGTAAAGGTGGGAACCCACAGACTGTTAAAATGTGTCTCTTTTATCAGAGAGAGGGCGGTAAGTGTCTTCACAGTAAACATCAGTACACTACAATGCACAGGGTCACTGCAGACTTAGTTCACCTGTTTGAAAGACGGCAGCAAATCCTCCACAGTGATCAACATTGTACGATTATATATTTTTAATTTCCCCCAGAACTGATCAGAAAGGACTGGAGGACATCTTTAATCACGGCTTTAAATCCCCCAAATCCCCCATTGCTCCTGATGAACAGGAATTAAAATTATGACAGCAGCCACACGGCCCCTTCACGTCCATATCAACTGAACGGCTTAAAGAACTGTTATAGTAATAGTTTGACAAGTACACTTAATTTACAGATAAGCTGATCGGTCTCAGTCTGTCTTTGTCTGTTATGATTCCAAAGACAAAATTAGTGCCAGTAAGGAACTCTTCTTAACTATCTGAACCTCAATCAGTTTCTGTGACTCATTTTTGCTCACTGTAGGTTCATTTTTCTCTGCAATATGAAGTCCTGCATATCTATAGAAATAGCATAACAATGCATAGAAGTTTAGCAAGTTTCCAAGCGCCCACAAGAATTACAAACATTAAAAATATGAAATGGTGTCTCTACATGTTATATATATTTTACTACATACATCTTTATTTGGTTCAGTACATGTCGCCTATCTGCTCTGATTTTACGCGGCCCACAGTCTAGCCAAACACTGAATCTTTTGTTTTGTGTGCAGTTGAGTCAGTAACGGCTTCACAGTTACACAGGAGATTTTTTTTGTACTTAACAGAATGGGATTTCTCTAAATAGAATTGTAGAGGAAAAAACTGCATGAAATAACACGATTTTAAGCTCAGATTTGGATAATTTTCCTGATGGATTTCCACATCACACATGATTGGTCCAAAGAAAAAAGTTGAAAATCTGACAATTCTTACAGTTTATACCATTTCTGGCTCTGATCGCCTGTGACATTTGGAGATTTTCTAAGAAAGATAACATGCTTTTAGAGCCTGCTGGCTTGTTTGGGGCTTCAGAGGGTTAATAGCTATGCGAGGTCTGTACTACCTGTGGAACTTGAGGCTGTTTCATAGTTATAGATGTAAACGACGGTAAGTTTTTCCAAGGGCATGAATCCTAATGACTTTCTTCATACCCTGAGAAGCATCATAATATACATATTTGTATTTTTAGGTGAAATACCACAAAAACTATTGAATGGAGTGAAAATTATGCACAGACCTGCATGCCCTCTGTCAAATGCATTTCCTGAAAATTAATTTTCAGTGTAGCACTGTCATTAGGTCAGACCCATTGAATACAGTACTTAGGTTTATGATCTGCCTCCAAAACTAAAGGCATTCCTATCAGCCCCTCCTTCACTAAGAGCCGCATTTATGAGGCAAATACAGCTCACATGGTAGAGCAGGTTGTCCAATAATCGCAGTGTGGGATAAATAAGAAACATTGCAAAAAGCGTTGGGCACCACTATATAAAGCATTAAATAAGTGCAAAGTATCTATAGTGTTGTTGTCGTTGTGAGTCTGTTTGCATGCTGACATCAGAATCTAGCTTGAAGCATTCATGTTTCTATTCAGATCTTTACAGAGTAGCAAGTTTTTCTTTTCAAATCTGCTCTTATCAGTGAACAAACAAAATGAGGAGTCTTGTACAGCTGGTTAACATGAGGCTAAACAAGAAATAGTTACTGATGTGGATCTCACGTACTCATCCAGTGGAAATCAGTACATGAAAGTTTAGCCTAAGCTACAGCACTGCACAGTTTGCCTCCACACATTGTAAAGGATACATTTTTCTTTTCCATTTCAGCACCAGCCAAAGAACCTCAGGGTTTATTGGTTTTTAATGAAGCACACAGCTCTGTTAACTTGTCGTGGAAGACGATTCCGTATAAGGAGCAGCGAGGCTTTCTCACACACTACAGGTTGTGCAGAGTGAAAATCAGTTCACAGGATGAGCCAGAAGGTGTGAAAGTCACTTTTTTACTCATCTGTATCTGTTTGATATTTTAAGCTGAGTAATTTCCCAATAACACATTTTCCTGTTCTGTGAAACTTTCTGAAAGTTTTTACCCGTCTCATTTGATCAGTGTGCTCCAACATATCAGCCTCAACGGTAAAATACCGTCTGGAAAACTTGACACCAGGAGCTAAATACAACGTTAGCCTCGCTGGAGTTACACGGAAGGGAGAAGGACCAAAAGCCACGATAACAATCACCACGAGGCCAGAGAAACACTTGAATGGTATAAGGCCTACAGGATCAACTCTCATACCGAAATGGCTTTGTGGTTTTGTTGTAATGATAACACATCAATGGAGCAGTTTTCTCTTTTTTGTACTTTCTCAACTTATCTTCTTTTCTCATCTGGTCTTTTCTTTTTTTTCTCTTTCAGTGTGGTTGAGTTTAGGCTTGCTGTTTATATTCTTTTCCTTCACAATGGTGTGCACCATTGTCCTGAACAAGTGGGTGACCCCTAATTTTAATATTCTATGTTTTAGAATAAGTGTATTAATACATTTACAGTATGTTCTAACATTTTCTGAATTTCACTTGATTTTTTCAAATGTGAAGGAGCTCAGAAAATGAAGCACTTCTTCACATGTGGCTTTGTTATTAACATCTACTGCTCTGTTCTGATATCTAGAATCAAAAATAGGATCTTTCCTCCTGTGCCAACGCCTGTTATTCCAGATTTCACGCCCTGTCCGAAGTGTGAGGTAAGATGCTGCACTTTATCTGGGATCAGAGGCTGTTAAAGATTTGGTACATTTTTAAAACTCTCTCTGAAACCCCACACAGTTGGTCTTGCCATTTATGCGATACAGAAGTTCCCAGTGACTTCATAAGTGCCTGATGGCAGGTTTGGGGTTTTGACCTTTTTGGTAATAACTCTTCCCAATAAGATACACAGAGAAGTAGAACTTCAACATCCAGTGGTGGATCCGAATAGATTGGATGTAGTTTGGAAAAGAAAACACCAGCGTATGTTAGATTTCACAAGACACATTGCATGAAAGCACATAAATCAAGCCATGGAGTCCACAGAACTTTTATGGCAGAAGTTGAGAGAGAATTAACCTGTGATGAGTGTTCCCAGGAGCATGGTGAACTTTCAGAAATTTGAAACCAGCAGTCCTCGTTACTGATTTGGCTATCCAACCAAACAGCATCTAATAGTTTTACACTTCCCCTGAAGTGATGGTAAAACCTGCTGGAAGGACATCTGCCTCAACAGCACTCCATCAGTCAGGCCTTTATGGCACAGAAGCAAGACTCAGGTCACTCCGAATGATTGCCACAGCAGCATGCTTAGAGCTTTCCCAACTGTCTCTAAAGGAATCTTGAGGTCATGAGAAATGAGGAGAAAGAATCTCTCAATTTATCAGCCAAAAACTGAAAAAAATTTGAGCAGAAACTTCAAGCATTGTGTCAGTTGAACATCAAACACTGCTCATCACCTGCCACTTCCATTGCTGCAGTGAAGCATGGTGGTGGCAGTATCATACTATGTGAATGCGCTTGCAGTGTCAGGTAAAGGAAGACTCCAGTTAAATACAGAGAGGTTTATGAAATCCTGCTACAGAAGGCAGAGACCTGAGGCTGGGATGATGATTCACTATTCTGCAGAGCAATGATATGAAAAAGTACCCAAGGTAACACTTTAGTTTCTACAGGATGACTCTCTTACTGTCCTTGTTTGAGCCAAAGCTCAGACTGAAACCTCAGAGAATATCTACAGAGAGACCTGAAGGCAAAAGTTCATAGACACTTCCGATCTGATCTGGTGAAGCTTGACAGGATCTGAAGGGACGAGTGAGTTAAACTGCAGAAATTCATGCGTTCAAAGCCTGCAGAGACTTACTTAAGAAGACGTGAAACTGCAATGGCTGCCAAAGGGGCTTCTGCAAAGCATTTCCTTAAGGGCTTTTGTAACATGATGTAAGTTGTTTATTTTTTAAACTTTTGCAACATTTAATTTAAAAAATATGCTTTCAATTCATCATTACAGGTTTTTGAGCTCAGTTTGTTGGGGAAACATGTCAAATTTACCAATTTAAAATCAAATCTACAACACTACAAAATGTGCGAAAAGTGATAAGATCCAAATATTTTTTGAAGAGACTACTTTTGTTTTTAAATCCCAAAAGTGAACAATGTTTTTTCAGTTGAGCTTATGTAACTCATGTGAGTATGTCTGCTAGATGAGTGGAAATTAAAAAATAGAAGTAAAACACATAGAAAGGGAAGCAGTGGGTTTAGATGTGTAGCATATATATGCATATATATACATATATGTGTGTGTTTCGCAGCCGGGAAGCATATGAATTAGAGGGAATTCCCTAATGATTACGTCAAAAGACGATGTGAGAACCACAAAGTTTTAAATCTGACCATAAAGCAGAACTCTGTGTTTAATAATACAGTAAACAGTAAATCACTGCAGTCAGACAACCCATCAATTCTATGCCTAATCAAAGACTCTCTCAACAGTTTTGGTGATTAAAAATAACCTGTGCAAACAACCTATATGATATTCATGTTTGTTCTTTGTTTATCTGTTAACTTTTGAACCCTGAATTTGTTCTCGGACCCACAACAGGAGATGTTGGAGAACAAAGAGGAGGTCCATGACCTGACGCTGTACCAAGTGCATTCAGAGGGAAAGTCTCTCTCTGAGGAGGCAGAAGAGACCACGGTGCTCGGAGGAGAGTGGGGTGATGGGACTGACGAGGACGTGGAGAATGAGAGGAGTGACTCAGGAGGCTCCGATGATGAGTGTTTGAGTCCTAGTTCTGCAAATCAGGCACTGAAGACAGACCTTGAACAGGTGGAAAATGAACTCACCATGCTGATATACAGAACTGGTTTAGTGTTTGATACGAAGACAGACTTATAGATGGATTTATCTTTAAATACCTCATTGCACACAATTGCACAAAGATAGGCTTATTTGTTGTCTCACACAGAAAACTGGACAAATTTTCCACAAGCAATGATTTATCTGCAAAAACATTTTGTCATTAAAGTTGTCTAGTTTTTAACTGTTTGACATTAATGTATTTTTCACTTTTTACTCATGTTTTAATTACAATGTCGGTATGTGGCAGGAGGATTGTTCAGCATGTTTTGTCAATAAACCTTTTTTTAAATTGTGTATCACGAATCCTGGTAGACACTTGTATTATTCATTCATACTTTTTAGGTTTTTTCAAACAAAACTTCTTGTCATAGGCAAACTTCTTTCTGTGGACTTTTTGGTAAACACTAGCTCACCATCTGCTTTGACAGACTGCCGTGACATTTACATCACCCCCATTTGCTTCACAATTCATTGTAATAACTTTAGTGATACTGAGTTTTCATTTGATTGTACTATCATTCATTTATTCATACTGTGGGCTATTATCGCATTAAAAGAAACATCTTTAACGTAGGTCACTATGGGATACAAGAGGTGCTGTGCTGGTTTGAGTCAGTTCTGGTTTTGGCCAATGAACCCAGAATCTTGTGTTGCTCACTTGACCCAACCCAGTAAATAAATACACCACTTTTGCTGGGTTAAATATGACCAGCTGATTGGGTTATTTCCTAATTGGACTCATTGACGTCCTACTATAAAATGTGCTACTACTACTGCTGCTACTATTCATACTAATATTAAATGTAATAATAATAACTGAGTTACTCTGAATAATACAAATCCACCACCATAAGCCCAGTGAAAATTTGTGACTGTGGGCTATGTTGATGAAACTCTGAGTTCTGAGTCCCTAAAAATAAGTGATAAAAACATTCAGGCTACCCATAGAAATCTAATCAATCTAACTAGATATAGTTAACATTTTTATTAAAGTAAGGTGACATAAATAAACAACATAAGCACTCAGAGAGCGCAGCACTCCGTCAAGGCTGCTCAGTCGTATTTCCGACAGATGAAATCTGAATTTAAAAAATGACCTTGCGCTGAGTTCAAGCTTGTGTTATGCATGTGTACATTATGTACGGATACCAAATCCTGACCTAAATATGTACCGGGCAGCGGGAATTGATGAGACTCAGAAACACCCCCACAATTAAATCAGTTGTTCCTTCAAATCTGACGGATAAATCCCAACAAGTCAACAACCGTCGATTGTTGTTGTAGTAGGATCACAATCATGTTATCATCAGCAGGCAGCTGATGTAGGGTTCATTGTAGTCATAGTCACAGTGATGCTGTGCCGCTATCTCACAATGATACAGAAATCTTTAACAAATCCGTGGATCCAGACTATAAGCCCCATCACTGCCAAAATCTAATCGGGTGGTCCTTGTGTCATTTCTGACCTTCCCTGAAAGTTTCATCCAAATCCAAGAGTCAGTTTTTAAGTATTGTTGCTAACAGATAGATAGACAGATAAACATACACTGATCGTCACATAATTTGGGTGCATTCCTTGGCGAAGCAATGATAACAATGAACAGTCTCCGAAGATGGTGACTATGTTTTACTTGTAAACTTCGATAGCAGCAGGTGGGCAGTAAGTTTGTCTTTTAAAGTTTTAACTTCTCTTCATCCAAGCTGTCAGCTGCAAACTCCATCACATACCTGGAACAATATGTCAGGTTAAGTAAATTAGAATTTCATTAAATTGTGCGATCTCTGTATAAAGTCAAATTCCATTTATTTGAATGTGATTTTTTTCTAATTCTTATTTTTACATTTATGTCACCATTTGAGCTAAAAAAAAAAAAAAAAAACTTTGGACTTCAAGTCTGAACTATCTGATGTCATCACATTTATATCAAACCAAACCAAAATCTACAACTCTTCAACTCAGCAGAGACCAAACATACACTCATGTTCTTTTTGTCTGCAACAACAGCAAAGTACAAATGAAAAATCTACTTTTTATTGCTTGCTGTAAAATGACACATCAGACAGGAAAAACAAAGAAGGGTTCACGTGATGGCTGAGAAAAAAAAAGAAGTTTGACAGGAAGTGGTCTCAAAAAAAACCCCATTGACCTAAAAAGGTAGTTCATGCAAGGTAGAAAACTAGATTAGTCATTGCAAAAGAGACTGTTGTGGAGTTTCGATCTACCTTGCTCAGTCTAGAAAATGACCTGCTGATTTGGAAGAAGTGATGACACTTACAGCAATTTCCACCACATTGCATTCCAATTTCTCAGCAGAATAAAAGTCTTTTTCCCTGGTTTGCTTTTTGTTTACTTGTGGCCTTTCTGAAGAGAATGAAATGTGTAAGAATGTCACTTTGTTACATCACATACATCTGACAGTGTTCATCATCAGCAGTCAGGCTCAAACTCAAGAGTGTAGGTTTAGTGCTAACCTATTATTTTGTTTGGTGATCAATTTGTGTGTGTACATATACTCTACCGTTCAAAATTTTGGAGTCACCCAGACAGTTTCATGTTTTCCATGAAATCTCACTTTTATTTAAGTGCTAACACACACAAAAGTTTTCTCATCATTAATTAGCCTTTAAACACCATTAGCTAACACAATGTAGCATTAGAACACAGGAGTGATGGTTGCTGGAAATGTTCCTCTGTACCCCTATGTAGATATTCCGTTTAAAATCAGCCGTTTCCAGCCAGAATAGTCATTTACCACATAAGCAATGTCTACACTTTATTTCTGATTCATTTAATGTTATATTCATTCAAAAAAAAATACGGTGTTTCTTTCAAAAATAAGGATATTTCTAAGTGACCCCAAATTTTTGAATGGTAGTGTATGCATATGTGTATGTGCGTCTGTGTTTCATGCGAGTGTGTGTGTGTGTGTGTGTGTGTGTGTGTGTGTGTGTGTGTGTGTGTGTGTGTGTCTTATTTTTTTGTTTCTGTACATCCACAAAAGTGAAAATAGATTACCTAACAGTATATAACAGAAATTCCTTTGACAAGTGGTCTATTTCCTGTTATGTACTTTAGAATGACTACGCTGAAAATACAGGCCCCGAAGTAGAGAAGTAGAGAACACAAGTTAGAAACAAAATTGAGTTGAATGTCCCAGAATATTTACTAAAAACAGATGGTCAATGTGTGCCTGATGCGCTGTTGAAATTATCTGGTATCATTGATGAGTATTGTGAAGTTTCTTTGACAATACGCTAAATGTGTTTTTGACTTATTCATTACACGGCTGTGAAAGACTACTGGATTGCTTAAATAACTGCAGGCTGTACTAGTAGTTACACTTGTTATATTATACTGCTTCGCAACTGTTATATTGTCGTGAAAGGTCTACATCCATGGTGACTGTCGGGTTAGGTCATGGGTAGCAGCCATCAGTTTGAACTTAACCCAGTAATAGAAGCCTGCAACTGTTTTCCCTGTTTGCCTTTTCACCAGACACAAAGCTATCTAGCAATTTTCTGTTGTAAGAAAGTAAAATATAAAAGCAGTTCTTCTTGTTTCAATGCATTTTTCTTTCTTTCTTTTCAAAATGCTTACATGAACATCAACAGAAACACCCGTCCCCCTTCCTTCTCTCTGTTCGAAATAAAAGTCCATGTGAGAGGTAGCGTGTGAAACTTTTTAAATACAATGCTTTTTTTTTCATAGCCACATATAAATAATATGTATCCTTTATTGCATATCAATGCAATACATCACATATGATACAATAATGTTCCTAAAATATTTGTCAATTGCTCATTTTTAAAAACAAGTAAAAATAAGGAGGATTTATACCGATCATGCCATTCTATTCAGGCAGCATACAGTTGTGCTCATAAGTTTACATACCCTGGCCAAATTTGTGAAATATTGTCCTTTATTTTTTAGCAAATATGTTTGTTAATGAAACATTTTTCTTTCATTTAGGGCTGGTGTCCAAACAAAGCTATTTATTGTCATGCAATTGTATTTGCTCTGATCATTCATGTTTTCATTAAAGAATGGAGCACATTTGACAAATTCTGCCAGGGTATGTAAACTTATCACCACAACTGTAGCTGTAACTACCTTCCTGTGTGACAAAGAGGGTGAGAACTATCATTTTTTCTCACCATTTCATGCTACATGTTACACAGTGTTGTTTTCCTTACAAGTGTTTTGCTTTTGCGAGTGTAACATTGTACCAGACACTGTCCCGGGCTAATTATTGTCAATATGATACTACAGTTTACATCCATCATATGGGAGATTAAAGCAAAACACACATTGATTAGTTTAGGCTGTTATTTAGGCTACAGGTCAAAAATGGTTTAATTGCTTGTTCCTTTGTTCAAACTTACCTTTCTTAGTTCCTTTGCTCTGACCAGTGTTTGGGAGGGGGTCGCCTAGCACTTCCTGAATTTATGATGCCACTGTCAAGTGGAGGGTTTTCTCTTTTTTGATGAATGTTTAGTTTGCATTAAAAGATATCAGACAGTGTTGACTTTACATGGCCAGCTTCAAGTGACACATTTAGAAATTCCAACAAGTTTATCTTGAGTACAATGATGTTGTTTGCAGATTTGTTTCTATTAAGGATAAAGAGTAGGTCACCATGCTGTATGATGGTAGAGCTGAAGTGGTGAAGATGTAAATTGAGCACCATATGTAAGGAGAATAGACTTCCCTCCCTCCAGAGAGAGCAAGCGAGCTGTGGCTGTACTGGCAATATGTGACATTTTTGAGTAGCTATGGGTTCATTCTGAAATAATTTAAATTAATTTAAATAATTTAAATTATTGTTTTATCTCTTTAAGTCTCACATGAAAAAAATAACAACTGGACAATTTAGACATATCCAAATTCAAATATGGCAACGGTATCATATTTTGCTCAAATGAAATAGGGCACTCTTTCCCAGATCGACTCACTTTATCTTGATTACTTGATACACAGGACCATGGTATGTGCTCGGTGTGGGGTTCAGCCCACAGTTCATGGGGAGTTGTAGACTAGCAGCATAACAGGAGGACTTTTCAAAACCTCCAGTGAGGAGACGTCACCATGCCCTCAAATGGGAAGCTTTGACTTTGATGCAAAAACCTCAACAGCGAAGATGGATTTGTCCCATGCTAAGTAAGCAAACATTAGCACGAGCTTTGCCTGTCCAAAAACATTTCTCCCCAAGGCTCAATACAACCACAAAGTTTTCATCATATAATTAGGGGAATTCTGACACAGAAGTGGCTTTTCCTAAAGTTTTCCCTCTGTGCCAGGTGAGATGCCTCATTTCTATTGGCGGTGCATTCCCCCATAATAGCCTGCAGGAGTCAAAGTTCAACAAATTTAAACAAGGTGTGGTCTCCTGCACCTGCATTCTGTTCTGCAGCAGCATGCCGGTGCTGTGCAGCACAAGAAATAGAAATGAATGGGTTTCACAGTGTGGCATTCCTGCATCCTGTGTGAAAGCTGCTTAAGACTTTTTAAAAATTTGGAGATGTTTCTGTATTTGTGGGAGAAACTCAGAGGACATTTTATCATGGCTGCCATTGTTTGGAAGAATCATATGGCACTTTTGCTGTTTTATTTATTTATTCGTTTTTTGTTTTTTTCTGGGGTTTTTTCTTGTTATGGGGTTACCAGTACCCCTCTTACCCCTGACTCCGCCCCTGCTCAATACATCAACAGCAGTTGCTTGCAGTTCAAACAGTCTCTGGTAGAAACGTGACTAATGGCGCCTCCCGGCGGTCAGACTCTGCCGGTACAGAGGAGGGACGGGCGGCGAGCTGCCGGTAGGAGAGGTCATTACCGTGTTCACCGCCTCACCTCCGACACAGCCGTTTACCATCCGCAGCGGAACAACAGGCTGTTCTCAGACTTTCACCACACCATGAACAGGCCCACCGAGCCGCGGAGCTCCTGCTAACGGTCCTGAAGATGCCCGATGCGTGTTGCTCGGTGCTAGAAGATGGCGGAGTCGGATGGTGGAGATTTTGCTCCGAAATATTCGCAGAGCAGGTGAGTGAGGCGGTGTGAGGATGTGCTGTGTCCACGGTGTCGCGCTGGTTATTCGTTGTTTTCCCTGTTGGGAGTCTCCACGGCTCCGGGGACGGCGACCCGGTCGAAGTCCCGCCGCGGCGGATTAAATCCAGGAAACACCGAGGCGTCGTTAAGGCCTCCAGGTAGAAGAAATATCTGCGCTTTGTGTAAGCCGCCAGCAATGGAAGTAAAGTTAAGAATGTAGCTTAGCCAGTGTAACTAGAGTTGCAGACGTTCCTGACACAGTGTGCTATCTTGTAGCAGGTGACACGCTTTTATTAAAGTATTTTCAAGATATGTTAATGAGTAAAGTCAACACTTCTATACTTTATACTTTTTTTCGTTAATATTTGTTAGTGCCACTTACACGGATAGTTTGAGTTAACTGCTATAGACAATGCATGATAAAGAACAAATACAGTTCTGAAAATAACCTCATAGTTTGTTTTCTTTATTAACGTAACTTTTGTCAGTTATCAGTTCACAGTTATGCATTCACAGTTACAAAATATTTGACAATTAAATAACAATATGTACAAACAACTGTATTTGCTCAGTTGCATGTAATACGGCCTGACCTTTGTTCATTTATTTTGAGAGAAATAAGTTTGATTTTCATTTTGAACTCTGTGTAATGCCATTGAGTGACACTGATCAATTATTGGCTTCTTTTGAAACAATTAGGGTCTTAAATCATTTTATGGTTCAACTCATTTTCATTCATCAGGAATTATTTTCTTTATAGCATGTGACCCACACAGCAGCAAATGCTGTAGGTTAATGCTCCTAAATCCTTTATCCAGGGCTTCTGCAACATGTATACAGTAGATGATGCAAGAGGGTATTCATTCCCTCTTCTTAAACTGCCATCCCCTCTCTCCATCCTCCATAGTAGCAGAAAGAGTTCAGTGAAATATAAGCCATAATATAGCTTATATATTGTTTAGAGTATTGTCACATTCACAGTGGAGCAAGAGGATCACAGAGGTATGCTGCTGCCTGTAGCATTATGACAACATTCCTCTAATGTTAATGAGAAGTCAGTAGTGTCTGTGCTGCTAAACATGCCTCCCCTTAGACCAAGCCACTTCCGTAACAATATATTTTAGGGAGGACATGAGTACAAATAAAGTTTTTATTCTAGATGTTCATTTTAAAATGAGAGAGGAGCAGGTAGCATAACTGAGGAAAGAGTATTTTTTTAAAAAAATATATGCCTGATTGCAGTTCCTAATATCCACATCCAGTAAAATAATAGCACATATAATAATACATATTTGAGCCTCATGGACATACCTACAGTACTTAACCTGCAGCATTCTCATTCCCAAATGAAATGACAGGATAATTTCTGAGACTTTGTTAGATTTGCTAAAGCAAGCTTCAAAACAAATTTAGATTCGGAAAGACAAAACTATTTAGGTTACTTTTAATTTTTATGGTTGGAATGTACATGACTTTGATGCACAAGGTCAGCACTCAAGTATAAAAATTTTGAAAATGGGTATACAAAACTAGATGGTTTATTACTTTAGTCTCTAGCCCATTTTGCTTTTAATATTTCATGACCTTATTGGATGACATTAGTGGAAGTGCTAACAAAAGCCCCTTTCAGGCATGCACTCCTTTCTATTGATCTGACTGCATCTGAACATGTCGACAACATGTCTGAAGAAGCACTCTGGACACTTTCCTGTAAAATACGCAGCAGTAAACTTACTAGTAATGGTTCTGTATCAGTTTTACGACTGGAGTCTGAACTGCATGCTGTCACCTAAACTGATACTTCAAGTTGTGTGACATCATTTAGGGAAGGATTTTCCATATTTCAGCTTCAATATTTGTCCATAAACATCACAGATCATGCAAAAGACAGTTTGTCTGCCAAAATCAGAAAGCATTTTTCTCATTCATTTTGCCCTACAGTTTCACATCTTCTACGAACTATAATGTCGATAAAAATGAAGCTTTACTGTGATGAAGGAGTCTCTAACGAGTTTGATTAAGTTTATTTTGCTGTTAGTAATGTACCAGTTCCATTATTATCATATATTGACAGAATTTTTATTGTTTAGGAAATTAGAAATAAAGTAGTCTATTCATTACATGGGCAGTCTGATAAGTTTGCCATTAGTTTTAATTTAGACTTTTGTTTGCTACTGTCTTACTATGTATGATCCATGCCAGAGTACCGTCTCTCTTACACTGCGGTGGGTTTGTCTGAATGAAGTCACGAGGAACATTAAAGTAGAAGTGATATGTCCGACTGACAGAATGCTGTCACTTTAACAGACTGATAAAATGGACATGTTTCTACTTGATGTGATGTCAGAACTACTTTAATGGGTCTCAGTTTCCATTTTGATCATTTAATGTTTGATATTTCTGTGTCTTGAGATGAATTTTTTTACCCAGAGCACTTTGTTTTGTCTGTGTGCAGCAGTAAAGTGTCTAAGCAGAGCAATAGCTTTTCTCCTCACCGTGTTCAGTGTACAGACACATTCTTATGAAAGCAAAAGCCCTATACCTTACAGAATGCATTCCCCCTGGCTGACTGTCTCAGATTAGATTAAGCTTCCATTAATGTTGCTGTCAGCAGACACTCCATATCCACATATCATTGGGCTGCACAGCAAATTTGATCAACATATAATAGCTCATACATAATAGCATATATGTACCTTTAAATAGACAAGAAAACGTCTGTAGAAAATGTGTAAATCTTATTTGAAAAAAGGGAGCTATCTCTTTAGTCACTGATTGTGACAAGGCCTCTCTCTCTTTCCAGTATGGCAAACAAGAATAGCACCCTTCGCTGTACTTTCTCGGCTCCAAGTCACAGTGCCACCCTCCTCCAGGGCTTGTCGGTTTTGCGGGCTCAAGGCCAACTACTTGACGTCGTGCTGGCCATCAATGAGGAGCGCTTCCAAGTCCATAAAGCAGTGCTGGCCGCCTGTAGTGATTACTTCAGGTTAGTCTGGAGCATGAGACTTCACACTGCTCATTTCATTTGAAATTGGAAGCACTTAGCTGATGCTCTTATCTGGACCAAGATTCATAAATAATACATTTGCAGAATACTCTAAAAATGTGTTACTTTGTAATTTACAGATTTTGAACACAAATTTGTCCATTTAGTGAGCACATTTTAAAATACTGAATTACAAAATGCAAGTCAGATATTTGACAAGAGGGTGATGTGACAGTGCAGCTAAATATAGTTCCATTGTTTTGCACACTTGTCTCTTGATAAAATATTTTTCAGTTCATCTGCCACGTACACCAGACCTCAAACAAACAATCATCCAGACAGAAGAAAGATTTTTGACGCTGGACAATTGCTCTGACTTAGGCATGGAACATCGTAAAAACTTCATGCAGTTTAATCAGTGCCTTGCATTTAGAATAGGTGGAATTGTAAAATATTATGTAGTTTACTGATCTGTTTTTGTGTTACAGAGCAATGTTTACCGGAGGCATGAGGGAGTCTAACCAAGATGCAATTGAGCTGAAGGGACTGTCTGCCCGAGGGTTGAAACATATTATCGACTTTGCCTACAGCGCAGAAGTGACTTTAGACCTGGACTGTATTCAGGATGTCCTCGGGGCTGCAGTGTTTCTGCAGATGGTCCCTGTTGTGGAGCTCTGTGAGGAGTTCCTTAAGTCGGCGATGAGCGTCGAGACATGCCTGCACATCGGACAGATGGCCACCACCTTCAGCTTGTCTTCCCTCAAGGAGTCTGTGGACGCCTTCACCTTTCGTCACTTCCTCCAGATTGCAGAGGAGGAGGACTTCTTGCACATTCCCATGGAGCGCCTCATCTTCTTCCTTCAAAGCAACAAACTAAAGAACTGCAGTGAGATCGACCTCTTCCACGCCGCCATCAGGTGGCTCCAGTATGACGAGTCTCGCCGGGCTCAAGCCAGCAGTGTCCTCTGCCACGTGCGCTTCCCGCTCATGCGCTCCTCAGAGTTAGTGGACAGTGTTCAGACGGTGGACATCATGGTGGAGGACGTGCTGTGCCGACAGTATCTCCTTGAGGCCTTCAATTACCAGATCCTTCCCTTCCGACAGCATGAAATGCAGTCCTCGCGGACACTCATTCGCTCCGACGTCATGTCGCTCATCACCTTTGGTGGGACCCCGTACACTGACAATGACCGCACAGTGAGCACCAAGGTGTACTATCTCCCTGACATTGCTTCCCGCCAATTCAAAGAGCTGACAGAGATGGAGGCGGGCTGCAGCCATGCTTGTGTTGCCGTCCTCGATAACTTTGTGTATGTTGTCGGTGGACAGCACTTGCAGTACCGCAGCGGCGAGGGGGCGGTGGACAGCTGTTTTCGCTATGACCCTCATCTGAGCCAGTGGTTGCGTATCCAACCCATGCAGGAGGCTCGCATCCAGTTTCAGCTCAACATGCTGCACGGACAGCTTTACGCCACAGGAGGGCGCAATCGATCTGGCAGCCTGTCATCTGTAGAGTGTTACTGCCCGAAGAAGAATGAGTGGTCCTATGTGGAACCATTAAAACGGAGGATTTGGGGTCATGCAGGCACTCCCTGTGGAGAGAAGCTGTACATCTCAGGCGGTTACGGCGTCTCTTTAGACGACAAGAAAACTCTTCACTGCTATGACCCAGCGTCAGACCAGTGGGACTTCAGAGCTCCCATGAATGAACCCAGAGTGCTACATGCCATGATTAGCACCAAGGATCGCGTGTATGCCCTTGGTGGACGCATGGACCACGTGGACCGTTGTTTTGATGTGCTGGCAGTGGAGTATTACATTCCAGAGAACGACCAGTGGACCACCGTGAGCCCCATGAGAGCAGGACAGTCTGAGGCGGGCTGCTGCCTCCTGGACGGGAAGATCTACATTGTCGGAGGCTACAACTGGCATCTGAACAACGTTACAAGCATCGTTCAGGTGTACAACACAGAGACAGATGAGTGGGAGAGGGATTTGCACTTCCCAGAATCCTTTGCAGGCATTGCTTCGACACCGATTCTACTTCCACAAAACACCACTCAGCGCTAAGCATCTGACCTGCGACTGTGAAGGTTTTATTCCATGTGCTCTTTCTGCCGACCGTTGAGTCAACACAAGGTGTGAACATTGTCTAAGTGTGTGTGTGTGTGCGCGCGTTTGTGTGTGCTCATATGAACGAATGCCCTGAAAAGCTACTGAACTGCATTACTCAGAGCTGTGTTTTATTTTCTCGCCTTGTTTTGAATAATGTGTGTTTATTCAACTGCCAGATTCTCATTAATACTTCATGTGAAACCTCGTAAGGGTCTCTATTTTGGAACAGTTTGAGCTTTTGAATGAAAGCTATGACCATTGACCAAGATGTTGATATTTTCAAGTAAGAAGGTCTTGAAGCACACAATACTCAGAGTAATATTCTGTTGAAATATATTATTGAAAATAATTATTAGACCACTGTTTTCTGACTCTTCCGTTGCAATTCTTTATGGAGCTAAACTGTGTTTTCTTCTTAAGGTTGTAATGGATTCCACACCGGTTAGTAATGAATGTCTTTCTGTATATTTCCCGTCTTTTCTAAAAACGATCATGCACTTCTCTTCTTGTCAGTATTGCTGAATGATAATTTAGTTCGGATTATCTGTTGACTTTGCATATACAACGTATGCAGGAAATATTTGACTCGAAATATTTTCAGTCATCTTTTTAAACATAATTTATTGTATTAATTGAATTACTACATTTATACGTGTCTTTAAGAGGCTGCTATAATTGTTTAAAAACTATAAAAAAATTCAAACAAAAGTACTGTTGTTGAAGTGGACTTTGTAAAGAAAGCAGTTGGTCTAATAATTATTTCTGAAGCTCAAATCTGTATAGAGTATTCTACACTAGCCCAGCTGGAATATATAAGATCACGGGCAAATTAACTGGAAACATGTTTGTTGTAAGAGATCATTCCAGAGTAGCATTAGCTAAAGTTTTACCAATCAAGGGCTTCAGTTAAATGCAGCACAAACAATCTCCTTTGATTTGTATCCTATAATTTAATCACTCATTTTGCTGTGCAAAGATATTAACACACTCAACCTTTATAACTTTGGACATTTTGATTGTACAGTTGTGATTTTTTTATGTTGTCTTTTTTATCTTGTAATTTGATTATTCACATAACTGAGAATCTTAATGTTTTATGTGTGTGTCTCCTGAGATTTACTAATCAACCAACCACATATCAACACACAGTGATGATTGCACAAAATCGAGTATTGGATGTGTTTCGACTTTGAACCAGTTATTCCACATTCTGATGTTAATGTTTTTTGTTTGAAGTACTACTGCCCTCGCGCTTCCTGAGCTGAAAACGAGTGACACGCGTTGTTTTCTAAAACGACCCAACAAGCCAGTGTGGACCTCTTACGGCAGCTACATGATTAATGTGTGTGTCCTTTAGAGTGTCAGTGTGTGCTGCTGTTTGTGTTAAAGAAGCACTACAACTTGCGTAAAGTACATGACTTGTCTGTAAGCTACAGTAACATTTAACCTTGCAACAGATAATTGTCATTTAAAAAGAGAAGATTTAATTTCTTAGCTCTTTCTCAGATTCTTACAAATGGTTAATTTACACATAAAACATATTCAAAGTATCCGTTTTGTCGTGGCTGACTTCAGCTTGTGTTTTTATTTCCACTGCATTGCTGCACTTTTCAGATTTCTGATGCTGATTTCTTCAGTGTTCTTAATGTGTTCACTGATAAGAAGCAAACCTCTTGTTGGTTTTCCTTTCAAGCATGACCATCAACATGATGGTGAGGAGCGTCCTTCTTAAAACTGTCTCCTGTCTGCCTTAGTACGTCTTTGTCTTGGTTGGTCTACCTGTGTCAGTAAAAGCACATTATATTGTTGAAGTGCAATACAAAGGGACCTGCTGTAGTCAAAGGGGAATGTACACATTTGTATAGCTTTATGTGCTTCCTTTAATAAAAGTGTCTCATGTTTTAAAAATACCCTTCAGGTGCTTTTTTCATGTTTTTATATTAGCAGGATGATGCATTTCCACAGCAAATCCACTGCAGCATGGCCTTGCATTATAAAAGGTGGAACTATTAATAAAGCCACACATTTCCTCACACATCTACAGGGAAAACTGTGCAGTTTGATTGCACCTACAGATGTTTATTATTATTTAATGTGCAGGTTATTTCTTTAACAACTTAAATGTAAGGCATCGTTCTGTATATTTAGCGGTAAACTGTTTGAGTTCTACTTTTTGTGGAAATTGTGTTGCAAACGTAGGCAACTTCTAAGGACTGATAGTGGCAGTGGGATTTTAGCTGTAAAATAATAAACCAGGCTGATACAGTAATTCAGTCTGAACATCAGCTTACAGTTTTCCACTTTTAATTATTGTAGTGGGTTTGTTTGCATCTCATATTAAACCAGCAGCAGAGACACAATTACAGATCAACCAGTTCAGCTTCTCCCTGACCTCTAACGAGTATTTATTTATCTATAGCGTCCTAATTATTAGAACTGATGTGAATTTGCTATCGATCCCAAGGGGGCTTTGAAACTATAGTAATAGTATTAATAATTGTAGTTAAGTTTGGGCTATCCTCTGAGTGAATCTGGTTTGCACACTGAAGGAAAGCAAAAACTTGCTGTACAGAAAAATTGAAAATAATGTAAATATCTGTAAAATAATCACATATTTAAGCTGATCAAATACAATGCAGTGCAGTTTTGACCATTTTTTGTGTGTTGTTTTAAATTAATACATTTTTTTCTGTGATTTTACTAGATATCTGCAAAAGAAGTCTTTAAAATACATAATTTGTCTTTAGAAGAATGGAAGATGTATGGAAAAGGATATGTTTGATTTAAATACAGTAAAAATAGCAGAATTTTCAGATCAAATAGTGTAAATGAATAACCATTTAAAAAATATGATATGGATGTTATTTACAGTTTTAAGATAAGACAATCCTTTATTTCTCTCCATGCCAGGGTCTGTTTCTTAATGGTTAATGTTTAAATTAATACTGTTTTCTGGGATTTTAATATTTGTTGTCTGTAATTTAACAAAACGGAAAACCTGTAAAATAATAGTTAATTGTTGACTGTTAGAAAAATATTTTTAACACTACAGTTTATATATTAGCTCCTAGTGCTTTTTGTTTGTTTTTGTTTTTTTACAAATACATTAAAGGTGCATCACTGAAAGCTGCAGTACAACCTCCTCCCATCAGTCTGTACAACTTGCACTGATAGTGGAAACTGGTACATGTCTCAGTATGAATCCACTGTTTCTATTTCTAACATTTTCAACATTATAATTACACAGTTTCTTCACACAGTTTATCAACATATGTAACACAGTACAACAGATCCATCATTCTGTGCAATTCATGCACTGAACCATACGCACCTATTATACATTCATTAATGCTTTATACACTCCATCGTTTCATCTTTGTACTGTCATTTCATTCTCTTTGATGATTGTATTCTACTCTATGTGATGTGAATATCCGTGCTTATTTATTTATTTGTGTGACTATTTATATCAGGCATCTAGGGCACACGGTTTCCCTTGTGGTGGTTCTTATTTTATCTGCCTCTCACCCTGCCTCACACTCTGGCAGCAGTTGAAGCAAAAGGCAACAACATCAATAGACACGCTGACCGTGCGTGATGACGTCAAGAGAAGGCCCCGGCGCGGTGCGTACCGTAACATTCCATTGAGAAGAAGAGGGAAAGATGGCGTCCTCTAACAATCCTCGCAAATTTAGCGAAAAAATCGCTTTGCATAATCAGAAACAGGCGGAGGAGACCGCGGCGTTCGAAGAAGTGATGAAAGACCTGAACATCACCAGAGCTGCGCGGGTAAGAGCTCCACATCTCGGCTGTTTACATGTTGTGGCATCGCTGTTTGACAGCGTTAGAACACTGCGGAGATAAATCTGGACGCTGGGATGCTAAGTAGCTAAAGTTCATATTAACGTCCTCGGCTGCATCAGCGCAGCATCGCCAAATTACGTTTCCCTCCGCCTGGTTGAGCATGTGTGCGTTACTGAAATAGGACGGGCTGCTCGTGTGCAGCATTAAGCAGCTCAGTTAGCCTGCTGTGAATAATGTGCACCTGTTCTCTGTCTGAGGCTGCTGCGAGCAGACACTGCTGACATTTCTTTAGCTTCTAGACAAATGGGCTGACATGTAAATCACTGCATAAAAACATGTTGGCAAAGTTAGCTGGTGGAAGCTCGATCGGAACAATATTGGCTGGACGTCTATGAGAGGAATAAGGCAGCCTCATCTAGTCAGTCAGATGTTAACCAGCTGTGCTTGTCACCATCCTCTGTTTACTCAGCGTTACCTTATTGAGCTATTTTTATCCAGTACCTTACCTGGAGACTAACGGAAAACAAAGTCTGCTCCAAATGATCATCCACATGTCTGTATTCTGCAGGCTCCATCTCCACCAGATTAATTTAGTACACGAATGTCAAGAGACTGACAACTTTCTCACAACAAATATAGCTTTAAGTAGCTGCAATTATTTCAATTTCACATTAATTTGTTGAATATTTCCTCGAGTAATCTTTAGCTGTTTGGTTGATAACATGTCAGAAAATGGTGCAAAAATGTTGATCGGTGTTTCCCAAAGCCCAGATGATGTCTCCTTTTGTCCATGACTAAAAAAAATGTAGTTTACAGTAATGGAGGAGTAAAAAAAATGAGAAAATATTCTAATTTAAGAAGCTGAAAAAACAGCGTTTTGACTTTTTTCTTTATAAACAAATCACATAAAACCTTTAACTGATTGTCAGAATAGATGGCACTTAATTTAATGATTGACTACTAGTCATGAGCCATTTTATCATGGATCATTTTCCTTTTTGAATCATAAATAAATAACCAGGTAACCTGATCTGTTACGTTGAAAATCTGACTGTAATCACACCAGCTGTATGTCATGTGTGATGTACTTAGTTGGCAATCAATGTATTAGTTGACGCCTATGGAAATAAATCAACCAATCATTACAGCTCTAACCACGAGATGTATTTAGTGTAGAACTGAAGTGATTGCTCAATAAATTGTAATAAATAATCAGTGATCTTGATGATAAATCACTCAAGTCATGATATCATGCAGAAATGCCAACCACTTTGGTGCTGCTATTCTCTATTTTATGTTATTGTAAACTGAATCCCTTTTTCTTGGTTGAACAAAACAAGCAATTTTAGACATCAGTGTTGGGTCTTAGATGTTATGATGGGTATTACTTACGTTTTCTGACATTTTATAGCCTAACCAATAATCAGTGGATGAAGTAATGAGGAAATGCCACTTTTAAGTATCACTAAATACTGGAAAATACACATTACAGTGCCAGGACTGTACAATTAATGGAAATGTTAGTGAAATCACAGCATGACTAAGTACAGTGTCCAAACTGCAGGAGCTGCAATTTTCTGGTAAAGGTAAAACGTGCCACGACACTTTTATAAATGAACCACTGTGGTGCTATGTGGCCTACAAATCAGATTCTCCAGACGTGAGGGAACTTTTTTGGAGGGGAAACAAGATCACGTAGCATAAATGTGAAACAGAGAAAAACGAAACCGGAGGGCCTATTTGATTTTTCCAATCAGTGAATCAGCTGTTATGGCTCTGTTGACCACAAAATAAGCACTACGTTGTTGCCGGGAAACGTTTGGGCTAATTGTTGGTCCAGTTGCTGGAAATGATGGCCACTTACCGCGCTGCATCAGTGTAAACCTGAGCTGTACTGTTATTTATTGCAGGGGAAAAATTAAATTAACTACTCAGTTTTATGGTCTCTGCCTGATTTCTTTGTGTTGCCATCCAGACATCAATCCATCGCATTAGTCCTGATCATCATCATTCTTACCGCAGATCACTGTTGGTGTAAGAGGCCTTCCATCGCCATGTTTTGTTTTTTTTTTTTTACACTTTTGTGACTGAGTTCTGTATTAAGACATGTGGTTACTGTAATAACCAGGTGTGTACAAAGTCTGACTGTAATTACACCAGCTGTCAGTCAGGTGTCTTTCACATCAGCTGATGTGATTTTTTATTTGCTATGAAAGATGTTGTCTGCCTTTCGATTATTCATCAAACAACCACATCTGCCTGTTTCATCGTGTTTCATCTGTCAATTAATCGATCCATTAATCTTTCATATCACCACTGTGGACTGGCATGCGTCCTTCATTTTTAACATCTCTTTTTTTTTTGTGAATCGGATCAATCATTCACTCATGCTTTCATGCAATTTTACTTTGCACAGTTGCAGTTACAGAAGACCCAGTATTTGCAACTAGGGCAGAATCGTGGACAGTACTATGGAGGCTCACTGCCCAATGTCAATCAGATTGGAAATGGCAACATTGACCTGCCTTTTCAGGTGAGCCCTTAGCCTCTCTCGGCTGGTAAATCAATGGTTTGTTCTAGACCAGTGTACCTTTCTCAGCTGTTGGCGTTAATATTGGACATGCAAAGGTTGCGGTTTGTCTGTAGTATTGGTGAAATGTTGGTTCAAAACAGAGAATTCCTAATAAAGGTGTTTAAGAAAGGCTGCAGGCTTATTTTAGGTGATGATAGTAAAAGTGTTTAGACATTACCTGCTGGTCAACGCTGTGTAATCCATCAGGAATTATTATTGATCAAGAGCAAAAAGGAAAGATTTGTGCTTCAAGATAAGTAACAGTTGTACCCTGCAGTGTAATTTGGTTCCTAAATTTTAAAGTGTACCATTGCTTGTCATGGCTTTCCATCCTTAAATACATTTGCCAACTCAAGCATCAGTATGGGGGGCCCATGGCTTGACTCATTTTGAAATGGACACATTTGCACCATTAATCCTAAGACATTTATCCTAAGACGTAGTTTTCTTGGTGTGCGTCAGCGGTTTTTCTGGCCTCATTCACGTGGTGTGTTCACTCTAGAACTCGGTGCTGGATACCAGTCGGACTACCAGGCACCACGGGCTGGTGGAGCGGGTTTACCGTGACCGGAACCGCATCACGTCTCCTCACCGCCGGCCGCTGTCAGTCGACAAACATGGACGCCAAATATCCTTTTCGTTTGAAATGCACCTATCGCTTTGTTATTGATTTAGTCAGAATTTAAGTCATAATCTTGCTGCTTGTCCGCGTCCAGAGGGGTTTTGTCACAGTGGGCCCTGTATCATAGCCTGTTTTAGTAATACTTTAGGCCTGCAAGTTGTTCAAACTTAATCATTTCCACAGACAGGGAAGTTTGCAAGTGTTTGTTTGATACAATACTCCTTTTACAATGTTGGTAGTGAAAATGAATCTTCTTTTATGTCATAGTTGGAATGACAAAGATAATGAGCATGGGAGGATCTTTTGGCTCTTCAGTCACATAATTGAGACCTGGTTAACATGGATGAGCAAACACGATTCACTAAGGAGTGTAATTGCAAGGTGTTAGTCAAATAAGACAGATTGTTTGATAGTCTGAACGTACCGAATCAACCAAGTTGAAACGGAGAACAGTTGTAGTCAATGATGAATGAGTTCCCTACATTTTATCTTCACTCAACATGGGTTCAGCCTTTCTCTGTGCTTTCATATCGTCATGTTGTCATTATCGGGGATTTAAGTTAAGAAGTCACCGCTTTAAGTTAAAGAGCCGATTCCTTTGGGCTGATCAACAAAGATGTCTGATTGAAGAAATGTTTTATCCAACACACAGTGAAAATCAGTAGATGTGGTGACAGTGAGACATCATCTTACAGTTCAACACACTTTGAACAAAGAGTGAGAGAATTGTTTATTTCACCACATGCACTGACAGCCTTCTATTAAATGATGCTACGTAATACAGTGTGTATTGATGCTGTCCAGCTGACAGGATTCTTCTTACAAATATACACCGCCATCAGATAACAAGACATCAAAGTAATTGTGCCTCATAACACTTGTGTGTGGTTATTTATTATGTATCAGGTCTCTAAGCCAGGAGGCATGAAAAGGCGTATTATCTCAGATCTATTTTTTAATCCCCACTGCTTCATTGCCCTTAACTAAATTCACATTGACAGCTGTCCTTACAGCTCAGTTTACCTCTCCCCACCGCCAGACACTAGCTGGAGAAGGTAAGCCACCTCCCTTTGTCCATTTGTCAAAGCGATAACTAGGACACACAAGCAGAGGTAGCTCACTTCCAGAAAGTAGATTTCATGAGCTTTGGTGGTTCAGGTATTTAAAAAAAGCTAAACCAACCACAAAGAAGGCTGCATATCGGGCCGTATGACGAAGTAAAGGTGTGTAACGGAGTACGGTTCTTGATCAGTATGATGCTGTGGAGCTGGCGCTCTGCCAATGTTGAGGATCTGGCAGTGATCTTGCTGACATCTCATCTTTCTGACACATACAGGACAAATTCAGACTCTGCCTTACACCAGAGCGCCATGAATCCGAAGCCCCAGGAGGTGTTTGCAGGGGGATCACAAGAGCTGCAGCCTAAACGAGGTAAGGGAATATCTAGTTACAAAGACACAGAGCCGCTTTTATTTATTTATGTGCAAAGTGCTAATGCAGGCGGCAAACCTCAAATGACATAAAGGGGTCGATGTCACAGAAGTAGGTCTAGACTCTTAGTGAAATATTCATGGAGTAGATGGATTCTGATCTCCAGCAATGAAGTGTTTCGGCATCCAGGTACACTCCTCAGCTGGCTGTAGAGAAGGAACATCTCTGAATGAAGCTGACTGAGGACAATCCAGAGAGGAAAATCAATAATTAACTGATTATGCATTGATTATGTCTTTTTTTGTGAGAGGTTCTGAAATAGTGAAGCCAAGATTGGCTGGCATCCGTTCAGTCTGTCTGGTGGTCACTTTGCTATTTTTAGACTCTTAGGAATCTAGTGCACAGCACTATATTCTGCATGACTGGCTCAGATATTGATGACTCATTTCTTGCACTGATTTGAATTGTTGTGTATTTTGTCATAGCAAGCAACTGTGTCTTGCTGTTTCACTAATTAGTACTGCTGCTAACAGTGCCTGGGACAGAGAATTCAGAGCCAAATGCAGACAAGGATGCACAGAAACAGTTGTGGGATGACAAGAAGGTACTGAGGGGACAGGGAAGGGCTTCAAAGTCTACATTTACCACAAGAGATTTGTGGCTCACGATTACGTTTTCTCCTCAGGATGATTCGTCAAAGCCCAACACGTGTGATGTCCCAGGAATCAAGTGAGTGGCTGTAGTTGGTTGTGTTGTTCTGATACCCATCTTCTTTGGATATCCAGACTCCTTCACATATGGAGCCCTGTAACATTAGACTGATATTGACCAGTCACGTGACAGCATGGAGACCCTTCCATAATCACAGAAACAGTGTTTTGTTTTGAAGTTTTGTATTTTAAAGGTGAAATTATAATGTTCAAAGCTGTCGTTATGCTTTAGAAGGTCTTCTTGCTTTTCAGCATGGCTAAAATGAGGACAAATTATTATTGTAGGAATCTGTTTCAGAAGCTAATACCAAAACCTAAATAAATAATAGTTTATTTTATTTATGTCTGAATTATATCATGTAGTGAAAGGAACAATTTAGTTTGCAAGTAACAGACATTTAATGTATTTTCATGCTATTAAATGGTTGGCTTTGTCAGTAATGTTTATCATTAGTGACCATTTATTAACCATAAACTGCTTCCATTTTTAATAGTCAACTTTTTAAATTTTATGCTGAAGTGATTGTGTCTTTTAAAGTCCACGTGTTTCTCACAGTTTGCCAAACCGTATAGCAAGTGTTCCCAGTCACCTTCGGATAAAGTTCTGCCATCCCTAAAAGTCTAATCATAGCTTTGCAGTGTCCCATGATCGTGGCAGAGTTATCATCCTAAAGATAAGAGTGACAATAAAATGACTGGTTTAGAAAACTTCCAAAGGATTCATGCCTTAAGTAAAAAATATTGCTATGTATTGATTGTTAGAAGTCTTGTGCACATGCTGTGTCACAGTAAAAACAAATGGTGATGTATCAGAGAAGTGTTTCTGGTGTCTGACAGAGCGTTTGTTTTGTTTTTAGTATATTTCCATCACCAGACCAGGAGCTGAACCCATCCGTGCTCCCTGCTGCACATAACACCGGTGGTTCGCTACCCGACCTGACTAACATCCAGTTCCCTCCTCCGCTGTCCACCCCTCTGGACCCCGAAGACACCGTGGCCTTCCCATCTCTCAGCTCTGCCAACAGCACGGGCAGCCTGACCACCAACCTCACCCACCTGGGCATCAGTGCTGCCAGCCACGGTAACGAGCGCCATTTCATGTTCATTAGGCGTGGAGGATGAAGAGGTACATTTAACAAAGCAGAGAAAGAAATGCTGGATGTCTTGTAGCTCAAAAATAAACATCATGGGCTTATGGTTCTGACTGCAGAGGAGTTAGTCCTCAAAAAGAAAATGTGGAATATGTCAGAGCTCGGAGTTATATAAAAAAAACATGTCAACAGTATTCTCAAAATACCAACAAACAGCAGGATAGAGTTTGATGCTGTCCTATCACCTCCTCAAGTGTAAACACATGCAGTGTTAGCAGGAGTGTGGAGTCTGTCTCCTCATAGCTTCAAATGGCTTCATCATCCAGAGCTGATGATCAACATCAGTCACTTCCTGCTCCTCATATTGGAGTACTTCATCTAGAAATCCTGCAGCTGGAAATGGTGTGACGTCACATCTCAACACGTATTGAAGGGTCTTTATGTGTGTGTGTGTGTGTGTGTGTTGAAAGCTGTCTTTGTGTTACAGCTTTAGACCATGGACATGAGGACATTCTGGTAAAGCGAGGGCCTTTTGGCCAGTATTCACTTGTTCACAGTCCCTCTCACAGGGCTGTTTGAGGGTTAAGACTTGGTTTTAGGATTAAAGGTGAAATATGCAATTCTAATCCAATGCACTTTCTGCCAGATTCAGTAAAAATCTCTTCACGGTCCGTTGGTTATCCATTCTGTCTGTGAACTGATGAAAAATCCCGTGTTTATATACAGTATTGGTTCTGTAAATGAGAAACACAGGGACTGTTCTGGTGTGTCCTGTGCATGTTCTCGCTTGTGCACAGAAGAGGGAGGAAAATGCGGCCGAGAGGGAAAGTGATCTGGTGCACACTAACTATCTGAATATGTTAACTGGCTAAATGAGAAATAATCTTACTCTAAAATCACAGACTCCGTCTTTGAGGTTAGAATTACTTCAGGGTTCAGGGTGGAGTTAGACACTTAGTTGTGATGGTTTGGGTTCAGGAGTTGGATTTGCATGATGTGATTCAGTCTGCTTCACACGTGGTGGATGTGTTGCTGGGGACTTGGGGAAGTGCAATGTTGATTGTGAAGTCATTTTGATGAGCAGCCCTCATGCTTAGGCTTTTAGTTGTTTTTTTCTGTGTTGCACTTTCACATTAATATGTTTTTGTTCAGTGTGGTCAGAACAGCTCAATGAACCGTCCATCTTACCGTATGCAAACCTATTACCGCTCGATGTGAAGCTGTTTTGGACAGTAAACTAACCATGACGTCACCCGTTGGTTTCAACGCCGAGAAAATGAAGCCCGGATTTTGCTACTTCCTGGTTGCTGTTTTGGATTTTTTGGAGCCAGTGACGTAAAAAGCGTCATCAAACAGGCTGGACCGGAGAGCAACTAGGGGCAGGATTGGCTGAAGACTCTCTTATCCCGCCCACATTTTACTGCAGAGGCTTCTGTTGCTGTCTATCAAGTATAGCCACGCCCCCTGGCTCCGCCAACTTTAACGATTTATTTAAAATTCAGTATTGATTTATTTTAAGATCGGCCACCTGATCTCTCATTTTGACCATGAAAACTAACGGGGAAAAAATCCTGAAATCCTGAAAATCAGTCTATCAAATTTTATTTTTTCCAAAAATGAATTGGGGTCTATGGAGCAAAAGCTTTTTGGAGCCAACCCTAGCGGACGGCGTGATATTGCAAGTTTTTTGTTTATTATAACAACACACACACACACACACACACACACACACACACACACACACACACACACACACACACAGAAAGCAAACTGTGCAAAGTAACATTCAGTGTGAGTCTACGTGTGTGAATAGCATCCTGAATCAGTGTGTATTTGCTGACACGTCCCATTCCTCCTGCTACGGGGGACTCCCATCACTCGTGCTGCAAACTGTGCACCCCAAACAGGGACGCTTTGGAAGCATTACAGCCCAGATACATGCACATGAATAGTGAAACAGTTTGTGATTTTTAGAGTCAGTTGATGTTTTATATTGCAGAAAAGTAGTCTGATCAAGCAGCCTCTAAATACCTCTTGTTCACATGTTTGTCAACTTTATGTTTCTTAGTGCAAGCTGATTTTTGCTTCTTGTCTTGTGTTTGGGATTTACACCAGTTGGTATGTTTAAATTTAGTGCAAGATAAAGAACTAGTCATGTCTACATCTGTTTTTTTTTTTTAACCTTTCCAGGGATCCCCGCCTCCTCTCAGCCCACTATGACTGTCACAGCACAGCGCCGGCAGCCACCCGTGGTGCCGCTGACTTTAACCTCTGACCTCCATCTTCAGCAGTCCCCACAGCAGCTCTCACCCACCCTCACCTCACCCGTTAACATTACACAGGTAGGGATCTGCTTGATAAACTCAAGGTGGGACTGAAGCTGGGCAACAGGAGTGCTCTCAGTGGGCATTACCTACATAGAAACTGATGACCGGATACAGCCCACTGGAGCATTCAACACATTTCTGTTTTTATTCAAATATGTCTTCGCAGTATCGTTAAAGTCAAACCACATGTTAAATGAGCCTGTTGCAAGTAAGAGTTCAAATTTCAGCAGATCTCTCACTTGACAGGACTAGTTTGCGTGCATCTTTCCGCAGGCTGTGCCGACAGAAACGCTGACCCTGGAGCAGCAGCTTTCCCAGTATCCCCTGTTCAACCAGCTGACCGCTCAGGCCCAGGCTCAGCTGCTCAGTGACCTCCAGAAGCAGCAGGCTCTGCCGCAGGGCATCCAGCTCATCACCTTGCCAACTCTGGCCTCCGCTGGCACACCCACCGCTACGGCCAGCAGCCCCTCTCCAGACAGCCAGACCACCGCCAGCATCAGTGTCAGCTCGGTAAGAAAACAAGCGAGTCTAGTGAGAAAGCTGAAGCACTGATAAAAGTCTGATGAAATGACTGGTGCCATTCTGCTTATTCTGAAGCTTCTGCTCATTTTGCCACTGAAAGTTCTTCAGCCGCCAAGAATGCATCCCAGTAAATATCTACACATCTTTTTTATGCCGTCAGACATTTTGAGGAATAACTAATAAGCAGAAACACATCTTTACTCTTCACAAGCAGATAACGTCTTTATTCTGGTTATTTTCTTTGCAACACTTTTGATTAGCGGTGGGATGTTGTCACTTTGTTGTGAGCTGTACTTTGTAGGTCCATTGAACTGATAAATTCTTCTCACCATTTGTAACTTAGCGTTTTCTTGTGCCAATTATAATGAACCATTTTCTGCAACACAGCAGCCATTTGAACATTTACTATTCAAGTAATGGCATATTTCAGAAACGTAGAGGAGCCGACCAGTCACAGAGGTCACCCGTAGCTGGATGTGGTTGGTGGCATTTCTCACATTATATTATACACACTACACAAAATGAGCAGATTCTAGGTTGATGCCTT
Organism: Acanthochromis polyacanthus; assembly: GCF_021347895.1. Taxonomy (NCBI): domain Eukaryota; kingdom Metazoa; phylum Chordata; class Actinopteri; family Pomacentridae; genus Acanthochromis; species Acanthochromis polyacanthus. The sequence goes on along the minus strand of NC_067116.1, from coordinate 23,261,188 downwards.
CTCACGTCTCACGAGATTTGTGTGTGACAGGCATGAAGCTTAGTGCTAGCTAACCCTCTTCCCTCCAACAGTACCGCAATCAGACTGGCTCACCAGCCACTCAGTCTCCAACCTCCCCAGTCTCCAATCAAGGCTTCTCCCCCGGAGGCTCGCCTCAAGTAAGGGCCCACCCACCGAGCTAGCTGCTGTTTGGGGAAGGGCTTTGCTCCTGGGGGAAAGCTAACTGTAGATAGTTAGGCTGCTTCTCATTCTCTGTCTCGGCAGTTAACCCCTCATGGTGTCAGCACCTGCATAACTCATCTCTTCATCACCACTGTCACTGTTCACTGTGTGCATGACAGCATGGTGATGGTTTGTTGATGGAGGCCCGGACCAGCTGTTGGTAGTAAAATGTTCATCTCTCAGCTTCAAGTCTTTCCAAGGACAGTTCAGGCTCGTTGTGTCCACAAGGATAAGCGTGCTGTAAATTTCATTATCTATTCAAATCCACTCCTCGGACATCTGCGAGGGAACGCGTACGCCGATTGCAGATGTGACACGAAAGCAAGTAGTGCGAAAAACAAATGCTTGATAAAAGGAGAGGCAGTGTGAGGTGGTTCTCCGTTGTCCACACTTTTATAATTTATTATTAAAAAGCTGTAATTTTGCTAGTCACTGCAGGACTTTGAGGGTGTGATAAAGGGGATCTTTTTAAACTTGAAAAAATGTAGGGAAAAAGAGAAAACATGCATATACAAACAAAAACAAATTTTATTCATCTCCTTGGGGAACATTCAAGAAAATAAGGAAGCCCGTGTACAAAAGAAATAAGGTTCCAAAATTGCTGTTTTTCCACAAAAAAATGTTAACAATATAGGTACAAAAAATGTTGATATTCAAAATAAAGGTGCGATAATTGCTGGCATTTACGAGAAAAAAATAGTATTAAAAAGTCTACATACACAGTGCAAAAAAGTAGAGAAAACAGCACAACTGGTAGAGATGGGATGAACAGTCGTGATAATCGACTAAGATGAATTGATTAGTTATGTGACGGTCGCTGTTGGTTTGTCTGTCTGTTAGGAACATTACTCAAAAACGGACAAACGGATTTGATGTGAAGTTTTCATTCCTTCCATCGACAGGGCCCTAGAGAGTCCTAATTTCTCCCGAAATCCTGTGCGACGTGCATCTACAGTGCAATCTGTATCCAGCTACTATGTCCTCATGAGCTGTCCTGTGTTCAGTGTTGGGGACAATGCGACCGTCAGCACAGCAAACCAGCATGTATCTGTTTTAGTGTGAATAGAACCGTGTGTGTTGCTCTCTACTTTTAAAAGCCTCACTGTTCTGCACGCACAGATACGGAACGTATGAATTGGTCCTGAGTGTGCACCACAGATCACTGAAACATGTTTCTCATAGAGGAGCTGCAGTTTTCTAATGAGTCTAAAATTATTGGCCTATTCCTTCCTGTAAGAGAAGAAATAGACTCATAATAATGTTCTTAGCTGCGATTAAATAGAAATAATAATAATGATAAATTCTGTTCCACAGGATTTAGCTCTGTAATTATTGTACACATCGCTAATTGATTTTTTTTTTTCTATTTTCAGCTTTTTTTTGGTGGATAGTTTTGTATTTTAGGTCAGTGTAAGACCTCATGACCATCATTTGTTGTCGTTTTATGAGTTAAAAACTCCATAGAAGCTAGTTAAAGCTCAGAGCACTAAAATCTGCCCAGTTTACATCTGCTGTTCAGATACACGCTAACACAACATGCTGGGGAAAAGCTGTCAGAGGCTTCGCCTGTCTTCAGTAAAACATTTGGCAGGAAGGCAGAGAGCGCTGCATGTGTTTTAATCATACACTTAGACGGGGTTGGCGTTTTCCAAGGTGCAAGGCCACATTATGGCAAAAAGCCACATCAAGAAGAGCGGTTAGATCGTGATAAACTGAAATGCACAGCCATCAGTGGCAGTGTTAAAAGAAAGTGAATGTTGAACATGAAAATACAATCTGTATAAGATATTGTACAAAATAAACAAAAGTTAGGATGCTCCAAAGCCAACTGTATTGAATGCTTTTCCTTTTACTGACCCATTTCTGCAGATCTTGGTGTATTACCACCAACTGCAGGTGGAAATTAGCATTTGTGCTATAACCTGGCATAATGCATCTCTCCCTTCGTGGTTAATGTTTATTTGTGCAATGTCCCATGGGTCAAATAAATAAAAGAAAGAAAGAAAGAACTGTAGATCAGTGAAATAACATCAGAGCTGTACTTTATGAGATGCTTGTGTGTCTTTATGTACATGCAAGATAAACGAACCAGGGACCAAATTATAGAAACGTTTTTATGGGTGCTAACAAAGGTCAGATACATGACATTTAGCCAAAAAGCAATAAAGAAGATATTTAGATATACAGAAGAACTAAATAAATTAAATTGAGGGTTTAAATGCACAGATGAATCCACTTCTGGTGCACCAGTGGCTGCAAGGCTACATTTAGAATAGTGAGACTGGGACTCCACTACATAAAGCCATCCACACAGTGCTGACTATGTGTTCAGTGGTGCTTTTCTCATCGCAAGAATATTATGAAGGGAAATTCCAGCATTTGTCAACCTGGGCTGTTTTCTCATTCTTTGTATCCGTTGTGACCACCGATCAATCATGCTAACATTTTATTCACCACCCCCATTATCGGCGTTGAGGGAACTCTGACTCAGCCACGAGTGCCGACAACTTTCCCAAATAAGTTTTAAATCATTGAAAACAATCTCAGATGCTTTGACTGACTGAAAGTTGGATTTTGTTCTCGCTGAAGTCTGTGCACTGGACAAAATGCCTCTCTCGAAACAAGAAAAAAAAACTTATTCCAAGGAACTTTTACATTGAAATAAGTGAAAACTCTGCCAGTAGAACAAGTTAAAAATGGCTTGATAAGATTTCTTGAAATAAGATATGATATTTAGAATATTGAGATCTTAAAATTAGCTGGAAAAACTTATTTTAAGCAACATTATACCAGGATTGTCAAGCTTAGGTGACTTGAAATAAGCCAGACATGCTAAAAAAAAAAATAGTAGTTTTTCACTCAAAAACAGAGTTTTGATTTCATGTAACCTCCTAATTTGAGATGTATTAACTCTCCTGTTGTCTGCATTTACAAGCACTAAAAAAAACCCAAAAATCAGCAAAAAATTTCCCCAAATTTCTGAAAATTTGCAAAAACTTCAGGAAGAACTTCCAATAATTCTTTAAAAAAATTATTTAAAAAAAATCCCTCAAATTTGGCAAGAAAATTCTTGTAAATATTTTCAAAAAAAATGAGTAAAAAATCTTCCAAAAAATCCTTAAAATATCTAAAGTGATTACTTGTATATCAGTAAAACTTCTGTTTTTTTTTTTTACGAACATTCATTTTTCCGTGAATTTTCTTAAGAAACATTTTTAACATTTCTTTTTTTCCACTAAAAAATGTTCAAAAATTTCCCCAAAATGTTGAAAATATGGACATCAGAAGTTTCACTGTGAAAATATATATTATTTACCCCACATTTTCAAACTTTGAAACGGGTCAATTTGATCCGCAGGACAACACGAGGGTTAAACTCATTTTGAGTTTTCTTCTAAAATTCAACCCAAAACAAGATAATTTCAAGATTGTTTGACTTAACAAGATATTTAAGATGTGTTGTCTTAAAAACAAGTCCCTCCAACTTGCTGAAATTCACTTGTTAAGTGAATTCATCTTAAATGAAATGGGATGAGACATTTTGAGAAGACAAACAGACTTGGTAAGATTTTGAGTTTTTGCAGTGTGTTTAGCATATCAGAGGTGGTGAGTTTCGTGTTACCATGACTGGTAATTGAAACAGAAATATCAGAATTACACCCAAGTTGAAAATACCTTAGTTTCCCTTTCAATAAGTTCCTTTGTGTTTGTGTCCTTGTGAACAGGGCTGCCGCGGTCCATTCATCAATGCACTGTTGTGTATCCGTCCACAGGGATGAGACAAACCAACACTTCACATTCACACTCCCATTCCATCTCTGTCTTTCTTTGTCATGTTCATATAATGAAGTGTCGGTTAAACTGTAATTATTAATTAAAGAATGTCACTTTATAATTTTTCCTACTGCTATTTTAGCCTCCCATTTCTTTTCTTAACCGCGACAGCCCTAGTCATGAGAACCATTTGCTTTTTTCACTGCTCTGTCTGGCAGTTGTGTGACGTGGTGTTTTGCTCGTGTCTTCTGTTATTCCATCGCTGAAATGTCTGCTTGTGGACCAGGATAACGTCCCACTCCGCTAATTTTGTATGTGTGTTTAAATTGGAGCCATTGTCAAGCCTGCACCTCTGAATTTTGTGGCTTACTTCTCTTCCTCCAGCACATTCCTGTGGTGGGCAGTATATTCGGAGACTCCTTTTATGATCAGCAGCTGGCGTCGAGGCAGACCAACGCTCTCTCTCACCAGGTGACAGAACGCACAGATAAACAGCTAAGAGATTAGTGCTTTCCTCGTGTCATCCCTCACCTCAGTCTGGGTAACAATTCTGTGCTTTTTAGCTGGAGCAGTTCAACATGATCGAAAGCCCCATCAGCTCCAACAGCCTTTACAACCAGTGTTCCACACTCAACTACACACAGGCAGCCATGATGGGCCTCACCGGGAGCAGCCTACAGGACTCTCAGCAACTTGGCTACAGTAGCCATGGCAACATCCCCAACATCATCCTAACAGGTAGCTGCACCAGCAGACACGCTGTCACTTAATTACGCTTTTGCTGCCTCTGGCATGGTCACACATCACTCATTTAAATGTATATTATGTAATATTTCAGCACTGAAATGTCTAAAACCAAAACAAAACTGTTGTACGTTTTGCTGATGTGTGTATTTAAATGATGCCAAATGTTTCTACATTGCGCTAGAACTACGGGTTTTATCGATCAATGGTTAATTGTCTTCAATAATTTATCAGATTAGCAATATGTTAACCAATGAGGCAGAAGACGAAGCACATGCATGTCAGAAAATGTACAGAACGTTAACTGTAGTACCTGATTGTGCCACCAAGTGGAGCCTCTTAAGGTTCAAACAGACGGCAGCAGCTTGTTTGCTGTGTTTGATACTGTAGCAACCTGAGGGGGAGTCGCTAAGGGGGGCTGTGTGTGGGCAAGCATTGTGGGGGTTTGGGTACCAACAGACCACCGTGACAAAGACTCGTGTTGGATATCATTTCTACAGTTGAGCTGCTGTTTTGTTAAAAGTTTTATGTTTGTTGGTAGAAACCACTCTATTATTACTAGGGTGGCATCCCAATATCTGAAAACTCGGTCATGACGGTGGTATCGGAATATTTATTTTGAGATCCAAACATTTGGATTCCACTCTGTCAGACAATGTCGTGCAATCAGTATTCGTCTCATCAATTCGCCCGACGTCGGACGTTACAAACCGAACCAAATATTCAGATATTCGTCATTAATCAGAACCGAATATCCGGAACCCAGAAACTGCTATTCAGGCCAGCCCTAATTATTACACGACATAGCATCCACTTAATTCTTTAATGATTGATATTAGGGGCTGTTACTGATGAGGAACATTGTTTACAATTTGTATCGCTTGTTTCAACCTTAAAAAAATATGACATTTTGTTTAAAGCGACAGGGCGTCAGTCAGTAGCATCATATCCCTTTTACCTGCAGTAGCAGGGAAAAACTGTAAACTGTAGGATACGTTCAAGAATGTGGAAGGACGAAGTGGCCAAAGTAGTTAGATAGCCACTTTATTGTTATTTTTTTCATTCTGTTGTTTGCATTGCTGTCTTGTGAAGGATCACAATTATTTCAGTATAACTGACTCGACTATGGATAACAGCAACAACAGGGTATAGCTAGCAAGGGGCCTTGTTGTCAAAGACTTCCGTGATGCTTAATGACCTCCGGCCAGCGCTCAGGTGTTTGAGGGGAAACAGGATTTCCAGTGACAGCCTTCCTTACCATTGAGATCAAATGGGGACGTCCTTAATTACCTTTGCTGGTTTAAAAAATGCTCAAATACTTCGTTGAGTTTTGTTAGAATCCGTTTCTCAGATGTCACGTTTCTCAGTCACAGGTGAGTCTCCGCCAAGCCTCTCCAAAGAGCTGACCAACTCTCTGGCAGGCGTTGGCGACGTCAGCTTCGACGCAGACTCTCAGTTCCCTCTGGATGAGCTGAAGATCGACCCGCTCACCCTGGACGGACTGCACATGCTCAACGACCCCGACATGGTGCTGGCCGACCCCGCCACCGAGGACACGTTCAGGATGGACAGGCTGTAACGCCAAATGCTGACTGTGGCCTGGAACAAAGAGGAAAAAAACACACTAACTTGTGAACGGAGAGAAGCAAAGGGCAGGATGAACCCTCTCCCTCGTTGCATGGCCGTCCAGCTGTCCGACCTCGCCCTCGACTCCGTGAAGCCCTTTGAAACGATGCGCCACCAAAAGACAACGGGGAAAAAGACATCCAGTGGCTTGCCGGGGAATGGCCTCGCTGTCGTTTTGAATGAGATTGGTTGCTCAGCGCTTTCGCTAGCCTACTGTGTTTACAGTGTACCATTACATGCCACCTATATTCCAAAAACGCACATTTGAGAGTTTTTTTTCTTTCTTTTCATATCCATTTTAATATTGTTTTGTTGATATTTGCTTGTAGCAGGACGCTACTAGGACATTGGGCTAAACCGTACCCGTTACAACTGGCTGTGTGGAAGAAAAAAAAAAAACAACAGAAGAAGATGAAAAAACACAGCTGGTTTGCTCGTACCCTGCAATGAAGTGAATCGGTTTTCCCATCATGCCATTATGGCTTTCTGTTTCACACTCAAAGCTTTATTTTTGACAACCAAATGTTATTTTCGTCATGTACTGAATGTTTTTATGCTTCATGTATTTATATGTTCTATTTATTTATTTGGTTAAAGATTTTATATTCCATTTCATAATTTAAATTTGATGCCAAAATGCTCTCTGTAGGCATAGTGTACAATTGCACTGATGTAATCTGTGTCTATTTATTAATTACTAACATATTTATATATGTGTTTGTTAAGCTACTTGGTTAATGAAGGAGTGCAAAACCTCCCCATAGTTGCTCTTTGCTGTTCAATGTGCCATTCTCTGATGTAGGATGTGGTCAACGTTGCTATGCTGCAGCCCAACAGTCAAATCAAAACATCACAGTTTTTAGCACGGCTCCAGAAAATGTTGCGTGCTCCACAAATGGGTTGGTTTCATGCCACTTGAATTAACTTTCTCTGAGGAAACTCGTCAGGTATTTCTATTTAACTAGAACGCAAAAGAAATGCGTCCAAATTCATTTTCTGCCAGTGAAAAGCCAATACATATATCTATATATATATATATAAATATATATATTCAGAGCGAACTTCTTCTCAGTGGAGGAAGGCGTCTGTTTTTAAACCAGAGAACACTAAAATCTTAAATCTTTTTAAGTCGTCACTGTGAAATCACCTGATTTTGCCTTACAGGAGTACTCTACTGTTCTACTTAAGTGTCTAACGTGACAACGTATTTTCGTAACTTATTGTACCATTTTCTTGGATTCGAAGGGAACTTTTGGTCAGTGATATTTGTGGTTATGTTGTGTAAGGTTTGACAAATCAATGTACTGTATTTTGTAGCGGTACACTTTATAGCCAAATTGTTGATGTTTTTTAAAGTGGGGCAAAAAAAAAAGAAAATTAAACAAAAAATATATATCTACGGAGGGTTGAAAGTATTTGAGATGGAGTGCAATTATGGGGAGGCTTTTTGCTCCTATGCAGGGAAGCTCTAACAAAAACTGACCTTTGACACTTGGGTCACCGATGACAAAAGTACCATTCAAAGTATTGAGGAAAGGAAGTATATTTAACAGTATCAGTACCTCCAAGTGGTTGTTTTCATAAGATGCAATCTTCCGATGTCAGAGTCTACGAATATATAAAATTTTCTATTGTAGAGTTCACGTCCATGTAGTAAACTGGATTGAGTGCATCAAGGGCACATAAAGTTTCTGTCTAAGAAAGAATATTTATATACTAAGTATTGTATGCAATCCTTCTGCAGCACCGAGATCTGTTCCATTCAGTCTGAAAATATTCACAATAACAATCAGGGATGTAGTCGAGTCTACGCATTCGTTTACACCACCTCTTCAACTCTGAAGTGTTTACGCAGCATCATCCCTAACGGCATCCATGACACGGTCCCTTTTTGCCAAAAATGTGTAGAAGGACCGTCAGTAACGGTAACTTCACACCTGGTGCCAATCGAGTCCGCCTCGGCCTTTTGTCAGAGTTTCCCTGAGAGTCATGTGTAGGTCTGTGGGATCATGTTTGGTGTGTTGTAATGTTTGTGTACAGATGTTTTTACTCGCCTGAAGCGCTGATGGGAAGAGTGCCCAAACCCCCCCCCCCCGACAAAGGAATCACGTTTGGTTTACCTCTGCAGTTGTTTCAGTTCAAGTGTTTCTTGTCTGCTGTAAAAACTTCCATCCACGGTTTTGTTTGCCTTCAACAGATTTGTGATTCCTATGCAAATGAGACAAAAAAATGGCCCTTAAAGGAAAAATCCACCTCTGATGTTTTGTTGTTTAATGCGGCCCTCAAGTTAAGCTGGATTTATTCTTCGTCTGTTGAAGAGCAGCAGGAGGAAATGTGGTCACTCAGCCCAGGCTGCTTTTATTTTCTTTTAAATTGAGATTTTAATCAAAAGTTGACATTTTTTGACAAACTGTCTGCTGTTACTGCCCAATAATACGAACCCCAAAACATCTGAAACATGATTGAGAACGTAGACTCTGAACTTCCAGGATTTAACAGCTCCATGTGTCACAAAGTAAATGATGCAACCAATGCCCAGCTCAGTTATAAATTAGAGCTTTGAGATGAAGCTACATCTCAGCATTGTAGCTCTGCTTTAGAAAACATAACTACATGACATTTATCACATTATTATACAAGTGCAGGACGTAATTGAGCGTTGCAGTGGTGCTATGACAATCAACGAGTGAAACTGTACCCTGAAATATAAATGAATTTCTTTGGCAGAGAAGCATAAATCCAGCGTCACTTGAAAGAATTCAGAACTCCTTTCGAAAATACATTGGCGCCTGTTGAATACAGGTGCAGAAATTGCTGCTCTGGAAGGAAACATTTCCTCTCTAAATGTAAAGGAACTGATGTCAAACCAGATTTGATGTTTAAAATCCATGAAACATTTCTCATAAAAGGGAGAAAAATAAAGCACTAAAAAATGCCCCTGGAATGCAAACTGATTTTTATTTTCTGTCGCTAACATTGGATTTTTCCTTTAAGTCTCCGGAACAAATGTGTAGAAGTCATTCTCTACAGATTACATGTGTCCAAAGGTTTTTATACCTAAAGAAAAAAAAACAGATAAGTGTTCAAACTTCACTGTTGTGTTGCCAATAATGCCAGTGATTTGAGCTTTCCCGTCGCCTCCCTCCTTTCATCCTGCTGAATACTAGTCGTTCACACTGACCTTGTACATATGCTATAGCTGAGACTAAATGCATGCCTAAACTGACAGTCCGAACCTCTAAACGAAGGCCTTCTATAGCTCCGCAGGTTTGATTTGTGTAACATAATGCTATCACAAAGTCTAAAGGGATGCATGTATGGGTTTCTCCTGTGCGACAGTGAACTCCTGTTAAGTGACTCCGTTACCTCCATTACTGTACAATGCCACTTCACGAATGATAAAAGAATGTATTTTCTGTGTCCTAGTTTTAGCCTGTTGCCAAATGATCCGATGTTTGGAGTCTGGTCCCATTACAGTCGGACCAGTCTTCTTCTCCTCTCTGCTCTTCAGTCTCCCTCCGAGGATTCAGACTGTTGCTTGTTCCTCTTTCTCTTCCTACTGTAGCATCTCTCTGCATAGAAACAGTCGATCCGGCCCCCAAATCCTTTCCGTCAGCACAACTTTTTTTGCTTTGTCTTGAGAAAATGGAAGCAGGTTCTGTCTCGCAAAAGGTTGCAGATTGGCACGTGCACTGATCGTTTGCATATGTGGACTCGAATCTTTTGAAACTTGCGTGTTACGCAGTCAGCTGCATGACATGATAGACACGTTGGCAGATCCCCGTGTTCTGTACAGGACTCTGATCTCGCTATGCTGAAGTGAAGTGTGTTTTAAGACATCAGATGTGATTGTTTTTTGTTGTCGCTGCCTATCATGTCAAGTTCTGGACTGGGTAAAGTGTTGTTTTCTTGTTGTTTTTTTCCTCTTTTTGTGAAATGTTTAGTCCACCGTAGTTGCTTGGCACTTTATTTGTGACTTCCTGGCTTTTTGAGCAAGGACTGTTCTGCCCGATGCGAATGCTGACTGTTTCACACCAGATGCATACTCCAGGAGATATTTTCATGTCAAAGAAAAGATGAATTCTCTATTTTCCTTTGTAAACTATATTTTGGCTTGTCTCGTTTTTATCTGTGAAGATTTTAGGGGATGCAAAACTAGAAAGGGCTTACTCCAGTGCAGCTTGCGCTCTTGTGTTGGAAAGGAACGGCGCTCCGAATGTATTTCTTTGTTTGTGTCATTTCCCTCCCCTACATGAAAATCGCATCGAGGTTCAGCGAGTTCAGTCGGCAACACTGATCGGCCTTACCAGTTAGTCGCAACCTGAAAACTACTCAAGTGAAGCAGTTTGTATCTTAACTTTTACTGCCACTAACAGTTTGTATTTGACTTGCATTGAAGCTCGCCGGTCTACATCAGTGGTGTGCTTTCCTAAAGTTAGAAATGAATGAATGGCATGGCAAGGGTGTTAGATGCCTTCTCCATTGTCCCAGGTTTGCTACAGGCTACTGTAACCCTGGTTAAAGACTTGACTTTAAGTTAGGCAGCTAATACACCTTTAATTGAAGCAAGGAGGTTGGACAAAAGGCAGTTGTGAGAGTGAAAAAGTAAATTTTGTTCATCAGAATTACATCCCAACATGTGCCGAGTCTGAGACGAAGCACCAAGATGTGGGAAGCAAACTTTTCCACATAAGCTGGAGGTCCATTTTTCAACCACAAGATCCACAGATCATCTGACAATATGTTTTCTACGTCTTGTAAACAATCTCACTCATCTGCTAGAGTCGGTCTGAGACGCCGCTTACTTGCATTACTTTAAAGCACGGCTGAGTTGTGCTCAACGGCGATGAATTAAATTGTCTCGAGCCGAGAAGGCAGACGAGTGAAGCTCACCCAGGAGTCCTGTGTTTAAAGGTGTTTCCTCAGTCCCAGAATAGCAGGAAGGAGTTGCTACTTCATCTGTACTGCTTGTTCCCAGAGTGTTTTTGGTCTGATTAATGTCCCTTTAATAACACAGGGTTTTCTAAATGACTCTACACTCCATTGAAACATGTAAAAGGCTCTGGAAAAAACAGTTTAAGTTCCACTTAAAGCTTATAGTGAAAATAGCATTATATCACTGTTGTCCTGTAAGTCGTAGTAAAAGATCTGTAGTTATTTATTTGTTGCCATGTGATTCTCCTTATGTGACCATTTGTTTATAAGATGAAAGAAAAATGTCAATTAAATTGAATGTGGAAGACAGATTTTTCTCTGCACAGTCTTGATTTGCAGAATAAGCTGATTAAAAAAACAACAACTGTCCAGTGTCATTTTACAACATCGCAGCGTGTTGCTGTGGACATGCATGATGTTTCAATCCTGTTGTATATTGTCTTTGCTATCGTTTCTATTTTGTATTCTGTATTTCCAAATGCAAATTTAAAAGATTATTTTGGATATGTGCATGCTTGTGAAATGTTAAGAATGTTGATTTCCACTAAAAGCTGTTGAGTTTGAAAAAAAAAAAGTCACGTCTGTTACTTAAAATCAAATGTTTGGCCTTTTGTGTAGCTGACAGTATTCAGCACAAGTCAGTGCAGCCCTGTGCAGCATCAGTCATCTCACAGTAATTGCATTACTTCTAAGCTAAATAGTAGCAGTATTTGCTCTCTTGTAAAATCAAAAACCAACAATTTAGGTCTACTATTTTAATCAAACAGTCCTCCACAGTAGAAACTTGATTCATGTCATGTAGCCTCAAATCATCCCACTCCCAACTTCATGTTTCCCTGTTAGGATTATGCGTTCACTGTGGCTGTTACCACCAGGTTTGCGCCGACCACAAGAGAGCCCAGCTGAGCCAGACAAATGAATCTTGGTCCAATCTGACCAAAGAATGTGGTCCGGACATTCATTAGGCTACTTTTTATCCTTTAACAAAGTTTAATCTTGCAGTCTTGTGCCATAGAGCAGACAAGTGTTGTGTTGTATGTACTCTCAGACGTACGCTATTGTTTAAAAGTTTGGAGTCACCCAGGCAATTTCATGTTTTCCATGAAAATTCACACTTTTATTCATGCGCTAACAGCTATCAGCAGTTAGCCTTTCAACACCGTTAGCTAACACAATGTAGCATTAGAACACAGGAGTGATGGTTGCTGGAAATGTTCCTCTGTACCCCTATGGAGATATTCCATTAAAAACCTGCTGTTTCCAGTTAGAATTGTCATTTACCACATTAACAATGTCTAGACTGGATTTCTAAATCATTCAATGTCATCTTCATTGGGAAAAAAAACTGATTTTCTTTCAAAAATAAGGACATTTCTATGTGATCCCAAACTTCTGAACGGTAGTGTATGTTGCTTTGGATAAAAGCATCTGCTAAATGAAATTGTAGAATTGTAGCAAGGTTTTATTTCTTGAATGCCATCCATACAGACTGACATTATTAACTGTCCCTCACACTGTCTTAATTTCCACTGATAATTGCTGTAACCATCTTTTTTGGAGATGCTGCTAAGATCATGACCGCAGTGCCTCGTCCACAGCGTCTCTTTAGGAGGCTGACCATTGTGGTTCTGATTAGTGGCGCTGTGGCTCTTTTTATACTCCTGATTATGGCTACGACTGTGTTTTAACAGATTTTTAGTTGGTCTCAGATCTTGTGCCCTTTCTCACTTTTGTAAAGTCACACAGATTTTTGAGTTTCTCTGCTTCTCCATACGAAGCCACGATGCAGACATGCCGATAGAAACAGCCCTTAGGTCCAAAACTCTGAAACCCAACAGGAAAGCTGTCTATGACCTATCATTTTGGACTGTTGACATTCAAATCATGATGGACTTGTTTCCTTGTTTATGTGAACTACAGCATCATCAGCTGCAGCATCTGCCTGTTATGTAAAACCAGTAAGCTCAACGACAGTACCCTAAGGGGAGTTAAGTGACAAATATTGTGCAAGAACAGCACTATATACAACCCTGTCAATTTCCACTTCTTAGAATGTTTACTGACAATTATCACACCTAAAATAAGAAATAATATTCTGTACTTTTAGCAACTAGTTCTCAGCTGTAAACCAGAAACATCATAGGGTTCTGTATGCTAATCAGTCTAAATCAAAATGAATACTACCCAATACACAGTGAACAACAACAATCTGTACCCTTGATCTGTGGTAAAATAATCTTAAATGTTCTGTGCAATAATGTAAATTTTGAAATACAATAAAATACAGTAAGTAGCACTCTATACATTTAATAGTAAACCTGAGAACAATAATAAACAGTAACAATACTCCGTATTCTTAAATCAAATCCAATAAAATACAATAAACAATACTATACATTTAACAATAAATCTGAGAACAATGCTGAACAGTAACAATATTCCATATTCTTAAATCATTTAATAGTGCACAGCTCAGCAAACATCATAGTGTTCTGCACAGAAATCACAAAAAGCTGCTCTCAATTATCTTTCACAGTGAGCAGATGTTATTGTATTGCAGGTCCATGGTCCAGACGTGGCCATCGAACAGGCCGGGGGGGTCTGGCACCGTCTACTTCCTAGAGCACCTCCTCTTTTTGCATTCTTCATATGGGATGGGATGGAAATAAAGTAACGTTGGTTTAGCACGTCCATCAAAGGCCTGTAGGTGTAAAGCAGGAAGCCCTCCACAATGAGGATGTGAGTCTCCTCCTCCTCTTTGTGGTCAGACTTTGGGACGATCTCTGTGTCCAGGGTATTATTAACGTCATGAGACTTCTCAAACTTCACCGGGTTCTCCAGCCATGTGTAGATCGTACTTATCATGGCGTCCATGTCCAGAGCAGTGATGACATCGTACTGCTTAAAGCCATCTTCACCAACTTCAATCTGATCTTGGGGCTTGAAGAAGTCATCCTGATGAACCACGCAGCAGTTGGGCAGGTTCTTGATCAGGCGGTTGGTGAGGGTGGTTTTCCCTCCATCGGTTCCGCTGCCGATGCCGATGATGTACTTCATGTTCTCGGATTGGTCAAAGCTCGGAAAAAGGGTCAAAAACGTCAACAAAAACCGGGTCTGGAGTGATCAGACGTGGAAGAAAGCTGAAAAAGAGAAGGTTGCAGCAGGAAACGTCAACTACTCGAGTCCTCTGTGGCACTTGAGTTTAGTGAGTAAGGTAAGAGCAGAAAGGGAGCTGCCACTTGGACACGGTTCTTCCACCCAGAGAGGACCTCTTTCTGCTGTCGCTGCTACACATACTGCCCTAGTTGAGCTTTTAGGTGGAATATTCCTTTTAACCAGCCCCTCAGGTCTCTTTGAGGATTTTGGATGGAATACTCAGTTAAACCAACATTTTAGGTGCATGTCCAGAGATTTTTGGTGGAATGTTCCTTTAAGGTGGATGTGTGAGGACCTTGTAGTAGGTGGAATACTTCCTGAAACCAACCTTTTAGGTTAACATTCAAAGATTTAAGGTGGAATATTCCTTTAAACCAACCTAAATTTCATGTTTTGATCATTATCAAGTGAGAAACCTCAGTCCAGACTCCTCATAATGACTGTTGGATTAGGTTCATTTTGTCGTTATATACTATACGAAACTGTTACTTATTTAAACCGACATTCAGAAAAGATGGTTACCTTGCTGACATGTTTCGACAGCTTCTGCTGTCTTCCTCAGAGCATCATCTGACGTTTGGTGACGTGTCCTTTTTATCACGTGGTCGGCTTGACAGATGCCTCCCGCCGTCCGGTGGTCTCCAGAGGATGGTGTCCCAGGTGTGCGAGAAGGCCCCCTCGTCCCAGTTCATGGTGCAGCCTGCCCGCTTCCTGATCTCAATGGCTTCCTTGATCCATCGTCTCTGTTTATTAGTCTCTGAGGCTATAATCCTCCCCCCGTCCCAGTTCATAACGTGGTTTTGTCTTCTGCAGTGAACTGTGATGGCTGATTTTTTATTTTCTTGTTCGGCTTGCTCTTTTTGTGCTCTTGTGAAGCGTCCAGTTGTTTCCTTTTGACATTCTGTTTGGTGTTCCTTTCTTCTTGTTTTGAATGACCTGCCTGTTTCACCAATGTACGTTTTGTTACATGATTTGCACGGTATTTCATAGATCATGTTGCATTTATTGTCCGGGTCTATTCTGTCTTTGGGATGGACTAAAAAGCTGCCGGAGTTTTGTATGTGGCTGTGTTGATGTTATATTTTCTCATAATGCGTTGTATTGGTTCCGTTATGATGTTTTGACGTACCAAGGAGGGGTTTAATGATTTCAACTAATGCTTTTGAGAGGTTGTAGGTGACTGATCTGATGCTGTCAACTATGGGGCGTAGTGGTGTGTCTTTTTTATGTATTTTTGGTGTTCCATATATCCGGGGGGTAACGTTAGCGGTGGGAATAAGGTGGCTGTATGCTTCCGGCGTTATCTGATTGAGCTCTAGCAATGGTTTTAATAAAGTTTTTAGTGTTCTTTTAGTGTTCAGTCACCTACAACCTCAAAGGTTCTCTTAAAAAACTCAAAAACATTATATTCCAGGTATTGTTTTTTCAAAATAATTTGCATTAACAATATGAATTTATAGGATTAGATAATTGTATTTTCGATTAAATTTGACATTAATGAAACTTAAAGCTACCTGCAAAATTAGCTTTTTCACTAGTGCTTTCATGCAAATAAATTGGTAATATTAAATATTCGCGATCACCTTTGCAGCTACAGCAAATTAATTCACACCCAAAGTTTACTAAAATCCACATTTATTTATCAATGACAATTAAATCTTTGCAAGAGTTCTACTTTCAAAAGTAAAAATTGAAATGTAAATATACAATGGACAATATTTTGTAGGAACATGGCATAGGACAGAAATGTCTGTTTGGCAAAAGCTAAACCAATCAAACATTTTGTATGATATTATCACTCCTCTCTGAAGAGTTTTACAGCCGTTTCCTCTGTCAGAAACTCAGAGCACAGTTGATCAGTTTTCACTTGAGAAATTTCAAACTTGTCTGGTGGACCTTTAAACATCTACGTCATGATGATTTTCTCTCTGAGACCCAGTTGTGCGTTGGAAAAGTGTTTCGTTTGGGCTTGTTTGTTGTCATCAGGCAACCAGCTGGACCTGCTGGGCTCTGTAGGTGTCAAAGTCCTCAGGAAGAGTGTCTAAAAGCAGATACAGCAGAAGGTCAGTCCACTTATTAGTGAGCAAAGTCTCTTTTGTCTTTTATAGCTGCATTTATATCTCTACTTTGCATTTACAGTAGGAGGCTTTTAAAAATTAGTCTAGTCACCGAAATGAATAAAGTCTGTCAAAACCATAGACTGTATATAAAGATGGACGTAGCATCTGGCTCCAAATTTGAAGCCCACCCGGAAGTGTCAAAAACTTGCAATATCACGCCGTCCGCTAGGGTTGGCTCCAAAAAGCTTTTTCTCCATAGACTCCAATTCATTTTTGGAAAAAATAAAATTTGATAGACTGATGTTCTACAGCTCAGGATTTTTTCCCCGTTAGTTTTCATGGTCAAGATGAGAGATCAGGTGGCCGATCTTAAAATAAATCAATACTGAATTTTAAATAAATCGTTAAAGTTGGCGGAGCCAGGGGGCGTGGCTATACTTGATAGACAGCAACAGAAGCCTCTGTGGTAAAATGTGGGCGGGATAAGAGAGTCTTCAGCCAATCCTGCCCCTAGTTGCTCTCCGGTCCAGCCTGTTTGATGACGCTTTTTACGTCACTGGCTCCAAAAAATCCAAAACGGCGACCAGGAAGTAGCAAAATCCGGGCTTCATTTCCTCGGCGTTGAAACCAACGGGTGACGTCACGGTTAGTTCACACCTGCTCAAAATGCTCTTTCCATGTCCATCAAATGCATTGATGTAAAATGTGCAAATGTGTTAGCGCTCCTTCTTTAACCTTTATATTCTAAAATCAAACATATTAGACTATTTACAACCATTTAGCTTTGTAGTAACTGAAGGTTATATCCACTGACAATTGTTAAGCTCCTGAAAAATGCAGAAAAAAAAAACATATATACAGTATATATACCAGTAAATGCCCAGTTAACTGAAATAACGTGACTGCACTAACAAGTGTTCAGAGTAGGTTCCAGCCATCATCCATCCCATCAACCCTTTAAACATCTTCACTGACCGTTACAGCGATAACGCAGGTTGGCCCAAATGATGTTCTCCTGGGAGAAGCAGAAGACTCCAAGTCTACCTCCTCTCATCGTGGCATCTATGATGACGCCTGTGTCTGCCACCATCTGGGTACCCTCATAGAAACGAACTCTGCGAACAAATGCCAGAAACATCGGAATAGTAGATTCAGTGTTTCTCCTTCTTTGCAAACTGGACTAAATTGTAACAGTTACATCTTCAGTTTAGTTTGTTGCTTTAGTTGTATCTGTCAGTCCACATCTTTAGTCCAGACTGAAATACCCCAACAACTATTTCATAGATCTTCATGACTGTTTCTACAGATATTCATGGTCACCAGAGGTTCGATTCTATCCACCCTACCACCCAGTGAGGTAGTGTTATGATTTCAAAATTCTAAATAAATTGATATAAACAATTAGAAATAACAATCATTATTGTTACAGATATGTGCTTCTCCTACATAAAGTATGTTTACTCAGCACATGGAAGTTACGATGTCCGACGTATTCTACGAGTGGCCAGTTGTACCATAAATAGCATCATGGGTGTTCTTTTATATTGTCGTTATGCTTGTATTTGAATAGGTCTGTTCATGCATGCAACGTTTGTGCGCTTCAACCTCAGCACTGGTTGTCATAAGTTTCTGGTACCGTTATTTTGGGGCTAAACCCCTAACCTGATTCCACCAAAAGGTTCACATTTTGGACTTTTATTGGCATTCAGGAACACCTATTGGCTAGTCACATTCATGGATGTCAGAGGATAAACTGTTCAGAGTTTGGTGACCCACAAACTTTTCATGCAGCGCCATCATTAGTTTAAACTGGTGTATGACCAAAGCTTAGCTTCAGCTGTACTTTGTGTTTAGTGTTAATTATTAAATGACAGTGCTCTAAACCAAAACGGTGAAAATGACTATCCTGCTTAGCATCAGCATGTTAGCAGTGTCCTGTGGGCATTTTAGTGTGTTGATATTAGCATTTAGCTCACTGTGCAGAAGTACAGAACCTCAGAGCTGCTGCCGCTGCTTCAGATTTTTGATCTTGAAGGCATGACTACAAACAAATTATAAATTAACAGCACGTTCGCTGCAGTCAGCAAAGTTCATCAGACTTATTTCTCAAAGAATCAAGAGTGAGTGAAAGAAACATGACAAAAGATGATCCCGTTTTGTCAGCTTCAACATTAAAACCACCTGCCTAATAATGTGTAGATCCCTTTAGTGTCACCAAGCACATCACTCACCTATAAAGTCACAGACACAGGACTTCTGTGGGTGTCCTTTGTTGCCTGACACTAGATGTCTTTGGTCTACCACACTTCTAGGTGGGTGGATTATGATGATCAATAGAATTCAATTCAGCTGTTCGTCGTCGTAATGTTGTGAGTGATCTATGTAAAACTGTTAATGACCTTCTCCTCTAACCACAGACTGTATATGAAACACATTATGGCCACAATCGCTAGTTTCAAGTCTCTTTCAATACAGAATGGTGTTTACTCTTAATGCTATGGTCCCATTTAGGGTAAGATCAATGATAAAGCCGTGAAGCGGGATATTTAGTGATTGACAGTTAACGTGTCGTGTCCTCACGTTCTCAGTCAAATCCACGGTTCACTTATGTCTGGCCTGAAAACACCAACATAAAAACAGAACAATGCCAAACTTGAGACTTCAAAACAGTAACCCACAAACCAGTGGATGACTCATGGTCACTACATCCCTATTTTCTTTACAGTTTATGCATCCAACTCACAGCAAACTATTAGACAACACATTTTTCAAAATAAGTTGACCCTGTAATTCAGAGGGTACCTGATGTAGCCGTCAGCAGGCCGGTGCTGGAGGAACCAGCGGTAAGAAGTTTTATCTTTCCAGCCAACATTGCGAGCGTCTTTCCACAGGAGTTTCACCTGGTCGCTGGTGTCGCCGGTGTGCCACAGGGCGTTCCTTAGATTCTCACCTGGACCTGTGTCTGACTTTACTGCCTTTTCAAAGACACCAAACGACAACAAGACTGAATTTTCTGGACTCAGTAATATCATGTTGCAATCGGTCAGCAAGTCACAACAGTTCTCGTATCTCAGATGTTTCTGTTCTGCTTTTGGAAGAGCAGAACACTTTCAACTATAAACTTAGATTACCAAAATCCATCAGTAAAAGCTGGTCACTGAGGTTTATTCCAAAAAATTGACTCGATCATGTCTTGCTCCAGAATAGCTCTTTGTCTGAGAAATATGTCAGTATCTTTCTTGAATTTATAAACTGTAACCGAACAGCATATTATGCTTTGTAGATCAGATAAAAGTGATTAATAGGAACATTTTCTGGGTTGTGAAAGAAATTTCCTCTATAAAACGCTGCTTTTCTCATTGACTCTTTAACCCTCCTGTTGTCCTCATTTACGGGCACCAAAAAATATTTTTCCTTGTCTGAAAAAAATTAAAAATTCAGCTAAAAAATTCCCCAAATTTCTGACAATTTGCAAAACCTTCAGGAAGAAAATTCCAGTAATTTCTTAAAAGTTTCCCTTCAAAGATTTATTTTTTGAAAAAAATCCCCCAAATGTGACAAGAAAATTCTTGTACATATTTTCAAAAAATGATTCAAAATTTTCCAAAAAATCCTAAAAATATCTAAAATGATTAAAAGTTCTAATATTTTCTTAAAGAACATTCACAACAAAATCAGCCAAAATCCAGCGAATTTCGTTGATTTTGGTTGATTTTTTTATGAATGTTCTTAAGAAGCTTTTTTTTTAACATTACTTTATTTACACCAAAAACTGTTAAAAGATTTCTCAAATATGTTAAAAAATATGGACATCAGAAGTTTCACTGGAAAATATATTTTTTTCCACATTTTCAAACTTTAAAACGGGTCAATTTGACGCGCAGAACAACACGAGGGTTAAACAGACTCCAATACACTGTTGGACCACTTACCTTCAGGAAAAATGCCAGACATCTGGATAACTGCTCTATAAAGTGTTAAAATGATTTATCAACTAATAATAAAGCCAGTAATAATGGATTATAACCCTTTTATAAATGGTCCTTTATCCAGATATGGAACTGCTGTTCCTCATAGCTAAACTGCTCTGCTGTACATGTATTTTCTGTAAATTGTACATCTAAAATGTGGTATTTCCTTCTCTTGTACAACCTTCAGTTGGATGCCTGGTTCTGCCACAGCTCTGAACGGGTTTGCCTGCCAGTAGATCTGCTCCACCTGCTTCCACATCACCACGTAGAAACTGGAGCTGTCCTGGTAGCCGAAGATAAAACCAGCATAGTCGTCGTCCGTTACCGTATTAACATGAAACGTCCCTTCAAAATCCACACCGCTGAAAGCAGTGTAACCTGTGGCACAGACAGTTCCACACAGATATCAGAGTCTGGTGCAGAACTTGTGTAACCTCTGAGGACCAGACAAATTTTAGATATTTTCTGTTTTTGTCTGGCGTGCAGACTAGACTGAGCAACAATGTAAAGAAAGTGAAGTTAAACCCATTATCACTGTGAAATCGATGTTTGCCATAATCAAAACTCAGGTCAAGTGTAGCTTGCTGCTAATTTAACACAAATATTGATCATTTGTGGTCGCTGTTCTAACTGAAAAGTCCGATACATCAGTAGTTTCCAACATAAAACGCTTACATAGTAATTTATCCTACATTATCTATTTATGTAATTTACATATCCTACGACTTTCTTGAGGATAACCCAGGATGCTGTCAGGAATTTAAGGCTAAGAGAAGACTGCACTGATTTTCTTTCAAGTGTTAGATGAGAACACCAATACCACTCCAATGTTTGTGCAGTAAATATGAAGCTACAGCCCACAGCTAGTTAGCTTAGCTTAGCATGAAGACTGAAGACGAAAGGAAAGAGCTAGCAAACATAGCAATTAGTTGGCTTTGCATGTGTTGATAAGTGGATCCTTCAACATTTAGACAAGTCCAGGCTAGCTGTTTCCCTCCTCTTTGTGCTAAGCTAAGCTTTAATGCTGCTGGTGGAGGCGAAATAAGTATCACACAGACATAAATGTGGTATCAGTGTCGTGGCACCTGGCAAGAAACTAAGCTAATCAGGTTTCCCAAAATGTAAAAAAAAAAAAAACTCCTTTTTTAAAAAATTAAACAGATGTTCTTACCAACAGCCAAGCCAGGATCACTGTTCATAGTCTGCACAATTTCCCTTCCCTGCACAAGCAGAACAGTGGGAAACTCAAGAAACTTAATTTGTTGCAAAGTATTTTCAGGTGTAAAAACACAACAGCAAAATCAACCAGTTGACCTGATTCAGCACCACCCAGTTGGGGTCGATCTGTGCGTCTCCCTCTGGGTCTAAAACGACGGTCTGGTACTCTCTGAAGTCAGTGAGGGTGACCTCAGCGTTTTCTGGACAAACATCAATGGTGTCGACGATGGTGTCATTGTCAAAATCCGTCTCGCAAACATTTCCTACACCATCACCTGGGAGGACAGATAGTTCCTTAATTACCTAATTAACACCCAATGAAATGATGCGAGGGATTATACCCACCATCAGAGTCCTCCTGCAGAGGGTTGGGGATCAGACGGCAGTTGTCAGGACCAGGTGGCAGCAGGTCTGGAATACCGTCGTTGTCATCATCATCATCACACTCATCTCCTTTTCCGTCTTTGTCAGTGTCCAGCTGAGAGCTGTTGATGACGGCTGGGCAGTTATCCCGAGAGTCCTGGTGACCATCACCATCACTGGACAAGAGACAGCTAGATTTTATGGCATGTGCGGATATTGACTTTGAGTGTACAAAAATCTTCTGCAGATGGTTCAAAAAGCATCTGCTTGTCTTCTAACAGGAAAAGTAAAGATAATCCACCACCAGTACTGACTTTGCCTCACTCCCTTCTGGTCTGTGTTAGGATTGGTTTTAGGATTTTATCGTTTGTTTTTAAGGCTTTAAATGGGTTGGGCCTTTTTACTTAGCAGAATCTTACATCTTCATAGCCTGGTTAGAGCCAAGATGTAGGCACAAGAATCATGCCTTCGTATTCAGGTAGGGCTTGACACCCAGGCTCCATCTCTTACCGTAGTACTTTATATTCTTTTTTGGTGGCTTTTAGTGGCATTATTTATGGATCTGTCTTCCTTCTCATTGCGTTTTAGCGCTTTCTGTGGTTTGCATTAATAGTTGTGTTCTACTTCGGTTCAATTGTTGTTGTTTTTAAAGCCGTTTTATGAATAAATCTGACTTTGACGTATACATGTATGTGATGTGATTGATGAGACGCCACAATACCTGTCCTTGTTGGTGTCACAGGGGTCTCCAATCAAGTCATTGTCCGCATCCATCTTTGGAACACATGGTTAGATGTTGTCAACATTAAATTCTTAAAGGCTAGTGTTAATTTTGACACAACACAATAGGAAGCATCAAGGCAACAAACCCAACGATGACAATGATCACTGCAGCTAACAAGAAAATGTGGAATGAACTCACTAAAAACCTCTCAGCTTCATATATACAATGCTAATTATGAAAACACTCTTGCTCTGGAGACATTTTTATGGATTCCGTCGCTGTCTAATGCTGCAGGTATCTAATAAACTTGGAGAAAATACTCTTACTCTTAGGATTTTTAAAAAAAAATCCTGGATTATAATTATTCTTGGAGAATATCATTTATCTGAGCTATTTGCTGTACAGAGTTAGAGTCTGTTTTCAAGCTTAATAAAAATCCCTTCAAACAAGTTGAAGTGAGCTACAACACTCGTGTGCCTATCTGTTAATGTGACGACTTGCTGTTCGATCTTGTGCCATGTTGACAGTGATACAGAAGTGTTATTAATGGCATGTATGGAGTGAGAGTGCTGTTGCAATTTTTACGAAGAAGTGAACAGGGTGTTAGATGAGACTGTCTTAAAGAAGCCTAAAAGGCTGTCACCTGATGTGGGTAAAAAGCCCTGATTGGTTGATATCTCTTGTGATAAGCTACACTTTATAAAGCCTGAAAATGGCACTAAGAGAGCATACAGAAGTCTATGTTACAATGGCCCAATAATGCCAATAACAGCAAAAGCTTGCCCATCCAAGCTTTAAGCTAAACTAAATTCATTAGTGTCAACCCAACTACAGCCCTAAGTTCAACCCCAGAGAGCAGCACCGCAGCAAACACTGTTTGAAAAGGAAGCAGACACATGGGGTAGCATTAGGCCTTTGTTTACTATATACAGTAACCAACAGAGTTCTCACCTGGTCAGGGTTAGGAACATATGGACAGCTGTCACAGGCGTCTCCCACATTGTCTCCATCTCGATCTTTCTGGTCAGCATTCGGAACCCTTTTGCAGTTATCCAGGTGATTCAGGATTCCTGAAATTAAAAGGAATATCAGTGAATATTGAATGTAACTTTAAGTAGCGAATACATGGTCCTAATTTCATCTCCAGGATAACAGAGGGATAATCTGCTTTCAAACCACTGAATTTTGAGTCTATTTTAATAAAGCTAATAATAACTTAAGTACTCACCATCCCCATCGATATCTTCATCACATTCGTCACCAAATTTGTCCTCATCTGTGTCCTTTTGGTCGTTGTTTTTCACTGCACGGCAGTTGTCGCAAGCATCGCCGAAGTCGTCCTCATCAACGTTGCGTTGGTCCACGTTGGGCACCAGCACACAGTTATCCTGTGAAGGAGAGGTTTTAGTCTCTGCCAGCAAAGACATGAAAAACATATGTACACACGTTTAGTTTTTTTTTTTCATTAATGTCTTTTAAACACCAACCTGTGTGTTCAGGATCCCATCCCCATCTGCATCTTCATCACAGGCGTCTCCAATTCCATCACTGTCGGCATCTTCCTGACCAGAGTTGGGCACAGTGAGGCAGTTATCCTGAAAAGAAAAGCAGACAACAAGAAAGGAAAATAAGCAGACAGGCACTATCAAGATAATGAAGTTTGTAATAATTAACTGCAATGTGTTTGATATACGGTGATCTAGAATTTCAGGCTTGGGGCACATTGGCAGTTTGTATTTTTATTGATTAAGGGATACCATCAGTGAAGATTCTGATTGGTCCCAAGTTCATTCTACAGCATAACAGAGACTACGGAGCCAGAATCAAGGAGAAGATAAGAGCCTTGCGCCTCAAAAAGAACAAGGAGTCCTAAAACAGATGATGCTCACTACACAAAGTCCTGATATCACCATCACTGAATCAGTCACATGAAAAGTCGGAACATATTGAGACAATAAATCTACAAAACAACTGTGGCAAGTTCTCCAAGACATTTCGAGAAATGTTTAAAAATTGCACTTTATGTGATGATAATTATCAAATGTCTTTATATTTATACTTTCGGCACCTTCACTTTACATTTAATGCCTAAACCTTCTGCATGGTACTACATACGGTCACATTTATGCAAAACCTTTATTTGTTTGTGGCTGAATAAACTGTGATCATTTACGCTGATGATTCTGTTCTTTAATTTCACACTTCTTACACACATGAAGGAGACTCACCTTGTTACAGTTCCTCTCCGGACATTCCAGTTTGTCATCGGGGAAACCATCGATGTCAGTGTCGGCACCACAGAGGTAGCCGTTACCGGCCCATCCAACTCCACACTGTGAAGACGGACAGTATTAAGAGCTGCACTCCCTGTTTTCAGCGGCCTTGCTGTGTTCTGCATACAGTGTCAAACAGACCTGTGATTTCACAACATCTGACACAAGAGACACAAGATGAGAGACTTTTTCATGGCCGTTTTTGCACTGAAATATAATTGTGACACCTTTTCGGTTTTCTAATCTAAAGTTTCATCATTCACCCGACACTCAATGGCTCCCTCTCGATGGACGATGCACTCTGCACTCGCGTGGCAGGGGTTGGGCTGGCCGTTCCCACAGGCTCTCTCAGGTTTACAACCACGTCGCTGATCCCCAACATATCCTGGCTTACAGGGACCACATCTGAAGGAGCCCTGATCATACAGAGGCAATAAAAACATCACAGGGGTGTCAGGGTGAAGCTGGGGTCCTACATTAGTATCATAATCAAGCTCCAAAAGCAGCTCTCCAGACAGTCAACAAGGATCCACTGTCCTGGATGGTGTATGGCTTCTATTGATTTGAATAGAAATGTTGACTTCATTGGTCTCTATTGAGGAATGTTCATTGCCTGGAAAATCCAGACTGACTTTATTTATGTATTAATATAAATACAAATAAAGGCAGTCTGGCATTGTGATGATAGGAGACGATTTCAAAAAGGAGGGGCTAACGAATGCAGCTTGAACGAGAAAGAACCAATCAGCATAACACGGATGTGACGCACAAACAAATCGACCTTGAAGTCCATGTAGTCCAAACAACAATGGCATGCAGCTGAGAAAGCGTCACGGTGAATGATTACTGCCGTTTTTGTCACAAAAATCTGCGAATACATGGGGTACTCTCAAGTACAACACTTATTTTTCAAAAGGCTACGCAACAAAAGACTCCTTCCGAACGATTAGCGGTGTTAGGAATAACTTTAAATCGGAGCCAAACCAAGTCGGTGCGTATGTGTAAAAGTTGCTTAAATTTACTTACACGTTTGGAACGGGATTTTCCTCTGTACAAACAATGGCAAGAAGGCGAAAGTAACGAGCCATCCACTGCCTCCTCATCGTCGGAAACGTCAAGTGAAAAGAGGCAACAACTAACGCCATCCAAAATGCCAAGAGACCACAAAAAGATTCGCTTTAGCCCCCCTCCTCCTCCGGCATCATCTTTATGGGTAATCCAAGCGCTGAAGATGACGCAGCATTAACTCCCGCCTCCCGTGCTATGATTGGTCGTACCAAATTGTACCGGGAGGGAAACGCGATTCAATTCACACAATACCAAACTGACTCTCCTGTATCTCCTAACATGGAGATAGGAGATTACATGGAGATTCAGTTTGGATTTTCCAAGCTAGAATGTTCAGGCTGTAGCAAAAGAAAATAGACAGTTGTAGAAAGTTTTTGGTTGTTGAGTGAATTGATGATTTAAGATGTGGTGAAAACCCCACAGGCTGGTGTTATATAATGATACTTCACTGGTAAAACTATCCATTCAAGTAAAATCATTTGGGAATAGTTGGAAATCCTTAGGTCTGAAACAGAGCGTAGCCAGGGGTTTTATTTCCACCCATCTTGGACACTGCTACATGCAATCCAACTAAAACATGGTTGTTCTCAGACACCACTGTGGTCACAAGGTAAATAAAGGCTGATGCTAAGTTTTAGTGTCAAGAAGAAGAGAAAGTATTGTTCAGTTATGTCCTTTACACAGAAATATGTATCGAAAGCCTTCTCAACAGAAGCCGCAGGGGTTAGTTTCACAAAGAACGAGGCAGCTCTCTTGCTTTACAGACACTCGTGTGGATTCTGCTGTAGTTTAATGCAGCAGATATTTAATAAACTCAAAGGAGAAACTTTCTCTGCGGTGTTATTGGTCAAATATTGGTGTTGAAATTTGGAAAAAGCCTTCCCTTAATCTCTTCACACAACTCAAAGTACCGTTGCTTCTGGATGCTTATCCATGAATGTGATAGCATGCAATCCAGACTTATGTAATGCTGAAAGTGACACAGAAACGTTTCTAGGTCCAAAATAGACATGCTCAGTTGCTGTCAGATCATGAAAAGTGTGTTTAAAAGGGACTGTGACTCTGGCAAACTTCACATAAATGTCTAAAGTTGTCTATTGCATCTGCTGGATGTTCTATCTTGAAGGATTTTATGAAGAATTTGGGGTAGATTTGACTATTTAAATGAAAAAAACATGGTTTACTGCTCAGTTCCATTCACTCGGTTTCAGAAAATAACTTTTGCTTTTGAAAAGTTACTCAGGCATTTTACTGGAAAATTTATCAAAGAAAAGTGTTTATCCTGACAGACATTACAAAACATGGCATGAAATCCTTCCAAAGAATATTGTACAGGTAATATTCTTGTGAGCATTATATTCCGGTTAAGCACGACAGTCAGTGATTTATTGTAGATTTGTAGTGATTATACTCACAGGGGTGTTCATACACACAGAGTTCTCCACACAGCCTCCATTGTTGGAACCGTCACACTCGTTGATGTCTTTGCACACCTTGAAAGGGCAAACAGGAAGACAGAAAGCACAAGCTCGAACTTGAGTGGTTTTCCACTTTAAGAGTGAAATCAGAGACAGAAAGGAATGAGGTGCAGCGGAGTGAAGTCGGGTCTGTACAGAGGATTAATGTGGTGCTGAAGCAGTCTGTTTGACAAACTGTCTGTGGAAAGACACTGGATGCAGGAAGGAACTGTTGAGAAGGGGAATTTATTCATCATCAAAAATATCAACAACCTCTTCAAAGTGAGAAGATATTGTAAATGATTAATTGATATTTTTGCAGTTTTCTTTAGATTAACTTTTTTTATGTGTATATACACAAGTCTTCTCACACTGATATGATCCTTTGGATTTTGTTATCTAGGTAAGTATGTACTAAAAGACAATCTATTTCCACCACTACTGCGATTATCACTGCTTACCCTGCTGTTGTCCTCATTTACAGGCACCCAAAAATGTTGTTTCCTTGTCTGAAAAAAAATTCCAAAAATCTGCAAAAAAAATCCCCAAATTTTTGAAAATTTGCAAAACCTTCAGAAAGAAAATTCCAATAATTCCTTAAAAGTTCTATTTTTTAAAAAATCCCCCAAATTTGGCAAGAAAATTCTTGTAAGTATTTTCAAAAAATTTGTAAAAATCTTCCAAAAAAATCCCCAAAATATCTAAAGTGATTACATACATATCACTAATATTTCTAATATTTTCTTCAAGAACATTAAAAAAATCAATAGATTTTGGTTATTTTTTGTGAATGTTCTTCAGAAGCATTTTTAGCATTTCTTTTTTTCCCACCAAAAAAAGTTAAAAAAAATTCCCCAAAAATGTTGAAAATGTGGACATCAGAAGTTCCATCCATCCATTCTCTATACACCGCTTTATCCTCACTAGGGTGGCGGGGGGTGCTGGAGCCTATCCCAGCTGACTCGGGCGAAGGCAGGGGACACCCTGGACAGGTCACCAGTCTGTCGCAGGGCTACATATACAGACAGACAGTCATACTCACATTCACACCTACGGGCAATTTAGAGTAGTCAATTAACCTCAGCATATTTTTGGACTGTGGGAGGAAGCCGGAGTACCCGGAGAAAACCCACGCATGCACAGGGAGAGCATGCAAACTCCATGCAGAAAGATCCCAGGTCCAGGCCGAGACTTGAACCGAAGATCTTCCTGCTGCAAGGAGAAAGTGCTAACCACTACGTCACTGTGCAGCCCGACATCAGAAGTTTCACTGTGAAATTTTTTTCTCCACATTTTCAGATTTTAAAATGGGTCAATTTTGACCCGCAGGACAACACGAGGGTTAAAGATCACAGAGTAACGGTTTGAAAGGAGTTAAATGCTGCTTACTGACTGACCTGTTTGTTGGCTCTGGCGTACGTGAGGCCGGCGCCCTGAACCTGAGGTCCGTGGTACCCAGCAGGACAGGATCCGCAGCGGAAACCTGGGGAGGTGTTGATGCAGCGAACACCCATGTGGCAGGGCATCACAGTGCACTGAGGACAACAGAGGACAGACACACATGAGGATGTTATCGAAGGATGTGGATCTGGCTCTGCTGTCTGTTATCATTAGAACTGTGCTCTGGTACAAGCTGGCTAGAGTTACTGCTTGTTTTGGCATGAGGTCAGACAGATGTCAGAATAGGGTTTTAATGGTGCCCATTCACTGTAGGTCATAGCAGGGAGATTACAGTGACTGATAGCATCAACTATGGCTGCATTCCATTTAAGTGAGGCCCTCCAGCAGGACTGGAATATCTTAATGTGACACGTACACCTTGTCAACAATGAGTATTTTACAAAACAGACATTTTCTTCTACATGTGAGGTTCTCATCCACATGCAAAGAGCGATTCTAGTTAAACTCCATCTTAAGTATGAAACTCTGTCACACTTAAGTCTGCACATATTCATTGTTGTTTAGAGGAATGAATGTATCTGACACTACAGTAATGCCAGATATTTATCAGTTTCTTTGAGTTTGGTTTACACCAACAAATAAAAGTTTACGGCTTCACTGCGACACTTGTCCACCGTGGGAAAGCCTGTTTGTCTGCTGTGTCCAACACTCATTGTTCCATCGCATTCATGTCGAAAGTCTACCAAAAACAACAAACAAACAAACTGACATAATGTTCCTCTCTGGTATTTGATGTGTTTGTTGTTGGAGACTGGTCCTCCATGCATGTTAGAGTATTTTCACATGTTTACTGAGGTCCATCCATCATCTAAACAACATTTAATCCTCATTAGGGTGGCGGGGGGGTGGGGGTGGAGTCTATCAGCTGACTTAAAGGGGAACTTCGTTTTTTTTTCAACCTGAGGTCTGTTTTCATATGTAATTTCATACATGTGAGTGATTGAGAAATGAATTTTCGACATAGCTCCAGTATTTAGCCAGGCAGGCAGCTTCGCAGCTCAGCTAGCAGCTCAGCTCGCGACAAGTATGGGGCAACTGGCCCCCCCCGCGTCAAAGTCCGCCCTAACGTGCTTTTTTCCCCACACTGACCGGCTCGGATAGTCTCAACGAGTGTCCCACAATATACTAGAGATGAGAAGTGAACGAAAACCTCCACATTACCTGGCGATCGCTCTTTGTTGTGGTCTGTATCCAAATCTCAGAACGCTAGAAAGAAAATCTCGTTCTGAAATCGCACGATAGCTTGCGCCAAAACACCGGTTTTACAAGGTTTTACAGTGCTGTTACCCACTCAATCTACAGAAGAGCTCTAATAAGTGTGGCCATCTCCGCCACCCCCACCCCACCCCCCGTCGGACGTTACGGGGCGGAACGAATATTCGGATATTCATCTTTAACCCTTTAAGCTTCAGTCAATTCCAGCCGTTTTCAGTACAAAAAAATCGCTAATATTCTATTTTTAAATAAAAAAAATGACAAAAAATACAGGGAATATTGGACGCACATCGCGAGGTGCATTTCCTTGAAAACGACCGATTCGTGGATTTTATACCGACTTCAGGACATGTTTTGGACAAAATAGTTTACTGGCTTGTGTGGTCTGGATGTAAAAGGTTGGATTATGGCCGTTTTTTGTGGAATCTTTTTTTCTGTGTGTAATAATGAACCCGGAAATGTGAGTCGCGCTGTGTGCGTTGAAGCCGTGTATAGAGAACGGATGGATGAATATTTGTTTTTGTCGGACAAATGTGTTTTTCTCACCCGCTGTGGTAATCGCATCTGAAAGTGGTTTATACCGGCGGATTCATGAGAATCTAAGCTTTCCATCGGCGTATAGTGTTTGTATAATCGGGTTTGCAGCCGTCGGACATTCTTGAAATTCCTATGCAAATTATGTAATGTATGGCAGCATGTTTTACAATGCAGTTACATATGTTGTATCACAGACATGTTTTTCAGATTTATTCATATTGCAATATAACATATTACCTGTATGAACTAGATAGTCACCAAAATGCTACCTGCTCTTTTATTTATTTTTTATAATTTGTTATTGCCCCTGTGTGTAGAATCTTAATGCATCATATCATATTTTCTCATTCACATCATTTCTGCAGCATTTTTCTTTACTTTCAGAGTGTCTGTTTATCAATACAATATCATACAATACAGCATCATATCCTGTATTTGTCTTGTACATTAAACCTCTGCATACCTCGTCCACATCGGTGCAGTGGGTCCCATTACCCTCCATACCATCAGGACAGGCTCCACACTTGATGCCTGCAGGTGTTTCCATACACTTCACCCCGGGGTGGCAGGGATTTGGCACACAGGAGGGACGAGGCTGCATCCCTCCCATCCCTGAGGAGAGAGATCAGCCGTCTTCTGACTCAAAGCACTGAAACTTCTCTTTACATGTTACTGATTTTGGTTTGTTCTCATGATCTGTCATCTCATACAATTAGTTCTGATGGATTCTGCAGTATGTTAACTTTATCTGCTGATATGATAATCCTATCAAAATACATCAGTGTTATATATTCTGTCCTAATTATATTAACAAATGTTTTTCTTGCAGGTCTTCAGATTTTTTTTTTTTTTTCAGGTCCAGGGTTCAGAGAATTCAGGTTCAATTAAACCCATGTGAAAAAGTTTGAAAATTGGCTGCATTAAACACATTTGGACAAAGCTATAGGCTTTAAATTAAACTATAGAAACTCTATTTTTAAACATAAACGTGTGTAAATTCTTGAGAAGGTGGCAAATCAACTCACCACAAGCTTCACACTCCATCACTGTGTTCTTCAGGAAGACCATCTCTTTAATCTGGAATAGATTCATAGATGAAGGTTTAATTTTTTTTACATTCCCGTCCTGATTTACTGTTTGTCAAAAGCTATGTTTGGTCATTAGGAAATTACAGTAAATGTCATTCGAAAGCAAGAATTTTCTTCTGTCAGAAAGAAAGAATTCAACAAGTTTTTTTTCTTAATTGAAGGAGGCCTACCTGTTGTTTCAGAAGCTCTTTAATCTCAGCCAAGGCGAGGTTGGTCATTTTGATCTGACTGATAATTTCTCCATCTGGATGTGAGAAGAAAACATGAACCAATCAGCTATGGAAAATTATCCACAAAACCATCTCAACGAAGCAGCCTGCACAAACACACCTTCTTCACATCCACGATATATTGATGGAGAACACTCGACCACTGTTTTTAGCTTTATGTCAATAGATTTACAGCAGATAGTCTCTTTGTCCAGCCATGCATCCCAAAAAGGCACATTTTGAGGGAAATTCATTTTCTTTTAGATGAAGTTTGTTTGTGACGTATCACAAATTTCTAATCAACGTGTCTTTGTCATTTATCATAGGTCTGTGACTTTCAGCCAACCAGTTTCAGGAGGCCGGACTCATTTAGAAAATGGAGGTTTCAGACATGATGTGAGAAGGCTGTATTTAAATCCAAACTATAATATGTTACTGAGCCAAACAGTGAGTGAACATAAACTTAAACCTAAAGTCTAATTGGACATGAAACCCACTTTGTTACCAGACCAGGAGAATCATGAGAGCATAATAAAAAATGCAGTTTAGTAACACAGGAATGCAGTTTTTGGGTCACAAAGCTGTTCAATCATCTCTCTGCCATCATGTTTTGTTGCTGAACATTTGAAGACTGCAGTCATAAAGTCTAACAGAAAAGGAGCAGCCCACTATTAGCAACCACGGACCAAAACCAGACATTCTTTTTGTAAGTAAAAGAATCAAAATAAATCGCTTTTAAATCTTAAATTGCAACATTAATGATATACAATCTGGGTTTTGTTCCAACCACAACACTGGGATAGCTTCCATTTAGGTTCTGGTTAGTAGTCTTAAGAAAACTGATTCAAGCCAAGTTTAGTTCAGATCTTATTAGATTTTGGTGCTTTTCACACAGTTGATCACACGCTTCTTCAGGACAGACTAGAGAGCAGCACTGTGCTCACAGGTTCAGTGCTAAACTCATTTCATTCTTAGCTTCAGGACAGAAATAATTACTCTGCCAAGGAAATGGCGGAGTTATGTGAGGGCCAGTACGTGAATCTGTCTGTGTGAAACATTACGGAAAAACAGACCATCGGATTTGGATGAAATTTTCAGGGAAGGTCAGAAAGGACACAAGGACCAAGTGATTAAATTTTGGCAGTGGTGCGGCTTATAATGTGGATTCAAAGCTTTGTTAAAGATTTCCCATTGCCAGACACAGCAGCCTGCACTGCGTCGCTGGAACCATGACGTGAACACTGTGTCTGCTACCTGCTGACGATCACATGATTGCTATCCTCCTACAAATTGCCCATTATTTATCAGGTGGAAATCATACAAGGAACAAACGATTAAACTGTAGGGTGTTCCTCATCAACTCCTGCCGACCGCTACATATTTAGCTCAGGTATGTAGCAAACCGCAGCCGGACACGTTAAGTTCAGCCATCAGCCTTATTTGAACACAAATTCACCTTTCGGTCCTTCCCTCATTTCTTCACTGTAAAACCTTGTCCCCGCTCGGTGCTTCTCAGCTTAAACACATCCTTTGGTAGACAGCAACAGCGTGGAACCGGTTTCTATCATCTTTATGTGAATTTTATGACTTTTTGGCAGGCAGCGTCTTCGTCATATCAAGTAACCGCTTCTTAGACAACACTTCCTGTGCCGCTGGAATGGTTACAAAATAAAAGCCCGAAACATTAAAAATCCGCCTTCAAAATATAAACATGGAGGGAAATGTTATTTTAACAGTAGCAAAACAAAGGCTTGCCAGAAGTGATGAACTCATCAACACACCTTCATAAGTGTAATTTACACGCAGTTAGGTATTCATATACAACATGCACATACACAACACATGCCTGTACTCCACACAAGGTCATTTTTTATTAAACATTTCATCCGTTGGAAATAATACGCCAACTGAGCAGCCTTAGCAGAGTACTGTGCTCTCTGAGTGCTTTTCAAGTTACTAATTATCCTTCTGAGCAGATGAACATGATGTGTGAGGTTCCCCAATGCTCAGTCCTTGGACCTCTTGTATTTAATATTTATATGCTGCCATATAAATATTTTTTTCTTGTAAAAATTTTGAAATAAGTGACCTTTGGTTCACAGAAATTAGCTTTTAGAGGTTAAATCAATGACCAAAAAGGGACTTTAGATTTTCAATTAAACTAAGAAACTCTGCACTGCCTTTGAGCGAACATGTTGCACTTCTTCTTTGTATTTATGTCTGTGTTCTTTACTTTTTCATCTCCTCTAAACACTATAGCTACCACTTCCACTTAGGATATTATTGTTTTTATGCATAATATAAATCATTTTTATTGCCTTTATCTACACGTGAAATTGCCCTTCTGAGAAGAATATTTTAGGATCATTTGTTCAACAAAATGTTTTGACGTTGAACCAGAAATATAAGAGAGTGAAATAACTTGACATGACAGGAGAAGGTCATCAGCTACACTTAAAAACTGACAAAAGACAACATTCCAATCACCTCCCATAATGCATATACTTTTGGGCTCCTTTTCAAAACACAGTTACAAGGTGATTTACATTGAAAAAAATAAAAGTAGAAATTGTGCAGCTCTGGTTTGCTTCCAGACGCTTCTTTGCAGTGCATCAGTTTTCCTATGAAAGCTTTGTTGGCTGGATATTCTGGGACTAGAGGCTCACTGGGGAGCAGATATGGACATGTGTGTGGGGTTCCTGTACAAGATGATCCACTGCCTGTCTAACACAGAAATCTAATACCTGGCATTCCTCAGCCACCGCAGGTTTCCTTTGCATCCACAACCCACGCATTCACTGGAGATGTTTTGATGGCAGCTGCAAAATATATTTTCCAGATATGGAACGATACAAAGTTTTCTGGAGGATACATTGCTCAGGCTCACATGCTTGCACGACCTATACTCTGTGGGAATCCGGGTGTTTCTACAGTGTAACTCTGTTCCAGATATGATACAGTATGATCTGGATTTTCGATGCAGATTATCCTCTTTCAACCAGCTGTCAACGATTGGAAAATCACTGTCTAACCCAGAAATGCTAAAAGGATTGTCTTTCATGTGGAACCACAACATGAGAATCCTGTTTGGAATGAAAAATTGAAATTATAAACAGTAAAACTCTCAAATTTATCTCCCTTTGCTTTATTTCGTCTAGTAGTGAGCTTTTTTGTTGGCCAGCTGATATTACCATACCAGCAGCTGTTTACTAGGTTTATATTGGGATGTGACTGCCACCCCACTATATTAACTATCCACTGTGTATTTTCAGTGTCTGAAATGTGAGACACAGTGAGGATTTTTTTGTGTGCTATGCAGAACTGAAAACTTCCCACAGTGCAGTCAGTTCCATCTTTGATGATGCCAAGTGACTCATCTTTGCTATGAATCTGAAATCTCACTGCTGATGATTGAGCAAACTATTCGGAGTCATTTAGACAGGGAGCCGTAAATGAGTCACCAAGCCAGTGATTCTGAAAACAGCAAATATCAATATTCTCTGATGACAGTTTTTAGTTTTATTTTTCCATCTGAGCAGAGAACTGCAATGTGATTTACTTTGAGGCAAAAGGATAAGATGAAGGGAAAATGTTTAAGCACAGAGTTGAACAATACATAAGTCAGATAGCAGCTGAAAATGCACATATCGATGTGGACAAACACTTTTTCATTTGGAACCTAAGTCGCTCTCTTTTAGCTGTGTTTTTGGTCCCCACCAGCTTCTGTGGGAAACATCTGGCTCTTCAGGTGCTAAACGCTCCACTGTGTTCACCAGCTAGTTGGTAGCCGTGTCTGTCTGCTGTCTGGTGCTGAGCAGGGATTTACATGGTGTTTTTAGAGTCTTGTGCTTGAAAACAGCTGCCTGCCGTGGCCGAAATGTTGCCAAAGCTGCTTGTCCTGCCATCAATTCTCTGTAAGTCCATTCTTATGAAAGACATACAAAGCGTAGATGCTTCTACCCTCCCAACACTAAATGTTTTCTTTTAAAATATTGCAAAAACTGCATTAATTATAAGAGCCAGAAATTGTAAAGACATAAATAACTGGGACATTGAGTTCAGACAGCACACTTACTTCAAATCCAAGCTAAAAATTGTATTATTCCAATAAAATCACTTTTTAATCTACACGTCTCATTTAAAAACTGTTAACCACATTCTGTAAACAACTAAAGCGTCTTGCACTACTTGGTGACCAAAATTCAGACAGTCTGCTGAACTGCAGGCTGTTTTCATAGAGCAAATTAATTGTTGTAAAAGTTGATTACAGGTTTATTTGAGTTTTGTAAAATAAACAAGAAAATAAATTAGACTTTTGTTGATTTTTTGGGGAGAATTTTTGCAACTATGATTTTTGTTATACTTCACAAAAGACATTATTGAGTTCTCTTTACTTCTAGCTATGGTTGTTCCATTTCCATGAACTTTATCTTATAGTGATCATGAGACCATAGTGAGTAAAATTGTGGCAGTAACAAATAAAAAACAGAAACTAACTGAGGTGTAGAGAATTCAATTTCGCCCGCCAAAATGAAAAAAAGGCACCCTCTGTTGTCAGATCCTGCAGATGCCAGGTGATGTGCAGCTGGTAGTTTCCTGTCGGATCACGCTGCTTTGACTAATTAGCCCAACAAGACCCCAACATCCCCTCTTCTCATCTATTTTGCCCGAGTGCCACCTCTTCCCCCAGAGGAGCTGTACGAGGGCAGGAGTCTCCTGAGCAGGAAATGTGTTCTTCTCATTAGTAGCAACTCTGTTTACTGAATGAATTCCACAGCAGAGAGAAAAGATACTGCAAATAAATCACCCTCGCCGCTAATAGAAAGGTTGGGACCTGGATGACAGAGAGCTTGCAGTGATTGTTTTCCCTCATTGTGTGATGGATGTTTCAAACGCTGGTTTCCTCTGAGCCCCTTCAGAAGCTTTACGAGTCAACTGAGGTGCTAATTTTTAATGAAAAAAGCAGTAAAAAGCAAATCCTCTTTGAAAAATAAAACTTCGCTGCGACTGTATTTCTTCAGTTTGTTAATTTCTCACCCGTCTTAGTCAT
This sequence comes from Acanthochromis polyacanthus, assembly GCF_021347895.1. NCBI lineage: Eukaryota > Metazoa > Chordata > Actinopteri > Pomacentridae > Acanthochromis > Acanthochromis polyacanthus. The sequence goes on along the minus strand of NC_067116.1, from coordinate 23,224,037 downwards.
TTGGGATGTTTCTCTACTTTTGTACCTTTGTAGTTTCTACGCTAATAGATTCCATAAAAGCAATATCCCTAGAGGATCAGTAACTTTGCATTTCATAGTTTCCCCACTCCATAGTCCAAAGCAAAACACGATAATGCTTTATTAACTCATGTTCTTTGTTGCACCTGCTGTTTGCCCACATCACATCTTATGCATTGTTGGATGATTTTTAGCATCATTTTTATTATATTTTTTATGTCGTCTGCAATCAAGTTCAGCTAACTCACTAAAATCCCTAATAAACATCCAACAGAAACATTTTCCTCACCTCTCTGTGCTGCTACAGCGTTCCCTCCCCACAGCACACAGGTCAGCCCCACCAACCACAGCATGGTTTAATATCTGCAGCAGAAGAATCCGTTCAGGTACAGCAGCTTCGTCTCTTCTCTCTCCCTCCTTCAGCTCGGTGTCAGGGCTCTTCTTGCAAACCTGCTTCCAGCAAAGTTTTGGGAGGATTTCCTTCCCCTGCTTTGGTTTTTATACCCCACCATCACCCCCTCTTCACTCTGAGTTACATCTTCATCCCTTCCCTTAAACCTCCAAGAGAGACGGTTGCACAACACAACACACCCCCCGCTTACGGTACAGTGTAATATAAGCTTCAGTGGTTAAAATAAACTATGAGGCTTCAGTTTTACAGAACAATGCAGTTTGTGTATAACTGAGGTTTATGGTTGATGTTCAAGAAAAAGCTTCCAGGGTTGACTTTTGAATTCAGACTTGTTGAGTTGTTTCCCCAGCTGGTTGTTTGCATACTTGTTAGTTTCCTACTTTGGAAAAGATGTTCCAATCAGACATTAATATCTGAGTAAGATAAGTGAATATAGTCTGTTTTGCTACATTGTGAGGACTACTTTTGCTAAATTTCTATTTTATGCTTCTTGGAAATTATTAAGAAGTCAGTGCATGATGTTTTATGACACATAACAGTAGGCTTTCAGATGAAAAAGGTAGGTTTTTACAGCGGCTCTCTTGAAAATGCTTCTTTTTCTCACAATGGGCCATAAGGGAGTCATCTGTGTCCCTCACGGTAAACCTAGGAGCTCCTTAGCGTTCTTTAAGACATTTCACCTCTCATCTAAGAGGCTTCTTCAATCCTTCGGGCAAGAGATGAAGAAGCCTCTGACATGAGAGGCAAAACGTATTTGAGAACCCAAAAGAGAAGTCCAGCTGCTTTCTGCTGAAGCTCCTTGGATTGTTTGAGCCGCTGTTGTGCAGGTGAAGGGACTTCTCTGCTGCATCTGGAACAAGTACATGTTCCTGAACAATTTTGAAGCATGAACGGGACTGATGGCTGCACACAGTTGCTTCAATTCCACCATTAGCAGCAGCAGCCTCCATTATCTGCACTGACAGCAGCAGTGGTTACAGATCTATCTGAAATTCATCCATCCATCCATTATCTATACAGCGTTTAACCTTCACTAGGGTCGCAGAGGGCTGGAGTCTATCCCAGCTGACTTAGGGTGAAGGCAGGGGACACCCTGGACAGGTCGCCAGTCTGTCACAGGGCTACAAATACAGACGAACAGTCACATTCACACCTACAGACAATTTAGAGTTATCAATTAACCTCAGCATATTTTTGGACTGTGGGAGGAAGCCGGAGTACCCGGAGAAAACCCACACATGCACAGAGAGAACATGCCAACCCAGGCTGAGATTTGAACCGGGGATCTTCTTGCTGTAAGGCGAAAGTGATAACCACTACTCCACTGTGCAGCCCTACCCAAAATTCAGCTCAACTTAAACATGAACTTTGCACTGTACACCATCTTTTCTGTTTGCAAACTTTGAAATAAGTCAACTTTCTCTCACCTCTCTCTTTTTCTCTCATGTGACACCATCAAGCAAAGCCTGCAGCTCGAAGATTCCCAGTTCGCATCCCGACCTGGACCTTGGATCTTTCTGCATGGAGTTTGCATGTTCTCCCTGTGCATGCGTGGGTTTTCTCCGAGTTCTCCAGCTTCCTCCCACAGTCCAGAAACATGCTGAGGTTAATTGGTGATTCTAAATTGTCCGTAGGTGTGAATGTGAGAGTGATTGTTTGTCTCTATGTGTAGCCTTGTGATAGACTGGTGACCTGTCCAGTGTGTCCCCTGCCTTCACTCTAAGTCAGATGGGATAGACTCCAGTCCCCTCATGATCCTAATAAGGATTAAGTAGTGTTTAGACGATGATGGATGGATGGTCCAACATGTGTATGAATGCACAGTTCAAACCTCTTTACTGTCCAAACTACCGTTATAATGCATGTTTTTTATTGATAAACCCGACCATCACTGGTCACTCTCCCTTTCATGATGTTGCAACCAAACTGTGTGTTTTTAGGTAACAGAAATTATTCTAAGTGTCAATGT